>NC_090819.1:36574731-39511036 GCF_000390325.3 Nicotiana tomentosiformis
AATTAGCCTAGACCTACTTCAGCTACAGAGATCTGGAATTTCCTGGGTTAGAAGGTTATTACCGACGGTTTGTGGAGGGGTTTTCATCCATAGCATCCCCAATGAACAAATTGACCTAGAAGGAGCCCCATTCAGATGGTCAGACGAGTGTGAGTTGAGCTTTCAGAAGCTCAAGTCTGCTTTGACTACGGCGCCAGTGTTGGTATTGCCCACAGGTTCAGGATCTTATACGGTGTATTGTGATGCATCTTGCATTGGACTTGGTGTAGTATTAATGCAAGATGGCAGAGTGATTGCATATGCGTCACGACAATTTAAAGTTCACAAGAAGAATTACCCTGTTCATGACTTAGAATTGGCAGCCATTGTTCATGCGCTGAAGATTTGGAGGCATTCACTGATCATCATAGTCTACAATATCTGTTCAAACAAAAAGATCTCAATTTGAGGCAGAGAAGATGGTTGGAGCTGTTGACAGACTATGATATCACCATTTTGTATCCGGAAAAGGCAAATGTGGTGGCCGATGCTTTGAGTAGAAAGACTGTGAGTATGGGCAACCTTGCGTATATTCTGGTTGGTGAGAGGCCGTTAGCTGCAGATGTTCAGACTTTGGCCAATCAGTTTGTGAGGTTAGATGTTTCAGAGTCTAGTCGGATTCTAGCTTGCACAGTCGCTCAGTCATCCTTGTGTGAGTATATTAGAGAGCGACAATATGACGATCCTCAGTTGCATGTCCTTAAGGACACGGTGTGACACAGTGGTGCCAAACAGGTTGCTGTGGGAGATGATGAAGTTTTGCGGATGCAGGGTCGTATATGTGTTCCTAATGTGGATGGGCTTCGTGAATTAATTCTTGAAGAGGCCCACAGTTCCCGGTATTCTATTCATCCAGGTGCCGCCAAAATGTATAAAGATTTGCGGCAGTATTATTGGTGAAGGGGAATGAAGAAGGATATAGTTGCATATGTAGCTCGGTGTTTAAATTGTGTGCAAGTCAAGTAAGAGCATCAAAGACCTGGTGGTCTACTTCAGAAGTTAGAAATTACGGAGTGGAAGTGGGAGCGTATCACTATGGATTTTGTTATTGGGTTCCCATGAACTCAGAGAAAGTTTGATGCAGTATGGGTCATTGTGGATAGGTTTACCAAGTCAGCACATTATATTCCAGTAGCGGTTACCTATTCTTCAGAGTAGTTAGCGGAGATTTACATCCGCAAGATTGTCCGCCTTCACGGTGTACTCGTGTCTATCATTTCTAATCGAGGTACGTAGTTTACCCCGCACTTCTGGAGAGCTGTACACTATGAGTTAGGCACGCGGGTTGAGTTGAGTACATCATTTCATCCACAGACGGACGGATAGTCAGATCGCACTACTCAAATATTGGAAGATATGCTTCGCGCTTGTGTTATAGACTTTGGAGGTTCTTGGGATCAGTTCTTGCCACTTGCGGAGTTTACCTATAATAACAACTACCAGTCAAGCATTCAGATGACTCCGTATGAAGCATTATGTGGGAGGCAATGTAGTTCGCCAGTTGGCTGGTTTGAACCAGTAGAGGCTTGGTTGTTTGGTACCGATTTGGTACAGGATGCCTTGGATAAGGTCAAGGTTATTCAGGATCGACTTTGCACAGCTCAGTCTAGGAAAAAGAGTTATTCTAACCGTAAAGTTCGTGACGTTGCATTCATGGCAGGAGAAAGAGTATTGCTTCGGGTTTCACCTATGAAAGGTGTAATGAGATTCGGAAATAAGGGCAAGTTGAGCCCTAGGTATATCGGCCCCTTTGAAATTCTTGAAAGGGTGGGTGAAGTATCCTACAGACTCGCACTACTACCTAGTTTATCAGCAGTTCATCCAGTTTTTCATGTATCAATACTCTGGAAATACCATGGTAATCCGTCCCATGTATTAGATTTCAGCTCAGTTGGACAAAAAATTGACTTATGAAGAGGAGTCGGTAGCTATTCTAGCCCGACAGGTCCGACAATTGAGGTCTAAGAGTTATCCTTCAGTTCGGGTGCAATGGAGAGGTCAATCGATTGAGGTATCTATGTGGGAGTCCGAGTTAGACATGGGATATCCACACCTTTTCACCGGCTCAGGTAATTTTATAATTCCGTTTGAGGACGAACGTTTGTTTTAGAGGTGAAGAATGTGAAGACCTAATATTTCATCTTTAAATTTAATATTCATTTAGGTGTTCTGAGACCTCGAATATAACCTTTAAACATTCCTCGACTTGCGTGGACAATCCGTAAATTTTTTCGAAAAGTTTTTATGTGAAAAATTGATTAAAATATAAAATAGTGCTTTAAAACTCACTTAAGTTGATTTCGGTCAATATTTATAGCAAACGGACCCGGATTAGTATTTTGACAGTTTTGGTAGGTCCGTATCGTGATTTGCGACTTGGGCGTATGATCGAAATTTAATTTGGAGGTCCCTAACTCGGGTTATAGCCAATTATTGAAAATTAGAAGTTTGAAAAGAGTTTCCAAGTTTGACTGATGCTTGACCTTGTTGATACCGGGTCCATATTTTGGTTTCGAAACTCGGTGTAGGTCCGTTTCTATATTTATGACTTGCCTGCCAAATTTGGTGCCAAACGAAAGTGATTTGACGTGATTCGGACGTCCGGTTGTTAAAAATAGAAATTCTTAAGTTTCATTGAAAATTCAATTTGGTTTGGTGTCCGATTCTTAGTTCTAGGTGTTACGTTGGTGTTTTGATCATGCGAGCGAGTTTATATGAGGTTTTTGGACTTGTGTGCATGTACGGTTTGGAGCCCCGAGGGCTCGGGGGAGTTTTGTATAGCCTACGGACCTTTTGAACTTTGGAAAAATCTGGTTTTTCTGCTGCAACTGTCATCTGGTGCATTGTACTTCGCGATCGCGAAGAGATAACGGCGAGCTATGATTTTTACTCTTCCCGTTCGCGAAGAGAGGCATGCGATCGCGGAGGGTTGGCTCACAGTGCATTGCGAACGCGTAAATCTCGTCCGCGAAGAGGAAACGGGGCAGATGCTGGGCACTCAAATTTGTGCTTCGCGATTGCATAAAGCCTCCCGCGATTGCGTAAGTCTGAAATATCATGCTTCACGTTCGCATATGGATCATCGTGTTCCGATAAGTTGGGATTTTGACTACTTATTAGTACCTTTTTACTTTTGTTTTAGTTCGAAAGCGTTTAATTGTATTCCCAAAAACTGATGGAATATGCTTAATTGCAGGAATAATTGAAAAATGAGCTACTAAGATGAAATTCAGCTCAAGAAGGAGTGATCTGAACTCAAGGATAAAATCAGGCACAAAAGCTCAAAGTGCGGACCACAGATTTTCATCTGCGGCCGCAAATTGCAAAGGAAAGTTTATCAGATCCCAAATACAAAGTGCGGTCCGCACATGAAATGTGCGGCCGTAAAAGTTAAACAAGATCGGAATTTCAGAGTGTTCTCATCCGAAGCTCAAAGGAAGTGCGAACCGCACAATTATTGTGCGGCCGTAGAAGTTAGCTACGCGGTCGCACTCAGAAATGTGCGGTCCGCAGAAAAGCCCTGTGCGGTCGCACTCCGAAATATGCGGTCCGCAGAAGAACCCTGTGCGGCCGCACCCAGAAAAGTGCGGACCGTAGAATATGAGAGATGCGGCCGCGGTTCAGAATTGTGCGGCCGCAAATTTAAATCCTGTCAAGACTGAAGCAGAGTGCGGACCGTACATGGAATTGTGCGGCCGCAGAACCTCCGAAAGGGCAATTTTGTTCGAAATTCTAGCACTGTATAAATAGAAAAGTTTCACTTTTTTAGAGCAACTTTTGGAACTTTTGGCATCAACAGGCGTTTACTTTGCTTCTTTTAGTTATTTTTGCCATTTTGAGAATTTTGAATATTAGTTTTATCATTTCAATCATTAATATGGGTTTAATTATCACTTTTTCTTTTTCATCTCCTAATTTAAGCATGAGTAGCTAGATTTTCACTAGGGTTGCGACCCAACCCTAGGGTGTGAGGGTGTTTGATTTATTGCTTGTTTATGGTTGGGTGTTGATTATCTAGCCTTGTTCTTGCTTTTATTTGAAGATTTAATGGTTGCAAACATTTTCTCATGCCTAACTGACTTGGTCTCTACTTGAGAAAGAGAGACTTATAGCCTGTTTGGCCAAGCTTCTAAAATCAGCTTATTTTGAGAAGTGCTTTTCTCAGAAGTACTTTTTAAAAAAGTGCTTTTGGTGAGAAGCAGTTTGTGTTTGGCTAATTAATTTAAAAAATACTTTTGAGCAGTAATTAGTATTTGTCCAAGCTTTTGAAAACTGCTTCTAAGTGTATTTTTCTCAAAAGTGCTTCTCAGAAAAGTACTTTTGGAGAGAAGCTACTTTTTTCTGCTTCTCAAAAACTGCTTCTGCTTCTCCTCAAAAGCATTTTTTTCCTTCCAAAAGCTTGGCCAAACACCTCAATTTTTGGCCAAAAGTGCTTTTGACCAAAAAAGCACTTTTGGCCCAAAAAAAGCATGGCCAAACAAGCTATTAGTCTAGAAAAACTTGGCTAGCAAGAAATTGGGTCAATCGAGAGATTGATAAACCCAATTAAAGGGTTGAACCTAGAGATAGTACAACCCGAGTTGAGCTTATTATCAACTGCTTTGTTCAATGCCATTTGAACTTGAGAAACACAAATTGGGCAAAATCACTCTCTGACCGAGAGGTATTGAGTGGATACTTGAGTGTTGATAGCTATAACACACCCCGACCAAGAAAATAAACTTTAATACTTACAACCCATTAAGCGAACACCTAGGTGAAGGTCATAACCCTAGGCCTTTTTACTATTTAAAAAACAAACAACTATAATTTGCTAGTTTTAATTCTTAGTTGTTATTCTTGGTTTAAAATAGATTTAAAAACAAACTAACTTTTGCGGAAGTGTAATCCGAGATAATTCAAGCTCATTCACTCGAATATATACTCCTAAGCCCCATTCATAACTCCCTGTGAAAAATTGACCCCGACTCCTTCTTGGGTACTATTATTGCTCTGACCGTTTCACAATCTCAAATAGAGGTGTGGCTTGGACGAGATCACGTTCGCGTAAGGTAAATTGGCAGACTACGTAAATTATGCTTCGCGATCACAAAGACATTTCCGCGGCCGTGAAGAGTAAAATTGAATTGGTCAGAAATCGTTCTACGCGATCGCGAATGAATTTCCGTGATCGCGATAAGTAAATCCATGTAAAGCAGAACTTAAGTTCTGGAAATGGGATTTCGACCCATTTTTCATATCCGTGATTTAGAGCTCGGGAAAGACGATTTCAAAGGGATTTTCACGAATTCGAACTAGGTAATTATTCCTTATCCTATATTAATTATATTTTATAAATCCATATTTATATTCATTGTTTATTTTGGATTTAGATAGAAGAAATTAAAATTTTGGTAAAACTTTCCTAAAACGAAAATTTAGGATTTGAAAGAGAATCCGATGGCGGAATTCGATAATTTTAGTATGGTTGAACTCGTATCGGAACGGGTGTCCGGATTCTGTGATTTTTCGTCGGGTTCCAAAAAATAGGCCCACATTGACTTTTTATTGACTTTTTCGAAAATGACTTAAATTAAGTCTCTTTCGAATTGTGAATAATTTCTAAAGCTCAAATTGAATTGTTGGTAAATAATTTACTAGGTTTGATTGGTTTGGAGGATAATTTGAAAGGAAAAGTTGTGGTCGAGCGATCACTTGAAATTGCAAAACAAGGTAAGTGTCATGGTTAACCTTGACTTGAGGGAATAGAACCCTTGAATTATTTGTTAAGTGAATTTCATATGTAATGACGTATATGCGAGATGACGAGTGCCTATACGTTGTCAAATTGATTATTTGCATATTTATCTGAAAATCATAAATTATTTTAAATCATGAATTAATTATTATATTAATTATTTCTCTCATATTCCTTGTCCAATATTATGTCCTGAATTCAAGTTATAATTGCTACATGCTTATTTGAATTATGTGTCTTAATTACTACTTGACATTTAGCACATTAATTATTAAATTGCCTATTTTCTTCCCGATTTCCATAATTAATTGCTACTTGTCATTACTTGTTTCCTAAATAAATCATAATTTTTGGTATGCCTTGTTGCCTAATAATTTCTTATTATATGTGATATTTATTGGAGTATTTGTTTATATTTAAGAATTGTTAAATTATATTATTAGATCGGGTTGCACGCCGCAACAGATTTATGTTAAATTTATATTGTTGGAGCGAGTTGCACGCCGCAACGGATTTATTTAAAGGTTATGTTGTTGGAACGGGTTGCAAGTCGCAACAGAATTTAATTGAGAGATTATATTGTTGGATCGGGTTGCACGCCGCAACAGGTTTATTTCTAAGTTTATATTGTTGGAGTGGATTGCACGCCGCATAGGAAAATAATTGAAGGATTATGACTGCTGAATTGACTTCAATTATTGATATGATTTATCCGTCTTTCCTCTATTCCTGTTATTGTTGTTATTATTATTATTATTATTATTATTATTATTTTATTATTATTATTATTATTATTATTATTCCTATTATTATTATTATTATTATTATTATTATTATTATTATTATTATTATTATTATTATTATTATTATTATTATTATTATTGCGTATAGGTTAATGTAAGCAACCTGCCTTAGTCTCGTCACTACTTCGTCGAGGTTAGGCTCGGCACTTACAGAGTACATGGGGTCGGTTGTACTCATACTACACTCTGTACTTCTTGTGCAGATATCAGAGTTGGTCCCAGCGGCGTACTGTAGATTTGCTCGGATTCAACTATCATAGGAGACTTGAGGTATAGCTGCACAACATTCGCAGCTCTGAAGTCCTCTTCTACTTTATCTTAGTTGTGTGCATTCTTTCAGACAACTTATTTTTATTTAGACTCTTGTTTGTATTATTCTAGAAGTCTGTGCACTTGTGACTCCAGTTCTGGGATGGTATTTAGACATCGTATTTATTTTGGTTTGTTCACCTAAATTCAAATATTATTCCAGTTGTTGATTTCATTACTATTTAATTAAGATTAATTAATTATTAAAAATGGTTAAATTATTCTAATGTTGGCTTGTCTAGCAAGTGAAATGTTAGGCGCAATCACGGTCCCGAATGTGGAAATTTCGGGTCGTGACAGTAGCGTTGTAGATTCTATTTATTTCATCTGTTGCAGATATTGCACGATCATGTATCGAAAAACCTACTGATCATGATAGTCGAGTTTCTTATCTATAAATGGAGCACTATTCCATTGGTATCATAACACTTAGAAAAAAAACAAGCAGAATGCTTAATATGTTGGGCCTTATATTAGGAGTCTAGAAAATACGGCGTTGTAAAATGTAATTTCAAAAGCAATTTATATATCTTATTTGCCAAACGAAATTTGTGCTAACGGCATCTCCGACCCCGCTATTTGCTCAATTTGTGATGAAATTGCATTTAAAAGTACGATTTGCATTTAAATGGAATTGTATCGTTGAATTTTTTTTAAAGCATCGAGTCACCTAGACGAGGCTAGGGACCATTTTTGTAATAATAATAATAATGTCACATGCACAGTTACGAACACAAAAGCCAAAGGAACTAACCCCTAGACGCTCCATTATATTAGTGTTGCATTTGTACATTCCAGTTGGTGGTGGAACCCAACGTAATGAACAATAGTAATCTTAAGTCTGGGTACATAAGACTCCAACAAGCTTACAAGTTCTGGCCAGGAATTTGGCAATTGATGGATATCAATATATGTTGTTGTACACCTCATGAGAATGAGATAGGCGCTGAAATGTGACATTCCCTCCATGTCGCTACGTATTTCTCATCTTCCAAAGTTCCCACACTTCAATTCCTCGTCTAGAGACAACTTAAATTTCCAAGCTCGCCACATGATAAAAGAGATCTTAATTGGTAGACCCTTAACCCATATAAACTTAGCAAGCTGCCACTTAATTCCCTTAGCTCGAACATAATCCCAGGCAGATTGCACAGAAAATGATCCCTTAGACGTAAGTTGCCACCATACCTTGTCTCTCCCTCTAGCAGCATCACCACTAATAACATTGTCCAGCACATTAGTGGCAGCAATCTTCTTATTGCTTCTTCATTCCATTGGCCATCAGTGATAACATCTTTGACGCTATTGTAGTACAAAATACAAATCACATTGACACCGCGTCGGCACTACAAAGTACTATGGACCAAGAGATGTCCTATTGTCATACCATAAATGCGATGAACGTGCACGGGGCTGCCAATATATTTCGTGGTTGACTAGAGCACGAGCTTGTAACATTTTCCGCCAAACATACGACCCCTCTTTGTAAGGAACAATAGCACAATAAATTTTCTTGCAATACTTATTGGCCATATAAGTTCTCCGCAATGAATCTCTCGATCTAAAGTTCCACCATAATTTACAAAATAGAGCAGTAAAAATATCAAATAAAGACCGAAAACCCATACCTCCTTCCGCCATGGGCAGACATAAAGTCTTCCATGACGCCCAATGCCTACATGAATCTTCTTGAGAATTCCTCAAAAAGAAGTTGGCAAAGATGCTACGTAATTGATTAATTACACTATCCAATGGATACACTGCCGATAAAAGATGAATAGGCATGGTTTGAAGAACATGCGATATCAATATAGCTCTTCCTCTGAATGATAGCATCTTGCCTTGCCAACTCTTCAACCTGCTCGAAACTTTATCCACCAAACAATCATAATAACACTTCTTTCTCTTCTCATAAAAAATAGGACAACCAAGATATATGAATGAGAAGTTCTTCTGGATTTGGGTAATTCTCTCAACCTTGCACACTATCTAAGTAGGGACACGTTCATGCAAATATATTGCACTCTTATCCTTATTCACCTTCTGCCCCGATACCTCTTCATATGCATGAAGTACCCCCATTATCCACTGTAAGGAATCTTCATCCGGCGATGTAAAGAGTATTGTGTCATCAGCATATGCCAAGTGATTAATATCCAGGCACCATTAATCTAGGCATTCGATATCCACTATATACATTAGTTTCGTGTAGTGCATTAAGAGCCCTTGACAATACCTCCGCCGAGAGAATAAACAAAGTAGGCGACAAAGGATCACCTTGTTTTAAACCTCTAGTAGATTGGAAGAAACCATGAGTTTGGCCATTGAACATAATAGAGTATCAATTAGAGGACACCAACTAAAAAAATCATATCAACCACCTCATGATTGAACCCCATCTTTCTCAAAACCTGTGTAAGATAAACCCATGACACCCGATGATATGCCTTTGCCATATCAAATTTGATCACCACATTAGCTTCTTGCGGCTTGTTCTTAATATCTCGGACAATCTCTTGAGCTAACAAATTGTTCTCCACAATACTTCTTCCCCTAACAAATCCCGCTTGATTTTGTGATATCAAGTTGGGAAGAATATGAGCAATACGATCATGAAGTACTCTAGAGATAACCTTGTTGACAAAATTGCTAAGACTAATAGGACGAAGATCTGACAAGGACGACTGTATAGGGTAAAATATGATATGACACGTGGCTGACTTAAAGGAGTAAACATAGAATCCAAGATGGAATGGTTGAGGACCGAACGCAACTACTGCGCTTGTCATCGGAACAGATAATGTTCATAAAAGTGTATTAAATGCCCTGCGTCCGGTAGCATTTACTAAGGAATATTCTACAGCATTAAGAGCGACGGTCCGTTACAGAGAATTTGACATTTATGCTCAACATTATATCTTCATCAATGACCCTCATAATTGGCGTTAAAGGAGGGCACGATCCTAGGACCTCTTTCCCTAGGCATAACTATAAATAGTGAGCTCAGTTACCATTGTAAGGGACACGAATTTTCTGGCAAGAACATATACTATATTCTATACAAAGCTCTATACAATTTCACTTTCTAGCTTTTAAATCTCATCATTGCTGTGTTCGGAAATAGTGTTCACAGAATCATCATCTTTGCTATTTCATCTACATTCTAAGGCCAAGTATTGTGTATTTCCTCAATTATTATATTATTTCAAGATCAAATTAGTTCACTTGTCAAGAAACCATATATAAATTCAACTGTACCATTTTACGGGTAAATAGTTTGGCGGCCACCGTGGGGCCTAGACACTCGTGCAATTAAATTGACCCTTGCCTTTTTTACTAACGTATTTTGACAATTTTTGTCTTAGAAAAAATCTCAAAAAATGTCAGATAACACTGTTAACAATGCACACAACCTCAAAATTTGAAGGGATCAACATCATTTCGAGGACTCAATCAGTGACACCCGCAATGAGGGGAATGACGCCATGCTGGTGCATGACAGATGGTACCCTCGACAGGTTCGGGAAAGAACTCCGATGATGCTGACGAGGAGCAAGTAGCGGATGCTGTAAGGATCCTGCAAGTGCAACAGGCAATCATTCTAGGCCATCTCACGCAACAGGATTAAGTTATGATGGAACTAAAGCAGGCGCTATCAGGTGCTTCGAATAATGCAAACAGGCGCGACCCAGTTCCCCCCATTGTTCTCGCAGACCAAACAACGCAGAGAGTCGACAACAACACTCCTAGGGGTGAAGTTGGCTCCGATGGGGCTGGGGGGAGCAAATCAGGTCTTAACAACGAGAATGATTCATTCAAGGATGAGCTTTTATGCTTCATGAGGGAAGTAAACGCCTGTATGGATCAAATCCCAGGTGCACCACCAGTATTAAGTGGCCCAAACTCGAAGAAGTATGTTCAATTACTGTACAAGCCAAGTGCGGCACCAGTACTGATCCCGAAGCATTTCAAAATGCCCGAAGTTTCAAAGTATGATGGAACTTTAGACCCACATGAACATATTACCACCTACATAACGGAGGTGAAAGAAAATGATCTAGCTCCTCATGAAATCGAATCTGTGTTGCTAAAGAAATTCGGAGAAACTCTCACGAGGGGAGCCCTAACGTGGTATTCATTACTGCCCGATCATTCCATAGATTCTTTTGAGATGTTCGCGGATTCTTTCATTAAAGCTCATGCCAGGGCCAAAAAGATGAAAGCTCGGAAGGCCGACATATTCAGAATCGCATAAGGAGAATCGAAATTGTTACGAGAGTTTGTCACCCGATTCCAGAAAGAAAGAATGTTGCTCCCGGTCGTCCCGAATGAATGGGCAGCTGAAGCGTTCACCAAAGGATTGAATCCAAGAAGTTTAGACGCTTCCCGAAAGTTGAAGGAAAGCCTGCTTGAGTTTTAAGCAACAACCTGGGTAGATGTTCACAACCGGTACGAGTCAAAGATAAGGATCGAAGATGACCAGGTCGGTTCTACATCATCAGCCAAAGGATGGGAGAAGAACAAAGAAAAACCAAAGGATGACTATGACGCAAATAAGCGGACTTCGAGGGGTCAGTTTTTGCCCTACGAGCATACCGAAGGCCTTGGCAAACATTTCCGAGCAGAAAACAAGTTCACCGCTGACGGAGGGACTGATCATGGTCGAAATAATAGATTGATTCAAGATAAACAAATGTCGGGGCCTCAAGACCTTCCTTACCCCAGGTTGTCAGAATATAACTTCAACGTCAGTGTAGTGGAACTGGTATCATCCATGAGGAACATTAAAGAAGCACTATTCTCGAGAACTATGAGGTCCGATTCCAGCCAGAGGGATCCCAATTTATGATAGGAATACCATGGGACGAACGGTCCCCGGACAGGGGACTGCCGACATCTTCGGGAGGAGGTGGCAACGCTATTGAAGAATGGTCATCTTCGAGAATTCTTGAGTGATCGAGCTAAGAACAATTACGGTCACAACAACGCGGATTCTTCGACAGCAGAAGAAGAAGCCCCACGCCAGACGATCAATATGATCTTTGGGGGAACGAAATTAATGGGGTCACCTTTTCGGCGGCAAAGAAGACTAAAGTATCGATAACTCACAGCAAAAGACTCCGGGAGGACGATATCACTTTCACAGAGGAAGATGCAGATGGATTACTGTTACCACACAATACTGCACTGGTAGTCTTTTTAAATGTGTTAGATTTTAAAATTAAGCGTGTTCTAGTGGATTCAGCTAATATCATATAATGGAGAGTATTGGAACAAGCTAAACTCACTAGAAGCATTATTCCAGCGACAAAACTCCTCGCTAGATTCAACCTTGCGAGCGTGACTACCCGGGGGGAGATCTTGCTGCTCACAAATGCTGAAGGAGTAATGAAAACAACTCTCTTCGAAGTAGTGGATGGTGATATGGGATACAACATCATCTTAGGAAGGCCGTGGTTACATGAGATGAAAGCTGTACCTTCAACGTATCACCAGCTGCTGATGTTTCCAATGCCCAAAGGAATCAAACAGATAAGAAGTGACCAACCGGCAGTAAGGGAGATGAATGCAATCTCAGTTTCCAGTAGCAAAGGGAAAGAGCGCACGACATAGCAATTATAGGAACCGGTACCTACTCCCGAGTTAGAAGAGGTTATTCCAGGGGTAGAGTCATCATAACAGTATCAGGTGCCGAGATATTTCCATTCCGGAAGAAACGGACGCAATAAAATCCACGACAGAGGAACTAGAGCAAGTTTCATTATTCGAAGAATTCTTAGAAAGAAAATTTCACTTGGGAACAGGACTGCACCCCGAGCTCAGGTCTGGTTTTATTGAATTCCTTAAAATTAATGTTGATTGTTTTGCATGGTCGCACAAGGATATGACATGTATCCCGACGGAAATAGACGTGCACAAGCTGAGTTTGGATCCCAACGTACCACCGGTACGATAGAAGAAGCACCCTATTGTCGAGGCCTGGAATACATTCGTCAAAGAAGAGGTGACCCATTTGCTTAAAATTGGTTCGATCAGAGAGGTAAGATATCCAAACTGGCTAGCCAATGTAGTAGTAGTTCCTAAGAAGAACAATAAATTTCGTATGTGTGTAGACTATAAAGATCTTAATAAGGCATGCCCGAAACATTCGTTTTCGTTGCCAAATATCGATCAAATGATTGATGCCATAGCCGTGCACGAGTTAATGAGTTTTCTTGATGCTTATTCCGGGTACAACCAAATTAAGATGACCTCGGAAGATCAGGAAAAGACTTCATTTATAACAAATTTCAGTACATATTGTTATAATGTAATTCCCTTCGGGTTGAAAAAATATCATAGCCACTTATCAGCGGCTCATAAATAAGATGTTTGAAAAACAAATAGGAAAAACCATGGAAGTTTATATAGACGATATGCTTGTTAAGTCTTTGAATGCAGGTGACCACCTTAAGTATTTGCAAGAAATATTTGATATCCTGAGGAAGCGTAACATGAAACTTAACCCCGAGAAGTGCGCGTTAGGGGTCAGCTCCGGTAAGTTCCTGGGATTTCTGGTCTCACAAAGGGGAATTGAAGTAAACCCCGACAAAATCAAGGCCATAGATGATATCCCAGACCAGTTATCAAACGTGAAGGAAGTCCAAAGATTCACGGGAAGGTTAGCAGCTTTGAGCAGGTTCATTACCCCGTCGTCGAAAAAATGTCATCGTTTCTTTACATTGCTCAAAAAGAAGAACAATTTCGAATGGACGCTGGAGTGCCAGCAGGCTTTGAGGGACCTGAAGAAGTACTTATCAAGCCCCACATTGCTCTCGAAACCAAAAGAAGGCGAAACATTACTAGTGTATCTCGGGGTTTTAGAAGTTGTGGTAAGTGCGGTTTTAGTCCAGGAGGATGAAAGTACGCAGTTTCCTGTTTATTACGTTAGCAAAATTTTAATGGGAGTAGAAACTTGCTACCCACATTTGGAAAAACTAGCCTTAGCTCTTGTAGTCACCGCTCGAAAGCTGAGACCCAATTTTCAATGCCACCCAATAGCTGTGGTGAGTATTTTCCCTTTGCAGAACATCCTTCATAAACCCGAGCTCTCGGGAAGATTGGCCAAATAGGCCGTCGAAATGAGTGAATTCGACATAGAATATAAACCGAGGACTGTAATTAAGTCACAAGTCTTGGCTGACTTCGTGGCCGATTTTAGTCCGGGACTGCTACCTCTGGAAACCAAGGAGGCAGTAATGGTGTCGGAATCAACATCAGGGGTTTGGAACTTATTTACGGATGGGACCTCGAACGTAAAAGGGTCCAGGCTCGGAATAGTTTTAATCGCGCCTTTGGGGGAAAACGTAAGGCAAGCCATCAACACAATCCATTTAACTAACAATGAAGCAGAGTATGAAGCTCTGATTGCAGGGCTTGAATTGTCCCAGGGACTTGATTTCAAGGTTATAAAAATCAAATGCGACTCACAGTTGGTGGTAAATCAGGTTTACGGGATCTTTGATACCAAATAAGAACGTATGCAACAATACGTGGTAAAGGTCCAGGCTCTTTTGGCATGATTCCGTGAGTGGTCAATAACTCATATCCTGAGAGAGGATAATGCATAAGCGGATGCGTTAGCAAACTTAGGTTCATTGACGGAAATAAAGGGATCGGAGTTCGGAACGGTGGTACAACTGATTAGCTGAATCCTTGACACGGATGGCTACTACGAGGTAAATATGGCTAGTCTGGTCTGGGACTGGAGGAACGAAATAATCAACTACCTCGAGTACGGGAAGTTGCCCGATGATCCCAAAGCATCACGAGCGTTATGCACCAAAGCTGCACGTTATAGCTTCAGGAAAAGCCAATTGTATAGGAAATCTTTCCAGGGCCTGCTGGCCCGGTTCTTAGGAGCGTCAGAAGCTGACTATGTCATGAGAGAAATGCACGAAAGGATATGCGGCAATTACTCAGGCGCAGAGTCTTTGGTGCTAAAATTGATACAGGCAGGTTATTACTGGCCTCGCATGGAACAAGATGCCAAAGCTTTCGTACGAAAATGTGATAAGTGACAACGCTACGCATTACTAGTACATCAACCGGCAGAACCATTACATTCGGTTGTGTCCCCATAGTCGTTCATGAAATGGGGGATGGACATCGTCGGACCGCTGCCACCGGCTCCCGGAAAGGTAAGGTTTCTTTTAATTTTGATTGATTATTTTTCTAAATGGATGGAAGCAGGTTCTTATCAGAAGATCGGAGAATGCAAAGTGGTCGATTTCCTGTGGGAAAATATAATTTGTAGGTTTGGAATACCAAAAGAGATAGCATGCGACAATGGGCCATAGTTTATAGTGCAAAAGTTATAAAGTTCCTTGAAGACTTGAAAATAAAGAGAATCATATCTTCGCCTTATCATCCGAGCGCAAACGGTCAAGTGGAGTCAACAAACAAAGTGATCATTCAAAACCTCAAGAAAAGGTTGGAAGCAGCAAAAGGCAAATGGCCTGAAGAGTTTCCCTGAGTTCTATGGGCCTACCGAACAATGGCCAAATCAAGTATAGGAGAAACTCCTTTTTACCTTGTATACGGTGCTGAATCCTTAACCCCGGTTGAAGTAGGCGAACCCACTTTGAGATACTCTCAGACAAATGAAAAATCGAATAACAAAGCAATGCTAGTCAACTTGGAACTGCTCGAGTGACGCAGGGACTTGGCGCATGTAAGAATGGCAACTCAAAAGTAGAGGATGGAGCGATATTACAATCGAAGAACCAATTTCTATTTTTTCAAATTAGGAGACTTGGTTCTAATGATAGTAACACAAAATACTGGGAGCTCAACGCAGGAAAACTTGGTCCAACGTAGGAAGATCCCTATCGGATTTTAGCTATCACTGGGACAGGTTCATACGAGTTGGAGAACCAGAATGGGGACAAGTTTCCCAGCAACTGGAATGTGGCACACCTCAAAAGATATTATTGCTGATGAACAACACTCAAACTGAAAGTATGTGCTGCACTCTTTTTCCCTTCGTTCAGTTTTTGTCCCAATTGGGTTTTGCTGGCAATGTTTTTAATGAGGCAGCGACATAAAGCATACTACAAAGACAACAACAATAAGACCTTTGATTGCAAGGCAAACGAACAAGCTCCCACCCGACGACGATTAGGTAATCTTTGGTTCGATAGAAAATTACCACCGAGAAGTTAAGTTTGCTACTGAACAGAGGTTACCTCACCGTTCACGGGCACAAACCGCCAGAGGACTGTTAGGTATTCTTTCGCTCGATAGCATGGATTCCTAAGGGGAAACAAAATATCTTGCCAAGTGAAGGATCACCTAGAAATTCATTGGCGGGACCTTTGAAAATACAAGTCTTCAAGTGTTCCAATTTACATTCTTCGCATTGAAAAAGGACACTGGGGGGAATGATATGAAGATACGGCAACAATGACTGCCACATCAATCGGGAACAAAATTTCGGAAATAAAATGCATCATCAGGACCGGGGACTGCGCAGCCAGCCCCATAAAAATAAGTTGTACAAGATAGCCACAAGTAATGTCAATTTCTTTTCTGCATAGCAAAATGCTTATGTAATTTCTGAAAATAGAAGGAATAAAATGAAATCTTTTTGCTTTTATCTTGTTTCTTGTCTGAGCGATGAGCTGATTTTGTCATTTGAAAGTTAAACAAGTACTTCAAATGTTAGTGCCATATTGAACATGAGACGTCCTCTTCAAGTGCACCATAAACATAAGAGGGCCATCTCTTATAAAAATCCTCACGTTAAAGGGTTGGTTCCGGAAGAATCAATACTCGAAATCCAAAATGCCATCGGGGAACAATACACCCGAAGTCGCATATAAAAAGGACTCAAAAAGCAAATTTGCGCAAATATTCATAGAAACCCTCACTAAAAGGGAAACTTGCGCAAATATTCATAGAAATCCTCACGTAAAAGGGAAACTTGGACAAAAATTCATAAAAACCCTCACGTAAAAGGATAATATTCGGAACCAAAATGCTTCGTAGAAAAGGCATCCGAGACTACACATAGTAAAGCGCAAATTGAACAACATACGCGAAATACTTGAGCAAATGCAAAAGTTAAAAGCTTGCATGGATATTCAAACGAAAGTAAGACTCAAATGATATTTGAACAAAACTATATCTTTATTCACAAGAACGAGCCAAAACGTTACAAGTACAAAAAGAGAAAAGAAAAGCTAATCTACAGCGCCTCCGGGACCAGGAGGAAGAAAAGTATCCGTATTGTCGGGAACAGTAGGTGGTCCCGCTGATGGCTCAATGCTTTCCCCAGTTTGGTCTTTGCCCTCATCGCCTTCAAATCCTTCTTCGGTTTCCAAAAATTTGGAATCGAAATCAGAAGAACCTGGAGCAACAGACTGTGCCGGGAGCCCATTTTTTGCTGCCAACTCAAGCTCTCGGGCCTTTGAAATTTCGGCATCAACATCAATGATACCAGCTTTGGGATCTTCCAAGGTTTTTCTCCTCATGATATACATAGAATATTTTTTTTCCAATAATGATGGAAGTCGTTCGGCACTTAAGTTCTTCTTTGAGTTGAGTAACCTCGGCGACAAGGTTTTGCCGAGCAGATCTAGTAGATTGGAGGCTGACGTCGAGCTCGCGGACAGTTAAAATAAAGAACCTATTATGCTTAATAATTTTCTTGTACTTCTCTTCTAGCTGGGCATGTTTCACCTCCACGGCAGCAAGCTCTTCATTTTTAGAGTTAAAGGCTACCTCCAAGTTAATCACTCTTTCAGCGGAGGCAACCTCATGGTCGGCTGCAGCAAGAACGACGTTTTGAACTTCTGTCCATTTGGCCTTGGCCTCATTGAATCTAAACCTTCAGCGGCCCAATTTTTTGGCTAAGGGTTACCACTTCTTGCTCACTTTGCTACAAACGAGCTTCCAAGACAGCGGCCTCAGCAGCTTTGGTTTCCAGTTCCGAGAGGTAGAGAACAGTCTGGTGCCGCTCTGCCAAAAGTTGATCCCATTTAGAAGTAAGTTCTTCCTTCTCAAGAATCAACATTTGAAGGCCCTCAGAAGCAAGAAATATGGCCTATAAAACAAGAAGAAGTAAAACTTAGAATACATTCATACTAAAGTAGAAGAAGTGACGATGGAAGAAAAGAACGTACCGCTGCGACATTGTGCATGTCATTGTTCAACAAGCACTCTCCTGAAAGTGCCTGAATCTTTTCCCAGTCCTTTTTTGAAGCCAAAGGCTTCAGATAATTAGAAAGCTCCACCGGCCGGAACATCAAGTTGTACCCGGTAGAGACCGAAAGAGTAAAGTTTCTCCTCCTTTGTGGATCTTCAAAAGGGGCGGCATAATTTTGCCCCAAATTCCCATGAAGTGGGGACTGTGGAAGAGGAACACCTTCTTCACGATCAGATGCGACCGATGGAGGTGATATAGAAACTATTGTTGGAAGAGTGGTTGAATATGGAAGTGATGTAGCAGTTGTTGGTGTTGGTGAAGGTGGAGATGGAGCTGATGAGGTTGAAGAATGAGAAGCAGCTGCATCAAATGCAGTGCCAGTTGTTGAATGCTCGCCAACCAAAGATACTTAGCCCCCATCACCGGTTACAACAATTGGGGCCCGAAAACGGAAGTTGGCATATTCCACTAAATCAGATTCTCCCCAAAGTGCTGAAACGTTGCCTTCAGTTTGTGCAATTATCTCAACAGGTCAAGCATCCTGTTGAGATGATGAGGATCGTCTCCTTCTATGTAAAGAAGCTCCCTCATCACTACCTTCTTCTTCATCATCGATCATCACAATGTCTATGACCGGCCCGGAAGGAGAACCAGTTATCCACCGGAGATGACTCGGGGGCAGCAATCTTTGCCCTTTTATTCTTTCCCCGGCCGCGGAGGAATGTCTTCTCTTTATTTGTTTATCCTCCTGCCCGGGACTCCGTAAATAAATATTTGCACCAGAAACAGGCATGGAGATACCAATTCGAGTAAGTGCTTCCTAAATTAGCCTCATTGCATCAGCAGGATCAGCCAAAACGTCCTCCTCCGTGATAACAACAAAGCCTGCAGGTAGACCTATCTCCGTGAACAAAGTCAGTAGGGTTCAACCAAGTCCTTCATATGCAAAAATGGAAATAAGGTAAATTAGAGTTACTATGATTTTTGGCCTTCCACCCATATTTAAGGGCCAGTTCTTTCCACGAACGAGTTTCGGGTGTTGTGACGTCCAAAATCTTCTGAACCCACCGATTCTAAACTTCCACCACCGGTGGGAGCCATCGAATTGCTGAAACATACAAAGGGTGAAAAGATGATACAGCCACAGAAGAATATCTAATAAGAGGAATATTATACAAAGAGCTTACAAGTGCAGTTCCATCAACCGGAAAGGATGAAGCCATTGTCGGAATAATGTCACCGGTGGCCACTGCAACGAATTGTTCCATCCACCCACGGTCATTGTCATCATCCATGCTAGATAACAAAGCATGGTGGCCACGCTTGCAAAGGTAGAGACCGAAAGAGTAAAGTTTCTCCTCCTTTGTGGATATTCAAAAGGGGCGGCATAATTTTACCCCAAATTCCCATGAACTAGGGACTGTGGAAGAGGAACACCTTATTCACGATCAGGTGCAGCTGATGGAGGTAATATAGCAACTGTTGGTGGAAGAGTGGTTGAAGATGGAACGATGTAGCAGTTGTTGGTGTTGGTGAAGGTGGAGATGGAGCTGATGGGGTTGAAAAATGAGAAGCAGCTGCATCAAATGCAGTGCTAGTTGTTGAATGCTCGCCAACCAAAGACGGCAAAGACCAGCTACTTAGCCCCCATCATCGGTTACAACAATTGGGGCCCGAAAACAGGAGTTGGAATATTGCACTAAATCAGATTCTCCCTAAAGTGCGAAAACATTGCCTTCAGTTGGTGCAATTATCTCAACAGGTCGAGCATCCTGTTGAGATGATGAGGATTGTCTCCTTCTATGTAAAGAAGCTCCCTCATTATCAACTTCTTCTTCATCATCGATCATCACAGTGTCTATTACCGGCCCGGAAGGAGAACCAGTTATCCACCGGAGATGACTCGGGGGCAGCAATCTTTTCTCTTTTATTCTTTTCCCTGGCCGTGGAGGAATGTCTTCTCTTTATTTGTTTATCCTCCGGCCGGGGACTCCGTAAAGAAATATTTGCACCAGAAATAGGCCTGGAGATACCAATTCGAGTAAGTGCTTCCTGAAGCAGCCTCATTGCATCAGCAGGATCAGCCAGAACGTCCTCCTCGGGGACAACAACAGAGCTTGCAGATAGACCTAGTTCCGTGAACAAAGTCAGTAGGGTTCAACCAAGTCCTTCATATGCAAAAATGGAAATAAGGTAAATTAGAGTTACTATGATTTTTGGCCTTCCACCCATATTTAAGGGCCAGTTCTTTCCACGAACGAGTTTCGGGCGCTGTGACATCCAAAATCTTCTGAACCCACCGATTCTAACCTTCTACCACCGGTGGGAGCCATCGAATTGCTGAAACATACTAAGGGTGAAAAGATGATACGGCCATAGAAGAATATCTAATAAGAGGAATATTATACAAAGAGATTACGAGTGCAGTTCCATCAACTGGAAAGTATGAAGCCATTGTCGGAATGCTGTCGTCGGTGGCCACTGCAACGAACTGTTCCATCCACCCACGGTTATTGTCATCATCCATGCTAGATAACAAAGCATGGTTGCCACACTTGCAAAGGTAGAGACCAAAAGAGTAAAGTTTCTCCTCCTTTGTGGATCTTCTAAAGGGGCGGCATAATTTTACCCCAAATTCCCATGAACTAGGGACTGTGGAAGAGGAACACCTTCTTCACGATCAGGTGCGGCCGATGGAGGTAATATAGCAACTGTTGGTGGAAGAGTGGTTGAAGATGGAACGATGTAGCAGTTGTTGGTGTTGGTGAAGGTGGAGATGGAGCTGATGGGGTTGAAAAATGAGAAGCAGCTGCATCAAATGCAGTGCTAGTTGTTGAATGCTCGCCAACCAAAGACGGCAAAGACCAGGTACTTAGCCCCCATCATCGGTTACAACAATTGGGGCCCGAAAACAGGAGTTGACATATTCCACTAAATCAGATTCTCCCTAAAGTGCGGAAACGTTGCCTTCAGTTGGTGCAATTATCTCAACAGGTCGAGCATCCTGTTGAGATGATGAGGATTGTCTCCTTCTATGTAAAGAAGCTCCCTCATTATCAACTTCTTCTTCATCATTGATCATCACAGTGTCTATTACCGGCCCGGAAGGAGAACCAGTTATCCACCGGAGATGACTCAGGGGCAGCAATCTTTTCTCTTTTATTCTTTTCCCTGGCCGTGGAGGAATGTCTTCTCTTTATTTGTTTATCCTCCGGCCGGGGACTCCGTAAAGAAATATTTGCACCAGAAACAGGCCTGGAGATACCTATTCGAGTAAGTGCTTCCTGAAGCAGCCTCGTTGCATCAGCAGGATCAGACAGAATATCCTCCTCGGGGACAACAACATAGCCTGTAGGTAGACCTAATTCTGTGAACAAAGTCAGTAGGGTTCAACCAAGTCCTTCATATGCAAAAATGGAAATAAGGTAAATTAGAGTTACTATGATTGTTGGCCTTCCACCCGTATTTAAGGGCCAGTTCTTTCTACGAACGAGTTTCGGGCGTTGTGATGTCCAAAATCTTCTGAACCCACCGATTCTAACCTTTCACCACTGGTGGAGCCATCGAATTGCTGAAACATATGAAGGGTGAAGAGATGATACGGCCATAGAAGAATATCTAATAAGAGGAATATTATACAAAGAGCTTACGAGTTCAGTTCCAAGCAACCGGAAAGGATGAAGCCATTGTCGAAATGATGTCGCTGGTGGCCACTGCAACGAACTGTTCCATCCACCCACGGTCATTGTCATCATCCATGCTAGATAACAAAGCATGGTGGCCATGCTTGCAAACGTTTAACATTCCCCTGCGGAAGATTTTGGGGGAATAGAGATTCATCACATGAGCTAAGGTTAGCTCCTCTCCTGTTTCTTAGCACAAGCGTCGGAATCATGTGATCGTCCTCCACACTGAAGGACTTACCTGTGCCAAACATACCTGGTAGCAAAGGCAAAACTTCGGAATCACGGAATCAAGCTCTCTTCTCAAAGAAAACTCACCCAAAGTAAAGGGATACATGAAAAGGTATGTAAAACATTCCTTGGGAAAGGTCACTCACTCCGATAGATCATGAGCGATAATTTCCAATCCATTGCAGCGGCAGTCCTCCTTCACAGCAGGAATACTAGAAGGACGAATGGAAGAAGGGTACCTACTAACAGCCCATGTATGAGGGTTGCCAGTAGGAAATTTCTCTTCAAAATCCTTCGAAGTGCTAAGCCTTCTTGGGATGATGGAATCCACTGTTGGAGGAACGGAATCCTCGATTTTATTCTTATTCTTTGTAAAACCACCACCTTTGGAGGAAGAAGCCATTGGAAAAGAAGAAGACAAAGATTTTATGTTTGGAGAAAAGTAGAAAAAGGATGGAAAACAAAGATGCAAATCAGAAGCTCAAGCAATTTTGAAACGCTAAGGAAAATAAAGTTGCGTATAAGTAAAATCTTGGCGCCTAAATTCATGGCCATGATTACCTCGATAATCGGTAAAGGCGGTGATAAATCATTGGATGACGCGTGTTCGGGGCATTAAATGTGGAGAGACGTGCGTCTAATCAACTATCAGAGACCTTCAGAGGAAATTATAGTAATTCCCACCAAAACGGTGTCTCTACCAACTTCCCGGTAACACAAAGTTATGTCACCGAAAAGTAGGGGGACTATCTGTATAGGGTAAAATATGATATGACATGTGGCTGACTAAAAGGATGACACATAGAATCCAAGATGGAATAGCTGAGGACCGAACACAGCCACTGCACTTGTCATGGGGACGGATAACGTTCATAAATATGTATTAAATGCCCTGCGCCCGGTAGCATTTACTAAGGAATATTCTACAACATTAAGAGCGACGGTCTGTTATAGAGAATTTGGCATTTATGCTCAACGTTACATCTTCATCAGTGACCCTCATAATTGGAATTAAAGGATGGCCCGATCCTAGGACCTCTTTCCCTAAGCATAACTATTAATAGTAAGCTTAGTTACCATTGTAAGGGATACAGATTTTCTGGCAAGAACATATACTATATTCTATACAACGCTCTATACAATTTCACTTTCTTAGATTTTAGATCTCATCATTGTTGTATTCGGAAACCGTGTTCACGGAATCATCATCTTTGCTATTTCATATACATTCTAAGGCTAAGTATTATGTATTTCCTCAATTATTATATTATTTCAGGATTAAATTAATTCACTTGTCTAGAAACCATGTATAAATTTAACTGTACCATTTTACGGGTAAACAATGATACAATATCCTTCTTAGGTAACAACCAAATTAGTGTGTGTCACATAGTGTGGCAAAGATCTTCCTGAAAAGAGAACTCTCACCACCAACAATAAATCATCCTTTATAATTTCTCAAGAAGATTAAAAAAAATCCAGTAAAACCATCGGGGCCACATGCACTTTCACCATTCAACCCAAACACTACACCTTTAACCTCATCTTCATCTTCAGTTGTGATACAAACTAAGGGTCCAACAAACTGTATAGAGAACCAGGTTCTCTATTAGATCCCACAAAACACACAGACATAGTAGTTAATAATTAACATAATAGAGTTTTACGTGGAAAACTCCCAGCTCACGGGATTAAAAATCATGACCTACACTCGTAGGATTTCAACTTCACTACTAAGCAAACTTCATATTACAAACTATTGTAACCTAGGAATTAACCTCATAATCCCTCACTAACTTGTAATAACTCTATTACAAGCCCCTTTACAATAACTCTATTACAAAACTTACAACTCGACTAACTCTAGCCAAGACACAAACACAAGGTTTATGGTTTTACAAAAGGTTTCCTACACAATGCTTCTAGATAAGCTAAGTATGAATTACAAGTAAATCACTTTAACAAAGGTACAACACAACTAAGGACATATAATGACTCAATGCAGGAAACATGTCCTTTGTTATGTTGTTATTTGTTCTTGATGCCTTGAATGTCACTTACAGATTGGCAACACACTTGAGAAGGAGCTTGATGAATTCTGGAATGTGCAAGTAGGATGTTTTGCCTTTGCTTCATGTTAATATTACATAAGTGACATCACTCGAATGATGTAAGCATGTTTGGTACAAGGGCATTCCCCATAAAGTGACTGGTGCACTGTATACACTGTTGCGTGTGTGCTGAGGCACAGTTGCAGCCACTTTATAGTTGTGGCGAGTTGTCTGGTACAGTCAGCAAGAGTCCTTATCTCTTCCTTGGCAATATTTTGAGCTTCAATAAGTTGAGAGATGGTGGAATTGATGCCAACCCCTCTTTTCTTATCGATGCTCACAGATTCTTATAAGGTGGGCTTAGAGAAGATCTGCTTGCGAGTACCCACCGTAGCCTTTCCTAAAGGGACTTTGAAGAACTCAAATACTTTGGTGAGTAGAAACCCGTAGGGCAGCCCATGATTACCATCCTTGAAATCTACCACTTTCTTCATATGCTCAATTATGATACCCGATAGATTGATAGTGGAGTATGCATCCAGTGCTTCCATGAGGAACAGGTCTGCTCCTGACGTAATGGAATGCCTTTCTGCACGAGGGAGCAGAACCTTGTTCACTATCTCGAATAACAATTGGTACACTAGAAGGAAGGACTTCTTGTGTACCTGTTCCCCCTGCTGCACTGGATCATCCTTCAAGATGGCATTTCTGAAGTTTGAAGAACAAGTCCCCTCAATGGAGGATATTCCTTCAGTAGGCACACCCAAGATGGTTCCCAATACATCTTCATCTAACACAAAGTCAACCCCATTCACTTTCATGCAGATGTTATCATCCTCGACTGTGAAGAAGTCGGCATAGAAACTGCGCACCTCTGCCTCATACACCTTAGGACTCTCATTTGTGAACAGATGTGTCCACTGTTGAAAGTCACAGATATCAACCAGTTGGCGCATCCCTACCATGTCAAGAATATCAGAGGCAAATGTTTTTCCCCACAACACCTTCTAGTTTTTCCGATTTTCCCTTCATCTATTCTTGGCCACACCCATCTTGGCTGTCTTGGAGGAACCAGGTTACTCATTGGCACCAGCCTTCCGTTTTACTAATTTTTGCACACTCTTCTCTTTATCTACAGATTTCTCAGACACCCTCTCAGACACAGATTTCTCAGACACTTTCTCAACAGACTCCTCAGCCATTTTCTTGCCAGACTCTCACATTTCAACGTTGCTAACCTCCATCATTCTCACAGATGACTCTTTCCCAAACTTTGGAATAGTAGGTTTCTTATAGGACTTACGAACTAAGGAACTGGGTTCCTCCTCTACCTCGTCATCAACGTCGACAACAAGTGCTTTAGGTACTACCTCTTAATGTACTAACTTTTCACCATTTACCAACCTTCTCCACTTCTTTTCTTTCATACTTTTCTTTAGAGCTAACTCAAGAGCTTCCTTACTTTGCAGCCTAGTAGTAGGTCTTTTAGGAGGGGGCGTTTTGGGAGTTGCCCTTATACTCCTAAAACTAATAAATCTTGCAAGGGCCACATTGTCATAGTCCTCTTTACTACCCTCATTCTCTTCCTCAGACAGAGATCTCATCTCAGGAGCAACAATAGTCAATGGATCAGCATAGAAATGAGGGGAAGGAGCGGGATCAATATTGACCTGGGGTTCTTTTGAAGAACATGGGGTTTCATCCCAAGTAGGAGCAGAGGGCTCCTCTTGGGCAGAGGGATTAGGTCCCCCATGTGGTTCCCCAGTAGTACTTTCAGGTGCCAGATTCTCGACAGGCACCAGTTCCCTACCCTTTCCATGTAGACTATCACCTTCCCCCTGAGACTCATTAGTTTCAGACACATCTTCATAACCACCAACCAAACATCCTTCAGCAGCTATTGGCAACATATTCTCTATGGACTCTTATTCTTATAACCCTAAGGTAGACTCATAAGGCACAAGAGGAGTATTATCTGTAGGATCTACAACATTCAAATCGAGACCTGGGGTAGTCATTGTTGATTCATCACCAGTATGAACCATACCTTGTTGTTCCTCAGAACTCTCTTCCAAACGAAGACTGGAATCTTCCTGATTTTCTTCTCCCTCTACTATTTCTCCCTCATCCATGTTTTTTGACGAGGTAGAGGAAGAGTTCGTAGCCACAAACCTCTTGGGATTCGAAGTTTTGTGACTCCGATGAGAACCATAACTTGATTGGGTTGGAGAAGATACAGTGGGTGGTTGGGAATCTTGCTTAGGGTTTGGACTGGGTGGCGTAGGGTACTTAGACTCTGTCACTGGTGCTTCAAGAGATGAAGATACAATGGGGACGATACTGGGGACATTTTAGGCTTTGAGATTCTCAGACATTATTGAGTGTAATGAGGGTTTATGACCGAAGAGAGTGTTTGGTTGTTGAGAGAAAAGGGAAATTTTGGCTTTTGATGAGAACAATTGTGAGAGTGACAGAGTTTCGATTTATTAAAAGGGGGTGAGGGACCGGTTGGGAATGAGTATTGATTTTCTGGGTAGACGGGTCGTTTTGTAACGGGTAGGACGCTTGGGTTCCAAAGAAAAGAAACTGACAATTTAATGATGTGGCACCTTTTTTACCCGTTTAAAAAGTTATGCATGAGAGTACAAAGGAACTATTAACCCGTGTCAAAGGAACCAGGTTCCCTAACATATTTTCTAAATGTGAGCCTCATCCTTTTCCCAAAGTGCAATAGATTAGCTACTCGTTTGCTCTGTAATCGCCATGTGTGTCTACCTATAACGGTATAGAAATGAGTTAGGCCTTGCCAAAAAATACTTTTTAGCTGTTTTACATGTATATTTCTTTTATAGCTAATCATCGAGGGACCAGGTTCTCAGCTTGATTTTATCAACCCAAGTGCCAGATGATTCTTTTCAAAGTGCTCTCTACTTAATGCTTTGGTGAAGGTGTCTACAATCTGATCTTCTGTGTAGCAAAACTTCATGCAGATAAGCCCTTTTTCAACATTGTCTATGAGAAAATGATGTCACACATCAATGTGCTTTATTCTCTTATGCTGAATTGGGTTCTTTTCCATGTTGAGATCACTGGTGTTATCACATAGTAGTGGCACATAATCATAAAATATGCCAAAATCCTCTAACTGCTGCTTGATCCATAATAATTGAGCACAAAAAGAGGCAGCTGCCACATACTCAGCTTCTGCAGTTGAAAGAGCCATTGAGTTTTGTTTTCTTGTACCCCATGAAATGAGACACGATCCAAGAAAGTATGCCATGCCAGAAGTGTTTTTCCTATCCACCAGATAACTAGCATAATCAGCGTTAGCATACCCGATCAAGTCGAAATTGCCTCCTGAGAGGTAGTAGAGAACCGGGTCCTGCGTTCACTTTAGATATCTCAAGATTCTCTTGGCAGCCTTCAGATGAGATTCATTTGGATTTGATTGAAACCTGGCACATAGTCCCACACTGAAAATGATATCTGGTCTGCTTGTTGTGAGATACAAGAGTGACCCAATACCTCTGTACATGGTCTCGTTCACAGGGGAACCGGGTTCATCCATGTCCACTCGAGTGGCGGTGATAATAGGAGTGTCAATGACTTTTGAGCTTTCCATTTCAAATCTCTTCAAAAGCTCTTTGATGTAATTTTGTTGACTTATCATTGTGCCCTTAGGAGTTTGCTTGACTTGCAGGCCTAAGAAAAAATTCAATTCCCCCATCATGCTCATTTCAAACTCACTTCCCATAAGCTTTGCAAACTCTTCACATAGAGAATTATTTGTTGCACCAAAGATGATGTCGTCAAAATAAACTTACACAATGAGCAGGTTCCTCCCCCATTTTTTTAGAAATAAGGTGTTGTCAATTTTTCCTCTTGTAAAACCATTTTCTAGGAGAACTTTGGACAACCTTTCATACCATGCGCGAGGAGCCTGCTTCAGCCCATATAAGGCCTTGTCAAGTTTAAAAATATGCTCAGGATGCTCATGACATTCGAAGTCAGGAGGTTGCTTGACGAAGACTTCTTTTAGAAAGCCATTCAAAAATGTACTTTTGACATCCATTTGGAACAATTTGAATTCCATATGAGATGCAAATACAATAAGGATTCTGATGGCCTCCATTCAAGCAACTGGGACAAAAGGTTCATCATAGTCAATCCCTTCTTCTTGATTGTACCCTTGAACTACCAGCCTTGCTTTGTTCCTTGTTGTGTTCCCAAACCCATCAAGTTTCTTTCTGAATACCCACCTGGTTCCTATAAAAGTTCTATCAGTAGGTCGAGGAACCAGGTGCCATACGTTGTTCCTCTCAAATTGATGGAGTTCATCTTGCATAGCAGTAATCCAGTTAGCATCTTTCAATGCTTCCTTGATATTTTTAGGCTCAATTTGAGAAAGAAAGGCTGAGAAGGCAAGTGAGTTTCTCTACTTCAATCTAGTTTGGATCCCTGACTCGAGAGGAGTGATCACATTTTGAAGAGGGTGTGAAATTTTGTGCTTCCAGTTAGACACCTGAATCTCATTATGAGAGGGTAGAGGTACTTCAACAAGGTCTTCACTTGGATCTTCTTCACGAAAGCAAGAAACACTGGAAAAGTTTCATCCTTGGTTTTGAGGAACAAGGTCCAGGTGAATCTAGAATAGTCATCCACTATAACAAAAATGTACTTCTTTCCTCCTCTACTTGGCACCCTCATAGGTCCACACAGATCCATATAGAGGAGATCGAGTGGCCTTGAGGTGCTAACATCCTTTTTGGGCTTGAAAGAAGACCTGACTTGCTTTCATTTTACATATGCATCACACACATTGTGGTCTTTGAAACTTGACATCGGCAGGCCACGAACCAGGTCCTTCCTGACCAGATTTTTCAGCAACATAAAGCTTGCATGACACAATCTTTTGTGCCATAGTTCAGCATCATCATCAACAGCACTCAGACAAGTGAGATCCACATTTTGCAGGGACTCAAAATCAGCAACATAAATGTTCTTGTATCTTTTTGCCATAAGGACCACTTCACCAGTCACAAGATTTGTGATTGTGCAGACTTTTGACACAAATTCCATTTGTTTCTTTTGTCGCAGATTTGGGAAACACTCAGTAGGCTATAATTCAAGCGTTCATATAGTATATATTTTCAATTGAGTGAGTGAATGACTTCCCAATTCTTTCTACTCCCAGAATGTATCACTTTTTGCCACTGCCTAAGAACACACTCCCTCCTTACAGGGCTTTGAGTGAAAGGAAATCACTGATGCTTCCAGTCATGTGCTTAGAACAACCACTATCCATGTACCATCTTTAGATGCTTCCTTTTACTGCTCCCTACACAAGAGAATCAAGGATTAGACTTAGGAACCCAAATAAGTTTGGGTCCCTTATAATGAGGAAAGGGTCGAATTAAACTTTTTTTTTCCAGGCAGGCAGTATACGTTTTTTAACGGACCAGGTTCCTTAGCAGTAGTTACCTTTTCAACAAACACCTTATTTTTCTGTTGGGACTGAATTCTAGCCTTACAATTTTCTTTAAAGTGACCAGTGTTGCCACAGTGAGTGCAAAGCCAGTTATCAGGGACAATAATATATTTGCTATGTGGATTGTAAGGAGTCTTTTTCCTTTGGAACCCCGACTCCCTGCATGTTACCACCATTCCTTGTATACATGGCATCAATTATATCTGAGGACCAGGTCCACTTTAGAGATTTTTCGAGGTCATTTTTAACTTTGCCTAGATCTTCTTGAAGTTGTCTGTTTCTTTCAAGTTCAGCACACACACTAAATTTCACATATTGAAGTTCATTTTCAAGCTTAATGTATGCCTCACTTGCAACTTCCTTCCCCTTTTGGACAAACCTAGAATTGTTTTCCCTTTTTAATTCCTCTATTGTTTCTTTTAGGTCCATGAAGACTATTAACAAGTCGTCTCTCTCATTCTCTATGTTTTCAACCTTTTTAATCATAACACTTTTTTCTTTCACTAGATTCTCGATGGTTTCTTTTAGGTCGGCCACTACAACTACCAAATCATCTCTCTCATTTTCTATCTCTCCTAGCTCTATAGTTAAGGCATTTTTATCGTTTATAAGATTGTGATAAGTGTCAATTAAAATATTTTCCAAAGACATAAGCTTTTTTTGAGAGTAAGACTTCAGATTTCTTTGAACGTCTAGAAAGTTTACCTCATCATCATCATTATCTTTATCATCATTAGATTTTGCCATCAGGGCAAAGATGGAATCATAATCAGCTGCTTCACTTTCGACTACCATCATGGAGGTGTCACCTTGTGCATCATCTTCTCCAGATTCGCTGGAAGAGTCTCCCCATGCAGCAATAGCTTGTTTCACAACATTGTTAGCAACTTCTTTTCTTTTAAATCTTTTGTCCGGAACCGAGTTCCTCTTGGTTGCTTTATCTGTGTTGTGCTTGTACTGGTCTTGCTTGAGAAGGGGACAATCCTTGATGAAATGTCCTGGCTTCCCGCACTTATGATATAAGTCATGTCCTCTTGGCTTGCTGGAGCTTCCCTTCTTTGGAATACCTCCATTTTTGCGGACCATCTTCTGAAATCTCTTTGTCAAGTAAGCCATATCGGTATCCTCACCACTTGATTCATTGTTGACTGTTTTGAGGACCAGATGTTTCTCCCTTTTGGGCTCTCTTCTCTCATGATCCTTTTTTTTCTTCATTTAATAAGTTTTCAAATTACCAATGAGTTCATCAATGGTTAGCTTTTGTAGATCCTTTGCCTCCGTGATAGCATTTACTTTGCTTTCCCAGGAACCAGGTAATACGTTAAGTATTTTTCTGATAAGTTTGTTCCTTGGAATGATTTCTCCTAGGGAATAGAGCACATTGATGATATAGGTGAAGCGAGTATGCATGTCCTGAATGGACTCATTGTCCTTCATCCTGAAGACTTCATACTCAGTGGTTAGCATATCAATATTCGACTGCTTGACTTCAGTTGTCCCTTCGTGTGCTGTTTGGAGAGCTTCCCAGATCTCCTTGGCATATTGACAAGCATAAATCCTGTTGTATTCATCTGGCCCAATACCACAGACAAGGATTTTCTTTGCTCGAAAGTTCTTCTCTATAGCCTTGCGGTCAGCATCATTGTATTCCTTCCTAGACTTGGGAACTGTCACTGCTGGTTCCCCAATGGTTTTCATAGGAACGAAGGGACCATCACAGATAATATCTTAGAGCTCTGAATCTTCAGCCATGATAAAATCATGCATCCTTGTCTTCCACCATCCATAGTATTGGCCATTGAATCTTGGTGGTTTGTAGGTGGATTGACCTTCTTCAAAGTTTGGTAGAGCAACCATGAGGATCCATTCTAGGTGTTAGCCTGATAGAAAGAACCTGCTCTGATACCAATTGATACAAACTAAGGGTCCACCAAACTGTATAGAGAACCAGATTATCTATTAGTTCCCACAGAACACACACACACAACAGTTAATAATTAATACAATAGAGTTTTACGTGGAAAACTCCCAGCTCACGGGATTAAAAACTATGACTTACACTCGTAGGATTTCAACTTCACTACTGAGAAAACATCAGATTACAAACTATTGTAACCTAGGAATTAACCTCATAATCCCTCACTAACTTGTAATAACTCTATTACAAGCCCCTTTGTAATAACTCTATTACAAAACTTACAACTCGACTAACTCTAGCCAAGACACAAACATAAGGTTTATGGTTTTACAAAAGGTTTCCTACACAATGCTTCTAGCTAAGCTAAGTAGGAATTAAAAGTAAATCACTCTAGCAAAGATACAACACAACTAAGGCATATAATGACTTAATGCAGGAAACATGTCATTCGTTATGTTGTTCTTTGTACTTGACGCCTTGAATGTAACTTACAGATTGGCAACACACTTGAGAAGGAGCTTGATGAATTCTGGAATGTGCAAGTGTGATGTTTTGTCTTTGCTTCATGTTAATATTACATAAGTGACATCACTCGAATGATGTAAGCATGTTTGGTACAAGGGCATTCCCCATAAAGTGACTGGTGCACTCTATACACTATTGCGTGTGTGCTGAGGTACATTTGCAGCCACTTTACAACTGTGGGGAGTTATCTGGTACAGTCAGCAAGGGAACTGATGTCTATCTATTCCCTCTGTTGTTTCTTTGACTCTGAGTGTTGGAACATGTCCCAGACTTGAGACTTGTTGATCTTGAGCACTTTGAGGATGTGGAGCAGGTTCCCCATCTGGTTTTTAAGATTAAGTTTGGTAGATCATCAAAACATAACAGGACACATAACTTATCAAGTTGGCACCCTTACAATATCCTCATTCTGCTCATCAGTAACCATTTCTGGCACATACATTAATGTGTCAAAATTAGCTGACTGCAATTCTTGGCTAAATTGTTCCTGATAGAACCATAGAGCTTCATTAACCATCTCTTCCTTCTCTGTTAGCCAATCTCCATTTCTGTCTTGTATTCGATAAACCTATAGCTTTCTTCTCCTGCCATTCACATGGGCATGAAAGAATTTTGTGTTTCTTTCACCTTCTTTGAACCATTGTATTCCCGCCTTTGGCTTCCAAAACTCCTCTTCATAATGCAAGAACTTTTTCAGATCTGCTTCAGCCCTTTTAAGAGCTGTCCTATTCTCCATCGTCGGGGCCATTTCTAGTTGATACTTGTGATGACCCAAAAGGTCATTTTATGTTTTAGAACTCGAATCTACGCTCTTACACCTTAAAAATCTCATTTTACCCTTCTTAATTTGCGTGCGTAGTCCAGGCATATTTTCAGAAAGTTTTTATGTTGAAAACTAATAAAAATAAGAATTTTTGCCTTAAAAGTTAATTTTAGTTGACTTTGGTCAACATTTTTGGTAAACAAGCCTGGATCTGTATTTTGACAGTCTCGGTGGGTCCGTATCAAATTATGGGACCTGAGTGTATGCCCGAAATCAAATTCGGAGGTCCCTAGCTCAAGTTATGAAGTTTTGATGAAAAATTAAAAGTCTGAAAATTAATTATTTCCAAGAATTGATTGATGTTTGGCATTATGACTACCGGGTCCATATTTTGGTTTCAGAGCCCGGTACAGGTTCATTATGATATTTAAGACTTGTCTGTGAAATTTGCTGAGAAACGGAAATTTGACGTGATTCAGACATCCAGTTGAGAAGATAGAAATTTTAAAGTGTTCTTGAGAATTTCATTTGATTTAGTGCTAAATTCGTAGTTCAAGGTGTAATTTTGGCAATTTGATGGCGCGAGCAAGTTCATATGAAGTTTTAGAGTTGTGTGCATGTTTGGTTTGGAGCCTCGAGGGCTTGGGTGAGTTTCGGTTAGGCCACAGGATGTTTTGGACTTTAGAAAATCTTATTTTCTACAGATTCTGGTGTTTTGGCATGTCCTTCTTCGCGCTCGCAAAGCCCCTCTTGCGAACGCGAAGAGTAAACTGATGAGGCCGGAAATTTCTTCGGTCACGAATGTGAAGTTATGGGGGCATTACCCTTCGCGAACGCGACGAGCTCATAGGAAACGCGTAGTGTTAGGCACTAGGGGGAGAGTCAGTGTTTCCTTCATCGCGAACGCGAGCAATGCCTCGCGAACGCGAAGGCCAGGCGGGATAGCCTACGCGAACGTGAACACTGTCTCGCGAACGCGAAGGCTTGGCAACCAATGCTCATCGCGAACGCGATGCACACTATCGCCCAGCACTTAAAACAGAATCAAACACGGGTTTAAGCCATTTCTTCAACAGTTTTCAAGAACCAAACGGGTAGGGGAAATTTTCAAGAGTCATTTCTTTCCCCAACGCGTTGGTAAGTGATTCTAAACCATTTTCTTTCAATTACCCATTACATTACATGAATTATCAACCTAAAATCTAGAGTTTTCATGGTAGAATTAGGGGTTAGGGTAGAAACTAGGGATTTCGCAAATTTGGGGATTTAGACCTCAATTTGAGGTCAGATTCCAAAACCAATTAAATATTCGAGCTCGGGGTGAACGGGTAAATGGATTTTGGTTCGAACCTCGGGTTTTGACCAGGCAGACCCGGGGTCGATTTTTTGACTTTTTAGAGGAAAATTTGGGAAATTTAATTTATGAAATATAATTGATTCCTTTAGCAATATTTGATATTATTGAGTCATTTTTGAATAGATATGACTGGTTTGAAGTTGAATTCTAAAGAAAAAGCTGTGATTGAGAATTAAGTGGCATTCGGAGTGAGGTAAGTGTTGTATCTAACCCTGACTTAAGGGAATTAGGAACCTTAGATTATTTGTTATGTGAAATTCATGTGAGCTAAGTATATGTGAGGTGACGAGTACTTATGCGCCGCCAATTTACCTATTTTCCCTTTTTTCTCCCATTTTTCTTATATTGTCTCTTTCCTATGCCTAATTGCTACGTCTTTATACTAGTGTTGTCAAATTGATCGTTCTTATCATGTTTATGGATTTTCTAGTGATAATTGAGTATTTATTTCAAAGTTGAGATTGATATTGTGGAACCAAATGTTGCAAGTAAGTTTTGTGCTAGTTATTCTATATCTCTGTTGTTATTTATTCATTGCATTATGGTAAGGGAGAGTGTTAATACACGAAGGGTGATGTCGTGCCATATTATGAGTGTTAATGCACAAAGGGTGATGTCGTACCATATTATGAGTGTAAAGGCACGAAGGGTGATGCGGTACCATATTGTGAGTGTAAAAGCACGAAGGGTGATGTCATGCCATATTGTGAGTATTAATACACGAAAGGTGATGTCGTGCCATGACATGAAATTTAATGCACGAAGGGTGATGTCGTGTTGTTTTTATTGATTTTATGGTGAGATTGAGAGTAAAAGCACGAAGGGTGATGCCGTGCATTTTTCCTTTACTATATTCGTGGTCATGTTGATTTGTATTAAATTGGTTGTCTCAGTTCTCATTCTGATGTAGCTCCTTACTTCGTATTTTCCCTCAGCATGTATCCCCTCTCGATAATTCTTGTATAGCTCTTCATTACTGTTATTTGTATATACACTGTTAAATTGTACATGTTGATTTGTAGGTGCCTTGCCTTAGCCTCGTCACTACTTCATCGAGGTTAGGCTCGACACTTACCAGTACATGGGGTCGGTTGTACTGATACTGCACTCTGCACTCTCTGTGCAGATTTTGGTACCGGCTCGAGTTGATCGAGATTTTAGCTGTTGGACCCGCTATCCGGAGACTTAAGGTAGATCTGTCGGCGTTCACAGACCTTGAAGTCCCCATCTATCTTTTCAGTTTTACTGTTGCTTTCAACCAAATAGTTGTATTTCTTTCTGACTATTACTTGTAATGAATTCTAGAATGCTCGTGAATTGTGACTCCAGATCCGGGTAGTAGTGATTAATGCAGTCTTAATATTATTCCGCACTCATTATATTTTATCTTAGCTAATTATTGTTATTTACTGAATGGAAATAAGGATTTGGTTTAATGATTCTCTAACATTGGCTTGCCTAGCAAGTAAAATGTTAGGCGCCATCACGGTCCCGACGGTGGGAATTCCGGGTCGTGACAAGTTGGTATCAGAGCCCTATGTTGCCTAGGTGTCATGATTCACAAGCAAGCTTAGTAGAGTCTGGAGGATCGGTACGGAGACATTTGTGCTTATCTTCTAGAGGCTGTGAAGTTTAGGAATAAATTTCACCTCTATTCTCCTTTGTCGTGTGATTTTATTTTCTCAATACTGATTGAACTCTTCTACTCTTATTCTCTCATAGATAGAGAGAACACGTACCGCTTCCTCAACTGAACAGCAGCCAGAGCCTCCAGTGGAAGCTCCTACGAGGGGCAAAGGTCGAGGCCGAGGCCGTGCTAGAGGCCGAGGCAGGGGCAGAGCTCAGCCAAGAGCCCGAGCAGCAGTTCTAGCAGTGGAGCCTCAGATAGATATTGATGAGGAGGTTCCACCCCAGACTGTTCCTGCCGGACCAGCTCAGGTTAGGGAGGGGTTCACTGCCACCCCAGTACTTCAGGACGCTTTGGTCCGTTTGGTGGGCCTTATGGAGAGTGTGACCCAGACTGGCGCATTTCCCATGGCACCAGCAGTCTCTCAAGCTGGAGGAGGAGCCCAGACTCCCACTACTCCCGCTCTGGAGCAGATAGCTCCCCTGTATCAAGCTCTAGCAGCTCAGCTAGTCGGAGTAGTTCAGTCGGTTGTTGCGGCGCAAATCGGTGATGGGTCAGCTATGTCTTTTGAGGCTTTGTGGAGATTGGATAGGTTTACCAAGCTCTTTCCTGTTCACTTCAGTGGTACTACTACAGAGGATCCCCAGGAGTATCTTGACAGCTATCACGAGGTTCTATGAAACATGGGTATAGTGGAGACCAATGGGGTCGACTTTGATGCATTTCAGATGACTGGTTCCGCCTAGAAATGGTGGATAGATTATTTGTTGACCAGACCAGCTGGTCGCCTGCTCTTACTTTGGACCAGTTCTCTCAGCTCTTCATAGAGAAGTTTCTGCCTATCACATTGAGAGAGGAGAGTCACCGTCAGTTTGAGCATCTCCAGCAGGGCAGTATGACTGTTACTCAGTATGAGACTCGTTTTATGGATTTGGCATGTCATGCTATTCTTCTGCTTCCCACCAAGAGAGAGAGGGTGCGGAGGTTTATTGATGGTCTTGCTCAGCCTATCAGATTGTAGATGTCTAAGGAGACTGGGAGTGAGATTTCTTTTCAGGTGGCTGCTAATGTCGCCAGACGAGTCGAGATGGTTCTTACTCAGGGAGGTCAGGGGTGTGACAAGAGACCTTATTATTCCGGTGAGTTCAGCGGTGCCCCATCTATAGGTAGGGGTACTTTTGGTAGAGTCCATCCTCCCATGCCATTTCATTTAGCACTCTAGGCATCCCACTGTGCCTCAGGTGGTCGTGGTCCTCATATGCCTTATTATTCCGACTAGCTAGCCTACAGTGTACCACCAGCTCCTATTAGTGCACCTCTACTCCAGAGCTATTAGGGTGGTTATTCAGGTCGGCAGGGTCAGTTTCAGGGTCAGCAATCACAACAGCCGAGGTTATGTTATACTTGTGGTGATCCGAGGCACATTTCTAGATTTTGCCCTTGGGCAACGGGCAGATCATATCATCAGAGTTCTCGTGCCATGGTTCCGGCACCAATTACTGCACCACCTGCTCAGCCAGCCAGCCAGAGGCAGGGGTCAGGCAGCCAGAGGTAGAGGCCAGACTATTAGAGGTAGAGATCAGGCAGTTAGAGGTGGAGACCAGCCAGTTAGAGGCCATCCTAGAGACATAGTTCAGGGTGGTGGGGCCCAGCCCGGTGTTATGCTTTCCCAGCCAGGCCCGAGGCTGAGTCATCTAACGTTGTTATCACAGGTACTGTTTCAGTTTGCAGTAGAGATGCTTCAGTTCTATTTGATCCGGGGTCTACTTACTCCTATGTGTCATCCTATTTTGCTTCCTATTTGGTTGTGCCCCGTGATTCTTTGAGTGCTCCTGTGTATGTGTCCACACCAGTGGGAGATGCTATTGTTGTAGATCGTGTTTATCGTTCATGTGTGGTCACCATTGGGAGTCTTGAGACTCTTGTAGATCTTTTACTTCTCGACATGGTTGATTTTGATGTCATACTGAGTATGGATTGGTTGTCACCTTATCATGCTATATTAGATTGCCATGCCAAGACGGTGACCTTGGCCTTGCAGGGGTTGCCTCGATTAGAGTGGAGAAGGACTATTGGCCATTCTACCAACAGGGTTATCTCTTATGTGAAGGCTCGGCATATGGTCGAGAACGGGTGTCTAGCTTATTTGGCTTATGTCCGCGATTCTAGTGCGGAGGTTCCTTCCATGGATTCAGTGCCAGTTGTTCGTGAGTTTCCAGAGGTGTTTCCTGCAGACCTGCCTGGGATGCCACCTGACAGGGATATTGATTTGTGTATTGATTTGGCCCCGGACACTCAGCCCATTTCCATTCCGCCATACCACATGGCCTCGCCAGAGTTGAAAGAATTGAAAGAACAGTTACAGGATTTGCTTGATAAGGGCTTCATTTGACCTAGTGTCTCACCCTGGGGTGCACCTGTGTTGTTTGTGAAGAAGAAATATGGATCGATGAGGATGTGTATAGATTATCGGCAGTTGAACAAAGTCACCATCAAGAAAAAGTATCCGTTGCCGAGGATTGATGATTTATTTGATCAGCTTCAGGGTTCCCAAGTGTTTTCGAAGATTGATTTGAGATCTAGCTACCATCAGTTGAGGATTAGGGCATCCGATGTTCCTAAGATAGGTTTTCAAACTCGGTATGGGCATTCTGAGTTTCTAGTGATGTTATTTGGGCTGACCAATGCCCTAGCAGCATTCATGGATTTGATGAATTGGGTGTTCAAGCCCTACTTGGATTCCTTTGTGATCGTGTTTATTGATGACATATTGATCTACTCCCGCAGTCGAGAGGAGCATGAGCAGCATCTCAGGATTGTACTTAAAACTCTGAGAGCCAGCCAGTTGTATGTTAAATTTTCAAAGTGCGAGTTTTGGTTGAGTTCAGTTGCTTTCTTGGGTCACGTTGTATCAGCAGAGGGTATTGAGGTGGATCCTAGGAAGATTGAGACAGTTCAGAACTGGCCTAGGCCCACATCAGCTACAGAGATTCGTAGTTTCTTGGGATTGGCAGGCTATTACCGTCGGTTTGTGGAAGGGTTTTCATCTATAGAAACTCCATTGACCAGATTAACCCAGAAGGGTGTCCCATTCAAGTGGTCAGAAGAGTGTGAGGCGAGCTTCAAGAAGCTCAAGAAAGCTTTGACTACGGCACCGGTATTAGTGTTATCCACAGGTTCAGGCTCTTATACAGTATATTGTGATGCATCTCGTATTGGTCTGGGTGCGGTATTGATGCAGGGTGGCAAGGTTATTGCATATGCTTCTCGGCAGCTGAAGGTTCACGAGAGGAATTACCATATTCATGATCTAGAGCTGGCAGTCATTGTTCACACCCTGAAGATTTGGAGGCACTATCTTTATGGCGTGCCATGTGAGGTATTCACGGATCATCGGAGCTTGTAGTATTTGTTCAAGCAGAAGGAACTCAATTTGAGGCAGAGGAGGTGGTTGGAGCTATTGAAAGACTATAATATCACCATATTGTATCATCCCGGGAAGGCCAGTGTAGTGGCTGATGCTTTGAGTAGAAAGTCATCTAGTATGGGTAGTCTTGCTTATATTCCAGTTGGTGAGAGACCGCTTGCATTGGATGTTCAGGCCCTGGCCAATCAGTTCGTGAGGTTGGATGTTTCTGAGCCCAGCCGTGTTCTAGCTTGTACATTTGCTCGGTCTTCTTTGTTTGAGCGTATAAGAGATCGGCGCGATGACGACCCTCATTTACTTGTCCTTAGAGACACAGTGCGGCACGATGGTGCCAAGAAGGTTACTGTTGGAGATGATGGAGTTTTGAGGATGCAGGGTCATATTTGTGTGCCTAATGTGGATGGACTTCGTGAGTTGATTCTTGAGGAGGCCTACAGTTCCCTATATTCCATTCATCCAGGCGCCGCCAAAATATATCAGGACTTGCAGCAACATTATTTGTGGAGGAGGATGAAGAAGGATATAGTTGCATATGTAGCTCGGTGTCTAAATTGTCAGCAAGTCAAGTACGAGCATTAGAGACTTGGTGGTTTGCTTCATAAGATAGAGATTCCTGAGTGAAAGTGGGAGCGTATCACTATGGATTTTGTTTTTGGACTCCCACGGACTCAGAGGAACTTCGATGCCGTTTGGGTCATTGTGGACAGGCTGACTAAGTCAGCGCACTTCATTCCTGTGGTAGTTACTTATTCTTCAGAACGGTTGGCAGAGATTTACATTCGTGAGATAGTCCGTCTTCATGGTGTGCCCGTGTCTATCATTTCTGATCAAGGTACACAGTTCACCTTGCACTTCTGGAGGGCAGTGCAATGTGAGTTGGGTATGCGGGTTGCGTTGAGCACATCATTTCATCCTCAGACGGACGGTCAGTCCGAGCGCACATTTAGATCTTGGAGGATATGCTCTGCGTATGTGTTATAGACTTTGGAGGATCGTGGGATCAGTTCTTGCCCCTTGCAGAGTTCGCCTACAATAACAGCTACCAGTCGAGCATTCAGATGGCTCCCTATGAGGCATTATATGGTAGGCGGTGCCGGTCGCCAGTTGGGTGGTTCGAGCCGGGAGAGGCTCGGTTGTTGGGCACAGACTTAGTACAGGATGCCTTGGATAAGGTCAAGATTATTCAGGATCGACTTCGCACACCTCAGTCCAGGCAGAAGAGTTATGCCGACCGCAGAGTTCGTGAAGTTGCATTCATGGTCGGAGAGAGAGTGTTGTTTCGGGTATCACCCATGAAGGGTGTAATGAGGTTCGAAAAGAAGGGCAAGTTGAGCCCTAGGTATATCGGACATTTTGAGATTCTAGAAAAAATGGGAGAAGTGGCTTACAGGCTTGCATTGCCACCTAATTTAGCCGTTGTTCATCCGGTATCCCATGTGTCCATGCTTCGAAAGTATCATGGCAATCTGTCATGTATTAGATTTCAGCTCTATCCAGTTGGACAAGGATTTGACTTACGAGAAGGAGCCAGTGGCTATTCTAGCCCGACAAGTTCGCTAGTTGAGATCAAAGAGTTGCCCTTCAGTTCGAGTGCAGTGGAGAGGTCGGCCTGTTGAGGCAGCTACTTGGGAGTCCGAGTCCGACATGTGGAGTAGATATCTCCACCTTTTCACCACCCCTGATACTTTTCTATGTCCGTTTGAGGACGGACAATTATTTTAGAGGTGGATAATGTGATGATCTCGAATCTGCGCTCTTAAGCCTTAAAATCTCATTTTTACCCTCATCGATTTGCGTGCGCAGTCCGAGCGTGTTTCCGAAAAGATTTTATGTTGAAAACTAATGAAAATAAGAATTTTTGCCTTAAAAGTTGATTTTAGTTGATTGCAGTCAATAGTTTTGATAAACAGGTCTAGATCCGTGTTTTGACGGTCCCTGTGGGTCCGTATCGAATTATGGGACCTGGGCATATGCCTGGAATCGAATTCGGAGGTCTCTAGCTCAAGTTATGAATTTTTGATGAATAATTAAAAGTCTGAAAATTAATTATTTCCAAGAATTGATTGATGTTTGGCATTGTGAGTACCGGGTTCATATTTTGGTTCCGGAGCCCGGTATAGGTTCATTATGATATTTAAGGCTTGTCTGTGAAATTTAATGAGAAACAGAGTTGATTTGACGTGATTCGGACGTCCAGTTGAGAAGATAGAAATTTTAAAGTGTTTTTGAGAATTTTATTTGATTTGATGCTAAATTCGTAGTTCTAGGTGTTATTTTGGCGGTTTGATCGCGCGAGCAAGTTCGTATGATGTTTTTAGACTTGTGTGCATGATTGGTTTGGAGCCCCGAGGGCTCGGGTGAGTTTTGGTTAGGCCACAGGATGTTTTGGACTTTGGAAAATCTGGTTTTCTGCAGATTCTGGTGTTCTGGCATGTCCTTCTTCGCGTTCGCGAAGGTCCTCTCGCGAATGCGAAGAGTAAACTGATGAGGCCAGAATTTTCTTCTTCGCGAACAAGAAGGCTTGGCCGCGAACGTGAAGCGATGGGGGCATTACCCTTCGCGAACGCGAAGCGATGGGGGCATTACCCTTCGCGAACGTGACAAGCTCATCGCGAACGCATAGTGTTAGGCACTGGGGGGGGGGGGGGGGAGTCAGCCTTTCCTTCATCACGAACGCGAGCAATGCCTTGCGAACGCGAAGGCCAGGGGGGATAGCCTACGCGAACGTGAACATTGTCTCGTGAACGCGAAGGCTTGGCAGCCAATGCTCTTCGCGAATGCGACAGTAGCCTCGCGAACGCGATGCACACTGTCGCCCAGCACTTAAAACAGAATCAAATACGGGTTTAAGCCATTTCTTCAATATTTTTCAGGAACCAAACGGTTAGGGGCGATTTTCAAGAGTCATTTTCTTCCCCAAAGTATTGGTAAGTGATTCTAAATTATTTTCTTTCAATTACTCATTACATTTCATGAATTATCAACCTAAAATCTAGAGTTTTCATAGTAGAATTAGGGGTTAGGGTAGAAACTAAGGATTTCGGAAATTTGGGGATTTATACCTCAATTTGAGATCGGATTCCAAAATCAATTACATATTCGGACTTGGGGATGAATGGGTAAATGGATTTTGGTCTGAACCTCAGGTTTTGACCAAGCAGGACCGGAGTCGATTTTTTGACTTTTTGGAGGAAAATTTGGGAAATTTAATTTATGCAATATAATTGATTCCTTTAGCAATATTTGATATTATTGAGTCATTTTTTAATAGATATGAGTAGTTTGGAGGTAAATTTTAAAGGAAAAGCTGTAATTGAGAATTAAGTGGCATTCGGAGCAAGGTAAGTATTGTGTCTAACTCTGACTTGAGAGAATTAGGAACCTCAGATTATTTGTTATATGAAATTCATGTGAGCGGCGTATATGTGAGGTGACGAGTACTTATGCGCCGCCAATTTATCTGTTTTCCATGTTTTCTCCCGTTTTTCTTATATTGTCTCTTTCCTATGCCTAATTGCTACATGTTTATACTAGTGTTGTTAAATTGATCGTTCTTATCATGTTTATGGATTTTCTGGTAATACTTGAGTATTTATTTCAAAGTTGAGATTGATATTGTGGAACCAAATGTTGCAAGTAAGGTTTGTACTTGTTATTCTATCTCTCTGTTGTTATTTATTCATTGCATTATGGTAAGGGAGAGTGTTAATGCACGAAGGGTGATGCCGTGCCATATTATGAGTGTTAATGCACAAAGGGTGATGTCGTTCCATATTGTGAGTGTAAAAGCACGAAGGGTGATGCCGTGCCATATTGTGAGTAAAAGCACGAAGGGTGATGTCGTGCCTTATTGTGAGTATTAATACACGAAGGGTGATGCCGTGCCATGATATGAGAGTTAATGCACGAAGGGTGATGTCGTGTCATTTTTATTGATTTTATGGTGAGATTGAGAGTAAAAGCACGAAGGGTGATGCCGTGTATTTTTCCTTTACTGTATTTGTGGTCCTGTTGATTTGTATTATATTGGTTGTCTCAGTTCTCATTCTGCTGTAGCTCCTTACTTAATATTTCCCCTCAGCATGTATCCCCTCCCGATAATTCTTGTATAACTCTTCATTACTGTTATTTGTATATATACTGTTAAATTGTACATGTTGATTTGTAGGTGTCTTGTCTTAGCCTCGTCACTACTTCGTCGAGGTTAGACTCGACATTTATCAGTATATGAAGTCGGTTGTACTGATACTGCACTCTGCACTTTCTGTGCAGATTTTGGTACCGGCTCGGGTTGATCGAGATTTTAGCTGTTGGACCTGCTATCTAGAGACTCAAGGTAGATCTGTCGGCGTTCACAGTCCTTGAAGTCCCCATCTATCTTTTCAGTTTTACTGTTGCTTTCAACCAGACAGTTGTATTTCTTTCAGACTATTACTTGTAATGAATTTTAGAATGCTCGTAAATTGTAACTCCAGATCCGGGTAGTAGTGATTAATGCAGTCTTTATATTATTCCGCACTCATTATATTTAATATTAGATAATTATTGTTATTTACTGAATGGAAATAAGGATTTGGTTTAACGATTCTCTAACGTTGGCTTGCCTAGCAAGTGAAATGTTAGGCGTCATTACGGTCCCGACGGTGGAAATTCCGGGTCGTGACAATACTCATGTGCGCGCCATTATGATGTCCTCCATTGATGCAATCTGCTGGAAAATATTACCATATGTACTCTTACTCCATTGGGATATTCTTGAGTTTCTTATTAAACATAACAAACGGATCCCCTACTCCATCAGCACTCCAATTTGCCCTCTCACAGTCTAGAAAAGTATCGTGCTTCACCCAGAAATTCAAAAATTTAAAAGGCTTGATGATATGAACCTCATCTTTTTTAAACACGACCAACAGTGGGGAGTGATCAAACTTCAGACCCCACACGAGCCAAATGTTCAACTTCAACTTTTGTATACAATTCCAACAATGCATGATTACCCGGGCAACGATCGAGCCTTTTTAATATAAAATCCTCTTCTATACGACCATTCCACCACGTAAAGATGCTAGCTACCCGATGTGAAGCCCAAATCAACGACATTGCAATTACTAATTGTGGCAGCGAACTCCTCATACTCTGGAGAAAATACGGGCAGTACGTCCACCATACTTCTCCTGATCAGATAAAATGACATTAAAATCACCCCAATAAACCATGGCTTAGTGTTGTCTGAGGCAAAGTACTGCATATATAGAATCCCACAAACCAATTCTATCCTCAGTGTTACACTTAGCATACACAAGCGTCGGTCGCATCAATTAATTCTCTATCTAGATCGATGTTGATGATACAACTTAAGAGCTAAGTGTTGATCATTATTTTGAATCTCTTCAACCACGTAATTACAATCAACAAACACCCAAATTTGCCCATTTGCATTAACAAAAGCTTGCTCCATTCCAAGCTGTCTCCGAAAAGTTTCAATTCTAGTTCGATTTGTGAACGGCTCCATAAGAGCAATAAGTGAAAAATGGTGCTTTTGATTCAATTGCACTACTCTTTCAAAAGTTTCTTGTGTATTAACGGATCGGAACGAATATTCCATATTAGGGCCTTATCCATTGATCAATTCCGCTTCAACGACCCCGACGCCGATCTAATATATAGGTTGAGCTCTAGGAGGTGGCGAGTTGGTATTTTTGCCCTGCCTTTTTGTAGTCTTTGGTGGTTCTTGCTTCTCCAAAGAGGAGTAAAATTAGATGTTTTCCAAATTTAAAAAAAAGAAGAAGTGAAATTCACATTGGAGCTACGTTAACGTCCAATGCAATTATAAATGGCTTGCTAATAGAAAAGGTACAATGGATGCAAAGTATATCGGAAGGTGAAATCACCATATTATATTTCATTAGTAGATGATTAAATTAGGACATTTTCCTTTTTGACGTTACTTCCATGTTATCCTAGAGGTGTCAAATGACATGTTGGGCCACATCTGGGTGGCTTAAAACGGGTTGGTTATAACCCGTTCAAAATTTTGTTGAGTCAAGATGAACGGGATAATTGGCGGGACAATGAATCCTAACTCAACTTGTCCACTTCAAAACCATTTTTTATTTTATCCATTTTTTATAATTTATTTAATTACCAATTCAACAACACAGTATAATCTCACTAGTGGGGTCTGGAGAGGGTAGTGTGTACGCAGACCTTACCCCTACCCTGGGGTAGAGAGGCTGTTTCCGATAGACCCTCAGCTCATTTCCTCCAAGAACTCCCCACCTTGCTCTTGGGGCGACTCGAACTCACAACCTCTTGATTGGAAGTGAAGGGTGCTTACTACTATAGCAACGCACTCTTGTCTAACTAATTGAACATTATAGATCTTCTTTATTTTTATATGTTTCGATAAATTTTATCGGCTTTGAATATGATTTACCATAACATACACCAAACACCTGACATGTGAAATGAATCAAGAAATTACTTATACATGCAATAAGTGCAATAAAAGAAACATTAATTAGCACATCATTGTACATATCATATTATACTAAAAGTAGAAGCTCACAAGTGTAAAGTGTGATTACCAAAATGCCCAGCTATAGCTGGATGACCATTTTCTCCTTTACATAAATACCACTTTTTCTATAATATAGTTGTACCAAAAGGTAAAATTACCTTCCAATAAGTAATTAATAAGGTTGTACTACAATGAAACAGGTGAATAATTTATTGTATCAGCCAAGCACTTAATGCAGTATATTCAATGTTTTGGAAGAGCTTTCATCTTCCAATACTTATTACAAATAATGGTTCAGATTCTTTAGAATGTTATTTACTATATTCCACCATTTTCAGCTTTCTCTATTTTGTGGTCCGATGATGCTTCCCGTTGTTTATTCAGCATGCTTTAAGTACTCTTTGATCTACCTTTCTAGCTCTTTATATTTTAATGTCGTTATGTGCATATATGTGTGTGCGCTTGTGGTAAATTCGCAGTGGGCCTTTTGGGAGGTTGTCATGGTTTATGTAAATTGATATATATATATTGAACATCTCAATGAAGGTTGAAATACCAAAATCTTCCTATAAAATACTATTGGTATAATATTTTTGGACAAATTATAAATACCCATTATAATAAATACTATATTAGATATAAAATCAATATAATGAATGTGATACAATTACAGAAAATTCATTGTAATAAATACAACTAATAATGTTAATTTATTAAACATATTATGCATGTATAACAATTCTTTAAAGCTAGCATTTGCATAAAAAATTATCTTCTCTTTTTATTTCTCTTAGCTTGAATTTTCAGATTTTATGATTTATTAATGCAATTCTTTTTTTATAAACGCAGTCATAATTCAAAACGTTTTACTATCCAAGTATAAAATAGAAAGATATCATACACTAATAAATAATAGTCATGCCCTCTAAATTATTTTTTCCTTCTCCTAATTAATATCAACATAATTTATATTTATGTATGTTTATTTGATGTTCGGCTAAAAAATGCATATATTTTACTATTGTTGACTCACATTCTAGTACATATAATCATCTTCTGAGTGTTAATTATATTATTTTATGCTTAATATTATATTTTAACAATGTAGGAATAAAGCGGTGTGAAGATAAAGAGATTTGGAGCAAAAATGAATAAAATGTGAAGAAAAAAAGAAAGAAAAATAAAGGAAGAAGACAAGGGGGCACCTTTGGTATTTGTCCCCCAAATTGGAAGATAAAAGAAAGAAGAGAAACAACACTAAGGCAAAAATTGAAAGAGGGAACAAACGTGAAACCTTTCTGGTTTTAGCGTCGGGGCCTGTCCTGGACCCTACATGCGTTATTTTTTCTATTTCACCCGGGACAAGGTTATTTCGGCCCTATACGGCCCCAATTCGTATAAAAGGGATCCTAAACTTATTTTGGAGGGTGAAGAACGTTATTGAGAGTAACGTTTGACAAGGGGAGAGTACAGAGCCGCCGTGGAGGCCGTGTTTCATCTTTTCTTCCACCAAACTTAGTAATTTTTATGTTTCTTTATATGATTTGTTGTTTGGCTACCATGTCTATGTAGAGCTAAACTTCACGTTCTAGGGTTGTAGTTCTTTCATGACTATTGTATTCAGATATTGATTTTGCTTTTTTGATTTATCATATTGATTTATTTATTCAATCTTGCGCTTAATTATTTAATTGCTTAATCACCAATTGAATACTATCGACGAATCTAGAATTGAACTCTGAAGTGAGAATTCTAGATTGCACATAGGATTGAGTAGAGCAAGTTCTCGAATCCAAACATCAGGGAACAGATTCACGGTTAGGATAGACATATACCTAATTGCCTTGCTTGGTTGATGTACATGAATTATAAATGCGTTCTTGTTAATTCTAACTCCATAGACATATAGGCATTATGTTAGCTTGAATAGGCGAGTAAGAACTTGACAGATTCTTATGAGCAATATTAACCATGTCAATCAATAAACTAGATAAATTAGTTAGTCAATTCAATTGAACAATACAATAGGATTGTTAGATAGCCCATAACCCAAGATCGTTTTCATCGCATTGATAACAAAAATATCTGCTCTTCTTTTGTTCAGAGTTCACTATTGGTTTTTCTTTATTTTAAGTAGTTTATAATCAAATACTTCTAGGTTTAATCCTTGTTCAGATAATTAGGATAGTCTGATCTAGTTAATAGTTGATAACAAGTCCTCGTGGGTTCGACACTCTCTTATCACTTTATTACTTGACGACCGCATATACTTGCGTGTGTATTTGGCCGCAGCAAGTTTTTGGCAACGTTGCCGGGGACTTAGAATTAGCTATTTTTCTAGATTAGACTTTTACTTTTATCTTTACATTTTTTTTACTTTCCTTCTCTTTTTGTAAATATTTTATTTTTATAACTATTTTATTTTTCTCTTAGTGTTTTTCTAGTTCTCTCAACATGACATATGGAGATGAGATATACGGAGGTAAGGTTATTGAAGAAGAGGCTTGGTTGACGGAAGACTTTTATGGCCCGTATTTTTGGGCTTGTCATGGCCTGACCTCTTGGAGATCTAAATTTGAATATGGGAGTAAAGGTTGGTATTGGGATAAATATTCTCGATTAGGAGAATATGTGGAACGATTATGTCTTCTAACAACGTTGGTAAATGATTGGTCTAAGGAGAGAGTTGATCTTGCACATGAAATTGACAGGTTTGGCTTGGTTGTGCATAACTTGGATGCATATTTGAATGCAAAGGTTGATGTGTGTAACGCTCAACAATTTAATGATGAGTTATGTGAAGCTGAAAAAAATCTTCTAGACCAAATTGAGGAGCTAAAACGAGAATACCAATCATTAGATCATATTTCCCTTGATGGTGCCAATGTTGGGAAGGGTTCTCTAGATTCATGTGAGAGAGTAGATAACATAACTTTTGCAGACTCTAGTAAATGTAAATATGAGGATGCAAATAATAGTAAAATTCACGAGTTAGGGCGCATTAGACCTCATTCTAATCATTTTTCCACATTGTGTTTAGATAGTAAGATAGTAATCGAGCCATCTGAGCCTATGAGGGAGTCAAAGAGTGAAGATAAAAGTGCCTATATTCTTGAATTTGTCGTGCCAGAGAAAAAAAAATTACATTCCTCATCTAAAGGACGAGAAGTGTAGAGTGAAAATTTATTACTTGGCCTGATTTTCTTTATAGCCCTACCAAAAGAGTATAGCCACAGACTGGATGCCCTGTTAGGGGTACAATTCATAAGTTCAAGGTGGAGGCAAAAAGTGGTTCATGTCGTGCCGCGACGTTAAATTAGGCGCTTGTTGGGAGGCAACCCAGCTTTACTGCTTTTTTTGTTTTTGTTTTTTTTTTATTTTTTATTTTTTATTTTTATGTTATTTTTGTTGTATTTGTTTTTGTTTTGTAGGATTATGAGTATAGGAAGCAAGGCCATAAAATGCGCAAAAGCAAGCAGATGATTGGAACTAGTGTGAGGTACTAACACAAAGGACCATCCTTGGGAGAAGTCTAAGTACCCCGTGAGCTACTTGTGCTTCGACCTTTGGCCTTTCTGGGAGTTTCTTGTCCACCCTCCTTAATATTTTTGCTTTATTTGTGGATTAGAGACATTGCATTCTTTTAAGTGTGGGGTGGGAGAATTCCTTTAGATCATTAGTAGTATTATATTAGTATGTTAATTTCTTATTTTTTTCAGTTTAATATTTTTGTTTTTTATAGTAGTGTAGTATTTTAGGTGATTAATTTTAAAAAGTTTTAAAAAAAGGAAAAAAAAAATAAAAAAAATTGGACTTTTCTTGACGATGGATCTCTTAGACAGCTTTCTTGAGGGATTAAAGTCTAGCAAAAAAATTGAAAAATAAAAAAAATTATACAAAAGTATGTCTTTTTGTGCTTTAGGTAGTAATAATTCTCCGTTATTTTTCTTTGTGTCTCGGTTCTTTTTCATGGGATGTAGTTTGAACAGAATAGTAGTTTTTCAATTTTTAGAGTAGATTAGAATTAAGAAAATAAATGAAGGAAGAAATATGAGATTCCTAGGTGCTCTTGACTTGTTTGATAGTAGCATATTTAGGTTTTGGCATGTGTAGTATCTTCCCAATATTTTAAAATTGATCATGATGCCTTTATAAATTGAATAGCATATTTTGTGGCGCCTATGTCTCGTTTACTTGACTTATGTTCACTTTGTACTTAATGCTTAATAACTTATGGCTTTGTGAATACTTGCATTTTGAGAGTCGGAATGGGATCGTCCCTTAGTGAGTCATGTGCCATGTGTGGTAAGGTTTTTGTGTAGTCTATGTATTGTACTTGTATCTAGAACTTGCCCGGTATGTAAGTTAAAGCAAAATTTTAGGTGATGCTCGATTTAAAAAATGATTTTAGGCTTTTTTGATATTTTTGAGCTTATTGCTTACCATATATAAAAATTATCCCTAGTTAACCCCTTTGAGCCTATAGATTTTATTTGGCACCCACATTACAAGCCTATACCCTTTTTGTTCTTAATTTATATTGTTTTGATCCTTTTACCTCTTAAAGTACTTTAATTGTGAAATGAGCGCTTAAAGAAGTAAGAAGGGACTAAGTGTGGGGTGGCTTTTGAGTGGAACCAATGAAAGGAAGAAAGGTGTACTTGTTTTGTAAAAGAATACACCACTAGCGAAAATTACAAAAGAGAAAAAAATAGTTGAAAAAAAGAGAAAAATAAAAATAAAAATAAAAATATATAGATGAATAACTTGATATCTTGTTCTTTCTAGTGGAGTGTAAATGACGATAGTGCTTAAAGAAAAAGGGAATATTTTTGGGAGTAATATTGTTTGTGAAATTGAAGTGGATTGAAGAATTTGCGCTTAAGTTATTTGGTGATGTCTTAAAGTGCTTAAGAGGGTTAGCCACTATTCCTAAAATATATCCTACCCGTCCCTTAGCCCACATTACAACCATGAAAAATTCTTAATTGATTTTAGATCGAGCGAGCTTATATTAGTAGAGATTTACATTAAGCGCAAGCCTATGGTACCAATTGCATGCATGTGACTTCTTTGTGATAGTGAGAAATTTCTTTTATATACAAGTGAGTCCTTAAACTATATTTGATCATGAGATTCGGATGTGTGGATTCGACTTACTCTCTTCGCTTTTGTTGTGAGGGCACATAGTTTCATAAGGAATAGGTAACATTATTAGACTTCTCTAGGATGTTGGGTGTTCAAGACATGAGTGCATTGGGACGTTGAGTTGGTTTTTGAGGCTAGGAGTGTTGTGAGCATGTTGTTTTTATTTGAATATTTTTGAAGAATGACATAAGTAAAGGGAAGTGTATGTGATTGCATATGTTAGAGTTTAATTGTTGCTATCAACCATGATCATTGGTGTGGTGTGCTTCAAATGTGTAAATGTAAAGTGCTCAAGAATAGTGTGAATTGTTGGTTGACTCGAGGACGAGCAACGTTAAAGTGTGGGGGTGGTGATGTTCGGCTAAAAAATAACATATATTTAACTATTATTGTCTCACATTCTAGTATATATAATCATCTTTTTAAGTGTTAATTATATTATTTTGTGCTTAATATTATATTTTAACTGTGTAAGAATAAATTGTTGTGAATATAAAGAGATTTGGAGAATAAATAAATAAAACGTGGAAGAAAAAAAAGAAAAAAAAGGAAGAAGACAAGGGGGACACCCTTTGGTATTTGTCCCCCAAATTGGAAGACAAAAGAAAGAAGAGAAACAAAGCTAAGGCAAAAACTGAAAGAGGGAAAAAACGTGAAACCTTTCTGGTTTTAGCGCTAGGGCCTGGCCCGGATCTTGCGTGCGTTATTTTTCCTATTTCACCTGGGACAAGGTTATTTCGGCCCTACACGGTCCCAACTCGTATAAAAGGGGACCTAAACTTATTTTGGAGGGCGGAGGACGTTATTGAGAGTAACGTTTGACAAGGGGAGAGCATAGAGCCGCCGTGGAGACTGGGTTTTATCTTTTCTTCCACTAAATTTAGTAATTTTTATGTTTCTTTGTATGATTTATTGTTTGGCTACCAAGTCTCTGTGGAGCTAAACTTTACGTTCTAGATTTGTGGTTCTTTCATGACTATTGTATTTTGTCACGACCCAAAATCTCACCCGTCGTGATGGAGCCTATCTCGATACTAGGCAAGCCGTTAATGTCACTAAACCACAATTTCTTTTAAGTTTGAAAATATAATATTTAAATACAATATAAAATCTTCCAAATACAAATACAAGCACTCCCAAAAACCTGGTGTCACTGAGTACATGAGCATCTAATATGAATACAAATCTGGAAAAGTACGGTCTAATTTAATCTAAGACCACAATACAGTAATACAGAAATAGGGAAGGAGAGACAAGGTCCTGCGAAATACGGCAGCTACCTCTAAATCTCTGAAAAATCTGTTGTACGGAAGAATCAACACCCGCTATGTCCGGGAACACCTGAATCTGCACACAAAGTGCAGGGTGTAGTATGAGTACAACCAACTCAGCAAGTAACAATAATAACTAAGGAACTGAAGAAAATGACGAGCTACACAGTTATAGTTCACTTTCAGTAATTCCAGCAAAGAATAGACATGCTTTCAAATCGAGCAGTTTAAGTCAAATCAATTTTATGCAGTTCATGTAATTCGGATATAAAATCCTTCAGAGATTTCACAACAATGACAGATAGCAACCAAATTCAACAACAAATGCAAAGCAAGTACAACCTCTCATGCAACAATCACTCAACTTATCACAACGGCTCAACCACTCGGCTCTCAGCCCTCAGCACTCACACTCAATGGGTACCCGCGCTCACTGGGAGTGTACAGACTCCGAAGGGGATCCTACAGCCCAAGTGCTATAATTTGCACGGACAACTCACGTGCCATAATATAATATCTAGATCCGCACGGTCAACTCACGTGCTGCACGACCAATTCACGTGCTATAGTATAATATAAGGATCCGCACGGCCAACTCACGTGCTATAGTATAATATAAGGATCTGCACGGCCAACTCACGAGCTATAGTATAATAAAAGGATTTGTACGGCCAACTCACGTGCTATAGTATAATATCTCACAATCAGGCCCTCGGACTCACTCAGTCATAAAGCTCTCCGGTCTCTAGGGCTCTCAACAATCATGAAATCAGCCCAAACAACAATGATATGACACATCAATAATGAATAATAGAGACTGAGACAAAATAATCAAGTAACTATGACTGAGTATAAAATAATAATTTAAGCAAATAATTCAACATGTACACGACCTCTGTGGGTCCCAACAATACCAACATATAACCTAAACATGATTTTTAACATGACTTATAGTCAAATTTTCACAACACATAGAGAACACATAATTATCAACAAGTTATTTAACTTTACAGTTTTTACGGGACAGACCAAGTCACAATCCCCTCGGTGCACGCCTATATGCCCGTCACCTAGCATGTGCGTCACCTCCAAAATAATCACATGATATGAAAATCCGAGGTTTCATACCCTCAGGACCAAATTTAAAACTGTTACTTACCTCACACCATGTAATTCTTTATTCCGCTATGCCCTTTCCATGAGAATTGGTCTCCAAAAGCCTCGTATCTAGCCACAATTAATTCAATTCAGTCAATACCAATTATTGTAATTAATTCCATAAGGAGATACTAATTTTTCTAATAAAATCTGAAATTAACTCAAAAATCGCCCATGGGGCCCACGTATCAGAACCCAAAAAAGTTACATAATATGAACGCTCATCCAACCACGAGTCCAACCATATAAATTTCACCAAAATCTGACACCAACTCGACCCTCAAATCTTCAATTAAAGCCTATGAAGATTTCTACCATTTTCAACCCAATCCATACCCATTTGAACTTAACAATATTTTTACAAACTTGTTGGTATGTATACATAATACTCTTATACCCAAGAATCATAATATAAATCACCTATTTTTACTCCAAACCCGAAATTGAAGAATTGAGGAAAGAAATTCTTACCTCTTTGAAGCCCTAGCAAGATCCTTGTGAAATCTTCAAACCTTGAACAAGAATTGATGGATAAATGACTAAGTCTTCACTTTCTCCCTCTAAAATGCTCTCACCTCTCTCTAAAATATTAGATTTTGACTAAAAAATAAGCGTCAATGGCTATAAATCGAAGTTGGGTCGAGTCAAAAATTAGAAAGAATGGAAGCTCCGACACAGTTATGCGGTCGCATATGCGATCGCATAACAGGTATGCGGTCCGCATACCGAACGCATAATTTGGCCTCCAAAGTTGGGCGTTACTGACCCAGTCTGCGATCATTATGCAGTCCGCATACTTGTTCTGCGATCGCATAATGCACCGCAAAACAGGTCTGCGGTCGCATAGTGTACCGCAGATTTTCCTCAAATCTTGCTCCTCTCCTGGTCCACTTTGCGACCATTATGCGGTCCGCAGAGTGATTCTGCGACCGCATAGTGATCGCAGAAATGACCCTTTTCCGATAAAATTTTCCTTTACACATCGGTGCATTGTTCAAAATTTCTCCGAGGTCGTTACACATAAGTCAACATCCGGCCAACCTTTTCAACTTAAATTCTAAACCTTGGAACCGGACCCAAACCAATTACCCCGGCAAGCCAAATAAAAACTTTAATTCATAATTTAAGCAGTAAATAGGGAAACAGGATTATAATACTCAAAACGACCGGCCGGGTCGTTACATATTTAGATATTGATTTTGCTTTCTTGATTTATCATATTGGTTTATTTATTCAATCTTGCTCTTAATTATTTAATTGCTTTATCACCAATTGAATACTATCGATGAATCTAGAATTGAACTCGAAAGTGGGAATTCTAGATTGCACATAGGATTGAGTAGAGCAAGTTCTCGAACCCGGACATTGGGGAACGGATTCGCGGTTAGGATAGACATATACCTAATTGTCTTGCTTGGTTGATGTACAAGAATTATAAATGCGTTCTTGTTAATTCTAACTCCATAGACATATAAGCATTAGGTTAGATTGAATAGGCGAGTGAGAACTCGACAGATTCTTATGAGCAATATTAACCATGTCAATCAATAAACTAGATAAATTAATTAGTCAATTCAATTAAAGAATACAATAGTAATGTTAGATAGCCCATAACCCTAGATCGTTTTCATCGCATTGATAACATAAAAATCTACTCTTCTTTTGTTCAGAGTTCTCTATTTATTTTTCTTTATTTTAATTAGTTTAGAATCAAATACTTCTAGGTTTAATCCTTGTTCAGATAATTAAGATAGTCTGATCTAGTTAATAGTTGATAACAAGTCCTTGTGGGTTCGATACTCTCTTATCACTTTATTACTTGACGACCGTGTATACTTGCGTGTGTATTTGGCCGCAACATTATTTATAGAGTAATATTCTCCTTTTCAATAGAATGACTCTCTGAACTTCTTATCTTCTTTGTCTTTTCAGGTCTTGAATATTTTGAAAAAAGAATGATGTTTTCATGCAGGACCTGTGGAGATGCATTCCATCACCGAAAGTGGCATAAGAGATGTAAGACTCACAAGTTTTGAGTTTTTTCGGAGAACGACCAAGCATTATCTTATTCCATATATGTCATTTTTATAATTCCAAATTTTAAAAGCTTGACTTAATTCTACCAAAGTAACTTCAATCTCTTTGCATTTTCCCTTTCCTTTAGAGAACTTCCATATCGAGAGAGTAATATACTCTTTGATTATCCATTTCATGTTATGATGCATTTATTACTTGATTTTATTTACTTTCACGTACTAAATTACTGAATGATTGGTCCTTATTATCTTTTCATGATTTGAGATTATTTTAAACAATGATAGGAAGAAGTGTGACTATATTATATTGAAAATTAAGTTAGCATATGACTGACATTTTAGACCATTCAATTTGAAATTTATTTAGACTTTGAGTTACATTGTTAATATTTTTTTTTTAATATTTATTTTTATAATTAAACACGTTTTTACTTAAATTTTTTTGTACAAATTAATATGGGATTCACGCGCAATGCGTGTGTTCAAAAACTAGTCAAGTTAAAAAGTATGAGTTCGAAGCTATACTATAGTTAAATTGGTTTACCACAACATACACTAGAAATATGTGTTCTACATCCGTCCCTGCATGACATATGCATCTACATGACGGAACAAGCATTAGGATTTTCATCACTGAACCACTGAGGGGCATATACATAGTGAACAAAATATGGAGCTACACCCTCTTTGTTTTTTGCTTCTACTTTCTTCACTTCGTTAAATTCAACAATCTTTTCTGTCGTCGTTTTCACTTCAACTGTCACTTTTTCCTTCTTTTCCTCCTCTTTCTTCTTTATAATTTCTGCGTGTTTGCGGAAAGTTTTTTGCACATATGTCACAACTTTTTCTGACTCAAGAACTGTCTCAACTGTTATAGTTTGAGCTTTGAAGTCTGTTTTCACGTTATGAATACCTGCAAAAAAAAAAAAGCATACATAGATGTTGAAATTATTGAAATAAAGTATCTCTGATAACACTAAAGATCTTGGTGGACTATGCATAGAGTTTTACCTTTGTGTTTGAGTAGCCTCTTCTTTAGGTCAAGTTCACACTTGTTGCAATGCATGTAAACTTTCAATGTTGTTGTCTTAATACTTTCCTTCAAGATCCAACAGAATTAAGTCAATCAAGGATCAACTCCTAGTTAAATAAATAATGCTTCTTATTGTACAATTTTTTTTTTATCTATTTTGTTTTTCACGAATTATTGCATTATGAAGAAAATGAGAATAAGCGTGTCTGATATGGCAATAGTCATTTTCCATAAAAATATTTTTTATGAGAGTTATTTCTGGTGCTTCGTTACCACAAAATATTTTTCTTAGAAACCATTTGTCATCGCAAGGGAGAAAAATGCTTCTCTTAGTTTTCGGTAGAAGTCATTTGCCTCACTTGTCGTGTATATATATATATATATATACATGCAGGCAAATAGGGTAGCAGATGTGCTGGGTCGCTTTGGAAGATCAAGGACTATATTTGGAGTTGAAATGGATACACTATTTTGGACCGTTCCTCCTATTGATGCTTTGTTTACTTTGTGCAAGGACCTTTATGCACTACCAGATATTAGGCAATTTTTGATCGATAATTCTGGTCGAAAAATGTTATCGGAGTTTCGACGCCATTTTTGACCACCATGGTTGGACACTTGTTCACATTTAGTTTGCCTTTTTTGTTTGTAAATATGCGACCACCTTTTCTACAAAAGTAGTAAGAAACTTTCGTGCGAAAACCTGCAAAATTAGCTTCTGACGTAATAATTGGTTAGGAAAGTCAATTCTTTTCTTTGACCAACAATTAAAAAAATTAAGGTTCCAACTGAAGTTGTCGGACTTTTATTTTTTTGAGATCTGATTTATTAACGACGCTGATTGATCGACCCGATTCGGTCTGTCATTGTAAAAATACAAAGTCTAATTTATTTTTTCAAATCCAATTCTATTCTATTTCATTCTCCCTCTTTCCCCTCTCTATATCTCTCCTCTCTCTCTCTTACTCTCTCTCTACTTCTAAAATTGCAACAGAGCTCTTTTTGGTTAGTCTCTCTCTCCCTCTCTCTCATCCATCTTCTATGCGGTAGAGCTCATTTTGCTTGTTACCTTGCCCCGGGGCGGATTTAGGGGCGGAAGAGGTTCATCCGAACCCCTTTCGTCGAAAAATTACACTGTAAATATAAGGCAAAATCTATTTTTCACCTCTATATATTAAGTTTTGAACCCCCTTGACACAACCCAAAAGTGTAGTTCAGTGGTCAAGGGGGTTCAAAATCTTTGAAAGGTCATACGATCAATTCCCACTAGCTACTATCTTTTTTTTTTTCGAACCTCCTTCGTGGAGATCCAGCCTCCGCCGCTGACCTTGCCTTTATTTTTATTTTTTTTTTATTCTTTTTCAGTTACATGTTGCAATGACAATCAGGAGGAACTTGGCAGATCTTCGGCGGACTCCGGCGGCAACAACGACAATGTAGTAAGTACTTTTTTTTCTCTTTATTTGTTTTAGTACCTAATTCGATTTTATTGCTAATATTTCTATTTTCTATTTAGATTTAAAGAACATCTAATTTATTTTCTCTTTACTTATTTTTTGTATCCAATCTAGTTTAGTGATTAATGTCGCCCTTGGAAGCATCTTAGATAGTGTATTTTTGAAAGACTCGACTTACCATGAGAAGCACCCTCCATATCTCTGCCTCTCTTTCCTTAGCCGGAGCTTTGCCCATTTAGTTTGCTAGGTTAAAATGAATTATGTGGATTTGATCATTCATTAGTCATATTCGGACTTTATACACATACACGCATAATCAGATTTAACTAGTATAATTATAGACATAGATTTTAGGATGAATATGGAATTTTGAGTGTCGGAGAATTTTAATTTGAAAGAATATAATATATTTTGAAAGTGTTTGGCATAATGCTAAATAAATTTCAAAATAGAAACCTTTAAAAGAACTTAACTTATTTATTTAAGTGTTTGACATAATGCTATGTAAAATTTTAAAATAGGAACCTTTAAAAGAATTTAACTTATTTATTAAAGAGTTTGGTATAATGCTGTAACGACCCGCCCGGTCGTTTTGAGTATTTTAGCCCCGATCCCCTAATTATTGCCTCCTCTATGTTAAATTATGGTTATGTGATTTATTGGGGGTGTTTGGTTTTGGTTTCGGGTGAGTTTTGGAGTGAAATGGGACATATAGTCCCTAGGTTGGAGCTTTAAGTTGAAAGAGTTGATCGTAGTTTGACTTTTGTGCAGATATCTTCGGAATGGAGTTTTGACGGTTCCAATAGCTCTGTTGGTGATTTTTGGACCTAGGAGAGTGTCCGGATGTTGATTTGGAGGTATGTAGGTCGTTATAACTTGAATTGGCGAAAGTTTGAAAGTTGAAGTTTGGAAGATTAGAAAGTTTGATCGGGAGTTGACTTTATTGATATCGGGGTGGGATTCCTATTTTGAAAGTTGGAATAGGTCCGTCGTGTCATTTATGACTTGTATGCAAAGTTTGAAGTCAAACAGAGTTGTTTTGGTATGAATCAGCATTAGTTTTAGAATTCGAAAGTTCGTAGTTTCATAAGCTTAAGTTGTAAGAGTTGACCGGAGTTTGACTTTTGTGTAGACGGCTTTGGAATAGAGGGGTTCCAATAATTTCGTATGGTGATTTTGGATTTAGGCGTATGTCCGGATGTAGATTTAGAGGTTCGTAGGTTAGTTTGGTATTTTTGGCGAAAGTTGGAAAGTTGAAGGTTTGGAAGGTTGATAGATTTGGCTGAGAGTTGACTTTATTGATATCGGGTTCGAATTTTAATTCTGAAAGTTGGAATAGGTCTGTTGTGTCATTAGGACTAGCATGCAAAATTTGATGTCATTCAGAGTTGATTTGGTATAGTTCAGTATGGGTTTTAGAAGTTGAAAGTTTATTAGCTTCCTTAGGCTTGAAGTAAGGTGCGATTCATGATTTTGATATTGTTTGGTGTGATTTGAGGCATTGAGTAAGTTCGTGTTATGCTTTAGGATTGGTAAGTGCGATTAGATGGAGCCTCGAGTGTGTTTCGAATTGAGTTTGGACTATTTTTGGGCTTGAATGGACTGTTGAAGAGTTTGGCTTCTGGCATTTTCGCATTTGCGGTGGCTTGGCCGCAGATGCGGAGCTGCAGGTGCGGCCGTTTGAGCACAAGTGCGGAGGAGGAGGCTGGCGGAGGAAGTCCGCAGATGCGGAGCTGCAGGGCGCAGGTGCGTAAGCGTAAATGTGCAATAGCTTCCGCTGAAGCAGAGCCACAAAAGCGGATGGATGGGGGATTAGTTGTTTCCGCATCTGCGATGGTATTTCTACAGACGCAGCATCGTAGGTGCGAATATATGGACCGCAGGTGCGATTTTGCTGGGCAGAATTTAATAGCGAAGGTTTGGTCATTTTTCTCATTTTTTGAATTGTGGAGCTCGGTCTAGGGCGATATTTTGAGTGTTTTTATCACAATTGAAGGGGTAAGTGATCTCTACTTAATTTTGGAGTTAGCTATTGATTATCCATTGATTATTACATCTAATTTATAATATTTTAAGGTAGGATTTTTGGACTATGATATTGGAGAGTCGATTTGAGATTGAAATTAGATGAAGCACATATTTTAGGACTCGTATCGTAGTGGGTATTCGGAATTTGTGAGTTTGGACGTGTTCCATGATGCAAACCTAGGGTTGACTTTCTGATTTTGATTAAGGATCTTAGCTTTATCATTTAGAATCATTTCCTATGTCTTTTATTGATGATATTAAGTTGTTTTGGATTGATTCGAGCCATCCGGAGGATGTCTCATGCAGGAAGGGCTTCCGATTTAGCTTGCTTGAGGTAAGTATCTTACCTAAACTTGGTTGAGGCACTAGTTGCCTGAATCATTTATGATAGTTACGTGCTATGGGTGGCACACATATGTAGGCTACGCCCATGTGCGTCCACCGAGTTATATTTCATGCTTGGGATAGTGCTTAGGCTATGATATGCCTTAATTTGATTGCTAAGCTTCATACTGTGATGTTTCTCCTATTTGTACCCTTTTTGTGAGCTATTTGTATTATATTTGAGGTTACGTTGAGGTTACTCTCCCGATTGAACATGATAAATTGCTACTTTCGTGATGTATTTGCCGGATTGAGTTATGATAGCACACTTTGTACATGCATACATTTTAGCATGTCATTTATATCAGTCAAGGAGTATGAAACTTGATATTTATTGATCATGTACATGTATTCTTGTATATTTGCTTTCTGTGTGATATGATCTGGACTGGTAGCCAGTGACCACGTCGGGCGGATTGTGATATTGAGACTGTGACCACGCCAGACAGATTACGATTATTGGTACGTGAGTTATCCGTGCGGATCTAGATATTGATATTATTGGCATGTGAGTTGTCCGTACGCCACGTGAGTTGTCCGTGCGCCACGTGAGTTGTCCGTGCAGCACGTGAGTTGTCCGTGCAGCGTGTGGATATGGATCCATCCCCCTAGGGTCACCCTCTCATGTTCTTTCTTGATGATGTACACACGGTTGTTGAGGAAAACTGATAAGTGGTTTGGTACTGAAATAGTAATATTGAGGAAACGTTTGTCGGTGTTTGATTCGGTTGTTGCATTTCATCTTTACTTGCGACTTCCTTGACTGCTATATGCTTTATTTGCATATCTTCTTTATATGCTGAATTTTTGACTGAGCAGAGTACATTAAGTAATTGTGTGTACCAAGATGGTTATTTCTGTGATTCATGACTTCAACATATTGTTGTTCTGTACTTGTTGGATTTATGAATTATACAGGTGATTAGCGAGTATTATTATAATTCTTACTTTTATTACCTCGCCGAGGTTAGTTATGATACTTGCTGAGTACATGGGGTCGGTTGTACTCATAGTACTCTCCGCACTTAATTGTGCAGATCCAGGTGTCGGACTGAGTTGTGGCTAGCTGTGAGGTGTTGTTGTGAGCATTTTGGAGAGACGAGGTAGAGTTGCATCCCGACCGCAGTCTTGGTGTCTCTTTTCCTTTTGTACTGTTATTTTCATTCAAACAGTATCAATATTCTGTATTCCAGACTTATACTTTTTATTAGAGCTCATGACACTGTATTACCATTTCTTGAGCGTTATTGTATTTCAAATCAGTTATTCATGTTAATACCATTAGACTTGTACTATTTCTATGCTATTTCTGTTATTACGTTCCGTTGTTATGTTGACTTGCCTAGTAAGTGAGTTAGACACCATCACGATCGGTTGTGGTTTGGGATCGTGATAGTTTTTGACCGAATTTGTCGGAATAGTGATTCTGACCAATAATTTTTCGACTGATCAAATTTTGTCGAAACGTCGAAAAATAAAATTTTTGACCGTTTTCAATGATTCCGGTGGTCGAAAATTGCCTAATTTCTGGTAGTGATGGGACTATTTCAAATCAACTAGTCCCAATTTGTAATAATCTTAGTTAAGACTACTTTTCATGCTTTCAATAAAATCCATCTCCTTTAGCAAAAAAAAAAAAAAAAAATTTCTATTTCATACTATTTATTCTAGCTAACACTTGAACATTTTTATTAATCTTAAGGACGCAAAAATCTTAACAAAACACTCTCCGATTTGATAACTATGAGTAACTGCTCATAAAAAGTCAGATTACTTGCTTGAGAAATAAGATTGATTACTCAACATGTTAAAACATACTAATAATACGAAATTCTTTACACTATTAGTATATATAAAATTACTACCAAAACAATACTAATTTCCGATGAAAATATCTGATTGAATTTGTTGGTAACATCTGACAAAATCCATAGGAAATTGGCTAGTCGGTAACGTTTCGATAGACTTTCCGATCGAAAAGCCCTTCCCAACAAACCAATTTTAGACGAAATATCCATATATATATATATTTGGTAGTGATAATTTAATGGCTTTATGTTTTATTTAGTAAGGTATATGCCTGCTTACCTTTTTCACTTCCTTCGTCTTTTCAACGTCTTTAACCTTCGTCTGGGATACAATTTCGACTTTCTTTTTACTCCATTTCTCTAAGCGTTGATGAATTTTCTTTGCGTCGATAGCTCCTTTTACTGCAACTTCATCTTTCTCAAGTTTCACATCCACAGTATGAACTCCTGGAGCCATGTTAAGTTGTCATGTCAAAGCAGTGGTGACTGATGAAAATACAGAAAACAAAAGCAAGATTCTTGAACAAAGGAAGAAAAACAGGAAAAGAAATTTCATTTTTTCAAACAATAAAGGGAAAGAGGTCAAAATTACTACTCTATTGTATGAAATATTTTAATTTTACCTTTTCGTTATACTTTAGACCATTCATGTTTTGATTTTACCAATTCATATTATTTCCGTTAGTCAACCATCTCGTATTTGTCTTAAACTTAACATATTGTAACTTTTTAAACTATAGTCAAAAGCAAATAAGTTTATTTGGACCTTTTTTCAAAATATTTTGACATTTGAAATCCAGGCTCAGTCCACATCGGAGACTTATTAAGAATAAGGACAAATACTAACAAATTTAAATATTCCGTATTAATTAATTATAATAAAGGGATCAATTTGGACAGCCTTTTCCATTAAAGAATCTTTGAACTGTCACTTTTCAATACATTGTTTTCATCTTTTTAATAGTCATCCCTTGCTTAAGGGAAGGTCTAGCATATAATTTTCTTCTTCTTGATCGAATTGCTCTATCTCTCATCCAGCCCTTCCTCCAAAACGGCGGATTGGACTTGAAAAACTAACGTAGTACCAATAAAAAAAAAAGAAATAAAGAAATAAATAAGTTAAAATTAAAGTTACCTTGGGTCCTCATTAGAGGTCTTCTAATATCATGTGCACATTTTGGGCAGTGGAGACGAACTTTGTAAATTGCAGTGATTACCTCTATCTTTTTCTCTTCTTTAGACATGGCGACCCCTCAGCATTTACTAAAAAGAATAGATCAGAAAAAGGATTGTTCATTCCTTTGATTTCGTTAAAGTACTTGGCAAGAAAATTGGTTGGTGGGAATTAGCAGCCGGTAGTTTACCAATATGTGGAAACTTCATGCATGAGAATTTGAATTTAATTAGTAGTAGGTTGTAATCTTTTGTACCTAAAATGGTCATAGGAAACAAAAAGATTTGGCATCTTTTTTTTTTTTTCTTCACCTCCTTTTTCAGTTTAATTTTTATTTATATAACTATATTTTATTTTTCACTCAATGTCGGTATCTGTTTTAGGGTCCTGACAAATCGAACTTGCCTCAAGGCCCACTAAAAAAGGAAAGCGCTTCATATCAAAAATAGAAAAAAACTACACGACTAAGCCACAAATAAAAACACTTTACCTACCAACAATTAGCCATTAAGTCATGCTAACAAAAATAGCCATAAAAAGTAACCAATAAATTCTTTTTTGATGTGTATGGTTAAAATACGTTGAATATACGTAGTTGAGGCAATATACAAAAAATTGAGGAAGATTGGAGGTAATTTAGATTAGTTTGAAGTCAAAATTCTTTAGCAATGATACAAACATTCAAAAAACCTAGACACAAAAGATTCTTTTAATGAGTATGATTGAAATTCGATGTAGATAATACAATATACAAAAATTGAGAAAGATTGGAGGTGATTTGGAATGGTTTGGAATCAAAATTCATCATCGAAATCAAGCATAAATTTGGAGTCAAAATTCATTGTTGAAATCAAATTTAATTTTTTTTCCTGCGGTATATGTATCTAACTTGTATCTCATGCATAAGTATACATGAATATACATGGAATACACATTTGATACATATGTCACTAGATCCTTCATACTCTTACTAAAGTACACTTAAGACTCAACCAATCTTGAAAGTTCCGTGGACAACTGGCATACCTTGAATCTAGCCTGCAATCCTTTTGCACTTCTCTTATCAAATTTCTAGTTAGAGTGAGAGCTATACACACGTGATACATGAAAGATACACAGTGTGATACACATCTCATCTTCTTCTATGTTCATCTACTACTTCGAGTTATCAATTTAAACCACCTCAAATCTGCACCAAATTATCTCAAAATTAATGTTCAAGCTCCTTAAGATGTTTCCAACATAATCGAATAACATCCAATCGAAATAAATCACAATTACACAAATTTAAAATTTTAACCCAAGCACCAAGTTTGTTCAATGGGTTCCATTGGAGTTTTTCTTCTTCACTTTCCAAGTTTCTTCATTGATTAGTTCAATCGTTTAGATGGTTCTTATGTCAAATAAGCTCATGCCAGCAGTGTGTCTAGTCTTTCACTTAATCGAATAACTTATTGGAACCACTAACTCCCTTGGGTCTCAATTTGTTAAAGCTAAATATTGTAGTAGGTACCATCCTTTTTTCGGGAAATGGACTGCTGGACAATCTCATAGTTAGCAAGCCATGTGCAAGATCAGTATGAAATGGAACAGAATATTCTTTGGAGAATTGGGAAAGGCGATATCAGATTTTGCTATGATAACCGGACTAATTTTGGTTCATTAGGTAGCAGTCTCGATGATGATGTCGAACATGATAACACAAAACTTTGTGAAGTTTTCACAAATGGAGAATTGGACTGGTCGTGCCTCAAGATTCATCCTCCAGAATCTGTCAAAAATATGTCCCTTTCTACTCAGTTTTCCCTAGAACAAGAACTTGAGGATAGCCCAGTTTGGACTGTCAATTCAACTAGGAAATTCTCTGTTGCCTCCGCTTGGAACTGCTTTAGACAGAGAAATGAAGTTTCAACCTTTGATTCTAATTTGTGGCATAAGGATGTGCCTTTCAAGATTTCTTTCTTGGCATGGAGGGCGGTCTATGATAGAGTGTCTAATGATGACAAAGTAGCTAGATTTGGCTACCCGCTGGTCTCCAAATGTTGTTATTGTCCAGCACTTACTATGTTGCCAGGAGCTGAAACATGTGAACACTTTTTTCTACCGACCATTTTTCACAAGAACTCTGGGGTCTCTTTGCTGGATTGCTGGAAATTCCTTTTTCAAAATTTTCAATAAGAGTCTTAATCTTAACTGCTGGAATTTCAGAACAAAGAACTCTATTGTCTCCTACGTCTGTAAGATTTTGGTCCCTATTATTCATTAGGAGTTGTGGAGGTCCAGATGCAGCAGTAAGTATGATACAGAAAGGCCTTCTATAACTAGATCTTATTCCTTTGTTTCTTTCAACATTGTGCAGATTGTAAATTCTCACTTTAAGATTAGTTCAGTTGGAAGTTCATGGGAGGACATATGTAATGTAATGACCCAATTTGAGCATATGAATTCAGTTAGGTGGTTTTAGATCACGAGTAGCTTCATATGATATATTATGATTTGTGTGTATCGTAGGTTTTGGTTTTCGAGCGGTTCAGGATCGATTTGCAAGAATGATTCTCAATTAGGAAGCTTTAAGTTAGAAGAGTTGACCAAGTTTGACTTTTATGTATTTGACCACGGATCGGGGTTTTGATGGTTCCATTAGATCCAGATGGTGATTTGGACTTGGGCGTATGCCTGGATTTGCATTTGGATGTCTCTAGAAGAGTTTTGGCTTTAAATGGCGAAAGTTGACAATTTGAAGGATTGGAAAGTTCATAGGTTTGGCCGGGAGTTGAATTTGATGTTATTGGGTTCAGAATGTTGTTTTGGAAGTTGGAATAGGTTCATTATGTCATTTGAAACTTGTGTACAAAATTTGAGATCATTCCGAGTTTATTTGATATGGTTCGATACGAGTTTTGGAAGTTGAAAGTCCATTAGTTCATTAAGCTCGATTTGAGGTGCGATTCGTAGTTTTGATGTTGTTATGCATGATTTGAGATATAAAGTAGGTCTGTGTTATGTTTTGAGACTTTTTAGTATGTTCAGACGGGATTCTGAGGGGCTCGGGTGAGTTTCGGACGGGTTTCAGATTATTTCGGATCATGTTGGTTATTGATGGTTTTGGCAGGTACCTGGTGTGGTCGCATCTGCGGAGGATTGAACGGAGATGTGAAGCCACACCTTCAGAGGGCTTTGCGCACCTGCGGAATTTGGGTCAGACTGAGGGTTTGTGCTTCTGCGCTTGAGGGACCGCACTCTGCGGCTGACTTGTCGCAAATGCGGTCAACGATCTTTTGAGGGATTCTCGCAGATGTGATAAGGGGACCACATAAGCGGTTGTCGCAAATGCGACTAAGTAACCACAAATGCGGATTCCTTGAAAGGTTATATTATATATCGAGGGTTTGGTTATTTCATCATATTTGGAGATTTAGAGCTCGGTTTTAGGTGATTTTGGAGAAAATTTCCTTATTTGGACTGGGATAAATATTTAAAACTCGATTTTGATTATTTTACATGTTTCCATCTTCATATTTGGCATTTGGTTGGTGAATCTAAAAGAGAAATTGAGGGTTTTTGTATAATCTTTTCTAAAATTGAATAATTGAGTTTTGAACATCGATTCAGAGTAAGATTTGAGTGAAATTAGTATGGATGGACTCGTATTCGAATGGGTTATCAGAATTTGTGAGTTTTTTCTGGTTTTGAGGTACGGGCCCGGGTTGACTTGTTGGTTAACTTTGAGTATTTGATTAAAGATTCGACCTTTATCGTTTGGGTTTGTTTCTTATGGCATTATTTGATATTTTTGAGTTACTTTTGGCTAGTTTCGGGCTGTTCGGAGGTCGGTTCGCGCGGGATGGCATTTCTAAAGTATTGTTTTGGCTTGCTCAGTATTGGTTTGGCTTGTTTGAGGTAAGTAACATATCTATAATTGGATTTGAGGGTAACTATCCTTGAGAACTATGATATTTAAGATGTGTTAGGAGTGGCGCACATGCTAGGTGACGGGCATGTGTGCGTGTACCGAGGTATTCATGATCCGGGTAGTTCTTAGGCTATTATATGCCTTGTTTTGCTATCATACTTCTTTGATTTCATGTTTTCTCCACTTTTATGACTATTTGAGTTATTATCCATGTAAGGGATCATGTCTAGGCTATCTGTGTAATTATTTGAGGCATGATAAGGCTATTTTTGTCATGTTGAGCTGTTTGCCATAGTCATAGTTATAATGTTCAGTCATGATAGTTATATCTGCATATTATATCTCTATTTTCGTGCACTTCTAGTATGATGTCTCACATTTTATTGGAGTCCTTGTACGTGATACGAGTTTGAGCTGAATTTGTGGCACTTTGTGTTATTTCGTGTCGTGTAATTAAATTTTATTTCTGTGAGATGTTGGCATATGCAAACTTGAGCAGATTGATGAATGACGTGGGCCATAGAGCCGTATTGTGAGTGATATTTGGTTCGAGTTGCACGATGTAACAGTTATATTGATATTGAGGTGGCGCGTACATCAGGCCACACATTGGGCTAAGTGGTACTGATTTTGAGGCTACGCGTGCACCAGACCACACGATTAGGCTATATGATATTGATTAGCGTTTGGACAAGGATCCGCCCCTCTGAAATTTGATATTAAGATGAGCGCATGCACAGTGATTATTATGTGTTTTGGTGAGGGGCATTGATGCCAAGCACCCGCACAATGCTGAGTGATTGTGTGTGATGTTAAGGGGCTTTGGGCCAGGCAATCGTACAATGCTGAGTGATTGTATGTGTGATGAAGTGGGGCATTTGAGCCAGGCACCTTGAGTGTGGTGAGAGTGAGTGTACTTGATGATATCACTGTGAAATTATTTACTTGATTGGTATGTTTGACATGTAGGCATAGAGATGTATTTTTCTCATGCTAGATGGTAATATGACATTTGATGACTTGACATGTATATTAATATAGGCATAAAGATGTATTTTACTTGTGCTAAATGATAATATAACATTTGATGACTTGTCATGTATATTGACATGTAGGCATGGAGATGTATTTTCCTCATGCTAACTGGTAAAAAAAAAGGTCTTATCTAATGTTGTGAATTGGAAAAACACAGTTCTTTTTATAAAATCATGTTTAATTGATTTCAGGGGTAAGATTTGGAATTTGACTATTATACTTGAAAAACATGTCTACTTTCCCTGTAACTGTGAACGAGCTGAGCATAAAATCTTTTAAGTTATTCACTTTTACTGTCTTCATTATATTATTACGAGTTGTTATTGGCTATTAGTGTTGGACACTGACCATCTTCTGAGTTCGTCACTGCTTTCAACTTGAGGTTAGATTTATTACTTATTGAGTACATGGGGGCAGTTGAACTTATACTATACTTCTGCACCTTGCACGCTGATCTAGGAGTTGAGGCTGCTGTGTATGATGGGAGCTGGCATTGAAGATGTATTTGCTTCTCGGATATACACTACTAAAAAATAGGCAAAACCCGTCAAAAGAATACCGACTGAAATCGGTCGGGAAACAAACTGACCGAAGTCGGTCAAAAAATAAGTAAATTGGTCGCAAAAGTCAAAGAAAATATTTCTGACAAGGAAAATAGTGGTCCCACAACAAAGATATAATATTTTCGATCGATTTCGGTCGGAAATTGGTGAATCTTTGACCAAGACCTGGTCATACTTGCATATTATCTACTAAAATAATATTTAATTAAAAATTTTCAAATCTACCAACCGAAATCGGCTGGTATATTTCAAATTATTTTTTAATTAAATTTTTCCGATCGAATTCGATCGAAAATTTAATTTTAAAATTTATAAAATATTTATTGAATGAGCTTTTAAATAAATAATATTTAATACTTAATTGATATATATATATATATATATATATATATATATATATATATATATATATATATATATATATATATATATATATATATATATATGTATGTGTGTGTGTGTGTGTGTGTGTGTGTGTGAATTACTTTTATATGGACACTATATCCTATTTGTGTATGTATGTGTATATATATATATATATATATATATATATATGTACATAATATTTAATTAATTTATCATCCTAAATTATAATATTCAATATGTAATTAATTATGTATATATATATATATATATATATATATATATAGAACAAAGTTGTTGCTAAGTTTTAAATTATTTAAGTTGTTGCTAAAACTTAAATATTAATTTAGTACTACATCTTATAGAACTAAGTGGGGCCGGCATTTAAATTAAATAATTTAGTACTACATCTTATCGATATTTAAATTAAATAATTTTTTTTAACATTAAATTACCGACTGACTTCGGTTGGTATTTAATTTAAATATTTTTTTAATTTAACATTAAATTACCGACCGAATTCGGTTGGAATGGTCGTGGTCAAACGGGTCAAAGGCCACTTAAACTTACCGACCGAAATTTTCGACTGAAGTCGGTCGGAAATTTTTAATTTAGATCTAGCCCATACATGATTTTCTCCATTTCGCCTCTTTTCTCTATCTCTCTTCCATCTGTCTTCTTCTCCTCCCCACTGTCGCGATTCTCCCAAATCCCCACCAAAAATCAACTCTTATCTCCCTCCTCACCCAAAAACAAAGCACATAGAAGTCTCCCTCCCCTCCCCCGTCACTGTTCCGCCGGCCCCACTACCTTCCGCTACCCTCCGTCACTGTTCCGCCGGCAACACTGTGTTCTGCCACCCTCCGCCACCCAATATCAAACTCCCTATCCTAGCATTTCAAGGTTAGTTATATATATTTTTCAATTTAAGTAATTTCAATTATTTTAATTCTATAAATTAGGGTTTAGTTAATATTTAATTAAATTTAGTGGCATAATTGTGAGTTGTCTTGTCATTGAACCTTTAAAATATTTCATGTGTTATCATTTATCATTTAGGATTGTTCATATTAGAAGAGTTCATATTTGTACTCTAGCCCCTCTTTATGATTGGTATTTTATGTAATTTTGGACTTTTACATTTCGGAAAACATAGATGCATGTCTTAAGTGCTAATAGCATTTCAAGGTTAGTTATCTACATTTTTGAGTTGTGGCCTATTTTTTCAGAACAAGGATGAAGAAAAGAAGATATCCCTGGCAAGGCCTTTAAGTGCCAACTATAGCCTGCAGCAATGCACTTAAGTCTATTACTATATCTTTCTGATATATTTCTGATATTTCTATTCAGGTGGATACTGTTAGTTCCGCCAATATTGCTGTATTTGTAAATAATAATTCTGCAAAATATAAGTTATCGTAATGAAACAGTAATTAATTCGAGTCCACTGAATTCATAGTATTTTCTTAAAGAATTTAATCCACTCCTAGTACCCAAGGTTATGGATTATTTCCTCCCAAGATAGAACGAATAACACACTGGTGTAGTGGTACTTCAAACCCCAGTGTTTCAGCGAACACAAAGTTCGGTAGCAAATCACACTTACAGTTGCTTTGTTTGAAGTTAAAAACAATGCAGAACGAAGGAGTAGAAACTCAGAAAATCGCATGGAAATGCTGAGAGGAAGGAGTGCAATGTATAGCCAAATTTGTTGAGCGATTTCAGTCTTGTGTATTGTGTGTGTCTTTCATCAAGAGCTGCTGCACATATATATAGCAGTCAGTGTTGAAGAAGAACAATCGTCCACCCTCCATGGTGGAGCAAGCATTAACTTGTTTGTGGAGCAAGCACTTGTTTGTGGAGCAAGCACATTCATGGTGGGAAGAGCATTAGGCGGCTGCCTGGTGGTTAATACACGGATTGAAAAATATCCGTTACAAATGCGGATAATCTTACGTTAATATTTACCATTAACAAATAAATTTGGTTCAAAAAATTAATCAATCAATCGATCATTTGACCAAATCCAAATCCAAATCCAAATCCAAATCCAAATCCAAATCCAAATCCAAATCTAAATCCGAATCCGAATCCGAAGCCGAAGCGGTAGCCGTAGCCGTAGCCGTAGCCAAAGCCGAGCCGAGCGAGCGACGACGGCGACGGCGCGAGGCTTGCTTTCTTCTTAATTCTTTAAGAGCTACAAGAAGAGCGATTATATAAGTACCCACCAAAAATATTTTCCTCTTCCAATATGGGACAATGTCTCATTGTCAAGAGGGGGAAACTTAAAATTTTACTCGAAAATTTTATTTTCCCTCCATTTCCCATTCACCCTCATTTTAAGACTATTTTATCTTAAAAACAAAAAACCTCAACAATCCCCCACATGAATGGGGAATGTCTATATCACGGAAGTATGCATGGAAAAACTGTGTGATTTACAAGCAAGAATTAATCGCATCTCGATAAGCAGGTTTCCCTTTGAACTTTTCGTAGTAAACTTATGTCGGATATACTCGGTCAATCGGTAGATTTGATATCTTTGAACCGTCGATCTTTGGTGTATACCTAGATAACCATAAGTTACACAATCAACCCTTAACCGTCTTTGGTTCTCATTGTTGTGTTTGTTTCAGCCATGAACACCGCCTGGTTTCATAAGTGCGTAGAGAACTGGCCTTACAAAGTTCTCCTTGAAGCGGCTGACACTTCACACTTACATAGGTGATTCCTAAATGTGTCATCCTGTAGATACACTATTTGATATACCCCGTATCAAATTTAGAAATCATTAAAAAGCCTTAATGCTTTATCCTTGGTACTGAACATTGTCTCATCACGAGAACGGACTAAAATTTTATTTGACAATGTTGAACCGTCATTAATGACTTTGTTTGATCTCCTTGAACCTAGATCTTGGGATCTCTAGTCTTCTAGGTAGAGTTACCACCACAATGACTTGTTCTCGGCCATAGCCCCATTCCCCTTGATGATTTATCAACTACCTCTCTAGTTAGGCCTTTTGTAAGTAGATCCGACACATTATCACTTGACTTTACATAGTCAATCGTGATAATTCCTCTAGAGAGTAATTGCCTAACGGTTTTATGTCTTCGTCATATATGACGAGATTTACCGTTATACATAACGTTCCCAGCCCTTCCAATTGCCGCTTAACTATCACAATGTATGCATATTGGTGCCAACGGTTTGGGCCAAAATGGAATGTCTTCCAAGAAATTCCGGAGCCATTCAACTTCTTCACCGGCTTTATCTAAGGCTATGAATTCAGCCTCCATTGTAGAGCGGGCAATACATGTTTGTTTGGACGACTTCCAAGATACCGCTCCTCCACCAATAGTGAATACATATCCACTTGTGGACTTAGAATCAGTTGAACCGGTGATCCAATTTGCATCACAGTATCCCTCAATCACCGCAGGGAAATTACTGTAGTGCAATTCAAAGTTTTGGGTATGTTCTAAATATCCCAAAACTCGTTTCATTGCCATCCAATGAGATTGGCCTGGATTGCTCGTATATCGACTCAGTTTACTTATAGCACAAGCTATATCTGGTCGTGTACAATTCATGATATACATTAAGCATCCCAATACACGAGCATAATCCAATTGTGATATGCTTTGGCCTTTATTCTTTGCTAATGCAAGATTCACGTCAATTGAATTCTTTACAACTTTAAAGCCCAAGTGCTTGATTTTTTCAAGTACTGTCTTAATATAATGAGATTGTGACAATGCCAGACCTTGAGGAGTCTTATGGATCTTAATTCCCAGAATTAAATCAGCAACTCCCAAGTCTTTCATATCAAACTTGCTATTGAGCATACACTAAGTAGCATTTATGTTGGCAATGTCATTACTCATTATCAACATATCATCCACATATAGGCAAACAATGACTATGTGATTTGGAACATTTTTAATGTACACACATTTATCACATTCATTTATCTTAAAACCATTTGACAACATTGTTTGGTCAAATTTCACATGCCATTGTTTGGGTGCTTATTTTAGTCCGTAAAGAGCCTTAACAAGTCTACATACTTTTTTTTCTTTACCTGGAACCACAAACCCTTCAGGTTGTTCCATTTAAATTTCTTCCTCCAACTCTCCATTTAAGAAGGCCGTCTTAACATCCATTTGATGAATTTCAAGACCATACACTGCAGCTAATGCTACTAACATCCGTATGGACGTAATTCTTGCAACTGGAGAGTATGTATCAAAGTAGTCTAGACCTTCTCGTTGTCTATACCCTTTGACTACGAGTCTTGCCTTGAATTTATCAATAGTGCCATCATCTTTGATTTTTCTCTTAAAAATCCATTTAGAACCCAATGGTTTATTTCCAGGAGGAAGATCAACCAATTCCCATGTATGGCTGTTTAATATGGATTCTATTTCACTATTGACTGCCTCTTTCCAAAACAATGATTCCGAAGAAGTCATAACTTCTTTAAATGTTTGAGGCTCATTCTCCATTAAGAAAGTCATAAAATCTGGTCCAAATGAAGTAGACCTTATTTGACGTTTACTACGTCTTGGATCCTCCTGATTACATATTCTTTCTTTTGTTGCTTCCTGAGGTCGTTTAGATCCTTCACCAAATGACTCACATTCCTTTTTATACGGATATGTATTTTCAAAGAACTCAGCATTATCTGATTCTATAACCGTATTATTATGAATGTAGGGATTTTCTGATTTATGAACCAGAAATCGATATGCTTTACTGTTTGTCGCATATCCTATGAAAACATAATCAACGGTTTTCGGTCCTATCTTTACCCTTTTGGGTTTAGGAACTTGCACTTTTGCCAAACACCCCCACACTTTAAAATAATTCAATTTGGGCTTCCTTCCTTTCCATTTTTCATATGGAATGGATTGTGTTTTGCTATGGGACACTCGATTTAATATTCGATTAGCCGTAAGAATGGCTTCCCCCCATAAGTTCTGTGGCAAACCAGAACTTATCAACAATGCGTTCATCATCTCCTTTAATGTGCGATTCTTTCTTTCCACAATCCCATTAGATTGGGGCGGGTAAGGGACTATAGTTTGATGAATAATTCCATATTCTAAACATATTTCTTCAAAAGGAGATTCATATTCACCACCCCTATCACTTCTTATCATTTTTACTTTCTTGTTAAGTTGTGTTCAACTTCATTTTTGTATTGCCTGAATGCGTCTATTACTTCATCTTTACTATTCAGTAAGTAAACATAGTAATATCGAGTACCATCGTCAATAAAAATTATGAAATACTTCTTTCCACCGCGAGATGGTATTGACTTCATGTCACAAATATCTGTGTGAATTAAGTCTAAAGGATTTGAATTCCTTTCAACTGACTTATAAGGATGTTTAACATACATAGATTCCACACATGTTTGTCATTTTAATTTTTCGCATTCAAACTTAGGCAGTACTTCCAAGTTAATCATTTTCCACAAGGTTTTATAATTGACATGACCCAAACGTACATGCCATAAATCATTTGACTCAAGTAAGTAAGAAGAAGCTGAAATATTATTATTGTTTTCCACAACCATTACATTTAGATTAAAAAGGCCCTCGGTGAGGTAACCTTTTCCTACAAATATTTCATTCTTACTTATGACAACCTTGTCGGACACAAAAACGCACTTAAAACCGTGCTTAACAAGAAGTCCAGTAGAGAATAAATTCTTTCTCATTTCGGGAACATGAAGGACATTGTTCAAAGTCATGACCTTGCTAGAAGTCACTTTCAGAAATATCTTCTCATATCCTTCAACTTTTGCTGTTGAAGAATTTCCCATATAAACTGTCTCTCCGGGTCCAGCAAGAGCATAAGTAGCCAAAGCTTCTCTAACTGCACAAACATGGCGAGTGGCTCCTGAATCAAACCACCACAGTTTAGAATTTTCCACCAAGTTACATTCAGAAAGCATGGCACATAAGTTATCAACATCATCATGGTTTACTACTATGTTTGCTTGACCCCTTTTCTTGTCTTTCTTCGGAGCACGACACTCCGTAGATTTGTGTCCGGTTTTCCCATAGTTGTAGCAGTTTCCACTGAACTGCTTCTTGCTTGGGTTGTATTTCGGACCAGAAGCCTTCTTCCTCTTTTTGTTATTTTCAACAATATTTGCTCCCATTATTGTTGAATTTCCACGGCCTCTCCTTTCAGCAGCTTTATTGTCCTCTTCGATTCTCAACCGAACAATGAGATCTTCAAGGGACATTACCTTTCGTTTGTGTTTCAAATAATTTTTGAAGTCCTTCCACAACGGAGGCAACTTCTCAATCATTGCTGCTACTTGGAATGCTTCATTGATGACAAGACCTTCAGCAAGTAGATCATGAATAATCACTTGTAATTCCTGGACTTGGGTAATAACAGACTTGCTATCTACCATTTTGTAGTCCAAAAATTTTGCGGCAACGAATTTCTTCATCTCGGCATCGTCAGTTTTATATTTCTTTTAAAGCGCATTCCACAATTCTTTTGACGTCTCCACGCCACTGTATACATTATACAGATTATCATCCAGTCCGCTAAGAATATAATTCTTGCATAAAAATCAGAATGCTTCCACGCTTCAATCACGATAAAGCGTTCATTCTCTGGAGTTTTATCTGGCAGATCAGGAACATCTTCCTTAATGAACTTCTGTAGACATAACGTTGTTAAGTAGAAGAACATCTTCTACTGCCAGCGCTTGAAATCAATCCCGGAAAATTTTCTGAGTTTTTCTGCTGTTGCCAATGCCGGTGTTCGGCTTGTCGATGCGTTGGCAGTCACCATCGGAATAGCTTGGTTTTCGCTTTCAGTCGTCATTTTTTTCTGGAAAATAAAAAATGACACAAACAAACGTTTAATACACGTTTTCAAACTGGAGTAAAAATCACGTAGATTTTAATCTCTAATAAAACGCCACGAAGGCTTTACTCTCCAAAACGGGAGTACACAAAACCACAAAGATTTTAGTTTGCAGAATAATAAGAATAACACAAATATAGAAATAAATATTAAATTCCTTAAGATTGTTAGTCCCGCCAATATTACTGTATTTGTAAATAATAATTCTGCAAAATGTAAGTTATCGTAATGAAACAGTAATTAATTCGAGCCCACTGAATTCACAGTGTTTCCTTATGGAATTTAATCCCCTCCTAGTACCCAAGGTTATGGATTATTTCCTCACAGGATAGAACGAATAACACACTGGTGTAGTGGTACTTCAAATCCTAGTGTTTCAGCGAACCCAAAGTTCGGTAGCAAATCACACTTACAGTTGCTTTGTTTGAAGTTAAAAACAATGCAGAACGAAGGAGTAGAAACTCAGAAAATCGTATGGAAATGCTGAGAGGAAGGAGTGCAATGTATAGCCAAATCTGTTGAGCGATTTCAGTCTTGTGTATTGTGTGTGTCTTTCTTCAACAGCTGCTGCACATATATATAGCAGCCAGTGTTGAAGAAGAACAATCGTCCACCCTCCATGGTGGAGCAAGCATTAGCTTGTTTGTGGAGCAAGCACATTCATGGTGAGAAGAGCATTAGGCGGCTGCCTGGTGGTTAATACACGGATTGGAAAATATCCGTTACAAATGCGGTTAATCTTACGTTAATATTTACTATTAACATATAAATTTGGTCCAAAAAATTAATCAATCAATCATTCGAAGCCGAAGCCGAAGCCGAGCCGAGCGAGCGACGACGACGACGGCGTGATGCTTGCTTTCTTCTTAACTCTTTAAGAGCTACAAGAAGAGCAATTATATATATACCCACCAAAAATCTTTTCCTCTTTCAATATGGGACAATGTCTCATTGTCAAGAGGGGGAAACTTAAAATTTTACTCAAAAATTTCATTTTCCCTCCATTTCCCATTTACCCTCATTTTAAGACTATTTCATCTTAAAAACAAAAAACCTCAACAGATACTGGAGAATTACGAAAGAGCGCTTATGGGGTTCTCACTTTCTGTGCAGTCAAATTCTGCACTTGATGGTACAAAAGATATGAACATGATGATTAGACTTCCGGACAAATTAGACATATTGCTTAAGGTGAGGTTAATTTATTTTGGTTAGTTAACTTAAAGAATCGTCAAGTTATCTTCTTATTATTAATTCTAATGACACCATTAGAATCATTAGAGAATTCTATATTAGTTTCTTCAGGTGTATGGTTAACATCATAAATGTGAAGTATCAGGCACTAATATCTAGTTATAGGAGTTTTCTGGGTAGTTGCGCATCTGATATGTCCCTAACTTACTACTTTTGAAAGCTGGGAATACGGTCAATTATACTTGAGCTTATGAAGGATGCAGCTAAATTCGATGATCCTGCTATCTTTCAAGGTAAGATTAAGGCTAGTTGTTTGGTTAACCTTTTCCCTGTAAATAACTCAGATCACTTCCTGGAATTTGTCACTCCTTAGCTGTATAAGTTTTGTGTTTCTTCTGTTCGTAACTTTGCATCCCCTGGATGTCTTAATGATATTTCACTTCATCAAAAAAGAAAAGAGTAAGGGAAAGAGTGGGGAAACAAAGAGGTTTTAGATTATGCTCTTCATATATTGAGGTAAAAAGTACTTCCCTGCAGTGAGTCCTTCATACGAAGAAGTGACCATGGATCTCCTAGCTGGCGGTCACAATGAAGGGCCAGCAGTTTTAGCAAAGGTTTTGTAGCCGGTTAACAATGAGAAAGTGTATCCATTGTAAGTTATTTCACCTACGAAGAGCTCATAACAATTCATCATTTTTTTACTTTTCATTTTCAACATCCCCTTTCACTCTTCTATTACAGATACTATGTGCTATGTGATACCAAGCTGGACTGTTTCATACTTACAGTGCATTGCAAACACGAAATGGCAGTAAGTCTAATTCACTGTGCTGTTTTGATGTTTTTTTGGCATATTTGTATTATCCCAGGATCTCAATGGACCCAAAAAAGAAGAAGATGGTATTAATACATCATTTTATCAGAGCGGCAGAGGCTAGCTAAGAAACTAGTAATATATTTCAGATATTTACATCTCAGTTTGCTGCTAAACTTCTGCAGTAGAACTATGCCTGAACAATAAATAAATGATGTTATAATATTAAACTACTGATGATTGACAGATCCAAAGAGGAGATGTAACCATACTGTTGGACCCTTATTACAACTTGGTTAATTTCGAATGGCAAGGAAAGGTAAGCACCCTCCACTTCCAATCAAGAGGTTGTGAGTTCGAGTCACCCCAAGAGCAAGTTGGGGAGTTCTTGGAGGGAGGGAGCCGAGGGTCTATCGGAAACAGCTTCTCTACCCCAGGGTAGGGGTAAGGTCTGCGTACACACTACCCTCCCCAGACCCCACTAGTGAGATTATACTGGGTTGTTGTTGTTGTTGTTGTTCTAAGGAAAGGTAAACTACTTCGTGTATTTAGCTTTCACAATAATTAGTCAACCAAACTTTTCCCTCTCCTAACTTATATGTAACTTTTTATCTTTTGCCACAGCTTTACCAGTTCAAGTCTGTGCGAGTGAATTTACCGGATCAAGTTCTTGTAAAAATGTATAATTTTATATTTTAACAATACCGACCGATTGCGGTCAGAAATAAATAATTTAATTTCCGATCGAATTCGGTCGGTAATTTAAAAATAATTAAAAAATATTTTTAACAATACCGACCGAATTCGGTCGGATTTAATAATTTTAGAAAAATGAATAATTAAATTACCGACCAAATTCGGTTGGTAATTTAAAAATAATTAAAAAAAAATATTTTTAACAATACGTCGGTCGGTAAAATTAATTTGTGTCAGATATTTGGTCAAACTGCGTTGACAGTTACCGACCGACTTCGGTCACTCCCTGTTTGCGACCATTATTTTATCGACCAATTGTAAACGGTCGGAAATCGGTCGATTTTTGTTGGATTCCGACCGATTTCGGTCGGTTTTTCTGGACGCTTTTTGGCAGTTTTTTAGTAGTGATAGCTATCACTTGTCCTTGGTACTTTTAGAGATTGCATTCTATTTATGTATATTCCAGACAGATATTGTAATTATTTTCATACCAGCTTTGTAAATCCAAATCTTAGCGGCTCATGACTTATACTATCAATGCTTGGATTATTGTGTAGAAGTTCAGTTATTTCACTTAATGAGTTCTTATTTATCTTTATTAGAATTGTGTAATTATTGTTTGACTTACCTAGCGGGTTGGGTTAGGTGCCATCATGACTAGTGGAATTCGGGTTAAACTCTTTGAGGTATCATTGTTTGAAAGATGCGGGAAGGTGGTTTCTTGGCTAAGTCCCCATTATTATTTGTCAAAATGAATAATGATGGAAGTAGTGTCAATGGGATGTGTGGTGGAGGAGGAGTGGTTCGAGACAACCATGGTAAAGTGCTGATGGCTTACTCAATGCCTTTGGGTCACGGAACCAGCAACTGGGCTGAAGCTGTTGCTTTCTTGTTTGGCTTGAAGTGGTGCATTGAACAGGGTCATGTGTTAATTATTGGCAAGACTGACTCTTTATTGCTTCATAGATGCATTATGGGTGAGTGGAGAATTGAGGGCAATGTGAAGGAGATAAGGAAGTTAATGGAAGGTAGAAGCATTTTTACTAAGCACTGCTTTAGAGAGGCCAATCAAGCAACAGATAAAATGGCTTCTTTATGTCATCAACAAGAAGTAACTCATATTTATACATGTTTTTAGACAATGCCAAGACAAGTTAAAGGTTTACTAAATTTAGATAGGTGGCAATTACCATCTTTCTAAGTCGAAAAGAAAAGGTCTAGTGCTCTTGTCTATGAGTCACCTTGACCACATCAACTTTATTATCACTGGGTAATGCACCCCCTTTTGTTGTTTTATAATCAGTTCTTGATCAAACATATGAGATGGTAATAGAAGGTCAGGCTATCCCCTTCTTCTACAAAGTGTATTCTGTTTTGAAGTGGTAATAAAATCCTGACTTGGAATTAAAAAAAAGAGTAATTGGTTAATAATGACAGTATTTTATAAATTGATTAATATTGGTAGAAATTTTCATCTGAAAGGTTGAAGTAGTTTTTTCATTTTAATTTCTAGGACTCAAATTCGAAATATCTAATTAAGGGCGAAAAGATATATCCTACTCATTCCACGACAACCCTTGGTGGTATTTCTTTAGCTATATATTAGCCAAATAAACCTCTTAGCTACTTAAACTTACACCACTTTTTTTTTCCGGTAAACAAACTTTCACCTTTTTCATTTGAACACTTCAACTTATCCATTTGCACAATAATAAATCCCTCCACTAGAACATGTATCTTAATTGCCAGACATAAATTACATGTCAGATACAAAAACCATTTATTACTTGACATTTGTTATCTATGGGTCCCAAGTGTTTTCAAAATTAATTTACTAAAATTTTAATTTGGTACTAAAATCATAAATAATTAAAAAGGACGACAAAATGTAAAAATAAAAGAAAAAAACGCATCCCCTTTCCTGTCTCTCCGTTAAGGGTGGAAATTGGGTCGGGTCGGGCTCAGGATCGGCCTCGGTTCGCGGGCTAAGTGGGCTAAACGGGCTGGGACTGTTAGGCCCGCTAGAGGTGGGCTCGTTCCGGTCTCGTAGGCCGGTTCTTAGTTAGGAACCATTATGATCGGTCCCGTTTGGCCCGCCAAGAGACCGGGACCGGATCGGTCCCTTGGCGGGCCAAACGGGCCGGACCCGGGATTGGCCTGGCCCCCTGGGTTAAGTGGGCTAAACGGCTAAACAGGCTGGGACCGTTAGGACTGCTAGAGGTGGGCTCCTGCCGGTCTCGTGGGCCGGTTCTTAGCTAGGAACCGTTAGGACCGGGCCCGTTTGGCCCGCCATGGGACCGGAACTAGACCGGTCCCTTGGCGGGCCCAACGAATATTTTTTTAAAAAAAGAAGCCGTTTGGCTTGTGAAAAAAAGAGTTGTTGGGGGTTTAAAAAATAGCCGTTGGCTATTTAAAAAATAGCCATTCAATCCTCCCCTCCCCCTCCCAACTTAATTTTAACCCCAAACTTTTTATTATTATATTTTCTCTATTTTCTACTATAAATACCGCCCATTCTTTCATTTTCTTACAAAATCAATATCAATCTATTAAAATCTCTCTCTAATTTTCTTTTATACTTTCTACAATTGTTTACTTTATAAAAAAAAATAGTAAAAAAATTTTAAGGTTGCTACTATTACTTACTTTATTCCAAAAAATATTGAGGTTGTTACAATTTGTGAAAAAATTGTGAAGTTTGTGAATTGAAGTCTTCAAGTCTTCAACGATAATCAAATTTCAACAAGTTGTTTGTCAATTCGGTAAACTCGTTCCAACTATTAAGTCTTAATATTATAGTTTTGTTTGTTTTATTTATTTTCTATTACTTGATTAATTAAGATGTCTTTCTTAAGAAATATTTTTGATAAAAATAAGAATAAGGGAATATCCAAGACTGGCGAATCTAGTGGTACTGTTGTTCCTCCTCCCCTGCCCCGGCTCCCCGAACCAAACCCCATACCTACACCTGATATTCTTGATACCGATAATAGTTTATTATAATTTTACGACACTGAATTTTACCATAATATTGCACCCGATGAACATTTAGACCATGAATTAATGAATGCTCTCTATTCTAATAATTATAATACTATTGATGAAAATGATGATGAGGAAATTGATCTTGATGAAACTCAACCGGACGGTGATACACCATTAGTCCTGCTCCTGATATTGACCTAAGTAGTGATAACCCTGCTAATCTAAATGATGACCCATCTGGTACTCTCGTTACTGCCCCTACTTTTTCTAGAGAACCTATCAAACGGCAGGAAACATCTCCTGTTTGGCTATTTTTTACTCAATTAGTTCCAAAAATAAGGCTAAGTATAAAACTTGTGGTATGAAGGTAGCTTTTAAATATACTGGATCATGGTTGAGGACGGGATCTTTGGCTAGACACATAAAAAAATACCCTAAAGATAACGTCAGATATCAACGTCTGAAAGCTCTGGCCGAGGGAAAAAGTGTACCTAGTCCTAGTCAGGCTGACCCTAGTACCAGTTCAAATTAATTTCAACCGGAAATTAACACAGTTACCGATGATATTTTATATTATGATCCAAAAAACGATCGGGAAGAATTGGCAAAAATGGTAACTTTTATGTGCTTACCCTATAGTTTTTCTTCTGACCCTGCATTTGTGCATTATATTAAAATTTTTTTTAATCCTACTTATAAAGGTTTTCCTCCCACAACTGTAAAGAGCTATATTTATAAATATAAGCATGAATATAAATAATATTTGAGCTATTTATTTACTCATATAAATTGTCGTGTTGCTATTACAACTGATATTGATAGAAGTAACACGGCATTGCTTTGAATATTCTTTTATAATATTTTTGTCTTTAAATTTGAGTTAAAAAATTATTTCACAATTCTATAATAGATTTACTAGGCATTGCCTTAGATATTCTTTTAACATCTTTTTGTCTCTAATTTCTATTTAATTATTAAAACAATTACTGCTTAGCCGTTGGGCCATTCTCCCATGAATTCGGTTCACCCAAACTCCCAGAAAATCCAACTTATTTTCTTTATTTTCACTTTTCTCCTTTATTACGCTCCCTTCTCTCCCTATCTGTTCTTTTTGATTTTTTTGTTCTCTCGCTTCTAATTCCTGTCCCGCCCAACTTCCAGAGAAAAATGGACTTGGCAAAAATCTGTCTACAGATGCCTTATATGGACAGAATTTAAGTTTTCTTAGTGCTAAAAATAGATAAAGTTTTTTACTCTTTTGAAATTACATATAGAATTGTTGATGATGACGATTGATTCTATAAACACATTGTTTGTTTTAAAGTATGGTGAAGTTAAGTGGTGGCTGATGGTATTTGGCAGTAGATCTAATAACGATTAGGTCGGGAATCCAAATTAGAGTACGAGTTTGAAAAGTAAAAATGTTTAAGCAATAACAATAAGGAATTGAACAACTAGAACTAAGGGAAAGAAAATAAAGGATATGGGAAAATTCAAGGAAAGAATTTCAAGAACTTCCAAAAACGCAAGTTCTATAGCCTTAACAAGATCAAAGCAACAACATCTTAATTTATTGAAGAAATCAAACGCCTTTACTTAAAACCAAATTAAAACAATAGATTCGGATCTTGACCGCCTTACGAGTAAGTTGAGACAATAATTAATAACTAGTATTAATCGCCTTCTAAGAATACTACAAAGGAATCAAAGATATCACAATAGAGAAGTAATCTTACTACCTTGAACTATGAACTAGTAAAGATTGAAAGATAAATCTCAAAGCACAAGTAACAAAAGTTCAAAAGAACTCTCAAAGTATGATATACTTAATCAATAATGAAGTGTCTCAATGAATGAGAAGAACTCCTTGTTTATAGGAGTAATAAGGCGTAAAAAGTCCTTAAAATTAGGTAGGGTGGCTGCTAAGGGATCAAAAATTCATTACAATTAGGTAGGGTGGTTGCTAAGGAGTAAGAAAAGTCATTAAAATTAGGTGGGGGGGAGGCAAATCCCTTTGGGGGCAGATTTGGACCTTAAAACTACTAGTTTGGGCCATTGATTTGAACTCTAATTAGGCTCCTTTTGAAATACCCCCTTTTGAACCTCTTTTAAGCTCATTTTGACTTCAAGGGCTGATTTAGTGATTCAATCTTCCTCCTCTTGAACTTCAATATGGACCACCAAATAATTGTAAAACTTGGACAATTCATCTCCTTTGGGCTTGAGCTCTTCCTCTACAATTAAAAGCTTATTTATTTGTCATTGAAGTCCAGCAACCTTAGTCTGCAACTCTTTAGCTTGAGATCTCGTAAATGACTTTCTTGGAGCTTCCAAAACTCTGTGTGTCCTTGATGCTATCACCTAACCAATTCACATCCTTTATCCTTGAGCTCTTTCTCCCAATTAACAACTTCTTTATTTGCACTTGAAGTCTAATGGCCTTGTTTTGCAACTCTTTAGCTTGACATCTTGATAAAGGCCATCTTTGAGATTCCAAAGCTCCATCCTTATCCTTGAATAGATTTGAGCTTCCTATGATGCTATCATTCTCCTCTTCTTGAAGAAAATTCGTCCTCGAATTTCGACCTTGCAAGAAAAAGAAAACATGCACTAGTAAATTGCATCCACTAATATGAAAAAATAGTACGAATAAAATAAGATAGTGACCATGTATCTATTTAACCCAATTAATCCTAATAGGTATAAATACTCCCTTATAAAGCATATGGACATCATCATCTCAATAAAATTTATGCTTACCTCGATCAATACAATAAAAACCTCTCTTAGATGCGCCATGCAATAGAACTTGCATTTCGATCTTGTCGGTAAGGTAGTCCATAGATATACATGACAAAGAAATTATAAAAGATTGACCACACATCCATTTAATATAAGTATCTCTATCACATATATCAAATAAGATACTTTCATGATATAGCCAACTATCTATAATTACAAATCTCATGGATTCCTCTACATGAAAGAGTATTTGATCACAAGTATTACAACAATCATACATATCCTCTTTACTAGTAACAAACACTTTTACAAGCTCACAATGAACATGACTTGAAGAATGACTCCCCATCATACAACAAAATCACATTCTAGCAATTATCACATGAAAACTCATTAGCCACTTGAATAAGAGAAGAAGAAATATTTAACTCATTCGCAAGCCTCTTCTCATAAATTTCATGTTCTTTCCATCAAGTTGGAATACATAATCATCTATGTCATACACAATTTCAAAAGGAAGCAAATTACTATTGCACTTTAACTTAGATATTACAGTTAATGACTTGATGTGCATCAAAATATCATTATCCACAAAAATTATAAAGTCACCAACATAAGAAATAAGAGTATAATTCATTACTTCCAAAAATACCTTAGGTATTCTAGAAAGGATAAGAATGCAAATAAACCAATTATACATACCATACTTGGACTTAATTACCAATGGAACATCATCACCTTATATTCTTTTATTCAATGGTTCCAACTTAGCAATGCTTTTAGGCAACTCCATGTCATAAACTTGTAAATAAGGATCAAAATAGTCAAAAGATTCAATAACAAAGAATTTAACCAAGCTTTTATCTTCCACCATCCAACAAGAATTTATTTGGCCAAATTCATGTTGTAATCCAATTGGATCATTTGACACCATCTCTTGTGCCTTACCTCCCATTTCAAAAGGTCTTTCAACATTTGGCTGCACAAAATCACAAGAACTAATACAAGAAAGAGTTAATGGGTTAGGAAGTAAAGAAAACTTTTTCTTGCTTACACTCTCTTTGGCTTTTATCTCAAGACTAACTTTCTCCTCACCCTTAGCCTCTTTTCTCTCACTAAAGTTTTTTTTTTCTTCACTCAAACCCTCTTGCTTTTCTCTCTCTACCCCACAGACTTTTGTTATCTCATTACCTTCTCTCTTTTCTTTTTTCTCAAGATCACTCTTTACCTCACTTGATATCCCACTCTTTTCACTCAAGACAACCTCTCCTTTTTCCTCTCTTGGAATGTCAACATGCACTCCCTTACTCCTCTCATTCTTTTCTCCATCATATTTTTTCATATTCTCTTTAACATTCTTTTCATCTTCACAAATTTGTGAGGGATTCAAAGGCCCAAGAAGGAGTTTCTTTGCATTAACCTCAAAAGAGTATCTATTTTTTTTCATACTATATGAAGCACTTCTATAGACATACCATGGCCTTCCCAACAAGATATGAAAACTATTCATGGGAATGACATCACACCAAATCACATCCTCATACCTTCCAATAGAGAATTTCAATAACACTCTTTTATCTACCTTTATTCCTTTCAACATGTAGGGTTCAATATGTTCAACACAAGATAGGTTTAATTTCTCAACCATATAAGTGCTAATTAAGTTATAGCCAAATGCTTTGTCAATTCTAAGGGTATAAATTGAAGACATCACTTTAGCTCTTGTTTGAAAAATAACTTTACCATTGTCTTCCTTCCATTCAGTATACTGTAAGTTCGGCTTTTCAAGTTGTTGAGTCATAGTTCTCCTCTTTCTACTGTAACTACTTGTTTGAGACATTTTGACATAGATTAAAGGAAATATGTATCTCTAAAATTTGGCTTTTTTCCTATAATGCTCTTACCTCTCTTTGCCTTTTTTTCTCTCTCGAAATAACCTTTGAATAAAATACTTTGTAGATTTATAGTTAAACCCAACTCGTATGAAGTTCATAGTAGTAAAATTCAGATTTTTCGGGGAACTAATGAAAGAAGAACCAAATTCAAGAACTACTAGGCTTGGTTGAAAAATTATCAAGAAACAAATCTTGATAGAACCGCTCTGATACCACTTGATAACGACTAGGTCAGGAATCCAAACTAGAGTAAGAGTTTGAAAAGTAAATGCGGAAACAATAACAATAAGGAATTGAACAACTAGCACTAAGGGGCAAAAAATAAAGGATATAGAAAATTTCAAGGAAAGAATTCCAAGAACTTTCAAGAACGCAGGTTCTATAGCCTTAACAAGATCAAAGCAACAACATCTTAATTTATTGAAGAAATCAAACGCCTTTACTTAAAAGAAAATCAAAATAATAGATTCGGATCTTGACCGCTTTACGAGTAACTTGAGACAATAATTAATAACTAGTATTAATCACCTTCTAAGAATACCACAAAGGAATCAAAGATATCACAATAGAGAAGTAGTCTTACTACCTTGAAATATGAACTAATAAAGGTTGAAAGATAAATCTCAAAGCACAAGTAACAAAAGTTCAAAATAACTCTCAAAGTATGATATACTTAATCAATAATGAAGTATCTCAATGAATGAGAAGAACTCCTTGTTTATAGGAGTACTAAGGCGTAAAAAGTCCTTAAAATTACGTAGGGTGGCTGCTAAGGGATCAAAAATTCATTACAATTAGGTAGGGTGGTTGCTAAGGAGTAAGAAAATCATTAAAATTAGGCGGGGGCGGCCAAATCCCTTTGGGGCAGATTTGCAACTTAAAACTACTAGTTTGGGCCATTGGTTTGGACTCCAATTGGGCTCCTTTTGAAACACCCCCTTTTGGACCTCTTTTAAGCTCATTTTGAGCCCTTTTGGTAGACTTTAAGTGCTGATTTAGTGACCCAATCTTCCTCCTCTTTGACTTCAATATGGACCACCAAATAATTGTAAAACTTGGACAATTCATCTCCTTTGGACTTGAGCTCTTCCTCTACAATTAAAAGCTTTTTTATTTGTCATTGAAGTCCAACAACCTTAGTGTGCAACTCTTCAGCTTGAGATCTCGTAAATAGCTTTCTTGGAGCTTCCAAAACTCTATGTGTCCTTGATGCTATCACCTAGCCAATTCACATCCTTTATTCTTGAGCTCTTCCTCCTAATTAACAACTTTTTTATTTGCCCTTGAAGTCTAATGGCCTTGTTTTGCAACTCTTTAGCTTGACATCTTGTTAAAGACCATCTTTGAGATTCCAAAGCTTCAGCTTTGTCCTTGAATAGATTTGAGCTTCCTACGATGCTATCAAGATCAACTGGTGGAACCACCACCATCTTTTAATATCTCTCTTTTGGCCAGATCTATTTTCGTGAATAGAGGATATGATTTTCTTTGGCTGGAAAAAATGAGCTATAGTTGGTTACCAAGATAGAAGTTAGGAATGGGTGGCGTTGGAAAGTGTGGAGATTCAGATTCAAGTATTTTTAAATTAAAATAATTTGCTCGACGCGCTTTTTTTACATGATTAACATGCACGTCGCCCACATCAGCTGGTTCTTTACCATATAAGCACGATCAACAGTCAAAGGGTGTATTGTTGTGCAAATGAATGAGTTGAGGTGTTCAAATAGGAAAGATGAAAGCTTGTTTACTAGGATGAAAAATCAGTACAAGTTTGTGGTGACAACGTCGCTTTGTCTTTATATTAAGGGGAAAACTACCCAAACTATCCGTCCGTAAACATTTTTAACCCAACTAGCCCAAAATAAGGTATCTACTGAAAAGACCCAAATATCATTTTAATCCTAAAAGTTTTCAATTAATGGCAGTTTCTCTTCACTCACCTTTTTTACTCTAGGATGCTCTTTACTGGTAGATTACAACTTGTAGTTCATTTAAATATGCTCATCGATGAAGAGAGATTTATTAAAATATGCCTAATAAAATTTCAGTCTGCAAGCTAATGACAATCCAAGTACAAAAAAGTTAGAAAAGAGATAAATGAAAATTATAAATGCAAGTATTTTGATACAGTAACTTAGTAAAATAATTTGAAAAGTGAAGAAGATGAGCTAAAACTCTATTAAAAACTATTGAAGCTCGCTTAAGCTTGAGTTTGAAAATTTGGATTTTCGAAATTGAAATTTATTACAAGTGGATGTTGTTTGAATAGATTGGGTAAATCTCAAGGAGTTTGAAACTTAATTTTATGATGAATTGGTGGAGATTTGAGGTGGTTTGAATTCAATCTTGATCTGAATTGGAAGTAAAAGATGAACATAGATGAAGATGAGATGTGTATCACATTATGTATCGTCCGTATATCACTTGTATATTACTTATGTATCATGTGTATACCCTATATTTCTCTTGTATATCCATATATACATGTGTCTGATATATATGTTTGATACATGTTTGATACATGTGCCATAAAGGAACTTTTTAAACTCGAATTTAATTATAAATTTTGATACCAAACAAGTCCAAATCACCTCTATTCTTCCTCAATTTTTATATATTTCCTTATCTACATGTTCTCAACGAATTTCAACCATATCCATTAAAAAAATTCTTTTGTGCCTTGTTTTCTTTTTTTGAAAGAATTATGCCCCTTATCACTTGGCCCAACAGCCCAACCGAAAATGGCCCAGGTTTGAAGTCCCTTATTCGGTTTGGACCAGGTTGTACATAATCTAAAAGAATCTTTTTAGCCTTTAGCCCATTATTAAAGAAACAATTTTAGTTTTATTTTTAATTTTTTTTTTCTTCATTCCCAGCACACTCACATTTCTCTCCACTCACCTCTCTTTACTTTCTCTTTCCTTTCTCTTCTATAACTCATAGAGATCAGAATATATATAGATCTTAAACTTTATTTAAAGCATTTTCTACTAAATTGTTAAATCTTTCAAAATATTTGTATCTCGATCGATGGGTGTCCAGATTTAAAATTGATGTTTATTGCGGCCAGATTCGAAACTCCATCGAAGGAGCTTTGAAGCTCGAAGTTCAACTCAGATCCAAAAAATGTTTCTTTAAAGCGATTGAGTTAAATTTAATATTGTTGTGAGAGCTTGTAGTAACTTGAATCTAGAGTGCTGGGTTTGATTAACGTTGGTTTGGAAATCATACCATTTGAAAAAGGAAGCTGAATATTGTCACGACTCCAAAATCTCACCTTAGGAATCGTGATGGCATCTAGTTCCTAGGACTAGGTAAGCATAACACATGCTGAGATTTAACAGAAATAACAACTTAATTAGTAAGTATACAACTGATAAATGACATAATAAAGCTGAAACTAAACAATATTCATGCATCCCCAAAATCGGTAATACGGAGTCATAAGCTCTACAGAAATACACTAGAAATCTCTAAATACAATACTGTTCTAGAATTCAAATGGTAGTATCAATGAAAGGCAGTAGAAGGTGACTTCGAGGCCTATGAACGGGATGACAGGTATACCTTGAAGTCTCCTCAGCAACTCAAAGAATCTAGCTAATGTCCGACACACTCCGAGGTACATGGATCTGCACAAAAATATGTGAAAGAGTAATATGAGTATACCTCAATGGTACCCAGTAAGTGTCAAGGCTAGCCTTAGTAGAGTAGTGATGCGGTACAAGTCAAGACACTCACTAGACATGAAAATCTGTGCAGAATATAAGTATAAAGCCAACAACAGAAATAAAATCAAAAGATGGCAACAAAGAGTAAATATGTGATAAAACAGTAAAATAATCAAAATACAGTTAGAATACAAGTGAAATAAATTAAGGAAAACAATAACAGTTTAAATCATCAAGCTGTTCCAACAAAACATTTACAATAAGAACCACTCCGAGGTACCATACCTCATAATCACAAATCACATGTTACAAATCACAAATTTTCCTTATAACGCTACGTGAGCCGTACATTTAAAAAAAATATTTTCCTTAAACAGCTTCATGCGTATAAGCCCCCTTATCTCGCCGCATGTCCTTCAAATGAAGTAATTTCCCTTACTAGCAACACGCGCATAAAACTCCCTTATCTCGCCGCATGCGCATCAATATCACCACCCGTATGCTGCCACATGCGCATCTTGTCACAACACAATAATCAACTTGCCCGACACGTGCCCATATGCCACAATATTTCCAAAAAAATAATACCAATATCACAATAAAATATAGCCCACGACTCAACAAAAATATGTATAAGAATTTCAACAACACACAATAAAATGGAAAATAACTCAACAATGAAAGATATTCCAAATAACGACAATGTCACGACCCCAAAACCCTAACCAATAGTGATGGCGCCTAACACACTTGTTAGGCAAGTCGGACATAACAATAATGAACCATAATAGCAGAAATGACAGAAATAACATAAGTTTGAATCCTTAATATAGCATAGTAATGCCAATACATGATAAATCCTCTAGAACTAGTAAATACTGAGTTATGAGCTCTAAAATGAAAATACAAGTGTGTAAAATCAAATACAATACTGTCTGAAATAAAGACAACAGTAAATAAAAAAAGAGATGCCAAGACTACGGTCAAGAATGTACGATGATCAACTCCGATATAAGCCGCAACTACCGATGATTGGGTCCGACACCTGGATCTGCACAATTAGGTGCAAAGTATAACATGAGTACAACCGACCTCATGTACTCAACAAGTATCATAACTAACCTTGGCGAGGTAAAAGCATCAAGGATTACTACTGATACTCGCTAAAACCGGTACAATTCATAAATTTAACAGGTACAGAACGATAACACGATTAAGTCATAAAGCAGAGAAAGAAAAATCTCGATGTGCACAGTTCATCAAGTACTCTGCTCAATCAATAATCTATCATATAAAGATGATATGCAAGTAAGTCAGGTAAATAACCAAGAAAATTGCAAGTAAAGATGAAATGCAATAACCAAACAACACTGGCCAGATTTTCCTTAGAATTTCCATAACATCACTAAAACACTGATCAATTTTCCTCAATGCGCGTGTACCATCAAGAGAGAACACACGAGATTATTATATTTTATTGCATTCAATTATAATTAATTAAGTTTAATTAAGTTAATTCTTAAAGGGGTTAAAAGCTCAAGAAGGCTACAATTATAATTAATCAACTAAACTCAATGTGGCTATGTGTTAAAATCCATTTAAGCTATTTTGGCCCAAATATATGAGTCCAAACGCCCCTGACCTAGTCCAGACCCACCCTTCCTATTCCATGTTGGCGATCTGTTCCCTCTCATTTGAGCCAATGACATCTTTCCACATCCCCATCTTCCACACTTATAGAGAAAGCACAAAGAGATCTGAATCGTTGATCTAACTAATCAACGGTCCGCAATTAATTTATGTTTTCTCCTTTCTTTTAATTATCGCCTAAACCTCATCTCTACCGTTGGATTACAAATATCCAACGACCGTCTTTTTTTTCATAATAAAACTTTTATTAATTCTTATACTCTGAAATATCGGGATCGTTGATCAAACGTTCCAACGACCCAGATTCTATCACTCACTTTAAACCTACCAAACACCCCTAAACCCTATCATTCTCTCACCACCCAGCCACCCTCATTTCCCTTTCCTCTCTCCTTTCTCTCATCCATCAGCCCATAGATCTTCAAAGGCCTGACACAAATTTATGCAAGGTCACAAGATTCAACTTCAAATCATTCAATATGCGAATCCAACCGGTATATTTCCATTATCATCAGCGAATCCAGTCGGATCCTTGTTCCTAGGTAAATCCATGTTGCTTTTCCCCTATGTTCTTCACTGATTTCACCTTTATTGCTATCATCATCCGACTATCGTCTCTTTTCACAACCTATTTGAATTAATTGGAACCCTAAGTGGCTTTAATTCCACTATAAAAGGGGCATTCAATCTCTTCACTTACCACACATAAAATTCTATCCAAAACACAAAAGAGTTAAAATTTAAAGTTTTCTCACTAAATGCCCTCTCTAATTTTTTTTATTTTCTTTCTCTTCTTTGGTGTGGGTTCAACTGCTATAGTTTGAGTTCAACTGCTATATTGGCCTTAAGTTCGGATCACTGAAACGGCTGTTGAACACTTCCTTACTTGGTTTTCTGCTCTAAAGAAGGTCAATATACACTGACCTCCCTCTCTTTATTTCAAATTAGCTATTTGCAATATCTTCCTAGCTAGTTTTCTGTTGTTTTTGAAGTGTGTCAATATTGTAGGGTTATGCTTGTTGTTTCATGCTTGGCATGCTATTTTTTTGACGATCTGATAGTTTTCTAATGTTGCTATCTAGTCTATATTGTCGACAGGTTTCATTCCTCATAGTTTAGCCCGAATAAATATATTGTTGGTAGTCTTATGAACCAATCCTGTGGAACCGTTTGACTAATTGGATTGATTCTATGTCTCTTTTGTGTGCAAGTTAAGTGATGGCTATACTACCATGTTAGTTACTTGATTGAACCATACCCTTAAGTTCTCCCTGATATTTTGTTAAGGCTCCATGTCTGTTGTGTTTGTGATGTCATGCTAAATGTTTTCAGTTCGCCAATTGTTTATACCATCATATTGAATCTGCTTGACTTTAGGTGGCAGTTTACTCATGCTACTATTATGACATGATTTCTATATTCTTCTTGACAAAAGAAAAACCATGTAATGAACCTGTTAGTCAGTTAGAAAGACTGTCCTCAAACTGAACACAACCTGTTGAGACTGATCCCTGTAGTGAGTTTGCTACTTTCCCTCTCATGACTATTTTAGCTTTTTGTGAGATTCCTGCTGCTACATTAATGACTTTGCACTAGAGTTTACATCTGTCATGCCAATCCATTCTATGTTCATAAAATATCCTATGACTTTAGTTTGAGAGACTGTATGTTTACATCTATGTGTTAACTCTTTACTTGCCCGTGTTCTGACTTTGCTATGGTGGTGTACTTGGTTTGAATTTGTGAATATTTCCCATTAACGGATCTGTTCCTATCGCTTGTGATGATCTGTTCTCATGACTTCAATTGTTAAGCTTAACTATGACATCACACTATCCTGATTCCTATGTGCCTGTCATGATAACTGGTATATAAACCACAAATTGAGTCCTGTTGATATGCCATGCTAGTAACCTGCCTACATGTCCAAATGTTGGTTCATTGTGACCTGTTTGCCTTGTCAAGTTAAAATGAGTGTTATCACCTATTTGCCTTATGCCCGATAATGTCATTTTTTGTAGGGGCTTAACCTGATTTTGTTTAAGTCCTATAGTTAGAAAGCTTGATGACTTATGTGTTGTATATTAGTCCATTAGGATTGAGTAAGACTAAGACTAATTCTTTCCTATTTAATGAATCTGTTGCCCTGACTAGTTGGCATGCCCCTTTAGGAATTCTGAATGGAATAATTGTCACGACCCAAATATCTAACCAGTCGTGATGGCGCCTATCATGGAACTAGGCAAGCCGATAATCTCAATATGCTTTCAATATATAATAGAGGTGAGCTAAAACAATTAAACTAACTGAAGGTTTACAGAATAACGGGGTAAAAACCTAAAACACAAGTGCAGAACGATAGCCCGATATCGGGGTGTCACTAAGTCATGAGCATTTAACAACCAATCTAGAAACAGAGTCTACTACAGTCTGTGCCAAATGCCAATACAAGAGAGAAAAGATAATAAGAAAGGAGAATCAAGGACTGCAGACGCCAGCAACTACCTCGTAAGTCTCCGATAATCAGCTCGCGCACGGGTTCAGCGACCGCCAGAACCGTACACACCTGAATCTGCACATGAAGTGCAGGGTATAGCATGAGTACAACCAACTCAGCAGGTACAAGAATTAAATAAGGAACTGAGAAGCAGTGACAAGCTATATAAAAAAATACAGATCATTTAAAAAGTTTTCAGTAAAGAGTGAACATGCTTTCAAATCCGATGGTATAAGTCAAATCAGTTTGAGCTCAAGTAAAACAGATATGAATCTTCAAGAAATTTCACAACAACAACAGATAACAACTAAGTGTAACAATAAATAAAAGCAAGTACAACCTCTCAAGGCAGCAGTCACTCAACTCATCTCAACAGCTTATACTCTCGGCTCTCAGCCCTCAATACACGCTCTCAATATGAACCTGCGCTCATTGGGGGTGTACAGACTCCGGAGGGGCTCCTTCAGCCTAAGCGCTATATTATTGCGGCGTACATCCCGATCCAATATTGTTGCACCGTGCAATCCGATCCAATAGTTTGTGTGTGTATATATATATATATATATATATATATATATATATATATATATATATATATATATATATATATATCCCGTAGCCTTATTGCGGCGTGCAACCCGATCCAATAATATATATAGAGCGAAGGCTTATTGCGGCGTGCAACCCGATCCATATACCTCACAGCTCGCAGCTCGGCACTCTAGCCCTATCTCAGTCACTAAGCTCTCCAGCCCTTCGGGCTCACAGAATATTATAATAATTATCCCAAACAGAGAATACAACAGTATCAACAAGAAATGAGAGGGAACGGAGATATAACACACAAGTAAGACTGTGATTGAGTACAAGACATCAATTAGCAGTCAATTCAACAAGTATACGACCGCTGCGGGTCCTAACAGTGATATTATATGGCCTAAGCATGGTTTCTAACATGAAAGGCAATCAATTGCTCAAAGACAAGGAAAAACAAGTAATAACAATGGCTATTCGACTTTACAGTCTCACGGGACAGACCAAGTCACAATCCCTCACGGTGTCCGCTCACACGCCCGTCACCTAGCATGTGCGTCACCTCCAAATATTCACATCATATCAATTCTCGGGGTTTCATACCCTCAAAACCAGATTTAAGACTGTTACTTACCTCAAACCGCACAAAAATCCTACTCCGCAATGTCCTTGCCCCTCGAATCAATCTCCAAACGCCCCGAATCTAGCCACAAGTAGTACGATATAATTAATATAAGCTAAAAGAATCAATCCCACAAGAAAACACAAAACTATAAGCCAAAATCTGAAATAGGCTCAAACCGCCCCCGGGCCCACGTCTCGAAATCCAACAAAAGTCATAAAATATGAACACTCATCCACTCACGAGTCCAACCATATAAGAATTACTCAAATCCGATAACAAAATCCCATTCAAAACCTAAAAATTCTAACTCAAGAGTTCTTCCTCTTTTTTCCCAATTTCTCACCCCAAATCACAAATTAGATGATAAAAGTAAAGATGAAATCATGGGATTTAACTAAAACCAAGTAAGAATCACTTACCCCAATCAACTCCACAAAAATCCCTTCAAGAATCACCAATTCCGTTTTCTCTAGCTCAAAATATGCAAAATGGGTCCAAACCCTCATTTTTGAAATTAATATTGTCTGCCCAGATTTCCTTCTTCGCTAACACGACCGTCCTCTCGCGTTCGCGTAGGCCAACTCAAACTGCCTCCCAGTTTACTCTTCGCGAATGCGATCAACGGTTCGTGAACATGAAGCTTTACAAGCTCAACTCATCGCGAACGCGGCCCATACCTCGCGAACGCGTAGACCAAAGACCTGGGGTCCCCAGCTGCCTCACTTCTCTTCGCGAACACGACACTCCTCACATATTCGCGATGCACACGCAGACCACACCTTCATGTCCTCTACTTCTCAAATGCGAAGAACAAAATTTTCCCAGCTCACATTAACCTTTCGCGAATGCGAGGCTCCTCTCGTGAACGCGTAAGAGGAAGGAAACCAGAAAATATATACCAGCAGATATCAGCCATCAACCAAAGTCCAAAAATGATCCGTTAACCACCTGAAACTTACCCGAGGCCCCCGAGACCTCAACCAAACATACCATCATGTCCCAAAATACTATACGAACTTAGTCGAATCCTCAAACCACCTCAAATAACATCAAAAATACGAATCACCTTCTGATTCAAACTTAATGAACTTAAACATCCAATTTCTACAACCAATGCCAAAACCTATCAGACCACGTCTGATTGACCCCAAATTTTTCACACAAGTCATATTCAACATTACAGACCTACTCCAACTTCCGGAATCGGAATTCGACCCTGATATCAAAAAGTGACCCCCCGATCAAACTTTCCAAAAATTTGACTTTCACCATTTCAAGCCTAAATTAGCTACATACCTCAAATTCACAGTACAGACATGCTCCTAAGTCCAAAATCACCCAACGGAACTAACGGAACCGACGAAACTCCATTTCGGAGTCGTCTTCACCCAATTCCGACTACGGTCAAAATTCTAAGATTTAAGCTTCTGTTTTAGGGACTAAGTGTCCCAAATCACTCCGAAACCAAAAACAAGACCTCTCATCAAGTCACATAAGTAGAAACAGATACGGGAAAACAATAAATAGGGAATCGTGGCTAATATACTCAAAACGACCGGCCGGACCGTTACATCCTCCCCCTTTTAAAATAATTATTTGTCCTCGAACGAGCATAGAGATATACCTGAAGTGGGGAAAAGATGAGGATAACGGATGTGCATATCATGCTCGGTCTCCCAAGTCGCCTCCTCGACCGGCTGACCCCTCCATTGAACCTTCACAAAAGAAATATTCTTCAACCTCAGCTTTTAAACCTGCCTATCTAAGATCGTCACCGGCTCCTCAACATAAAGATAAATCCTTGTCCAACTGGACTGAGCTGAAATCCAACACGTGAGATGGATCGTCGTGATAATTCCAGAGCATAGGAACATGGAATACTGGATGAACTCCTGCTAGACTGGGAGCTAAGGCAAGCTCATAAGCAATCTCCCCAACACATCGCAATATCTCAAATGAACCGATAAATCTCGGGCTCAGCTTGCCCTTCTTTCCGAACCTCATAACACCCTTTATGGGTGACACTCGGAGCAAGACACGCTCTCCAACTATGAATGCAACATCGCGAACCTTCCGATCCACATAACTCTTTTGTCTGGTCTGGGCTGTGCGTAGTCTATCCTCAATCACCCTAACTTTCTCTAAAGCATCCTAAACCAAGTCTGTACCCAATAATCTAGCCTCGCCCAGCTCAAACCAACCCACTGGAGACCTACACCGCCTACCATACAGAGCCTCACACGGTGCCTTCTGGATGCTCGGTTGGTAACTGTTATTATAAGCAAACTCCGCTAGAGGTAAGAACTGATCCCACGAAACCACAAACTCCATCACACACGCACGGAGCATATCCTCTAATATCTGAATAGTGCGCTCGGACTGTCCGTTCGTCTAAGGGTGAAATACTATGCTCATCTCCACTCAAGTTCCTATCTCATGCTATACGACCCTCTAGAATCGTGATGTAAACTACGTACCCCGGTCAAAAATGATAGATACCGGTACGCCATGAAGCCTGACGATCTCGCGGATATATACTCGAGCCAGCTGCTCGGAAGAATAGGTAGTCATCACAGGAATGAAATGAGCTGACTTGGTCAGCCGGTCCATAATCACCCAAACTGCGTCAAACTTCCGCTGAGTCCGTGGAAGTCCAACAACGAAATCCATAGTGATCCGCTCCCATTTCCACTCCGGAATCTCTAACTTCTGAAACAACCCACCTGGTCGCACTGATGCTCGTACTTCACCTGCTGGTAATTTAGGCACCGAGGTACATACTCCACTATGTCCTTCTTCATTCTCCTACACCAGTAATACTGTCTCAAGTCCTGATATATCTTCGCGGCACCCGGATGAATAGAATACCGTAAACTGTGAGCCTCCTAGAGAATCAACTCATACAAATCATCTACATTAGGCACACATAGCCTGCCTTGCATCCTCAATGCATCATCATCCCCAATAGTGACCTCCTTAGCATCACCGTGCTGGACTGTGTCCTTAAGGACAAGCAGATGGGGGTCATCATACTGACGCTTCCTGATACGATCATAAAGAGAATACCGAGAGACCACACAAGGCAATACTCGACTCGGCTCAGAAACATCCAATCTAACAGACTGGCTAGCTAAGGCTTGAACATCCAATGCCAATGGCCTCTCTGATGTTGGAAGATATGCTAAGCTCCCGAAACTCTCCGCCCGGTGACTCAAGGCATCGGCCACAACATTGGCCTTCCCGGGATGGTATAAAATGGTGATATCATAGTCCTTAAGAAGCTCCATCTACCTCCGCTGACGCAAGTTAAGATCCTTCTATTTGAACAGATGCTACAAACTCCGATGATCAGTGTAAATCTCATAATGGACCCCGCACTAATAGTGCCGCCAAATCTTTAAGGCGTGAATAATAGTTGTTAACTCAAGGTCGTGGACATGATAGTTCTTCTCATAGGGCTTCAATTGGCATGAAGCATAAGCAATCAATCTACCCCTGCATCAAAACACACCCAATGCCGTTCCACGAGGCATCACAATATACTGTGTTAGAACCAGAAGCTAATGGTAGAACCAGAACTGGAGCCGTGGTCAAAGCAGTCTTGAGCTTCTGAAAGCTCTTCTCGTACTCCTCCGACCACCTGAAAGGAGCACCCATTTGGGTCAATTTGGTCAAGGGCGATGTAATAGATGAGAAACCCTCCACAAAAAGATGGTAACATCCCGCCAACCCAAGAAATCTCCGAATCTCTGTGGCTGAGGACGGTCTGGGACAACTCTGCACCGCCTCTATCTTCTTCGGATCCACCTGAATAACCTAACTGGACACCACGTGCCCCAAGAACGCCACTGAACTGAGCCAAAACTCACACTTGGAGAACTTTTCATAAAACTTCTCCTCCCTCAATCGCTGTAACACAATCCTCAATGTTGAGCATGCTCCTCCTGTCTACGAGAGTACACCAGGATGTCATCAATGAATACAATAATGAATGAGTCGAGATAAGACTGAAACACACTGTTCATCAAATGCATAAATGCTGCTGGGGTGTTGGTCAACCCAAAAGACATCACAGGGAACTCATAATGGCCATATCGGGTCCTGAAAGCTGTCTTAAGAATATCTGAGTCCCGAATCTTCAGCTGGTGATACCCTGACCTCAAATCAATCTTGGAGAGCACCATCGCTCCCTGAAGCTGGTCAAACAAATCATCAATATGCGGCAAAGGATACTTGTTCTTGATTGTAACCTTGTTCAACTGTTTGTAATCAATACACATTCTTATAGTACCATCCTTCTTCTTTACAAATAGAACTAGTGCACCCCAAGGTGACATGCTAGGCCGAATAATCCCCTTATCAAGGAGTTCCCGAAGTTGCTCCTTCAACTTCTTCAACTTAGTCGGTGCCATACGGAGTCCCTATACCACCTGCTCTGGTGTGCGGGCGACGGGAGTTTGAGCACCTCGCTCGGCCTGAGAAGTGGCTGCTGCGGCCGGAACAGAGACTTCCTGAGCAAGACTGGTGCACGCGGTCAAAATCTGAGCTAAGGCCTCCTGAAGGCCTGTAATCACAATGGGCATGGGTGGTGCCCGAGCTGGTCCCATAGGCTCATACACAATTAGAGCATGCTCCTGAACTGGGGCAACTGGTGGACCTGCAGCTAATGCCCTAGCTTCTGTGCGAGCTGCACATCTGCCCCTACCGCGGCCTCTACCGCGACCTCAGCCTCTCGCGGCCCTGACTGGTGGTACTGGTGGTTGTCCATCCTGCCCCATAGTACGCGTCCTCACCATCTGTGAGAGAATTAGAACAACAAAAATTTAGTTACTAGAATCAAAAGATTCGCACGACAAAAATTCAAGAATGTGAAATTTCCTAAGGGTTCGGCAGCCTCTCGAAGATAAGTACAGACGTCTCCATACCGATTTGCAAGACTCTACTAAACTTGCTCATGACTCATGAGACCTATGTAACCTAGGCTTTGATACCAACTTGTCACGACCCAAAATCCTAACGTGTCGTGATGGTGCCTATCGATTGTACTAGGCAAGACGAATCTAAGAAAAATACTTCCAATGTTTCATAAAAGATAAGTCAAAAGCTTTTACATGACAGAGTTTTCCTAAAAACATGAGTTAAACTTAAAATACAGTGCGAAAAAAATGGTCCCAAACATCGGGTGTCACTAAGTCATAAGCATATAAACAACCAGTCTAAGAAATAGTGTCTACAAGAGTCCGTGTCAAAATACCAATACAGAAAGAAACGATAACAAGGAAGGAGAGACAAGGACTGCAAATGCCGGCAGCTACCTCGTGAATCTCCGATACTCAATCACGCACGAAATAGGGGTGGGCGTCGGTCGGTTCGGTCGGTTATTATGAAAGCACGGTTCGGTTTATCGGTTTTCGGTTTTGTAATATTAATAACCAAATCAAACCAAAGTATTTACGATTCAGTGCGATTTTTTTAAGGTTCGGTTCAGTTATTTCCGGTTTAGTTTTTCGGTTATTAACGGTTCAAGATTTTGATATCCGATGTAGACTACGGATCTTTAATTATAGTAAATTCTTTAACTATTTCTAGTTGGCAGTCCGACACTCTCGAAACACCAGTTATACCACTAGATTTTTAGCCTTCGTAATGCATGAAAAAAAAACAGAAAAAAGATTGCAGAAAAGAATGCAAATCTCAAATAGTAGAGCATTCTGCAAATGCAACTTCCCAGCTCAAAGAACCAAAGACTAACACCTAATTTGGGCATTTGGGCTTAGTAAGACTAATAGGCTAATATGCTAATAGGCTTAGGTACAGATGGGTTTGGGTGACTTGGGCTTCATATGGGTATGGGTAGCGTAAGTCTGTAGGCCGAAAATTTTGGGTATGAGTCCAAAATTTCGATTTTTCGGTTTAACCGAAAATCGAAATACCAAAATCGTAAACCGCATCAAAAAACCGAAATTTAATAATTTAAAAACCGCACACCGACCGAATAACCGTTTAAACCGAAACTGAAAAATCAAAATTCATGGTTCGGCCGGTTTTTTCGGTTCGGACGGTATTATGCCCACCCCTAGCACGAAATCAACGTCTTGCGTGACCGAAAATACCTGGATCTGCACACGAAGTGCAGGATGTAGTGTGAGTACAACCAACTCAGTAAGTAACAATAATAATTAAGGAACTGAAAGGTAGTGACGAGCTATACAAATACAGTTCATTTCAATAATTTCAGCAATGAAAGTAGACATATTTCAATTCCAGAAATTTAAGTCAAGTCAGTTACACCTTACCAAGTTCAGGTAAAACCGAATACAATATTTTCCAGAAGTTTCAGAACAATGACATAAATCATTTAAGTGCAGCAACGAATGAAACAAGTGCAACCTCTCAGGGCAACATTCCCTCAGGCTCTCTCAATAGCTCAACACTCGGCTAACAGCCCTCAATACTCACACTCAATAGGTACATGCGCTCACTGGGGGTGTACAGACTCCTGAGGGGCTCCTATAGCCCAAACGCTATAATCTGCACGGATAACTCACATGCTATAGTATCAACATGTGGATCAGCACGGACAACTCACGTGCTATAGTATCAATACCTCACAAACAGGCCCTCGGCCTCACTCAGTCATCAACCTCTCTAGTCTCACAGACCTCATTAATAAAAGGGAATCAATCCAAACCATAATGATATAATGTATCAACAATGGATAACAGAGACTGAGGTATAATATGCAGGTAATACTACGACTAAGTACAAGTAACAATAAGTATGAAGGTTCAATAGGTATCACGACCTCTGGGTTCTTTACAGCACCCACACATAGCCTAAGCATGATTTCTATAGCACAGAAAGGGCACATAGCTAACAACAAGCTAATTCAACTTTTCAGTTTAATAGAATGGACAAAGTCCTAATTCCCACGGTGTACGCCCGTCACGTAGCATATGCATCACCTCCAAAATACTCACATAATACAATAATTCGGGGTTTCAAACCCTCAGGACCAGATTTAAAATTGTTACTTACCTCAAACCGCACAGAACTCTACTCTAAAGTGCCTTTGCCTCGCGAATCGGCCTCCAAACGTCTTGAATCTAGCCACAAGCAGTACAATACAATCAATACGGATTAAAGGAATCAACTTATAAGAAAAATACGAAATTATAAGCCAAAATCCTAAATTAGCTCGAACCCGGCCCCCAGGCCCACGTCTCGAAATTCGATAAAAGTCGCAAAACCCGTAAGCCCATTCACTCACGAGTCTAACCATATCAAATTTACTCAAATCCGATAACAAAATCCCATTCAAAACCTCAAAAATCTAACTCAAGAACACTTCCTCTTTTTTCCCAATTTTCCACCCCAAATCACAAATTAGATGATGGAATTAAAGACATAATCATGAAATTTAGCCAAAACCAAGTAAGAATCACTTACCCCAATCAACTCCACAAAAATCCCTTCAAGAATCGCCCAAATCCATGGTCTCTAGCTCAAAATATGAAGAATGGGTTCAAACCCTCGTTTTTGAAATTAAATACTGTTGCCTAGATTTTCTTCTTCGCAAACATGACCGTCCTCTCGCGTTCGCGTAGACCAATTTGACTGCCTCCTAGTTTAACCCTTCGCAAACGCGATACTTTACCAACTCTGACCTTCACGAACGCGACCCATGCCTCGCGAATGCGTAGACCAAAAGGTTGGGGTCCTCAGCTGCCTCACTCCTATTCGCGAACGCGACACCACTTCTGCTTTCGCGATGCACACACAGACCATACCTTCGCGTTCGCGTCCTCTTCTTCGCGAACACGAAGTACAAAAATTCTCAGCTCACAAGCACCCTTCGCGAACGTGAGGCTCCTCTCGCGAACACGTAAGAGGAAACCAGAAAAGCACAACAACACACATCAGCCATCAACCAAGGTCCAAAAATGATTCGTTAACCATCCGAAACTCACCCGAGGCCCCAAGACCTCAAGCAAATATATCATCAAGTCCCAAAATATCATATGAACTTAGTCGAACCCTCAAATCACCTCAAACAACATCAAAACATGAATTACACACGGATTCAAGCCTAATAACTTTGAAATTTCCAAATTCTACAAACGATGCCGAAACCTATCAAATCATGTCCGATTGATCTTAAATTTTGCACACAAGTCACAAATGACCCCACAAACCTACTGCAACTTCTGAAATCAGAATCCGACCCCGATATTAAAAAGTCAACCCCACGGTCAAACTTTTCAAAAATTCGACTTTCGCCATTTCAAGCCGAATTCTACTCCCGACCTCCAAATCACAATCCGGACACGCTCCCAAGCCCAAAATTATCCAACGGAGCTAACGGAACTATCAAAATTCAAATTTGAGGTCGTTTACACATAAGTCGACATCCGGTCGATTTTTTTTCAACTTAAGCTTTCAATTAGGAGATTAAGTATCTCAGTTCATCCTGAATTCTCTCCGGACCCAAACCAACTAACCCGATAAGTCATATAACAACTATACAGCACAAATGGAACAGTAAATGAGGGAATTGGGCTACAACTCTTGAAATGACCAGCCGGGTCGTTACAATCGGCCTCGATCGAGGAAAGCTTATCGAGCCAAAAAATAGAAAGCCGGAATATCCGCAATTGAGCGAGAATCTCGGCGGAAATCACAGCGCATATCAATGAGAGGCCAATTAATTAATCTATCATGTGATTCCTTGCTGTATTTAAAAATTATATTACGAATATGACCTCTCCACTATATAAAGGGGGTCTGATTATTTGTAAGGGAGATTCATAGAACATAAAGCAATATACTATCTTTCTTCCGATTTTGATATTTAGTTATTTTGTTCTTCTATCAGCTACTCTCCATTCAATTTGAGGGTGATAAAACTTAAAGGCTTAGGCTAATTAATCCATTCGCTACTCTCCATTCAGTTTGAGGGTGATAAAACTTGAAGGCTTAGGCTAATTAATCCATTCGGTTTGCATTCATTTCTTTCACAATTAATTTCGATATTCATTTATATATTTTCTCAATTTGTACCGAATTATACCAAATATTCTTAGAACCGCATATAAATTCAATTGTCATCTGGTTTTTGGGTAAACATACATAAAGGAGGAACGCTCATGACATTAGTTGTCTTTGATCGAAGCGCGGTACTGATTTTACATATCTTGTTGATCGAAACAATTTCTTTGTTTGTTGAACTACAAAAAAAAAAAGTATTAAAATTCTAAACTTCATAAGAAAATATAGCTTAAGGGGATTACCGTTCCTATTCAAAAGGTGGAGGAGGTATTATTTCTCAATCCTTGAAGGTTAGGGAGGTTAAGTGAAATTTACTCATTGAATTGGGCCATTTAATTTCAAAAAGAAAAAGACAAAGAAACGAAGGAAAAGGGTATTGACGTTTGACATTAAGAAAAATAATGTTCACTCTATATCATTGAATTTATGCTAGCGGTTGACTAGTTGTTTCGATAATATTCGATTGAAATTGGAATAGAGTATTTAAAATTATGATTGAAAAAAGAATATTTGAAAGCTGTTTCAGTTGTATTTTAGATATATAAATATTACTTGAAATTTTTTTAAGATGAGTAAAAACTATTATTTCAGCTGAAATACTTCATAAACAAGTTTTCTAATATTTCATCGGTATTTCAAATATTAAACTTCATTATTTACAAAAACTGAGGACGAAACTAGTATTTGCAAATACTAAATTGTTATATATGGCCAACCAAACCAGCCTATGAATGTTTTTTTCGTTAGGCAAAGATTCCAACTTTTTTTTAGGCTACGCAAAGTCATAAATTTAAAGCAAATAATTTGGAACTAAAAGGCACCAGCCACATAGACAAAGACAAGGCAAATTTCACAACATACAGATGTTAGAACAGTTGCCAACTTTTCAGTTAAGAAATTAGCGGACATCGTGAAAATCTAGGTTCTTTTATATGTCCTCAAACTTTCCAAAGATGGAAACTACATTAAATAAAAATAGAAAGAAGAAGACTAAAGAATTGGATCATTTTAAAGAAAAAAGAAAAAGAAAAAGAAAACTAGAAGTAATGGTGCTCGAGAAAAGTCTACCAATGACTGCAGGAGATTCAGAATGCAGTTATGCCAATAACTCAATCCTCCAGGTTGTTTTTTCTATAGCAAAGAAAAGAAAAAAGGTGTTTTGAAACTTTTTGAATGATATTCTTTCGTTAGTCTTTCCATCGATTCATGCTTGTTAAGATAAAGATTAATCGTTCAAAAGATATGTAATTTATATTATAGATTAATATGCATCATTACAAAAGGGAATGTTTTGATTAGTATTTCGTACTATAGATATATTACAATATTCCATAGTTGTTCTAGTAAAAGTAGTTCCTAATTTGTCGTGGAACGTCCAAGATAAATAAAGGAGGAACCGTAAAATATATTATATTATATTACATCATGCATCCTACTTACTTTCTTTGCTACATAATCCACCACTTAAATACACGTTTTGTTCCCTGAAGTTGTGCCAAATCTTAGGGTCTTTCGAAACTCTTTTGAGTCTAGGACTATTTGAAACCCTACAGTTTACGTGGGAGACTCCCGTCGATATCACTATACTGTAACCCTTAATACTCAAACTTGTTGAATTTTAGTCTTTCTTGAATTGATTTTTTCGACTTTAAATTTTCAGAGAACAGTGATAGTAAAGGCAAAACCTGTGTTAGAAGACACAGTAAAAAATATGTTCAAGAATGGTGACTTTCCAAAGTGTTTCACAATGGCAGATTTGGGTTGTTCTTCAGGACCAAATACTCTTTTATCCATCAGCAATGTTATTGACATGGTTCATAATTTGTACAAAGAAAAAAACAAGTCTGATGAGCCACCAGAATTTCAAGTGTATTTGAATGATCTGCCAGATAATGATTTCAATAGTGTGTTCAAATCAATTCCATATTTTCTTGAGAATTTGAAAAAAGAGAAAGGAGATAAGTTTGGAAATAATTGTTACATAGCAGGAGTTCCTGGTTCGTTTTATGAAAGGCTTTTTCCTAGCAACAGCTTGAACTTTGTTCATTCCTCCTATAGCCTTCATTGGCTTTCTCAGGTAATTAATCTCTTGAAACATATATGTCATTAACCAAGTTCATCAATATTACTCAAATTAATTACCCACACAATGGCAAGAATTAAAGTCTAGTACCTAGTTTTCTAGGAGATTTAAGCCCAAAATATGCATGGTAGATTTTGACTCTAAAGCCTTTACCCTTGCGGTCTAACTCTATTGCATGTATTGTCCGTACGTTTTGGCCAAATAAACCTAGAATTTATCTACTGGGATATGTCACATCGAGCCCAAAATTACATGTAAACTTGTGCTATGTGTTACATAACACTTTGCTTTAATTCTACTCCCTATCCGATGTGAGATTATCTAAAAGTATCATGTGCACCTTCTGAAGAAACTTGCTAGCCTAAAATTTTACCAATCCTTCTCCTAATTCGTCCTTATCAGTCTACCCTCTATCATGGACTTAACACACCATTAAATATTGATCATATCAAATCAAATTCAAAAACTACATAACTTTGGTCCTCTTAAAATGAATAAACAATTTCATCAATAAAATAAGAGTAAAGTTAGTTTGGGTGGTGCGAACAAAGTTTCATTTTAATAGCTGAAAAATAAAGAAGAAGGAAACTACATATAAATTATAGAGATACTCTTCATGGTTGGACCTTTAGGGAAAACCGTAAAGATATGGCTTACACCAAAATAAACAGTATTACACCATTGTTAAGAGTATTTTTGGCTTGGCTGAGCCCAACAGTAGACAACAACAATAACAACAACCACCCAGTATAATTCCACTAGTAGGGTCTGGGGAGGGTAATGTGTACGCAGACCTTACCCCTACCCTGGGGTAGAGAGGCTGTTTCCGATAGACCCTCGGCTCCCTCCCTCCAAGAACTCTCCACCTTACTCTTGGGGAGACTCGAATCACAAGCTCTTGTGGAGCCCAACAGTAGAATATATGGAAAATTTACATACTTTTTCTTTTTGGATCTTATATACACATTTTCCTCATGTACACATTTTAAAAATGGATATTAGCAGGTTCCAAAAGGGTTGGAGAGCAACAAGGGAAGTATATTTATATCAAAGTCAAGCCCTCCCCAAGTACTAGAAGCGTATTTAAAACAATTTGAGAAGGATTTTTCAAGCTTTCTACACTTTCGTTCTCAAGAACTAATTAGTGGAGGGCATATGGTCCTTGTGTATGTTGGTAGGAGCAGTCCAGATCCAAAAAACTATGATTCTTGTTGTTTGATGGATTTGCTAACAAAGTCACTTGTTCATTTAACAGCCGAGGTTATTCACATGTTCTTTAAATATCTGACATTTGTTTTTCTTTCCAAACATGTTTGGCGACAAAAGTTATTTTTCAAAAAAATATTCTCATGAGAAAATTTTATTTTCTGGTGGTGATTGCTTACTAAAAACGGAAACATATTTCATCAAAAGGGAGAAAATGCGAAACCACCTTTTCCAAAAAAGAATATTTCCATGAGAGTCATTTTTGGTGTTTGATTAGCAGAAATGGGAAATATATTCCATAAAAGGGAGAAAATACAGAAGTCGTTTTCCTTACGATTATCTTTTTTAACTTTTAACATCATATTACTTTCTTCAATGTATTAGCACTTAGACTATTAATCTCTACAAGTTAAAAGTTTATCCAAACAATCTTCCATTTGCTAATATTTTGTTTTTAATCACTAGCCAATTAACATCATAAAATATTTTCAATGGAAAAATAATTTCCTGTCATACCAAATACACTCTGCAGACTAACTTTATATTTAAAGTTTAACACTTGTTGTTATGGAAGCAGGGAAAAATCAAAGAAGATGAAATTGATTCATTTAACATGCCTTCTTATACACCATACGAAGAAGAGATAAAGAAGATCATACAAATGGAGGGATCATTTACTCTTGAAAGACTTGAAGCCTTTGAGAGTGATATGGCTGCCATTGAGAACCCTAATGGCAAACATTTTGAGGATAGTGCCAAATTAGCAGTTAAGACTATAAGAGCTGTTACTGAGGTTATGTTGGCTTCTCATTTTGGAACCTCCATAATTGATAATCTATTCGAGATTTATATAAAGTATGTCACTGAATATTTATCGATGGGTAGTACGATAAAGTTTTTTAACATCAGTCTATGCTTGCAAAAAATTTGAGACGTAATAGGTAGCAGACACCTGATAGAATAGCCGATGTGCACGCGAGTTGATTCGAATATATTTGTTAACAAAAAGAGTTTTGAGAGGTCAATAGGCTCCTCTTTTTGGATGATTAATGCTTCCTTTGAACTTAATAAAAGAAAATATGAATAAGTTAGTTTTGGGATACATCTTGAAATTTTATCTGAAGAATTTCTACATATTGTGGAATTTATTTTCCAGGATAATTAAATTATTTGTCTTTATAAAAGTTAGTCTTGACTTTTTGTACAGCAACAATTTGTAAATCGCAATGAAATAAGTTAAAAGAACATGTTTTTTTTAAATTTATACCAGATGATTTTTACGTCAACGTCAATATCTCCTATCAAAATCAAAGGGAAGATAACGAAGAAAGATGGATAGCTATAGTATCAATAGTGAGACTATAATTATGTCAGACACATGAATCTATATTTATCTGCAATCATATATAAATCAATGTACTACAAGGCACCAGATAAAGAAAACAAAGGGGGTAATAAGATCATTATCAACATCAATAGCGAAAAATTATAAAATTTCATTTGAACTCATTTCTATACGAACTTGAACCATAATTCAAACTATAGGGGTAAGATATGGGGAACTATAATTGTAATATCATCATGCTAGCCACCAATATGTGTTTTACCAGCCTTGGAACCCTCTCTTGTAAAAGGTGTATAAATCTCTATATTTTCTGAATTTTTCGGTGAAGACTTTAATTTTATTATATTGGTTTATTTATTTGATCCTACACTTAAATTATTTTACTGTATAGCTAACAGCAAAATACTATCTATGAATCTAGAATTTATCTCAAAAGTAGAAATTAAAGATTATATATAGGATAAAATAAAGCAAGTTCTTGAACCTGGGCAACGGAGAACAGATTCGCGCATAGGATAGACATATACCTAATCACCTTGCTTAGTTGATATATTGGAATTATGAACGCATTTTTGTTAGTCATAATTTCACAAACATATAGGTGTTAGGTTAACTTGAATTGGCAATTAGTAAGGAATCGATCGATTCTTACGAGTAATACTAACCATATCAATAACCAAACTAGTAAATCAATTAGTCAGCTTAAGCAGTTAATTCAACAAATTTCACAACTCAAAACCAACAACCAGTCGTGATGGCGCCTAACTTACTTACTAAGCAATCCAACATAACAATAACCAAAAATAACAACAGAAATAGCAGAAATAGTACAAGTCTAATGCTAGTGATATAAACAACTACATTGAAATACAATACCCCCTCCCCCCAAGAACTGGTAAATACAGAGTCATGAGTTCTAAGACGAAAAGACAAGTCTGAAATACCAAATAACAATACTGTCTAAATGCAATGCGATAATGTCACGCCCCAAACTCAAGGAGCGCGACCGACGCTCAACCGAGTGAACCCGGCCGACAAGCCTGTTAGATACTGTCTACCCAAACTCACTCATGCTTAAAGAGAGTACATATTTCTATTAATTAGACAATAAAGAGATCATATATACAATATCAAATCATTTTCATCAGTTACTTCATTTTAAAGTTTCGAGATACACACATTTTCATAGTCTGAAGTGGAATAAGTAATTGAAACACAACATAACTTATTTAACTTTCCCAACACCAATATACAACCAACATTATGTCTACGAAACCTCTAATAGATAGGAAAGTGTACTACGATAGTTGCGGCAACAAGGCCCCGACTATACCTCAAATACAATACATAAGGAATAAAAGATACATGACCCCGAAGTGAAATAAGGCTCACCAAGTCTGCTGGGAAGAGGGTGTACCGCTATCACTGATCAATACCACCTGTTGTGGAACCACCTGCATCCATTAAAGATGCAGTTCCCCCGGCCAAAGGGTCGTTTATACCGTCGAATAACACTAGTATGTATAACTAAACACCCTCTCAATGGAATGAATAATAATACAAGGAGGAACAATCATAAAATCAATGGAAGCCTCGAAAAATACCAAAAAAACAAGTATGAACCAAATAAGTTTTCAAGTAAATTTCCATATTTTTTGGTTGGAGATCCTTAGTACCGATATACCATCATTCACAATACCACCATATTTTTAGCACGGAGTCCGATCACGTCCCGATCGGCTAGGCCGTCTCATTTGAGACATCAACCACAATCACAATTGCAAATGAGTACGCATAAGATATATGTAGATATGCCTTCCAAAGTTTGGTCTTATGCGTACTCATTCGGAACTTTAGTCTATCATGTAATTTTCCAAATTGACTTAGACTTAGGCCTCTCCTTAGACCCCACAACACTTATAACATGCCTCGTACACATATTATTATATTCAATTGATATCCATCATATTAATAGTCCTCGTCTGCACACAAAAAAATATAATTAGCACACATCAACTTTCTTAATAGCGCTTAAGTACTTCAAAATTTTTCAGGGTGCTACATTCTCCCCCATTTAAGATCATTCGTCCTCAAATGAGGGCCAAAGTCCACTATTTGTATCCGATGTGACTCAACTGTCATACCACACGCGGACATTCCCAAATTTTGAATAACTCTCCAAATATCTAAAAGTTTCGCTAGAGTCTCCCTTGTAAGTGGGCCTATCCACCTGACAGAGAACCCTAGAAACACATCCTAGCAACATATACATAATCCAATGACGTAACATAACACAAAACAACGCCAATCGTGGCCTCATAAGCAAATATAACCAAAAAGGAACACCTTTAACATCAACTATACAAGTGATACAAAATTCATAGGCGACAATTTCATAGAATGATTACATAGCTATTCAAACAAATAGGGATACTTCTTCTTCATCTCTTCTTCGGCCTCCCAAGTAGCCTACTCAACCTGCTAGTTTCGCCATAACACCTTCACAGAGGTAATTTCTTTATTTCTCAGTTTTCGGACTTGCCTATCAAGAATGGCAACTGAAATTCTTCATAGGTCTGTCCTTCATTAACCTAAAAAGTTTCAATTGGAACAATAAGCGATAGATCTCCGACTACCTTATTCAACATGTCTATGTTGAATAATGACATCTCAGGTGGCAGCTCAAGCTTGTATGCCACCTGACCAACTTTCTGAATGATTATTTACTGTCTGATATACCTTGGGCTCATTTACCTATGAGTGACAAATGAGTGACAAATGATCATCCCAGCTACCCTTGAAGTCAAGAACAGAAGCACGCAACATATCCTCAAATGTCTGAATAGTCCGCTCTGCTTGCCCGTCGGTCTGTGGATGAAAGGTTGTACTAAGATTCACTTGAGTACCCAAACCTTGCTGAAATTTCTTCCAAACGTTAGACGTGAACTGTGCCCCTCGGTTAGAAATGATAGAAACTCGAGTGCCATGAAACCTGACTATTTCCTTGATATACAACTCAGAATATTATTCTGCTGTGTCGGTAGATTTAACTAGCAAGAAGTGTGCTGAGTTTGTGAGTCGATCCACAATCACCCAAATTGAGTCAAACTTGCGCGGAGTGCGCGGTAGTCCTACCACAAAGTCCATATTAATAATTTCCTATTTCCACATCAGAATTTCTATATTCTGTGCCAACCCACCAGGCCGTTGGTGTTCGACCTTCAGTTGCTGACAATTTGGACACCTCGCCACAAAGTCCGCCACGTTCCTATTCATGTCATTCCACCGATAAACTTCCTTGAGATCATGATACATCTTTGTAGAGCCCGAGTGCACGAAATACGTAGAAGTGTGAGCCTCGGTCATGATTATTTCCCGGAGACCATCTACATTTGGAACACATAACCGCCCTTGGTACCTTAGTGTACCATTATCCATGCCGAGCGAAAAAGCCATAGTCTTATGTTTATCAATCCCCTCCTTCAATTGTACCAACAATGGATCATTGTATTGCTTTTCTTTGACATCCCCAACAAGTGATGATTCAGCCCTATTTTGCACAATTATCCATCCTTCACTAGAGTCCGCAAGACGAACTCCCAAACTAGCCAACCGATAGACCTCATTGGCCAACGGCCTTTGGTATGCCTCCACGTGAGCCAAACTACCCATAAATTTCTGACTAAGAGCATCCGCCATAACATTGGCCTTTCCCAGGTGATACAGGATATCGATGTCATAATATTTGAGTAACTCAAGCCATCTTCTCTGCCTCAGATTCAGCTCCTTCTGTTTGAAAATATATTGAATGCTCTTATGGTCCGTGAATATATCCACATGGACCCCATAAAGGTAATGACGCCAAATCTTCAATGCAAATACCACCGCTGCAAGTTCTAAGTCATGTGTTGGATAGTTATTTTCATGATTCTTGAGTTGCCTAGAAGCATAAGCTATAATCTTGCCATGTTGCATTAATACACACCCAAGCCCGATCCTTGAAGAATCACAATACACCACAAACCGCTCTGTATCCTCTGGTAGGGTCAACACCGGCGCCGTAGTCAATCTTGATTTCATCTCCCGGATGCTCCTTTTACAAGCATTAGACCATTAAAACTTACTCACCTTCTACGTCAATTTAGTCAACGGAGAGTCAAGGGTAGAGAATCCTTCCACAAACATTCTGTAATACCCTGCTAAGCCTAAAAAACTACGAATCTCTGTTGGAGTTATAGGCCTCGGCCAATTCTTCGCAGTTGCAATTTTCTGAGGATCAACCTTAATTCCTTCACTAGATACTACATGACCCAAGAATGTGATAGATTCAAGCCAAAATTCACACTTTGAAAACTTTGCATATAACTTGTGTTGATGCAGGGCTTGCAGAACTACCCTGAGATGATTAGCATGGTCCTCTCGACTTCGTGAATATATAAGAATATCGTCAATGAACACTATCACAAAGGAATCGAGGAACGACTTGAAAACTTGGTTCATAAGATCCATGAAGGTTTCTGGGGCATTTGTTAGCCCAAAAGACATCACCAAAAATTCAAAGTGCTCATATCGTGTTCTAAAAGCTATTTTTGAAACATCCTGCTCTCTGATCTTCAATTGGTGATACCCGAATCGTAAATCAACTTTGGAGAAGTACTTAGCAGCTTGCAATTGGTTAAACAAGTCATCTATCCTTGGCAGTGGGTACATATTCTTGATTGTGACCTTGTTGAGATGCCTATAGTCGATACGCATTCTTAGTGACCCATCCTTTTTCCTTATAAAGAGAACTGGTGCACCGTAGGGTGACACACTCGACCAGAAGAAACCCTTATCTAATACATCCTTCAATTGTTCCTTTATTTCTTTCAATTCTGTCGGTGCCATCCTGTAGGTTGGAATAAATATAGGTTGCGTGCCTGGCATCACATCAATCCAAAAATCAATCTCTGTCTGGTGGGATCCCTGAGAGCTCTTCCGGAAAGACTCCCGAAAATTCATGCACAACAGGCACAGACTCGAGTGTAGGTGCCTCTGCATCAGTGTTCGTAACTAGGACCAAATGGTAAATACACCCCTTGTTGATCATCTTCGTGGCCTTAAGGTAAGAAATAAATCTACCCTTCGGCACTACATCATCACCCTTCCAATCAAAACTGGCTCATTTGGAAATTCGAACCTAACAGTCCTGGTTAGGCAATCAAGCTTGGAAAAACAAGAAGAAAGCCAGTCCATCGCCAATATTACATCAAAAACGACCATTCCCAATTCAATAAGATCGACCATGGTGTCTCGACCATACAACGTTACAACACAATCCCTATAAACCCGTAGAGACAAAATAGACTCACCACCCAGAGTAGATACAGAGAACGACTCATGAAGTTGTTCTTGTTCTATTCTAAATTCCATAGCAACATAATATGCCACTTCTTTCAGGCGGTAGGAGGCCAATTCCACTGCCTCTGTCTTAGTAGCACGCATAACTCGGAGAGTCTTGTGCATCTCATCAATGAAGTCCTGGGGGTCCTCCTCTGGGTTAGTACCAGTGAACACTGGAGGATCTAACTGAAGAAACCTGTTCACCATGAAACTAGCAGAATCCCCTGGCTGACTGGAAGAAGTGGATGCCACATTTGACCTCTGGGCCTGAGAAGCCACTAGCTGAGCCAACATCTGTATGGTACCCCTAAGATCAACATCAGAAACATTAGAATCGAAAGTTGGAACTGGAGGTGGGACTGGTATATCCATTGCAGGCATCATTACACCCTCAGTAGGTGTAGGTACAGGTGCGGTCTGATCAGTTGTAGTAGAATCAGGAAGTGTAGTAACTGGAGGAATATTCTTACTCCTTGGGTGCTCACCCGCATCATTAAATATAGAATCAACTTCCACTCCTGGGGTGACATTGGCACTTTGGCCAGTTCTTCCCTTCTTCTTAGGTGCCATATACTGAAAGTTAGAGCAAAGCACGAGTTAAAGAAAAAACAATCGTACAATCAACTTTATCGCACAATCGAGAACAGGAAAGAAAGGTATTATTCCTAAATGCCCATGTAGCCTCCTAATTATAGATGTGGTCGACATCACACCGATAAGAAGGACTCTACTAGACATGGCTCCGAGACATCCTAGGACACATTAAAACCTTAGGCTCTGATACCAAGTTTGTCACGCACCAAACTCGAGGAGCGCGACCGACGCTCAACCGAGTGAACCCGGCCGAGCAAGTCCGTTAGATACCGTCTACCCAAACCCACTCATGCTTAAAGAGAGTACATATTTCCATTAATTCGACAATAAAGAGATCATATATACAATACCAAATCATTTACATCAGTTACTTCATTTTAAAGATCCGGGATACACACATTTTCGTAGTCTGAAGTGTAATAAGTAATTCAAACAAAACATAACTTGTTTAACTTTCCTAGCACCAATATACAACCCACACTATGTCTACAGAGCCTCTAATAGATACAAAAGAGTACTACGATAGTGCCGACAACAAGGCCCCGACTATACCTCAAATATAATACATAAGGAACAAAAGATACATGACCCCGAAATGAAATAGGGCTCACCAAGGTTACTGGGAAGAGGGTGTACCGCTATAACTGATCAATGCCGCCTGTTGTAGAACCACCTGCATCCATTAAAGATGCAGCGCCCCCGGCAAAAGGGATGTTAGTACCATCGAATAGCACTAGTATGTATAACTAAACACCCTCTCAATAAAATGAATAATAATACAAGGAGGAACAATCATAAAATCAACAGAAGCCTCGAATAATACCAAAACATCAAGTTAAGAACCAAATAAGTTTTCAAGTAAATTTACATATTTTTAGGTTGGAGAACCTTAGTACCGATATACCATCGTTCACAATACCACCATATTTTTAACATGGAGTCCGATTACGACCCGATCGGCTAGGCCACCTCATTTGAGACATCAACCACAATTACTATTTTAATTTCCAGCACAATCACCACCATGTATGCGGCATGACGTCTGATCATGACCCGGTCGACTACGCCGTCTCATCTGAGACATCATCCTTTTCGTTCAATCATCTCATTTAATAAGTCTTTCACATGTTATCATTCCATTGGCACTAGTGGCTATAATTATAAAGTCATTCTTGGCACTTGGCCGTATTTCATAATTCAAATCCTTTTTCCACTTTCAAACGTCACCATCGTCATCAACAACAACAAGGGTTTTCAATTCAAGACTTTAAATAAACATGTGAGCAATTAAGAATCTTAGTCACATAGAGTCTTTTCACAAAATTTGGCATAACAACCTTCATTTGAACTTGACTTGAAGTCTTAACATTTTCAACACACATCCCATACCCTGAACACATCCTCAAATGATAAGATAACATGATAAAAGCATTTGGAATTCATATTGAACATATATCTTTCAACACAAACATATTCAGAATAGCTAATTTTATAATGATCAATTTAGGACTTACACAAATTACACGAAACCGTGGGATTCAATTCTAAGAGAATAGTTTGGCCAACATACCTTGTTTGAGCTTTCCTTAAGTTACTACAATGCCCCAACACTTCTAGAAATAACAATATATAGGAAGATAGTGAAAATCGGTTAATAATTAGAATGATTCCCATGATGTAACTCTCTTAGGAATTTTGTCGAACACCTAACATGCAAAATAGACTACAAGGCTCTACAATGGAAATACCTTCCTCCCTCAACAAATTTTATCAAGAAACTACCCAAAATGGTTCATTAACTCCACATACTATAACCTAGTGTCACATGCATGGCCTATTTCTAACCCCACAATATATTTGAACTCATAACCTCTTGCATGAAAGTTTAGGAGTAGGGCTTACCCGGAAAGATGATGATCTAGTGATGTGCTTCCTTGATTCTTGAAGATTGGTATAAGATTGGATGATTGGGATGTTAGGTTTTCTCCTTCTCTCTCTAAAATGCTTTTACCTCTCTCTAGACTCACCAGAAAATCATCTCAAATTAATCCCCAAAGGCTATTTAATAAAATGGGGCCGATATATAAAAAATCCAAAAATTGCACAGCCACGCCGCATGGGGCGCCACAGGGCGTGGTGCAGCGGTGAAAAATGTGCCCAGAAATGAATTTGCGAAGTGTTCTGAAAATCCCCACGGGCGCGCCGCATGGGGCAGCGCGGTAGTGTCACATTCTTCCATCATTTTGTAATTTGGTCATAACTTCTTGTAGGGGTGTCCAAATGACGAACGGTTTGAAGCGTTAGAAACTAGACTCGAAGATCTTATATTTGATAGGTTGTTCATCACATAACTCCTTATATGTGTGTGTATATATGCTCGTCTAAAGTTTGGTCTTGTGCGTACTCATTTGTAACTTTAGTCTATCATGTAATTTTCCAACTTGACTTAGACTTAGGCCTCTCCTTAGACCCCACATCACTTATAATATACCTCATACATTTATTATATGTCCAATTGATATCCATCATATTAATAGTCCTCGTCTGCACACAAAATAATATAATTAGCACACATCAACTTTCTTAATAGAACTTAAGTACTTCGAAATTTTCTAGGGTGCTACAGATAATATAAAATGAAAGGAGATGCCAAGACTGCGGTCGAGATGGACCTTAATCTCATCTCTCCAAAGATAACTCAGCAATAAGCCTCCGCTACTAGTGGCTCGGTCCAACACCTGGATCAGCAGAATTAAGTACAGAACGTAATATGAGTACAACCGACTCCATGTACACAACAAGTATCTGGAAATTTTTGTGCTTCACGATCGCGAAGAATTTTCCGCGATCGCATAGGGTAAATGACTGGGCAGCAGATTTAAGTTCTGATCCCATTTTCCATTTTTGACAATTTGGAGCTCGGGGAGAGGCAATATTCGGGAGATTTTCAAGGAAAATATCGGGGTAAGAGTTCTTAACTCAATTTTGATTAAATTACCCGAATCTATTATTATTATTATCATTAAATTAGTGTTTTGGGTTGAAAATGATAGAAATTTTATATACTTTAAATTGAGGATTTGAAGGCCGAGTTGTGGTCGAATTTGAGAAATTTTGGTATGGTTGGACTCGTGGTTGAATGGGGGTTCGGATTTGGTAATTTTTTTCAAATTTCGAGATGTGGGCCCCATTGTTAACTTTTGGTTGACTTTTCGAGTAGAGTTGGAAATTTTTATAAATTGTTAAATTGTAAGCATTGGAGTATATTTTGATTAATTTACACGTTGTTTGACTAGTTTCGAATCGTTTGGCTTGGAATTGAGGAGATATGAAGGAGTTCAGAGGTTGATACGCGCGGAATGGAATTTCAGAGTATTGTTTATCTTTCTTGGCATTGGATTCAGCATGTTTGATGTAAGTAATTTTTCTATTCTTGGAGCTATGGGTATGAACCCTGATTATACGTGTTATGTGAATTGTTTGGAGGTGACGCATATGCTAGGTGACAGGCGTGTGGGCGTGTACCGTAGAAATTGAGGCTCAGTCGATTTTGTAGAGCTGTATAGTCAACTAACTCGTATATTTCCATGTATTTGTATGTGCTAGAGAAACTGAGTTGTGACTCATATTAGAAATCATGCTTAGGGCAAATGTTGGTATTATTGGGACCCACTGAGGTCATTTCTGGTGTCGAATTATTTGTTTAAATTGTAATTCATACTCAGTCATGTTCATTCATTTCATATCATCTCTTAGTCTCTATTTCTATTTATTGATTCATCATATCATCATTTTGGGATGATTTTTATGACATTGTGAGCCCGAGAGACTAGAGAGATTGATGAATGAGTGAGGCCGAGAGCCTGATGGTGAGGATTTTTATGGTATCAGGTTGCGCGCCGCAATATGTTTTATTGACTTATACCATGATTGGCTTGTTATAGCGCTTGGGCTGAAGGAGCCCCTCCAGAGTCTGTACACACCCCCCAGTGAGCGTAGGTACCTACTGAGTGCGAGTGCTGAGAGATTGGGAGGATTGAGTGACTGTGAGGACCGAGTAACTGGGAGGTCTGAGTGAAATGATACACTGAGAGTATGTATATGGTTTTATTACTGAGTTGCATCGCATTCGTCATGCACACTTGACATACATGCATAAAGATGCATTTTTCCTCATGCTTTATAGTATCACGTCATGCATGACTTTTCATACATATTAAAATGTAGGCATATAGATGTAATTTCCTCATGCCATTTGAAAATGAAACATTTACCCATTGAAAAATTTGAAAAAAATCACAGATCTCAGACTTACTCATATTTCGGTGACTTTCGGCAAAAGATTTGTTTTTTCTTATTATACTTGAAAAGAAAATGATTATTTTTCTAGAACTGTGAACGAGCTGAGCATTTTATCTCTAAGCTACTTCTTTTATTACTTCTATTATGTTGTTATGAATTGTTGTTAGCTATTGGTGTTGGACCCCGACCTGTGTTCCAGCTCGTCACTACTTTCAACCTAAGATTAGGTTTTTTACTTATTTAGTACATGTAGTCGGTTGTACTCATACTACACTTCTGCACCTTGCGTGCAGAAATTTTAAGTTGATGTTGCTGTGATCGACGGGTGCTGGATTTGAAGACGTACCTGTGTTCCGGTCGTAGCTGCCTCTTGTTCATGGTAGCCTTAGATTTATAAAAATCTGTTTATGTACATTTCGAACAGATGATGTATTTATTTCACACCAGTTTTGTAAATTCTAATCTTAGATAATCATGATTTGTACTAACAGTTCTTGGAGAGTGTATTAGGGTCAGTTACATATTAATTGAACTGGATAATTGTTAATTGGCTTACATGACGGGTTAGGTTAGGTGCCATCACGACTAGGTGGATTTTGGATTGTGACATCATGACTAGGTGGGGGAAGGGCTAGTGCCGAGTGCGAGTGCCGGGAGATTGGGAGGATTGAGTGACTATGAGGACTGAGTGAAATGATACTCTTAGAGTATGCATATGGGTTTATTACTGAGTTGCATCGCATTCGACATGCACACTTGACATACAAGCATAAAGATGCATTTTTCCTCATGTTGTACGGTATCACGTCATTTATGACTTCTCATACATATTGACATGTAGTCATAGAGATGTATTTTCCTCATGCCATTTGAAAATGAAGCATTTACATGTTGAAAGATTTGAGAAAAATCTCATATCTTAAAATTACTCATATTTCGGTGACTTTCAGCAAAAGATTTGTTTTTTCTTATTATACTTGAAAAGAAAATGATTATTTTTCTAGAACTGTGAATGAATTGAGCATTTTATCTCCGAGCTACTTCTTTTATTACTTCCATTATGTTGTTATGAACTGTTATTGGTTATTGGTGTTGGGCCCTGACCTATGTCCCATCTCGTCACTACTTTCAATAAAAGATTAGGTTTGTTACTTATTGAGTACATGTGGTCAGTTGTAATCATACTACAATTCTGCACCTTGCGTGGAGATATTGGATACTGATGTTATTGTGATCGACGAGAGATAGATTTGAAGACGTACTTGTGTTTCGGTCTTAGCTTCCTCTTGTTCATGGTAGCCTTAGATTTAAAAAAATCTATTTATGTACATTTCGAACAGATAATGTATTTATTTCACACCAGTTTTGTAAATTCTAATCTTAGATGATCATGATTTTTACCAACAGTTCTTGGAGAGTGTATTAGGGTCAGTTAAATATTAATTGAACCGGATAATTGTAAATTGGCTTACATGACGGGTTAGGTTAGGTGCCATCATGACTAGGTGGATTTTGGGTTGTGACATCACGACTAGGCGGGGGAAGGGCTAGTGTCGAGTGCGAGTGCCGGGTGATTGGAAGGATTGGGTGACTATGAGGACTGAGTGAAATGATACTCTTAGAGTATGCATATGGTTTTATTACTGAGTTGCATCGCATTCGACATGCACACTTGACATACAAGCATAAAGATGCATTTTTCTCATGTTGTACGGTATCACGTCATTTACGACTTCTCATACATATTGACATGTAGTCAGAGAGATGTATTTTCCTCATGCCATTTGAAAATGAAGCATTTACCTGTTGAAAGATTTGAGAAAAATCTCATATCTTAAAATTACTCATATTTCGGTGACTTTCGGCAAATGATTTGAGTTTTACTGTTATACTTGAAAAGAAAATGTTTATTTTTCTGGAACTATGAACGAGATGAGCATTTTATCTCTAAGCTACTTCTTTTAATACTTCCATTATGTTGTTATGAATTGTTGTTGGCTATTGGTGTTGGACCCCGACCTGTGTTCCAGCTCGTCACTACTTTCAACCTAAGATTAGGTTTGTTACTTATTTAGTACATGGAGTCGGTTGTACTCATACTACACTTCTGCACCTTGCGTGCAGATATTGGATGCTGATGTTGCTGTGATCGACGGGAGATGGATTTGAAGACGTACCTGTGTTCCGGTCGTAGCTGCCTCTTGTTCATGGTAGCCTTAGATTTATAAAAATCTGTTTATGTACATTTCGAACAGATGATGCATTTATTTCACACTAGTTTTGTAAATTCTAATCTTAGATGATTATGATTTGTACTAACAGTTCTTGGAGAGTGTATTAGGGTTAGTTAAATATTAATTGAACTGGATAATTGTTAATTGGCTTACATGACGGGTTAGGTTAGGTGCCATCACGACTAGGTAGATTTTGGGTTGTGACATCACGACTAGGCGGGGGAAGGGCTAGTGCCGAGTGATTGGGATGATTGAGTGACTATGAGGACTGAGTGAAATGATACTCTTAGAGTATGCATATGGTTTTATTACTGAGTTGCATCGCATTCGACATGCACACTTGACATACAAGCATAAAGATGCATTTTTCCTCATGTTGTACGGTATCACGTCATTTACGACTTCTCATACATATTGACATGTAGTCAGAGAGATGTATTTTCCTCATGCCATTTGAAAATGAAGCATTTACCTGTTGAAAGATTTGAGAAAAATCTCATATCTTAAAATTACTCATATTTCGGTGACTTTCGGCAAATGATTTGAGTTTTACTGTTATACTTGAAAAGAAAATGTTTATTTTTCTGGAACTATGAACGAGATGAGCATTTTATCTCTAAGCTACTTCTTTTAATACTTCCATTATGTTGTTATGAATTGTTGTTGGCTATTGGTGTTGGACCCCGACCTGTGTTCCAGCTCGTCACTACTTTCAACCTAAGATTAGGTTTGTTACTTATTTAGTACATGGAGTCGGTTGTACTCATACTACACTTCTGCACCTTGCGTGCAGATATTGGATGCTGATGTTGCTGTGATCGACGGGAGATGGATTTGAAGACGTACCTGTGTTCCGGTCGTAGCTGCCTCTTGTTCATGGTAGCCTTAGATTTATAAAAATCTGTTTATGTACATTTCGAACAGATGATGCATTTATTTCACACTAGTTTTGTAAATTCTAATCTTAGATGATTATGATTTGTACTAACAGTTCTTGGAGAGTGTATTAGGGTTAGTTAAATATTAATTGAACTGGATAATTGTTAATTGGCTTACATGACGGGTTAGGTTAGGTGCCATCACGACTAGGTAGATTTTGGGTTGTGACATCACGACTAGGCGGGGGAAGGGCTAGTGCCGAGTGATTGGGATGATTGAGTGACTATGAGGACTGAGTGAAATGATACTCTTAGAGTATGCATATGGTTTTATTACTGAGTTGCATCGCATTCGACATGCACACTTGACATACAAGCATAAAGATGCATTTTTCCTCATGTTGTACGGTATCACGTCATTTATGACTTCCCATACATATTGACATGTAGTCATAGAGATGTATTTTCCTCATGCCATTTGAAAATGAAGTATTTACCTGTTGAAATATTTGAGAAAAATCTCATATCTTAAAATTACTCATATTTAGGTGACTTTCGGCAAATGATTTGAGTTTTACTATTATACTTGAAAAGAAAATGTTTATTTTTCTGGAACTATGAACGAGATGAGCATTTTATCTCTAAGCTACTTCTTTTAATACTTCCATTATGTTGTTATGAATTGTTGTTGACTATTGGTGTTGGACCCCGACCTGTGTTCCAGCTCGTCACTACTTTCAACCTAAGATTAGGTTTGTTACTTATTTAGTACATGGAGTCGGTTGTACTCATACTACACTTCTGCACCTTGCGTGCAGATATTGGATGCTGATGTTGCTGTGATCGACGGGAGATGGATTTGAAGACGTACCTGTGTTCCGGTCGTAGCTGCCTCTTGTTCATGGTAGCCTTAGATTTATAAAAATCTGTTTATGTACATTTCGAACAGATGATGCATTTATTTCACACTAGTTTTGTAAATTCTAATCTTAGATGATTATGATTTGTACTAACAGTTCTTGGAGAGTGAATTAGGGTCAGTTAAATATAAATTGAACTGGATAATTATTAATTGGCTTACATGACGGGTTAGGTTAGGTGCCATCACGACTAGGTGGATTTTGGGTTGTGACATCACGACTAGGCGGGGGAAGGGCCAGTGCCGACTGCGAGTCCCGAGTGATTGGGAGGATTGAGTGACTGTGAGGACTGAGTGAAATGATATTCTGAGAGTATGCATATGGTTTTATTACTGAGTTGCGTCGCATTCGACATGCACACTTGACATACAAGCATAAATATGAATTTTTCCTTATGATATACGGTATCTCGTCATTCATGTCTTTTCATACATATTGACATGTAGGCATAGAGATGTATTTTCCTCATGACATTTGAAAATGAAGCATTTAACTGCTGAAAGCTTTGAAAAAAATGTCAGATCTCAAACTTACTCATATTTCGCTTACTTTCGGCAAATGATTTGAGTTTTACTATTATACTTGAAAAGAAATTTTTTATTTTTCTGGAACTATGAACGAGCTGAGCATTTTATCTCTGAGCTACTTCTTTTATTACTTCCATTATATTGTTATGAATTGTTGTTGGCTATTGGTGTTGGACCCCGACATGTGTTCCATCTCATCACTACTTTCAACCTAAGATTAGATTTGTTACTTATTTAGTACATGGAGTCGGTTGTACTCATACTACACTTCTACACATTGTGTGCAGATATTGGATGTTGATATTGCTGTGATCGACGGGTGCTGGATTTGAAGACGTACCTGTGTTCCGGTCGTAGCCGCCTCTTGTTCATGGTAGCCTTGATTTATAAAAATCTGTTTATTTATATTTCGAATAGATGATGTATTTATTTCACACCAGTTTTGTAAATTCTAATCTTAGAAGCTCATAATTTATACTACCAGTCCTTGGGGAGTGTATTAGGGTCAGCTAAATATTAATTGAATTGGATAGTTATTAATTGGCTTACCTAGCGAGTTGAGTTAGATGCCATCACGACTAGGTGATTTTGGGTCGTGAAAAGTTGGCATTAGAGCTATAGGTTAATATGTTCTACAAGTTATGAGCAAGTGTCTAGTTGAGTTTTGCAGATCGGTATGATGACGTCCATACTTATCTCGAGAGGCTACAGGGAATTTAGGATAATTTCCCATCTTTCTTTCCTTATCGGGCAGAATTGATTCAACATGAAACATAACTCTCTGAATATCTTCCACGCATTTGTGTGCACATATGAGCACTCGGTATCAGCTGTGCATCGCCATCTTGTGATTCCATGAACGAGGTTCGATATGTGTATAATGTGTTTTGGTGATGGGCCAGTCTGGAGGACCTGAGGCCAGGTTTAGACTGCAGCTTAGGCTCGGTAGCTTCAGTTGTGTGAACTTGTACATTTGGACTCATATGTCCGGTTGTGTTCCTATGGGTGGAATTTATGACTCGATGAGCTATTGAATGGCTATGTGATGAGTATGATGTGACTGCAGGATGTGTTCAGATGGGTTGAATGTGACGAATAAAGTTTACTTATGAGTCAAAAGTTTGTTACTAGGTACTTGATTTCTGTCTTGATTTGACGTAGAGTTTTGAGTTGTGAGTGTATCGAAGGATTTTTAACCTTATTTAATTGTGGAACAAATTAAATTCTCATGTCTTGTTAATGAGTTTGGTCTCAAAAAGATTAAGTGATCGCGAAGTAATTTTGGCTGCGAAAGGTATAGCAAGATGCCAATTTAAGGCTAAGCAGGTGGGTAATCTCCTGCAAAGTAATCTATGTAGGTGTGTTCCTTATAATGTTGAGTGGAGAGTTTCTTTTCAACCAGCGGGGTGTATGTGTTGAGATTTGAATTTGAATCTGGTTGAGAAAGTTGACTTGAGTGTCAAGAGAATGAATGAGAGCTTAAAGGATGATTGCGGTATTTTATGGTTGCTGTTACATTAGCTTGTGAAGCATTTTCGTTGAACTGACTGTAGTGTTATGGTAGTAATAGAGTATGAGTATTGTGAGTTATTGAGTGTTTAATCCATGGCTTTGAGCCAAGTGGGAGGAGCCTTCTATTGACCATTCAATTTCATGGTTATATATTAAATTTTAGCTTTGGTATGAGACATACTTGTGAATCAGTTATGACTGCAGAGCTCAAGATCGAGGATGACTTGAGTAAGGAAATTCCTGGATACAGGTTATATTGCATTTATGAATATATGAAAATCATGGGATGAGTGAGTTGTTATTTGTGGCGGATGTGGTGCGCACAAAGTATGAATTTAATTGGTGGTGTTAAGGCAAGGTTACTTTTTTGGGTGTTGTTGTGCTGATGGGGCATGTGTCTTTCGGCCTGTTTGGGCGGTACAATTTAGATTTGATCAAAGTGGGTTACTCTCGAGAAAGTTCTAATGGGTTCGAGATTTATATATAGAAATTGAGAATTTCTCCAGACTTGTGTATAGATAAAATCAGAGATTTACATTTGATGGTGTCGGGACTTGCAATAATTTTGTATGACTATGGATTCTACATTACAATATAAGAAATGGAAAAGAACAATTTTATATTCACATAAGGTATTTTCAGAGTGGGCGTTTTGGTTGTGGTACTTTTGTGGTTGCTTAAGAAGAGTACATTGTCTTATGGGCCTTAGAACGGTTTTGTTTTATGTAAGGATGTCTTGTCGTGGGTAAGGATTGTAGTGTTCTGACAAGGAGAAATGTCAACTTGAGGGTGATTCAGAAGAAACTCGGAGAAAATAAGACAATTGGGTAGTAGGCTAGACTAGTATGGTAATGGTATGCTTGGTTCTTTTGGGTAATTATGATGTGGTGCAGCTCTACAGATATTTTGGTGGCAATATGTTTGGGTTTGGTGACCTGCGTGGCTTGGTCGAGTTAGAGGAATTCAGTTCTGATAGCTTGGTTATGTGCAAATGGATTTCAAAGTGTTCTTGATAGTTTGTACCATGGTTTGAGCTGGATTTTCTCTACCGGTGTGGGAAACGTTTTGTGTATTATGATTTCCTCTTGGAAGGAAGCAAGAGGATGGTTTCTAACTAACCGAGTATGTAAATTGCTGGTGACTCAAAGTTGATAATGAGATTCTGGTGCTTGTCACATGATGACATGATAGATGTGGTCTGTTGTGCGGGATTAAGATTTACATGTACAAGGTGGCAGTTCATTCCTGAAGGGAAGGTCATGAATTCTAGACAAAATGGTCAGTTTCAGATATTTAGATGAATGTTATAACTGCTCGGTAATTGCTGAGAAGGGTGTGCATTTCAAAAGGCGCATTGTGTTTTGACTTACGGATGTTCATCGGTATTGAGGTACTCACCTCGTTGATAGACTACTTATATTCAAATTATTGCTATATGGCACAGAATAATTATGAAAGTATTCCTCGTAGGATGATTGTGCATGAAAGATGTGTTAGTCATTCGAGTGCTGGAGTTGGGATCAGTTACGGTGATTCATGTGTTCTATGAATTTGGAGACTGGGAGTTCTCAGAAGCATATTGTTTCAGGGTTGCGACTTGTTTGAGGTGAGTGTTTTATTTTAACTCAGCAGAGGCACTAATTGCGTTAATTATTTGTGATAGCTACGCGCTATGAATGCGCATATATTTGAGGTTTAAGCCCATGTGGGGGCGTCAGAGCAAGTATTTATACTCGGAAGAATGCCTATGCTATGATATGCCTAGAGTTGAGTGTTAAGCATAAAGTTACAGCGTTTCTCGTATCCATACCTTTGTTGAGAACTACCAGGGCTATACCTGAGGTTACAAAGAGGCTAATTCCCTGAATAAACTTGGTAGTTGTTTTTTCTGCATTAACTTGCCAAATTGAGTTGTGATAGCACACTTTGCATATGCCTAACCTATGACGTGTTATTTATACCAGTCGAGGAGAATAATAGTCTTATTTCATTTATCATATAGATATGTACTTAATTGACTGCTCCTGTATAATATGCTTAGACCGGAGGCCTGTGACCATGCCATGCGGTTGATGTTAATGTGAGCTCTAGGAGAGTTGGTTACTATTATTAGATTTGTGTGTCTTGGTTCTACTATATAGGATGATATCATAGCATTGCGGTAGTGGTGGTGTTTGTTGAACTTGGGAAACGGTTCTCTTCTTTGAGACATTTTCTATTTTTGGGTACACAGATTACACATTTTGTGGCTTGAATTATATTGGTGGGGCGTGTCTGTGAAATATTTATGTTTGATAATATAAGGTCATTGGACCTAGAATGGATACTATTAGGTTTGATTACAGCGCGTTGGAAGAATAATTTAGAATTCGTCTTAAACAATTGACTATGGTACTTGTTGAACTAGGGAAGCTTTGTGATCCGGTGAGTGGTTGTGAGTTCTTGTATGTTTCTTTCATTATCGGCATTGTACGAAGGTTTTGGAACGAGGTTCTGTGGAATGTGGGGTTTAATACTAGTACTTGGTTAGTTTGGAGTAGTTACTATGATCGGGAATGGTGCTGCGAGCATGCAAGTTGTGTTGTATGTTATGTGATTATATCTGGGGTTATAGCTATGGCTTGATACATATTGTTCAGACTTATACAGGGTGTAGATGTGAGATTCGAGTCTTAAAAAGAATTCTAGATGCTAGAAATTGGGCTCCAAATTTTTGGGCTAAGGTTAAATTATTGATATTTTTCAGTTCTGTTGTGTTGTCTTCCCTATATAGAATAGGGTGACGTGGGATCACCCCCAGGTATGTGCATGGTAAGGTGGAGTAGTGATTTAAAGGCTTAGGAACAACTCTTGGCACGTTCGAGGACGAACATATGGTTAAGTGGGGGAGAATGTAACGACCCGACCGGTCATTTTGAGTATTTACGCTCCTTTGAACTATTTGAAGTCTTGAATAACTTTATATGATGTATTATGACGTGTGTGAATTGTCGGTTTTGATTTTCAGGTATTTCGGGATTAGTTTGGAAGAATGAATTTCATGTTGGAAGCTTAAATGATAAGGGTTGACCGGAGTTTGACTTTTGAGAAAAGGACTCTGGAATGGAGTTTTGATGTTTCAATAAATCCGTACGGTGATTTCAGACTTAGGAGTGTGTCTGGATATTTATTTGGAAGTTTGTAGCTAAATTAGGCTTGAAATGGCAAAAATAACAAATTAAAAGTTGGAAGTTTCACCAGGGTTTGACTATTTGATATCGGGGTTGGAATCTGATTTTGGAAATTGGAAAAGTTTCGTTATGTCATTTATGATTTGTACGAAACATTTGAGTTTATTCCGGGTTGATTTGCTTTGTTTTGGCACGAGTTATGGAAGTTGAAAAGTTCATCAAGTTTGAATTGAGGTGCGATTCATCGTTTCGATGTTGTTATATGTGATTTGAGGTTTCGAGTAGGTCCGTAATATGTTTTGAGACTTGTTAGTTGCTAGTTTTTGGCTATAGTGGTGTACAGTGTAATAGCGTGGATCTAGCCGCGATAGCAAAGAGAAAAATAGGAAAAATGGAGTAGTGCTATGCGATCGCAGAAGCCTTCACGCGATCGCATAAAATAAAATCTTTGCTGCATTAACCCTACTTTGGAAACTTATATCTTGTAATTTATAAGGAATTTGGAGATGATCCAAAAATGAAAGTTGTATCACTTGATGTCTAGTTTTCAGAAAAGTAAACCATTTATCATTTGGCATTTTGTACAAAGAGTTATGACTATTATACAAGAGGCTGTCCGGAAGAGTTGGACAAGACTGTTGGAACTTTTTCATCGCGATCGCGGGGGGAAAGGCCGCTATCACATAGAGTACAAATGCTCTAGAAATGCTTTTGCTTCGCGATCGAGAAGAAATTTCTGGGATCGCTTAGGGTAAATGACTGGACAAGAGATTGAAGTTCTGAAAATGGGACAAATTCCATTTTTGAAAATTTGGAGCTCGGGGAGAAGCGGTTTTCGGGAAATGTTCAAGGGAAACATCGGGGTAAGAGTTCTTAACTCAATTTTTGTTAAATTATCCGAATTTATTATTATTTTTATCATATATTAGTGTTTGTGTTGAAAATAATAGAAATTTTATAGACTTTAAATTGAGGATTTGAAGGCCGAGTTGTGGTTTAATTTGAGAAATTTTGGTATAGTTGGACTCGTGGTTGAATGAGGGTGCGGATTTGGTAATTTTTATCAAATTTTGAAACGTGGCCCCACCGTTGACTTTTGGTTGACTTTTCGAGCAGAGTTGGAAATTTTTATAAATTGTTAAATTGTAAGCATTGGAGTATATTTTGATTAATTTGCATGTTATTGGACTAGTTTCAAATCGTTTGGCTTGAAATTGAGGAGATATGAAGGCATTCAGAGGTTGATATGCGCGGAATGGAATTCCAGAGTGTTGCTTATCTTGCTCGGCATTGGATTCAGCTTATTCGAGGTAAGTAACTCTTCTAAATATGGAGATGAGGGTACGAACCCTGATTATACGTGTTATTTGAATTTATTGGAGGTGACGCACATGCTAGGTGACGGGCGTGTGGCGTGCACCGTAGAAATTGAGGCTCAGTCGATTCCGTAGAGCTGTATAGTCTATTAATTCGTATTTTTCTTGTATTTTTATGTGTTAGAGAAACTGAGCTGTGACTCATATTAGAAATGATGCTTAGGCAAATGTTGGTATTAATGGGACCCACTGAGGTCATTTTTGCCGTCGAATTATTAGTTTAAATTTTAATTTCATACTCAGTCATGTTCATTCATTTTATATCATATCTCAATCTCTGCTGCTATTTATTGATTCATTATATCATAATTTTGGTCTGATTTTCATGACATTGTGAGCCCGAGAGACTGGAGAGATTGATGACCGAGTGAGGACGGGGGCCTGATGGTGGGATATTTATGGGATCGGGTAGTGCGCCTATCACGACCAAAACCGATGGGCCGCAATGGGCACCCAATACGTTACTGAACAGAGTACCAACATAACATATCCTTTGTATCATACTATCATAGGTAAATGAGTTGGAAAAGCTGTCGTGAGATAACTAGTGTAAAACATGAGGGAATACTCGACATAGGACGACCCAACATGATATACTAACTTATACATATGACATACAGGCCTATAAGACCGACATAATCCTTTGCATACTCAAAACATAGGCCGATAAGTCCATACAAGTCTCCATATACATGACATATGTCTACAACCCTCTAAGAGTACATAAATGTCATAAAGGTCGGGACAAAGCCCCGCCATACTAATCAATACATGTCTAAATCATACTGACCAAATATGCAACTCCGGAGCAAGTGGAGTGCAGCAACACCTTCCGCTGAGCTGATACTCTACTAGGAGGACTCTCAACCTGTCTATCAGGATCTGCGGGCATAAAACGCAGCGTCCCCAGGCAAAAGGGACGTCAGTAAAAATAAAGTACCGAGTATGTAAGGCATGAAAGTAGTATATAAATGACATGAAATAACATGGAGTAAATAACTCAACCTGTAATTCTGAATAGCTCTATGAATCATGAAAAATTTATAATATCATGCATGTGCATATAAATGTCATACCATGCATAGGTATATGCGTACATAACGTTTTCAAGCCTCTGAGGACATACCATCATATCATCTCAACCACTGTGGGCGAAATCATTATCGTATACCAGCTGATCAGGTGGTGGTGCATATATAACACCATAACATTTCTCAATACCCCATATACATTTAATATACCTGTGTATAACGCCATCTGGTCATGGGTCAATGTACATGTATAAATGAATGCAATGCATAATGAAGTAAGTCAATAAGATCTCTTGGAATGTCATAAAATCAATATGCCTTCGGATAAACTTTAGCAACTTACGTATTTTTATGAGGCCCATGAATAGAAGATATAATAATAGGACATATGGGGAATCAAGAACATAGGCACCTCTAGTACTTCTATGAATAGAGTTATTTACGATACGTTTGCTCATTTCGTTTGTATCATATGGATCATTCCAAAAAGAAAGAAGGGATAGCCTTAACATACCTTAACTCCATTGAGTCCTTAATACCTTTCAAGCAATTCTTCAAACAACTCAACTCAATCTACCATAACATAAGGGGATTCAAAATCAATGTTGAGTAAAGGCTAAGTCCGCAACTTAAACTAGTAGCTCATTTATGTAAATTTGGGTAGCATATCCCATGTAACAAGAGCCTCCTCCAATACAATATACCAACAACAATGACCAGAGAAATCCATCAATACATAATTATCAATAACAAGACACCATATAACAATAAGTCACAACTACTTCACGACGAGAGGCAAGCTTCGATTGGAATCCGTATACCCCTTATAGACTTCTTAATTTAACGTCATTCATTATTGATTCCAGCCTTATACCATATATCTATAACAAATAAAACAATCCACAACTCCAATTATCCTCAATTAGCAACTTTATTCACTAGTTCATGTTTAGTCCATCCATTTAACTCAATCAATGTTAAGATAACCTTAAGAACATGAAAGAACACACTATAATTACCTCATATAGTGTATGCAAGTCGAAATCCATGTTATATTTATCTTACAACAGTCCAATACACCCCAATCACTTCATACCCAAAACGACAACTACGGTAGTGTCAAACACCATGAAAATGTTACAAAGAATGACTAATCCACCATTTCTCCATTATGTGGTGTTTCCCACACCATTTATCAAAAAACTCCATTAAACACCAGAAAAATGGACAGCCCAAAAGCAACACTAAACAACCCACAAAATAATCCACTACAAGGCAAATAACTCGAACTCATGGCTTCCGATCACCGTCCCGCGAGTTCTAACTATTAGAAAATAAATTTATCAACCTTTCTTGATATTTAAAAGATTAAATACAGAAATTAGGCATTTTATTAACTATTAAATACCTTCCAAAACTCAAACTACAAAAAAAACGAGAGGCGATATAGCGATACTTACGTCGTAGGGATCGTTTTAATATTTTCGCTACTTGATTTCGTGCCCGGGATGATAATCTTGTTTGAAGCACTTGTAGAGAGATTAAGGGTAAGGTTAGGGGTGTTATTTTTTTGTGCTATATGGAAATATAGAGAAAAAGACTAGATAAGGGATGTAAATATCCAATTTTGTAAAAAGTCAAAAAGGTGCTACTTGGCACCCTATCATTGGCCCTTCTTCATACGCTTATATCTTTTTATCCAGACGTCGTATTAATGAACGGTTAAGAGAGTTAGAAACTAGATTCCAAGACCTTCAATCTGGTATATAATATGTCCCAAAAAGACCTAATATAATACACAAAATGTATTGCTCAAAAAGATTTATTTGAAGGCAAATCCTTAGTCGGTTTTTCCGCAACTTAAATTCGATTTTTCCCAATCTTTATATTTTATATCTAAACATCATATGTAGTCATATCATGACTTTAAATGTATTTAAATAATAAATAACAAGTCTTATATTTATTTTAACTTACTTAAGACTTCGGTAAACCTTTTTTATCCATGTAGAAGGATTTCGTCCTTTTTGAGCTTACATTAGATAATCCAATAATAAAAGTGACGTCTGAAGTACGGGGTGTAACAACATGTTACCTTATAAAAATCATTCCCCGAATCTTAACTCTTAAAGGTTTGCGAAAATGGGGTGTAACATTGTTAAATCACTTTATATACTTTCAAAGAGGATCTCATTTTTAATCTTACATCAATTGACTTACGACGTACTTTCACGTACAAAAACATGGGGTGTAAAATCATTCCCCCCTTTGGAACATTCATCCTCGAATGTTGACTGATGCACTTCTCATTCTCATAGCCTATTTATGGCTCTTATGAATACTTTAATATTGTCCTTTGCCATCTAGGCAATTGTTCTACGAATAAATCCAAAGGCTAGGGCATTCCCCCCTTTAGGCCTCTTTCTCACGCCACGACTCGTGGTCGGAATTATTCCAATATTGTAACTATTTCTATCTTATATCATGTAGTCTGTAGGACTTTGTCCTTGTATGTGGGCCTATGCAACTCTTCTCTCCTTTTTCCTTCAGCTTTTACCCAATCTCTTGGCCTCGCTTTGTGAACATATACAGAACTATGCCAAGATGTTCCTCGGGGCATATATAGGTATGTTGAAGTTCTTCGCTTGGTACTTTATCGAATTCGCCACTATTGTTATATTTTATTTCTTAGCCTTGGTTATCTGTCCTTATGGCTTTAGTGCATCTAGGTAGGTCGTACTGTACTATAACACTTACTTCGGCTTATTATTACTGAGATGTGCTACACAACTCTAGGTTACTTTCTCACTGCTTATCCCATATTCTGTTAGCGCAACCCTGTCACATTAGGAACACATAATCGCCCTCGATATACGAGGATTGCATCTCCTGTAATCTCAAATGGTGTCTTCTCCTTTTGATAGGTTGTATCTTTGTAATGAGCTATCACAGGATCTTCATACGGGCATTCCATCACTTCAGTTACTAAAGAGGATGTTGCCATGCCCTTGTAACCACCGACCGGTCATTTTGAGTATTACAACCCCGCTTCCTCATTTACTGCTCAAATTGTACTTTACAGTTGTTGTGTGAATTACCGGGGTAATTGGTTCGGGTCCGGTGAGGTTTTGGAATGAATTGGAACACTTAGTTCCAAGGTTTAAAGCTTAAGTTAAAAAAGTGGCCGTGTTGACTTATGAGTAAACGACCTCGGAATGGAGTTTTGATAATTCCAATATCTCCGTATGGTAATTTTGGACTTAGGAACGTGTCCGAAAAATTATATGGAGGTACGTAGTGGAATTCGGCTTGAAATGCAGAAAATTGAATTTTTGGAAAGTTTGACCGGGGGGTTGACTTTTTGATATCGGGGTCGGAATCTAGTTCTGGAAATTTTGATAGGTCCGTAATGTGAAATGTGACTTGTGTGTAAAATTGGAAGTCATTTCAGATTGATTTGATGTGTTTCGGCACAAGATAATAAATTTGAAGTTTCAAAGTTCAATGAATTCGAATTGAGGTGTGATTCGTCATTTCGATGTTGTTATGTGTGTTTTGAGGCCTCTAGTAGGTCTACGTTATGTAATGAAATGTGTTGTTATATTTGGTTGAGGTCCCGAGGGAATTGGTGTATTTTTGGATCATTGGTTGAGAGATTTATAAAGTTAAGAAATTTGAGAGTTTGGCCATGGTCAATATCGGGTCAAGATGACCTCTTTTCAGTATTTTGAGTGCGCGAGCAGGTCCCTAGCGTGTTTTATGATTGAAATTCATATATGGTTTGTGTTTCGGATGAGTTTTGAGCGAGACCGGATATTTCGGCACTCTAATATTATTCTGGCACTTTCGGGGACGCGGACCGCGCATTTTTGGGTGCTGAGGTGAAGGAGGGAGTTGTGCAGATTCGCGGTCTGACTTCGGAAGCCTATAACTTTTGATCTACAAGGAATTTTGAGATGATTCAAAAACAAAATATGTAGCCCTTCGTGTCTAGTTTCCAGAAAGATAAGGAATTCATTATTTGGACATATGTAGAGAAGGTTATGGACAAAATACTAAATCCTGGTAGTGTAGCCACCTAACATTCGCAGCCACGGTGGGAATTCCGCGGATCGCGGTGAGGCATTCGCGGGGGCGGTGAAAATGCACGGTCAGCGTATTGAGAATCCGAGAGGTGCACTATATATCCGAGGTTTAGGTTATTATTTAATTTTTGGACTTTGGGGAGCTCCGTTGTAGACGATTTTCCGTGGGTTGTTCAAGAAATTCATCGGGGTAAGTGATTTTAACTTAGATTTGGTTAACATACATGAATATATCATTGTTTTCATCATGTAATCAGTATTTTGAGGTGGAAATTTGGGGAAAATTGTAGAAAGTTCATAAAATGAATTTTCGAGATATGAACACCGATTCAAAGTCGGATTTGAGTGAAATTAGTATGGTTGAACTCGTAATTGGATGGGTTATCGGATTTTGTAAGTTTCATCCGATTCCGAGATGTGGGCCCCACGGGTAACTTTTGGGCGTAATTTTGGATTTTCTGGAAATATTAGTATTTTGATATGGAATTAATTTCTATAAATTTTGTGGGCTGAATCAAGATTCGAGCCATTCGAGAGTTGATACACGCATAATGGGATTTCTGGAGCATTGTTTAACTTGCTCGACATTGATTTCGGCTTGTTCGAGGTAAGTAACTCTTCTAATCTTCGAGTTGAGGGTATGAACCCTGAATATATGTATTTCATGAATTGTTGGGAGGGGACGCACATGCTAGGTGACGGGCGTGTGGGCGTGCACTATAGAAATTGTGGCATAATTATTTATGTGGAATTTTGTAGTTAAATGATCTTGGCATTTTCCATGCGATTTTATGAGTTAAAGAAATTGAGTTGCAAAGCATATTAAAAATCATGTTGAGGCTATGTGCCAGCATTATTGGGACCCACAGTTGGAATTATTACTGCTTTCAAACTATTCATATTTTTGGCAACTTCGGCAAACGATTTGGGTTTTCACTAATGTATTTGAAAGGAAGAACTATTATTTTTTGAAATCATGATTTGGCTAAGCATTTTAGCTCTGAGTTACTTCTGGTATTATTTTTTTTATGTTGTTATGGACTGTTGTGGACTATTGGTTGTGGACCCAACCTTGATGGAAGCTCGTCACTACTTTCAACCTATGGCTAGGTTTGTTACTTACTCGGTACATGGGGTCGGTTGTACTGATACTACACTTCTGCACGTTGCGTGCAGATGTTGGTTGTTGTTGTTGCTGTGCTCGATGGTTGCGGGACTTGAAGATGCACCTGCGTTCCTGTTGTAGCTGCCTCTTGTTCAGGGTAGCCTTAGATTTATAAAAGCTCCGTTTATGTGTTATTCAAACAGACTATGTATTTATTTCATTTCCTCTTTGTATACTCTATTCTTAGAAGCTGATGATTTGTACTACCAGTTCTTGGGGAATGTATAAGGTTAAGATAATTATTTATTTAAGTTTCTTTAATAATTGTTATTGGAATTGGATAGTTGAAAGTTGGCTTACCTAGCGGGCTGGGTTTGGTGCCATCACGACTAGTTGGATTTTGGGTCATGATAGTCGTGAATAGAATCTCCGATACCACCTGAATCTAGTAATCAAACTCAAGCTATCTCACTCTTCTCTGGCTGTAAATATGATAGGCTACCCATAGATGTACGGCCGAGGGCGTCGACTACTACATTTACCTTCCCTGAATGGTATAAGATATCAACATCATAGTCTTTCACTAGCTCCAACCATCGCCTCTAACGTAATACATTGTTACTAGGCTCACGTCGCATCGGGGAACATCTGAAGTGATTTTCCTGATCCACCTAGGGGTGATACTATACTTTGATAACCGTACTTCATATCATCCCAACATGATTCATCTTATGAGGGTATTCTAATACCATGCCATCCATGAAATCCCTTTTTTTTAAAACATTACTCAATCAAAGGCCTAAACGTCATCCTCTTATCTATCACAATTACACCCTTATTCGACTACCAGGGCTGCATTTCATCTCTTCTAATTGCTCCTATTCTTTGACTCCTTTAAGTTCGTTCAGACTGTATCGATCTTTCTATAACTTATGGAAACCATCAGCTCTCTTGTTTTGATGGGGCTTAATTTCGAGGCCTTACCTGTTCTCGTCACCTTCTCACTCACCTTTTCATACCTTTACTCTTATCTACCTAAAACCTTGTCACTCTATCATTCTTTAGCTTGCGACCTACACATATCTATTTATACTATTCGTAATCTTCCTTTCAATTGCTAGCACCATAGATTTTCTTTCGTGCCTTCTCAATTGTCTTTAAATGTAAACAATGACTTTTCATGGTCGTTCTGCCACTTGTTGCATAAATACTTGGCTCATCTTAGTGTCCACATAAGTTGGAATTCCATGCAACCCATATGATCTTGAATATCACGTTTTGATTTTTTTTCTTCTTCCCGTTCATTAGCCACGATAGGTGCCACTTTCTTATTGAGTGCATACAATGTTATAGTGGGGCTGTTATTATAAGTCCATTTCTTATTTATGTCACTATGCTTAGGTGGAAGCCTTCTTCCTTATTTCCTCAGCTAGTCTTTCTTTGTAGTATTTAAGGAGACCTTCTTGCTCTTGTAAAGTTACGAGCTTGTTATATTGTATACCCGAAGGAATTTTCGATGTTCTTACTTGCTTACAAATATCCTTAGTTACATACATCCGTGCCCTTGTGCTCGTAGGGTTACTTCTGACCTCAAATTTTGATTGTCTCCTTTGTGTCACTCTCTCTTATTTCCGTAACACTTATACAATACCTTTATTTACTCCAACTCCTATCTGAATATTTCTCAAAGGTTACGACGTCATATTTGCGGGACTGAATTCACTATGTTTGGGTTCACTACGTCTATCTTGCATGATCTATTTATTTATCACTCGCCTATTGTCTATCCATAACTAGGCTCTTCATGAATCAACTACAGACTACTCGTTGGTCCATTGTCATATCTATTCTGCATAACCCCTCTTGGGTTATGTCCTTTGTCTTAATTTACCTCTCGTACGGGATCCTTATGTATCAAGTGTTCATTCCCACTTATTTATCAATATCATCGGGTGCGGAACTCTTACTGCTTCTCCCCGGTGTCATGCTTGCATAATGTTCTGGAGTCATATCATATATGTAGGATATGAATAGATGCAATCTCATTCCTTTCACCTTTTTACCGCATTCTTCGTTTCCTTCTAGTAATCATGTTTTAGTCATGACTTTATGACTTATACTCTTTTATTGCCTTAAGGCCTGTAACCTCTTGTATTTTCCTTCACTTAACTATACACTCTATCATCCTGTCATATTTTTATTTACTGTTATCCCTCATTTATCATATCTTACTCATGGCGCTTCATTTAATATCTTCTTATTCTCCGGATAATATTTTTGTCTATCACTTTATTTTGAAAACATCAACAAAATATTCTTTCACTTTTAGCTCCACTTGCTTCATATCACTGGCTCTTCGGGATGCCAAACATTTTTTTTACTAAGGGCTAGATTCATACTAAGGTAAATATTTATCCCCTCTAGGATCCCACTGCCTATCTTCTGAAATTTCTAAATAGTCTAGTATTCATATCTGACTATAATATTCTAGAGCTCACCATCTGGGTGTCTCACAAGGAGATCTATTACCACATTTGCACTATCCTTTGGAAATGTTAGTTAATGATAACAATCCATCCACAATTTTGGGTTACTCTAAACTAACTTGATCATGATATCCCATCCTTCTCTTAAACAATATCTGTTAGCTCCCATAGGGCATAATTGAGATGGGTGTGGTCAATTGTATATATCTCCGTTACTGTTGAAAGTAACTCAGAATGCTTATTTTTCTCTGCTTGAATTGTAAATACGACTAATCTTCATTAACTGGGTACCTTGTACCCTTCTTCACCTTGCTTCTTTTACTTGTTAGAACTTGTGTCTACCTTCCAATTCTCTTATTCCTTTTTACCATACAAGTGGATAGATATTCTTGCCTTAGGGCTCCTTATCAAGAAGCTTACATATCTTAGTACACACATGATCTGCTGAAGACCTCACATTTACTCATCATAAGCATGATGCAAAATTGAGTTCCTCTGACTCAACTCTTCCGCAACCACATTCAATCTCTTACGAACTGTCTTTCTAGATGTAGGTATCATTGTATTACAAATAAAATAAAATTTAGGAGTGACAGTCCTAAATGCCATGTTGCCTCCTGCTTATAAGTGTGGTGCACAACACACCTATAAACAAGACTCTACTAGACACAGCTTGTAGACACCCTGGGACAGAATTGCTCTAATACCACTTTTGTCACGACCCAAACTGATGGGCCGCGAAGGGCACCCGGTACCTTACTCAACTGAATACCAACGTAACATATCTTTTGTATCATACTATCATCGGTAAATGAGTTGGAAAGGTTGTCTTGAGATAACTAGAATAAAACATGAAGGAATACTCAACATAGGACGACCCAACATGATATACCGACTTATACATATGACATACGGGCCTATAAGGCTGACATAGTCCTTTGTATACTAAAAACATAGGCTGACAAGGCCATAAAAGTCTCCATATACATGACATCTGTCTTTAAGCCTCTAAAAGTACATAAATATCATAAAGGTCAGGGCATAGCCCCGCCATACTAATCAATATATTGCTAAATCATACTGACCAAATATGCAACTCCGACGCAAGTGGAGTGCACCGACACCTTCCGCTGAGCTGATAATCTACTAGGAGGACTCTCAACCTATCTATCGGGATCTGCGACATGAAACATAGCATCCCCGGGCAAAAGGGACGTCGGTACAAATAAAGTACCGAGTATGTAAGGAAAGAAAGTAGTATATAAAAGACATGAAAGAAACATGGAGTAAATAACTCAACCTGTAATTCTGAATAACTCTGTGAATCATGAAAAATTTATAATGTCATGCATGTGCGTATAAATGTCATGCCATGCATAGGTATATGCGTACATAACGTCATCAAGCCTCTGAGGGCATCCCATCATATCATCTCAGCCATTGTGGGCAAAATCATCAACGTATACCAACTAATCAGGTGGTGGTGCGTATATAATGCCATAACCTTTCTCAATACCCATATACATATAATATACGCGTATATAATGCCATCTGGTCATGGATCAATGTACATGTATAAATGAATACAATGCATAATGAAGTAAGTCAATAAGATCTCTTGGAATGTCATAAAATCAATAGGCCTTCGGATAAACTTTAGCAACTTACATATTTTTTTGAGACCCATGAATAGAAGATATAATAATAGGACACATGGGGAAACAAGAACATAGGCACCCCTAGTACTTCTATGAATAGAGTCATTTATGAAAGTTGTACGTTTGCTCGTTTCGTTTGTATCATATGGATCATGCCAAAATTAAAGAAGCGATAGACTTAACATACCTTAATTCCATTGAGTCCTTAATACCTTCCAAGCAATTCTTCAAACAACTCAACTCAATCTATCATAACATAAGGAGATTCCAAATCAGTGTTGAGTAAAGGCTAAGTCCACAACTTAAACTAGTAGCTCAATTATGTAAATTTGGGCAGCATCTCCCCTGTAACAAGAGCCTACTCCAATACCATATAACAACAAAAATGACCAGAGAAATCCAGCAATATATAATTATCAATAACAAGACATCATATAACAACAACAAGTCACAACTACTTCACGACAAGAGGCAAGCTTCGATTGGAATCCGTATACCCCTTATCACCTCTTAAAGACTTCTTAATTTAACTTAAAAATATCGTTAACATTATAATGAAATCATTCATCAATGATTCCATCCTTATACCATATATCTATAACAAAACAAATAATCCACAACTCTAATTATCCTCAATTAGCAACTTTATTCACTAGTTCATGTCTAGTCAATCCATTTAACTTAATCAATGCCAATATAACCTTAAGCACATGCAAGAACACAATATATTTACCTGCTACAGTGTATGAAAGTCGAAATTAATGTTAGATTTAACTTACAACAACCCAATACACCCCAATCACTTCATACCTAAAACGACAACTATGGTAGTGTCAAACACCCTGAAAATGTTACAAAGAATGACTAATCCACCATTTCGCCAATATATGGTGTTTCTCCACAAAACGTATCCACCAAAAACTCCATTAAACATCAGCAAAATAGACAGCCCAAAAGCAACACGAAACAACCCACAAAACAATCCACTACAAGTCAAATAACTCGAACTCACGGCTTCCGATCACTATCCCGTGAGTTCTAACTATTAGAAAATGAATTTATCAACCTTTCTTGATATTTAAAAGATTAAATACAGAAAGTAGTAATTTTATTAACTATTAAATACCTTCCAAAAATCAAACTACAAAGAAAAAGAGAGGCGATATAGCGATACTTACGTTGTAGGGATCGTTTTAATGTTATCGCTACTTGATTTCGTGCACGGGATGATAATCTTCTTTGAATCACTTGTAAAGAGATTAAGAGTAAGGTTAGGGGTGTTATTTGGTCGTGATCTCTGGGAAAATGGAGAAAAAGACGAGATAAGGGATGTAAATATCTCATTTTTTAAAAAGTCAAAAAAGTGCTACTTGGCACCCTATCATTGGCCCTTCTTCATACTCTTATATCGTTTTATACGGACGTCATATTAATGAACGGTTAGGAGCATTGGAAACTATATTACATGAACTTCAATTTGGTATATAATATATCCCAAAAAGACCTCATATAACACACGAAATATATTGCTCAAAAAGCTTCATTACAAAGCAAATCCTTAGTCGGTTTTTTCGCAACTTAAATCCGATTTTTCCCAATATTTATATTTTATATACAAACATCATATATTGTCTTATCATGACTTTACACTCATTTAAATCATGAATAACAAGTCTCATATTCATCTTAACTTACTTAAAATTTCGGTAAACCTTTCTTATCCTTGTAGAAGGATTTCGTCCTTTTTGAGCTTACATTAGATAATCCTATAATAAATGTGACGTCTGAAGTACAGGGTGTAACAAGATGTTACCTTAGAAACATTCTTCCCCGAATGTTAACTCTTAAAGGCTTGCAAAAATGGGGTGTAACATCGTCAAATAACTTTATATACTTTCAAAGAGGATCTCATTTTTAAGCTTACATCAATTGAGTTACGACGTACTTTCACGTACAAAAACATGGGGTGTAACAGCGCCGCAACATGTTTTATTGATTTATGGCATGATTGGCTTGTTATAGCGCTTGGGCTGAAGAAGCCCCTCCGGAGTCTGTACACACCCCTAGTGAGCGCAGGTACCTACTGAGTGCGAGTGCCGAGCAATTAGGATGATTGAGTGACTATGAGGACTAAGTGACTGGGAGGATTGAATGACTGTGAGAATTGAGTAAAATGATACTCTGAGAGTACGCATATCATTTTATTACTGAGTTGCCTTGCATTCGACATGCACACTTGACATACATCCATAGAGGCATGGAGATGTATTTTACTCATGCCATTTAAAAATGAAACATTTACCTGTTGAAAGCTTTGAGAAAAATCACAGATCTCAAACTTACTAATATTTTAGTGACTTTCGGCAAAAGATTTGAGTTTTACTGTTATACTTGAAAAGAAAATGTTTATTTTTCTGGAACTGTGAACGAGCTGAGTATTTTATATATGAACTACTTCTTTTATTACTTCCATTATGTTGTTATGAACTGTTGTTGGCTATTGGTGTTGGACCCCGACCTGTGTTCCAGCTCGTCACTACATTCAACCTACGATTAGGTTTGTTACTTATTTAGTACATGTGGTCGGTTGTGCTCATACTACACTTCTGCACCTTGCTTGCAGATATTGGATGTTGATGTTGCTGTGATCGACGAGAACTGGATTTGGAAACGTACCCGTGTTCTGGTCGTAGTTGCCTCTTGTTCATGGTAGCCTTAGATTTATAAAAATCTGTTTATCTACATTTCGAACAGATGACGTATTTATTTCATATCAGTTTTGTAAATTCTAATCTTAGAAGCTCATGATTTGTATTACTAGTCCTTGGGGAGTGTATTAAGGCCAGTTAAATATTAATTGAATTGGATAGTTTTTAATTAGCTTACTTGACGGGTTGGGTTAGGTGCCATCACGACTAGGTGGATTTTGGGCCGCGACACCAAAAATCACCCACCCAGAAAAAACCTTCGCATTTGAGCCCGCACCATCACGGAGACGATGAAGAACACAGCCTACACGAATGTGGCCTGTACTTTGCGAATGTGTCCACAGTCTTTCCATCTCCCAACCGCTTCGCGAACATAGATCCCCACCGTGAATGCGTAGAAGGGAGATCACCCAACCCACTCCAACCTTCCGGGAATGCGAATGTGATCACCTTGTCACGATCGCGAAGAAAGAAACCAGACCTCAGCAATCAGTAGTCTAAAACATGGTGAAATATTCTGAAACCCATTTGAAACACACCCAAGGCCTCCGGGACTCTGTCTAATCACACCAACCAATCCCACAACATAACACAAACCTACTTGAGGCCTCAAATCACACAAAAAAACATTAAAACCATGGATCGCACCTCAATTCAAACTTAAGGAACTAATCAAAATTTTCAAATTCAAAACTTATGTCGAACAAGACTAAACAATTCAGAATGATCTCAAATTTTGCATGCAAGTCCGAAATGACACAAGAGACCTATTCCATCTCCCGTAACCATAATCTATAACTGATACCATCAAAGTCAACCTTCGTTCAAACCTATCAACGTTCCAAACCTTCAACCTTTTAATTTTTGCCAATTCAAGCAAAAACAGCATAAAAACCTCAAAATCCAAATTTGAACATACGACTAAGTCCAAACCACCATACAGACCTATTGAATTCATCAAAACACCATTTCAGGGTCGTCTACAGAAAATTTGAACTACGATAAACTGTTACAACTCAAGCATCCAACCTTAGGACTAAGCGTCTTAATCCAATCCAAAACTCTCCCGAAACAAAACAAACCACCATGGCAAGTCACATAATCACAAATACATATATGTAAGGCATAAAATAGTGGAAACATGGCTAAAATACGCAAAATGATCGGCCGAGTTGTTACATTCTTCCCTCTTAAGTAAATATTCATCCTCGAATGAGTCTAGAATCATACCTGGAGTCTAAAAAAGGTGAGGATATCTTCTCCACATCTCCTGCTCGATCGCCCAAGTAGCCTCCTCGACCGGCTGACCCCTCTAATGAACCTTCACTGATGTTATATTCTTCGACCTCAACTTTCAAAACTGCTGGTCCAAAATGGCCACCGGCTCCACATCATAAGTCCAATCCTAATCCAACTGCACCGTGCTCAAAGTCCAGAACATGTGGGCCACCTCTCCCACTCTTTCAAGCACCTCAAAGAACGAATATACCTAGGGCTCCACTTGCCCTTCTTCCCGAATCTCATCACACCCTTCATGGGCGAAACTCTGTGCAAAACTTTCTCACCAACCAAAGATGGAACATCACAACCCTTATTGTCAATATAACTCTTCTTCCTGAACTGTTGTGTATGAAGCCACTCCTGAATCAACTTCACCTTCTCCAAAGCATAACGGACCAAATCAGTGCCCAACAACCTAGCCTCCCTAAGCTCAAACTTACCAACTAGATAACGACACCGTCTCACATATAAGGCCTCATAAGGAGCCATCTAAATCCTCAACTAATAGATGTTATTGTAGGAAAATTCTACCAATGGTAGAAACTGATCCAATGATCCTTCTAAATAAATGACACAGGCTCATAATATGTCTTCCAAAATCTGAATAGTGTGCTCGAACTGCTCATTCGTCTGGGGGTGAAGTGTTGTACTCAGCTCGACCTGTGTGCATGCCTCACACTACATTGCTCTCCAAAAATACAATGTAAATTGCGTGCCTTGATCTGAGATAATAGACACGGGCACACCATGAAGGAGAGCAATCTCCCGAATATAAATTTGAGCCAGCTGCTCTGAAGAGTAGGTAGAAATGACAGGAACGAAGTGTGTAGACTTATCAGTCTATCCATAATGACCCATTATGCATTGAATCTCCTCAAGTTCGTGGAAGCCCAACTACAAAATCCATAGTGATACGCTCTCATTTCCACTACGGAATATCTATCCACTAAAGTAGACCACCCGGTCTCTGATGCTCATACTTCACCTGCTGACAATTCAAACACCAAGCAACATACTTAAAAACATCCTTCTTCATACTCCGCCACCAATAGTGCTGCCTCAAATTACGGTACATCTTCGTGGCTCCTGGATGAATGTAATATCGCAAACTATGTGCCTCCTCAAGAATGAACTCTCGCAACCCATCCACATTTAGAACACATATCCGGTTCTAAAGCCTCAATACCCCATCATCACTAATAGTAACCTCCTTGGCATCATCGTGATACACCATGTCCCTTAAGACAATAAAGTAGGGATCATCATGCCGATGTGCCTTGATGTGCTCAAACAAGGATGACTGCGATACAACACAAGCAAGAACCATGCTAAACACTAAAATATCCAACCTTATGAACCGATAAAGCCTAAACATCTAGTGCTAATAGCCTCTCCCCAACTTGAATACAAGAAAGACTGCCCGTGCTATCAGCCATCCTACTCAAAACATCGGCCACCACATTGGCCTTCCCCAGGTGATAAAGAATGGTGATATCATAGTTCTTTAGTAGCTCTAACCACCTTAGTTGCCTCAATTTTAGATCCTTTTGCTTGAATAAGTTCTGGAGATTCCTATGATATGTGAACACCTCACGAGACATGCTGTAAAGATAATCCCTCCAAATCTTGAGCAAATGAATAATGGTTTCTAAGTACAAATCATGTACTATGTAGTTTTTCTCATAGTGATTCAACTGACGTGAAATATAAGAAATCACTCTACTCTCCTGCATCAACACACATCCAATGTCAATTATTGAAGTATTACAATATAATGTATTAAAACTCGATCCTAAAGGGAAAACCAGAACTAGAGTTGTAGTCAAGGTAATCTTCTGCTTTTGAAAGATCTCCTTACACCCATTAGACCACCTGAATGGGGAACCCTTATGTGTCAATCTAGTCAATTGGGCTATTATATATGAAAACCCCTCCACAAAACAATGATAATACCCAACCAATTCATGGAAGCTGCGGATATCAGTAGCAGTAGATGGCTTGGGCCAACTTTGAACTACCTCAATCTTCTTCAGATCCACCTTAATCCCCTCACTGGACACCACGTGGCTAAATAATGCCATCGATTCTAACCAAAACTCACACTTGGAGAATTTAACATATAGCTTATTTTTCCTCAAAGTTTGGAGCACGATCCTCAAATGCTGCTCATGATCCTCCCAGTTGCGATAATAGACCAATATATCATCAATGATATGGCTTAAATACGCCATTCATCAAGTGCATAAAATCTACTAGGGTATTGGTCAACACAAAAGACATCACCAGAAACTAATAGTGACCATAATGGGTCCTGAAAGACGTCTTCAAAATATCTGAAGCCCGGATCATCAACTGATGGAACTCCGATCTCAAGTTAATCTTCGAGAATACCCTAGCACCCTGAAGCTGATCAAACAAATTATCAATACATGATAGTGTCTACTTGTTCTTGATAGTAACCTCGTTTAACTACATGTAGTCAATGCACATCCTCATAATACCATCATTCTTCTCCGCAAATAGTACTGGTGAACCCGAAGGTGACAAACTAGGACTGATGAAACCCTTATCAAACAATTCTTATAGTTGTTCCTTCAACTCTACTAGTGACATGTGATAGAGATAGGCTGAGTGCCCGCACAAAATCAATACCAAAGTCAATATCCTTGTTAGGTGGCATGCCTGGTAGGTCTACAGGAAATACATATGGGAACTCTCTCACTACTGGTACTGACTCAATAGTAGGAGTATCAACACTAACATCTCTCATGAAGGCCAAATACGCCAAACACCCCTTCTCAACCATCCATTGAGCCTTCAAATGTGAAATCACTCTACTATGAGTGTGACTATATGAACCTCTCCACTCCGCCTGGGCAACCCTGGTATCTCCAATGTTACGATCTTGGCATGACAATAAAGAATAGCATGGTATAGAGATAGACAATACATACCCAAAATCACCTGGAAATCAAATATACTATGATATAAAATATCAACCCTAGTCTCAAAACCCCCAATGATAACCACACATGACCTACACATACCATCCACCATAATAGAATCAACCACCGGTATAGATACATGGACATGCATATCCAAATAATAAGAAAAATAGGATGACACATAAGAGTAAGTGGAACCAGGGTCAAATAACACTGAAGCATCCCTATGGCACACTAAACAAATACATGTGATCACAACGTCAGAAGCACCACTTGACTGACCTCCCCCTCTAGGGAGACCTCGAACAGACGGAGCCTCACCCCTAGTTGGTTGTGCGGGTGGTGTAGCTATTGGTGTTGAAATCATAGGCTGGGAGTTTTAATGTGGAACCCTACTAAGAAATCTAGGAAAATCCCTCTAGAGGTGGCTCAAGTCTGTACAATGGAAACAACCCCTCCTATGAGGCTGCTGACCCTGATAACAAAAATAATTGCTCGTGGAACCCTGAGCAGATAGAGCGCAGTAAGAACTCTGTGTTGGTAGTGCAGTGAATGATGATTGAACTGGTCGAGCACTGTATGAGTTGTGGCTAACCGATGAACTATGAGGAATCTGACAAGCTACTTGACTGGCCTCTAAACGAGGCACCACCAAAACTACCTGACCATGGGGTCTCTTAGCCTCCCGCTCCTCTCGCTCAAGTCTATGAATATGCTCCAACCGCCTAGCAATCTCAACCACCTAGTCAAACCTAGCATCTGTATCAGACCCTTGAGCCAAACTATAACGTAGAGAATAATTGAGGCCATTAGTGAACCTCCTGCTCTTCTCCCTCTCACGGGGAACCAACCATACTACATGACATACAAAATCTGTGAATCTTATATTGTACTAGGTCACAGTCATATCCCCCTGAGGTAGCTGCTCAAACTCCTCACGCAACTCCTCTCTGTAAGTCCGTGGGACAAATTTCTCTAAGAAAAGAACTGAGAACTTTATGCAATGTAAGTGGTGCTACGCCAGTAGGCTAGCTTGACTCATCGATCTGCCACCATATGTAGGTTGCCCCTATTAGCTGAAAAGTAGTAAATATCCTCCATTGGTATCCTTAGTACCTATTGTGCGAAGAATCTGATGATACTAATCAAGAAAACTATAAGAATCCTCTAACTCTCCTCCTACTGAACTTGGGAGAATGAAGCATCTTAAATCATTGCAACCTCTTTTGCTCCTCATCAGTCATAGATGGATTAACCTCGGCCCAATCAACAACAACTGGCTGAATTAGTAACACCCTTATTGTCTGATACCCTTGAGCTAGCTGCTCCGGTGTATAACTGGTGGGTGTCTAGCCTCCTCCCTCAAATTGTGAGGTAGCTGGTGCAATTGGTATCATATCTACCTGAGCCAAGTGATAAACGGCCAAAAATACATATTATTCGATGTACTTTCATCTCATAACTTGTGTGGTTACGGTATGTTACATGGGTTTTTGTAGAGAATTATGCTCATTATGTGCATTCTTATGTGTAGGAACAAGTTGGAAAAAATGTGAGCAAAAGAAGTTGATTCATGACCAAACGACAAAAGAAGGACTTTGCTCGTTCACTCTCGCGTGTACACGAGATATTGAAGGAGCTATTGAGGCAAAGCTTGGAAAACAAACAACGAAGTATAGCAAAAAATCATGGAAGTACACGAGAGACCTAGAAGAAAAAGTAAAGAGAAAAACTTTGATCGTTCACTCTCACGTGCGCACGAGAGAGTGAATGTGCTAACCTAAAAAGGTTGTTTTGAAGTGGGCTTGTATTATCTCACCCCATGCTAACCCCATCCCATATCAATAGTCTTTAAACTCACTTTTGTGGAGGAGGGACATGACATGGAAATGAGGGACATAACTTGTGAAGGAGGAATGTGACTTTTGAAGGGAAGAAGAGATTGGGAACATTGTTGGAGGAGAAAATCATCGAGTTCTTTATTCCTTCATCTTTTCTTTGTAATTTGTTTATGCAAAATACTTGGAAAATTATTTCTACGAATATGAGTGGCTAAGCACTCTAGTTTCTAGGGTTGTGGTTGACATGTTTATTAACGTTTATTAATTACATCTCTGTTAATTCGAATTATTATTTTGTGGTTGTTTCTTTAATTCTAGTTTTAACTTGTGAATTGTGATAGCTAATAGTTCACCCCACTATCTATGTTATTCTTGGGAAAGTCGTATTTAGTTTAGAGTAGAATTAGAGAGAGCTTGTTTCTGAACTCGTGGCTCGGCGGAAGCTTTCGCAGTTAGGATAGGAATATACCTAACAATCTTGCTTAATTGAATACCGTATTATATTCGTTCATGAGACTCAATACCATAGGAATATAGGATTGATATATCGTGGATAGGTGAGTAGTATTGTGGGAACATGGTATTTATATAAACGATTCGGTCAATTAGCAAACCATAGATAATCTGGATTAACAAGTGTGATTATTGAACTTAATAGTATTTATAAACCCACCACAACCTCACCATACACATTTGCATTCTTGATAAATTAGTTGTTACTTGTTTAATTTCTGCAATAGTAGATTAATATAAAAGCATCACTCTTGATTATCTTGGACAATTAGCTGATTTTAGTTTTCTTAGTTAACAATTGATCTAAGTCTCTGTGGGTTCGATATTCGACTTTCGAGTCACTTTATTACTTGACGGCCACGTATACTTGTGTGTACTTGGGGGAACCAACAAGATTTTAGCCTCGTTGTCGGGGACTTAGTTATTGATTGTTTATTTAAGTTAAGCTTTTATTCGTTATTTGTTCAAGTTTTAATTTTTAGTTTGCTTTACATTTGATAACGCATGCTCTTCTCTTGAATGCAGAGGAGTAGAAGCGCAAACAATCTCCTTCCTCTTGATCCTGAAATCGAACAAACACTTCATAAAGTGAGGAGGGAAGTCTAATCTAGAACTAGAATTGAAAGAGAGTTGGACATCGTAGTTCAACCATAACCAATAGAGATGGCAGTAATGAAGAGCGTCCGGTGATAGAATCTGCAAGGCCCAATAAGCATGAGATCATGGGTCACATTAAACTCAAACAGTACACGGTATAGCTGATTGAGTCCATAGGGCAATATGTGGGTCTATCTCATGAAGATCCACAGAGGCACATTCAGAACTTCCTGGAAATTACGGACACTTACAATTATCCAAACGTTTCCAAGGACAATGTCAGGCTGACACTGTTTCCATTTTCACTGCTGGGGGAAGCTAAGGAATGGTTGCAAAAGGAGCCCACGAACTCAATCCACAATTGGGATGATCTAGGAAGGAAATTCATAATCAAGTTTGTTCCCACTAAAAAGACAAAGTCGCCGAGGATCCAGATTCTTGGGTTTCAACAATGAGATGGTGAGACTCTTCATCAAGCTTGGGAAAGATACAAGAAGCTACTCAAAGACTTCCCACATCATTATCAAACTGATAAGATGTTGGGTCACACTTTCGTTGATGGGTTGGATGAGGCATCAAAGATGAATCTTGACTTAGCATGTGGTAGTAGTTGCATGGCAAGACCGTATAGTGAGATCCAGATCCTGCTAAACAATTTCACTGCTAATGATAATATTTGGCAAGGAGATGGGGAACCATGAAGAGCACTTAAACAAAAGGCAGCAGGTGTGATCGAGCTTAATGATTTCTCAGCCATGTGGGCAGATATAGCAAGATTAGCAAATAAGATGAACAAAATGACAATACACCAAGCACAACAGATGTCTACTTGCTGCGAGTTATGTGGTGAAGGTCACACAAGTGACATATGCCCCGTGAATGCTGAATCCATCTACTATGTGGGGCAACAAGCTTGAGTGCCGATGAATCAAAACGCTCAATATGCTAACACATACAATCCGAACTTGAGGAATCATACTAACACCTCTTGGGGTGGAAACCATGCGATCATGCCTCAAGCTAATTACAATCAGCCATCTAAACCCCTACAACAATCAGAAGAGAGTTTGACTGATATGATGAAAAAGCTCTTACTAGACAATAAGAAAGTTATGGCTGAGAATCAACAATTGCGCACAGAGTTCAGAAATCTAGAGAGGCAGTTTTGGCAAATGGCTAACAATGAGAATACTAGATATGCTGGAGCTTTCACAAGTGATACAGAGAAAAATTCTCAAGTCAATACAGTGACGTTGAGAAATGGGAGAGAGTTAGTAGAAGTGCCTAAGAAGAAAAATGAGTTGTCTAGGCTCGAAGAAGAAAGAGTGCCAAAACCTGTAGAGCTACATGAGATAAACAAAATAGAGTCTAAGCAAATATCAGAGAGGTGACACCTCCTTTTCCTCAAAGACTGAGAAAGAAGAATGATGACCACATGTTTCACAAATTTTTAGATATGCTGAAGCAGATACACTTGAACATCCCTTTGGTGTACATGCTCCGTGAGGTCCCAAAATATGCAAAATATATTAAGGATATAGTGGAAAATAAGAGGAGGTTAACTGAATTTGAGACCGTCGCACTTACTGAGGAGTGCACTTCCAAGATTCAACATAAACTTCCACAAAAGCTTAAGGATCCGGGTAATTTTACCATCCCCATGAGGATTGGTGAAATTGATGTTGGTAGAGCCTTGTATGATTTGGGTGCAAGTATCAATCTGATGCCGTTGTCAGTGTTCAAACAATTGGGCTTAGGAGCTCCGAGACCCACCACGATGCTGCTACAGTTGGCTGGCAGATCTTATGTTTATCCTGAGGGGGTAATTGAGGACGTCTTGATGCAGATTGGGAAGTTTATTTTCCCTGCAGATTTTATTATCCTAGACTACGAGGCTGATGAGTTAGTTCCTATCATCTTGGGACGACCTCTTTTGGCCACTAGAGATGACATTATCAAAGTCGAAGAAGGTAAGATAATCCTGAGGGTGGACACTGAAGAAGCAGTCTTCAATGTATATCGAGCCATTAAGTTGCCTCGTCATTACGAGGACCAGGCCATGATTTCTGTGGTGGAGATAAATGAACCAGTCGTAGAGCCAAGTGCATTTAAAGAAGATGCACTAGAAAAGGCATTAATGTTGTTCCATGACTTGGAACTTAAAGAAGAGGTTGAGGAGATGTTGCAAATTCTGGATGCATCTTGTGAATGCATAAGAGAAAGATCCCAGTTTGAGCCTCTGGATAGGCCAATCGGCATGCCCCCTAGACCCTCAGCTGAGGAGGTTCCAAAACTGGAACATAAACCCTTACCATCTCATCTTCATTATGCATATTTGGGTAGTTCTAACACTTTACCTGTGATTGTTTCTTCTCAGTTATCTAAATTGCAGGAAGCAAACCTTTTAAGGGTGTTGAAGGAACACAAGCATGCCATAGGTTGGACAATGTCTGACATAAAGGGTATTCTCCATGCATTCTGCATGCACAAAATACTCATGGAGGAGGGACACAAGCCTAGCATGGAACATCAACGCCGCCTAAATTCAATCATGAAAGAGGTGGTAAGAAAAGAAGTGATTTAGTTGCTCGACGCAGGTATAGTATTTCCCATCTCCGATAGTAAGTCGGTAATCCCTGTTCAATGTGTACATAAAATGGGGGTATAACTATTGTAGTGAATGAATAAAATGAATTAATCCCAACTAGGACTGTGACTGGTTGGCGAGTATGCATAGATTATCGGAAGTTGAATAATGCTACATGAAAATATCACTCCCCCTCCCCTTCAATGATAGGTTAGCCGGACATGAATACTATTGTTTCCTTAACGGCTATTCGGGGTATAATCAGATTTCTATTGCCCCAGAAGATCAAGAAAATACCACTTTTACATGCTCTTATGGCACCTGCGACTTTTCAAAGGCGTATCATGGCTAGTTTCACCGATATGGTGGAATGGTTTGTGGAGGTCTTTATGGATGATTTTTCTGTGTTTGGTTCTTCTTTTGATGAATGCTTTACCAATCTTGCTAAAGTGCTTGCGAGGTGTGAGGAGACTAATCTGGTACTGAATTGGGAAAATGCCATTTTATGGTACGTGAAGGTATAGTGTTGAGACACAAGGTGTCAAAAGATGGACTGGACATTGACAAAGCTAAGGTGGAAGCGATTGAAAAGTTTCCACCACCGATTTCAGTGAAAGAAGTTAGGAGTTTTCTGGGACATATAGTTTTTTATCGCCGATTTATAGAGGATTTCTCAAAAATTTCCTCTCCTTTGTGCAGGTTGTTAAAGAAGGATGTGCCATTCAAGTATGACGATGCTTGTCTGAAAGCATTCGAGGAGCTGAAAAAGAAGTTAGTGAATGCACCAATCATACTGGATCCTGACTAGAAAGAGCCATTTGAGCTAATGTGTGAAGCTAGTGATGGTGCAATTGGGGTCGTGTTGGGCTAGAGGAGGAGCAAAATGTTTCACTCCATTTACTACGCAAGCAAGACTCTTACTCCTGCTCAAATAAATTATATTGTGACAGAAAAGGAGTTGCTTGCTATAGTGTGGGCGTTCGATAAATTTCGGGCCTATTTGGTTGGCACCAAAGTCATCTTCTACACAGACCATGCAACCATCGGGTATTTGTTCGAAAAGAAAGATGCTAAACCAAGACTAATACGTTGGGTTTTACTTTTGTAAAAATTTGACTTGGAGATCCGAGACCCCAAAGGAACAAAGAATCAAGTGGCTGATCACTTGTCCAAGTTAGAAACTCGGAATCATATAGCTGGGGGAGATGTCATCAAGGAAACCATTCTGGTTGAGCAATAATTGGCCGTTACTGCTAGGGAAGTTTAATGGTATGCAGATTTTGTAAACTATAAAGCAAGTGGAGAAATGCCGCCTGATCTTGAACCTTATGCAAAAATGAAGTTCTTGCGAGATGTGAGATCATATGTGTGGGATGAGCCGTTTCTGTTCAAATCTTGTACCGATCAGTTAATGAGAAGATGTGTGCCCGAATCTGAAATAAATGCTATCTTACATGATTGTCATGCATCGCCTTATGGTGGTCATTATGCAGGTCACAAAATGGCAGCTAAGGTGTTGCAATCGGGTTTTTATTGGCCTAGGGTGTTTAAAGACGCCCATGAGTTCGTGAGGAGGTGTGATAGGTACTAGATAACAGGAACAATCACGAAAAGGCATGAGATGCCATTGCACGGTATTATGGAGGTTGTAATTTTTGATGTTTGGGGAATTGATTTTATGGGTCCGTTTCCCTTGTCTAGTAGGTGTAAGTACATTTTGGTGGCCGTTGACTATGTGTTGATATGGGTGTAGGCCTTTGCTCTTCCTACCAATGATGCCAAGGTTGTAGTCAACTTTGTGAAAAATAATATCTTTACAAGGTTCGGCACTCCGAGAGTGATGATTAGTGATGGGGGCACCCATTTCTGTAACAAGCGATTGGACAACGTCTTAGCGAAATACGGGGTCAAACATAAGGTTGCGACTACTTACAATCCTCAGACTAGTGGACAAGTTAAAGTGTCAAAGAGAGAGATAAAGCATATTCTATAGAAGACGGTTAGTGCAAGTTGGAAAGATTGGGCTGCAAATCTTGATGATGCTCTATGGGCATACCGGAATGCCTACAAAATTCCAATCGGAACCTCCCCTTACAAGCTAGTTTATGGGAAGGCATGCCATTTACCGGTGGAACTTGAGCACAAGGCCTATTGGGCGATAAAGAAGTTGAACTTTGATGCATACATAGTGGGTAGAAAACGGTTGATGCAATTGAACGAGCTTGATGAGTTTCGCTTGCACGTGTATGAGAATGCCAAGTTATATAAAGAAAAGACCAAGCGCTGGCATGATAAGAATATCCATCATCACGAGTTCGAACCGGGCCAATTAGTTCTCTTGTTCAATTCGAGATTGAGACTCTTTCCGGGGAAGCTCAAATCTAGATGGTTTGGCCCGTGTGGGATAGTGAGAGTCACTCCACATGGTGCAATTGAGTTTTGCATCTTAGGTGGCAAGAGAACGTTCTTAGTGAACGGAGAAAGAGTAAAGCACTATTATAGGGGTGACTTTGATCGTCAGAAGTCGAAGGTGTTACTTGCCAATGATTAGACGAGATTTTGTGTCGTGTCGCGACATTAAATCAGGCGCTTGTTGGGAGGCAACCCAACTTTACTGCTTTCTTATATTTTTATTTTTTATTATATTATTTTTGTAGTGTTTGTTTTTGTTTTGTAGAATTATAAGCATAGGAAGCAAAGCCATTGGAAGAGTGCAAAAGCAAGCTAGATGGTGAGAACTAAGTGTGGGGTGTCCACACAAAGGACCATGTCTGGGAGAAGTCTGAGTACCCCATGAGCCGCTATTGCTTCAGCTTTTGGCCTTTCAGGGAGTTTCTTGTCTACCCTCGTTATTGTTTTGTTTTATTTGTGCATTGGTGATACTACACTCTTTTAAGTGTGGGGTGGGAGAATTCTCTAGATAATTAGTAGTAGGATATTAGAAAAATGTTAACTTCTTATATTTGTTTTCATTGTTGTGTAGTGTTTTAGTATTTTAGTAGTTATGAAAAAAATCGAAAAGAAAGTAGAAATATTGGACTTTTCCCGACGATGGATCTCCTAGACAGTTTTCTTGAGGGATTTAAGTCTAAGAAAAAAGGACAAAAAGATTTTCTTTGTATATAGTGTAGTAATTCCCCCTTGGGTTTTCTTTGTGCCGCGGTTCTTTTCCAAGGGTTTTGTTTGAACCGGGTGTAGTTAGTTTTACTTTTTAGGAGTATGAGCCATTGTGTTGATTTTTGAATTGAAGCAATATCTTTTCACTTTGTTATGCCTTGAGAATAGTGAGTACTTTGTTTGTGATGCTTAGGCTCAATTTTTGACTCTTGTATAAGAACCTTAAATTATATGATCTTAACATTGTGTAACTACTTTGACTAGAGTGTCTTCATGAGTCCCATCCTGAGTGAGTTATGTGCCATGTGTGTGTGTGTGTGTGGGGGGGGGGGGGGGTATTATTCTGTGCATTGCATTTGATGTCTAGAACTTGCCCCGTGTGTTTGCAAAGAGAAATAGTAGTTTTGCTCAGTCTTGGAATTGATATAGGCATTTCTTTGTTGAACCCATTATATGTTTTACCCGCCTATTTGCTATGTATCGTAGTTAACCATTTGAGCCTGTAATCCTATTTCTTTGGAAACCACATTACAAGCCTTACCCGTTTGTTTGAATTAACCTTCTATTTGAACCTTTTCACCTCTCATGAGCACTTGAATTGTAATGAACTTTGTAGAAGTTAAAGTGTGGGGTGGTTGGTTTGGCTTTTGAGTGGAACTAATGAAATATAGAGAAAGGTGCACTATTTTGAAAAAGTAAGAGCCACTTGAATTAAAAAAAGAAAGAAAAAAAAGTAGTTGTATTATGTGAAAAATATTCCTTGATAGTGGTGACTCTTGATGTAATTGTGCTTAAAGAAGTATGGAGTTAATATGCATTGATGTGAAGGTGGAGTTATGGTTTGACACAAATGTGGGGTTTTAAATGTCAAAGTGTATGTATTAAAGTGCTTAGGGAGGTATAGTCACTCATATATCTAAATATATCATGCCCGTCCCGCAGCCTACATTACAACCAAATAAAGTCCTATCTGATCCTTGAATGAACGAGCTCGATTAGTAGAGTAGTACACTACGGGCAAGCCTATGGTTCATCTTTTGTAGCATATGAATATTGTTTCTAAGAGTGAGTGAATTCTTTATATGTTGAGTTCCTAATTGTTCTTGAATTTTATGTGTGTGGAACTACTCTCTTTTATTGTGTGAGGGCACTTGATTCATGAAGCAAAGGTAGTGTCGTTGACCTCTATGTTAGAGTAAGTGAGCGGGTTGTGAAAAATGCGTGGTGCTTGTGAGTCAAATCTTGAGGTGAGGACGTTACACTATTGTGCTTAGTCTATTTCCAATATTCTTGGTATGATGAGTTATGAGAGTGGTTTCAAAAGGTCGTGTTGTTGTAAAGTGTATAAAGTTGCTCGAAGACGAGCAAGAGTATAAGTGTTGGGTGTTGATAAATGGCCAAAAATGCATATTTGTCGGTGTACTTTCATCTCATAACTTGTGTGGTTACGGTTTTTCCATGAGTTTTTGTAGTGAATTATGCTCATTACATGCATTCTTATGTGTAGGAGCAAGTTGGATGAAATGTGAGCAAAAGAGGTTGATTCGTGACCAAAAGACAAAAGAATGACTCTGCTCATTCACTCTCACGTGCACACGAGAGAGTGAACGAGCAATTGAGGCAAAGCTCGAAAAAGAAACAACGAAGTTTATCAAAAAGGCATGGAAGTGCACGAGAGACCTAGAAGAAAAAGAAAAAGAGAAGAACTTTGCTCGTTCACTCTCGTGTGCGCACGAGAGAGTGAACGAGCTAATCTAAAAAGGTTGTTTTGAAGTGGGCTTGTATTATTTCAACCCATGCAAACCCTATCACATATAAATAGTCTTTAAACTTACTTTTGTGGAAGAGAGACGTGACTTGGAAAAGAGGGACGTGACTTGGAAAAGTGGGACGTAACTTGTGAAGGAGGAGCGTGACTTTTGAAGGGGAGAAGACGTTGGGAACATTCTTGGAGGAGAAAATCATCGAGTTCTTTATTCCTTCATCTTTTCTTTGTAATTTCTTTATGCAAAATACTTGAAAAATTGTTGCTACGAACATGAGTGGCTAAGTACTCTAGTTTCTAGGGTTGTGGTTGACATGATTATTAACGTTTATTAATTACATCTTTGTTAATTCGAATTATCATCCTGTGGTTGTTTGTTTAATTCTAGTTTTAACTTGTGAATGATTGTATCTACCAATTCACCCTACTATCCGTTCTATGCTTAGGAAAGCCGTGTTTAGATTATAGTAGAATTAGAGAAAGCTTGTTTCTGAACCCGTGGCTTGGGGGAAGATTTCGCGGTTAGGATAGGAATATACCTAACAATCTTGCTTAGTTGAATACCGTATTATATTCATTCATGATAGACTCAATACCATAGGAATATAGGATTGATATATCATGGATAGGCGAGTAGTATTGTGGGAACATGCTATTCATATAAACGATCCGGTCAATTAACAACCATAGATAATCTGGATTAACAAGTGTGATTATTGAACTTAACAGGATTGATAAACCTACCACAACCCTAGAAACTTCATCTCCTCTGAATTACAATCTCATCATATGCATTTGCATTCTTGATAAATTAGTTGTTACTTGTTTAATTTCCGCAATAGTATATTAATAGAAAAACATCACTCTTGATTATCTTGGACAATTAGTTGATTTTAGTTTGCTTAGTTAACAATTGATCTAAGTCTCTGTGGGTTCGACATCCGACTTTTGAGTCACTTTATTACTTGACGGCCACATATACTTGTGTATACTTGGGGAACCAACACCAAGCTCATGGACATGCTCAAGATCTGAGCCAAGGCCTCCTGAAGACAAAATATAACAATAGGTACCACTGGTGTCTGAGCTGGTCCCACCGGCTCAACAGTATCAGGAACTTGCTCCTCCACTGGAGCAACTTGTGGCTCCAAACGTACTTCTCTAGCTGTGGTGCGAGCCCCACCTCGACCTCTACCCCATCCTGATTGATGGTACTGGTGCATGTCTGCCCGATCCGAATGAACGTTTCCTCACCATATGTGAGAGAATAGAAGTGTAAGGGTTCAAAATTATGATTTAATAATCTGCACCACAAGAATGCAAGAAAGTGAAGTTTTTCCTAAACGTTTATGAGCCCCTAGAAGATAAGTACATGCGTCTCTTTACCGATCTGCAAGACTCTATTAAACTTCTTCATGACCCGTAGAACCTTTGAACCTATGGCTTTTATACCAACTTGTCATGAACTAAAACCACCAACTGGTCGTGATGGCACCTAACTCACTTGCTAGGAAAGCTGACATAACAACAACAGAAAATAATAACAGAAATAGCATAAGTAGTATAAGTTTCATGCCAAAGATATAAACAAATTCATCAAAATACAATAATCCCCCCCAAATTTGGTAAATACAGAGTCATGAGCTCTAAAATGAAAATACATATATGAAATACCAAATAACAATACTGACTGAATGAAAGCCAATAATATAAAACGAATAGAGACTCCAAGACTGCGGTCGAGATGAAGTTATACCTTGTCTCTCCAAATATAACTCAGCATCAAGCCTCAGCTACTTGAGACTCGGTCCAACACCTGGATTTGCACAATTAAGTGCAGAGTATAGTATGAGTACAACCGACCTCATGTACTCAACAAGTATCATAACTATCCTCGGCAAGCTAATAGAAGCAAGAATTATAAATTATACTCGCTAATCACATGTACAATTCATAAATCTAACAAGTACAGAACAATATTATGATCAAGTCATGAATCACAGATAAAAACACCTTGGTGCACATGATAACATAACGTACTCTACTCAGTCAACAATCCAGAATATAAAGAAGATATGCAAATAAATCAGGTAAACAACCAAGGAAATTGCAACTAAAAATGAAATGCAATAACCAAATTAGGCACTGGCTAGCTTGTCCTCATAACTTCAATAACTGAACCAAACCACTAGTCAACCTTTATCAAACCATGTGTATACCATTTAGAAGAAACATGAGAGGGTGACCCTAGAAGGATGGATCCATATCCACACACTGCATGATGTAGTCACGTGCTCGTAATCACAATTTTCACAGTGTGGTCGCGTGCTCATAATCATATCTGCACGGCATGGTCATGTGCTCATAATCATAATCCACAAGGCGTGGTCACGTGCTCATAATCATAATATGCACGATATGATCACGTGCTACAAGCCCAAGCTATATCGCATAGAAAGCAGATATATAAGAACACATGAACATGATAAATGAATATCAAATTTCATACTCCTGGAATGGTGTAAGTGACATCCTAAGGTGTATGCATGTACAGAGTGTGCTATTATAGCTCAAATTAGGTAATTGCATCATGATACTAGTAATTATCAGGTTCAATCGGGAGATTAACCTCTATGTGACCTCAAACATGGTTCAAATATCTCACAACAAGGGTACAAATATAAGTAACATAATAAAATTAAGCTTAGAAACCAATTTAAGGAATATCATAGCCTAAGCACTACCTAGAGCATGAGTAATACCCCACACATGTGCGCTACCCATAGCACGTATCTATCATAAATAACTCAGGCAACTATTGCCCCAACCAAGTTTAGGTAAGATACACACATAAAGCAAGCCAAATCTCTACTCTAAGAAGCCCTTCATGCGTGAATCAACCTCCGGACAGCTCAAATCCAGCCAAAATAACTTCATAATATCAATAGAAGCTATAGGAAACAAGCCCAAACAATAAATCTAAGACCTTTGTTCAATTATGCAAAGTCAACCAAAAAGGTCAACCTCGGGCTTGCACTCCGTAACCCGACAAAACACACAAATTCTGAATATCCATTCCAATACGAGTACAAATATATGTGTTTCATCCAATTTGGACCTCCAATAGACCCTCGTATCATCAACTTTTACTTTAAAAACATTTTTACTAAAATCCCCATCAATCAGTAAAATCATGGTTGGAATCATGAATAACGAACAAATTCAAGTAAACAATACTTAACCTAATCCAAATCGTGAAAATCTCCTCCAAATTCTGTAACGACCCAGCCGATTGTTTTGAGTAATTTAGCCTTGTTTCACTATTTTATGATTCACTTATGTGCATTTGTGGTTACGTGACTTGCTAGGGTGGTTGGTTTGGATTTGGAAACGTTTTGGAGTGGCTTGGGACACTTAGTCCCAAGGATGGGAGCTTAAGGTGTAAGAGTTGACCGGAGTTTGAATTTTGTGTTGACGACTCCGGAATGGTGTTTTAATTATTTCAATAGTTTCGTATGGTGATTTTGGATTTAAGCATTTGTTCGGATTTGGATTTGGAGGTCCATAGGCTGGTTTAGGCTTGTTCGGCAAAAAATTGAACTTGGAAATTTTATTTAGTCCCTTAGGCTTGAATTGAGGTGCGATTCATGGTTATGATGTTGTTTGGATGATTTGAGTCCTCGAATAAGTTCGTGTTATGTTTTGGGTTTGGTTGTTGTGATTGGACGGGGTCTTAGGGCCTCGAGTGAGTTTCAGATTGATTTCGGATCATGTTTGATGTTATTGCATTGCTGAAGTTTTGCTGGGACTGGTGGTTTTGCATTTTCGAATGTATGATCATGTATGCGAGTCAGCAGAAGCGAATTTGGCTAGAGGAGCTAGGGCTTCACAGATGCAAAAGGCTCATCAGAAAAATAGGGACGTACCTGCGATGGGAGACTACACAAGCGGGTGCGCAGGTGCGAGTGGGTTGACCGCTGAAGTGTTTGGTCAGGACTCTAGTGGAACTCGCAGATGCGAGCTTCAAACCGCAAATGCGGTACCAAAGAAGCGACCAAGTGACCACAGATGCAAAATCACTTGGCAGGATTTATATTTCGAAGAGTTTGGTCACTTTTCATTATTTGGAATTGTGGAGCTCGGTAAGAGGCACTTTTGGGAGATCTGTCACTATAATTTAAGAGATAAGTGAAGTTTATTCAATGTTGATGATAGAAATTTATTGCCAATGAATTATTTCATCTAGTTTACTATGATTTTAGAGAGTGAGATTTGATGATTTGAGGGTCGGTTTGAGGTTGGAATTGGATGAAACTCATATATTTTTACTCGTATTCGAATGAGTGTTCAGAATGTTTGAGTTTAGTCAGGTTTTGGGGTGCAAGCCCAGGGTTGACCTTTTGGATTAACTTTCCGATTTTGGTCAAAGATCTTAGCTTTATCACTTAGAATCATTTCATATGGCTTTGATTGATGATATTAAGTTCTTTTTGCTAGATTAGAGTCGTTCAGAGGTCGATTCACGTGGAAAGGGATTTTTGGAGTATTAAGTCGCCCGTTTTGAGGTATGTAACATATTTAAACTTTAATTTGAGGGTAATTATCACTGAAAACTATATATTTGAGATGTTTTGGGGGTGACACACGTGCTAGTGACGGGCTTGTGTGCGTGAACCGGGGGTATTCATGATCTAGGTAGATTTTAAACAATTATGGGACTTGTTTTGCTATCATGCCTCGTTATACACGTGCTTTCTAAACATGTATGATTATTTGAGATCTGATTCATGTTAGAAATCATGTCTAGTCTATGTGCTTATTTGTTTGAGACATAATAGGGATATTCTTGCTATTTTGAGCTATTTGCCTTAACTGTACAAATATAAGTAACATAACAGAATTAAGCTTAGAAACCAATCTAAGGAATATCATAGCCTAAGCACTACCCAGAGCATGAGTAATACCCCACACATGTGCGCTACCCATAGCACGTATCTATCATAAATAACTCAGGCAACTATTGCCTCAACCAAGTTTAGGTAAGATACACACATAAAGCAAGCCAAATCAATACTCTAAGAAGCCCTTCATGCGTGAATCAACCTCCGGACAGCTCTAATCCAGCCAAAATAACTTCATAATATCAATAGAAGCCATAGGAAACAAGCCCAAACAATAAATCTATGACCTTTGTTCAATTATGCAAAGTCAACCAAAAAGGTCAACCTCGGGCTTGCACTCCGTAACCTGACAAAACACACAAATTCTGAACATCCTTTCCAATACGAGTACAAATATATGTGTTTCATCCAAATTGGACCTCCAATAGACCCTCATATCATCAACTTTTACTTAAAAAACATGTTTACTAAAATCCCCATCAATCAGTAAAATCATGGTTGGAATCATAAATAATGAACAAATTCGAGTAAACAATACTTAACCTAATCCAAATCGTGAAAATCTCCTCTAAATTCTGTAACGACCCAGTCGATTATTTTGAGTAATTTAGCCTTGTTTCACTATTTTATGATTCACTTATGTGCATTTGTGGTTACGTGACTTGCTAGGGTGGTTGGTTTGGATTTGGAGACACTTTGGAGTGGCTTGGGACACTTAGTCCCAAGGATGGGAGCTTAAGGTGTAAGAGTTGACCGGAGTTTGAAATTTGTGTTGACGACTCCGGAATGGTGTTTTGATTGTTCCAATAGTTTCGTATGGTGATTTTGGATTTAAGCATTTGTTCGGATTTGGATTTGGAGGTCCATAGGCTGGTTTAGGCTTGTTCGGCAAAAATTTGAACTTGGAAATTTTATTTAGTCCCTTAGGCTTGAATTGAGGTGCGATTCATGGTTATGATGTTGTTTGGATGATTTGAGTCCTCGAATAAGTTCGTGTTATGTTTTGGGTTTGGTTGGTGTGATTGGACGGGGTCTCAGGGCCTCGAGTGAGTTTCAGATTGATTTCGGATCATGTTTGATGTTATTGCATTGCTGAAGTTTTGCTGGGACTGGTGGTTTTGCATTTTCGAATGTATGATCATGTATGTGAGTCAGCAGAAGCGAATTTGGCTAGAGGAGCTAGGGCTTCATAGATGCAAAAGGCTCATCAGAAAAATAGGGACGTACCTGCGATGGGAGACTACACAAGCGGGTGCGCAGGTGCGAGTGGGTTGACCGCTGAAGCGTTTGGTCAGGACTCTAGTGGAACTCGCAGATGCGAGCTTCAAACCACAAATGCGGTACCACAGAAGTGACCAAGTGACCACAGATGCAAAATCACTGGGCAGGATTTATATTTCGAAGAGTTTGGTCACTTTTCATTATTTGGAATTGTGGAGCTCGGTAAGAGGTGCTTTTGGGAGATCTGTCACTATAATTTTAGAGATAAGTGAAGTTTATTCAATGTTGATGATAGAAATTTATTGCCAATGAATTATTTCATCTAGTTTACTACGATTTTAGAGAGTGAGATTTGATGATTTGAGGGTCAGTTTGAGGTTGGAATTGGATGAAACTCATATATTTTTACTCGTATTCGAATGAGTGTTCAGAATGTTTGAGTTTAGTCAGGTTTCGGGGTGCAAGCCCAGGGTTGACCTTTTGGATTGACTTTCTGATTTTGGTCAAAGATCTTAGCTTTATCACTTAGAATCATTTCATATGGCTTTGATTGATGATATTAAGTTCTTTTTGCTAGATTAGAGTCGTTCAGAGGTCGATTCACGTGGAAAGGGATTTTTAGAGTATTAAGTCGCCCGTTTTGAGGTATGTAACATATTTAAACTTTAATTTGAGGGTAATTATCACTGAAAACTATATATTTGAGATATTTTGGGGTGACACACGTGCAAGTGACGGGCTTGTGTGCGTGAACCGGGGGTATTCATGATCTAGGTATATTTTAGACTATTATGGGACTTGTTTTGCTATCATGCCTCGTTATACACGTGCTTTCTAAACATGTATGATTATTTGAGATCTGATTCATGTTTGAAATCATGTCTAGTCTATGTGCTTATTTGTTTGAGACATAATAGGGATATTCTTGCTATTTTGAGCTATTTGCCTTAATTGTACACATACTCTCAGTCATGATGCCATAACCATGTATGATATCTCCACCTCAATATTTTCTTATTTTGATTTCTCACATGTTGTTGATGCTTTATATGTAAAACACTATTGAATTGAGTACTGTGAGATGTGGTTAACTGAGATTAGAGTGGTTGATGACTGAGCTTGGGCCATAGAGCCGACGTGGTATTGATTTTGAGGTGACACGTACGCCAAGACCATTTTGGGCTAATTAGTACTGATTAGGGGCGACGCATCCACCAAGACCCACTATTGGGCTATGTGATATTGGTTAGCGCCTGGGCAAGGATCCAGCCCTCCAGAGTCTGATATTAAGTGAGTAAAGAGAGTGATATATATATATATATATATATATATATATATATGCTTTGGTGAAGGGCATTATGCCAGGAACCCATACAGTACTGAGTGTAGTTGTGTGTGATGGCGAGGGGCATTGTGCCAGCCACCATGAGCGTGCTGAGTGTTGTTATGCTTCATGGTTTCAGTTTGATGATATTGACTTGACATGTATATTTGACATGTAGGAATAGATATGTGCTTTTCTCATGCTAGCTGGTAAATGAAATGTCTTGTATACGTTGGGATTTGAAAACTAAATAGGAATTCCCAACAAGGGATAACTACGTCATGAGCAAGATGGAATAACACAACATGGGATCTTCACGAATAACTTTTATTGGGTATACTATATTCGGAACATACTTAACTACAGATTCATGCCATTGAAAGAAGAGAAATAGACTTTATATACCTTTCGTCAACTGTTCAACAACTCAATATGCTTAACCTGAGCAGCACCTCAATCTACAATCAATGGTAATGACACTATTATCAAACTACGAATGATACAACTATCATATATCGAACGACAAGTTTATTGTATAACAAAACGGGAATCATATCCCCTATTTCTTTTACAATCCTTAGGTTTCCAATAATAACAATCACAACAACCAGAAACTACACATTTAGCTCTTCAACCAACACAAATGATATGTCGAGCGACAAGCTCGGGCTACAACTAGTAAAGCTACACTTTAAACCCTTCTTTCATTAAAGGTACATAGAAACAACAAAAATACAACATAATCAAGTCTTACATCATTATTTCTACCCATAATACAACATATAAGCAATTCCAAAGTAGTCCAGCAAATACATCAAGCAATATACGTCTTTTGACACCCGATTCCGCAAGTTCTTACTTCAACAAATTAAACAACACTTAGATATGCTCAAATATAAGTAGAATAAGGATATTCTTACCTTAAACAACAAGAACAACCCATAAATTGAGCTTACTTCAACTTGAAGGAATCCACTAATTTACTACAACAAGATAAGAACAAGCTTATACGAGTACTATGATCTTTCCAAAAGAAGAATTACCTCAAAACCTTGGTGGGATTTTATTGAATGATAGGGAGATGATTTTGGAGAATTTAAGGAGCTTAAGGTTCTGTTTTGGATGAAAAATGAGGAGTGGAAAGGGATGCACCAATTTATAACATCAAAATAATCTTCACCGCCTATGTGGGTCCCAATGGGGTTGTCTACACAATCCGGCTAAAATGTGCACATCTCCCTACCCTGACGTCGTATCGATGGACGGTTTAATGCATTAGAAACTAGACTAATAGACCTTTAATTTTATGGGTGGCTCAGCTAAAAATATATTTGGGGAAAATTTTAGTGACATCAGACCCAAAATTTACTAAACTTATGAATATAACTTTCGATAACTTTTCCCGACTTTTTTTTAAAGATTTGCTTGAATTACAACACTTAACACACGACTATTATACAATTAAAACACCTTATAACACAAACTTCTTAGAATGTTAAGAACTCCTAGTATTACTTCAAAAATACGGGTTATAACGTAGGCCCGTACCTCTGATATACAATCTGTAAGTCACTCCATAAGTTAAAAGTTTCATGAATATTCACCCGCTTCGATTCATTTAACCTCTAACCATTCATACACTCACGAAACATAGTCTTAATCACTTATAAACTTACGAATAGCCTAGCTCTCCAAGCTTACGACAACTAACTCACGACATACCTTAACATGTGAAAGATGCGTGGTGTAAGAAGTTTGACGTTAAATTATTTTCAAATATATAAATGGATCGTTCTTTTTTAAATTTAGAGATAAGGTATATAGGGTAAAATTAATTCATATGAAATACTCGTATAATAGAGCAACACGTGGAACCAGAGACAGAAGGAAAGCTATACAGGTGGAAACCAAGACCGGGGACAGTAGCTTCAGTTGGCACTAGGAAGCCCTCGAAGGGAATATTGCTAATGAAAACAAATAAATGTCTGCCACCCGATAGCATTCAATAAATAATATTCCGCGGTATTAAATACACAGTCCACTATAGAGAATTTTTGGCATTCATACCCTGCCATTGCACATTCTTAAATGGCCCCGATAATTGTCATTTAAGAGGGGCTTGATCCTAGGACCTTATTCCCTAGGTGGAACTATAAATAATAACTTCAATAGCCATTGTAATTTACATGAATTTTCTGACAAACTTATGTTATATACTATTCAAAAGCTCAATAACACTTCATTTCTTGTTTATTGATATTCGTATTGCTGCCTTCGGAAGCTCTGCTCTCGGGACCAAGCTAATTTTTTTCTTATATCGTTTTCAACGCTAAGTCTTGCATTTTATTTAATTTATTTATCATTTTGCGTTCAAATTGATTTTCTTCTCTATAAACTCAATTGTACCATTTTACGGGTAAATATTTTGGCGCCCACCATGGGGCTTTGGCAGTTGTAAAATTGAGTTGATCCTTGTATGTAGCACTTACCTGTTTAATTCTTTGTTTCTTAGCAAAAAAGCTTTAAAATGGCAGTTAACGATATCAACATCACGCACAACGTTAAGGCTCTAGGAAATCAGCCTCAACACAAAGATTCGATCAACGATACTTGCAATGAGGTGGATGAAGCCACGCAAGTCCATGACGGGAAATATACGCGACACGTTCAGGAGGCAACTCTTGATGATGCTAAAGATGAGAACGTTACGGAAACAATGAGAATCTTGAGGGAACAAAAAAAGTCTATTATGGGCCATCTCTCACGACAAGATCAGGTCATGACAGAGTTGAGGCAAGCGTTGTCGGGTACTTCCAACAACAAGAATGGAAGAGGTCCAGTTCCTCCCGATACTCCCACAAAACCAAATAGCACAAACAATCGATAACAATACCCCAAGGGGTGACGTCGGCTTTGACGGGGACGGGGGAACGAAAACAGATATGGTAACAATAATGGGAATGATCCCTTTTAAACCAAACTCCTACAGTATATGAGGGAAATAAATGCCCAAATGGTTCAAATCCCGGTGCACCACTAGTGTTGAAAGAACCGAACGCAAAGAAATACACCTAGTTATCGTTCAAACCAAGCGCAGCACCGAGTTAATCCCAAAGTGGTTAAAAATTCCAGACGTTCTAAAATATGATGGGACCTCGGATCCTCAAGAGCACATCATCACCTATAAAATAGAGGTTAAAGGAAACGACTTAGCTCTGTACGAGATTGAGTCAGTCTTGCTGAAGAAGTCCAGGGAGAACCTCACGAAGGGGCCCTTGACATGGTATTCACTTTTACCCGAGCACTCAATAGATTCCTTCGAGTTGCTCGTAGAGCTTTTTATCAAGGAACATGTCAGTTCCAGGAAGATGCAGACCCGAAATGCCGACATTTCAAACTTGCACAATGAGAGTCCGAACTGTTGCGAGAGTTCCTGACCAGATTTCATAAGGAAAGGATGCTGCTATCGGTCGTTCTAGATGAATAGGCAGCTGAGGCATTCATTAAGAGGTTGAACCCGAGGAGCATTGATGCTTCCTGGAAACTAAAAGTAAGTCTTCTAAAGTTTCAGGAAACAACATGGGTGGATGTCCACAACTGCTACAAATCAAAGATAAGAATACAGGATGACTAGCTCGGTTTCCTGGCATAAATCAAGGTTCGAGACCGAGAAACAATTAAGGAAAAGTTGAAGGATGATTTCGACGTAGATCAATGGTCTACTAAAGGTCAGTTTTTTCCCTACGAAAGGCCTGAAGGATGCGGCAGAGGTTTTCGGTCTGCGGACAGGTTCACTACCGATAGGAGAGTTGGTCGTGGACAGAACAACAGATCGTTGCAGGATAAAGAGATGTCAGGTTCCTAAGACTACATCTACCCCATACTGTCCGAGTATAGTTTCAACGTCAACGTGGTGGAACTTATATCGATGATGAGGAACATTAAGGAAGCACAATTATCGATACCGATGAGATCCGACCACAGTCATCTGCACGAGGAGGTGGCATCATTGCTGAAAAATGGCCATCTCAGAGAGTTTTTAAGCAACCGGCCTAAAAATAACAAGGTCGCAATCGGGATAATGTGGAGCCCTCAAAGACGGGAGAATATCCTTCTCATCTAACAATCAACATTATTTTTTAGGGGAACGATATCAATGGTGTAACCTTCTTGGACATAAAATGATAAAAGTATCGATAACCCATAGCAAAAGACTCCAGGAAGTCGCCGATGATGATATCACCTTCACAAAAGAGGATGCCGATGGACTCATACTATTGCACAATGATGCGTTGGTAATTTCTCCTAATGTTTTAGATTTTAAAATTAAACGTGTTTTGGTGGATCTAGTAAGCTCAGCGAATATTATCCAATGGAGAGTGTTGGAACAAACAAAGCTAATAGGAAACATCATTCCGGCCACAAAGCTCCTTGCCGGGTTTAACTTAGCAAGTGTGACAACCTGAGGGGACATTCTGCTGCCTACGAATGCCGAAGGGGTAATGATGACGACCATGTTTGAAGTAGTAGATGGCGATATGGGGTATAACATTATTCTTGGAAGACCATGGCTACACGAGATGAAGGTTGTGCCGTCAACATACCATAAACTTCTAAAATTCCTAACTCCAGAGGGAATTAAAAAAATAAGAGAAGATCGACCGATGGTGAGGGAGATGAATGCAATCTCGATTTCTAGTAGCAAAGGGAAGGAACATGTGGCATAACAGTTACAGGAATCGATGCTTGATCCCGAGCTAAATGAAGGCGACAAATGAGGGGAGTCGTCAGAATCCTATCAGGTACCAAGGTATTTCTAGGTTCCAAAAGAAATGGACGCAACCAAATCCATAGCGGAAGAACTATAAACAAGTATAATTGTTTGAGAAATTCTTGGAGAGGAAATGCCACTTGGGGGCATGACTAAACCCCGAGCTCAGATCAGGTTTTATAGAATTTTCTAAATTTAATGTTGATTGCTTTGCATAGTCGTATACGGATATGATAGGTATCTCACTAGGGATGGCCGTGCAAGAGTTATGTCTGGATCCCAACATCCCTATGGTAAGGCAGAGGAAACATGTTACACCCCATATTTTTGTACGTGAGAATACGTCGAAAGTCAATTGATATAAGCTCAGAAATAAGATTATATTTGGAAGCATATAAAGTAAGTAAATCATGTTACCATGGAGGTTATAAATATTTAATATCATGAATAACGAGTACCAAGAGGGTTGGAATGCTTAGAAGCTAAACCAATTGAAGAAAATACGTTTCGTCGAAAGTCGACAAGTTTGGTGTTGCACCCTGTGCGTTCTAAGGTGATGTATAATGAATATGAGACTTGTTAATCATGATTTGAATGAGTGTAAAGTCATAATATGAATATATATGGTTTTTGGATATAAAATATCTAGGTTGGGAAAAATTGGATTTAACTTACGGAAATATCGAGTTAAGATTTGTCTTGTAACGAGCCGTTTTGAGAAATTATATTCGTATGCTTTATGAAGTCATTTTGGGACATATCTCATACAAAAATGAAGGTATTGCAACATAGTTTCCAACTGTCCAACCCATATATTCATACGACATCGGGGTCGAGAAATATGAATTTTTAAAGTAGGGTCACCAAGTCACGTCGCCGCACTTCGGAGAAACAGGCAGATTTATAGGCCAAGTTGCGATGCACTTTTCTCCCAATATATTGAGAGTTACATGGATATATATATATATATGGAAATAAATCCCTATGTGTCTAGTTTCCAACTCTGTAAATCGCTTATCAATACGATATCGGAATAGATAGATACAAGTGTCCGAAGTGGCACTGCTCAAGCTGCAAAGCAGGCAGCTTACCCACCTGCTTGGAGAATTGAGGCGGTAGTCTTATTCCCTTATATATTGTCATCAATACAGATGTTACTCACACAAATACACTATCAAGAATTGAGGCAGAAGTCTTATTCCCTTATATATTGTCATCAATAACCCTCAATCACACTAAAATCTCAAGATCACAAGAACCAAACTCAAGGAAACAACAACTCAAATCATCATCAAAGATGTTAAAGACTACAAGAGAATGCTTCTATGGTATTGTGGTGTGATTGAGGGCTATTGTTAGCTAATTTAAGATGGGGTTTCTAGTTTTAGAAGCTAAACAAGGTATGTATAACATCTTATTGATTGTTCCTAAGGTTAATCTTGTGTTGGTTGTGTTGTTTGAGTAAGAAAACTATAAGATGCACTTGAAGGAACATGTGATACGGTTGTCTTTTTGGTTGGACTGTTTTGTGGCTCAATATATGGTTTGTGGTGGCGGGAAATTATGATAAATAATTTGATAATGTTGTGTCTGATGTTTTTAAGCATTTATAGGTGTTAATTAAGTTGGTTGAAGAATACAATATGAAAAACAAGTGATTGACGATAAATATTAAGGTGCTAGACGTATGTGGCTATTTTGGAAGGCATTTTGTGGATGTTTTAAACTAGAAATAATATGGTACATATAAGTATGATGTTCTGAAGGTTGTAAACTAATTTATATAATTAGAGTTGGATTCACTTTATATATTGTTATGAGTAAAAACGAGCTTGCCGCTCAATATGATTGTTAACATAATCGGAGAAACTCATATTGGATTATATTGTTGGTGTTGCTATTGTTGGTTATAGTTGTTGTTGTTGGGTTGTTGATGACCCTTAGTGGTCTTTGGGGTGTATTAAAAATAGGGGAGTTGCTTCCCTATTTTCCTTAAGCCATACTACTAGCCAAATACGATGGTATGATATTATATGTTAACGGCAATATCATTTCACTTGTTGTAGATGCAGGACGTTGTGTCGAGCTTAATTGAGTAATAAAGAAGATATCATAAAGGTATGTTAAGGTTAAACCTTTCTTTCATTTTGGCATGATCTAGTAACTACATGTGCTTGATAACGAGACATAAAGAGAAGTTCATATTCCTGCATTTATGTACATTGTCCTAGTCTCCTAAGTTACAGCATTCTCCCTTATCGGGACTTCATATTAAATTTAGTTTTGTCTTCTTTCAGCCAAGAGAGCAGAGAGTCTATATATGTGCAGTATCACATTATTTTCACTACCATCAAGTTATAATCGATGGGCAGGCCCTATTGGGAAACCTCTGATCAGATGGTCAGTTATATACCGAGCCTACGGTGGCCGAGCGCCTATGAGCGAGCCCAGAATAGCCGAGATACAGAACCTAGTATGGAAAAACGCCTATGAGAGAGCCTACTACGGCAGAGCAGTTACACATACCGAGCTTTATAAGGCCAACCATCTATTTTACTTAGTATATTGAGAGAGTTGAGTCAGTATCAGCAGGTAAATATATCTTCATATTATCTTTGACTCCAGTTACTTTCAGTTATTATATATCAGTTTAGTTTCAGCTTTCAGTTATTCTGTTGCCTTACATACTCGGTGCATTACTTCGTACTGACATCAATTTTGCTGGGGACGCTGAATTTCATGCCTGCAGGTCCTGATTGACAGTTGGACAAACCTTCCAGTAGACAGAGTCAAACATCAGCTTGGTTGGTAAGCTCCACTTCCTCGGAGTTACCAAGTCTAGGCCTTGGAGTCCATTTTATATATTCAGGTTTGATGGGTAGGTCGAGGCCCTATCCCGACCATGGTACCGTTCAGTTATCTCTAGAGGCTTGTTGACGAGTCCTGTATATACTTTATATCAGTAGATGTTCATGGCGGCTTCATCGGCCTGCACAGTTAAATATATCAGCTTTTGGGTATGTTTACCCCACAAATAAGAGAGACGTTATTTTCAGACGATTCAGAATATGGCCAAAGCAGCCTAGGTTGAGGGTTACCCCTCCAGAGTTCACAGTTACATAGCGGTACGCTCGGGCCGAGTACAACATTGGGTGCCATCCACGCCTCTTCAAGTTTAGGGGGTGACAAACTTGGTATCATAGCAGTTCTGTCCTAGGGAGTCTACAAGACGTGTCTAGTAGAGCCTTGTTTATAGATGTGTTGTGCACCACATTATAAAAACAGGAAGCTACAAGGCATTTAGGAGTATGTTACCCTTCTTTCAAATACACATCGTGCTTTAGAGCTGAGTCATAAGAGTTCGAGCCAAGACTTATGTTTGCTAATTATAAGGATGCTTGCAATTTGATAAACTACAGCTAGACAGAGGCCTAATACAACAGCAGATAAGGGCATTAAAAGAGAGAAAATTCTTGACGACGTGGCCTTGTTTGAGGCCCTATTAGATCGTGCATACCAGATGGCGCACTCTAGAATATAACAGTCAGATATGAATACTAGAATGTCCAGAAAAATCTCAAAAGACAGGCAGTGGAATCCTAGAAGGGATAAATATTTACCTTTGTATGGCTCCTATCCCTAGTAAAGTGAGAATACTAGGCGACCCGAAGAGCCAATGGATAGAGCAAGGGGAGCTAACAGCGAAAGAATGTTTTGTGGAAGTTTTTAGAAAAAGGTAATAAACAGAGATATTAGCAGGAGAATAAGAAGAGAGTAAATGAAACATTACGAGTAAGATGTGATAAAAGGGTGGTAACGGTAAATCATAATATGATATGATGACAGAGTCTATATTCAAGTGAAGGAAAAGACAAGAGGTGACAGGCCTTGAGACAATAAAAGGGTATAGGCCAAAAGTCATATCTTCATTTTTAGAAATGAGTTGGTCACTCTAATGTGATTACCAGAACAAAAATTTAGACCCCCGGAGTAAGAGAAATCAGCATGGGCTAGTGAACAAGATAAATCGAACATCAATTAGGGACTGAGTAATTTGATAATAGTCGGCATCATGAGAATTTTAGATTACTCCGGCGATAATAGAATGGACAACAGAAGAAGTTTCATGGGAAATTCATAGAATGGTCATTCAGGAAGACGCTTCCCTAAAGTAAGCAATGTGAGCAAAGTAAAGGTTAAGGGACTATATGGGCCAGTTATACTTAGTGTCACCCTCGTGAGTAAGGAATTTTGTTATCCTTGGTACAGAAGGATTACTACAAGGCGAGTAAGGGTCATCGATAATGTGAAACGACGCCGATGATGAAAAGGTAAAACATCTATAGGTAGATCCTCGTGGCTCCCAACTTTTAGTACTCCTTAAAGGGGGGATATGGAGTGATATGACATTAAGTCAGAATTATATGGTTCTAGTAACTATGGAATGGTAAAGGAAGAATGTGATAAAAATGAGAAAGGGATGAGATTGCACTTATTCAAAGCCTACAGATATGCTACGATTCCAGAACATTATGCAAACATGACTTCAAGGAGAGGAAGTAAGGGTTTCTGCCCGAGATGTTATTGATAGATAAAGAGCCAGTATGAGACATAAATTAAGACAAATGAAATGACCCAAGAACGATTACGCGGAATATTGATATGATAATGGGTCAACGAGTAGTTAGTAGTTGATCTAGGAAGAGGCTAGTTATGGTTAGACAAGAGGATACAGACAAATCAATAGATCGTGCAAGATAAACATAGTGAACCCTAACATGGGGAATTCAGTCTCGCAAATATGACATCGTGATCCTTGAGAAATATTCATATAGTATTTAGGGTAGTTAAATATATCGTATGACTATTACGGAAATAAAAGAGAGTGCCACCGGGAAGACAGTCAAAATATCAGTTTAGAAGCAACCCCACAAGCACAAGGGCGTGGAGGTAAGTAACTATGGATAATTATAGGCGAGGAAGGACATCAAAACAATTTCGTCGAGAATACAATGTAATAAGCTCGCCACTTGACAAGAGTCAGAGGATCCTCCCTAAGTACTACAATAAAAGACTAGCTAAGGAAATAAGGAAGAAGGCTTCAACCTAAGCACAGTGACCTAAAGAGGAAATGGTCTTGTGACAACAGTCTCACTATAACATTGTGTGCACTCTATAAGAAAGTAGGATTCGAGATCATGTGAGTTGCACGGAAAATCAGTCATGCGTGGGATCTAAGAAAAATTAAGTATGCATGCTACAAGGGGTAGAAAGACTAGGAAAAGTAATAGCCTACATTTAAAGAAAGCTGAGAAGAAACGAAAGTAATTATTCGAACAATGATCCATAAATAGTTACGTTATGAATTCACTTAAGATTTCGGAGTATTATCCATGCAGCATATATGTTGACAATCATACAGCCATAAAAGACTCTGGTATAAGTTAAAAGAAAAGAAAAGAATTGAGTCCAGATCATAGATAAAGGATTGAATTGTTAGATGATGGTGTCAAGGGTATTCCATAGCGTCCATAAAAGGCTAAAGTAATAACTAATACAATGGGCCGCAGACTGGAAGATGGCTTAAGCATACATAAAGGCTGATCAGAAAGAAGAGGAAACTAAAGAGTTATATCAACTAAGTAAATCAGGAGTCTGATTGTTGGACCCAGAAAATTATAGAAATCATTATTGAGAACATTGCAGAATTACTCTAATATCAGAGGTACAAGAGAGATAATACAACAACCATATTATATAACGGCTCTACGATAAAGCCAATTAGAAGAAGTACCAGCCTCATAAGAAGTCAGTATGAAGCTCCTACTCGATTGTGTATGCACCAGAGCTGCAAGTATTATAATAGAGCTTCAAGTTGTGGATGTGAATTATACCTATGTGGAAGGAATGTCATGAGAGAGATAGAAGACGTGATGTGAGATTTTAAGGTAAGTAAGGTAAAGGTGAACAACGTACGAGATACTCAGGCGTAGAAGGTTGCGAATAATATAAATAGATATGTGTAGGTCGCAAGCTAAAATATGGTAAAACGACAAGGTTTTAGAAGACAAGAGTAAGGATAAGGAAGGGCGAGTGAGATGGTGACGAGAATGGATAAGTCCTCAGGATTAAGCCCAGGAAAATAAAATAGAAGAGATGGAATGATGCCCTGGTAATAGAATAAGGGTGTAATTGTGATAGATAAAGGATGACGTTTGGGCCTTCGATTGAGTAAAAATTTGAAAAAGGGGCATTTCAAGAATTGTACAGCATTAAAATACCCACGTAAGTGAATCACATTGGGATGCTATAAAATACACGTATGGAAGTATAGTATCGGCCTCAGGTAGATCAGTTTAATCATTTCAGATGTTCCCCGAAGAGACGTGAGACCTAGAGGCAGTTTTACATAAGAGGTCAAGTTATCAGTGGTACATTATAGATCAATATTGAGGTGAATCAACAATGTATGGATAAAAGTTACAACGTATGATATGAGATTAGGTTGTCATCCTTAAGATGAACAGTAATGGGGAAGCATTAAAAGTCATAGATTTTACATATGGGATAAGAAACGAGAGTAACCTGGAGTTTGGTAGTAGACCTTAGTAACAATAAACCGAAGTGAGAGTTATGGTATAGTATGACTTACATAGATAAAGTAAATCCATAGACGCCCAGAGGGACATCTTGTCATAATTTTGTATATGTTCACAAAGTAAGGCCTAGAGATTGGCTAAAAGCTGGAGGGAAGAGTCGCATAGGCGCACATACAAGGAAAAAGTCGTATAAACTGCATGATAGAAGGTAGCAACAGTTAAGAGATTAGAAGATTTCAGACCACAAGTTGTGGTGTGACAAAGAGGCCTAAGGGGGGAATGCCCTGTCATTTGGATTGATTCATAGAACAGCTACCTAGATGGCAAGGACAATATTAAAGTATTGGTAAAATCTATTGCTTAAGATATAGATAAGTGCATCAGCCAACATTCGATGACGAATGTTCCAAAGGGGGAAATGATGTTACACCCCATATTTTTGTTCATGAGAATACGTCGTAAGTCAATTGATGTAAGCTCAGAAATAAGATTATATTTGGAAGAATATAAAGTAAGTAAATTATATTACCTTGGAGGTTATAAATATTTAAGATCATAAATAAAGAGTACCAAGAGGGTTGGAAAGCTTAGAAGCTAAACCAATTGAAAAATAATAAGTTTCGTCGAAAGTCGACAAGTTTGGTGTTATACCCTGTGCGTCCTAAGGTGATGTATAATGAATATGAGACTTGTTAATCATAATTTTAATTAGTGTAAAGTTATAATATGACTATATATGATGTTTGGATATAAAATATAAAGTTTGGGAAAAATTGGATTTAACTTACGGAAAAATCGAGTTAAGATTTGACTTGTAATGAGCCATTTTGAGAAATTAAATTCGTAAGCATTAAGATGTCATTTTGGGACATATCTCTTACAAAAATGAAGGTATTGGAACATAGTTTCAAACGGTCCAAACTATATATTCATACAATATCGGGGTATAGAAATATGGATTTTTAAACTAGGGTTGCCAAGTCACGTCGCCGCACTTCGGAGAAACTGACAGGTTTATAGGCCAAGTTGAGACGCAGTTTTCTCCCAATATATTGAGGGTTACATGGAGATATTTATATGTAATTAAATCCGTATGTATATAGTTTCCAAATCTTTAAACCATTTGTCAATACGATATCAGAGTAAAGAGATACAAGTGCCCGAAGTGGCACTGCTCAAGCTGCCACGCAGACAGCTTACCCACGGGCTTGGAGAATTGAGGCGGTGGTCTTATCCCCATATATCTCATCATCAATACAGATGTTACTCACACAAAACCACTCTCAATATCTCCAAAATCTTCCCTAACATATCTGAAGATCACAATAACCAAACTCAAGTAAACAACAATTCAAATCATCATCAAAGATGTTAAGGATTACAAGAGAACGCTTCTATGGTGTTGTGGTGTGATTGAGGGCTATTGTGAGCTAATTTGAGATGGAATTTTGAGTTGTAGCTGCTTTTCAGGGTATGTATAACATCTTCTTGATTGTTCCTAAGGTTAATCTTATGCTAGTTGTGTTGTTTGAGTGAAAACCCATAAGATGCACTTGAAGGAACATGGGATACGGTTGTCTTTTTGGTTGGACTATTTTGTGGCTTATGTTTTGTGGTGGCTGGAAATTGTGAGAAATAATTTAATAATGTTGTGGCTCATATTGTAAAGTTTTTCTAGGTGTTAATTAAGTTGATTGAAGAAGAAAAGATTAAAAACAAGTGATTGACGATAAAAATTAAGGTGCTAGACGTATAGGGCTGGTTTGGAAGGCATTTTGTGGATATTTTAAACTAGAAATAATATGGTACATATATGTATGATTTTCTGAAGGTTGAAAACTAATTTATGTAATAAGAGTTGGATTCAATTTATATATTTTTATGAGTAAAAATGAGCTTGCCGCTCAATATGATTGTTAAAATAATCGGAGAAACTCATATTGGATTATATTGTTGGTGTTGCTACTAGCCAAATACGATGGTACGATATTATATGTTAACGGCAATATCATTTCACTTGTTGTAGATGCAGGACGTTGTGTCGAGCTTAATTGAGTAATAAGGAAGATATCATAAAGATATGTTAAGGTTAAACCTTTCTTTCATTTTGGCATGATCCAGTAACTACATGTGCTTGATAACGAGACATAAAGAGAAGTTCATATTCCTGCATTTATGTAAATTGTCCTAGTCTCCTAAGTTATAGCATTCTCCCTTATCGCGACTTCATATTTAGTTTTGTTTTGTCTTCTTTCATCTAGGAGAGCAGAGAGTCTATATATGTACAATATATTATTATTTTCACTACCATCAAGCTATAATCGATGGGCAGGCCCTATTGGGCAACCTCTGATCAGATGGTGAGTTATATACCGAGCCTACTGTGACTGAGCGCCTATGAGCTAGCCTAGAATGGCCGAGATACACAGCCTAGTATGGCCAAGTGCCTATGAGAGAGCCTACTACATATGTATATTAGCTTTTGGGTATGTTCACCCCACATATGAGAGACGTTATGTTCAGACGATTCAGAATATGGCCTCATTGAGCTCGGTTGAGGGTTATCTCTCTAGAGTTCCCAGTTAGAGAGTGGTACTCTCGGTCCGAGTACGGCACCGGGTGCCGGCCACACTTCTTCAAGTTTAGGGCATGACAAAACACCTTATTACTGAGGTCATAAATAGGTTTGTCAAATATGAGGTACTCTATTGCTTGATATCGGTTCAATCTGAGAGGTAAAGTATCCCGACCGGCTAGAAAATGTAGTAGTATTGCCAAAAAAGAATAATAAATTCCGCATGTGTGTAGATTATAAGGATCTTAATAAGGCGTGCCCAAAAGGCTTATTCCTATTGCCAAATATTGACTAAATGATTGATGTGACTGCCAGGCATGAGTTGATGAGTTTCCTTGATGCCTATTTTGAGTAAAACCAAATCAAAATGAACCCAGAGGATCAGGAAAAGAAATCGTTCATAACGAACTTTTGCACATATTATTATAATGTGATGCCTTTCGGGATTAAGAACAACGGAGCCACTTATTAGAGGCTTGTGAATGAAATGTTTGAAAAACAATTAGGTAAAACAATGGAAGTTCACATAGATAATATGTTGGTTAAGTCTTTGAACGAAGGTGATCATCTTAAATACCTCTAAGAAACCTTTGACATCCTAAGGAAGCACAACATGAAGCTTAACCCTGAAAAGTGTGCATTCAGAGTCAGCTATGGTAAGTTCTTGGGTTTATTGGTGTCACAAAGGGGGGATCGCAGTAAATCCAGATAAAATTAAATCCATCGAGGACATCCCCGACCAGCTATCAAATGTGAAAGAGGTTCAAAGTTTAACAGGAACACTAGCCGCTTTATTCAGAAAAATGTCATCACTTCTTCTCACTTCTGAAAAAATAAGAACATCTTCGAATGGACTATGCAATACCAGCAGGCTTTGAAAGATTTGAAAGGTATTTATCGAGCCCTCTGTTACTATCAAAATAGGAGGAATAAGCGCAGATGCTGATTTACTTAGTGGTCTCAGATTTAGCGCTAAGTGATGTTTAATCCATGAAGACGAAGGTACTCAATCCCCCATCTATTATGTTACTAAAATTTTAACGGGAGTGGAAACTCGCTACCCATACCTCAAAAAATTGGCATTAGCTCTCGTAGTAGCCGCTCGAAATCTTAGGCCTTATTTTCAATGCCACCTGATAGCTGTGGTGACAACCTTTCCCCTGTGGAATATCCTTCACAAACCTGAACTTTAAGGTTGACTAGCCAAATGGGCAGTCAAAATGAGTGAATTTGACATAGAGTATAAACCCAGGACTACGATCAAGTCATAAGTTTTGGCCGACTTTGTGGCCAATTTCAGTCGTTGATTGTTGTCTTTGGTCACCAAAGAAGCGGTGATGGTGTCTGAATCGACATCGGGAGTCTGGACATTGTTCATGGATGGAGATTCTAATGTGAAAGGGTTCGGGCTTGGGGTAGTACTAATCACGCCCTCGGGAGAAACCCTGAGGCAGGCCAAAAGAACTATTCCCTTGATTAACAATGAAGTCGGGTATGAGGCTTCGATTCTAGGACTTGAGTTGGCCCGTATATTGGACTCCGAGGTCGTCGAAATCAAATGTGATTCCCAACTGGTAGTAAATCGGGTATGCAGGATCTTCGACACCAAAGAGGAACGCATGCAACAATATGTAGTGAAAATTCATACTCTACTCACACGGTTCAGGGAATGGTCAATCACCCATATCCCGAGGGTAGAAAACGCAGAAGTTGATGTGCATGCCAACTTGTGCTCGTTCACAGATATGAAGGGATCCGACTCCAGTACGGTTGTATAGATCATGCATTCGGTATTGGATGTGAATGACTATTGTAATGCGACTAATTTTGTATGGGACTATAGAAATGAGATCATTGACTATCTTGAGCATGACAAACTACCTAAAGATCCCAAAGGCATCCCGGGCGCTACGCACTAAAGCAGCCCGCTACTACTTCAGGGGAGGTCAATTGCATAGAATGTCTTTCTAAGGCCCGTTGGCCTAATGTTTAGGAGCCTTCAATGCTAATTACGTCATGAGAGAAGTTCATGAAGGAATTTGTAGAAATCACTCGGGCGCAGACTCGTTGGTATTAAAGCTTATTAGGGCACGATACTACAGGCCCCGGATGGAACAAGATGCTAAGACATTTGCTTAGAATTGCGACAAGTGACAACGCCACATGCCGTTGGTGCATCAATCAGCATAACTATTGCACTTGGAATTGTTGCCCTAATCATTCATGAAAAGGGGGATGGACATAGTCGGTCCGCTTCCACCGACTCCCGGTAAGGTAAGGTTTATTTTGACTTTAATTGAATATTTTTCTAAGTGGGTCGAAGCAGGTCCTTACCAGAAAATCGGTGAGCGCGAAGTGGCTGATTTCCTGTGGGAGAACATAATTTACAGGTTTTGGGATACCAAAGGAGATAGCCTGCGACAATAGGCCATAATTTATAGGCACAAAGTTCACAAAATTCCTCGAATACTTTAAAATCAAAAGAATCACGTCTTTGCCATACCATCTGAGCGCAAACGGCCAAGCAGAATAGACAAACAAAGTGATTATTCAAAATCTCAAAAAACCGATTGGGAGCAGCCAAAAGAAAATGGCCTGAAGAGTTACCGGTAGTGTTATGGGCATACAGAACAACAACCAAGTCAAGAACATGAGAGACACATTTCTCCCTGGTATACGGAGAAGAAGCCCTGATCCTAGCGGAAGTGGGAGAACCTATCATGAGATACTTCCAGGCAGACGAAGAAGAAAACAACGAAGCATTGTTGGTCAGATTGGAGGTGCTCGATAAACACAAGGACTTGGCGCATATAAGGATGGTGGACCAGAAACAAAGAATGAAAAGATACTATAATCGAAGAGCCAATATCTGTTATTTCAAAGTAAGAGACGTGGTTTTAAGAAAAGTAACTCAAAACACCCGAGAGCTCAATGCAGAAAAGCTTGGTCCAACGTGGGAAGGCCCCTACCAGGTTTCAGCTGTCACCGGGAAAGGATCATACGAATTGGAAAATCAAGACAGAGTCAAATTGTCGAGCAACTAAAATGTGGTTCAACTCAAAAGTCATTATTGTAGATGGGGACCGCTTATACTAAAATTACGTGCTGTACTTTTTTTTACCTTTGTCCAATTTTTGTCCCAATTGGTTTTTTCTAGCAAGGTTTTTAACGAGGCAACAACGGAAATCATACTATGAAGGAAATGCCATCAGCATAAATAAGGCCTTTAAACAATAAGGCATGGAAACAACAAGCCACTACGGGATGGTTAGATAGTCTTTGGATTGATATCAAAGCTCTTAACGGGAAACAAAGCTTGCTATCGGACCAAAGGTTATCCGACCGAACGAGTGCCCCTTCACTTCAAGCCTCTAGGGGGTGGTTAGATAATCTTTGGCTTGGTAGCAAAGTTCCTAATGGGAAATGAAGATTTCTATCAGACCAAAGATTATCCAACCATTCACTAGTGGAATCATCAAAGGAACAAGACTTCCGGTGTTCAAATTCACATTATTCGTATTCAAACACTTGGGGTAATGATATGAGAATACGGCAACATGACTGCCACATAAATCGGGACTACGAAACCTGAGAACAAAGATGTATCATCGGGACCGGGGAGTGCGCGGCCAACCTTGTAGAAACAAGTTGTACACATTAGCCACAAGTAATGGCAATTTCTTTTCAGCATAACAAATGATCATGTTCTTTTGAAATAGAATGAATAAAGTAAAGTATTTTTATTTTTATCTAGTTTCTTGTCCAAATAATGAATTTAATTTAACATTTGAAAGTTAATCAAGTACTTCAAGTGTTAGTGTCGGAAAAAATAGGAGACATCCTCTTCAAGAGCACCGTAAACATAAGAGGGCCCTCTCTTATGCAATCCTTACAGTAAAGGGCTGGTTCCAAAAGAATTTGTCCAGAATCCAAATGTCATTAGGGAAAAATGCACCCGAAGCCTTGTATAATTTGACACAAAAAAGTAAATCTCGCGCAATGCTTAAACGAAAAAGCACTTTTATATAACAAAAGTTCCAAGCAGCACAAGTACAAAAGTATGAAAAGAAAAACAAAGTGAAAAGAAAGCAAAAAACTAAACTACTGCGTCCCCAGAACATGGGGGAAGAGAAGCGTTTGCGCCCCCCTCCCCCTCCCCCCTCCCGGAGAAGTAGGCGGATCTTCTGCCAGCTCGGGACCTTGGCCTTCATCATCATCTCCTTGAAGTTCCTCCTCAGTTCTTGAGAATGCAGAACTGAAATGAGAAGAGTCAGTTGCATCAGGTTTAACCTGGAAGGGTCTTTAGAGCAGTTAACTCCAACTCACGGGCCGTGGCTATCTAGGCATCAAAATCAATGAATCCCACTTTGGCCTCTTCCAAAGTTTTTCTTTTCATGATATACATAGAATGTGTTTTTTCAATAATGAGGGAATCCTCTCTCCGCTGAAGCTCTGACTTAAGCAGATCAAACTCAGTCGAAAGGCTATTATGCTTTGATCTTGTGGCCTGAAGGCTGAGATTAAGGTCATGAATAGTGGAGTTATAAACTTTATTGTGCTCCATGACCCTCTTATACTTCTCTTCCATCTGGGCACGCTTCTCCTCAGCAGCAGCAACCTCTTTAGCTTTGGAGTTCAAGGTTGCCTCCAAATTATTCAGTCATTCAGTAGAGGCAGCCTCGCTCTCGGCAGCAGCAAGAACACCATTTTGGACCTTAGACCATTTAGCCTTGGCCTCTTGAAATTGTACATTTAATAGTGCGGAATTTTGGCTAAGGACCATCACCTCCTGCTCACTCTGCTGCAACTGAGCCTCCAACTCACCAGCTTCGGCAGTTTGTGCTTCCAGTGCCGGGAGGCGAGCATCAATTTAATCTCGCTCGGCCAACAGTTTATCCTGCTTGGATTTGAGTTTTTCTTTATCGAGAATCAAATTTTGAAGGCCCTCAGAATTAAGGAAGTTAGCCTACAAAGCAAAAATTCAAATCAATAATTCTGTCATAGCAAAACTAGAAGAAATAGTAAATGGATGAAATATTGTGTTGTTATCGTGTTGTGCATGAAATTGTATACTATACACTCCCCTGAAAGAGAGTGTATTTTATTGTTATCTTTCTCTGAAGCCAGAGGCTTCATATATATGGCGAGTTCCATCGGCCGGGATAGTAGATGGCACTCGGTGGAAACCGAGAGGGAGACGTTCCTCCTCCTCTAGGATCTGCAGAAGAGGGTGAATAGTTATGCCCTAAATTACCATGGTCTAGGGACTGGGGAAGAGGGATTTCCTCCTCTTGGGTATCTACGGCCAGTGGGGGTGATACAACAATTGCTGGTGGTGAAAGCATGGCTGGAGAAGAAGGATATGAAGTTGATGGCATTGTGGGTTGAGAAGCAGCTGCGGAAAAAGCAGTGCTAGTTATTGGTTGATCATCAATCGATGATGGAAGAGGCTTGGTACCCAGCCTCACAGTACCGGGAGCAGCGACTAGGACTCGGAAGCGAGAATTGGTATCCTCCAATATATCGCACTCTCCCTAGAGCGCCTGGACATCATCCTTGGTTGGTGTTATTAGCTCTTCAGATTGAGCATTATGTTGATCTGATGAAGGTCATTGTCTCCTCTGTAGGAAATCCCATTCATCACTAGCTTCCCCATCATCGTCAATCACCATAGTGGATGCGGCTGGATCAGGCGCGACATTCTTTATCCTTTTATTTTTACCCTCTGCCGTAGAGAAACATCACCTTTTTGGTTGCTTGTTATCCAACCAGGGACTCCAAAAGGAAGCAACCTGCACCAGAAGCAGGTCCGATGGCGCATGTTCGGGTGAAGGCCTCCTACAGCAACCTTGTCATATCTGTGGGATCAGCAAAAATATCCTACTCGGGGACGGTAACAGAGCCCTGTGGAAGACCTGAATTCAACAGAAAGATAAGTTAGCCAATTTTCTCATACGTGAGGTAAAAACAAGATTACTTCGAAAATCAACTTACCATGATTTGTTTCCTTCCACCCGTATTTGAGGGACAGTTTTTTCCACCGGCGGGTCTTAGGTGTGGCAATATCCAAAATCTTCTAGACCCACTGGTCCAAGCCTTCAACCCTAGTTGTTGTCCACCAAATTGTTGAAATAGTGAAAAGAGAAGGACCAGTAACAACATGAAACAACCTTTAATTAGGGAAAAGATAGACGTTGAACTTACGTGTACGAGTCCATGAATCGGGAAAAGATGGAGTTATGGCCGGGATGATGTCCCTGGTGGAAAATACAACGAACCGCTCCATCCATCTACAGTCGTTGTCATCATCCATACTGCTAAGCAAAGCATGGTGACCACGTTTGCTGAAGTTTATTAGTCCCCCACAAGATATTGGGGGAGTAAAGATTCACCATGCGGGCCAAGGAGAGGTCTTACCCCATAACCTGGCATAGCCACCGTAGACAGGCTACCGTCCGCCATACAGAGGGGCTTACCTGTGCCAAGTAGACTTGATACCAGTAGCAAAACTCCAAGATTACGGGGTCAAATCCCCGCTCAATGAGAATGGGCCGAAAGTGAAGGGATACGTGTAAACATATGTAAAACCCTTCTTATTGAAGGTTACTCACTCCGCCGGACCGGGAGCGATGATGCTAAAATCATGGAAACCACAGTTCTCCTTCACAGCAGAAATGCCAGAAGGACGGATAGAAGAATGGTACATACCAACAACCCTTATATGGGAGTTAGTAGAAGGAAACTTCCCTTCAGAATCCTTGGATGTACTGAGCCTTCTAGGAATAATGGTGCTCATCGTAGGAGGGGAAGCAGCATCGGTGCTTTCTTTGTTTTTTGAATAGCTTGTGTTCTTAGAGGAGGAGGCCACGGTTAGCATAAGGAAGTAAAAATTCTTCGAATAAGAAAGTTAAGGAAAAGTGAAAGCAAGAAAGAGTTGAGTAAGAAAAGTTGAGAGAGTTTGAAATATTGTGAAGTTTAAAACAAAATAAAAAATGAGGCATATAAGTAAGGGAATAGGCGGCTAAAATCGTGGCCATGATTACCTCCAGAACCGGCGAAAGTATTGTTAAATCATGGAGTGACGCGTGTGCAAGGCATTGTATGCGGTGAGACGTGCGTCTAATCAAGCGCCAGAAATGTTTCAGAGGAGATCAGAAAATTTTTCGTCAAGAAAGGTATCTTCACCAACTTCCCCATGACACAAAGATGTGCCGCCTGAAAGTAGGGGATTATATGTATGGAATAAAATTGGTTCATATTAAATATTCGTATGAGCGATACGTGGAACCGGAGACAGACGAAAAGCGAGACAGGTAAAAACTAAGACCAGGGGCAGCAACTTCAGTTGGCACCAGGAAGCCCCCCGAAGAGAATATTGCTAATGAAGACAAACGAATGCCTGCCACCCGATAGCATTCAATGAATCATATTCTGAAGTATTAAATACACAGTCTGTTATAGAGAATTCTGGCATTTATAGCCTGCCGTTACATATTCTTCAATGGCCTCCATAATTGTCATTTAAGAAAGACTTGATCCTATGACATTGTTTCCTAGGTGCAACTATAAATAGTGACTTCAACAGTCATTGTAAGGGACACCAATTTTCTGACAAACTTATGCTATATACTATCAAAAGCTCAATAAGACTTCATTTCTTGTTTATTGATATTCGTATAGCTGCCTTCGGATGTTCTGCTTCCGGGGAGCAAGCTATTTGTTGTCTTATATCGTTTTCAATGGTCTTGTATTTTATTTAATTTATTTATCATTTTGGAATCAAATCGATTCGCTTTTCTATAAACTACGTTATAAATTCAACTATACATTTTTACGGGTAAACATAAGTAAAGCGAGTCCTATAAATTAAAACAGAGAAAGTAACATTATGTGTCAAAAGTACAAACATGTAGGCGCTAAACTACATTCGCCATAAGAACTAGCTGATATTAAGCTAGCGTTTGGCCATAGATTCCCAAATTTGTTAGGAAAATCTGATTTGAGTGAAGTTTGGTTTGAAGATGAAAATGTGTTTGGACATCAGTTTTCAAAACATATTTTCCAAATTTATTTTGAAAAAATCTGAAACATGACTTGTACCCACAAGTTTTAAAAACTATCACAAATACCCAACAATACCATTATCAATAACATTCATTATATTATCGCAAACCATAGTCCTAAACATAAATAAATTTGATACAAAATTATCATTTTTATAATGAACTACATAATACACTATCAGATGACCGAGAAGAAGAAGCAATATTGTTACAAAATAATAAATGGTGGGCTCTTTTATAAAATACAGAAGTTTGGGATAATTTTTAAAAAATGTAATAGTGATATTTTGGCCCAAAATAGCTGGTTTTGGGATTTGAGATTTGAGATTTTGCCAAAATGTATGCAAAATCTCTGGCCAAACATATGTTTGCCAAATAAAACCCAAATTTATTTTGGCAAAATCTATGGTCAAACGGGTCCTAATTTGGCGAACTTCTTTAGAAGAACTTCTTGAGACTTATTACAAATTGAAAGAAAAAAAAAAGACTTGATTTTAACGCCTTCTCACTGGCACAATTTGCCTCTGCAAACTACTGACCATTTTTTTTTTTTACATAGTTTAGGTTTGTTGCATGTATAATTTGAATTGTTACATTCTTTATCATTAACTAGTGAAGTTTGAGGAAAAAAACAAAACAGAGGAAGCATTATCAGAAGTTCAAAAATGCTCTTCAATTCCATAAATAGCTTTCTCTCCCCATTTGTTGTCTTTGAATATTATAGTGCTCAAAAGGACACACTAGCCCCTTTTTCGGTATTCTAATTATGAACTTCAGCTTTCTTTAAAAAGGCAACACTTACTCACTTTCACACACTTTTCTTTACACTACTACAACTTTCTCACTTTCTCTTTGAAATCCATGTCGTATGATAAATGAAACTATTATGCCATAAAGTGAAAATACATAAAAGACCTCCCTTAAAAGTAGTCTCGTTTTTCCAATTATGACTTAAAAATTTGTAGGGGTCCCTGAACGATTTTCAAGTGATATTAACATCCCCTTATACCGCCAGCATCAATGAAATTTGTGTTTTATGTAGCATCTGTTCAACCAAGACAAGCTGTTTGACAAATATTATTTGATTGGATCAAGTGTAAATATAACATAAAAGATTATTTTGAGATCAAAATGTACACTGCACGTATTTTGGATATACAACTCTATGAATGTACCCAAAAAATCGAATAACAATTGAATTTATACGTGATTTTAAGGATATGCGATATAATTTGATACAAAGTGAAAAATATGAGAAAATAAATAGAAACACAAGTGCAAACCACACAGATTAAATAACTTAAGCCTTGCAAAGTTAACTTCCTTCCAATTTGAGAATGATATTATTGAAGCCAAAATAATATGAAGTCTGTTGTAATATGTCACATGTCCTTTTAAGTCTGTTGTAATATGTCCCTTATGAATTACTAAGTTCCCCATATATATTGAGGGAGAGGAAACTCTTAAAATATTATTTTATAAGAAACTAGGTAGATCGTTAGCTCCTTTTTTGACTTAATTCCGTGATTTTTGCAATAATGATTGATTAATGGCGAGAATCACGGATTCTTGCCGGATGAGATAGCGAAGCTTTTTCTCGAGGTCGTTAGAATCAGGATCGGTCGTGCCCTCGGTAAACTCGAGGGCAAGTCTGATGGTCTTATCGAACTTCGAACCTCTATATCGAGCTCGGTTTCATTTGTAACTTCTCTATCGGAGATGTGTCGAACCCGGTCTATTGTTCCACATACTCGACCGAACATCGAACTCGGTTTTACCCGTATACAGATAGTCCCCTCATTTTTTGTAAACAATAAAAAACGATATGAACCCTAGATCCTTACTCCGATAAATCATAACGATAGATGGATACATGACGTAGATGATAAGAACATTAGCAACGTCCCATCAGTCCGGTCTTCGAGGCATTAAATGTGTGTCAGTTGACGGTTGACTTCCTCGAGAGATGAACCGCCGCTTGAGAAACCTATAAATACCCTTTAACCCATTTGTTATAACCTTTACACTTCAAATCCTTCTTGTTTCTGAGAAAACTCCATCTTCTTCATCTTCTGGTTTCCCCATTGTTGACCTCAAAGCTTCCCCTTATCAACAAACTTTTTCCTTCATTTTTCTATACAAATGGCCAAGACTTCAAAGTCTGTTCTTCAAAAAGAAGTACCTTCTTCTTCAAAACCTTCTGATATCGTTCCTCATGATGCTACTGAGGAACCCCCTTTGAGATCACACGTCCCTACTAGGTGCCCTACAATGGCTGACTTCAAGGTTGAGAATACGTCCATGGTACCGGGTCGATGTGAACCGGTCTCGAGGTACATATGTATGATTACTGACAGCATCCTCGATAAGGTTAAAGAGGATTGCAACTGGGTAGGCAAACACGTTGTGGTCCCTACCCCTAAAGCATCAATTATCACCCACATGGAGGGTTTCTTAAGTGTTTACACTTATCCTTTCACGTTGGGTCCCCTCGATCCGGTTATCATAGCCTTTTGCAAAAGGTATGATGTGACTCTTGGACAGATACATCCTTCATTTTGGAGGATCTTTATTCTTCTCCGATTCTTTGTGAGCAAGGTCGAGGGATTTCCATTCACCATCGACCATCTCATGTGCCTGCATAGCCCTCGACTTTACCGAGGAGGGTTAATTAAGCTTGCGCGCCGAGCCACCAAGACCCTATTTTAGAGTATCGACGAGGATCGAAACCGGGGATGGTTTGGTATATTTGTTCGAGTAAGGACCTCGGACTTAATCCTGAATACAGACATGCCATTCCCTCTAGAAATGGAACATGAAACGTAAGTTTAGCTTTGCCTTCGAGATTCCTTTTTTTGCTTTTTATTCTGTTTGGTATTTCATCGATATTATATGATGCAGCTTTTGCCCAAATATTGAACCTTGTTACCGAACTTAAAGAGTGGGTCGAGGGAATTGTGACACAGAGACCTTACTCCGAGAGCTTATGGCGTGAGCTCTTGAAGGGTCGATGGGAGGCCCGTAATCATGGTAAGGGTTTTTCCTTAACACTATATCTGATCTCATTTTTCATCATCAGCCTCTGATCCGTTATACTATCATTTTGCAAGTTTAGGAAAGGACGTCGAGATAAGGCCTCCATAAACTGATGATGATATACACGCCGATCCCCTTGCCTCGAAACAAGCCAGAGAAAAGAATAAAAGGAAAGCCTCGAGTCATTCGGACTTTTAAAATAAAAAACAGAGGAAGCGGCCGGCTCATAAGCCTAAGAAAGCTGCAACCCGAGAATTCTCATCGGACTCACTCAATCGATTGAAGGATAAGTCCGAGGAAGAAGAAGATTCTGAGTTGGCGGAACGCGTGAGAAGCGACTTCGAATTGCCTCGAGCCTTTGAAGCCATAGAAGAAACAGTGGCTGAAGTCTCCGATAGGGTCGATACCGTTTCGGCCCGAACTAGTGAGGTCGATAAGGAAAATGTGGCCGGTACATATTGATCAGAAGATAATGCACCCAAAGAGGTACCTAGGATGATTGACCTTTCTTGGTCGCCCTTGTTTACAAATTCTATGATAAACGTGGCTTAGGTGTTGAGAGGTAACCTTGGCGAAGGGGCCCAATGGGTAGCCGATCCTTTCCATAATTTTTTTAATGGCATGGATTCCGCTGCTTCGGAGGATATAGCCAGTTTAGGTGACTTATCGGTACCGAGGAAGATATCGTCCCCGAGAATTGGCAGATCCTCTACAAGCCCGAAGTTAGTGAACCAGTTTCCCACTCCGAGTGTTGGTCCTACTCGGATGCGTGTCATTTATATGTCCATCTCGGGGATGCCCGGGTTCTTTCTACGCCGGTAGGAATTGCTAGTTACCTTCAGTGCTTAGTGACCAAAGAGGATCAAATAAAAATGAACGAGGTAGATGTGCCCTGTCTTTTCAATGAAGCTCAACAGGCGCTGAATAGGGTAATTTCATATATCCCTTTATTATATAGTTAGATTCAATAGTGAATAGTCCAAACATCTTCCTTTGTGCTTGCAGGCCTCAGTTCTTCATCATGAGGACTTTCTTCGATTTCGGGAGGAGTCCAAGCGCACGAGGCCGAGACTCGAGAGCTTGCCGATAAGAAGGATACTTACAAGCTTCTTAGTGAAATGCTTCAGGCTAAGTTAGAAGCGGCTAGGAATGAGCATGCCGGTTTGCTTGAACAGGTAATACAAATATTCAATATTGATGATGACGGTCCAGATACATTTGCTAATGACCCGAAACTACAAGCTCAAAAGAAACTAGACCAGATCGGGCAGCTTCGGGTAGAGGTGGACGCGGCGAAAGCTGAGACCGAAGAATGGAAGAAAAATATAGACCGTCTAGCCTCGAAAAAGTAAACTTCCCGGGCACAGTTGTCTTCTATTGAGTTTCAACTTCGGGCTGCAAAGGAGAAGAGCTCGGCTCAGACCAAAATGATTAAGGAACTCAAATCTCAACTGAGTTTAGCTGTTTCTGGCCAAGAGAATCTGGCTAAGGAGCTCGAGACTGCAATGTTAGAGGTCATTACAGTCCGGAACAAAGCTTACAAAGGGATGTCCCAACTTAAGGTTGATGCCAAGCTATCCAGGAGGAGGCAAAGATTATGGTGAAGCATGCGTGGTGGGAATCGCGAAGGAGGACCCTCGAGGATGTCTATGCCCAGAAATTTGACATATTGAACGAAATTGAGAACACCAAGGCATGCGAGGCCAATGCTCGAAGGCTAGCCTTTCCCGAAGAGGATTCCTATGCGTCTAAAGAATCAGGTGAGTCCGGTGGCGAGGAAGACCGCGAAGGTGATGATGCAATCCCCCGTGAAGATTAGGCCATTCAACAATTTCTGTTGAGGCAATCTGGCTTTTGTATATAACATTTAATGGGGCTATCTCAGCCTTTGTAAAATTTTTGATACATATATAAGTCTTTTCCTTTTCATAGCTTTCAAATTTCCTTTTTTCTTGTTTACTGTCACGGCCCAAAATCCCACCACAGGCGTCGTGATGGCACCTAGTCTCTAAGACTAGGTAAGCCGATTTTCATTACATTTCGAAGCCATTTGTTTTTGTTTAAATACTAATATCGAAACTAATAGCGGTAATAATTACAACAACCTCCCAAGATGTCACGACCCAAAATCCCACCATAGGTGTCGTGACAACACCTAGTCTATAAGACCAGGTAAGCCGATTTCCATTATGTATTAAAGCCATTTTATTATGAATTAGATAAGTAATCAAGACTAACAGCGGAACAAATATGAATATACAACCTCCCAAGACTAGTAGTACTGAGTTACGAACGCTAACAGAATACGTGGAATGATCACGAGGGCCGAATATACAATATTGTTTGATTAAAAATTAAAACTACAATGAAACGAAAAGACTTCAAGGGGCTGCGACGACCAAGCAGCTCTACCTTGAATCCTTACGATCCCGCTTTAACTCTGCTCAAGTCCGATATCTTCAACACCTGGCTCTATACAAAAATGTGCAGAAGTGTAGTATGAGTACACTATGGTCGGTACCCAGTAAATATCAAGACTGACCTCAGTGGAGTAGAGACGAGGTACAGTCAAGACACTCACTAGTCTAATAACCTGTGTAATATAATATATAAAATAATAGGGAACAAATAACAATAAGGGTAATAAAACAACCAGCGTTATGCACAGCAAGGCAACAAGAACAACATTCATATCGCTCAACAAGTAATAAATACAAGTACACTCAATTAAATCAAGATCTTCAAATAAATGTCTTGCATATATAATTCTTACAAATAACTCTCTTTCAAATATAATTTTCTCAAATAATCAATCTTTCAAACATAATTCGTTCAATAAATCTTATCAAATACAATTTTCTCAAATAAATATCTTTCAAATAAAATTCTTTCAATAAATCTTTTCAAATATAATTTTCCCAAATAAATATCTTTCATATAATACTTTCTAAGTAAAAATCCTTCCGAATAAATATTTTGAGTATAATTCTTTCAATAAGAAGTCACCATGTGATACCTCATTTCATAATCTTAAAAATACGGGTCTCACCCCATTTTAATATGTTTCAATGGCACTTCGTGCCCATAATTAAATGATCATATTTTTCGGCACCTCGTGCTCTCATTTCATATCATAACTGCACAGACAATTCATGTGCCAAATATCATTATCATTTACCCACAGCATCTCGTGCCCACATTTCATATCACAATTGTACGGATAATTCAAGTGCCAATATTCTCATTATTTACTCACGGCACCTCGTGCCCACATTTCATTTTATAATCCGCCTGGCCATAGCCACATGCTCTCAATTTCAACATAAATCAGATTTTTTATCAATTTAGTAACAACAAGACAAATTTCATAAGGCATAAAAATAAACACAAAAAAATCACAATATCACATGAAAATCACCAACACCAGAACTCCACATCACCACATATCGCCCCTGACAATAGCCACCCTTATCTCTCCTATAGCCACCCTTATCCCTCCTCCCTGACAATATCAATAGCCGCCTTTATCGCTTCTATAGTCACCCTTATCGCCACATAATATCAACGGTGAAATGACACCCTTATCTCCTCAAAATAATAACTCACACAACACAATAATTTACACGAGAAATTATCACGGCAACATACAAAATCAACTCATATCACAATTTGCCCAATGGCCACAACAAATTCCAAGGATATAGCAAAATTAAATAAATTTCACAACAAATAGCCCAATAACCCACACAATGTATATAAAACCTCAAAAATAATCAACAGAGATAGAAAAATAATCAGCATAGGGCACACCTTCTTTATTCCAGATTTAGATAATTGTATTAACACCTCTTTTTAAGTTCATTTACTTAATTATTTGCAGAGGAAAATAAATCCATAATGAAATTAAATCCCACGAATATCAAACCATCAAACTCACTGAATTCACATAAATATACAGGTAACATGCACATCAAATTATCATATAAAAACAAATTCAATAAATGCGAATTGAAGCATGGCAAATAGATGAGTAAATAAATGCCAACAATTATCCAATTTACTACACAATATGCCCAAAACTTTAACTCAATAAAATGTGCACATATAAGTCTGAGTACGTACTCGTCACCTCACGTACAAGGCTTTTTACATTTCACAAATGGCACATAAGATTCGATGCCTAAGGGGTAATTCCCCTACTCAAGGTTAAAAAAGACACTTACCTTTTTGAAGTTAGGCAGATATTCCAAAATAGCCTTTTTGCTTGAATTGACCTCCGGACAGCTCAAATCTATCCAAATTAATTGTATAACTTCATTAAAATTCATCGGAAATAATTTCGGATAATAAACATCGACTAGAAAATTTATTCTAAAAAGACAACGAAAGTGAACGTGGCGCCCGCCTCTCAGAACCCGGCAGAAGTTTTACGAAATCCGAACACCCATTCCGATACGAGTTCAACCATACCAATTTTATCAAATTTCGATAACAAATCAACCTCAAAATCTTAAATTTAAAGTCTATAAAATTTCTTCCATTTTCAACCCAAAACACTAATTTAATTATAAAAACAACAATAGATTCGAGTAATTTAACCAAAATTGAGTTAAGAACTCTTACCCCGATCTTTCCCTTGAAAATCTCCCTAAAATCGCCTCTCCCCGAGCTCCAAATCGTCAACGATAGTCCCATTTTCTGAACATAAATCTGCTGCCCAGTCATTTCCACTATGCGATCATGGCAATACACCCCCGATCGCGAAGCACGAAAATTTTCCAGCCCTTTTTTACTCTATGCGATCGCGGCCATTCTCCCCTGATCGCGAAGAACAAATTCCCCAACAACCTTGTCCAACTTCTTCCAGACAGCCTCTAGTATAACAGTCATAACGTTTTGTAAATAACTCCAAATAATAAATGATTTAACTTTCTGAATACTAGACACCAAGAGCTACAACTTTCTTGTTTTGATTATCTCCCAATTCCTTAAACATTTGGATATATAAGCTTCCAAAGTCAGCCATGTGCAACACAAATTTCTTCTTTCGCCATTTCAAGCCAAATTCCTATACAGACCTCCAAATAATTTTTCAGACACGCTCCTAAGTTCATAATCACCATACGGAGCTATTGACATCATCAAAATTCCATTCCGGAATCGTTTTCTCAAAAGTCAACTCTCCGGTCAACTCTTTCCATTTAAGCTTCTAAATAAGGATTGTTCATTTAATTAAATTTTGAATCTTCAATAATTCAAACTCAACCACACCCGTGGGTCATAATACATATTGCGAAGCTGCTCGAGACCTTAAGTCACTGAACGGGGCATTAATTATTAAAAGGACAAGTCGGGTCGTTACATTCTCCCCCTCTTAAACAAACGTTCGTCCTCGAACGTGCTAAGAATTATTCTAGGTCACACAATTGATGATTTTACTTTTACACATATACTCATGGTTGATCCCACGTTATCGCATTTGAGATAAGCCTGACAACAACATCTCAATTGAGATTATTTCTTTTACCCATATTTATAAACCTTAAAACCAATTTCTTACACTCTAAACATTTTCAAAAAGCTTGACTTTCACATCAACACACTATATTAGTCTCAACTGGCTATAGTAACTCGTGCCTACGCACACATCAACCTTCTTGATAGTGTTGAAGTACTTCAAAAAATTTCTAGGGTGTTACATTCTCCCCCGCTTAGGATCATTCGCCCTCAAACACATAACATAACGTATCCTTTCTTTTGCACGTCTACATCCTCCAAATTTTACTAACTCCCAAATTTTCCAGAATTTTCGGCAGAGACTCCCCTGTAATTAGGCCTATCCACCTGCCAGAGTATCACCAAAACAACTCCTAACAACACATCCACAATCCAACAAAACACCACAATGTATATATCAATAACAATAATCTCAGCATTACAAGTACTGCATTATCATAATGATATCAGGACATGAAGCACATCATACGTATGCCCATCACCACATCCCTGGTCTTAAAAGTTGTTCATAATTAATTCCAGCATCATCAATTAACCTCATATTAACCAAAACCTCGTTCCAAATTTTCACAACACTGACGGATGTGAGGCATGAATATCTCATAATTATTTACCCGAATTAACGAGTCACATTTAATGCCACCTGGGCACCCACCTTATAGGCTAAAACTCAATGTCTACAGCATAATTATGGCTAGATAAGCACAGAAAAATATATAAGGATTATCAAATAAGCCTAACAGGAATGACTCCCTATTTATACTATAGTACAATTTAATTTCACAAAGGGAGAATTTCAAACTCATAAAAATCTTCACCACACGGACCTCGTCCTTATACCACTTCCACCGCGACTTGTAGCCCGGTTTAAATATTTCTCATCATATATAAAACGTGTGAGGATCTCGTCCTCAACTCCGAATCACAAGTATTTTGCACATTGTGCCAACTGAAATTTTTCATTTCCTTTCTTTCTTCTTTTCAATATATTTCGTAAATAGTTTTCACAATGCATAATGAACCCTCATACCGGTAGGGCATAAAATTCATAAAATTGGAATCAATTATTCCGAAATCACATCAAAACCCACTGTAGTGAATAATAAAAATTACTTTTGGACTTATAGCCCTCAATAGTGTGCAAAAATAAAAATGAAAGACTCGGGTTGTCATAATCAAATTTCCCAGCATGGATAACATATAAGTGGGTCACAAAATTACGAAGCTCACCTATAAGCGGAGCATAATAGGAGGACTCGCCTCAAAATTCATAACTGAATCAAATTAAGGAATATATACTTTTATAACAGATCAGGATCATACCTGTAACTACACTATCTGGTGTATCGGCCTCAGCCAATTCATAGCAATTATAACAACGGGTCGGGTCTCCACCTCTTAGGCTCCCTCTACCTGCCTGTCCTCCACTTCTAAATGGCTATGCACGTGGAGTATTAACTGAAATAAAGCTTGTAGCCGGAGTATTCTGATGAAATTTGCCTCTCCCAAATCTGGGACAATCTCTCATGATGTGCCCAGTATCACCACACTGATAACAACCTCTTTGCAGGTTTAGATGCTCATACTGAGTCTGTGCCAGATAACTAGAATAACCATTATAGAAACCCTGTGTCGGTGATGCATTAAAAGAACTTACTATAGCACCTCGAGTATTGTGACCCTGCTGATACAGAAATATAGAATTATTAAGGACGCGGGAATACCGCAAACCCCAACATCATCCCATACAAATCTCACATCTTAATCATATACAAGTTTCGGAGTAAATTTCAATACCACATAAATACATCTCAAGCCAAAACTGATATAATACATGACCTCGCAATATGATCGTTGATAGTGGACTCCCCTCACTTGACTCGAAACCATAGGACACAATCCGATGATCCACTATACTAACCTTTACCGCTCGTACGTCACCAGTCATAAGACATATCAAGCCATTTATTGGGTGCATGTCATCCTCGTGACAGACAAAATTGCTTCCTCGAGTGCCTTGACTGCTACTATGTACCTTTCACTAAATGGAAGTCCCATACGAACTATATAATCTTTAATGCCATCAACTATCTTCACATCTACATCCACCTCGTGACCCTACCACGATTGTGACGATTTGGCAACTAATTAAACGTTCTTAAGATCGTACTTATGAACCAGATGTAAGAACTTGCTGCATCCCAATGTGCAACAACTGAATGATCTCTCAATACTTACACATCCTCTATCTGGACATCACGTGGTAACAATGGTTGAGCAACACAAGCTCCCTTATAACCCCTCGATAGTATCACGAACCATTGGCGCATAGTCGATATCGAGTGCGCAATTTCATACACGAGTGGATGCAAAAGAACATAAGATATATGCTTCAAGCTGAATAAATGCCGCACGATAAGGAATGAAAGAAGCGAAAACTTTCTAATAGTTTCGTAGCCTCTCGAAGATAAGTACAGACGTCTCCGTACCGATCCGCAAGACTCTACTAGAATCATTCGTGACTCGTAGTACTGAGTCACGAACTCTAACTGAATACGTGGAATGATCACGAGGGCCGAATATACAATACTGTTTGATTAAAAATTAACACTACAATGAAATGAAAAGACTCCAAAGGGCTGCGATGACCAAGCAGCTCTACCTTGAATCCTTACGATCCCGCTTTAACTCTGCTCAAGTCCGATATCTTCAATACCTGGCTCTGCATAAAAATGTGCTGAAGTGTAGTATGAGTACACCATAGTCGGTACCTAGTAAGTATCAAGAATAACCTTAGTGGAGTAGAGGCGAGGTACAGTCAAGACACTCACTAGTCTAATAATCTGTGTAATATAATATATAAAATAATAGGGAACAAATAACAATAAGGGTAATAAAACAACCAGCGTTATGCACAGCAAGGCAACAAGAACAACATTCATATCGCTCAACAAGTAATAAATACAAGTACACTCAATTAAATCAAGATCTTTAAATAAATGTCTTGCACATATAATTCTTAGAAATAACTCTCTTTCAAATATAACTTTTTCAAATAATCATCTTTCAAACATAATTCTTTCAATAAATCTTTTCAAATATAATTTCCTCAAATAAATATCTTTCAAATACAATTCTTTCTACAAATATTTTCAAATATAATTTTCCCAAATAAATATCTTTCATATAATACTTTCTAAGTAAAAATCCTTACAAATAAATATTTTGAGTATAATTCTTTCAATAAGAAGTCACCCTGTGACACCTCATTTCATAATCTTAAAAATACGGGTCTCACCCCATTTTCATATATTTCCATGGCACATCGTGTCCATAATTAAATCATCATATTTTCTTGGCACCTCGTGCCCTCATTTCATATTACAACTGCACAGACAATTCATGTGCCAAATATCGTTATCATTTACCCACATCATCTCGCGACCACATATCATATCACAACTGCACGGACAATTCACGTGCTAATATCCTCATCATTTACTCACGGCACCTCATGCCCACATTTCATTTTATAATCCGCCTGGCCATAGCTACATGCTCTCAATTTCAACATAAATCAGATTTGTTATCAATTTACTAACAACAAGACAAATTTCACAAGGCATAAAAATAAACACAAGAAAATCACAATATCACATGAAAATCACCAACACCACAACTCCACATCATCACATATCGCCCCTGGCAATAGCCACCCTTATCTCTCCTATAACCACCTTTATCTCTCTTATAGCCACCCTTATCCCTCCGCCCTGAAACTATCAATAACAACCCTTATCGCTCCTATATCCACCCTTATCGCTCTGCCCAGATAATATTTCAACAAACACAGTAATAGTGAAATGCCACCCTTATACCCACATATTAGAAACGGTGAAATTACATCCTTATCTCCTCAAAATAATAACTCACACAACACGACAATTTACACGGAAAATTATCACAGCAACATACAAAATCAATTCATATCACAATTTGCCCAATGGCCACAACAAATTCCAAGGATATAACAAAATCAAATAAATTTTACAACAAATAGCCCAATGTCCCACACAATGTATATATAAAACTTCAAAAATACTCAACAGAGATAGAAAAATAATCAACATAGGGCACACCTTCTTTAATCCAGATTTAGATAATTATATTAACACCTCTTCTTAAGTTCATTTACTTAATTATTTGCCGAGGAAAATAAATTCATAATGAAATTAAATCCCACGAATATCAAACCATCAAACTCACGGAATTCACATAAATATACAGGTAACATGCACAACAAATCATCATATAAAAACAATTCAATAAATGCGAACTGAAGCATGGCAAACAAATGAGTAAATAAATGCCAATAAGTATCCAATTTACTACACAATATGCCCAAGACTTTAACTCAATAAAATGTGCACATATAAGTCCGAGTACGTACTCTTCACCTCGCGTACACGGCTTTTCACATTTTACAAATGGCACATAAGACTGTATGCCTAAAGGGTAATTCCCTCACTCGAGGTTAAGCAAGACACTTACCTTTTTTGAAGTTAGGCCAATATTCCAAAATAGCCTTCTTGCTTGAATTGACCTCCGGACAGCTTAAATCTATCCAAATTAATTGTATAACTTCATTAAAATTCATCAAAAATAATTCTGGATAATAAAACTTCGAATAGAAAATTTATTCTAAAAAACAACGAAAGTCAACGTGGAGCCCACCTCTCGGAACCCGACAGAATTTTTACGAAATCCGAACACCCATTCTAATACGAATTCAACCATACCAATTTTATCAAATTTCGATAACGAATCGACCTCAAAATCTTCAATTTAAAGTCTATAAAATTTCTATCATTTTCAACCCAAAACACTAATTTAATGATAAAAACAATAATATATTCGAGCAATTTAACCAAAATTGAGTTAAGAACTCTTACCCCGATCTTTCCCTTGAAAATCTCCCGAAAATCGCCTCTCCCCGAGCTCCAAATCCGCAAAGATGGTCCTATTTTTCGATCTTAAATCTGCTGACCAGTCATTTTCTCTATGCGATTGCGGCAATACACCCGCGATCGCGAATCACAAAATTTTCCAACCCTTTTTTACTCTATGCGATCGCGGCCATTCTCCCCCGATCGCGAAGAACAAATTTCCCAACAGCCTTGTCCAACTTCTTCCGGACAGTCTCTAGTATAAAGGTCATAACCTTTTGTAAAAAAACTCCAAATAATAAATGGTTTAACTTTCTGCATACTAGACACCAAGAGCTACAACTTTCTTGTTTTAGTTATCTCCCAATTCCTTAAACATTTGGATATATAAGCTTCCAAAGTCAGCCTTGTGCAACACAAATTTCTTTTTTGCAATTTCCAAACTCTTCCCGGACAGCCTATAATATATCAATCATAAATTTTGGTACACATCTCCAAATAAAAATTGGTTTGATTTTCTAAAACCTAGACACAAAGGGCTACAACTTTTATGCTTGGATAATCTCCAAATTCCTTATAGATTGCGAGATATAAGCTTCCAAACTCGGGTCAATGCAATAAAAAATTTCCTCTACGCGATCACGAAAGCCTTCCGCGATCGCATTACACGTGCCATTTTTTTCCATTTTGTGCTTCGCGACCGTGGCCAATTCCACGCGATCGCATAGCACACTGCTATAGCCAAAAACCAGCAACTATAAATGGCCTAGAAATAGTCTAAAACCATCCTGAAACTCACCCAAGCAACTCGGGACCCCGTCCGAACATACCAACAAGTCTCAAAACATATTACGGACTTAGTCGAAACTTCAAATCACATCAAAAAATGCTATAACCACGAATCATACCCCAATTCAAGCCTAATGAACTTTGAAATTTTAAATTCTATATCTTGTGTCGAAATACATCAAATCAATTCGGAATGACTTCAAATTTTGCACACAAGTCATAATTGACATAGCGAAGCTATTCCAATTTCTAGAATTGGATTCCGGCCCCGATATCAAAAAGTCAACCCCCCGGTCAAACTTCCCAAAAATTCATCTTTCACCATTTCAAGCCAAATTTCTCTACAGACCTCCAAATAATTTTTTGAACACGCTCCTAAGTCCATAATCACCATACGGAGCTATTGACATCATCAAAATTCCATTCCGAAGTCATTTGCTCAAAATTCAATCCGGTCAACTCTTTCCGTTTAAGCTTCTAAATAAATATTGTTCTTTTAATTAAATTCTGAATCTTCATTAATTCAAACTCGACCGCACCCGCGGTTTATAATACATATTGAAAAGCTTCTCGAGACCTTAAGTCACTGAACGGGGCATTAATTCTTAAAACGACAAGTCGGGTCATTACATTTACTTGTATTCATGAGGGCCAAAATGCCATAAAATATTTTAGGCTATGTACGATAATTCGAACAAGTCTAGTCTTTGCCTTACTTTGTTTTAAGGCGTTTTGGGGATTCGATGTTATCAGAACTATTTCCCCAAGTAGGTAGCCGAGATTCTAGTTTGCCGAGGGTAGTCTTTAGAACTAGACAATGCCAAATAAGCATCATGTCCTCCAGTGTTTTTAACGCGAAACGGCCTTAGCCTTTAAATCCGGGAAATGCCAAATAAGCTTTATGCCCTTGAGTTTTATTAACTCGGAACGGCCTTAGCCATTAAATTCGGGCAATGCCAAATAAGCTTTACGCCCTAGAGTTTTATTAACTCAGAACGGCCTTAGCCTTTAAATTTGGGCAATGCTAAATAAGCTTTATGCCCTAGAGTTTTATTAACAAGGAATGGCCTTAGCCTTTAAATTTGGGTAATGCTAAATAAGCTTTATGCACTTGAGTTTTATTAACTCAGAACGGCCTTAGCCTTTAAATTCAGGCGATGCCAAATAAGATTTATGCCCTCGAGTTTTATTAACCCGGAACGGCCTTAGCCTTTAAATTCGGGAGATGCCAAATAATCTTTATGCCATCGAGTATTGTTTAACATAGAACGTCCTTAGCCTTTTAAGTTAGGCAATGCCTACAGTCCCCGAGTGAAGTGAATGTTTGAATCGGATTAAGGTGGCCATCGAGCTTGGCATCGATCGACAGTTTACCTTTAGGCTCGATGCCTAGTCCCCCAGTAAATGTTCGAACTCGAATTTAAGATTCCCCTTAGGCTTGATATGTTTAAGTGTAGGAAATTTCTTGAGAAATGCAAGAAACATTTTTTAGGACGAGATGTTTATATGCAAAGAAGGCTCTTTTATTCTTGCGCATAATAGTTGTACATGTTTAGTGTCAGGGCTTGATTTATTTGAGTGGGAACGGTTCTTTTGACCGTTTGTCCCTTATAATAAATCCTATTAATCGTGGCCCTTTAATCACGAGGATCTCCCCCCCCCCCCCCAGTGTTTGAGGTTGACCGAAGAGAGGCCTCGAATGTTGTCATGATCATTGCAACCGATTCGTAGTCGGTCTTTGATTTTAAGTTAGCACGATTTTACTTGGAGAAAACACCTTGCAAAAAACCCATTTGGGACAAAATCGGTCCAAGAGAAAATAGTGCAATGCGTGCTTTCAGACCTAGGTTCTTGTATCGTCCTTTGTAGTTTGCCTGCAAGTGTTAGTTTGAAATGTAAACAAAAATAAAAGAGAGAATAGGGTTCGTACCTTAGTAATAATATCGCTTAAAGTGAATTATATTCCAGTTGTTCGGTAATTGCTCGCCGTTCATTGTTCCGAGCTTATAAGATCCCTTTCCGATGATCTTTATAATTTGGTGCAGTCCTTCCCAGTTCGTCCCCAGTTTCCCTTCGTTTGGGTTTTGGGTGTTCAGTGTAACCTTTCTTAATACTAAGTCCCCAGTATTGAAATATCAAAGGTTAGCCCTTCGATTATAATATCTCTCGATCTGCTATTTTTGTGCGGCTAAACGGACAATGGCGGCTTCGCACCTTTCATCTATTAGTTCCAAGATCGTGCTCATAGTCTCGTCATTTGATTCCCTTGTTGCATGTCGGAATCTAATGCTTGATTCTCTGACCTTGACCAATATTAAAGCTTTGGTGCTGTAAACCAAAGAAAATGGTGTGGATCTGGTACTGGACTTCGATGTTGTACGGTATGCCCATAGGACCTCAGGTAGCATTTCTTTCCATTTTCATTTGGCGTCGATCAACCTCTTTTTGAGGTTTTAGATTATAGTTTTGTTGGTGGATTCTTCTTGTCCGTTCGCACTAGGGTGGTAAGGAGTTGATAAGATCATTTTGATCTTATGGTCTTCAAGAAACTTGCTTACTTTGCTGCCGATAAACTGCTTTCCGTTGTCGCACACAATCTCGGCCGATATTCCGAATCGACATATAATGTGATCCCAGATAAAATCGATGACTTCTTTTTCTCTGACCTTTTCATATGCCTGTGCTTCTACCCATTTAAAAAAATAGTCATTCACAAAAAAAATAAATTGGGCCTTACTGGACGCCTGTGGAAGCGGGCCAACCATGTCCATCCCCCATTTCATGAACGGCCATGGTGACAAGACCAAATGCAACATCTCTCCTTCTTGATGAATCATCGGAGCATGCCTTTGGCATCCATCGCATTTTCGAACAAACTCCTTAGCTTCTCTTTCCAGGTCGATCTAGTAGTAACCTGCTCTAATTATTTTTCGCACTAGTGATTCGGCACCTGAATGATTTCCACAAGTACCCTCGTGGATCTCCCTCGTAACATACTCAGTATCCCTCGGCCCTAGATATTTTGTGAGTGGACCATCGAATGTTCTTCTAAATAAGGTTCCATCTTCGGCTAGGCTAAATCGGGCTGCTTTTGTACGCAAGGCCCTCGATTCTTTTGGGTATGAGGGAAAATTTCCGGTCTTGAGATACTCTATTACTTGTTCCTCCAGTCCTAAGTTAGGCTTGTCAAGTTGATCTCGGCTTGGCCTTTTTCCACCACCGATCTCATAAGCTGCACGACTTCCCCTAAATTGAACTCGTTATCTTCGACTAACGATTGCAAGTTAGCGAGGGCATCAGGTTCGCCATTTTGATCCCGAGGTACGTGTTCACAGTCCATTCTTTGAACCGATGTAATGTCACATGTAACTTGTCTAAGTATCTCAGCATTCGTTCTTCTCTAACCTCAAATGTTCTGTTAATTTGGTTTACCACAAGGAGGGAGTCGCACTTGGCTTTGATCACTTCTGCTCCCAAGCTTTTGGCCAATTTGAGGCCTGCAATCATGGCCTCATATTTGGCCTCGTTGTTAGTTAATTTCACAGTCTTAATAGATTGTCTAATTATATTACCTGTCGGTGGCTTTAGTACGATACCAAGTTCGGATCTTTTGGCATTCGAGACCCCGTCTGTAAAGAGGGTCCAGTTTCCCGAAGAATTCCCTGAGTTAACCAATAACTCTCTTTCGACCTCAGGTATCAGGGCCGGTGTAAAGTTGGCCACGAAGTCTGCCAATATTTGGGACTTAATGGCGGTCTGAGGTCGATATTTAATAGCGTACCCACTTACATCCATGTCCCATTTGGCCAATTGGCCCGAGAGTTCGGGTTTATGCATAACGTTCCTTAACGGGTAAGTAGTTATGACACATATGGGTTTGATATTAGAAGTACGGTTTTATCTTCCTCGAGGCACTTAGCAAAGCGAGCGCCAATTTTTCCAGGTGGGGGTATCTAGTTTTGGCCTCACCCAAAGTCTAGCTAACATAATAAATAGGAAATTACGTACCTTGTTCATCATTGTCATGATTTATTGGAGTAAGGATTGAGGGTTTATATCATTTTTTATCGATTACTCTCCAAAAAATGAGGGGACTATCTGTATACGGGTAAACTCGAGCTCGATGCGCGATCGAGTACGTGGAACAATAGACCGGGTTTAGGAAGAACAAGGTACGCAATTTCTGATTTATTATGTTAGCCGGACCTTGGGTGAGGCCGAAACTAGATACCCCCACCTGGAAAAATTGGCGCTCGCTTTGCTAAGTGCCTCGAGGAAGCTAAAATCATACTTACAATGTCACCCCATATGTGTCATAACTTCTTACCCGCTAAGGAACATTATGCATAAACCCAAACTCTCGGGCCGGCTGGCCAAATAGGCAGTGCAAGTAAGTGGTACGATATTGAATATCGACCTCGGACCACCATTATGTCCCAAATATTGGCAGACTTCATGGACGACTTTACATCGGCCTTGATACCTAAGGTCGAAAGAGAGTTATTGGTTAACTCAGGGACATCTTAAGGAAACTGGACCCTCTTTACAAACGGGGCCTCGAACGCGAAAGGCTCCGAACTTGGTATTGTACTAAAGCCACAGGTAATATAATTAGACAATCTATTAAGACTGTGAAATTGACTAACAACAAGGCCGAATATGAGGTCATGATTGCAGGCCTCAAATTAGCCAAAATCTTGGGAGCAGAGGTGATCGAAGCCAAGTGCGACTCACTCTTTGTGGTAAACCACATTTACTGAACATTTGAGGTCAAAGAAGAACGAATGCTGAGATACTTAGACATGTTACAGGTGACATTACGTCGGTTCAAAAAATAGATTGTGCAACACGTACCCCGGGATCAAAACAGCGAAGCTGATGCCCTCGCTAAATAGGGATCGTCGGTCGAAGATAATGAGTTCAATTCAGAAGAAGTTGTGCAGCTAATGAGATCGGTGGTGGAAAAAGGCCACGCCGAGATCAACTCGACAAGCCTAACTTGGGACTGGAGGAACAAGTACGTAGAGTATCTTAGGACCGGAAATTTTCCCTCAGACCCAAAAGAATCGAGGGCCTTGCGTACCATCATACTATTTGCAAAATGCTATGATAACTGCTCCAGGAAACCCAACGTGAAAGGGTAAGTGTAAACACGTAAGAAACCCTCCACGTGGGTGGTAATTGATTCTTTAGGGGTAGTGACCACTACATGTTTGCCTACCCAGTTGCAATCCTATTTAACCTTATCGAGGATGTTGTTAGTAAATGTACATATGTACCTCGACACTGGTTCACATCGACCCAGTACCGTAAGCGTATTCTCAACCTTGAAGTCAGCCACAGTAGGGCACCTAGTAGGGAAGTATGATCTCAAAAGGGGGTTCCTCAGTAGCATCATGAGGAACTGTAACACCCCGGAAATATTTTAAAGTACTTAAGCGCTATTAAGAAAGTTGATGTACGCTAATTATATTATTTTGTGTGCATACAAGGACTATTAGTATAATGGATATCAATTGGATATGATAATAAGTGTACGAGTCATATTATAAGTAATGTGAGGTTTAAAGAAAGCCCTAAGTCTAAGCCAAGATGGAAATTACGTGATAGACTAAAAATCCAAATGAGTACGCACAAGACCAAACTTTGGACGAGCAGTTATGACCAAATTACCAAAGGCTGGAAGAATGTGATTCTGCGGTCAGATGTGCAACAGCAGAATCATTATGCGAACCGCAAAACTGATTCTATGACCACAAAATGGTCGAAGACCTGACCACTGCAGCCCAGTTCTGGGCATCAGCTTTGCGATCCATTATGCAACCCGCATACCAATTGTGCGGTCCATTATACGATCGCACACCTGAGTTCGGAGGGTTAATTTTTTTATTTTCATAACCCGACCCCATTTTGATAAATAGACTTTGGGGCTTATTTTGGGCAAATTATATGAGGTTTTAAGAGAGAAGTGATAGTTTTCTAGAGAGAGGAAGTAGATGAAGTATTTGTTTCACCAAGATCTTGTTCAAGCCTTGAAATCCAACAAAGAAATCTCACAAAATCTTCAATCAAGAGGTAAGATTCAAACCTCTAGTCTTCAATTTTGAGTTTGGGGTAAAAGAAGGGTGATTGGAAGTATGATTCTTGGGTGTAAGATTATTATGTATATATGCTTCTGCCAATAAGGTTTGTGGGAAGATTGTTGAGCTCAAATAAGTAAAGATTGGGTTGTGGAATGAAGGAAATCTTATAGAAGAACCTTGTAGCCAAATTTGCACAACTAGTGTTTGATAAAATGCTCAAATGAGTTGAAACCATGAATACCTTCCTAATTTGTGTTCAATTTGGTTATGTCTCAAAATAGATTGGGATCGCTAAAATTTCAGGAACGTTGTAGTAATTTAATTAAATCTCAAAGCGAGGTATGTTGGCTAAACTACACTCTTAGAATTGAATTCAATGTTGAGCTCAAATAAGTAAAGATTGGGTTGTGGAATGAAAGAAATCTTATAGAAGAACCTTGTAGCCAAATTCGCACAACTAGTGTTTGATAAAATGCTCAAATGAGCTGAAACCATGAATACCTTCCTAATTTGTGTTCAATTTGGTTATGTCTCAAAATAGATTGGGATCGCTAAAATTTCAGGAACGTTGTAGTAATTTAATTAAATCTCAAAGCGAGGTATGTTGGCTAAACTACTCTCTTAGAATTGAATTCAATGATGTTCCCGTAAGTTTCAAGTATTGTTGTCTCAAGTTCCTTATTCTATGCTCTGAGTTGTTCCCAATAAATTTGATTGTCTCGAATAAGTAAAGTGTCGAGAATTATGTATTCAAAACGTGTTCTGAATGTTCCTATCACATTATGTTATCTTTTGGAAATGTGTTCAAGAATGATATGTGTATTAAAATGCTATGTCTTTGAGTTATGTTTCAAATGAAGGTTATGATGCTAAATTATGTGAGAAAACTCAATATGCTTAAGATTCTTAATTACTCGATTATAATATAAACTTGTGCTTCGATTGCCAATCATTTTACTCCATTTCTTGGAAAGAAATCTATTGTATTTAAAGTCTTCATTACTAATGAACCTAAAGTTGTGATTTCCAGCATATTCTATTTTTTGGTATTTATGATAATGACCCATGAAAGGAAAGAAATAAAAGTGTGGAATATGAAATACGACCACCGTGCCATGAATGATGAATCATATGTATGGACAATAGAGCCAATAAAATAATGATGTTGAAAGTGATTGAAAGTGCCAATGAGGCTATATACGGTATGATAAGTTATGAGGTAAACATATTTGTATTGTTGTCTCCTTTGTAAGAAAATCAAAAATATTTTTGGGAGTATCGATAGTCACCGAGGAAGGGTAGGTTGACATAACCTAACCCCAAAACTATACGTGCCGGTGTAGGAGTAGATTGTAATTATTCCCCGTATTTGGGGTGAGATTGATGTGATAAAATTATTCTCCTTAATTGGGATGAGTTGATTGATATAAAAGGATGATGTCGATCCATACGGCATTGTGGTGAGATGGCCTAGGCGATCGGGTCGTGATCGGACACCATGCCACACACATGGTGGTGATTGTGCTGGAAATTGTAATTGAAATTGTGATTTTTGTTGATGTCTCGGATGAGACGGTCTAGACAATTGGGTAGTGATCGGACTCCGTGCTAAAAATACGGTGGTATTGGTATTGTGAATATTGGTTTTGTGAATATTAGTATTGTGAACAGTGGTATTACGAACAATGGTATATCGATGCTAAAGATCTCCCAACCAAAAATAATATTATCATCATATTTTGATTATCACTTCCTAGTGTTATCTTCATATTTTGGAAATTATTATGTTTTAACTTGGCATTTGAATATCATTGATTGTTGATTATGACTTGCTGCTTCTATGGTTTTCCCTTTCTTATATTGGCATTCTATTTTGAAAGAAGACTGTTTGCTTTACATACTAGTACTATTCCATATGTACTAGCGTCCTTTTTGTCGGGGGCGCTGCATATTCAATGGATGCACGTGGTTCATCAGCAGACAGCTTTGGTCCTTGTTAGCAGTCACTCTCTATTCAGCAGGTTTTGGTGAGCCCTACTCTATTCAGGGCCTGATGTCATTTGAGTTGTACGTTGTGTTTTGAGGTATAGCCGGGGCCTTGTTGCCGGCACTTCCATACTACTCTTGTGTTGTACTTAGAGGTTCCGTAGATAGGTTGTGGGTGGTGTTTTATGTGGGGAATTGAACTAGAAATGTTAGTATTTGGGAAATATATTTTTTTTATTATATCTATAAACTTGTAATATTTTGGAAATTATGAATGAAGTTGTTAATGGATATGAAATGGGAGTTGTTAATAAAATCTTTTCAATGTTTGATTAATGGTGTACATCTTCTGTTTATTCATGGATGAGTTTGGGTAGAAGAAAATCTAATAGGCTTGCTCGGCCGGGTTCACTCAGTTGAGCGCCGGCCGCACTTCCCGAGTTTGAGATGTGACAAACTTGGTATCAGAGCTTAAGGTTTTAAAGTATCCTAGGATGTCTTGGATACGTGTCTTGAAGAGTCCTTCTTATCTATGTGTTGTCGACCACATCTATAGTGAGGAGGCTACTTGGATATTTAGGAATTTCTCACTTCTATGATACTCCTGATCGTGCGATGGAGCTCAAGATGGGAAGCTAATTTCCTCGTTATGTCTCATTTTCCATATGAGTAACCCACGGTTTAGAGTCAGCAAGGAAGGAATGAAAGAACCAGTTTCTAAATGAAGTATCCTTGTCCCTATTAATGTTATCGTGCCACCGGATCATGTGGTAAGAGCACCTAAGAAACGAAAGATGGTTGTTTGTACCAATAAGCTGGAATGTTTGATTTGTAAGAAACGCCACTTGGGGACGTGTTGAATGACTCTTGAAATATGTTATGATTGTGGAGTCGAGGGGCATCAAGTAAGGTACTGCCCTGTCAATCTAAAGTTATCAAGTAATTCACTCCTATCTATATCGTTATGAACACCACATGACTCTTCCTTGTTGTATATGTGCACCGATATTGAAGAGCTCTCATAAACATGGTCTTAACAAGATGTTGAATCACAAAATATTGCATGTACCTACTCTTTGAACGAGATGCATTTTTTGTGAATCCACTCTATCACAAATTCTCTTATTTACAACCTCTTGTGGAATTGAGCTCTATAATTATGTCCTTGAATTAAGTTATAACTCTAGGATTAATACTTCCCACTTGCTTTCCTAAATTCTCAACAAGGGACTATACCTGATGAATTTCTTACGGAACCTTTTGATTCAAATGGATAACATCTGCTCATTTGTGCCTATGCACGCACCACCATAATATTTACCTATGTGGTATCAAATCTAATGTAAAGCAGCCTAGTATTGACATCCTTCTTGAGCCACTCTTTTTCTGTCTGGTGTATGTGGCTCATATGGTTTGAACAATCACTTTGTTCCTTGGTGTATATTATCATGAATCCCTTTCACCGTCTAGTAACATGAGAGCATATTGATTTGAAAGACAAGTTCGTCGTATCTCTAGTCCTCTCACATAGGATCAACTATTGGCAAAGGTTAAGTTGTGAGAATGATAATAATCTCGCAAGTGTTCAACTTCTTTTTTTCAACCTCCTGGGTTTGTGGCATAGATTCCTTGTGTCAAATACGGTTAAGAGCGTAATGCAACTTCGTGTATCTTCAAACCCATATCACATTCAGGGTGTTAGAATATTCTTATTTCGACTTAAATTGATTTTTCCTACATTCCAAGAGGCGACTAGTGTCACATACTTGGCTATCTCTCTTTGAGGCCTACTATTGCCGAACAAGGCACATATGGAATGAAACAATTGTTGTTGTCCTTTTCATGACTCATTTCTTTTAAATCTCAGAATCATGAACATAGTCCCTAAATAATCAATGCCTACTAGGCAACTCTATGCCTTATTTGTCGAATCAATGATGTCATCACAATGATTAACCATGCCAGTGCCATTGGTAGTAACCTTTATGTATCTTAGGATATAACTTCTTGAAATACCCTTCTCGGTACCTTGATGGATTCTTGAATAATCCAGCCGAATCTCGAACCTCGTTTTCCCTATTTATAGTAAACCTATGTGGGTTAAAGGTTCAAATATGTCAAAGAAGAAGAATCATCCCGTGATCAAGTATATTGGATAGAAAGTTTTATGGTCATATTCATGCTAGCACATCTTAGAGTAATTGTTGGAGGTCGCCAAAGGTTTAGTTTGGGTGTTCGGCGTAGAGATTTAGAATTGAAGAAAGTGAACGGGTTATTCTCAGTATTTTCTCCATGAGGATGTTATATGAATTGATAATAGAGGTAAAGTATGTGTAATCACAATTGGCCATATAAACTCTTGAAGGAAATAGGCCAAACTATGAGTATGATGTTTCCCTATTATTGTCTTCCGTGTACCCGGTGTTTCATGTGTCTATGTCTAAGGAGGTAATTAGGAATCCTTTGTATATCGTTCCGGTGGAGGTTATTGAAGGTGAGGTTAATGGATAGTTAGCTTATGAAAAGTACCTAATTGTCATCCTTGTTAGATAAGTCTGGAAGTTGAGATTGCCTACGTTAATGTGTTATGGCAAAATCTGTAAGTCGAGAAGGTCACCTTGAAGGCCGAAAGTGTTGTGGAAAGAAAATATTTTCTCTTTGTTGTATAGCAAGTGGTTGTGATTTGAAAGGTCTTTTCTATGTGTTATGATTTAAATATGTGCAGCTCATGTCCAGATATCACTCCTGATAGTATAATACCTATAATGATGAGATTAATGTTGTTGATATACATTGTGATGCTTTGTCGAGTTGTGGATGTGTTGATAGGGTGATTTTAGTGATTCTCTGGCATGTGGAAATACCCAGTTACAGGGGAAACTCTTTCGAAATTTTTAAGAATTTATAAAGATAGCTGAATTTTAAGGGCCATAAGTAAGATGAGATTTTGGAAAGGAAGTATAAGAACCATGTAGTCATAAATGCCTATGCATAATGATTGGACGTAAATGGATGGTAACTCTATTATTAGAAGTTACTTGTAAAACATTCTAAGATGAATGTTCTTAAGTGGGGGAGAATGTAACACCCCGAAATATTTTAAAGTACTTAAGCGCTATTAAGAAAGTTGATGTGCACTAATTATATAATTTTGTGTATAGATGAGGACTATTAATATAATGGATATCAATTTAATATGATAATAAGTGTACGAGGCATATTATAAGTGATGTGGGGTCTAAGGAAAGCCCTACGTCTAAGCCAAGATGGAAATTACATGATAGACTAAAATTCCAAATGAGTACGAATAAGACCAAACTTTGGACGAGCATATCTACATATATATAAGTAGTTATGTGATGATCAACCTATCAAATGAAATATCTTCGAATCTAGTTTCTAACTCTTCAAACCGTTCATCATTTTGTCACTCCTAAAAGAAGTTATGACCAAATTACCAAAGGTTGGAAGAATATAATTCTACGGTCAGATGTGCGACCGCAGAATCATTATGCGAACCGCAAAACTGATTCTACGACCGCAAAATGGTCGCAGACCTGACCAGTGAAGCCCAGTTCTGGGCATCAATTTTGTGATCTATTGTGCGAACCACATACCGATTGTGCCGTCCATTATGCGACCACACACCTGAGTTAGGATGGTTAATTTTTCTATTTTCATAACCTGACTCCATTTTGATAAATAGGCTTTGGGGCTTATTTTTGACAAATTATCTAAGGTTTTTAGAGAGAAGTGAGAGTGTTCTAAAGAGAGGAAGTAGATGAAGTATTTTTTTCACCAAGAGCTTGTTCAAGACCTGAAATCCAACAAGGAAACCTCACAAGATCTTCACTCAAGAGGTAAGATTCAAACCTCTAGTCTTCAATTTTGAGTTTGGGGTAAAAGATGGGTGATTGGAGTACGATTCTTGGGTGTAAGAGTATTATGTATATATGCTTCTACCAATAAGGTTTGTGGGAATATTGTTGAGCTCAAATAAGTAAAGATTGGGTTATGGAATGAAGGAAATCTTGTAGAAGAACCTTGTAGCCAGATTTGCACACCTAGTGTTTGCTAAAATGCTCAAATGAGTTGAAACCATGAATACCTTCCAAATTTGTATTCAATTTTGTTATGTCTCAAAATAGATTGGGATTGCTAGAATTTCCGGAATATTGTAGTAATTTAAGGAAAGCTCAAAGCGAGGTATGTTGGCTAAATAACTCTCTTAGAATTGAATTCAATGATGTTCGCATAAGTTTTAGGTATGGTTGTCTCAAGTTCCTTATTCTATGTTCCGAGTTGTTCCCAATAAATTTGATTGTCCCAAATAAGCAAAGTCGAGAATTATGTATTCAAAATGTGTTCTGAATGCTCCTATCACATTATGTTATCTTTTGGGAATGTGTTCAAAAATGATATGTGTATTAAAATGCTATGTCTTTGAGTTGTGTTTCAAAAGCAGGTTATGATGACAAATTGTGTGAGAAAACTCAATATGCTTAAGACTCTTAATTGCTCATATGTGTACCTAAAGTCTTGATTTGAAATGTCTTATTGTTGATAATCTATAAAGATGGCTGGAAGTGAAATAAGTGAATTGGGGATATAAAGTGTGGCCAACGTGCCAAGAGTGAAAGTTATACTTGTGGACAATGGTGCCAATAAAATGAAATGATGTGATAAAGATTATGAAAAGAGCTTTGATTCAACTGTTCTAAAATTAACTTCGAAAATAGAATTGCCTTAAAGCTTATGAACTCAAGTGATGCTCATATGTGGCTGTTTTAACTAATGCTATTCTTTATAAGTAGTTTCGATGTGTTTTGCGTTCTTACATATTCGTAAGTTGAAATTGTGTATTTCCCTTTTTGGGGAAAAAGCATTTCAACAATAAATGATGTGTTACTCGGTTATGATTTTAACTTGTACTTCGATTGCCAATCATTTTATTCCATTTCTTGGAAAGAAATCCATTGTGTTTAAAGTCTTTATTACTAATGAATATAAAGTAATGATTTCCGGAATATTCTATTTGTTGATATTTATGATGATGACCCATGAAAGGAAAGAAATAAAAGTGTGGAATATAAAATACGGCCACCGTGCCATGACTGATGAATCATATGTATGGCCAAGAGAGCCAATGAAATAATGATGTTGAAAGTGGTTGAAAGTGCCAATGAGGCTATATACGGTATGAAAAGTTATGATGTAAACGCATTTGTATTGTTGTCTCCTTTATAAGAAAATCAAAAATATTTTTGGGAGTATCGATAGTTACCGAGGAAGGGTAGGTTGACATAACCTAACCCCGAAACTACACGTGCCGGTGTAGGAGTAGATTGTAATTATTCCCCATATTTGGGATAAGATTGATGTGATAAAATTATTCCCCTTAATTGGGATGAGTTGATTGATATAAAAGGATGATGTTGATCAATACGGCATTGTGGTAAGATGGCCTAGGTGATCAGGTCATGATAGAAAATCATGCCGCACACATGGTGGTGATTGTGCTGGAAATTATAATTGAAATTGTGATTGTTGTTGATGTCTCGGATGAGACGGCCTAGCCGATCGGGTCGTGATCGGACTCCGTGCTACAAATACGGTGGTATTGGTATTGTGAACATTGGTATTGTGAACAGTGGTATTGCGAACAATGGTATATTGGTGCTAAAGATCTCCCAACCAAAAATAAAATTATCATCATATTTTGATTATCACTTCCTAGTGTTATCTTCATATTTTGGAAATTATTATGTTTTAACTTTGCGTTTGAATATCATTGATTGTTGATTGTGACTTGCTGCTTCTATGGTTTTTCCTTTCTTATATTGGCATTCTATTTTGAAAGAGGACAGTTAGCTTTACATATTAGTACTATTCCATATGTACTAACGTCCCTTTTGTCGGGGGCGCTGCATCTTCAATGGATGCACATGGTTCATCAGTAGGTAGCTTTGGTCCTCGTTAGCAGTCACTCTGTATTCAACATATTTTGGTGAGCCCTAATCTATTCTGGGCCTGATGTCATTTGAGTTGTACATTGTGTTTTGAGGTATAGCCGGGGCCTTATTCCCGGTACTTTCATACTACTCTTGTGTTGTACTTAGAGGCTCCGTAGATAGGTTGTGGGTGGTATTTGATGTGGGAAATTGAACTAGAAATGTTGGTATTTGGGAAATATATTTTTTTCATTATATCTATAAACTTGTAATATTTTGGAAATTATAAATGAAGTTGCTAATGGATATGAAATGGGAGTTGTTAATAAAATCTTTTCAATGCTTGATTAATGGATTACATCTTCTCTTTATTCATGGATGAGTTTGGATAGAAGAAAATCTAACAGGCTTGCTCGGCGGGGTTCACTCGGTTGAGCGTCGGTCGCGCTTCACGAGTTTGGGGCATGACAGGAATGTTATCAGAAGGTTTTGAAGAAGAAGGTACTTCTTTTTGAGAAATAGACTTTGAAGTCTTGGCCATTTCTATAGAAAAACGAAGGAAAAAATTTGTTGATAAGGGGAAGCTCTGAGGTCATCAATGGGGAAACCAGAAGATGAAGAAGATAGAGTTTTCTCAGAAACAAGAAGGATTTGAAGCGTAAAGGTTTTAAAAAATTGGTTAAAGGGTATTTATAGGTTTCTCAAGCAGCAGTTCATCCCCGAGGCGGCCGACCGCCAACTGACACACATTTAATGCCTCGAAGATCGGACCGATGGGACGTTTCCATTGTTCTTATCATCTATGCCATGCATCTATCGTCATCGTCATGATTTATCGAAGTAATGATCGAGGATTCATATCATTTTTTATCGATTACTCTCCAAAAAATGAGGGAACTATTTGTATACGGGTAAAACCAAGATCGATGCTCGGTCGAGTATGTGGAGCAATAGACCGGGTTCGACACATCTACAATAGAGAAGTTATAAATGAAATCAAGCTCGATATCGAGGTTCGAAGTTCGACAAGACCATCAGACTTGCCCTCGAGTTTACCGAGGGCATGACCGATCCTGCTTCTAACGACCTCGAGGAAAGGTTTCGCCAGCTCATCCAACAAGGATCCGTGATTCTCGCCATTAATCAATCATTATGGCAGAAATCACGGAATTAACTCAAAAAAGAAGCCAACGGTCTACCTAGTTTCTTATAAAATAATGGAGCTTCATCTCCGTCAATATATATGGGAAACTTAGTAATTCATAAGGGACATATTACAAAGACTTAAAAGAACAACATACTATCTTTTTGAGCTTTGTTCGTGTTATTTTGGCTTCAATAATATTATTCTCAAATTGGAAGGAAGTTAACTTTGCAAGGCTTAAGTTGTTCAATATGTGTGGTTTGCACTTGTGTTTCTATTTATTTTCTCATATTAAATTATATTTTTCACTTTGTATCAAATTATATCACATATCCTTAAAACCACGTATAAATTTAATTATTATTCGATTTTTAGGGTAAACAATGAGATTAACAATTCATTCCAAATGACTTTTTCTCTATGACAGGTACCCTCATAGTTGTTAGCTTTAAGTTTTAATGATGACAAATTGAGAACATCTACTGATCCAATATTGTTACCAGGAATAACAAGAAAGAGGCAGCAAACAAATGGAGCTAAATTGTCGTGATTGATTTATTCCTAAAGGAAAGAGGAGCAGAGCAAACAAAGGAAAGAAGCCAGGGACAAGCGGAACAAAATTGAAGGTGATTAATGATTCCGGAAGGAAGGAGGAGCGAAGGAAGGGGAAATCGATACTAAAAATTGTCAAATCCGAAGATGACTTGTAACGATCCAATCGGTCTTTTTATGTATTTGAGCACCGATTCTCCATTTGATATTTCCCGTGTGCTCGATTGTTATTTTGAGACTGGCAGAAATGGTTGGTTTGGTTCCGAGAAGGTTTCAGAGTGAATTAACACACCTAATCCCGTTATTGGAGGCTTAAGTTGTAAAAATTGACCAAGGTTAAAGTTAAATTCAATCATATAAAAATCAAAGAGAAGATAACTAAGCTCCATGAATTAGTGTTTTAAAAGATTTTTTGGGACTAGCCTCGGGGTTTGCCCCGGGGTGCGGCACTATTAAAATACCTTAACGCTCACGTGCGGGGCTTAGTTCTGTGAGACTTTCACCTCAAAGCGTACAATTGTGCGCCTTAAACATACCTAACTCTCATTGCTTAGGGCTCGCCTAATAGTTCCTATACAAATAATATGTCAAATTTATTAACTAGCACTATTGACCCTCAAAATTCTTCAACAAATTGATGATTAAAGTTCTATTCATCACGAATATGAAGATTAAGAATAGATCTAATAACGAACCATAGTATTGCATAAATCGTGAGGGTGAATATTATTTGAATATTCTTTTTGAAAATACATAGCCAAATTTTATATCTTTACTTGCTAGATCTTCATGTTTTCGTTCTATGTCCTTCAAAATTATCGGACTTTTCTTATTTTGCTATCTCAAAGTAATTTTATATTTATTCATGAAGGAATAATATTTTAAATTGCGATATTGATGAAATTTATCGAGTATTTACTTTTCGGGAGGTAAAATGTATAGTTTGATAATATTTTTTAAGAAATTATAATTTTTAATTGTTTGAAAGTTAAGACGTTATAGTTGATTGGGCTTATTAAGCAACACCATCATATAAATAACCTGCTTAGTAAGTAACACATGTAATTAAAGTGCATAACGAAAATTGTCAATAGATATACAATTATAGACAACCTATTGCAATTGTTTAGACAAAAGAAAGATTGTATATGTACGATCAAAAACTCCCAAAAAATCACAAGACCTAATTTTATTAGGGATGTGCATTTTTTCCCTTTTGAAACTCATTTGGGTTATGGGTCAAATCACATTAAGGAAAAAATAGATTTAGTGGGTATGACCCATTTAAGCTTATGTGGTATTTATTTTTGGATTTGAAAAATTAAATTTTATGCCATGTCATATTTATGGTAGGGTTTGAGCCAAAATAACTTTTAAGCAACAATGATAAAGTTTAGTTACTTTTAAGTGACAAAAAATAGTTAAGTGACTTTAGTGAAATTAAAAGATAGTTGAATGACAAGAGTGGGTTGCTCTAGTGGTGAGTACCCTCCATTTTCAGCCAATAGGTTGTGAGTTCGAGTCACTCCAAGAGCAAGGTGGGAACTCTTGAAGGAAGGGAATAAAAAAATAGTTGAATAACCATCATTGAAATTAACCCCAATTTGCCTTCGCAAACTACTGTCTTGCTTTTTCCTTAAATGACTTTTTCCCGGAATGGTTATCCAATTTTCGAAATGTTGTTCGATATTCTCAATTATTTTCATTATGCATTTGTTTTGCAGTCTCGTACTAAATAGTGACTCATAAAATCGCTTAAACTAAAAATAATCGGCGAATATAAAATATATATATACTTCGTATATAATATATGTATACTAATTAGAAAAAATAAACAGTAAAATCAGCTAACTATTTGTGTAAATTTGCCTTTTCAAAAGAGAGTTACTACCTTTATACTTACTATACTTTGACCTGCTCTTCTCTAAGCTACTACCTATAGTACTTCAACTAATCAACTTTACTTTTAGACTCCAACAAATATGGGATGGTTATGTCAAGCATATCCATCTATTTATTGATCTACGATGACATAAGATTTAAGGAACCATATAATAAGAAAAAGATTTATGTTAAATATACTGACATTGTAAATATTTGTTTATATTATTAGTGTATTTTGATGTATTATACTTATTATGTAGCTACCATTTTTATTTATTACCAAGAGGTAACCAATTATAATAATTATCATGAGAACTGTCTGTCATAACTGAGTAAATATATATATATATATATATATATATATATATATATATATATATATATATATATATATATATATATAGGGAAATAAGAAGATTACGAACATATTTCGGGGTCTTTACACAAATAAATGGCCGGATGAATTATTTATTTTTTCTAGCGGGTATACATAAATTACATACTCAGTTATACACATATTATATATAAATTATACATATATTATATATCCATCAATATATATATATATATATACACACACTCAAACTCATCGATTTACGAATTTGAAGGCATATTTTACATCATACGTTCGTAAAAGAACCAAAGAATTAATTTTTAGAGCTAACACATACATATTCTTTGTAGTTACACAAACAATAATGTATCTAAGCACAACCATAAAACGAACTATAGACGCAAAATATGGGCAACTATAACTGTAATACCATCACGCTTGCCATCAACACGATGTAACCCAACCTTGGAACGCTCTCTTGCAAAAGGTTTATAATTGTTTTTTATTTTCTGAATTCTGCAGTACATATTTAGCAATCTTATGTGCTGTGTACGGGTAAAATCGGGCCCATTGATTATCTCGGTTTCCCGGTAGGACAAACAGGATTTGAACGTGATCATGAAGAATCGAAGTCTAGGCGAAAAACCTCTCACATCGAGGATCGAGCAAAACATCCGCCCTCGGAAGCATCGGGGCCATATCTCCCAGGTCCAATTCGAGTCCCACAACTTCTGAGTACATTACCAAAAGGCCAAACACGACTAACAAAGAGTCATGACATCCGTGCCCAACCGGATGTCACGGCGTAAATCTCGGTACGTATCAGCACTGAATCAGTGATTAGCATAAAGAAAAAAATTTATCCTTTTTTAGAATTGTACTTAGGGTAAAACTCCCCTACTCTATAAAGGGGAAATAAACTGTTTATTAGACACATTGTAACACGTATCAAGGTAATTTATTCCAATTCACTTTGTTATTCAAAGTTCTTATTTTTGTTCTTAAGTTATTCATAAGAGCAAGCTTGAAATCGAGGGCAAGTTCTTCATCGAGCCATGAACCGAGCTCGGAATCACCCTTATTATTGGTTTGGCCATTTATTACGGCCTTCAGTTGCTTAATCAAACGTTATTAATCATTTGTATTGAATTAATCCACATATCCTTATAACCACATATAAATTTAATTATTATCCATTTTTTTAGGATAAACAGTTTGGCGTCCACCGTGGGGCTATGGATAATAGTGGCAATTTGATAAAAGATTCCATAACGCACTTTGCTTTACTCTTGTTCTTTGAGATTTTAATTTCAGGTAAATTTAAGAATGTCAAACTCTCAATCTATCCACTTGAATGTTGATGCTGAGTCTGGAAGGACCATGGCGAGAACAACAATATAATGCCCAGCGACGAGGTTCCCCCTGCTGACCCCAACGGAGCCCCGATCGCAAACCCGATCGATGCCAACTCCCATGTGGCCATCAACGCTAACCTTCCCAACAACCCAGAAAACAACGTTCGTGGAGGAGCCACGTCGGTGGCCAGAGGTACGCACGACGGTGAAGGTGATGGGATCAATTTGCGGGTGATCTTCGAAATATTACTAGATAAACATGTGGCAATAGCCCAGTTACAGAACCAAAACCACACTCCCAGCAGAGTTGAGCCCGAACCATCGCGGGAAAACACCCCAAGAAATGAACGAACCTCGGGAAGGCAGGGTGAAGTTGAAGCCGAGGCCAACCTCGGAATAATAAAGATGCTCAAGGATGTCACGACCCAATTTCTCTTATAGGTCGTGATGACACCCAACGTTACCACTATGAAAGCCAAAAGTGAACTAACCGTGTGACTATTTCTTTTAAAAATTTATAAATGGTTGACTTTTTTAGTTATTGGATAGATAATAAGTGAAATATTAAATAACATGAGAATTAAACGGTTTTAAAAGCAAATGAGATAAAGCAATTAATCAAAAATCACCAAGTGACTACTAGCATAATCTCTAAGACCTGGGGTCACAAGTGTATGAGCTAATAGTAGAATATACAAAAATAAATATTACACGACCGTTAGAAGGCAAATACATAGAAAGAAAAAGCAAAAGAAAGACTTTGGGTGCTCCAGGATAGCTCTGAAGGCAGCTCACCGCAAAGTCTCGAGGTAATCAGGAGTGAGCACCGGGAAGATAACCATATGCACCTGCCTCAGATCCTGCACAGGTAGTGCAGAAGTATAGCGTGAGTACATAAACAAAATATATCCAGTAAGTATCAAGTCTAACCTCGAAAAAGTAGTGACGAGAAGTCGATTTCGACACTTACTATGGGCTAATAATAAAATACTGAAATTCTAACTAAGCATGGGATATGTAAATGAAAATAAAACTCAACAACATGAAATAAATAAACAGTTCTTTCACCGATAATAATTCCCAAATCAATTTCCATCATTTAATCATTTAACCTCTTAAGCCAATAAAACGATTTCAAATATAATTAGGCTCCAAGTATTACTACGCACGAATTATGCCGAGGACGTACGACCCGATCCAAACTGCATATACATATATTGTGTGCACTACCGAGGGTCGAACGATAAGAACCATAGATGCATCTATTAACCTGTCGAGGCGAACGGCCCGCTCCCATGAGAGTAGTGGAATTTACCTTGCTCGCGAAAAATACTTGCGACGCGAGTGAACATAGATTTTTCAATTATCATAATAGTGCGTACCTAGCTCCCCAAATAAGTAATTTACAACAAAACATATCTAAGGGGATAAGTTCCCTCTTACAATGTTAGAAAAGAGACTTACCCCGTTCTCAAGTTCACTTTCGGTTCACAAATATACTTTAAACCCTCAACTCGGTGCCAAATGACTCGAAACTAGTCAAATGTTATATAAAATAGTCAATACATATTAAAAGTTCATATCCTAACTATTAAAGTGATTTCCCAACCCTAATTGAACAATTCCTAAAATTTACCCCCGGGCCCACGTGCTCGGATTCTGAAAATATTTTTGAAGAAAGTTGTTACTCATAACCTCACGAACTCAAATATGTAATTTTTACTAAATTCCATAACCATTTTTGCGATTAAATCTATTTTTTTTTAATCAAAAATCAAGATTTTTCATCTAAACCCATTATTTTACAAATTGTACATGTTAAATCTACCCGTAATCTATGTATTTAACTCACACTGTGTAGAAATTACTTACCTCAAAGTGTTAGTTGAAAACCTCTCTTTAAGAGATCTAAAACTTGCCCAAGGATTGAAATAAATGAGCTCAAGATGCCTAAGTCCCGTCTTAAATGAGATTCTGCTTTCTGCGATTTTCGCACCTGCGGAGGGTTGCCCACTTCTGCGGCTCCGCATCTACGGATAAGTCATCATAGATGCGGCCCTTGCTCAGTGGCCTACTTCCGCTTCTGCGGACCTTTGGCCCGCTTTTACGGGTATAACGACCCGACCGGTCATTTCGAGAGTTGTAGCCCCGTTCCCCCATTTGTTTATACTCACTTTGTCTTTACTTTTGTTTTATGGCTAATCATGGTAGTTGGTTTGGGTCCGGAAGGACTTCGGAATGAATTTAGACACTTAGTCTCATAATAGAAACCTTGAGTTAGAAAAGTTGACTGGATAATACTTATGTGTAAACGACCCCGGATTTGGATTTTGATGGCTCTGTTAGCTCCGTTGAGAGATTTTTGACTTAGGAGCATGTTCGAATTGTAATTTGGAGGTCTGTAGTAGAATTAGGCTTGAAATGGCAAAAGTTGGAATTTTAGAAGTTTAACCGGGGTGGACTTTTTGATATCGGGGTCGGATTCTGATTTCTGAAGTTGGAGGAGGTTCGTAGTGTCATTTATGACTTTTGTGCAAAATTTGAGGTCAATCAGATGTGGTTTCAAAGTTCATTACGATTGAATTGGAGTGCGATTTGTATTTTTGATATTGTTTGAGGTGATTTGAAGGTTCAACTAAGTTCGTATCGTGTTTTGGGACTTGTTGGTATGTTTGGTTGAGGTCCCGGGGACCTCGAGTTAATTTCGGGTGGCTAACGGATCAAAGTTGGATGTTCAAGGATTGATGAAGTGTGATTCTTGTTTGTGTAATCACACATGCGGATGTGGAACCGCAAGTGCGAGCCCGCAGAAATGGGAAGGAAGCCGCAGAAGCGGCCAAGGAAGTAAGGCAGTAGATAGTCGCAGGTGCGATGGTTTTTCCGCACCTGCGTGACCGCAGAAGCAGATTTGGCTGTGTAGCTTGTCTCCGCAGAAGCGGATATTTGTCTCGTAGAAGCGATTCCGCATGAGCGGAAACTTGGATGCAGGAGAAAAGTTAGTCGTAGAAGCTGGCTCTGAGGTGCACCTGCAAGGGCACAGAAGCAGCTAAGTTGTCGCAGGTGCGGAAATCCTGGGCAGAACCTATATAAACGAAGGTTCCGAGATTTTTGCCATTTCTAATATTTTGAGCTCGGATTTTGGAGGTTTTTGAGAGGATGTTCAAGGGTATTATTGAGGTAAGTTCCTTGAGTTCATTTTTCTTCAATAATCATTTTTCTCCACTAATTTTCCATCTAGTTGGTGTGTTTTTGAGGTGTAATTTGGGGGTTTGAGGCTAAGGATTTGGAGAATTGATTTTGGGGATTTAAATGGCCATTTAGTGTCGGATGTTGATGAAATTGGTATGACTAGACTCGTGAGTGAATGGGCTTTTGGGTATTGTGACTTTTGTTGGATTTCGAGACGTGGGACTGGGGGCGGCTTTTGGCCAATTTTAGATTTTGGCTTATAATTTCGTATTTTTCTTGTGGAATTGATTCCTTTAGCCCGTATTGATTGTATTGTACCGTTTGTGGCAATATTCGGGACGTATGGAGGCTGATTCGCGAGGCAAAGGCATATTGGAGTAGAGTTTTGCTCGTATTGAGGTAAGTAACAGTTCTAAATCTGGTTCTGAGGGTACAAAACCCCGAATATTATGTTATGTGATTAATTTGGAGGTGACGCACATGCTAGGTGACGGGCATGTGGGCATACACCATTGAAATTGGACTTGGTCTATTCCTTGGAAATTGTGAACACGAATAGCTTGTTGCTAGCTCTATATTCTCCATGTGTTATAGAAATTTAACTGCAATTCATGTTAGAAATCATGCTTAGGCTATGTGTTGATACTGTTGGAGCCCACAGTGGTCGCGTACATGTTGAATTACCCATTATTTGTTGTTTGCACTCAGTTTTCAGATGCTTCTTGTATATCATACATCAGTCTCTATTATTCTTTGTTGATACATCATGTTATTGCTGTTTGGGCTGATTTTTATGATTTTTGAGAGCCCGAGATACTGGAGAGGTTGGTGACTGAGTTAGGGCTTGAGTGCCGAGTTGTGAGCGATATGTATATATATGTGGATCGGGTTTTACACCGCAACGAACCTTAGGGCTGTATATATGTGGATCGGGATGCATGCCACAACGAGCTTTAGGGCTGTATATATGTGGATCGGGTTGCATGCCGCAACGAGCCTCATGGCTATTTATATATTGATGGGATCGGGCTGCATGCCACAACGATATAGCTCTTGGGCTGAAGGAGCTCCTCCGTAGTCTGTACACCCCTAGTGAGCGCATGTACCTATTGAGTGTGAGTGTTGAGGGCTGAGAGCTGAGTGATGAGCTATTGAGAAAGGCCGAGTGATTGTTGACCTAAGAGGTTGTATTTGCTTTCATTGTTGTTGCACATAGTTGCCATATATCACTGTTTTGAAATCTTCTGAGAGATATTTTTATCCAGTTTTACTTGAACTTGGCATGTATAAACGGATGTTACTTAAATTTCCAGATTTGAAAGCATGTATATTTTTCGTTGTTGAGACTACTGAAATTGAATTATAAATGTGTAGATCGTCACTATCAAAAGTTCTTTATTTAGTATTGTTACTTACTGAGTTGGTGGTATTCACGCTACACGTTGTACTTTGTGTGCAGATCCAGGTGTTCCCGGTCATAGCGGGTGTTGATATTTAAGTCGCTGATCCTGGAGGCTATCGAGGTAGCAGCATGGCGTTCGCAGACCTTGACTCTCCTTCGTTATCTTTATTCGCATTTCAGTTCTTATTCCTTAGACATTGTAGTAGACTGTTCCCTGGTATAGATGCTTATATACTCGGTGACACCCCGGTTTTGGGGGAGATTTGTATTGCATTGTGGATTTATTTGTGTTTCACAAAGGTTTTCTTAAATATTAACTGTTTTCCATATAATTTTCAAAGCTTTTACTGTGTTGAGATGGTTGAGTAGTGGATTTCCTAGTTCCACGATAGGTGTCATCACGACGGTTAGTTTTTGGGTCGTGACAGCGGGTCTACTCCTGCGACGCACATGCCGCACATACGGCTCAGGTCGCTCCTGCAATTTCTTCTATTGCACCTACGAGGTCACAGGTGAGCATGCCCACCCGCATTTGAGGTTCCTCGGTTGCTCTTCCTAAGCCGCTTCTGCAGCTTCTTGCTCACTTCTGCGAGCTCGTACCTGTGGCTAGCCCTCCGCAGGTGCGATTATACGAGAAGCCTAGTTCTTCAGTTGCTGCCTCTAAGTCCAAGGTTGGTCCGTGCTTAGTCTGATTGACCCCCGGGGGCCCACCCAAACATACCAACAAGTATGAAATTATAAAACAGACTCGCTCGCACCTCGGAATACATGAAACAACAACGAAACTAAGAATCATACACCAAACCAAAGTGAATCAACTTATGAACTTCAAGTTCTTCCAACTCGCTCCGGATGCATCGCATTATACTTAGACTTCGCGGATCGACACCAAATTTTGTGTGCAAGTCTTAAATCATCATACGAAACTATTCCCAGGCTTGGAATCCCAATTGGACCTCGATCACACCAAATCCTACTTCAACTCAAATTTAAAGATATTTAAAACCTTCAAAGAGCCAACTTTTACTATTAGGCGTCGAAATGCTCATGGTCATCCAAAACTCGATCCGGACATATGCTCAAGTCCGAAATCATCATACAAACCTATTGGAACCATCAAACCCCAATTTTGAGGTTGTTTGCTCAAAACGTTGACCAAAGTCAAGCTTAACCCTTTTGCCAACCTTAAGGAATCAAATGTTCTGATCTTATCCCGAAACATTCCAAATCCCGAACTAATCATCCCCGCAGGTCATAAAACAATAAAAGCACATACGTGGAGTCGTATTTAGAGGAACGGGGTTCTATAAAGCAAAACGACCGATCGGGTCGTTACAGAGGAACTGACAAAATGGGTGGAATCGGGGGAAAAGAAGATCGAAGCCAATGATAAAAAAGTGGAGATCTATAACTCCAAGTTTGATCATATCCCAGGAGCACCGCCGATATTGAAAGGCCTAGATTTCAAGAAGTTCGTCCAAAAACCTTTCCCTCCAAGCGCAGTTCTGTTACTGATCCCAAAGAAGTTTTGTATGCTCGAAATTCCAAAGTATGGTGGTGTCAACCAAAGGGGCAAGAAGTTCTGGCCACAGATCCGAATGAACACGTGACCTCCTACACGTGTGCCATCAAGGTAAATGACTTGGAATATGACAAAATTGAGTCGTTTCTACTGAAAAAGTTTGAGGAAACCCTGTCTAAAGGAGCAATGATATGGTATCACAACCTGCCCTCTAATCCCATCGATTTGTTTGCTATGCTTGTGGATGCCTTTGTAAAATCTCACACCAGGGCCATCAAAGTCGAAACCGGAAATCAGACTTCTTTAAGGCCAAGAAAAGATATAACAAAATGCGCAGGAAGTTCGTGTCGAGGTTTCAAATAGAAACGATGGATCTGCTCCCGGTTGCGGATGATTGGGCTGTCCAAGCTTTCACTCAAGGACTCAACCCCTAAACCTATTTAGCTTCACTACAGCTAAAACAGAATTTGATAGAGTACCCGGTGGTAACTTGGGATGATGTCCATAACAGGTACCAATCGAAAATCAGAGTGGAGGATGATCAGTTCGGGGCCCCCTCTGGGTCCGTGTATCCTATAAAAAATAATGACAGGTCTAAAAAAGTCATTGATCATGAACCAAGACCGAGCAGAGATCAATACCAACCGTATGGCGAAGATCGAAAGGGTAGTGGATCCAGATGTAACCCAACAAAGAATGAAAAAATAAGCGGTCGAGGTCCTAATAACAGGGGACTCATAAGTAAAAACAGTTTCGATAGGACTATCGGGACCAGGGAGGCACCGAGGTTATCGGAGTATAACTTCATCATTTATGTTGCCGACAACATATCAGCTATCGGACACGTCAAAGATACCAAATGGCCTCGGCCATTGCAGTCTGATACTACCCAAAGAGACCCCAACCTGATGTGTAAGTATCATGGCACCCACGGTCATAGGACCGATGACTACCGACAGTTTAGAGAAGAAGTGGTCTGGTTATTCAATAACAGACACCTCCGGGAGTTTCTGAATGATCAAGCCAAAAATCACTTTAGGAATAGGGACTCCAATAAGCGGGCCGAGCAAGAGGATACTCATCATGTCATCAACATGATCATCGATGGGGTCGACATCCCCCAGGGGTTAATGCTGAAGCGCACTATAGTGTCCATTACACCTGAAAAATGAACCCGAGATTACATGCCGGGGGGGCCATCTCTTTCAACGATGAAGACGCTGAAGGCATCATGCAACTGCATAACGATGCCCTAGTAATTTTTGTACTCATAAATAAATCTCAAGTGAAGCGTGTGTTGAGTGATCCAGGTAGCTCAGCCAATATCAACAGATCGAGGGTCGTAGAATAGTTGGGTCTATAAGACAAAATAGTGCCAGCGGTCCGGGTCTTAAACGGATTCACCATGGCATGTGAAACTACTAAAGGGGATACAACCCTACTGGAACCACTCAGGAAACAAAGTTGTACGTCATTGAGGGTGATATGAGGTATAACGCTCTATTCGGAAGCCCATGGATTCACAACATGAGGGAAATACTCTCGACACTGCACCAGGCATTGAAGCTCCCCACACCGGGAGGGATCAAAATAGTTTATGGAGAATAGATGGCCGCAAAATAAATGTTCGCAGTTGATGAGGTGATCCCGATATCTTCCCTCTAGATATCAAAGAACCCAAAATCGGTTAGGAAAGAAGAAACTAAATAGCACTCACTGACACCAATCCCGACCGAACCGTAGAAGCAACAAGCAGGCGAGGATGATGATTACGGAGTTCCCAGGTCGTTCGTCACCCCTAATGATTCTGATGCCACCAAGTGAAAGATCGAGGAGCTGGAACAATTCATATTGATCGAACATTTTCCCGATTGGAAAGTATACTTGGGCAGGTTAACTCCCAAGCTCAGTAAAAAACGCATTGAATTCCTTATAGCTAACATGGATTAATTTGCTTAGTCCCTTCTTGATATGACAGGGATCCCTCCAGGAATAACTACTCACAAGCTGAGCTTGGATCCGAAGTTCCACCTAGTTAAGCAGAAGAGGAGGCCTCAGTCCGAAGTCAAGCATGCATTCATCAAAGACGAGGTATCCAGTCTCCTTAAAATAGGTTATATTCGGGAAGTTATGTACCCGGACTGGTTAGCTAACGTAGTGGTAATGCCTAAAAAGGGAAATAAATTAAGATTGTGTGTAGATTACAAAGACTTGAACAAGGCATGCCCTCAGGACTCTTTTCCTTTGGCTAACATCGATCGCATGATTGATGCGACGGCCGGCCATGAGATACTCAGTTTTCTTGATGCCTATTCCGGGTATAGCCAAATCCAGATGAACCCGGGAAATCAAGAAAAAACTTCCTTCATCACTAAATTTGGCACCTATTGTTATAATGTAATATCGTTCGGACTAAAAAATGTCGGTGCCACCTACCAACGCCTAGTAAACTGGATGTTCGAAGAACAAATAGGAAAATTAATGGAGGTTTACATTGACGACATATTAGTTAAGTCCCTGTGAGCAAAGGACCATTTGGAACATTTGCACGAAACCTTCGACATTCGGAAGAAATACAATACGAAGCTGAACCCGGAGAAATGCACATTCGGGGTCGGGTCCGGGAAGTTCCTTGGATTCATGGTATCTAACCAGGGAATCGAGATCAATCCTAAAAATATCAAAGCTATAGAAGACATCACTGTGGTAGACAATCTCAAGGTCGTACAAAGGTTGACCTGGCGTATAGCCGCCCTAGGCCGGTTCATATCAAGGTCCTCCGATAAGAGCCACCGGTTCTTCTCATTATTGAAGAAGAAAAATAACTTTTCGTGGACCCCAGAGTGCTAGCAAGCTTTGGAAGAACTCAAACGGTACCTTTCGAGTCCACATTTGCTTCATACTCTGAAGGCAGACAAGCAGTTGTACCTGTACTTAGAGGTATATGAGATAACAGTAAGTAGAGTCTTAGTCCGGAAAGAGGAAGGTACGCAATTTCCTATCTATTATGTTAGCAGGACTCTAAGCGCCTCCAGGAAGTTAAAGTCATATTGTCAATGCCATCTCATATCTGTCATAACTACTTACCCATTGAAGAATATAATGCACAAACCCGAGCTCTCGAGATGATTGGCCAAATGGGTCGTGGATTAGCAGATATGATATCAAATATCGACCCTCAACCCCCCATCAAATTGCAAGTTTTGGTAGATTTCGTGGACGACTTCATACCGGCCTTAATACCCGAAGTCAAAAAAGAATTGTTGTTGACCTCGGGGACTTCCTCGAAAATCTTGACCCTCTTTATGGATGGTGCCTCGAACGCAAAAGGGTTCGGACTCGGCATCGTGTTGAAGTCGTCTATGGGTAACGTAGTTAGGCAATTTATTAGAACTGTGAAATTAACTAATAATGAGGCCGAGTATGAGGCCATGATTATAGGTCTTGAACTAGCTAAAAGCTTGGGGTCTAAAGTGATCGAAGCTAAATATAATTCCCTCACTGTGGTAAATCAAGTCAATGAGACATTCAAAGTGAAAGATGAAAGAATGTGAAGATACTTGGATAAACTACAGGTAACGCTGCTTCGATTCAAGGAATAGATCCTACAACACGTGCCTCGGGATCAAAAGAGCGAGGCTGATGCGTTGGCGAACTTGGGTTTGTCGGTTGATGACGATGAATTCAGCTCGGGAACAGTCATACAACTCATGAAATCAGTAGTGGAAAAAGGCCATGCCAAGATAAACTCAACAATTTTAACTTGGGAATGGAGAAACAAGTATATAGATTATTTAAAGACTGGGAAGTTACCCTCGGATCCCAAAGAATCGAGAGCTCGGCGCACGAAGGCAGACAGGTTTAGCTTGTCCGATAATACTCTATTCAGAAGAACGTTTGATGGCCCACTAGCTATATGCTTGGGGCTGGGGACACCAAATATGTTTTGAGGGAAGTTCATTAGGCCACCTACAGAAACTATTCGGGGGTAGAATCTTTGGTTCCTAAGATAATCAGAGCTGGCTATTATTGGATCAACATGGCGAAAGATGGGAAGGACTTTGTGCGAAAATGCGACGGCTATCAGAGGCATGCACCAATGATCCACCAACCTAGGGAGTTTCTAAACTCGGTCTTGTCGCCTTGGCCGTTCATGAAATGGGGAATGGACATCATCTGTCCCGTACAATGGGCACCGGTAAGGTTCAATTTATACTATTTATGATGGACTATTTCTCTAAATAGGTCAAAGCTCAAGCGTTCGAGAAGGTCCGAGAAAAAGAAGTCATCGACTTCATTTGGGACCACATAATATGCCGGTTCGGTATACCAGCCGAGATAGTATGTCATAACAGGAAACAATTCATCGGCAGCAAGGTAAGCAAATTTTTCGAGGACCATAAGATCAAAATGATCTTGTCAACACTCTATCATCCTATTGGGAACTGATAGGCAGAATTGACGAACAAGACAATCCTTCAAAACCTTAAGAAAAGGTTGGCCGATGCCAAAGGAAATCCAGCCTGAAGTCTTCTAGGCATACTGCACGACCTCAAAATCCAATACCGGGGACACCCCATTTTCGTTGGTCTACGATGCCGAAGCACTAATATCAGCCGAGGTGGGAGAACCGAGCCTCAGGTTCCGATATACAACCGAAGAATCAAACGGCGAGGCCATAAGCACGAGCTTAGAACTACTGGATGATAGGCGCGAGGCTGCTCTAGTCCAGTTGGCCACCCAAAAGCAGCAGATAGAAAGATATTACAACCGAAGAGCCAACCTCTGACACTTCAACATCAGGGATTTGGTGTTAAGAAGAGTAACACAGAACACGTGGAACCCGAACAAAGGGAAGCTAGGACCGAATTGGGAAGGTTCATATCGAGTCATCGTGGTTACCGGTAAAAGTTCGTATAAACTCGAACCACGAAACGACACGCAACTACCAAACAACTGGAACATGACCCACTTAAAATAATATTACTTCTAAGGTACGACCTCATTCATTTTTATATTTTATTTTTATTATGAGTTGGGCTATCATTTGCAGGCAACAGCCAAAGGAGAGTGTAGTTGTTAGGTCTGAAAGCACGCGTTATACCTTTTTTCCCTTAAATCGATTTTGTCCCAAATAGGTTTTTCGACATGGTTTTTAAATCGTGCTAACTTAGAATCGAAGACCGATTTTAAATAGGAGGAAATGGTCGCATCAACAGTATTTGATCCCACTCGACGATTGACCTCGAATACTGGGGGACATCACCATCGGGTCATGATTTTTAGCAAGGAAGGAAACTCTGTGCTCGAACAGTCTAGGATCGGTAGTTAGGATTTATTGTAAGGGCCAAACGGTCAAATGAACCGTGCTCGCATAGGTCACCTAGACCATAATACGAGCTTTTAACACGCTTACAATCTTGTACGTTATACATAGAAATGAAAGAAAGTGTCTACCTTGCCAACAAATATTTTTTGCTTCTTAAAAGTATCGAGCCTAAGGGCTATTCCTACTCAGGATTTATCGATCCCAAGGGCCACCCTTATCCGAGTCTAAAGGGCTACCCCCACTCGGGGATTGCAGTCCGAGATAAACTCGGGTGGCTCAGGTTATCAAAACTAGGAGGCACAAAACCTATTAGGTAGTGCCCAAACCTAAAAGGCTAAGGCTACCCTAAAAACGGTTCGGAGACATCCGAAGCCCGTAATCAAAACATAAGGCCTTCAACAAAATTCAAAACTTGTTCAAAGGTTACCCTCAGCAAAGATACAGTCTAACAACATTTAAAGAAGCATCAGGGGTAAATTTTCGTTCACTCTGAGCTTACACATGTTCGAGAGAAAATTGCATCGAGGGAATGTCTTGTTCGGACCTACGAAAAGTGACTTATTACTACGTTTGATTCTGTGCTAAGGCATTAGAAATATTTGCAATAGAAAAATGATGCTAAGATAATAGACTTGCACATTGCTAAAAGGGAAATATTTTATATTCCGAAATATCTTTACAAAGTCCCAACAAAAACGGCCTCAAAAAAATATATGTACAGGATACAAAAACCAAAAAAAATAATCCTAAGGCATATACGCCTAATCTTCACTAGGACCCGACTCATCACGAGAGTCATCAGGGCCTTCGGGTTCTTCGGAGCCTTCTTCATCTTCAGGTTCAACAAGTTTTTTGGCCTCGACCTCAAGTCTTTTTGCCTCCTCGATCTTAGCTGACAGGTCGAAGCCTCGGGCATAGATCTCTTCGAGGGTCTCCCTCTGGATAGCCATCTTACGTACTCGGCAGTATCTTCAGGCGAGCCTTGGCTGCTTCGACATCATCCTTATAATGGTCCACCATCTCTTCAGCATCGGCGGAGGTTGTGCGTAACTAAGACTTTATAGCTTCACATTTGTTACCGAGGGCGTCCCGCTCTGCTAGAGCCGAGCAAAATTATGATCCCAGTTCATCAATCAACTGGGATCGCTTGTTGGCTTTTTCTTTAGCTACCCGGAGTTGAACCTCTACCGATGCCAATTGTGCCTGGGCGATTTCTTTCTCTGAAGCTAGCCGGTCCATTTTGAACTTCCAACCATCGTCCATGGCTTGGACCTCATTCATTTCAGCTCAGAGTTGGTCGATACGATATCTTTTGTTGAACCTGTGAGGCTTGGTCATTAGACGCCATGGCTCAGTATTCATTGCTAACTTCAAAAACCTTTATCTTTTCGACCAGATCGACATGTTCTTGCCTTAGGATCAAAGCCTCCTTTTGAGCCTCATCCAGCTTGGCCTGAAGGGCCTTGATGGCCCCTCTGTGTTGCTCACTGAGAAGCCTGTACATATCTCTTTTCTCGGCATGCTCCTTAACCTCAAGCTCAAGCTCGTTAACCTCAGCCAAGTACCAAAGAAAGATTTTGTGATGAAGTACCGAGGCCTGAAAAGGGATAAAATAGTATGAGAAATATCAAAAACTAAGTCAAAGTTCGGAAGAGCATAACGATGCCTTACCCTATTCAGCGCTTGTTGTACTTTGTTGAACGGGAACGACACGTCCACCTCATTTATTTTTGCTTGGTCATCTTCGTCCACCAGGCATCGGAGGTAGATCACTACTCCCACGGGAGCACAAAGAACCTGGGCATCCTCCGGGACAGTGATGATTATCGACCTCTTATGGCCGGGATATACACTCGGGGTGGGGAACCGATTGATTAACTTTAGGCTCGAGTTCAGCCCACCGACTTCTAAAGACGGATCCTTTCTTGGCACTTCCAGGTCACCCAACCTAGAAAAGTCTTCTGGGACAGACGAGTCCACGCCATCGAAAAAGGAACGAAGGGGATCATCGACGCCATGAGCCCCTTCGTTAGACCTCTCCTTCCCTGCTCGGGCCTCCTCGAGCATGGACTCGGTATAAGAAGGCGACCCTGATATCTCTATTACATCGGGCGCCTCCTTCAGAGTGTAGCCGGCATCCCGAAAAGTCTCAGCCCCGGTCTCCTCATCAACCTCCCGAGTTTGAGAGAGATCGGCACCATGGATCTCCTTCTCAACAGCTTCCTTCTCCTCTGGAGAAGTCGGCCAGTGGGCCACAAAACAATCGTCTTCCTCGGGCTCATCTCTGAGCCAAAGAAACGAGTCTGAGTCGGGCGCTCGAGAGCTAAAACTTTCCTTTGGCTTACAAGCCAACCTTTTCTTTGGCTTTTTCTTCTTCTCTGAGCTAGGGGAGCTCGAAGCCTACCTTTTCTTCTTTTCCCCCGCTGCAGCATTGAGCTTCCCCAAAGCGGAGGGGTTAACGGATAAGGACACATCCTCGTTCCCTCTTGAAGGCCTAAGTTTAATGGTCTTAGGCAAACCTACAAAAAGAAGAGTGAAGAAAAGAGAGTATGTACGATGCGAATGGGAAAGCCCGATGTTACCTATTCGGGGAAGGGTCTTACCGTGAGAACGGAGACCCCTCGAGAGTTTTTGCCATGTGCGATCACAATAAGACATATGTGAACAAATACCCTCGATCCACTCCTTGACTCGAGGGGTAGCGCTTGGGACTCGAGCGATGGCTGCACCATCACAAGTACCAGTGAGTAAAAGGGAGATTAACGTAAAATGGCGTTCAAAGGGAAACTGTACTTACGAGATGCATTCTCGGGGAATGGAATGAACTCGGGGGGAACCAAGTCTTCAATCTTCACCGGAACAAACTGTCCATGCTAGCCCCGGTACCGGTCCTCATCGATACTCGAGAATGGGGCTTTGCTAGCCCGACGTGTGAGCTTTATTAGTCCCTCTTGGAAGTTCGGGGATTGTATAGGCGGAGTAGCTGATCGATGGTGAACTGTCGGGATTCGGTCTTGTTCACGAAGCAACGAAGGAGGATCACGATCCTGCACAGCGAAGGGTGGATCTAACCGAAGCATATTTCGTACCTCTTGTAAAAGTCTAAGATAATCAGTTCCACCGAGCCCAATGTGAAGGGATAAGTATAAACAATTACATACCCCTCCACATGGGTAGTGATGTCGTAGTTAGGCACGGTCCTCATCGATACTCGAGAATGGGGCTTTGCTAGCCCGGTATATGAGCTTTATTAGTCCCCCTTGGAAGATTCGGGGATTGTATAGGTGGAGTAGCTGATCGATGGTGAACTGACGGGATTCAGTCTTGTTCACAAAGTAACAAAGGAGGATCACGATCCTCCACAGCAACGGGTGGATCTGACCGAAGCATACTTCGTACCTCTTGTAAAAGTCTAAGATAACCAGTTCCACCGAGCCCAATGTGAAGGGATAAGTATAAATACTTAGATACACGTCTACATGGGTAGTGATGTCGGCGTTAAGACCAGGGACTACTACATCCTTACCCGCGTAGTTGCAATCCTCTCGGATCACGGGAATGCCGTCTTCGGTAATGAAGCATATATACCTTGATACTCGTTCGCCCTAACCCTGCACCGATGAAGGCTTTTTGACCTTAAAGTCATCTATGATTGAGAAGCCCCCGGGGATGAACATTTTTAAAGGAGGCTTGGGAGTCGGTTCATCAGTAGCTGCGCCTAGAGCAGACGTCTCGAGGATGACTATATCATGAATGACCACCTCGGTTTCAGCGGTCGATTGGGAAGAAGAAGAAACGACTTGTTTAGGAGCAGAATTTGATGTTTTAGCCATTGTTATCTGAAAAAGCTTAAAAGGTCTAAGAAAAGGTGTTGAAATATGAAGAGTCAAGTGTGCTGATTTGGGTTAAAACTAGGTAAAAACCCGAAAATTACTGAGAAAATTTGAAGAAGGGAGGTAAAGATATGAAAGTATGAAGAAGGTAAGTAACAACTTTAAGAATCGAAGGTAGAAGCTTGGTCAAACGGTGAAAAATGAACGAAGAATGAACGCTTTTATAGAGGTTTCGTGATGCTTCGCATTCAGAGGTGACCTGCCGATGGCTGACACGTGTTCAAAGTCAAAATGACGTGACTGATGGGATATTTCGGCTTCTTTGTCGTTTCTGTTGCGTCGTATTAAAGAAGGAGATGAAAAGTGATAAGTGAGGATTTTGACTACTTATTAGCACCTTTTAGCTTTTGTTTTAGTCTTAAAGTATTGAATTGTATTCCCGAAACTGATGAAACGTGCTAAATTGCAGGAATATTGAAAGTTGGACTCCCGAGATAAAACCCGACTCAATAAGGAGTAATCTAAATACAAGGCAATAAAAGACATAGAAAATACAAAGTGCAGACCGCAGATGATGAAGGAAAGCCCATCAAAATTTCTAGCAAATTGCGGACAACACAAGAATTATGCGGACGCAAAAGATGAGTTGAGATCAACTTTAGAGAATGTGCAAACTCCAAAATCCAAGTCCTTCAGAATTGTGGACAGCACAAGAATTGTGCGGCCACAGAAGTACAGGTGCAGACCGCAGAAGAACAAGTTGTGGCCGCAGTAATAAATTTGCGGATCGCAAAAATGATGCCTTGCAGTCGCAGTCAAGAACTGCGCGGCCGCAGAACTCCAGCTCCTGCTAGATGAAGAATTTTGCGGACCGCACATGGAATTGTGCGGCCGCAGAACCTCCCAAAGGGCATTTTTATCCGAAATTGTCAACTTTGTATAAATAGAAGAGTTTCACGAAATTAGGTCATGTTTTGACATTAGCAAGTCCTGTAGCCGTTTTTCTTTACTTCTTAGGCAACTTTAGCTTATTTTGGTGATTTAACATTGAATTTCTCTATTTTAATCTTTCAATATGAGTTTTATTATCTTTTCCTCTTTGTTTTCTTCTACACCCACTATGAGTAGCTAGATTTTTACTAGGGTTGTCACCCAACCCTAGTGTGTAAACCTTATGGGTAATTACTTTTATGCTTGTTTATGAATGGATGTTTATTATTTAGCTTGGTTCATGCTTTAATTGTGGAATTAATGGTTGCAAACATTAATTCATACCTATTTGACTTAGTCTCTTCTTGAGAAAGAGGGACCTAGTCTAGGTTAACTTAGTTAATAAAGAATTGGGTTAATTGAGAGATTGATTAGCCCAATTAAAGGGTTCAACCTAGAGATAGTAATAACCCGACTTGAGCTCTTATCAACCGTTTTAGTAGATACCCATTTGGTTTTAAGAAAGAAAAACTGGGCAAAACCACTTTCTGATTTAGAGGTATTGAGTGGGCAACGTAGTGTTGTGAGCTATAATACACCACAATCAATAAAACGGGCATAAAAGTCTTTATCCCATTAGGCAAACACGTAGATCATGGTCACAGTCCTAGGCTTTTTTATATCTTTGGAAAACACTCAAAAACAATCTTCTCTAGTTTTAAATCTTTAGATTTGCAATTGTTAGCTTAATTTTAGAAGTAAAAACAAAACCATATTTGTGGAAGTGCAATCTAGATACTTCACTTACATATTCCGAATATATACTACTAACTCCCATCTTAGCTCCCTGTGGATTCGATCCCGACTCCTTGTTGGGTTTTATTATTGCATACGACCGTGTGATACCTCTTGTGAGGTGTGCATTTGGACGTGATCAAAAAGCATTAGTTGTTTCTCATTGTTTCAGTAAACCTCCTCTCTAAACAACGAGGGGACTATCTGTATACGGGTAAAATCGAGTCCGTTGAACATCTCAGTTTCCCGGTAGAACAAACAGGACTGGAGCGTGATCATAAGGAATCGAAGTCTAGGAGAAAAACCTCTCACATCGGGGATCGAGCAAAACATCCGCTCTCAGAAGCATCGGGGCCACATCTTTCGGGTCCGATTCGAGTCCCTTAATTTCAGAGTGCATTACCAAATGGCCAAACATCACTAACAAATGACATTCGTGCCAAATCGGATGTCACGACGTAAATCTCGGCCCGTATTAGCAGTGAATCAATGATTAGCATAGAGAAAGATTTTTCTCCTTTTTTAGAATTGTATTTAAAGTAATACTCCCCTGTTATACAAAGGGAAAACTAATTGTTCATTAGACACATTGTAACACACATATCAAGGTAATTTATTTCAATTCTCTTTGTTATTCAAAGTTCTTATTTTTGTTTTTAAGTTCTTCATAAGAGCAAGCTTGAAATCGAGGGCAGGTTCTTCATCGAGACATCAACTGAATTCGGAATCACCCTTATCATTGATTTGGCCATTTATTATGTCTTTCATTTGCTTAATCTAACGTCATTAACCATTTGTATTGAATTAATCAACATATCCTTATAACCTCATATAAATTCAATTGTTATTCATTTTTTAGGGTAAACATATGCTAACATCTTGGAATTCTCCGATTCTTACAAATCCAGTAACCGATTTTTCGTTACCAATTTTTCCAATTCAAAATCATGAACATTATCGAACAATCCATATGATCCCGTCACTATCACATCCCCTATTTTAACGGCTGGAACCTTAACTTCCTCTACCACTCTTGGATCATCAGATTTATTCCCTAATTGAAACGGATGATTTAATCTTTTTTGCTGAATTTCTGATTTTATACTATTACCCCATCTTTTTACAACAAACCCGTTGTCTTCAGTGTTGACCGCGTGTACAATATTAACGTTAGAGTCAAAATACAAGTTGCGGATGAAGCTTTAGACTCTGCGTTCAAATAAAAATCATTGAGAACTTTCGTACGGTCAATTTGAATTATCTTGTTTGTTTTGCTTGTGAACAGATAATTCGGCGTCTGAAAGCAACTCTCGCATATTCTCCAACTTCGATGCACTTTCTGGCCCATCTACCAACGTCGTAGGCTACGCCAGTGGTCTGTTCATTTATGCAAATAAGATATGCATCTTCTCCCGGAGGCACTTTGTTATATCGGCAAAAGGGTCGAATATACACATGTATTATGAGAAAAACGTTTAAATATATTATTCGTTATATTTTGGGTTCAAATATATCTCTAATGTAATATTATTGTTTCAAATATACCCCTCTTCTGTTAAGTTTGTCCAAGGTGAACATCAAATCATACGTGGCATTGACATTTGATGAGGTGGATGCCACATAACATGCCACCTCAATGCCCATAATCCACATATAAAAAAACTAAACTTTGAAATACAATATTTTTCATGATAGCGATAATTGTTGCAATAGTAGTGGAGGAGAAGAAAATTTTAGTGGTGGAAATAAAATAGAAGGGAGAAAAAAATGGGTTAGGGGCGCTGAGGTGGCAAACCATGTGGCATCCATGTCACGACCCAAAATCTCACTCGTCGTGATGGCGCCTATCTCAATACTAGACAAGCCGATAGACAAGCCGGCAATCTCAATAAACCACATATCCTTTAAATTTAAAAACATAATGATTAAATTCAGCGGAAAAAATCTCACAAGTACAAATATAAATACCCCCAAAATCCGGTGTCACTGAGTGCATGAGCATCTAATATGAATACAAGTCTGGAAAACACAGTCTATAATAGTTTGAGACCAAATACAGTAAACAAGGAGATAGGGAAGGAGAGACAAGGTCTGCGAAACACGGCAGCTACCTCTGAATCTCCGAAAAGTCAACTGTACGAGAGAATCAACACCCACTATGTCCGGGAGCACCTTGATCTGCACACGAAGTGCAGGGTGTAGTATGAGTACAATTAACTCAGTAAGTAACAATAATAAATAAAGAACTGAAGATAGTGACGAGCTACACAGTTATAGTTCATTTTTAGTAATTCCAGCAAAGAATAGACATGCTTTCAAATCCGGCAGTTTAAGTCAAATCAATTTTACACAGTTCAAGTTCATGTAATCCGGATATGGAATCTTTCAGAAATTTCACAACAATAACAGATAGCAACTAAGTGCATCAACAAATGAAAATTAAGTATAGCCTCTCAGGACAACAATCACTTACTAGGCTCCCAGCCCTCAGCACTCACACTCAATGGGTACCCGCGCTCACTGGGGGTGTACAGACTCCGGAGGGGCTCTTACAGCCCAAGCGCTATAATCTACATGGACAACTCACGTGCTATAATGTAAATATCTGGATCCCCACGGATAACTCACGTGTTATAATATCAATATCTAATAATCAGGCCCTCGGCCTCACTCAGTCATAAATCTCTCTAGTCTATCGGGCTCTCAATAATCATGAAATCAGCCCAAACAATAATGATATGATGTATCAATAATAATAACAGAGACTGAGATAAAATGTGCGAGTACAAATGGAGACCGAGTACAAATAGCATTTAGCAGGCAATTCAACATATAACGCGACCCCTGTGGGACCCAACAGTACCAACACATAGCCTAAACATGGTTTCTAACATGATTTACAGTCAGATTTCTTCAACACATAGAGAGCATATAGCTAACAAGCCATTCAACTTTACAGTTTTACGGGACGGACCAAGTCACAATCCCATCGGTGCACGCCCACAGGCCCGTCACCTAGTATGTGTGTCACCTCCAAAATAATCACATGATACAAAATCTGGGGTTTCATACCCTCAAGACCAGATTTATAACTATTACTTACCTCAGAACGTGAAATTCTTTACTCTGTTATGCCTTTGCCTCGCAAATCGGCCTCCGAATGCCTCGAATCTAATCATAAATAATTCATTTCAGTCAATAAAATTTTATAATTTAAGTTAAAAAAGTTGATCGGATGTGGACTTATGTGTAAATGACATCGGATTTGAATTTTGATGATTTCAATAGCTCTATATGGTGATTTTGGATTTAGGATCGTGTACGGAAAAGTTTTTGGAGGTCTGTAGTGGAATTAGGTTTGAAATGGCGAAAGATAAATTTTTAAAAAGTTTGACCGAGGGTTAACTTTTTGATATCAGGGTCGAAATCTGATTCCTGAAATTTGAATAGGTCTGTTATGTCATTTATGACTTGTGTGCAAAATTTGAGGTCAATCGGACGTGATTTGATAGGTTCCGGAGTCGTTTGTAGAAATTGGAAATTTCAAAGTTCATTAGGCTTGAATTGGGATGTAATTCATGATTTTAGCGTTGTTTGAGGTGATTTAAGGATTTGACTAAGTTCGTATGATGTTTTAGGATGTGTTGGTGTATTTGGTTGAGGTCCTGGGGGCCTCGGGTGAGTTTCGGACGATAAACGGATTATTTTTGGCCTTTGGGAGATAGCTGATAGCTGCTGCTAATTTTCTTCTGGTTTTCTTATACGCGATCGCATAAGTTCATCCGCGATCACGTAAGCTAATTTGGGCCACAAGTGACTTTGTTCTATGCGGTTGCAGAGTAAGAAACATGATCGCGTAAGTGTATTAGGCGCTACTTCGCGAACGCGTGAATAAGTCCGCGTTCACGTAGGAGTAATTGAGCAGAAGAGTAGGTGAGGCAACTGCTCTACGTGATCGCATGAGGCTGGATGTGTTCACGTAGGTTTGAGAGGCAGTGATCAGTGATCGCTTAGGTCATTCTGCGTTCGCGTAGGCTAGAAGTGTGGGCAGTCTATTTTGTGCTTCGCGATCGCGAAAATAGCCATTTTCATAATTTGAGCTAGAGACCACGGATTTGGGATATTCTTGAAGGGATTTTCCTAGAGTTCATTCGGGTAAGTGTTTCTTAATTGGTATTGGTTAAATTACCCGAATCCATGGTTGTTTTTAACATTTAATGGGTGAATTAAGTTGAAAAATTTAGAAAAACCCTTTTGGTTTAAATTGAAGATTTGAGGGTCGAGTTGAGGTCGGATTTTGATAAAATTGGTATGGATAGACTCGTGGTTGAATGGGCTTTCAGATTTAATAACTTTTGTCAGGTTCCGAGATATGGGCCCTACGGACAATTTTTGGGTTAAATTTCGGATCTTTATGGAAATATTATATTTTCATATGGAATTAATTCCAATAAAATTTTATTGACTGAAATGAATTATTTGCGACTAGATTCGAGGCATTCGAAGGCCGATTTGTGAGGCAAAGGCATATCAGAGTAAAGAATTTCACGTTCTGAGGTAAGTAACAGTTATAAATCTGGTCCTAAGGGTATGAAACCCCGAATTTTGTATCATGTGATTATTTTGGAGGTGACGCACATGGCTAGATGACGGGCTTGTGGGCGCGCACCGAGGGGATTGTGACTTGGTCCGTTTCGTGAAACTGTAAAGTTGAATAACTTGTTGTTAGCTATATGCTCTCTATATGTTGAAAAAATCTGATTGTAAATCATGTTAGAAACTATGTTTAGGCTATGTGTTGGTACTGTTGGGTCCCACAGAGGACGTGTTATATGTTGAATTGCCTGCTAAATGCTATTTGTACTCAGTCTCCATTTTTACTCACACATTTTATCTCAGTCTCTGCTATTATTATTGATACATCATATCATTGTTGTTTGGGAGTCGATTTCATAATTATTGAGAGCCCGAGAGACTAGAGAGATTTATGACTGAGTGAGGCCGAGGGCTTGATTATGAGATATTGATACAATAGCATGTGAGTTGTCCGTGCAACACGTGAGTTGTTCGTGCAGATCCACACATTATAGCACGTGAGTTATCCATGCAGATTATAGCGCTTGGGATGTAGGAGCCCTTCGAGAGTATGTACACCCCCAGTGAGTGCGGGTACCCATTGAGTGTGAGTGTTGAGGGCTAGAAGCCCAGTGAGTGATTGTTGTCCTAAGAAGCTGTACTTTCTTTTCATTTGTTGATGCACTCAGTTTCTATCTATTATTGTTGTGAAATTCATGAAATATTCTATATCCGGATTACATGAACTTGAACTGTATGAAATTGATTTGACTTAAATTGCAGGATTTGAAAGCATATCAATTCTTTGCTGGAATTACTGAAAATGAACTATAACTGTGTAGCTCGTCACTATCTTCGGTTCTTTATTTATTATTGTTACTTACTGAGTTGGTTGTACTCATACTACACTCTGCACTTCGTGTGCAGATCCAGGTGCTCCCGGACATAGCGGGTGTTGATTCTCTCGCACGGTTGACTTTTCGGAGATTCAGAGGTAGCTTCCGTGTTTTACAGACCTTATCTCTCCTTTCCTATCTCCTTGTTTACTGTATTTGGTCTCAGATTATTATAGACCATATTTTCCAGACTTGTATTCATATTATATGCTCATGCACTCAGTGACACCGGGTTTTGGGAGTATTTATATTTGTACTTGTGAGATTTCTTCTGCTGAATTTAATAATTATGTTTTAAAATTTAAAGGATATGTGATTTTTTGAGATTGTCAGCTTGTCTATCGGCTTGCCTAGTATTAAGATAGGCGCCATCACGACGGATGAGATTTTGGATCGTGTCAAATAGGTATCAGAGCCTAGGTTACATAGATTTCACGAGTCATGAGCGGATTTAGTAGAGTCTTGCGGATCGGTACGGAGACGTCTGTACTTATCTTCGAGGGACTGCCAAACCCTTAGGAAAATTTCACTTTCTTGTATACTATCGTGAGGAATAGATTCAACTTGAAACATAACTATTTTAATTTCTTCCACGCTACTCGATATCAGTTGTGTATCGATGTCTTGTGATTCCATGAACGAGGTTCGAGATGAGTATTCTGTGTTTTGTTGATGAGCCAGTCTGGAGGACTTGAGGCCGGGGTTAGATCGCAGCTTAGGCTCGATAGTTTCGATTGTGAGAACTTGTACATTTGGACCCATATATCCGGTAATCTCCCCACGAATAGTTTTATGGCTCGATGAGCGATTGAATGACTATATGATAAGTATGATGTGACTATGGGATGTGTTCAGATAGGTTTAATGTGACGAATAAATTTTGCTTATGACTCAAGAGTTTGCTATTGGGTACTTGAATTCTGACTTGATTTGATGTATAGTCTCAAGTTGTGAGTGTATTGAAGGATCTTCCACATTGTTAAATTGTGGGCAAAATTAAATTCTCATGTCTTGTCAATGAGTTTGGACTCAAGAAGAGTAAGTGATTGTGTAGTAATTGTGGTTGCGAATGGGCATTTCTAATGTTGATGGCTCAAGAAAGATGATCTTCGAAGAGGCTTAGAGTCGGTAACATTTTATTGGTTCAGGTGCGACAGAGATGTATTTTGATTTGATGCAACAGTCGAGCAACAAAGTATGAGGGAAGACATGATGCGAAGTATTTCGCGGTGGTTGAAGTACTAGCAGGTCAAGTAGGAGAAGTAGAGGTTGAGAAGTTGCTTAAAGGAGATGATTTAACCGAAGTAAGAGTGGCAGATTAGCATATGAATTTTGTGGTAGGGTAGTCGCGCGCCTTGAGGAAGTGTAGAACGGTTTGGAATCGTGATAGAATTTGATTTGGCCTACGGACTTTATTTGCAATAATGGTTACTATACGAAGAAAGATTGAATACAGCAGAAAGGAGTTTGTTTGAAATGAAGAGGGATGTGAAGATCTGATTATCGTTTCAGGCGCAATATGACTTGAGTTCGTAAGGTATTGTTGAACTTTCAGTCGATGTCGATAGGGAAAGTGCAGACTTATACAAATGGTAGGCGAGCATGAACTCAGGAGAATTTACTGATTACGTGGTCGTTGCACCCAGTGCATCATCTTTGGAAGATGTCGGTAAGGAATTCCACAGGTGGGTTATCTCCTGTGAGCAGTTAGCGGTGGTGTGATGTTGATGAAGCTTATGCGAGGAATATTACTTGCTACCCGGTAAGAGGTCGAGTGTGTGACTGTAGCTGGTGATTCAGAATGTTCATGAAAAGCTTAACAAAAGACTTCGAGAAGTTTGGCGGGTTAACGATGCGAGATCATGGTAATTGAGAAGGAGAAATCCTTGCGGGTTCTAAGATTATATAATTGCAGCTTAAAGCTAAGTGGAGGATCCTACTATTGACAATTTGATTTCATGGTTATGTGTTAAAATTTTAGTTTTAGTCGGACACATACTTGTGGATCAGTTATGACTTGCAGATATGGAGATAGAGGATGACTCGAGTAAGGAAATTTCTGAATACGGGTTATATGGCACTTTATAGAAATACAAAAATCACGGAATGATTAAATTGTTATTTTTAAGAATGTAGTGCATACGAAGTATGAATTTTATTGGAGGTGTTAAGGCAGGGTTACTTCTTAGGGGGTTGTTGTGCTAATGGGGATTGTGCCTTTCAGCCCGTTTGGGCGGTGCAATTTAGATTTGAGCAAAGTAGGTGACTCCCGAGAAAATTCTAATGGATTTGAGAATTATATATAGCAATTGAGAATGTTTCCGGACTTGTGCATGGATAAAATCTGAGATTTCCATTTGAAGGTATCGGGACTTGCGGTAATTTTGTATGACTATAGATTTTACATTTCAGTAAAAGAAAGGAAAGAGGAATAATTTTAAATTCGCATAAGGTATTTTCAGAGTGAGTGTTACGGTTGTGGTATTTATAGAGGTGATTAAGAAGAATACAGTGTATTATGGGTCTTAGGGTAGTGTAGTTGTATGTTAGGATGTCTTGTAATGTGCTTTGGGTAAGGATCGTGGAGTTCTGACAAGGAGAAGTGTCAAATTGAGGTTAGTTCAGAAGAAACTCGGAGAAAATAGGACGACTGGGTAGTAGGCTGGACCATGTTTGGTAAGGTATGACCATATATGTTGAGGCTCTACGGATGTTTTAGTAGAAATATTCTTGGGTTGGTGACCTGCGTGGCTTGGTCGAGTCAGAGGAATTTAGTTCAAATATCTTGGTTGTGTGAAAATGGATTTCAAAGTGTTCATGATGGTTTCTACCATGGTTTGAGCCGGATATGTCCTATCGACGTGAGGAACATGTTGTGAATTGTGATTTTCTCCTGTTTGGGAGCGAGAGGAAAGTTTCTAACTAACCGGGTAGGTAAATTACCAGTGACTCAAAGTTGATAATGAAATTATTATGCTTGTCACGTGATGACATGATAGATGTGGTGTATTGTGCGGGATGAAGATTTGCATATACAAGGTGGCAGTTCATTCTTGAAAGGAAGATCATGAATTTTGGACAGAATGATCAATTTCAGATAATTAGATGAATGTTATAACTGCTCAGTAATCCCTGAGAAAGGTGCGCATTTCAAAAGGCGCATTGTGTTTTACCTTACGGATGTTCATTGGTATTGTAATACTCACCGTGTTGATAGACTACTGATATTCAAATTATTGCTATATGGCACGGAAGAATTATGAAAGTATTCCTTATGGGAAGACCGTAAATGGAAGATGTGTTAGTCATTCTAATGCTGGAGTTGGGATCAGTTACGATGATTCATGTGTTTGATGAATTTAGAGACTGGGAGTTCTCAGAAGTATATTATTTCGGGTTGCGGCCTGTTTGAGGTAAGTATTTTATTTTAACTCAGTGACACCGAGTTTTGGGAGTATTTATATTTGTACTTTGTGAGATTTCTTCCGCTGAATTTAATCATTATGTTTTCAAATTTAAAGGATATGTGGTTTATTGAGATTGTCGACTTGCATAGTATTGAGATAGGCGCCATCACGACGGGTGAGATTTTAGATCGTGATAATCCACCTCATCAATGTCAGTGCCACGTAGGATTGAATCTCCACTTTGGACATACTTAACGGAAAAAGGGTATATTTGAACCAATAGTATTACGCCAGGGGTATATTTGAATCCAAAGTATAACGAATGGTATATTTAAATATTTTCTCATAGTACATGGCTATATTTGACCCTTTTCCGTTGTTATATTTTGGTATGTAAAATGTGCCAGCCGCGCTTTTAGACGCTCGTCTATATCTATATCGCCTTCAATATACATCTCCTCTATATCCCGTCTATAGTATCGGTTGATATTTGTCTCGTCTTTAACAACTTATCGAGACTATTAAGTGAAATTCATATAAGAATGTTTGCCCTTAAAAATGGATAATAACTGAATTTATATGCGGTTTTAAGAATATGTGGATTAATTCAATACATGTGATTTATGACGTTAGATAAGCAAATAAAAAATAGAATAAACAGCCAAACCAGTGGTGATATTGAATCTAGGCTCAGTTAAGTGCTTAATAAGTAACATGCCTTCAGTTTGGAGCCAACACTTTGAATAACTTTTAGAAAAGTAAGAACTTTGAATAACTTTTAGAAACAGAGAAAAACAAATGTATATTGCCTTGGTATGTGTGTTACACAGTGTCTATTGCATAATAAACTTCTCCTTTATATAGTAGAGGAGTTTTATCCTAAGTATAATTCTAAGAAAGGTAAAGATCTTCCTTTTCGCTAATCACTAATCAACTGTCGATACAGGCTGAGATTCAAGACGTGATATCCGGTCGAGCACGGATATCATGGACCTTTGTTAATCATGTGCGAGCGTTTGGCAATGATTTCCGAGGTCTCGGAATTCAAATAGGGTCCGGGGGCATGGTCTCGATGGCTCCGGGGGCAGGTGCTTTGTTCAGTCCTTGATACGGGAGGTTCCCAGCTTTGATATTAATTCCTTATAGTTACGTCCCTGCTGTTAGGATATATTATAAACCATGCGGATTGTTATAGTATTATTTATGGAATAATTATTTATTCATTTATTCAATTCATTAAAGTTTTATTTTACATAGATCATGTATTTGTCTATGTATCCATTGCTTATATAGTAGATGATTTAGTGTATAGAGTTTAGCTTATACACGGAAGATTAAATCATCGGTTCTTATAAGTCATAAAGTTTATGTTCACAATCTAATGATGAAATTGGACAAACTATCGGCATGGTTGTAGCACAAGATTAAATATAATATATCTTGATTATGGGAATTGGGTTAATTCCGACTTCTTGTGCTAGTACATTTTGTATGTATTCAACGGATCAAGTAGAGATAAGTATTTTATACAGACTTAATAAAATAATTTTTCTAGTCCATTCAATATACTTATACTCTTAATCTTGATATAATTATTATTAGTTGTGTGTGTCATTTAATATTTTGATTTATTAAAAGGCGAGATCCTTTCGTGGGTCAATAAGCCTGGTAAATTGGACAATAATGACATACATTGGCGAAGTAATAATTATTTGATAGAATCCATGTCTCGGTTTTTGAGATTGATTATACTCCTTTATGAAAGCTTATAAGTTTTCATGTGTAAACCCGACCGGTGGATTTTGTATCTGACACATAAAATAAGTTAAGCGAAAGTCTAAAGAAAGTAATCGATAAATTAAATTGTCAGTAATTTAATTGGATTGATTAGGATCTGAATCTTAACATGGGGAGTTAAATAATATTTTATGAAAGAATTTTAAAATTGAACTAAGGAGTGCAATTACGAATTTTTAGTGAAATAATTCGTAACTTTTTATGGTAGAAATTAATTTATAATTTTAAAATTAATTCCATTAAGAAGCCTTGTTAATTAAATTATGTGGTTCCTACTGTGCCTAAATAATAGGAAATAAAGGAAACCTTTCCTTAGTGGAAGAAGAAAACCTACCATATTTTGGAAAAAGGGTTTTAACCTAAAAAAATGTGGCTATATATACTCCATATAGGGATAGCCATTTTTTGCACTAGTTTTACACATTGTTTTCCTTTGAAATTTCGCCCACCCGAAATTCTCTCTTTTCGGATATTATTTGGATAATACGGTAGAAGACTGTGGAGGTTTTTCTTAGATCGCGGTCTTGCAACTCTGGAATTGGAGACTGAGATTAAATTACTTTGTTCATGCTTCAAGAGATAACTCGAATAATCTCTGTATGTGCCAATTGTTTAATTTACACGTGGATATGATACTGTAATTGCTTCCACTGCGATATATAATCCATCAATTGGTATCAGAGCCTACTCACGTCTAATTAAATGATTAAGATGAACATGAAAATGTAGTATCATGTTAATATGCAAGTTTTGAATTAAATGATGCGATGTTTTTTAGCATGAATATTTGTTCCGAGTATTATGATTATTCTGAAAATCATGTAATATATCTGCTTATTGTTGATGATATTTGATTAGAATAATCTGAAAATATTGTTGATCCGAGGAAAACACAAAAGCCACTTTTTCGCCGAATTGGCCAGAAATCGGAGGTCAACATGTTGACTGACTCCGATATACCTGAAACTTGGCAGGTCCATGCGAAACGGCCCAGTGATCAATACTCATGATCTTTGCTCATGAGTTAAGCCAGTTTTCTGGCTTTCGAGGTCGTTTAGATGGTGTTTTGGACGTTTTTAAAATTTTCTGAAAATGTTTTTAAAATGTTTTTGAGTTGTTTTAAATCCAGTGGTGGTAGGGATCGTTTTCTATGGACTCCAGGGTTAAATTCTGGTGATATAATTATTTTACACGTTGATGTAGGTCTTCTTCCTTATCGGATAAACTCATTATAGATAATCACTAGGTTATACTAGTTGTTGATTACTTGTATTTACTCTCCATCTGAGTATGCATGTTGGTTCAGTGGGATTAGTATATTGAATGTTGATATTCACTTGACTTAAATTAACAGTTTACTCTCCATCTGAGTATGTCCTGTTTAAATTCATGTAGTGAATAATCTGTCATAATATATGTATATTGCAAGAATAGCTTTTTTCCCATCGAAACTTGTTGTTCAAGGTGCATGGATTATACGTATGTAATGTGTTTTGAATTTTACTATTCAATAATACATGACTAATTTTTATCTATTTATTTAATTGTCTCTCAGATTAACAATGACTGCTTTCAATCCCCTTACTGCTATTCTTACTCAAAACAAACTTGAGGTTCCGAATTATGTTGATTGGAAACGAAACTTAGATATTGTCCTAATTGCTGAAGAGTACAAATTTGTGCTTGATGAGGTGTGTCCAGAAAAACCTGGAGATGATGCTACGGATGATGAACAGAAAGCTTACTAAAAATGGGTTAAGGCTGATGAGATGGCATAGTGTTGCATTCTGACATCTATGTCAAATGTTCTGCAATATCAGCATCAGTCTATGGAGTCTGCTTATGACATTCTGGAAAATCCCAATGAAATTTTTGGAGATCAGAATGCGGCTAAGCAGACTGCCATGAAAGCTCTTCTGAATACCAAAATGGTTGAAGGTTCATATGTTATGGACCATGTTCAAATGGTGATCAGTCTTCTGAATGAACTGAAGGTCCTTGGAGCTAACATTGATAAGGATACACAAGTTGACATGATCCTGCAGACTCTGCCTGACAGTTTTCAGCAGTTTCGCCTGAATTATAATATGAACAAAATGGATTTGTCACTTGCGAAATTGCTGAATGAGCTGCAGTCGGCAGAGACTATTATCAAGCAACAAGCTCCTCATGTGTCATTGCATTTTGAGGTAGGTTCTTCTTCTAAGCTATGTCCGTATAGAAGAAGAAAAAGGTTCAAAAACCCTCTCTTGGAATTGTAACTTCTGGTGTGAAAAAGGCTAAGGGCAAGTGCTATCACTGCAAGAAGCCTGGGCATCACAAGAAGCAATGTTCGGATTATCTGGCCAAGCTGAATAATAAACCAGGTGATTTATATCTACTTGTCGTTAAAACTCTTTTAGCGGCTGTTTCTATCATGTCATGGTGTATAGATTCGGGAGCCACAAATCATGTCTGCACTTATTTGCAGGGGTTTCAGGTAACGTGGTGGCTAAGTAGAGGAGAAATCAATGTTTATCAAGCATATGGTTAGGCGGCCCCAGCTTTAGCATTAGGAAATATTGGTATTTCGTTTGGTAGTGATAGAATATTAGCTTTAAATGACACATTATATGTACCTTCCGTTAGAAGGAATTTAATTTCGGTTTCTAGCGCTATGAGAGATGGTTATGACATTAATTTTCATGATATTGATAAATGTGTAATTAGCCATAATAAATGTTATCTCTCTTTGGCTATATTGATTAATGGTCTTTTTATTGTTGATTCTATTCCTAAACCGTTACAACCTAAAGAACTGAATTATATTGATTTACCAAATAAGAAAAAACGTTCTTCTGAATTGAGTGAAACATATTTATGGTACTTGCGTTTGGGTCATATAAATCTAAACAAAATTTCAAGGTTGGTTAAGGATGCACCTTTAAGTTCATTAAAAGTGCAGACACTACCAACTTGTGAATCTTGTTTAGAAGGAAAAATGACAAAACGAAATTTTCCCTCAAAAGGAAATGGAGCAAGTGATAAATTAGAGTTAATCCATTCTGCTTTGTGTGGAGCAATGAATGTCCAGGCAAGAGGTGGTTTTGAGTATTTTGTGACTTTCACATATGATTACTCAAAGTATGGATATATTTATTTGTTTTGTCGAAAGTATGAATATTTTAAAAAGTTCAAAGAATTTAAGACAGAGACTGAAAAGCGATATAATATATATATCAAGACACTATGATCTGGTCATGGTGGGGAGTACCTCTCCGCGGAATTCATTAGTTATTTATCAGAATGTGGAATTACCTCTCAATTATCTGTACCTGGAACTCCACAACAAAATAGTGTAGCTGAAAGAAGAAATATGAATCTTATGAAAATGGTTAGATCAATGATGAGTTATTCCAGTTTGCCTTCGTCCTTTTGGGGACATGCCTTAGAAACAGCAAATTACGTTCTGAATTTAGTTCCTTCAAAGTCAGTACCTTTGACCCCTACAGAATTGTAGACTGGTACAAGCCTAATCTGCGGCATATTCGAGTTTGGGGTTGTCCGGCACATGTACTAAAAGGAAAAACAGATAAATTAGAGGCGAGAACGGATGTATGTGTGTTTGTGGGTTATCCAAAAGGGACGAAAGGTGGTTTATTCTATTGTCCTAAAGAAAAGAAGGTAATTGTTAGCACAAATACCAAGTTTCTTGAAGAGGACTATTTGATGAACCATGTTCCTAGAAGTAAACTTGTTTTACAGAAACTTAGCAAAGGAATGGAAATTCAGTCATCTGAAAAACAAAACGACCAGATGCAAACCCCGGAAGTCGATTTTGACATACCATTGCATTTTAGTAGTGGGAGAAATGTCAATAGACTTGATATCCCACAAGAACAAGTGCCTGAAGTCATACTACCACAAAGTAGTGGGAGTTATGTTGAGCAAACTGCACAACAGGAAGAAGTCATTGATATCCCTATGGATAACATGGAGACCCAAGTTCCTGATAATGATGTGGTTCAACCACAAGATCATAATAGTGTAGTTGCAACTGATGTAATGTGTAGTCATAGTGGGAGAGAAATAAGACAGCCAGTTCGTTATACGCTCTTGGGATAATCATATGATAGGATCCATGAGAAGCCAACTTCCGAACCTGTCAATTATGACAAAGCACTACATGATAAATATGCGGATAAATGGGTTGCTGCTATGAAATTAGAGATGGGGTCTATGTACTCTAATCAAGTTTGGGATCTTGTAGAACCACCTGATGGGGTTAAACCCTTTGGATGCAAGTGGATCTATAAGAAAAAGAGAGGTGTAGATGGATAAGTGCACATTTTTAAAGTAAGGCTTGTAGCGAAAGGGTTTACTTAGAAAGAAGGGATCAATTATGAGGAAACCTTTTCGCCGATAACCATGCTTAAGTCTATTAGGATTCTCTTATCCATTTTCTGCTCATTATGATTATGAGATTTGGAAAATGGATATCAAGGCAGCTTTTCTTAATGGAAGTCTTGATGAGTGCATCTATATGATGCAACCAGACGGTTTCGTGGAAAGTGGCAAGGAACATTGTTGTGTAAGCTTAAAAGGTCCATTTATGGACTGAAAGAGACATCTAGGGCATGGAACACTTGTTTTGACAAGGCGATTAAAACTTTTGGTTTTGATTAGTGTCTTAACGAGTCTTGTGTATACAAGAAATGGGATGGGGACAAAATGGCGTTTTAATCTTATATGTAGATGACATATTGCTCATAGGAAATAATGTAGGCATGTTGGGTTCAGTTAAACAGTAGTTGTCCACGCACTTCGATATGAAAGATTTGGGAGAAGCGGCTCATATCCTTGGGATCAAGCTCTTGTGAGATCGCAAGAAAACGATATTAGGCTTATCCCGGGCTCATTGATATAATACTCTCCAGGTTTAGCATGCATGATTCCAAGAAAGGATTTCTCCCTTTCAGGCACGGAATTTCTCTATCTAAAGATCAGTCTTCTAAAAGTGATGAAGAGATAGAAAAGATGAAGGTAGTCCCTTATGCATCTGCTATGGGGAGTCTGATGTATGCTATGTTATGTACTAGACCTGATATCTGCTTTGTTGTTGGCGTTGTTAGCAGATTTCAGTCTAATCCTGGGGGAGAGCATTGGACAGCGGTTAAGTATATAATCAAGTACCTGAAAAGGACTAGGGATTACATGCTAGTCTACCATTCATATGACTTTATGCCTATTCGGTACACAGATTTCCAATCAGATAGAGATTCTAGAAAGTCTACCTTGGGAAATGTGTTTACTCTCGGAGGTGGAGCCATAAGTTGGAGGAGCATCAAGTAAACTTGTGTTGATGATTCCACCATGGAAGACGAAAATCTAGCAGACTTTGAGGCAGCCAAAGAGGCGGTTTGGCTCGGGAACTTCCTAAGAGAGTTGGGTGTGGTTCCCTCGATTCAAGCACCAATAACACTTTATTATGATAATAGTGGTGCGGTTGCAAATTCGAAGGAGCCACGAAGTCATAAAAAAGAAAAGCACATTGAGCGTAAATATCATTTAATTCGTCAGATAGTGCAAAGAGGGGATGTAGTAGTCACCAAAATTGCGTCGGAGAACAACTTGGTGGACCCATTTACTAAGAGCTTGCCACAGAAGACTTTTGATAGGCATGTAGACGGAATGAGTGTCAGAATTAAAGACGCATGGTTATGAGTCTAAATGGGAGATTGTTAGGATATACTATAAACCTTGTGTATTGTTATAGTATTCTTTATGGAATAATTATTTATTCATTTATTCAATTCAATAAAGTTTTATTTTAAATAGATCATGTATTTGTCTTTGTGTCCATTGCTTATATAGTAGATGATTTAGTATATAGAGTTTAAGCTTATACACAGAAGATTAAATCATTGATTCTTATAAGTCATAAAGTTTATATTCACAATCTAATGATGGAATTGGAAAACCCATCGGAATGGTTGTAGCACACGATTAAATATAATTTATTTTGATTATGGGAATGGGTTAATTCCGACTTCTTGTACTAGTACATTTTGTATGTATTCAACGGATCAAGTAGAGATAAGTATTTTATACATACTTAATAAAATAATTTTTCTGGTCCATTCAATGTACTTATACTCTTAATCTTGATATAATTATTATTAGTTGTGTGTGTCATTTATTGTTTTAATTTACTAAAAGGCGAGATCCTTTCGTGGGTCAATAAGCCTGGTAAATTGGACAATAATGATATACATTGGCGAAATAATAATTATTTAATAGAATCCATGTCTCGGTTTTTGAGATTGATGATACTCCTTTATGAAAGCTTATAAGTTTTCATGTGTAAACCCGGTCGGTGGATTTTGTATCTCACACATGAAATAAGTTAAGAGAAAGTCTAAATAAAGTAATCGATAAATTAAATTGTCAGTAATTTAATTGGATTGATTAGTATCTGAATCTTAACATAGGGAGTTAAATTTCGTAATTGAACTAAGGAGTGCAATTACAAATTTTTAGTGGAATAATTCGTAATTTATTATGGTAGAAATTAATTGCAAATTTTGAAATTAGTTCCATAATAAGAAGCCTTGTTAATTAAATTCTGTGGTCTCTACTGTGCCTAAATAATAGGAAATAAAGAAAATATTTTCATAGTGGAAGAAAAAAATCTAACAGGTTTTGGAGAAGGGTTTTAACCTCAAATACGTGGCTATATATACTCCATATAGGGTTGGCCGTTTTTTCACTGGTTTTACACGTTTGTTTCTTTTGGAAATTCGCCCACCCGAAATTCTCTCTTTCCGGATATTATTTGGGTACTACGGTAGAAGACTGTGGAGGTTTTGTTGAGGTCGTGGTCTTGCAACTCTGGAACTGGAGACCGAAATTAATTTGCTTTGTTCACGCTTCAAAAGGTAGCTCGAATAATCTCCGTATGTGCTAATTGTTTAATTTATACGTGAATATAATACTGTAATTACTTCCGGTGCGAAATATAATCCATCACTTGCTTCATTTGCTCCACGAGAAAATAGGGTGCTCATAAGCCCCGATTTTGCCGGTACACAAAGAGAATTCAAAAAAGAACTGGAGTATTACACCTAGGATTTAAACTGTGACCTAAAGCAATTTTCAAATCCACTTTACCACTTCAATAGAATCTTTTCTTGTATATATCACGGGAATTCACCAGTTGATACAAAACAACACTACTTGAGCAGTGCAATTTATCTGAAAAATCACCTTAAAACCTAAACTTGAGAAACCAAAACTCACAAAAGGAAAGTAGAGACAAGTCGGAGAGAAAGAATGCGGGGGACTTTGTTTTTTCTTTAGAAGTTACCTCTGCATCAGAAGGGAAAGATTAAAAAAAATATAAAAACACAATCCGATACGTTTTTAAATTTTAACCCATTGTAGCACATTTGTATACAGCTAAAGCACAAAATATTTCTGTCTTACTAAAACTAATTACATCTATTTATCAACTTAAAGAACCAACGTAACCAGATTTCCCATTAGGTTGTCATTGCAGAGTTGACTTGTCCTTGCATGGTAGCCGATCCGGCCTGTATTCTTCTTCTTCTTTTTTTCAGTCCCGACGCAGTATTCTTCAACGCTGTCTTCCCATCCACGGGGAGAAAAGATTCACCACCACCAACGCGGAAAGCCTTAACTGACTCTAAGGACAGAATTAAAGAGTTGTGCTCTCTGGCGACCGTGAGGGAGGCTATTGTGAATTGTCCACGATCTATTTCAGCAATGATCACAAAAAAATTTCCATTTTGCGGGCCAACCAAAATAGGGGAAGTAGGATATCTCGCGGAAACCACGGGTTCAAGTGTGGGCAATTTCTTTTTAAGACTCTCTGAACGTAGCCAACTTTGACGGGCAATATCATATCCATACAAGCGCAGGCTATGAGTGAACCAATATAATGTATTATTACTGAACACCGCCGGTACGTGTGCGGTAACAAAGTTCAGCGCGGAGGCGTCGGCTTCACAACCTTCCAGACCTTTTGGAGGAGGATCCCAAGTACGTCGTCGCCACAAATCAAGGGAATCAAGGCCTAGAGTAGGGCGCAATTCACCACTAGTAAAGTCAATAAACAGCACGGAACCCACATCCAAGGAATAATACACAATTTCCGTTGGCTCCTCACCATCTTCTTTTTCCACAAGAGCAGCTCTATGGGCATCATAGCTTTCAAAATTTTTGATATGCGGCATCAGGTATTTCCAAGATTTTTCATGGAGGTCGTAAACTTGACCACATCTTTTCCAAATTGGATTCTCATGCTTATCACCCCATGCGTAGTGCTCAGTGCCGGCCACAGCATATAGCTTTCTACCAACGGCAGCGAGGAAGGGCTTGCTACGGGAAATATCCATGGGAGATGATACGGGTTCCCAAAGGTTAGGGTCAAAAGAATGTTTGATGATGTTATGTTTATGCAATTGGGAACGAACAATAGCCCTGTCATCACCATAACTGTATCCACCAATCCAGTAGATGTCTTCATCACCAACTACTGTCCAGCTTCCTGCAATTCCATAAGTTTGCCGACAGAGCTTCGCAACAGGTTCAATTGTTTGCCTTTCACCTCGTTTGCCATCCTCTTTTGTCATCACGATACGAAACCACAATTCTTCCCTCTTTCCGTAACCGCGGAGATACAAAACATCTGGTGACCCCCTCTCCTTCGAACCATCTCCTACTTCCATTGCTCTTCAGATCTAATTAAGTCGCGCAACTGGGTAATTTTCATGACTGAAAGTATATATTATAAATTAAACAAGTTATGCTTTACATGCACGCAACCTACTCCTACAATATTTTGGATTCATTAACAGGTTTAGGAAATATAAACGGACCTTCTTTTTTAACTAAATTCTAAAATAATTTTTTAGAATATTAGAATTAGAGTTCAGGTAACTGCATTTTTTTATCCGATCCTCTTTTAAAAAGGAAATAAAAGAGAAAGGATTTTTGAGAAAACAATTCACTTACATATATTATTATTATATGTATGGGGAAGTGAGAGGTTAATACGTGATTCTTTAAGTCTAATTATACGTTAGAAGCATGTAAATAGATATTTTTCCATTAGATAGTAAAACATTGGATCTTGCTAAAATTTCTCCTATTCAAATAAAAAAAATATATGAAATAAAAAGTAAAGAAATTTATATCGAAAAGGAAACAAAAGAGAAGAAATAAGTGAAAATTGCGGTATATATTCCTTTTTCCTATTCTTTCTGGTTATCCCATTTTTAATCTTCTTCTTTGTTTTTTTCTTTTCTACTCATCAGCCTCCGTCCCATGTTCTCCTTTCTAAGGAGAACGGAGTACTTCACTTCTGTTGTAAATAGTGTATGGATAGATTTCCATACAAGATATTTATCCTTATACTATGTAAAGTTGACTTTTATAAGCTATCTCTTACCTTTTTATTTATCCGAAAAACGGATAGAGTTGAATTTGTACGTAGTTCTAAGGGTACGTGGTATAACTTGACACAAATCATAAAGGGAAATAGAAATATCGAATATTGACTATAAAGAATGAAAAATAAACAAAGTTCGAGGGAGGATGATTTATGAATAAGTAAGATGAAACAATGTATAAAACTCAAAAGGATAATCTCTCAATATGGGAGTGTATCAACAATATTAGAGTTATAGTGTATCAATGACTTGATAGATCCCTCTTTACAGAAATAATAGACATTTCTCTTATAGTGAATGAATCCTACTTTGGATATAATTAAAAATACATAGTGGGGAACCCATGATAAATCAGTTTTTCCCTAATTTTCGCCTAAATTCTCTCCCTTAGTGCGGATGTAACGGCTCTTGTCTATGATCCGATGGAAGTTTCCCGTTCTTGAAGTACTCTATATATTTATTTCTCCAATCCCAGGTTAGACTTGTGGAGGTTATATCGGCATGACCTTCTTCGATTATCGATGTCACGAGTTATACGACAGTCCCCGAGTTGAGTTCGTCATCCTCGACCGTAGAACCTAAGTTTGCAAGAGTGTCGACCTTACTGTTCTGTTCTCGAACACATGTTGCAAAGTCCATTCCTTAAACCGATGTAGAGTCACTTGTAATTTATCCAAGAACCTTTGCATTCGATCTTCTCGGACTTCAAAAGTCTCGTTGACTTGATTTACCACGAGGAGGGAATCACATTTAGCCTCCACGACCTCAGCTCCCAAACCTTTAGCTAATTCAAGACCTGCAATTACGGCCTCATACTCGGCCTCATTTTTAGTCAATTTTATAGTTTTAATAGACTGTCTAACTATATTACCGGTGGGTTATTTTAGTACGATGCCCAGCACGGACCCCTTTACGTACGAGGCACTGTCCGTAAAGAGGCTCCAAACTCCTGAAGTGGTACCCGAATTTATTAGTAATTCCTTTTCAATTTCGGGTACGAGGGCCGGCGTAAAGTTAGCCACGAAGTCCGCTAAAATTTAAAATTTAATAGCGGTTCGAGGTCGATACTCGATGTAGTACCCCGCCGATCTCTATGGCCCATTTGGCCAATCGACCTGAAAGCTCAGGTTTGTGTAAAATATTTCGTAAAGGATAAGTTGATACAATATGTATCGGATGGCACTGGAAATATGATTTTAATTTCTTAGAGGCACTTAGTAAAGCAAACGCTAATTTTTCTAAGTATGGATATCTAGTTTCGGCATTACCTAAAGTTCGACTCACATAATAAATAGGGAATTGTGTACCTCGTTCTTCTCGAACTAGGACTCCACCTACCGCTATCTCTAAGACAGCTAGATATAGATAAAGTTGTTCATCTACCTTCGGGGTATGAAGCAATGGATGGCTCGATAAGTACTGTTTTAGTTCTTCTAGAGCCTGCTGACATTCCGGAGTCCACGCAAAATTGCTTTTCTTCTTAAGCAGAGAGAAATATCGGTGGCTCCTATCCGAGGATCTAGATATGAATCGTCCCAGGGAGGCTATCCGTCCCGTTAGCCTCTGTACGACCTTTACATTATCTACCATTGTGATGTTCTCGATTGCTTTGATTTTATCGGGGTTAATCTCAATTCCTCGATTGGATACCATGAAATCGAGAAATTTGCCTGAACCAACCCTGAATGCACATTTTTCGGGGTTGAGCTTCATATTGTATTTCTTCAGTATGTCAAAAGTTTCCTGCAAATACTTTAAATGGTCCTCTGCTCCCTAGGGATTTAACTAACATATCATCAATATAAACTTCCATTGAGTTTCCTATTTGCTTTTCGAACATTCGGTTTACTAAGCGTTGATAAGTTGCATTAGCATTTTTTAGACCGAATGGCATTACATTATATTAGTAAGTCCAGTACTTAGTGATAAACGAGGTCGTTTTCTCATCCTCCAGGTTCATATGTATTTGGTTGTACCCGAAATAGGCATCGAGAAAATTGAGAGTCTCATGGCCGGTCGTGGCATCGATCATACGATCGATATTAGGCAAAGGAAAAGAATCCTTAAGGCAAGCTTTATTTAGGTCTTTATAATATATACACATTCTAAGTTTATTCCCCCTTTCAGGGACTACCACCACATTTGCTAGCCATTCGGGGTATTTTACTTCCCGAATGGACCCTATTTTAAGAAGTTTGGTTATCTCGTCTTTGATAAAGGCATGTTTGACCTCGGACTGGGGCCTTCTCTTTTGTTTTACCGGATTGAATTTTGGGTCCAAGCTTATCTTATAAGTGGTGATTCCCGGTGGGATCCCTGCCGTGTCGAGATGGGACCAAGGGAAACGGTTCATGTTAGCTATAAGATATTGAATAATCTTTCTCCTGTGCTAGGGATCTAACCCCGTGCCCAGGTATACCTTTCGTTCAGGCAGATGTTTGACTAGCGTGACTTGCTCCAGTTCTTCGACCGTTGATTGGGTAGTGTCGGAATCATCGGGGACCACGAAGGATCGAGGGACCCTTTGCTCATCATCTTCGTCAGTCTTCTGATTTTCTAGTTGGGTCGAAGCTGACATCTGTGATTGCTATTTGGCATCACGTTCCACCTTCGAGTTCGATCCTCTTGCGGCCAGTTGTTCTCCGTACATTATTTTGACTCCCTCCAATGTTGGGAATTTCATAACCTGGTGGAGGGTCGAAGGTACAGCTCTCATATTGTGGATCCATGGCCTTCCAAAAAGGGCGTTGTACCTCATATCGCCTTCGATTACGTGAAACTTCATTTCTTGGATGGTTCCGGTCACGTTTATCGACAAAATTATTTTGCCTTTGGTAGTTTCACATGCCATATTGAATCCGTTTAGAACCAGAATTGCGGGTACGACCTGGTCTTGTAGACCGAGCTGTTCTACGACCTTCGATCTAATAATGTTGGCCGAGCTACCTGGATCAATTAACACATGCTTAACTTTAGTTTTATTCATAAGTACAGATATTACCAGTGCATCATTGTGAGGTTGCATGATGTGAGGTTGCATGACCCCTTCTGCATCTTCATTATTAAAGGACAAGGTTCATATGGGTGTGTAATCCTGAGTTCAAGGTCGCTTCTCTCTCATAACCGACATCTTAGTGCGTTTAAGCACCGGCCCCTGAGGGGTATCGATGCCACTGATGATCATATGGATGATGTGTTGTGGCTCTTCCTTTTCGTTTTTCCTACCAAAATCCCTGTTTTTGAAATGATTTTTGGCCCCATCGCTTAAAAATTCTCGAAGGTGCCCTTTATTGAATAACCGGGCTACCTCCTCTCTTAGTTGCCTGCAATCTTCCGTGTTTTAGCCGTGACTGCCATGATATTCGCATATTTTGATTGGGATTCCTCTAGGCAGGATCGGTCTGCATAGGTCGAGGCCATTTAGTATCTTTTATGCATCCGATAGCTGACACGATGGCGGATGCATCGATGCTGAAATTATACTCTGATAACCGTGGTGCTTCCTTAGGTCCGATATGCCCGTCGAACCCATTTCTGTTCATCATCCCCGAGACCCTTGGCCTCGATCACTTCTTTTATTGCCTTGTATGGGGTTACGTCTTGGTTCGTTCCCCCTATGGTCTCCACTATATGGTCGGTATCGGTCCCTGATCGGCCCTTGTTGTAGATTGATGTCCCTTCTAACAGCGGATCCAGAACCCAATTGATCGTCTTCGACTCTAATTTTTGATTAATACTGATTATGCACATCGGCCCAAGTAATAGCTGGGTACTCGATCAGGTTATGCTTCAACCTCCGTGAAGCCATCGAACTTCGTTCGTTTAGACCTTGAGTGAAAGCCTGAACAGCCCAATCGTCTGTGATTGGTAGCAGATCCATTCATTCCATTTGGAAACGAGATACGAACTCCCTTAGCATCTCGTTATCTTTCTGTCTTACCTTGAACGGGTCCGACTTTCTAGTCTCGACCTTTATGGCCCCGGCATGTTCTTTTACGAAAGAATCTGCAAGTATAATAAAAGAATCGATAGAGTTAGACGGTAAATTATGATACCATATCATTGCTCCCTTTGTCAGGGTTTCACCGAATATTTTCAGTAACACAGATTCGATCTCATCGTCCTCTAGATCGTTTCCTTTAATGGCACATGTGTAAGAGGTTACATGTTCGTTGGAGTCGGTCGTTCCATTATATTTAGTAATTTTGGGCATGCGAAACTTCTTTGGGATTGGTTTAGGAGCCGCGCTCGGGGGGAAAAGGCTTTTGTACGAATTTTTTGGAATCTAGGCCTTTCAATATCGGTGGTGCCCCCGGGATCTGATCAACCCTGGAGTTATGCGTTTCTACTTTTTTGTCGTTTGCCTTGATCCTCCTTTCTCCTGACTCTATTCGTTTTGTCAATTCTTCGAACATCTTAACAATTTTGGGATTAGTCCCCGATTTTTGCTCATTTGACCTTACTATAGCTGGCTTCATTCTGTGGGTGACTTCTCGAGGTGGACTGGGCTCCTGCCTACTCGGTACCTGGGTTTGACTCTGCAACCGAGCTATCACTACCTATTGAGCTTGCAACATTTCAAAAATCATACACAAGCTGATTCTGTTTTCCTCAACGTTATGGGTATCTCGAGCTGCAGATCGAGTTCCACCATGAATGCTATTTTTAGGGTCGGAACGTTGGTTTGCCTCAATGGCCACATGCGAATTAACGTCTAATGGCACTTCGACCCGAGCTCCAACGGCATCGATGAGCGGCCTTTCTCCCCTGGGTGTCAAGTTGTTGGTCTCATCTTGAAGGCCAGCTTCATTGTCGATAGGTAAGGCCATTAATTGAGAGTTCGTCGTTGCTAATCTGAAATTAAAGACACTTCCAAAAAACAAGCGTAAAATGGTGTTCTTTGCATAGAATCGTATCAAATAACCACTATTATCCTTAGCCCCACTGTGGGTACCAAACTGTTTACCCGAAAAATGGATAGAGTTGAATTTGTACGTAGTTCTAAGGGTACGTGGTATAACTTGACACAAATCATATATGGAAGTAGAAATATCGAATATTGACCGTAAAGAATAAAAAATAAACAAAGTTGAAGGGAGGATAATTTATGAATAAGTAAGATGAAACAATGTATAAAGCTCAAAAGGATAATCTCTCAACATGGGAGTTTATCAACAGTATTAGAGTTATAGTGTATCAATGACTTGATAGATCCCTCTTTACAGAAATAATAGCCATTCCTCTTATATTGAAGGGATCCTACTTTGGATATAATTAAAAATACATAGCGGGGAACCCATGATAAATCAGCTTTTTCCTAATTTCCGCCTAGATTCTCTCCCTTAGTGCGGCTGTAACGGCTCTTGTCTATGAGCTCGATCTTGATCGGACTTAATATTGATCGATCTCCAGATTCAAAGCTCGATATTGACTTGAGCTAGATATTGATTCAGGGCCCGGTATTGATTCGGGCTCGGTATTGGTCGGTATTTGGCTCTTAAACTCGATAACAACGCTTCGCATCAGAGTTCGATTTGGACTCGAGCTCGGTAATGACTTCGAGCTCGGTATTTGATCGGACCTTGAAACTCGAAGCTCGGTAACCTGGCTTCAGATCTCATCTCGATATTATGAAGACACTCTTTAGTCCATCAAGTTCCCATCTTGACCAATCATATGAAGGTCGAAACCGGTTTTGACCGTATACACTATTCTTGCCTATAAAAGCTTGTGTAACGCAATGGTGAAAAACACTCCAGAAGAAGAGAAAAGCTTTGCTACTAGAAATTAAAATGCCTAATTTTCGGCTGTCAAATCAGTCGAAAATCAATTTTTTTCGAGGATTACCGACCGAAGAAGGTCGGTCGAAAACACGTGGTCGCAAAAAATTTATGACCGAATCGGTCGGAAGTTTCCGACGAATTTAGTCGCAAAATAAAAAATTAAATTTGCGACCGAATCTGTCGGAAGTTTCTTGTTTATATATGACTAAATTATTTTTATTTTATAATACATTATCAGCGCGAGGCTCTAATATTATCCTTATCCTCGTTAAGTTGGGTCATATTTTATTAAGGTATGTATCATTATATTCATTTGATATATGGCAGTGCATATTACATGCTCACTATTTGCATATATTACTTATAAATATATTTAGTGAAACTATCAGTTATATCAACTCATAAGCAAATTAGTGCAAAGATTAGCCAATTTATAAAATATTGTCAATACTAGCCAAATTATACCAACATTAGCCAATTAGCTAAATGTAGCAAAAAAATTAAATTTTTTGCTATCTTTTGAGTGGGTATTGTTGGAATAGATTGGGTACATCCTAAGGAGTTTGAATCCTAGTTTTGGGATAATTTGGTAGAGTTTTGCGATTGTTTGAATTTAACATTCGAAGTAGAAAATGAACATGAAAAAAGATGATTTGTGTATCATATATGTATCATATGTGTATCAAATTTGTATCACATGTATATCCATGTATAGTTGTGTGTGATACATATTTGAGATTAGTGGTGTGTTTGGGATGAAGAAAATATTTTCCGGGAAATATTTTCCAATTTTCTCATGTTTGATTGGCTTAAATATTTTGAAAAATATTTTTCTCATGAACTCATTTTCCTCCAATTGGAGGAAAATATTTTCCCTATCAAGAGAAGGGAAAATATTTTTCAAAACTCCTTCTCAACCTTTCCCACCCTATTCCCCATCCTCACACCCCCATACCCGCCCACCCAGCCCCAACCCCACCCTCTAACCCCCACCCACACCCTAAATAAAAATATTATTAATAGTACTTTCTTTCATGTTATAGATAGATTTTGTTTTTGCATTTCAACAAATGAGTATTTTTTTACATGATATAAAAAAGTATTTTTTTTAATTTCAACAAAAAAGTACTTTCTTTTCATAGAAAAAATATTTTCTTTCATTTCAACAAAAAAAGTATTTTTTTTTCATGATGTAAAAAAATTATTTTTTTCATTTCATCAAAATGAGTATTTTCTTTTTATGATGTATTAAAAGTATTTTCTTTTATTTCAATAAAATGAGTACTTTATTTTCATATTGTAGAAAGAGTACTTTCTTTTTCAACCAAAAAAAGAGTATTTTCTTTTAGTTATGGAGCACAAATTTTAACGTTATTTTTGTGTAAAACAGTAAAGCAACACATTAGTTCCTTTGAGTTTGTATGAATTTTTAGAAGTATAATTAAATTCTTTGAAGAAAATAGAGTCCTGAAAACGTTGGGTATCTAAGGGAGGGGGGCGAGCAAGGAAACATGGGGACTTGGTGGAAGGGGGGTGAGGAAAGTAACATAAAAAAATATTTTTCTAAAAAAATATTTTCCGAAAAAAATTTTCCATTCACCATTCAAATAAGGGGAAAAAGTGATAAAATCCCTCATTTTTCATGAAAACATTCCCTTCGTACCAAACACACCCTAGGTCTTAAACTTTTAAGGAAAACGGTTTATTGCCTCCACGTCAGCCGTTTTAATTGTCATCCATACCCTTGAGCCGTGGACTCTTGGTCAATTGGACTCAAATATGTCCAACATTAACATGCCTTTAAAACTTCATAAATGCACAATTTATAGGGAGATTTGCACTAATAGGGATAATTTAATTCCCCACTTTATATTTTGTCCTCGTTTAAGCAAGTTGCCGTCAACTCCTTTTTCCAGCAATATATACTGAATAGATCAACCATCAAGCAGCTCCTAAAGCAGAATACAATCACATTATATATTAGAAAATATTAATCATAATGGTGCAGTGTTACAAGGTATTTGTAAGGTATCAGAATTATTAATTTTTTAAGAACAATGGTGAATATACTAACATTCATTCAATACAAACGGGATTTTGATCAGTTTGGAATATAATTTTAATTTGAAGAGTTAGTCAAAATAATAACAAATCAAAATGAGTAGTGATACAGATAGAAAGCCGATAGACATCAAATACAAGGTAAAAGAAGGTTACCCACCAGTTATAATTTCCAATGATATGAGTAGTATCCAACTATATGTTGGAAGTGAAGTTGAAAAATTCAGAGTAAACAACTTATCCTGACAACTAAATGGGAACAAAGGGTAACTTAAACACCTGATGCAAAAAAGGAAGTAGAGATGAGAGCAGAAAGCTTTAACAACCATCATTTCAGCTGTAGATGTAAATTTACTGATGTTAGTTTACAACACCGCGATCTACGCTGCTACTGCCATATTTATAAAGATGAAGGTGGATATGGTTTCGAAGACATCTTGGACAGGGTTGTAACGAGCATTGACATGTAAGTCAAGGCCACATTCAGCACGTGTGGTGGACAGCCGGCCCTAACCATCTCCCTTACCTGCAACAAAGCATCACTCATTCTGAACTTCAAACAGAAAAAGGAAAGCAAAAAACTGCTTCGACAATTAATTCAGAATTTTCTTTTGCAAACTTTGAAAAAGTAAGGATATATGACACTCTTCTCAAACGCATTAAACCTGTATTTGTATTAAGTGATGCCCACCAAATAACCTGATATGATGCAACACAATGCAAAATCCAGCAAAGGAAAAGCATTTGCGTCCACACAATGCAAGACTGGAACTGGGGAAATGCATGTCATATGAGTCCCTCTTTCTCTGTTACAATTTGTGTTTATGTTTATTAACTAGCTTTAAGTAATGATATTTATGTTTTTTTGATGAAAACATCTAAAGCAATAACTAGTTTTTTCTTTTTGGATAATATTAAACCATTTTCATGCAAGTAGCTTTCCAGGACAAAAACAAAGGGAACAGAGTGATCTCCAAAAGGATTCTTTAGTAAGAGAACAGAAGGCCAAAATATGGAAGATCTGGAGACCTACTGTATAAACCTTCTGGTAGGTCATTCAGGTAATATCTGCAATATGCAAAATGCCTTATTGAAGCTGATTATAAGCAGATATACCATGTGCTTTAAAAAAAGATTCTCCACTGCAGATACGTTCGGCCTCGGCTATTGTTTTACAAGCTAATAGATTCTTTGCAGAAGAGATCCATGTCAACTACAAAGTTCTGCAGACAGGCTACCAGTAAGCAGATTCTTTACTGGATCATGTTATTCATATGATTCTATTCTTGCAGATCCAGCACACAAATATGTACTACCATTATGCTTATAATAAGAACCATATAATTACCTATCCACATTAAATGTAACAAACATTATAGAGATGGAACGCTGAAATGCCTCAAGGTCTTAGCATTGATTGAATGTAATAGCTCCTTTGATCAATGATCATTCTTCCCACTTGATTCTCAACGTCATATCTCAGTATTATACTTACACTCATTTTGAAAAACTACCACTCAATACAGAATCAACTAGTTGTGTGCTATGTTACTCGAACTCTCTGAAAATGTTGTCGGGTGCGTGTCAGATCCTCCAAAAATACATCATTTGGGAGAGTCCGCGCAACATAGGTTGTGTCGGATCCTCAAAAAATACATCATTTGGGAGAGTCCGCGCAACATAGGTTGTGTCGGATCCTCCAAAAATACATCATTTTGGAGAGTCCGCGCAACATAGGTTGTGTGCAGGGTGGAAAGCACTCGTAACTTTTTCGTGAGCTAGTTTAACTTTCTTCAAAAAACAATGCATCTGTGACATTTGAGAGCAGATTGAGCTGCAAAAACAACAAATGTTTCGAGCCCAAACATGCGATTTAATTTATCCAAGAAAACGTCCACACAGGCATTCATCAGGCGTTTCACGTGAAAATGACTAGGCAAAATCAGCAAATAATATACCTTGTCTAGACAAAGTTGCACCTCCTCTATCTTTGTGAAATACTCCTGATTCACAGAAGGTTCTCCCTTGTGCAGGAGGTTGTCATAAGGTCAGATATCGCTGCTGACCAGTTTTACTTTCTGGATGTTTGGCTTGCTATAACCAAGTTGCCAAAGAGTAACAAATGCGGTTAGATTATAGCAAGAAACTGTAAGATGCCAAGACAATAGATAATCAAATGAGACTTACACAAGTAATCTATCACATATTCAGAGATATTAATGGAAAAACTAACTTATGAAAGGCTTAATTTTAGAATGAGAGCCGAATTAGACCAAGCCAAAAGTACCCTTGCTATCCATAGCTTTGTTTTGGATTTCAACATGCAAGGATTACTAAGAAATCTGGTCCAAACACTAGAAACTTGTAGAATAGATCTACCTCCTAAACAGAAAGTAGTGATCTCAGAAACAGAATTATGTATATGGAAATTTTGGACAAAAACCCAATAAGAAAATTAAGTAAATACGCGGGCGACCTTTTTGGTGGCCAGCTTGTGACGGTACATGTCCACTTTTGCAATTTTTTGTTCATATTTAAAAGGGAGACAAACTGTTAAGACACGTGAAATAGATATTTTGAGCTTTGACGATTATCCAAATTGAATCAAGCTGAAATACCTCTAAAATAAGATTTTAAGCGAAGGAAATGAGAATCACAAAACTGAAACATCAGCAATCATAGATCCAAGATCTCATGTATTTTTCAGTACATAAGAAAAGCTTAGTGTAGTCCATGAGCCATATTAAATGACACATCAATTACTTTTAAAGACTGATTATAATGCACAGTGAACTTTCTCTATACCCTCTATATATGACAACTGGAAATGGCAGAAGAAAAGCATCTCGAACCTGATTTTATAATATACATTGCTGGTACAAGGAAGAGAAGGCCGAATTAGTTGTACACTTGATAAATCCGGAATGACTAAATCCTGATCAAGATCATGACTTACCATAACTTATGTCAAACAAAAATAGGTAACACAAAGGGATGAACAGACTCTCTGAACTAGTTAACTCACAGAATCAGCATTGACTACATGAATCGATGTTTACATTTCAACTCATTAATAAAGCCATTAAATGGTCAAACTTATTCAATCTCGCCTCCTATTTAAGCTCTCTATTTGGACAATAGCTACTCCGGTCACCTTTGTTGGGGTGCTAGCAATGCCTATGAAGCAAGGCCATCGAATATGTTACATGTTGGTGTTCTCCTGTCCAGTTTTATTTTGTTTATGTTGTATTTTCAGACTCATGCACTTGAAATATGACAACACAACAAGAGTCCTTCGATTGGATTCAAATAGGATTTGTGTCCTAACGGAGTTAAATTGTTGATACTTTTTGTTCCTTTAGTCATGGATAAGTATGCTTGTCATGACAAAGTGAAGTTGATAAATAAGTTACAAGAGTCCCTCAATTGAATTCAATAAGCAATGGTGCTCTTATGCTGTTACACTGTTGATATTTCTTGTACTTTAGTCATGGATGGTTATGCTTGTTACAAAGTGAAATTGATAAATAATTTCTTCATGGCTTGTTAAATGGTAAATATAGGCTATGTATTATGATACATGTAATGTCAAAAATTTCCATCTATGTCAAAGTCGACACTACTAAGTACTGCGGCATTACATGTTGGAAATAAACCCCCTACAGAAATAATATTCACAGTAATAAAAGCGGAATAATAACATAGCACCAAGATACAGTAATTAACAAGAATAAAAGAGTAACAACGACACCAAGATTTGTACGTAAAAAACCCTTTTAAATAAGGGAAAAACAACGGCCCTGAAAGGAGCAACTGATATCACTATAGCAAGGAATTTTACACTTTGTAGGTCCGAGTAAAATACTACAAAGACCACTACAACACTCAAAAGAAATAACCTTCTTTTGATATTCTCACCTTACTGCAATATCGCTCACTCTCTATTTTCCTCACAGACTATTTTCTTATACCTTGTCTGTGAAACCTCACTCTTTCTTTCTCTCTTTGTTGGTGTATTTTACAATGAGAGAAATACACCTATTTATAGTGTTTATGATTGCTTCATTGATATCATCAATAATCTCATGAGTTTGGCGAGAGTCAAATATTCAATGTGAAACCAAAGAAATATTTTCCATAAAATCTTTCTTACTATTCCTTTAGTTGGCTTGACATTTCAAAGGCTAAAGGAAGATGTCTTCCTTACACATGGGATGGACCCATCAAATCTCCCCCTCCAGTCCCATGCACCTGAAGGAAGTAACTCCGGTTTTTCATATAGAGTTTATGCCGACAAGTTCTTTGCATAGCTCGAACTTGTCTCTTGGTACCACCTTGGTCAGCATATCCGAAGGATTTTCACTTGTATGGATCTTCAAGACTTTTAGAGATTCATTCTCTACCATTTCACGAATCCAGTGATATCTCACGTCTATGTGTTTGGTCCTTGCATGGTACATGGAGTTCTTGCTAAGGTCTTTTGCACTTTGACTGTCACAATAGACGACATACTCCTTCTGATGCAAGCCAAGCTCTTGAAGGAACCATTTCAACTATATCATCTCCTTACCGGCTTCAGTAACGACAATATACTCGGCTTCAGTTGTAGAAAGTGTGACACACTTTTGCAACCTTGACTGCCATGATATAACTCCCCCTGAAAATATAAACAAATATCCAGTAGTGGATTTTCTATTATCAATGTCACCTGCCATATCAGCGGTTGTGTTGTCTTCATTCTTCTGGCCACTAGTTTCACCTTTGCCCTTCCTTGGATTTGAGCAATCTCTTTTGAAGTGACCTGGTTGATCACAATTGTAGCAATTTCTAGCTCTTGATTTGGACCGGTTCTTAGATTTCCCACGAGCTCCGGATGTACCATAGTTGCTCGAACTCCTTTGATAACTCCTGCCTCTACCTTCTATGATGAGAGCATGTCCTTGACTTTCAGGCTTCTTTCTCATCTTCTCATTGAGTAAAAGAGCCGATGTGACATCTTTCAACTCAATGGTAGTCTTACCGTGCAGGATGGTTGTTGCCAAATTATCATACGAAGATGGCAACGAGTTCAACAACAAGATGACTTTATCTTCTTCCTCGAATTTCACTCCGAGATTGGCGAGCTGTGTGATTAGTCCGTTAAACACATTTAAATGTGACAAAAAATTTGTACCTTCACCCATGTGTAGGGCGTATAGATGCTTCTTCAGGTATAATTTATTTGTTAGCGTTTGGCTTTCCAACCTTGTCCAAATGCCACGTGCGGTGTCTTCATCAATGATGTTATTTACCACATCATCTGATAAGTGTAACCTGATTGCACTAGAAGCCCTTTCATCTAAGTCAGCCCAATCCTCAGCTTTTATGGTACCAGGTATTTTGGCATCAATATCTAGTACCTTGTGTAATCCTTATTGGATGAGCAGATCTCTCATCCTTTTTTGTCATGTTGAGAAACCGCTATCTCCGTTAAATTTTGCTACCTCATACTTTACTCCAGACATTTTTATTTTTCACTGAGTATAGTACTACCGACAGTGAATAGTATTTCTATGAACGAGCAGAACCTGTGCTCTGATACCAGTTATTGGGAATAAACCCCCTACAGAAATAATATTCACAGTAATAAAAGCGGAATAATAACGTAGCACCGAGATACGGTAATTAACAAGAATAAAAGAGTGACAACGACACCAAGATTTTTATGTGGAAAACTATTTTGAATAAGAGAAAAACCACGGCCCTGAGAGGAGCAACCGATATCACTATAACAAGGAATTTTACACTTTGTAGGTCCGAGTAAAATACTACAAAGACCACTACAACACTCAAAAGAAATAACCCTCTTTTGATATTCTCACCTTACTACAATATCGCTCATTCTCTATTTTTCACACAGACTATTTTCTTATACCTTGTCTGTGAAAACTCACTCTTTCTTTCTTTCTTTGTTGGTGTATTTTACAATGAGAGCAAGATACCTATTTATAGTGTTTATGATTGCTTCATTGATGTCATCAATGATCTCATGAGTTTGGCAAGAATCAAATATTCAATGTGAAACCCAAAAAATATTTGCCATAAAATCTTTCTTACTATTCCTTTAGATTGCTTGATATTTCAAAGCCAAAAGGAATATGTCTTCCTTACATATGGGATGGACCCATCATTACATATCCTAATTGCCAATGTAATGTCATTCCAACATTAAGCAAATCCAACCTAAATCAGAAAGTAACTCCATGGACCAATTAAATATATCAACACAGATTTTGTCAAGAAGGGTAAACGGTCATTCCAAATTACACTTGACGAGTCATGATTCCTTTAATCCTTTTAAGGGAAGGGGAAGGGGGTTAGACCCCAGGTTCTAAAATATTCAGTTTCTTGTCTTCTAAAGTTGGAAATTTTGGAAAACATACCATAGAAAAATTACAGCTACTAGTAGCATAGTTGAGCTACCAGTTCGATACACGTGAAGAAATGATCAAGATACCAGATAAATAAACAGAATTAAGCATTTATAAAAATTATCATTAACGGCCACTAGTTTCTTGGAAAATGGAAATTAGTATTTTTTAGGAACAAGAAAAGATAATTATGCGCAGTCTAGTTTTAATTCACGAATCCTCTCAAAAGTGTATTACTAATTAAGCTCCAGTAATGCAGGTGTTCATCGGTCGTGTTGGTATGATTTTGATAGATTTCGGATCGGCATTTTCGATTTTCGATTTTTAAAAATGTTATAACCAATATCGTACCAAAGTTTTCACTTTTCAGTTCGGTTTATGCAGCTCGGTAAAACAACAACAACAACAACAACAAATCTAGTGGAATCTCACAGGGGTTTGGGGAGGATAGTGTATACGTAGTGTTGAATTTGACAAGATTGATTAATGTGAACTAGTGTGAACATTTGAAGCCTCCTTTTAGGAAGAAATTAGTATATGCATTTTTCATGCATTTACATTTCATGTTCACACTTAATATGATGTCATGCATGACATTATTAAGGTCATTTCCCTTCTATAAATAGCAAGGGTTTTGTTCATTGGAAAATATCTCTCACTTGCCTTCTTATCTCCTAAGGCATTTGAATCTTCTTTCTCTCTTGTAGTATTTCCCTTGTATTTTTTGGAGTGAAATAAAGTTTGAGTTGATTGTGTCCGAGGACTAGGCAAAAATTAAATTTTGCCGAACCTCGTTAATTTCTGGTGTTCTTTTTATTATTGTCTCATTTACTATTTATTAGCTACCTTTAGATATAGTAGTTGTGATTTAATCACTCTCTATATATTTGGTTTCCGCAATAATTAGTATCAGAGCTAAGATTCTATCTTAGTATACTCTGTGGTTGTAGCATAGTCTGAACTTTTACATCAGAAAAGAATCACTTTGGTGTTCTGTACTGTCAGCAAATAAATAGTATCTGTAGCAAAATGGGAGATAATAAAAGTGAAGAGTCCACATCAGGTGTCAGTAATACGTCGTTGGCATCTTCGCTTATGACAAGAATTATGTCAAATGCAAAATTTGCAGTTGAAATTTTTGACGGGTCAGGACATTTCGGAATCTGGCAAGCTGAGGTTCTTGATGTCCCTTTTCATCAAGGGCTAGATATTGCCTTAGAAGAAAATAAACCAGACAATAACGGAGAAGGAGATTGAAAGATTATCAACCGCGTTGCTTGTGGTACCATTCGATCTTACCTCGCAAGAGAACAGAAGTATCCATACACAAAAGAAACTTCTGCAAGTAAATTATGGAATGCATTGGAGGATAAATTCTTGAAGAAAAACAGTCAAAATAAACTTTACATAAAAAAAAGACGGTTGCGCTTCACATATATTCCTGGTACAACAATGAATGATCACATCACCAGCTTTAATAAGTTGGCAACAAATTTACAGAATATGGACGTGACCTTTAGTGATGGAGATATGGCCTTAATGTTATTAAGTTCACTTCCCGATGAGTACGAACACCTCGAAACAACTCTACTTTATGGGAATGATGATGTATCTCTCAAAGAAGTTTGTTCTGCCTTATACAGCTATGAACAAAGAAAGAGAGAAAAGCAAAAAAATGGTAAATGAGAAGCACTGGTTGTGAGAGGTCGTTCTCAAAATCATATGAGAACGAAGAAAGGAAGATCCAAGTCAAGATCCTGACCTAGCAAAGATGAATGCGCCTTTTGCCGAGAAAAGGGGAACTAGAAGAAAGACTGTCCAAAGTTGAAAAACAAGGCCAAACCTAACAATGGGAAGGCTGTCATGGATTCAAATGTAGCTGATTGTGACGACTTTGATTTCTCACTAGTTACAAAATGAGTCGTTCAAACCATCTGACATATGGCTGATAGATTTAGCTTGTAGCTATCATATGTGTTCCAACAGGGACTGGTTCATTGATTTTCAAGAAGGGAAATGTGGAGTTATTCATACCGCGAATAACAATCCTCTTACCGCATATGGTATTGGTTCAATCCGATTAAGGAACCATGATGGATTGATCAGAACATTAACAGATGTTCGATACGTACCGAAATTGAAGAAAAATCTCATTTCTGTCGGAGGCCTAGAGTCAAAGGGGCTCAAAGTCGTTCTAGAAAATGGAAAAATGAGAATATGCTCCGGTGCACTAGTGGTAATGAAGGGAATTCGGCGAAATAATAACATGTACCACTACCACGGTAGTACAGTTATTGGGATAGCAACAGTGATATCCAGTGATGTCAAGGAGGCAGAAGCAACTAAGCTATGGCACATGCACTTGGGACATGCTGGAGGAAAATCCTTGAAGATTTTATCAGATCAAGGATTGTTAAAAGGAGTAAAGACTTGCAAGTTGGAGTTTTGTGAGAATTGTGTTAAGGGGAAACAGACAAGGGTTAAATTTGGAACGGCAATCCATAATACTAAAGGTATTTTGGATTATGTTCACTCTGATATTTGGGGTGCTTCCAAAATACCTTAATTGGGTGGGAAACACTATTTTGTAACCTTTATTGATGACTTTTTCCGGAGAGTGTGGGTGTATACTATGAAAACCAAAGATGAGGTGCTGAGAATTTTTCTCAAATGGAAGGCGATGATAGAGATTCAAATAGGTAGAAAGATAAAGTGTCTTCGCACAGATAACGGTGGAGAATACAAAAATGATCTTTACCATAAAATTTGTGAAGATGATGGCATTTTGAGACATTTCACCGTCAGAAATACACCACAACAGAATGGAGTGGCAGAACGCATTAACCGGGCTTTGCTGGAGAAGGTTCAGTGTATGTTGTCCAATACTGGCTTAGGCAAAGAATTTTGAGCTGAGGCAATAACATATGCATGACACCTCATTAATCATTTACCATCTGCCACTATTGGAGGCAAGACACAATTTGAAAAATGGTATGGAAAACCTACTGAAGATTATAATTTTTTGCATGTGTTTGGCTCAATTGCATATTATCATGTGAAATAGTCAAAATTGGATCTGAGGGTAAAGAAAGATATATTTATAGGAATTACTTATGGAGTCAAAGGATACCGATTATGATGTTCAGAGACAAGAAAAATTATATTCAGCAGAGATGTTACCTTCGATGAATCTGCCATAACAGATAAGGTGACAGTTGAAGATGTCAAACAAACTAACGGTGCTTCAAAGCAGGTGGAGTTTGAGGGAAAATTAATTTTCCCAATACAGGGAGAAAACGAGGAAACGATAGAAGATTTTTCCCTGGAAGAAGAGTCAGTGGAAGGGGAGATCCTAACTCAGGAACCCCAACAACAACTTGAATCAATAGCAACCAGCAAGCCAAAAAGAACAATAAAGAAACTTGTTCGTTTCATAGAGACGGTGGCTTGCGCAGCCTCAATTGTAGCTGATGGTGTTCCTACCACTTATAAAGACGCAGTCCAAAGTTCAGAAGAAGATAAGTAGAGGATTGCCATGAATGAAGAAATGCAGTCCCTTCATCAGAATTGCACATGGAAATTGGCCAATCTCCCGAAAGGCAAGAAAGCAATTGGGTGCAAATGGGTATTTGCAAAGAAAGAAGGATTTCCTAGCCAAGAAGATGTTCGCTACAAAGCAAGATTGATGGCCAAAGGGTATGCTCAAAAGGAGGGAATTGATTATAATGAGGTGATTTCTCCAGTCGTGAAACACTCCTCCATTAGAGTTTTGTTGGCTTTGGTAGCACAATTGAATTTGGAACTAGTTCAGTTAGATGTAAAAACTACATTTTTACATGGAGACTTGGAAGAGAAAATCTATATGACTCAGCCAGAAGGATTCAAAGTTGCTGAAAAGGAAAATATGGTGTGCAAACTTAAAAAATCATTGTACGGATTGAAACAATCTTCTAAACAATGGTACAAATGATTTGACAAGTTTATGTTGCAGCAGAAGTACAGAAAAATCAAATACGATCTGTGTGTATTTGCGCAAGCTTGAAGATGGATCTTTCATATATCTTCTCCTATACGTTGATGATATATTGATAGCTTCCAAAAGTCAAGAGGAAATTGAGAAGTTGAAGATTCAACTAAGAAAGGAGTTTGAGATGAAGGATTTGGGTGAGGCGAAGAAAATTCTTGGCATGGAGATAAAAAGAGATAGACATTCAAAGAAACTCTATCTATCTCAAAAAGAATACTTGAAGAGAGTAATAGATCGATTTGGCATGAATGAGAGCACGAAGTCGTTTAGCACTCCTCTTGCTCCTCACTTTAAGCTTAGTGTTGCTATGTCACCGAAGAATGAAGTTGAACGAGAGTATATGTCAAGAGTGCCATATGCGAATGTCGTTGGTAGCTTGATGTATGCAATGGTTTGCATAAGACCTAATATTTCACATGTTATCAGAGTTGTAAGCAGGTATATGCATGATCTAGGAAAGGAGCATTGGCAAGCTGTGAAATGGATTCTACGGTATATTTGTAATACTGTAGATATTGGATTGATTTTTGAGCAGGAAGATAGTCAGTATCTGGTTGGATATTGTGACTCGGATTATGCGGGTCATTTGGATAAGCGTAGATCAACTACTGGTTATGTTTTCACTTTTGCAAATGCACCAGTTAGTTGGAAGTCTACTTTGCAGTCAACGGTTGCTTTGTCTACTACTGAGGCATAGTACATGGCAATTACGGAGGCTGTAAAGGAGGCAATTTGGCTTCAAGGGTTGCTTAGAGATCTTGGTATTGGTCAAGAAAGCATCACACTATTTTGTGATAGTCAGAGTGCTATCCAATTAGCAAAGAACCAAGTTTATCATGAAAGGACGAAGCACATTGATGTTCGATATCACCTTGATATTATAGAAGATGGCGGAGTCATGGTGCAAAAAATTCGGACTACAGACAACCCTGCCGATATGCTAACAAAAGTAGTGACTGCGATCAAGTTTCAACATTGTTTGAACTTCATCAACATTGTTGAACTTTGAAGATTGAAGTTGAAGACACAATCAAAATTTATCAGTAAGAGAAAATTGAAAAAGTGGAATCTTGCCAAGGTGGAGATTTGTTGAATTTGACAAGATTAATATAAACTAGTGTGAACATTTGAAGCCTCCTTTTAAGAAGAAATTGGTATATGCATTTTTCATGCATTTACATTGCATGTTCACACTTAATATGATGTCATGCATGACATTATTAAGGCCATTTCCCTTCTATAAATAGCAAGGATTTTGTTCATTTGAAAATATCTCTCACTTGCCTTCTTATTTCCTAAGGTATTTGAATCTTCTTTCTCTCTTGTAGTATTTCACTTGTATTTTTTGGAGTGAAATAAAATTAGAGTTGATTGTATCCGAGGACTAGGCAAAAATCAAATTTTGCCGAACCTCATTAATTTCTGGTGTTCTTTTTATTATTGTCTCATTTACTATTTATTAGCTACTTTTAGATATAGTAGTTGTGATTTAATCACTATCTATATATTCGGCTTCCGCAACACGCAGACCTTACCTCTACTTTGAGAAGGTAGAGAGGTTGTTTCCGGTAGACCTCGCATCAAAGAAAGATGAAAAAAGCAGTATCAACAAGCTGTAACACCAACTATCAAATTATAAGAACATCAAAGTGAAAGAAACAACAAATAGTAATAGAAATCGACGACTAAGAAAATACAAGACTAACACTAATACTACTGGTATGGACAAGGAAAATGCTCGACTACCTCACCTTCTACCCTAATTCTCGTGCTCCACATCCTCCTATCAAGGGTCATGCCCTCGGTAAGATGAAGTATCGCCATGTCTTGCCTAATCACCTCTCTCCAATACTTCTTTGGCCTACTTCGACCCACTACTTCTTATGCAACTCGGTAACTTTGGTATTACTCTTTAAAATTATATTTTATCAACAACAATTTAGAATAGACAATTAAAACTAGTAATCTTGATCCATGAAATTTCTTGATGATTAAGTCAAGTAAAAAAAAAAAATAATAACTAAAAGAGAAGAAATCAAACCAACACGTTAATGATGTTCCATTCTAAAACACAAGTCTTGTCCTTTGGTAGAAAAGATAACCAAAGAAAAAACAGCAAACACAATATTATTAGAGGTCAAATATCATGAACAACCAAATTTAAAACGAATATATTTGCAGCCCTTCAACATATTAAATCTAGGATAACAAATTTTACTTAACATTTTTAATACTAAGGAAATCAGACAACAACTAATAGTCAGAGAAAATTCTTTGACCAGGAGTCCAAGACTAACAGATACCCATGAATAGAAAAGTCTCGAGTTTAAGTATATTAGCCAGCGAGAGAATGTGTGTGTGAGTTTAACTGAGGCGGAAAATTTTAGCAAGCAATGTTGGAAGTCTTAGACAAGGCTGCCACTAAAGCAATTACGTTAAGCCTAGAAAATTGAATAGTCAAAGTGGACCAAGCCATTTTTTCACTTCAAAATATATCTAAATTATACAAAAGTATGAAATAGACATTACACTTGGTGAAAAATTGAGATCACTGTATGATGAGAATTTAAAGTAAAAACATGTATGAAGCTATTTTATTTTACTTCAAAATATATTGGAACTGTTCAAAATGTAAGAACTATTTTTGACATTTTACTTAGTGGTAAAATTAAAATTTCTAGGTGATTTAAATTTTAAAATATATTACGTTAAACTAGAATATTTCCTACAATATTATATAAGTTTTTGTGAATGGTAAGAATATGTGCAAGATGACTCGAACACATTACAAACAAGTTTAGATAAAAATATATACAAACGTTATTGATGTCCGGCTTTAAGCCACTAATTTGAATTTTAGCTTGCCTTTATATTTAGATTGATTAGAACCAACAACAGAGACTTCACCAAATTTTATTCAAGATGATTTAACTCTAAAGAGAACACACCAAAACAAATTGAAGAAAATCTAAAGTCAGAAAACCATAACTATCACTAAAAACTCAACATTCATACAAAAATACTCCTCTCCAGAAACAGATATTAAATCTAAGCAACTAAACACCATAGAATCCAACTCATCTTAAATGGCTCTTCAAAAGCTTTGATTCACAGTATCAACATTATAAATAAATAAATAGAGAAGGAACAAAAATGGATGTTAGCAGCAAATTTTTGCAATATTTTAAGAACCAACTCAACTATATTCTACTTCCAGCTTTAACTTTTGATAACAAGAAGGAACATAGAACAACAAATTTATTCTTTAGGAGTTTTCTGAATATGAATTACAAAACAACCAAAAACTAAAGATAGAAAATATTTTTGTATTATTTTAGGGTTCGAATATTTCTAAGAAATATCAAGGGGTTTTCTCTCAAGTTTCTTGTGGAAAATGAATTCCTCTCAAAATATGAAATAGCTCTTTCAGTTAGATAAATATTAGGGCAGATGGAGGGTGTTGACTGAGCCTTTGCTCAATCCTACAGACCTCTTTTCTCCAATATTTTTCCTCGGAGGAGTGATACAGACATACAGTGAGTATATTTGAGAACGGGTGTTAGTGAGTGGAGAGAGTGAGAAGAACATTCTTAGTTTGTTGGGGGTTGTTAATGATGTGCTGGAGTGAGGGACCACAGCTATTGGATTAAATCTTATGACAAGCTCAGATAAAGTCTTGAACTTTAAACAAGACGGCATAGTTTATTGCCTACATGTCGTCGTTTTAGTTGTCCTCCAAACCCTTTAATTGGATTGGGTTAATTGGGTTGTGGACTCTTGGCCAATTGGGCTCAGATATGTTAAAAATATGCCGTGGACTTTCTGTTTACTCTCTATATATGACAACTTAGAAATGACACAATCAAAGCATCTGGAACCTGATTTTAGAATATTCATTGTTGGTACAAGGAAGAGATGGCTGAATTAGGTGTGCACTTGAATAATCCTGAACGGCCGAACTCAGACAAATAGGTAACACAAAAGGAAGAACTGAATCTATGAACTAGTTAAACTCACAGGATCAACATTGACTAAATGAATCAATGTTTACATTTCAACTCATTAAAAAAACTATTCAATCACTCCTCCTCTTTAAGCTCTCTAGGTGAACAATAGTTATCTCTGGTTACCTCTTTTTCGGGTGCTAGCAGTGCCTATGAAGCAAGGCCATCAATTATCCTACATGCTAATGCTGGCGTTCTCTTGTCCAATCTTTTGTTTTCTGTTATATTTTCAGACTCATGCACTTGAAATATAATAACATAACAAGAGTCCCTCGAATAGATTAATGGTGTTCTTGCATTGTTAAATTTTTGATACTTTCTATTACTTTAGCCATGGATAATTACACTTGTTATTGTTTAACCAAAAAAATAAGATTCTCGGTCAAAGCCTATTTTTAGAAGAACGTATGTTAATGATAACCAAGAAATTTCGTATTTTCTCAATTATATGGAAGGAAACGTGACAAGAAATATGGAAATGATTGAATGAAAATAAAAGAATGTAATTATATTTCAGTAAGAATCAGAACGTGTCTTTACAAGTAAAATTCTCTCCCTTATATAGGGGTTTACAAATATAACATTTCACTCCTTTTGTGTCTGAGTCATTATGAGCATTAATGACATTAAATGAACCGTTATAATTGGCGATCGTAACTGTTCATGAAGATTCTGTAACGGTTCCGATTCTTCTTCCTCATTAATTGGAAGTTTGTGAATCTTCCCCTTTTTATTATCTTTATTCATTCCATCCGTGTCTCTTTATTAGATAATTTAGGGTCGAGCAATTGCGTCCTTTCATCTCGTGAGTGATTTGTCCGTACCTCTTGTAACTCGTGCATCTTTTAATTATTACGCTCCAGTTGTCATCTTCTTAGTAATCCACGTATCATGCTCTGTCAGCCACATATAATTTCACATGTATTATTTATTTTCTACCAATATAGTCATGACAAAGTGAAATTAATAAATAAGTTCTTTATGGTTGTTATACGGTATATCTAGGCTGACCGGATTACCTTGGCAATCTGTGCTCGTGGATTGGAAATACTACCCCGTGGATTAGTCAAAACATGCGCAATGCAGCTAGGACACCATCAATTGCAAAAGAGAAACAATGTAACTAACTTAGTGTGCTAACAATATCACTCTTTTTCAAACATTTCCATGCCATTCCAGGGGAAGAGCTAGGTAGCAATCAGGAGATTCAATTGTTTAATTCCTTCAATTATATTGAATCTCCTTCTATGAAAAATTATATTGTGCAGACAAAGAAACAAATGTGTTTTCTTGATTATATATCAATTGTTTAATTCCTTGGTATAAGGAAAAATTCTAGTGTAGTGGTAAAGGGGCTAGTTTCTTGTCTTCTAAAGTTGAAATTTTTGGAAAACATACAATAAAGAAATTTAAAAGCTTTAAACGAACCCCCCCCCCCACCCACAACCCCCCCACCCCAAAAAAAACTACCCAAAAGGAAACCTTTTGTTATCAAATCAAAGCTCTGGCACGGCCAGTTACTACAAGCATCCCAAGAAATTAGATTACTTCACTAAATAAGTAGCATAACTGAGCAAGCAGTTGGATACACGTGAAGATATGAAGATAGGAATTCAATGCACAAACGGTACTAGTTTAATTAATACACCAGTGAAATACCGAGCTTAATCTTACCTCTGTTTCCATAGATGTTGAAAACATCGTCCCTTAAAAAAAATTAATTTGCCGGCAAAGTCCACCGTCCACGCTCCCCACCCCAAAATAAAAAACAAATTGTAAGGGAAATTTGTACTTTTAGTCCCTCAAATGTTGACGATCTCTAATTTTAGTCTTTCTAATATCTAACTAAAACAAATTTAACCTTCAACTAATTGAAATGCCCAGTTTTGATCCCTATACATGTGAATCTTCACAAATTTAACGAATTATATACACATGTGTTATGTTAAGTTTGTATTGTTACTCCATAATTGAGGATAATATAGTAAAAATAGTCTCAATATAATATATTTCCTACATAAAGCGACCCAAAATGCATATTTTAACAAATTGAAAGTTAAATGTACCTAGTCACATATCAGAAAGACCAAAATTAGAATTTACGAATAACTGTGGAGTCATGTTGCTATTTTCGATTTGGTTTTCTAATTATTTGTGTTGCTATTACTTGATATCAGGGCTTTCTTCACCGTCTTTAGCCGAGGGTCTATCGGAAACAGTCTCCTCGTCCCTCCAGGGTAGGGGTAAGGCTGCGTACATCCTACCCTCCCCAGATCCCACTTGTGAGATTATATTGGGTGGTTGTTGTTGTCGTTTGAATAACCGTGGAGCCCAAAATGCTACTTTTAGAATTTTATGAAATTACTATTTTGCACTTGTTCCTATGACTCTTTTTTTGTTAGTTGATTTTTTACTATTCCGGAGTTATTTTAGTACTCCCTACCAAGGAAAACTTTATTCACAAACTCCCCCTCCCCCCCCCCCCCCCGACTCTAATTAAGCGATAATTCAGATTTTGATACAGGCTAAATTATCCTTTTACTGAAAACATGTGTTATATACAAAACAATTAGTGAATTCGACCGATATAAAGTGTATCCAAGCTAGAAAATTGAATTTAGTTTGGAAACTATTTGAACCAAAATTTAAAAACCGACTCGGTAAAATTTTTTTTATTTATATATATATATATATATATATATATATATATATATGAAATAATATATGATGGTTGCATAGGAAAATTTTGAATCGTCAACAAAGAATGTATATGTCATGACCCAAAAACTACCATCCAGGCGTGATGACTCCTACTCACTTGCTAGGCAAGCCAAACATAACAAAAGCGGAACAAGATAATAAAATTAACGAAAATAGTACAAATCTAAAACCAAATGTCATAAATAAATTGTGTCAATATATAAAATCCCCCCAAACTAGCAATACAGAGTCATAAGCTCTACAATAGAAGTACAAGTTTGAAAATACGAAATAGAAATATTGTCTGAATAACAACAATAGTAACTGCAATGGAAAGAGACGTCAAGAACTGCGATCGGAATGCAGCTCTACCTCGTCTCTCTGCAACTCACAGCAAACACGAATAGCTCTCAGCTGGGTCCAATACCTGGATCTGTACAATTAAGTGTAGAGTGTAGTATGAGTACAACCGACCCCATGTACTCAGCAAGTATCATGACTAACCTCAGCGAGGTAATAGTGGCAATAATTATCAATGATACACGCTAAAAACCTGCTCAATTCATAACATGTACAAGTACACAGTAATGGTACTCCCCTAAGCATCAAACACAAATATAACCAAAATCCGTGCACATAAAGAAGATGTGCCAAATCATGTATGAGTTCACACTATAGCATATAGAGAAGAAATGCATATATGATCAAATCTCGTGTCCACGGGTAGACACATAGAGGAGATATGTGTCGTGCTCGCACTAATCTAACCAAATAGCATATAGAGAAGATATGAACAACGAGGCATGTATACATTCCAGATCTATCATATAAAGAAGATATGCGAATAAAACATGTATACATCCAAGGTGTTTACAAATAGAGAAGAGATGCAAAAACCAAATACTGATCAATCTTTTCTCATATCGTGTGTATACCATCAAGAGAGAAACATGAGAGGGTGACCCTAGGGAATAGATCCTTATCCAGACGTTGTACGAATAATTTACGTGCCATATATAACAACCGCACAGACCACTCATGTGTTATCATAATCCAACCAGCATGGACCACTCACATACTATTAGTTCGGTCCATGTCACACAGAAATCATATATAAGAATACATGTACATGAATAATGGATATCAAATCACATTTTTATGAACTGATATAAGTGGCATGCTAAGGTGTATGCATGTGCGAAATGTAATACCATAGCTCAAATTAGGCGTTTACGCTACAAAATAGCAATTATCATGCTTGAACATGAGATTAACCTATATGTAACCTCTAACATGATTCAATTAGCTCACAAAATGGCATAAACATAAGAAACATGATAGAAAGAAGCTTAACAGTCAATTCGTGGCATAAATTAACCTAAGTACTACCCCGATAATGGATAAAATCCCGATGCACACACATGGGCTCAACCTCTCGCATGTGCACCACCCACAACACTTAGCCAATACTAATAACCCAGGCAACTAGCGCCTCAACCAAGTTTAGGCATGATAATTATCTCAAGAAAACCAAATCAATACTCTAAAAATTCCTTCCCATGCGAATCAACCTTCAAATGGCTTGAATCTAGCCAAAAATAACTCAATAACATTAAATAAGGCCATATGAAACAACCCCAAACAACAAAGTTTCGATCTTTATGCAATTACACAAAGTCAATCAAAAGTCAACTCGCGCCTGTACCCTGGAACCCGACAAAACTTACAAATCCCTAAGACTCATTCCAATGAGTCAAAATATACAAGTTTCATCAAAATCTGACCTCAATCGCCCCCCATATCTCCAATTTTTACTCTCCAAAATTATAGCCAAAACCCCAAATTATTCCTTTAAGTCACATAGTCTAGGTGTAATAATCCATAGGGAAACAACATTTAACATCAAAATCAAGTAAGATTATTTTCCCTTCAAAGAGTGGTGAAAAACTCTCCCAAAATCGCCTCTAGCAGAGCTCCAAAACTCCAAACAATGCAAAATAGACCAAACTCCCGTTATTTTAATATGCCCATCGATTTTTGCTATTGCAGACAAAATTATCGCTTCTGTGACTCCGCTTCTACGAAAATAATGCTTGCTTTTGCGAGCTTACTTAAGTCCCCGACCATCTGCACCTGCGCTCCACTATCTTTCTGCGCACAAGACCCTGCAGAAGCAACATCACTTATGCGCAAATTCTTCATATATGCGGACTCTGCTGCCCCCAGCCATACTTCGCTTCTGCAGCTAATTGTCCATCTTCTGTGGACTCGCACCTACGGACTAAAACTCACAGGTGCGAAAGTACCAGTAATAGGACTGCCAGCAAGATAGACATGATTTGAAACTCATCCGAAACACACCCGAGGCCCTCTAGACCCTGTCCAATCATACCAACAAGTCCTAATGCCTTTCCCAAACTTATCCAAAGGTTCAAAACACTGGAATTAACATCAAAACCACGAATCATCGATCAAGATCGTTTTCTTAAGTCTATGAGCTTCCAACTTCAAATCAAACATCATATTCAAGCCTAACCGATGCGGAATGAACCCAAACTTTTCACACAAGCTCCAAATGACTAAACGAACCTAGTCCAACTACCTAAACCAAAATCCAGATCCAATATCATTAAAGTCAACCCCCGATCAAACTTATAAACTTTACAATCCTTCAAATTTCTAACTTTCGGCAATTAGAGCCATATCAACCTAAGAACTTCCAAATCCAAATTTGGACATACGCCTAAGTCAAAAATCACCATACGAACCTATTAAGACTATCAAAACACGAATACGAGGTCGTTTACACAAAAGTCAAACCTTAGATAACTCTTACAACTTAAGCTTCCAAAATGAGACTAAGTGCCTCAGTTCGCTCCAAAACCTTCCCGAAACAAATTTCAATCATCCCCACAAGTCACATAACAACAAATACACATGCGTGGAGCATTAAATGGGGAAACAAGGACAAATACACAAAATGACCATATGGGTTGTTACATTCTCCCCCTCTTAATCAAACATTCATCCTCAAACGAGTTTAAAGTCATACCTGAAATGCCGAAAAGGTGAGGATATCTACTGCGCATATCATGCTCAGTCTCCAGGTTGCCCCTCGACCGGTTGACCCCTATACTGAACCTTCACTGATGCAATATCTGTTGACCTTGGCTTCCAAACCTACCTATCAAAAATGGGCACTGGCTCCTCTTTAAAAGTCAAATTCTTGTCCAACTACACCGAGCTGAAATCCAACATATAGGACAGATCCTTATAGTACTTCTAAAGCATGGAAACGTGGAACACTGGATAAACACCTGATAAGCTAGGTGGCAAGGCAAGTTTGTAGTCCACCTCTCAAACTCTGCCCAACACATAAAAAGCGCCAATACACCGAGGGCTCAACTTGCCCTTCTTCCCGAACCTCATCACACCCTTCATGGGTGAAACTCTGAGTAGAACCTTCTCACCCACCATGAATGCCACATCAGAATCCTTCCTATCAGCATAACTCATTTTCCTGGACTGCGTTGTACGAAGCAACTCCAAAATCAATTTCACTTTCTCTAAAGCGTCATGAATAAAATAAGTGACTTATAACCTAGACTTCCTAATCTCAAACCAATCAATCGGAAGATGACATCGCCTTCCATATAAGGCCTCATACGGAACCATCTAGATACTTGACTGGTAGCTGTTGTTGTAGGTGAACTCTGCTAACAGCAGAAACTGATCTTGCTGGCCTCCAAAATTAATGACACAGGCTCTCAACATGTCCTCCAAAATCTAATTATACGCTCGGACTGCATGTCTGTCTGGGGATGAAATGTCGTACTCAACTCAACATGTGTGCCCAACTCATGCTGCAAAACTCTCCAAAAATGCGATGTAAACTGAGTGGCTCGATATGAGATAATAGACACAGTCACACCATGCAGGTGAATAATATTTCTAAGATAAATCCAAGCCAATTTCTTAGAAGTGTAGGAAGTCATGTCCGGAATGACATGTGCAGACTTGGTCAGTCTATCCATTATGACCCAAACAGCTTCAAATATCCTCAATGTCCATGGTATCCCAACCATAAAATCCATAGTAATACACTCCAACTTCCACTCCGGTATATCAAGCCTTTGAAGGAAATCACCCAGTCTTTAATACTCATACTTAACCTGCTGACAATTCAAACATCGTACAACATGCTCAACAATCTCTTTCTTCATACTTTTTTGCCAGTAATGCTGCTTTAAATCACTGTTCATCTTCATAGCACCTGGGTGAATGGAATACCATGAGCTATGAGTCTCCTCAAGAATCAAAACTCTTAAGCCATCCACATTAGAAACACAAATTCGACCCTGAAGCCTCAATACCCCATCATCACCAATAGTTACCTCCTTAGAATCACTGTGCTGCACCATATACTTAAGGGCAAGCAAGTGGGGATCATCATACTAACGAGCCTTGATACGCTCAAACAAGGACGAATGTGATACAAAATAAGCAAGGAATCTATTAGGCTTCCAAATATCCAATCTCACGAACCTGTTGCCCCAAAGCCTGAACATCCATAGCCAAAGGCCTCTCCCCAACAGGAATAAAAGCAAGACTTCGTATACTCTCCACCTTCCTACTCAAGCCGCCGGTCACCACATTAGCCTTCTCCGGATGATAAAGAATGATGATATCATAGTCCTTCATTAGATCCAACCACCTTTGTTGCCTCAAGTTCAAATCCCTATGCTTGAATAGAAGTTGGAGACTCCGGTGATCCGTGTACACCTTACAAGACATGTCATAAAGATAATGCCTCCAAATCTTGAGTGCATGCACAATAGCTGCTAACTCCAAATTATGCACCGGCAAAACCAGAACTGGAGCTGTAGTCAAGGCAGTCTTGAGCTTTTGAAAACTCCCCTTACAATCGTCAGACCACCTGAATGGGGCACCCTTCTGAGTCAACTTAGTCAATGGGGTTGCGATAGATGAGGACCCATCCACAAAACGACGATAATACCCAGCCAACCCTAGGAAACTCCGGATCTCTATAGCGGTAGAAGGTCTAGACCAACTCTGAACTGCCTCAATCTTCTTCAGATCCACCTTAATCCCCTCACTGAACACTACATGACCGAAGAATGCCATCGAGTCTAACCAGAATTCACACTTGAAAAACATAGAATATAACTTTTTCTCCCTCAAAATCTGCAGCACGATCTTTAAATGCTACTCATGCTCCTTCCGGATGTGAGAATACACCAATATATCATCGATAACTACAATGACGACTGAATCTAGATAAGGCTGAAATACGATGTTCATAATGTTCATGAAAGATGTTGGGGCAATGGTCAACCCAAAAGACATCACCAAGAACTTATAACGCCCATAATGGGTCCTGAAGGCCATCTTAGGAATGTCTGAAGCCATGATCTTTAACTGATGGTAACCTGATCTCAAGTCAATCTTCGAGAATGCCCCTAGCACCCTGAAGCTGATCAAATAAATCATCAATATACGATAGTGGATACTTGTTCTTGATGGAAACCTTGTTCAATTACATATAGTCAATGCACATCCTCAGGGAACCATCTTTCTTCTTCACAAATAGTACCAGCACATCCCAAGGTGAAACACTTGGACTGATGAAACCCTTATCAAGCAATTCCTGAACTGCTCCTTCAATTCCTTCAACTCTGCTGGTGCCATGCAATATGGTGGAATAGAGATAGGCTGAGTGCCCGGCACCAGATCAATACCAAAATCAATATCCCTGTTGGGTGGCATACCCGACAAGTCTACATGAAATATATTTGACAACTCCCTCACTACTGGAACTGACTCAACAATAGGAGTATCATCACTAATATCTCTCATGAAGGAAAAATACACCAAATATTCCATCTCACTAATCCGTTGATCCTTCAAAAATGAAATCGCTCTACTGGTAGTGTGACCAAGAGAACCTCTCCATTCTAGCCTCAGCAACCCCGATATAGCCAACGTCACGATCTTAGCGTGATAATCAAGAATAGCATGATACAGAGATATCCAATCCATACCCAAAATCACCTCAAAATCATCCATATTGAGCAGTAAATTATCAACCTAGTCTCATAACCCCCAATGGTAAACACACAAGACCGGTATACGCGATCTACCACAATAGAATCACCAACAGTCGTAGACACATGCATAGGAATATCAAGAGAACCACGAGGCATATCCAAATAATGAGCAAAGTATGATGACACATAAGAATATGTAGAACCAGGGGTAAATAACCTTCAAAATCACCAACCATATTTGTTGCCTCAAATTCAAATCTTTCTGTTTAAACAGATATTGGAAACTAGTAAGGAAGTAAGAGTGTGTGGTAGTATCAAATGGAGTTCGCGCATTTGTCTAAATAGGCCATTCTCATGTTGCCTACTATAGAGGCTAGAGTGCGCTGGTTTGTGCAAGGCCTTAGCCCCTTGGTTATCAATGAGGCTGCTACAGCTGCCTTGAATTCATATATGAACTATGGGAAGATGGTAGCATTTTCTCAAGATACAGAGAACCGTAAGTTGAAGAACTGAATGAAGCGAGAGGGTACCAGCACGTTCTGGTCCGCGGGCAACTTTGGGGAGTCATTTGGTGGGGGAAGATCAGCTTTTAGGGGATGGCCATTAGGGCCATCCTAGTCTTTTTCTCATTCTTCAGCCAGTGCACTGCCAGCAGGGCCCAGACAGCAGTAGGGGAGTCGTTTTAGGCCTAATCAGGGCAGCAGGGAACCCCACCAGCAGGGCCGATCAGGAGGGAGATTCCAGTAGCACCGGAGGCCCCCATGCCCCAGGTGTGGGAAAATGAACTTGGGGATCTGCTACATGGACCTACCTATATGGTACGGGTGCAGATTAAGAGGTCAAGTTTAGAGGGAGTGTCGTTCATCCTGCCAGGGTGCGGGCAGGGGCACAACACGGCCATCTAGTTCTGCGGCTGCTATATCTTCGGCATCCCCTCCAGCTCGAGGTGCTCCAGCACCAGCAGGGAGTGGTGCAGCTAGGGGTGGTGCGCAGAGTTCAGGAGGACCCAACCGTTTCTATGCTATGAGTAGTCTGTAGAGTGCAAAGGCTTCTCTAGATGTTGTCACAAGTATATTGACTGTCCAATCTCATGATATATATGCTCTTATTGATTGCGGTTCCACGTTGTCATATGTTACCCCTTATGTTGCAATGGAATTTATGATAGAACCGGAACAGCTTCATGAGTCGTTCTCTGTATCTACTCTAGTTGGCAAGTCTATTGTGGCCGCACGGGTTTATAGGGGTTGTGTTGTCACGGTACGTGGTCTGGACACCGTGCCGATCTCAATGAATTGGGGATGGTCGATTTTGATGTAATTATGGGAATGGATTGGCTTTATTCATGTTTTGCCAAGCTCGATTGCTGAACTACGACTATGAGGTTTGAATTTCCAAATGAGCCAGTTGTTGAGTGGAATGGGGATAATGTAATGCCAAAAGGTAGGTTTATTTCTTAACTTAAGGCCGCGAAGATAATTAATATGGGGTGTATCTATCATTTGGTCCGGGTTACGGACACCGATGCTGATGAGCTCCCTGGGATTCCGCCAGACAGGGAAATTGATTTTGGGATTGATGTAATGCCAGGCATGCAGCGTATATCTATTTCCCCCTACAGAATGGCACCAACATAATTGAATGAGCTAAAGGAACAATTCAAGGATTTGTCAGAGAAGGGTTTCTTCCGACCGAGTGTGTCACCATGGGGCGCACCGCTTCTCTTTGTGAGGAAGAAAGATAGATCACTGAGGATGTGTATTGACTGCCGGCAGCTCAACAAAGTCACAATCAAAAACAAATACCCATTACCAGAAATAAATGATTTGTTTGATCAGTTACAGTGTGCTAGGTATTTCTCCAAAATTGATTTATGGTCTGGGTACCCCCAGTTTAAGATCAGGGAGCAGGATATTCCGAAAATATCTTTCAGGACCCGGTATGGGCACTTTGAATTTCTGGTAATGTATTTTGGGCTAACAAATGCACCGGCGGCTTTCATGGATCTTATGAATCGGGCTTTCAAGCCTTTTCTCGATTCTTTTGTCATAGTATTCATTGACGATATTCTTGTGTATTCACGGGGTCGAGAGGCCTATGCCGATCATCTCAGGGCAGTTTTGCAAACTCTTCATCAACACCAATTGTACGCGACATTTTAAAAATGTGAATTTTGGCTCGAGTCTGTCACGTTCTTGGGTCGTGATGTCTCCAGATATGGAATTAAGGTCGATCATCAAAATATTGCAGCGGTCAAGAATTTGCCTAGACCTACAACACTAACCGAAGTTCACAGTTCCATGGGTTGAGCAGGGTATTACAGTAAGTTTGTGGTCGGGTTCTCTACTCTTACCTCTCCGTTGACTAAATTGACTCAGAAAGAGGTTAAGTTCTAATGGTCCGATGCTTGTGAAAGGAGCTTCCAGGAGTTGAAATCAAGACTGACTACGACACTAGTGTTGACCATGCTAGAGGGTACAAATGGGTTTGTGGTATATTGCGATGCTTTAAGGATCGGGTTTGGGTGTGTATTAATGCAGCACGGCAAGGTTATAGCTTATGCTTCTAGGCAACTCAAGAATCATGAAAAGAACTATCCAACACATGACTTAGAACTTGCAGCGGTGGTTTTTGCATTGAAAATTTGGCGTCATTATTTGTATGGGGTCCATGTAGATGTATTCACTGACAACAAAAGCCTTCAATATATTTTCAAGTAGAAGGAGTTGTATCTGAGGCAGAGGAGATGTCTTGAGTTACTCAAGGATTATGACATCGATATCCTATATCACTCGGGGAAAGCCAATATGGTGGCGGATGCTCTTAGCCAGAAATCTATGGGTCGTTTGGCTCACTTGGAGGTATGTCAGAGGCCGTTGGCCAGGGAGGTTCACCAGCTAGCTAGTTTGGGAGTTTTTCTTGCGGACTCTAGTGAAGGAGGGGTAATTGTGCAGAATAAGGCTGAATCATTGCTCGTTGTGGAAGTCAAAGAGAAGCAATACGATGATCCATTGTTGGTACAACTGAAGGAGGGGATTCGTAAACATAAAACTATGGATTTTACTCTTGGCATGGGTGATGGTACACTAAGGTACCAAGGGCGGCTATGTGTTCCCAATGTAGATGGTCTCCTGGAAAGAATCATGACCGAGGATCACACTTCTAGGTATTTTGTGCACCCAGGTTCTACGAATATGTGTCATGATCTCAAGAAAGTCTATTGGTGGAATGACATGAAAAGGAATGTGGCGGACTTTGTGGCAAGGTGTCCGATTTGTCAGCAAGTGAAGGTTGAACATCAACGGCCTGGTGGGTTGGCATAGGACATAGAAATTCCAATGTGGACGTGGGAAATGATTATTATGGATTTTTTTGGTGGGATTACCATGCACTCCGTGCAAGTTTGACTCAATTTGGATGATTGTGGATTGACTCACGAAATCAGCACATTTCTTGCCAGTTAAATCTACCAACATAGTGGAACACTATGCTCAGTTGTATATCAAAGAAATAGTCATGCTGCATGGCACTCAGGTGATTCTTAGTACAACCTTCCATCCACAGATAGACGGGCAGGCAGAGCGGACTATTCAGACAGTTGAGGATATGTTGTGTACTTGTGTTCTTGACTTTAAGGGTAGATAGGATGATCATTTTCCACTCATGGACTTTATTTATAACAACTACTTTCAGGCTAGTATCCAAATGGAACCATTTGATGCATTGTATGGTAGGAGATGTAGATCTCCCATTGGGTGGTTCGAAATTGGGGAAGCAGAGTTGATAGGACTAGACCCGTGCATCTGGATATGGAAAAAGTTAAGATCATTAAGGAGCAGTTGAAGACTGCTCAGAGTCGTCAGAAGTCCTATTCGGATGTTCGTCGTAGGGATTTGTAGTTCAAAGAAGATGATTGGGTATTCTTAAAAATTTCCCCCATGAAAGGTGTAATGCAATTTGGTAAGAAAGGGAAATTGAGTCCGACATATGTCAGACCGTACAGAATCATTCAAAGGATAGGTGAGGTGGCGTACAAGCTTGAGCTACCACCTGAGATGTCATTAGTGCACCCGGTATTTCACGTGTCTATGTTGAAGAAAGTAGTTGGAGATCCGGCACACATTGTTCCGGCTGAAGCTATTGAGGTTAATAAGGAATTGACGTTTGAAGAGATTCTAGTTTCTATTATTGATTAGCAAGTCCGAAAGTTGAGAAATATAGAAATTGCATCCGTGAAAGTGCTATGGTGAAACCAACAAGTTGAAGAGGCTACTTGGGAAGCCGAGGAAGAAAAGAAGAAAAAGTATCCTTATTTGTTTGAATAGCCATATATTTATAAAGTTGTAATTTATGAAAATTCTAAGAGTTACTTTCTATGAATTATGCATCATTTGTACAGTTGATGATAAGGGTGTTCCTTTCCTCAAAATATATTTCTTGTGAGGCCACAGTTGGCGTTGTTATGTGTTATGTTACGTCAGTGGTTTACGTATATGTTTTAAGGATGTGTTTCTGGGTCTCTCTGACTGGTGGATAGGCCTAGTTACAGGGAAACTTTGGAGAAATTTGGGGGAATTTAGGGAGTTAGTCAAATTTGGGGCTGCTGGTTTGTGGTATGAAAACAGAGTTGCATAAGATGCTAATAGTGGACCTTGACCCTCATTCGAGGATGAATGATCTTAAGTGGGGGAGGATGTAAGGCCCCGTGAAATGTTTTCCTAAAAATCGGGGTTTTGTGATGCCGGGGTAGGTGTAGAGGTTAATAATAGTAGAAATTCTTCGCCGCGAGCTTGCGCGCCGTGGTTCAGACTTTTTGGATTGAATAGTGTGCTGGGGAATTGAAGAAAAATATTTGGCAGAGATAGGCATTTATGCGGCCCATTACGCGGCCTATTATGTGGCCGCATAATCACTCTGCAGGCCGTAGAATGGTCGGAGAGTGAGTCAGTCTTCTAGGCCATTCTTTATGTCAATTTTGCGGCCCATTATGCGACCGCAAAACCATTTTGTAGGCCTCACTCTAATCGCATATCCACCTTTATTATTTTTGCGTAAGGAGGTTATGCGGCGCATTATGCGACCGCAGAACAGGTCTGCGGGCCGCATAACGACTGCAGGCCCAGACATATTTTTCCAGTGTGTTGACATCAAATTGTGCAGCCGATATACAGACCACATATCTATTCTACGGTTGCATATGTGATAGCAGATCCTGTATTGGGCCTTCATTTTTGGGTTTTTAAACCCGACCCTACCTCGTTAAAACATATGCCATAGTCCATTTTTGAACATATTCCTGATATTCATAGAGTGAGAAAGACTTCTTAGAGTGGGGGAGTAACCATCAACCTATTATCCATCAATTCTTGCTCAATTATTGGGGACTAACAAAGAAGTCTTCACCCTAAAGGTAAGAATCTATGCCCTAGCTCTTAATTTCGAAAATCTTCTAAAAGAGGAGTAATTAGCAAGACAATTTTTGGGTGTGGGAGTTGTTATCTTGCATACATGTGTTATCAAATAATATAGGAAGGTTGTGAGCTAAAAATGGTAGATAATGGGTTGAGGGATGATGGAATCTTTCGTAAAAGGGCCTTAAAAACCTTAATGCACACATAGTGCTTGATAATATGCTCAAATGAGCTAGAATCATGATCATCTTCCTAATTTTGGTTCAACTTGTTATATTTCTGAAATAGATTGAAGTTGCTAATAATTCTGGAACATTTTAAAGGTTTAAGGAAATTCAATTGAGGTGTGTTGGCTAAACCTCTCTCTTAGAATCGAATTCCACGGTGTTCATGCAAGTTATGAAAGACCCTAGTTGATCATTATGAAATCGGTTATCCCAAGTAATCTTGTGTTGGGAGATAATGTTCAATATGTGTTTCAAATTCATTTGTTCATGCTATCTTATCTTTTGAGTATATATTCAAAGTGTGGCTGTGTGTGTTATAATTGTTACGATTTCAAGTTATGCTTGAGTGAAGGTTATCATGCCAAATTATGTGAACAAAATCTCTATATGTCTAAGACTCTTAATTCTTAATTGCTCTCATGTGTACCTAAAAGCCTTGAATTGAAGAGTCTTGTGGTCGATAATGGTAATGGTGTGTTAAAATGTAAAGGGGAGCATGAAATATGAAATTCAGCCCAGTGCCAAGAACAATATTATAACTGTTGCCATATCCCAGTGCCAAGAACAATATTATAATTGTTGCCATAAGTGCCGATGAATTGAATAGATGTGAAGAAAGTATGACGTGAGATGATTGATATAAAATGTAATGTCTCGGGTGAGACGGCCTAGGTGATCAGGCCGTGATTGGACGCCGTGCCGCACTCACGGTGGTGATTGTGCTGGAAATTGTGATTGTGGTTAATGTCTGAAATGAGGCGGCCTAGCCGATCGGGCCGTGATCGGACTCCGTGTAAAAGTACGGTGGTATTGTGAATGATGGTATACTAGAACTAATGAGCTCCCCACCTAAAAAACATGGAAATGGTGTTATTAGATCCCCGCATATTATTGTGCATTCTATTGAAATGGTGTTCGGTTATACATACTATTACTATTCGACAGTACAAACGTCTCTTTTGCCGGGGGCGCTGCATCTTTAATGGATGCAGGTGGTTCCACAGCAGGTAGCATTGACCAGTGATAGCAGTACACCTTCTTCCCAACAGACTTGTGAGCCCTACTTCATCCCGGGGTCACATATTGTATCTTTTGTTTATATTATTATCGCGTCTCGAGGTATAGCCGGGGCCTTGTTGCCGGCACTATCATAACACCCCTTTTGTATCCTTTAGAGGCTCCATAGATACTATGTGGGTTGTACATGGGTGCTAGAAAAGTCAAACAGATTATGTTGTGTTTTGATCTCTTGTTTTACTCAAATCATAAAAATGTGTGTATGTTTGAACCTTAAAATGATGTATCCAATGAGATGATTTAGTACTGTATATATTAACTTCCAACTATTTAATTAATGAAATCCTATTTTCTCTTGATCATGGGTGAGTTGGGTAGAAATTTTCCACAGGCTTGCTCGACCGAGTTTACTCGGTTGAGCATCGATTGCGCTTCTCGAGGTTTGGGCATGACCGTGAAGTTAATTCAGGAGCGACTTCATACACCGTAGTCCAGAAAAAAGAGTTATATAGATAGGAGGTCTCGTGATGTGTCACTCATGTTGGTGAGAGATCCTTCTTAGAGTTTCGTCCATGAAGGATGTGATGATGCTCGGTAAGAAGGTCAGGTTGAGCCCTCGATATATTGGTCATTTTTAGATTTTTGAGAGAGTGGGTGAGGTGGCCTACAAACTTACATTGCCACCCAGCTTATCGGGAGTTCAGTCGGTGTTCCACGTTTCTATGCTCCGAGTGTATTATGGTGACCTGTCACATGTGTTAGACTTTAGCTTAGTGCAATTGGACAAGGATTTGACCTATGTTGAAAATCTATTGGCTATTTTGGACAGGCAGTTTTGAAAGTAGAGGTAGAAGAATATCACATCGGTTAAGGTTAGGTGAAGAGGTCAACCAATTGAGGTGATGACTTGGGAGACCCATCACAATATGTGGGGCCAATATCTTTACCTTTTTGGCACTTCAGGTATTTCTCTATACTCGTTGAAGGACAGACTTTTGTTTAAGAGGGGGATATTGTAACGATCTGATTGGTCATTTTGAGTAATTTAGCCCTGATTCCCCTATTTGATGATTTAAATATGTGTATTTCCATTTTGGGACATGCCGGAGTGGTTGTTGATTTTTGGAGGAAATTTGGATTGATTTGGGACACTTAGTCCCCTGGTTGGAGGCTTACGTTGTATGAGCTGACCGGAGAGTTTGACTTTTTTGACAACTCCAGAATGGTATTATGGTGGTTCTAATAGCTTCATATTGTGATTCTTGACTAATGAGTATGTTCGATTTTTGATTTGGAGGTTCCTATGTTGTTTTGGCTTAAATGGATGAAAGTTGGAAAGTTGAAGGTTTGGAAGATTATAGGATTGACCGAGGGTTTACATTATGGATATAGGGTTCAAACGTTTGTTCCGGGAGTTGGTATAGATCCATTGTGTCATTTGGGAATTTCATATAAAATTTGAGGTCATTTGCAGTTAATTTGACATAGTTCGGCATGCGTTTTGGATGTTGAAAGTTAACTAGTTCATTTGATTTGAATTGGGGTGCGATTCATAGTTTTGATGTTGTTCGGTGTGATTTGAGGCCTCGAGCAGGTTCGTGTTATTTTTTTAAATTTGTTGGTGTGATTGGACGGGGTCCCAAGGGCCTCGGGTATGCTTCGGATAGGTTTCAGACTATTATCTCTTGTTTTGGGACAATTGTTTTGCTGGTGCCTGGTTTTGTTCATCACAATCGCGACCAGTGTGTCGCATTCGCGGACGGTAATATAGTGGAAGGTGGGTTTTTCCCTTCACATTAGGGAAGGAGGGAGCGCGTTCATGGAGCTTGTGGAGGTTCTGTCCTTCACGATCGCAGGCTGGATGCCATGTTCACGTAGAAAGGAAGGCTGGCTAGCCATCAGGCTTTTGGCCTTCTCGTTCACGAGAGAAAGGGCGCGTTCGCATAGGAACAATAGGGTTAGGCATCGTGTTCGTGACTAGGATGTCGCATTCGCGAAGAAGGGAGAAGCAGCTGGGTGAGTCTTCATGATAGTATTGTTTACTCGTTTCTTTATATTTCATAATTCTGACCTTCAATTTAGCGATTGTTTGAGGAATCAAATTCATTAAATTGGGGATTTTAGTAAAATATAGTTTTCTAAGACATAAATTGCTAATTTGAGGGTTGATTTAAGGTCAAATTTGGCTGAAACGTATATATATGGACACGTATCAGAATGGGCGTTCTGAATTTGTGAGTTTTGTCGGATTCCGGGGTGCAAGCCCGTGGTTGACTTTGCATAATTGAACCAAGATCGTAGTTTTATCATTTGGGCTTGTTTCCTATACTTTTATTGCTATTAGTTTCTCTGCACGTGTATTACGTTAATTTTTTATTGAATAGATATATCAAATACTAAAAATAACTAATGCATATATATTTGATTTAATTATAAATTACAAAGTTAAATGCACCAAAAGATAGCATAATGTAACCTTAAGATCTTTTATAACTAAAGTCAAAATTATTCTGCTCGACCAACTCTATCTCTAACTTCTATTCTTCTAGGCATCATGGTATCACTTATACTTCGATATATCTCGCTTTTTAAAATCAATTGCTCCAATAGAAAATGTCGAAAGAGATATAGTTTGATTAACTTTATGATCTTCTCCATATTATTCAGCAATAACAATATCAATTGTGTCTTAGTATCATTATTTTCTCAAGGTTAATTGCTCTTTTCTACAATATTTAAGCATCAATTTTTATATTTTAATGTACATGTCAGGCACAACATCTTCAATTTTATCATATATACATATAAGTAATATTTATTTATACATCAACAAATTATAGAGTTCAAATCTCATCGGTGAATATGAAAGGTTGAACTGCATAACAATAATTGTTTTTAGTAATTCTTATCTACAGAATAAAATTAGGTAACCATAAGATAAAATTAAGGGCAAATATCCACAAACCCCTGGTATTATTCAAAATTATTCGATTTCTGATTCTCCAATAAACTCTTTGATCTTGATATCTTCCTCGAAGAGAAGGCCGCAGTTCGAGATCAAACACGCATTCATCAAAGCGAGGTATCTAAATTTTTGGAAATAGGTTCCATTAGGAAAGTTAAATACCATGATTGGTTAGCTAACGTAGTAGTCGTACCTAAAAGATGGAGCAAACATAGGATGTGTGTAGATTACATGGATCTAAACAGGGCGTGTCCGAAGTATTCTTTCCCTTTTCCTAACATCGATCAAATGATCGACGCGACAGTCGGACACGAGATACAGAGTTTTCTCGATGATTATTTCGGGTACAACCAAATTTGGATGGACCCGGGCGATAAAGAAAAGACTTATTCATAACCAAATTCGGCACCTAGTGTTATAACATAATGCCATTTGGGCTAAAGAATGTCGGTACCACGTACCAACATTTGGTTAACCGGATATTCGAAGAACAAATAAGGAAATCAATGGAGGTTTATATTGACGATATATTGGTTAAGTCCCTGTGAGCAGAGGACCATATGAAATAATTGCAGGGAACTTTGAACATATTAAGGAAGTACAACATGAAGCTAAACTCGGAGAAGTGTGACTTCGGGGTTAGCTCGGGCAAGTTCCTCAGGTTTATGGTATCTAACCGGGGAAATGAGATCAACCCAAACAAAATAAAAGCTATAGAGGATATCACCGTAGTTGACAACGTTAAGTCGGTACAATGACTGACCGAGCGGATAGCCGCATTGGGCTGATTTACTTTGAGATCGTCGGGTAAGAGCCATCGGTTTTTTTTATTATTGAAAATGAAGAACAACTTATCTTGGACCCCGGAGTGCCAGAAAGCCTTAGAAGAACTCAAGCGATACATGTCGAGCCCTTCCTTGCTACACACTCCGAAGGCAGATGAACAACTATAACTCTACTTGGCGGTTTCTGAGGTGGCGGTAAGTGGTGTCCTAGTTCGGGGAGAAGAAGGTACACAATTTTCCTATTTATTATGTTAGTAGGACCATAGGCGATGCCAAAACAACGTATCCATACTTAGAACAGTGCATTGGGGAGTCGAAGAAAAGTTTTGGAATTGTAGGGCGTTTCCGCGGCCCATTTTGCGGTCGCCGAACTGATCTGTGGACCGCAGATATACCGCAGACTGAGACAGAAATCTGGGCAAATGTTTTGACCATTATGTGGTCCATTATGCGGCTGCAAAATCATTTTATGTGTTGCATAACGCATCGTAGACCCAGCAAAAACAATCCGGAGGGCAGTTCTGCGGCGCATTATGCGACCGCAGAATAGGTTTACGGAGACCCGTCGCAATGTGAGGCAGATGAGCCCAGTTCCGGAGGGACATTATGCGGCCCATTTTGCGGACCACAGAAGTGTTATGCAATAGCATATGCGACCACAGATCTGCTTCGAGGCTTCATTTTTTTCTCAATAAAACAACCTTAGGTGTCTTTTTAGAAGGTTAAAACTTATATTTCTAGAGATAAGGAGTGCCATAGAGTGAGGGGAAGTTCCTAAGCTTATCATTCATCAATTCTTGTAAAAGGTTGAAGAATGTACAATAAGAATTCACTAGGTCTTCCTTGTAGAGGTAAGATTCTACTCCCAAGCCCTCAATTATGTGATTTTAACTGAAAATAGGTAACAAGCCAAGAAAATGCTTGGGTGTGGGAGTTGTTTATTTTACATGCATGTACCATCAAGGGTAGTAGGAAGATTGTTAAGTTCATTCGGGTAAACTTTGGGTAGTGGGATGAAAGAATCCACCATAAGAGGACCTTGAAACCTTAATGCACACCTAGTGTTTGATAAAATGCTCAAGTGAGTTGGAACTATGAAATCCTTCATAATTTGGGTTCAATTTTGCTATATCTCTAAATAGATCGAAGTGGCTAAGATTTCCGGAACATTGTAGTAGTTTAAAAAGCTCGAGGAAAGGTATGTAGGCTAAACTTCTCTCTTAGAATTGAATTCCCACGATGTTCTTGTAAGTCCTGAGTTGTCAATTTTGAATTGACTTTTCCGAATAGGTTTGGTGTCGAAAGATGTATATATATATATATATATATATATATATATATATATATATATATATATATATATATATATATATATGAATATGTTCAATATGTGTTCCGGGATATTCCTATAGTATTATGTTATTCTTTGAGAGCGTGTTCAAAGTATGACCATGTATTAAAATATTGTGACATCAAGTCAAGCCCAAATGAAGATCATCATATCAAGTTGTGTAAGAAATCATATGTGCCTAAGATCCTAAGTTGCTCAAATGTGTGCTTAAAGGCTTGAATAGAAATGTTTGTTATTGACAATCCGTGATAATGTTTGAAAGTGACATAGTGAGCATGAATTATGAAGTACGGCCAACGTGCTAAGGATAATATTGCGATATGGCCAATGGTGCCAATAAAATTAATGACTTGTAAAAGAATATGAAATAAGTGGTAAATCCTTTCAATAACAAATGCCTTAGGAGTATTGTTTAGCCACGGAGGAAGGGTAGGTTGGAACAACCTAACCCCGAAACTACATGTGCTTGTGTAGGAGTTATTGAAGGGTAAATCCCCATGTTAATGTGATGAGATTGTTTCCCCTATATGGGATGAGATTGGTGTATTGAGATGTTTCCCATTAAATGGGATGAAATTATTTCTAGCTAGATGTGATGTGATGTTGACCCACATGACATATTGGTGAGACGGCTTAGCTGATCGGGCTGAGATCCGATGCCATGTCGCGCACATAGTGGTATCATGAGTGAATGTCTCGGGGTGAGAAGACTTAGCCGGTCGGGCTGAGATCGGACCTCGTGCTAAAATACGGTGGTGTATCAATGCTAAAGATCTCCCAACTTAAACTAATGAAACTTACTTTAAAGTTACCTTTCCCCTAACTTGACACCTTGTTACTGTCTGAGTCTCTTATTGATTTCTTATTTTATTCTCCGTTTAATGTTGGTCGTTCTATTGAGAGGGTATTTAGTTTTACATACTAGTACTATTCCATATGTACTAATATCCCTTTTGCCGGGGGGCACTGCATATTTATTGGATGGAGGTGGTTCCATAGCAGGTGGTATTGATCAGTGATAGCAGCACACCATCTCCTCAGCTGACTTGGTGAGCCCTACTTCATTTCGGGGTCATGTGTCTCTTATCCTTTGTTCATAGCATTTTTTTAGCTATAGCTGGGACCTTGTTGCCGGCACTATCGTAGAACTCCTTTTTTCTTGTTAGAGCCTCCGTACACATAGTGTGGGTTGTATCTGTGTTTGGGAAGTTAAACTAAAAATGTTGTAATAATCATCTATTCCACTTTAAATATGACTGTAGAATGTATTGTTTTGGAGACATGTTAATAACGTAACTAATGGAATTGAACTGGTGTTATTCACACGACTTCTTACTATCTAATTAATGAAATGTATTCTTCTCTTTATTCATGGGTGAGTTGGGTAGACGGCACTGTGCAGGCTTGCTCGACCAGGGTAACTCTATTGAGCACCGGTCGCGTTCCCCGAGGTCGGGGCATGACAAACATGGTATCAGAGCCTAAGGTTTTAAAGTGTCCCTTGTCTCGGAGCCGTGTCTAGTAGAATCCTTCTTATCGGTGTGTTGTCGATCACATCTAGAATTATGAGGCTACATGGGCATTTAGGAATAATACCCTTCTTTGATGTTCTAGTTCGCGCGATAATGCTGATTGTAAAATTGTTCCTCCTTCAACTCGTGCATTGCACTAATTTTCAGTATATGATATGGCACTTAGGAAGAAAGAAAGTACTGGCCGAGGAATCAATGCCACAGGAGTGGCAGTTGGTCCTTTACTTGATGATGCGGGTGAGCACCCGAGAGGTGAAAACATTCCCCTGGCTACTACACTGCCTGATTCCACTACACCTGATCTGACCGCACTAGTTCCTACACCTACTGAGGGTGCAACGATCCCTCCATCTAATATTCCAGTTCCACCTCCAGCCCCAGCTTCCGGTCCTGGTGTATTTGATAGGGAGCCATACAAATGTTGGCTCAAATAGTGGCTTCCCAGGCCCAAAGATCAAATGTTGCACCCACTTCTTCTAGTCAGCCAGGGGATTTCGCTTATTCCAGAGTGAACAAATTTCTCCAATTGAACCCTCCAGTTTTCATAGGTACTGATCATGGGAGGACCCCCAGAATTTTATTGACGAGATGCACAAGACCCTCCGACTTATGCATTCTACTGAGACGGAGGGAGTGGAGTTGGCCTCCTACCGCCTGAAGGGGGTGGCCGATTCTTGGTTTGAAATGTGGGAGGACTCCCGTGAGGAGGGAAGCCCTCTGATGAGGTGGGGTGAGTTTGCCGATGCTTTTATTGACCATTTTATGCCTGCCAAGATTAAGGTAGCCTGTGCCGCCGAGTTTGAGAGCCAGAAGCAATGTAGCATGAGTATGTGGTACTATCATATGAGATTCGCGCGCCTGTCAAAATATGCTATCTACATGTTGCCCACTATGGAGTCTAGAGTGCGCCAGTTTGTAAAGGGCCTTAGCCCCTTGGTTATTAATGAGGCCCCCATGTCCTAGGTACGGGAAGATGCACTTTGGGGCCTACGTCATGGACCAACCCATATGTTACGGGTGTGGTATGAGGGGTCACATTTAGAGGGATTGTCGTTCGTCTCACCTCCAGCCAGTTCTGCAGCTATTACATCCGCAGCACCTCTTCCAGCTTGAGGAACCCTAGCAGCCGCAGGGAGTGGTGCAGCTAGGGGTGGTACACATAATTCAGGAGGACCTAGCCTTTTATATGTTATGAGGGGTTGCTAGAGTTCAAAGGCTTCTCCAGATATTGTCATAGGTTTATTGAATGTCCAATTTCATGATGTGTATGCTCTTATTGATCCCGGTTCCACTTTATTGTATGTCACTCCTGATGTTGCTATGGGATTTGGGATAGAACTGGAATAACTCCACGAGCCGTTCTCTATATCTACTCTTATTGGTGAGTCTATTATGGCCGTGCGAGTTTATAGGGATTGTGTTATCACGGTGCGTGGACGGGACACCATGGCCGATCTCATGGAATTGGGAATGGTTGATTTTGATGTAATAATGGGAATTGATTGGCTTTATTCATGTTTTTCCAAGCTTGACTGTCAAACCAGAATCATTAGGTTTGAATTTCCAAATGAGTCAGTGATTGAATGTAAGGGGGGTGATGTGGTGCTGGAGGGTAGATTTATTTCTTACCTTAAGGCCACAAAGATGATTAAGAAAGGGTGTATCTACCATTTGGCCCAGGTTACGGTCACCAATGTTGAGGCACCTGCACTTGAATCTGTGCCGGTTGTGAATGAATTTTTGGAAGTCTTACCTATTGAGCTCCCTAGGATCCCGCTAAACAGGGAGATTGATTTTGGGATTGAGTGGATGCTAGGAATGCAGCCTATATTTATTCCATCCTACATAATGGCACATACGGAATTGAAGGAGCTAAAGGAACAACGGATGGATTTGTTAGAGAAGGGTTTCATCCGGCCGAGTGTGTCGCCTTGGGGCGCACCAATCCTTTTTGTAAGAAATAAAGATGGGTCACTGAGAATGTGTATTGACTATGGGCAGCTCAACAAGGTCACATTCAAGAATAAATACTCACTTCCAAGGATAGATGATTTATTTGACCAATTGCAGGGTGCTAAGTATTTCTTCAAGATTGATTTAATATTCGGGTATCACCAATTGAAGATCAGGGGGCAGGATATTCTGAGAACAACTTTCAGGACCCGGTATGGGCACTTTGAATTTCTGGTAATGTCTTTTAGGCTAACAAATGCCCCGACAACTTTCATGGATCTTATGAATCGAGTCTTCAAGCCATTTCTTGACTCATTCGTGATAGGGTTTATTGACGATATACTTGTATATTCGCGAAGTCGAGAGGACCATGCTGGTCATCTCAGGGCTATTCTACAGACCCTGTATCAGCACAAGCTATATGCGAAGTTTTCAAAATGTGAATTCTGGCTTGAATCTATCACGTTCTTGGGTCATGTCTTTTCTATGAAAGGAATTGAGGTTGATCCTCAGAAGATTGCAGTTGTGAAGAATTGGCCTAGACCTAAAACCCTAGCAGAAATTCATAGTTTCTTAGGCCTAGCAGGGTATTACAGGAAGTTTATGGAGGGGTTCTCTACTCTTGCCTTTCCGTTGACTAAATTGATGTAGAAAGTGGTTAAGTTCCATTGGTCAGATGCTTATGAAAGGAGCTTCCAATAGTTGAAATCAAGATTAGCTATGGTACCAGTGTTGACCATACCAGAGGGTACAAGTGGGTTTGTGGTGTATTGTGATGCTTCAAGAATCGGACTTTGGTGTGCATTAATGCAACATGTCAAGGTCATAGATTATGCTTCTAGGCAACTCAAGAATCATGAAAAAAACTATCCAACACATGACTTAGAGCTTGCGGCGATGGTATTTGCATTGAAGATTTGGTGTCATTATCTTTATGGGGTCCATGTGGATATATTCACGGACCATAAGAGTCTTCAATATATTTTCAAACAAAAGGAATTGAATCATAGGCAGAGAAGATGGCTTGAGTTACTCAATGATTACGAAATCTATATCCTATGTCATTCGGGGAAGGCTAATGTTATGGCGGGTGTTGTTAGCCGAAAATCTATGGGTAGTTTGGCTCACTTGGAAGCATATCAAAGGCTTTTGGCCAAGGAGGTTCATCTGGTGGCTAGTTTGGGAGTTCATCTTGCGAACTCTAGTGAAGAAGGGATGATTGTACAAAATAAGGCTGAATCACTGCTTGTGGTGGAAGTCAAGGAGAAGTAATATAACGATTCATTGTTGGTGCAATTGAAGGAGGAGATTCATAAACATAAGACCGTGGCCTTTTCTCTGGGCATGGATGATGGTACCCGAAGGTACCAAGGGCGTCTATGTGTTCCAAATGTGGATGGTTTTTGGGAAAGAATCATGACCGAGGCTCACACTTCTAGGTATTTTGTGCACGCGGGCTCTACAAAATCAGCTCACTTCTTACCTGTTAAGGCTACCGACATAGAGGAACATCCTGCTAAGTTGTATATCAAGGAAATCGTCAGGTTGCATGGCACTCCAATTTCTATTATCTCAGATTGAGGGGCACAGTTCACGGCAAAATTTTGGAAGAGGTTTCAGCAAGGTTTGGGTACTCAAGTGAATATGAGTATAGCCTTTCACCCTCAGACTGACGGGCAGGCAGATCGCACTATTCAGACGTTTGAGGATATGTTGCGCGCTTGTGTTCTTGACTATAAAGGTAGATGGGATTATCATTTGCCGCTCATAGTGTTTTCCTACAACAACAGTTATCATGATAGCATTCAGATGGCACCGTTCGAGGCTTTATATGATAGGAGATGTAGATCTCACATTGGGTGGTTCAAGATTGTGAAAGCGGAGTTGATAATGCCAGACCCCGTGCATCAAGCTATGGAAAAAGTTAAGATCATTACAGAACGGTTAAAAACTACTCAGAGTCATCAGAAGTCCTATTTAGATGTTCGTCGTACGGATTAGGATTTCAAAGAAGATGATTGGGTATTATTGAATGTTTTCGCTATGAAGGGTATAATGCGGTTCTGTAAGAAAGAGAAATTGAGTCCGAGGTATGTTAGACCGTACAACATCATTCAGAGGATTGGTCAGCTGGCTTACAGGCTTGAACTACCTCTAGAGATGTCTTTAGTTCACCCGGTGTTTCATGTATCCATGTTAAAGAAGGTGGTCGGAGATCCGATACTTATTGTTCCGGTTGAGATTATTGAGGTTGATGAATAATTGACTTATGATGAAAATATAGTTGCCATTATTGATAGGCAAGTCCTTAAGTTTAGAAATAAAGAAATTGCATCCGTGAATGTACTATGGCGGAACTAGCAAGATGAAGAGGCTACCAGGGAGGCCGAGGAAGAAATAAAGAAGAAATACCCACATTTGTTTGAATAGTCATGTATTTATAAAGTTGTATGCTATGAAAATGCTAAGAGTTTAACTTTTATAAATTATGTATCATTTGTATAGTTGATATTAAGGGTCTTTCCTTTTGGTCATATACTGCTCGTAAGGCCACAGTTGACATTATGTTTATGTTATGTTACGTTATTGGTTCATGTATTTGTTGTTAGTGTTGGTTTCAGGGATTTCCTAACAGGTAGATAGACCCAGTTATAAGGGAAACTCTGGCGAAAAGTTTGGAAATTTGGGGAGTTAGTCAAAAGTTAGAACTGTTGGTGTGTTATAGCAGTTGGGTTACATTGGTTCCTAATGGCGGATTATAGACCTCATTCGTGGACAAATGATCTTAAGTGGGGGAGGATGAAAGGCCCCGTAAAATTTTACCTAAAACTTGGGGTTTTGTGGTGCCGAAGTAGACTTATGCATTGGGTTGAACAGTGCATTGCAGAATTGAAGAAAGGTTTTGGAAGTGCAGGGCGTATCTGTGGACCATTCTGCGGTCATAGAACCGATCTGCGGGCCACAGATATGCCGCAGACTGAGGCAGAAATCTTGAAAAATGTTTGGACCATTATGCAATCCATTATGCGGCCGCATAATTATTTTGCGGGCCGCATAACGTATCACAGACCCAGTACAAAAAATTCCGAAGGGCAGTTTTGCGGACCGCAGACCGGTGCAGAGTGAGGCATGGGAGCCCAGTTATGGAGGGCCATTATGCGACCCATTTTGCGGACCGCAAAAGGGCTATGCGGTTGCATATGCGACAGTAGATCTGCATCGGGGCTACATTTTTTCTAATTTTTGAACCCGACCCTATTCTTAGAAAACAGTCCTAGGGGTCTTTTTAGAAGGTTAAAATTTATTTCTAGAGAGAGTGAGTTCCATAGAGTGAGAGTGGAAGTTCATAAGCTTATCATTCATCAATTCTTGCTCAAGGTTGAAGAATTTACAAAAATAATTCACTAGGTATTCATCCTAGAGGAAGGATTCTACTCCCTAGCCCCCAATTTCGTTATTTTAACTGAAAATAGGTAACAAGCCAATCAAATTACTGGGTATGAGAGTTGTTTATTTTACATGTATGTACCATCAAGGGTAGTGGAAAGATTGTTGAGCTCATTTGGGTAGTGGGATGAAGGAATCCACCATAGGAGGACCTTGAAACATTAATGCACAGGTAGTGTTTGATAAAATTCTCAAGTGAGCTAGAACTATGAACTCCTTCCTAATTTGTGTTCAATTTTGCTATATCTCTAAATAGATCGAAGTGGCTAAGATTTCCGAAACATTGTAGTAATTTATAAAGCTCGATGCAAGGTATGTTGGCTAAACTTCTCTCTTAGAATAGAATTCCTATGATGTTCTTGTAAGTCATGAGTTGTCCATTATGAATTGACTTTTCTGAATAAGTTTGGTGTCGAAAGATGTATATATATATGAATATGTTCAAAATGTGTTACGAAATATTCTTATCGTATTATGTTATTCTTCAGGAGCGTGTTCAAAGTATGAGCATGTATTGAAATGTTGTGACTTCAACTCAAGCCCAAATGAAGATGATCATATCAAGTTGTGTAAGAAATCACATGTGCCTAAGACCCTAAGTTGCTCAAATGTGTGCTTAAAAGTCTTGAATAGAAATGTTTGTTGTTGACAATCAGTGTTAATGTTTGAAAGTGAAATAGTCAGCATGAATTATAAAGTACGACCTACGTGCCAAGGATGATATTGCGGTAAGGCCAATGGTGCCAATAAAATGAATGACTTGTAAAAGAATATGAAATGAGTGGTAAATCATTTTACTAACAAATGCCTTTGAAGTATCGTTTAGCCTCTGAGAAAGGGTAGGTCGGAACAACCTATCCCCAAAAATACACGTATCGTTGTAGGAGTGATTGAGGGGTAAATCCCCATGTTAATGTGATGAAATTGTTTCACCTATATGGGATGCGATTTATGTGTTGAGATGTTTCCCCTTAAATGGGATGAGATTATTGCTAGTGAGATGTGATGTGATGTCGACCCACACGACATTGTGGTGAGACGGTTTAGCTAATCGTGCTGAGATCAGACGCCATGCCGCGCACATAGTGGTATCGTGAGTGTATGTCTCGGGGTGAGAAGGCTTACCCGGTCGGGCTGTGATCCGACTCCGTGCTAAAACATGGTGGTGTATCGGTGCTGAAGATACCCCAACTTAAACTACTGAAACTTACTTGAAATTTACCTTTCCCTAAAGTTAACACCTTGTTACTATCTGAGTCTCTTATTTATTTCATGTTTTATTCTCCATTTACTGGTGCTCGTTCAACTGAGAGGGTGTTTAGTTTTACATACTATTACTATTCCATATGTACTAACTTCCCTTTTACTGGGGGCGCTGCATCTTTAATTGATGCAGGTGGTTCCATAACATGTGGCATTGATCAGTGATAGCAGCACACCCTCTCCTCAACTGACTTGGTGAGCCCCACTTCATTTCAGGGTCCTGTGTCTCTTATCCTTTGCACATAGAATTTTTGAGGTATAGTAGGGGCCTTGTTGTCGGCACTATCATAGCACTCCTTTGTTCCTGTTAAAGTATCCGTAGACATAGAGTGGGTTGTATCTCTTTTTGGGAAGGCTAAACTAAAAATGTTGTAATTATATCATCTGTTCCACTTTAACTATGATTGTACAATGTATTGTTTTAGAAACTTGTTAATAACGTAACTAATGGAAATGAACTGGTGTTATTCAGATGACTTCTTACTATCTAGTTAATGAATTGTATTATTCTCTTTGTTTATGGGTGAGTTGGGTAGACGGCACTGTGCAAGTTTACTCGACCGGGGTAACTCTGTTGAGCATCGGTCGCGCTCCACGTGGTCGGGGCATGACAAATAATTAGCGCTCGCCTTAGTAAGCGCTTCTAGGAAATTAAAATCATGCTTTCTATGGAACCCCATATGTGTCATGACTTCGTACCCACTGAGGAATGTCATGCATAAGCCCGAGCTCTCGGGCCGGTTGGCCAAATATGACGTAGAACTTAGAGGGTACGATATCGAGTACAAACCCCGAACCGCTATAAAATCTCAGATTTTGTCTGACTTTGTGGCCGACATTACGCCGACCTTGGTCCCCGATGTTGAGAATGAATTACTGCACACTTTGAGGATTAGCTCAGGGATCTGGACATTATTCACGGACGGTGCTTCCAACGCGAAGGGGTCCGGGCTGGGCATCGTATTAAAACCACCTACGGTAATGTAATTAGGAACTTTATGGTAGGCTATAATCTCGTATTGTTGTCACTTATTGCACTCTAATTCACTGCACTTTACAGTGTTTTGCACTTATTTCATGTTTTATGCCTTGTAGGAGAGATTCCGAAATATGTAGATGTTGTGGAGGTAATTCTAGCTATTTGGAGCTTTTAAGTATGAGTAAAAGCCAAAGGGATTAATCCAGGATTGTGTTTGGGGGTCGAGGAGCAAGTCTGGACATCAGAAATTGAAGTTTGAACCGTACTCTGAGAAAATCCTACCACTGCGACACATGGTACGGCGCATGGTGCGCCACAGCTGTACAAAACATGTTGCCTGACAGATGTTGAGCTCTCTGGATTTCTCTGCTAATGCCCCGCATGGCACATTGCCCCATGCGGTGCTCCTGTGTAATGTTTACAAAGCCAATGTCATATTTCTGCTAGGAGAAGGTGGTTTCGTTTGGGCCCAACCCTACTTGGTATAAATACATGGAAAACGTTATTTTCTGGACTTTTGACATACTTTAGACCTAAGGAAGCTAAGGAGAGTTGAAGGAGAAAAATACAAGGATTTCATCATTCCTTCCTCACTCAAGACCCGAGTTTGGATTGAATTTATGTTTTCTTATACTTTTATTATATTTGTGATGAATTTCTCCATATATATGGAGTAGTTCTCTTTAAGGTTTGATGGATATGGTGTATTGATGATTTTTTGTGGTTTATAACTCTAGTTTTATATATTGAAGCATTTTTGGATGATTTAATTATTGCATCTATATTCACTTGTTCATGTAATCGAGAGAGACATAACTTGTGATATCTTTGTAGTGTTAATCGAGAATACTCTTTAAATTTAATCCATGTGGATACGATATTATACTATACTATATTTAATTGGCGAGTATAATTTAAGTATATGTTTCGAGCTCATCAAATTTTGGCGTCGCTGCCGGGGATTGGCAATCAATAGTGTTTGAAATAGTTTGCAGTGTTAATTCAGGAATTTTTCTTTTTATTTTATTTTATTTTTCTCTTTTTACGTTTGGTGTTCGTTGACTGTACGTAGATAACAGGTTTAGATTGGTACATGATTCAAGCTACTACAAAAGAAGTGCTACCATACAATCCCGAAACATGAGAATTAATTGAATCCATAATAAGGTGCACATTTATTTACCGGTAAAATGGTAGAGTTAAATTTATAACGTGGTTTATAGACATGAGAATTAATTTGATCTAAAGATATTTAATATACAAGAATAGGACCAAGATTATGTAAATAACTCAAAGGAAATATATGTATGGTTGTATGATGATCCTCTACGGAAGCGGTAATAAGAAGGATATTAAGAACAAAAAAAAAAGCAAGATATTTTATTAAGTGAGAGCAAATTATTGAATTAAGTACAAATGATTTTTTGTCCCACTATGGATGCAGGTTTTCCTATATATAGCTCTATCCTGGGAGACAAGATCCCAAAATCAAGCCCTCCTTGAATGAGAATAAAACTCCTATTGATATTTGTATAATGGTTGATCATTAATAAAGAGATTCCTTGTAACGACTGCTCATTGAATGCTATTTTTCCAACTGATATCTTACTTTTAAACCTTCGTTCTCGGTTTCAAGCCTTCGGAAGTCACTCAGCATTGGTTACATGCTCATATCCGGTGTTATCTATTTGCTGACTCATATCTTACCTATCTTTATTTCAACGTGATATCTAGTCATTGGTCCAACAGTCGCTAACCAATTTTACCCCATATAGACATTTCCCTTACTTTCTGGTGACAAAACTTTGTATTATGGGGAAGTAGATGACAACCCTTTTCTTGGTGGGAAAGTTCCTGAACGGTTTCTAACACTTGAAAGGACGCACATCTTCTCGTATTTAATAACCTGAACACGAGTTATCCCATGATTCAACAGATTGTTTTGCCAGTTTTTATAAGAATGATATTAAGAACAAAAAAAAAAGAAATAAATTTTATTAAGTGAGAGCAAATTATTGAATTGAGTACAAATGATTTTTTGTCCTACTATGAATGCAGGTTTTCCTATTTATAGCTTTATCCTGGGAGACAAGATCCAAAAATCAAGCCCTCCTTGAATGAGAATAAAACTCCTATTGATATTTGTATAACGGTTGATCATTAATAAAGAGATTCCTTGTAAAGACTGCTCATTGAATGCTATTTTTCCAACTGATGTCTTACTTTTAAACCTTCGTTCTTAGTTTCAAGCCTTCGAAAGCCACTCAGCACTGGTTACATGCTCATATACGGTGCTAACTATTTGCTGACTTATATCTTACCTATCTTTATTTCAACGTGATATCTAGTCATTGGTCCAACAGTCGCTAACCAATTTTACCCCATATAGACATTTGCCTTACTTTCTGGCGACAAAGCTTTGTGTTGTGGGGAAGTAGATGACACCCCTTTTCTTTGTGGGAAAGTTCCTGAACGGTTTCTAAAACATGAAAAGACGCACATCTTCTCGTATTTAATAACCTGAACACGTGTTATCCCATGATTCAAAAGATTGTTTCGCCAGTTTTTAAGGTAATCATGACCACGAATTTTGCCGTGTATAAACTTCTATATCACTCATCACTTTTACCCTTAACTTTTACAAATTCATCATCTTCTTCGAATTTCCTTAGAACATACTGCAAAATTCATCTTTCTCAGTAAAATCTCCCTTGCTCAAATTTCTTACCAACAGGTTTTCTAACATCGATGTCCTCGAAAACTCTGGCCTTCTCTTCGGTGGAGTGTCACGACCCAAAACTCAGCTGTCGTGATGGCGCCTAACATGGTTCTAGGCAAGCCGACACTTCAAAATACTTCCACATTTTAAAATGAAAAATAAGAATAACACAGGTTTTAATCAACAAAAGTCAAAAAAAACAAAATGGATAAAAAGTCGAAACCAATATAGCAATTCACAACATCGGGGTGTCACTGAGTGCATGAGCGTCTAAACATCACAAATCTACGGGTACTATCAATAATAGTCTGAAACTAAATACATAAAGCGGAAAGATAGGGAAGGAGAGACAAGGTCTGCGAAAATGCCGAGCAACTACCTTGAAAACTCCAAACGATCAACTATGCAAAGGAATCAACACTCACCGTGTCCGGAAACACCTATATCTGCACACAAAGTTTAGGGTGTAGCGTGAGTACAACCAACTCAGTAAGTAACAATGCTAAATAAAGGACTAAAAGTAGTGACAAGATTCACAGTTATAGTTCAATTACAGTAATTTCAACATAGGAAGGTAGGCATGCTTTCAAGTTTGACTATTTAGGGCACATTAGTTAATCCATGGCAATTTCAAGTGAAAGTAAATATATCATCTCTCAGAAATTACAAGACCGTGATACATGACACTTGAAGTGCATCAAAAATGAAAAGCAAATGCATCCTCTCAGAGCAACAATCACTCAGTCCTCCCATTAACTCCAACCTCACAATCACTCATTCCTCTCAATCTCTTAGTACTCGACACTCAGCACTAGTCACTCGGCGCTAGCACTCAGTAGGTACTTGCGCTCACCGGGGGTGTGTACAGACTCCGGAGGGGATCCTTCAACCCAAGCGCTATAACAAGCCTAGTCTGGCATGAATCAATAAAACATGCTGCGACGTGCAGGCGGATCTCATAAATATCGTCACAATCACGCCCTCGACCTTACTCAGTCATCAACATCTCCAGTCTCTCTAGCTCTCAGAAATCATGAAAATCAGCCCAAACAGAAGTGATATAATGTATCAACAAGGAACAATATAGACTGAGATATGATATACAAATAAAACCATGACTAGGTACAAAACAATAATTTAGTAGATAATTCAACATGTACAAGACCTCTGTGGGACCCTATAGTATCAACATATGGTCTAAACATGAGTTCTAACTTGATTTACAGTTCAAATTTTCTAATACGTGGAGAATGTACAGATAATCACCAGATTATTCAACTACATAGTTTAGTGAAATTGACCAAGTCACAATTCCTACGGTGCATGCCCACTCAAAAACCGGCTCCCTGGACCCACATCTCAAAATCCCCTAAAAGTCACATAACCCGAAAGCTCATTCAACCATGATTTCAACCATACAAAATTTACCAAAATCCGACTCCAAATCGTCACTCAAATCCCCAAATCAAACTCTCCAAATCCCTAGCCTCAATCTCCCAAATTCCATCATAAATACACATAAACTAGGTGAGAAATTCAATGGGAAAACAAGATTATTGATCAAAAATTAGCACAAGTGATTTACCTCAAAAAATCTGTCGAAAATCCTCTCAAGAATCGCTCAAACCGGAGCTTGAAATGTTTAAAATGACGCCAAATAGCAAACCCTTATTTTTAAATAATTTGCCCAGTATTCTTGCTTCTGCGGCCACTTAGCCGCTTTTGCGATATAGCAGAAGCGGCTACATTCCTACTTCTATGGCTTCCTCCACTCCTGCGGACTCGCTTCTGCGAGCCACCAAGCCGCTTCTACGGAGCACCTGGTACTGGTGGCTATCTGTCTTGTCCGGTAGCATGTGTCCTCACCATTTGTGAGAGAATATAATACAGAAGTTTAGTTACCGGAATCAACAAGTACGCTCAACAAGAATACAAGAATGTGAGGATTCTTAAGGGTTCGACAGGCTCTCGAAGATAAGTACAGATATCTCCGTACCGATCCGCAAGACTCTACTAAACCTGCTCATGACTCGTGAGACCTATATAACCTAGGCTCCGATACCAACTTATCATGACCCAAAACTTTGAAACATCTTAAAGTTAACAAAAGGTCAATCACATGCTCCCATAGTCAAATCCTAAAATAAAAGTCAGATTTTATTGACTCATGACCGCACGAGTCCAAATTTATAATTATTTTCTAAATATGAGTATAAGTCTATTGTAAAAATACTAAAATAACTTTCTTAACATTCAAGTAAAAAATCCTCTTTTTCTCAGTTATATCCTTGATTCTAAGGAAGAATTGATGTTAGATTCATGTTATAATTATTGATTTGAGAAAGAATCATTTACCCCATCGTCTTAGGTGAAAATTGCCTTAATATGAGCTCCCTCGCTCCCAAAATAATAACATAAAGTTCAAGTACAAAATATAGGATTTTAGCCGAATGCTGAAATTTCAGCTTTAGGGATATGATGCCATGTCGGACGTGAAGCGTCCAAGCTTTAGTCATCATCCCGACTAGCAACAAATGGTGGATGTGAAGCGTCCTTCTTGGCCTCCACATCTGATGCATGTTTCTCCAATTTTGTACTTCGAAATTACTTTCAAAATACCCAAAACTCGATTGAGCCCTTCGGAACCCTTTCAAACCATCCCGACTGGTCTGTATACCCTATACGTTCTTGTCCAATACTTCAGAAAACATAAAAAAATATCGAAACTTAAAATCAAGGCCCATACCAAATTTATGAACTTTCCTAACTTCTTCAAATTTATTCTTTCACAAAATACATCTGAATAACTCCCGAGATCTTTGGGTGGTAATCCGAAAAAACGTACAACTCTAAAATTATCTTACAAACCTATAGGAACCTTCAGATCATGAATCCAAACTCATTTACAAAATATATTAACTTTGATCAACTCCCTTGACATAAGTTAGGAACTAATTGTTCAAAATCACTCTTAGGACCAAGCCACGCATGACTGTAAGTCATAAAGCACTAAATGAATCTACTGGATGTTTAAACAGGGAAATGGGGTCCTAAAATTTAAAATGTCCGGTCGGTCAGTACATTCTATCCCACTTAAAAATATATTGATCAGCGAACATGCCACTAATCTTGTTGAAACCGTCAAGAAACAATAAAAACTCATCATACACATTCGCGTCGGTGATCCCATGCCACCTCCATATAGATAATATCAAAAGTACACCTCAACTGAGTATGTCTTCACCACCCTTTGTCCGTACGCTCATAAATCTTTCTTTATCACATGAAAATTCCTCAAAAATCCATTTCTTGTACATATTTACCAATTCAATGCGAATAACTTGTACTAAGTCATAAATGAACTACCGGAATATAACTACATGATATAACCAACACCTTCTAAATACATAACAATATGTCTTGGTCGTAATAATTGCTCACTACGAAACCCGATGTCGAAAAACATATCTCAACTCAAATAGATCCTTTTTTCAAGCCTTCACAATACTGCTAATAATATATAAAATATGTAAATTCATAACCAAATATCATAACAATATATCATGGATTTCTCTCATCCTATAAGAACAATTATTTGTCCTAATCTGTCTAATATCATTACCTTCCAACATAACCTTATCCAAATCTTATTGCACTAATTCTAATTTTGTTAGTTTCGTCTCATCTAGTACAAGCTGCTCAACCAACAAGCCACGCCAGATTTCACATAAAAGGAACATCAAGAGATATGGTTTGTGCACTATCCAAGCAGTAACCCAAATATATTAAATCTGTATAAAACAACTGATCACTCCAATGACACCGCGAGTTTATGGTATCCCTTCGTAACAGGTCTCCAGGTGTTTATATACCCCACTCAAACTGTTTGTCAGGTAGTGGATAAGCAAACCAACTCAAACCAACTTTCAAACCGAAAAGCACACGGCGCAACTGCAATAATCATATTGTAGACCGTCACACTAACAAAATTTGATAGAAGCAAGTATCTCATATAACTATAAATATTCCTAATGATATATCCGTATGACACCGTGCACTGTCTAGCTGATATAGTTCAGTGAAGAACAAGCTATCACAATTGCCTACTAGTGTTCACCAAACCTATTTTAAAACCTTTTCCAAATAGGTAATAAGTCTTCCACAAGTCCAGAGTGACTCGTTCTAACTTCCAGTCATGCATATCCCAAAAACTTTACAATCTATCATATCAATTATTGATATCTTATCAATATATAATCAAATACAGAGAAGCTACATATTGTATCCTTTACCTTCAAGTCCTTCATCAGTACAAGTCGCACATGACCTAATATAACCTCGTTGAACCCAAACGCATTTGATACCTAACATTTGTAAATTTTTGAATTTCTTACTTAACTTGACTATCGTTCGAACAAAAAGAAACCATTCCTACAACCTCTCTAACCATACTTCGCATTCAAAATGCATTCGTAAGATGTGTTTTACTACACTTAGTCATACTCAGCCCAATTCAAATGTTGCTAACCATGTTTCTTATCAAGAGCCAATTTCATCATGTTACCTATATCATATACACAGACCCAACTACATAGTCAAAAATACCCTCTCACTGACCATATCAAAGAAGATAGTTCTACCTCTAAAATATTTGATCTCTAAACCTCAAGAATATAAGAACCTTCATACTAGTGATCTCTAACATATCTACCCAAACAACTAGTCACATGATTTCTTGTAATGTTTCGGTCGGTCATTTTATGTATTTCAGTCTTGTTATATTATTTTATGCTTCCCATATATGTATTGGGTTCCGTAAGATTTTGGAGTGAATTGGAACACTTAGTTCCATGGTCAAAAGCTTAAGTTGTAAGAGTTGATCAAAATTTAACTTTTGTATAAACAATCACGGAATGATGTTTCGATTAGATCAATAGGTTTATATGGTGGTTTTAGACTTAGGCATATGTACAGTTTTGGATTTGGAGGTTCCTGGACTGATTTAGTTCTGTTTGGCAAAAATTGGCAATTTAAAGTTTTGTAAGGTTCATAGGTTTTACCAGGGACTCACTTTAATATTATCGGATTCGGATTTTGATTCAGATTCGTTTTGTCATTTAGAACTTGTATGCAAAATTTGGGTTCATTCCAGATTGGTTTGGCTTGTATCAGACTCTTGGTTCAATGTTTGAATGTTCTTGAACATATGAGAAGTTCTATTTGCGATTTTAAATTTTATTCGTTGTTATGGTGTTACTGTATGTGTTTGAAGGCTTTGGTTAGGTCTGGATAGGGATTATAGACTTGATGGTATGAATGGACGGGGTCCCGGAGGGCTTGGGGTGGGGTTAGGACCACCTTGAGTATTTTCTAAAGTAGATTTTGCTGGTGTATAATTTCATCGCGTTTGCGACAAGGCAGTTGCATTCGTGGAGGGTAAGTGTGGGATCGGCAGTTGCCTGTCATCACGTTCGTTGCTGAGCTGCGCATTCGTGAAGCAGCTTGGTGCTGGGGGTGGTTTGCCTACCCGTTCACGTATGGTCAGGGTGTTCTTAATCGCATTCGCGAGGTGGTGTCCGTGAATGCGAAGGTATATTTTAGGTAGTCATCATTTTGTGCTTTGCTAATGTGAGGAACGTCTAACATTTGAGAAAGTAACACCTTGGCAGACTTTTTGAGAGTTGAATTTTTGGACTTTTACCCATTTTATCATATTTTGAGATTTGGAGCTCGGATTTGGGTGATTTCATAGGAAATTTTCATGATTTGGATCGGGGTAACAATTTTTGACTTGGATTTGATTATTATTCATGATTCCATCCTTGATTTTAGCATTTGGTTGGTGAATCTAAGTGTGAAAAATTAGTGGTTTTGGAAAAACTTTTCTATAATGAAAAATGGGGATTTGAAACCCGATTCGGAGTCAGAATATGATGAAACTTGTATGGTTGGACTCGTATTTGAATGGGTATTTGGAATTTTTTACTTTTGTCGGGTTACGATGTGCGGGTTCGGATTGACTTTTTGGTTGACTTTGTGAATTTGTACTAAGATCAAATCTTTGTTGCTTGAGGTTGTTTTCTATGGCCTTTATTGATGTTATTTACATATTTTTGGTTGGATTCGGGCCATTTGGAGGTCGATTCGCGCGGGAAGGGATTTTTAGAGTATTAATTTAGCCTGCTTGAGGTAAGTATCTTACCTAAACTTGGTTGAAGTACTAGTTGTCTGAGTTATTAGTGTTTACTATGTTCTACGTGTGGTGGACATGCGAGGGGTTAAACCCATGTGTGTGCACAATGGTTTTATCCATGCTCGTGGTAGTGCTTAGACTATGTCATGCCTTGAATTGATTTATAAGATTCATGCTATCATACATCTTATGTTTGTACCTTCATTGTGAGCTAAGTGAATCATGTTAGAAGTTAATCGTTCGTTAATATCTTCTTTTAACATGTTAATCGCTACTTTTGTGGCGTAATCGCCTAATTTGAACTATGGTAGCATGCTTTGCACATGCGTACTACTTAGATTATCACTTTTATCAGTCCATGAGCATGTAATTGATATAAAGCCTCTGAAACAAACTACTAGGTCTTTGATGCTCGTACTTCACCTGCTGACAATCCAAACACCATGCAACATACTCAACAATATTCTTCTTCATCGTTCGCCACCAATAATGCTTCCTCAAACCCCGATATATCTTCGCGGCACCCGGATGAATGGAATACTACAAACTATATGACTCCGCAAGAATAAACTCTTTCAAGGCATCCACATTAGGCACACAAATTCGGCTTGAAGCGTCAATACCCCATCATCACTACTAGTCGCCCTCATAGCGTCACCGTGTCCCTTAGGACATGTAAGTGGGGATCATCATATTGACACACCTTGATGTGCTCAAACAATGCGAGTGTGATACAACACAAGATATAACCCTAGTAGTCTTTGAATATCTAACATCACAAACGTGTTGGCCAAAGCTTGAACACCCAAAGCCATCGGTATCTCCCCAATTAGAATAAGAGCAAGACTCATCATGCTCTCCGTCTTCGTACCCAAGGCATCAGCCAGCATATTGGCCTTTTCCAGATGATAAAGAGTGGTTATATCATAGTCCTTCAGTAGCTCTAACCACATCCATTCCCTCTAGTTCAAATCTTTTTGCCTAAATAGATGTTGGAGACTCATGTGGTCCGTGAATACCTCGCGAGACTCACCATAATGATAATGCCTCAAAATCATAAGCACGTAACCAATGGCTGCTAACTCCAAACCGTGCACTGGGTAGTTCTTCTCACGGGGCTTCAACTGACATGAGGCATAGGCAATCACTATACCATACTACATCAAGACACACCCAATGCCTACCCGTGAAGCATCACAACAGAGAATGTAAGAATCTGATCCCTAACGCAAAACTACAATTGGAGCTGTAGTCAAGGCAGTCTTAAGCTTCCGATAGCTCTTCTCACACTGATCAGACCACCTGAATTGGTAACCTTCTATAGTCAATCTAGTCAATGTGACACTCTTCTGCGTCCATCTAGTCAATAGGGCTGTGATAGATAAAAACCCTCCACAAAATGATGATAATACCCAATTAACCCTAGGAAACTCCGAATCGTTATAGTGCTACAAGGTCTGTGCCAAGTCTAAACTGCCTCAATCTTTTTCGTATTCACCTTAATCCTCTCACTAGACACCACGCAAACTAAGAATGCCACTGAGTCTAACCAGAACTCACACTTGAAAAATTTAGCATATAACTTATTCGCAATCACAATCTGGAGCACGATCCTCAAGTGATGATCATGGTCCTCTCATTTGCGATAATACACCAATATATCATCAAGTGCATGAAAGTTGCTAGGTCATTGGTCAGCATAAAAGACATCACCAGAAACTCATAATGCCCGTATCGGGTCCTGAAAGCTGTCTTAGGATTATCTGATGCCCTGATCTTCAACTGACGATACGCTGATCTCAAGTCAATCTTCAATAATACCCTCCGACCATGAAGTTGATCAAATAAATCATCAATACATGATAATGAATACTTGTTCTTGATAGTAACCTTATTCAACTACTTGTAGTCAATGCACATCCTCATAGAACCATCTTTCTACTTCACAAAAAGCATTGATTCACACCAAGGTGACACACTAGGCCTAATGAAATCCTTATCAAGCAATTCCTGTAATTGTACATTCAATTCCTTCAACTCCGATGGTGCCATACGCTATGGTGGAATAGAGATGGGCTGAGTGGTCGGTACCAAATTAATACATAAATCAATATCCCTATCGGGTGCCATTCCCGACAGATCTAAAGGAAACACATTTGATAACCCCCTCACTACTGGAACTAACTCAATAGTAGGAGTATCATCACTAACATCTCTCATGAAGACCAAATACGCAAAACACCCCTTCTCAATTATTCGTTGAGCCTTTAAGAATGAAATAACTTTACTAGGAGTGTGACCAAGAGAACCTCTCCACACCAGCCTTAACAACCCCGACATAGCTAATGTCACGGTCTTAGAATGACAATCAAGAATAGAGTGGTACTAAGATAACCAATCCATACCCAAAATCACCTCAAAATCAACTATACTGAGCAACAATAGATCAACTCTAGTTTTATAACCCATAATAGTAACCACAGAAGACCGATATATACGATCTACTACAATAAAATCACCCACTGGGGTGGATACATGAACATGAATACCAAGAGAAGCGCGAGGCATATCCAAATAATGAGAAAAATATGATGACACATAAGAATAGGTGGAACCAAGGTGAAATAGTTGTAAATCATCCTTGTGGCATAGTGAAACTGTTACAACCCAAATTCGCATATCATAGATCACGCCGTAAGGTAGTCGACGTAAATCCAAGAAGAGATTATCTTTGAGATGATAATAAGTTAATCCTATTGGTCTTAAACGATACAAGGGTGTATAAGAGTGGTTAACAAATATTTGAAGTTAAGCTAATCAAGGATGTTGTAACCCGTATTTTCGGATAACACTAGAGGTGATTAACTGTCCCAAGAGGTCTTGTTTTAATGTATTTGAATCATATAATATCCGCATCATAAGTCTTGAAGTCAAGCGAGTTATGAAATAAAAGTCGATAAAAGTTGTCGCAACTTAGGTTTATAATTTTACTTAAACTTTAGGTCAAATGTTACTGCATTTTACTCCCAATGTGCTTGGAATTATGGGGTGATCTACCTATCAAATTGAATATCTATGAGTCTAGTTTCCAACGCATTAAACCGTTCGTCGATACGATCTCGGAATAGAGAGATATTCGCGTTTTTGCGAGAGTGCGCCAAGCTGCTCTCTATGGGGCCCACAAAGGCGGTTTAAGACATTTGGACATATATAAGATAACTCAACCCCGTTTTAAGTCATTATTTTTCAGTATATTCAGACCTTATAACCCTAAAAACATTCTCTCAAGGTTCTCTCATGATCCAAGACCCAAACAAAGGGCAAACAACACAAATCAAATGTCGGGAATCCCGTGGTGCTAGTAAGTTTCTTGTTTTTCTTGTTGTTGCTGATTTTTGTGTTGTTCCAGCTCGTGTGGGAGGTTGTTTTAAGTGCTTTATGTTCTGTAAATACACCTTCAAGTTTTTAATATCAACCCTAGGTTATTTCAAGTCTTCTAAAGTAATTCTAGTGCCGAAAAACCCGAATTAATTGCTAGTTTCGCTTCCTTGTTCTTGTGGCAGAATTGAAGGGATATTTCGTAGAAAATTAAGGTCAAATTGGAGTTGTTCTTTCTGTTTAAAGGTAAGTAACCTCTTACTCTATATATATTTAAGATTATCCAAGTTGCAGCTAAGTCGTTGAAGCTAGAACTTGTGAAATATATATCGAAAAGCTTGGTAGTAATGTTGTTGGTTGGTGGACTGTTTTGGAGGCTCAATATGATTATTAATGATGTTGTTTGGGCTGTTTGGTGATTGTATTGACTTGTGGGAAGTCATATAAATAGGGGAGGTGCTGTCCGTTTCATCGTAAAATAGGTTGTGGTCGATACATAATAGTTACGACGCTTAAACGATAATGATAGTGTCATTTATCTTATTGTAGACTAAGGAGTCGTGATATTTGCATAGCTTGAGGTTGGGCAGTATATACAAGGTATGTGAGGCTATCCCCTTCATTCTTTTGCACGACTCCGATTGTACATAATGTAATGAACGAGCTCCCAAAGATACTCTACTCTTAGAAGCTAGCAGTACTTACATTGCTGCCCTTCTTATGAAACGATTGGTATTGATGTTACTTCTCTTATTCTTATATTATCAATGTTGTTGGTAGTTCCTGATTCTTATAAGATTCTTGATGAAGAGTTAATCCTAATAACGTGTACGAAGGATACCGACCTTACGTCACTCCGAAAGGTTCAAAATATGATTCCAATGAGTCCAGCATGCATCATATATATGTATCTATTTTACTCTACCGAGCCACGCTATAGTCAGCCGGGTACGGCACCTATTGTGCAACCACTGATCAGTTGGGTTTTACCGAGCTCCACGTGGCCGGGTACGATTCTACCGAGCCCTATGATGGCCGGGTATGTTTTACCGAGCCTATTATGGCCGGGTACGATATGATGATGATGATGCCCACAAAGGCATATGTTTTAAACGTTTATGTATATATATATATATGTATGTATCATGTATTTCATGTCAGTAGCCCTCAGAGGTACCCAGATGTCACAGGTTGTATATTCCCTATCACTGTTTACATTATTGTTCTTCCTTATGCTATTCTGCCTTACATACTCAGTACTTTATTCGTACTGACGTCCTTTTTATTTGTGGATGCTGCATGTCGTGCTGCAGGTCCTGATAGACGGGTAGACGCAGCTCCCCCATCACAGTAGGCTATCCGGTTCAGCGTTATTGGCAAGATCCTTTCTCCGGACTTGCCGTGGTCTTGGTATGCATTTTTGTTATAGACCTTATGGGTATGTCGGGGCCCTGTTCCGGCAATGTTGTAGCACTTATGTTCTTTTAGAGGCTCATAGACAGGTGTCGACTCATGGTAGCTCGTACCTTATATATAGTTTCTTGACAGTCTTGTCGTCCCATGTTATGTATGTTCATGACATTATCTTTCATTGTTGGATGTTCATGATCCATGTCTACCATTTATATTGATCTTGTCGGCCCTTAAAGATAATAAGGAAGGTTAGATAAAATGTACGTTGGTGCTCGGCAAGTATGGCCCGGGTGCTAGTCATGACCCTCCAGTTGGGTCGTGACAAACTTGGTATCAGAGCAAGTCTGTCCTAGGGGTTGTCTATGAGCCGTGTCTAGTAGAGTTTTGATTATGGATGTGTAGCGCGCCACATTTATAATCAGGAGGCTACGTGACATCTAGGGTTGTTACCTTCTTCCTGAATCTAGATCGTGCGTAGAGTTGAGTCGTAAGTGTTCATATCTAATATTCACCTTGTTTTCTTTTAGCGATGCCTTCGACTAGGAAGCAAGCGATTAGTAAACGGCTTGATACAGCTGTAGGAGAGGGTAACATTCAGGTGCCTCCAGCCATAGCAGGCCAAAGTGAGCCTCAGAGTGAGATGCCGTCTCATACCTCTCTGTCTCCTCCAGAGGATATTAGGAGGCACCCAGTACATCCAGTTCCTCCGTCTGGCACTACAGACCACGATATGCGCAGTGCAGTGCAGTTGTTGAGTAGCTTAGTAGCTGCTCAGGCTCAGAGGCAGAATACCGGTGCTGCTGATAAACCGGTTAGTGCAGGAGTTCGTGATTTTATTAATCTAGACCCTCCAGTGTTTACCGGATCAAGCCCCAAGGAGGACCCGCAAACATTTATTGATCAGGTTCATTGTACATTGCGTGTTATGCATGCTAGTGATACAGAGGCAGTAGAGTTGGCTTCTTATCGGTTATGGGATTTAGCGATTTTATGGTATGATAGTTGGGAGAGATCTAGGGGTCCGAACGCTCCTCCAGCCATGTGGAAGGAATTTTCTGAGGCCTTTCTTCATCACTACTTACCAGCTGAGATACGATGAGCTAGAGCTGATAAGTTCTTGAACCTTCGACAGGGTAATATGAGTGCATGAGAGTATAGTATATAGTTTGATTCTTTATCAAGGTATACTCCCCATATGGTGGCCGAGATGAGTGATAGGGTGACCACATCTGATAAATGAGTGCACAACAGCCTCCTTGGTAGAGGGCATGGATATTTCCCGTATTCAGGCTTATGCCCAGACCCTTCAGGATCATAAGTTATATGCTAAGCTCTCTAAATGTGAATTCTTGCTGAACTCAGTAGCATTCCTTGGCCATGTGATATCTGATGCGGGTATTAGTGTCGACACTCAGAAGATCGATGCAGTGAAGAATTGGCCGAGACCTACAACACCGTCAGAAGTCCGCAGCTTCCTGGGGCTAGCAGGATATTATAGGCGGTTTGTAGAAGGGTTTTCCTCTATATCAGCACCATTGACTAAGTTAACACAGAAAACTAAGTTCCAGTGGTCTGATGCTTGTGAACATAGTTTTCAGGAGCTAAAGAATCGATTGACATCCGCGCCAGTGCTCACTCTCCCAGAAGGAACAGAAGGTTATGTGGTATATTGTGATGCCTCAGGTATAGGTTTGGGGTGCGTATTGATGCAACGTGGGAAGGTGATTGCTTATGCATCAAGACAATTGAAGAAGCATGAAAAGAATTACCCGACTCATGATTTGGAATTGGCTGCAGTAATATATGCTTTGAAGATATGGCGGCACTACTTATACGGCGTCCATGTTGACATCTACACAGATCACAAGAGTTTACAATACATCTTCAAGCAGAAGGAGTTGAATTTGAGGCAGCGTAGGTGTCTTGAATTACTGAAAGACTACGACATCGAGATATTGCACCATCCTGGTAAAGCCAATGTTGTGGCAGACGCTCTCAGCCGTAAGTGAATGGGAAGCTTAATACATATTGAGGCAGGTAGACAAGGGTTGACCAAAGAGCTTCACCTGCTGGCCAATATGAGAATCAGATTGTTGGACTCTGATGACGGAGGTGTTACTGTACAGAATAAAGCAGAATCATCTTTGGTAGCCGAGGTAAAAGCACGACAATATGAAGATCCTACCTTAGTAAGATTGAGAGAGGGAATTCAGCAGTGTAAGATTACAGCTTTCAAGATCGGAGGAGATGGGACACTAAGATACCAGGGCCGATTATGTGTACCTAGTGTGGCAGGGTTGCGAGAGAAGATTATGATTGAGATTCACCAGTCCCGATATTCTATCCATCCTGGCTCGACAAAGATGTATCATGACGTTAAGGAGCAGTATTGGTGGGATAACATGAAGAAGTCTATTGCAGAATTTGTAGCCCAGTGTCCTAATTATCAACAAGTAAAGATCGAGCATCAGAAACCCAGTGGATTGATTCAGAATATAGAGATTCCGACCTACAAATGGGAGGTGATTAATATGGACTTCATTATTGGATTACCTCGCTCTTATCATAAGTTTGACTCCATCTGGGTGATAGTTGATCGACTTACAAAATCTGCCCATTTTCTTCCAGTTAAGACAACTTACACGGCTGAAGATTATGCGAAGTTGTATATCAAGGAGATTGTTAGGCTTCATGGTGTGCCGGTATCTATTATATCAGACCGAGGAGCTCAATTTACGGCTAACTTTTGGAGGTCTTTTCAGAAGGGTTTAGGCACACAAGTAAATCTCAGCACTGCATTCCATCCGCAGACTGACGGACAGGCTGAACGTACCATCCAGATGCTTGAAGATATGCTACGAGCATGTGTTCTAGATTTCAAGGGGAATTGGGATGACCATCTGGCACTTATAGAATTTGCCTACAATAATAGCTATCATTCCAGTATTAAAATGGCCCCGTATGAGGCACTGTACGGGAGGAGATGTAGATCACCAGTTGGATGGTTCGAAGTCGGTGAGACAGAATTATATGGGCCAGATTTGATTCACCAAGCCATTGAGAAGGTGAAAGTGATACAAGAGCGACTGAGGACGGCACAAAGCAGGCAAAAGTCTTATTCCGACGTCCGACGTCGTGATCTGGAATTTAAGATTGGTGATTGGGTTTTCCTGAAGATCTCGTCGATGAAGGGTGTTATGCGTTTTGGGAAGAAGGGTAAGTTGAGTCCGCGGTATATTGGGCCGTACAAAATTCTTCGATGAATTGGACAGGTTGCTTACGAGTTAGAATTGCCATCTGAATTGGAATTTGTCCACCCGGTATTCCATGTATCTATGTTGAGGAAATGTATTGGAGACCCTTCTCGGGTCATCCCTATCAAAGATGTACAAGTTACAAAGGATCTATCATATGATGAAGTGCCAGTGGCTATATTAGATCGATAAGTCCGCAAGCTGAGAACAAAGGATGTAGCTTCCGTGAAAGTATTATGGAGGAACAAGAATATAGAAGAAATGACATGGGAAGCAGAAGAGGAGATGAAGTCTAAATACCCTTACCTATTCCAGAGTGAAGATAACGAGGATGCCGGGGGAAAGAAGGACGCATTATAAGGTGAAACGGCTCTATGAGATAAGCAATAGCTTGTGAATACTCTTTTTTTAATACAAAATGGTGATATGCAGATAATGTACATATCCATAATGCTTTGTATAGTCTTGTATGGCCATAGGTTGGGTTTAACTGCTTGCAAGTTTGGCTAGTGTCCATTTTATAAGGGAAACTCAGCCGGAAATCTCCGTCGGAATCCACGATGAGTTAGACACCCCATAAACCCTTACATTCGAGGACGAATGTTCCTAAGGGGGAGAGGATGTTACAACCCAAATTCGCATATCATAGATCACGCCGTAAGGTAGTCGACGTAAATCCAAGAAGAGATTATCTTTGAGATGATAATAAGTTAATCCTATTGGTCTTAAACGATACAAGGGTGTATAAGAGTGGTTAACAAGTATTTGAAGTTAAGCTAATCAAGGATGTTGTAACCCGTATTTTCGGATAACACTAGAGGTGATTAACTGTCCCAAGAGGTCTTGTTTTAATGTATTTGAATCATATAATATCCGCATCATAAGTCTTGAAGTCAAGCGAGTTATGAAATAAAAGTCGATAAAAGTTGTCGCAACTTAGGTTTATAATTTTACTTAAACTTTAGGTCAAATGTTACTGCATTTTACTCCCAATGTGCTTGGAATTATGGGGTGATCTACCTATCAAATTGAAGATCTATGAGTCTAGTTTCCAACGCATTAAACCGTTCGTCGATACGATCTCGGAATAGAGAGATATTCGCATTTTCGCGAGAGTGCGCCAAGCTGCTCTCTATGGGGCCCACAAAGGCGGTTTAAGACATTTGGACATATATAAGATAACTCAACCCCGTTTTAAGTCATTATTTTTCAGTATATTCAGACCTTATAACCCTAAAAACATTCTCTCAAGGTTCTCTCATGATCCAAGACCCAAACAAAGGGCAAACAACACAAATCAAATGTCGGGAATCCCGTGGTGCTAGTAAGTTTCTTATTTTTCTTGTTGTTGCTGATTTTTGTGTTGTTCCAGCTCGTGTGGGAGGTTTTTTAAGTGCTTTATGTTCTGTAAATACACCTTCAAGTTTTTAATATCAACCCTAGGTGATTTCAAGTCTTCTAAAGTAATTCTAGTGCCGAAAAACCCGAATTAATTGCTAGTTTCGCTTCCTTGTTCTTGTGGCAGAATTGAAGGGATATTTCGTAGAAAATTAAGGTCAAATTGGAGTTGTTCTTTCTGTTTAAAGGTAAGTAACCTCTTACTCTATATATATTTAAGATTATCCAAGTTGCAGCTAAGTCGTTGAAGCTAGAACTTGTGAAATATATATATCGAAAAGCTTGGTAGTAATGTTGTTGGTTGGTAGACTATTTTGGAGGCTCAATATGATTATTAATGATGTTGTTTGGGCTGTTTGGTGATTGTATTGACTTGTGGGAAGTCATATAAATAGGGGAGGTGCTGTCCGTTTCATCGTAAAATAGGTTGTGGTCGATACATAATAGTTACGACGCTTAAACGATAATGATAGTGTCATTTATCTTATTGTAGACTACGAAGTCGTGATATTTGCATAGCTTGAGGTTGGGCAGTATATACAAGGTATGTGAGGCTATCCCCTTCATTCTTTTGCACGACTCCGATTGTACATAATGTAATGAACGAGCTCCCAAAGATACTCTACTCTTAGAAGCTAGCAGTACTTACATTGCTGCCCTTCTTATGAAACGATTGGTATTGATGTTACTTCTCTTATTCTTATATTATCAATGTTGTTGGTAGTTCCTGATTCTTATAAGATTCTTGATGAAGAGTTAATCCTAATAACGTGTACGAAGGATACCGACCTTACGTCACTCCGAAAGGTTCAAAATATGATTCCAATGAGTCCAGCATGCATCATATATATATGTATCTATTTTACTCTACCGAGCCGCGCTATAGTCGGCCGGGTACGGCACCTATTGTGCAACCACTGATCAGTTGGGTTTTACCGAGCTCCACGTGGCCGGGTACGATTCTACCGAGCCCTATGATGGCCGGGTACGTTTTACCGAGCCTATTATGGCCGGGTACGATATGATGATGATGATGCCCACAAAGGCATATGTTTTAAACGTTTATGTATATATATATGTATGTATCATGTATTTCATGTCAGTAGCCCTCAGAGGTACCCAGATGTCACAGGTTGTATATTCCCTATCACTGTTTACATTATTGTTCTTACTTATGCTATTCTGCCTTACATACTCAGTACTTTATTCGTACTGACGTCCTTTTTATTTGTGGACGCTGCATGTCGTGCTGCAGGTCCTGATAGACGGGTAGACGCAGCTCCCCCATCACAGTAGGCTATCCGGTTCAGCGTTATTGGCAAGATCCTTTCTCCGGACTTGCCGTGGTCTTGGTATGCATTTTTGTTATAGACCTTATGGGTATGTCGGGGCCCTGTTCCGGCAATGTTGTAGCACTTATGTTCTTTTAGAGGCTCATAGACAGGTGTCGACTCATGGTAGCTCGTACCTTATATATAGTTTCTTGACAGTCTTGTCGTCCCATGTTATGTATGTTCATGACATTATCTTTCATTGTTGGATGTTCATGATCCATGTCTACCATTTATATTGATCTTGTCGGCCCTTAAAGATAATAAGGAAGGTTAGATAAAATGTACGTTGGTGCTCGGCAAGTATGGCCCGGGTGCTAGTCATGACCCTCCAGTTGGGTCGTGACAGAAACAATACCTGTGATCACGACTATGGAAGCAATTGCTCTGGCCTAGCATGAAATTCATAGCAACGAGCATATCCGCCACCTGACTAACCTACCCCTCTAGGGCGACGTCGAACTGACTAAGCCCTACCTTTAGCTGGTTGTGTGAGTGGTGTAGCTACTGGTGTTGAAACCATTAGTTGTGTGCTATGTTGTGGTGATCTACTAAGAAGTCAGGGGCAATCCCTTTTGAGATGACTTAAGTCTCCACACTTAAACAACCCTTCCTCAAACACGGCTATTGACCCTTATAACCTGATTAACTGTCTGTGGAACCCTGCAAAGATTGAGCATGGTAAGAACTCTGTGCTGGCAACACACTAAATGATGACTGTACAGGGCGAGCATTGTATGAAATATGGCTAACTAATGAACCATGAGGAATTTGATGAGCTGCCTGAATGACCCTAAGGGACGGACCTCTTCTACGATGTGACTAGCCTCTAGATGAGGTACCACCAAAACCCCCAAACAACAGGGCCTCTTGGCCTCCCGCTCCTCTTACTCAAGCCTGCGAACATGCTCCAAATGCCTAGCAACCTCAACTACCTAGTTAAATCTAGCACGCGTCTCGACCTCTAGAGCCAAACCATATTGTAGACCATAGTTGATGCCATCAATGAACCTCCTGATCTTCCCCCTCTTAATAAGGGCGAAAAATACTGCATGACATGCCAACTCCGCGAATCTCATCTCGTATTGGGTCACAGTCATACCCTCTTGGCGTAAATGCTTAAACTCTCTGCACAACTCCTCTCTATGAGTCTGTGGGAGAAACTTTTCTAAGAATAGAAATGAGAATTGATGCCATGTAAGTGGTGCTATGCCAGATAGTTTGTCTGACTCATAGGTCTGCCACCTCCGGTAGGCTTGCCCCATCAGCTGAAAAATAGTAAAAGTCAACTCTATTGGAGTCCACAAAACCCGGTGTGCGAAGAATATGATGACACTGCTCAAGAAAGCCCTGAGCATCCTATGACTCTCCTCCACTAAACTGAGGAGGATGAAGCCTCTAAAATCACTCTAACCCCTTATGCTCCTCATCACTAAAAGATGGCCCAACCTCGGCACGAGCAACAATAACTAGCTGAATTGGCAAAACCTCTGGTGTCTGATAATCCTGAGCTAGCTTCTCTGGTGTATGGGCAGCGTGAGTTTAGGCTCCTCCTTCATCCTATGAGGTAGTTGGGGCAATTGGTATCCTACCTCCCTAAGCCAAGGTTGTATTGTAAGGCCCCGTAAAATTTCGCCAAGGAATTTGAGGTTTTTTGGTGCGTTGGGGCGTTGAAGAAAAATATTAGAAGAGCAGGGCTTTTCTGCGGCCCATTCTGTGGTCGCAGAACTGACATGTGGATCGCAAATCTGCCGCAGACTGAAGAAGATGTCCGGAAAACTTTTTGGACAATTATACGGTCCATTATGCGGCCGCATAATCTTTTTGTGGGCAGCGTAATCCATCGTAAACCCAACATGAAATTTTCTGGAGGGAAGTTCAGCAGCGTATTATGAGACCGCAGAACAGGTTTGTGGACCACAAACCGGTCGCAGAGTGGGGCAGTATTGCCCAGTTCCGAAGGGCCAATATGCGGCCTATCTTGTGTACCGCAGAAGCCTTATGCAGTCGTATATGTGACCACAGATATGTGATGGGTCTCCATTTTATGATTTTTATAACCCGACCCCATTTTGATAAATAGCCTTTTGGGCTCGTTTAAAAGGCAAAAAAATTGATATTTTTAGAGAGAAGTGAGAGTGTTCTAGAGAAAGGAAGAAGCTCAAGTGCTTTGTTCATCAAGATCTTGTCCAAGCATTGAAATCCAACAAGGAAATCTCACAAGATCTTCACTCAAGAGGTAAGGTTCTAACCCTAGTCTTCAATTTCGAATTTGCGGTAAAAGATGGGTGATTGAGAGTATGATTCTTGAGTGTGAGAGTATTATGTATACATGCATGTACCAATAAGGTTTGTGGGAAGATTGTTGAGCTCAAGTGGGCAAAGATTGGGTTGTGGAGTGAAGGAAATATTGTAAAAGAATCTTGTAATCAAATTTGCACATCTAGTGTTTGATAAAATACTCAAATGAGCTTAGACCATGAATATCTTCCTAATTTGTGTTCAATTTTGTTATGTCTCGAAATATATTGATGTTGCTAGGATTTTCGGAACATTGTAGCAATTTAAAGAAAGCTCACAGCGAGGTATGTTGGCTAAAATTTCTCTCTTAGAATCGAATTCCATAATGTTCCCGTAAGTTTCAAGTATAGTTGGCTCAAGTTCCTAAAAAAAATTCGCAAAGGAAAAGTAAGGTTTCAAGTATGGTTGGCTCAATTTGGAGGTCAGGTTTGCGGCGCATTATGCTATCGCAGACCAGTTCTGTGGTGCATTATACGACCACGGAACAGGTATGCGGGCCCTATAATGACCGCATACTGAGTTAGTCATGCCTAGGTTTGGAGGCCAATTATGCAGCCAATTCTTCGGACCGCAGAATCATTATGTGGTCGCACATGCTATCGCATACTCTGTTCCGGAGCTTCATTTTTGGGTTTTTATAACCTGACCCTATTTCGATTAAATAGATGCAATGGACCATTTTTGAGCTAAAACCTAATATTTTGAGAGTGAAAGAGTACCCTAGAGTGGGAGAGTGATCTTCAACAAACTGACCTTCAATTTGTACTCAAATCTTTGAAGATTAACAAGGAAAACTCAATAGGTCATCATCCTAGAAGTAAGATTCTACACCCTAGCCCTAAATTTCGAAATTTATCTAAGAATGGGTAATTAGCAAGACAATTCTTGGGTATGGGAGTTATTTATTGTGCATGCATGTGTTATCAAAGGGTGTAGGAAGATTGTTAGCTAAAAATGGTAAAGAGTGGGTTGTGGGAAGATGTAATCCTCCATAAAATGACCTTGAAACCTTAATGCACACCTAGTGTTTGATAAAATACTCAAATGAGTTTGAACCATGATCATCTTCCTAATTTTTGTTCAACTTGTTATATTTCTAGAATAAATTGAAGCTGCTAAGAATTCTGGAACATTTTAGAGTTTAAGGAAGCTCAATTGAGGTATATTGGCTAAACTCTTCTTTAAGAATTGGAACCCCAATATCCTTGTAAGTTCCAAGATATTTATTACAAGTTGAGTATTCCGAATACGTTTTGTGACAATGATATATGTTTAATTTGAGTTTCAAATGCTCTCATGATATTGTGTTATAAATTGAGGATGTTTTCCAAACTATTGATTGTGTATCCACGTGTTATGATTCCAAGTTGTGATTTATGTGGAAAACTATTATACCAAATTTTGTAGAGATTGTGATTAGGGTTACACCTCCACCCGCATATATTGGGGTGAGGCTGCAAGGTCACTTTGTGTATGATTTTGGTATTGTCATTCCACCACCATCCACGAATATATATTGGGGTAAGTGGGCATGTCCGCTTTGGGTGGGTATTGGTATCGTTAATGCATTCCCACCCGCATGTATTGGGGTGAGGCGGCATGGCCTCTTTGTGTATGTTTTTGGTACTGTGGTTATACCTCCACCCACGTACATTGGGGTGAGGCGGCAGGGCCGCTTGAGTAAAGTTTTGGTATTATGTTTACACTTCCACCCGCATACATTGGGGTGAGGCGGCGGAGCCGCTTTTTGTGAAAATGGTTATAGAGGATCTCATCTTGAATTCTATAAATGTTAATGACAACTCTTGATAAGCTTGTTTTGCTTTAACCGTCTATCTATGATATTCTATTGTCTCCTTGATTTATCATATTCATACTGTATTTTCGAGTTCTTAAATTGTTGTTTGGTTTTCATACTAGTAATATTCAACACGTACTAACGTCCTTTTTGCCGGGGGCGCTGCATCTTTAATGGATGCAGGTGGTTCCACAGCGGAGGATATTGACAAGTGATAGCGGTGCTCATTCTTCCAAACTGAATTGGTGATCCCCATCTCATTCTGGGGTTGTGCATCTTTTATTTCGTATGTGTAATCGTGTTTTGAGGTATAGCCGGAGCCTTGTTGCTGGCACTATCATTGTAATCTTTGGTATTTTAGAGGCTTTGTAGGCATAGTGTTGGTTGTGTATGGGTGTTGGGAATGTTAAACAAGTGGTGTTGTGATTAAATCACTTGTTCCACTTTGAACCGTGAAGGGGTGTGTGTGTGTGTGTGTGTGTTCTGAGACATATTAGTGGATTAACTAATGGTAATGAATTGGTATTGTAGACATTATCACCTTATTGTCCAATTAACGAAAATATGTATTATCCTTATTTATGGATGAGTTTGGGTAGAAGGAAATCTAATAGGCTTGCTCGGCCGTGTTCACTTGGTTAAGCGCCGGTCGCGCTCCCTGAGTTTGGGGCGTATCAAACATGGTATCAGAGCAAGGTTTTATAGTGGCTTAGGATGTCTTAGAGGCGTGTCTAGTACAGTCCTTATCGGTGTGTTGTCGACCACATCTATAATTAGGATCCTACTTGCGCATTTAGGAATAACACTCTTCTTTCATGTTCTCGATCGTGCGATAAAGCTGATTGTATGATTGTTCCTCCTTTAACTCGTGCGTTGCTCTAATTTTCAGTATGTGGCACCTAAGTAGATGGAAGGAACTGGCAAAAGAGCCAATGTCACCCAGGGAGTGGCATTTTGATCCTATATTTGATTATGCTGGTGAGGGCCTGAGAAGTGAGGCTATTCCCCCAGTTACTACACTGCCTGATTCTACCACAGATGATCAGACCGCACTGTCCCTACGCCTACTAAAGGTGCAACGGTCCCTCCAACTGATATTTCAGTCCCAGCTCCAGCTCCAGCTTCAGATTTTGGTGCTTCTGATGTTGATCTTAGGGGACTCATATAGAAGTTGGCATAGAAAGTGGCTTTTCAAGCCAAGAGATCGAGTGTTGAGCCTACTTCTTCCAGTCAGTCAGGGGAATCTGCTAGTTCCAGGGTGAATAAGTTTTTTCAATTAGATCCTCCAGTGTTTACGGGTACTAATCTCGAGGAGGACCCCCAGGACTTCATTGATGAGATACCCAAGACTCTCTAGGTTATGCATGCTACAAAGACGGAGGGAGTGGGATTGGCCACAAACCGCCTGAAAGGGGTGGCCTATTCTTGGTTTGAGTTGTGGGAGGAATCCCGTGAGGAGGGAAGCCCTCCGGCATGCTAGGGTGAGTTCACAGATGCCTTTATGGATCATTTCTTTCCTGTCAAAATTAAGGCATCCCGTGCCGCTGAGTTTGAAAGCCTGAATCAAGGTAGTATGAATGTGTGGGAGTATCATATAGAGTTTGCGCGCCTGTCCAAGTATGCCATTTACATGTTGCCCACTATGGAGGCTAGAGTGCGCCAGTTTCTACATGGCCTTAGCCCACTAGTTATTAATGAGGTCTCTACAACTGCCTTGAATTTCGATATGAACTATGGTAAGAGGGTGGCATTTGCTTAAGATGCAGAGACCCGTAAATTGAGGAATATAATAGAGCGTCAGAGTAGCAGCAAGGTCCGGTGTGCGGGCAACATTGGTGGTTCTTCCGGTGGTGGTGGTTGTAGGTCGACATTCAGGGGAGGGTCATCAGGACCATCTTAATCATTCGCTCAATCTTCGATGAGTGCATATTCATCTGGACCCAGTCGGGGCAACAGGGGACCCCACCAGCAGGGTTTCCCTGACAGAAGGTTTTAGCAGCGGACGCTCCTATGCCCTAAGTTTGGGAGGATGCACTTTGGGGAATGCTTCATGGACCTACCTATATGTTATGAGTGTGGCGTGAGGGGTCACATTCAAGGGGATTGGTGCTCGTCTCGCCGAAATATGGGCAGAGGTGTGGTGCAGCCAGCTAATTCTGCAGCTACTACATCCATAGCACCTCCAACTCGTGGCACCCCTGCACCCATAGGCCGTGGTGCAGGTATGGGTGGTGCACAAAATTCGAGACGACCCAGTAGATTTTATGCTATACGGAGGCATCAGGATTCAGAGGCTTCTCCAGATGTTATCACAGTTATATTATCTATCCAATCCCATGATGTATATGCTCTTATTGATCCCGGTTGCACTTTATCATATGTCACTCCTTATGCTGCTATAGAATTTGGGATAGAATCGGAACAACTTCATGAGCCGTTCTCCGTATCTACTCTGGTTGGTGAGTCTATTTTGGCCGCATGGCTTTTTAGGGATTGTGTTGTCACGGTGCATGGTCATGACACCGTGGCCGATCTTATTGAGTTGAGTTTGATGTGATAATGGGGATGGATTGGCTTTATTCATGTTTTGCCAAGCTTGATTGCCGAACCTGAACTGTTAGGTTCGAATTTCCAAAAGTGCCAGTTATTGAGTAGAAGGGTGACGATGTAATGCCGAAGGGTAGGTTTATTTCTTACCTTAAGGCCACGAAAATGATCAATAAGGGGTGTATTTACGGACACAGAAGCTGAGGCACCTACACTTGTGTATGTGCCTGTTGTGAATGAATTTTTGGGAGTCTTTTCGGATGAACTCCCTGGGATGCCACCAAATAGGGAGACTGATTTTGGGATTTATGTGATGCCAGACACGCATCCTATATTTATTCCACCCTATAGAATGGCAACGGCAGAACTGAAGGAGCTAAAGGAGCAATTGAGAGATTTATTAGAAAAGGATTTTATCCGGCCGAGTGTATCGGCTTGGGGCGCACCGGTCCTGTTTGTAAGAAAAAAAGATGGGTCACTCAGAATGTGCATTGACTATCGGTAGCTTAACAAGGTCACAATCAATAATAAGTACTCCCTGCCAAGGATATATGACTTGTTTGACCAATTGCAGGGTGCTAGGTACTTCTCCAAGATCGATTTAAGATCTGGATAACACCAATTGAAGATCAGGGAGCAGGATATTATGAAAACAGCTTTTAGAACCCGATATGGGTACTTTGAATTTTTGGTAATGTAATTTGGGCTAACAAATGCCCACAAGCTTTTATGCATCTTATGAATCGAGTTTTCAAACCTTTTCTCGACTCCTTTGTGATAGTGTTTATTGACGATATCCTTGTATATTCATGCAATCGAGAGGACCATACTGGTCATCTCCTAGTATTTCTGCAAACCCTATATCGTCACAAGTTATATGCAAAGTTTACGAAGTGTGAATTTTGGCTTAAATCTGTCACATTCTTGGTTCATGTAGTCTCTAGTGAAGGGATTATGGTTGATCCTCAGAAGATTGCGGCTGTGAGGAACTGGCCGAGGCCTTCAACTCCAACAGATATTCGCAGTTTCTTAGGCTTAGCTGTGTATTACAGAAAATTTGTGAAGGGGTTTTCTACCCTTGCATCTCCGTTGACTAAATTGACTCAGAAAGTAGTTAAGTTCCAATGGTCAGATGCTTGTGAAAGGAGTTTCCAGGATCTGAAATCAAGATTGACTACCGACACTATCATTGTACTCTTTGAGGTATAGCCGAGGCCTATCATTGTCGTGTTTTGAGTTATAGCCGGAGCCTTGTTGCCGGTACTATCATTGTACTCTTGGGTATTTTAGAGTCTTTGTAGACATAGTGTGGGTTGTGTATGGGTGTGTGGAATGTTGAACAAGTTGTGTTGTGATTAAATCACTTGTTCCACTTTGAACCATGAAGGGGTGTGTGTGTGTGTGTTCTGAGACTTCTTAGTAGAGTAACTAATGGTAATGAATTGGTATCGTAGACATAATTATCATATTGTCTAATTAACAAAAATATGTACTATCCTTATTAATGGATGAGTTTGGGTAGAAGAAAATCTAATAGGCTTGCTCGGTCGGGTTCACTCGGTTAAGCATCGGTCGCGCTGCCCGAGTTTTGGGCGTGACAAACTTGGTATCAGAGCAAGGTTTTAAAATGTCCTAGGATGTCTCGGAGTCATGTCTAGTAGAGTCCTTCTTATAGGTGTCTTGTCGACCATATCTATTATTAGTATGCTACTTGGGCATTTAGGAATAATACCTTTCTTTCATGTTCTCGATCGTGCGTTAAAGCTGATTGAAAGAACTGGACAAAGAGCCAATGTCACCCCAGGAGTGGCCGTTGATCCTATATTTGATGATGCTAGTGAGCACCCGAGAGGTGAGGATATTCCCCCAGTTACTACACTTCCTGATTCTACCACAGATGATAAGACCGCACCTGTCCCTATGACAACTGAAGGTGCGACGGTCCCTCCAACTGATATTTCAGTCCCGCCTCCAACTCCAGCTTCAGATTCTGGTGTTTCTGATGTTGATCTTAGGGGAGCCATACAGATGTTGGCACAGATAGTGGCTTCTCAGGCCTAGAGATCGAGTGTTGGGCCTACTTCTTCTCGACAACTAGGGGAATCTGCTAGTTCCAGAGTGAATAAGTTTCTTCAGTTAGATCCTCTAGTGTTTATGGGTACTAATCCCGAGAAGGACCTCCAGGACTTCATTCATGAGATACCAAAGACTCTCCAGGTTATGCATGCTACAGAGATGGAAGGAGTGGAGTTGGCCTCCTACCTCCAGAAAAGGGTGGCCTATTCTTCGTTTGAGTTATGGGAGAAATCCCGTGAGGAGGGAAGCCCTCTGGCAAGGTGGGGTGAGTTCCCAGATGCCTTTATTGAACATTTTGTGCCTGCCGAAACTAAGGCAGCCCGTGCCGCTGAGTTTGCAAGCCTGAATCACGATAGTATGAATGTGTGGGAGTATCATATGGAGTTTAAGTGTCTTTCCAAGTATGCCATTCACATGTTGCCCACTATGGAGGCTAGAGTGTGCCAGTTTGTACAGGGCCTTAGCCCATTAGTTATTAATGAGGCCTCTACAGCTGCCATGAATTCCGATATGAACTATGGTAAGATGGTGGCATTTGCTCAAGCCACAGAGACCCGCAAATTGGAGAATAGAATGGAGCGTCAGAGTAGAAACAAGGCCTGGTCCGCTGGAAAATTTGGTGGTTCTTCCGGTGGTGGTGCTGGTATGTCGGCATTCAGGGGAGGGTCATCAGGACATCTTAATCATTCACTCAGTCTTCGATGAGTGCACAAACATCTTGACCCTGTCGAGGCAACATGGGACCCCACCAGCAGGGTTGCCTCGATTGAAGGTTTTAACAGCGGAGGCTCCTATACCCTATGTGTGAGAGGATGTACTTTGGGGCACGCTTCATGGACCTACCTATATGTTATGGATGCGGTGTGGGGGGTCACATTCAGAGGATTGCCGCTCGTCCCGCTGACATATGGGCAGAGGTGCGGCGCAACTAGCTAATTCTACAACTACTACATCCACAGTACCTCCAGCTCGAGGCACCCCAGCACCCGTGCGCAGGGCGCGGTGCAGCTAGTGGTGGTGCACAAAATTTGGGAGGACCCATCAGATTTTATGCTATGCGGAGGCGTCGGGATTCAGAGGCTTCTCCTAATGTTGTCATAGGTATATTGTCTATCCAATCCTATGATGTATATGCTCTTATTGAACCCACTTCGACTTTATCATATGTCACTCCTTATGTTGCTATGGAATTTGGGCTAGAACCAGAACAACTTCATGAGCCGTTCTTCATATCTACTCTGGTTGGTGAGTCTATTTTGATCGCGCAGATTTATAGGGATTTTGTTGTCACGTTGCGGGGTCGGGACACCGTGGCCGATTTTATTGAGTTGAGAATGGTCGATTTTGATGTGATAATGGGGATGGATTGGCTTTATTCATGTTTTTCCAAGCTTGATTCCGAAACAGAACTGTTAGGCTCGAATTTCCAAAAGAGCCAGTTATTGAGTGGAAGGGTGATGATGTAGTGCCTAAGGGTAGGTTTATTTCTTACCTTAAGTCCACGAAAATGATCAACAAGGGGTGTATTTACCATTTGGTCTGGGTTACGGACACCGATGCCGAGACACCTACACTTGAGTCCGTGCCTATTGTGAATGAATTTCTTGGAGTCTTTCCGGATGAACTCCATGGGATCCCACCAGATAGGGAGATTGATTTTGGGATTGATGTGATGCCAGACACGTATCTTATATCTATTCCACCCTACAGAATGTCACCGGTAGAATTGAAATAGCTAAAGGAACAATTGAGAGATTTGTTAGCAAAGGGTTTCATCCGGTCGAGTGTGTCTCTTTGGGGCCACGGTCCTTTTTGTAAGAAAGAAATATGGGTCACTGAGAATGTGTATTGACTATCGGCAGCTTAATAAGGTCACAATCAAGAATAAGTACCCCCTCCCAAGGATAGATGACTTATTTGACCAATTGCAGGGTGGTAGGTAGTTCTCCAAGATCGATTTATATCCAGATATCACCAATTGAAGATCAGGGAGTAGGATATTCCGAAAACAACTTTTAGAACCCGATATGGGCACTTTAAATTTGTTGTAATGTATTTTGGACAAACAAATGACCCAACAGCTTTCATGGATCTTATGAATCGAGACTTCAAGCCTTTTCTTGACTTCTTTGTGACAGTGTTTGTTGACAATATCCTTGTATATTGATGCAATCGAGAGGACCATACCGGTCATCTCCTGGTATTTCTGCAAACCCTATATCATCACAAGTTATATGCAAAGTTTGCGAAGTGTGAATTTTGGCTTAAATCTGTGATATTCTTGTCATGTAGTCTCTAGTGAAGGGATTATTGTTGATCCTCAGAAGATTTCGGCTGTGAGGAATTGGCCGAGGCCTACAACTCCAACAGAGATTCGCAGTTTCTTAGGCTTAGCTGGATATTACAGAAAATTTGTGGAGGGGTTTTCTACCCTTGCCTCTCAAAAGGCAGTTAAGTTCCAATGGTTAGATGCTTGTGAAAGGAGTTTCCAAGAGCTGAAAGCAAGATTGACTATGGCACCGATGTGACCTTACCAGAGAGTGCAGATGGATTTGTGGTACATTGTGATGCTTCTAGAATTGTGCTTGGTTGTGTATTAATGCAACATGGTAAGGTGATAGTTCATGATTTTTGGCAACTCAAGAATCATGAAAAGAATTATCCAACACATGACTTAGAACTTGCAGTGGTGGTATTTGCGTTGAAGATTTCCCATAGTTACCTTTATGGGGTCCATGTGGATATATTCACGGACCGTAAGAGCCTTCAATATATTTTCAAACAGAAAGAGTTGAATCTGAGGCACAGAAGAAGGCTTGAATTACTCAAAGATTACGACATCGATATCCTGTATCACCCGGAAAAGGCCAATTTTGTGGCGGATGCTCTTAGCCAAAACTCTATGGGTAGTTTGGATCACTTGGAGGCACATTCAAGGCCATTGGCCAAGGAAGTTCATCGATTGTCTAGTTTGGAAGTTCGTCTTGCAGACTCTAGTGAAGTAGGGGTGATTATATGAAATAGGGTTAAATCATCGCTTGTTGTGGAAGTCAAAGAGAAGCAATACAACGATGCATTTTTTGGTGTAATTGAAGGAGGGGATTCATAAACATAAGACTATGGCTTTTTCTCTCGGCTTGGATAATGGTATGCTAAGGTACCAAGGGCGTCTATGTATTCCAAATGTGGATGGTCTTCGGGAAAGAATCATGACCGAGGTTCACACTTCTAGGTATTCGGTGCACCCGGGCTCTACAAAAATGTATCATGATCTCAAGGAAGTCTATTGGTGGAATGAGATGAAGAGGAATGTGGCAGACTTCGTGGCATGTTGTCTGAATTGTCAGCAAGTAAAGGCCGAACACCAATGGCCCGGTGGGTTGGTACAGAACATAATTCCTATGTGGAAGTGGGAAATGATTAATATGGACTTTGTGGTAGGACTACCGTGCACCTCATGCAAGTTTGACTCAATTTGGGTGATTGTGGATTGACTCACAAAATCATCACACTTTATACCGGTTAAGGCTACCGACACAGCGGAACAATATGCTCAGGTGTATATCAAAGAAATAGTCAGGTTGCATGGCACTCCAGTTTCCATCATATCTAGCCGGGGAGCATAATTCACTGCTAATTTTTGGAAGAAAATTCAGCAAGGTTTGGGTACTTAGGTGAATCATAGTACAACGTTTCACCCATAGACTGATGGGCAGGCAGAGCAAACTATTCAGACGCTTGACGATATGTTGTGTGCTTGTGTTATAGACTTCAAAGGTACGTGGGATGATCATTTGCCACTCATAGAATTTGCCTACAATGATAGTTATCATGCTAGTATTCATTTGGTGGTATGAAATTGGGGAAGCAGAGTTGATAGGGCCAGACCTCGTGCATCCGACTATGGAAAAACTTAAGATCATTAAGGAGCGGTTGAAGACTGCTCAGAGCCGTCAGAAGTCCTATTCGGATGTTCGTCATAAGGATTTGGAGTTTAAAGAAGATGATTGGGTATTCATGAAGGTTTCACCCACGAAGGGTGTAATGCAATTTGTTAAGAAATGGAAATTGAGTACGAGGTATGTCGGACCGTACAGTATCATTCAGAGGATCGGTGAGGTGGCATACAAGCTTGAGCTACCACCCGAGATGCCATTAGTTTACAGGATGTTTCATGTTTGTATGTTGAAGAAAGTAGTTGGAGACCTGACACTCATTGTTCTGGTTGAGACTATTGAGGTTAATGAGGAATTGAAGTATGAAGAGATTCTAGTTTCTATTATTGATCGGCAAGACCGAACGTTCAGAAATAAAGAAATTGCCTCCGTGAAAGTGTTATGGCGAAACCAGCAGGTTGAAGAGTCTACTTGGGAGGCCGAGGAAGAAATGAAGAAAAAGTATCCTTATTCGTTTGAATAGCCATGTATTTATAAAGTTGTGTTCTATGAAAATTCTAAGGGTTACCTTATATGAATTATGTATCATTTGTACAAATTGACGTTAAGGGTGTTCCTTTCTTGCAATATATTGCTTGTGAGGCCACAATTAGTGTTGTTTTGTATTATGTTACGTCGTTTGATTATGTATATGTGGTTAGGATGTATTTCTGGGGTTCTCTAGCAGGTGGATAGGCCCAGTTACAAGGGAGACTCTGGCAAATGTTTTGGAAATTTAGGGAGTTAGCCAAAGTTTGAAACTATTGATGTTTGTTAATTAACAATCGACTTAATTTGAATGCTAAAGACGGAAGTTGACCCTCATTCGAGGACGAATGATCCTAAGTGGGGGAGAATTTAAGGCCCCGTAGAAAAAAATCGCAAAGGAAAAGTAAGGTTTCCTGGTGCCGGACTAGGCTTACGTGTTTGGGTTGAACAATGCATTGAGGAGTAAAGGAAAATTTGTGGCAGAGAAATGCATTTAAGTGGTCCATTATGCGACCACAGAATCACTCTACGGGTCGCATAATGGCCGCAAAGTGAGGGAGGGAAGGGCCAGTTTGGAGATCAGGTTTGCGGCGCATTATGCGAACGCATATCAGTTCTGCGGTGCATTATGCGACCGCATAATAGGTCTGCGGGCCACATAGTGACCGCAGACTGAGTCAGTCATGCCCAGGTTTGTAGGTTAATTATGCGGCCTATTCTACAGACCGCATAATCATTATGCGGTCGCATATGCAACTGCATACCCTGTTTCGGAGCTTCATTTTTCGATATTTATAACCCGACCCTACTTCGATTAAATAGACGCAATGGACCATTTTTGAGCTAAAACCTGATATTTTGAGAGTGAGAGAGTGACCTGGAGTGGGAGAGTGATCTTCAACAAATTGTCCTTCAATTCTTGCTCAAATCTTTGAAGATTAACAAGGAGGACTCACTAGGTCTTCATCCTAGAGGTAAGATTCTTTACCCTAGCCCTTAATTTCGAAGTTTATCTAAGAATGGGTAATTAGCAAGACAATTCTTGGGTATGGAAGTTGTTTATTGTGCATGAATATGTTATCATAGGGTGTAGGAAGATTGTGATCTAAAAATGGAAAAGATAGGGTTGTGGGATGATGGAATCCTCCATAAAAGGACCTTGAAACCTTAATGCACACCTAGTGTTTGATAAAATGCTCCAATGAGCTAGAACCATGATCATCTTTCTAATTTTGGTTCAACTTGTTATATATCTAAAATAGTTTGAAGTTGCTAAAAATTTCGGATCATTTTAGAGTTTAAGGAAGCTCAATTAAGGTATGTTGGCTATTAGTGGAGTTGGGAATGTTAAACAAGTTGTGTTGTGATTAAATCACTTGTTGCACTTTGAAACATGAAGGGGGGGGATGGGGGTGTGTGTGTTCTGAGACTTATTAGTGGAGTAACTAATGGTAATGAATTGGTATTGTATACATGATCACCTTATTGTCTAACTAACGAAAATATCTATTATCCTTATTCATGGATGAGTTTGGATAGAAGGAAATCTAATAGGCTTGCTCGACCGAGTTCATTGGGTTGAGCGCTAGTCGCACTTTCCGAGTTTGGGGTGTGACAAACTTGGTATCAGAGCCAGTTTTTAAAGTGTCCTAGGATGTCTTGGACCTGTGTCGAGTAGAGTCCTTCTTATCGGTGTGTTGTTGACCACATCTATAATTAGGATGCTACTTGGGAATTTAGGAATAATAGCCTTCTTTCATGCTCTCGATACTGCGATAAAGCTGATTGTGAGATTGTTCCTCCTTTAACTCGTGCATTGCTCTAATTTTCAGTACGTGGCACCTAAGTAGAAGCCAAGAACTAGCCAAAGAGCCAATGTCACCCCGGGAGTGGCAGTTGATCCTATTATTGATGATGTTGGTGTGCACCCGAGGGGTGAGGATATTCCCCATGTTACTACACTGCCTGATTCTACCACAGACTATCAGACCACACCTGTCCCTACGCCTACTGAAGGTACAATGGTCCCTCCCACTGATATTCCAGTCCCACTTCCAGCTCCAGCTTTGGATTTTTGTCTTTATGATGTTGATCTTAGGGGAGCCATACAGATGTTGGCACAGATAGTGGCTTCTTAGGCCCATAGATCGAGTGTTGGGGAATCTGCTAGTTCCAGGGTGAATAAGTTTCTTCAGTTAGATCCTCCAGTGTTTACGGGTACTAATCCCAAGGAGGACGCCCAGGACTTTATTGATGAGATACACAAGACTCTCCGGGTTATGTATGCTACCGAGACGGAGGGAGTGAAGTTGGCGTCCTACCACCTGAAAGGGGTGGCCTATTCTTGGTTTGTGTTGTGGGAGGAATCTCGTGAGGAGGGAAGCCCTTCAGCAAGGTGGGGTGAGTTCACAGATGCTTTTATGGATCATTTCTTGCCTGCCGAAACTAAGGAAGCCTGTCCCATTGAGTTTGGAAGCCTGAATCTGGGTAGTATGAATGTGTGAGAGTATCATATGGAGTTTGCACGGATGTCCAAGTATTCCATTCACATGTTGCCCACTATGGAGGCTAGAGTGCGCTAGTTTGTACAGGGCCTTAGCACGTTGGTTATTAATAAGGCCTCTACAACTACCTTCAATGCTGATATGAACTATGGTAAGATGGTGGCATTTGTTCAAGCTACAGAGACCCACAAATTGAAGAATAGAATGGAGCGTCAGAGTAGCAGCAAGGCCCGGTCTGCGGGCAACTTTGGGGTTCTTCCGATGGTGGTCATAGGTCGGCATTCAAGGGAGGGTCGTCAGGACCATCTTAATCATTCATCAGTCTTCGATGAGTGTACAGTCATCTGGACCCAGTTGTGGCAACAGGGGACCCCACCAGTAGGGTCGCCCAGACAGAAGGTTTCAATAGCGGAGGCTCCTATGCCCTAAGTGTGGGAGGATGTACTTTGGGTTATGCTTCATGGACTTACATATATGCTATGGGTGCGGTGTGAGGGGTCACATTCAGAGGGATTGCCGCTCGTCCTGCCGAAATATGGGTAGAGGTGCAGCGCAGCCAACTAATTCTGTAGCTACTACATCCACAACACCTCCAGCTCGAGGCACCCCAGCACCCGCAGGGCGTGGTGCAGCTAGGCGTGGTGCACAAAATTCGGGAGGACCCATCAGATTTTATGATATGCGGAGGCGTAGGGATTTAGAGGCTTCTCCAGATGTTCACATGTATATTATCTATCCAATCCCATAATGTATATGCTCTTATTGATCCCGGTTCCACTTTATCATATGTCACTCCTTATGTTGCTATGGAATTTGGGATAGAACCGGGACAGCTTCATGAGTCGTTCTCTGTATCTATTCCGGTTGGTGAGTCTATTTTGGCAGTGTGGGTTTATAGGGATTGTGTTGTCACGTTGCTTGGTCGGGACACCGTGGCCGATCTTATTGAGTTGAGAATGGTCGATTTTGATGTTTATGGGGATGGATTGGCTTTATTCATGTTTTTCCAAGCTGGATTGCCGAAACAGAACTGTTAGGTTCGAATTTCCAAAAGAGCCAGTTATTGAGTGGAAAGGTGATGATGTAGTGCTGAAGGGTAGGTTTATTTCTTACCTTGAGGCCACGAAAATAATCAACATGGGGTGTATTTACCATTTGGTCCGGGTTACGTACACCGATGCTGAGGCACCTACACTTGAGTCTGTGCCTGTTGTGAATGAATTTCCAGGAGTCTTTCCGGATGAACTCCCTAGGACCCCACCAGACAAGGAGATTGATTTTGGGATTGATGTGATGCCAGACACACATCCTATATCTATTCCACCCTACATAATTGCACCGATAGCATTGAAGGAGCAAAAGGAACAATTGAGAGATTTGTTAGAAAAGGGTTTCATTCAACCGAGTGTCTCGACTTGGGGCGCACCGGTCCTTTTTGTAAGAAAGAAAGATGGGTCACTGAGAATGTGTATTGGCTATTGGCAACTTAACAAGGTCACAATAAAGAATAAGTACCCCCTGCCAAGGATAGATGACTGATTTGACCAATTGCAGGGTGCTAGGTACTTCTCCAAGATCGATTTAAGATCCGGATATCATCAATTGAAGATCAGGGAGAAGGATATTCCGAAAATAACTTTTAGAACCCGATATGGGCACTTTGAATTTTTGGTAATGTCTTTTGGGCTAACAAATGCCCCAGCAGATTTCACGAATCTTATGAATTGAGTCTTCAAGCCTTTTCTAGACTCCTTTGTGATAGTGTTTATTGACGACGTCCTGGTATATTCACGCAATCGAGAGGACCATGCCGGTCATCTCAGGGTAGTTCTGCAAACCCTATATCAACACAAGTTATATGTAAAGCTTGCGAAGAATGCATTTTGGCTTAAATATATCACATTCTTGGGTCATGTAGTCTCTAGTGAAGGGATTATGGTTGATCCTCAGAAGATTGCGGCTGTGAGGAATGGGCCGAGGCCTACAACTCCAATAGAGATTCATAGTTTCTTAGGCTTAGCTGGGTATTACAGAAAATTTGTAGAGGGGTTTTCTACCCTTGCCTCTCCGTTGACTAAATTGACTCAAAAAACAGTTAAGTTCCAATGGTCAGACGCTTGTGTAAGGATTTTCTAGGAGCTAAAAGCAAGAATGACTACGGCACCGATGTTGACCTTACCAGAGGGTGCAGATGGATTTGTGGTATATTGTGATGCTTCAAGAATTGAGCTTGGGTGTGTATTAATGCAACAGGGCAAGGTGATAGCTTATGCTTCTAGGCAGCTCAAGAATCATGAAAAGAATTATCCAACACATGATTTAGAACTTTCAGCGGTGGTATTTGCGTTGAAGATTTGGCGTCATTACCTTTATGGGGTCCATGTGGATATATTCACGGATCATAAGAGCCTTCAATATATTTTCAAACAGAAAGAGATGAATCTGAGGCAGAGAAGATGGCTTGAGTTACTCAAAGATTACGATATTGATATCCTGTATCACCCGGGAAAGGCCAATTTTGGGCGGATGCTCTTAGCCGAAATCTACGGGTAGTTTGGCTCACTTGGAGGCATATCAAAAGTCATTGGCCGAGGAAGTTCATTGATTTTCTAGTTTGGGAGTTCGTCTTGCAGACTCTAGTGAAGGAGGGGTGATTGTACGAAATAGGGATGAATCACCGCTTGTTGTGGAAGTCAAAGAGAAACAACACAATGATCCATTTTTGGTGCAGTTGAAGGAGGGGATTCATAAACATAAGACTATGGCTTTTTCTCTCGGCTTGGATGATGGTACACTAAGGTACCAAGGTCGTCTATGTGTTCCAAATGGGGATGGTCTCCGGGAAGGAATCATGACCGAGGCTCACACTTCTAGGTATTCCGTGCACCCGAGCTCTACAAAAATGTATCATGATCTCAAGAAAGTCTATTGGTGGAATGACATGAAGAGGAATGTGGCGGACTTTGTGGCAAGATGTCCGAATTGTCAGCAAGTAAAGGCCGAACTCCAATGGCCCAGTAGGTTAGCACAGAATATAGAAATTCCAATGTGAAAGTGGGAAATGATTAATATGGAGTTTGTGGTAGGACTACCGCGCACCCAGCGCAAATTTGACTCAATTTTATTGATTGTGGATCAACTCACGAAATCAACATGCTTTTTACCGGTTAAGGCTACCGACACAACGGAACAATATGCTCAGTTGTATATCAAAGAAATAGTCATGTTGTATGGCACTCCAGTTTCCATCATATCTGATCGGGAGCACAATTCACTGCTAATTTTTGGAAGACATTTCAGCAAGGTTTGGGTACTCAGGTGAATCTTAGTACAACCTTTCACCCGCAGACTGACGGGCAGGCAAAGCGAACTATTCAGACTCTTGATGATATGGTGTGTGCTTGTGTTCTAGACTTCAAAGGTAGCTGAGATGATCATTTTCCACTCATAGAATTTGCCTACAATGATAGTTATCATGCTAGTATTCATATGGCACTGTTCGAGGCTTTATATGGTAGGAGATGAAGATCTCTCATTGGGTGGTTTGAAATTGGGGAATCAGAGTTGATAGGGCCAGACCTCATGCATCAGACTATTGAAAAGGTTAAGATCATTAAGGAGCGGTTAAAGATTGCTCAAAGCCGTCAGAAGTCCTATTCGAATGTTCGTCGTAGGGATTTGGAGTTCAAAGAAGATGATTGGGTATTCTTGAAGGTTTCCCCCATGAAGGGTGTAATGTGATATGGTAAGAAAGGGAAATTGAGTCTGAGGTATGTCAGACCGTACAGAATCATTCAGAGGATCGATGAGGTGGCGTAGAAGTTTGAGCAACGACCTGAGATATCATTAGTTGACCCGGTGTTTCATATGTCTATGTTGAAGAAAGTAGTTAGAGACCCGACACTTATTGTTTCAGTTGAGACTATTGAGGTTAATGAGGAATGGAAGAATGAAGAGATTCTAGTTTCTATTATTGATCGTCAAGTATGGAAGTTGAGAAATAAAGAAATTACCTCTTTGAAAGTGTTATGGCGAAACCAGTAGGTTGAAGACGGAATTTGACCCTTATTCGAGGACGAATGATCCTAAGTGGTGGAGAATGTAAGGCCGCGTAAAAAGAATCTCGCAAAGGAAAAATAATGTTTCGTGGTGCCGGACTAGGCTTACGTGTTTGGGTTGAACAAACCATTGAGGAGTAAAGGAAAAGTTTTGGCAAAGAAATGTGTTTCTGCGGTCCATTATGCGACCACAGAATCACTCTGCGGGCCGCATAATGGCCGTAGAGTGAGGTAGGGATGATCAAGTTTGAGGTCAGGTTTACGGCGCATTATGCGACCGCAGATCAGTTCTGCGGAGCAATATGCGACCGTAGAACATGTCTGCGGGGCACATAATGATCGCAGACTAAGTCAGTCATGCCCAGGTTTTGAGGCCAATTATGCGGCCTACTCTATGAGTCGCAGAATCATTATGCGGTTGCCTAGGCAACCGCATACCCTGTTCCGGAGCTTTGTTTTTGGATATGTATAACCCGACCCTACTTCGATTAAATAGATGTAATGGAGCATTTTTTAAACTAAAACCTGATATTTTGAGAGAGAGAGAGAGAGTGCCCTATAGTGGAAGAGTGATCTTCAACAAATTGTCCTTCAATTCTTGCTCAAATCTTAGAAGATCAACAAGGAGAACTCGCTAGGTCTTCATCCTAGAGGTAAGATTCTACACCCTAGCCCTTAATTTCGAAATTTATCTAAGAATGGGTAATTAGCAAGATAATTCTTGGGTATGGTAGTTGTTTATTGTGCATGCATATGTTATCATAGGGTGTAGGAAGATTGTGAGCTAAAAATGGTAAAGATAGGGTTGTGGGAGGATGGAATCCTCCATAAAAGGACCTTGAAACCTTAATGCACACCTAGTGTTTGATAAAATGCTCAAATGAGCTAGAACCATGATCATCTTCCTAATTTTGGTTCAACTTGTTATATTTCTAAAATAGATTGAAGTTGCTAAGAATTCCAGAATATTTTAGAGTTTAAGGAAGCTCAATTGAGGTATGTTGGCTAAACCTTTTTTTAGGAATTGGAACCCCAATATCCTTGTAAGATCCAAGATATTTATTACAAGTTGAGTATTCCGAATAAGTTTTGTGACAAAAATATATGTTTAATTTGTGTTTCAAATGCTCTCATGATGTTGTATTATAAATTGAGGATATGTTCCAAACAATGGATTGTGTATCCACGTGTTATGATTCCATGTCGTGTTTTATGCAGAAAACTATTATACGAAATTGTGTAGAGATTGTGATTGGGGTTACACCTCCACCGCATATATTGGGGTGAGGCGGCATGGCTGCTTTGTGTATGATTTTCATATTGTTGTTGCACTACCACCCAAATATATATATTTGGGTGAGGTGGCATGGACACTTTGTATGGGTATTGGTATCGTTGATGCATTCCCACCCGCATGTATTGGGGTGAGGCGGCATGGCCGATTTGTGTAGGTTTTTGGTAATGTGGTTATACCTCCACCCCTATACATTGGGGTGAGGCGGTAGGGTCTCTTGAGTATAGCATTGGTATTGTGTTTACACCTCCACCCGCGTACATTAGGATGAGGCGGAGAGGCAGCTTTGTGTGAAAATAGTTACTGAGGATCTCATCTTGACTTCGATAAATGTAAATGACAGCTCTTGATAAGCTTATTTTGTTTTAACCGGCTATCTATGCTATTCTATTATCGCCTTGATTCATCATATTCATACTGTATTTTCGAGTTCTTAAATTCGTGTTTGGTTTTCATACTAGTACTATTCGACATGTACTAACGTCCATTTTGCTGGGGGCGCTGCATCTTTAATGGATGCAGGTGGTTCCACAACGAAGGATATTGACCAGTGATAGTGGTGCTCATTCTTCCCAGATGACTTGATGAGCCCCATCTCATTCCGAGGTTGTGTATCTTTTGTTTAGTTTGTGTTATCATGTTTTGAGGTATAGCCGAAGCCTTGTTGCCGGCACTATCATTAAACTCTTTGGTATTTCAGAGGCTCTGTAGACAGAGTTTGGGTTGTGTATGGGTGTTGGGAATGTTAAACAAGTTGTGTTGTGATTAAATCACTTGTTCCACTTTGCACCATGAAGCGGTGTGTGTGTGTATGTTTGAGTATGTGTGTGTGTGTTCTGGGACTTATTAGTGGAGTAACTAATGGTAATAAATTGGTATTGTAGATATGATCACCTTATTCTCTAATTAACGAAAATATGTATTATCCTTATTCATGGATGAGTTTGGGTAGAAGGAAATCTAATAGGCTTGCTCGGCCGGGTTCGCTCGGTTGAGGGCCGGTCGCGCTCCCCGTGTTTGGGGCGTGACACTTGACTATTCCGAATGAGCCTTATATCAAAAGATATATGTTCAAAGTATAGGTTGCGTATTAAATTTTTATGTCTTTGAGTCATGTTTCAAATGAAAGTTAGTATGCCAAATTGTGTGCGAAAAACTCGTTATGCCTAAGACTCTTAATTGCCCTTATGTGTACTTATGGTCTTGATTGAAAATGTCTTATTGTTGATAATCTATAAAGATGCTTGAAAATAAAATAATTGAATTGGGGATATAGAGTGTGGCCAACATGCCAAGAATAAAAGTTATACTTGTGTCTAGTGGTGCCAATAAAATTAGATGATGTGAGAGAGGTTAAGAAATAAGTCTTGATTCAACTGTTTTAAAATGACTACAAAAATAGAATTGACTAAAAGCTTATGTACTTAAGTCGTGCCCATATGTGGCTGTTTTAACTAATGCTATGCTTTATAAGTATTTTCAATGTGTTTTGCGTTCTTACATATTTGTGAGTGAAAATTGTGTATTTCCCTTTTTGGGGAAAAGTATTTCAAGAATAAATGGTGTGCTACGTGTTTACGATTTTAACTTGCGCTTCGATTGCCAATCATTTTACTCCATTTCTTGGAAAGAAATATATTTTGTGTAAAGTCTTCATTTCTAATGAACTTAAAGTTGATATTTATGATGATGATACATGGAAGGAATGATATGAAAATATGGAATATGAAATACGGCCACCGAGCCTTGAATAAAGAATCTTGTGAATGGCCAAAAGAGACAAGGAAATATTGTTGTCTTGATTTGTTGAAAATACTATTGGAGATTTATACAATGTGAAAGATGACGATGTAAATACATTTGTACCTATATTACCTTTGTGTGAAAAAACTAAAATAATATTGTTGGGAGTATCATTAGCAAACCGAGGAAGGGTGGGTTGTAACAATCCATACCTAAAACTACACGTGCCGTTGTAGGAGTAGATTGTGATTATTCCCCTTATTTTGGATGTGATTGATGGGTTGATATTATTCCCCTTAATTGGGATAGAACTGATAATAGTTGTGAATTGGAAACGTGAACCCACACGGCATATGTGGGGAGGCGGCCTAGCTGATCGAGTGGAGATCGGACGCTATGTTGCGCACGTGGTGGTACTACTCTTGGTAACACTTTTTTTCCGCATCACATGTCAAACCACATTGTTCGTGGGGAGATGGCCTAGCCGATCGGGCTTCGTGATAAAAATACGGTGGTATATCGGTGCTAATGATCTCCCAACCAAAAATATATATTAATTTCGTATTTCAAAAATTCTTAGGTTTTGACTGGGCAGTTGGATATGGTTAATTGTGACTTGCTGTTTCTATGGTTTTCCCTTTCTTATATGGGCATTTATTTTGAAAGAGGACACTTAGTTTTACATACTAGTACTATTCTATATGTACTAACGTCCCATTTGCCGGAGGGCTGCATCTTCAATGGATGCAGGTGGTTCATTAGTGGGCAACTTTGGTCTTCGTTAGCAGTTACTCCCTATTCAGCAGGTTTTGGTGAGTCCTACTCTACTCCAGGCCTGATATCATTTGATGTTGTACTTTGTGTTTTGAAGTATAGCCGATGCCTTATTTCCGGCATTTCCATATTACTCTTTTGTTGTACTTAGAGGCTCCGTGGACAGGTTGTGGGTGGTGTTTGATGTGGGGAATTGAACAAGAAATATTGGTATTTGGCAAACATGTTTATTTCATTATATCTATAAACTTGTAATATTTTGGAAATTATGAATGAAGCGACTAATAGGAATGAAATGGGAGTGGTTAATGAAATCCTTTCAGTGTTTGATTAATGGAGTGCATCTGCTCTTTATTCATGGATGATTTTGGGTAGAAGATATTTGGCAGGCTTGCTCGGCCGGGTTCACTCAGTTGAGCACTGGTCGCGCTCCCTGAGATCAGGGCGTGACATATATACACACTCAAGATCTGAGCCAGAGTCTCTTGAAGACCATCGGCTCAAAAATTTTTGTAACTTGCTCATCCACTTGAGAAAGTGGTGGCTCTACAGGTGTTGCTCTACCTGTAGTGCGAGCTCTACCTCGACCCCGGCCTCTTACGACCCCGACTGGAGGCACTAGTGCCTGCTCGTCGGATTTGGCTGAACGTGTCCTCTCTATCTGTGAGAGAAAAGAGTAAAGGTTCAAACTTTAGAATTAGCTAATTTGCAAGACAAGAATGAAAGAAAGTGATGTTTTCCTAACAGTTCAGTAGCCTCTCGATGATAAGTATAGACGTCTCTATACCGATCCACAAGACTCTAATACACTTGGTCATGACCCGTAAAACGTATGAACCTAGGACTCTAGTACCAACTTGAAATGACCCAAAACAACCTATCGGTCGTGATGGCATCCGACTCACTTGCTAGGCAAGATAAACATAATAAAAGCCGAATAAGATAACAAAAATAACGGAAAGAGTGCAAGTCTAAAGCTAATAAAATAAATAATTGCGTCAATACCTAAAAATACTTAAGAACTAGTAATACAGAGTCATGAGTTATAAAATAGAAGTGCGGGTTGAAATACAAAATGAAAATACTATCTTTAAATAATAACAATAACAAGTGAAATGGAAAGAGACGCCAAAGACCGTGGTTGAAATGTTGTTCTACCTCATCTCTCGGCAAACCCATAGCAAGAACCACATAAACTCACGGCTCATTTCAACACTTGGATCTGCACAATTAAGTACAGAGTGTAGCATGAGTACAACTGACCCCATGTACTCAGTAAGTATCATAACTAACCTTAGCGATACACGCTAATAACCTGCTCAGCTCATGAATTTCCACAAGCACAGAACAAAAATACCATCAAATCATGAAAACACCAATAAAGTCACCTTAATGCACATGAGATAGTATGCTAAACTCTGTATCAGTTAACAATCCAGCATATAGAGAAGATTTTCTCATAAAACAAGTACACAACCAAGAAAACTTCCAAGTAGATAAGGAATGGAAAAACCGAACCAAACACTGATCAGTTTTCCTTATACCGGGTATACACCATGAAGATAGAAACATGAGAGACTGACCCCAGGTGGATGGATCCTTATGAACACGCTGCACGGAAAACTCACGTGTTGCACGGATAACTTACGTGCAAATAATATCAATGGTATGTACAACTCACATGTCAATAATAACAACCGCGTGGAAAACTTACGTGCCTACAATAAAAACTACTCGGATAACTCACGTGCTATCATATCTCGGATCCGCACGGACAACTCATGTGATATCATAACCCAACCGCACATAAAACTCATGTGCTATAATATCTCAACCGCACGGACAACTCATGTGCTACCACTATAATCCATTTAACTTAGAAAGAATATATACAAGATTACATGTAAATTAACAATGTATATCAAATTTTATACTCATGGACTAGTATAAGTGACATGCTAACGTGTATGCATGTCCGAAGTGTGCGACCATACTGCAAATCAAGCAATTACATCAGAGAAGTAGCAATTACACAGTTAAATTCGGAGATTAACCTATATGTAACCTCAAACATGGTTCATATAGCTCACAAAAGGGGTACAAACATAAGAAAAATAACAATATGAAGCTTAACAATCAATTCAAGGCATACCATACCCTAAGCACTACCCCAAGCATGAATAATACCCCGGTATAGGTACATGGGCTCAACCCCTCACATGCGCGCCACCCATAGCACATATCCATCACTAATAGCTTAGTCAACTAGTGCCTCACCAAAGTTTAGGTAAGATACTTACCTCAAGCAGGCTAAATCAATTCTCTAGAAATCCATTCTGGTATGAATCAATATCCGGAAAGCTCGACTCTAGTCTAAATAACTTAATAACATCAATAAAAGACATATGAAAAAACCCCAAATAATAAATCATCCTACTTTAACTAAAAATCATAAAGTCAACCAAAGATTCAACTCGGGCTTGCCTCGCGGAACGTAACAAAAGTCACAAATTTCAAACATCCATTCACATACGAGTCCAACCATACAAGTTTCATCCAACTCCGACTCCGAATTGGGGTTCAAATCCTTGCTTTTTTGTTTTAGAAAAGTTTTGCCACAATCCCAAATTTTCTTGGCTTAGAATAACCAATCAAACACCAAAATTAAGTACGTCGTAAGTCAACTGATGTAAGCTCGGAAATGAGATCATCTTTGAGAGTATATAAATTAGGTTAATCATGTCACCTTGGAGGTTACATATATTTAGGATCATGAACGACAAGTACCAAGACGGTTGGAAGGTTTAGAAGCTAAATTAATAGAAGAAAATATATTTCATCAAAAGTCGGCAAGTTGAGAATGTTAAAACCGTACATTAAGGGTAAAACTAGGAGTTCTTAATATACTAAGGATGCGTCTTTTAAGTTAATTGAATTATATAATAATCATATTTTATGTTTTGAAGTCAAACAAGTTGTAAAACAAAAGTTGGCAAAAGTTGTCGCAAGTTACGTTCATAACTTAACTAAAATTTGAGTCTAATGTCACTAAGCTTTTCTTCCAATATAGTTGTATTTACAGGGTTATCCACACATAAAATTGAAGATTTACTAGCCTAGTTTCCAACTCACTAAATCATTTGTCGATACGACATCGAAGTAGAGGGATATTTGCATTTTTGCGAGACTGTGTGTGCAGCCCCTATGGGACCCACTTGGTCGGTGGCCGACATTCACCTATTTTATCTAGTTTTTGGGATGAACTTTGATCATTTTTGACCTCCTTCGATCCTAACTCTAAAAAGCTCCCAAACAGTTCCCCCAAGGCTCCAAACAAATTAAAAAAAAATTACACCATAACCCAACATCAAAGCTTGCCAAAGGAGAAGAAATGTTGTTATCTTTTCTTGAATTGTTTTAAGGCCCCTATTGGGCAACCTCTGATCATATAGTAGGGTATATACCAGCCTACTGTGGTCGAAAACCTATGAGAGAGCCTAGAATGGTCGAGATATAGAGCCTAGTATGGTCAAGCCCCTATGAACGAGCCCACTACGGCCGAGCAATTACACGTGTCTAGTCTTATAGGGCCGGACAACTATTTTTAATTACTATATTGGTAGAGTTGAGTATGTATCAGTAGGTAAGCATATATTCAAATCAACTTTGATTCGCAGTTACTTTCTATTATTAAATTATCAGTTTAGTTTTACATTTTAGTTATTCTATTGCCTTCTTTCGTACTGACGTCCCTTTTGCCGAGGACGCTACATTCATGCGTGCAGGTCCTGATAGATACACAGATAGTCCTTCCCTGTTGATAGATCCAGACATCAACTTGATTTATAAGATCAACTCCCCCAGAATTACTAGGTGTAGACTTTGGAGTCCATATTTTATATACAACTTTGATGGGTAGGTCGAGACCCTATCCCGACCATGATACAGTTTTTTAATCTCTAGAGGCTTGTAGACGAGTGTTGTATATTTTTGTAGGTCAGTATTATGGCCTTGCCATCCCTATGTACATGTTCAGTTTGGTATTGTTTGTTGTAGACGTTCATAACAACCTCATCAGCCTACATAGTTATGTATATGAGGTTTTGGGAATGTTTGCCCCTGATAGAAGTTTTTTTCCAGATGATTCAGAATATGGCCACGGCGTCCTTGATTGGTTTTGTCAGCTTGCAAGTGGGACCTGTTGGCCTATGTTAAGGGCTACCCCTTTAGAGCTCACAATGAATGAGTGGCACACTTGGGCCGAGTATAGAACCAGGTGCCGGCCACACCTCCCCGGGTTTGGGGGCATGACAAAAGAGCCATGCGATGTGAGTTTGGCACATAGGTCGAGCTGAGTAAAACATTTCATCCCAAGATAGACAGACAGTCTGAGCATAATATTCAGTTTCTACCGCAAGCAATGTTCGCCAACAACACCAGCCATCCGCCGAGTATCCAGATGTCTCTGTTTGAGGCCTTATGTGGGAGAATATGTTCTTCTCTGTTTGGTTGGTTTGAGCCTAGGGAGGCTAGGTTGTTGGGAACTGACTTGGTTCGTGATGCTTTGGAGAAGGTAAAATTAATCCACGAGCAACTTCGTATAGCGCAACACAGGAAAAAGATTTATGCTGATAGGAGGGATCGTTATGTGGTATTCATGGTGGGTGAGAGGTATCTACTTAGATTTTCACCCATGAAGGGTGTGATGAGGTTCGGGGAGAAGGGAAGTTGAGCCCTCGGTATATTAGTCCTTTGGAAGTTCTAGAGAGGGTTGGTACAAGGATTTGACTTATGTTGACAAGCGAGTAGCTATTTTGGACATGCAGTTCGAAAGTTGAGGGCGAAGAACATCGTGTCGATGAAGGTTTTTGTGGAGAGGTCAACCGGTTGAGGAGGCGACTTGGGGGACCGAGCATGATATGCAGAGCCAATATCCTTACCTTTTTGGCACTTCAGGTATGTCTTTTTACTCGTTTGAGGACGAACGTTTGTTGTCCGACTGGTCGTTTTGTGTATTTGAGCCTCGCTACCCCTATTTGATGCTTCCCGTAGGTGAATTTGTTGTTATATGACTTTCAGTGATGGTTGTTTTGGTTTTGGGGTGGTTATGGATTGAATTGGAAAACATAGTTCGTACTTTGGAAGCTTAAGTTGGAAGTGTTGACCAACTTTGACTTTTGTATATTTGACCTAGGATTGGAGTTTGGATAGTTTTGTTAAGTCCAGGTGGTGATTTTGGACTTCGGCGTATGTCCGGATTTTGATTCGAAGCTTCCTAGGTTGAATTGGCTCTAATTGGCAAAAGTTGGAAGTTTGAAGGTTTAGAAGTTCATAGGTTTGACTCATAGTTGACTTTGTGGCTATCGTGTTCAGATTTTGGCCTTGGGACTAGGAATACGTCCGTTTTGTCATATGGAACTTGTGTACAAAGTTGGTGTCGTTGCGAGTTAGTTTGGTAGGAATCAGATGCTTGATTGTGATTTAAAAAGTTCTTGTGTTTCAATGTGATTTCTATGCATTTTGGTGTTCGATTCATAGTTTCCAATGTTATTTTAGTATTTTGAGCTCGTGAGAAAGTTTGTATGATGTTTCGAGAAATATGTAAATGTTTGGTGTGGAGCCCCGAGGGCTCGGGTGAGTTTCAGATGTGTTTCAGACCATTTTGGATTGAGGTTCATTGTTTCTTGATTTGCTAGTGTTTCTGGTCTCGCAAATGCGAGAACCAGTTTGCATTTGCGGGCCTCGCATTTGTGAGGCATAAATCAGATTTGTTAAAGTTGGCATGGGGTTTACTGGCTTCGCAAATGTGAAGCCTTGCCCGCAAATGCGACTTCTGCAACTGAACATAAAGTTTGGATTTCGGGACTTAGTCTCATTTTATCACATTTTGGGCCTTAAACTCGGTAGGAGGAGATATTTTGAGGGTAATCACATATAGAAATTGGGTAAGAGATATTTACTCAATTTTGATATTATTACTTTATTACTTATGGATTTTAACATCAAAATCAAGAATTTTGAAGGGAAATTTTGGGGATTTTTTACTATGTTGTGAAAAATAAAAATTTGAGATTTAAGAGTTGAATTAGACTCGTATTTGATAACCAATCAGATATTATGACTCGTGGAGTTATGTATAGTTGAGATCTACCCCTCGACTCAAGTTTTGACCGGGCGGGGTTGACCTTTGTTGACTTTTTGAGAATTGGGTCAAGATTTCAACTTCATTAATCAAAATTTATTTCTCTTACATTGTTTGACATTAATCAAAATTTATTTTTCTTAGATTTGAGCTGAGCGGAGATCAATTTTAAAGGAAACCCGTCTTAGTGTATTGTTTGAGGCAATTTGAGGTAAGTATCTTGTCAAACTTTATGTGGGAGAAATATCCATTAGGAATTGATTTAAAATGTACAATTGTGTTAAGTGAAACGACGTGTACACGAGGTGACGAGTGTGTACACGGGGGTATGTGTTGTTTATGACCAGATTGTACCTTAGGCTATTAATATGCCTCGAATTGGGATTGTTTTCTATATGACACATGCCTTATTATTGAATATTTCTGCACTCATATGCTATTGTCATTTTCTTGTGCACCTTGTTGTTGAGCTGTGAGCTATATCTTGATGTGACTTTGTGTATTGTTGTTTTGTGATTTTTGGCACATGTGGACATGTTATGCGGGTTGTTTTTTGTTGTGAAGAGCATAAGGGTGGTGAGCAGAGCATGCAATGACATAAGGGAGGAATTTCATTGTGATGTACATGCAACGATATAAGGGTGTCTATATATGCATGCTACGGTGGTACTCGATTAAGTAAGGCACTGGGTGCCCGTCGCAGCCCATCGGTTTGGGTTGTGACAAACTTGGTATCAAAGCAGTTTTGTCCTGGGGAATATATAAGTTGTGTCTAGTAGAGTCTTGTTTATGGCTATGTTTTGTACCACACTTATAAGCTGGAGGCTACAGGGCATTTAGGACTGTCACTCTTTCTTCTTACTCTAGATCGTGTGGTAGAGATCAGTTGTCAGAATTCAATCTCCTAAATTCTATTTTATTCGTAATACAAGGATACCTACATCCAGAAAGACAGTTGGTAAGAGATTCAACATGGATGTGGAAGAGTTGAGTCAGAGGAACTCAATTTTGCATCATTCTTAGTATGAGTAAATGTAAGGACTTCAGTAGATCATGTGTGTACCAAGATGTGTAAGCTTCTTTGATAAAGAGCCCTAAGGCATGAATATCTATCCACCCATATGATAAAAAGCAATGAGTGAATAAGAAGATAGATACAAGTTTCAACAAGTAAAAGAAGCAAGGTGAAAGGGTACAAGGTACCCAGTTAGTGATGATTATCAGTATTTATTATTCAGGCAGAGAAATATAAGCATTATGAGTACATTTCAATAGTAACAGAGATATATACACTTGACAACACCCATCCCAGTTATGCCCTACGGGAGCTAACAAATATGCTTTAAGAGAAGGATGAGATATCAAGATCCAGCTAGGTTTAGAGTAACCCAAAATGGTTGATCGATTGTTATCGTTGGCTGGCATTTCTGAAGGATATTGCAAATGCGGTAATAGTTCTCATTGTGAGACACCGAGATGGTGTACTCTAGAATAGTGTAGTTAGATATGAATACTATAATGTTCCAAAAATGTAGAAGATAGGCATTGTAACCCTGGAAAGGATGAATATTTACCTTAGTATGACTTCCGTCCCTAGAAAACAGAGAATGTTAGGCGACCCGAAAAGCCAGTGAGATGGCGCAAGGGGAGCTAAAAGCAAAAGAATGTTTTGTTGAAGTTTTGAGAATAAGTTAAGAGACAAAAATATTAGCAGGAGAATAAGAAGAAAGTAAATTAATCATTATGAGTAAGATGTGATAAATGGGTGATAATAGTAAATCAAAATATGATAGGATGACAGTGTCTATAGTCAAGTGAAAGAAAAGACAATAGGTGATAGGCCTTAAAGAGTATAAGACATATAATCATATCGTCATTTTGAGAAATGAGAAGGTGATTCCAATGTGATTACCAAAATGATAAGCTAGACTCTAGTGTAATAGAAATGTCACGTCCCGACCTCGGGGAACGCGACCGACGCTCAACTTAGATAACCCAGCCAAGCAAGCCTACTTGATGCCTTCTATCCAACCTTACCCATGAACAATATAAAAATCAATAACAAGAGATATACATGAGAAGAAGAAAGTAAATTAATCTTTATGAGTAAGATGTGATAAATGGGTGGATAAAAATCAATAACAAGAGATATACATGAGAAGAAGAAAGTAAATTAATCACTATACTAGTTTATAGATATAATAAAAACATGCTTTCTAAATACCAACAATTTTAGTTTAATTCCCAACACCAAACACCACCCACACTATGTCTACGGAGCCTCTAAGTACAACAAAAGAGTAATATGGAAGTGCCGGTGACAAGGCCTCAACTATACCTCAAAACACAAAGTAGAACATCAAGTGACATAGGGCCCAAAGTATAGTAGGGCTCACCAAAACCCACTGAATAGAGAGTGACTGATAACGAGGACCAAAACTGCTAGCTGATTAACCACCTGCATCTATTGAAGATGCAGCACCACAGGCAAAAAGATGTTAGTACATGTGGAATAGTACTGGTATGTAAAGATAAATGTCCTCTTTCAAAGTAGAATGCCAATATTAGAAGGGGAAACACCATGGAAGCAAAAAATAACAATCAATGATACCCAAATGCCAAGTTAAAGCATAACAATTTTACAAATACAAAAATAATATATATATTTGATTGGGAGATGATTAGCACCGATATACCTCTGTGTTTTTTGCATGGAGTTCGATCACGCCCGATCGGCTAGGCCATCTCCCCACGGACAATGTGGTTTGACATGTGATGCGAAAAAAAGGTGTTACAAAGAGTAGTACCACCATGTGCGTAACATGACGTACGATCTCCACCCGATCGACTAGGCCTCCTTTCCACATGTGCCGTGTGGGTTGATTTTCTCGTTCATAGCTAATATCAATCTCATTCCAATTAAGAGGAATAATCACAATTACATCAATATTTCAATATCATACCAACTTAGGGGAATAATTACAATCTACCCCTACACCAACAAGGGTAGTTTCGGGTGTGGGCCTTATGACCCACCATTCCTCGGATTGCTAATGATACTCCCAAAAATATTTTTTTGTTTTGCTTGCAATGGAAGCAAAAGTATAGATATATATTTATATTCACCTCATTACCTTTCACACTATATAGCCTCGTTAGTAATTTCAACCATTAACAACATCATTATTATTTCATTGTCCCTCTTGGCCATACTTATGATTCTTCTTTCATGGCACAGTGGCCGTTTTTCACATTTCACGCTTTCATTTCTTTACTTTACAGGATCATCAACATAAATATCAACATATAGAATATTCTAAAAACCACAATTTTAAGTTCATTAGTAGTGAAGGCTTTAAACACACTAGATCCCTTTTCAAAGTATGGAGCACAATGACTCGTAATCGCAACACAAGTAAAAACAATCATACGCGAGTAATACATCGTATCTTTTTAAATACTTCTTCACAAAAGGGTAACACACAATTTCCACCCTTGAGTACGTAAGACTTCAAATTACATTGGAAATATTTATAAAAGTGGGCATGGTGATTTATGATTTAAACACGATTTCAAATCAAATGCACTAGCTACAACAACCATGGTCACGTTTTTTATCTCACTCTAGTTATTTCACTTTCAAATGTCAGTAACAGTAAGAGCATTTGGTATTAAGGCCTTGAGCATGAATATGAACAATAGGGGTCTTCGGCGCATTGGGTTTTCTTTCATTATTGGGCATAACATCATGCAATTAAAAACATAATTGAAATCATAATATTCTGGCACATGGGTCACATTTGAAAACATTCCCGAAGGAGAGCACAATACGATAGGAGCATTAGGTACATATTTATAGTACATATCTTTCAACAGAAGTTTATTTGGAATAGTAACAGTTGTATAGGATAAATCGGAACATAAGAATTAGGAACTTGGGCCAACTATACTTGAAACTTACGGGAACATCATAGAATTCCATTCCAAAAGATAAGTTTAGCCAACATACCTTGCCCGAGCTTTCCTTACGTTACTACAACTCCCAAACACTTCTAGCAATAACAATCTATAGGAAGATAGCCAAAATCGGTTAATAATTAGAAGGATTCCCATGGTGTAACCCTCTCAGGAATTTTGTCAAACACCTAGTATGCAAAATAGACTACAAATCTCAACAATGGTAATCCCTTCCGCCCTCAACCAATTTCAACGAAACTTCCCAAAATAGTTCATTAACCCCACATCCTACATGCTATTGTCACATGCATGGCCTAGTTCCAATCCCACAATATACTTAGACCCTAAAATAACTTGCATGGGTGGTATAGGATAGGAACTTACCCGAATAGATGGTGGTCTAGTAAGTGGCTTCCCAGATTCTTGAATATTGGTGCAAGAATGGGTGCTTGGAATGCTAGGGCTTCCCCTTCTCTCTCTAAAATAATCTTATCTCTCTCGAAATTTACCATACATTCGTTTCAAAATGAGCCCAAAGGCTACTTATCAAAATAGGGTCGGAATATAAAACTAGGAAAATGAACCCTCCGAACTCAGATTTGCGGGCGCAGAATGGACCGCATAATAGATATGTGACTCGCAAACTGGATCGCAAAAATAATGCAAAACACTGGGCTGGTCTAGATCAGTCTGAGACAGGTCTGCGGTCCGCATACCCCTTATGCGGCCGTAGAATGGATCACATAATCACAATAAAATTCTTCATGCCAAATTGGCGATGGAAAATGCAGACCGCGAAATGGATATGCGATCGCAGAATAGACCGCAAAATGACCTTCAAAATTAAACCATTTTTCTTCTCAACTCTGTGACGGGTATGCGACCCGCAGTATGGATCTGCGGTCGTGAATGTGACCGCATAACTTGCCCTTCAGAAAACATTTCCACCAATACCTCAATGATTTCTTCAACCCACCAATACCTAGACAATTAACTACTACCTCTGTACACATCACCCTACCTCGGCACCACAAAACTTTAATACCTTGGATAAATTTTACGGGGCCTTACATCATCCCCCACTTAGGATCATTCCTCCTTGAATGAGAAGAAGAGTCCGCCCAGAACACTCAACATAATCCATTTCTCCTTTCACACATCATAGGCCCCCAATTTGACTAACTCCCAAATTTTCAGAAAATTTGGCAACGTCTCCCATGTAATTGGGCCTATCCACCTGCCATAGAACCACCAAAATAACTCCTAACAACACATACACAACTCAACAAAGCATCACAATATATATTAATAACACCGACCTCAACACTAAGGGCATTACATTAACAGAAGTAGTATCTTAACATGAACTGTACACATTTAAATCATAACACATAGAAAGTACCTTTTGAACCATATCCATTTGGCTCTACAAAGAAGTAAGAATATTTCCTTTCCACAACACTTTTGGCCTTCCAGGTGATCTACTCGACTCACAGACTTAGCTGTTGCACCTGGCGGAGGCAATGTCAACTTCCGGTCTCATCTACCAAGGATGATAATTAGGGACCTCTCACAAGCCAATTATCCTTTGACTTATCTTTAATAGCTCCCGCCAGAATGATAGACAAAGGACTTCTAACTACCTTCCTTGACATAGACACTTGAAACACCGGGTGCATAGAGGACCATGATAGGGAAACAACATACTCATAGCTTGGCCTATTTATTTTAAGATTCCATAAGCCCCAATGTGCGCTACACCTACTTTACCTTTATTAACAATTCACATAATATCTTCATGGCGAAAATCTTAAGAATAACCTGTTCACTTTCTTCAACTCTAAATATCTATATCAGACACCCAAACTAAACCCTTGGCGACCTTCAACCATTATTATATGATGTGGTAGAATGAATATGACTATAGAGTTCCTACCCAATATGTTCGATCACAGAATGATGCTTCTTCTTTGACATGCTGAACCTACTATTATCGGTAGATTTAATACAAGGAGTAATAACGGGGTTAGAGATTGAGCTGGAATTGTTAAGGAATTCATCAATATGCTAAGCAAGGCATTATAGGAGGTTATATCCTAAGGGATGTGAAGGTTACTAGCAATAGAGCTGACATGATTAATCATTGTGATGACATCATCAATTCGACAAATGGGACATGGAGTTCTGAAGTGGGAACCATGTACATGATAGCATGGGAACCATGTGCATGATCCCGAGATGCGTATGAACTGAGCCATTTCAGACATGTGACATATGGGAGGCATGATTGGGAGGATAAAGACATAAGCATCAGTTATTTTTAGAAGAGTGTGAGTTATGAAGGGGACAGTAACAATTGTTTCATTCCATATATCCCTTGTTTGGAAATACTAAGCCTCAAGGAGAAATAGCCAAGTGTGTGATACCAGTTGCCCACTTGAGCGTGGGGAAAATCGGTCACAAGCCCACGAGGTTGATCAATTGTGAGATTATTATTATTTTGGTAGCTTACCACTCTCCCGATAGTTGGTCTTATACTATAGGACTAGATATACGATTGTCTTGATCCTCAAACTAAATATGTTCATGATAGGGGCCTAAAAATCTAAAACATCTAATTTCAACCTTTCAAGAGTGGAACCACATAGCTAGCACATCTTAATATTGCGATAAAATCATCTATTGGATAGAGATAATGAACACTTTGCTATGAGCTAGACATGTTTCTGTAATAGTAACTCTCGGGCTGGACTACTCGGCCACTTCATGGGCAACTACAATACTATGAACAAAGTGATTTACTCACTGAGGCATAATCCAAGTGGACATGGAAGTTATACTAAGATGGGCGAACAATAGATATTCCAATGACAAATTTGTGAGAATCCCAAGTTTTAGAGGAACTTTATGCGGACAAATGACCTTTTCAATTGACATGTACCCATATGATAGGTGCTGAGATATGCTCTCATGTTACTAGGCAGTGAAAATGGTTTATGACAATGCTCATAAAGGGAGTACAGTGATTGTTCAACCTATATGAGTCACATGCACGGGATAGAGAGAGTGGCTCAAGAAGGATCTCAACACTAGGCTGCATTACATTGGATTTGATACCACATAGGTAATCTTTATGACGGTGCATGCATAAGCACAAGGGAGCAGAAGTTATCCATTTGAATCAGAAGGTTCTATAAGAAATTCAATAGGTAGTCCTTTGTTGAGAATTTAGGGAAGCAAGTGGAAAGTATTAGCCTAGGGTTATAACTCAATTCAAAGAAAACATTATAGAACTCAATTCCTCAAGAGGTTGCAAGTAAGATAATTGTGATAAAGATGCTTGACAAATGATACGTCTCATTGAAAGAGTAGATATAGAGAACGGCTCATAAAGCTATTATGGTTCTATCCCAAATTCCATAGCAACATCAGGATTGACATATGACAAAGTGGAACCGGGATTAATATGAGCATATACATCATGAGATTGGACAGTCAATATACCTATAACCACATCTGGAGAAGCCTTTGACTTTTGAAGCCTCCTCATAGCATAAAACTTATTAAGCCGTCCCGAGCTCTTGATACCACCCCTAGGTGCTCCACGCCCTGCGGGCGCTATATTGCCTCGAGCTGGGAGAGGTGTTGTAGATGTAGTAGCTGCAGAACTGGTTGGCTATGCCGTATCCCTGTTCATGCTCTGGCGAGACGAACGACAATCTCTTTGAATGTGACCCCTCATACTACACTCGTAGCATATATTGGTACCATAGTGACATACTCCCAAATGAGATATCCCACACTTTACACAACGGGGATGAGGTCAGCTAAACTGACTCGCCCCACTGACCTAATATTCACCCTTTTTGAATACATCATAAGCATCCCCCTTATCCTTCATCTAGGCCTCCAATATGGGAGTAAAAATCCCTGTACCAGTTTGCTGTGTAGTTATTTGGAATTTCCCAAACCTGCCACCCCTAACATGCTGCTGAGAATACTCACAACACGATTCCAAATATCCCTCCCCACATATTGGGAAGATCAGGAAGGTGTACCCAACCTAGGGAATTTTTTCTTCTTATGCGCCCTCTTTCCGCAGCCATAACATATTTCAAGAGTCATCCAGCATGTTCCCAGGTGACATTTCTTGCAAATCAAACAATCTTGTTCATTACTACCAACAACCCTCTTTCGTTTCTTAGATGCTCTCACCACACAATCCGATGGTGCGGTGACATTGGTAGGAACAAGGACACTTCCCTTAGAAACAAGTTCTTCCAATCCCTCCACGGCTTGACGCATTCTCCCAACAAACTCTTGTGCAATTTCCTCTAGATTCAATGGCGGGGTCATTCCTTCCTTGTTGCTTCGAACACGTGGATTACGCATCTGGAAAATGAGACATAACGAGGAAATTAGCTCCCTATCTTGGGCTCTATCGCATGATCTGGAGTATCAAAGAAGTGTGAAATTCCTAAATGTCCAAGTAGGCTCCCTGTTATAAATATGGTCGACAACACACCTATAACTACTCTACTAGACACGGCTCCGAGACATCCTATTACACTACTAAACCTTAGGCGCTGATACCACGTTTGTCACGCCCTGACCTCGGGGAGTGCGACCGACGCTCAACCAAGATAACATGGCCAAGCAGGCCTATTTGATGCCTTCTATCCAACCCATAAACAATATAAAAATCAATAACAAGAGATCTACATGAGAAGAGTAATGTTCTCCACATTCCTTTTCCATTATTCAAAGAGGTTCGTTTAAGATTTCCAAAATATTACTAGTTTATAGATGTGATAAAAACATGTTTGTCAAATACTAATACTTTTAGTTTAATTCACAAAACCAAACACCACCCACATTATGTCTACGGAGCCTCTAAGTACAACCGAAGAGTAATATGGAGTAGAGTAGGGCTCACCGAAACCTGTTGAATAGAGAGTTACTATGAATGAGGACCAAAATTGCCAGCTGATGAACCACCTGCATCCATTGAAGATGCAACACCGCTGACAAAAGGGATGTTAGTACATGTGGAATAGTACTAGTATGTAAAACTAAATGTCCTCTTTCGAAATAGTACGCCAATATTAGAAGGGGAAACACCATGGAAGCAACAAATAACAATCAATGATATCACAATGCCAAGTTAAAACATAAAAATTTTAAAATATGAAAATTATATATATATTTGGTTGGGATATCACTACCACTAATATACCACCGTGATTTTAGCACGGAGTCCAATCACGCTCGATCGACTAGGCCATCTCCCCGCGGACAGTGTGGTTTGACATGTCATGCAAAAAAGGTGTTACCAAGAGTAGTACCACCATGTGCACAACATGGCATCCGATCATCACCCGATTGTCTAGGCCGCCTTCCCACATATGCCGTGTGGGTGACTTTCCAATTCACATATAATATAAAACTCATCCCAATTAAGGGGAATAATCACAATCACACCAATATTTTAATCTCATCCCAAATAAGGGGAATAATCACAATTCACCTCTACACCGGCATGTGTAGTTTCTGGTGTGGGCCTTATGACCTACCCTTCCTCGGTTTGCTAATAATTCTCCAAAAACATTTTTTTTGTTTTAAACACAAGGGAAGCAAAAGTACAAATATATTTTTATATTCACCTCACAATATAATCTCATTATTAACTTCAACCATTCACAATATCATTATTATTTCATTGGCCTTGTTGGCCATACTTATGATTCTTCTTTCATGGCAGAGTGGCCGAATTTCTCATTTCAAGCTTTCATTTATTTACTTTCAAGGATCATCAACATTAACATCAACATATTGAATATTCCGAAAATCATTACTTTATGTTCATTAGTAATGAAGGCATTAAATACATTAGATCCCTTTTCAAAGTATGGAGCATAATGACTTGTAATCACAACACAAGTAAAAAGAATCATAAGCGAGTAATACACTGTATCTTTTTAAATACTTCTTCACAAAAGGGTAACACACAATTTCCACTCTTGAGTACGTAAGACTTCAAATTACATTGAAAATATTTATAAAGTTGGGCATAGTGATTTATGATTTAAACACAACTTCAAATCAAGTGCACTAGCTACAACAACCATGGTCACGTTTTATATCTCACTCTAGTTATTTCACTTTCAAATGTCACTAACAGTAAGAGCATTTGGTATTAAGGCCTTGAGCATGAATATGAACAATAGGGGTCTTCGGCACATTGGGTTTTCTTTCATTACTGGGCATAACATCATGCAATTAAAAACATAATTGAAATCATAATATTCTGACAGATGGGTCACATTTGAAAACATTCTCGAAGGAGAGCACAATACGATAGGAGCATTAGGTACACATTTATAGTACATATCTTTCAATAGAAGTTTATTTGGAATAGTAACAGTTGTATGGGTTAAATCGGAACATAGGAATTAGGAACTTGGGCCAACCATACTTGAAACATACGGGAACATCATAGAATTCGATTCCAAAAGATAAGTTTAGCCAACATACCTTGCCCGAGCTTTCCTTACGTTACTACAACTCCCAAACACTTCTAGCAATAACAATATATATAGGAAGATAGCCAAAATCGGTTAATAATTAGAAGGATTCCCATGGTGTAACCCTCTTAGGAATTTTGTCAAACACCTAGTATGCAAAATAGACTACAAATCTCTACAATGGTAATCCCTTCCGCCCTCAACCAATTTCAACGAAACTACCCAAAATAGTTCATTAACCCCACATCCTATAAGCTATTGTCACATGCATGGCCTAATTCCAATCCCACAATATACTTAGACCCTAAAATAACTTGCATGGTTGGTATAGGATAGGAATTTACATAAATAGATGGTGGTCTTGTTAGTGGCTTCCTTGATTCTTGAAGATTAGTGCAAGAATGGGTGCTTAGAATGCTAGGCCTTCCCCTCTCTCTCTAATATACTCTTATCTCTCTTTAAATTTACGAGAAATTCTTTTCAAAATGAGTCCCGAAGGCTATTTATCAAAATGGTGCCGGGTTATAAAAATAGGAAAATGTACCCTCTGAACTCATGTCTGGGGTCGCGGTATGGACCGCATAATAGATACGCGGCCCGTAAAATGGGCCGCGAAAACGATGCCAAGAACTGGGCTGGTCTGGACAGGTATGCGACTGGTCTGTGGTCCGCAGACCACTTATGCAGCCGCAGAATGGAACATCAAATAATCCAACAAAATTCTTTATGCCAAATTTGTGATGGAAAATGCTGACGGCTAAATGGATATGCGATCACATAATGGACTATAAAACGACCTTCAAAATTCAACCATTTTTCTTCTAAACTCTGCGACGGGTATGAGGCCCGCATAATGGATCTGCGGTCGCAAATTTGACTGCATAATTGGCCCTTAAACAAAGTTTTTCCACCAAAACCTCGATGCATTCTTCAACCCACCAATACCTAGAATATTAACTACTACCTCCGTACATATCACCCTACCTCGGCACCACAAAAGTTGAATCCCTTGGCAAATTTTATGGGGCCTTACAAGAAATTAGTATGGGCTAGTGAACAAGCTAAACCAAACATGAACTAGGGACCGAAGGATATGATAATCGTTGGCCTCGTGTGAATATTAGAGATCGCGTTCTGGCAATAATAGATTGGACAACAGAAGAGTCACCTTTGAAGGTCTTTCATGAAGACATTTTTCTAAAGCAAGCAGTGTGAGCAGAGTTAAGCTTAAGGAGCTAAGGGTGAAAACTACAATAGGTGTCACCCTCGTGCATAAGGAATTCAGTTATCCCTAGTACAAAAGGGTTACCGTAAGGCGAGTAAGATGTTAGTGAAGATGTGGAAAAAAAATGCCAAAGATGAAGAGGTAATTATGGCATAGTAAAAGAAGAATGTTGTAAAAAGGCGAAAGGAATGAGATTGCATTTATTCAGATCCCCTACAAATATGATATGACTCCAGAACATTATGCAAGCACGACACTGGGGATAGGCAGTAAGTGTTTCCGCACCAAGTGTTATTGATAAATAAGTGCGAATAAACACTTGATACATAAGGATCCAGTATGAGAGGTAAGTTAAGATAAAAAAAAATAACCCAAGAGAGATTACACAGAATATAGATATGAGAATGGAGAAACGAGTAGTTAGCAGTTGATTCAGTAAGAGTCTAGTTATGGCTAGATAAGAAGATACAGATAAATCAACAGATCGTTCAAGATATACATAGTGAAACCTAACATAGGGAATTTAGTCTCGCAGATATGATGAGATCGTGATCCTTGAGAAATATTAAGATAAGAGTTGGGGTAGTTAAAGGTACCATATAATGTTACGAAAATAAAAGAAGGTGCCACCAGGGAGATAGTCAAAATTTTAGTACAAAAGAAACCCCACGAGCACAAGGACACAGATGTATGTATCTAAGGATAATTATAGGTGAGTATGAACATAAAAACTTTCTTTGGGTTTACGATGTAATAAGCTTGCAGCTTTACAGGAGTCAGAGGGTCTCCCCTATGTACCACAATAAAAGACTAGTTGAAGAAATAAGAAAAAAGGCTTTGACCTAAGCATAGTGACCGAAAGAAGAAATTATCTTGTAACAACAGTCTCACTATAACATTGTATGCACTCCATATGAAAGTGGCACCTATCGTGACTAATGAACGAGAAGTAAAAATCAAAAGTAATATTCGAGATCATATGGGTTGCATGGAATTCCAATATGTGTGGGAACTAATATAAGCCAAGTCTTTATGCAAAAAGTGACAGAATGACTAGGAAAAGTAATTGCTTACATTTAAAGACAACTGAGAAGGCATAAAAGGAAATCTATGGTGCTAGTAAGTTAAAGGACTATTGCGAGTAGTATAAATAGATATGTGTAGGTCGCAGGCTAAAGTATGGTAGAGCGATAAGGTTTTTAGTAGATAGGAGTAAGGATAAGAAAAGGTGAGTGAGAAGGTAACAAGAATAAGTAAGGCCTCAGAATTAAGCCCATCAAAACAAGAGAACCTATGGTATTCATAAGTTATAAAAATCTTAGTATAGACTGAATGAAGTCAAAAGAGTTTGAAACTAGTAGCTTTTAGAAGAGATGGAATGCTGCCCTGGTAGTAAAGTAAGGGTGTAATTGTGAAAAATGATAAGAGGCTGACATTTAGGCCTTTGATTGAGTAATGCGTTAAAGAAAAAGTATTTCGTGAATTGCAGGGGATTACAATACCACCCACCCATAAGATAAATAATATTGGGTTGCTATGAAATATGGTTATTGAAGTATAGTATCATCCCTGGGTGGATCAGATAAAATCACTTCATATGTTCCTCGATGAGACATGAGCCCTCATGACAATATATTACGTGAGAGATTTTAACTGATGAGTGGTAAATTATAGCTCAGCATTAAGGTGAATTACGAATAGATGGATAAAAGTTGCAGTATGAGAGGAGATTAGGATGTTATTCTTTAGCTGAATAGTAATATGGAAACATTAAAGGACTAAATTTATACATATAGGATAAGTAGTAAAAGAGTAACATGGAGTTGGGTAGCAGACCTCGATAATAATAAACCGAAGTAAGAGTTATGATATAGTATGACCTACCTAAATTTATTAAAGCTATAAGCATAGATAACTGAGGCTATGAAACAAGATATAGTAATAGTCGTAAGTTCGACAAAGTAGCAAGCGAAGAACTTCAATAGATTCCTAGAGAGACGGCTTGTCTTAGTTTTGTATATGTTCGCAAAGTGAGACCTAGAGATTGGCTAAAATCTATAAGGAAAAAGAGAGAAAAGTTGCGTTGGCGCACATACAAGGACAAAGTCGCACAAACTGCATGACATATGGTTGGAATAGTTACGAGATTGGAAGAATTCCGACCACAAGTCGTGGTGTGAGAAAGAGGCCTAAAAGGGAAAATGCCCTGGTGTTTGGATTTATCCATAGAACAGTTGCCTAGATAGCAAGGAAAGTATTCAATAATTTGTAAGAGCTATAGGTTATGACGCTAATAAGCGCATCTGTCAACATTCGAGGACGAATTTTCCAAAGGGGGGAATGATGTTAAACCCCATGTTTTCATACGTGAGAGTATGTCGTAAATCAATTGATGAAAGCTCAGAAATAAAATTATATTTGGAAGCATATAAATTAAGTTAATCATGTTACCTTGAAGGTTACAAATATTTAAGATAATCAATAACAAGTACCAAGAGGGTTGGAAGGCTTAGAACTAAACAAATTGAAGAAAATAAGTTTTCGGAAGTCGACAAGTTGGGTATGTCAAAATATGTACTTTTGGGGTGAGACTAGAGTGATTAACATCATAAGGAGGTTGTTTTATGAGTTATAATAGTTGTATGATATTCATATGTTGAGTTTTGAAGTCAAGAGAGTTGTGGAACAAAAGTTGGCAAAGGTCATCACAAGTTACATTCATAAATGTGTTAAAAATTATGTGAAATGTAGCAGAGAAGTTCTCTCAATATAACAAGGACTACGAGGTGATCCACCTATAAAATTGAATTTTTAGGATTCTAGTTTCCAATCCATTAAACCTTTCATTGATACTATATTGGATTAGAGCGATATTCGCATTTTCGCGAGACTGCGGAAGCAGCTCCCTATGGGACCTACTTAGGCGGTTGAGATATCTTGATATATATGTGATGCCTAAAACCCATTTGAACTCATTGTATTTCACTCTATTCAGACCATAGACACCTAAAAACTTCTCTCAATGTTCTCTCATAACCCAAAACCGAATCCAAGGGCAAATAACATAAATCAAGTGTCGGGAATCCCGTGGCGCTAGTGAGTTTCTTGTTCTTCTTGTGGTTACTTATTTTGGTTTGGTTCCAGCTCCTGTCGGGAGTTGTTTAAAGTGTTTTATGTTCTGTAAAATACTCTCCCAAGGTTTTTATATCTACCCTAGGTGATTTCAAGTCTTCCAAAGTGATTCTAGTGCCGAGAAACCCGAATTGATTGCTAGTTTCGCTTCCTTGTTCTTGTGGCTGCGTTGGAAGGATATTCATGGTTAACTAATCTCAAATTGGAGTTGTTAATATTTTTAAATGCAAGGATCCTCTTACTATATATTTATTTAAGTTTATCCAAGTTACAGCTAAGTCGATGAAGCTAGAACTTGTGATATATCGATCGAAAGGCTTATTAGTAATGCTATTGATTGTTTGACTATTTGTGAGGTTTTCTTGCAGAGTTTTATTGATGGATAAATTATGGAATAATCTGAGTTTATTGTGTTGTTATTATCAATATTTACCTGAATATTAATAAGAGGAAAAAATTTCAAAATATTGTGTTATTAGACATGAACCGAGCTTGCCGCACAACGTGTTATTGTGCGGGTTGTGAGCTGTTTGTTGACTTTTAGTAATTTATGGGATGTAGTAAAAACAAGGGAGGTGCTGTCCATTTTCTTGTATAATATTGGTTTCGAAATATGATAGTTACAATGCTTATATGATGACGACGACGAAATAGGTTTACTCATTGTAGACGTAAGAAAATCATATTGAGCTTGGTTGACGATTGGAGAGAATATGTCAAAGGTATGTTAAGGCACTTCCTTATTTCTTTTGGCATGAGCTAAGTGAAATGAACCTAAATGATATGCTATTTCATAACGGATCTACACCTAAAAGTTGTTCTTTCCTTATAAAGTTATTCTAATCTAGTATGTACGATCCTTGAATCCTATTGAGGTTCATATTAATGGTATGGATGTCCATAATGTTAATCGAAGGTGCTACGACCTTACATCACTCCGAAAGGTTTAGAATGTGATTTTATGCGTCCAACATGAATTATATATATGTATCTATTTTAGTCTGCCGAGACATGCTATAGTCGGTTGGGTACGACACCTATTGTGCAACCAATGATTATATGGGTTTTACAGAGCTCCACGTGGCCGTGTACGATTCTACCGAGCCTTACGATGGACGGGAACATTTTTACCGAGCCTATTACGGCTGCGTACGGTATGATGATGATGATGCCCATAGAGGCGTATGTTTTTAGAAGTGTATATATATATATATATATATATATATATATATATATATATATATATATATATATATATGTATCATGCATTTCATGTCAGTCGCCCTCAAAGGCACTCAGATGTTACATGTTGTATATTCTCTATTTCTCTTTACATTACTGTTCTTATTTATGCTTTCCTACCTTACGTACTTGGTATTTTATTTGTACTGACGTCTCTTTTTCCTGGGGACACTGCCTTTCATGCTCGCAAGTCCGAATAGATAGGTTGACAGTCTTCCTAGTAGGCTATCAGCTCAGCGGAAGGTATTGGTGCACTCAATTATTTTCAGAGTTGCTTATTTGGTCAGTATGCTTCGGACATGTATTCATTATTTTGGCGGGGCCCTGTCCTCACCTTTAGGACCTTTATGTACTTTAGAGAGTTGTAGATAGATGTCATGTATATGGATACTTATATGTCCTTGTTGGCCTATGTTTTGAGTGTACCAATGATCATGTCGGCCTTATAAGCCCGTATGTCATATGTATAAGCTTGTATATCATGTTGGGTCGTCCTATATCGTGTATTCCCTTATATTTTATTCTGATTATTTCATGACGGCCTTTTCAGCTCATTTAGCCATGATTGTACGGTAAGAAAGATATGTTACGTTGGTACTAGGTTGAGTAAGACACCGGGTGCCCATCGCGACGGCCCTTCGATTTTGGTCATGACACTCCAAGTAGGCTAGCTTGACCGAGTTATCTTTGTTGAGCGCAGGTCCTGCTCGCTAATGTTGGGGCGCGACAAGCTTAGTATCAGAGCCTAAGGTTTTAAAGTATCTTAGGATGTATCTGAGCCAAGTCTGATAGAGTCCTTCTTATCTGTGAGAAGTCGACCACATCTATAATTAGGAGGCTACTTAGGCATTTAGCAATGTCACCCTTCTTTGGCATTCTTGAACATGCAATAGAGCTTGATTATAAGACTGTCCTTTTAACTCATGCGTCATTCTAATTTTTATCACATGGTACCTAGGAAGAAGGCAAATAATAGAAGAAGGGAAAATGCCACCCCAAGAATTGCAGATGATGTAGGGCTCGATGCTATAGGTGTGCACATAAAGGGTTAAGGCACTCCCCCAACAAATGCATCTCCCACGTCAAGTACCCTTGCTGAGATTCCGGCTAAGAATGTACCGACGCCTCCCGCAATTGATACTCCAACTCCACCTCCAGTTTCATTCCCCGGTCCTAGTACTTCAGATTAAGACATTAGGAAAAACATTCAGTTGTTGACTCATATTAGTGCTTCCCAAGCTCATAGATTGAATGCTACATAAATACTTCCAATCATCAAGGGGATTCAGCTAGCTCCGGGGTGAACAGATTCCTACAGTTTCATTCTTCTGTACTCACAGGTACTAAGCCCAAGGAGGAACCACGTGAGTTTATTAATGAGATGCACGTCTCTCTGCGTTTCGTATGTCGTTTATACAAAAATAGTGGAACTGGCCTCTTACCACCTGAAGGAAGTGGCGTATACTTGGTATATGTTATGGAAAGAGTCCTGCCTAGATGGTGACCCTCAAGCTAAGTGGAAGGAGTTCACTTATGCTTTTATTGATCATTTCTTGCCCGATAAGACTAGTGTAGCCCGTTACGCTAATTTAGAGAGTTAAAAGAATGGTAATATGAGTGTGTGGGAATACCACCCGAAGTTCGTGAATCTTTCAAGTTATGCTTCTTACATGTTTCCTACCATTGAGGCTAGGGTGCGCCGATTTGTGCAGGGACTTAATCCTTTGGTAATCAGTGAGACCTCCATAGTCTCGTTGAACTATAATATGAACCACAGCAAGATGATGGCATTTGCTCAAGCTACAGAGACCCGATAATTAAAAAGCACGATAGAATAGGACAATAATAAGAAGGCCCAGTCTACGGGTAATTAAAGTGGCTCTTACAATGGTGGTGGTAGTGGCAGTGTAAAGGAATCGTTCAGGTGAGGGTCAACCGGATCGTCATAGTCAGTTGCTCAGTCTTCAGCTACTACACCATTATCAGGGCTCGATCAGCAGCAGTGGGGTCGTGTCAGGCCGAACAAGGGAAATACGGGATCTTAGCAGCAGGTTCAATCAAGTAGGAACTTTCAGCCAGAACAGAGGCCCTTATGCTTTAAGTGTGGGAGGCAGTATCCGAGAATATGCCACATGGCCTCATGTGTATTCTATGAATACGGTCAAAGGGGCGATATTTAGAGAGACTACCTCTCATCTTGCCAGCAGCCAGTAATGGTATGGCACAACCGGCCTATTTAGAGGCTACTACTTCCATATCACCTCCATCCTCTCTTATAGGGTACTCCGGCACCAACAGGGCATGGTGCAGCTAAAGGTATTACACGGGGTTTGGGAGGGTCTGGTATGTTCAATGCCATGATTAGTCGCAAGAGTTCTGAGGCTTCTCCAGATATTGTCACATGTATATTCACCATTCAATATCATGATGTGAATGCTCTTATAGATACCAGTTCTACATTATCATATGTCACTCCTTACGTTTCCATGGAATTCAGGATAGAATGGCCATGCGGGTTTATAAAGATTGTACTGTCACAATGCCTGGTCGATACACCACAGCTGACCTCATCGAATTGGTGATGGTTAATTTTTATGTGATAATAGGGATGGACTGGCTTTACTCGTGCTTTGCTAAGCTTGAGTCTCGAAGGGAGATGATGTCGTGCCAAAGGATAGGTTTATTTCTTACCTTATGGTAATGAAGATGATCAACAGGGGATGTATCTACCACTTGGTCAGGGTCACAGACACAGATGTCGAGGCACCGACACATCAGTCCATACCAGGTGTGAATATATTTTTGAGGTCTTTCCTAATGAGATTCCTGGAATTCCCTGAGATAGGGAGATTGACTTTGGGATCGATATTTTGCGGGGTATACAACCTATATCAATTCCACCCTACAAAATGGTCCCGGCAGAATTGAAAGACTTGCTAGAGAAATATTTCCTCCGACCACGTGTGTTTCCAAGGGGTACATCAGTTCTCTCTATAAGGAAGAAATATGGCTCATTGAGGATGTGAATCGACTACCGACAACTCAATGAGGTCAAAATCAAGAATAAGTACTCATTGCCCAGGATATATGACTTATTTGATCAATTGCAAGGTGCTAAGTACTTGAGGTCAGAGTATCATCAATTGAAGAAAAGGGAGAAGGATATTTTGAAAACATACTTTAGGACTCGGTATGGGCACTTTGAATTTCTGGTAATATTTTTCGGGCTGGAGAATTCCCTAGCAGCTTTCATGGAACTTATGAAACGCATCTTCAACCCTTTTCTTGATTCATTTGTGATAGTATTCATCGACGATATCCTTGGGTATTAGGGAAGTCGATAGGACCATGCCGAACATATCATGGTAGTTTTGCAAACACTGGATCAAGTCCATGTCTCGACCCAAATCCCACCAAAGGGGTCGTGATGGCACCTAACTTTCAAGACTAGGTTACTCAATCACATCAAAAATATTAAACCGTAAAAACATGATATAATAAGACTATATTGAATAAAACATCAGAAATAATGATAACGTAAGCCAAAATGGAAATACACAATACAACTCACCAAAACCAGGTATATAGAGTCATATGTTCTAAATCGAGTACATAAGAAATCTCAGATAAAATACTGATTCAATGTGAAAATAATAGTATCAACATAAAGAATGAGACTCTAAGGGACTGCGCCGGTCATGTAGCACTAACTTGAATCCTCACAAATATCGCGCTCTCTCTCTCTCTAAGCTCCCTGCCTCCAACACCCAAATCTGTAAAACAATATACATAATTTTAGTAAGAGGACACCACAATCAGTACTCAGTAAGTATCATGACTAACCTCGGTGATGGATTGACAAGGTTTGTGCCATGTGATACTCACTTGTCAAAAGAACACGCGCAATATGTCAATAACCAGAAACAACAATATGTAGTGAAAACCAATACCAACAATCTTGTTAAAACATGTGATAACTACTCGGCTTAGGATAAATCCATATTTGACAAACAAATCATCAAGTAGAAATAGAGGAATATGATAACATGTCAAATACAACTTACAAACTTATTGAAATACATGACAATGTTTAAAGAATGTATGTATATGGTTAAGAATGTCACACTCGTACCACCATATAAACCTCATCCAATTGCCTTTCTTATATATCCACATGTGCAACAAGAATCATGAAATGCCACCCTTATTCTGCAACATGTGCATAGTCAAGATCGCCACCCTTACGTCACATGTGAAAACCCAAGAACGTCGCCCTTATTCCGTAACATATGGAAAACAATAATCACTATCTCATGGAATATACCTTATGCCAACACCCAATCAATCCACCAAATATGTACACATGTGCCATAATAATCAAAATACAATAGGCAAAATTACAATTGAAGACATAAGCTCATAATTTGAAAACTAGATGCACAAGGATATGACAATTAATAAAATGAGGATGGGTGTTCAAATATCTTTCCTGAATACAACAATATCAATTGTAACAATCAAGTTCATGTAGTCACAATGTAATTAAACATGTTTCATGTAAATCATGTCATAAAAAATAAGGCATATTAGAAGCCAAAGGTCTAATCCATTAAAAACACACATAACCACGTGCACATGCTCGTCAACTGCGTATACGTCATTTTTCACATAACAGAATTAGGAAAATAAGTGTCATATTCTAAGGGGTATTCCTCCACATGAGGTTATGCAAAATACTTACCTCAGGAAGCTCAAATCAATCCTGTACTATATCCTTTCCTTTAAAAATCACCTCCGTCCGACTCAAATCTAGCCAAAACAACTCAATAACATTCAACAATGTTATAGGAATCAATTCCAAATAATAAATTCCCAATCCTTATCCAATTCCCCAAAGGTCATCAAAAAGTCAACTCGGAGACTACACAGTCAAAATCCGATTCAAGGGGTAGATCCCAACTACCAATAACCCCAAGAGTCAAAAAGGTGATTAGATTCCAAGATCGAGTCCAATTTGACTCTCAAATCACCAAAATTTATTTCTAAAAACAAATTAAAAACCCCTTAAAAATCCCCTTCCAAATTCCATGATTTAGGTGTAAATATTTGTGGGATATCAAGATATAATATCACAAAGAAGTGACAATCGCTGACCCACCTGCCTTGTGTGAAAATCCTCTTCAATAATTGCCCATCTCCAAGTGTAGGGTTAAAAATATGAGAAAATAGGTCTAAGTCCCAAAATACCTTCTGAATAATAAGTTGTGTAATTCACAATTGTGACAAGGGGTTTGCAATTCTGAGCCTCACAAATGCGAGAAATGGCTCGCAAATGCGAAGTGGATCCCTCTGTTTCAGATATTGCAATTGTTGTTACATCCCACATTTTCACATGTAAATTTGTGTCATGAAGTAATCTACATAAGCTCAGAGATCATGAATATTCTGAAGTTCACGAGTGTATAGAATTACGCATACTACATGTTGGAGGGTTTAGAAGTTAAACGAATAGAAGCAAATACGTTTGATAGAAAGTTGGCAATTTGGGAATATTATAACCCGTACTCTAAGGGTGAGACTGGGTGATTAAGTTGATAATATTGTTAACTTATCAGGTATTTTTGTTGTATGGTATTCGTGTGTTAAGTGTTGAAGTCAAAAGAGTTATGAAATAAAAGTCGACAAAAGTTGTCGCAAGTTACGTTCATAATTTTACTAAAGACTTAGTTCTAGTTCTAACAAGAATTCTCTCAATGTAATTTGATTTACGGGAAGATCCATACATTAAATCGAATATATATGAGTCTAGTTTATAACTCATTAAATCGTTCGTCGATACTACGTTGGAGTAGAGAGATATTCACATTTTTGCGAGACTGCCCAACCAACTCCCTTTGGGACGCACAAGGTCAGTTGAGGATTATCTTGATATATAAAGTTGTGACCTTCGTCTCCAAGCCTCATTTTTGACCCAGATCTGACCTAATACTCTCTCTAGATGTTCTAAAGCTATCCTTAGTGTTTAGAAACCAAATTAATGGTGGAGAAGGTGAAACAAGTGGATTCAAGCCTTAGGAACCCGAACTACTCGATAGTTTGCCGCTCTCTCTCTTCGTGGACGATTGACGAAGATATAGCAACGGATTAAGCTCTGAAAATTGGGTAATTGAGGTGCTATAAGGTATGTTCTTCACCCCTCTCCTCGGGTTAAGTCATTTTTAGGCTATAGCAAGCCTAGATGTTGAAGGAAAACTTGTTAAACTTGAAGTTGGAAGTATGTTTGAGCTGTTGTGCGTATGAGACTGTTTTGGAATGTTTTTGAGCTAGGATTCAGCTGCTTATTTATGTAATATCTTGGATGTTATGTTTTGATGTTTTTATTGTTACTTTTTGGATTAATTTGAATGGGAAGGAAGTAATATATGTGCTGCCCAATATTTTGAAAATCGTAGGTGTATTGTTGTTTATTGTTGGACAGTTTGGGATGCTCAATATGAGTGATGTTGATGTTATTTGGGCTATCTGGTGATTGATCTAACTTATGGGAAGTCATATAAATAGGGGAGGTGTTTTCCGTTTTATTGTAAAATAGGTTGTGGTCGATATATAATAGTTACGACGCTTAAATAACAACGATAGGCCGTGAAATTTACATAGCTTGAGGTTGGGCAGTGTATACAAGATATGTAGGGCTATCCAAAGATACTCCACTCTTAGAAGCTAGCAGTACTTACGTTGTTTTCCTTCTAATGGAAAGATTGATGTTGATGTTGCTTATCTTATTCTTATGTATCAATTATTATTGGTATCTCCCGATTCCTATAAGATTCATGATTATGAGTAAGCTATAATAACATATATGGAGGTTGCCGACCTTATGCCGCTCCAAAAGTGTCAGAGTGTGATTCCACGAGTCCAACATGCATTATATATATGTGTCTATTTTACTCTACCGAGTTACGATATAGTCCGCTGAGTACAACACCTATTGTGCAAAAACTGTTCATTTGGGTTTTATCGAGCTCCACATGGCCGGGTACAATTCTACCGAGCCTTATGATGGTCGGAAAAATTTATCGAGCCAATTACGGTCGGGTACGATATGATGATGATGATGATGCTCACAGACGCAGATGTTTTAAACGCGCGTGTGTGTGTGTGTGTGTGTATATATATATATATATATATATATATATATATATATATATATATATATATATATATATATATATATATATATCTTGCATTTCATGTCAGTCGCCCTCAGATACACTTAGATGTTATAGGTTGTATCTTCTCTATATATCTTTACATTACTGTTCTTATCTATGCTTCATGTCTTACATATTCAATACTTTATTTGAACTGACACCTATTTTATTTGTGGATGTTGCATGTCGTGCCGTAGGTCCTAATAGATAGGTTGACGGTCCTCCCTATTGTCTATCAGTTCAACAGGAAGTGTTATTGCACTCCACATGCCTCAGAGTTTCCTTTCGAGCCAATATACTTATGTACATATGTTTATGGGTATGACGAGGCTTATCCCGACCTTATGATGTTTATGTATTCCTTAGAGGCTTGTATATGGATGTCATGCATAGACGTTTTGTTCAGCCTAGTAGGCATGTGACCTCATGTACATCATTTTTGGGTTGTCCATTATCGAGTATTCTTTATGTTATGTTTGGGATATCTCATGACAGCCCCTATGGACCATTTACGCATGATAGTATGGCAAAGGATACCTTACGATAGTGCTCGACAAGTAAAGCCTGAGTGGCCGTAGCGGCCCTCTAGTTTGGGTCGTGACAAATATGGTATCAAAGCAGGTATGTCCTAGGGATGTCTATAAGCCGTGTCTAGAAGAGTTGTTTATGGGTTTGTTGCGTGCCACATGTATAAACAGGAGGCTACGAGACATTTAGGGTGGTTACTTTTCCTTCATGTTCTAGATCGTGCGATAGAACCGAGTCATAAGGAATTAAAATTTAACCCTAATACTTTTTGTTTTAAAGCTGAGAGATGACTTCCAGTGGAAGGACTACAGGTGAACCAAGGGCTATGACGAATATGGAGGTGGGAGTAAGTTACTCCATTGAGACAGACCCGTCTATGGTTATGTCCTCTATTGAGATGGACCCATCGGAGATTATGCCCTTTGTCGAGAAGGAAGGAGGGCAACACAAGTGTTGACTAGATCAATGGATCCATGTACCCCATGCTATGATGGCTATCCAGAGGATGTAGGGTCTTCTATGGAATTGAGAAGTGCATGGTCTTGGGAATCAGTTAACCAGAATTTGCCCGTGTCAATAGAACAAGACCCAGAAAAGGGTATTGGTCGGAACATGAGGGTTAGAATAATGGGTACTTTTATAGGATTCCCAAGTGGTGACAAATAACAAGTGGAAGGACAACGGATTGGAGGACTTTCTCCATTTATGTTAGAATTGTTTGTGCCAAATTAGGGCTCCAGGATAGGGCCATGGCAAGGTTCACATGCATCGAGATCTCGGTAGCAGAGAGAGTTATAATGGAAGGTATACTTACCGTTTTAATAAAAATATCTTTATACTATTGAGTGTGATCTTGAAATATCATATGTTATATTGTGATGATAATTCATAAAACTTTGGCGGTACGGCTTAAGAGGGTAAAGAGTAATCTTAAAGGGAGAGATTTAGATGGGATTTTCAGTTGATAGTTAAGACCATGCTTATATTGCGGTGAAGGGTAAAATATGAGTGATTGACTAGTAAGGTAACGATATGTTTAGATAAAGGTTGTGTTTTCCTTATAAAGGGATCACGAAAAGTATACGTATATGTGGTAGATTGATAGTTAATGTTCATCTACGCAAATGTAAGTAATGAGTATTGTGAGTGATTAATAAGATGCAAAATGCATAGAAGTTTGAGGTGAGGTACAAGTAATGGAATGAGAAATAGATCATGGTTTATAAGAATTACGGTGTTTAACGTCTAATAATAATATGATATAAAGATACGAGATTCTTACAATGGTAATTACATTCTTTTTTATGCCAGTAATGATTAAAAGGTATAGATAGGGTTAAAAGGTAACGTTTGATACTCGATGAGTTATAACGCGATAGAAGTAGTAAAGGCGAACAACAAGGACATGATAGGAAAGTATCTCGGGAAACCCTACAGTTAGAGGGTTAAGCAACAGAGATATATGAGATGACCACAAATAAGATTACCTAAGGCAGAAGGAATTAGAAATGGAAGAATATCACATGATGCTTTAGAATAAACATAAGGCAAAATGTTAATGAAGGACTAATTAAAAACCAAATGGAACACGACAAGTAAAGACAAGGAAACTATGAAGAGAAATGGTGACGACAAGACTCGAAGGAAAGCTTTAATTGTGTGACATCATGTCGTGTAGTTCTAAGAACATACCTTGCTAGCCAACTAGACTAGTAATTTACTTAAAGGACAAGTTCTCGCAAGCCCAACTTAATGGGTGTATCGCCTTAAATCAATAGTAAGAAAGTGAAGTAACTATGTAAATATAACTTATTAGAGATTGATATTTCAAAGACATAATGGTTCTAACGTTAGCAAGTACCTAAAGGAATGTAAGGCCCCGTGAAATATTTTCTAAAAACTGGGGTTCCGTGATGCCGGGGTAGACGTAGAGGTTAATAATAGTAGCTCGTTGCAGTTCGAACCTTTTGAATTGAACAGTGTGTTTGGGAGTTGAAGAAAAATATTTGGCAGAGACAGGCATTTCTGCGGCCCATTATGCGGCCGCATAATCACTCTGCGACTGCATAATGGCCGCAGAGTGAGGCAGTCTTCTGGGCCATTTTTTATGTCAATTTCACGGCCCATTATGCGACCGCAAAACTATTTCACCGGCCGCACTCTGATCGCATATCCTGCTTTGAGATTTTTGAGGAGGGAGGTTCTGCGGCGCATTATGCGACCGCAGAACAGGTGTGCGGGCCGCATAACAAATGTAGACCCAGAGACATTTTTCAATTTTTTTTGGCACCAAATTGTGCGGCCGATATGCGGACCGCATATCCATTTTGCGGTCGCATATGCGACCGCAGATCCTGTTTCGGGGCTTCATTTTTGGGGTTTTTAAACCCAACCCTATTTCATTAAAACATATGCTATAGTCCATTTTGAGCAAAATTTCCGATACTTTTAGAGTCAGAAAGAGTGCTTAGAGTGGGGGAGTAACCTTCAACCTATTATCCATTAATTCTTGCTCAATCATTGAAGATTATCAAGAAAGTCCTCATCCTAAAGGTAAGAATCTATGCCCTTGCTCTTAATTTGGAAAATCTACTAAAAGGGAAGTAATTAGCAAGGCAATATTTGGGTGTGGAAGTTGTTATCTTGCATGCATATGTTATCAAATAATGTAGGAAGGTTGTGAGCTAAAATGGTAGAGAATGGGTTGAGTGATGATGGAATTTTTCGTAAAAGGGCCTTAAAAACCTTAATGCACGCCCAATGCTTGTTTACATGCTCAAATAAGCTAGGATCATGATCATCTTCCTAAGTTTGGTTCAACTAGTTATATTTCTAAAATAGATTGAAGTTTTTAAGAATTCCGGAATGTTTTAAAGGTTTAAGGAAGATCAATTGAGGTATGTTGGCTAAACCCCTCTCTTTGAATCGAATCCCACGGTGTTCATATAAATTATAAAAGACCCTAGTTGATCATTATGAAATCGGTTATCTCGAGTAATCTTGTGTTGAGAGATACATGTTCAATATGTATTTCAAATGCATTTATTCATGCCATGTTATCTTTTGAGTATATATATATTCAAAGTGTGGTTGTGTGTATTATAATTGTTACGATTTCAAGTTATGCTTGAGTGAAGGTTATCATGCAAAATTATGTGAAAAAAATCTCTATATTTCTAGGACTCTTAATTACCCTCATGTGTGCTTAAAATCCTTGAATTGAATAGTTTTGTGGTTGATAATGGTAATGGTGTGTGAAAATGAAAAGGGGAGCATGAAATATGAAATTCGGCCAAGTGCCAAGAACGGCATTATAATTGTGGCCATAAGTGCCGATGAATTGAATAGATATGAAAGAAGTATGATGTGAGATAATTGACTAAAAAAGGTAATGTCTTGGGTGAGACGGCCTAGCCGATTGGGCCGTGATCGGACGCCATGTTGCACACATGGTGGTGACTGTGCTGGAAATGATAATTGAAAATGTGGTTATGGTTGATGTCTCAAATGAGTCGACCTAGCCGATCGAGTCATGATCGGACTCCGTGTAAGAACACAGTGATATTGTGAATTATGGTATATCGGCACTAAAGATCACCCAACCTAATAACATGGAAATTGACTTGAAAACTTATGTGATCCTTATCTTGATGTTTTAGTATTATTTGAAGCTCTTATTGAATTCTTGACTGTTCCACCTTGTATTATAATTCATTTTATAGAGATGGTGTTTAGTTTTACATACTAGTACTATTCAACAATACTAACATCCTTGTTGCCGGCTGCGCTGCATCTTTAAATGGATGCAGGTGGTTTCATAGCAGGCAGTGTTGATCAGCGATAGTGGCACATCCTCTTCCAAGCAGACTTGGTGAGCCCCACTTTATCCCGGGGTCACATATTGTATATTTTGTTTATATAATTATCACGTCTCGCGGTATAGCCAGGGTCTTGTTGCCGCCACTATCATAACACCCTTTTGTATCTTTTAGAGGCTCCATACATACTATGTGGGTTGTACATGGGTGCTAGAAAAGTCAAACATATTATGTTATGTTTTGATCTTTTGTTTTACTCGAATCATAAGAATGTGTGTATTTTTGAACTTTAAAATGATGTAACCAATGAGATGATTTAGTATTGTATATATGAACTTCATATTGTTTAATTAAATAAATCATGTCTTCTCTTGATCATGGGTAAGTTGGGTAGAAAGTATCTACAGGCTTGCTCGACCGGGTTCACTCGGTTGAGCGCCGGCCGCGCTTCCCGAGGTTGGGGCGTGACAAGGAAAGCTTGGGATGTGGAGAGTTTTTATGCAACTTAGTAGGGTTATAATTATAAAAGTGCCCGATTTTATATAGCAAGAACAAGCAACAGGATGGGGGCGACCATGGTAAGTTAATTAAATTTATAGTTTTCATAAGGAAGCCTCATACTAAAAGATAAATAAGTCTAGGGTTTCAACCAGATATATGTCACCCCATACATCCGGACAACACGTGAATTGCCTCAACAGAAGGAGCATATCTTGGAAAGTATTAAGTCGCCAAGAAAGAAGAACCATAATAGGATGTGAGGGTAGCAATTAGACCTATAAAATAGGAGAATCCAAAAATGATAGTGTCCCGTGGGGGGGGGGGGGGCACGAGAAAGTGAAGTACATTCGTTAGATAAAGCAGAAAACCAGAAAGTGAAGTGAGCTCTAACCCGAGACTGTAGAGAGTTCCTAGTAAGGATGTAAGGAATAACCACGAAAGGTGGACTAGAGAGTTCATCGAGGATATAACAAATATTTTATTAGTTATCACCCATCGGGCATGTTAGTCGAAGAATGGAAAGCAGTGATGCTGTTGTAGATTATACACGTAAGGAAACCCGAAGACATAAGTGCTAAGGCGGATGGAGCATACTACGAGTAGTTAAAAAAATGAGATCACTTGACCAAGTGGACGAAGGAAAACTAAAGGAATTATGAGCCTTCATGAATAGTACCACCATCATGTGAGCACCTCACACATAGAGAAAAATCACATAGTGAATACGCCAGGATATTTAAAATAGCAGAAACTCTACTATTTAAATAGAGAAAGACAACATCGTGATGAGTACGGTGACATAAACTGCCCTAAAGTTATAAACAAGTATCCTTCTACATCAGTATAATAATCAAATCGTGGGTGATACCCAGAAATTGCAACAAAAGGCAGTAAATCCCAAGTTAAATTAAGTTGACGAGTAAATTATAGAACCTTGAGAGTGACATTACGAATTGCGATCAAAGGATATCCGATCCAGTAAGGAAGAAAACAGTTACAAGAAAGGCTAAAAAGCCATGAGAGTTATATGGCTAATATATGACATTGGAAATCCAAGGAAGGACTTAATGGTATTGACAGTCTACTAGTAACGGTAAGACGTAAGCGCGAGGAGTATAGGTAGATAGGAGCTATGAAGGAAAAGGGACTGCGACCAACAAATCCTTGTGAAGGTATGTGGTAACAAATAACTTTCGAGGGTTAAATAATGATCCAGTGGAATGTATGAACCAGAGAAGATGGGTGGTATTAACCTTGTAAATAAAAGGCAACTTGCAAAGAATCACTTACCATAATGGTACTAGTTCCAATATCCTGATAACCACTATTAAGAGCTGGGCGGGGACATAAGTGACATTGTTCAAGGAGGCTTTAGAATATAAGCTAAGAATGTAATGCCGAAATTGAGGCAGCTTAGTATTGATGGAAATTTTGCAAAACGTTCAACGGCAAGAAGTAAGGAGGCGTAACCCTCGGTCATGAATTGATGATCACACAAACATTAGCTAAACCAATAGAAAAGATCAGATTATGTTGAATATATAAATATCCCCAAAAGACCAAAGTTCAAAATATGCGTAAGCGTTCAAGGGCATGCCACCTAAGAAGCTCAACCATAAGAGAAAGAGTCGACTACGAGGAAAAGAAGTCCACAAGTAAAACCTTGTTAAAAGTTATAAAAGGCTCGAACACTAAGGAAATTACTGGATGAAAGAAGCGATGAAAGAAGTAGAATCAACCCTATAAGGTAACAGTCACCCGTAATGATTTCTTGACACATGAATACAAGCCCATATAGCCCTATAAGAAACACAGGATTGTATGAATGGTTATATTTTGCAGTGAAATCTGCGACTTAACCCCCATGGGTTTTTACATTCGAGGACGAATGTCCTTAAGGGGGGAGGATGTTATGTCCCACATTTCACACATCAAAGTGTGTCATGAAGTATCGACATAATCTCAGAGATCAAGACTATTCTCAAGTTTACGAGTGTATAAAACAAAGCATACCATATGTTGGAGGTTTTAGAAGTTAAACGAATAGAAGCAAATAAGTTTCACCGACTGTCGGCAATGAGGGAATGTTATAACCCATACTTTGGGGTGATTCTAGGTGATTAACATGATAAGATGGTTATATTATGAGGTATTTTAGTCGTATGATATTCGTGTGTTATGTCTTAAAGTCAAACGAGTTATGAAACAAAAGTTGTGGCATGTTACGTTCATAATTTTACTGAAAATTTAGGTCTAATGTTACCAATTTTTTCTCTCAATGCACTTTAATTTACGATGTGATTCACCCACAAATTGAATACGTATGCATCTAATTTCCAACTAAGCAAACCATTCATCGATACGACATCGGAGTAGAGAGATATTCGCATTTTCGAGAGACAACGCAAGCCGCTCCATTTGGGACCCACAAAGTCGGTTGAGGATTATCTTTATATAAAGTTGTAGCCTTCGTATCCAAGACTAATTGTAGACCCAAGTCAGGCATAATACTCTATCTAGACCTAATAAATATATCCTTATGATTTGGAAGCCAAATCAAAGGTGGATAAAGTGAAACAAGTGGATTCAAGCCTTAGGAACCCGAACTAGTCGATATTTTACCGCTTTCTTTCTTCGTGGATGATTGAGGAAGACATAGCAACGAATAAAATACTGAAAATTGGGAACTTGTGTGGTATAAGGTATGTTATTCACCCCTCTCCTTTTGTTTAGTCGTTTTTAGGCCATAGCAAGCCTAGATATTGAAGGAAAGCATGTTAAACTTCAAGTTGGAAGTATGTTTGAGGTGTTGTGCGTATGGGACTGTTTTGGAAGGTTTTTGATATAGGTTTCGGCTGTTTCTAGAAGTAGTAGAAATGATGTGTTGTTTTTATGTTGTTCTTGTCGTTTTTGGTGTTGGTTTGAATGTGAAGGAAGTGATATAGGCGCTGCCAAATTTTCTGCAAATCGTAGGTGTATTATTGTTGATTGTTAGACTATTTGGGAGGCTTAATATGAGTATTGTTGATATTTTTTGGACTGTTTGGTGATTTTTGTAACTTGTGGGAAGTCATATAAATGGGGGAGGTGCGGCCCATTTTATCGTAAAATAGGTTCTGATCGATATATAATAGTTACGATGGTTAAACGATAACGACAATATAATTTCTCTTATTGCAGACTAAGAAGCCGTGACATTTGAATTGCTTGAGGTTGTGAAGTATATACAAGGTATGTAAGGCTATCACTTTGTTTCTTTTGCAGGACTCCGATTGCACGTATTGTAAATGAACAAGCTTCCAAAGATACTCCACTCTTAGAACCTACTAGTACTTACATTTTTTCCCTTCTTATGGAAACATTTATGTTTATGATGCTTATCTTATTATTATGTATCAAATGTTGTTGGTATTTATTGATTCCTATAAGATTTATGATTATGAGTTAGCTCTAATAATGTATTCAGAGGTTGCCAACCTTACGTCACTCCGAAAGGGTCAAAGTGTGTTTCTATGAGTCCAACATGCATTATATATATATACCTATTTTACTATACCGAGTTACGCTATAGTCGGTTAGGTATGGCACCTATTGTGAAACAATTGATCAGTTGGATTTTACTGAGCTCGACGTGGCCGGGTACGATTCTACTGAGTCTTGTGATGGCTGGGTACGTTTTACCGAGCCTATTCCAGTCGCCCCCAGAGACACTCAGATGTTACAGGTTGTATCTGCTCTATATCTCTTTACATTATGATTCTTATCAATGCTTTCAGCCTTACATATTCAGTACTTTATTCGTACTGATGTCTCTTTTATTTTTGGACGCTACATATCGTGCTGCAGGTCCAGATAGATAGGTTGACGTTCCTCCCAGTAGGCTACCTGTTCAACAAGAAGTGTTGCTATACTCCACTTTCCTCAGAGTTGCCTTTCGAGTAGGTATACTTATGTACGTATGTTTATGGGTATGACGGGGCCTGTCCCGATCTTACGATGTTTATGTATTCCCTAGAAGCATGTAGATAGATGTTATATGTATAGATGATTTGTTCGGCCTTCTAGGCCTGTGTATCTCATGACAACCCTTCTGGCTCATTTACGCATGACAGTATAGTTAAGGATATGTTACGTTAATGCTCGGCAACTAAGGCCCAAGTGCCCGTCGTGGCCCTCCGGTTTGGGTCGTGACTATTGCGACCAAGAAGATCGCAAATACGACCAAGTTTCACAAATGCAGGCTTCCCTTTGTAATTGAAGATATCGCATTTGCGACTTCACTGCCTCACATCATAAAATGCGAGGTTTGCAGCACCAGTAAAAATCTAAACATCTCCATACTAATTCGAAACCAATGCGAAACTCACCGGAGCCCTTCGGGCCATGTAGCAAACATCCACACAAGTATATAAATCCCATATGAACTCGCTCGCAAGCACAAAATATCAAAACAACATCCCTAACCACAAATGGAACAACAAAATTCATTATGCAAACCTTCAAATTCAAGAACTTCAGTATTCACAACCAAACATCAAATTCCTACCAAACCAACTCGGAAGGAGATCAAACATTGCAAAAATATTTCAAATAAGAAAACGGACCTATTTCAAGTCCCAAAACGAACATCTGAACTTGATAGCCTCAAAATTAAACTAGTGGTAAAATTTATGAGATTTTTAAGCCTCCAAATTGCTAACTTTTGGCAAAAAGAGCCAAATCATCCTAACAGCCACCAAATCCATATCTGGCATACTCCTAAGTCCATAATCACCATACGAACCTACTGGGACCATCAAAACATGAATCGTAGGTGTTTAAAACAAAAGCCAAGCCTTAATCAACTTTTATAACTTAAACATCTAACGATAAATTTAGGTGTTCCAATTCGCTCCAAAACCTTTCAAGAACCAAACTAACCATCCACGCAAGTCACAAATCAAGAATTAAGCACATGAGAAACATCAAATAGGGGAACATGTCTCAAATACACAAAATGACCGACCATGTTGTTACATTTTGCCCATCTCAAACAAATATTCGTCCTCGAACGAGTTAAGAATCATACCTGAAGGGCCAAAAGGATGTGGATATCTGCTCCACATATCATGCTCGATCTTCCAAGTCGCCTCTTTAATTGGTTGAGCTCTCCAAAACACCTTCACCAATGCAAAATATTTAAAATTGAGTTTCTGGAACTACCGATCCATAATGGCCTCCGCTCCTACTCATATGCCAAATTCCCATCCAATTGCACTGTACTGAAGTCCAAAACATGGGACGTATCTTCCCGATACATCCAAGGCATAGAAAGATGGAATACATGTGAACTCTCAAAAGACTAGGAGGCAAATAAAGTCTATAACCATCCTCGCCAACTCTGTCCAACATGTAAAAAGGTCTAATAAACCTCGGTCTCAACTTTCCCTTATTCCCAAACCTCATCACACCCTTCATGGGCCAAACTCTAAGAATAACCTTTTCGCCCTCTATGAAAGCCACATCATGAAATATTTCGGTCCGCATAACTCTTCTGCGAGGACTGCGTGTGCGATGCTTCACATGAATAAACTTCACCTTCTCCAAAGTATCACAGACCAAGTCTGTGCCGAATAACCTTGCCTAGCAGGGCTAGAACTAATCAAATGGAGAATGACACCGCCTCCCATATAAAGCCTCATATGGAGCCTTTTGAATACTCCACTAATAGATGTTGTTGTAGGTAAACTCCGCTAAATGTAGAAATTGATCTCACTGACGTCTAAAATCAATACGGCATGCCCTCAACATAACCTGCTTGCCCAACTCACGCTAAACTGCCTTCCAAAAGTGCAATATAAACTGAGTGTCGTGGTCGAGATGATACAAATAGGTACACCATACAGGCGGACAATCTTCCTCATATAGATCCTAGCCAACTGCTTTGAAGTGTAGAAAGTCATGACCGAAATAAAATACACCGACTTGGTCAACCGATCCATAATGACCAAAATAACATAAAACTTCCTCAATGTCTGTGGCAACCCTACCACAAAGGTCCATTGTAATGCTCTCCCTCTTCCACTATGGTATATCAATCTTCTGACTCAAACTACCCGGTTTTTTATGCTAATACTTGACATGTTTGCAATTCAAACATCTATAAACATTCCCAATAGTGTCCTTCTTCATCCTCTTCCACCAATAATGGTACTTCAAGTCATGATATATTATTGTGTCACACTCGACCATGAAGCCGCAAAATGCCATCATCACAAATAGCCACCTCATTAGCATCACTGTGATGAACCATGTTCTTAAAGAAAAGCAAGTGGGGATCTACATACTAGCAATCCTTAATGCGCTCGAACAAGGACGACCGGGATACAACATAACCAAGGATACTGCTCGGCTCCGAAATATCAAATCTCACCAACCTATTGGACAACACATAAGCATTCATAGCTAAAGGCCTCTCCCTAACTAGAATGAATCCTTACCACCCGATTCTCTCCACCTTCCTACTCAAGGCGTCTGCAACTACACTAGCCTTCCCTGGATGATAGAGAAAAGTCATACCATAATCCTTCAATAGAACCAACCACCTCTGTTGCCTCAAATTCAAATATTTCTATTTAAATAGATATTAGAGACTTTTATATTCATATAAACCTCACAAGACACACCATATATGTAAAGCCTCCAAATCTTGAGCACGTGTTCACTAGCTTTGTTGTGATGACCCTATAGGTCATCTTATATTTTAGAACCTAATTATACGCTTTAAAGCCTTACCTTATTTTAGCTTTCCTAGATTTCCATGCACAGTCCGGGTGTTTTTCCGGAAAGTTTTTATGTTAAAAAATGAGAAAATATGAAATTTTTGCCTTAAAAATCTATTTTAGTTGACTTCGATAAATAATTTAAGAAAACGGACCTAAATTTATGTTTTGACAGTCCCAGTGGGTCCGTATTGTGATTTAAGACTTGGGCTTATTCTTGGAATCGAATTCGGAAGTACCTAGCTCGAGTTATCGCACTTTGTTGAAATTTGAATGTTAAAGGCTTAATGAATTTGAAATGTTTGACCAATGTTTGAATTTTTGGATATCAGGTCCGTATTTTAGTTTCGGAACCCGGTATAGGTCCAATACTATATTGGTGAGAAACGGAGTTCGTTTGACGTGATTCAGACGATTGGTTGTGAAAATAGGAGTTGCAAAGTTTTCTTAAAAATTTCATTTGATTTGATGTTCAATTCATAGTTCTAGGTATGATTTTGGCAATTTGATTGCGCGAGCAAGTTCGTATGATATTTTTAGACTTGTGTGCGTAGTTGGTTTTGAGCTCCGAGGGCTCGAGTGAGTTTCAGATAGGTTACGGAGTGGGTTGGAATTAGAGAAACGCCGCTAGTGTTTCAGTTCTGGTGCAGGCTGCTGATCTCGCATTTGCGGGATCAAGCATCGCATATGCGACCTCTGATGGGTTCGCATCGCAGTTACAGTTTTGGGCCACCTTATGTTCGCATTTGTGAAAAAATGCTTCGCATTTGCGTAGTGGGTCAGGGGGGTACAGGATCGCAATTGCGATCAGGTGGTCGCATTTGCAGAAGGTCAGAGTTGGCATTTTCGTACAATTCATCGCAAATGCGATGAAAGCAGAGATGTGAAGATCTTCACATTTGCGGGGTTCGCATTTGCGAACTCCATGTCGCAAATGCGACATCTGCAACTAATCAAAATGGGAATAAGATGGGATTTTTGTTCATTCTCTCAAATTTTCAAAACAAGAAACCCTAGAGGTGATTTTTCGAAGAAGCTTTCTTCCCCAAATCATTGGTAAGCGATTCTAAACTAGTTTCTTTTAATCTTTCACTACATTTCCTACGATTTCAACCAAAAATCTTGAGTTTTCATGGTGGAAATTGGGGGTTTTGGGTATAATTAGGGATTTTTTGTAAAATGGGGATTTAGACCTCAAATTGAGGTCGAATTCCAAAATAAATTACATAACCAGGCTCCTGAATGAATGGGTGTTCATATTTTGTGACTTTTACCCGATTCTGAGACGTGGGCCCGGGGAGGCATTTTTGGGCGATTTTCTAATTTTTTGCTTTAGCTTCGATTTCATTTATTAGATTAGTTTCTTATAGTTGTATTTATGGGCCATTCAGAGTCGGATATTTATGAAATGGCATTGTTACCGATTGATTAAGCTTGGTTCGAGGTAAGTGGCTTGCCTAACCTTATGCGGGGGAAATCCCTTTAGGATTTGGTACTATTGTGATATGTGAACCCCGTGTACGTGAGGTGACGAGTACGTATATGGGCTATTTGTTATAAAAACTGATAAATTTTACTGAGTAGCAACCTGTTTTTCCTTTAATTAGAGTTATACCGTTTAAATGAGTATTGGTCTGTTTTTATTCTTAATTGAGCTATTCTAATATGTGTAGTTATCCTATTTAGTCTAATATTAAATGTCTAGCTTTAACTGCTTATTTGAACTCTGTGAAGCGTGCCTAGTTGATTTCCTATTTTTCCTTGTTCATTATAAATATAACTGTAGAAATCTTGCTGTTAACTATTGTATTTATCGGTTTGAGCTGTGTGTTTACTTTTGAGACTACGAGGCACTTCCTCGGGAGGTCTCCCCGCACATTTACTTTTGAGACCACGAGGCGGTTCCTCGGGAGTTCTCCCTGCTCATTTACTTTTGAGACTACGAGGCGATTCCTCGGGAGTTCTCCCTGCACATTTACTTTGGAGACTAAGAGGCGGTACCTTGGGAGTTCTCCCTGTAAATTTAATTTGGGTCTACGAGATGGTATCTCGGGAGATCCCCTGTTGTTTACCCCTATGTGTTGTACTGTTGCTTTGTTGTGTTTCCTTTTTTTAAATTTTGGTCTCTCATTATACTGTATATTCTCCTGCCTTATTTATTATTTACCAGTGGGCCTGACCTGACCTCGTCACTACTCGACCGAGGTTAGGCTTGGAATTTACTAGGTAGCATTATGGTGTACTCATGCTACTCTTCTGTACATGTTTTTGTGTGCAGATCCAGGTTCATCATACTAGCCTTGCTATTAGTTGTGTATTTGTTATTGTTCCGGAGACTTCAAGGTACATCTGCTCGCGTCCGCAGACCTAGGCGTCCCCCTCTATTCTCTCCTATCTCTTCTACCTTCCGTACTCCTTTTATTAGACTCTGGTGTATAGAGATACTAGTTTCCCTTCTATAGCTTGTGACTTACGATGTTCCAGATTTTGGGAAGATTGTGTATTTATAGTGTATTGGTTATTGTACATGCCGAGCGAAATTGTTAATAGTTATTCAGTTATCCACTCCTGTTAGTTGCCAAGTTTTACTTTCATTTTTTTGGTTGTTTTCCGTAATTTGATAAGTTTACCTAGTCGTATAGACTAGGTGCCGTCATGACATTATACGAAGGGAGTTTGGGTCGTGACAAGTTGGTATCAGAGCTCTAGGTTCAAAAGTATCATGAGTCACAAGCCGGTTTGATAGAGTCTCGCGGATCTGTACGGAGACGACTGTATTTATCTTCGGGATGCTATGGAACTGTTAGGAAAAATTACACTCCTTGATTCCTTATCGTGCGAAAATTGTTGACTTCAAAATTTTAAACTTCTGTATTCTATTCTCTCACAGATGGTGAGGACACGTATAGGCGAATCTGATAACAATGCACCTGCACCCCCTACTAGAGCCGCGAATGGCCGGAGCCGGGGTAGAGGCCAAGGACGTCAACGCGGTGTAGCTAGAGCACCCACACGAGCTGCTATAGAGCAGCCCCCAGTAGCTCCAGTCGGAGAGCAGACACCTGAGGTACCTGTTGATGCACCAGTCTTCCAGGAGACTCTAGCCCAGTTTATGAGCATGTTCAGCACCTTAGCTTAGACTGGAATGATTCCACTTGATCCTGTCACATCTCCGACCGGGGGAGGAGCACAGAATCCCAGCGCCGGTACCCTAGAGGAGCGAGTTCAGGTAGACCAGGATCCAGAGATCATACCAGTACAACCAGTAGCTCCAGTTCAGCCCGAGGTTAGGGCAGTAGTTTCTGAGGCGTCAGAGGATGCCGAGGGTATAAGAAGTACCACCCTCCTACCTTCAATGGATTGGCGTCAGAGGATGCCAAGGGTTTTCTGGAGGAGTGACACCATATTCTCCGTACATTGTGTGTATCAGAGTCGAGTGGGGTTTATTTTACTACATTCCAGCTTAGAGGAGCAGCCTATCAGTGGTGGCGTGCTTATGAGTTGAGTAGTCCGACTGTGGCAGCTTCACTTACATGGACTCAATTCTCGGACATGTTCTTGAGGGATTATATTCCCCAGAGTCTCCGTGATGTGTGGCACACAGAGTTTGAATGGTTGCACCAGGGAACCGTGACGACGTCAGAATATGCTATCAGGTTTAGTGAGTTAGCCTGTTATGCACCTATCTTGGTTCCTATATTTAGAGAGCGAGTCCGCAGATTCATCGAAGGGCTCAATTAAGATTTTTTTTCAATATGTATGGCTCGAAAGTTGTAGACTGACATTCCATTTCAGCAAGTAGTAGAGATTTCTGGAATGTTAGAACGTGTTCGAAGTGAGGAAATGGAGTCTAAGGGGGGCCAAAAGGTCTCGAAACTCTTGAGAATTCAGTGGATTCTACTCTGTAGCTATGACTCATCATGGCGGAGGCTCGGGTAGTCGGTCATCCCAGTCTGCAATTCAGAATATCTGTAGTGCTCCAGTTCATACTTTTAGTGCACCACCAGCACGAGGTTATTTCAGTTATACAACATAGACTCAGCACGAGTTGTCGCGACCTCAAAGAAGTTGTTATGAGTGTGCTGATACTAGGCACATCATGAGAGATTGTCCCAGACTTGGGAGATGCGAATTTTATCAAAACATTCGGGCTACAAGCTCTATTCCAGTTACTACCCCACATGCACATCCAGTTTAGGGTGAAGGACAGATGGGTAGAGGGCGCCCTAGAGGGGGAGGCCCATCCAGTTGATATAATTGCTATGGTATGGCCGAGGCCGCCACAACAGATGGTGTCATTACAGGTACGATCCCGATTTGTTATAAAGGAATATTTTCCTTAGTTTGATTCGGCTCTGAGTATCAAGGCGAGTCCTCCTATTATGCTCCACTTATGGGTGAGCTTCGTAATTCTATAACCTACTTATGTGTTTACCCCTGTTGGAAGATTTTGTTGCGATAGCCATGCCTACCATTTTGTTTTGTACCTTATTGAGGGCTATGAGTCCAAAAGTGACTTTTTGTTACTCCTTACAGTGAGTTTTGCAGTGATTTTAAGATAATTGATTACAATTTTATGAACTATATGCCCTACCGGTATGGGGGGGGTTCATTATGTGTTGTGAAATTATTTCACGGAAAGTATTAACAAAGAAGAAAGAAAAGATATGAAAAAAACATTCATTTTGGCACAATGTGCAAAGTACTTGTGATTCAGAGCTGAGGAAGAGATTCTTGCATTTTAATATGATGTGAAATGTTTAAACAGGGCTTTAAGCTGCGGTGGAAGTTATATAAGGACGAGATCCTTGTGATGAAAATTTATGTGTTTTAAATTCTCCCTTTTGTGAAATTTAATTTGTATTATAGTACTAATAGGGAGGCATGCCTGTTAGGCTTATTTGATAATTCTTTTATGCATTTCTGTGCCATATTCGTGCTGTAATTATTGAGTTTTAGCACACGAAATGTGACTCGTTAATTCGGTTAAATAATTATGAGGTATTCATGCCTCGCATGTTGCTGTCAGTGTTGTGAAAAAATTAAAACGAGGTTTTGGATAATGTGAGGTTAATTAGCGATGCTAGAATTAATTATGAATAACTATTTGGCTAGAGATGTGGTTGTGGGTATACATATGATGTGTGCGTAGGCACGAGTTGCTACAGCCGGTTGAGACTAATACCGTGTGTTGATGTGAAAACAAGGCATTTTGAAAATGTTTCGAAATAAGAAATTGGTTTTAAAGTTTGTAAATGTTGATAAAAGAGATAATCGCAACTAAGATGCTAATTTCGTACTTAGCCGTATGTCCGGTTTTAGATTTGGAAGTCCATAGGACAATTCGGCACATTTCGGCGAAATGTGGAAAAAAATGAAGTTCTTGAAATATTCATAAATTTGACCGTAAGTCGATTGGTTGATAACGAGGTGGGATTTTGATTTCGAAAATTTGAACAGCTCCAATACGTCATTTTATGACTTGTGTGCAAAAAATATTGAAGTCATTCCAGATTGATTTGATATATTTCGGCGTAAATTATAAAAGTTGGAAGATTTGAAAACTCATAATTCTATTCGATGCGCGATTCGCAAATTTGGCGTTGGATGTTCACGCCTTAGCCAGACAGTTTGTGAGGTTGGATATTTCTAAGCTGAGTCGAGTATTGGCTTGTGTGGTCTCTCGATCTTCTCTTCATGATCGTATCGGGGAGCATTAGTATGATGACCCCCATCTGCTCATCCTTAAGGACACGGTCCAGAATGGTGATGCTAAGGAGGTCACCATCGGGGATAATGGTGCATTGAGGATGCAGTGCAGGCTATGTGTGCCTAATGTAGATGGTTTGCGTGAGTTGATTCTCCAGGAGGCTCACAGTTCGCGGTACTCCATTCATCTGGGTGACGCGAAGATGTATCAGGACTTGAGACAGCACTACTGGTGGAGAAGAATTAATAAGGACATAGTGGAATATGTAGCTCGGTGTCTGAATTGCCAACAGGTGAAGTATGACTTTGAAAGTTAAAGGCTTAATGACTTTGAAATGTTTGATCAATGTTTGACTTTTTGGATATTGGGTCCGTATTTTGGTTCCGGAACCTGGTTTAGGTCCAATACTATATTTATGACTTGTCTTCACAAATTTGGCGAGAAATGGAGTTGGTTTGATGTGATTCGGACGTCCGGTTGTGAAAATAGAAGTTTCAAAGTTTTCTTAAAAATTTCATTTGATTTGGTGTTCAATTCGTAGTTCTAGGTATTATTTTGGCGATTTGATTGCGCGAGCAAGTTCGTATGATATTTTTAGACTTGTGTGCATAGTTGGTTTAGAGCCCCGAGGGCTCGGGTGAGTTTCAGATAGGCTACACAGTGGTTTGGACTTAGAAAAACTCAGCTGGTGTTTCAGTTCTAGTGCACGGCTCTGATCTCGCATTTTCAAGATAAGGCATCGCATTTGCGATCTCTGATAGGTTCGCATTTGCGAGCAACTCATCGCATTTGCGAAGAGTAGCTGGGCCACCTTATGTTCACATTTGCCAAAAAATGCATCACATTTGCGAAGTTAGTCAGGGGGTACAGGATCACAATTGCGATAAGGTGGTCGAATTTGCGGAAGGTCAGAGTTCACATTTGCGAACAATTCATCGCAAATGTGATGAAAGCAAAGATGTGAAGGTCTTCGCATTTGCGATTGATTTTTCGCATTTGCGAACCCAGGTCGCAAATACGACATCTGTAACTGATCAAAATGGGACTCAGACGAGATTTTGGTTCATTCTCTCAAATTTTCAAAACAAGAAACCCTATAGGCGATTTTGCAAAGAACCTTTCTTCCCCAAATCATTGGTAAGTGATTCTAAACTAGTTTCTTTCAATATTTTACTACATTTCCTAAGATTTCAACCAAAAATCTTGTGTTTTCATTGTGGAAATTGGGGGTTTTGCGAAGAATTAGGGATTTTTGTAAAATGGGGATTTAGGCCTCAAATTGAGGTCGGATTCTAAAATAAATTACATAACCGAGATCGTGAGTGAATGGATGTGCATATTTTGTGACTTTTACCCGATTGCGAGAAGTGGGCCCGGGGATACTTTTTTGGGAAATTTTCTAATTTCTTGTTTTAGCTTTGACTTCATTAATTAAATTAGTTTTTTATAGTTGTATTTATGATATGTAATTGATTCTCGCTAGATCCGGGCCATTCGAAGTCAGATATTCGAGGAAAGGCATTGTTATCGATTGATTGAGCTTGGTTCGAGGTAAGTGGCTTGTCTAATCTTGTGAGGGGGAAATCCCCTTAGGATTTGGTACTGTTGTGATATGTGAGCACCACGTATGTGAGGTGACAAGTACGTACACAGGCTATTTGTTGTAAAGCCTGATTTATTTTATTGAGTAGCAACTTGTTTTTCCTTTAATTTGAGTTATACCGTTTAAATGAGTATTAGTCTGTTTTCATTATTAATTGAGCTATTAGAATATGTGTAGTTATCCTATTTAGTCTAATATCGCATGTCTACGTGCTTTAATTTCTTATTTAAACTCTATGAACCATGCCAAGTTGATTTCCTATTTTTCCTTATTCATTATTACTATAACTGTAGACATCTTGTTGTTAATTGTTGTATTTATCGGTTTGAGCTGTGTGTTTACTTTTGAGACTACGAGGCGGTTCCTCGGGAGTTCTCCCTGCACATTTACTTTTGAGACTACGAGGTGGTTCAACGGGAGTTCTACCTGCACATTTACATTTGAGACTACGAGGGGGTTCCTCGGGAGTTCTCACTCCACATTTGCTTTTAAGACTACGAGGCGGTTCCTCGGGAGTTCTCCCTGCACATTTACTTTTGAGACTACTACGTGGTTCCTCGGGAGTTCTCCCTGCACATTTACTTTTGAGACTACGAGGCGGTACCTCGAGAGTTGTCCCTGCATATTTACTTCTGAGACTACGAGCCAGTATCTCGGGAGTTCTCCCTGTATATTTACTTTTGAGACTACGAGGCAGTACCTCAGGAGTTCTCCCTATATATTTATTTTGGGACTATGAGACGGTATCTCGGGAGATCCCCTGCTGTTTACCCCTGTGTGTTGTATTGTTGCTTTGTTGTGTTTTCTTTTGTTAAATTCTAGTCTCTCATTATACTGTATATTCTCCTGCCTTGTTTATTATTTACTAGTTGGCCTAACCTGACCTCGTGACTACTCTACCGAGGTTAGGCTTGACACTTACTGGGTACCATTGTGGTGTAGTCATGCTACTCTTCTGCACATGTTTTCGTGTGCAGATCCAGGTTCATCATACCAGCCTCGCTATTAGTTGTGCATTTGCTGCTGTTCCGGAAACATCAAGGTACATCTGCTCACATCCACAAACCTAGGAGTCCCCCTCTATTTTCTCCAATGTCATTTACCTTCCGTACTCCTTTTATTAGACTCTGTTGTATGGAGATACTAGTTTCCCTTCTATAGCTTATGACTTACGATGTTTCGGGTTTTGGGAAGACTGTGTATTTATAAAGTATTGGTTATTGTACATGTCGAGCGGCATTGTTACTAGTTATTCAGTTAACCACTCATGTTAGTTGCCAAGTTTTACTTTCGTTTATATTTTGTTGTTTTCCGCAATTTGTTAGGCTTACCTAGTCGTAAAGACTGGGTGCATCACGATGTTATACGGAGGGAGTTTGGGTCGTGACAGATGCACCGAATAGTTCTTCTCACGGGGCTTCAACTGATGAGAAGCATAGGCCATCACCCTACTATCTTGCATCAATACACACCCGAGGCCAATATGCAAAGCATCAAAATAAACTGTATATGATCACGATCCCAAAAACAAAACCAAAATTGGAGCTGTAATCAAGGCTGTGTTGAGCTTCTATAAGAGCACCCTTGTGAATCAACAAAGTCAATAAGGCTTCAATTAATGGAAAGACCTCCACAAATTGGCGATAATACCCTACCGAACCTAGAAAACCCTTGATATTTGTGGCTGTAGAAGGTCTTGGCCAACTTGGAACTGCCTCTATCTTCTTCAGATCCATCTTAATCTGCTCATTGGACACCACGTGGCCCAAGAATGCCACTAAATCCAACAAGAAGTTACACTAAAAAAATTTAGCATATAACGTCTTGTCCCTCAAAATCCATAGCACCGTCCATAAATGCTGCTCATGCCCTCCTTACTATAGGAATACACCGGGATACCATTAATGTACCCAATGACAAATGAGTCATAATATGGCAGGAACTCATTGTTTATCAAATACATGAATAATACTGGGACACCAACAAAAAATCATAATGCCCCTATCGAGTCCTGAAAGAAGTCTTAGCAATGTCTAAATACTTAATCTTCAACTGATGGTACCCCAATCGCAAGTCAATCCTTGAGAACAATCTAGCATCCCGAAGCTGATAAAACAAATCATCAATGCATGGTAGTGGGTACTTATTATTGATGGTAACCTTGTGATATTGCATGTAGTCAATGCACATCCTCATGGATCCTTTTTTTTCTTCACAAGAAATATTAGTGCGACCTAAGGTGAAACACTCAGCCTGATAAAACCTTTATCTAGCAGTTCTTGCAACTATTCCTTTATTTCTTTCAACATTGCTAGAGCAATGCAAAAGGTGGAATAGATATGGGATGGGTTTTTGGTGCTAAAGCTATACAACAATCAATATTCCTATCAGGTGGCATGCCCGGTAGGTCTGCATGCAACACATCTGGAAACTCTCTTACTACGGGGACTAAATCAACCATAGGAGCCTCATCAATAACATCTCTACCAAAAGTTTGTCATGCACCCCTTCTCAACCATTCGTTGAGCCTTCAGAAAAAAGACCACCATACTAGGAATATGACCCAAGGAACCTCTCTACTACAACATCAGCAACTCTGATATAGGCAATGTGACAATCTTCGCACGATAATTAAGAATAGCATGGTATGAAGATAACCAATCCATACCCAAAATCACATCAAAATCTACAACATTAAGCAATAGAAGATCAAATCTAGTCTCATAGACCCTAATAGAAACCAAACAAGAATGATAAACATAATCCACCATAATTGAATTTCCAATGGAAGTAGATACATAAAAAGGAATGTCCAAAAAATCACGAGATGTATCCAAACATGAAGTAAAATAGGATGATACGCACGAATAAGTAGAAACAACATCAAATAAACTGAAGTATCTATATGACAGATAGGAACAATACCTGTAATGCCTGCGTCTGATGTGGCTGCCTCAGTCGAACCATGGAAAGCATAACAACAGGTCTGGCCTCCCCCCAGGACGACTTCTACCCACCTGTGCCTCACCTCTAGCTGGCTATGCCGGTGGTGTAGCATTTGGAGCGAGACTCATAGCGTAAGTACCATGTTGAGGTACACAGATATGATGCCTAGGACAATCTCTCACAATGTGCCTAATATCACCACACTAAAAATATCCTTGATGCTAGTATGGCTCCTGTAACTGAGTCTTCCCTGGACGACTAGAATAAACCGTTGTAGGAACCCCGTGAAACAGGTCAACTGAAGAATGACTGACCGGTACAAATGCCCTGGAATCTATGGCTAGCTAGAGCACTACGTGAAACATGAAGTACAGACTAAACTGGTCGACTAACAAAACCTTTACCATGATGGATCTTGCCCCAGAGTAGGAGCTACTAAAAACTTCAAAACCACAAGGCTTTTTAGTCTCCATACCATCCCTCTCCCTCCCATGGATACGATCAAACTCCCAGCAATCTTCACAACCTGATGAAATGCAGTCTCGGTCTCCATCCCTCATGCCATTCAGAATCTAAGGTTGTAGGTGGATGTAAGGCCCCATAAACATTTCCTAGTGACTTAAGATTTTAAAGAGCGCCAACGTTATTTGGGAATAACGCATTCAAGTATTAAAGGAGACCTATGGGATAGATCCACATCATTTTGAAATGAAAATGTATCTTTAAGGTGTGTTTGAATGTACAAAGGTGTTTTGTGAATTGCAAGAATTTGTGTGGAATTTGTTGGATACATTGAGTGGAAAGGATGTCTCAATTAGCATCGGATACGACATCAAACAAATCCCACTCTTAAAATATAAATACTTAGGCGGTGACATACCTATCAAATTAGAGCCCTTTCAGTCTAGTTTCCAACACATCAAACCGTTTGTCATTTGGATAGGTATATTGAAAGTTATGGCTATTTTACCAGATGCGCGGCCGCGCATATAAAGGGGGTTTCTACCTCGTGTGCACAGCCAGATGCATGGTCACTTGACCAGGTGCATGCCACGCACGTAGGAGCCCTATAAATACCCACAAGGCTGGGTAGAGAGAGGGGCTAATGTCCTTTCTTTGAGTTAGGGCTTGCATGTCAAGGGGAATACGTCCAACACTTCCTTCCCATGAACCAAGGTAATGTTTTTGGAGTACTTTTGAGTTGATTACTACTCCTAAACACTTTTATTAACTAGGATTAATCTTGAAGATCCATAGATTTCTATTCAAATCCCCGAATTGGTCAAGAACACTACAAGTTGGGACTTTCAAGACTCTCACTACAAAAGGTATGTCCACCATCTCTAAGTAATTCATTGTGATTATTCTTGTATGAAATATGTGTTAGGACTTATGGGATGGTGATTCGAAGCAACAAGTTCCTAACCTAGGTTGTGTTGGCGTTTGTAGAGATTGTCAAATGGTTTAATTGATGAGATTGATTGTTTGGGAGTGAATTGTTCAGCATGCATGTGCTAATAGAAGTTGTGGATGGCCTAGAGGTGAATGTGAAGTGAATTATTGGTGTGGAAGGTGGTTTTTAGGTGAATAAATTCCGTTGTAGAAAGATATGCACATTAGATGTTTGATAAAAAGTTTAAATTACGTAATGTATAGAAATCTTGTTAATATTGGTGAAATTGTGTTGCATTGATGTAGATTGAAGTTGATTAGTATGGTGGAATGTCCTAGTATTATTAAGGGGTGAATTCTAGGTATGTTGGCTAAACTACTCTCTTAGAGTTTAATTCCATAATACTCCCATAAGTTTCAACTATGGTTGGCTCAAGTTCCATATTCGCATGTTCCGAGTCGTTCCCAATAAATTTGATCGTCCCGCGTAAGAAAGTGTCAAGAATTATGTATTCAAAATGTATTCCGAATGTTCCTATCACATTACTTTATCGTTTGGGAATGTGTTGAAGAATGATATGTGTATTAAAATTTTATGGCTTGAGTTGTGTCTCAAATGAAAGTCCATTATGCTTAACTTGGAAAGAATACTCCATGTGTCTAAAACTCCAATTTCTTATGTGTACCTAAAGTCTTGATTTGAAATGCCTTGTTGTTGATAATCTATAATGTTGCTTGAAAGTGAAAGAAGTGGATTGGAGATATAATGTGTGGCCAACGTGCCAAGATTGAAATTTATACTTGTGGTCAATGGTGCTGAGGAAATGAAATGATGTGAGAAAGGTTATGAAATAACCCTCGATTCAACTGTTCCAGCCTCGATTCAACTGTTCCAAACTAACTTCGAAAATATATTTGCCTAAAAGCTTATGTACCCAAGTCATGCTCAAATGTAGCTGTTTTAACTAATGCTATGTTTTGGAAGTATTTCCAATGTTCTTTGAGCTCTTATATCTTCATGAATTGAAATTATGTATTGCCCTTTTTGATGAAAACTATTTCAAGAAAAAATGATGTATTACACGTCTATAATTTCAACTTGTGCTTCGATTGCCAATCATTTTACTCCATTTATTGGGAAGAAATCCATTGTGTTTAAAGTTTTCATTACTAATAAACCTAAAGTTGTGATTTTCGAAATATCCTTTTTGTTGATATTTATGATGATGATCCATTAAGGTAAAGAACTCAAAGTGTGGAATATGAGAAACGGCCATCGTGCCATGAATGAAAAATCATAAGTATGGCCAAGAGAGCCAAGGGAATAATGATGTTGTGAATGGTTGAAAGTACTAACGAAGCTATATATTTAGTGTGAAAGGTTAAGAGGTGAATATAAAATATATTTGTACTTTTTGGTTCCTTATGTGCAATAATAAAAAGGTTTTTGGGAGTATCATTAGCAAACCGAGGAAGGGTGGGTCATAAGGCCCACACCCAAAACTACACGTGCCGGTGTAGGAATGGATTGTGATTATTCCCCTTATTTGGGATGAGATTGAAATATTGATGTGATTGTGATTATTCCCCTTAATTAGGATGAGATTATTGATATCCCTGGATTTAAAATCAACCCATACGGCATTTGTGGCCTAGCCGATCGAGTGGAGATCGGATGCCATGTTGCGCACATGGTAGTACTACTCTTTGTAACACTTTTTTATCATATCACATGTCAAACCACATTTTGTGTGGAGATATGGCCTAGCCGATCTGGCGTGATCGAACTCCGTGCTAAAAATACGGTGGTATATCGGTGCTAATGATCTCCCAACCAAAAATATATATTATTTTTGTATTTTGAAAATTGTTGTGTTTTAAGTGGGTATTTAGATATTGTTAATGGTGACTTGTTGTTTCTATGGTTTTTCCCTTTCTTATATTGGCATTCAAGTTTGAAAGAGTACACTTAGCTTTATATACTAGTACTATTCCATATGTACTAACGTCCCTTTTACATGGGGCACTGCATCTTCAATGGATGCAGGTGGTTTGTCAACGGGAGGTTATGATTCTCATTAGTAGTTACTCTCTACTCAGCAAATTTTGGTGAGCCCTACTCTGTTCCGAGCTTCATGTTAGTTGATGTTGTACTTTATGTTTTGAGGTATAGCTGGGGCCTTGCTACCAGCACTTTCATTCTTCACTACTGTAGTACTCAGAGGCTCCGTAGACAGGTTGTGGGTGGAATTTGATATTGGGAATTGAACTAGTAAGTGTTGGTATTTTGCAAACATGTTTTTCCTCATATCTTTAAACTTGTAATATTTTGGAAATCATAAATTGATATATTTTCAATAATGCGAAAAGAATGTGGAACACTTTATTCTCCTCATGTATATCTCTTCATATTGATTTTATATTGGTCATGGATAAGATTGGATAGAAGGCATTAAGTGGGATTGCTTGGCCGGGGTATCTCAGTTGAGCGTCGGTCGCGCTCCTCAAGGTCGGGGAGTGACTGTTAAACCCTCAATGCTCTTTTTCTGAGCACATATTGAGGGAGCCGCTTTACAAGATTACTCTGTAATCCTCGTAGCATGCTCAGACACAGTCAAACCCCCTGGTGCAAATGCTTAAACTCATTGTGCAACTCGTCCTTGCAGGTTTGTGGAATACACTGCCTCGAGGACAGATCAGAGAATTGGGACCATGTAAGTGGCGCTCCACTACTTGGCCTACTCACCTCATACGTCTACCACCATCTGTATGCAAGCCCTATCAACTGAAAAATAGTAAACTCGACCACACTTGACTCCACCAAACCCAAGGTATGTAGAATGCGATTACACTGATCCAAGAAACCTTATGCATCCTCAGAAGCCCCTCCACTTAACAAGGGAGGAGGAAGTCTCTATATCCTCTCCAACCTCTTCTGGTGCTCAGCAGGCACCACTAGTCCTACCTCAAGCTGAACTGTAACTAACGGCTGCATTGGCATAACACTCGGTATTTGATAAGCATGGGCTAGATGCTCTAGTGTACGTGTAGCGGGAGTTCGTGTGCCTCCCCAGTCGGTGAAGTAGCTGGTGCAACTGGAATTAACGGTGCATGGGCCAAACTTTCAAACATACTCAAGAAGTGAGCCAGAGTCTCTTGAAGTCCTAGTGCAGCAATAGGTCCCTTGGGTGCATGCTCAATATGCTCGGGATCCTGCTCCTTAAGTGGAGCTACTGCGGTTCCACCGCCGCTACTCTAGCAGTGGTTATAGCTACGACGCGTGCCCCACCTCAGCCTCTACCTCGGCCCCAGCCTCTCGCATCTCTAACAGAGGGCCCTGGTGCCTGCTCAGTCGACCCTAAAGAATGTGTCCTAATTATCTGTGAGAGAATAGAAGAGTAAAGATTCAAACTTTGGAATAACAAATCCACACGAGACTGAATAAATTATAGTGAATCTTCCTAACAAATTGGTAGCATCTTCAAGACAAGTACAGACGTCTCTGTACCAAACCACAAGAATATACTAGATGTGCTCATGACTCTTCGAACCTATGAACCCAGAGCTATGATACCAACTTCTCAAGACCCAAATCCTACCTAATGGATCGTGATGGTACCTAACCTTCAAAACTAGGTAAGCCTATCACATAAATAGCATTAAATCATCAAAACATGATATAATTAGACTGTATTCAATGTAACAACGAAAATAGTTATAACGTAAGCCAAAATGGCAATACAAAAAATAACTCCATGAAACCAGGTAGTACAGATTTATGAGCTATAATTCGAATACTTAAGAATTCACAAATATAATACATTTTGAATGTTGAAATAACAATACCAACATAAACGATGGGACTCCGAATGAATTTTGATAATCATGTAGCACTACCTTTAATCCTCACGACCAGTGTGTCCATATTGTCGAAGCCCGCTGCCTCCAACACCCGGATCTGCACAATAATAAGCAGAAGTATAGTATGAGTGCATCAAAATCAGTACCCAGTAAGTATTAAGACTAACCTCGATGAAGTGGTGACGAGGTTCAAGTCTTGTGATACCCACTAGTCAAAAGAACCTGTGCAATATGTCAATAACTGAAAAAATGAATATATATCGGAAAGCAATACCAACAATCTTGTAAACACATGTGATAACAACTCGACGTAGGAAAAATCCATCGTTGACAAACAAATCATCAAGTAGAAATATAGACATATTATAGCATGTCAGATATAACTTAATCCTCACGACCAGTGTGTCCAAATTGTCGAAGCCCGCTGCCTCCATCACCCGGATCTGCACAATAATAAGCAGAAGTATAGTATGAGTGCATCAAAATCAGTACCCAGTAAGTATTAAGACTAACCTCGATGAAGTGGGGACGAGGTTCAAGTCTTATGATACTCACTAGTCAAAAGAACCCGTGCAATATGTCAATAATTGAAAAAATGAAATATATATCGGAAAGAAATACCAACAATCTTGTAAAAATATGTGATAACAACTCGACGTAGGAAAAATCCATCGTTGATAAACAAATCATCAAGTAGAAATATAGACATATTATAGCATGTCAGATACCACTTAAAAACTGGCTGAAATACATGATGAAGTTTAAAGAATGTATGTAAATGGTTAAGAATGTCACCCTCGTACCACCACATAAATCTCATCAAAGTGCCATCTTTATTTTGCCGCATGTGCAAAAATAATCAAGAAATGCCACATGTGCACAAAAACAATCACAATTACACAGAAAAGACCTCATGCCAACACCCACTCGATCCGCCTAACATGTCCACATGTGCGATAGTCATCACAATGCAAAATGCCAAATTACCATCAAAGACATAAGGTCATAATTTGTAAACTAGATGAACAGGGACACGTCAATGTATAAAATGTGGATGGGTGTTCAAATATGAACCATCACTATAGCTAAATCAATGGTAAATCAAGTTTATGTAGTTACATAGTAATTAAGAATGTTTCATACAAAGCATCTAAACAAAATAAGGCATATTAGAAGCCTAAGGTCTAATACGGTCAAAACCAAACATAATACTAGTGCACACGCTCATCACCTCGCGTACACGTCGCTTTTCACATAATATAATTAGGCAAATAAGACTAAATCCGAAGGGGTAATCCCCCGCAAAAAGGTTAGGCAAGATACTTACCTCAATAAGCCCAAATTAATCCTCTATAATATCATTTCCTTTAAAAATCACCTCCATCTAACTCAAATCTAGCAAACAATAACTCAATAAAACCAAACAATGCTATAGAAATCAATTCCAAACAATAAAGTCTCGATCATCACCCAATTCTCCAAAGGTCAACAAAAGACAACCCCAGGCCCACACAGTAAAAATTTGAGTCAATGGATAGAGCCAAACTAACCAGAACCCCACGATTCCAAATATGTTATTAGATTCCAAGGTGGAGTCTAATTCGACTCTCAAATCCCCAATTTTAATTTTTAAAAGAATAGTCAAAAACCCAAAAAATTCCCTTCCAAATTGCAATATTTACTAGTAAATATCCATGTAAAATCAAGATATAATATCAAAATCAAGTGAAACTCTCTTACCGACTTGCATGTGTGTAAATCCTCTTAAAACATTGCCCCTCTCTATGTGTAGGGGTTCAAAATATTAGAAAATAGGTCTAAGTCCTAAAATTCCTTCTAAATAATAAGTTGCGGAAGTCGCAATTACAATAAGAGGTTCGTAATTGCGAGTCCGGTAAATGCGAGAAATGGCTCGCAAATGCAAACTAGATCCCTCCGCCTCTAATATAGAAATTGCAACCAGGAAGCTCGCAAATGCAACCAAGTGTCCAAAATGCGGACTTCCATTTACAATTGCAGATGTTGCACTTCCGACACCAGCTTCACAAATTCAAAGTTTGCCTACACTGCCAAACATGTCGAATGTGATCGTCACTCCGCAAATGCAAGCACAACCTCGCAATTACGAGGTCTGCAGCACCATCAAAAATATGAACTTCTCCAAACTAATCTAAATTAATTTGAAACTCACCCGAATCCCTCACTCCCCAAACTAAAAATACACACAAGTATATAAATCACACATGAACAATCTTGCAAGCTCAAAACATAAATAAAATATCCATAACCATAAATCTAACACCAAAATGAATGCAAACCTTAAAATTCAAGAACAACAATATTCAAAACCAAGCATTTGATTCCCACCAAACAAACTCGGAATGAGACTAAACTTTGCAAACAAGATCCAAATGACAAGACGAACATATTCCATGTATTGGAACAACCACCTAAGCTCGATAGCCCCAAAGTCAACCCATGGTTAATCTTTCGAAATTTCTAAGCCTTCAAATTGCCAACTATCGGCAAAAAGATCCAAATCATTGTAGGAACCTCCAAATTCGAATCCCGGAATACGTCTAAGTCCAACATAGCCATATGAACATATTGAACTATCAAAACACAAATCTAAGGTCGTTAACATAAAATTGAAATATTGGTCAACTAATATAACTTAAACTTCCAACAATGGAACTAAGTGTTCCACATTACTCTAAAAACTTCAAGAACAAAACCAACTATCCCTGCAAGTTACAAAAAATATAAGTAAGCACAAGAGATGCATCAAATAGGGGAACGAGTCTCAAATACAACAAGAATATCAATTGGGTCATTCCAATCTGTCGCTTTCTCGGGTCATGTTGTCTCTAGCGAGGGAATAAAGGTTGATCCTCAGAAGGAAAAAACTGTGAAAAATTGGCCGAGACCTACGACTCTGATAGAGATTCACATTTTCTTAGGCTTAGCTTGGTATTACAGGAGGTTTGTGGAGGGATTTTCATTTCATGCCTCTCTGTTGACCAAATTGACACAAACGATAGCTAAATTCCATTGGTCAGATGCTTGTGAAAGGAGCCTCCAAAAGTTGAAGTCGAGATTAACCACGACACCTATGTTGACCTTACTAGAAGGTATGGATAGGTTTATCATGTATCATTATGCTTCGAGGGTTGGACATGGGTATGTATTAATATGACAAGGAAAAGTGGTCGTTATTCTTCAAGAAACCTCAAGAACCATGTGAAGAATTATCCAACTCATGACTTAGAGCTTGCGATAGTGGTGTTTGCATTGAAGATATGGTGTCATAATCTGTATGGGGTCCATGTTGAATTTAAGGCAAAGGAGATGGCTTGAAATACGTAAAGACTACGATATTGACATTCTCTATCATCCGGGGAATATTAATGTTGTGGCAGATGCTCTTAGCCCGAAATAATTAGCATTTTTGTTCACTTGAAGGCACAAGAAAGGCCGATGGCGTAGGAATTACATCAATTGGCTAATTTAGTGGTCCCGCTTATGGACTCTAGCGAAAGTAGGGTAAAACAACAACAACAATAACAACCCAGTAAAATCCCATATGTGGTGTATGGGAAGGGTAGTGTGTACACATACCTTACCCCTACCCGAGGGGGTAGAGAGGTTATTTCTGAAAAAAAGACTATATCAGTATCATCAATAGAAAAATGAAGAAATACTGACAGCAACATATGAGCGGAAGTAGGGTGATTGTGCAAAATAGAGTTGACTCATCACTGGTTGTGGAAGTTAAGGAGAAATAGTATGACAACCCTTTCTTGGTACAATTGAACGAGTGAATTCATAAACACAAGACCATGGCCATTTCTCTTGGCATGAATTGAGGCTAAATGCCTGAATTACCAGCAAGTGAAAGACGATCGTATTTTGGCACAAAATATAGAAATTCCTATGTGAAAGTGGGAGATGATCAGCATAGACTTTGTAGTAGGTTTAACTCACACACCTCATATTTTCAACTCAGTTTGGTTGATTGTCGATCGACTCACGAAGTTAGCACATATCTTTCCTATTAAGGTCGCTGACACAGTGCAACATCATGCTCAATTGTATATCAAAGAGATAGTTAGATTGCATGGCACTCCAATTTCCATCATCTCGAACAGAGGGTGCAGTTCACTGCTAAATTTGCAAAAATTTCAGCAAGGTTTGGGTACTCAATTGAATCTTTGAACAACTTTCCATCCACTGATTGACAGGCAAGCCGAGTGAACTATACAAATACGTAAGGATTGCGTGCATGTGTTCTTGACTTCATGGGAAGCTGGGATAATCATTTGTCGCTCATTGAATTTGCCTATAACAACAGAAACCATGCAATCATTGAAATAGCACCGTCCGAGGCTCTATATGGTAGGCCAGACCTTGTGAATCAAGAAATGGAAAAGGTCAAGATCATCAAGAAGCGGTTGAAAACTGCTCTAAGTCACCAGATGTCTTATTCGGATATACGACACAGAGATTTAGAGTTCAAAGTGGATGAGCTGGTGTTCTTGAATGTTTTCCCCATGTAACGCATAATGCGATTAGGGAAGAATGGAAAACCAAGCCCAAGGTACATTGGACCTTATAGAATCTTGCATCCGGTATTTCACATATTTATGTTGAAGAAAGTGGTTAGCGATACGCTGCTCAATGTCCCTATAGATACTATTGAAGTTAATAAGGGCTTGACCTATGAAAAGGTTCCTATCGCCATCCATGATATATAAGTTTGTCTGTTGAGAAATAAGGAGAGTGCCTCCGTCAAAGTGAAATGGTTAAACCAACAAGTTGAAGAGGACATCTAGGAAGCAAAAGAAGATATGAAGAAAAGCTATTCCCATTTGTTTGTAGAGCTAGTTGGCCGTGTTTAAGAAATACTAGAAATTTATTTTCCATGTACTGTGTTTTGTGTCACGCCCCAAAGATATGACCCTGAAATGAAGTGGGGCTTACCAAGTCTGCTGGAAAGAAAGTGTTCTGTTATCACTGATCAGTGTCTCATGTTATAGAACCACATGCATCCATTGAAGATGCAGCGCCCCCGGCAAAAGGGACATTAGTACATATAGAATAGTACTAGTATGAATGACAAAATACCCTCTCAATACAATGATAAATATTACGAGCGAGTAGAATCAAAATAGCAGTGAATCCTCAAACAACATCAAACCTAAAATTAGGATCAAGACAATGTTCAAATAAATTTTCATATTTTAAGTTGGGAAGTCTTTAAAACCAATATGCCACCATTCACGATTCAAATATTCACAATACCAATACCACTGTATATTTAGCACGGAGTCCGATCACGACCCGATCGACTAGGCCATCTCTTTAAAGACATCAACCACAATTATAATTTCCAGCACAATCACCACCATGTATGCGGCATGGCATCCGATCACGACCCGATCGACTAGGACGTCTCCTTAGAGACATCAACCTTTTTATACCCATCATCTCATTTCATACTTCTTTCACATCTTTTCATTTCATTGGCACTAGTGGCCACAATTATAAAATTATTATTGGCACATCGGCCATATTTAAGATTTCATGCTCACCTTTTTCACTTTCAAACATCATCATCATCATCCACAATAAGGCATTTCAAATCAATGTTTTTAGTACACATGCGAGCAATTAAGAGTCTTAGGCACATAGAGATTTTTCACAAAATGTTGCATAATAGCCTATGTTTGAACTTGACTAGAAGTCGCAACCCTATTAATGCACACCCCATACTTTGAACATATTCTCAAATCATAACATTACATGATAAAAATATTTCGGGGATACATATTGAGAATATATCTTTTAGTACAAGCTTATTCGGAATAGCCACTTTCATAATGAATAATTCGGGACTTACATAAATTACATGAATACCGTGGGATTCAATTGTAAGAGAAGAGTTTAGCCAACATACCTCAATGGAGCTTCCTTAAACTCTAAAATGTTCTAGAAATCTTAACTTCGATCTATTTTAGAAATGTAACAAATTGAACCAAAATTAGGAAGATGATCATGGTTCTAGCTCATTTGAGCATTTTATCAAACACTAGGTGTGCATTGAAGTTTCAAGGTCCTTTTATGGAGGATTCCATCATCCCACAACCCATTCTTTATCATTTTTAGCTCAACAATTTTCCTACACCCCTTGATAACACATGCATGCAAAACAACCAACTCCCATACCAAAGAATTATCTTACTAATTACTCATTTCTTCTTAACTTTCGAAATGAAGGGTTAGGGTGTAGAATCTTACCTCTAGGATAAAGGCCTAGTGAGTTTCCTTGTTAATCTTCTAAGATTCGAGCAAGAATTAAAGAACAAATTGTTGAAGAACTCTCTTCCACTCTAGGGCACACTCTCACCCTCAAAATATCAGGTTTTGGTAAAGAAATGATACATATCGTCTATTTAACAAATTAGAATCGGGTTATAAAAACCCAAAAATGAAGCTCCGGAACAGGATATGCGGTCGCATATGCGACCGCATAATGGATATGCAGTCCGCATATGGGCCGCACAATTTGGTGCCCAAAGCTGATGTCGCTTGCCTGGGTCTGTGATAATTATGCGGCCCTTAGACCTATTATGCGGTCGCATAATGCACTGCAGACCTTCCTCCATGCTGCCCCGCCTCTACTTCACTCTGCGGCCATTATGCGGTCCGTAGAGTGTTATGTGATCGCATAGTGGGCCGCAACAATGACTTTTTCTGCCGAAAATTTTCCTTTACTCCTCAGTGCATTATTCAATCCAAAAAGTCCATTTTCCTCTAGTATCCTCAAACACGTAAGCCTACTCCGGCACCACAAAATCTTAAATTTCTTTGGAAAATTTTACGGGGCCTTACATTTTGAATTTGTAAAGATTATGCTCTTGTGTTCTTAATGGTTATGCAATGAATATATTTCCATGGTTGATGTTTCCCGATATGCGTAATGCTTTGTTAGGTCATGAGATGTGTTTGAGTGATGAACCAAGTCATGCTTGGTATCTATAGCCGACTTTAACCCTCATTCGAGGACAAATGATCCTAAGCGAGGGAGAATGTTTGGCCCCGTAAGAGTTCGCTAGGGATATAAGGTTTTATACTTAAAAAGTCATGCTATTATGCTCGGAAGGTTGTACGACAAGTTTCGGCTCGCAAGCTAGCCACAGTACATATTTGTGGACTGCAATGCGTTGCAAAGTGGGAAGAAGAATTGGAATGAGAGGTAAATTTCACGGCCAATTATGTGGACCCTGAATTAGTTTCGTTGATCACATAATCATCGCGAATAGGTCAGAAGCAAACTAAATTCGAGGGTCTTTTTGTGGTGGGTTATGCGGACTACATAGCCATTTCGCGGACTGTAGATCCATCGCAAAATTTTTTAGGCCAGCTAGGGAAATATTTTAAGGAGATTTTGCGGTCCAATGTGCAGACCATGGAACTTTTATGCAGACCGCAGATCAACTATCCTCAAACATGTAACCCTACTCTGGTTCCACGAAACCTTAAATTACTTTGCAAAATTTTACGGGGCCTTACATTCTCCCCCCACTTAGGATTATTCGTCCTCGATTGAGTGTCAAAATCTGTCATTAGCATTCAATATGGCCCTACTATTAATTCACACACACCAGTAGTTTCAAAATTTGGCTAACTCCCTAAATGTCAAAAAAATTTCCAGAGTCTCCCCTGTAACTAGGCCTATCCACCTGTCAGAGAATCCCACAAACCAATCCTAACAACATGTATATGAACCAATGACATAACATAGAATAAAAATAACGTCAATTGTGGCCTTACGGGCAGTATGCTACCAAAACGGAACACCTTTAATATCAGTTGTACAATTGATACATAATTCATAGAAGATAACTCTTAGCATTTTCAAAGAACACAACTTTTTAAATACATGACTATTCAAACAAATGAGGGTACTTCTTCTTCATTTCTTCCACGACCTCCCAGGTGGCCTCTTCAGCCTGTTGGTTTCGCCATAACACTTTCACGGAGGCAATTTCTTTCTTTCTCAACTTTTGAACTTGCCTATCAAAAATAAAAACTGAAATCTCTTCATAAGTCAATTCCTCATTAACCTCAATAGTCTCAACCGGAACAATGAATGTCGGGTCTCCAATTATTTTCTTCAACAAAGACACATGAAATACCTGGTGTACTAATGACATCTCAGGTTGTAGATCAAGCTTGTATGCCACCTCGCACTAATGATTCTCTATGGTCCGACATACGTCATACTCAATTTCCCTTTCTTACCAAATCGCACTACACCCTTCAGGGGGGAAAGTTTCAAGAATACCCAATCTTCTTCTTTGAACTCCAAATCCCTACGACGAACATCTAAATAGGACTTCTGATGACTCTGAGCAGTCTTCAACTGCTCCTTAATGATTTTAACTTTTTCCATAGCCTGATGCACGAGGTCTCACCCTATCAACTCAGCTTCCCAAATCACGAACCACCCAATGGGAGATCTACATCTCCTACTATATAAAGCCTCGAAAGGTGCCATCTGAATACTAGCATGATAACTATTATTGTAGGTAAATTCTATGAGTGGCAAATGATCATCTCAACTACCTATGAATTCTACAACACAAGTGCACAACATATCCTCGAGCATCTAAATTGCCTGCTATGCCTACCTGTCCGTCTATGGGTAAAAGGTTGTACCGAGATTCAACTGAGTACCCAAACCTTGCTGAAATATTTTCCAAAGATTAGTCGTGAACTGTGCCCCTCAATCAGAAATGATAGAAACTGGAGTGCTATGCAACTTGACTATTTCATTGAGATACAACTGAGCATACTGTTTCACAGTTTCGGTAGCCTTAACCGATAAAAAGTTAGCTGATTTCGTGAGTCGATCCACAATCACCCAAATCGAATCAAACTTACGAGGAGTACAAAGTAGGCCTCATAGAATTTTGTAAAGGAACTTAAGGTTTCGTGGTGCCGAAGTAGACTTATGTGTTTGGGGACCTTTTGGGTTGATCAATGCACTGGGGAGTGAAGGATGATTTTCGGCATAAGAGGGCATTTCTGCGGCCCACTATGCGATCGCAGAATCACTTTGCAGATCGCATATTGGTTGTGGAGTGAAGCATATGCTAGGCAAGATTTGGAGGAAGTCTGTAGTACATTATGCGACTGCAGACCAGTTAAGCGGTGCATTATGTGGCCACATAACGGGTCTGCGGGCCTCATAATAAAGGCAGACCTAAGCTGGCGACATCAGCTTTGGCGGCCAAATTGTGCGACTGATATGCGGACTGCATATCCATTTTGCGGTCGCATATGCAACCGCATATCCTGTTCTGGAGCATCATTTTGGGATTTTTATAACCCGACCTTACTTCGTTAAATAGATGATTTGTACCATCCTTTGAACAAAAATATGATATTTTGAGGGTTAGTGAGTGCCCTAGAGTGGGAGAGAGTTCTTCAACAATTTGTTCTTCAATTCTTGCTCGAATCTTGGATGATTAACAAAGAAAACACACTAGGTCTTCATCCTAGAGGTAAGATTCGACACCCTAGCCCTTCATTTCTAACGTTAACTAGAAATGGGTAATTAGTTAGATAATTCTTTGGTATGGGAGTTGGTTATATTTCATGCATGTGTTATCAAGGAGTGTAGGAAAATTGTTGAGCTAAAAATGGTATAGAATGGGTTGTGGGATGATGGAATCCTCCATAAAAGGACCTTGAAACCTTAATGCACACCTAATGTTGGATAAAATGATCAAATGAGCTAGAACCATGAACATCTTCCTAATTTTGGTTCAATTTGATATATTTCTCAAATAGATCGAAGTTTCTAAGAATTCCGAAACATTTTAGAGTTTAAGAAAACTCAATTGAAGTATGTTGGCTAAACTCCTCTCCTTGAATTAAACCCCACAGTATTCATGTAATTTATGTAAGTCCTGAATTGTTCATTATGAGAATAGCTATTCCGAATAAGCTTGTGCTAAAAGATATATTCTCAATATGTATCCCCAAAGTATTTTTATCATGTTATGTTATAATTTGAGAATATGTTCAAAGTATGGGATGTGCATTAATAATGTTGTGACTTCTAGTCAAGTTCGACTTCTAGCCTATGTGCCTAAGAAACCTAATTGCTCACATGTGTACTAAAAATAATGATTTGAAATGCCTCATTATGGATGATGATGATGATGTTTGAAAGTGAAAAAGGAGAGCATGAAATCTTAAATACGGCCGACGTGCCAATAATGATTTTATAATCATGGCCATTAGTGCTAATGAATGAGATGATGGGTATAAAAAGGTTGATGTCTCTAAGGAGACGGCCTAGATGATCAGGTCATGATAGGATGCCATGCCGTACACATGGTGGTGATTGTGCTAGAAATTACGATTGTGGTTGATGTCTCTAATGAGATGGCGGAGCTGATCAGGTCGTGAAAGGACTCCATACTAAAAGAACGGTGGTATTGGTATTGTTAATATTGGAATCGTGAATGGTGGCATATTGGTACTAAAGACCTCCCACCTTAAAATATGGAAATTTATTTGAATATTGTCTTGATCCTAATTTGAGGTTTGATGTTGTTTGAGGCTTCCACTAATATTATAATTGTACTTGCTCATATTATTTATCATTCTATTGAGAGGGTATTTTGTCATTCATACTAGTACTATTCCACATGTACTCATGTTTCTTTTGTCGGGGGCACTGCATCTTTAATGGATGCAGGTGGTTCCACATCGGAGGATATTGACCAGTGATAGCGGTTATCATTCTTTCCAACTGACTTGGTGAGCCTCATCTCATTCCGGGCTTGTGCATCTTTTGTTTTGTATGTGTTATCGTGTTTGAGGTATAGCCGGAGCCTTGTTGCCGGCACTATCATTGTACTCTTTGGTATTTTTAGAGGCTCTGTAGACTTAGTGTGGGTTGTATATGGGTGTTGGGAATGTTAAACAAGTTGTGTTGTGATTAAATCACTTGTTCCACTTTGAACCATGAAGGTGTGTGTTTTGAGACTTATTAAACGAAGCAACTAATGGTAATGAATTGGTATTGTAGACATGATCACCTTATTATCTAATTAACGAAAATATGTATCTCTTTATTCATGGATTAGTTTGGGTATAAGGAAATCTAATAGGCTTGCTCGATCGGGTTCACTCAGTTGAGCGCTGGTCGCGCTCCCCGAGTTTGGGGCGTGACAAACTTGGTATCAGAGCCTAAGGTTTTAAAGTGTCTCAGGATGTCTCGGAGCCGTGTCTAGAAGAGTCCTTATCAGTGTGTTGTCGACCACATCTATAATTAGGATGCTACTTGAGCATTTAGGAATAATACCCTTATTTCATGTTCTCGATCGCGCGATAAAGCTGATTGTAAGATTTTTCCTCCTTTAACTCGTGCGTTGCTCTAATTTTCAGCACATGGCATCTAAGAATTAGGTAAAAACTGGCCAAAGAGCCAATATCACCCCTCGAGTGGCAGTTGATTCTATATTTGATGATGCGGGTGAGCACCTGAGGGGTGAGGATATTCCCCTAGTTTCTACGCTGCCTGATTCTACCACAGTTGATCCGACCGCACCTGTCCTTACGCCTACTAAAGGTGAAACGGTCCCTCCAACTGATATTCCAGATCCACCTCCACCTCCAGCTTTCGATTTCGGTGTTTATTATGGGGATCTTAGGGGGGCCATACAGATGATGTCTCAAATAGTGGCTTTCCGGGCGTAGAGATCAAATGTTGCACCCACTTCTTCTAGTCAGCCAGGGGATTCTGCTAGTTCTAGGGTGAACAGGTTTCTCCAGTTGGATCCTCCAGTATTCACGGGTACTAACCCGGATGAGGACCACCAAGACTTCATTGATGAGATGCACAAGACTCTCCGAGTTATACGTGCTATCGAGACAGAGGCAGTGGAGTTAGACTTTTACCCCCTGAGAGAGGTGGCATATTCTTGGTTTGATCTATGGCAAGAGTCCGGTGAGGAAGGGAGCCCTCCAGCGAGGTGGGGTGAGTTTGTCGATGCCTTCATTGATCATTTCTTTCCTGCCGAGACTAAGGCAACCAGTGCTGCTGCATTCAAGAGCCTGAGGCAAGGTAGCTTGAGTGTGTGGGAGTACCATATGAGGTTCGTGCACCTCTCCAAGTATGTTATTTACATGTTGCCTACTATGGAGGCTAGAGTGCACCGGTTTATGCAAGGACATAGTCCCTTGGTAATTAATGAGGGCGCTATAATAACCTTTAATTCTGATATGAAGTATGGAAAGATGGTGGTATTCGCTAAAGCCACAGAGACCCGCAAATTGAGGAACATAATGGAGCGAGAGGGTAGTAATAAGTCCCGGTCTGCGGGCAAGTTTGGTAATTTTTCTGGTGGCAGCAGGTCAGCATTCAGGGGAGGGTCTTCAGGGCCGTCTCAATCCTCTGCTCAGTCTTCAGTTAGTGCACTGCTATCAGGGCCTGATCAGCAACAGTGGTGCCGTTTGAAGCCCAGTCAATTCAACCAGGGCTCCTACCAGCAAGGATGGCATGGTGGTAGATTCGAGCAGTAGCGAAGGCCCCCATGCCCTAGGCGTGGAATGATGCACTTAGGAATATGCTACATGGACTTACCCATATGCTACGTGTGCGGATTGAGGGGTCACATTCAGAGGGATTGTCGTTCGTCCCGCTAGGGTATGGACAAAGGCACGTCACAGCCGGCCAGTTCTGTAGCACCTCCTCCAGCTTGAGGCACTCCAACACCCGCAGGGTATGGTGCAGATAGGGGTGGACCACAGAGTTCGGGAGGATCCAGCCGTTTCTATGCCATGAGGGGTCTCCAGAATTCAGAGGCTTTCTCCAAATATTGTCACAGATATATTGACTATCCAATCTCATGATGTGTATGCTCTTATTGATACAGGTTCCACTTTGTCATATGTCACTCCTTATGTTGCTATGGAATTTAGGATAGAACTGTAACAACTTCATGAGTCGTTCTCTATATCTACTCCGGTTGGCGAGTCTATTTTAGCCACGTGGGTTTATAAGGATTGTGATGTCATGTTGCGTGGTCGGGACACCCTGGCCGATCTCATTGAATTGGGAATGGTCGATTTTGATGTAATAATGGGGATGGACTGGCTTTATTCTTGTTTTGCCAAGCTTGATTGCCGAACCAGGCTTGTTAGGTTCGAATTTCCAAACGAGCCAGTTATTGAGTGGAATGGTGATGATGTACTGCCGAAGGGTAGGTTTATTTTTTACCTTAAGGCCACAAAGATGGTCAACAAGGGATGTATTTACCATTTGGTCCGGGTTACAGACACTGATGCTGAAGCACCTACGCTTGAGTCGGTGCCTGTTGTGAATGAATTTTCGGGAGTCTTTCCAGATGAACTCCCTGGGATCCCACCAGACAGGGAGATTGATTTTGGGATTGATGTGATTCCAGAAACGCATCCTATATCTACTCCACCCTAGAGAATGGCACCGACAGAATTGAAGGAACTAAAGGAGCAGCTGAAGGACTTATTAGAAAAGGGTTTGATCCGATCGAGTGTATCGCCTTGGGGCGCACCGGTCCTCTTTGTAAGGAAGAAATATTGTCAATGAGAATGTGTATTGACTATCGGCAGCTCAACAAGGTCACGATCAAGAATAAGTACCTACTACCAAGGATAGATGACTTGTTTGATCAATTGCAAGGTGCTAAGTACTTCTCCAAAATTGATTTACGATCTGGGTATCACCAATTGAAGATCGGGGAGCAGGATATTCCAAAAACAACTTTCAGTACCCGATATAGGCACTTTGAATTTTGGTAATATCTTTCGGGCTAACAAATCCACCCGCAGCTTTCATGCATCTCATGAATGGAGCCTTCAAGCCTTTTCTTGACTCCTTTGTGATAGTGTTTATTGACGATATCCTTGTATATTTATGCAATCGAGAAGACCATGCCAATCATCTCAGGGTAGTTCTGCAAACCCTATATCAGCACCAGTTATATGCAAAGTTTTCAAAGTGTGAATTTTGGCTTGAATCTGTCACATTCTTGGGTCATGTCGTCTCTAGTGAAGTAATTAAGGTTGATCCTCAGAAAGTTGCAGCTGTGAAGAATTGGCCAAGGCCTACAACCCCAATAGAGATTCACAGTCTCTTAGGCTTAGCGGGTTATTACAGGAAGTTTGTGGAGGGGCTTTCTACTCTTGCCTCTCCTTTGACTAAATTGACGCATAAGGCAATAAAGTTCCAATGGTCAGATGCTTGTGAAAGGAGTTTCCATGAACTGAAAACAAGATTGACTACGACACCAATGTTGACATTACCAGAGGATGCAGATGGATTTGTAGTATATTGTGATGCTTCAATAATTGGGGTTGGGTGTGTATTAATGAAACATGGCAAGGTGATAGCTTATGCTTCTAGGCAACTCAAGAATCAGGAAAAGAACTATCCAATGCATGACTTAGAACTTACAGTGTTGGTATTTGCAGTGAAAATTTGGCGTCATTATTTATATGGGGTCCATGTGGATATATTCACGGACCACAAGAGCGTTCAATATATTTTCAAATAGAAGGAATTAAATCTGAGGCAGAGAAGATGGCTTGAGTTACTCAAGGACTACGACATTGATATTCTATAACATCCGGGGAAGGCTAATGTTTTGGCGGATGCTCTTAGCCGGAAATCTATGGGTACTTTAGCACACTTGGAGGCATATCAAAGGACATTGGCCAAAGAAGTTCACTGATTTGCTAGTTCGGGAGTTCGCTTTGCATACTCTAGTGAAATAGTGGTGATCGTGCAAAATAGGGATGAATCATCAATGGTTGTGGAAGTTAAGGAGAAGCAATACAACAAACCATTGTTGGCACAATTGAAAGAGGGGATTCATAAACATAATACCATGGCCTTTTCTCTTGGCATGGGTGATGGTACACTAAGGTTCCAAGGGCGTCTATGTGTTCCAAATATAGATGGTCTATGGGAGAGAATCATGACCGAGGCTCACACTTCTAGGTATTCTGTACACCCACGCTCTACAAAAAATGTATCATGATCTTAAGGAAGTCTATTGGTGGAATGATATGAAGAGGAATGTAGCAGACTTTGTGGTGAGATGTCCTAATTGTCAGCAAGTGAAGGCCGAAAACCAAAGGCCTGGTGGGTTGGCACATAACATATCAATATGGAACATACTTCTGAGTAGATCCCCACAGCAGAGCACACAACCTATGGCTTCAGCAGCAATAGCTACACCACTCACACAACCAACTAGGGGTAAGGCTCAGTCGGTTCGAGGTTGCCCTAGAGGGGGAGGTCAGTTAGGTGGGGGACATGGCTGTTGCTATGAAATTCTAGCTAGGCCAGAGGATGTTGCTTCCGACGTTGTAATTAGCGGTATTGTGCCACAAAGATGCTTTAGTATTATTTGACCTTGGTTCCACCTATTTATATGTGTCATCATATTTTGCTCATTATTTGGATATTCTTCGTGATTCTCTTTGTTTTTCTTTTCATGTATCCACACCGTTGGGTGATTCTATTATGGTGTAACGTGTATATCGGTCTTGTGTGGTTACCATTGGGGGTTATGATCCCAGAGTTGATCTTTTATTGCTTAATATGGTTGATTTTGAGGTGATTTTGGGTATGGATTAGTTATCTCCGTACCACTCTATTCTTGATTGTCACGCTAAGACTGTGACATTGGCTATGATGGGGTTAGTGAGGCTGGAGTGGAGAGGTTCTCTTGGTCACACTCATAATAAAGTGATTTCATTCTTGAAGTCTCAATAGATGATTCAGATGTGGTGTTTTACGTATTTAACCTTCATGAGAGATGCTAGTGATGATACACCTACTGTTGACTGAGTTCTAGTAGTGAGGGAGTTCTCTTATGTGTTTCCTATAGACTTCTCGGGCATGCCACCCGACAGGGATATTGATTTTGGTATTGATTTGGTACCGACCACTCAGCCCATCTTTATTCCACCATACCGTATGGCAACATTGGAGTTTAAGGAACTAAATGAACAATTAAAATAATTGTTTGATAAGGACTTCATTAGGCCTACTGTTTCACCTTAGGGTGCATCCGTGCTATTTGTGAAGAAGAAAGATGGCTCTCTGAGGATGTGCATTTACTACAGGCAGATGAATAAGGTTACTATGAAAAACAAGTATCCATTACTGCGTATTGATGATTTATTTGATCACCTTAAGGGTAATACGGTATTCTCAAAGATTGACTTAAGATCGGAGTATCATAAGTTAAAGATCAGGGCTTCAGATATTCCTAAGACAACTTTCACGACCTGTTATGGGCATTATGAGTTTCTGGTGAGGTTTTTTAGGCTAACCAATGCCCCGGCAACATTCATTCACTTAATGAACAATGTATTTTAGCCTTATTTGTATTCTTTTTTCATTGTGTTTATTGATCATGTATTGGTGTATTCTCGCATAAGGGAGCAGCATGATCAACACTTGAGGATTGCGCTCCAGCTTTTGAGGGAGAAGATGTTAGATGCTAAATTTTCCAAGTGTGTGTTCTGGTTAGAATCAATGGAATTTTTGGGTCACGTGGTGTCCAGTAAGAGGATTAAGGTGGATACGAAGAAGATTGAAGTAGTTGAGAGTTGGCACATACCTTCTAGAGCTACAAAGATCGGGAGTTTCCTAGGGTTGGCTAGGTATTATCATCATTTTGTTGAGGGGTTTTCATCTATCTCAACCTCATTGACTAGATTGACACAGAAGAGTGCCTCGTTGACTTGATTGACGACAAAATGATTCCCAATTAAGATTGTCTGATGAGTGTAAGGAGATCTTTCAAAAGCTTAAGACTGCCTTGACTACTGCTCCAATCATGGTTTCTCCTTCAGGATCTGGTTCTTACACTTTCTATTGTGATTCTTCATGTGTTGGCATTGGGTGTGTGTTGATGCAAGTTAAGCACCCTGGAAAATTTTGAAGTACTTAAGCACTATTAAGAAAGTTGAAATGCTAATTATATTATTTTGTGTGCAGACGATGACTATAAATATGATGGATATCAATCGGATATGATAATAAGTGTACTAGGCATACTTTAAGTGATGTGTTGTCTAAGAAGAGCCCTAAGTCTAAGTCAAGTTGGAAATTACATGATAGACTAAAGTTCCATATGAGTACGCACAAGACCAAACTTTGGACGAGAATATGTACATATGTATAAGAATTTATGTGATGGTAAACCTATCAAATGAAATATCGTCGATTCTAGTATCTAACGCTTCAAACCGTTTATCATTTGGACACTCCTACGAGAAGTTATGACCAAATTTCCAAAGATTGGCAGAATGAGATTCTGGCAGTCCGAGGAAGGGTTTTTTCAAGTGTGGATACTTAAATCATCTCAAAAGGGATTGCCCCTTACTTCGGAGTAGATGCCCACAACAGAGCACACAACCTATGGTTTCAGCCCAAGTAGCTACACCATTCACACAACCAACTAGGGGTAGTGCTCCGTCGGTTCATGGTCGCCCTATAGGTGGAGGTCAGTCAGGTGGCGGACATGACCGTTGCTATGAATTTCTATCTAGTCTAGAGGATGTTGCTTCCGACGTTGTGATCGTGGGTATTGTTTCAGTGTGCCACAACGATGCTTTAGTATTATTTGACCTTGGTTCCACATATTCATATATGTCATCATATTTTGCTCATTTTTTGGATATGCCTCGTGATTCTCTTGGTATTTCTTTTCATGTATCCACATCGTTGGGTGATATTATTGTAGTGTATCGTGTATATCGGTCTTGTGTGGTTACCATTAGGGGTTATGATCCTAGAGTTGATCTTTTATTGCTCAGTATGGTTGATTTTGAGGTGATTTTGGGTATGTCACACTAAGGCTGTGACATTGGCTATGACGGGCTTAGTGAGGCTGGAGTGGAGAGGTTCTCTTGGTCATACTCCTAATAAAGTGATTTCATTCTTGAAGTCTCAACGGATGATTGAGATATGGTGTTATGCATATTTATCCTTCATGAGAGATGTTAGTGCCGATACTCCTATTGTTGAGTATGTTCCAGCAGTGAGGGAGTTCTCAGATGTGTTTCCTGTAGATCTATCGAGCATGCCACCTAGCAGGGATATTGATTTTGGCATTAATTTGGTACCGACCACTCAGCCCATCTTTATTCCACCATACCGTATGTACCACTGGAGCTTAAGGAACTAAATGAACAATTATAGTAATTGCTTTATAAGGACTTTATTAGGCCTAGTGTTTCACCTTGGTGTACATCCATGCTATTTGTGAAGCAGAATGAAGGTTCTGTGAGGGTGTGCATTGAATACATGAAGTTGAATAAGGTTACTATCAAGAACAAGCGTACATTATCGTATATTGATGATTTATTTGATCAGCTTCAGGATGCTATAGTATTCTCAAATATTGACTTGAGGTAGCAGTATCATCAGTTGATGATTAGGGCTTCAGATGTTCCTAAGTCAACTTTCATGACCTATTATGGGCATTATGAGTTTCTGGTGATGTCTTTTGGGCTAACCAATGCCCTAACAACTTTCATTCACTTGATGAACAATGTATTTCAGCCTTCTCCATTCTTATTTTATTGTGTTTATTGATGATATATTGGTGTATTCTCGCAATATGGAGGAGCATGATCAATACTTGAGGATCATGCTCCAGCTTTTGAGGGAGAAGATGTTAGATATTGAATTTTCCAAGTGTGAGTTCTGGTTAGAATCAGTGGAATTCTTGGGTCACATTGTGTCCTGTGAGAGGATTAAGGTGGATACGAAGAAGATTGAGGTACTTGCGAGTTGGCACATACCTTCTAGAGCTACAAAGATCCTAAGTTTCCTAGGGTTGGCTGGGTATTATCATTGTTTTGTCGAGGGATTTTCATCTATCGCAACCCCATTGACTAGATTGACGCAGACTAGTGCCCCGTTGACTAGATTGACCATAAAATGGTTCCCAATTTAGGAGGTCTGATGAGTGTGAGGAGAGCTTTCAAAAGCTCAAGACTGCCTTGACTTGGTTTCTCCTACGGGATCAGGTTCTTATATCTTCTATTGTGATGCTTCATGGGTTGGCATTGGGTGTGTGTTGATACATGTTTAGCACCCCAAAAAATTTCAAACTACTTAAGTGCTATTAAGAAATTTAATATGGGCTAATTAATTTATTTTGTGTGCAGATGAGGATTATTCATATGTTGGATATCAATTGGATATGATAATAAGTGTACGAGGCATATTATAAGTGATGTGCCGTCTAAGGAGAGCCCTAAGTCTAAATCAAGTTGGAAGTTATGTATATCTATATATGTATAAGCAGTTATGTGATGGTAAACCTATCAAATAAAATTTTGTCGAGTATACTTTCTAACGCTTTAAACCCTTCGTCATTTAGACACTCCTACGAGAAGTTATGGCCAAATTCCCAAAGATTGGCAGAGTTTTCTAGTGTTGGCTGGGTATTATCATCGTTTTCTGGAGGGGTTTTTATCTATTGCAACCCCATTGACTCGATTGACGCAGGAGAGCACGCAACCTACGGTTTCAGCACCAGTAGCTACACCACTCACACAACCAACTAGGGGTAGGGTTCAGTCTGTTGGAGGTCGCCCTAGAGGGGGAGATCAGTCAGGTGGCGGACATGGCCGTTGCTATGAATTTCTAGCTAGTCCAGAGGAAGTTGCTTCTAACGTTGTGATAAGAGGTATTGTTTTAGTGTGCCACAAGGATGCTTTAGTAATATTTGACCTTGGCTCCACCTATTCATATGTGTCATCATATATTTGCTCATTATTTGGATATGCCTCGTGATTCTCATTGTATTTATTTTCATGTATCCATACCACTGGTTGATTCTATTGTAGTGGATCATGTATATAGGTCTCGTGTGGTTACTATTTGGGTTTATGAGCCTAGAGTAGATCGTGTTTTACCCAATATGGTTGATTTTTAGGTGATTTTGGGTATGGATTGGTTATCTCCGTACCACTCTATTCTTGATTGTCACGCTAAGACTGTGACATTGGCTATGCTGAGGTTATTGAGGCTGGAGTGGAGAGGTTCTCTTGGTCACAATCCTAATAAAGTGATTTTAATTCTTGAAGTCTCAACGGATGATTGAGATGTGGTGTTTTGCATATTTATCCTTCTTGAGAGATGTTAGTGCCGATACTCATACTGTTAAGTAAGTTCCAGTAGTGAGGGAGTTCCCAGATATGTTTCCTGTAGATCTATCGAGCATGCCACCTAGCAGGGATATTGATTTTGGTATTGATTTAGTACCGACCACTCAGCCCATCTTTATTCATCTATCGTAACCCCATTGACTAGATTGACGCAGACTAGTGCCCCATTGACTAGATTGACCACAAAAGGGTTCCCAACTTAGGAGGTCTGATGAGTGTGAGGAGAGCTTTCAAAAGCTCAAGACTGCCTTGACTTGGTTTCTCCTACGGGATCAGGTTCTTACATCTTCTATTGTGATGCTTCATGGGTTGGCATTGGGTGTGTGTTGATACATGTTTAGCACCCCGAAAAATTTCAAACTACTTAAGTGCTATTAAGAAAGTTGATATGTGCTAATTAATTTATTTTGTGTGCAGACGAGGATTATTAATATGTTAGATATCAATTGGATATGATAATAAGTGTGTGAGGCATATTATAAGTGATGTGCCGTCTAAGGAGAGCCCTAAGTCTAAATCAAGTTGGAAATTATGTATATCTATATATGTATAAGCAGTTATGTGATGGTAAGCCTATCAAATAAAATTTTTTCGATTCTACTTTCTAACGCTTTAAACCCTTCATCATTTAGACACTCCTACGAGAAGTTATGACCAAATTCCCAAAGATTGGCAGAGTTTTCTAGTGTTGGCTGGGTATTATCATCGTTTTGTGGAGGGGTTTTTATCTATCGCAACCCTATTGACTCGATTGACGCAGGAGAGCATGCAACCTACGGTTTCAGCACCAGTAGCTACACCACTCACACAACCAACTAGGGGTAGGGTTCAGTCGGTTGGAGGTCGCCCTAGAGGGGGAGATCAGTCAGGTGGCGGACATGGCCGTTGCTATGAATTTCTAGCTAGGCCAGAGGAAGTTGCTTCTGACGTTGTGATCAGAGGTATTGTTTTAGTGTGCCACAAGGATGCTTTAGTAATATTTGACCTTGGCTCCACCTATTCATATGTGTCATCATATTTTTGCTCATTATTTGGATATGCCTCGTGATTCTCATTGTATTTATTTTTATGTATCCACACCACTAGTTGATTCTATTGTAGTGGATCATGTATATAGGTCTCGTGTGGTTACTATTTGGGTTTATGAGCCTAGAGTAGATCGTGTTTTACCCAATATGGTTGATTTTTAGGTTATTTTGGGTATGGATTGGTTATCTCCGTAACACTATATTCTTGATTGTCATGCTAAGACTGTGACATTGGCTATGCCGAGGTTATTGAGGCTGGAGTGGAGAGGTTCTCTTGGTCACAATCCTAATAAAGTGATTTTAATTCTTGAAGTCTCAACGGATGATTGAGATGTGGTGTTTTGCGTATTTATCCTTCTTGAGAGATGTTAGTGCAGATACTCCTACGGTTGAGTAAGTTCCAGTAGTGAGGGAGTTCTCAGATGTGTTTCCTATAGATCTATCGAGCATGCCACCTAGAAGGGATATTGATTTTGGTATTGATTTGGTACAGACCACTCAGCCCATCTTTATTCCACCATAACGTATGCACCACTGGAGCTTAAGGAACTAAATGAACAATTATAGTAATTGCTTTATAAGGACTTTATTAGGACTAGTGTTTCACCTTGGTGTACATCCGTGCTATTTGTGAAGCAGAATGAAGGTTCTGTGAGGGTGTGCATTCAACATGCAGTTGAATAAGGTTACTATCAAGAACAAGCATACATTATCGTATATTGATGATTTATTTGATCAACTTCAGGATGCTATAGTATTCTCAAATATTGACTAGAGGTAGGAGTATCATTAGTTGATGATTAGGGCTTCAGATGTTCCTAAGTCAACTTTCACGACCTGTTATGGGCATTATGAGTTTCTTGTGATATCTTTTGGGCTAACCAATGCCCCAATAACTTTCATTCACATGATGAACAATGTATTTCAGCCTTCTCTATTCTTATTTCATTGTGTTTATTGATGATATATTGGTGTATTCTCGCAATATGGAGGAGCATGATCAATACTGTAGGATCATGCTCCAGCTTTTGAGGGAGAAGATGTTAGATATTGAATTTTCCAAGTGTGAGTTCTGGTTAGAATTAGTGGAATTCTTGGGTCACATTGTGTACTGTGAGAGGATTAAGGTGGATACGAAGAAGATTGAGGTAGTTGCGAGTTGGCACATACCCTATAGAGCTACAAAGATCCGAAGTTTCCTAGGGTTGGCTGGGTATTATCATCGTTTTGTGGAGGAGTTTTCATCTATCGCAACCCCATTGACTAGATTGACGCAGACTAGTGCCCCGTTGACTAGATTGACCACAAAAGGGTTCCCAATTTAGGAGGTCTGATGAGTGTGAGGAGAGCTTTCAAAAGCTCAAGACTGCCTTGACTTGGTTTCTCCTACGGGATCAGGTTCTTACATCTTCTATTGTGATGCTTCATGGGTTGGCATTGGGTGTGTGTTGATACATGTTTAGCACCCCGAAAAATTTCAAACTACTTAAGTGCTATTAAGAAAGTTGATATGTGCTAATTAATTTATTTTGTGTGCAGACGAGGATTATTAATATGTTGGATATCAATTGGATATGATAATAAGTGTACGAGACATATTATAAGTGATGTGCCGTCTAAGGAGAGCCCTAAGTCTAAATCAAGTTGGAAATTATTTATATCTATATATGTATAAGCAGTTATGTGATGGTAAACCTATCAAATGAAAGATTGTCGAGTCTACTTTCTAACGCTTTAAACCCTTCGTCATTTAGACACTCCTACGAGAAGTTATGACCAAATTCCCAAAGATTGTCATAGTTTTCTAGTGTTGGCTGGGTATTATCATCGCTTTGTGGAGGGGTTTTTATCTATCGCAACCCCATTGACTCGATTGACGCATGAGAGCACGCAACCTATGGTTTCAGCACCAGTAGCTACACCACTCACACAACCAACTAGGGGTAGGGCTCAATCGGTTGGAGGTCGCCCTAGAGGGGGAGATCAGTCAAGTGGCGGACATGGCCATTGCTATGAATTTCTAGCTAGGCGATAGGAAGTTGCTTGCGACGTTGTGATCAGAGGTATTGTTTTAGTGTGCCACAAGGATGCTTTAGTAATATTTGACCTTGGCTCCACCTATTCATATGTGTCATCATATATTTGCTCATTATTTGGATATGCCTTGTGATTCTCATTGTATTTATTTTCATGTATCCACACCACTAGTTGATTCTATTGTAGTGGATCATGTATATAGGTCTCGTGTGGTTACTATTTGGGTTTATGAGCCTAGAGTAGATCGTGTTTTACCCAATATGGTTGATTTTTAGGTGATTTTGGGTATGGATTGGTTATCTCCGTACCACTCTATTCTTGATTGTCACGCTAAGACTGTGACATTGGCTATGCCGAGGTTATTGAGGCTGGAGTGGAGAGGTTCTCTTGGTCACAATCCTAATAAAGTGATTTTAATTCTTGAAGTCTCAACGGATGATTGAGATGTGGTGTTTTGCGTATTTATCCTTCTTGAGAGATGTTAGTGCCGATAGTCCTACTGTTAAGTAAGTTCCAGTAGTGAGGGAGTTCTCAGATATGTTTCCTGTAGATCTATCGAGCATGCCACCTAGCAGGGATATTGATTTTGGTATTGATTTGGTACCGACCACTCAGCCCATCTTTATTCCACCATACCGTATGCACCACTGGAGCTTAAGGAACTAAATGAACAATTATAGTAATTGCTTTATTAGGAATTTATTAGGCCTAGTGTTTCCCCTTGGTGTACATCCGTGCTATTTGTGAAGCAGAATGAAGGTTCTGTGAGGGTGTGCATTGACTACATGTAGTTGAATAAGGTTACTATCAAGAACAAGCATACATTATCGTATTTTGATGATTTATTTGATCAGCTTCAAGATGCTATAGTATTCTAAAATATTAACTTGAGGTAGGAGTATCATCAGTTGATGATCAGGGCTTCAGATGTTCCTAAGTCAACTTTCACGACCTGTTATGGGCATTATGAGTTTCTGATTATGTCTTTTGGGCTAACCAATGCCCCAACAGCTTTCATTCACTTGATAAACAATGTATTTCAACCTTCTCTATCCTTATTTCATTATGTTTATTGATGATGTATTGGTTTATTCTCGCAATATGGAGGAGCATGATCAATACTTTAGGATCATGCTCCAGCTTTTGAGGGAGAAGATGTTAGATATTGAATTTTCCAAGTGTGAGTTCTGGTTAGAATTAGTGGGATTCTTGGGTCACATTGTGCCATGTGAGAGGATTAAGATGGATACGAAGAAGATTGAGGTAGTTGCGAGTTGGCACATACCTTCTAGAGCTACAAAGATCCGAAGTTTCCTAGGGTTGGCTAGGTATTATCATCGTTTTGTGGAGGGGTTTTTATCTATCGCAACCCCATTAACTAGATTGATGCAGACTAGTGCCCCGTTGACTAGATTGACCACAAAAGGATTCCCAATTTAGGAGGTCTGATGAGTGTGAGGAGAGCTTTCAAAAGCTCAAAACTGCCTTGACTTGGTTTCTCCTACGGGATCAGGTTCTTACATCTTCTATTGTGATGCTTCATGGGTTGGCATTGGGTGTGTGTTGATACATGTTTAGCACCCCGAAAAATTTCAAACTACTTAAGCGCTATTAAGAAAGTTGATATGTGCTAATTAATTTATTTTGTGTGCAGACGAGGACTATTAATATGTTGGATATCAATTGGATATGATAATAAGTGTACGAGGCATATTATAAGTGATGTGCCGCCTATGGAGAGCCCTAAGTCTAAATCAAGTTGGAAATTATGTATATCTATATATGTATAAGCAGTTATGTGATGGTAAACCTATCAAATGAAAGATTGTCGAGTCTACTTTCTAACACTTTAAACCCTTCGTCATTTAGACACTCCTACGAGAAGTTATGACCAAATTCCCAATGATTGGTAGAGTTTTCTAGTGTTGGCTGGGTATTATCATCGTTTTGTGGAGGGGTTTTTATCTATCGCAACCCCATTGACTCGATTGATGCATGAGAGCATGCAACCTATGGTTTTAGCACCAGTAGCTACACCACTCACACAACCAACTAGGGGTAGGGCTCAGTCGGTTGGAGGTCGCCCTAGAGGGGGAGATCAGTCAGGTGGCGGACATGGCCGTTGCTATGAATTTCTAGCTAGGCCAGAGGAAGTTGCTTGCGACGTTGTGATCAGAGGTATTGTTTTAGTGTGCCACAAGGATGCTTTAGTAATATTTGACCTTGGCTCCACCTATTCATATGTGTCATCATATATTTGCTCATTATTTGGATATGCCTCGTGATTCTCATTGTATTTATTTTCATGTATCCACACCACTAGTTGATTCTATTGTAGTGGATCATGTATATAGGTCTCGTGTGTTTACTATTTGGGTTTATGAGCCTAGAGTGGATCGTGTTTTACCCAATATGGTTGATTTTTAGGTGATTTTGGGTATGGATTGGTTATCTCCGTACCACTCTATTCTTGATTGTCATGCTAAGACTGTGACATTGGCTATGCCGAGGTTATTGAGGCTGGAGTGGAGAGGTTCTCTTGGTCACAATCCTAATAAAGTGATTTTAATTCTTGAAGTCTCAACGGATGATTGAGATGTGGTGTTTTGCGTATTTATCCTTCTTGAGAGATGTTAGTGCCGATACTCCTACTGTTAAGTAAGTTCCAGTAGTGAGGGAGTTCTCAGATATGTTTCCTGTAGATCTATCGAGCATGCCACCTAGCAGGGATATTGATTTTGGTATTGATTTGGTACCGACCACTCAGCCCATCTTTATTCCACCATACCGTATGCACCACTGGAGCTTAAGGAACTAAATGAACAATTATAGTAATTGCTTTATTAGGAATTTATTAGGCCTAGTGTTTCCCCTTGGTGTACATCCGTGCTATTTGTGAAGCAGAATGAAGGTTCTGTGAGGGTGTGCATTGACTACATGTAGTTGAATAAGGTTACTATCAAGAACAAGCATACATTATCGTATATTGATGATTTATTTGATCAGCTTCAGGATGCTATAGTATTCTCAAATATTAACTTGAGGTAGGAGTATCATCAGTTGATGATCAGGGCTTCAGATGTTCCTAAGTCAACTTTCACGACCTGTTATGGGCATTATGAATTTCTAATTATGTCTTTTGGGCTAACCAATGCCCCAACAGCTTTCATTCACTTGATAAACAATGTATTTCAGCCTTCTCTATCCTTATTTCATTATGTTTATTGATGATGTATTGGTTTATTCTCGCAATATGGAGGAGCATGATCAATACTTTAGGATCATGCTCCAGCTTTTGAGGGAGAAGATGTTAGATATTGAATTTTCCAAGTGTGAGTTCCGGTTAGAATTAGTGGGATTCTTGGGTCACATTGTGCCATGTGAGAGGATTAAGATGGATACGAAAAAGATTGAGGTAGTTGCGAGTTGGCACATACCTTCTAGAGCTACAAAGATCCGAAGTTTCCTAGGGTTGGCTGGGTATTATTATCGTTTTGTGGAGGGGTTTTCATCTATCGCAACCCCATTGACTAGATTGATGCAGACTAGTGCCCCGTTGACTAGATTGACCACAAAAGGATTCCCAATTTAGGAGGTCTGATGAGTGTGAGGAGAGCTTTCAAAAGCTCAAAACTGCCTTGACTTGGTTTCTCCTACGGGATCAGGTTCTTACATCTTCTATTGTGATGCTTCATGGGTTGGCATTGGGTGTGTGTTGATACATGTTTAGCACCCCGAAAAATTTCAAACTACTTAAGCGCTATTAAGAAAGTTGATATGTGCTAATTAATTTATTTTGTGTGCAGACGAGGACTATTAATATGTTGGATATCAATTGGATATGATAATAAGTGTACGAGGCATATTATAAGTGATGTGCCGCCTATGGAGAGCCCTAAGTCTAAATCAAGTTGGAAATTATGTATATCTATATATGTATAAGCAGTTATGTGATGGTAAACCTATCAAATGAAAGATTGTCGAGTCTACTTTCTAACACTTTAAACCCTTCGTCATTTAGACACTCCTACGAGAAGTTATGACCAAATTCCCAAAGATTGGTAGAGTTTTCTAAAGTTGGCTGGGTATTATCATCGTTTTGTGGAGGCGTTTTTATCTATCGCAACCCCATTGACTCGATTGATCCATGAGAGCACGCAACCTATGGTTTCAGCTCCAGTAGCTACACCACTCACACAACCAACTAGGGGTAGGGCTCAGTCGGTTGGAGGTCGCCCTAGAGGGGGAGATCAGTCAGGTGGCGGACATGGTCGTTGCTATGAATTTCTAGCTAGGTCAGAGGAAGTTGCTTGCGATGTTGTGATCAGAGGTATTGTTTTAGTGTGCCACAATGATGCTTTAGTATTATTTGACCTTGGCTCCACCTATTCATATGTGTCATCATATTTTGCTCATTATTTGGATATGCCTCGTGATTCTCTTTTTATTTATTTTCATGTATCCACACCACTGGTTGATTCTATTGTAGTGGATCATGTATATAGGTCTCGTGTGGTTACTATTTGGGTTTATGAGCCTGGAGTAGATCGTGTTTTACTCAATATGGTTGATTTTGAGGTGATTTTGGGTATGTATTGGTTATCTCCGTACCACTCTATTCTTGATTGTCACGCTAAGACTGTGACATTGGCTATGCCGAGGTTATTGAGGCTGGAGTGGAGAGGTTCTCTTGGTCACAATCCTAATAAAGTGATTTTAATTCTTGAAGTCTCAACGGATGATTGAGATGTGGTGTTTTGCGTATTTAGCCTTCTTGAGAGATGTTAGTGCCGACACTCCTATTGTTGAGTAAGTTCCAGTAGTGAGGGAGTTCTCAGATATGTTTCATGTAGATCTATCGAGCATGCCACCCAGCAGGGATATTTATTTTGGTATTGATTGGGTACCGACTACTCAACCCATCTTTATTCCACCATGCCGTATGCACCAGTGGAGCTTAAGGAACTAAATGAACAATTATAGTAATTGCTTTATAAGGACTTCATTAGGCCTAGTGTGTCACCTTGGGGTGCCTCCGTGTTATTTGTGAAGCAGAAAGAAGGTTCTGTGAGGCTGTGCATTGACTACATGCAGTTGAATAAGGTTACTATTAAGAACAAGTATTTATTACCATGTAATGATTATTTATTTGATCAGCTTCAGGGTGCTACGGTATTCTCTAAGATTGACTTGAGATCGGAATATCATCAGTTGAAGATCGGGGCTTCAGATATTCCTCAAACAGCTTTCACGACTCGTCATGGGCATTATGAGTTTCTGGTGATGTCTTTTGGGCTAACTAATGCCCCATCAATATGACATTATTTCTCGGTATGGTTGACTTTGAGGTGATTTTGGGTATGGATTGGTTATCTCAGTACTACTCTATTCTTGATTGCCATACTAAGACTGTGACATTGGCTATGTCGGGGTTACTGAGGCTGGAGTGGAGAGGTTCTCTTGGTCACACTCCTAAAAAAGTGATTTCATTCTTGAAGTCTCAACTGATGATTGAGATGTGGTGTTTTTCGTATTTAGCCTTCATGAGAGATCTTGGTGCTGATACTCCTACTGTTGAGTGAGTTCCAGTAGTGAGGGAGTTCTTAGATGTGTTTCCTGTACATCTATCAGGCATACCACCCGACAAGGATATTGATTTTGGTATTGATTTGGTACCGACCACTCAGCCCATCTTTATTCCACCTTACTATATGGCACCAGTTGAGTTTAAGGAACTAAATGAACAATTATAGTAATTTCTTGATAAGGACTTCATTAGCCCTACTGTGTCACCTTGGTGTGCATTTGTGCTATTTGTGAAGCGGAAAGATGGTTCTATGATTAAGTGCATTGACTACATGAAGTTGAATAAGTTTATAATAAAGAACAAGTATCCATTATCGCGTATTGTTGATTTATTTGATTGGCTTCAGGGTGCTACGGTATTCTTAAAGATTGACTTGACATCAGAGTATCATTAGTTGAAGATCAGGGCTTCAAATATTCCTAAGACAACTTTAACGAGCCGTTATGGACATTATGAGTTTCTGGTAATGTCTTTTGGGCTAACCAATGCCCCGACAACTTTCATTCACTTGATGAACAATGTATTTCAGCCTTATCTCTATTCTTTTTACATTGTGTTTATTGATGATATATTGGTGTATTCTCGCAACATGGAGGAGCATGATCAATACTTGAGGGTCGTGCTCTAGCTGTTGAGGGAGAAGATGTTAGATGTAGAATTTTCCAAGTGTGTGTTCTGGTTAGAATCAGTGGAATTCTTGGGCCACATGGTATCCAGTGAGAGGATTAAGGTAGATACGAAGAAGATTGATGTAGTTGAGAGTTGGCACAGATTTTCTAGAGCTACAAAGATCCGGAGTTTCCTAGAGTTGGTTGGGTATTATCATCGTTTTGTAGAGGGGTATTCATCTATCGCAACTCCATTGACTAGATTGATGTAGAAGAGTGCCCTGTTGACTATATTGACAACAAAAGGGTTCCCAATTAAGGTGGTCTGATGAGTGTGAGGAGAGCTTGCAAAAGTTCGTGACTTCCTTGACTACTGCTCTAGTTGTGGTTTCTCCGTCAGGATTAGGTTCTTACATCTTCTATTGTGATGCTTCATGTGTTGACATTGGGTGTTTGTTGATGCAGGGTTTGCACCCCAAAAAATTTTGAAGTACTTAAGCGCTATTAAGAAAGTTGATGTGTGCTAATTATATTATTTTTTATGAGGACGAGGACTATTAATATGATGGATATCAATTGAATATGATAATAAGTGTACGGGGCATATTATAAGTGATATGCTGTCTAAGGAGAGCCCTAAGTCTAACTCAAGTTAGAAATTACATGATAGACTAAAGTTCCAAATGAGTACGAACAAGACCAAACTTCGGACGAGCATATCTACATATGTATAAAAATTTATGTGATAGTCCACCTATCAAATGAAATATCGTTGAGTCTAGTTTCTAGCACTTCAAGCCGTTCGAAACTCCTATGAGATGTTATGACCAAATTCCCAAAGAATGGAAGAATGTGATTCCACCAGTCCGAGGAAGGGTTGTTTCAAGTATGGAGACATAAGTCGTCTCAAAAAGGAATGCCCCTTACTTCTGAGAAGATCCCCACAACAGAGCACACAACTTATGGTTTCAGCACCAGTAGGTATACCACTCACGCAACCAACTAGGGATTGGGCTCAGTCGGATCGAGGTCGCCCTAGAGGGGGAGATCAGTCAGTTGGTGGACATGGCCGTTGCTATGAATTTCTAGCTAGGCCAGAGGAAGTAACTTCCGATGTTGTGATCAGAGGTATTGTTTCAGTGTGCCACAAGGATGCTTTAGTATTATTTAACCTTGGTTCCACCTATTCATATGTGTCATCATATTTTGCTCGTTATTTAGATATGCCTCGAGATTCTCTTGGTATTTCTTTTCATGTATCCATTCCGCTGGATGATTCTATTGTGATGGATCGTGTATATCGGTCTTGTGTGGTTACCAATTGGGGTTATGAGCCTAGAGTTGATCGTTTTTTGCTCAGTATGGTTAATTTTGAGGTATTTTTCTATAAGGATTGGTTATCTCCGTACCACTCCATTCTTGATTGTCATGCTAAGACTATGACATTGTCTATGCCGGGGTTACTGAGGTTGGAGTTGAGAGTTTCTCTTGGTCACACTCCTAATAAAGTAATTTCATTTTTGAAGTCTCAACGGATGACTGAGATGTGGAGTTTTTGCATATTTAGCCTTCATGAGAGATTTTAGCGTTGATACTCCTACTGTTGAGTGGGTTCCAGTATTGAGGGACTTCTCAGATGTGTTTCATGTTGATCTATCAGGCATGCCACCCGACAAGGATATTGATTTTGGTATTGATTTGGTACGGACCACTCAGCACATCTTTATTCCACCATACCGTGTGCACTAGTGGAGTTTAAGGAACTAAATGAACAATTACAGTAATTGCTTGATAAGGAATTCATTAGGCCTAGTGTGTCACCTTGGTATGCATCCGTGCTATTTGTGAAGCAGAACGATGGTTCTATGAGGATGTGCATTGACTACAGGCAGCTGAATAAGCTTACTATCAAGAACAAGTATCCATTACTGTGTATTGATGATTTATTTGATCAGCATCAGGGTGCTACGGTATTCTTAAAGGTTACTTGAGATCGAAGTATCATCAGTTGAAGATCAGGGCTTTAGAGATTGCTAAGACAGCTTTAACGAACCGTTATAAGCAACATGAGTTTATGGTGTTGTCTTTTGGGCTAACTAATGCCCCGACAACTTACATTCACTTGATGAAGAATGTATTTCAGCCTTATCTCCATTCTTTTTTCATTATGTTTATTGATGATATATTGGTGTATTCTTGCAAGAGGGAGAGGCATGATCAACATATGAGGATCGTGCTCCAGCTTTTGAGTGGAGAAGATGTTAGATGTTGAATTTTCCAAGTGTGAGATTTGGTTAGAATTAGTGGAATTCCTGACTCACGTGGTGTCCAGTGAGAGGATTAAGGTGGATACGAAGAAGATTGAGGTAGTTGAGAGCTGGCACAGACCTTCTAGAGCTACAAAGATCTAGAGTTTCCTAGGGTTGGCTGGGTATTATCATCGTTTTGTGGAGGGGTTTTCATCTATCGCAACCCCATTGACTAGATTGACGCAGAAGAGGGCCCCGTTGACTAGATTGACCACAAAAGGGTTCACAATTAAGGTGGTCTGATGAGTGTGAGGAGGACTTTCTAAAGGTCATGACTTCCTTGACTACTGGTCCAATTGTGGTTTCTCCTTCGGGATCAGGTTCTTACATCTTATATTGTGATGCTTCATGGGTTGGCATTGGGTGTGTATTGATGCAGGTTTAGCACCCCGAAATGTTTCGAAGTACTTAAGTGCTATTAAGAAAGTTGATGTGTGCTGATTATATTATTTTGAGTGCAGATGAGGACTATTAATATGATTTATATTATTTTGAGTGCAGATGAGGACTATTAATATGATTGATATCAATTGTGTGCAGACGAGGCATATTATAAGTGATGTACTGTCAAAGGAGAGCCCTAAGTCTAAGTCAAATTGGAAATTACATGATAGACTAAAGTTCCAAATGAGTACACATAAGACCAAATTTTAGACGAGCATATCTACATATATATAAGAATTTATATAATGCTCCACCTATCAAATGAAATATCAACGAATCTAGTTTCTAACGCTTCAAACCGTTCGTCAATTATACACTCCTACGAGAAGTTTTGACCAAATTCCCAAAGACTGGAAGAATGTGATTCTGCCAGTCCGAGGAAGTGTTGTTTCAAGTGTGGAGACTTAAATCATCTCAAAAGGTATTTCCACTTAATTCTGAGTAGTTCCCCACAGCAGAGCACACAACCTATGGTTTCAACACCAGTAGCTACACCACTCACACAATCAACTATGGATAGGGCTGAGTCGGTTCGAGGTCACCCTAGAGGGGGAGATCAGTCAGGTGGCAGACATGGCCGTTGCAATGAATTTCTAGCTAGGACAGAGAAAGTTGCTTCCGACTTTGTGATAGAAGGTGTTATTTCAATGTGCCACAACGATGCTTTAGTATTAGTTGACCTTGGTTCAACCTATTCATATGTGTCATCATATTTTGCTCATTATTTGGATAAGCCTCGTGATTCTCTTGGTATTTCTTTTCATGTTTCCACACCGCTGGGTAACTCTATTGTGGTGGATCATGTATATCGGTCTTGTGTGGTTACTATTTGGGGTTATGAGCCTATAGTTGATCTATTTTTTCTCAGTATGGTTGATTTTAAGGTGATTTAGTTTATGGATCGGTTATCTCAATACCACTCTATTCTTGATTGACACGCTAAGATTGTGAAATTGGCTATTCCGGGGTTACTAAGGCTGGGGTGGAGAGGATCTCTTGGTCACACTCCTAATAAAGTGATTTCATTCTTAAAGTCTCAACGGATGATTGAGATGTGGTATTTTGTGTATTTAGCCTTCATGAGAGATATTAGAGCAGATACTCCTACTGTTGAGTGAGTTCCAGCAGTGAGGGAGTTCTCAGATGTGTTTCATGTAGATCTATCGGGCATGCCACCGCAAAGGGATATTAATTTTGGTATTGACTTGGTACCGACCACTCAACCCATCTTTATTCCACCATACCGTATGCACTAGTGGAGTTTAAGTAACAAAATGAACAATTGCAAAAATTGCTTGATAATGACTTCATTAGGCCTAGTGTGTCACCTTGGGATGCATCCGTGCTATTTGTGAAGCATAAAGATAGTTCAATGAGGATGTGCATTGACTATGGGAAGTTGAATAAGGTTACTATCAAGAACAAGTATCCATTACCGTGCATTGATAATTTATTTGATCAGCTTCAGGGTGCTACGGTATTCTCAAATATTGACTTGAGATTGGAGTATCGTCAGTTAAAGATCAGGGCTTCAGATATTCCTAAGACAGCTTTCACGACCCGTTACAGGCATTATGAGTTTATGGTTCATTCACTTGATGAACAATGTGTTTCAGCCTCATCTGTATTCTTTTTTCATTGTGTTTATTGATGATATATTGGTGTATTCTCGTAACAGGGAGGAGCATGATCAACACTTGAGGATCGTGCTTCAGCTTTTGAGGGAGAAGATATTAGATGCTAAATTATCCAAGTGCGAGTTCTCGTTAGAATCAGTGGAATTCTTGGGTCACGTGGTGTCCGGTGAGAGGATTAAGGTGGATACGAAGAAGATTGAGGTAGTTGAGAGTTGGCACAGATCTTCTAGATCTATAAAAATCCAGAGTTTCCTGGGGTTGGCTGGGTATTATCATCGTCTAGTGAGGGATTTTCATCTATCGCAACCCTACTGACTAGATTGACGTAGAAGAGTGCCCTGTTGACTAGATTGACCACAAAAGGGTTCCAAATTAAGGTGGCCAGATGAGTATGAGGAGAGCTTTCAAATTATAAAGACTACCTTGAATACTCCTCCAGTTGTGGTTTCTACTTCGGGATCAGGTTCTTACATCTTCTATTATGATTCTTCATGGGTTGGCATTGGGTGTGTGTTGATGCAGGTTTAGCACCACAGAAAATATCAAAGTACTTAAGCGCTATTAAGAAAGTTGATGTGTGCTAATTATATTATTTTGTGTGCAGACGAGGACTATTAATATGATGGATATAAATTAGATATGATAATAAGTGTATGAGGATAATAAGTGTATGAGGCATATTATAAGTGATGTGTTGTCTAAGGAGAGCCATATATCTAAGTCAAGTTGGAAATTACATGATAGACTAATGTTTCAAATGAGTGCGTACAAGACCAAACTTTGGACGAGCAAATCTACATATGTATAAGAAGTTATGTGATGGTAAACCTATCAAATGAAAGTTCGTCGAGTTTAGTTTCAAACTCTTCAAACTATTCGTCATTTGGACACTCCTACGAGAATGTGATTCTGCCAGTCCGAGGAAAGGTTGTTCCAAGTGTGGAGACTTAAATCATCTCAAAAGGGATTGCCCCTTATTTCTGAGTAGATACCCAAAATAGAACACACAACCTATGGTTTCAGCACCAGTAGCTACACCACTCACACAACCAACAAGGGGTATGGCTCAGTCGGTTCGAGGTCGCCCTAGAGGGGGAGATCAGTCAAGTGGCGGATATGGCCATTGCTATATATTTTTAGCTTGGTCAGAGGAAGTTGCTTCCGACGTTGTGATCAGAGGTATTGTTTAAGTGTGCCACAAGGATGCTTTAGTATTAGTTGACCTTAGTTCCACCTATTCATATGTGTCATCATATTTTGCTCGTTATTAGGATATGCCTCGTGGTTATTTTGGTATTTCTTTTCATGTATCCACACCACTGGATGATTCTATTATGGTGGATTGTGCATATCGGTCTTGTGTGGTTACTATTGGGAGTTATGAGCCTAGAGTTGATCTTCTATTGCTCAGTATGTTTGATTTTGAGGTGATTTTGGCTATGGATTAGTTATCTCTGTACCACTCTATTCTTGATTGTCACGCTAAGACTGTGACATTGGCTATGACGGGGTTAGTGAGGCTGGAGTAGAGAGGTTGTCTAGGTCACACTCCTAATAAAGTGATTTCATTCTTGAAGTCTCAACGGATGATTGAGATGTGGTGTTTTGCGTATTTAGCCTTCATGAGAGATGTTAGTGTTGATACTCCTACTGTTGAGTGAGTTCTAGCAGTGAGGGAGTTCTCAGATGTGTTTTGTGTAGATCTATCGGGCATGCCACCCCACAAGGATATTGATTTTAGTATTGACTTGGTACCGACCACTCAGCCCATCTTTATTCCACCATACCGTATGCACCTGTGGAGTTTAAGTAACTAAATGAACAATTAGAGTAATTGCATGATAGTGACTTCATTAGGCCTAGTGTGTCAACTTGGGGTGCATCCGTGCTATTTGTGAAGCAGAAAGATTGTTCTATGAGGATGTGCATTGACTACATGCAGTTGAATAAGGTTACTATCAAGAACAAGTATCAATTACCGTGTATTGATAATTTATTTGATCAGCTTCAAGGTGCTACGGTATTCTCAAAGATTGACTTGAGATCGTAGTGTCATCAGTTAAAGATCAGGGCTTCAGATATTCCTAAGACAGCTTTCACGACACGTTTTGGGCATTATGAGTTTATGGTGATGTCTTTTGGGCTAATCAGTGTTCTTGTTTCATTATTTTTATTGATGGTATATTGGTGTATTCTCGCAACAAAGAGGAGCATGATCAACACTTGAGGATCGTGCTCTAGCTTTTCAGGGAGAAGATGTTAGATGTTGAATTTTCCAAGTGTGAGTTATGGTTAGAATCAGTGGAATTCTTGGGTCACGTGGTGTCCAGTGAGAGGATTAAGGTGGATATGAAGAAGATTGAGGTTGTTGAGAGTTAGCATAGACCTTCTACAGGTACAAAGATCCGGTGTTTCCTAGGGTTAGCTGGGTATTATAATCGTTTTGAGGAGGGGCTTTCATCTACCGCAACCCCATTGACTAGATTGACAAAGAAGAGTGCATCATTGACTAGATTGATCACAAAAGGGTTCCCAATTAAGGTGGTCTGATGAGTGTGAGGAGAGCTTGCAAAAGCTCATGACTTCCTTGACTACTGCTCCAGTTGTGATTTCTCCTTCGAAATTAGGTTCTTGCATCTTTTATTGTGATGCTTCATGGGTTGGCATTATGTGTGTTGATGCAGGTTTAGCACCCCGAAAAATTTCGAAGTACTTAAGCGCTATTACGAAAGTTTATGTGTGCTAATTATATTATTTTTTGTGCAGACGATGACTATTAATATGATGGATATCAATTGGGTATGATAATAAGTGTACGAGGCATATTATAAGTGATGTGCTATCTAGGAAGAGCCCTAAGTCTAAGTCAAGTTGGAAAATACATAGTAGACTAAAGGTCCAAATGAGTAGGCACAATACCAAACTTTGGACTAGAATATCTACATATTTATAAGAAGTTATGTAACGGTCAACATATCAAATGAAAAATCGTCAAGTCTAGCTTCTAATGCTTCAAATCCTTTGTCAATTGTACACTCCTATGAGAAGTCATGACCAAATTCCCAAAGACTGGCAGAATGTGATTTTGCCAGTCCGAGGAAGGGTTGTTTCAAGTGTGGAGACTTAAATCATCTCAAAGGGATTGCCCCTTACTTCTGGGTAGATCCCCACAGCACAGCACACAACCTATGGTTTCAGCACCAGTAGCTACACCACTCACACAACCAACTAGGGGTAGGGCTTATTTGGTTCGAGCTCGCCCTAGAGAGGGAGGTCAGTCATATGGCGAACATGGCCGTTGCTATGAATTTCTAGCTAGGCCAGAGGAAGTTGTTTCCGATGTTGTGATCAGAGGTATTGTTTAAGTGTGCCACAAGGATGCTTTAGTATTATTTGACCTTGGTTCCACCTATTCATATGTGTCATCATATTTTGCTCGTTATTTTGATTTGCCTCGTGATTATTTTGGTCTTTCGTTTCATGTATCCACACTGCTGGGTTCTATTTTGCTGGATCATGTATATCGGTCTTGTATGGTTTCCATTGGGGGTTATGAGCCTAGTGTTGATCTTTTATTACTCAGTATGGTTAATTTTGAGGTGTTTTTGGGTATGGATTGGTTATCTCTGTACCACTTTATTGTTGATTGTCACGTTAAGATTGTGACATTGGCTATGCCGAGGTTATTGAGGCTGGAGTGGAGAGGTTCTCTTGGTCACACTCCTAATAAATTTATTTCATTCTTGAAGTCTCGACTGATGATTGAGAAGTGGTGTTTTGCTGATACACCTACTGTTGAGTGAGTTCCAGTAGTGAGGGACTTCTCAGATGTGTTTCCTGTAGATCTATCAGGCGTGCCACCTGACAAGGATATTGATTTTGGTATTGATTTGGTAGCGACCACTCAACCCATCTTTATTCCACCATACCGTATGCACCAGTGGAGTTTAAGGAACTAAATGAAGAATTACAATAATTCCTTGATAAGGACTTCATTAGGCCTAGTATGTCACCTTAGGGTGCATCTGTGCTATTTGTGAAGCAGAATGATGGTTCTATGAGGATGTGCATTGACTACTGGCAGTTGAATAAGGTTACTATCAAGAACAAGTATCCATTACCGTGTATTGATGATTTATTTGTTCAGCTTCAGGGTGCTACGGTATTCTCAAAGATTGACTTGCGATCGGAGTATCATCAGTTGAAGATCAGGGCTTTAGATATTGCTAAGACAGCTTTCACGACCCGTTATGAGCATTATGAGTTTCTGGTGATGTCTTTTGGGCTAACCAATGCCCCGACAACATTCATTCACTTGATGAACAATGTATTTCAACCTTATCTCTATTCTATTTTCATTGTGTTTATTGATGATATATTAGTGTATTCTCGCAACAAGGAGGAGCATCAACACTTGAGGATCGTGCTCCAGCTTTTAAGGGAGAAGATGTTAGATGTTGAATTTTTAAATTGTGTGTTTTGGTTAGAATCAGTGGAATTCTTGGGTTACGTGGTGTCCAGCGAGAGGATTAAGGTGGATACGAAGAAGATTGAGGTAGTTGAGAGTTGTCACAGAACATCTACAGCTACAAATATCAAGAGTTTCCTAGGGTTGATTGGGTATTATCATCGTTTTGTGGAGAGGTTTCCATCTATCCCAATCCCATTGACTAGATTGACGCAGAAGAGTGCCCCGTTGACTAGATTGACCAAAAAAGGATTCCCAATTAAGGTGATCTAATGAGCGTGAGGAGAGCTTTCAAAAGCTCATGACTTCCTTGACTACTGCTCCAGTTGTGGTTTCTCCTTCGGGATCAGACTCTTAGATCTTCTATTGTGATGCTTCATGGGTTGGCATTGGGTGTGTGTTGATGCAGGTTTAGCACCCCGGAATATTTCAAATACTTAAGCGCTATTAAAAATGTTGATGTGTGCTAATTATATTATTTTGTCTGCCGACGAGGAGGATTAATATGATGGATATCAATTGGATATGATAATAAGTGTACGAGGCATATTATAAGTGATGTATTGTCAAAGGAGAATCCTAAGTCTAAGTCAACATGGAAATTACATGATAGACTAATGTTCCAAGTGAGTATGCACAAGACCAAAATTTGGACGATCATATCTACAAATGTAGAAGAAGTTATGGGATGGTCCACCTATCAAATGAAAGATCGTCGAGTCTAGTTTCTAAATTCCTAAAGACTGGCAGAATGTGATTCTGTGCTCAATTCCGCGACCACGAAATCATTATGCGAACCGCAAAAGTTGTCTGCGGATCGCATAATGGTTGCAGACCTGACCAGTCTAGCCCAATTCAGGACATCCATTTCATGGTCCATTTTGTGGTCCGCATACCAGTCATTCGGTCTATTCTTTGATCGCAAACCTGAGTTTGGAGGGTCCATTTTCCTATTTTTATAACCCGACCCCATTTTGATAAATAGCCTTATTGGCTCATTTGGAAGGCACAAAACTGATATTTTTAGAGAGAAGTGAGAGTGTTCTAGAGAGAGGAATTAGCTCAAGTTCTTTGTTCATCATTGTATTGTCCGAGCTTTAAAATCCAACAAGAAAATCTCACAAGATCTTCACTCAAGAGGTAAGGATCTAAGCCTAGTCTTCATTTTCGATTTTGGGATAAAAGGTGGGTGATTGGATGTATGATTCTTGGGGGTAAAGTATTATTTATACATATATGTACCAATAAGGTTTGTGGGAAGAGTTTTGAGCTCGAATAAGTAAAGATTGGGTTGTGGTATGAAGGAAATCTTGTAGAAGAACCTTGTAGTCAAATTTGCACACCTAGTGTTTGATAAAATGCTCAAATGAGCTGAAACCATGAATATCTTCCTAATTATGGTTCACTTTTGTTATGTTTATAAATAGATTGAAGTTTCTAGGATTTCCGGAATGTTGTATTAATTTAAGGAAAGCAAAAAGTGGGGTATGTTGGCTAAACTACTCTCTTAGGATCGAATTCCATAATGTTCCCGTAAGCTTCAATAATTGTTGGCTCAAGTTCCTAATTCCTATGTTCCGGGTTATCCCTTATAAACTTGACTATTCCGAATACGCCTTATGTCGAAATGTATATGTTCAAAGTGTTGATTGCGTATTAAAATGTTATGGCTTTGAGTCGTATTTCAAATGAAAGCTAGTATGCCAAATTGTGTTTGAAAAACTCGATATGCCAAAAACTCTTAATTGCTCATACTTGTACTTAAAGTCTTGATTGGAAATATCTTGTTGTTGATAATCTATAAAGATGCTTGAAAATGAAATTAGTGAATTGGGGATATAGAGTGTGGCCAACGTGCCAAGAATGAAAGTTATACTTGTGGCTAATGGTGCCAATGAAATAAGATGATGTGAGAAAGATTATGAAATGAGATTTGATTCAACTGTTCCAAAATTATTTCAAAAATAGAATTGCCTAAAAGCTTATGTACTCAAGTCATGCCCAAATGTGGCTGTTTTAACTAATGCTATGCTTTGTGAGTATTTTCAATGTGTTTTTTGTTCTTACATATTCGTGAGTGGAAATTGTGTATTGCCCTTTCTTGGGAAAAGTATTTCAAGAATAAATGGTGTGTTACTTGTTTATGATTTTAACTTGCGCATCGATTGCCAATCATTTTAATCAATTCATGGAAAGAAAATCTATTGTGCTTAAATTCTTTATTTATAATGAACTTAAAGTTGTGATTTACGGAATATTATTTATGTTAATATTTATGATGATGATACATGAGAGGGAATAAATAAAAGTGTGTAATATCAAATACGGCCACAGTGCCTTGAATAAAGAATCTTGTGAATGGGCAAAAACGCCAAGGGAATATTGTTGTTGTTATTGGTTGAAAATACTAGTGGAGATTCATAAAATGTGAAAGATGATGAGGTAAATATATTTGTACCTATGTTACATTTGAGTGCAAAAAACAAAAATAATATTTTTGGGAAGTATCATTAGAAAATCGAGGAAGGGTGGGTTGTAACAACCCACACCTAAAACTACATGTTCCGGTGTAGGAGTGGATTGTGATTATTCCCCTTATTTGGGGTGAGATTGCTGGGTTGATATTTTCTCCTTAATTGGGATGAAACTAGTAATAATTATGGATTGAAAACGTCAACCCATACAGAATATGTGGGAAGGTGAACTAGCTACTCGGGTGGAGATCGGACACCATATTACGCACATGGTGGTACTACTCTTGGTAACACTTTTCTCCCGCATCACATGGCAAACCACTTTGTTCATTGGGAGATGGCCTATCCGATCGGGCTTGATCGTACTCCATGCTACAAACACGGTGGTATATCGGTGCTAATGATCTCCCAACCAATAATATATATTAATTTTGTGTTTTAAAAATTGTTATGTTTTAACTGGACATTTGGATATTGTTGATCGTGACTTGTTGTTTCTATGGTTTTTCCTTTCTTATATGGGCATTCTATTTTGAAAGAGGAAAATTCTCTTTACATACTAGTACTATTCCATATGTACTAACGACCCTTTTGCCGGGGGCGCTGCATCTTCAATGGATGCAGGTGGTTCATCAGCGGGCAACTTTGGTCCTCGTTAGCAGTTACTCCCTATTCAGCAGGTTTTGGTGAGCCATACTCTATTCTGGGCCTGATATCATTTGATGTTATACTTTGTGTTTTGAGGTATAACCGGAGCCTTGTTGCCGGCATTTTCATATTACTCTTCTGTTGTACTTAGAGGCTCCGTAAACAGGTTGTGTGTGGTGTTTGATGTGGGGAATTAAACTAGAAATATTGGTATTTGGAAAACATATTTTTCATTATATCTATAAACTTGTAATATTTTGGAAATTATTAACGAAGCTTCTAATGGAATAAAATGGGAGTTGTTCATGAAATCTTTTCAGTGTTTGATTAATGGAGTGCATCTCCTCTTTATTCGTGAATGAGTTTGGGTAGAAGAAAATCTAATAGGCTTGCTCGGCCGGGTTCACTCGGTTGAGTGCCGGTCGCGCTCTCCGAGTTCGGGGCGTGACTGTAGGATGGTAGAGTTATTGCCTATGTTACACGTCAGTTGAAGCTCAATGAGAAGAACTACCCAGTGCACGATTTGGAGTTAGCGGCCATTGTTCGTGCGCTCAAGATTTGGAGGTATTATCATTATGGTGTGTCTCGCGAGGTGTTCACAGACCACGTGAGTCTCTAACATCTATTTAGCCAAAAGGATTTGAACTAGAGGCAACAGAGGTGGTTAGAGCTACTAAAGGACCATGATATCACAATTCTTTATCATATGTGAAATGCCAATGTGGTGGCCGATGCCTTGAGTAGGAAGGCGGAGATCATGAGGAGTCATTCTTTTATTCTAACTAAGGAGAGACTGATGGCTTTGGATGTTCAGGATTTGGCCAACAAGCTTGTGAGGTTAGATATTCAGAGCACAATAGGGCTATATCTTGTGATGTATCATACTCGTACTTGCTTGAGTGCATCAAGGTGCGTCAGCATGATGGTCCCCACTTACATATCCTAAGGGACACAATTATGCTAAGGAGGTTACTATTGGTGATGATTGGGTATTGAGTATTCAAGCCAAATTTTTGTGCCTAATGTGGATGGGTTGAAAGAATTTATTCTATAGGAGGCCTATAGTTCGCGAAAATCCATTCATCCGGTGCCGCGAAGGTGTACCAGGATTTGAGGCATCATTATTTATGGTGGACGATGAATAAGGATATTGATGAGTATGTTGCACGGTATTTGAATTGTCAGCATGTGAAGTACGATAATTAGAGACCTAGCGGTTTGCTTTAGAGGCTTGATATCAATACATGCTCATGGACTGATATAAGTGACAAGCTAAGTAGTAGGCATGTGCAAAGTATACTACCATAGTTCAAATTAGGCGATTGAACCACAAAAGTAGCAATTAACATGTTTAAATAGGAGATTAAACAACGAATATCTTCTAACATGATTCACTTAGCTCACAACGAAGGTACAAACATAAGAAGTATGATACCATGAAGCTTAGAAATCATTTCAAGGCATAATATAGCCTAAGCACTACCCCGAGCATGGATAAAACCCTGGTGCACGTACATGGGTTTAACCCCTTGCATGTGCACAACATATAGCACATAGCCAACACTATTAACTCATACGTGCATCAACCAGGTTTTGATAAGACACTTACCTCAAGCCAGCAAAACCAATACTCTAAAAATCCCTTATCGCACGAATCGACCTACGAATGGAACGAATCCAACCAAAAATATGTTGATAACGTCAATAAATGCCATAGAAAACAAACCAAGCAACAAAGATTTGATCTTAATACAAATGCACAAAGTCAACCAAAAAGTCAATTCGGGCCCGCACCTCAGAACTTGACAAAAGTCAAAAATTCTAAACACACATTCGAATACGAGTCCAAACATACAAGTTTCATCCTATTCTGACTTCGAATCGAGGTTCAAATCCTTATTTTTCATTATATAAAAGTTTTTCCAAATCCCCTAATTTTTCACACGTAGATTCACCAATCAAATTCTAAAATCAAGGATAGAATCATGAATAATAATCAAATCCAAGTTAAAAACACTTACCCCAATCCAAGTCATGAAAATCGCCTATGAATCTCCCAAAATGGGAAAAAGTACCAAAATGTAACTCTTAAAAAGTCTGCCCAGGTTTTACCTTCACAAATACGACACGTGCCTCGCATTAGGAATATACAAAATGAGGAATACCTGAATATATATATTCGCGTTCACGGACACCACCTTGCGAACATGAGAACTCCTTGATCATACGCGAATGCGTAGGAAAACCAACCCCAACACCCAGCTACTTCGCGAATGCAGAGCCCAACAGCGAACGTGATGAAAGGCAACTGCCCAGTCCACACTCACTCTCCACGAATGCAACTGCCTTATCGCGAATGCGATGAAGGAATCAGACACCAACAAAATCTACTTTCCATAATGCTTTGGGTGGTCCTAAACCCATCCGAGCCCTCTAGGGACCCCTTCCATTCATAACAACAAGTCTATAATGACTATCCAGACCTAACCAAAGCCTTCAATCACATAAGGTAACACCAAAACAACGAATCAAATTCCAAATTGCAAATAGAATTTCTCATAAGTTTAAGAACATTCAAACATCGAACCAAGCATCCGATTCAAGCCAAACAATCCGGAATGAACCCAAATTTTACATACAAGTTCCAAATTAATGAACATATTCCTACTTCTGAAATTAAAATCTGAATCCGATAATATTAAAGTCAACCCTCGGACAAACCTATGAGCCTTACAAAACTTCAAATTGTCAACTTTTGTCAAATAGAAGTAAATCAACCTAGGAACATCGAAATCTAAATTTAGACATACGCCTAAGTTTAAAATTACCATACAAATCTATTGGAATAATTAAAACACTATTCCGTGATCGTTTGTACAAAAGTCAAATTTTGATAAACTCTTATAACTTAAACTTTTAACCATAGAACTAAGTATTCCAATTCACTCCAAAACCTTATCTAACCCAAACCAAATATCCCCTCAAGTCACATAACAGCAAATACATATGCGGGAAGTATCAAATAGGAGAACCGGGCTAAAATACATAAAATGACCGACCGAAACGTTACAAAAATATTTTGTGACTAGTTATTTGAGTAGATAGGTTAGAGATAACTAGTATGAAGGTTCTTATATTCTTGAGGTTTAGAGATCAGATATTTTAGAGGCAGAACTATCTCTTTTGATGTGGTCAGTGAGAGGGTATTTTTGACTACGTAGTTGGGTCTATGCATATGATATAGGTAACTTGAAGGAATTTGTTCTTGATGAGAAACATGATTAGTACTTGAATTGGACTGAGTATGACTAAGTGTAGTAAAATACATCTTACATATGTCTTTTGAATGAGAAGTATGGTTCGAGAGGTTGTAGGAACGGTATCTTTTTTGTTCGAACGATAGTAAAGTTAAGTAGAACTTTAAAAAATTACAAATATTAGGTATCAGATGGGTTTGGGTTCCACGAGATTGTATTAGGTCATGTGCGACTTGTACGGACGAAGGACATGACGGTAAAGGATACAAGATGTAGCTTCTCGGTATTTGAGTAGATATTGATTAGATACCAATAATTAATATGATGGATTGTAAACTTACTAGGATATGCATTAGTGTAAGTTAGAACGAGTCACTCTGGACTTGTGGAAGACTTATTACCTATTTTAAAAAGGTTTTAAAATAGGTTTGGGTGAACACTAGTAGGACGTTGTGATCGTCTGTTCCACACCAGATTTTATGAGCTAGACAGTGCAAGGTGTCATACGGATATATCATTAGGAAGATTTATAGTTATATGTGATACTTGCTTCCATCAAATTTTGTTAGCGTGACGGTCCACAATATGATTATTGCATCTACACCGAGTATTTTTCTATTGAATGTTGGTTTGAGTTGGTTTGCTTATCCACTTCCCGACAGACAGTTTGGGTGGGGTATGTAAACACCTGGAGACATGTTAAGAAAGGATACCATAAACTCGGGGTGTCATTGAAATGATCAGTTATTTTTATACAAATTTGATGTATATGGGTTACTGCTTGGATGGTGCACGAATCATATCTCTTGAGGTTCTCTTTTATGTTAAATCTAGTGTGGCTTGTTGGTCGAGCAGCTTGTACTAAATGAGGCGAAACTAACAAAATTGGAATTAGTGCAATAAGAATTTGATAAGGGTAGGTTGGAAAGTAATGCTATTAGGCGGCTTAGGACAAACAATTGTTCTTATAGGATGAGAGAAATCCATGAAATATTGTTATGATAGTTGGTTAAGAATTTCTACATATTTTCTATATTATTAGCAGCATTATGAAGGCTTGGAAAAAGGATTTATTTGAGTTGAGGTATTTTTTTCAACATCATGTTTGTTAATTAGTAGTTATTAGGACCAAGACATCTTGTTATGTATTTAGAATATGTTGATTAAATCATGTAGTTATATCTCGCTAGTTCATTTGTGACTTAATACAAGTTATTCGGATTCAATTGGTGAATATGTATAAGAATTGGACTTTTGAGGAATTTTCAAGTGATAAAGAAATATTTATGAGCGTACATGCAAAGGGCGATGAAGACATACTCAGTTGAGGTGTACTACTGATATTATCTATGTGGAGGTGGCATGGGATCACCGGCGCGAAAGTGTATGATGTATTTTTATAGTTTCTTGACGGTTTCAACAAGATTCGTGGCATGTTTGTTGATCAATATATTTTTAATTGGGGGAGAATCTACCCACCCAACCGGTCATTTTAAGTTTTAGGACCCCATTTTCCTATTTAAATCTTCCAGTACGTTCATTTAGTTCTCCATGACTTACAATCATGAGTGGCCGGGTCCCAAGATTGATTCAAAACACTTAGTTAATAACTTAAGTTAAGAGAGTTAGCTAAACTTAGTTTTTTATGTAAACGAGTTTGGATTCGTGATCTGAAGGTTCCTATAGGTTTGTATGATAATTTTGGATCTGTACATTTTTTCGGATTAGAACCAAGGATCTCGGGTATGATTCATTTGTATTTTGTGAAAGAAACAAATTGAAGAATTTAGGAAAGTTTATAAGTTTGGGTTGGGCCTTGATTTTATGTTTTGATATTTTTCTATGTTTTTTTGAGGTGTTGGACAAGAACGTATAGGGTATACAGACTAGTCAGTATGGTTTGAAGGGGTACCGAAGGACTCAGCCAAGTTTTGGGTATTTGGAAAGTAGTTTCGAAGTACAAAAATTGCTGAAAATGCATCAGATATGGATGTCAAGATGGACGCTTCACGTGCACCCTTTGTTGCAAGCTAGGATGAAGACTAAAGCTTGACGCTTCACGTCTAACATGGCGTCCTATCCCTGAAGCTAAAATTTTAGCATTCGGCTATAAACATTATTTCGTAATTGAACTTTATTTTATTATTTTGGCAGCGAGGGAGCTCGAATTTAGGCGATTTTCACCCAAGACGATAGGGTAAGTGATTATTTCTCAAATAAATAATTATAACATGAATCTATCATCAATTGTTTCTTAGAATCAAGGATATAAATGAGAAAAAGAGGATTTTTTACTTAAAAGCTAAGAAAGGTATTTTGGTTTTGACCACCGACTTATACTCGAATTTAGAAAGTAATTATAATTTTGGACTTGTGTGGTCATGAGTCTATAGAATCTCACTTTTATTTTAGTATTTGGCCATGTGGGCATGGGATAGTCTTTTTGTTAACTTTAAGATTTTCTAAAGAGATGAACTTCATAATTTGAAATTTATTTCTATATCTTTATTTTACTTTTTTATGTGCTCTTTGGGCTATTCCGACGGTAAAATTTGTGGTCATGATTACCTTAAAAACTGACAAAATATTGGTTGACTCATGGCATAACACGTGTTTGGGTCATTAAATGCGAGAAGATATGCGTCCTTTTAAGTATTAGAAACCGTTCAGGAACTTTTTCGCCAAGAAAAGGGGTCTTATCTACGTCCCCACAACACAAAGTTATTATCGGAATGTAGGAGGAGCAGTTGGGGTAAAATTGGTTAGCAGCAGTTGGACAAATGACTAGATGTCACGTGAAAATGGAGACAGGTAAGATATAAGTTAGCAAATAGTTAGCACCGGATACGAGCATGTAACTGGTGCTGAGTGAGTTGCGAATGCATTGAAACCAGGAATGAAGGTTTAAAAGTAAGACATCGATTTACATGTATCAATTACTCACCTATTCCTTATCTTTTTCGGAGCAGCAAAAGATCAAACCCCACCCCACTCGACTCAAGCCGAGGAGTTCCAGATCTTAAGATTTTGAATTCCTACACCTGTTGAACTTTAAATTAGACTTAGTTGGATTTTTTCGCTAGGTATTTGACCAAATAGGATCATCCCGTTCCTATAGAACCTATCACTAAAATATACCTAGAGGGGGATAAGGCTAAGCAGAGCGGATGTTTTTGAGTATTTTAGAAAGGGTCGGTTAGGGAGAGTGGCGCAACCAAACATCATCCCAAAAGCAAATCAGCTTACCATTGCCCAACCAAAGTCTAGCCCAAGTTCTGCCTAAAATTCTCTCCGTAAAAAATAATACCTTTTTAGATGCAGGATATTTAAGAGGTGGGTTGGTCAATCCATTTTTGCCATTGGAGAGGCACTTAGCAGCCAAATATGAGCACCATGGAAAAATGGCATTCAATGAGCAGTCGTTACAAAGAAACTTTTTATTGATGATCAACCGTTATACAATCATCAATAGGGGGTTTACACTCATTCAAGAAAGGCTTGATTTTGGGATCTTGTCTCCCTGGATAGAGCCATAAATTGGAACACTTGTATCCATAGTGGGACAAAAAAACATTTGTACTCAAGGCTATAATTTGCTCTCACTTTATAAACTTACTTGCTTTTTTTGTTCTTAATATCCTTCTTATTACCGCTTCCGGAGAGGCTCATCATACAACCATACTTATATTTCTTTTTAGTTATTTTCATAATCTTGGTTCTATTCTTATCTATTTTATATTTTTGGATAAAATTAATTCACGTATCTATAAATCCCGTTATAAATTTAACTATACCATTATACGGATAAACAACTGTGCACCTTATATATTTGAACAACTGTGCACCTTAATATTGTCACTAATTTAACTATACCGTTTCACCTTGTATGCAGATTTTGGAGCTGAGTTGTAGTGGAGTTCGAGAGTGAGCATTGAACACATATCAGTGTTAAGTCATGTATATAAAAAGATATGATATATTTTCTCATATCGGTGTTGTATTCCCATTCTTAGTTGTTAATGACTTGTGATACTAGTTCATGGGTAGTTATTGAAATGTAGCACATTCGCTTCTTATTTATATGATTATCTTCTGTTGTGGTTACACTTGTGTTGGTTGGTTCGCCTAGTGGGTTGAGTTATGTGCCATCATATCACAACCCAATTTTCCCTATGTTTGGTATCGTGATGGCACCTAGTCTTAGAGATTAAGTAAGCCTAACATTAATTGAAACAACTACGTTATTTAAATAACATCTAACAATTTAAATAGAAATCTCTTACAACTCCCAAAATCGGTAATACAAGTCATAAGCTCTACAGAGTGTTTGCTAGAAAACTTCTAAATACAACTCTCCAGAAATAAGAATAACAGTGCAAAACGAAAACTTGAAGGTGACTCCGAAGATTGCGAATGCAGCAGCAGGTTTACCTTGAGTCTCCATAGCAACGACCTACACAACTACTAACGATCAATACCTGGATCTGCACAAAAATGTGCAAAAGTGTAGAATGATCACACCACAGCGGAGCCCAGTAAGTATCAAGACTAACATCGGTAGAGCAGTAACGAGGAACAGTCAAGTCACCCATTGGTCTAATAAACTGAACAAATATAAGTATAGGAAACAACAGAAAAATGATATCAACATAAAGACTATGCAATATGGCTCACAATACAGAAGTGGCAATAAGAAAGGAAACAACAAGTATCAGTGGAATACCATAAAAATGACACAGAAAAGTGAATGGATCACAACCTAAATCCGGAATCACAAATACAGCAAGGATAAGTAATAACTAAGAAACTACAACCGCTTTTACATCAGGTTTTAGTCATCAAACTCCACGAGGTACCGCACCTCGGACAAATCACAACTCACGTGTCTCAATACCTTAACACTAACACTTGGCATCCTGTGCGCTCATAACCTCATAACCGCACAGACGACTCACGTGCCAATAGCACCATTCTCACATAGAAGGCAAGTAAACAAGGGTGAGCATCTATGCCCAATAATATCAAGAAAATCTCTTATCCGATATGAGTGCTTAACTACGTGTATGCTTGTGCAAGTGTCCTAACATAGCCCATACCAGCAAATAAGCATAAGGAAAAGAACGGACAACACGTAGAATATTTTCTCACAGCTTTCATAAGATAAAGCTCACACAGGTAAGTGTACCAGTACACAATTATTAACAACAAGAAATGCCCCTAGGCCATCACAGATCACCACAAATCAATCCTTGACACAGCCTACCTTGTCTCGCCACGTGTGCAGTAATAAAGTATGTGTCAGCCTTGTCTCGCCGCACGTGCATAATAATGTTTCCACCTTGTCTCGCCACATGCACAACACACACATACACACATACATATATATATATATATATATATATCCCGCCTTGTCATGCCGCATGTGCAAATATCATTAACATCACTAGCACGGTAGAAACCTCGTGCAACCCCATAACAACAATCGCACGACAGAAACCTCGTGCATCACAATAACAACAACCGCACGGCAGAAACCTCGTGCATCACCACAAAAAAGTACAACAACAACAATAACAATAATACAAAGTACGAGAAGTAAATCACAAAGAAAACAGTAGGACCAATTCACAAGGATTAACCACAGTAAAGGATGTTGGGCGTAAGGAGAACAACTCAACAAGGAAAAACTAATATGTAGCGACGACCCCACAATATACATTTCAACAACAGGGGAGCTAACACGGGTCAAATAATTCCAAATAAAACAAGTCGACTAAGATATAGGATATCTAAACTTCTTATAAGGTTGAGAAATTATGAAGGATATTCAATAATTCAATTAAGGATAAAACGCGTAAAGATAATCCTAACCTCAATTAAGACTGAAAAATTATAGAATGAGATAATAATAATTCCAAATAAAGATCAGCAGTTATCAGAAAGATAGCATGACAATAGAAGAGGTAAAATCTTCAGTTAAGCCAAATAAAAGTCAAATAGGCAGTAAGAGTAAATTCTGAAGTAATTAATTTAAATTAAAGCATGTAAAGGTGAAATTAGTAAATAGGAACTTAATCATATTAAGAACAACTTTATATTCAGTGAATATAAGGACCAAAGATCCTAAAAGGACAACTTTCCACAAATAAATCTGAGCACGCACTCGCCACCTCGTGTACATGGACTACAATCAACATAGAAGACTCAAATCCTAAGAAAAAATCCCTCACACAAGGTTAGGCAAGATACTTACCTCGGACCAAGCTCAAACAATCCGTAAAAATACCCTTTTCTCAATTATCCGACTCTGAATGGTCCAAATCTATCCAAACACAATTGTATATCATGAATACAACGATAATAGACTTATCTAATTAATGAAATTTATATTTTAACCAAAATTCCGAAATTTACCCTAAAAAGTCGACCCGGGGCCATGTCTCGAAATCGAGTAAATATCACAAAATATGAACACCCATTCACTCACGAGTTCAACCATATACGAATTACTCAAATCCGACCACAAATCTCCTTTCAAAACTCGAAATCGTTATTGAAGAAGTTCTTCTAATTTTTCCTAATTTCAACCCCAAAAATCCTAAATTAAATGGAGAAAACAACTATTGATTAATGAAATACAACCAAAAATGAGTTAGTAATCATTACCCCAAAGCTTCCTCTGAAAATCCCTCGAAAAATCACCAAATTCCGAGCTCTCAAGTCCAAAAACGAAGAATGAAATCAAACCCTCGAATTTCTCTTTTCTGCCAAGGCGTGACCGCACCTGCGATATAATTAGCTGCATTTTCGCAACCGCATGTGCGCACGTCCAAACCGCACCTGCGCTTTTTCTCGCTTCTGCGCGCCACAATCCGCTTCTGCGGAGGTGCTGATGCGCACAAATTCTCTGCATCTGCGGAGGCTTCCAAGTCCAGCTCTTCTCGCACCTGCGCCTTCATCTTTGCACAAGCAACCATCGCACCTGCGCCCAAGGTCCGCAGGTACGATTACACCAGAACGCAGACCTCTTCAAAACCACGAAAACCATCTGAAACTCATCCGAAATACACCTCGGGCCCCTGGGACCCCCGTCTAAGCATACAACCAAGTTCTATAACCTAACACGGACTCGCTCGAGGTCTCAAATCACATCAAACAACGCCGAAAATATAAATTGCACCAAGAATCGAACTTATAAATTTTCAAATCTTCCAACTTTTAAAACTTGTGCCGAAACCTATCAAACCAACCCGGAATGACGTAAAATTTTGCAGACAAGTCCCAAATAACATAACAGAGATGTTCCAACTATCTGAATTGCATTCCGACCCCGATATCAAAAAGTCCACTTCCGGTCTAAATCTCCAAAAATTCGACTTTCATCATTTCAAGCCTAAATGAGCTACAGACCTCCAAAACACAATCCGGATACGTCCCAAGTCCAAAATCACCCAACGGAGCTAACGGAACCGGCGGAACTCCATTCTGGAGTCGTCTTTACACAATTAGGACTACGGTCAAAATTTTAAGACTTAAACTTCTATTTTAGGGACTAAGTATCCCAAATCACTCCGAATCATCCGGTAACTGAATACAACCATGCACGCAAGCCAATACACATAATATGAAGCTGTTCAGGGCCTTATGCCGTCGAACAGGACTTAAATTCTTAAAACGACCGGCCGGGTAATTACACATCACTATCTAGTGAAATTTCGGTCTTGACATTAATTGATATATAAATGTTTATATGAATAATAAATATTTTACATTTATAATTTATCCTTAACATCATGTGCTATAGTATTTTTTAATTCAATTTAAAATCGGAACGGAGCATATATATATATATATATATATATATATATATATATATATATATATATATATATATATATATATATATATATATATATATACCCGCAGTAGCTTATAGGAAGGGCAAACCGTACGAAAATGATTAAAACGACAAAATGAAATAACTACCGACGGTGGAAAATCCAACAATTATACTTGCCGAAAATGTGTAACATTAGAAGATTTCGCAAATCTTTTTGAAAACTAATTTTATTTTTAAATAATTTATAGGAGTTAGTCGAGAAATGATTGAAAACCAACCACCGACAGATATAAAGTGAATGACCAAGTTATCCAATTTAGTGGAACCAGTGACAAGACTTTTGATGATCATAAATTTATATAGTACTAATTTTTCAGTGGCAAATCTAGACTCATTTATGAAACTCTCTCGTATTGAAAAGCTTCTGTTATTAGTTAATAAAGGTAAACCTAGATATATTTGTAGCAACAACGATTATAGCGACCCGACCGGATCTTTTGAATATTAGAGTCTCGACCCCTTATTTGGTTCTTCTCGTATATGTATTTGATATTATATGACTTGTGGGATTTAGTGATTTGGCTTTCGTGGGTTCAGGAGTGATTTGTAACACATAGTTCCTAGTTTGAGGATTGGAATTCGACGAGTTGACCAAAATTTAATTTTTGAGAAAACGATCTCGGATTGGTAATTTGAGGGATCCAATAGGTTATGATGATTTTGGACCTAGGTATATGTTCGAATATATTTTTGGATATTCCTAGAAGATTTTAACACTATTTGCCAAAACTTGGCAATTTGAAGAATTTAAGAGTTAACAAGTTAGATCAAGAGTTGACGTTGGGTTTATCAGACACTGACAGTTATACTGGAACATAGATACGTTAATATTATTGTATGGAACTTGTGTGAAAGTTTGGTTGAGATCTGAGATGTTTAGGCAACAATAAGGTACTTGGATGGAAGTTTAGGAGTTTATGAACATAAGAGAGAGTTCAACATGTGATTTGGCCTTCGATTATGTCATGATCCAAAATACCATCTTGAGGATCGTGATCGCACCTAGTTCCTAAGACGAGGTATAATGAGATCAACAGAAATTACCAACTTAAATATTAATTGAAAATGTGAAGAGCACCATAATATAACCAACAACGGAATATCATAATCATAAATCCCAAATCCCGTCAATACTGAGTCATAAGCTCTACATAGAGTACACTAGATATGTCAAAATACAAAACTGTTTAAAATAAAATAAACAGTAGCAAAGAATAATAGAAGGTGACTCTGAGGCATGTGAGCGGAACAACAGGTATACCATCAAGTCACTACAGTAGCTCAGTTCAATCCACTAACGACCAGCACACTTTGAAGTACCTAGATTTGCACAAACACATGTGTAGAAGAATAGTATGAGTACACCATAATCGATATCCAATAAGTATCCAGACAGACTTCGGTGGAGTAGTGACGAGATTCAAGCCAAGATAATCACTAGTCAAATAACATATGCAAAATATCAATATTGAACTAACAATGGAAAGCATAACAAATAAATAGCAACAAAGAATAAGCATGTGATAACACATAAAATTAACCAAAATTGGTGAAACACAAAGTGAAATCATTTAAGGAAAATAATGACGGGTTCAAATCATCAGCCTATTCCAGCACAAGAATAGCATCAAGAGTCATTTTTTGTAAATCGCTTCACGCGCATAAGCCCCCTTATCTCGCCGCATGTGCATCACGATGAAATATTTCCCCTTTGTAGCAACACGCGCATAAGCCCCCTTATCTCGCCGCATGTACATCAATGTACACACCACCCTTATGCCACCATATATGCATCTCATTCACAACACAACAATCAACCGCACCACACATACACATATGGCTCAACATCACCACAACAACAATAACAATATCACAACAAGATATAGCCCCCGGCTCTACAACAATGTGTACGAGAATCATAACAATAATATAAGGGTACGGAGAATGATCAACATTAAGAGTGCTTCATACAACAAACAAGTTCCAATTCAAGACATATTAATAGCTTAAGGTCTAATTCGGTCAATTACTACATATACTCCCGTGTACACACTCGTACATATATAATACAAATAATTCAATTAGACAAAATCCTAAGGGAAAATTTTACCCACCCAAAGTTAGGCAAGATACATACCTTAAATAAGCTAAATCAATACTCTACGAAGTCTTTCCCGCGCAAATCAACCTTCGGACGACTCGAATCTTGCCAAAATAACTTAATAATAGCAGTAAAAGTCATAGGACACAAGCTCAAATGATAAAGGTACGATATTGGTTCAATTATGCAATGTTAACCCAAAAAAGTCAACCTCGGTCTTGCACATATGATTGATTGTACTTGTACTATAACGTTGCACCTTGTATGCAGATTTTGGAGCTGAGTTGTTGTGGAGTTCGAGAGTGAGCATTGAACACATATCAGTGTTAAGTTATTAGCTGTCATTTGTTCATGTTAGTCTAGGATCTTTTATTTCTATTTATGTATATAAAAAGATATGATATATTTTCTCATATCGGTGTTGTATTCCCATTCTTAGTTGTTAATGAATTGTGATACTAGTTTATGGGTAGTTATTGAAATTTAGCACTTTCGCTTCTTATCTATATTATTATCTTCTATTGTGGGTTACACTTGTGTAGGTTGGTTCGCCTACTGGGTTGAGTTATGTGCCATCATGTCAAGATCCAATTTTTCCTCTGTTTGGTATCGTGATGGCACCTAGTCTTAGAGATTAGGTAAGCCTAACATTAATTAAAACAATAATGTTATTTAAATAACATCTAACAAGTTAAATAGAAATCTCTTACAACTCCCAAAATCGGTAATACAAGTCATAAGCTTGAAAACTTTAAAATAGAATTGTCCAGAAATAAGAATAACAGTGCAAAACGAAAACTTGAAGGTGACTCCGAAGCCTGCGAACGCAGCCGCAGGTTTACCTTGAGTCTCCACAGCAACGACCTACACATCTACTAACGATCAATACCTGGATCTGCATAAAAATTTACAGAAGTGTAGAATGAGCATACCACAGCGGTGCCAGTAAGTATCGAGACTAACCTCGGTAGAGTAGTGACAAGGAACAGTCAAGACACCCACTGATCTAATAAACTGAACAAGTATAAGTATAGGAAACAACCGAAAAATGATATCAACATAAAGACTATGCAATATGGCTCACAATACAGGAGTGGCAATAAGAAAGGAAACAACAAGTATTAGTGGAATACCATAAAAATGACACAGAAAAGTGAATGGATCACAACCTAAATCTGGAATCACAAATACAGCAAGGACAAGTAATAACTCAGAAACTACAACCAATTTTACATCAGGTTTTAGTCATCAAACTCCACGAGGTACCGCACCTCGGACAAATCACAACTCACGTGTCTCAATACCTTAACACTAACACTTGGCATCATGTGCGCTCATAACCTCATAACCGCACAGACGACTCACGTGCCAATAGCACCATTCTCACATAGAAGGCAAGTAAACAAGGGTGAGCATCTATGCCCAATAATATCAAGAAAATCTCTTATCCGATATGAGTGCTTAACTACGTGTATGCTTGTGCAAGTGTCCTAACATAGCCCATACCAGCAATTACGCATAGGGGAAAGAACGGACAACACGTAGAATGTTTTCTCACAGCTTATACAAGATAAAGCTCACATAGATAAGTGTACCACTACACAAATATTAACAACAAGAAATGCCCCCAGGCCATTACAGATCATCACAAATCAATCCTTGACACAGCCTATCTTGTGTCGCCATGTGTGCAGTAATAAAGTATGTGCCCGACTTGTCTCGCTGCACGTGCATAACAATGTTCCCACCGTGTGTCGTCACATGCTCAACCCCCCTCCCCACACACACACATATATATATATATATATATATATATATATATATATATATATATATATATATATATATATATATATATATATATATATATATCCCGCCTTGTCACTCCGCATGTGCAAATATCAATAGCATCACTAGCACGGCAGAAACCTCGTGCAACCCCATAACAACAACCACACGATAGAATCCTCGTGTATCACAATAACAACAACCGTACGGCAGAAACCTCGTGCATCACCACAAAAAGTACAACAACAACAATAACAATAATACAAAGTACGATAAGTAAATCAACTCAAAAACTTTAAATCACAAAGAAAACAGTAGGACCAATTCACAAAGATTAATCACAGTAAAGGATGTTGGGCGTAAGGAGAACAACTCAATAAGGAAAAACTAATATGTAGTGACGACCCCACAATATACATTTCAATAACAGGGAAGCTAACACGGGTCACATAATTCCAAATAAAACAAGTCGACTAAGATATAGGATATCTAAACTTCTTATAAGGTTATGAAATTACAAAGGATATTCAACAATTCAATTAAGGATAAAACGCGTAAAGATAATCATAACATCAATTAACACTAAAAAATTATAGGATGAAATAATAATAATTTCAAATAAAGATCAGCAGTTATCAAAAAGATAACGTGACAATAGAAGAGGTAAAACCTTCAGTTAAGCGAAATAAAAGTCATATAGGCAGTAAGAGTAAATCCTAAAGCAATTAATTCAAATTAAAGCATGTAGAGGTGAAATTAGTACATAGGAACTTAATCATATCAAGAACAACTTCATACTCAATGAATATAAGGACCAAAGACCCTAAAAGGCCAACTTTCCACAAATAAATCTGAGCACCCACTCGTCACCTCGCGTACATGGACTACAATCAACATAGAAGAGTCAAATCCTAAAGGAAAATCCCTCACACAAGGTTAGGCAAGATACTTATCTCCGACCAAGCTCAAACAATCCGTAAGAATGCCCTTTTCTCAATTATCCGACTCTGAATTGTCCAAATCTAGCCAAACACAATTGTATATCATGAATACAACGATAATAGACTTATATAATTAATGAAATTAATATTTTAACCAAAATTCACCCTAAAAAGTCGACCCGGGGTCACGTCTCGGAATCGGGTAAATATCACAAAATATGAATACCCATTCACTCACGAGTCCAACCATATACGAATTACTCAAATCCGACCACAAATCTCCTTTCAAAACTCGAAATATTTATTGAAGAAGTTCTTCCAATTTTTTCTAATTTCAACCCCAAAAATCCGAAATTAAATAGAGAAAACAACTATAGATTAATAGAATACAACGAAAAACGACTTAGTAATCATTACCCCAAAGCTTCCTCTGAAAATCCCTCAAAAAAATCGCCAAATTCGAGCTCTCAAGTCCAAAAACGAAGAATGAAATCAAACCCTCGAATTTCTCTTTTCTTCCCAGGCGTGACCGCACCTGCGACATAATTAGCCACATTTTCGCAACCGCAGGTGCGCACGTCCAAACCGCACCTGCGCTTCTTCTCGCTTGTGCGTGCCACAATTCGCTTCTGCGGAGCCGCTGATGCGCACAAACTCTCTGTATCTGTGGAAGCTTCCAAATCCAGCTCTTATCGCACCTGCACCTTCATCTTTGCACCTGCGACCATCTCACATGCGCCCAAGGTCCGCAGGTGCGATTACACCAAAACGCAGACCTCTTCACAACAACGAAAACCATTTGAAACTCGTCCGAAATACATATCGGGCCCCCGAACCCCGTCCAAGCATACAACCAAGTTCCATAACCTAACAAGGACTCGCTCGAGGTCTCAAATCACATCAAACAACGCCGAAAATACAAATTGCACCAATAATCGAACTTATAAATTTCCAAATCTTCCAACTTCTAAAACTCGTGCCGAAACCTATCAAATCAACCCGGAATGACGTCAAATTTTGCAGACAAGTCCCAAATAACATAACGGAGATGTTCCAACTATTGTTATTACATTCCTACCCCGATATCAAAAAGTTCACTTCCGGTCAAAATCTCCAAAAATTCGACTTTCATCATTTCAAGCCTAAATGAGCTACAGACCTCCAAAACACAATCCGGACACGCCCCCAAGTCCAAAATCACCCAATGGAGCTAACGGAACCGATGGAACTTCATTCCCGAGTCGTCTTTACACAGTTCTGATTACAGTCAAAATCCTAAGACTTAAGCTTCTATTTTAGGGACTAAGTGTCCCAAATCACTCCGAATCATCCGGTAACTGAATTCAACCATGCACGCAAGTCAATACACATAATATGAAGCTGCTCAGGGACTTATGCCGCCGAACGGGACTTAAATTCTCAAAACGACCGGCCGAGTCATTACACATCACTATGTAGTGCAATTTCGGTCTTGACATTAACTGATATACAAATGTATACATGAAGAATAAATATTTTACATTCATAATTTATCCTTAACATCATGTGCTATAGTATTTTTTACTTCAATTTAAAATCGGAATAGAGCATATATATATATATATATATATATATATATATATATATATATATACAACCGCAGTAGCTTATACGAAGGGCAAACCGTACGAAAATGATTAAAACGACAAAATGAAGTAACTACCGACGGTGGAAAATCCAACAATTAGACTTGCCGAAAATGTGTAACATTAGAAGATTTCGCAAATCTTTTTGAAAACTAATTTTATTTTTAAATAATTTATAGGAGTTAGTCGAGAAATGATGGAAAACCAACCACCGACAGTGATAAAGTGAATAACCAAGTTATCCAATTTGGTAGAACCAGTGTCAAGACTTTTGATGATCATAAATTTATATAGTACTAATTTTTCAGTGGCAAATCTAGACTCATTTATGAAACTCTCTCGTATTGGAAAGCTCATGTTATTAGTTAATAAAGGTAAATCTAGATATATTTGTAGCAACAAGGATTATAACGATCCGACCGGATCTTTTGAGTATTAGAGTCTCGACCCCTTATTTGATTCTTCTCGTATATGTATTTGATATTATATGACTTGAGGGATTGAGTGATTTGGCTTTCGTGGGTTTAGGAGTGATTTGTAACACATAGTTCCTAGTTTGATGATTGGAATTCGACGAGTTGACCAAAATTTGACTTTTGAAAAAACGATCTCGGATTGGTAATTTGAGGGATATAATAGGTTCGTATGATGATTTTGGACCTAGGTATATGTTCGAATATATTTTTGGATATTCCAAGAAGATTTTAACTTTACTTACCAAAATTTAGCAATTTGAAGAATTTGAGAGTTTATACGTTAAATCAAGAGTTGACGTTGAGGTTATCGGACTCTGACAGTTATACTGGAACATGAGATACGTTAATTTTATTGTATGGAACTTGTGTGAAAGTTTGGGGGTGATGTGAGATGTTTAGGCAAGAATAAGGTACTTGGATGGAAGTTTAGGAGTTTATGAACATAAGAGAGAGTTCAACTTGTGATTTGGCCTTTGATTATGTCATGATCCAAAATTCCACCTTGAGGATCGTAATCGCACCTAGTTCCTAAGACGAGGTATAACGAGATCAACAGAAATTACCAACTTAAATATTAATTGAAAATGTGAAGAGCACCATAATATAACCAACAACGGAATGTCATAATCATAAATCCCAAATCCCGGCAATACTGAGTCATAAGCTCTACATAGAGTACACTAGATATGTCAAAATACAAAACTGTTTGAAAATAAAATAAACAGTAGCAAAGAATCATAGAAGGTGACTCTGAGACCTGTGAGCGGAACAACAAGTATACCATCAAGTCTCCACAGTAGCTCAGATCAATCCACTAACGACCAGCACCCTTTGAAGTACTAGTTTTGCACAAATAAATGTGTAGAAGAATAGTATGAGTACACCATAATCGATATCCAATAAGTATCCAGACAAACCTCGTTGGAGTAGTGACGAGGTTCAAGTCAAGACACTCACTAGTCAAATAACATATGCAAAATATCAATATTGAACTAACAATGGAAAGCATAATAAATAAATAGCAACAAAGAATAAGCATGTGATAACACATAAAATTAACTAAAATTGGTGAAACACAAAGTGAAATCATTTAAGGAAAATAATGAGGTGTTCAAATCATCAGCCTATTCCAGCACAAGAATAGCATCAAGAGTCACCCTGCAGTACCACATAACATAATCACAAATCACCCTTATGATGCCATATGAGCTTTACATTTAAAATATTTTCGGAAATCGCTTCACGCGCATAAGCCCCCTTATCTCGCCGCGCGTGCATCGCGATGAAATATTTTACCTTTGTAGCAACATGCGCATAAGCCCCCTTATCTCGCCGTATGTGCATCAATGTATTCACCACCCTTATGCCACCACATATGCATCTGATTCACAATACAATAATCAACCGCACCACACGTACACTTATGGCTCAACATCACCACAACAACAATACCAATATCACAACAAGATATAGCCCCCGGCTCTACAACAATGTGTATGAGAATCATAACAATAATATAAGGGTATGGAGAATGATCAATATTAAGAGTGCTTCAAACAACAAACAAGTTCCAATTCAAGACATATTAATAGCCTAAGGTCTAATCCGGTCAATTACTACATATACTCCCGTTTACAAACTCGTACATATATAATACAAATAATCCCATTAAACCAAATTCTAAGGGAAAATTTGCTCACCCAAAATTAGGTAAGATACATACCTTAAATAAGCTAAATGAATACTCAACGAAGCCCTTCCCGCGCAAATCAACCTTCTGACGACTCAAATCTTGCCAAAATAACTTAATAATAGCATTAAAAGTCATAGGACACAAGCCCAAATTATAAAGCTACGATATTGGTTCAATTATGCAAAGTTAACCCAAAAAAGTCAACCTCGGTCTTGCACCACGAAATCCGATAAAACTCACAAATTCTGAATACCCATTCTGATACTAGTCCAAATATATGTGTTTCATCCAAATCCGATCTCAAATCAACCCTCAAATCGACAATTTATGTCTTAGAAAACTCTTTTTTTTAAAAAAAACTAAAATCTACAATTTCTTCCATTTGCTTCCTCAAACAATCGCTAAATTCCATATTGAAATCATTAAATATAAACAAATCTTAGTAAAAAATACTTACCTAAATCCAAATCGTGAAAATCCTCCCCCAACCCACCCCCCAAATCTCCCAAATCCGAGCACCCTAGCACAAAATGTAAAACAATAACCAAAACCCTCGAAATAGAGTACTTATGTGGTGTGCCCAGGTATACACTTCGCGATCGAGGAACAAACTTCTCTATCATGAAGAACGAACTCATCCAATTACTACCCCCTTCTTCGCGAATGCGATATCCCAGTCGGGAACACGATGCCTAAATCCATTGTCCCTACTCGAACGTGCCGTGTCTCCCGCGTACGCGAAGGCCAAAAACCTTATGCCTAGCCGGCCTTTCTTTCTATGCGAACGCAGCGTCCAGTGTGCGATCACGAAGGCCACAACCTCCCCAAGCTCCACAAATGTGCTCCCTCCTTCGCGAATGCAAAGGGCAAAACCCACCTGCCACCAGATTACCTTCCGCGAATGCGACACACTGGTCGCGACTGCGATAAACAAAACTAGGCACCAGCAAAACAGTTGTCCCAAAACAAGAGAAAATAGTTCGAAACCCATCCGAAGCATACCCGAGGCCTCCGTGACCCCGTCAAATCACACCAAGAAATCCCAAAATATAACACGAACCTACTCAAGGCCTTAAATCACACCAAACAACATCAAAACTGCGAATCGCACCTCTATTTATGTCTAATGAACAAGTTAACTTTTAACATCCCAAACTCATGCCGAACCATATCAATTCAACTCCAAATGCCCTCAAATTTTATATATAAGTCTCAAATGACACAACGGACTTCAAAAATTTTATATACTAAATCCCGGAACAAAAATATGAACTCGATATCCATAATGTTAACCCTCGGTCAAACCTATCAACTTTTTGTACCTTCAACTTTCCAACTTTCTTCCCTTTCAGACAAAACAACTTAGGAACATCCAAATCAAAAACCGAACATAAACGTTAGTCAAGAATCGCCATGTGAAGCTATTGGAACCACCACAACGCCATTCCGGAGTCATCACAAAAGTCAAACTCCGGCCAATTCTTATAACTTAAGCCTCCAACGAAGGGACTGAGTGTCCTTAATCAATCCAAAACTCTTCCGAAAATCAACCAACCACCTCGGCATGCCCCAAAATTGCAATTACACATATGGTCGGGTCATTACACTCTCCCCCTCTTAAACAAAAGTTTGTCCACGGACGTGTATAGAGAAATACCTAAAGTGCCAAAAAGGTAAAGATATCTGCTCCGCATATCATGCTCGATCTCTCAAGTCGCCTCCTTGGTCGGTTGACCTCTTCACCTAACCTTCACCAATGTGATATTAATCAACCTATACTTCCGGACCTGCCTGTCCAAAATACCCATCGGATCCTCAACAGAGGTTAACTCCTTGTCCAATTGCACTGAGCTAAAGTCTAATACATGTAACGGGTCACCATAGTACATTCGGAGCATAGAAACGTGGAAAACTGGGTGAACTCCCAATAAGCTGGGTTGCAATGCAAGTCTATAGGCCTCCTCACACAGTCTCTCAAGAATCTCAAAAGGACAAATATACCGTGGGCTCAACTTGACCTTCGTCCTGAACCTCATCACACCCTTCATATGGGAAACACTAAGTAAGATCCTCTCACCACCATGAGTGCCACATCACAAGCCCTCCTATATAAATAACTCTTTTGCCTGGACTGCGGTGTATGAAGTCGCTCCTGAATGAAGTTCACCTTCTCTAGAGCATCTCAAACCAAATCAGTGCCCAACAACATAGACTCCCCAGGCTTAAAGAAACAAACCAAAGAACGACATCGCCTCCCATATAAGGCCTCGTACGGAGCCATCTAGATGCTCAACTGATAGCGGTTGTTGTAGGCGAACACTACTAGCGGTAGAAAGTTATCCCATGAACTCTCGAAATCAATAACATAGGCACGTAACATGTCCTCTAAGATCTGAATAGTACACTCGGGCTGAGCCTCTGTCTGTGGATGAAAAGCATTACTAAACTAGACATGTGATCCCAACTCACACTGCACGACTCTCCAAAAATACGATGTGAAATTCATGCCCCGATCGAACATAATAGACACCAGCACACCATGAAGGCGAACAATTTCACGAAGATAAAGAGCAAGCTGCTTTGAAGAGTAGGTATTTATGACTGGAATGAAATTGGAAAACTTGGCTAGTCTGTCTACAATGACCCACACTACATCAAATCTCCTCAAGGCCCGAGGAAGCCCAACTATAAAATCCATAGTGATACACTCCCACTTACACTCCAGAATATCAAGTATCTGAAGCAAACCACCATGTCTCTGACTCTCGTACTTAATCTGATGACAGCTCAAACACTAACCCATATACTACACAATAATCTTTCTTCATTATTCTCCACTAGTAGCGTTCCTTCTAATCATGGTACATTTTTGCGGCGCTAAGATGAATGGAATACCGCGAACTGCAGGTCTCCTCAAGAATCAAGTCACCCAACCCATCCATATTCGGAACACAGTTCCGAACCTGTGGCCTCAACACCCCATCATCCCAATAGTAACCTCCTTGGCATCACCGTGTAGCACCATATTCTTAAGGACAAGCAAGTGGGGATCATCATACTGAAGCGCCTTGATGCGCTCAAACAAAAAAGACCGTGAAACACGCAAATAAGAACCAAGCAAGGCTCTGAAACATCCGACCTCACGAACCGGTTGGCCAAAGCCTGAACATCCAAAGCTAACAGTCTCTTCCTAGATCGGATAAAAGCTAGAGTATCCATTCTCTCAGACTTCCTACTCCAGGCATCGACCACCATATTGACCTTCACGGGATGAAAAAGAATGGTGATGTCATAGTCCATTAGTAGCTCTAACGACCTCCGTTGTCTCAAGTTTACATCTTTTTGCTTGAATAGGTGTTGTAGACTCATGTGATCCATGAACATCTCGCATGACATTTCGTATACATAGTGCCTCCAAATCTCCAGTGCGTGACCAATTGTTTCTAACTCCGAATAGTGCAATGGGTAGTTCTTCTCGTGAGAATTCAACTCACGCGAAGCATAAGCAATCACTCTAACCTCCTGCATCAACATACACCTAATGCCAATCCGCGAAGCATCACAATAGACTGTATAAGAACCCGAAGCTAAAGGCAAAACCAGAAGTGGAGTTATAGTCAAGACAATCTTGAGCTTCTAAATGCTCTCCTCACACTCGTCAGACGACTTGAATGGGGCTTCCTTATGAGTCAATCTAGTCAAAGTTGCTTCTACAGATGAACGCCTCTCCACAAAACGATGATAATACCCAGTCAAGCCAAGAACACTCCAGATCAATGTAGCGGTAGAAGATCTAGGCTAACTTTGAACTGCCTCAATCTTTTTTAGATCAACCTTAATCCCCTCATTGGACACCACGTGTCCTACGAATGGCACTGAATCAAGAAAAAACTCGCATTTGGAGAGTTTAACACATAGCCTTTTCTCCCACAAAATCTGGAGCATGCTCTTCAAGTTCTGCTCAGGATCCTCCCAGTTGTGCGAATATACCAATATATCGTCAATGAACACGAAGATGAAGAAAACAAAATACGGCCGAAAGACGTTGTTCATAAGTGCATAAAGGATGTTGGGGCATTGGTCAATCCAAAAGACATCACCAAAAACAAATACTGGCCATAGCGAGTCCGTAAAGACGTCTTCGGAATATCTGAATGCTTGATCTTCAACTAATGGTACTCCGATGTGAAATTAATCTTTGAGAATACCTTAGAACCTAGTAGTTGATCAATAAAATCATCAATATGTGGTAGTGGGTATGTATTCTTGACTTTAACATTGTTCAACATTTTGTAGTCAACGCACATCCTCTTACAGTTGCCTTTCTTCTTCACAAATAGAAGTGGATCACTCTAAGGCGAGACACTGTCTGATGAAACCCTTATCAAGCAACTACTGAAGTTGCTCCTTTAATTCCTTCAACTTTACCGGTGCCATGCGTTATGGAGAAATTGAGACGGGTTGAGTGCCCGGCACCAAGTCAATACATAAATCAATGTCCTTCTCGGGTGGCATGCCCCATAGGTCTGCTAGAAACATATCTAGAAACTCTCTGACTACCGGAACTGACTCAACAGTAGAGGTATGAGCACTAACATCCCTCACAAAGGTTATGCATGCCAAGCGCCCCTTCTCTACCATCCGTTGTGTCTTCAGGAAAGACACCACCCTCCACACTAATATCGGTAACCTCGTCATAGCCAACATCATGGTCTTAGCATGAAAATCAAGATCAGTGTGATATGGTGACAACCAATGCATGCCCAAATCACATCAAAGTCCACCATATTGAGTATCAAAATACAAAACATAGTCTCACAACCCCTGATAGTGACCAAGAAAGAGCGATGGACGTGGTCTACCACAATAGAATCCCCAACAGGCATAGACAAATAAAAATGGATACTCAAAGCATCTAGAGACATGTCCAAATATGAAGCAAAGTAGGAGGACACATACGAATAAGTGGAACCTAGATGTGATGACAACATCTTATGCAACCACCTCAGTCCAACTAGGGAAAGCATAACAATGGGCCTGGCCTCCTGCTCTAGAACATCCTCTATATGCCTGGCCTCCACCCCTACTTGGTTGTGCAGGTGGAGTAGCAACTGGAGTAGAAACACAGCCTAAGTACCATGTGATGAGCGCAAAACACACAATTAATTGTGCTCGCTAGTCAAAGATAGTATAGTATAATTATCGTGTCCCCATAGATTGGATTTAGACACTATTATCATAGTTTGTAGCTAGATTGCTATCCATGAGGATCAACAGTTGAGATATATATGAATTCTATCTACAAATAACTAAGAATCTAAAGCTATTGACTAATGACAATCGCAACAAAGGTAAGCAAGGAAATTATCAATGGAAGAAAATATGGGTTGTTAGGATAGGTGCAAGATACTTATTCGGGATCTAACTCTAGATAATTCACTTCTAATATTCAAGTAAGTCTCTCGAATTCACTTAATTATCAGTACAAATGTTTAGTATAAACTCCTCTCTTGATTAAGTCTCAACCTCACAATATGAACCAATTTAAGCTTGGTGAAGATATGCAAGAATTCGTAATGGATTGGTCTTTAGGAGAACCTCTTTCGATTATCCTCCTAACTAGGTTTAATCAAGGATTCAACTAGCCTCTTTCTATTACTTAGAAGAATCTATGAACTCAACAAACAATATAGTGCAAATATATCACAAGTTATGCCTCTTTCGATTAAAAGAATAAGTGAATATAGATACAATAATTAAATCATCCAAAAACGATTCAAATACATAAAAATAGAGTTTAATCCACAAACAACCATCAATACACCAAATACATCACAACCCAAAAGGTTCTACTCCATAGACATGGAGAAGTTCTTCACAAATGAAATAAAAGTAGAGGAAAACATAAATACAATCCAAACTCGGATTTGAGTGAGGAAGAAAGGATGAAATCCTTATGCTCTTGCTTCTCCTTCTTTTCCAAAGATTCCCTATGTCTAAGGTATGTCAAAAGTGTGTGAAAATGGTGTTTTGAGGTATTTAATCCGCCCGCATAGCAAATCTCGGATGAAACTACCCTTTCTTAGAAAAATAGGGCTTTTCCCGGACAGGACATGCGTGACCGCGCACCTGGTCGCGCACTTTGCACACCATTCTGCCCCAAGTGCTCGCCCAGTGCGCGACCGTGCACTTGGTCGCGCACCTGGGTTGTATAAGTTGGGAATTTGGGAAAGTGTAAAATATGAAAGTTGTAGCCCTTTTAAATAGATTTCCAATGATATTTTGTGGAGCTCAAAGGGATTCTGAGAAAAATGTTATGTGCATTTTACCCGACACTTCGCAATATGCCTGCTTGATTCTTCGTTTCGTTCCACTATCATTCGTTGATCCCCGAACTCGATCTCGACTTAATCCTTGGGCTTTTACTCAAACTTCAAAGCTCCAAAATAGCATGAATTCATGCCATAACATCTACATAGATCATAATCACCCCTACAAGGCATAAAACACATAATAAGTGCAAAATACGCTTAATCAAAGCTCAACATAAGTAAAGTGTTGTGAATTAGAGTGCAATAAGCGACTAAAACACGATATTATAGCCTAACAACACCACGCAGGGGTCCACCCCTCCTATGTCTGGGACAATCCCTCACCATGTGCCTGATATCACAATACCTAAAGCAACCTCTATACGGGCATGGCTACTAGGACTGAATCTAACCAGACCGCTAGAATAGTCATTGCATGAACCCCGTGCAGAAGGTGCACTAGAAGATGGCTGTCCGAAAAGGGTACTTTGCGGTCCCTGAATAGCTAGCGCTATGCGAGAGCCTGAAGTGCAGAATGAACTGGTCGAATGATAAAACCTCTTCGTTGAGGAATTGAAGGTGCATAGTGGGAACCACAAAACCCTCCAACGTCTAGATTCATCATTTCCTCCCTATCCTCTTTTTCCTGATCGTGGATACGGTCCAACCTCTAGCGATATCCATAACCCGCTGAAATGGAGTATCAGTCTCCAACTCCCATGCCATCCCAAATCTGAGGTGATTACCAAGTCATTTAATAAATATGCAAACCCTTTCTCTAACAGTAGAAACCAAGGCAGGTGCATGATGAGATAACTTACAGAACCTCATAACATACTCGGACACAGTCATAGTCCCCTAGCACAACAACTCAAACTCGGTGCGCAAAGTATCCTTGAGGCTCTGTAGAACAAACTACCAAAAAATATATATTAATGAACTGAGCCCATGTAAGTGGCGCTGCATCAGCTGTCCTACTCTCTTCGAAAGCTTTCCTCCATCTATATGCCGACCCCATCATCTAGAAAGTAGTTAGGTTGACCCCGCTCACCTCAACTATGTCCATAGTGCGCATAATACGATGAAACTAGTATAGAAAACCATATGCATCTTCTGAAGCTGCACCACTGAAAGTAGGAGGAACTGGCTTGACCTCTTACTGCTCCTCCTCAGTGCCACTAGCTTGACCTTAGGCTGAACTGCTATAACTGTTCTACTGACATAACACCTGGAGCCTGATCAGCATGAGCCCGCTACTTTGAAGTATGGGCGGTGGGAGTCTAAGGTCGTCCCCCAGCCTGAGAAGTAGCTGGTGCAACTGGATCAATCCTACTTGAGCCAAGGTACAAAATATACTTCGGAAATGTGGCAAAGTCTCCTAAAGTCTTGGGGTAGCAACAGGCGCCTCAGGTGCCTGCACCCTAACTAGAGCTACTGGTAGCTCCTCAGTCATGTCCCTAGCACGGCCCCTTGCTGCAGCACGCGCTCCGCCTCTGCCTCGGCCTAAGCCACTTCTAATGGCAAAAGGAGCACTGGGGGCAGCATCATCCCTAACTGAAGCTCATGTCCTCACTATTTGTGAGAGAATAGAAAGACAAAGGCTCAAATTTCCAAAATCAATAAATCCGCACGATAAAGAATGAAAGAAGTAATTTTTCCTAATAGATCCGTAGACTCTCGAAGATAAGTACAGACATCTCCTTACCGATCAACAAGACACTACTAAACTTGCTTATGAATCATAGAAGCTGTGAACCTAAAGCTCTTATACGAACTTGTCACGACCAAAAATCCCACCTTGATAATCGCGATGGCATCTAGTTCCTAAGACTAGGTAAGCCTAACATATAACAAGATCAAAAAACAATTACCAACTTAATTATAAATTGAAAAACTGAAGAGTGCAATAATATAACCAACAACGGAATGCCATAATCATACATCCTAAAAACCCAGTAATAATGAGCCATATACTCTACAGAGAGTACACTAGAAATATCAAATTACAACACTTTTTGAAATAAAATAAGCAGTAGCAAAGGATAATATAAGGTGACTTAGAGGCTTGCAAGCAGAATAACGGGTATACCATGAAGTCTCCACAGCAACTCGGATCAATCCACTAATGACCAGCATGCTATGAAGTTCCTGGATCTGCACAAAATTGAGCAGAAGCGCATTATGAGTACAATATAATCGATACCTAGTAAGTATCCAGACTAACCTCGATGGAATAGTGACGAGGTTATAGTCAAGATACTCACTAGTCAAATAGCTGTACAGAGTATCAATATAGAGCTAACAATGGAAAGCATAACAAATAAATCCCAAAGAATAAGCATGTGATAACCCAACATCATCTTAACCAAATTCGGTGAAACACAAAGTGAAATGCTTTATGGAAAACAATGACATGTTCAAATCATCAACCCATTCCAACACAATAATAACATCAAGAATCACCTCGCAGTACCATATAACATAATCACAAATCACCATTATGACACCACGCGATCTTCACATTTAATACATTTTCCCGAAACATCGTCACGTGCATAAGCCCCCTTATCTCGCCTCATGTGCATCATAATGAAGTATTTCCCCTTACTAGCACACGCGCATAAGCCCCCTTATCTCACAGTGTGCTCATCAATGTACACACCACCCTTATACCGTCGCATACGCATCTCATTCACAACATAACAATCAACCGCACCATACGTGCAAATATGCCTCGACAACATCACAACAACAATGCTAATATCACAACAAGATATAGCCCCCGACTCAATCACAATGTTTACAATAAGCATAACAATAATATAAGGGCACGAGAAATGAACAACACTAACAGTGCTTCAAACAATAACTAAATTCTAGATAAAGGCATATTAATAACCTATGTTCTAATCCGGTCAATTGAGACACATACGCCCGTGCACACACTCGTCACCTCATGTACACGTCGTTCCACATAGTACAAAAAATGCAATTTTATCAAATTCTAAGGGGATGTTTCCCCCCACACATATTTAGCCAAGATACTTACCTAAAATAAGCTAAATCAATACTTTACGATTCCCTTCATGCAAATCAACTTCCGGATGGCTCGAAACTTGCAAAAACAACTTAATAATATCAATAAAAGCCATCGGAAACAAGCCCAAATCATAAAGCTACGATATAGGTTCAATTATGAAAATTCAACCTAAAACATCATCCTTAGGCCTTCACCCGAAAACCAAAACACTCATAAATTTCGAACACCCATTTCGATACAAGTCCAAATACATATGTTTCATCCAAATCTGACCGCAAATCAACTCTCAAATAATCAACTATGTCTTAGAAAAGGTTATACTAAAATACTCAATTTCTTCAACTTGATTCACCAAACAATTATTAATTTCAAGGTTGGAATCATGAAATATAAATAAATCCGAGTAAAAACTACTTACACCCATCAAAATCGTGAAAACCCCCTCCAAAATCAACCAAATCCGTGCTCTTTAACTAAAAATGCGATAAAATAACCTAAAGCCTCGAAATAGAGGAATTACATGGTTTACCCAGATATACACATCGCGATTATGGAACAACCTTTGTGATCGTGAAGAATAAACTCACCCAGTTGTTGTCCCCCTCTTCGCGAATGCTATATCCCATTTGCGAACGTGATGCCTAACCCCACAGTGACTACACGAACTTGAAGACCAAAAGCCTGATGCCTAGTCGGCCTTCCTTTCTACGCGAACACAGCGTGAAGCTTGTGATTACGAAGGCTACAGCCTCCCCAAACTTAGTGAACGCGATCCCTCCTTTGTGAACACGAAGGGCCTAACCCACCTGCCACCAAATTACCTTCTGTGAATGTGACACACTGGTCGTGATCGCGATGGGCAAAACCATGTACCACCAAAACAACAGTCCAAAAACTAGAGGAAATAGACTGAAACCCATGCGAAACACACCCGAAGCCCCCGGGACTCCATCCAATCACCCTAACCAATTCCAAAACATAAGACAAACATGCTCGAGGCCACAAATAACTCCAAAAATATCAAAACTACGTATCACACCTCAATTCAAGCCAATGAACTAGTCAACTTTAAACTTCCAAAACTTATGTCGAACTATATCAAATCAGCTCGCAATGACCTCAAATTTTACATGCAAGGCCTAAATGACACAATGGAGCTATAACAACTCATAGAACAAAAATATGAAGCTGATATCCACAACATCAACCCTCGGTCAAACCTATCAACCTTCCAAACCTTTAACTTTCCAACTTTTCAAAATTTACATCGAAACAACTTAGGAACCTCCAAATCCAAATCTAGTTATACACCTAAATCTAGAATCACCATATAAATATATTGGAACCATTAAAATATCATCCTGGAGTCATCTAAATAAAAGTCAAACTCCAGTCAACTCTTACAACATAACCTCCAACCAAGGGACTAAGTGTCCCAAATCCTTCCAGAACTCTCCCGAAATCCAAGCAACCACCATGGAACATTCCAAAATTGCAATTACACATATATAAAGCATCAAATGGGGGAATCTGGGCTAAATTACTCAAAATGATCGGCTGGGCCATTATAGATTCTTAGATGTGATATTTCCGTATGTTTTTGGAGGCCCTTTATAGGATCACTTAGTGTTTATGAATCTTTTGGCGTGATTTGACGGGGTCTTGGGGCTCAGGTGAGTTTTGGCTAATTTGAAGATGTTTGAATGTGGCTGATGTGCTCGTATCAGGTGGTCTTCACAATCGCAGAGCTTGTCTTACGATCACGATAAAGGATTTGGGATGGGGAAGTGGGTCACCGTGTTCGCGATAATGGAGTCGTGTTCACGAAGAAGGAAGTGAGGACTGGATCTTAGCCTTCACATTTGCAAGGTGATTGACACGTTCGCCGAGAAGGCTAGGTAAGAGGCCTTCTCGTTAGGAGGCTTTTGGTCGTGTTCTCATTGGGTGGGATCCAGGTGAGCTTCACAATTGTGAGGGTGCTTCCGTGATCGTGAAAAAGGACTTTTGGCTAAGTAAAATTGTTCTTCGCGAATGCGAGGCAGTGTATATGTTCACGAATGGTACTATTGGCAAGGGTGTTTTTGAGTTCTAATATCGGGACATAGCTCATTTTTTAACATTTTGAGTTTTGGAGAGCGTGAGAGGGAGAATTTTAAGGTGGATATCACTTCTATATTGGAGTATGTAATCTACGATTTGATTTGATCTTATATCTTGATTCCCTTTGAATTTCTACACCTTAAAAATAGATTTTGGAAGTGACAATTTGGGGTTTCAGCCTAATACTTAAAAGAGTAAAAGTTGAGGTTTGAGCATCAATTTGGATATGGTTTTGAAAACTAAACACATATTTAGGCTCGTGGAGTTATTGTCAAACGAGATATACTCCTAGACTCGGGTTTTGACCTTGTGGGCATGGGTTGATTGTTGTTGACGTTTTCTGAATTTATTGAAGATTGAATCTTTATTATTTGGAAATAACTTCTATGTGTTTATCTGACCTTATTGGGTATTATTTGTCTAGATTCGAGCTGGTTGGAGGTAATTTCTAAAGGAAAGGCGATCTTGGAGAGTTAATTTGCTTCCAAAGGTAAGTATCTTGACTAGGCTTTGCTTGAGGAAATCCACCATATGCAGAAGACCTTATTTGATTATTTGCTCTATTTTGGAGCCGTTGTATATGCGTGGTGGCAAGCGTATATACGAGTACCATGGGATATACATACTTAGATAGATTTCTAGTGCTATTTTCCCTTGATTTATTATCATATGCTATTTATGATCTGTTATATATCTTGTATGTCTATACGAGCTCTCTTTATTAAGATTGAAATCATCCTTGTGCTTCTATTTCCTTGTTGATTGGAAATGACTATTCTTGTCATCATGTTCGACCTGTCATAGTTGTAGTCATAAAGTTCACTTGCCTACATCCTTTTTGTATATTTCACATTTCCATACATCTTCTTGGTATTACTTATGGCGCATATACATACCTTTTGTATATTGAAACACTTACATGGATTGAGGTTGAGGCACGTGAGTCGTCCATGCATTTGCTATAGTTAGGGCACGTGAGTTTTCCAAGCAAATGATATTGTATGAGCAACTGAATTTTCCATGCGACTGATTTTGTTATGAGCACGTGAGTTGTTCGTGGAGCACATGAATTTGGTTCCGTCTCTCTTGATTAAGGTGATCACCCAATTTTCCTTGGGACTTGTGTTCACATATTTGTTTTACACTTGGGGAGTGTCGAACTTTTGAGAGAGTATTATTCTTTAATAGACATTATAGACTCTTACCCTTGGCATTAATAATAAGGCTCGGTGATGCATATCATCTTTATATAATGATTCGATAAACCAATGTGCGTTTTTATCATTTCTTATCTGAAGCATGACATTGTTGCTATTAATTGTACCGGATCATCTTATACATTAGTTCTGCTAGATTCTTGGGTTATATTTGTTTATATATTTTTCAGGTTATGATAGTAAGTATCAGTGTACGAATATCGTAACTATTCACCGAGGTTAGTCTTGATACTTAGTGAGTATATCAGGTCAGTTGTACTCATTCTACACTTCTGTATAATTCTGTGCGAATCTAGATGTTGGCACTAGCAGAGCTGATGAGTATATCATTGCAGCGCTAGGAGACTTGAGGTAGTACAACCTGTAAATCTGCAAACATCGAAATCATATTCTTTTCTTATTTTGGGACTATTGCTTATTTTAGATAGCGTTGTATTATTTAGACTATCATATTTTTACACTTTTAGACATCATTTGCATGTTGACACCAATTTATAGGGTATTGTATTGTTGTTTCCTCTTTTTGCTATTGTTCTAGACTTATTTGTGCTATGATTCTCTATTGGACTTGTTATACTGCTTCAATTCTAATATTATTCGATTGTTGTGTGATTGGTTTGTCTGGCCATCATGTTAGCTACCTTCACGACCATTTGGTGGGATTTTGGGTCGTGATAGCTTGGTATTAGAGCCTAGGTTGCATCGGTCTAACGAGTCCTGAGCATGTCAATTAGAGTCTTGTGGATCAGTATGGAGATGACTATACTTATCTTGTAGAGGCACTGGGACATTGAGAAAACTTCAAATTCTTTCATTCTCTATTGTGTAGTTTTGATTTATCCTAAAATTTGAATCTTTACCCTTGTATTCTCTCATAGATGGTAAAGACACATGCATCAGTCGTAGATGATCAGGTGCTAGAGCCCCATGTTGTTGTTGCCACTAGAGGCATAGGCAAGGCCAGGGGCTGAGCTGGGCTATCAAAAATCCAATCTTTACCCTTTTATTATCTTAAAGATTACTAGGACACATTTACTAGTCGCTATTAATTAGGCGCCAGAGCATTAGGTTATGGCTACCATTAAAGGCAGAAGCCGAGGTAGTGGTTGAGCCTAGGGCACATGTAATATCAAATGCAGCTACTCACACTCGTGCTAGAGCGACATTAGTTGAGCCAGAGATAGTTCTAGATGATGAGCAAATTCAAGATAAGGATGAGCTGGTAGGGCCAACTCAGATTCTAGAGTGGTTTATTTCTACTAAGTACTTTGGTACGCCTTAGTATGTATGATTAGTTTCACTTAGACCATGGTCCAGGAAAGTGCACTTCTTATGGAACTAGCTACTTCTCAGGCTGGGGGATAAGCTCATACCCTAGCCACTCACACTCTAAAGTAGATCGTGCCTGAGTATTCGACCCCGGGAGTGTTAGTAGCTAGTGTGGTGTAGCCTATTATTCCTGTGTGGCCAAATGATAGGCCTACTATGCTTGTGGATGAGTAGAGAGGATGGATAGGTTTCACAAGTTACTGCCCATACACTTTTAGGGTGGCCATTCAGAGGATGCCCATGACTTCTTGGATAGGTGTCACGATATTTTATTCAATTTGGAACTTGTGGAGTCTAATGGAGTTGAATTCCCTACTTTTTAGCTTAGAGGTGGTGGTAGAATTACAAACATGGTAGGCCAGCAGGGACACTTCTTCTATAATATGTTTATTTTCATCTCTTCATAGAGAAGTTCGTCCTAACCACTACTCAGTGTGAGAGGAGGTTCACAGAGTTATCACGTTATATAGCCTTTCAAATTCCCACTAGTAAGGATAAGGTGCGGAGGTTCATTGATGGTCTTCACTTCAGTATCAGGATTTAGATGGCTTGTGAGAACGAGACAGAGACCAATTTTCATTAGGAAATGGATATTACCAGGGGTTAGAGTGTATTCATATGTAGGGCAAAGAGGAGCACTATTCCAAGACGCCTCGTAGTACTGCAGGATTTTGTGGTGCCTCATCTGAAGGAAGGGGGTAATATGGTAGGGTGAATCATACCAGGACAATTCAGTCAGCACTCCAGATCTCCGTGGGCACCCAAGTTAGTGATGGTTCTTATGGTGTTCGTTCGGGATAGTTGCAATAGTGCACCTTCAATTTACGGCCCTTACAGTGCACCATTAAGACAGAGTCAGTTCAGTGGGTATCCATATCGTAGAGGTCAATCACAGGTTTAGCATCCTCATCAGAGGGGGGGAATATTTTTAGTGTGAATTTGGGGCATATTATGATGCATTTTCCTAGGTTACAAAGTGCTTTACCATGGCAAGGCACTCATGGTATAGTTTAAGCCCCCAGTTGCTATTCCATCTGCCCAGCGAGCTAGAGGTGGAGGTCAGGCAGATAGAGGTCATCCTTGAGGTACAAGACATGCTCCTCATTATACTTTCCTGGGTAGACCAGTGTTAGAGTTGTTTGATGTAGTCATTATAAGTATTTTGTCGGACTATCATAGAGATGTTACTTTATTGTGTGATTCAAGTTCTACTTATTAATATGTGTCCTCATACCTTACTTGTTATCATATTTAGATAATCACTTGGATATGCCTCACGATTCACTTAATATTCATGTTTACGTGTCTATACGGGTAGGGGATACTATTGTAGTTGATTGGGTATACAGATCTTCTGTGCTTTCAATTAACAGGTATGATATGTTAGTTGATGTTTTATTGATGGATATTGTGGTTTTTGAGGTGATTCTAGGCATGGATTGGTTGTCTCCATATCATGCTATTGTGGGTTGTCATGCCAAGACTGCGATCATGCTATCGTGGGTTATCATATTTAGATAATCACTTGGATATGCCTCATGATTCACTTGATATTCATGTTTACGTGTCTATGCCAGTGGGGGATTCTATTGTAGTTGATCGGTATACTGATCTTATGTTCTTTCTATTAATAGTATGATATGTTTGTTGATTATTTATTCACGGAGATTGTGGTTTTGAGGTGATTCTAGGCAAGGGTTGGTTGTCTCCACATCATGCTATCATGGGTTGTCACGCCAAGACTGCGACTTTAGATATGCCAAGGATACCTAGACTATAGTGGAGAGGGACACTTGGCCATTCTAAAAGTAAGGTGATCTCTTTTCTGAAGGCTCAACGAATGGTTGAGAAGGGGTGTCAAGCATATTGGGCTTTCATTCAGGATTCTAGTGCAAAGTTTCCTTCCATGGGTTTCGTACCGATTGTGTGGTAGTGTTTGGAGATGTTTCCTTCGAATTTGCCAGGAATACAACCAAGTAGAGATATTTAATTTGGTATTGACTTGGTTCCGGGAAACCATCCCATATTTATTCTATCATATCGCATAACTAAGATAAGTTAAAGAAGTTGAAGGAGTTGATGCAAGATTTACTTAATAAGGGATATATTAGACTTAGTGTTTCTCCTTGGGGTGCCCTGGTGTTGTTTGTGAAGAAGAGGATGGTTCCATGAGTATGTGTATTAATTATAGGCAGTTGAACAAGGTTTATATCAAGAACTAGTGTCTGTTTGCTCGTATTGTTGATTTTTTTATCAGCTTCACGGTGGGAAGGTGTTCTATAAGATTTACTTGAGATCGAGTTATCACCAACTGAGGATTAGGTCTTCAGATATCTCTAAGAAGGCTTTTAAGACTCTTTATGATCATTATTAGTTCACTGTGACGTCATTCGGTTTGACTAGCACTCCAACGACGTTTATGGATTTGTTGAATATGGTGTTCAAGACTTAGTTGGACTCTTTTGTGATTGTGTTCAATGATGATATCTTTGTATACTGGTAGTAGGAAGGAGTATGAGCAACATTTGAGATTTGTACTTTTGCCTTTGAAGGATTAGAAACTTTATGCAAATTTTTCTAAATGTGAGTTTTGGTTGGATCCCGTTGCACTCTTAGGCCACATTGCGTGTTGTGTTTGTATTAAGGTTGATCCCAAGGAAATTGAGGTGGTTTAGAGTTGTCCAAGACCTACTTCAAATACAAATATCATGAGTTTTTTGGGTTTGGTAGGCTATTGTCGTCGCTTTCTGGAGGGGTTTTGATTCATTACAACCCTATGACTAAGTTGACTCAGAAGGGTGCTCTTATCTGATGATCTAACAAGTGTAAGGAAAGTTATCAAAAGCTCGAGACTACTTCTACTACGGTCCCAATGTTAGTGTTGCCCAGGGATTTCGGGCCATATACTATGTATTTTGATGCTTTGCATATTGGTCTTGGTGTAGTGTCGATGCAGGGGAGAAGAGCGATTCCTTCTGCATCACAACAGTTGAAGCCTCATGAGAAGAATTATCCATTTCATGATATGAAGTTGGCAGCTATTGTCCATGCGCTTAAGATTTGGAGGCATTACTTGTATGGTGTCTCATGTGATGTTTACACTGATCACCAAAGTCTTCAGCACTTGTTCAAGAAAAAGGATTTGAATGTGAGGCAGTGGAGGTTTATTGAGTTGCAAAACTATTATGATATTTCTATCTTGTATCATCTGGGTAAGGAAAATGTAGTAGCAAACGTCTTGAGGAGAAAGGCAGAGAACATTGGGAGTTTGTCATGTATTCCAGCTGAGGAGAGACCTTTGGCTATGGATCTTATGGCTTTCGCCAATATATTTGTGATATATGATATTTTTGAGCCTAGTATAGCACTTCCTTATGTTGTTGTGTAGTCGTCCTTGTATGAGTGCATGAAGGTTCGCCAATATGATGACCCGCATTTGTTTGTGTTGAGAGATACGATATAGCAAGGTGGTGACAAGAAGATGGCTATTAGAAATTATTGTGTATTACAACTTCAAGGTCGGATTTGTGTTTCTAATGTTGATGGTATGAGGGAGTTGATTCTTAATAAGGCTCACAATTTGAGGTATTCTAATCATCTAGGTGTCACGAAGCTGGTGGATGATGAAGGACATTGTTGGTCTCATTTCATGGTGTCTAAATTGCCTGTAGGTAAAGTATGAACATCAGAAATCGGGTGGCTTGACTTAGAGATTCGTGACATTAGAGTAGAAGTGGGCTTGCCACGGACTTTAAGAAGTTTGATGCCATTTGGGTCATTGTTGATAGATTGACTAAGTCCGCGCATTTTATTCAAGTGATGACTTTCAATTCAGAGAAGGTGGCTCAGCTCTACATCTGAGAGATTGTTCGCTTGCATGGCGTGCATGTTTTTAAAATTTTGGATCGGGGAAATCAATTCACTTTGCACTTTAGGAGAGCTGTTCAGCAGAGTTGGGTACACAAGTGGATCTTAGCACAACTTTTTGCCCACAAACGGATGGCCAGTTCGAGCAGAGTATTCAAATCCTTTAGGATATGTTGAGAGCCTTTGTTATTGATTTCAAAGGTAATTGGGATCAATTCCAGCCATTGGAGGTGTTTGGTTACATCAATATCTATCAGTCTAACATTCAGATGGTTCCATATGAGGCTTTGTATGGTAGGCAATGTCGCTCTCCTATCGGTTGGTTTTAGCCCGACGAGGCTAAGTTATTGGCTATATATTTGGTTCGTCATTCTTTAGAGAAGGTGATATTCATTCAAGAGCGAATTTGTACAGCTCAGTCCAGGCAAAATATTTATGTGGACTAGAGGGGTCGTGATGAAGAATTTATGGAGTATGAGAAGGTAATTCTGAAGATTTCACCCATGAAGGGGGTGATGAAGATTGAGAAGAAGGGAAAGCTTAGTTCGAGATTTACTGGTCTATTTGAGGTGTTAGAGAGAGTTGGAGAGGTTTCATATAGGATTGCTTTATCTTGTACACTTTCGGGAGTTCATCCGGCATTTCATGTTTTTATGCTCCAGAAGTATCATGATGAAAAGTCGCATGTTTTGGATTTAAGCACCGTGTATTTAGACGAGCATCTAGATTTTGTGGCAGAGCTAGTGGCAAAATTTGGATAGGCATGTAGCAACCCCTTTAGGAGGGTGCTACTTACGAAACAAATCTAATTTACTACTTACAATATTCGAAAGATATTAATAAGAAAAGACATTCATAATAATGTAGTAGCGGAAATAGGCCCATGCGATAATGGTTTCAAGGTGCAATATTTGTTTTTGAAAATACACTTCGTTAAATTTCTTAAATGAAATACAATATAATATCAAAGTATCAAGATAATTTGATACAACCCTTCTTGAATAATCAACACGTTAAAGCAACTTCCTAACGAAATTATACGTTTCATTTGACATCACTGCAGACTTGTATTGTACATGAATCTCAAACTAGCGCATAAAGGAAAATTAGTCTTCTCCGTAATATGTATTTACAAGACAAAGTGTAAATTTAGCATATTACAAGACCTAGGTTATTAACACACCCTTAAATGGTAAATTAAGTCACCAAAATTACATTCATAAGTGTGACATATAGATTATGTACAAGTCCTAAAGCTATATAAAACCTAGGTGGATATGCCAATGTGATTTCCACAAAAGCTCCCGAAAGGTCTACTCCAAAAAGTCCTTCTTCAAATCTCTTCTCGCACATTACCTACGACAGAAAATAACTATCGCTAAACATAAAGCTTAGTGGTGTATAAACATTAGGCTTGGAGTCATTACATTCTCCAATTCCCCTTTTCAATCATTGGTATCTCAAAGAAAACATAAATTTATAACGAGTAAACAAATATATCAAAAGTATCGAATATCAAACCTTGAAGTGTTTCCAAATATCAATTACAATGTTCAAGATTCAAGTGTCATGAAAGCGTATACTATCAATCCAAGAGAGTTTGCCAAATATCTATTTTTCGCCCAATATGTACGTCATGCCATCACACTAAGCATAATCAGATATCAAGATGGACCGACACCCCAAATAAAGTAGGATCGAAACCTAATAGTCAAGAAAATCAAGAACCATATTAAAAATGGCTATCTAGTTTGTGCTTAACACAAGTAAGTTCTATAATTTAAGACGAACCAAAAATGCAAAGTCAAGATGGAAAATGATCCAAATCAAGATGCATGCCGAGGTGATTGACAAAGTCATTGCCACAAGAAGGATAAAGTCCCCAAAAAGATGCAAAATGATCAAGCAACCGTACAAGTGGGCGAGTTAGCGAATATCTTGCAATACTTGATATAACACGAATACAACGATATATATTGAAGACATGGGAAACAAAAGCTCAAGTTATTTCAATACATTCAAGAAAGTAAAAAGAGTACAACTTCAAGTTTATACACAAACCTTGGTGTTTTACCACAAAACAGTTCAATCACAACTTGAGGACGTTTGAATCGTCTACGGCATAGAGCAACAAAATCTGTCCACTTTTTCAAACACTTTCCCTTAGATTTTACAAGGGTATGTATACCTTAAATACATAATCAAATATCTATATACGTTCAGTAATTTCAACATGTCGAACTAAATATGATATTGGTGAAAATCATCGTAAATGTTTGCAACAAATATTCGAGAGAGTACTATTGTCTTATGTTGTGACTCAGTTTTGAAGATGTAAAAGACAAACTAGTCTGTGTGGTCTTCATTAAAGTTATATATATATATATATATATATATATATATATATATATATATATATATATGTATGTCTTAGGGACTTATGCAATCTTGAAACACCCCCTAAAATCAGTTTCGTATAAAAGGTTATCCTCAAAATACTAACAGTGGGACATGGAGGGTTTGTGAAACAGAAAATCTGCGCAGCACATGCCCTGTACTTAATCACCCCTTTTTGGGAAAATACAAGAAAAACTATGTTTTGGAGCCCGAAAAAAATTTATAGAGCTATGAAATTGATTCAGAAAAGTTTGGATCACTTAAAAAGGAGTTTTATACAAAGAGATATGCTAAAACTACTAACAACGTACCAATTCAAAAACGGATTTGGTAAATTTAACTCAAAGGTGAGAAGTAACTTGAGGCTCAACCACGACAAGTCTTGCTAGTGATTTGGTGGTAGAATTTGAAAATATAAGAGGAGATTTTGAAGTTTTATTTTCCTAAAGAAAACGAAATTTGACGAGGTGGTTAGGGATATCTTCACAAGGATGATATATATCACCTTGGATAAGGATGAACAAAAGGTGGCTGCCCAAAGTTTTTCTTCTTTGGATAAATAAAAAAGGGTGGCTGCCCTTAAATTTAAATATCTAATATATATTTCATAGCAATTTATCAAAGTGATATTAAGTATTAGACATAGCAACAACATGACTTCTGTGTACATATTAACACAATCTAATGTAGGCAATTTTCCTATATTGTCAAATTAATGTTTAGGAAATGCGAAGTAAAATCTATCCTAATTATAAAGATAGTCAATTGAGAATGTAAATATTAGTCTAAAAAATTTAGGGTGTTACAAGGCAGGTTGGGAAGTTAAGCTTTGGAGAGGCCAACTAAGCTAAAAGGCTACTTGGGAGATCCACTCAGATATGAGAAGTAGATATCCACACTTTTTCAGAAGCCTAGGTATATTTCTAAATCCATTCGAGGACAAACATTTATTTTAGAGGGTGGAGAATGTAACGACACGACCTATCACTTTGTTTGTTAGAGACTTGTTTTCCTATTTTATGTTTTCCGCATGTGTATTTGATGTTATATGACTTGAAGGGATTGGTGATCTAGGGTTCCAATAGATTTTTGTGATAATTTTTGATTTTGGATATTTCTAGAAGATTTTGACTCTATTTGCCGAATGTTGGAAATTTGAAGGATTGGAGAATTCATAAGTTTGACCTATTGTTGACTTTGAGGTTATCATACTCTAATTATTGTTTCGGGACTTGGGATAGTTTCTTGTTGTTGTATGGAACTTTTGTACATAGTTTGGTTGAGAACTTAAATGAGTGTTCAGTGTGATGTTTTTGTATGTGTTTTGAGGCATTGTATAGGTTTTAGTAGTGTTTATGTAGTTGTTGGTAAGATTGGATGGTGTCGTATGTGAATTGGCTGTGTTTCGGACCACTAGAGCATGTTTGAATGTGGCTGATGTGCTAGTGTTTGTCTCACAATCACGAAGAAGGACTTGGAGATGGTCCAGTTGTTCATCGCTTTGGCGATAGGAAAGTCTCAATTGCGAAGAAAGAGGTGAGGACTGAAGCTTAGCCATCGCGTTAGCAAAGGGATAGACGCGTTCGTAGAGAAGACTAGGTTCGAGGCCTCCACGTATGCGGGGCTTGAGGTCGAGTTTTCAAAGGTTGTGAGCCAGGTGTGCATAGCGATTGTGAGGGTACCACTAGCATGGGTGTTTTTGAGTTCTATTCGGGACTTAGTTTATTTTTTACCATTTTGAGTTTTGGAGAGCGCGAGGGGGAGATTCTTAAGAGGGATTTCACTATTATCTTATAGCTAATTAAGTACACTTGGATTAGATCGTATGTCTTGATTTTCCATGAATTTCTACATGTAAAATATGGAATTTTAAAGTGCAAAATTTGGGGGTTTTGCCTACAACTTAAGAGAATAAAAATTGAGGTTTTGATTATTTATTTTGACTTGAATTTGAAAAATAAGTAAATATTTTGACCAGTGGGGTGGTAAGTAAATGGGATCTATCCCTAGATTCAGGTTTTTGCCACATGGGTGCGGGTTGAGGTTTGTTGACTTCTTAGAAATTAATTAAAGATTGAAACTTTATTGTTTGGAATTGACTTCTATGAGTTTATTTGGCCTTATTTGGCTAGATTTGAGTCGGTTGGATGTGATTTCTAATGAAAAGGCAATTTTTGAGAGTTGATTTGGCTTCAAAAGGTAAGTATCATGACTAGATTATTTGATTATCTACTATATTTTGGAGGCGTTGTATATGCATGGTGGCTTGCATTTGTACGAGTGCCATGGGCGATACATGGTCGGATAGATTTCTAGGCTATTTTATGCATTGATTTATATTCATATGTGTGTTCTTGTCATCACGTTCTACATATTGTCATCACGTTCACTGGCCTACATCCTTATATGTATATTTCTCATGTCCATACATCTTCTTGTTATTATTTACGGCACACATGCATGCCTTTTGTAAGTTGTTCGTGTAATTAGCATGGTTAAGGCACATGATTTGTTCATACAAATAATATTGTATGTGCACGTGAGTTATCTATGCAAGTGATCTTGTTATGATCACGTGATTTTTCTATACAACGCATTTGTTCCTCCTGAGACCTTTGTACCTTAGGCCCTATGTGCGCAGATTTGTTGGGTACTAAGGGAGTGTCGGATGTTGGAGGAGCCTTATTCATGCACACATTATGGACTCTTATGCTATGCATTTATATTAATGCTCCGTGATGCATATCATCTTTATATATTGATTCGGTGAACTCACATTAATTATGTGAAAGCATGAAGTTGTTGTTGTTAACTGTACTGGATCATCTTATACACTATTTCAGCTAGATTCTTGTGTTGTATTTATTTATTAATTGTCTTGGATATGATAGTAAATATCAGTTGACCAATCTTACCACTAATTCACAAAGGTTAATTTTTATACTTACTGAGTACATTGGGTCGGTTGTATTCATACTACACTTCATAATATTTTTGCGCAGATCCAGATGTTGGCACTAGTAGAGTTGAGGAGTAGACCATTGCACTTCTAGGAGATTCTAGGTATTACAGCTTATTCATTCGCAGACCTCAAAGTCACATTCTTTTCCTATTTTGAGACTGTTATTTATTTCACACTGCATCATATTATTCACACTAATTTATTTTTATACTCTTAGAGCTCATGTACTTGTTGATACAATTTTCTAGGGGATTGTATTAGTGTTTCCGCTTGTTGGTGCTATTCTAGACTTGTTTATGCTATGAATCTCAATTGGACTTGTTATATTAATTTAATTCTATTATTATTCGGTTGTATTTTGATTGGTTCGCCTAACCGGCGTATTAGGTACCATCACGGCCATTGGTGTCATTTCAGGTTGTGACCTGGAAAACGTTGACCATAACTATTAATAGAGAAAAATTCTAGACTATTAAACAAAAGTTCAAGGGAAAATATGATTATTTTTCCTATATTTTTTATTTGATATAAACATCTGAGTGTAAACACATATCTACCACAAACTTATATCTAGTGCATACCAAGGAAAATTATTTTTAAACTAAAGAAAAAATACAACCATATGCATACACAAGAGACTTACCTCACAAATAATGACAACATCTCTCCTATGCAAACCCTAATAGCACCAAAAATTTGGTACACTTATTAAAACCTAACACGTGAAATGTCCCCATGCAAACACAATCCCTCGTAATCAATCATTTTGAATATTTACATGGAGAACCTGTGGTGAAGTGGAAGAAGCAGGATGTTCAATGCTCAATCATCCTACAACAATGACAATATGCAGTACTAGGAAATGTTTCATATGGAATACCTGTTATTGAAGAACTTCGAAAGGCTATTCCTATTCAGTGCGCGACTAAATAGCCTTGCTCTATTGGTTGAAAATAATCATGCATTGTTAGGTTAACATTGAATGAAGACTATGTTCATATATTGTCGAAGCATTCTTTCTACTTGAAAGCCGCTGGAGAGTTTTGGTAGATGAGATGCTTCAAGTGGAATCCATGGTTGAAGCATGAGTCAGAAAAGTAGACTGCAATTTCACGGATAACCTTTCATGAAGTCCCCCCAAAGTGTTTTGCAAAGGATTATGTAGTTTCATTAGCCAATGTTGTTAGAGATCCTTTATATGTTGCTTTTGCTTCACAGAATGGTAAGAGACCTGGTTGTGCTAAGGTTAAAGTATAGGATGATCTCCTTGTTTAGTTTCCCAAAAGAAATAAAATTGTTAAGGAAGATGATGAAAAAATAGAATGGGGAATCAATGTTGATACGAATCAAGTACGATTACGTGCCTAAATATTTAAAGACTTGTACAAAACAAGGGCACAATGGTTGAAAGCGAACAAGAACATACGAATGAAAAGCAGATTGTAAGGACAATAGCCGCTACTACTATGTAACGACCTGGCCGGTCGTTTTATGCGTATGAGTCTCATTCCCCTATTTGATGCTTTTAGTATGTTTGTTTGTTGTTTCATGACTTGTGGAGGTGGTTGGTTTGGCTTCAGCGTAGTTTGAGAGTAAATCGAGAGACCTAGCCTCATTTAGGTAGCGTAAGTTATAAGAGTTGATCGAGATTCGACTTTTGAGTAGACAGTCTCAGATTGATGATTAGTAGTAGGGATCTACCCTTCGACTCGAGTTTTCAACATGTGTGCCTAGGTTGATATTTGTTGACTTTTGGGATTTGATTAATGATTTAAACTTTATTATATGAAATTGATTTTATGAATTTGTTTGACATTATTGGGTTGTATTTTACTACAATCGAGCCGTTTGGAGTTGGATTTTTGACAATTTAGAGTTTTGGTGATTTATAGCTACCAGATGAAGTTAAGTCTATTGGTTAACCTTGTTAAGAGGGAAAGTACCTAGGTTTTTCTTGTTTGCTATGTATTTAAGGGGTTGGGGTTGGTTTATTTATGGGGTGAAATGTGTATATATGCTGACCAAGTTTACATCATGACAGAGGTAGATTGAGATACTTTATGCCTTCTTTTGATTATGTTCTCATATTGATTCAATATATCATTGGCATATATGACTTTGTTCTATCGCTTATTCATGTTAGATAGCAATCCTAGGTTAATGATTATTTATGAAGGCATATGATTCTTGATAGCTGAATTGCTTAAATCATTCGTAGTCATATAGAATTTCCATGAGCATATTTTCACATAATTACTATTAAGTCCTTGTATATTTTTATATGTTAATTCTTGGGAATATGCATACATTTTGTATATGGATACGTGATTTGGATTGAGATTTGTGGCACAAAAGATAAGGTCGTGGGGATGAAATAGAGTTATGGCACATAGGACATGATTAACAGATATTTTATTAAAACTGAGTTATCAAGCTACGTTTTGCACTTGGATAAGGATCCGTCCTGCTAGAGTCAGGTGATTATCGATGTTGCTTTTGTCCATGTGAGCGTGTTGATACATGGATTGCGTATTGGGTCGATACATGAATTTTTATTAGGTTATGGTGATACATGCATTGTGTACCGGTTAGGTAAGGGATTGAGTTTGAGCATGCATAGATATCCTTGATTCATTTTGATGTATTCATTCAGATACTAATTATTGCAGGACATCTATATGTGCTAGTTAGGAGCCTCGATTCCGTTGATTGAATCATGTAATCGTTAAATACTATATCTAAGCATCGTTATGATTATCTCTTGAAATGGAAAAGCATGCTTTATACATTTCAACTATTGATATCTTTGATACTTGTTATTCATGAAATTATTTACTGTTTTGATTCTAAGCTCAATTATTTATATATGTGTTGTAAGTATCCTGATGCCATATCCTCGCCAATACTTGTTCGAGGTTAGACTTTGTACTTAATGCGTACTGACTATTGTCTACTCATACTATACTTTTACACATCTGTTTGTGCGGATCCTCAAGTGGGTAGTAAAAGAGCCTCTTGTTGATCCTAGGCGTTCACTCAAAGAGTTAGAGTGAGCTTCACTCCATGGATTCATTTTGGAGAACCCGAATCCTTGTCCTTTTACCATTCCCAATCTATTTTGTTATTTCAGATAGTTTTGATCATATATTCAGACTTGTACTTATTTAGTAGTTGCTCATGTACTTATGCTACCAGCCCTTGGGGGTTGTACTGGTTTTGTCGTGTTATGATTGTATCATATATTTTACTATTTTGAGATTATTCTTGTCTTTATTTATGATATGACTCTACTAATTAAATGAATCTGAATTATATTTTGTTGATCGTGAGTTGCCTTTCTTAGCAAGTATAGCTAGGCGTCATCACTGCCTATGGTTGGATTTTGAGTCCACACAAGTTGGTATTAGATCCATATATTGTGTAGGTCTCACGAGTCATGAGCAGATCTAGTAGAGTCTCCTGGATCGGGGTGGAGATGTTTCTACTTATCTCCGAGAGGCTACAAGATATTTGGTAGCTTCTCTTTCTTTCATTCTCTATCATGCAGATTTATTTATACCGATGTTTGAATCTTTGCTCTTCTATTCTCTCGCAGATGGTGTGCACACATTCATCATGATTAGCAGGGCCGACGCAGTATCCCAAGACAGGGCCACGAGAGGCAAGGGATGAGGTAGAGGTAGGGGTAGAGCACGTGTCACAATTAGAGACCCTGCTAGAGTAGCCACTGCGAGCCACTAGTAGCTCCCGCTGAGGTGTAGGTTCATGATTAGGGTGAACCGGCTCGACCAACTCAATTCCCTGAGTGGTTTATCGCAACCCCAGTACTTCAGCATCCCCTTATTTTTCTTGTTAGGATTGTGGAGGGTTTGTCACATACTGGAGTACTTGATCTGGATCGCTCTTGCTGCCATGTATCGTACACCCCGAATAGTACTAATTGGGGGACATCCTCCCATGGTTGCTGTTAGGCTAGTATTGGAGGCTGCTATGTCTGAGGAGCATCAGGGAAAGTTTGATCAATTCAGGAAGATGGGTCTCCATAGTTTGATTGTGAGCTTTTGGCTAATTCATATGATTTGTTTGATGGTTGTCAAGAGATTATGTGGAATCATGGCTTGGTTAAGCCGAATGGCGTCATTTTCACCACTTTCAAGCTCAAGAAGCCAGCCAAGAGGTGGTGGCAGTCATATGTGTGTAGCAGTGCAGCATGTCACTTCCACTCAATTGGGGTTAGTTTTCACATCCTTCTTAGAGAAGTTCATTCCCATCACAAAGGAGGAGATGTGTGGCCTGTTTGAGCATATTCAACAGGGTTGTATGTTTGTGACCGAGAATGAGATGAGATCCACTGAGCTATCTCGTAATGTAGCTTTTCTAATCCCTACCGAGGTTGAGAAGGTTATGAGGTTCACATAGGGGTTGAAGTTTTGTATGAAAAATGTTATGTCTAGGGAGGCGGAGATAAGGACTACATTCCTTCAAGTTGGGAACATAGCGTGCAGGACTTGGCACATTAAGGGTCAGGGTAGGGAGAATATTGTGATGAGAGGTAAGAGGTCCCAATATTCCGGTAGTTTCAGTGGTACCTTGTCTTAAGGTAGGGATCATTCTGGCAGAGTCCATTCTAGAAAGGTCAGTTCATTCAGCTTATCAGCCCGCTTGTGGTACTCCAGTTAAGTCTTCATTCAATGCATTACCAATGCATAGTTTCTACCATACTCCTTCAGTCTAGGATTCTTCAGATGGTACTCAAGCTACTAGAGGCAACCTCGATTTAACAGCTATTCTTAGCTCGAGGTTTTTTTGAGTGTGAGGAGGTGGGGCATATCAAGAAGGATTACCCCAGGCATGGTAGATGCGCAACACAACGGGATTCTCAGGTTGTGATTCCACTACCAGTTGTTACACCACTGGTCCTACTAGCTAGAGGGGGATCTGAAGCAGTCAGGAGACATCCTGGAGGAGGAGGTCAGTCGGGTAGAGTTCAGGCCCACTATTATGCATTTTTGGTTAGACCCGAGGAGGAGTCTTCTAATGTAGTCATTACGGGTATTGTTGCAGTCAGTCATAGAGATGCTTCAGTATTATTTTATTCGTATTCTACATATTCGTATGTATTATCATACTTTTCACCGCCTTTGGATTTGCCCCGTAGTTCTCTTGAAATCCATATACATGTATCTAAAAATGTTGGTTATTCTATTGTGGTGGATCATATGTATCGGCTCCGCGTGGTTACCATTGGGGTTGTGACACTAGTGTATATCTCCTGCTGCTTAGTATGGTGTATTTTGATATTATTTTGGGTATGGATTGGTTATCTCCGTACTATGCAATTCTTGATTATCGTGCTAAGATTATGATGTTTGCTATGCCAAGGTTGCCAATGGTGTAACAGAGAGGTTTTCTAGGCCATACTTCTAATAGAGTGATTTCATTTCCAAATGATTAACATATTGTTAGGAAGGGGTGTTTAGCATATCTGGCATTTTTTAGAGAATTTAGTGTCGATACTCCTATTGTTGAGTCAGTTCCAGCAGAGAGGGAGTTCCCAGATGTATTTCCTACAGACCTACCGGGCGTGCCACCTGTTAGGGATATTGATTTTGGTATTGACTTGGTGTCAGATACTCAGCAAATATCTTTTCCACTATATCGCATAGCTCCAGCTAAGTAGAAGGAACTGAAGAAGAAGTTGCAAGAGTGGTTAGATAAGTGGTTCATCAGGCCTAGTGTATCACGTTGGGGTGCACCAGTATTCTTTGTGAAGAAGAAAGATAGTTCTATGAACATGTGTATTCACTATAGGTAGTTTAACAAGGTGACCATCAAGAAAAAGTATTCATTGTCTCGTATTGATGAATTATCTTATCATCTTCGGGTTGCCAAGGTTTTTGAGAAGATTAAATTAAGATCGGGTTATCACTGGTTGAAGATTAGTTCTTCTGACATACGTAACACGACTTTCAAGACTCGTTATGCATACTATGAGCTTTTGGTGATGTCTTTTAGTTTGACCGATGCCATAGTAGCTTTCATGCATTTGATGAACAGTGTATTCCAACCTTATTTTGTCATTGTGTTAATTGTTGATATCTTGATGTTTCTTGATAGTGCTGAGCAGCATAAGTAGCATTTGAGGATTGTGCTCCATATTTTAAGGGAGAGGAAGTTTTAAGCTAAATCATCAAAGTGTGAACTTTGGTTTGACTCAATGGAGTTCTTGGGCCATGTGGTGTCTAGTGATGGGATCAGGATGGATATAAAGAAAATTGAGGCAGTTCAAAGTTGGATGAGACCTTCTACCGCTACGGAGGTCAGGCATTTCTTGTGTTTGGTAGGGTATTATCGTCGCTCCATAGAGGGGTTTTCATCTGTTTCAGCCCCATTGACTATGTTGACTCAGAGGAGTGCTCCTTTTAGATGGTTTGACGAGTGTTAGGAGAGGATTCAGAAGCTCAAGACTACTTTGAATATAACTCTAGTATTGGTATTGCCTTCATGTTCGAGGGTCTATATTGTTTATTGTGACGCTTCACGTGTTGATCATAGTTATGTGTTGATGCAGGATAGTAGTATCATAATAATTGAAGCTCCATAAGAAGAACTATCTAGTACATGATTTCGCATTAGAAGCTATTGTGCATGCGCTCTTGATTTGAAGGCATTACATGTATGGCGTGGCTTGTGAAGTTTACACATATCATCAAACTCTTCAACATTTGTTCAAGCAAAAAGATTTTAATATGAGGCAGCAGAGATGTGAAGTTGTTAAAGGTCTATGATATCACTATCATGTATTATCCATGGAAGGTTAATATGGTAGTGTAGGCCTTTAGTAGAAAGGTGGAGAGTATAGAGAGTTAGGAATTTATTCTAGCTGTAGACATGCCTTTGACTATGGATGATTAGTCTTTGCCCAGCAGATTCATGAGATTGGATATTTCAGAGCGCAACAGAGTTCGCACTAATACTTTTTCATAATCGTCCTTGTTTGAGCGCATCAAGGCTCATCAGTATGATGATCCCTATTTGCTTGTCCTTTTGGACATGGTGTTGCGAGGTGGTATTAAGGAAGTGGATATTGGTGATGATGGGGTATTTAGGATTGAAGGTCAGATATGTGTTCCTAATGTGGATGGTTAAGGGATTCATTCTTTGAGGAGGCTCATAGTTCATGGTATTCTATTATTCCAGGTGCTTCAAAGATGTATCATGTTTTGAAGCAAAATTATTGTTGATGAAGTATGACGAAGGACATTCTTGTGTATGTGTTATAGTGTTTGAATTTTCAGTAGGTCAAGTATGAGCATGAGAGACTAGGTGGCGCATCAGAGGTTAGATATACCGAAGTGGATGTGGAAAGGTATAACTATGGATTTTGTGGTAAGGTTGCCATGAACTTTGAGGAGATTTGACACCGTTTGGATCATTGTGGACATACTGACCAAGTCTGTGCATTTAATTCCGATCACGACTTCCTACACAACTAAGTAGTTGGCTCAGATCTACATTAGAGAGATTGTCCTCCTGCATGGTGTGCTTGTTTCGATCATCTTGGATTGGGGATCTCAGTTTACATCGCACATTTGGAGAGTTGTTCAGAGTGAGTTAGGCGTGTAGGTGGAGTTGAGCACTGCATTTCACCCTTAGATTGACGAACAGCCCTAGCAGATCATTCAAATCTTGGATAATATATTGAAATCATGTGTTATAGATTTCGGAGGCTAGTGGGATCAGATTATACCATTAGCATAGTTTGCCTACAACAAAAGCTACAAGTCTAGTGCTTAGATGGCACCATATAAGGTATTACATGGGAGGACGTGTCTCTCTCTGGTGGGGTGGTTTGAGTCGGGCAAGGCTATGTTGCTAGGTACATATTTGGTTAGTGATGCTTTGGAGAAGGAAAGTGGATTCAGGAGCGGCTTCGTACAATAGAGTCCATACAGAAGACTTATGTTGATTGTAAGGTTCGTGATGTGGCTATCACGGAGGGTGAGAGGTTTCTTCTTAGAGTTTCACCTATGAAGGTGTGATGAGATTTGGAAACAATGTCTAGTTTAGACCTCGGTATATTGGTCCATTTGAAGTGTTCGAGAGGGTTGGTAAGGTGGCCTACAGACTTGCCTTGCCATTTAGCTTGTTAGGAGTTCATATGGTGTTTCATGTTTCTATGCTTTAGAAGTATCATGAAGATCAACCACATGGGTTAGATTTTAGTTATGTGTAGCTGGATGAGAATTTGGCTTATGAGGAAGAACCAATGGCCACTTTGGATAGGTAGGTTCAAAAGTTGAGGTCAGAATAGATTGCATTAGTGAAGGTTAAGTGGAGAGTTCAATCGGTCGAGGAAGTGAATTGGGAGACTGAACATAATATGCAGAGCAGATATCCCTATTTTTTTGGCATTCCAGGTATGATTCTGAACCCGTTCGAGGACAAACATTTATTTAAGAGGGGGAGAATGTAATGACCCAACAGCTCATTCTGTGCATTTGATCCTCATTCCCCTATTTGATGTTTTCCTTGTGCTTGTTTGTTATTTTATAACTTGCGGTGGTGGTAGGCTTGTCTTTGGGGAGGACTCATATTTATAATATTTTTATATCTATGGGTTCTTATGGTGATTTTTGTCTTTGTCGTATATCTTTATTTGGAGGTTCCTAGGTTGTTTTGCCACTATTTATCAAATATTGACAATTTGAAGGTTTGGAGAGTTTGTAGGTTTGAAAAGGATTTCACTTTGATGATATCGTACTAAGATTGTTGTTTTGGGAAATCAAATAGGTTCATATAGAGGTTTGGAACTTCTCTGTGATTTTTGGTTGGAAACAGGAACGTTTAGGCATGATTAGGATGTGTTCGGTGAAGTTGGAAGATTAGGAAGTTAAGAGATGGGTTTTTGATATTCGATTCATAGATATAACGATTTGGGTCTCTGTATGAGTTTGGAATAGGTAGTTGGACTTGCTATTATTATCGAACGGGGTTTCGGGAGGCTCAGGTGTATTCAGATTGATTTCGGATTATTTTGTTGTATGTTTGCAGAACAAGTTCTAGTGTGTCGCACTTACAGAGGTTTTGGTGTAGGTGCGAGGTCAACAGCCTATGTATTGTATCTGTGTAATTGAAGAAGAGGAGAAGCGTGTGCAAAACCAAAGATTGGCTTTAGCTTGGGAGTCAGCATGTGCGAACATAGCTGTGCAGAAACACTTGTGCACCTATGAGAGTTGAGCGTAGAGGTAGCTCCACAGAAGCTGGCAGTGTAGCACCGATGCGAAGGTTGATTGATTAAGTGGTGTTCGCATCTGCGAGGGAGATGCCGCAGAAGCAACACCGCATGAGAGACCAGGATGTCCGCAGAATCGAAAATCACTAGCAGAATGTTTTAATTCGAGGGTTTTGCTTATTTTCACTATTTGAGATTTGGATCTTTGTAAGAGGTGACTTTTGAGAAGAGCTTAATCACAACTTTGTGGATAAGTAATTTCCACTAAGATTGACTATATATTTTGAACTCCCATGGATTTATACACTTAAAACATGAGATTTTGGAGGGAAATTATGTAATTTTGTCTACAACTTAAGAGAATGAATTTTTGGGATTTGATAGTCGATCTGGACTTGATTTTTTAATCTAATCACATATTGTGATCTGTAGGGTTATGGGTATTCAGGATCTACCCATTGACTTGTGTTTTTGGTATTCAGGATCTGTGGGCCTAGGTTAACTTTTGGGTATTTGATTAAAGATTTAAACCTTAATGTTTAAAATTGATTTCTATTGCTTTGTTTGACGTTATTGGGTTATATTTGATTAGATTAGAGACGTTTGGAGTTGGATTTTTGATGATTTGGCATTTTTGGTGATTTCTAGCATCCGGGTGGAGGTAAGTCTATTGGCTAGCATTCTTAAGAGGGAAACCACCTAGATTTGATTTAATTGCTATGTGTTTAAGGGATTGAGGGTGGTGTATTGACGGTAGGCTATAATCTCCTATTTTAGTCGCTTATCGCACTCTAATTTACTGCAATTTAATTGAGTTTGAGCTTTCATAGCTAGTGGTTTGCACTAATTGTGTGTTTTATGTCTTATAGGAGTGATTCCGAGTGATGTAGATGTTATGAAAATAATTTGAGTGATTTGGAGCTTTGAAGTGTGAGTAAATGCCCAAGGGATTAAGCCGAGATCGCGTTCGGGGGTCGAAAACCATATCTAGATATCAAAAAGTTAAGAAAAATCCATACTCTGAGAAAACAACACACCCTCCACAGATGGGGCTATAGCATCAATATCTAGATCCATACGAAAACTCATGTGCTACACGGACAACTCACGTGCTAATTATATCAATCGCACAAACAACTGACGTGTCAAAATCACGATATTCTTGGCGTGGTCACGAGCTATAAATCACAATCCACCCGGCGTGGTCACAAACTCAATATCACAATCCACCTAGCATGGTAACATGCTCGATATCACAACGTGCTAACACACTGAAAGTAGATATACAAAAATACATGTACATGATCAGTAAATATCATATTTCATACTCCTGGACTGGTATAGTGACGAGCTAAGGTGTAGGCATGTGCAAAGTGTGCTATCATAGCTCAAATCAGGAAATTACATCACGAAAATAGCAATTATTAGGTTCAATTAAGAGATTTACCTCTATAGAGCTCCAACATGGCTCACATAGCTCAGAACATGGTACAAATATTAGAAACATTACATCACGAAGATTAGCAATCAATCCAGGCATATCATATCCTAAACCCTACCTCGAGCATGAATAAATACCCTAGTGCAATCACATGGGCTCAACCCCGCGCATGTGCGCCACCCATAGCACGTAGCTATCACAAATAATCCAGGCAACTAGTGCCTCAACCATGTTTAGGTAAGATACGTACCTCAAGCAAGACAAAACAAATACTGAGAAAGCCAAACAACACTATAGGAATTCCATCCCACGTGAATCAACCTCCGAATGACTCGAAACTAGCGAAAAGCAACTCTAAAACAAAAATAATGCCTAAGTAAACAAACCCAAGCGATAAAGGTTAAATATTTAATCAAATACTCAAAGTCAACTCGGGCATGCACATCAGAACACGACAAAACTTATAAATTATGACAACCCAATCGAATACGAGTCCAACCATAAAAATTTGAGACAAATCTGACTCTGAATCAATATTCATGTAATATAATCAAATCCGATTCAAAAATAGTTACCACAATCCATGTGGTGAAAATCCCCTCCAAAATTGCCCAAATCCGATCTATTTAGCTCAAAATGTGATAAAATGACAAAAACCTTCGTAATAGAGTACTTTATAATCACTGAACAAGGATACCCTTTGCGAATGCCGAGGAAACCTCGTGTTCATGATGAACAAAATACAATGCCTCAAAATTACTCAATGCGTTCGCGGTACAAACCATGAAAACGCGGAGAACACCGCTGCTAGACCTTGGCGAACTCGTCGCCTCCTGCGCAAACGCGATGAACAAAGCCTCCAACTTCCTTGATGTTATGCGAACGCAACACAACACTGCGAATGCGGTGCCCCAAGCCTCAAAAAGCTGAGCGGACGCGATCATCCCGTCGCGAACTCGATGAAGAAAATCACCCAGCTCCCATAATACACTACGCGATCGCGGACTCTTCTTCGTGACTACGAAGAAGAATTGAAATGCAAGAAATCAGCAGAACACCAGCAATGCATGAAACTCCAAAATTGTCAGAAATCACCTCGAAACTCACCCGAGCCCCTCGGGACCTCGTTTGAACAATCCAAAAAGTCCCAAAACATAACACGAACATACTTTGAGGCCTCAAATTATCCATAACAATATCAAAATCATTAATCGCACCTCAAATCAAACTTAATAACCTTTTGAACTTTGTATTTCCAAAACTCGTGCCAAATCACATCAAATCAACTCAGAATGACCTCAAATTTTGAAAACAAGTTCCAAATGACATAACATGCGTATTCCAACTCACAGAACAACACTCCAAACTCGATAATACAAAAGTCAACTCTCGGTCAAACTTATGAATATTCCAAACCTTCAAATTGCCGACTTTCACCGAATAGTGCCAAAACCATGTAGAAACAACCAAATGCCAAATCGGGCATACGCCCAAGTCCAAAGTCACCATCCGGACCTAACAGAACCATAAAAGCTTCCATCTGAGGTCAAATACACAAAACGCAAACTTGGTCATCTCTTCTAACTTAAAGCTTTCTATTTAAGAATCATTCTTCCAAATCAATTTCGAACACATCGATTACCAAAACTGACAACACACACAAGTCATAATACATTATAAGAAGCTACTCATCACCTTAAGCCACCAAACTGAGTGAAAATTCTTAAAGTTACCGGTCGGGTCCTTACATTCTCCCCCACTTAAACATACGTTCATCCTCGAAAGTGCCAAAAGACATTCCAGAGCCATCAAATAAATAAATAAACTTACCATACACATACTGATGGGTGATTCCACATCACCACAATCCCTATAAGCCTGAAAACACAACCTAACTAAAGATCCTTACTTCAACCTTAGTTCACAAACCATAAAATCAAATCTCCAACATCTAAAATCCATTATAAGACCCGATTCCCACATCTATACGGTGTATAAATCTAAACAAGTTGTATCAAGCCATAACCATGACCTTAGAAATAATCACACAAGATACCACATAACTCAAATATTCATAGCAATAAGTTTAGACCACAATAGCTGCTCAAACAAATCTGGTAGCGATAAAAACCCTCATATCAAATAAAATCTTGTTCTAAAACTTTGTACACTACCAATGATAGAAGAAACATGCAGAAATTCATAACCACTCGTCTGATCAACAAGTCGTGGAGCTTTCTCGCCCGACAAGAACCATTGCAAAATTATAAGCTAACTTCTCATATTATTCTTCCAAACGTACATTCTTCAAATTTGATAGTACAAATTTTAGGTCCAAAGCCATATATCATTCAGTACGAGCTGCTCGACCAACACACCACACCAGCAACACAGCAAGCCATATACCATGCAATTCGTGCACCAAATAAGCAACAACTCAAATGTACTCAATAAGGGAAATAGAATCAAATGAGAGAACTGTCCGGCAAACTCAACACATACCACAAGACGAAATGCCACGAGTCAACCTCACAAAGGAGAAACAAAACACATGAAATGAGCACACAGGATCCTACCCCAACATAATTTCACTGCGATGTGTGAACCACCCCAAACAACGGCCCACATGGGATACCTCGTGTTATGATGCCCATAACCAAAAACCATATGCATAACAACAACGACTACGCGAAGTTCATATCATAACCCTAGAGAAATAGATAGCACATCATTCCACAAACAAGAAAACCATAACTAAGGCGTAATCAACCGTTCAATACCCCAAGAGCTATCCTGCTCGAATTTTGCCACAAGGCCCAAACATAACCGCATCATATACGTAAATAATCAATAGCCTGGGAACCCATTGTTGCATTGAAAAGCAATATATGGAACATATAACAACACGAATAAGACCAACTCTAATCGAGGACACATTCTTCAGCAATATTTGTGCTGAGTAAACAAATCTGAAAATAATACACATTCCCGTTAGGCCTACTAGCGACCTCCAAATCAATTTCGATCCTCCTGAAATAGGTGAATAACCTTCCAAAGGACCTACTGAAACTTATCCATAACACAAGACATCAGTTATCTAACTCATGCCATATCTTCATAGTGCACGACCAAGGAATAGTCTACCTCTAAGACTCACAGTCTCCAAATCACAATAATACAAGAATTGCCATGTCCGATTCGAAATCCACCACTCAATGGCTAACACATCCCTCGTACGCAATCCTCTTACGAGAAATATTTCCATAATCCTTCCATGCTACATAGAAAAATTAGAACACTAACAGTCGATTAACCATGCGATTACTATAATACCAGCTAAGCATCTGCAAGTCAAAACACAATGCGCCTTCTAAAATGTGCACCCTTTGCAGGTGCTACCAGATAGTGCCAACCTTTCTCTAAATATCAAAAACCATCCATACCGTCAAAAATTCATGTCCTTTCCTTCGAACGAAACCACAATCTCGTACATGCAAACCTCCATCCTAAATGTTGCACCTCAAATATCATGCCATCATAGAAAAATATAAAAAACCCATTATCAACCCCGAATCACAGACATGATGCATATTTTGTCACTCAGAGACCATCCAAGGTAAAATCATAACACACAACATACGCCTTATGCCGATTGGAGACATCCATCTCAAGTAGTGGTAGAAATGATCGAGAACTATTCAAAACCCATTAGCACAGGACCAAGCCATCAGAACTGAATACCTCTAACTCGACAAAGTCACGCAGGTCACCAAGCCCAAGAGTATTGCCACACAACACCAGTAATGCCTCACCACATCATGAGAACCAAAAGAACCGATCATGTCCATTACTATCTTGATCCAACCTACTACCAAGATGTCTATTTCTTCGAGTTCCTTCTGAATTACCTTCAAATTAACACTTTTTCTTGCCAATACACCACGATCCTTGAACAAAGCTCACCATAAGAGATACTAGCATGAAACTAGGATATCGATAGTTCTCTGGTCGTACCCAAACAATAATATTCCAAAGGGAAATGCACCTAAGATCAAGTATTTCGAACCGGCTTCCGTAGAAAATTAAGAGTCGTCATCCTAAATCCCATAAACCAATATATTCCCTCTTAAGCATCCAATAATATCGCAACCAAAATGCCCACTTTGAAGAGATCTTTTGTGAATTTGAAACTGTTTCTATAACCTGTCAAATGCTGAAATGAAGAATTAAGGAAATTCCTCAAATACAACATATGAATCTTGAAGCCATTAGAACCTTCTCGAGAGTTATCCACCATATTCTAATCTCAGATGCACCGCCCAAATGAGTCAAACGACGTATTCCATTAGCACACCAATAGCTAAAGAAGTAACCTCTCCTTAACATAACCGAGTGACTCCCTTTTCTTCGCATATTACATCAATTAACACTAACAAACCCAAATCATTTCATGGTTTCCACTTATCCGTAAAGTGCAATACATCACGCATCCGGAAATTTCCTTGCCCAAGTTATCCTCAAAACCATTACCTACAAGTCATAATCTATTCTCAAATACGCCTTAGACCGAAACCAAAAAAACACGGAATGATGCAGCCTGATCGTCGATAGCAAGCTCCCCCACTTGGCTCGAAGCCACAGAACATAACATCTGATAATCCACAATACTCATACCTCATAACTACCATGATCTCGCAATATAATTCAACCGAGTCCTTCACAATACACCTATGTATTTCATAGACCGTTCAAAAGGTTCATTCATATTATATTATATGCATATGCATTTCATGTCCCATCCATAGGGTTCATAACACATCATTATGCACGTAACCATAAATAAACTGAACGCGACATGATTAACATTACATTTAAGTTCGCAAGTTCCCGGATCATTGGAACACTTCATATTCATCCTCATCATGGAGAAACATAGCCCATTACTTTAGCAGATGTATGGTGAATCAATAAGACAATTTCAATGGCACATGGACCAAATTAGTTTTCATACGATTTATCATCATTTAGCATAGGACATCTCTCTTTCACCTCATTATATACCCTCTTGTCAACTTAAGGTCATTAGCTAAATTCATGATTCTTTGGTACTTAGCATTGAAGTCATTTGCATTTATTATTTTAGAAGCATACATACTATGATTGAAATCATTGGGACATACAACGCCTCATAATTCTCATTTTGGCAAACGAGCGCATTTCGTGTTCATACTATCACTTACCATTACTTGCCATTGGTGATCATAGGCCATTTAAAACATTTAGGAACACCACATCCTCTCCTCGTGAGGGCGTAGGAGCTTATAGCACATTGGAAACATACGTACAAATACGTTAATCTCATAACCTTTCATACCATATATCACTTCATTAGTACATTCAACTACTTACAACATCATTATTTCATTTGCTCGCTTGGCCATAAATATTATTCTCCATTCATGGCACTATGGCCGTATATCATATTCAACACTTTTATTTCTTTACTCTCAAGGATTATCATCATAAACATCAACATATAGAGTGTTCTTGAAATGCCTTTCCCCAATAGGGCAATACACAACTTCAACTCAAAAATAATATGTAAGAACTCAAAACATATTGGAAATACCTACCAAATATAGCCTTAGTTAGAACAACAACATTTGGACATGACTTGAGTGCATAAGCTTTTGGACAATTCTATTTTCGGAGTCAATTTGGAACAGTTGAATCGAGGCTCATTTCTTAACCTTTCTCACATCATTTCATTTCATTGGAACTATTGGCCAAAAATATAACATTCATTATTGTTATATCCCCAACTCACTCCTTCCACATTCAAGCATCTTTAATCACGGCTTTCATTGCACACATGAGTAATTAAGAGTCTTAAGCACATCGAGGTTTTTTACACAATTTGGCATAATAGCCTTCATTCGAAACATGACTTGAAGTCATAACATCTTAACACACATCCCATACTTGAACACATTCTCGTATGATATCATAATATAACAAGAGCGTTCAGAACACATTTTGAACATATACATTTCGACACAAAGCATTTTCGGAATAGTCAATTTACAATGAATAACTTGGGACTTACAAGACTTTCATGGGATTCAATTCTAGGAGAGAAGTTTAGCCAACATACCATGCTTGAGCTTTCCTTAAATTACTAAAACGTTCCGAAAATCCTAGCAATCCCAATCTATTTTGAGACATAACAAAATTGAACACAAATTAGGAAGATATTCATGGTTTCAGCTCATTTGAGCATTTTATCAAACACTAGGTGTGCAAATTTGACTACAAGGTTCATCTACAAGATTTCCTTCATTTCACAACCCAATATTTAATAATTTGAGCTTAACAATCTTCCCACAAACCTTATTGGTACATGCATGTATAAATAAAACTCTTACACCCAAGAATAATATTCCCAATCAACCATCTTCTACCCAAATTTAAAATTGAAAATTAGGGTATGGAACCTTACCTCTTAGATGAAGAACTTGTGAGGTTTCATGTTGAATTTCAAGGTTTGAGCAAGATTTTAATGAGCAATTAGCTTAGGGATTTCTGATCACTCTAGAGCATTTCTTCTCTATAAAAATATCATATATTCCCTTAAACAATGGCCCCTTACGTCTATTTATCGAGATAAGGTCAGGTTATAAGGATAGAAAAATGGACCCTCGACCAGGCTTTGCGAGCTCTGTGACGAGCTACAGACTGGGCTTCGCGAGGGATATAGCACAATTTAGCGTGCTACAGACCTTGCATCGCGAGCTCGATAGTACGGTCTAGCGCGCTACAGACCTTGCACCGTGAGCTTTATAGCACGGTCTAGCACGCTACAGACCTTGCTTTGTGTTCTCTATAGCATGATCTAGCGCACTACAGACCTTGTGTTGCGGGCTCAATAGCACGGTCTAGCACACTACAGGCCTTGCGCCACGAGCTCTATAGCATGGTTTAGCACTCTACAGACCTGGCTTCACAATGCATATAACACGGTCTAGTGTGCTACAGACCTGGCTTCATGAGGTCGAAACGATTCAACTTCCCAACACACTGTTCAACCCAAAAAGACCGAAAATATAATAAATTAGCCTACCTTGGATCCATGGAACCTTAAATTCCTTAGCGAAATTTTTCGGGGCCCTTATAGTTGTTTCCTTGAATCTTCAAAATTGGAAAAGTATTGATGACCGAAATGGCTGGAGCTTCTTCCTCTCTCTCTCTAAAATACTCTCCTCTCTCTCAAACAACCATCGAATCCTTCTAAAATAACCCCCATGATCTTTTTATAAGAATAGGGTCGTATAAAATTTCCCAAATCTTAACTCTCCAAGTCGGGGTTGCGGTCGCAGATACGACTGCGAAATAGGTATGGAGTCCGAGAAATTGCTCTCCTAGACTGGCCTGGCCTGGTCAAGTCTGCGACCGAGAACCGGACCGCGAAATATCCTCAAATATTTTTTGATGCTGAAATGCGGTCCAAAGTGCCACCGCGAAATGAATATGAGGCCGCATAATGGACCGCAGAATAGCCCTCCAAACTTATATGCACACGTTTATGGGGCCTTATTGACTACTTCTTTTATGACAATTCGTACTCGAATGAGGAATAGAATCCGCTAGAAACTCCCAACATAACTTAACTCTTCATTAGCACTTCCCAAGTGGCATATTTGACTAATTCCCCAGATTTCCATAAATTTCGGCAGACTTTCCTCTGTATTTGGGCCCATCCACCTGCCAGAGAGTCCCATAAATCAATCCTAACAACATATATATAATCCAACTGATGTCACATAGCATGAAAACAATACTGACCATAACCTCATAGGCATTATATTACCATACATGAGCATCTTAACAGAAACCGTACAAGTTAAATATAATTCTTAAAAAGAAAGCTCCTAACATTCTTTGAAAACACAAAAACATGGTTACACAAACAAGTGAGGGTATTTCTTCTTCATATCTTCCTCAGCCTCTTTTGTGGCCTCTTGAAGTTGTTGGTTTCGCCATAGCACTTTCATGGAGGCAATCTCTCTATTCCTTAACTTTCGAACATGTCTATCAAGGATGGCAACCGAAATCTCTCATATGTCAATTCTTCATTAACTTCAATAGTCTCTACTGGAATAATGAGTGACGGGTCTCCAACCACCTTCTTCAACATAGATACATGAAACACCAAGTGCACTAAAGACATCTCTAGAGGTAACTCGAGCCCGTAAGCCACTTGACCAACCCTTGGCAAGATTTTGTATGGTCGGATATACCTCAGACTCAATTTTCCTCTCTCTCCAAAATGCATTATGCCCTTCATGGGAGAAACTTTCATGAACACTCAATCATCCTCTTTGAACTCCAAATCTCTGTGACGTACATCCGAATAGGACTTCTCGAAACTCTAAGCAGTTTTTAACAATTCCTTAATGATATTGTCCTTGTCCATAGCCTGATGCATGAGGTCTGGCCCTATCAACTATGCTTCCCCAACTTCAAACCAACCATTGGGAGATCTATATTTCCTACAATATATAAATCTTCGAACGGTGCCATCTGAATGCTAGAATTATAAATAACACTATGAGTGGAAAATGATCATCTCAGGTACCCTTGAAGTCAAGAACTCAAGCACACAACATATCCTCAAGTGTCTGAATAGTATGCTCTGCTTATCTATCGGTCTATGCATGGAAATATGTATTAAGATTTACCTGAGTACCCAAACAATGCTCAAATATTTGCTAAAAGTTAGTGGTGAACCGTTCCTCTCGATCTGAGATGATATAAAGTGGAGTGCCATGCAACCTAATGATCTCCTTGATACACAATTGGCTATAGTGTTCTACTGTGTCGGCTGTCTTAACATGTAAGAAGTGTGCTTATTTCGTGAGGCGATCCACAATCACCCAAACTAAGTCAAACTTACGAGACGTGTGAGGTAGACATAGCACGAAGTCCATATTGATCATCTCCCACTTCCACATTAGAATCTTTATATTCTGCCCAAACCCACCGGGCCTTTGGTGCTCGACCATGACTTGCTGACAGTCTGGACAACTTGCCACAAAGTCCTCTACATCTCTCTTCATGTCATTCCACCAGTAGATCTCCTTGAGGTCATGATATTTCTTCGTATAGCCTAGGTGTACAGAATACCTTAAACTATGAGCCTCGGTCATGATTCTCTTTCAGAGACCGTCAACATGCATAACACATAATCTCCCTTGGTAACTGAGTGTACCATTATTCATGCCAAGAGAAAAAGCTGTGGTTTTGTGTTTATGAATTCCCTCCTTCAGCTGCACCAATAACAGGTGATCATACTGTTTCTCCTTGACTTCCACTACGAGTGATGATTCGGCCTTATTTTGCACAACTACCCCACCTTCGTAAGAGTCCGTTAGCCGAACTCCTAAACTAGCCAACCAGTGAACTTCCTTTTCCAACGGTCTTTGATATTCCTCCATGCGGCCAAACTGCCCATTGATTTCCAGCTAAAAGCATCTACCACAACATTAGCCTTCCCGGATTGTATAGAATATCGATGTCGTAGTCCTTGATTAACTCAAGCCATGTCCATTGCCTTCGATCCAACTCATTCTGCTTGAAAATTTATTGAAGACTCTTATAGTCCGTGAATAATTCCACATGTAGCCCATACAAATAATGATGCCAAATCTTCAATACAAACATCATCGCCACAATCTATAAGTCATGTGTTGGATAATTCTTCTTATGGATTTTGAGTTTCTTAGAAGCATAAGCGATCACCTTGCCCGGTTGCATTAATACACACCCATATTCGACCCATGAAGCATTAGAATACACAACAAACCCATATGTACCCTCATGCAGGGTCAACACATGTGTCATAGTCAACCCTTTCAACTTCAACTCTTGAAAACCCTTTTCATAAGCATCTGACTATTGGAATTTAGCTGCCTTCTATGTCAATTTAGTCAATGGAGAAGCAACAGAAGAAAACCCCTCCACAAATCTTCTATAATACCCAGCTAATCCCAAGAAACTGCAAATCTATGTCGGTGTTGCAGGTCAAAGCCAATTCTTCACTGCTGCAATCTTCTGGGGTTCAACCTTGAATACCTCACTAGCGACAACATCAACCAAAATATTTACAGACACGAGCAAAATTCTCATTTTGAAAACTTTGAATACAACTTGTGATGATACAAAGTCTGCAGAACTGCCCTGAGATGATCAACATGGTCCTCTCGATTTCGTGAATATACCAGAATTTCCTGAACGAACACTATCACAAAAGAGTTGAGGAAATGCTTGAAGACTCGATTCATAAGATCCATGAAAGCTACTGGGGCATTTGTTAGCCCGAAAGACATCACCAGAAATTTGAAGTGCACAAACCGAGTCCTGAAATGTCACGCCCCAAACTCGGGGAGCAGGACCCGCGCTCAACCGAGAGAACCCGGCCGAGTAAGCCTATTAGATTTCCTTCTACCCAAACTCATCCATGAATAAAGAGGAGATGTACTTCATTAATCATTCACTGAAAATATTTTATTAACAACTTCCTTTTTTCATTCTCATTAGCAGCTTCATTCATAATTTCCAAAATATTACGAGTTTATAGAATTAATGATAAACATGATTTCCAAATACCAACATTTCTAGGTCAATTCCCAACTTCAACCACAACCCACAACCTGTCTACGGAGCCTCAAAATACAACAGAAGAGTAATATGGAAATGCCATCAACAAGGCCCCAACTATACCTCAAAAGACAGTACATGAGAAACAAAAGATACATGACCCCGGAATGAAGTGGGCTCACCAAATCAGCTGAAGAGAGTGAACTGCTATCACTGATCAATGCTGCCTACTGTTGAACCATCTACATCCATTAAAGATGCAGCACCCCGGCAAAAGGGACGTTAGTAATGTCGAATAGCACTAGTATGGATAGCTAAAAGTCGTATTTCAAAATAGAATGCCCACATAAGAAAAGGCAACACATAGAAACAACAAGTCATAATCAACAATATCCAAATGTTCAGTTAAAACATAATAATTTTCAAAATATGAACTTCATATACAATTTTGATTGGGAGATCATTAGCACTGATATACCACCGTCTTTGTTAGCACGGAGTCCGGTCATGCCCGATCGGCTAGGCCATCTCCCCACGAACAATGTGATTTGACATGTGATGCAAAAGAAAATTGTTACCAAGAGTAGTACCATCATATGCACAATATGGCGTCTGATCTCCACCCGATCAACTAGGCCGCCTTCCCACATATGCCGTGCGGGTTGACTTTTCCAATCCACAAAGGTTCCAGTTTCATCCCAATTAAGGGGAATAATATCATAATTTCCCAAAGGTTCCAATTTCATCCCAAATAAGGGGAATAATCACAATCCACCCCTACACCGGCACGTGTAGTTTCAGGTATGGGCCTTATGACCCATCCTTTCTCAGTTTTGCTAATGATGCTCCCAAAAACATTTTTGATTTGATTTGCAAACAGAAATATCCTAAATACAATTGTACTCACCTCAACATCTTTCACATTATATACATTCTCATTAGTAATCCCACTCATTCACAACGCCAACATTTCCTTAGCTCATTAGGCAATTCACAAGATTCTTTATTCTTGGCACGATGGCCGTATTTCAAATTCCACACTTTCACCTCTTTCAATTTCAAAGATCACCATCACGTATCAACATATAAGATATTTAAAAAATCATATACTTCAAATCCATTTGAAATGGAAACTTCAAACACAAATGGTTCCTTCCCAAAGAATGAGGCATACCATCCAACAATAGAAACACACATGAAAATCATAAACAATCAATACACTATTTATTCTTACAATGCTCTTCCCTAGCAATGTCAATGTACCAGTTCAACACATGAGTATATAGAACTCGAATCACACTAGATATATTTATAAAGCAGAGCATTAGTTAAAGCAGCCAGTAATGGGCATGAATTGAGTACAAAAGCTTTTAGGTAATTCTATCTTCGAAGACATTTTTAAACAATTGAGTCGAGGCTAATTTCATATTCTTTATCGCATCTTCTCAAATCATTGGTACTACTAGACACAATCATAACTTAAATTCTTGGCACGTTGGCCACACTCTATATCCCCAATTAACTTATTTCACTTCCAACCATCTTTATAGATTATCAACAATAAGACATTTCCAAATCAAGACTTTAGGTACACATATGAGCAATTAAGCGTCTTAAGAATATTGAGATTTTCGCACACAATTTGGCATACTATCTTTCATTGAAACACGACTTAAAGTCATAACCTTTTAATATGCAACCCATACTTTGAAAGTTATGGAAACATTATGGAATTCAATTCCAAGAGAGAAAGTTTAGCCAACATACCTCAATCGAGCTTCCTTAACTCTAGAATGATCCAGAATTCTTAGCAATCCCGATCTATTTTGAGACATAACAAAATTGAATCATAATTAGGAATATATTCATGGTCTCAGCTCATTTGAGCATTTTATCAGACATTAGGAAGATATTCATGAATTAAGAATATTGAGATTTTCTTCTACAAGATTTCCTTCACTCCACAACTCAATCCTTAATTATTTCAGCCCAACAATCTTCTCATAATTCTTATTGGTACATGCACGTATAAATAATAATCTCATACCCACAAATCATACTCCTAATCAACCATCTTCTACCCAAATTCGAAATTGAAAACTAGGGTATGGAACCTTACCTCTTAGATGAAGAACTTGTGGGTTTTACTTGTTAATCTTTCAAGATTTGAGCAAGACTTGATGAATAATTAGCCTAGGATTTCCTCTCTCTCTAAAACACTCTCCCTTCTCTCTAAAACATCAGAAATTTTGCTCAAAAATGACCCTTTGCGTGTATTTAACGAAGTAGGGTCGGGTCGTAGGAACCCAAAAATGGAGCTCCGGAACAGGTTATGCGGTCGCATATAATGGATATGTGGACCGACATATCGGTCGCATAATTACAGACCAAAATGATCACAAATCTGTCCGTGTATGCGGTAACTATGTGGTCAGCATAACTGTTATGCGATCGCATAATGCACCGCATAATAGTTATGCAGTCTCATAGTCGACCGCATAATTGCTCCCAGACTGGCCCTTCTCCTGCTCACTTCTGCGGCCATTATGCGGCTCGTAGAGTGGTTCTGCGGTAGTATAATGGACCACAAAAATGCGTTTTTCAGCCAAATATTTTCCTTTACTTTCCGGTGCATTGTTCAACTCAAAAATTCCATCTTCAAACACGTAAGCCTACTCCGGCACCACAAAACCTTTAATTCACTTGCGAAATTTACGGGGCTTTACACTGAAATACTTCAAAAAATTTCGTGGTGTTACATGAAAGATATTTTCACAATACACCTCTCCCTAATCTTCAATTGGTGATACCACGATCTTAAATCAATCTTGTAGAAGTACTTAACAACTTGCAACTGATCAAACAAATCATCTATCCTTGGCAGTATGTACTTATTATTGATTGTGGCCTTGTTGAGCTGCCGATAATCGATACGTATCCTCAATGACCCATCCTTCTTTCTTACAAAATGAATTGGTGCGCCCCAAGGTGACACAGTCGGTCGGATAAAAACCTTCTCTAGTAAATCCTTCAATTGCTCTTTCAATTCCTTTAATTCAGTCGGAGCTATTCTATTTATTAGAATCGATATATGTTGCGTGCCTAGCAACACATTGACCCCAAAATCAATCTCCCTGTTTGGTGGGATCCCAGGAAGCTCATCAGGAAAGACCTCTGGAACTTCATACACAACTGGAAGTGCCGGGGCCAAGTCCTCGGATATACCTCAAAAATAATGTACAAGCAAAAAATATAACATAAGGGCCAAGATATAGAGTAGGACTCACCCAAATCGGCTAAAGGGAGGGTACACCCCTATCGAGAACTTGTTCTGCCTTCTGAGGTAGAACATGCATCCATTAAAGATGTAGTGTTCCCGGCAATAGATACTTGAGTACATATAGAATAGTACTAATATGCAAAGTTACGTACCCTCACATGTAATTGAATGTCAACATAAGGAAAAGAAACGTGGGCGTAGGTAGAAAATCAATAATATTTTAAAATGCCAAGTAAAAAGTAAGAGAAAACAGGTAACATTTTTTCAATTTTCAAATAAACAATAATATTTTTAGTTGGGTGATCATTAGTTACTGATAAAGAACCATATAACCACCATGTGCGTGGCAAGGCCTCCCATCTCGACCCGATGCTCTAAATTGTCTCACCACAATTTCGTGTAGATCGACGTGTTTAAGCTAGAAATGCTATACAATCATCCCAATAATAGGGCATTATCTAATCATGGTGCGAAAGGGTACTTGTCCCTAATCGACTCCTTCACCGGCATGTGTAGTTTTGGGTATAGGCCTTTACAACATACACTTTCTCGGTTACATAACAATACTCCCTAAAACATTTCATTTAAAGCAGTTCATAAAACCTTTTTTCTCATTTGTCCGTTGGGACATGCATCATCATACTCATATTGGCAAAATGGCAAAATTTCATCATAGCCACGAATACATAAGAGCTTAAAACACATAAAAGTATTTTAAAAAAGGATAACACAGAGATTTCATATCGAACATGAATTTAATTCATAAGCACTTGATAAATTATTCGTTTGAGGCATTTCAAAACAATGGGAATATGAACTTGAACAAACCATACTTGGAGTTTATAAGGAGGTCATGAAATCCGATTCTACAAAAGGTGTTTGACCAAACATACCTTAATTGAGCTTCCCGAGGATCCCTACTATGTTCCACGACTCCTAATACTTCAATCTACATCAACAAATTCAATTGGGCCATTATTAGTAAGAATTTCCATGTTCTAAGCTATTTAGGTATATTATCAAACACTTAGGGTACATACTTGTCTACAACCTCCTACAATGGAATTTCTTCACCCTACAACCAATTTGCATACCATCAATTCATATACAATCATCATTAGGAAATCAAAAACCTCCATTGGCGCATGCATGCCAAACAATTTATTCCCATACCACAAATCACATTTCATATTCTTCAAAAACATGCAATTTCAAGACTAAGAGCTCATGTCTTCCAATCACCATCCCATAAGCTCCTACAATAAAATCCTACCCTTAGTGTCGTTATTGAACATTGCATGTGAGCTAGGGGTGAAATTTTACCTTATTAGTAGAGGGCCTTGTGAGTTATTCCCTTGAGTCACCAATAATTGGGAAGGAACTGAAGTGTAGAAAAGTTTGGAGCTTTTCCCTCTCCCTCTCTAGAGTGCTCTATCCTTCAAAAAATCTGATTTCCTTTCTAAAATAACCCCCTTAGTCCTTTTATTATAATAGAATCCAGTGAGGAATTTCCGAGAGATACCCCTCCAAGGCACATATGCATTCGCGGAATGGATCGTGGAAATGCTTATGTTATCTGCAAATTGGATCGCAAAATGGACCTCCTGGTTTTGAAATGGAACTAGACAAATATGGGGTTGATCTTCGGTCTGCATAAAATTTTCATTGTCCGCACATTGGACCGCAAAATCTCCTTAAAACATTTCCCTAGATGGCCTAACCAATTTCGCGATGGATCTGCAGTCCGCGAATTGTCTATGTAGTCTGCATAACCCACCACTAAAGACCCTCAAATTTAGTTTGCTTCTGCCTCTATTTGTGATGATTATGTGATCAACGAAACTGATTCACGGTCCACATAATTGACTATGGAATTTCCATCTCATGCCAATTCGTCTTCACACTTTGCAACGCACTGCAGTTCACAAATCTGTACCGTGGCAATATTGCAATCCAAAACTTATCCTACAACCTTTCGAGCATATTAGCACGACTTTGTAAGTATAAAACCTTATATCCCTAGCGAACTTTTACGGGGCCAAACATTCTCCCCTGCTTAGGATCATTTGCCCTCGAATGAATGTTAGAGTCTGCTATTGATACCAAGCACGACTTGGTTCATCACTCAAACAAATCTCATGACATAACAAAGCATTACACATATCGGGCAACACCAACCATGGAAATATATGCATTGCATAACCATTAAGAACACAAGAGCATAATCTTTACAAATTCAAAATGTAAGGCCCCGTAAAAGTTTGCAAAGGAATTTAAGATTTCGTAGTGCCAGAGTAGGCTTACGTGTTTGACGATAGTAGATGAAAATGGACTTCTTGGGCTGAACAATGCACTGGGGATTAAAGGAAAATATTTGGCAGAAGAAGTCATTTCTGCGGCCCACTATGCAGTGGCATAATCACTTTGTAGACCGCATAATGGCAGTAGAGTGAAGCAGAGGTGGGGCAACTTGGAGGAAGGTCTACGGTGCATTATGCGGTCTTCTGCGGTGCATTATGAGACCGCATAATAAGTGTGCGGGCCACATAACTACTGCAGACCCATGAAGGCAACATCAGCTTTGGGCACCAAATTATGCGGCAGATATGCGGACCGCATATCCATTCTACGATCGCATATGCGACTGCATATCCTGTTCCGGAGCTTCATTTTTGGATTTTTATAACCTGACCCCCACTTCGTTAAATAGACGATATGTACCATTTTTTGACCAAAAACCTGATATTTTGAGGGCGAGAGAGTGCCCTAGAGTGGAACAAAGTTCTTTAACAATTTGTTCTTCAGTTCTTGCTCGAATATTGGAAGATTAACAAGGAAACTCACTAGGTCTTCATCCTGGAGGTAAGATTCTACATCCTAACCCTTTATTTCTAAAGTTAACTAGAAATGGGTAATTAGTAAGATAATTCTTTGTTAAGGGAGTTGGTTATTTTGCATGCATGATAAAAAATGGGTTGTGGGATGATGGAATCCTCCATAAAAGGACCTTGAAACCTTAATGCACACCTAGTGTTTGATAAAATGTTCAAATGATCTATAACCATGATTATCTTCCTAATTTTCGTTCAATTTGTTACATTTCTAAAATAGATCAAAGTTGCTAAGATTTCTAGAACATTTTAGAGTTTATGGAAGCTACATTGAGGTATGTTGGCTAAACTCTTCTCTTATAATTGAATCCCACGGTATTCATGTAATTTATGTCAGTCCCGAATTGTTCATTATGAAAGTGGCTATTACGAATAAGCTTGTAGTGAAAGATATATGCTCAATATGTCTCCCCAAAATATTTTTATCATGTTATGTTATCATTTGCAAATATGTTCAAAGTATGGGCTGTGTATTAATAATGTTGCGACTTCTAGTCAAGTTCAAACGATGGTATTATGCAAAATTTTGTGAAACATCTCTATGTGTCTAAGACTCTTAATTGCTCACATGTGCACTAAAAATATTGATTTAAAATGCCTTGTTGTGGATGATGATAATGATGTTTGAAAGTGAAAAATGTGAGCATGATATCTTAAATAAGGTCGACGTGCCAATAATGATTTTGTAATTGTGGCCACTAGTGCCAATAAAATGAAAAGATGTGAAACAAGTATAAAATGAGATGATGGGTATAAAAAGGTTGATGTATCCAAGGAGACGGCCTAGCCGATCGGGTCATGATCGGATGCCATGCCGCACACATAGCGGTGATTGTGCTGGAAACTATGATTGTGGCTGATGTCTCTAATGAGATGGCCTAGCCAATCGGGTCGTGATCGGACTCCATGATAAAAGTACGGTAGTATTGGTATTATGAATATTGGAATCGTGAATAGTGGAATATTGGTACTAAAGACCTCCCAACTTATAATATGGAAATTTATTTGAACATTGTCTTGGTCCTAATTTGAGGTTTGATGATGTTTGAGGCTTCACTAATATTATGATTGTACTCGCTCATAATATTTATCATTCTATTGAGAGGGTGTTTTGTCATTCATATTAGTACTATTCCATATGTATTAGCGTCCTTTTTACCGGGGGCGCTGCATCTTCAATGGATGCAGGTGGTTCCACAGCAAGAGATACTAATCAGTGATAGCGATATACTCTCTTCCCAGCAGACATGGTGAGCCCCACTTCATTTCGGGGTCATGTATCTTTTATTCCTCGTGTATTGTGTTTGAGGTATAGCCGGGACCCTATTGCCGGCATTATCATAATACTCTATTGTATCTATTAGAGGCTCCATAGACACTGTGTGGGTTGTATATTGGTGTTGGAAAAGTCAAACTAGTTATGTTATGTTTGAATTACTTATTCCACTTCAGAATATGAAAAACAATGTGTGTGAAATTTGACACTTTAAAATGAAGTAAATATTGGTAAGAAATTGGTATTGCAGACATGATCACTTTATTGATTGAATAACAAAAATATGTATTCTCTTTATTTATGGATGAGTTTGGGTAGAAGGAAATCTAATATGCTTGCTCGACCGGGTTCACTCGGTTGAGCGCCGGCCGCGCTCCCCAATTTTGGGGTGTGACAAACTTGGTATCAGAGCGTAAGGTTTTAAAGTGTCTTAGGATGTCTCGGAGCCATGTCTAGTAGAGTCCTTGTTATTGGTGTGTTGTCGACCACATCTATAATTAGGATGCTACTTGGGAATTTAGGAATAATACCCTTTTTTCATGTTCTCGATCGTCCGATAAAGCTGATATAAGATTGTTCCTCCTTTAACTCGTGCTTTGCTATAACTTTCAGTGAATGGCGCCTAGAAAGAAGGCAAGAACTGGCTAAAGAGCCAATGTCACCCCAAGAGTGGCAGTTGACACTATATTTAATGAAGCGGGTGAGCACCCAAGGAGTGAGAATATTCCTCGAGTTAGTACACTGCCTGATTTTACTACATCTTATCAGACTGCACCAGCCCCTACACCTACTGAGGGTACAACAGTCCCTCCAACTGATATACTAGTTCCACCTCGAGCTCTAGCTTCCTATTTTGATGTTTCTAATGGGGATCATAGGGGATTCATACAGATGTTGGCTCAAATAGTGGCTTCCCAGCCCCAGAGATCAAATGTTGTACCCACTTCTTCTTGTCAGCCAGGGGATTCTGCTAGTTATAGGGTGAACATGTTTCTCCAGTTGGATCCTCCATTGTTCATGGGTACAAACCAGATGAGGACCCCCAGGACTTCATTGATGAGATAAAAAAAGACTCTCCGAGTTATGCGTGCTATTGAGACAGAGGCAGTGGAATTGGCCTCCTACCGCCTGAAAGAGGTGGCATATTCTTGGTTTGAAATAAAAGTCAACAAAAGTTGTCGCAAGTTATGTTCATAATTTTACTAGAGACAGTGCTACCAATATTACTCTCAATGTACTTTGATTTACGGAAAGATCCAACCATATAATGGAATAGCTATGAGTCTTGTTTACAACTCATTAAACCGTTCATCGATACTACATTGGAGTAGGGAGATATTAAAATATTTGCGAGACTGCACAAGCAGCTCCCTTTGAGATGCACAAGGTTAGTTGAGGATTATCTTGATATATAAAGTTGTGACCTTCATCTCCAAGTCCCGTTTTCGACCAAAATCAGACCTAATACTCTCTCTAGACCTTTTAAATCTATCCTTAGGGTTTAGAAACACAATCAAAGGTGGAGAAGGTGAAACAAGTGGATTCAAGCTTTAGAAACCCGAACTGGTCGATAGTTTGCTGCTTTCTCTCTTTGTGGCTGATTGGGTTAGGTCATCTTTAGGCCGGAGCAAGCCTGGATGTTGAAGAAAAACATGTTAAACTTGAAGTTGGAAGTATGTTTGAGGTGTTGTGCGTATGAGACTATTTTGGAAGGTCTTTGAGCTAGGCTTCGGCTGGTTCTTGATGTAGTATCTTATATGCTATGTGTTGATGTTGTTCTTATCACCTCTGGGGTTAGTTTGAGTGGGAATGAATTGATATAGGTGCTGCCAAATATTTTGAAAATCGTAGGTGTGTTGTTGTTGATTGTTGGACAGTTTGGGAGGCTCAATATGAGTATTGTTGTTGTTGTTTGGAATGTTTGGCGATTTTTCTAACTTGTGGGAAGTCATATAAATATGGTAGGTTCTTCCCTTTTATTGTAAAATAGGTTGTGGTCGATATATAATAGTTACGACGCTTAAATGACAACGATAGGCCGTGAAATTTGTATAGCTTGAGGTCGGGCAGTGTATACAAGGTATGGGAGGGTATCCTTTTATTTCTTTTGCATGACTCCGAATTTACGCAATATAAACAAATGAGCTTCCAAAGATACTCCACTCTTAAAAGCTAGAAGTACTTACGTTGTTTCCCTTCTAATGGAAAGATTGATGTTGATGTTGCTTATCTTATTCTTATGTATCAATTATTGTTGGTTTTTCCTAATTCCTATAATATTCATGATGACGAGTTAGCTCTAATAACATATATGGAGGTTACCGACCTTACGTCACTCCAAAAGGGTCAGAGTGTGATTCCACCAATCCGATATGCATTATATATATGTATCTATTTTACTCTACCGAACTGCGGTATAGTTGGTCGAGTACGACATCTATCGTGCAAAAACAGATTATTTGGGCTTTACCGAGCTCCACATGACCGGGTACTATTCTACCGAACCTTATTATGGCCGGGTACATTTTACTGAGCCAATTACGGTTGGGTACGATATGATAATGATGATGCTCACAGAGGCGTATGTTATAAAAGAGAGAGTGTGTGTGTGTGTGTGTATATATATATATATATATATATATATATATATATATATATATATATATATATCACGCATTTCATATGAGTCGCCCTTAGATGCACTCAAATGTTATAGGTTGTATCTTCTCTATATCTCTCTACATTACGGTCTTATCTATTCTTCATGCCTTACATATTCAATACTTTATTCGTACTGACATCTCTTTTATTTGTGGATGCTGCATGTCATGCTACAGGTCCTGATAGATAGGTTGACGATCCTCCCTATAGTCTACCAGTTCAAGAGGAAGTGTTGTTGCACTCCACATGCTTTGGAGTTGTCTTTCGAGCCAGTATACTTATGTACATATGTTTATGGGTATGACGGGGCTTGTCCCGACCTTATGATGTTTATGTATTCCTTGAAGACTTGTTGACGGATCTCATGTGTATAGATGTTTTGTTCATCCCAGTAAACCTGTGTACCTCATGTATATCATTTTGGGGTTGTCCATTATCGAGTATCCTTTATGTTATGTTTGGGATATCTCATGACAACCCTTATGGACCATTTACGCATGATAGTATGGTTAAGGATATGTTACGTTGGTGCTCAGAAAGTAAAGCCCGGTTGCCCGTAGCAGCCCTCCAGTTTGGGTCATGACAAACTTGGTATCAGAGAAAGTATGTCCTATAAAAGTCTACAAGTCGTGTCTAGTAGAGTCTTGTTTATGGTTTTGTTGTGTGCCACACATATAAACAAGATGCTACGGGGTATTTAGGATGGTTACTTTTCCTTCATGTTCTAGATCGTACGATAGAACCGAGTCATAAAGAATGAAAATTTTAACCCTAATCCTTGTTTGTCTTATAGCTAAGATATGGCTTCCTCTGGAAGGACTACGGGTGATCCAAGGGTTGCGACGGATATGGATGTGGGAGTAAGTTACTCCATTGAGACAAACCTATCTGATATTATGTCCTCTATTATGCCTTTTGTCAAGACAGATCCGTCTGCGATATGAGATGAGTCACCACTACGGGAGTCTCCGACTCCGATGGTATCAGAGGAACCAAGAAGCTCTCTAGTATCACCACTTTTCCCTGTTGCCCTAGTTGAGCAAGAAGTAAGGATGGCAACACAAGTATTGACTAGATCAGTAGATCCCCCGAACCCCGTACTAATGATGGCTCTCTAGAGGATGTAGGTTCTTCTGAGGAATTGAGAAGTCCATGGTCTTGGGAATCAGTTAACCAGGATTTGCCAGCATCCATATAACAAGACCTTGAAAATGGTATTGGACGGACCATGAGAGTAAAAATAATAGGTACTTTCATAGGATTCCCAAGTGGTGATAAACAACAAGTCGAATGACAACGGGTTGGAGGACTTTCCCCGCTTATGTTGGAATAGTTTGTTCCATATCAGGGCTCCAGGGTACGGCCATGGCAAGGTTCACATGCACTGATATCTCAGTACCAGAGTGAGTTATGATGGAAGGTATCGAGATCTTAGTACCGGAGATCTCAGTACTCGAGTGTGATTTTTAAATGTCATATGTTATACTGTGATGATAATTCATAGATCTTTGGCGGTAGGGTTAAAGAGGGAAAAGAGTAATCTTAAAGGGAGAGTCTTAGATGGGATTTTAAGTTGATAGTTAAGACCACGCTTATATTGCGGTTAAAGGTTAAAATATGAGTACTTTACTAGTAAGGTGACGGTATGCTTAGATAAAGGTCGTGTTTTCCTTATAAAGGGATCACAAAAAGGATACGTATATATGGTAAATTGATAGTTAAAATTCATATACACAAATGTAAGTGATGAGTATTGTGAGCAATCAATAAGATGCTAAATGCTTATAAGATAGAGGTGAGGTATAAGTAACGGAATGACAAATAGAGCATGGTTTATAAGAATTACAGTGTTTAACATCTATAATGATATGATATAAAGATATAAGATTCTTACGGAGGTAAATATATTATTTTCAATCCCGGCAATTATTTATAGGGATATATAGGGTTAAAAGGTAACGTATGATACTCGATGAGTTATAACGCGATAGAAGCAGCAAAGGCGAACAACAAGGACATGATAGGAAAGTATATCAGGAAACCCTACAGTTAGAGGGTTAAGTGACAGAGATATATGAGACGACAACAAATAAGATTACCTAAGGCATAAGGAATTATAAATGGAAGAATATCACCGTGAAGCTTTAGAATAAACATAAGGCAAAATGTTAATGAAGGACTAGTTAAAAACCAAATGGAACACGACAAGTAAAGACAAGTAAACTATGAAGAGAAATGGTGACGGCAACCCAATGTTTATTCTAGACGTGGAGAGTTTTGACGCAACTTAGTAGGGTTATAAACATAAAAGTGACCGATTTCATATAGCAGGAACAAGCAACATGGTGAGGTAATCAAAGTTACAGTTTTCTCAAGGAAGCCTTATCCTACAAGATATATAATCCTAGGGTTTCAACTAGACATATGTCACCCCATATATAAGTCTAGGGTTTAAACCAGACATATGTCACCTCATCCTATAACACGTGAATTGCCTCAACAGAAGGAGCATATCTTGGAAAGTATTAAGTCGCCAAGAAAGAAGAACCATAATAGGATGTGAGAGTAGCAATTAGACCTATAAAATAGGAGAATCCAAAAATGCTAGTGTCCCCTAAGGGGGGGAGGGGGATCGACATAGTAGAATGTCTAAGCAGAAGTGTGATTCGCTTGATGAGTACAAAGAGATAGGATTTCAATCTAGCAAGCAGGCAAAGATGCATAAGACTGAAAGCAAGCAAGGCAAGGATGTGTGATGATGTGGGAGGAGCACGTAAATACGGAAGATAAATTAATTAGAAGGAAACTGAGGAATGGCATACAACCGAACCCTATACTACAATAAACACGCATGGACCCAACAAAACTATTATGATTCCAGGACAAGGACGAACAGGCAAGGAAAGTAGAATAAGCAAAAAAGATACCTAGTGGCATATAAAGCATGATATGGAGAGGAATACAAGTGGCGTTCCCTGTAAGGATGTGAAGAATAACCGCAAAAGGTGGACTAGAGAGGTCAACGAGGATACAACAAAGATTTGATTAGTTATTACCCATCGAGCATGTTAGTTGAAGAATAGAAACCAATGATGATGTTGTAGATTATACACGTAAGAAAACACTAAGACATAAGAGCTAAGGCAGATGGAGCATACTACGAGTAGTCAAAAAAAAGAGATCGTTGGACCAAGTGGACGGAACAAAACTAAAGGAATTATGACCTTTCATGAATAGTACCGCCATGATGTGAGCACCTCGCACATAGAGAACAACAACATAGAGAATACGCCAGGATATTTAAAACTGGAAAAACTCTACTATTTAAATAGACAAAAACACCATCGTCATGAGTGCGGTGACGTAAACTGCCCTAAAGTTATAAACAAGTATCCTTCAGCATCAGAATAATAATAAAATCGTGGGCGATACCTAGAATTTGGAACAAAAGACAGAAGAGCGCAAGTTAAATTAAATTGATGAGTAAATTATAGTACCCTGAGAGAGACTTTACGAATTGCGATAAAAGGATATCCGATCCAATAAGGAAGAAAACAGTGACAAGAAAGGCCAAAAATCCATGAGAGTAATATGGTTACTATATGACATTGGAAATCCAAGGAAGGACTTAATTGTATTGAGAGTCTACTAGTAACGGTAAGCCATAAGTGCGAGGAGGATAGGGAGATAGGAGCTATGAAGAAAAAGGGACTGCGACCAATCAATCCATGTGAACATATGTGGTAACAAATAACTTTTGAGAGTTAAATCACGATCCAGTGGAATGTGCAAACCAGCAAAGATGGGTGGTATTAACCTTGTAAACAAAAGGCAACCTACAAGGAATCACTTACCATGATGGTACTAGTTCCAATATCTTGATAACCATGATTAAGAGCTTGGCGGGGACATAAATGACACAGTTCAAGGGGGGTTTATAAGTGAGGCTAAGGATGTAATACCGAAATGTAGGCAACTTAATATTGATAGAAATTTTTCAAAATATTCAACGACAAGAATTAAGGAGGCGTAACCCTCGGTCATGTATTGATGAGCACACAAACATTAGCTATACCAAAAGAAAAGATTAGACTATGTTGAATATATGAATATCCCTGAAAGACCAAAGTTCAAAATATGTGTAACCGTTCAAGGGAATTCCACCTAAGAAGCTGAACCATAAGAGAAAAAGTCGTCTACGAGGGTAATAAGTCCATAAGTTTAAACTTGTTAGAAGTTATAAAGGACTCGAACACTGAGGAAATTACTGGATGAAAAAAAGGATGAAAGAAGTAGAATCAACCCTATAAGGTAATGGTCACCCATAAATATTCCTTGACACATGAATACAAGCTCATATAGCCCTATAACAAACACATGGTTGTATTAATGGTTATATTTTGTAGTGAAATCTGCGACTTAACCCCCGTGGGTTTTTACATTTGACGACGAATGTCCTTAAGGGGGAGGATGTTACATCCGACATTTCACACATCAAAGTGTGTCATGAAGTATCGACATAAGATTGGATATCAATACTCTTCTATAGATTACAAGTGTATAAAACAATGCATAGCACATGTTGGAGGTTTAACAAGTTAAACGAATAAAAGAAAATAAGTTTCATTGAATGTCGGCAATTAGGGAATGTTATAACCTGTACTTGTGGGATGAGGCAGGGTGATTAATATGATAGGATAATTATGTTATGATGTATTTTAGTCGTATGATATTTGTGTATTACATTTTAATGTCAAACGAGTTATGAAATAAAAGTTGACAAAAGTTGTCGCATGTTACGTTCATAATTTTACTGAAAATTTAGGTCTAATGTTACCGATATTTTCTCTCAATGTACTATAATTTACAGTGTGATCCACCCAGAAAATTAAATATATACGAGTCTAGTTTCCAACAAATTAAACCTTTCGTCGATACGATGTCGGAGTAGAGAGATATTCGCATTTTTGCAAGACAACGCAAGCAGCTCCCTTTAGGACCCACAAAGTCGGTTGATGACTATCTTGATATATAAAGTTGTGGCCTTGGTATACAAGCCATATTTTCGACCCAAATCAGACATAAAACTCTATCTAGACCTCCTAAATATATTCTTATGGTTTGGAAGCCAAATCATAGGAAGAGAAGGTGAAACAAGTGGATTCAAGCCTTAGAAACCCAAAGTAGTCGATAGTTTGCCGCTTTCTCTCTTTGTGGCTGATTGAAGAAGACATAGAAACAAATTAAACACTGAAAATTGGGAACTTGTTTTATAAAAGGTATGTTCTTCACCCATCTCCTTTGTTTGAGTCATATTTAGGCCATAGCAAGCCTAGATGTTGATGGAAAACATTTTAAACTTGAAGTTAGAAGTATGTTTGAGGTGTTGTGCGTATGGGACTATTTTGGAATGTTTTTGAGCTAGGCTTCAGATGGTTCTTGAAGTAGTAGAAAGGATGTTTTTTTTATATTTTGTTGTTGTCATTTTTGGTGTTGGCTTGAATGTGAAGGATGTCATATAGATGCTGCCAAATTTTCTGAAAATCGTAGTTGTATTATTGTTGATTGTTGGACTATTTGGGAGGCATAATATGAGTATTATTGATGTTTTTTGTGTTTTTTGGTGATTGTTGTAACATGTGGGATGTTATATAAATAGGGTATTTGCGGCCTGGTTTATCATAAAATAGGTTCTGGTCGATATAAATAGTTGCGACGCTTAAACGATAACGATAATATCATTTCTCTTATTGCAGACTAATGAGCGGTGGCATTTGCATAGCTTGAGGTTGAGAAGTATATACAATGTATGCGAGGCTATCCTTTTCTTTCTTTCTTTTGCAGGACTCCGATTTTACATAATGTAAATGAACGAGCTTCCAAAAATACTCCACTCTTAAAAGCCACCAGTACTTACATTTTTCCCTTCTTATGGAAAGATTGATGTTTATGTTGCTTATATTATTCTTATGTATCAAATGTTTTTGGTATTTATTGATTCTTATAAGATTTATGATGATGAGTTAGCTCTAATAACGAATTCGGAGATTACCGACCTTACGTCACTTCGGAAGGGTCAACGTGTGATTCCATGAATCCATCATGCAATATATATATATGTACATATTTTACTATACCGAGCCACGCTATAGTCGGCCGAGTATGGCACCTATTGTGCAACAATTGATCAGTTGGATTTTACCCAGCTCCACGTGGCCAGGTACGATTCTACCAAGCCTTATGATGGCCGAATACGTTTTACCGAGCCTATTCCAGTCGCCCTCAGAGACACTCAGATGTTACAGGTCGTATCTTCTCTATCTCTCTTTACATTACAATTCTTAACTATGCTTTCGGTCTTACATATGCAATACTTTAATTGTAATGATGTCCCTTTTATTTTTTGATGCTGCAGGTCCAGATAGACCGGTTGACGGTCATCCCAGTAGGCTACCGGTTCAACAGGAAGTGTCGTTGCACTCCACTTTCGTCGGAGTTGCCTTTCGAGTCGGTATACTTATGTACATATGTTTATGGGTATGACGGGGACTATCCTGACCTTATGATGTTTATGTATTACTTAGAGGCATGTAGACAGATGTTATGTGTATAGATGTTTTGTTTGGCCTAGTAGGCCTGTGTATCTCATGTATATCATTTTGAGGTTGTCATGTATATCTCATCACAACCCTTCTAGCCCATTTATGCAAGACAGTATGGTTGAGGATACATTACGTTGGTTTACTAAAAATAAAGTCCAAGTGCTCGTCGTGGACCTCCAGTTTGGTTCGTGACAATTGTCACAAATGCGAACTTCCCTTTGTAATTGCAGATATCACATTTGTGACTTCACTGCATCACATCGCAAAATGCAAGGTCTGCAGCACCAGAAAAAAGATAAATTTCTCCATACTAATTCGAGACCAATGTGAAACTCTCCTGAGCCCGTCGGGTGTCACGCCCCGACCTCGGAGTGCGCGACCAGTGCTCAACCCAGATAACCCGCCCGAGCAAGCATGCTAGATTCCCTTCTACCCAACTTACTCAAAAATAAAGAGAAGATAAATTTCACTCATTAAGACCAAGAGGATATAAACAACACTAATTCCATTACCATTAGTTGTTTCATTTTAAAGTCTCAAAATACATACACTTTCATAATTGATGTGAAACAAGTGATTCCAATACACCAAGACTAGTTTTATTTTCCCAACGCCCATATATATATATACAACCCACACTGTGTCTACAGAGCCTCTAATGTATACAAAACAATTATATGATAATGCCGGCAACAAGGCCATGACTATACCTCAAATGCAATACACGGGAAACAAAATATTGAAGACCCCGAGATGAAGTGGAGCTCACCAAATCTACCAGGATGAGGGTGTGTAGCTATCACTGATCAATACCACCTGTTGCGGATCTACCTGCATCCATTAAAGATGCAGCGTCCCTGGAAAAAGGGGCATTAGTACATATGGAATACTACTAGCATGTATGACTAAACACCCTCTCATTAGAGCATGCAACAATATAGGAAGAATAATCGTAATATCAGTGGAAGAGTCCACAAATACTAAAACATCAAGTTAGGAGCAAGATACGTTTTCAAGTAAATTTTCATTATTTTAGGTTGGGAGATCTTAGAACCAATATACCACAGTGATTTTAGCACGTAGTCCGACCACGGCCAAATCTAATAGGCCGTCTCACCTGGAGACATCAACATTATCGCAATCACTGTTACAGTTTCAATCATTATCTCAATTACAATTTCACGCACAATCATCACTATATGTGCGTCATGACGTCCGGTCACGACCCGTCGTGTGGATCGGTGTCACCCTTTTATAGCAATCATCTCATCCCAATAAAGGGGATAATTACAATCCATTCATACACCAACATGTGTAGTTTTGGGGATAGAATATTTTCACCTACCCTTCCTTAGTGGCTAACGATACTCCCAAAGTGTTCATTATTAAAAGGGTTTACAACTCATTTCAATAGCCTTTACACGTTTCTTAGTTTCATTGGCACTAGTGGCCCCAAACGTAATATCATACTTGGCACGTTGGTTGTGCTTCACATTTCAAGCTCACATATTTCACTTTCAACATCATCACCAGTTATCGACAACAAAGCATTTCTATTCAAGACTCTTAATACACATGTGAGCAAGTATGAGTCTTAAGCACATTGAGATTTCATACAAAATTCAGCATAATAGCTTTCATTTGAATCACGACTTAAAGTTATAACATTTAGATATGCAACCCGTACTTTGAATATATTCTCAAATGGTAACACAACACAACAAAGAACATTTCAAATACATATTGAACACATATATCTTTTGACATGAGGCTTATTCGGAATAATCAATTTATAATGAGCAATTCGGGACTTACAAGTAAATTGTGGGGTTCAATTCTAAAAGAGGAGTTTAGCCAACATACCTCGCCTTGAGCTTCCCTATAAATTACTACAATGTTCCGGAAACCTTAGCCACTTCGATCTATTTAGAGATATAGCAAAATTGAATTCAAATTAAGAAGGGGTTCATAGTTCCAGCTTATTTGAGCATTTTATCAAACAATATGTGTGCATTAAGGTTTCAAAGTCCTCCTATGGTGGATTCCTTCATCCCCAACCCAATATCTACCACTTTGTAGCTCAACAACCTTCCTACAGCTTCGTTCATACATGCATGAATAGATAACATCCCCACACCTAAGAATTACTCTCCCCATTATCCATCTTCTACCCCAACTCGAAATTGAAGACTAGGGTATGGAACCTTACCTCATGGATGAAGACCTTGTGACTTTTTCTTGTGAATTCTTCAAAACTTGAGCAAGGATTGGTAAACAATTAGTTTAGAAACCCTCTTTCACTCTAGAGCACTTCTCCACTCTAGAATTATCACGTTTTTACCATACAATGGTCTTCAATGACTAGATATCGAAATAAGGTCGGGTCACAAAATTAGAAAAAATGAAACCTTGATGTGATTCTGCAATCGCATATGCGACTGCATATCGCAATGGCAGTCCACAAAATGGCCCACATAATGGTCCTCTAGAACTGGGCATTTCTGCCTCACTCAACGACAGGTTTGTGGTCTGCAGACCAATTCTGCGTTCGCAGAAAGGACCGCAGAACCTCTTTCCGAAATTTCTTATGTTGGCCTCTACGACGAATGTGCCGCTCGCAAAACGATTATGCGGTCGCATAATCGTCCTAAAATTAGCTTAAGTTTTTGTTTCATTCTGCGGCAGATCTGCGGTTCACAGATCAATTCTGCGATTGCAGAATGGACAGCAGAAATGCCCTACTCTGCCAAAAACTTTCTTCATCTCCCCAACACTCTGTTCAACCCAAAAAAGTCTGTACATCTCTACAATCATGAACACCTAAGTTCACCTTGGCACCACGAACCCCGGGTTTTAGGTAAAATTTCACGGGGCCTTACATCCTCCCCTGCTTAAGATCATTCATCCTCGAATGAGAGTCAAAATTCAGCACTAGCATCCAAATGTGACTCAGTTGCTATATCACAAATAAGCAGTCCCAAATTTCTAAAAGTTTTGGTAGTGTTTCCCTTATAACTGGTCCTATCCACCTATCAGAGAATCCCAAAACCAGTCCTAACAGCCTAACCATATCACACAATGTAATACAACATAGAAAGAACATCAGCCACAATGCCATAAATATCATATTACCAAGACGGAGTATCCTTAACATAAGTTGTACAAGAGAAACATAATTCATAGAAAGTGGACTACTAATATTTCATAGAACGCGGCTACCTAAATACATAATTATTCAAACCAATGAGGGTACTTCTTCTTTATTTCATCCTCGGCCTCCCAGGTGGCCTCTTCAACCTACTGGTTCCGCCATAGTACTTTCACGAAGGCAATTTCTTTATTTCTCAGCTTACGTACTTGCCTATCAAGAACGACAACTAGAATCTCCTCATAAGTCAATTCCTCATGAATCTCAATAGTCTCAACCGGAACGATGAGCGACGGATCTCCAACCACCTTCTTCAACATGGATACATGAACACCGGGTGCACCAAAGACATCTCTGGAGGTATTTCAAGCTTGTAAGCCACCTAACCAATTCTCTAAATGGTTTTGTACGGTCAAACATACCTCGGGCTCAATTTCTCTTTTTTACCAGACCATACTATACCTTTTATTGGGGAAACCTTCAAAAATACCCAATCACCCTCTTTGAACTCCAAATCCCTTCAACGCACATCCCAATAGGACTTTTGACGGGTCTAAGCCATTTTCTACCGTTCTGTAATGATCTTAACCTTCTCCATATCCTGATGTACGAGGTCTGGCCCTATAAATTCTTCTTCGCCAATCTCGAACCATCCAATGGGAGATCTACATCTCTTACCATATAAAGCATCGAATGGTGCCATCCGAATTCTAGCATGATAACTATTGTTGCAGGTAAATTCTATGAGCAGCAAACGATTGTCCCAACTAACCTTGAAGTCAAGAACATAAGAGCGCAACTTATCCTCAAGCATTTGAATGGTCCGCTCTGCTTGCCCGCTGGTCTGTGGATGAAAGGCTGTACTAAGATTCACCTGAGTACCCAAACCTTGATGAAATGTTTTCCAATAATTAGCCATGAATTGTGCCCCTCGATCGGAGGTAATAGAAATTGGAGTGCCATGCAACCTGGCTATTTCCATGATGTACACCTGAGCATACTATTCCGCGGTGTCAGTAGCCTTAATAGGTAAGAAGTGCGCTGATTTCGTGAGTCAGTCAACAATCACCCAAATGGTTTCGAACATGCGAGGAGTGCGAGGCAGTCCCACCATAAAGTCCATATTGATCATTTCCTATTTCAACATCGGAATTTCTATGTTCTATGCTCGTCTACTGGGCCTTTGATGTTCGACCTTCAATTGCTAACAATTTGGACATCTTGCCAAAAAGTTGGCTATGTTCCTCTTCATATCATTCCACTAGTAGACTTCCTTGGGATCATGGTACATCTCGTAGAGCCTGGGTGCACGGAATACCTGGAAGTGTGAGCCTCAATCATGATTCTTTTTCGGATACCATCTACATTTGTAACACATAGTCACCTTTGGTACCATTGTATACCATAATCCATGCCAAGAGAAAAGGCCATAGTCTTATGTTTATGGATCCCCTCCTTTAATCGTACTAACAATGGATCATTGTATTGCTTCTTCTTGACTTCCACAACAAGTGATGATTCAGCCCTATTTTGGAAAATCACTCCTGCTTCACTAGAGTCCGCAAGTCAAACTACCAAACTACCCACCCGATGGACCTCCTTGGCCAACGGCCTTTGATATGCCTCAAAGTGAGCTAAACTACCCATAGATTTTTGGGTAAGAGCATCCACCACAACATTAGCCGTCCCTGGACGATACAGAATATAGAAGTCATAATCATTGAGTAACTCAAGCCATCTTCTCTGCCTCAGATTCGATTCCTTCTATTTGAAAATATATTGGAGGGTATTATGGTCCATAAATATATCCACATGGTCCTCATACAGATAATGACGCCAAATCATCAATGCAAATACCAATGCCGCAAGCTCTAAGTTATGTGTTGGATAGTTCTTTTCATGATTCTTGAGTTGCCTAGAAGCATAAGCTATCACCTTGCCATGCTGCATTAATACACACCCAAGCCCGATTATCGAAGCATCGCAATATACTACAAACCCATTTGTACCCTCTGGTATGGTCAGCACCGGTGCCGTAGTTAATCTTGCTTTCAACTCATGGAAGCTCCTTTCCAAAGCATCTGACCACTAGAATTTAAACGCCTTCTGCATCAATTTAGTCAACGGAGAGGCAAGGGTAGAGAACCCCTCCACAAATTTCCTGTAATATCCAGCTAAGCCCAAGAAACTACGAATCTCTGCTGGGGTAGTAGGTCTAGGTCAATTCTTCACAACTGCAATCTTCTAAGGATCAACCTTAATTACTTATTTAGAGACGATATGACCCAAGAATCTGACAGATTCAAACCAAAATTTACATTTTGAAAATTTTGCATACAACTAGTGCTGATACAGAGTGTGCGGAACCCCCCGGAGATGATTTGCATGGTTTTTTTGACTTCGTGAATATACCATAATTTCATCAATGAACATTGTAAGGCCCCCTAAAATGTTTCGAAAAAACACGATTTTTTGTAATGCCAAAGTAGGCGTAGAGGTTAATAATAGTAGAAATTCTTCGCGGCAAGCTTGCGAGCCGGGGTTTAGACTCTTTGGATTGAACTGTTCATTGGAGAGTTGAAGAAAATATTGGGCGAAGTAGGCATTTCTGCGGCCCATTCTGCGGTCGTAGAACCACTTTGCAGACCACAGACTGGTCGCAGAGTGTGGCAGTTTTCTGGTGCATTTTTTAAGTCAATTTTGCGGCCATTATGTGACCGCATAACCATTTCGTGGGCTGCACTCTTGTCGTATATCCTGCCTTGGAATTTTTTGGAGAGAGGTTCAGTGGTGCACTACGCGACCGTGGAACCATTTTGTGGTGCATTATGCTATCGTAGAACAGGTCTGCGGGCTACATAGTGACCGCAGACCATGTTTGCAGGCCACATAATGACCGCGGACAAGGTCATTTTCTTTCTAGTTTTGGCACCCAGATTTCGCGGACCGCATAACCATGAAATTGAATCGAATCCCACGGTGTTCATGAAATTGAACTAAGTCCCAAATTGATCATTATAGAATTAGCTATTCCTAATCTGTTTGTGTTGAAAGATGTATGTTCAATATTTATTCTAAATGCTTCATCATGTTATCTTGCCATTTGAGGACGTATTCAAAATGTGGAATATGTGTTAGAAATGTTAAGACTTATGTGTTAGAAAGGTTAAGACTTCATGTCAAGATCGAATAAAGGTTGTTATGCTAAACTGTCCGAAAAGCCTCTATCTGCCTAAGATTCAAAATTGCTCATATGTGAATTTAATGTCTTGAATGGGAAGCCCTATTGTTATTGATAATGATAATGATATTTGAATGTGGAAAAGGGGTCTGGAATTATTAAACCCAAGTGCCAAGAATGACTTTTTAATCATGATCACTAGTGCCAATGAATTGAAAAGATATGAAAGAAGTATGATGTGAGATGATTGACTGAAAATGGTAAAGTCTTGGGAGAGACGGCCTAGCTGATCGGGTCGTGATCGGACGCCATGCCGCACACATGGTGGTACTGTGCTGGAAATTATAATGAAATTATGGTTATGGTTGATGTCTCAAATGAGACGACCTAGCCGATCAGGCCAAGATCGGACTCCATGTAAGAATACGGAGGCATTGTGAATTGTGGAATATTGACACAAAGATCACCTAACTTAACAACATGGAAATTGACTTGAAAACTTATGTGATCTTTAAATTGATGTTTTAATATTATTTGAAGATCTTATTCAATTTTTGATTGTTCCTCTTGTGTTATTATTCATTCTATTGAGATGGTGTTTAACTTTACATAGTAGTGCTATTCGACGGTACTAATGTTCCTTTTGCCGGGGGTGCTGCATCTTTAAATGGATGCAGGTGGTTACATAGTAGATAATGTTTATCACAGATAGTGTTGCATCCTTTTGTTTATATTGCGGTCACATTTGAGGTAAAGTCGGGGCCTTGTTGCCGGCACCATCTTTACTCTCTTTTAGGCTCCGTAGACACTATGTGGGCTGTATATAGGTGTTGGGAATGTTAAACAAGTTATGTTGTATTTGATCACTTGTTCAACTCGAACTATAAGAAATGTGTATTTTGAGACTTATAGGCGCAATGAGTAATGAAATGATTTAGGATTGTATGAATCAGCTTCCTACTGTATAATTAATGGAATCAGGTCTTTTCTTGATCATGGGTGAATTGGTTAGAAAGTTTCTAATAGGATTGCTCGGCCGGGGTCACTCGGTAGAGCGCCGGTCGCGCTTTCCAAGGTTGGAATGTGACAAAACTTGGTATCTGAGCCTAACGTTTTAAAGTCTCCTAGGATTTCTTGGAGTCGTGTCTGGTAGAGTCCTTATCGGTGTGTTGTTGACCACATCTATAAGTTGGGGGCTACTTAGACATTTAGGAATAATACCCTTCTTTGATATTCTAGATCGTGCGATGAAACTAATTGTGCAAATGTTCCTCCTCTAACTCGTGCATTCCTTTAACTTTCAGTATATGGCACCTAAGAAGAGAGCAAGAATTGGCCAAGGAGCCAATGCCACCTTAGGAGTGGCAGTTGACCATTTACTTGGTGAGGCGGGTGAATACCCGAGGGGTGAGGATAATCCCCCGACTGCTACACTACCTGATTCAACTACACTTATTCAGGCCACACCAGTTCTTGCACCTACTAAGGGTGCAGCGGTTCCTCCAATTGATATTCCAGTTCTACCTCCAGCTCTAGCTTCCGATTCTGGTGTTTCTGATGTTGATCTTAGGGGAGCTATCTAGATGCTGACACAGATAGTGGCTTCTTAAGCCTAGAGATTAAATGTTGCACCCCTTTCTTAAAGCCAACAAGGGGATTCTAGTGGTTCCAAGGTGAACATATTTCTTCAGTTGGATACTCCGATGTTCACGGGTGCCAATCCCGAGGAGGACCCACAGGGCTTCATTGATGAGATGCATAAGACTCTTCGGGTTATGCGCGTTACTTAGATGGAGGGAGTAGAGTTGGCCGCCTACCGCCTGAAATGGGTCGCCTATTCTTGGTTTGAGTTGTGGGAGAACTCTTGGGAGGAGGGGAACCCTCCAGCGAGGTGGAGTGAGTTTGCCGATGCCTTTATAGACCATTTTTTGCCTGCCGAGATTAAGGCAGCCCATGCCGCAGATTTTGAGAATCTTAAGCAAGGGAGTAAGAGTGTGTGAGAGTATCACATGGCGTTTGCGCGTCTATCTAAAAATGCCACTCTCATGTTGCCTACTATGAAGGATAGAGTTCCCCGGTTTGTGTAGGGCCTTAGCCCCTTGGTTATCAATGAGGCCGCTACAACTACATTGAATTAAGAAATGAACTATGGGAAGATGGTAGAATTTTCTCAAGCTACAGAGAACCGCATGTTGAAGAATAAAATGGAGCGAGAGGGTACCAGCAAGGCCCGTTCCACGGGCAACTTTGCGGAGTCATTCGGTGGGAGGAGGTCGGCTTTTAGGGCAGGGTAATTAGGGCCATCCCAGTCTGTTGCTCAGTCTACGGCCAGTGCACCGCCAGCAGGGCCCAGTCCGTAGCAGGGGAGTCATTTCAAGGACAATCACAACAGTAGGGGACCCCACTAGCAGGCCCGATCAGGAGGGAGATTCCAGTAGCAGTGGAGACCCCCATGCCCTAGGTGTGGGAAGATGAACTTGGGGATCTTCTACATAAACCTACCTATATGTTACGGGTGCGGATTGAGGGGTCATATTCATAGGGAGTGTCATTCATCCCGCCAGGGTGCGGGCAGGGGCACAGCACAACCATCCAGTTCTGCAGCTGCTACATCTTCAGCACCACCTCCAGCTCGAGGCAGCCCGGCACCAGCAGGGCATGGTACAGCTAGGGGTGGTGCGCAGGGTTCAGGAGGACCCAACCATTTCTATGCTATGAGTGGTCGCCAGAGTGCAGAGGCTTCTCCAAATGTCGTCACAGGTATATTGACTGTCCAAACTCATGATGTATATGCTCTTATTGATCCCGGTTCCACCTTGTCCTATGTTACCCCTTATGTTGCTATGGAATTTGGGATAGAATGGAACAGCTTCCTGAGCCGTTCTCTGTATCTACTCTGGTTGGCGAGTCTAATGTGGCCGCACGAGTTTATAAGGGTTGTGTTGTCACGGTGCGTGGTCGAGACACTGTGGCCAATCTCTTTGAATTGGGGATGGTTGATTTTGATGTAATTATTGATATGTATTGGCTTTATTCATGTTTTGCCATGCTCGATTGCCGAACTAGAACTGTAAGGTTTGAATTTCCTAATGATCCAGTTGTTGAGTGGAAGGGGGATAATGTGATTCCAAAAGGTAGGTTTATTTCTTACCTTAAGGCCACAAATATGATCAACAAGGGGTGTATTTACCATTTAGTCTGAGTTACGGACACCACTGATGAGGCACCAACACTCGAATATGTGCTAGTTGTGAATGAATTTCCAGAGGTCTTTCCTGATGAGCTCCCTGGGAGTCCGCCAGATAGGAGATTGATTTTGGGATTGATGTGATGCCAGGCACGCAACCTATATCTATTTCGCCCTACAGGAGGGCACAAGCAGAATTGAAGAAACTAAAAGAGCAATTGAAGGATTTGTTAGAAAAGGGTTTCATCCGACCGAGTGTGTCACCATGGGGCGCACCTCTCCTCTTTGTGAGGAAGAAAGATGGGTCACTGAGGATGTGTATTGACTACCGGTAGCTCAACAAGGTCACAATAAAAAAAAAGTACCCATCACCAAGAATAGATGATTTGTTTGATCAGTTACAGGGTGCTAGATACTTCTCCAAAATTGATTTACAATCCTAGTATCACCAATTGAAGATCAGGGAGAAGGATGTTCCAAAAACAGCATTCAGAACCCGGTATGAGCACTTTGAATTTTTGGTAATGTATTTTGGGCTAACAAATGCCCTGGCGGCTTTCATGGATCTTATGAATCGGGTTTTCAAGCCTTTTCTCGATTCCTTTGTGATAGTGTTCATTGACGATATTCTTGTGCATTCACGAGGTCAAGAAGACCATGCCGATCATCTTAGGGAAATTTTGCAGACTCTTCATCAGCACAACATGTATGTGAATTTTCAAAGTGTGAATTTTGGCTCGAATCTATCACATTTTTGGGTCATGTTGTCGCTAGAGAAGGAATTAAGGTTGATCCTTAAAAAATTTCAGCAGTAAAGAATTGGCCTAGACCTACAACGCCAACCGAGATTCGCAGCTTTTTGGGCTTAGCAGGGTATTAAAGGAAGTTTGTGGAAGGGTTCTCTATTCTTGCCTCTCCATTGACTAAATTGACTTAGAAAGCAGTTAAGTACCAATGGTCCGATGCTTGTGAAAGGAGCTTCCAGGAGTTGAAATCAAGATTGACTACAATGCTGGTGTTGACCCTGCCTGAGGATACAAATGGATTTGTGGTATATTGTGATGCTTCAAGAATTGGTCTTGGGTGTGTGTTAATGCAACACAACAAGGTTATAGAATATGCTTCTAGGCAACTCAAGAATCATGAAAACAATTATCCAACTCATGACATAGAACTTGCGGCGGTGGTTTTTGCATTGAAAATTTGGCGTCATTATTTGTATAGAGTCCATGTTGATGTATTCACGGACCACAAGAGTCTCCAATATATTTTCAAGCAAAAGGAGTTGAATCTGAGGCGGAGAAGATGGCTTGAGTTACTCAAGGATTACGACATCGATATTCTATATCACCCGGGGAAAGCTAATGTTGTGGCGGATGTGCTTAGCCAGATCTATGGGTAGTTTAGCACACTTGGAGGTATATCAAAGGCCATTGGCCAAGGAAGTCCATCGATTGGCTAGTTTGGGAGTTCGTCTTACTGACTCTAATGAAGGAGAGGTAATTGTGCAAAATAGGGTCGAATCATCGCTTGTTGTGGAAGTCAAAGAGAAGCAATACAATGATCCATTATTGGTACATCTGAAGGAGGGGATTCATAAAAATAATACTATGGCTTTTGCGCTTGGCATGGATGATGGTACACTAAGGTTCCAAGGGAAACTATGTGTTCCGAATGTAGATGGTCTCCGATAAAGAATCATGACTGAGGCTCACGCTTCTAGGTATTCCGTACATCCAGGTTCTACAAAGATGTACCACGATCTCAAGGAAGTCTATTGATGGAATAACATGAAAAGGAATGTGGAGGACTTTGTGGCAAGGTGTCCAATCTGTCAGCAAGTGAAGGCCGAACATCAACGGCCTATTGTGTTGGCACAAAACATAGAAATTCCAATGTGGAAGTGGGAAATGATTAATATGGATTTTGTGGTAGGATTACCACGCACTCCGCATAAGTTTGACTCAATTTGGGTGATTGTTGATCGGCTCACGAAATCAGGTCATTTCCTGCCAGTTAAATCTATCGACACAGCGGAACAATATGCTTAGCTGTATATCAAGAAAATAGTCAAGCTACATGGTATTCCAATTTCTATCATTTTTTATCGAGGGGCTCAGTTCACAACCAATATTTAGAAGAAATTTCAGCAAGGTTTGGGTACTCGGGTGAATCTTAGTACAGCCTTACACCCATAGACCGATGGGCAAGCAGAGCGGACTATTCAGACGCTTGAGGACATGTTGCGTGCTTGTGTTCTTGACTTAAAGGGTAGCTAGGATGATCATTTTCCACTCATAGAGTTTACTTATAACAACATCTTCCATGATAGTATTTAGATGGAACCATTTCAGGCATTATATGGTAGGATATGTAGATCTCCTATTGGGTGGTTCGAGATTGTGGAAGATGAGTTGATTGGGCTAGACCTCGTGCACCAGGCTATGGAAAAAGTTAAAATCATTAAGGAGCAATTGAAAACTGATCAGAGTCGTCAAAAATCCTATTCGGATGCTCGTCGTAGAGACTTAGAGTATAAAAAAAATGATTGGGTATATCTGAAGGTTTCCCCCATGAAGGGTATAATGCGGTTTAAAAAGAAAGCGAAATTGAGTCCGGGGTATGTCGGGCCGTACAAAATCATCTAGAGGATCGGTGAGGTGGCGTACAAGATTGAACTAGCAACCGAGATGTCATTAGTGCACCCGGTATTCCATGTGTCCATGTTGAAGAAGGTAGTTGGAGATCTGTCAGCTATTGCACCGGTTGAGACCTTTGAGGTTAGTGAAGAATTCGTATATGAAGAATTTCTAGTTGCCATTCTTGATAGGCAAGTCCGAAAGTTGAGAAATAAAGAATTTGCCTCCGTGAAAGTGTTATGGCAAAACCAGCAGGTAGAAGAGGCCACTTGGGAGGTCGATGAAGAGATGAAGAAGAAGTATCCTTACTTATTTGAATAGCTGTGTAATCCTTTTTATGAACTTGTCGCCTGTGAATTTTGTATCACTTGTTCAGTTAATGTAAAGGTGTTTCTTTTGATTATATGTTGTTTACATGAGGCCACGGTTGGTGTTGTTATGAGTTATGTTAGATCGTTGGATTTTGTACCTATTTTTAGGATGTGAATTTGGGGCTCTCCGACAGGTGGATAGGCCTAGTTACAAATGAAACTCTAGCGAATTTTTTTGAAATTTGAGGAGTTAGTTAAATTTGGGTCTGCTAGTGTGGGGTATGGGAAAAAAAACTGAATTGCATAAGGTGGTAATAATAGACCCTTATCCTCATTTGAAGATGAATGATCTTAAGTGGTGTTGGATGTTAGGCCCCATAAAATATTTCCTAAAGACTCGGCTTGCCGTAATGCCAAAGTAGGTGTAGAGGTTAATAATAGTAGAAATACTTCGGATTGAATAGTGCGATAGGGAGTTGAAGAAATGTTGGGCAGAAGTAGGCATTTCTGCGGCCGCAGAACAACTCTGCGGACCGAAGAGTGGTCGCAGAGTGGTGCAGTTTTCTGGGGCATTTCTTATGTCAATTTTGCGGCCATTATGCGACCGCATAACCGTTTTGCGGTCCGCACTCTTGTCGCATATACCACCTTGGTAATTTTTGGAGGGAGGTTCTGCGGTGCACTATGCGACCACAGAACCATTCTGCGGTGCATTATGCAACCGCAAAATAAGTTTGCGGACTGCATAGTGATCGCAGACCAGGTCAGTTTCTTTCCAGTTCTGGCACCCAGATTTTGCGGTCATTTTGCGGACCGCAGAACCTGTTCCGGAGCTTCATTTTTGGGATTTTTTAACCCGACCTTATTCCGTTAAAACACCTACCTTTGACTATTTTGAGCTTATTTTCAGATATTTTTAGAGTAAGAGAGGGGGTCCTAGAGGAGAAAGTGATCGTCACCAAATTGCTCTTCAATTCTCACTTAAAACCTTGAAGATTATCAAGAGAGGCACCTAGGTCTTATTCCTAATAGGTAAGATTCTATCACCCCAAACTCTTAATTTCAAAATGTAACTATAATGGGCCATTAGTAAGGTAATTCATGGGGATGGGAGTGCTTACCTTGCATGCATGTATCCTTGAAGTGTGTGAGAAGATTGTGAGCTAAAAATGATAGAGAACTGGTTGAGGAATGATGGAATCTTCCACAAAAATGGCCTTAAAACATTGATGCACACTTATTGTTTGATAATATGCTCAAATAAGTTAAAACCATGTGCATCTTCCTAATTTTGGTTCAATTTTGTTATATTGCTAAAATAAATTTAAGTTGTTAATATTCCGAAACATCTTAGAGTTTTAAGAAGCTCAATTGATGTATGTTGGCTAAACCCCCTTCTTCTTAGAATCGAATTCCACGGTGTTCATGAAATTGATATAAGTCCCAAATTGATCATTATAGAATTTGCTATTCCTAATGTGTTTGTTTTTAAGGATGTATGTTTGATATTTATTCTAAATGATTCATCACGTTATCGTGCCATTTGAGGATGTGTTCAAAATGTGTAATATGAGTTAGAAATGTTAAGACTTATGTGTTAGAAAGGCTAAGACTTCATGTCAATATCGAATAAAGGTTGTTATGCCAAATTGTACGAAAAACCTCTATGCGCCTATGATTCCCAAATTGCTCATATGTGAATTTAATGTCTTGAATGGGAAGCCTTATTGTTGTTGATAATGGTAATGATATTTGAATGTGGAAACGGGGTCTGGAATTATGAAACACGGCCCAGTGCCAAGAATGACTTTGTAATCGTGATCACTAGTGCCAATAAATTGAAAAGATATGAACGAAGTATGATGTGAGATGATTGACTGAAAATGGTAATGTCTTGGGTGAGACGGCCTAGCCGATCGGGCCGTGATCGGACGCCATGCTGCACACATGGTGGCATTGTGCTGGCAATTATGATGAAATTATGGTTATAGTTGATGTCTCAAATGAGAAGACCTAGCAGATCGGGTCGAGATCGGACTCCATTTAAGAATACAGAGGCATTGTGAATTATGGAATATCGGCACTATGATCACCTAACTTACCAACGTGGAAATTGACTTGAAAACTTATGTGATCTTTAAATTGATGTTTTAATATTGTTTGAAGCTTTTATTGAATTTTTGAATGTTCTCTTATATTATTATTCATTATATTGAGATGGTGTTTATCTTTACATACTAGTGCTATTCAACGGTACTAACGTCCCTTTTGCCGGAGGCGCTGCATCTTTAAATAGGTGCAGGTGGTTACATAGCAGACAGTGTTGATCTCAGATAGTGCTGCATCATCTTCTCAGCAGACTCGGTGAGTCCCATTTCAATCCGGGGCCAAGTATTTTACCTTTTGTTTATATTGTGGTCACCTTTGAGGTATAGCCGGGACCTTGTTGCCGGCACCATATTTACTCTCTTTTGTATCTTTAGAGGCTCCGTAGACACTATATGGGCTGTATATGGGTGCTGTAAATGTTAAAAAAGTTATGTTGTGTTTGATCACTTGTTCCACTCGAACTATAAGAAATGTGTATTTTGAGACTTAAAGGCGCAATGACTAATGAAATGATTTAATATTGTATGAATGAGCTTCCTACTCTATAATTAATGAAATCACGTCTTTTCTTGATCATGGGTGAATTGGGTAGAAAGTATCTAACAGGCTTGCTCGGCCGGGTTCACTCGGTTGAGCGTCGGTTGCACTTCCCAAGGTTGGGGCGTGACAAACACTATAAAAAAAGGGTCAAGAAAAGGTTTGAAGACTCGATTCATAAGATCCATGATAGTTGTCGGGGCATTTGTTAGCCCAAAAGATATTACCATAAATTCAAAGTGCCCATCCCGGGACCTCAAAGCTGTTTTCGAAATATCCTTCTCCCTGATCTTCAACTGGTGATACCCGGATGTTAAATCAATCTTGGAGAAAAACTTATCACCCTGCAATTGATCAAACAAGTCATATATCCTTGGCAGTGGGAAATTATTCTTGATCGTAATCTTGTTGAGCTGCCGATAGTCGATACACATCCTTAGTGACCCATCTTTCTTCCTTACAAAGAGGACCGGTGCACCCCAATGCGACACACTCGACCTAATGAAGCCCTTCTCTAACAAATCCTTCAATTGTTCCTTTAGCTCCTTCAATTCTGTTGGTGCCATTCAGTAGGGTGGAATAGATATAGGTTGTGTGCCCGACTTCACATCAATCCCAAAATCAATCTCCCTGCGGTGGGATCCCAAGGAACTCATTCGAAAAGACCTCCAAAAATTCATTCACAACAAGCAGAGATTCAAGTGTAGGTGCCTCAACATCGGTGTCTGTAACCCGAACCAAATGGTAAATATTTCCCATGTTGATCATATTGGTGGCCTTAAGATAAGAAATAAACCTACCCTTCGACACCACACCATACCCTTCTATTCAATAAATGGCTCATTTGGAAATTCAAATCTAACGATTCTGGTTCGGCAATCAAGCTTAGCAAAATAAGAATGAAGCACTCCATCCCCATGATTACATCAAAATCAACCATCCTCAATTTAATGAGATCATCCATGGTGTCCCGACCATGCACCATGACAACACAGTCCCTATAAACTCGCACATTCACAATGGACTCACCAACCAGAGTAGATACAGAGAACCGCTCATGAATTTGTTACGGTTCTATCCCAAATTCCATTGCAACATAAGGAGGGACATAGGACAAAGTGGAACTGGGATCAATAAGAGCATATACATCATGAGATGGAACAATCAATATACATGTGACAGCATCTGGAGAAACCTCTGCACTCTGGATAACACTCATAGCATAGAAATGGTTGGGTCCTCCCGAAATATGTGCACCATGCATAGCTACACCGTGGCCTGCGGGTACTGGATTGCCTCGAGCTGGAGGAGGTGTTGTGGATGTAGTAGCTGCAAAACTGGCTGGCTGTGTCGTGCCCCTGCCCGTACCCTGGCAGGACGAATGGTAATCTCTCTGGATGTGACCCCTCTGTCCGCACCCGTAGCATATGGTAGGTCCATGTAGAAGACTCCTAGGTGCATCTTCCCACACATAAGGCATGGGGGGCTTCTCTGCTACTGGAATCTCCCACCAGGCCGACCCTGTTGGTAAGATCCCCTGCTGCCTTGACCGAGCCTAAAATGATTCCACTGCTGATGACTGGGCCTTGATAGTGGCGCACTGACTAAAGACTGAGCAGAAGACTGGGATGACACTGATGACCCTCCCTTGAATGCTGACCCACCACCGCCACCACCAAAAGAACCACCAAAGTTGCCCGTGGATTGGGCCTTGCTGCTACCCCCTTGCTCCATTCTATTTTTTCAGTTTGCGGGTATTACTATAGTTCATATCGGAATTCAAGGCAGCTATAGCAGCCTCATTGATAACCAAGGGGATAAGGCCCTGTACAAACCGGTGCACTCTAGCTTCCATAGTGGGCAACATGTATATAGCAGACCTGGACAGGCGCACAAACCTCCTATGATACTCCCCCACACTCATGATACCTTGTTTCAAACTTTCAAACTTGGCGGCACAGGCAGACTAAGTCTCGGCACGCAAGAAATGATCGATGAAGGCATCGGCAAACTCACTCCATCTTGTCGTAGGGCTCCCCTCCTCGCGGGAGTCCTCCCAAATCTCAAACACAGAATAGGATACCCCTTTCAGGCGGTAGGAGGCCAACTCCACTCCCTCCGTCTTAGTAGCACGCATAACTCGGAGGGTATTGTGTATCTCATCAATAAAGTCATGGGGTCCTCCTCAGGATCAGTACATGTGAACACTGAAGGATCCAACTGAAGAAACCTGTTCACTCTGGAACTAGCAGAATCCCCCGGCTGACTAGAAGAAGTGGGTGAAACATTTGATCTCTAGTCTTGGGAAGCCAATATCTATATGGCTACCTTATGATCCCCATCAGAAACACCAGGACCGGAAGCTGGGGTTGGAGGTGGAACTGGAATATTAGTTGGAGGGATCATTGCACCCTCAGTAAGTGTAGAGACATGTGCAGTCTGATCAGGAGTGGTTGAATCAGACAGTGTAGTAGTCGAGGAAATATCCTCTCCTCTCAAACGCTCACTCGCATCATCAAGTAAATAATCAACTGCCACTCCTGAGGTGGCATTGGCTCCTTGGCCAGTTCTTGCTTTCTTCATGGGCGCCCTGTACTGAAAATTAGAGCAATGCACGAGTTAGAGGAGGAAGAGCTTTATAATCATCTTTATCGCATGATCTAGAACATCAAAGAAGGGTGTTATTCCTAAATGCCTAAGTAGCCTCCTAATTATAAATGTGGTCGACAACACATCGATAAGGACTGTACTCTAGACACGGATCTGAGACATCATAAGATACTTTAAAACCTTAGGTTCTGATACCAAGTTTGTCACGCCTCGACCTCGGGGAGCGCAACCGGCGCTCAACCGAGATAATCCGACCGAGCAAGCTTGCTAGAGTGCCTTCTACCCGACTTACGCATAAATAAAGAGAAGATAAATTTTATTAATTAACACTAAGAGGATTCATGAAGAACATTAATTCTATTACCATTAGTTATTTCATTTTAAAGTCTCAAAATACATACAATTTCATAATTTAAGTGAAACAAGTGATTCCAATACACCAAGACTAATTTAAGTTTCCCAACGCCCATAAATATACAACCCACACTGTGTTTACGGAGCCTATAATGGATACAAAATAATGCTATGATAATGTTGGAACAAGGCCCCGGCTATTCCTCAAACACAATACACGGGGAACAAAATATGGAAGACCCCGATATGAGGTGGGGCTCATCAAATCTGCTGGGAAGAGGGTGTGGTACTATAACTGGTCAATACCACCTTTTGCGGATCCATATGCATTTATTAAAGATTCAGTACCCCCGGCAAAAGAGGTGTTAGTACATATGTAATAGTACTAGTATGTATGACTAAACACCCTCTTATTAGACCAAGTAACAATACAGGAAGAACAGTCATAAGGTCAATAGAAACCTCAACCAATACTAAAACATCAAGTTAGGAGAAAGATACGTTTTCAAGTAAGTTTCCATTATTTTTGGTTGGGAGATCTTAGCATCGATATACCACCGTTATTTTAGCACGAAGTCTGATCACGGCCCGATCGCCTAGGCTGTCTCACCCAGAGACATCAACCACATTCACAATCACTATTACAGTTTCAATCATTATCTCAATTACATATTCACACACAATCACCACCATGTGTGCGGCATGGCATCAGATCACGACCGGACTGGCTAGGTCGTCTTACCACAATATTGTGTGGATCGACGTCACCCTTTTCTTGCAATCATCTCATCCCAATAAAGGGGAATAATTACAATCCATGCCTACACCAGCATGTGTAGTTTCAGGGTTAGGCTATTTCAACCTACCCTTCCTCGGTGACAAACGATACTCCCAAAGTGTTCATCATTATAAGTGTTTACAACTCATTTCAACATCCTTACACAATTCCTAGTTTCATTGGCACTAGTGGCCCCAAACGTAATATAATACTTGGCACGTTGGCCGTGTTTCAAATTTCATACTCACCTCTTTCACTTTCAAAGTCATCACGAATTATGTTCTAAAAGGGGAGTTTAGCCAACATACCTCGCCTTGAGCTTTCTTTAAATTACTACATTGTTCCGAAAACGTTAGCCACTTCGATCTATTTAGAGTTATAGCAAAATTGAATACAAATTTGGATAGAGTTCATAGTTCCAGCTCATTTGATCATTTTATCAAACACTAGGTGTGCATTAAGGTTTAAAGGCCCTCCTATGGTTGATTCCTTCATCCCCAACCCAATATCTACCGCTTTTTAACTCAACAACATTCCTACAACTTTGTTGGTACATGCATGCATAGATAACACCCCCACACCTAAGAATTACACTCCCTATTATCCATCTTCTACCCTAACTCCAAATTGAAGACTAGGGTATGGAACTTACCTCTTGAATGAAGACCTTGTGACTTTTTCTTGTGAGTTCTTAAAGACACGAGCAAGAATTGGTAAACAATTAGTTTTGGACTCTACAACACTTCCCCACTCTCAAAATATCAGGTTTTTATCTTACAAATGGTCTTCAACGACTATATATTGAAATAGGGTCGGGTCACAAAATTAGAAAAAATGAAGCCCCGATGCGATTCTGCGGTTGCATATGCGATCACATAACACTTATGCGATATGCATAATGGTCCTCCAGAAGTGGGCATTTCTGCCTCACTCTGCGACAGGTCTGCGGTCAGCAGACCAATTATGCATTCGCAGAAAGGACTGCAGAATCTCCTTCCAAAATTTCTTATGCTGGCCTATGCTACAAATGTACGACCCGCGAAAAGATTATACGGTAGATCTGCGGTCCGCGGATTAGTTATGCGATCGCATAATGGATAGTAGAAACACCCTGCTCTGCCAAAATTTTCTTTATCTCCCCAACGCTCTGTTCAAAACAAAAGGTCCATACATCTCTACAATCATCAACACATAAGTTCACCTTGGCACCACGAAACCCCGAGTTGGATATACAATTTCACGGGGCCTTACATTGGTCCATACACCAAACATCCACACAAGTATATAAACCACATATGAACTCGCTCGCAAGCACATAACATCAAAAGAACATCCATAACCATAAATGAAACACTAAAATTCATTATGCAAACCTTAACATTCAAGAACTTCAGCATTCACAACCAAACGTCTGATTCCTACCAAACCAACTTGGAATGAGATCAAACTTTGTAAAAAAAATTCAAATAAAAAAACGGACCTACTCTAAGTCCCGAAATGAACATCTGAACTTGATTGCCTCAAAATTAAAGCAATGGTAAAATTTATCAAATTTCTAAGCCTTCAAATTGCAAACTTTTGGCGAAAAGAGCAAAATTATCCTAGGAAACACCAAATATATAACTGGGCATACTCCTAAGTCCAAAATCACCATAACAAACTATTGGGACCATCAAAAATTGAATATGCGCTCTTTAACAATAAATCTAAGGCTTATTCAACTTTTATGGCTTAAACATCCAACAATAGATCAAAGTGTTCTAATTTATTCCAAAACCTTCCCATAACCAAACTTACCATCCATGAAAGTCACAAAACAACAATTAAGCACATGAGAAGCATCAAAATAGGGGAACATGTCTCGAATACACATAATGACCAGCCAGGTTGTTACATTTTGCCCCTCTCAAACAAATATTCATCTTCGAACGAGTTAAGAATCCTGCTTGAAGGGCCAAAAATATGAGGATATTTTCTCCGCATATCATGCTCGATCTCCCAAGTCGCCTCCTCAATTGGTTGACCTCTCCAATACACCTTCACCGATGCAAAATCTTTAGACTTGAGCTTCCGGAGCTACCGATCCAAAATGGCCACCGACTCCTCCTCATAAGCCAAATTCCCATCCAACTGCATTGTACTGAAGTACAAAACATGGGACGTATCTTCTTGATACTTCCAAAGAATTGAAACATGGAATACATGTGAACTCTCAAAAGACTATGAGGCAAAGCAAGTCTATAACCATCCTCGCCAACCCTCTCCAACAACTCAAAAGGTCCAATAAAACTCTATCTCAACTTACCTGTATTCCCGAACCTCATCACACCCTTCATGGGTGAAACTCTAAGAATAACCTTTTCGCCCTCCATAAAAGCTACATCACGAGACCTTTCGGTCCGCATAACTCTTCTGCTAGGACAAACCCGTGCGATGCCTCTATTGAATAAACTTCACCTTCTCCAAAGTATCTTGGACCAAGTCTGTGTCTAATATCCTTGCCTTACTGGGCTCGAACTAATCAAATGGAGAACAACACTGCCTCTCATATAAGGCCTCGTACAGATCCATTTGAATACTCAACTGATAGTTGCCATTGTAGGCAAACTCCGCTAAACGTAGAAACTGATCCCACTAATGTCTAAAATCAATGTTGCATGGCTTCAACTTAACTTGCTTGCCCAACTCACGCTTAACCTCCCTCCAAAAGTGCAATGTAAACTGAGTGTCGTGGTCGAGATGATAGAAATAGGTATACCATACAGGCAAACAATCTCTCTAATATAGATCGTAGCCAACATGTGCGATAGTCAACACAATGCAATATGGCAAATTACCATCAAAGAAATAAGCTCATAATTTGTAAACTAGATGCACAAAGACATGACAATATATAAAATGCGGATTGGTGTTCAAATATAAACCATCCCTATAGCTAAATCAGTTGTAAATCAAGTTCGTGTAGTCACAAAATAATTAAGCATGCTTCATACAAAGAATGTCAAAAAAATAAGGCATATTAGAAGCCTACGATCTAATACGGTCAAAACCAAACATAACACCAGTGCACACGCTCGTCACCTCGCGTACACGTCGCTTTGCACATAACATAATTAGGCAAATAAGGTTGAATTTGAAGAGGTATTTTCCCGCAAAAGGTTAGGCAAGATACTTACCTCAATAAGCCCAATCAATCCTCTACAATAGCCTTACCTATAAACATAACCTTCGTCTGACTCAAATCTAGCAAACGATAACTCAATAACATCAAACAATGCTATAGGAATCAACTACAAATAATAAAGTCCCAATCATTACCCAATTCTCCAAAGGCAAACAATAGACAACCCTATGCCCACACGGCCAAAATTCAAGTCGAGGGATAGATCTCAACTAACCATGACCCCACGATTCCAAATATGTGATTAGATTCCAAGGCCGAGTCGAATTCGACTCTCAAATCCCCAATTTTATTTTTTAAAAGCATTGTCAAAAACCCCAAAAGTTCCCTTCCAAATTCCAATATTTACGTGTAAACATCCATGAAAAATCAAGATATAATATCAAAATCAACTGAAACTCTCTTACCGACTTGCCTTTGTGTAAATCCTCTTAAAACATTGCCCCTCACCACGTCTAGGGTTCAAAATATGAGAAAATGGGTCTAAGTCCTGAAATCCCTTCTAAATAATAAGCTGCAGAAGTCGCAATTGCAACAAAGGGTTCATAATTGTGAGCCTCGCAAATGCGTGAAATGGATCACAAACGCAAGCTGGATCCCTCCGCCTCTAATATAGAAATTGTGACCAGGAAGCTCGCAAATGCGACCAGGTGTCCCAAATGCGGACTTACATCTGCAATTGCAGATGTTGCACTTGCGACACCAGCTTCACAAATTCAAAGTTTGCCTACATTGCCTAACTTGTCGAATGTGATCCTCACTCTGCAAATGCAACCACAACCACGCAATTGCGAGGTCTGCAACACCATCAAAAAAATGAGCTTCTCCAAACTAATCTAAATCAATTCGAAACTCACCCGAGTCCCTCGTGCCCCACATAAAAAATACACACAAGTATAACATCACATAGGAACATGCTTGCAAATTCAAAATATAAAAATAAAATCCATAACCACAAATCTAACACCAAAATGAATGCAAACCTTAAAATTCAAGAACAACAATATACACAACCAAGCGTTTGATTCCGACCAAACAAACTCGAAATGAGACTAAACTTTGAAAACAAGATCCAAATGACAAGAAGAACATATTCCCTATCTTGGAACAACCATCTAATCCTGATAGCCTCAAAGTCAACTCATGGTTAATATTTTAAAATTTCTAAGCATTCAAATTGCCAACTATTGGCAAAAAGAGCCAAATCATCCTAGAAACCTCCAAATCCAAATCCCAGAATATGCCTAATTCCAACATCACCATATGAATCTATTGAACTATCAAAACACAAATCCAAGGTCGCTAATACAAAATTCAAATATTTGTCAACTCTTATAACTTAAAGTTCCGGCAATGGAACTAAGTCTTCCAATTTACTCCAAAAACTTCCAGAACAAAACCAACTATCCCTGCAAGTTGCAAAACAACAACTAAGCACAGGAGATGCATCAAATAGGGGAACGAGTCCCAAATACACAAAAATACCGATCGGATTATTACAGTGTCGCTTTCTCGGGTCATGTTGTTTCTAGCGAGGGATTATAGGTTGATCCTCAGAAGGTAACAACTGTGAAGAATTGGCCAAGACCTAGGAATCTGATAGAGATTCACATTTTCTTATGCTTAGCTTGGTATTACATGAGGTTCATGGAGGGATTTTCATTTCACGCCTCTCCGTTGACCAAATTGACACAAAAGGCAACTAAATTCCAATGGTCAGATACTTGTGAAAGGAGATTCCAAAAGTTGAAGTCGAGGTTGACCGCGGCTCCTATGTTGACCTTACTGGAAGGTATGGATGGGTTTATTATATATAGTTATGCTTCGATGGTTGGACATCAGTGTGTATTAATACAACATGGCAAAGTGGTTGCTATTCTTTAAGGCAACTCAATAACCATGAGAAGAATTATCCAACTCATGACTTAGATCTTGTGATAGGGGTGTTTGCATTGAAGATATGGTGTCATAATCTGTATGGAGTCCATGTGGAAATATTCACGAACAATAAGAATCTTCAATATATCTTCAAGCAGAAAGAGTTGAATTTGAGGCAAAGGATATGGCTTGAAATACGTAAAGACTACGATATCGGCATTCTCTATCATCCAGGGAATGTTAATGTGGTGACAGATGCCCTTGGCAGGAAATAAATGTATATGTTTGCTCACTTTGAGGCACAACAAAGGCCGATAGCGTAGGGCATACATCAGTTGCCTAATTCCGTGTTCTGGCTTGCAAACGCTAGCGAAAGTAGGGTACAACAACAACAACAACAACCCAGTAAGATCCCACAAGTAAGGTATGGGGAGGGTAGTGCGTATGCAGACCTGACCACTATCCGAGAGGGTAGAGAGGTTGTTTCTGAAAAACTCTCAGCTCAAGACAAAGAAAAGAAACACTATATCAGTACCATCAACAGAAAAATTAAGAAACACTGACAGCAACATATGAGCGAAAGTAGGGTGATTGTGCAAAATAGAGATGACTCATGACTGGTAGTGTAAGTTAAGGAGAAGCAGTACGACAACCCATTCTTGGAACAATTGAACGAGGGAATTCATAAACACAAGACCATGGATTTTTCTCTTGCCATGAATTGTGGGTAGGTGCCTAAATTCCCAGCAAGTAAAAGCCATGCACCTGGTGGTTTGGCACAAAATATATAAATTCTTATGTGAAAGTGGGAGATGATCAACATAGACTTTGTAGTAGGTTTACCTCACACACCTCGTATGTACGACTCAATTTGGGTCTTTGTCGCTCGACTCACAAAGTCAGCACATATCATTCCTATTAAGGCCACTGACACAGTGAAATACTATTCTCCGTTGTATATCAAGGAGATATTTAGATTGCATGGCACTCCAATTACATCATCTCGGATAGAGGGCGCAGTTCACCGCTAAATTTGCATAAATTTCAGCAAGATTGGGGTACTCAAGTGAATCTTAGAACAACTTTCCATCCACTGATTGACGGGCAAGCCGAGTGTACTTTACAAACACCTAAGGATTGCGTGCATGTGTTCTTGACTTCAAGGGAAGCTGGGATGATCATTTGCCGCTCATTGAATTTGCCTATAACAATAGCTACCATGAAATCATTGAAATAGCATCCTTCGAGGCTCTATATGGTAGGTCAGACCTTGTGAATCAAGAAATGGAAAAGTTCAAGATCATTAAGAAGCAGTTGAAAACCGCTCTAAGTCGCCAGATGTCTTATTCGGATATACGACACATATATTTAGTGTTCAAAGTGGATGATCAGGTGTTCTTGAATGTTTTCCCCATGTAAGGCATAATGTGATTTGGGAAGAATGGAAAACTAAACCTAAGGTACATTGGACCTTATAGAATCTTGCATCCTGTATTTCACGTGTTTATGTTGAAAAAAGTGGTTGGTGATTGGTTGCTCATTATCTCTATGAAGTTTATTAAAGTTAATGATAGCTTGACCTATGAAGAGGTTCCTATCGCCATCCTTTATAGATAAGTTTGTATGTTGAGAAATAAGGAGATTGTCTCCGTCAAAGTGATATGGTGAAACCAACAAGTTGAAGAGGACATCTGGGAAGCGGAGCAAGTTATGAAGAAACGATATCCCCATTTGTTTGTAAAGCCAGTTGACCATGTTTATGAAATATTAGAAATTTCTTTCCCATGCACTGTGTTTTGAATTTATAAAGATTATGCTATTGTGTTCTTAATGGTTATACAATGCATATATTGACATGATTAATGTTTCCCGATGTACCTAATGCTTTGTTAGGTTATGATATGTGTTTGAGTGATGAACCAAGTCATGCTTGATATCTATAGCAGACTCTAACCCTCATTTGAGGATAAATGATCCTAAGCGTGGGAGAATATTTGGTCCCATAAAAGTCCGCTCGGGATATAAGGTTTTATATTTACAAAGTAATGCTAATATGCTCGGAAGGTTGTAGGATAAGTTTCGGCTTGCAAGCTGGCCACGGTACAAATTTGTAGAATGCAATACATTGCAAAGTAGGAAGAAGAATTGGCATGAGAGGGAAATTCCTTGGTCAATTATGTGGACCGTGAATCAGTTCCATTGATCATAGAATCATCGCGAATAGGGGCAGAAGCAAAATAAATTCGAGGGTTCTTTTGTGGTGGGTTATGCGGACTACATAGCTATTTCGCGAACTGTAGAGCCAACGTGAAATTGGTTAGTCCAGCTAGGAAAATTTTATAAGGAGATTTTGCAGTCCAATGTTCAGACCGTGGAACTTTTATGAAGACCATAGATTAACCTCACATGTGTCCAGTTCCATTTCAAAACCAGGAGGACTTTTTCGCGGTCCATTTTGCAGATAGCAAAAGCATTTCCACGATCCATTCCGTGATTGCAAATTAGCCTTGGAGGGATATTTTTTGAAAATTCCTCACTGGATTATATTATAATAAAATGCCTAAGGGGATTATTATAGAAGGAAAATCAGATTTATATGAAGGATAGAACACTCTAGAGAGAGAGGGAGGGAGAAGCTCCATACTTTTCTACACTTCAGTTGCTTCCCATTTAATTATTATTCAAGGGAAGAAGTCACACGGCCTTCTAGTAACAAGGTAAAATTTCACCCCTAGCTCACACGAAATGTTCAATAATGACATTATGGGAAGGATTTTATTGTAGGAGCTTATGGGACGGTGATTAAAAGCCATGAGCTCTCAATCTTGAAATTGGATATTTTTGAAGAATAGCAAATGGGTTTTGTGGGATAGGAATAAATTGTTTGGCATGCATGTGCCAATGGAGGTTGAAGATTACCTAATGATGATTGTAGATAAATTGATGGTATGAGAATAGATTGTAGGGTGAAGAAATTCTATTGTAGGAGGTTGTAGACAAGTACGCACCCTAAGTGTTTGATAATATACCTAAATAGCCTAAAGCATGGAAATTCTTACTAATAATGGTCCAATTGAATTTGTTGATGTAGATTGAAGTATTAGGAGAAGTGGAATATAGTAGGGATCCTAAGGGAAGCTTGATTAAAGTATGTTTTTGCTAAACTCCTTTTGTAGAATTGTATTTCATGACCTCCTTATTAACTCCAAGTATGGTTTGTTCAAGTTACTATTTCTATTATTTTCAAATGCGTCAAACGAATGATTTATCAAGTGCTTATGAATTAAATTCATAAGTAAAATGAAATCTCTATGCTCTCCTTTTTTGAAATACTTTTATGTGTTTTAAGCTCTTATGTATTCGAAGCTATGATGAAATGTGGCCATTTTGCCAATATGAGTATGATGATGTAGGTCCCAGGAGACAAATAAAAAAAGGTTTTATGAAATGCATTAAATGAAATGTTTTAGGGAGTATTGTTATGTAACCGAGAAGGTATAGGTTGTAAAGGCCCATACCCAAAACTACACATGCCGGTGAAGGAGTCGATTAGGGATAAGTACCCTTCACACCATGATTAGATAATGCCCTATTATTAGGATGATTGTATTGCATTTCTAGCTTAAACACGTCTATCCACACGAAATTATGGTGAGACAATTTAGTGCATCGGCCCGAGATCAGACATCTTGATGCGCACATAGTGGCTATATGTTTCTATGTATGTAAATAATGATCACCCAACTAAAAATGTTAAAGTTTATTTGAAAATTTTACAAATGTTACCTTTTTTTCTTATGTTTTAATTAGTATTTTAAAAACTACTGATTTTCTCCCTATGCTCATGTTTCCTCTCCTTATGTTAACATTCAATTACATGTGAGGGTACTTAGCTTTGCATACTAGTACTATTCAATATGTACTCACGTCCCTTTTGCCGAAAACGCTACATCTTTAATGGATGCAGGTGGTACATCAGAATCGGCAAGTTCTCGATAGGGGCGTACCCTCTCTTTAGCTGATTTGGGTGAACCCTACTCTATATCAGGGCCTTTAAGTTGTATTTTATGCTTTTACATTATTTTTGAGGTATATCCGGGGCCTTGGACCTAGAACTTCAAGTTGTGAATGAAGATCCAGAGGTCTTTCCTGATGAGCTTCATAGGATTCCACCAGACAGGGAGATTGATTTTGTGTTCGACGTGTTGCTAGGCACGCAGCCTATATCGATTCTACCCAATAGAATGGCTCCGGTAGAATTGAAGGAATTGAACGAGCAATTGAAGGATTTGCTAGAGAAGGGTTTTATATGACCGATTGTGTCTCTTTAGGGCGCACCGTTTCACTTTGTAAGAAAGAAGTATGGGTCATTAAGGATATATATCGATTATCGGCAGCTCACCAAGGTCACAATCAAGAATAAGTACCTGTTGCCAAGGATAAATGACTTGTTTGATCAGTTGCAAGTTGTTAATTACTTCTCCAAGATTGATTTAAGATTGGGGTATCACCATTGAAGATTAGGGAGCAGTGTATTCCGAAAATAGCTTTCAGGACTCGGTATGGGCACTTCAAATTTCTGGTGATGTCATTCAGGCTAACAAATACCCCAGCAGCTTTTATGGATATTATGAATCGAATCTTCAAGCCTTTCCTCAACTTTTTTGTGATAGTGTTCGTTGACGAAATCCTTGTATATTCACGAAATCGAGAGGACCATGTTGATCATCTCAGGGCAGTTCTGCAGACTCTGTATCAGTACAAGTTCTATTTGAAGTTTTCTAAATGAGAATTTTGCTGGTGTTTGTAAATATTTTGGGTCGTGTTGTCTCTGGTGAGGTAATCAAGGTTGAACCTTAAATGATTGCAGCAGTGAAGAATTGACCTTGACCTACAACTCTTACAGAGATTCACAGGTTTTTGGGCTTCGCTGGGGTTTATAGAAGATTTGTGGAGGGGTTTTCTTCTCTTGACTCTCCATTGACTATATTGACACAGAAGGCAACTAAATTCCAATGGTCAGATGCTTATGAAAAGTGTTTTGACTACGACACCGATGTTGACTACCACATCATGGCCAGGTGCTTATGGAGTTGAAATGGTTGACTACGACACTGGTGTTGACTCTACCGAAGGGTAAGTATGGGTTTGTTGTGTATTATAATGCTTCAAGGGTCGGACATGGGTGTGTATTAATGCAACATGGCAAGGTGATCTCGCTTATGTTTGTAGGACACGCAAAATCCATAAGAAGAATTATCCAACACACGACTTAGAGTTTGCGGCGTTTATTTTTGTATTGAAGATTTGGTGTCATTATTTGTATGGGGTCCACGTGGAAATATTCACGGACCACAAGAATCATCAATAGATTGTCAAGCAGAAGGAGTTGAATCTAAGGCAAAGGACATTGCTTGAGTTACTCAAGGACTACGACATCGATATTCTATATCATTTGAGGAAGGATAATATTGTCGCAGATGCTTTTAGCCGGAAATAAATGGGCGGTTTGGGTCACTTGGAGGCATACCAAAGGCCATTGGTAGGGGTAGTTCACCAGTTGGCTAGTTTGGGAGTTCAGCTTATGGACTCTTACGAAGTGGGGTGGTTGTGCAAAATAGGGCTGAATCATCACTTGTAGTGGAAGTCAAGGAGAAACAGTATATGACCCATTGCTGGAGCAGCTGAATGAGGGAATTCATAAATACTAAACCACAGCTTTTTCTCTTGGCATGAATGATGGTTCACTCAGGTACCAAGGGCGATTATATGTTTCGCATGTTGACGGTCTCTGGGACAGAATCATGACTGAGGCTCATAGTTCCAGGTGTTCCGTACACCTCGGCTCTATGAAGATGTATCATGACCTCAAGGAGATCTACTTGTGGAATGACATGAAGAGAGATATAGCAGACTTTGTGGCAAGATGTCCAAACTGTCAGCAAGTGAAGGTCGAGCACCAAAGGCCCAGTGGTTTTGTGTAGAATATAGAGATTCCAATGTGAAAATGGGAGATGATCAATATGGACTTCGTGCTTTATCTACCTTGCACGTCTTGTAAGTTTGACTCAATTTGGGTGATTGTGGATCGACTCACGAAATCAGCACACTTCTTACATGTTAAGACAGCCGACATAGCAGAACGTTATGCTCAATTGTATGTCAAGGAGATCATTAGGTTGCATGCCACTCCGCTTTATATCATCTCAGATCAAGGGGCATAGTTCACCGCTAACTTTTAGCAAACATTTCAGCAATGTTTGGGTACTCAGGTAAATCTTAATATAGTTTTCCATCCATAGACCGATGGGAAAGCAGAGTGGACCATTCAGACACTTGAGTATATGTTGCGTGCTTGTGTACATGACTTCAAGGGTACCTGAGAAGATCATTTGACCCTCGTAGTATTAGTTATCATGCTATCATTCAGATAGCACCGTTCAAATCTTTATATGAAAGGATATATAGATCTCACATTGGTTGGTTCGAAGATGGGGAAGCAAAGTTGATAGGTCCAGACCTGATGCATCAGGCTATGGAGAAGGGCAAAATCATTAAGGAACGATTGAAAATAACTCAGAGTCGCGAGAAGTCCTATTCGGATATGCGTCATAGAGATTTGGATTTTAAAGAGGATGATTGGGTGTTCTTGATAGTTTCTCCCATGAAGGGCATAATGCAGTTTGGGGAAAAAGAAAAATTGAGTCCGAGGTATATCAGACCATACAAAATGTTGTAGAGGGTTGGTCAAGTGGCTTATGAGCTCAAGTTACCTCCAGAGATGTCTTTAGTGCACCTAGTTTTTCATGTATCTATGTTTAAGAAGGTGGTTGGAGACCCATCACTCATTATTCAAGTAGAGACTACTGAAGTTAATGATGAATTGACTTATGAGAGATTTTAGTTGCCATCCTTGATATACAAGTTCAAAAGTGGAGGAACAGAGAGATTGCCTATGTGAAAGTTCTATGGCGAAACCAACAAGTTGAAAAGGCCACCACGGATGCTAAGGATGATATGAAGAATAAATACCCTCACTTGTTTTTGTAACCATGTTGATGTGTTTTAAAAGAATGTTAGGAGCTTACTTTCTATATATTATATTCAACTTGTACGGTTTATGTTAAGATGCTCTTGTATGGTAATGTAATTTCTACGAGATTATGGTCAATATTGTTTTCATCCCATGTGACATCAGTTGGGTTATGAATATGTTGTTAGGATTGATTTATGGGGCTCTCTGGAATGTGGATACGCCCAAATACAGAGAAAACTCTGCCAAAATTTATGGAAATCTGGGGAATTAGTCAAATATGGAACTTGGGAAGTGCTAATGAAAAGTTAAGTTTTGTTGGGAATTTCAGGTAGATTCTATTACTCATTCGAGGACGAATGGTCATAAAATAAGTAGTCAATAAGGCCCAGTAAAAGTATGCATATGAGTTTGGAGGGCTATTCCGCGGTCCATTACGCGGCCGCATATTCATTTTGCAATCGCACATTGGACTGCATTTCAGCATGGGAAATTTTTTGAGGATATTTCACGGTACGTTTCTCGGCCGCAGACTTGACCAGGCCAGCCCAGTTTAGGAGAGCCATTTCTTGGACTACATACCTATTTCGAGGTCGCATATGCGACTGCAGACCCGGCTCGGAGTGTTAAGATTTGGGAAATTTTATCCGACCCCATTTTTATAAAAATACCTTGGGGTTATTTTAGAAGGCTTCAACGGTTGTTTTACAAATAGAGGGTATTTTATAGAGAGAGAGGAAGAAGCTCCAACCATTTAGCTCATCAATCCTTTTCCAATTTTGAAGATTCAAGGAAACCACTCACTAGGCCACTAATTATCGGAGTAAGTCTTTGTCCCAAGCTTTCATGCAAGTTTGTTATGGTTAAAAGTATGTTGTGGAGTAGGATATAAGCCATGCATGTGCCGATAATGTTGATCAACGTAAATTAATTAAGTAGTTAGGAAATTGGGCGTAGGGTGAAGGAATTCTATCTTACAAACATGTAATCGAACTTGCACACTTAGTGTTGATGAAATGCCAATGATGGTTAAGTCTAAGAGTACCCTCATAATGAATATTCAATTTGATCATTTTTTCTATAGATTGAAGTTGCTAATAGTAGGGGGGGATGTGTAGTGATTATATGAGAGCTCAATCGATGTATGTTGGCTAAACTCTTTCTGTAGACTCGGATTCCATGAAATTTTTGTAATCTTTGGTTATGGTTTGATAAATTTCATTATTCAATCATTACGGTTTAATTCTATGGTTTGATTATCCAAAAGCTTATGATTTGATTCATGTTCCAATTGCAAATTGCTATGGTCCACTTTTATGCTTATTCCCAATGTGTTTTGAACTCTTTCATGCTTATGAGTTGAAATTATGATTTTTTTCTCAATGTTTCAGATGTCCTTAAATGTTTTAAGAATATCCTTGAAAAGTAATGAAAGAAGGAAAGTATGAATTATAAAATGCAGCTTCCGTGCCAAGAAAGAAGATTTACATGTGTGGCTAAAAGTGCAAATGAAATGAAATATATTATGAAGGGAAATGAGCTGAATATTCTTATATATACATTTTTGGGAGTATCGTTAGGTCACCGAGGAAGGGTGGGTTGAAATGACCTATATCCAAAACTACACCTACCGGTGTATGAGTGATTGAAGGATAAAATCCCATGATAATGTGTTGGAATTATTCCCCTTAATTGGCAAGAGATGATAGCTAGAAAGGACCTTGTAGACCCACACGACATTATTGTGAGATGGCTTAGATGATCGTGCGGTGATCGGACATCATGCCGCACACATGGTGGTGGTGTTGTGTATCTATGTCTACCCGCACACATTAGAGTGAGACGACTTAGCCGATCGGACGGAGATCAAACTCCATGACATATGCATGGTGGTGTGTCGGTACTAAATATCCCCAAATTAAAATATTAATATTTACTTAAAGATTCACCTTGCTCTTCACTTGGCATTTTAATATTATTTGAGTTTCTCATTGATCTCATATTTCTCTCCTTTTATGTTAGTACTCTATTACATGAGAGAGTATTTAGCTTTATATACTAGTACTATTCCATATGTACTAACGTCCATTTTTCCGGAGATGTTGTATTTTTAATAGATGCAGGTGATTCCACAACAGGCGGCAACGATCATTGATAGCAATGCACCTTGTCCTCAGCTGACTTGGTGAGCCCGACTTATTATCGGGGCCTTGTGTTTTTTGATCCTTGCACATAATATTTTGAGGTATAGCTGTGGCCTTATCACCAGAACTTTCATACTACTCTTTTATTCTGTTTAGAGTCTCTATAGACATAGTTGTGTATTAATTTGCGAAATAGACTATAAATGTTGTTATCGGCAATTTTTGTAACATTGTTCTCCTCCATGACATCTACTTCATCACTCCGTGGAGTATTTATATTTTCTACCATTTTATCTGACCTATTCGTTGTTAGAGATCCTGTAATATTTGTTTAGGGAGCCCCATTATTCATTGTGATTTGGTCTTCCCAACGGACCTTCCTACTAATTCTTGGGTGATCTCCTTATTTACTGCTTCTTTGTTCCCAACTTATTTAGGAATAAGCTCTTTTTCTCAAGCTGTTTTCTTGATCAGAATGGAAATGACATTAGTTTTTATATTCCCATCCTCTATTGATACACATTCCTTGCTTCACATGTAATAATCCCCTCTTTACTAGAGTCACCAATCCCAGTAATATTAGAAAAATTTCTCAATGGCATATCATCAGTTTTAGCCTCTTCTTCATGGTTCAACACCACAAAGGAGTTACTGGTCTTCACCAATATTTCATTACCCTTTTAATTCTTAACTGCCAATTGATTCACATATTCTTCCTCTATAACATATCCACTCTTATCTCTTTTATATATATATTTGTTCTCCTTTGCGCCCACTCTTGCCTATCTTGGTTAAAAATAGGTTTCCCAAGTACTCTCCCGCTTGATAGGAATGTAGTATGTCAAAACAAAAAATTCCATCTTCGAACGTGATTGCTCCTAGTCGTACTTGCTAAGCAAGCCAACTAACAATCAATAAATATAGTCTAGATTCCTTTAATTAGCATAGTCATATGATACATGAAGACAAGAATAATATCAAAATTGTAAAATATATTATATAGTCATAACATGGCCCGAACACGACCAAAATAGTACAACCCCAAGGACTAGTTGGTACAAGTAGACGAACAACTACCTAATAAGTACAAGTCTAAATCAATGATAACAATTGTCTGAAATAGCATAATAGATAGAAAATGGTAAAAGGATAGAGATTCGGACACTGCAAAATAAATCCATGGACTACAACTTATCCTAAGTCTCTGAGTGAATGCCTAGGCTCAACAATAGGTTGTGCTAGTACCCACCTGAGGACTTGCATAAAAAGGTGATTAGAAGAATAGTATGAGTACACTACAATCAGCATCCAACAAGTATTAAGTCTAACCTAGAAGATGTAGTGGTGAGGCGATGGGCATCAATATACATACAACACAGATATACAAAAAGATCTTAGAAATGAAACATTAAATAATCTCATGAATAACAAGTATCAAAGATATCAACACTCGAAAGGTATAAAGTATGTTTCTCCAATTCAAGAGATAATCATAATGCTGAACAGATATACTAATTTAAAGATGGCATGCTTCAACTAACGGAGTCGAGTCTCACAATTAGCATATATGGATGTCATGAAACAATTAGCATCTAAATGAATACTCATAATGAGTCAAGGATATCTATGCATGCTCAAACTCTATCCCTTACCATCACCAATGCACGATCCATGTGCCACGATACATAATCCGTGTATCACTGTAACTTGATACCAAATCCATATATCGACTCGATACACAATCCATATATCAACCACACTCACAGGGCCCAAAGTAATATGAGTAATCACCTGACTCTAGAGGGACGAATCCTTATCAAAGCGCAAAAAGGATCTTGATAGCTCACTTATAATAACATATCCATTTATCTTATCCATGTTCCATAACTGTATTTCATCCTCATGACCTTACCTTTCGTTCCACAAATCTCAGTCAAAATCAAGTATCCATGTACAAATATACATGCATATGCTCAAGAATTATTATATAAAAGATGCATAAGGAATTAATAATAATTATGCATATATGTGCTCATAGAATTTCTATATGACATGGATAATTCAAGCAATTCAACATATCAAGAATAAACTTTCATGCCTTCATAAATAATAAATAATCTAGGCATGATCTTTAACATGAATAATAGAGCGGACGAAATTATATAAGCCTAATAAATCATGAATCAAAATAAGCACATAATGAAAACTAGACATAAAGTTTACGACCTGACCGGTTGTTCAGAGCATTTGCATTTATTTCGGTGGCTTGAGATCATCAATAGCATCATATAGTATACTATGACTTGCGTGTATCATCCTTTTTCGTATTCGAGGTGTTCGGAATTGATTTGGAATACTAATTTTTAAATAAGAAGCTTTAAGTTGGAAGAGTTGACCAAATTTAACTTTTATGTATTGGATCTCGGAACGAAGTTTTTATTATTATGTTCGGTCTGGATGATGATTTTTGACTTGGGCGTATGCTCGAATTTGCATTTAAATGTTTCTACAAGGTTTTGGCACTATTCAGCAAAAATTATTAATTTGAAGATTTGGAATATTCATAAGTTTGACCGATAGTTGATTTTGCTTTTATCGGGTTCAACTTATTGTTCAGGGGGTTGGAATAAGCCCTTTATGTTATTTGAAACTTGTGTGCAAATTTTGAGGTCATTCCGAGTTGATTTGATATGACTCGGCACAAGTTTTGGAAGTTGAAAGTTAAAAAATTCATTACGTTTGATTTGATATGCGATTCATGGTTTTAATATTTTATTGGGTAATTTGAGGCCTTAAATAGGTTCGAGTTATGTTTTGGGACTTGTTGGTGTGTTCGGACCGTGTCCTGAAGGGCTCAGTGAGTTTAAGGGTGGTTTCGAACGAATTCGAAGTTTCATGCATTGCTGGTGTTCTGTTGATTTCTAGTGTTTCGGTTCTTCTTCGTAATTGCAAAGATGAGGCCACAATCTTGTAGTGTATTATGGGAGCTGGGTGATTTTCTTCATCGCATTTGTGAAAGGATGATCACGTCCACATAGCATTGAGACCTGGGCACCGCGTTCGCAGTGTTGTGTCCCATTCACGTATCAGCGAGGGAGCTGGAGGTTTTGTTCATCGTGTTTGTACAAGAGGACGCATTTGCGAAGGTTTAGCATTGGTGTTCACCGCATTTGTGAGGTTTATGTTGCAAATGCGTAGAATAATTTTGAGGCAGTGTATTTTGTTCATCGCTAACGCGAGGTTTTTTCCTCGTTCGCGAAGGGTATCCCTATTTAGTGATTATAACGTACTCTATTTTGAAGGTTTTGGTCAATCTATCACATTTTGAGTTATGGAGCTCAGGTTTGGGTGATTATGGAGGAGAATTTTACCACATAGATTGGAGTAAGTATTTTTGACTCGGATTTGATTATATTACATGATTCCATCTTCAATTTTGGCATCTAATTTATGATACTAAAAGAGAAATTTGGGTTTTTTTTGTCTAAACATTTCAAAAGTAAATAATTGGATTTTGAATATTGATTCGAAGTCTGATTTGAGTGAAATTAGTATGGTTAGACTCATATTCGAATGGGTTGTCAGAATTTATATGTTTTGTCGGGTTCCGAGGTGCAGTCTTGGGTTGACATTTTTCGTTGACTTTGAGTATTTGATTAAATATTTGGCCTTTATCACTTGGGTTTGTTTTATATGGAATTATTTGAGGTTTCTGAGTTTGTTTTGGCTAGCTTCGAGCTATTCGGAGGTTGATTTGTGCGGGATGGTCCTAGAGTGTTATTTGTCTTGCTCGGTATTTATTTTGGCTTGCTTGAGGTAAGTATCTTACCTAAACTTGGTTGAGGTACTAGTTGCCTAAATTTTTCGTGATAGCTACGTGCTATGGGTGGCGTACATGAGCGGGGTTGAGGCCATGTGCATGCATCAGGGTACTTATTCATGCTCGAGGTAGTGTTTAGGCTATGATATGCCTTGAATTGATTACTAAGCTTCGTACTGTGATGTTTCTTAGATTTGTACCCATTTTGTGAGTTATTCTAGCAATGTTGAGGCTACATAGAGGTTAAATCACCTAATTGAACTTGATAATTTCTACTTCCATTATGTAATTCCTGATTTGCGCTATCATAGAACACATTGAACATACCTACACCTTAACATGTCTCTTATACCAGTCATGGAGTATGAAATATGTTATTCTTTGATTATGTACATATGTGCAGTTGATATATGATTTTTGTGTGTTATGGTTTGTACTGGAAGCCTGTGACCACGCCGGGCAGATTATGATATTAACCATGTGACTACGGCAGGTGTATCTTGATATTGAGCATGTGACCGCGTTGGGCGCATAGGGATTTGTAGCCTGTGACCATGCGAGGCAGATTGTGATATTGAACATGTGACCATACCGGGTAGATCATGATTAATGGCACATTAGCTATCTTTGCGTTTGATATTATTAGCAGGTGAGTTGTCCGTGGAACACGTGTGTGGTCCGTGCGGATCTAAATATTGATACTATAGCACGAGAGTCATTCGTGCGGTTGATACTTTTTAGCACATGAGTTATCTGTGCAACACGTGAGTTGTCCGTGCAGTGTGTGGATATGGATCCAACCCCCCTAGGGTCACCAGCTCATGTTTCTCTCTTGATTGTTTGCACATGGATTGTGAGAAACCAATGGGCTTGTGGTTGATGTGAGTTCTGTGAGAGCTGGTTAATTCTTTGGTTTGGTTACAAATATTCTGATGTGGGCCTGAGAGCCGTGATGAGATTTCCATTGGGATCGGGTATTGCGTCGCAATGGAATGACATTTGATTATTGCATTTTCTTCTTTACATGCAATACTCCTTGACTATTTACCTAATGTTTTTGCATATCTTTCCTATAAGTTGGATTATTGACTAAACAGGGTACATTAAGGAAATTTTGTGTGCACTAAAATGGTCTTATCTGAATTTTCATGATTTTATCATATTACTGTTCTATACTTGTTGGAATTTATGAACTCTACAGGTGACTGGTGAGTATCATTTATAATTCTTGCATCTATTACCTCGCCGAGGGTAGTTATGATACTTATTTAATGCATGGAGTCGGTTGTACTCATACTATACTACTGCACCATACATGGAGATCTTGGAGCTGATGCTGCTGATTATGGCGGGAGCTAGAATTGTAGACGTACCTAATTTCTGGACATAGCTACCACTTGTCCTTGGTAGTTTTAGATTTGTAATATATTATGTACATTTCAAACATATGTTGTATTGATTTCATACCAGCTTTGTAAATCTAAATCTAAGTGGCTCATGACTTGTACTACCAGTGCTTGGGTTGTTATACAGAGATTAAGATATTTCTCTTATTAATTCATATTTTTCTCATTTGAATTGTGTTTATTATTATTTGTCTTACCTAGTGGGTAGGGTTAGGTGCCATAACGACTAGTTGAATTATGGGTTATGACAAGTTAGTATCAGAGCTCATGGTTTATAAGTTCTACGAGTCCTGAACAAGTGTCTAGTGGAGTCTGGCAGATCGGTATGATGACGTACATACCTATATTCGAGAGGCTATAGGGCATGTAAGAAAAATTTCCCATCTTTCCTTCTTTATCGTGTGACATTGATTCAGCTTAAAGCGCATCTCTTTAAATTCCATCAACTCCCCGTATGTTATGTTAGCGCTCAGTATCAGTTTTATGTTGTCGTCTTGTAATGTCATGGGTGAGGTGCGAGATGTGTTCTTTGTACTGTGGAGTTAGCCTAGTCTGAAGGACTCGAGGTCAGGTTCAGACCACAATTTGGGCTCGGTAGTTCCAGTTGTGTGAGTATGTGCTTATGGACTCATATGTCCAGTAGCTTACCTAGGAGGCAGATAAATGACTTAGTGAGGGGTTGGATGGCTATATCATGACTATGATGTGACTGCGGGTTGTGTTCATATGGCTATATAAAGTTACATGGGTATTTCATGTTGTTCATTTTTTTAGATGAAGTAGATTCTTATGTTTTGTTGATGAGTTTATGTTTTGTTGACGAGTTTAGACTTAGAAGGATTTAACGATCACATTGTGGTTGCGACAAGGATGAGGTCGTGGAGAGATGCTAATTTGAGGCTAAGCAGGTAGGTTATCACCTGCGGGGTAATCTTTGAATGCATGATTATCATGATGTTATGTAGAGAGTTACTTTATACCTATGGGTTATATGTGTTGCAACTTGAGTTAGATGGCTTGAGGAAATTGGCTTAACTGTCACAAGGATGAATGTGGGGGTAACAGATGATTTGAGAAATTTTATGATTTGTGCTACGTGAGTTTGTGAAGGACACACTTGAATTGCAGTGCGAGATCATGGTAGTTATGGGTTATGAGTATTGTGGATTATCAGTTGTTATGTTCTGTGGCTTCGAGCCAAGTGGGGGAGAATGCTATCGACGATCAGGTTGCATGATTTTGTGTTGTATTGGTTTCGGTCTAATGCGTATTTGAGGATAGATTATGACTTGCAGATGATGGTTTTGAGGATGACTTGGGCAAGGATATTTCCGGATGTGTGATGTATTGCACTTTACGAATAAATGGAAACCTTGAAATGATTTGGGCTTGTTAGTCGTGATTGATGTAATGTGCGAAGAAAAGTGAGTCACTCGGTTGAGTTAAGGTGAGGTTACTTCTTTGGGTGTTTGTGTGCTAATGGAGCACAGGTCGTTCAACTCGTTTGGGCGGTGCATTTGAGATTAGAATAGGGTGGATGACTCTCGAGAAGGTTCTAATGTGTTCAAGATTCATATGTGGTAGTTGAGGAATTTCCTTAAATGGCTAAGATATTAGATTTGCAATGGATGGTATCAGGACTCACGGTATTGCTGTATCATTATTGATTCTACATTTCAGTATTTGAGAGGTTATAGAAATAGTTTCAGATTCATAGAAGGTCTCTTCAAAGTGGGCATTTTGGTTGCGATATTATTGAATGCTTAAAAGGGAATACAGTGGTTTATGGGATTTAGGATGACGTCTCTTAATTTTCTACAGTATCCGGCTCGAAATCCTTGATCTTATGTGCATTTCCCTGTGGAATATTATTGTTTGGGTACGATTAGACAACTATCGATATCGTGGTTTCATGCTAGTATCTCTTGTAGTGAGCTTTGATCAAGGATCATGGTGTATTGGCAAGGAGAAGTGTTAATTTAAAGGTAATTCAGAAGGAACTCAAAGAAATGGACAATTTGGTAGTAGGTTGGATCAACATGGTAATGGGTATGATCGGTTTTTTTGGTTCTAATGATGTGGTGAGGCACTACCGGTGTTTTGTGGCAATACTCTTGCGTTTGACGACCTGCGTGACTTTGTTGAGTTACAGGAATTCAGTTCTGATGGGTTGGTCTTGTGCTAATGGTTTTTGAAGAGTTCTCGATTATTTCTACCACTAATTGAGACGGATGTCACTTACCGGCATGAGGAGTATGTTGTGTGTTATGATTTTATATTGGATAGGAATCAAGTTAAAGGTTTCTGGCTGACAAAATATGCATCATGTTTGTGATTCGGGGTTGATAATGGGGTTCCCATGGTTTTCTATGATGGTATGATATATGCCGTCCAACATTTGTGATTGAGGTTTGCATGTACGAGGTTGCGGTTTCGTTCTAAAGGAAGGACATGAGTTTTTGACAGTATGGATGGTTTTTGATTTTTAGAGGAAGGTTGGCACTGTCTGGTATTACCTAAGAATGGTGCACATTTTAAAAGGCGCATTGTGTTTTGACTTGCAGATGCTTAATTGGTATTACGGTAATCGCTTGGTTGATTGACTGTTGGTGTTCCATATTCTATGTAGCATGGAAGGATTATGGAAGTATTTCTCGTGAGAGTATTGCGTATGAGGGATGTATTAGCCATTGAGTGGTGGATTTGGGATCGGACATGGCGATCTTGTATTATTGTGATTTTGAGACTGGGAGCCTTAGAGGTGGAGTATTCCTTGGTCGTGCACTATGAAGATATGGCCAAAGTTAGACAGCTGATGTTTTGTGTTATGGATAAGTTTCAGTGGGTCCTTGGGAAGGTTATTCACCTATATATGGAGGAAATTGATTTGGAGTCCACTAGTAGGCCTAACGGGAGTGTTTATTATACATCGGGTCAGATTTGTTTACTCAGCACAACTATTGTTGAAGGATGTGTCCTCCATTAGAGCTGATCTTATTCGTGTTCTGATTTGTTCCATGTATTTCTTTTCTATGCAACAATGGGTTGTCAAGCTGTTGATTATTTACATACATGATGTGGTTCTGTTTGGGCCTTGTGGCGAAATTTTAGCGGGATGGCTCTTGGGGTATTGAATGGTTGATTACGCATTGGTTATGGTCTTCTTATTTGTGGAATGATGTTCTATCCATTTATCTAGGGTTATGATACGAACTTCGTGCAGTCGTTGTTGTTATGCATATGGTTTTTGGTTGTAGGCATCATGACTCGAGGTATTCTATGTGGGCCGTTGTTTGGGGTGGTGCACACATCGCAACGAAGTTATGTTGGAATAGGATCCTTTGTGCTCGTTTCGTGTGTTTTGTTTCACCTTTGTTAGGCGGACTCGTGGCAATTCTTCTTGTGGTGATATATGTTGAGTTTGCAAGATTGTTCTCTCATATGATTCTCTTTCCCTTATTGAGTACATTTGAGTTGTTGCTTGTTTGGTGCACGAATTGCACGGTATATGGCTTGATATGTTGCTGGTGTGGTGTGTTGGCCGAGCAGCTCGTACTATATGAGATATGGCTTTGGACCTGAAATTTGTACTATCAAATTTGGAGAAGGTACATTTAGAAGAAGAATATCAGAAGTTAGCTTACAATTTTACATTGGTTCTTGTTGGGCGAGAAAGCTCCACGACTTGTTGATCAGGTGAGTGGTTATGAACTTTTGCATGTTTCCTCTGTCATTGGTAGTGTACAAAGGTTTAGAACAAGGTTTTATTTTGCTGGAGGTTTGTTATCGGTACCGGATTAGTTTGAGCAGTATTGTGGTCCAAAGTTAGTGCTACGAATATTTGAGTTATGTGGTATCACGTGTGATTATTTCATAGGTTGTGGTTATGGCTTGATACAGCTTGTTTAGATTTATACACCGTATACACGTGAGAATCGGGTCTTATAATGGATTCTGGATTTTGGAGATTCGATTCTATGGTTTGTGAATTGAGGTTGAAGTAATGATCTTCAGTTAGGTGGTGTTTTCAGGCTTATAGGGATTGTGGTGACGCGGGATCACCCATGAGTATGTGTATGTTGAGTCTATTTGGTAATTTGATGGTTGTAGAATGACTTTTGGCACCTTCAAGGACGAACGTATGTTTATGTGGGGAGAATGTAACCACCCGACCGGTCATTCTGAGAATTTGCATTCAGTCTGGTGGCTTACGGTGATGAGTACTTCATACGGTGTATTATGACTTGTGTGTGTTGTCGGTTTTGGTATTCGAGGTATTCGGAATTGATTTGGAAGAATGATTCTTAAATATGAAGCTTTAAGTTAGAAGAGATGACCAAGTTTATGTTTTGTGTATTTGACCTTGGATCAATACCCGAATTGACATTTGGTTGTTTCTACAATGTTTTTGCACTATTCGGTGAAAGATTGCAATTTTGATAGAGAGTTGACTTTGGTATTATCGGGTTTGGATTGTTGTTATGGGAGTTGGAATATGTTCGTTATGTCATTTGGAACTTGTTTTCAAAATTTGAGGTCATTCTGAGCTGATTTGATATGATTCGGCACGTGTTTTGGAAATTGAAAGTTTATTAAGTTTGATTTGTGGTGCGATTCATGGTGTTGATGTTGTTATGGTAATTTAAGGCCTCGAGTAGGTTCGTGTTATGTTTTTGGACTTTTTCGTATGTTCAGACGAGGTTTCGAGTGGCTCAGGTGAGTTTCAGGGTGATTTCAGACAATTTGGGAGTTTCATGCATTGCTGGTGTTCTGCTGATTTATGGTGTTTCAGTTTTTCTTCGCGATCGTGAAGAAGAGTCCGCAATCACGTAGTGTATTGTGGGAGCTAGGTGATTTTCTTCATCGCGTTCGTGACTGGATGATCGGCTCCGCGTAGCTTTATGAGGCCTGGGACACCGCGTTCGCAGTGTTGTGTCGCGTTCGCGTATCAGCAAGGGAGCTGGAGGCTTTGTTCATCGCATTTGCGCAGGAGGCAACGCATTAGCCAAGGTCTAGTAGCGGTGTTCACCACGTTTTTAGGGTTTGTACCGCGAACGCGTAGAGTAAGTTTGAGGCATTGTATTTTGTTCATCGCGAACACGAGGTTTCTTCCGCGTTCACGAAGGGTATCCCTGTTCAGTGATTACAAAGTACTCTATTTCGAAGGTTTTGGTCATTTTATCACATTTTGGGTTATATAGATCGGATTTGGGCGATAATTGAAGGGATTTTGACCACATGGATTGTGGTAACTATTTTTGAATTGGATTTTATTATATTACATGAATATCAATTCTGAGTCGGATTTGAGAGAAATTAGTATAGTTGGACTCGTATTCGAATGGGTTGTCAGAATTTATAAGTTTTATCGTGTTCTAATGTGCATGCACGTGTTAACTTTGAGTATTTGATTAAAGAATCGACCTTTATCGCTTGGGTTTGTTTAGTAAGGCATTATTTGTTGTTTTTGAGTTGCTTTTTGTTAGTTTCGAGCCATTCAGAGGATGATTCGCGTGGGGATGGAGTTCCTAAATTGTTTTTTGGCTTTCTCGGTATTTGTTTTAGCTTTCTTGAGGTAAGTATCTTACCTAAACTTGGTTGAGGCACTAGTTGCCTCGATTATTTGTGATAGCTACGTGCTACGGGTGGGGCACATGTGCGGGGTTGAGCCAATGTGCATGCACCTGGGTTTTTATTCATGCTCGAGGTAGTGTTTAGGGTATGATATGCCTGAAATTGATTGCCAAGCTTCGTGATGTCATTATTTCTAATATTTGTACCATGTTGTGAGCTATTTGAGCCATGTTGGAGCTACATAGAGGTAAATCTCGTAATTGAACCAAATAATTGCTTCTTTCGTGATGTAATTTCCAGATTTGTGCTATGATAGCACACTTTGCACATGCCTACACCTTAGATCGTCACTTATACCAGTCCATGAGTATGAAATATGATATTTATTGATCATGTACATGTATTTTTGTATATCTGCTTTCTGTGTATTATGGTTTGGACTAGTAGCCTGTGACCACATTGGGCGCATTGTGATATCGAGTCTGTGACCACGCTAGGCGGATTGTGATATCGATTTTGTGACCACGTCAGGTGGATAGTGACATATAGCTTGTGACCTCAGTAAGAAGATCAAGATTTTTTGCACGTGATTTGTTTGTGCGATTGATACTATTAGCATGTTAGTTGTCCATACAGCACATGAGATTTTGGTGTGGATCTAGATATTGATGCTATAGCATTTGAGTTGTTTGTGCAGCATGTGAGTTTTCCGTACGGTTGCTATTATTAGCACGTGAGTTATCCGTGCAGCACATGGGTTGTCTGTGCAGAGTGTGGATATGGACCCATCCCCCTAGGGTCACCCTCTCATTTTCTCTCTTTATTGTGTACATGCATATTATGAGAAACCGACGGGTTTCTGGTTAATGCGAGCTTTAAGAGAGCTGGTTACTAGTTACTGGTTTGGTTTGGTTATTGAGATTGTGATGTAGGACTAAGAGCCATGATTAGATTTCTATTTGGATCGGGTTGCGCGCCGCAATTGATTGTTATTTGATTATTGCATTTTCTTCTTTACTTGCAATATCCATTGGTTGTTTATCTTATTTATTTACATATCTTCCCTATATGCTAGATTGTTGACTGAACATGGGACGTTAAGGAAAATATATGTGCACCAAGGTGGTGTTATCTGAAGTTTCATGATTTTATCGTATTACTGTTCTATAACCTATTGGAATTTATTAACTCTACAGGTGATTGGCGAGTATCATTTATAATTCTTTCTTCTATTACCTCTCCAAGGTTAGTTACGATATTTATTTAGTATATGGGGTCGATGTACTCATACTGCACTTCTTCACCTTGTGTGCAGATCTTGGAGTTGATGCTGCTGATTATGGCGGGAGTCGGCATTGGAGACGTGCCTGGTTTTCGAACAGATGTTGTATTTATTTGATACCATCTTTGTAAATCTAAGTCTTAGTGGCTCATGACTTATACTACCAGTCCTTGGGTTGTTGCATAGAGATTCAATTATTTCACTTATTGATTCATATTATTCTCATTTGGATTGTGTTTACTCTTATGTGGCTTACCCAATGGGTTGGGTTATCACGACTACTTGGATTACCAGTCGTGACATAAAGTATCTCAATTCTATCTCGATCATGATGTAAACTTGGTAAGGGTATATATGCTCGCCACCCAGTATAAACAGCACCCTCAATCAGTTAAACACGTAGCAATTATATCAAACCTAGGTGGGTTCCCTCTTAAAAAGTTTAGCGAGTAGACTTAACTCCACCCGGAAGCCAAAAATCACAAAAATGCCAAATAGTCAAAAATCTAACTTTAAACGTCTCTAACCTAATCAAATATAACTCAATAATGTCAAAAAAAGTAATAGAAATCAATTATAAACATTAAAGTTTAAATCTTTAATAAAATTCCCAAAATTCAACCCATGACCACACGGTCTAAACCCAAGTCAAGGGGTAGATCTTGACTACCCATAACCCCACAGATCAAAATATGTGATTAGATTCAAAAACCAAGTCCAGATCGACCATCAAATCCCAAAAATTCATCCTCTTAAGTTATAGTCAATCTCAGTGGAAATTACTTGTCCACAAAGTAGTGATGAAAATATCCTCAAAAGTCACCTCTTACAGAGCTCTAAATCTCAAAGAGTGAAAATAAGCAAAACCCTCGAATTATAACATTCTGCAAGTGATTTCCGGTTCTGCAAACATCCTGGTCTCTCATACGACGTTGCTTCTGCGGTATCTCCCTCGCAGATGCGAGCTCCACTTAATCAATCAACCTTCACTTCAGTGCTAAACTGTCAGCTTCTGCGGAGCTGCCTCTACGCTCACCTCTCATAGGTGCACAAGTGTTTCTACGCAGCTACGTTCGCACATGTTGACTCCCAAGCTAAAGCAAATCTTAAATTTTGTGCATGCTTTTCCGCTTCTTCAATTACACATATGCACTACATGGGCTGCTGACCTCGCACCTGCACAAAACCTCCGCAAGTGCGACACACCGGAACCTGTTCTGCCAACATGCAACAAAATAATCCAAAATCAATCCGAATCACACCTGAGCCTCTCGAAACCCCGTTCAATAATACTAGCAAGTCCAACTACCTATTCCAAACTCATATAGAGACCCAAACAATCATATCTACAAATCAAACACCAAAAACCCATCTCTTAACTTCCTAATCTTCCAACTTCGTCGAATACATCCTAATCATGCCTAAACATTCCTGATTCTATCCAAACATCGAACACAACTTCCAAACCTCTATATGAACCTATTTGATGTCCAAAAATAACAATCAGAGTCTGATATCATCAAAGTCAACTCCTTGTCAAACCTACAAACGCTCCAAACCTTTAAATTGACAATTTTTGATAAATAGAGGCAAAACATCCTAGGAACCTCCAAATCTAGACATACGACAAATCCAAAAATCACCATATGAACCGATAGATATAAAAAAAATCATAAATATGAGACCGTCTATTCAAAAGTCTAACCTCCCCAAAGACAACCCTACAACCACTGCAAGTCACAAAATAACAAAGAAGCATACGAAAAACATCAAATAGCGGAACGAGGATCAAATGCACAAAACGATTTGTTGGGTCATTACATTGTCCCCCTCTTAAATAAATGTTTCTCATCGAACGGATTTAGAATCATACCTGGAATTCCAAAAAAATGAGGATATTTGCTCCGCATATTATGTTCGATTTGCCAATTCACTTCCTCGACCGATTGACCTATCCACTGAACCTTCACTAATGCAATCTGTTTTGACCTCAACTTTTGAACCTGTCTATCTAAAGTGTCCATTGGTTCTTCCTCATAAGCCAAATTTTCATCCAGTTACAAAGAACTAAAATCTAACCCATGTGATTGATCTTTATGATACTTCTAAAGCATGGAAACATGAAACACATATAAACTCCTGACAATCTGAGTGGCAAGGCAAGTCCGTAGGCCACCTCACCAACCCTCTCAAACACTTCAAATGGACCAATATACTGAGGTCTAAACTAGACATTATTTCTAAATTTCATCACACCTTCCATAGGTGAAACTCCAAGAAGAAACCACTCACCTTCCGTGAAAGCCACATCACGAACATTCTTATCATCATCACTCTTTTGCATAGACTCAGTTGTACGAAGCCACTCTTGAATCCATTTCCCTTCTCCAAAACATCACTAACCAAATATATACCCAAAAACCTAGCCATGCCCGACTCAAACCTCCCCACCAGAAGTGACACGTCCTACCATGTAATGCCTTATATGTTGCCATCTAGGCAATAGACTTGTAGCTGTTGTTGTAAACAAGCTCTGCTAATGGTATTAACTGATCCTAATGGCCTTCAAAATCTATAACACATGATTTCAATACATCCTCCAAGATTTGAATTAGTCGCTAGGACTGTTCATTAATCTAAGTGTGAAATGCACCGATCAACTCCACTTGCACGCCTAACTCACTCTGAACAGCTCTCCAAAAGTGATATGTAAACTGAGGCCCCTAATCCGAGATGATCGAAACAAGCACACCATGCAGGAGGACAATCTCTCTAATGTAGATCCGAGCCAACTACTTAGTAGTGTAGGAAGTCATGATCGAAATGAAATGCACGGACTTGGTCAGTCTATCTACAATGACCCAAACATTGTCAAATCTCCTCAAAGTTCATGGCAACCCTACCAAAAAATTCATAGTTATACACTCCCACTTCCACTTCGGTATATCTAACCTCTGAAGCAAACCACCTGGTCTCTTATGCTCGTACTTGTCCTATCAAGCACTGTAGCACATACACAACAATGTCCTTCTTCGTCCTTCACCACCAATAATGCTACTTCAAAACATGAAACATCTTCATAGCACTTAGAATAATAGAATATCGTGAACTATGAGCCTCTTCAAAGAATGAACTCCCTTAACATATACGACCCTAAAACCTAAATACCCCATCATCACCAATAGCCACTTCCTTAGCACCACCTTGCAACACCATGTCCTAAGGACAAGCAAATAGGGATCATCATACTGATTGGCCTTGATGCGCTCAAACAAGGACGATTATGAAAAATCATAAGTGCCAACTCTGCTACGCTCTGAGATATCCAATCTCATAAATCTGTTGGCCAATGACTAATCATCCATAGTCAAAGGCATATCTACAACTGGAATAAATTTCAAACTCTATGTACTCTCCACCTTTCTACTAAAGGCCTCTGCTACCATGTTAACCTTCCCCGAATAATACAAGATAATGATATCATAGACCTTTAACAACTTCGCATCTCTGATGCCTCAAATTAAAATATTTTTGCTTGAACAAATGTTGAAGACTTTGATGATACATGTAAACCTCACAAGACATGCCATACAAGTAATGTCTTTAAATCAAGAGTGCATGTACAATAGCTTCTAACTCGAAATCATGTAGCACATAGTTCTTCTAACATAGATTCAATTGGCACGATGCTACCACCCTACATCAACCCACAACCAATATCAACACGTGAAGCATCACAATACACAGTGTAAACCCCCGATCATGAAGGCAATACCAATACTGGAGTAGTAGTCAAAGCAGTCTTAAGCTTCTGAAATCTTCCTAACACTCGTTAGACCATTTGAAAGGAGCGGTCTTCTGAGTCGACATAGTTAATGGGGTTGAAATAGATGAAAACCCCTCAATGGAGTGACGAGAATACCCTGCCAAACCCAACAAATGCCTGATCTCTGTAGCGGTAGAAGGTCTCATCCAACTAAGAACTACCTCAATTTTCTTTATATCCACCTTGATCTTATCACTAGACACAACGTGGCCCAAGAATGCCATTGAGTCCAACCAAAACTCACACTTGGAGGATTTAGCTTATAACTTCCTCTCCCTTAAAATATAGAGCACAATCCTCAAATGATGCTTGTGCTCCTCGGCACTATGAGAAAATATCAAGATATCAACAATGAACACAATGACAAAAGAAGGTTGGAATACACTGTTCATCAAATGCATGAAAGCTGCTATGGCATCGGTCAAACCAAAAGACATCTCCAAAAGCTCATAGTATCCATAACGAGTTCTAAATGCCGTCTTACGTATGTCAGAAGACCTAATATTCGACCTTTGATAACCCGATCTCAATTTAATCTTTGAAAAAACCTTAACACCCTGAAGATGATAAGATAATTCATCAATGCGAGGCAATGAATACTTGTTCTTGATGGTCACCTTATTCAACTACCTATAGTGAATACACATGCTCAAAGAACCATCTTTCTTCTTCAAAAAGAATACTGGTGCAGCCCAAGGTGATACACTAGGCCTAATGAACCACTTATCTAACCACGCTTGCAACTTCTCCTTCAGTTCCTTCCACTCAGCTAGAGTCATGCGATATAGTGGAACGGATATGGGCTGAGTACCCGACACCAAGTCAATACTAAAATAAATATCCCTAGTAGGTGACATGCCTAGTAGGTCTGTAGGAAATACATTCGGGAATTCTCTCACTACTGGAGCTGACTCTACAATAGGAGTATCAACACTAAATTCTCTAACAAAAGCCAGATATGCCAAATACCCCTTCTTAACCATCTATTGATCCGTTGGAAATGAAATCACTCTTTTGGAAGTATGACCTTGAAAACCTCTCCGTCACACCATTGGCAACCTTGGCATAGCCAACATCATAGTCTTAGCATGACAATCAAGAATTGCATAGTACGAAGATAACCAATCCATACTAAGCAGAAAAAGATCAACACTAGTGTCATAACCCCCAACGGTAACCACACAAGGCTGATACATATGATCCACCACAATAGAGCCACCAACTGTTGTAGATACATGTACAGGGATTTCAAGAGAACTACGGGGAAAATCCAAAGGCGATGAAAAGTATGATGATACATAGGAATATGTAGAACACGAATAAAATAATACTGAAGCATCTCTATGACTGACTGCAATAATACCCGTAATGACTACATCAGAAGCCTCCTCCTCGGGTCTAAACAAAAAATGCATAATAGTGTGCCTGACCTGACTGACCTCCTCCTTGAGGATGTCTCCTGACTGCTTGAGCTCCCTCTCTAGCTGGTAGGGCCAGTGGTGTAACAACTGGCTATGGAATCATAGTCTGATAAGCCCATTGTGCTGCGCCTCTACCACACCTGGGGCAATCCTTCTTGGTATGACCTACCTCTCCACACTCAAAACACCCTCGAGCTAAGAATGGCTGCTGAATCTGAGGCTGCCTCTAGTAACTTGAGTACCGACTGAAGAACCCTGGACTAAAGGAGTATGGTAGGAACTATGTGCTAGTAATGCCTTGAATGAAGCCTTAACTGAAGCGCCACAAGCGGGCTGATAAGCTGAATGAACTGACCTGCTAGAATGGCCTCTCCCAGAATAATCCCTACCTCGAGACAAGGTGCCACTGAAACTACTGGAATGTCAGGACCTCTTTTCTCTCATCACAATGCCCTCCCTACTCTGACCCTGAATGTGCCAAGTCATGCGTGCTATGTACACAACTTGAAGGAATGTAGTCTCTGTCTTCGCATCCCTATACATATTATTCTTCATACAAAAATTCAACCCCTCTATGAACCTCCTAACCTTCTCAACCTCATTGGGGATTAGAAAAGCTACATTACGAGATAGCTCAGTAAATCTCATCTCATACTCTGTCACAAACATACAACCCTATTGAATATGCTCAAACTGGCCACACATCTCCTCCTTTATAATGGGAATGAACTTCTCTAAGAAGGATGTGAAAACTAACCCCAATTGACTGGAAGTGACATGCTGGACTGCTACACACATATGACTACCACCTCCTCTGGCTGGATTCTAGAGCTGGAAAGTAGTGAAAATGGCCGTATTCGACTCAACCAATCAAAGATTCCACAGAATCTCTCGACAACCATCAAAGAAATCCTGTGAATTAGCAAAAGGATCACAATCAAACCATGGAGACCAATCTTCCTGAACCGATCAAACTTTCTTTGCTACTCCTTATACATAACAGCCTCCATTACTGGCCTAACAACAACCATGGGAGGATTTCCCCCAATTGGTACTACTCAGGGTGTATGATACATGGCGGCAACCTTCTCAGGAGTATGAGTAACGTGAGCATGTGCCCCTCCCCCGACCTGAGAAGTAGCAGGTTCTAGAGCAAGTACTCTACTATGTGAAAAACCCTCCACAATCCTAACAAGACAAACAAGGGCATCCTGAAGTATTGAGTTGCGATAAACCCCTCAGGGACATGAGCTGGTCGAGCCGGTTCACCCAGATCAAGAACCTGCTCCTTAGCGGGAGCTACTGGTGGCTTCACAGTGGCTGCTCTAGCAAGGTCTCTAATGTGGCACGTTCTTCACCCTGGACTCTACCTCATTCCCTGCCTCTCGTGGCCTTGGCTTGGGGAACGGTGTCGGCCCAACTAATACTGATGAACGTGTCCACACCATCTGCGAGTGAATAAAAGAGCAAAGCTTCAAACATCGGTATCAATAAATCTGCAGGATAGAGAATGAAAGAAAGAGAAGTTACCAAACATCTTATAGCCTCTCGGAGATAAGTAGAAATATTTCCACCCCGATCTATGAGACTCAACTAGTCATGATCATGATTTGTGAGACCTACACAACCTAGGGCTCTAATACTAACTTGTACCGACTCAAAATACAAACTTAGACCGCGATGGCGCCTATCTATACTTGCTAAGAAAGACAACTCATGATCAACAAAATATAATTCATATTCCTTTAACTAGTAGAGTCATATCATAAACAAAGACAAGAATACTCTCAAAATAGTAAAATATATGATACAATCATAACATAGCCCGAACATGACCAAAACAGTAAAATACCCAAGGACTAGGTAGCATAAGTACATGAGAAACTACTAAATAAGTACAAGTTTGAATACAAGATCAAAACTATCAGAAATAACAAAATAGATTGGGAATGGTAGAAGGACAAGGACTCGGGTACACCAAAATGAATCCATGGAGTGCAGCTCACTCTAAGTCTTTGAGCGAACGCCTAGGATTAACAAGAGGCTCTTTTACTAACCACTTGAGGATCCGCACAAATAGATGTGCAAAAGCATAGTATGAGTAGACCATAGTCGGTACACATTAAGTATCAAGTCTAAACTTGAAGAAGTAGTGGCGAGGATATAACATCAGTATACTTACAACACAGATATAAATAATAGAGCTTAGAACCAAAACAGTAAATAATTTCATGAATAAAATGTATCAAAGATATCAATAGTTTAAAGGTATACATCATGCTTTTCCAATTCAAGATATAATCATAACAATGCTTAGATATAGTATTTAAAGATGGTGTGCTTCAATCAACGGAATCGAGGCTCGTAACTAGCACATATAGATGTCCTGCAATAATTAGTATCTAAATAAATACTTCAAAATGAATCAAGGATATCTATGTATGCTCAAACTATATCCCTTACCTAACCGGTACACAATCCATGTACCACGATACACAATCCATTTATCACCATAACCTAATAAAAATACACGTATCGGCCAAATACACAATCCATGTATCAACACGCTCACATGGACAAAAGCAACATGGATAATCACCTAGCTCTAGCAGGACGAATCCTTATCCAAGTGCAAAAAGTAGCTTGATAGCTTACTTTTAATAAAATATCTGTTAATCATATCATGTGTGCAATAACACAATTTCATCCGCACGGCCTTATCTTTTGTTCCACAAATCTCAGTGCAAATCATGTATCCATATACAAAATGTATGTATATTCCCAAGAATTTACACATAAAAATGTACAGGGACATAATAGTAATTATGCGGAAATGTGCTCATGGAAATTCTATATGACTCTGAATGATTTAAGCAGTTTAACAATCAAGAATCTATGCCTTCATAAATAATCATACACCTAGGATTGATATTTAACATGAATAAGAGAGCGAACTGAGTCATATATGCCAAACAAATAATGAATCAAGATGAGAACATAATCAAAACGAGGCATGAAGTATCTCAATCCACCCCCCGTCATAATGTAAACTTGGTCAGCAAGTCAACCCCTAGGTAGTTTCCCTCTTAACAAGGTTAGCCAAGAGACTTACCTCCACCTGGTAGCTATAAATTACCAACCCTCCAAATTGTCGAATATCCAACTCCAAACGGCTCGATTCTAGTCAAATATAATCCAATAGCATCAAATAAATCCATAAATTCAATTTCATATAATAAAGTTTAAATCATTAATCAGATCCCAAAAAATCAACAAATGTCAACCCGAGCACACATGTTCAAAACCATAGTCGAATGGCAGATCCCGACTTCTAATAACCCCACGAATCAAAATATGTGATTGATTTCCAAAATTAAGTCCATATCAACCTTCTCATCACCAAAATTCTTTCTCTTATATTGTAGATAAAATCCCAAATATTTCCTACAAAATCTCATGATTTAAGTGAAGAAAACCATGGGAATTCAAAATATATAGTCAAATCAAAGTGAAAATTACTTACCCATAAAATAGTGATGAAAATCTCCTAAAACGTCGCCTCTTACAGAGCTCCAAATCTCAAAATAGTGAAAATAAGGCAAACCCTCGAATTATAACATTCTGTTATCGATTTCCACTTTTGCGGACAACTTGGTCGCTTTCGCGATGTCACTTATGTGGCATCTCCCTTGTTGATGCAAGCTCAAGTCAAAAAACTCACCTTCGCTTTTACGTTACATTGTCCGCTTCTAGGAAGTTGTGTCTGCGCTCATCCCTCGCAGGTGAACCAGTGCTTCTGTGTAGCTACGCCCGCACATGCGATTCCCAAGACCAGGCCAATCTCTGCTTCTATGCATGCTTCCCTGCTTCTTAAATTATAAAGATGCACTACCTGGGCCACTTCTATGACCTCGCACCTGTGCGACAACCTCCACAGGTGCGATACATCAGATGTTGTTCTGCCAACATGCAATAAAATAATTTGAAATCATTCTGGACCACACTGTGCTTCCCATAACACCGTCTGAGCATACCAAGAAGTTTAAATATCTAGTCAAAACTCATCCAAAGACCCAAACCATCACGAATAATATCAAATCTATGAATCATAGACCAAAAATCCATCTCTTAACTTCCAAACATTCATACTTTGATGAACACATCCGAATCAAGCCTAAACATTCTGGATTCAAAACAAACTTGTGACACAAGTTGCAAACCACTCTATGAACCTATTTCAAATTACGAAACAACAATTTGAGTCTGATATCATCATAATCATCTCCCAATCAAACTTATGAATTCTCCAAACCTTCAAATTGCCATCTTTCGTCAAATAGAGCCAAAATATCCTAGGAACCTCCAAATTCAGATATATAACTAAGTCCAAAATAACCATATGAAACCCATTGGAACCAACAAATCACCAATCCGAGACCATCTACTCAAAAGTCGAACCTCGATCAAGTCTTATAATATATGCTACCTAAATGAGGCTATGTGTCTTAATTTACTCTCAAACCTCGTTGAAGCAAAACCAACCAGCTCCTCAAGTCACAAAACAAAAAATAAACATACTAAAAGTATCAAATAGGGAATGGGACTCATATGCATAAAACGACATATGGGTCATTACATCGTAGTAGTTGTTATTGTCCCTACAATCTGCTTTTCATTCGTATGTTCCTTTTCGCATTCTTCAAGTCTTTTGTGAAGTTCTGGATTTATTATTCGGCACTCCATATCATTGTGCTATTTTTTTCTACAAGTCTTAAAATATTTAGGTATGTAATCGTACTTGATTCATATCAACATTGACTCCTCATTCCCCTTTTTCATCATCTTCCTTAACAATTTTATTTCTTTTGGGAAACTAAGCAAGGAGATCAACCTACACTTTAACCTTAGCATAACTAGGTCTCTTATCATTCTTTGTAGCAAATAAACATGTAAAGGATCTCTATCATCATTGGCTAACGAAAATACATACTAATTAGCAAAAATCTTTAGGGAGGAGTTCAGGAAAGGATATCCATACAATTGCAGTCTATGTTTCTGAGTCATGCTTCAACCATGGATTCCACTTGAAGCATCTCATCTGCCAAATCTCTCCTGCAACTTTCAAGTAGAAAGCATGCTTCGACAATATATGAACATAGTCTTCATTCAATGGTAACCTAACAATACGTGATTATTTTCAACCAATCGAGCAAGGCTATTTATTCTCGCGCTGAATAGGAATAGCCTTTTGAAGTTCTTCAATAACATGTATTCCATATGAAAATTTTACTAATACTGCATATTGTAATTGTTGTTGGATGATTGAGCATTGAACATCTTTCTTGTTCCACTTCACCACTGGTTCTCCGTGTAAATATTCAAAATATTTGATCACGAGGGGTTGTGTTTGCATGGGGACATTTCAGGTGTTAGGTTTTAATAAGTGTACGAAATATTTGGAGCTATTAGGGTTTGCATAAGAGAGATGTGGTTGTGATGGCACCTAATATGCCAGTTAGGCTAACTAATCAAAAAACAACCGAATAATAATAGAATTAAATTTATATAACAAGTCTAATTGAGATTCATAGCATAAACAAGTCTAGAATAGCACCAACAAGCAGAAATACTAATACCGTCCCCTAGAAACTTGTGTCAACGAGTACATGAGCTCCAAGAGCATCAAAATAAAATAGTCTGAATAATACGACGCAGTGTGAAATAAATAACAGTCTCAAAATAGGAAAAGAATGTGACTTTGAGGTCTATTGATGAACAAGATGTAATACCTAGAATCTCCTAGAATTGCAGTGGTCTACTCCTCCACTCTGCTAGTGCCAACACCTGGATCAGCACAAAAATATTATGAAGTGTAGTTTGAATACAACCGACCTAATGTACTCATTAAGTATCAATATTAACCTTTGTGAATTAGTGGCAAGATTGGTCAACTGATATTTACTATCATAACTAGAACAATTAATAAATAAATACAACATAAGAATCTAGCTGAAATAGTGTATAAGATGATCTAGTACAATTAACGACAACAACGTCATGCTTTCACATAATAAAAGTGAGTTCACCGAATCAATATTTAAAGATGGTATGCATCACAGAGCATAAATATAAATGCACAACATAAGAGTCCATAATGTGTATGAATGAATACGACTCCTCCAACATCCGACACTCTCTTAGTATCCAACAAATCTGCGCACATAGGGCCCAAGGTGCAATAGGTGTCAGGAGGAACATATGTGTTGTACATACAACTCACGTGATCATAACAAGATCACTTACATATACAACTCACGTGCTCATACAATATCATTTGTATGAACAACGCATGTGCCTTAGCCATGCCAATTGTACGAACAACTTACAAAAACCAGGCATATGCGCCGTAAATAATAACAAGAAGATTTATGGACATGAGAAATATACATATAAGGATTTAGGCCATTGAACGTTATGATTACGACTATAACATGTAGAACGTGATGACAGCAACCAACATTTCCAATCAACAAGGCAATAATAGCTGAAGCATGATTTTTAGCATGATAAAGAGAGCTCACGTATTCATACAAGAGAGATAATAAGTCATAAATAGCATATGAATATAAATAGAAGCATAAAATAGCCTAGAAATCTACTAGACCATGTCTCGCCCGTAGCACTCGTACAAATGCAAGAAATCACATCCAACCAGCTCGGATCTAGCTGAATGATGCTCAATAAGGCCAAATAAACTCATAGAAGTCAATTCCAAACAATAAAGCTTCATTCTTTAATCAATTTCTAAGAAGTCAACAAAACTCAACCTGCACCCATGTGGTAAAAACCCGAATCAAGGGATAGATCCCATTTACCTACAACCCCACTGGTCAAAATATTTACTTATTTTTCAAAAACCCCAAATCTTGACTTCGAAATTCCATGTGTTTACGTGTAGAAATTCACGGAGAATCAAGATATACGATCAAATTCAAGTGTACTTACTTACCTCCAATATAGTAGTGAAATCCCTCTTAAGAATCTCCCCCTCGCGCTCTCCAAAACTCAAAATGGTGAAAAGCAAGCTAAGTCCGGAAATTAGAACTCAAAAACACACATGCTAGTGATACCCTTTGCGAATGCAGCCACTGCCTTGCATTTGTGAAGCATAATCTGCCTCAACAAAAACTCCTCATACACGATCGAGGAGACCCTCGCAATCATGATGCACACCTGGTTCACACCCTTTGCAAACTCGACCACAAGCCCCGCAGACGTGGAAGCCTCAAACCCGGCCTTCTCTATCTCTAAAGTGATGAACAACCGGACCATCCCCAAGTCCTTCATCACGATTACAAGACAAACTCCACAATCTCAAAGCATACCAAACGCTAGCACATCAGCCACATCCAAACATGCTCCGGTGGTCCAAAACTCACCCGATCCCCATAGGACACCATCCAATCTTGCTAATAACTTCATAAACACTACTCGAATGTATCCAGGGCCTCAAAACACATACGAAAACATTGCATTTAAGAATCAAAGGCTAAATAACACTTTGAACACTCATTTAAGTTCATAAACTACTAAACTTCAACTATGCCTAGTTCATGACTAAGCACTTCGTATCTCAACAAAACTACGTACACAAGTTCCATACAACAACAAGAAACTATCCCAAGTTCTGAAACAATAATTAAAGTATGATAACCTCAAAGTCAATAATAGGTCAAACTCGTGAATTCTCCAATCCTTCAAATTGCCAACATTCAGCAAATAGAGTCAAATTCTTCTAGGAATATCCAAAATAAAAATCTAACATATGCCCATGTCAAACAATATCATAAAAATCTATTGAAACCCTAAATCACCAATCCGTGATCATTTTCTCAAATGTAAAACTTTGGTCATCTGTTCCAATTCCAAGCCTCAAATTAGGAAGTAATTGTTCTCAATCACTCCTGATCCGCGGGATAGCAAAACCACCCATCCCTTCAAGTCATATAATATCAAATACACATGCGAAAAACATAAAATAGGAAAACAAGTCTCTAATAGTCGAAACGATAGGTCGTTTAGTTACATTCTTCACCCTCTTAAATAAATGTTTGTACTCAAATGGACTTAGAAACATACCTAAGCTTCTAAAAAAGTGTGGATATCTACTCTTCATATCTGACTGGATCTCACAAGTAGCCTCTTAGCATAGTTGGCCTCTCTAAAGCACTTTCATTGACACGATCTCCTTAAACCTCATCTTTTGAACCTGCCTTGTAACACCCTTAAGTTTTTAGACTAATATTTGCATTCTCAATTGATCATCTTTATAATTAGGATAGATTTTACTTCGCACTTCCTAAACATAAATTTGATAATATAGAAAAATTGCCTACTTTAGATTGTGTTAATATGTACAAAGAAGTCATGATGTTTCTCTGTTTAACACTTAATATCACTTTGATATATTACTATGAAATACATTAGATATTTAATGTTTTGGGCAGCCACCGTTTTGTATTTATCCAAAGAAGAAAAAGTTTGGGCAGCCACCTTTTATTCATCCTTATCCAATGTAATATATATCATCCTTGTGAAGATATCCTCAACCACCTCTTCAGATTTCATTTTCTCCAGGAAAATAAAACCTCAAAAACTCCTCCTCTCCTATCAAATTCCCCCACCAAATCACCAACAAGACTTATCTTGGTTGAGCCTCAAGTTACTTATCACCTTTGAGGTAAGTTTACCAAATCCGTTTTTGAACTGTAACACTATTAGTGGTTTTGGCATATCTCTTCATATAAAACACCTTTTTAAGTGATCCAAACTTTTCTGAATCTATTTCATAGCTCTATAATTTTTGTTCAGGATTCAAAACCTAGTTTTTCTTGTACAGGGCAGGTGCTGCCCAGATTTTCTGTTTTACAAACCCTCCATATCCCATTGTTAGTATTTTGAGCATAACCTTTTGTAAGAAATTAATGAAGACCACACAGTCTAGTTTGTCCTTTTACATCTTCAAAAATGAGTCACAACACAAGACAGTAGTATTATCCAGAATTTCTGTTTTATAACTTTAGGATGATTTTCACTAATATCATGTTTAGTTCGACATGTTCAAATTACTGAACTTATATAGATATTTTATTATGTATTTAAGGTATATATACCTTTATAAAATATAATGGGAAGTGTTTGAGGAAGTGGACGTATTTTGTTGGTCTATGGCGTAGACGATTCGAATGTCCTCAAGTTGTGGTTGAACTGTTTTGTGGTAAAACACCAAGTTTGTGTATAAACTTGAAGTTGTACTCTTTTAATTGCTGGGATGTATTGAAATAACTTTATCTTTTGTTTCCATTGTCTTCAATCTATATCGTTGTATACGTGTTATATCAAGTATTACAAGAAATTCGCTAACTCGCCCACTTGTACGGATTGCTTGATCATTTTGCATCCTTGTTGGGACTTTGTCCTTTGTGTGGAAGTGACTTTGTCACTCATCTTGGCATGCCTATTGATTTGGATCTTTTTTCTATCTTGACTTTGGATTTTTAGTTCGTCTGAAAATATAGAACTTACTCGTGTTAAGCGCGAACTAGAAAGCCATTTTTAATATGGTTCTTAATTCCATTGACTATTAGATTTCGACCCTACTTGATTCGAGGCTTCGGTCAATATTGATATCTGATTATGCTTAGTGTGATGGCATGACGTACATATTAGGCGAATGGATATTTGGCAAACTCACTTGGATTGATAGTATACGTTTTCTTGACACTTGAATCTTGAACATTATAATTGATATTTGGAAATACTTCAAGGTTCGATATTCCATACTTTTTATATAGTTGTTTACTTGTTATAAATTTATGTTTCATTTGAGATACCTATTATTGAAAAGGGAAATTGGAGAATTTAATGGCTCCAAGCCTAAAGTTTATACACCACTAAGCTTTATGCTTAGTGATAGTTATTTTCTATCGTAGGTAATATGCGAGAAGTGATCTGAAGAAGGCCTTTTTGGAGTATACCTTTCGCGAGCTTTTGTGGAGATTACATTTGCATATGCACCTAGGTTTTATATAGTTTTGGGACTTATACATGATCTATATGTTACACTTATGTATGTAATTTTGGTGACTTGTTTTGCCGTTTAAGGGTGTGTTAATAACCTAGGTCTTGTAATATGCTAAATTTACACTTTGTCTAGTAAATATGTACAAAGAAAAATACTAGTTTTCCTCTATGCTCGCTAGTTTGAGATTCATGTACAATAAAAATTTGTAGTGATGTCAAATGAAAAGTATTATTTCATTAGGAAGTTGCTTTAACGTGTTGGTTATTCAAGAAGGGTTGTATCAAATTATCTAGATACTTTGACATTGTATTTCATTTAAGAAATTTAACGAAGTATATTTTCATAAACAAATATTGCACCTTGAATCCATTATCGCATGGGCCTATTTCTGCTACTACATTATTATGAATGCCTTTTATGATTAATATCTTCTGAATGCTGTAAATAGTAAATTAGATTTGTTTCATAAGTAGAACCCTCCTAAAGGGGTTACTACATGCCTATCCAAAAATTTTCACTAGCTCTTCTACAAAAGCTAGCTAGATGCTAATCTAAATACACAATGCTTAAATCCAAAACATGCAACTTTTCATCATAATACTTCTAGAGCATAGAAACATGAAATACCGGATGAACTCTCGAAAGAATATAAGGTAGAGCAAGCCTATATGAAACCTCTCCAACTCTCTCTAACACCTCAAATAGACCAGTAAATCGCGAACCAAGCTTCCCCTTCTTCTCAAACCTCGTCACTCCTTTCATGGGTGAAATCTTCAGAATTACTTTCTCATCCTCCATAAATGCTACATCACGACCCTTCTAGTCCTTATAACTCTTCTGCCTGGACTGAGATGTACAAAATTGCTCTTGAATCAATATCACCTTCTCCAACGAATTATGAACCAAATATATACCCAATAACTTTGCCTCAACGTGCTAAAACCAACCAATAGGAGAACGACGTTGCCTAGCATACAAAGCCTCATATGGAACCATCTGAATGCTAGACAGATAGCTATTACTGTAACAAAATACCCCCAATGGTAGGAATTGATCCCAATGACCTTCTAAATCAATAGCACATGCTCTCACGATATCCCTAAGGATTTGAATAGTCCGCTCGTACTGGCCATCCATTTGTGGGTGAAAAGTTATGCTATGCGCCACCTGTGTACCCAACTCTGTTGAACAGCTCTCCTAAAGTGCAAAGTGAATTGATGCCCCAATCCAAAATTATAAAAACATGCACACCATGCACGCAAACATTCTCTTTGATGTAGAGCAGAGCCAACTTCTCTGAAGTGTAAGAATTCATCACTTTAATAAAATGTGCGGACTTAGTCATGTAAGGCCCCGTAAGATTTCGCAAAAGAAAAATAATGTTTCATGGTGCCAAACTTGACTTACGTTTTTGAGGATTGCATAAATTCTTCGCGGCGAGCTTGCGAGGCACAACTCAGACATTTTGGATTGTACAATGTACTGGAAAGTAAAGGAAAAAAATTGGGCAGAAGAAATGCACTTCTGCAGCCCCCTATGCGGCCGCAGAATCACTCTGCGGACCACATAATAGTCGCAGAGTGAGACAATCTTTTGGGCCATTTTTTATGTCATTTTCGCGGCCCATTATGCGGCCGCAAAGCCATTTTGTGGGCCGCACCCTGATCGCATATCCAACTTTGAGATTTTTCATAGGGAGGTTCTGCAGCATATTATGTGACCGCAGAACAGATCTGCAGGCTGTATAATGACCGTAAACCTAGTCGGATTTGCCTAGTTCTGGAGGGCAATTATGCGTCCTATTCTACGAATCGCATATGCGACAGCATACCCTTTTCCAGAGCTTCATTTTTGGGTTTTTATAACCTGACCCTACTTCATTAAATAGATGATTTGTACCATGTCTGAGCTAAAATATGATATTTTAAGGGAGAGGGAGTGCCCTAGAGTGGGAGGGTGATCTTCAACAATTTGTTCTTCAATTCTTGCTCGAATCTTTGAAGATTAACAAGGAAAACTCACTTGGTCTTCATCTTATAGGTAAGATTCTACACCCTAGCCCTTAATTACGAAATTTACCTAAGGATGGATAATTAGCAAAATAATTCTTGGGTATGGGAGTTATTTATTTTGCATGCATATGTTATCAAAGGGTGTAGGAAGATCGTGAGCTAAAAATGGTAAAGAACATAAAAGGAACTTGAAACGTTAATGCACACCTAGTGTTTGATAAAATGCTCAAATGAGCTAGAACCACAATCATCTTCCTAATTTTGGTTCAACTTGTTATTTTTCTAAAATAGATTGAAATTGCTAAGAATTCTGGAATATTTTAGAGATTAAGGAAGCTCAATTAAGGTATGTTGGCTAAACTCTTCTTTAAGAATTAGAACCCCAATATCCTTTTGAGTTCCAAGATATTTATTACAAGTTGAGTATTCCAAATAAGTTTTGTGACAAAGATATATGTTTAATTTGTGTTTCAAATGCTCTCATAGTATTGTATTATAAATTGAGGATGTGTTCTAAACTATGAATTTTGTATCCACGTGTTATGATTCCAAGTCATGATTTATGTGGAAAACTATTATTCCAAATTGTGTAGAGATTGTGATTGGGGTTACATCTCCACCCATATATATTGGGGTGAGACGGCAGGGCCACTTGTGTATGATCTTGGTATTGTTGTTGCACCACCACCCATATATATATATATATATATATATATATATATATATATATATATATATATATATATTAGGGTGAGGCGGCATGGCCGCTTTGTTAGGTATTGGCATCGTTGATGCATTCTCACCCGCATGTATTGGGGTGAGACGGCATGGACGCTTTGTGTAGGTTTTTGGTATTGTGGTTATACCTCCTCCCGCGTGTATTGGGGTGAGGCAGCATGGCCGCTTGAGTAGAGTTTTGGTATTGTGTTTACACCTCCACCTGCATACATTGGGGGTGAGGCGGCGGGGTCGTTTTGTGTGAAAATGGTTACAGAGGATCTCATCTTGAATTCTATAAATGTTAATGACAGCTCTTGATAATCTTGTTTTTGTTTAACCGGCTATATATGCTATTCTATTGTCGCCTTGATTCATCATATTCATACTGTATTTCCGAGTTCATTAATTGGTGTTTGGTTTTCATACTAGTACTATTCGACATGTACTAACGTCCCTTTTGCCAAGGGCGCTGCATCTTTAATGGATGTAAGTTGTTCCACGGCGGAGGATACTGACCAGTGATATCAGTGGTCATTCTTTCCAGCTGACTTGGTGAGCCCCATCGCATTCCGGGGTTGTGCATTTTTGTTTGGTATGTGTTATCGTGTTTTGAGGTATAGTCGGAGCCTTATTGTCGGCACTATCATTGTACTCTGTTGTAGTTTTAGAGGCTCTATAGACATAGTGTGGGTTGTATATGGGTGTTGGGCATATCAAAACAAGTTGTGTTATGATTAAATCACTCGTTCCACTTTGAACCATGAAGGTGTCTGTGCGTTTTGAGAATCATTAAATGAGGTAATGAATTGGTATTGTAGACATGATCACCCTATTGTCTAATTAACGAAAAATGTATTATCCCTATTCATGGATGAGTTTGGGTACAAGGAAATCTAATAGGCTTGCTTGGCCGGGTTCACTCGGTTGAGCGCCGGTCGCGCTCTCCGAGTTTGGGGCGTGACAAGTCAATCTATCAACAATGACCCAAATGGCATCAAACTTCTTCAAAGTCCGTGGAAAGCCCACTTCTACTCTAATGTCATGAATCTCTAACTCAAGCCACCTGATTTCTGATGTTCATACTTCACCTACATGGAATTTAAACACCATAAAACATGACCAACAATGTCCTTCATCATTCGCCAGCTTCGTGACACCTCGATGATTAGAATACCTCAAACTGTGAGCCTTATTAAGAATCAGCTCCCGCAAACCATCAATATTAGCAACACAAATCCGACCCTAAAGTCGTAATACACAATAATTTCCAATAGCCATCTTGTTGTCACCACCTTGCTATATCATATCTCTCAACACAAACAAATGCGAGTCATCATATTGGCGAACCTTCATGCACTCATACAAGGACGACTGCATAACAACACAAGCAATGACTATACTGGGCTCAAAAATATTAAATATCACAAACCTATTGGCCAAAGTGATAACATCCATAGCCAAAGGTGTCTCCTCAGCTGGAATACATGCCAAACTACCCATGTTCTCTTCTTTTCTACTAAATATGTTCCTACTACATTTTTCTTACCCAAGTGATATAAGATAGTAATATCATAATAGTTTTGCAACTCAAGAAACCTCCACTTCCTCATATTCAAATCCATTTTCTTGAACACGTGCTGTAGACTCCTGTGATCTGTGTAAACATATCATGATGCAGAAGAAATCGCTCTTCTACCCTGCATCGACACTACACTAAGACCAACATGCAAAGCATCAAAATACACAGTGGATAGCCTGAAATCCTTGGGCAACACCAACGTTGGGGCTATAGTAGAAGTAGTCTTGAGCTTTTGATAACATTCCTTGCACTTGTTAGATCATCAAAAAAGAGCACCCTTCTGAGTCAACTTAGTCATAGGGTTGTAATGAATGAAAACCCCTCTAGAAAGCGACGATAATAGCCTATCAAACCCAAAAAGCTCCTGATCTTTATATTTGAAGTAGGTATTGGCAACCTCTAAACCACCTCAATATTCTTGGGATCAACCTTAATACCAACACAAGGCACAATGTGGCCTAAGAATGCAACGGGATCCAACCAAAACTTCTATCAATGATGAAAGAAGGAGCATGAGCAATATTGTTGGAGCCAACCAAAGCTTCTTGCATAAAGCTCATGCTCCTTTGTGATATCAGTATACAAAGATATCATCATTGAACACGGTCACAAAAGAGTCTAGGTGAGCCTTGAACATCATATTAAACAAATCCATCAATGCTGTTGGAGCGCTAGTCAAACCAAATGATATCACATAGAACTAATAATGACCATAACGAGTCTTAAAAGTCTTCTTAGAGATATCTGAAGACCTAATGTTCAGTTGGTAATAACTTGATCTCAGGTAAATCTTACAGAATGCCTTACCACCCTGAAACTGATACAAAAAATAATCAATACGAGGAAACAGATACTAGTTCTTGATGGTAACCTTATTCAACTGCATGTAATCATTACACATTGTTGATACCCAATGTTTACCCTCATATTTTATAAATATCATGTATACTTTTAAAATATCATTTTTGCATTATTACATAATTTACAGTGGTCATATAAGTATTTTCTATAATTTTTCATAATTTTTAAAGATTAAAAATTGATTTTCTTGCATTTAAATTACATGAATATATATTAATTACCCCTTTAAATTAGTTTGTGATGTCTTAATCATCCAAATTTATTCTTTTCAACCATATATATATTTTATAACATTTTTACTTCATTTTATATAATTATATAGGTGTTTTTTGAGTTATTTAAATTTTTTAAAATAATAGCCTATATTTTGCAACTAATTGCATTTTTATTATTCTATTTAAGGTCAGAATAACTTTTTATATATTTAAAACCTTCTTTTTTATTTGTAAATACTTATTTATTTAAATTATATTTTTTTTACTTAATTAGCTATTTTATTAATTTATTTTCTCTTAATTTCATTTTTTTTAAATCTGGACCAATTAAGGTCCAAACAAATGAGCCCATTCTTGATCGACCCCCAGAAGTCCAACACCAATCGACCAAATAGGTCCGCCCCAGTCCACGACCCGTTACACCCGACCCAACTCATTTAAATCTTAGCCATTGATCAAAATGATCAACGACTCATAACACTTCCCCTTTCTCATTATATCTGCTCAACCTAAACTCTAGCCCATTCTCAACCCCGCAGCCACCCTCAAACACTCCCTTTTGTCTCTCAAACCTAAACCCTAGGGACTGTAATTTTCTCACACTTGTTCTCTGCATTTTAACTCGAACTAGAGATCTTCTTAACTTTTCTAATGCTTACCACTCTGATATGGTAATACTAAGTATTGGTCCATATATGGAAGGTGTATTTCATATAATCGATTCCAAATGGGCTCGATCTTGAAGATCATGTGGGATTCCGGCTAGGTACATCAAAGGACACGGAGTATCTCTCCAATTTGGCACATATCCATTGAGTCCGGCTTGATTAAGGTTTGCCTTACTCGTTGCCCTAAATCCGATTTGAAATCGGTTTGCATGTGGTCTTTTTCTTATTCTGTATGACATATTTTCTTTTCTTATTTTGCGTTATTGGTCTTCTTTCAAATTTTGTTTACTTGTTATTACTACTATATAAACCCCTCCCCTAATTCCCTTTAGACAGATCTTAGTCACAGTTATTCTCTCACTCTCACTTATTCTATACTATTCTGAAACTTGAGCACTTGGCCGGCTGAAAGCCAGTGCCACCGGAATCCTCTCTACCCCTCTAGTTCGAGGACTGCTCGAGGCTCATTCGAAGCTCCTGTGAACTCTGACGCACTAGGGTTTGGAGTTCTTCTTGTTTTTCTTACTTTTGTACTGATTCTCCTCTAATTGTGGATAAATCGGCAAATTGGTAAGTGTTCAATCCCTTACAATTATGCGTCTTCCCTGTTTGTGTTCATGTTTCTGAACATCTGTGTTATGTGGACCTTTGTGAGAAAATATGATATTGTGCCAACCTCACTTTGAATTTCTTCTACAACCCTTCATCAGAACTTGCGCTTACCCTGCAAATTGATCCCTGATCATCCCATATTGCAGCATTGTTTTAATATCTAGTCAAACATGTTTCTCTGCTATTTGTAATGTTTACGATTGTATTCTTCGACTTGTTAATCATGTACCATCCAGTATTGCCTAAACTTCTAGTTGAATCTCAATGAATTTAGCGTCTTCTATTACACATGGTCAATTGGTATAAGTCTTGAAATATGTCTGTCTTATTAACCTTAAATTATTATGTTTACCCTGAGTTCTTGGATTTTGAGTCTTTGTGTTACACCCAGTATGTTAAGTTGTTTGTCGACTGTTGTAAGACGATACCCACAATTCTGTTTATTATATTGTTTAGGTTCTCATGATAGAAACTTGCATGTGAAATGGCTATCCTCTTAACTACAACTCTGTCTGTCTTCTATGATTAATGTTCCTAAGTCCAATGTCCCTTTGACTAGTTCTAAATCACGCCTAAAGCTTGATTTCTGAAACTTAGCATTGTATGTGTTCACTCTGTTTATTAAATAGACATGCCTCTTAAGTCTTCCTAGTGTGTGACTGCATTCAGCATGTTACACCCTTTCCCTTTGTTGAATAATTGCTCACTCATAAACTTATGTTGTTTTTTGTGTAAAATTTTCCTTGTTGAAAATTAGCCCTGTTGATTCTCCTAGTTCTCATGTTCTCGACTAATTCAATGTTGTCAATTTTGCTTCTAAAATGTCATGTGAATTCTACTAATTGTCATATAATCTTGTCGCTACGAGACATTGCTTCAGGGCTGTTTAATTGATTTCATGTGTGCTCCTTTAACTTATGTGGTTAAGTGGTCAATATGTAATTGTTGGGCTTGGTATACATTTATGTGTGGCCTTGGACTGTGCAAGGGGACACACTCTCCGGTTTGAAATGCGCTTGGATCTGGGCCTGCTATTCGTATTAAATGAAGCATGTCGAAGGCCCAGGCAATACTGAGTTACTCTTTTTGGGCCTGTTCCTAGGCTTGCAGTTGTTCCTTTATGTAATATTTGTACTTGTACTTATTTTCTGGGCCTGTAATAATTTTGTAAACAAATAATTGGGGTGTTAATAAAATCGGAGGGAACGGGTATATTCTATTATTTTCATAAAAGGGTAGAAAACATGCCTATAGGGTCTATATGCTTTGTTTGCTATTTTGTTTGACATGATCTATTTCTACACACTCATAGAAAGCATGCTTATAGGAAATCACACACACTTCACTCAATTGTCTAAAGCATGTTTGAATATTTGCTATACTTGTTTCCAGGTCTAATATTGTCCATATTTAGACAACATACCTATAGGATACAATAACGCACGTTTTGCTTATGTTCCTCTAGATACCATGTCTATATGGTTGCACTTAATCAATCAATCAATTATTTCTATTGCTCTTAGCATGCTGCCCTTCTAGATACCATGACTATAGATTTTTTAAAATAATTAATCAACTGCTTCAATTACACTGCTCTTTTAGATATCATGACTATGAGATTTTAATCAACTAATCATTTACTTTGTTATTTCGTCGCATTTCCACACTTAGACAACATGCCTATATGGATAAAGTATATAAAATCAATTTCAGTTATCAACTACTAGAAATCCTGCCTATAGGACAATGTCATATGCCTAGACACATATTTATAAAATCAGCTCGGATAATTCTGAGTTTACAAATAGTTTACTACCTCCTCGCTTAAGCCATTGAGAGAAATAACGTTGCACATATGATGCTGGAATTCAGAATCACCTAGAAACCATGCCTATAGGACTCTAAGTCTTAATTCTAAAACCATCTACTGCCTATTATGTCGCGTGCATTTGTTGTCTATGTGTGGAGGCTAACTTGGGCCTTTAATTTTCTTTACGTGAAGTCCTGTCTGTTTTGAATGTCGCCTAGCTTTCTCATTTTGAGTAACCTAAGTTGAGTTTAGAACCCCCCCATAATAGGTCCAAAGCCTCTTGTACTATAGGTATGGGACGGGCAGCGCACGTATAGAATACGGTTTAGAATTGAACTAGAACACGTTAAGTAACAACTTCAACATAGTAATCGGGTAGCAGGAGATGATAGTTTGTGTCCGCTGAATAATATGAGCAACCTCCACCTTAAGGGAGTTGCGATGTATTGTTTATGTTGCACGAGGTGATTCTTTAGGCTAAAAAACTTAGTAACCCCCCTCCCTCCCCCCCCCCCCCCCCCGCGCCTTTCTTCTTTATATACTTGTTATTCATACTTAGTTATTTAACGTAGGTTAATGTCGTTGTATCCTTTAGGATTTGTACTGTCATCTATTCTTATGTGTTATAAAAAATATTCAACTTTTATACCTTTCCTTGCTTGCTTGATCACCTAGCCTAATCATCTAATCCACATAGTTTAAATTTCGGTCGGGCACCACAATTGTGGACCTCAAAGAGTGTCTAACCCCTTCTCTTTGAGGTAATTTGAGCCCTTACCCGATCTTTGGTGACGTAGACTAGTTAAATAGAGTTATTTTCAAATAGGTGCCCTAACACACCATAACAATTGTTAGGTGGCGACTCTTCTCTTTTAATACCCATTTAAAAGAGTTGTCACACGTCGAAGACCTCTTTCACAAGAAAACGGGGTGCGACAGCATGGCGACTCTACTAGGGAGTTACACTGAGGCTCTTACCATAACGAAGTTGACTTATATGGATTAACGGTTATATTTGATGACATGTACATCCCTTCCTTTATCTTCCTTTATTTGTTTAAGTTTCTACAACATGTACATCCCCTCCCTTATTTCCCTTTATTTGCTATGACATATATGTCCTCTCCCTGTTTCCCTCATCTTGTCTAAGACTGCTATATCATGACTCTCACATCCCTATTTCTCTTCCTGCTTCATTAAATTCTCGCACATTTTCATGAGTTAAACTGACTTCTCTCTTTTTTCCTTTCTTTTATTTTCACTTCTTTTCCTTCTCGTGTTCATCTTTACCATATTATTTATTATTTTATGCACTTTTACCATGCAAATACTTGACAGCTGGTTACTATTTCTGCATAAAGCATGCTCTACATCATACTCCACTTGTGCTTATTATCCACATAGCGGCGCTTGATAAGTGTCCGTGCTTTCCTGAAAACACCCTTTGTAGGCTTATTTGTTGTAGGCTAGTCGATCAGCGGTGTAGTTGACGATCCCGTGCCTTTCCCTCTTAAGTTTTCCACTTGAGAGTACCAGTCTAGACACTTCTAGAAACCACACTCCGATTTGAAATGTACATGCATCATGCTGAACCTAGTACTGATAGAGACGTCATTGACGTAACAACCCGCTTTGATAAAACCTCTTCCAAAGTCTGATGGGATTTCCATAATCCTAAAGGACACTATCATGTTATGTGCATTGCTTGCAGAAAATGTGTCAGCATGCTAATCGTTAGTGCGTAAATAGTTGAATCATGAAGGGAGAAAGGGCTAACTTTTATTTGTTTACAGAAAATGAATCACGAAGTCCCTAGGTTCGGTATGGTCCAAAATATCCCACCATTGCTAATTGACTGGTGGAAAGACCTCATACCTTGTGATAAAAATCATGTGAGGAGAGTATTGGGTAATCTTCTCTCTTTGCTGAATATTCAACCAAACAGGGAATTGATTGAGGTCGCTACCATGTTCTAGGACGAGAAAAGAGCTATTTTTCGATTTGGCAATATAGAAATGACTCATTTCCTGGAAGAAATAGGGGGGTTGGCCAAGTTACCATGGGACTGTCCGGGACTGCTAGTGCGAGAAAATAGCACTCCCCGCGGTTTTCTGAAAATGTTGGGTTTTAAGAAGAATGATGAACTACTCTGTCTAAAGAAATCATACATCCCTTTTGAGTTTCTTTACGAGCGCTACAGGCATAGCAAATCATACCGTATTTATCATGATGAGCTAGCCATTACTTCTTTAGGATGGGTGCATCACCAGGTTTATGTTTTTATTGTCTGCTTCTTGGGGTTGTTGACCTTTCTGATGCAAGGAGGAAGGATTCACATGCACTTAGCCATAGTCGCCAGGACCTTAATGGATGGCATCGAGGGATAAGCTTATACTATCATCCCAATGATCTTAGCTGAGATATACCGTGCTCTGGATCGGTGCAAGCATTGATTCAGACACTTTGAGGGTTGCAAACTATTGCTACAAGTCTGACTGTTGTAGTACTTTCAGAGGGGGACGTCAAACCAGGCATCAATCTAAAGGATAGGATCATAGATAAAGTGGTTGAGGCACAGGTGAAGTACAAGAGGCTACGCAAAAGGGTGTTCAAGTCCGAAGCTAAGCATCTGGAGCAGCACAAAGTAAACATAGAGGCGATAAGGGAATGGAAAGAGATTGCCACTAAGTCCACAGAGAGGTTAGAATACTTGGAGCAAGGGATAATAAAGCTATAAGGGAAGATAAGAAAGAGACTTTGGGATTGTCAAGGAATGAACAACGATCAAGGAGGAAAGCTGGCAAAGGATTACTTATTGCTGGACATGTGCGATTTAGGAAAACATGATTGATGGAGTCAACAGAGCCAAGCATGGAGATGGTCCTTCAGGGACCAAGTAGATGATGTTCTTTACCGCTTTCTAGCTTAGATTAGATTTTGATATAATAAGGCTTAATGCTATTAGTGATTTTATTATTTGTCGATTTAGTAAGAGATTGTTTCGACTTATTTCCGCACTAGTGAAATGAATCAAACATTGGTATCAATTTTCTCCAAGTCTGTGTGTCGTTTAGGCCTACCTCAAGCACAATGAGGTCCCCAAATTATGATGCAAATCATTGCATGACTTTTGTGAAATATGTTTAAATATTGCAAACACTTCTTATTTCACCTTACTGACTTGGTTACCTTTTTGTTTTTGTTTCCTTATGTGTTCCCACTCCCAAAGGTTGGTTCATGTATACTGACATCATCGGCATACCACACTAGATCCAGAGGTCCTCCACCTCCTCCTCCACCTAGCGACCCGAAAAGCAAAGGCAAGGACAAAGGAAAAATGAATTATTTAAGTAGTATCCGTAAAGACAATGCTACTGTGGCGGAAAATGTTGAAACTTCAGATGGTAGAAGCACCCCAGGGCAGAATGAATTGGTCTTACGTTTGGAGCAGAAAATCTTGGAGTTACAGGGCGAACTTGAGCAGGTCCGAAATCTAGCAAACCTCTCCCTCACTCTCAATGTCCTCGACATCAACCGGCAAATTCCAACTAACCAAAACCAAATACCGCCACAAAATACACAAAACCAGAATCCATCACACATAGCTCCAAATAATCTCGTACCTCCCCAGAACCTTAACCCGATGCCAGAGCAAACTCAATATAACAAGTTCACCATGGCCTTTCTCTGCTTGGGGCATGGATATCATCGGACCAATTGAACCCGCTGCTTCGAACGGACACAAGTTTATTTTGGTGGCCATAGACTACTTCACAAAATGAGTTAAAGTCGCATCCTATAAGACTGTGACTAAGAAAGTCGTAGCAGATTTTGTCCGAGATCGCATTGTTTTTTGATTCGGAGTGCCTGAGTCAATCATTACTAGCAATACCATCAATCCCAACAGTGACCTGATGAAAGCTATGTGTGACACATTCATGATCAAGCATCAAAATTCTACAGAATACAGGTCGCAAATGAATGGAGCCGTAGAAGCCGCCAATAAGAACATCAAGAAAATATTAAGGAAAATGGTAGACAACTACAGGCAATGGCATGAAAAGCTGCCATTTTCTTTGCTCGGATACCGTACCACGGTTCGTACATCAACGGGGGAAACTCCCTATCTACTGGTCTATGGTACCAAAGATGTTATCCCTATCGAAGTAGAGAGCCTTCCTTAAGAATTATATAAGAAACCGAGCTCAGCGATGCATAATGGGCACGGAGTCGGTACGAACAACTAGCTCTCATTGATGGCAAAAGAATGAACGCAGTGTGTCACAGTCAACTCTACAAGAACAGAATGGCAAGGGCATTCAATAAAAAGGTCAGGTCAAGGAAATTCACACCGGGGCAATTGGTGTTGAAGCGAATCTTCCCACATCAGGATGAAGCAAAGGGAAAATTCTCACCCTAACTGGCAAGGCCCTTACATGGTTTACCGAGTACTAACAGGAGGAGCGCTTATACTTGCAGAAATTGATGGAGAGAGCTGGCCAAAACCCATCAATTCGGACGTAAACAAGAGATATTATGTCTAAGACTATGTTTGAACTTTTTATTTGATGTAACATGAACTACGCTTAAGTTGATTCTCGTTTAAGATGGGATACGTAGAAAGCCCTGTGGGTACGGCCACATCATAATAAAATCTTCCTTCGTATCTATGGTCAGAAATTGGAGCAAGATTTTGAGTTTGTCAGATCTCATTATGTCAGGGATCACCAAGAAGAGTATTGCTAGAAGTAGGCATTAAACTGGGGCAGAATTTTGAGGAGGGTCCTCAAACTTCCTAGTTGAGGTTTCAATATCTCAAAACGTGTCACAGTCTCCGATTCAAACATTATTTGCATCATCGCACATTTTGAAAAAACTCCATTTTTATATAAACGACTTATGACAAATGCATATTTTCCGAATATTTCATTTTTTGTAGTAGCCAGACATTACCCAGGGTGACTCAAACAAGACCTCAAGACAAAAAGAAGAATCAAAAGCACGAACCAACCTTTCCCCCACAACTCACGATTTTTCTTTGGATTCAGGCACAATGAACATAACAAGCACGTCCGCAAATATATACATACAATAAGATCATTATCTTTACATCATCAAAAGTTGCCAAGCACAAACGCGTCAAGCTAAGATTGAGACTAAGCATAGGGATAAACACTACCATCATCATTGCATAAGGCTAAGCAATGCCTTCCTTTTCATGAGACTAAGCATTGTCTTCATTCTTTGCATGAGGCTAAGCACTGCCTCCATCATTGCATATTATTTGTATTATGTGGAATAATGTGTACATGAGGTGATGAGTGTGTACACGGGAGTATGTGTGGTAATTGACCAGATTAGACCTTAGGCTATTAATATGTCTTGAATTGGAATTTGTTTGTTGTTTGAAGCACTCTTAATATTGTTAATTCCTCGTACCCTTATATTATTGTTATGATTCTTGTACACATTGTTGAGGAGCCGAGGGCTATATCTTGTTGTGATATTGGTATTGTTGTTGTGGTGATGTTGAGCCATATGTGTATGTGTGTTGCGGTTGATTGTTGTATTGTGAATGAGATGCGTATGTGGTGGCATATGAGTGGTGTGTACATTGATGCACATAGGGCGAGATACGGGGGCTTATGCGCGTGTTGCTAGAAAGGAAAAATATTTCATCGTGATGCACACGCGGTGAGATAAGGCAGCTTATGCGCGGGAAGCGATTTCCAAAAAATGTTTTAAATGTGATGCTCACATGGCGTCATAAGGGTGATTGATTTGTGATTATGCTATGTGGTACTGCGGGGTGACTCTTGATCCTATTCTTGTGTTGGAATGGGATGATGATTTGAACATGTCATTATTTTCCTTCAATGATTTCACTTTGTGTTTCACCAAATTTGGTTAATTTTCTGTGTTATCCCATGCTTATTCTTTGTTACTATTTATTTGGTATGCTTTCCATTGTTAGTTCAATATTGATATTCTGTATAGGTTATTTGAGTAGTGAGTGTCTTAACTAGAATCTCGTCACTACTCCACCGAGATTTGTCTGGATACTTATTGGGTACCGATTATTATGTACTCATACTATGCTTCTACACATTTTTTGTGTAGATCTAGATACTTCAAAGCGTGTTGGTCATTTGTGGATTGATCCGAGCTGCTGTGGAGACTTCATGGTATACCTGTTGTTCCGTTCACAGGCCTTAGAGTCACCTTCTATTGTTCTTTCCTTCTGTTTATTTTATTTCCAAACAGTAATGTATTTTGAGATTTCTAGTGTACTCTCTATAGAGCTTATGACTCAGTATTATCGGGATTTGGAATTTATGATTATGGCATTCCGTTGTTGGTTATATTATGGCTCTCTTCAACTTTTCAATTAATATTTTTGTTGGTAATTTCTGTTGATCTTGCTATACCTCGTCTTAGGAACTAGGTGTCATCGCGATCCTCAAGGTGGGATTTTGGGTCATTACAGAATCGAAGGCCAAATCACACGTTGAACTCTCTCTTATGTTCATAAACTCCTAAACTTCCAACCAAGTGCCTTATTCTTTCCTAAACACCTCGGATCTCAACCAAACTTTCACACAAGTTCCATACAATAATATTAACCTATCTCAAGTTCCATTATAACAGTCAGAGTCCGATAACCTCAAAGTCAACTCTTGATCTAACTTATAAACTCTCAAATTCTTCAAATTGCCAAGTTTTGGCAAATAGAGTTAAAATCTTCTAGGAATACCCAAAAATAAATTCGAACATATACCTAGGTCCAAAATCATCATATAAACCTTTTTGATCCCTCAAATTATCAATCCGAGATCGTTTTCTCAAAAATCAAATCTTGGTCAACTCGTCCAATCCCAAGCCTCAAACTAAGAACTAAGTGTTACAAATCACTCCTGAACCCATGAAAGCCAAATCATTCATCCCCACAAGTCATATAATATCAAATACATATACGGGAAGCATCAAATAAGGGGTCGAGACTGTAATACTCAAAACAACCGATCGAGTCGTTATAATCCTGGTTGCTACAAATATATCTAGATTTACCTTTATTAACTAATAACAAAAGCTTTCCAATACGAGAGAGTTTCATAAATGAGTCTAGATTTGCCACTGAAAAGTTAGTACTATATATTATGATCATCAAGAGTCTTGACGCTGGTTCCACCAAATTGGATAACTTTGTTTTTCAATTTATCACTGTCGGTGGTTGGTTTTCCATCATTTCTCGACCAACTCCCATAAATTATTTAAAAATAAAATTAGTTTTTCAAAAAGATTTGCGAAATCTTCTAATGTTACACATTTTCGGCTAGTCTCATTGTTGGATTTTCCACTGTCGGTAGTTACTTCATTTTGTCGTTTTAAACATTTTCGTACCGTTTGCCTTCTTCTATAAGCTACTGCGGTTGTATATATATATATTCCGATTTTAAATTGGAGTAAAAAAAATACTCTCGCACGTGATGTTAAGGAAAAATTGATAAATGTAAAATATTTATTATTCATATATACATTTATATATTAGTTAATGTTACGACTGCAATTTCACTAGATAGTGATGGCACATAACTAAACCCACTAGGAGAACCAACCAACAGAAGTGTAACCCACAATAGAAGATAATCATATAAATAAGAAGGGAAAGTGCGAAATTTCAATAACTACCCAAGAACTGGTATCACAAGTCATTAACAACTAAGAATGGGAATACAACACCGATATGAGAAAATATATCATATCTTTTAATATACATAAACAGAAATACAAGATCCTAGAGTACCATGAACAAATGACAGCTAATAACTGAACACTGATATGTGTTCAATGCTCACTCTCGAACTCCACAACAGTTCAGCTCCAAAATCTGCATATAAGGTGCAATGGTATAGTACAAGTACAACCAATCACATATATTCAGTAAGTATCAAGACTAACTTTAATGAATTAGTGACAATATTAAGGTGCACAGTTGTTCCAATTTATAAGGTGCACATATGTTTACTCGTGTAACGGTATAGTTAAATTTATAATGTGGTTATAGACACGTAAATTAATTTGATCCAAAAATATGAAATAGATAAGAATAGAACCAAGATTGTGAAAATAACTCAAAAGAATTATAAGTATGGTTGTATGATGAGCCTCTCCAGAAGCGGTAATAAGAAGGATATTAAGAACAAAAAAGCAAGTTTATAAAGTGCGAAAATTATAGCCTTGAGTACAAATAATATTTTGTCCCACTGTGGATTCAAGTGTTCCAATTTATAGCTCTATCCGGGGAGACAAGATCCCAAAATCAAGCCCTTCTTGAATGAGAGTAATAGCCTGCTTGGTGAAGCTTGTTTTGGGGCCAAAAGTGATTTTGCCCAAAAATTAAGGTGCTTGGCCAAGATTTTAGATTGAAATAAGTGCTTTTGAGGAGAAGCAGAAACAGTTTTTGAGAAGCAGAAATAAGTAGCTTCTCTCCAAAAGAACTTTTCTCAGAAGCACTTTTGAGAATAATTCACTTAGAAGCAGTTTTCAAAATCTTGGCCAAACAATAATTACTGCTCAAAAGTGCTTTTCAAATTAATTAGCCAAACACAAACTGTTTCTCACTAAAATCACTTTTTTGAAAAGTATTTTTGAGAAAAGCACTTATCAAAATAAGTTGATTTTAGAAGTTTGGCCAAACAGGCTATAAAACTCCTATTGATGGTTGTATAACGGTTGATCATTAATAAAGAGATTCCTTGTAACGACTGCTCATTGAATGCTATTTTTTCAACCGATGTCTTACTTTTAAACCTTCATTCTTGGTTTCAATGCCTTCAGAACTCAGTCAGCACCAGTTACATGCTCGTATCTGATGCTAACTATTTGTTGACTTATATCTTACTTGTCTTCATTTTCACGCGACGTCTAGTCATTCGTCCAACTATTTCTAACTAATTTTACCCCATATAGATAGCCCCCCTACATTCCGGTGACAAAACTTTATGTTGTGGGGAAGTAGATAAGACCCCTTTTCTTGGCGGGAATGTTCCTGAACAGATTCTGACAATTGAAAGAATGCACATCTTCTCACATTTAATGACCCGAATATGTGTTATCCCATGATTCGACAAAATTCTTTGTCAGTTTTTAAGGTAATCATGACCACGAATTTTGCCGTCCGAATAGCCCAGAGAGCACATAAGAAAATAAAATAAAGCTATAGAAATAAATTTCAAATAATGAAGTTCATATCATTAAAATATCTTAAAGTTAACAAAAAGGCAATCCCATGCCCACATGGTCAAATCCTAAAATAAAACTCAGATTCTATTGACTTATGACCACACGAGTCCAAATTTATAATTAATTTCTAAATTCGAGTATAAGTCGATGGTCAAAATACCAAAATAACTTTCTAAGATTTCAAGTTAAAAATCCTCTTTTTCTCAGTTATATCCCGATTCTAAGAAAATATTGATGATAGATTCATGTTATAATTATTGATTTGAGAAACAATCATTTACCCCATCGTCTTAGGTGAAAATCGCCTAAATCTGAGCTCCATCGATCCCAAAATAATAAAATAAAGTTCAAGTATTAAATAAGTTTTATAGCCGAATGCTGAAATTTTAGCTTAAGGGATAGGACACCATGGGAGACATGAACCATCCAAGCTATAGTCTTCATCCTAGCTTGCAACAAAGGGCGTACGTGAAGCGTCCATCTTGGCCTCCACATCTGATGCATTTTTTTATAATTTTTTTTACTTCGAAACTACTTTCCAAATACCCAAAACTCGCCGATATTTATGAAGCCAAATATATTCAATATGAAAGTCATGATCTAATTATGTTTTGATAAATCATGCATGAGTTATGATGAGAGGTGGATGTAACGTAGGCTTGCTCGACTGGGTTCACTCGATTTAGCGCCGGTCGCGCTGCTCCAGTTCGGGGCATGACATGGGCAGTTGCCTTTCATCGCGTTCGCTGTTGGGCACCGCATTCGTAAAGTAGCTGGGTGCTGGTGTTGGTTTGCCTAAGCGTTTGCGTGTGGTCAGGGAGTTCTCGCATTCGCGAGGTGGTGTCCGTTAACGCAAAGGTATATTTAGGCGATCATCATTTTGTGTTTTGCTAATGCGAGGCATGTGTCAAATTTGTGAAGGTAACACCTGAGCAGACTTTTTAAGAGTTGAATTTTGGGATTTTTACCCATTTTATCATATTTTGAGATTTTAAGCTCGAATTTGGGAGATTTCATAGGCAATTTTCATGACTTGGATTGGGGTAAGTATTTTCTACTTGGATTTGATTATTATTCATGATTCTATCCTTGATTTTAGCATTTGATTGGTGAATCTACGTGGGAAAAATTAGGGGGTTTTGCAAAACATTTCTATAATGAAAAACGAGGATTTGAACCCCGATTCGAAGTCGGAATATGATGAACTTGTATGGCTGGACTCGTATTCAAATGGGTGTTCAGAATTTTTGACTTTTGTTGGGTTCTGATGTGCGGGCCTGAATTGACTTTTTGGTTGACTTAGTGCATTTGTACTAAGATCAAATGTGTGTTGCTTGGTTTTGTTTTCTATTGCCTTTATTGATGTAATCAACAAATTTTTGGTTGGATTCGTTCCATTCGGAGGTCTATTCGTGCGGTAAGGTATTTCTAGAGTATTGATTTGGCTTGCTTGAGGTAAGTGTCTTACCTAAACTTGGTTGATACACTAGTTGTATGAGTTATTAGTGTTGGCTATGTGCTACATGTTGTGCACATGCAAGGGGTTAAACCCATGTCCGTGCACCAGGGTTTTATCTATGCTGGAGGTAGTGCTTAGGCTATATTCTGCCATGAATTGATTTATAAGCTTCATGTTATCATACTTCTTATGTTTGTATCTTCGTTGTGAGATAAATCAATCATGTTAGAAGTTATTCATTGGTTAATCTCATGTTTAAACATGTTAATTGCTACTATTGTGGCGTAATCTCCTAATTTGAACTATGGTAGTGTACTTTCCATATGTCTACTACTTAGTTTGTCACTTATATCAGTCCATGAGCATGTAATTGATATCAAGCCTCTGAATCAAACCACTAGGTCTCTAATGCTCGTATTTTACCTCTGATGCTCGTATTTCACATGCTGACAATTCAAACACCGCATAACAATATCCTTCTTCATTGTCCGCTACCAATAATGATGCCTCAAATCCTGGTACATCTTCACGGCACATGGATGAATGGAATACTGCGAACTATAGGCCTCCTCAAGAATAAAATCTTTCAAGCCATCCACATTAGGCATAGAGATTCGGCTTGAAGCCTCAATACCCAATCATCACCAATTGTCACCTTGATGCGCTCAAACATGTGCGAGTGTGATACACCACAAGATATAGCCCTATTGTGCTCCGAATATCTAACATCACGAACTTATTGGCCAAAGCCTGAACATCCAAATCCATCGGACTCTCCCCAGTTAGAATAAAAGCAAGACTCCACATGCTCTCCGCCTTCCTACTCAAGACATCGGTCACCACATTGGCCTTTCCTAGATGATAATGAATGCTGATATCATGGTACTTTTGTAGCTCTAACCACCTTCGTTGCCTCTAGTTCAAATCTTTTGGCTGAATAGATGTTGGAGACTCATGTGGTCCATGAACACCTCGCGAGACACACCATAATGATAATGCCTCCAAATCTTTAGCGCGTGAACAATGGCCACTAACTCCAAATCGTGCACTGGGTAGTTATTCTCATGGGGATTCAACTGTCATGAAGCATAGGCAATCACTCTACTATCATGCATCAGCACACACCAAATGCTAACCCATGAAGCATCATAATAAAAGATGTAAGAACCTGGTCCTAAAGGCAAAACCAGAACTGGAGAACTAGTCAAGGCAGTCTTAAGCTTCTGAATGCTCTCCTCACACTCATCAGACCACCTGAATTAGGCACCCTTTTGTGATCAATCTAGTCAATGGGGCACTCTTATGCATCAATAAAGTCAATGAAGTTTGCGATAGATAAAAATCCCTCCACAAAATGATGATATTAACCAGCCAACCCTAGGAAACTCCGGATATTTGTAGATCTAGAAGGTCTATGCCAACTATGAACTGCCTCAATCTTCTCCGTATCCACCTTAATCCTCTCACTGGACACCACGTGACCTACGAATACCACTATCCTCAAGTACTGATCATGCTCCTCCCAGTTGCGAGAATATACCAATATATCATCTATAAACATAATGAAAAATGAATACAGATAAGGCTGAAATATGTAGTTCATCAAGTGCATGAAAGTTTCTGGGGCATTGGTTAGCCCAAAAGACATCACTAAAAACTCATAATGCCCATAGCGGGTCGTGAAAGTCGTCTTAGGAATATCTGAAGCCCTAATTTGCAACTGATGATACTTCGACCTCAACTCAATCTTTGAGAATACCGTAGCACCCTGAAGCTGATCAAATAAATCATAAATATGCGGTAATAGATACTTGTTCTTGATAGTAACCTTATTTAACTACCTGTAGTCAATGCACATCCTCATAGAACCATCTTTCTGCTTCACAAATAGCACTAGTGCACCCCAAGGTGACACACTAGGACTAATGAAATCTTTATCAAGCAATTCCTGTAATTGTTCATTCAGTTCCTTAAACTCCGCTAGTGCCATATGATATGGTGGAATAGAGATGGGCTAAGTGGTCGGTACCAAATCAATACCAAAATTAATATCCATGTCGGGTGGCATGCCCGATAGATCTATAGGAAACACATCTGAGAACTCCCTCACTACTGGAACTGACTCAATAGTAGGAGTATCAACACTAACATCTCTCATGAAGGCTAAATACACAAAACACCCCTTCTCGATCATGCGTTGAGACTTCAAGAATGACATCACTTTATTAGGAGTGGGATCGAGAGAACCTCTCCACTCCAGCCTTAGTAACCAGGGCATAGCCAATGTCACAATCTTAGCATGACAATCAAGAATAGAGTGGTATGGAGATAACCAATCCATACCCAAAATCACCTCAAAATCAACCATACTAGGCAATAAAAGTTCAACTCTAGGCTCGTAACCCCCAATGGTAACCACCCAAGACCGATATACACGATCCACCATAATAGAATCACCCGCCGGTGTGGATACATGAACAGTTATACAAGAGAATCACGAGGCATATCCAAATAATGAGCAAAATATGATGACACATAAGAATAGTTGGAAGCATGGTCAAATAATACTAAAGCATCCTTGTGGCACACTAAAACAATACCTCTGATCATAACGTCGGAAGTAACTGCCTCTGGCCTAGCTAGAAATTCATAGCAACGGGCATGTCCGCCACCTGACTGACCTCCCCCTTTTAGGGCGACCTCGAACCGGCTGAGCCCTACCCCTAGTTGGTTGTGTGAGTGGTGTAGCTACTGGTGCTGAAACCGTAGGTTGTGTGCTCTGTTGTGGGGATCTACTAAGAAGTCAGGGGCAATCCCTTTTGAGATGACTTAAGTCTCCACACTTGAAACAAACCTTCCTCAGACATGGCTACTGACCCTGATAACCTAAATAACTATATGTGGAATCCAGCGCAGATGGAGCACAGTAAGAACTATGTGCTGGCAGCGCACTAAATGATGACTGAAGTGGGCCAGCACTGTATGACTGTGGCTAACTGATGAACCACGAGAAATCTGATGAGCTGCCTGAACGAGCCTAAGGGACGGCCATTGTTATGATATGACTAGCCTCTAGACGAGGTACCACAAAAACAATCCAAACCACAGGGCCACTTGGCCTCACTCTACTCTTGATCAAGCCTGCGAACATTATCCAAACACCTAGCAATCTCAACCACTTGGTTAAATCTAATACCCGTCTCAGCCTCTAGAGGCAAACCATATCGTAGATCATAGTTGAGGCCATTAATGAACCTCTTGATCTTCTCTCTCTCAATAGGGGCGAAAAATACTACATGACATGCCAACTCTGCGAATCTCATCTCGTATTGGCTAACAGTCATACCCTCATGGCGTAACTTCTCAAACTCATTGCACAACTCTCTACGATTCTATGGGACAAACTTCTCTAAGAAGAGAATTGAGAATTTATGCCATGTAAGTGGTGGTGCGGTAGATGGTTTGTCTGATTCATAGGTTTGCCACCATTTGTAGGCTGGCCCCGTCAGCTGAAAAGTAGTAAAGTCAACTTCATACGAGTCCACAGGACCCGATGTGCGAAGATTCTGATGAGACTGATCAAGAAAACCCTTAGCATACTCTGACTCTCCTCCACTAAACTAGGGAGGATGAAGCCTTTAAAATCACTCTAACCTTGTCTGCTCCTCATCAGTAAATAATGACCCAACCTCGGCACGAGCAACAACCACTGGCTGAACTGGAAAAACCCATGGTGTCTGAAAATCCTGAGCTAGCTGCTCTGGTGTATGGGCGGCATGAGTTTGGGCTCCTCCCCTAGCCTGAGAGGTAGTTATTGCAACTAGTATCATACCTCCCTAATCCAAGCTTGTATACACACTCAAGATCTGAGCCAGATTCGGTTGAAGACCACCGGCTCAAAAATATTCAAAACTTGCTCATCCATTGGAGCAACTGGTGGCTCCACAGGTGCTGCTCTAGCTTTAGTGAGAGCCCCACCTCGTCCCCGGCCTTTCACGACCCTAACTGGAGGAATTGGTACTCGCTCGTCCGATCTGGCTGAACTTGTCCTCACTATCAGTGAGAGAATAGAGTAAAGGTTCAACATTAGAATTAACAAATTCGCATGACAAGAGTGCAAGAAAGTTATGTTTTTCTAATAGTTCGGCAGCCTCTTGATATTAAGAACAGACATCTCTATACCTATCCGCAAGACTCTAATAAACATGGTCATGACCCGTAAAACCTATGAACCTAAGACTCTGATACCAACTTGAAACGACCTAAACCAACCTATCAGTTGTGATGGTGCCTAACTCACTTGCTAGGCAAGTCAAACATAATAAAAGCGGAATAAGAAAACAAAATTAACAGAAACAGTGAAAGTCTAAAGCCAATAACATAAATAGCTACGTCAATACATAAAAATACCTAAGAACTAGTAACACAGAGTCATGAGCTATAAAATAGAAGTACAGGTTGAAATACAAAATTAAAATATTATCTTAAAGTAATAACAATAACAACTGAAATGGAAAGAGACGCCAAAGACTGTAGTCAAAATGTTGTTCTACCTCATCTCTCAGCAAACTCACAGCAAGAACCACAATAACTCACGGCTCAGTCCAACACTTGGATGTGCACAATTAAGTATAGAGTGTAGCATGAGTACAACTGACCCTATGTACTCAGCAAGTATTACAACTAACCTCGATGATACTCGCTAATAACCTCCTCAGCTCATGAATTTCCACACGTACACAACAATAATATCATCAAATCATGAAAACAACGATAAAGTCACCTCGATGAACAAGAGATGATATGCGAAACTCTGTATCATTTAACAATCTAGCATATAGAGAAGATATTCTCATAAAACAAGTATACAACCTAGAAAAATTCCAAGTAGAGAAGGAATAGAATAATTGAACCAAACACTGATCAGTTTTACTCATACCGTGTATATACCATCAAGACAGAAACATGAGAGAGTGACCCTAGGTAGATGAATTCTTATCCACACGCTGCACGAGCAACTCACGTACTGCACGAAAACATTACGTGCCAATAATATCAAGGACATGTACAACCCATGTGTCAATAATAACAACCGCACGGACAACTCACGTGCCTACAATAATAACCACTCGGATAACTCACGTGCTATCATATATCGGATCCGCACAGACAACTCACGTGCTACCAGTACAATCCATATAACTTATAAAGTAGATATACAATATTACATGTATATCAACAATGGATATCAAATTACATACTCATGGACTGGTATAAGTGATATGCTAAGGTATGCATGTTCGAAGTGTGCGACTATTGCCCAAATCTGGCAATTACATCACTAAAGTAGCGGTTATCATGTTAAATCAAGAGATTAACCTATATGTAACCTCAAACACGGTTCAAATAGCTCGCAAAAGGGGTATATACATAAGAAACATAACAACATGAAGCTTAGCAATCAATTCAAGGCATATCATAAACCAAGCACCACCCCAAGCATGAATAATATGTTGGTATATGTACATGGGATCAACCCCTCACATGTGTGCCACTCATATTATGTAGTAATCACTAATAACTCAGGCAGCTAGTGCCTCAACCAAGTTTAGGTAAGATACTCACCGCAAGCAAGCTAAATTAATACTCTAGAAATCCCTTCTGGCATGAATTAACCGCTGTACAGCTCGAATCTAGCCTAAAAAACTTATTAACATAAATAAAAGACATATGAAACAACCCCAAATAATAAAGCTTCGTTCTTTAACAAAAAAATCATAAAGTCAACCAAAAAGTCAACTTGGGATTGCCTCACGGAACCCGACAAAAGTCATAAATTTCGAACACCCATTCAAATACGAGTCCAAGCATACAAGTTTCATCCAACTCCAACTCCGAATTGGGGCTCAAATCCTTGTCTTTTATTTTAGAAAAGTTTTGCCACAATCCCCAATTTTCTTGACTTAGAATCACCAATCAAACACTAAAATCAAGTACGTCAAAAGTCAACTGATGTAAGATCGGAAATGAGATCATCTTAGAGAGTATATAAATATGGTTAATCATGTCACAATGGAGGTTACATATATTTAGGATCATAAACAATAAGTACCAAGAGGGTTGGAAGGTTTAGAAGCTAAATTAATTGAAGACAATAAGTTACGCCGAAAGTCGACAAGTTAGGAATGTTAAAACCATACTTTCAGGGTAAATCTAGGAGTGCTTAATATGCTAATGATGCCATTTTTTAAGTCAATTTAATCATATAATATTCATTTTTTATGTTTTGAGGTCAAACAAGTTGTAAAACAAAAGTCGGCAAAAGTTGTCGCAAGTTACGTTCATAAATTAATTGAACTTTGGGTCTAATGTCACTAAGATTTGCTTCCAATATACTTCGAGTTACATGGTGATACACACATAAAATTTAATATTAACTAGTCTAGTTTACAACTCATTAAACCGTTTGTCGAAATGACATCGAAGTAGAGAGATATTCGCATTTTTGCGAGACTGCGCACGCAGCCCCTATGGGACCCAGTTGGTCGGTGGCCAACCTTCACCTATTGTTATCTCATTTTTGTGATGAGCTTTGATTATGTTTCGACCTCCTTCCATCCTCAGTCTTGCAAAACCCTTCCAAACAGTTCCCCCAAGGCTCCAAATAAATTTTAAAAAAATATCACACCATAACCCAAATGTGAAGAATAACTCCTATATGATGTTGTGATATGAATAAGGATGATGGTGAGCTAAGTTAAGCTTTGGGTTATAATTGTATATAATACCTAAGGTATGTTTAACCTCCTGTTGGTAGTGTTTAAGGTTAATTACACATTGTTTATTGTGTTGGAGTGAATGTACAAGATAGTACTTAAAAAGGAGAAGAGATGTTGTTATCTTATATTGGATTGTTTTAAGGACTTTATTGGGCAACCTCTGGTCAGATTGTAAGGTATATACCGAGTTTACTATGGCCGAGCACCTATGAGTGAGCCTAGAATAGCTGAGATTCCGATCCTAGTATGGTCGAGCCCCAATGAGTAAGCCCACTACGACCGAGAAGTAACACGTCCAGACAACTATTTTTACTTACTATATTGAGAGAGTTTAGTAAGTATTAGTAGGTAAGCATATCTTCTAATTATTTTTCACTCTCAGTTACTTTCTGTTATTATATTACCAGTTTAGTTTTAGCTTTTAGTTATTCTATTGCCTTACATTCTCGTTAGATTATTTAGTATTGACGTTCCTTTTGCCTAGAACACTGTATTTCATGCATGCATGTCCTGATAGATAGCCCGATACACCTACCCAATAGACAAATCCAGACATTAGCTTGATTGATAAGCTTCACTCCCCTCGGAGTTACTAGGTCTAGACTTTGGCATCCATTTTTTATATACATGTTTGATGGGTAGGTCGAGGCCCTATCCCGACCATGATACAGTTTTGTAATATCTAGAGACTTGTAGACGAGTCTTGTGTATTTTGTATGTTAGTATTATGGCCAGACAAATGTACATGTTCAGTTTGATATTGTCGGTTGTAGACATTCATGGTAGCCTCGTCAACCTACATAGTTATGTATATATGTTTATGGGTATGTTTGCCCCTCCGATGAGATAGACATTTTTTCAGATGATTCAGAATATGGCCTCGTCGTCCTTGATTGGTTTTGTCACCTTGCATATGGGCCTTGTAGGTATGTTGTGGGCTACCCCTTTAGAGTTCACAGTGAATGAATGGCACGCTCAGGCCGAGTATGGAACCGGGTGCCGACCATGCCTCCCCAGGTTTGGGGGTGTGAGAAAAGAGCCATGCAATGTGAGTTGGGAACACATGTCGAGTTGAGTACATCATTTCATCCCAAGATGGACGGGCAGTCCGAGCGTACTATTTAGATCTTTGAGGACATTTTGCGAGCCCGTGACATTGATTTTAGGGGTCAGTCGGATCAGTTTCTACCGCAAGAAGAGTTCGCCTACAATACCAGCCATCAGTCAAGCATCTAGATGTCTCCGTTTGAGGCCTTATATAAGAGATGATGTCCTTCTCTGTTTGGTTGGTTTGAGCTTGGGGAAGCTAGGTTGTTGGGAACTGACTTGGTTCGTGATGCTTTTGAGAAGGTGAATTGATTCATAAGCAACTCCGTATAGCACAAACCAGGTAGAAGATTTATGCTGATAGAAGGGCCCATGATGTGGTATTCATGGTGGGTGAGTGGTATCTACTCAGAGTTTTACCCATAAAGGGTGTGATAAGGTTCGGGGAGAAGGGCAATTTGGGCCCTTGGTATATTGGTTCCTTTGAAGTTCTAGAGAAGGTTGGTATAAGGATTTGACTTATGTTGAGGAGCCAGTAGCCATTTTGGACATGAGGTCGAAGAATATTACATCGATGAAGGTTTAGTGGAGAGGTCAACTAGTCGAGGAGACGACTTGGGATACCGAGCATCATATGTGAAGCCAATATCCTTACCTTTTTGGCACTTTAGGTATGACTTTATACTCGTTCGTGGACGAACGTTTGTTACCCGACCGGTTATTTTGTGTAATTGAGCCTAGTTCCCAATATGTTTTGCTTAAGTTGGATGTGTTGATGAAGTTTGACTTTTGTGTATTTGACCTCGGATCAAGTTTTAATAGTTCTGTTAGGCCCAAATGGTGATTTTAGACTTAGGCATATGTCTGGATTTTGATTCGGAGGTTCCTAGATTGAATTGGCTCTAATTGGCAAAAGTTGGAATTTTGAAGGTTTGGAAGTTCATATGTTTAACCCATTGTTGACTTTGTGGTTGTCGGTTTCGGATTTTGGCTTCGGGACTTGAAATATGTCCATTTTGTCATATGGAACTTGTGTTCAAAGTTGGTGTCACTCCAAGTTGGTTTGGTAGGAATCAGACACTTGATTGTGATTTTAAAAGTTCTTGTGTTTCAATGTGATTTCTATGCATTTCGGTGTTCGATTCATAGTTTCGAATGTTATTTTAGTATTTTGAGCTCGCGAGCAAGTTCGTATAATATTTCTAGACTTGTGTAGATGTTTTGTTCAGGTAAGTTTGAGACGTGTTTCAGACTATCTTGGATTGAGGTTCATTACTGTTGGTCTAGCAAATGCGAGAACCAGTTCGCATTTGCAAGGCATCAATCGCATTTTTGAAAGTTGGAAGGAGGTTACAGGCTTCGAAAATGCGACTTCTGCAGCTGAACATATAGCTTGGATTTCGGGACTTAGTCTCATTTCATCACATGTTTAGCGTTAGACTCGGTAAGAGGTGATATTTTGGGAGGAATTACATATAGCTATTGGGTAAGTGATGTTCACTCAATTTTGATATTATAACTTGAATACTTATGGATTTTAACATCAAAAACAAGAATTCTAAAGGGAAATATTTGGAATTTTTGACTATGTTCTGAAAAATAAAAATTTGAGATTTAAGATTTGAGAGTTGAATTGGACTCGGATTTGAAAACCAACCACATATTATGACTGGTGGAGTTATGGGTAGTCGAGTTCTACCCCTCGAATCAAGTTTTGACCGGGCTGGCTCGGGGCTAACCTTTGTTGACCTTTTGGGCATTGGGTCAAGATTTCAACTTCATTAATCGAAATTGACTTCTCTTACATTGTTTTATATTAAGTCATTTTTAGCTAGATTTGAGCCGATCGGAGGTGAATTTAAAGGAAACATAATTCAGAGATTGATCGGGGCTATTTGAGGTAAGTATATCGTTGAATCTTGTGTTGAGGAATGACCCCTATACATTGAATTGGGATTGTTTTCTATATGAAACATGCCTTATTATGTAATATTTCCCGCACTCATATGCTATTTTCATGTTCTTGTGCACCTTATTGTTGAACTGTGGGCTATATCTTGATGTGATTTTTGGTATTTTTGTTTTGTGATTTGTGGCGTATGTGGACATGTTATGCGAGTTTTTTTGTTGTGAGGAGTATAAGGGTGGCGAGATGCTCATGCGGCGACATAAGGGATGTATTTCATTGTGATGTACATGCAGCGAGATAGGGGTGGCTATATATACATAATGCGACATAAGGGAGGCATTCCATTGCTTATGTGCATGCGACAACATAAGGGTGGATTTAATGGTGATGGTATGAGTTATATCAGGGTGTTCCTTGATGTTGTTCATGTGATGGAACCGGGGTTGTTATTTTAATCACACATTTGTTTCTTAAATGTTTCCTACTTGTGTTTAATGAGTTTTAGGTTGATTTATGATATGATGTCACATACCCCGTTCCCATGATATTTTGTTGGCAAAAACGGATCATTATACATTGAGTTATTGTTACACATTCTTTGGGGTTGTTGATATTTGTTCTGTTGAGCTTTCTATTGTCAGTTTTTTTTTTATATTTTGCACATGTTATTAGTATCATGACTACAACCTCGTTACTACTCCACCCGGGTTAGATTTAATATTTACTAGGCATCGATTGTGGTGTACCCATACTATGCTTCTGCACATTCATTGTGTAGATCCAAGTACTTCGGATCGAGCTGATTGTTTGGAGGTGCTAGAGCTTCTTGGAGGCTTCAAGGTATCATTGTTGTTCCGTTCGCAGGCCTCAGAGTCACCCTCTTTACTTTCTTTTCTACTGTTTATGTATTCCAAACAATGTCGTATGCTTTGAGACTTGTTATGTATTCATTGTACAGCTTATGACTCATTTTTATCGGGTTTTGGGAAGTTGTTTATAGTACACATGTTTGGCAATATTATCATACTTTGCAGTTTTTATTCCTTGTAGAGCTTATATTTTAATTGACATCATTGTGTGATAGGCTTACCTACTCTAAGAGACTAGGTTTCATCACGACCCTCCCCCCCAAGGCAGGATTTTAGGTCGTGACAATTATATTCAAATAGGAAATAAGAACTAACACATGATCTCCAGCATGATTCAGGAAGTTCACATAGTCATATAGACGGATAAAACATGGTAGTAGGACACACAATATTAAAAACAAGGCATGATACAGCCTAAATGCCAACCCAACATCGATAACCATGGAACATGAATATACACTCGTCACATCGCATATACATGGCCCCTGCATGCAGCAAAAAATATCATTTTTTTGAAAACATTTCCTCAAACCAAATCTAGGCAAGACATTTAGCTCACCAGGGCAAGTCTTCAACCTCAAATCGTGTCAAAACCTCATTTTAGCCTCCCAATCAATAAAACTTCAATCATTGCTAAATTTCAAAAAAGTCAATAAAATTCAACCCGGGCTCGCGATTCTCAAAATGTCCAACATGAATTTACCTTTCACGATCGCAGCCAAGAAGCTATCCGATCGCAATGAACAAACTTAAACAAACTTTCTCAACATTTTAGGCAGCCACTAGAATAACGGCTAATACTTTTTCATACAAAACTCTAAATGACAAAAGGTTTGATTTATGAAAACTCTCCATAAAGGATTACAACTTTTAATTTTGGATCATCTCCAAATTCTTCATATATTGCAAGATAAAAGCTCCCTAAGTCAGCCTAGTGACAGTAAAAAATTTCTTCTATGCGAATGCGAACAGTCCCTCTGTGAACGCACTTCATAAGACCAAAACTACACTTTACACTTTGCGAACATGGCCCAGAGCTCCGCGATCACGATCGTGGTGTATACACTTGTAACAAAAATCAACAACTGAAAAGGGCTTAGAAATGATCGAAAACCACCTTGAAACTTACTCGAGCCCCTCGGGACCTATTCTAATCATACCAACAAGTCCATATGCCTAATTCTAACTAATGCAGTGGCTCGAAATGCCACAAATAACATCAAAACTGAGAATCAAAGATCAAATTGTTCTCTTAACTTTCAGACATTCCAACTTCGTCGAACGAATCTGAGTCACACTTAGACATTCCGAATCACAACTAAACTACGCATACTAGTTCTAATAAACTAAAACCTATCCAAGGTTCTGAAATACCAAACAGAATCTGATAACATCAAATTTAACCTCCAGTCAAACCTAAAAACTCTCTAATTTTTCAAATAACAAACTTTCACCGGATAGAGTTGAAATCCACTAGGAACATCCAAAATTAAATCCGAACATACTTCTAAGTCAAAAATCATAATACGAATCTATTGAAACCATCAAATCCAATTCCGAGGTCATTTATTCAAAAGTCAAACCTCGATCAACTCTTTTAATTTTAAGCTTCCATAATGAGAATTACTCTTGAAAATGAATCATGTACCTCTCAAACATCAACACCAGTCATTCATGAAAGTAATAGTGCGTCATATGGAGCAACTTAATGTCTCAAAACATCGAAGAGAATGCTAAAGTTCATAACAATCGGTTGGGTCATTACATTCTCCCTACTTAAACACACGTTCATACCCGAACGTTCCTAGAGTTGTTCTAAAGCTTTCAAATTACTGTATAACTCATTATACACATATCTATGGGTGATCTCATATCACCTCAATTCATATACTCCCATTAACACAATCTTAACTGAAGATTCTTCCTTCAATCTTACCTTACAATCCTTATAACAAAATTCTAACTCCCCAAACTCCCTCTAAGATCTGATTCTTGTATATAGAAATTTTATCAATACCCATAAGCTGCATCAATCCATAAATATAGTTCTAAGATATAACCAAGAAGTGTAGCATATAACTCGTATACTAATAGCAATATCTTCTGGGCATAATAGCTGATATTACGAAACCCGGTACTACTAATATAGTTGATATCAAATAAAACCTTCTTCCAAGCCATCGCAACACTACAAATGATGAAAGAAATGTGTAGAAACTCATAACTGCTCATCAAATTAACAAGTCGTAGAGTTCTCTCACCCAACAAGAACCATTGTCAAATTCCGAGCTGACTAATAATATTTTTTTCCAAACGTACCTTTGGATGTTCTTTGAAGGTTTTGACTCTATTTTTCAAAAGTTGGCAATTTGAAGAATTGAAGAGTTCATAGGTTTAACCTAAAATTGACTTTAGTGTTATCGGCTTTGTCAAAAGTTGAAAATTTTCTAGAATTAGAGAGTTCTTAAAATTTATTGGGAGTTGACTTTGGTGTTATAAGGCTCCGAATATAATTTTTTGACCTTGGATAGGTTTATTTAATTGATTGAAACTTGTGTGCAAAGTTTTATTATAATCTGGAATGTCTAAATGTGATTCAAATGCGTTCGGTGAAGTGTGAATGTGTGAAAGTTAAGAGAATGATTTGATCTTTAATTCTTTGTTTTGATGTTATTTGTGGTGCTTCGAGCTTTTGAAAAAGTTTGGATAATGTATTTGGACTTTTTGTATGACTAAACAGGGTCCCGAGGGGCTCGGGTGAGTTTTGAGGTAGATTTAGACCATATCGGTTGAGTTTTGCATTGCTAGTTTCTACTGTCTCTGATGAGCTTCGCAATCATGGGATTGGAGTCACATATGCGTAGAGAATTTTAGGAGCTATGTCTTTTTATCATCGTGTTCGTGAGGATGGAGTCTCATTCATGTAGTGTTGGGTCCCGAAAAATCACATTCACAAGGTATCTATTCGCGTAGAGGTACAGCCGGCAGGGGAGGATTTAGACATAGCATTCATGAAGGTCATGAACGACTTCGCAAAGTTTTGGGTAGACTAGTCATCACATTCGTGTAGATTTGGATTCCAGATCTTCGCGTTCGCTTGTTGTGCATCGTGTTTATAAAGAAGGGCAGCGTGGCAGGTCACATTTTGTCAGAAATTGCCGGTTGGTTTGGTCCGACCAAGAAAAGTATGGGACTTAACCCCCAGGGTGGAACCCAACTGAAAGGCGCTAGACGGACTAAGGGAAAGCAAGATAAAGAAAGCAACTGGCCCTATGTGCAAAACCTTGCCGCGGGAGAGCCTTTCTCCAATGAGAATAAAGAAAGTTTTTGGGCAAGACAAGAAAGGAACTCGCCCTTTGACACCAAGGGATAAGAGCTGATTGTTGGCGATGACTTGGTGAAGGGAATCTATGAGAGAAGGTTCTTGAACCGGGTTACGACCGAATAGAGCGCGGAACTAACGAGTTCAGTTGTGCATCGCTATCGTATGGGTTTGGCTGTGATTGTGAAGGGTAATGCTGGAAGTGATATATGTTGTCTATATTCAGGACTTTGCTCGTTAATTCTTATTTTGAGCCCTAGACTTCGAAAGGAGGAGAATTTGAAGAGGAATTTCACTACCACTTGGGAGGTTTTGATCATCTTGAGGATTATTTCTAGGGAAAATGGTGTTGGGTGGTTGAATCTCTTCCGGAATGAGGTAAGTGTCTTGTCTAGCTTTGTTGAAAGAATTTTTCCTAATAAATAATATTGTTTGCTAAATGCAGGGGTGATGCATACACGAGGTGACGAGCGTATATGCATGTGCAGGATAATCCATGCTCGGGGTAGATTATATACTTCTTTATGCCTAGTTGAAATTTGTGATCTTCTTGACTTGTATTTCACTTGATTCTAACATTAAATGAGTATAAATATTCATTCTATAAATCATATTTAGATATATGACATCTTAAATGAGCATGATAGGCAAATATTGAAACTCTTGATATACTTGAATTGATCGTACTCGTGTATTATACCACGAAAACATCTCTACACCAGTTATTCTTGTGCTACTTGAGCTTCTTTATTAATATTAAATATACGGACAAGTAAAAGTTTGCTACGTATTGAAGATTTTATAGTGACATAGTCAAACTAATATGCTCGGAAGGTTGTAGCATAAGTTTCGCGGCGAGCTACTGCAATTCATTGAGAATTTGGAAGAAGATCTGGAATGAGAGGGCGATTATGCGGTCAGCTATGTGGATTGCGAATCTATTCCTGTGACTGTAGAATTATTGTAGATTAGGGATGAAGCAAACAAAATTTGAGGTTCTTTTCACGGTGGGTTATGCGGACTACATAGCTGTTTCGTGGACAACAGATCCATTGAGAAATTGGTAAGTCCACATGGGAAAATATTTGAAGCAGATTTCGCGATCCAATATGTGGACCGCATAACTGCTATGTAGACCGCATATCTGCCGCACATCTATCCAGTTCCATTTCAAAACCTTGAGGAACATTTCGCGGATTGCAAAAGCATTTTTGTGGTCCATTCTGCGATTGCAGTTCTTTCTCGAAGTGATATTTCTGGGAAATTCGTAACTCGAATTTACTTTAATAAAAGGCCTAAGGGGATTGTTTTAGACAATTAATCAGATTACTTTGAAGAAGAAAGACTCTAGAAAGAGAGAGGGGAGGGAGGGAGATGCTCCAACCTTTGCTACACTTCAATTCTTTCCAATTTCTTGGAGATTCAAGGGAAGAACTCACAAAGCCTTTTACTAACAATGTAAGATTTCATCCCCTATATCACATGTAATGTTCAATAATGAGATTACAAGTAGGATTTTAATGTAGGAGCTTATGGGATTGTGATTGGAAACAATGAGCTCTCAATCATGAAATTGGATGTTTGTGAAGAATAGGAAATGAGATTTGTGGGATGGGAATAAATTGTTGGGCATGCATGTGACAATAGAGGTTGTCAATTGCCTAAGGATGATTGTAGATGAATTGTTGGTATGGAAATTGGTTGTACGGTATAGAAATTTAGCCAGGAGGTTTTACAGAAGTACGCACTGTAAGTGTTTGATAAAATACCTAAGTGTCATGAAAATTCTTACAAATAATGGTCCAATTGAATTCTGTTGATGTATATTGAAGTATTACGAGTGGTGGAATGTAGTAGGGATCCTATGTAAATCTCGATTAAGGTATGTTGTGGATAAACTCCTTCCATAGAATCGGATTTCATGAAATTGTTATAAATTCCAAGTATGGTTTGTTCCAGTTCATGTTCCTAATGTTTTGAATTGCATGTGCTTATGAATTCAATTCATGTTTCAATTGAAATCAATTTGCTTTCATTTTCGAAATACTTCAATATGTTGTAAGCTCTTACGTGATCATGTATTCTAATCTATGATTTTCCAATGTTTTAAATATCCTTGATGTCTGTTGATAAGCCTCGTCAAATGAATAAAGTGAAAGTGTGAAGATAATATGTGGCCATTTTGCCAAAATGAGAATAATGTGTATGTCCCAAAAATTTTGACTTGCGCTTCCGGAGCTACTGATCCAAAATGGCCACTAGCTCCTCCTTATAGGCCAAATTCCCATCCAACTACACTGTGCTGAAGTCCAAAACATGCGACGTATCTTTATGATACTTCCGAAGCATAGAAACATGGAATACGGGTGAACTTTCAAAAGACTAGGAGGTAAAGCAAGTCTATTACCAACCTCGCCAACTCTCTCCAATAGCTCAAAAGGTCCAATAAACCTCGGTATCAACTTACCCTTATTTTCGAACCTCATCATACCCTTCATGGGCGAAACCCTAAGAATAACCTTTTTGCCCTACATGAAAGACACATCACGAAACCTTTCGGTCTGCATAACTCTTCTGCTAGGACTGAGTTGTGCAAAGCCTCTCTTGAATCAACTTCACTTTCTCCAAAAGCATCACAGACCAAGTCTATGCCCAATAACCTTGCTTCGCTGGTCTCTAACTAACCAAAGGGAGAACGACACTGCCTCCCATATAAGGCCTCATACGGGAGCCATCTGAATACTTAAGTGATAGCTGTTATTGTAGGCAAACTCCACTAAAGGTAGAAATTGGTCCCACTGACGTCTAAAAGCAATACTACATGCCCTCTACTTAACCTGCTTGCCCAACTCACGTTGAACCGCCCTCCAAAAGTGTAATGTAAATTGAGTGTCATGGTCAATATGATAGAAACAAGTACACCATACAAGCGAACAATCTCCCTAATATAGATCCTAGCATACTGCTCCGAAGTGTAGAATGTCATGACCGGAATGAAATATGTCGACTTGGTCAACAGATCCACAATGACCAAAAAGGCATCAAAATTCCTCAAGGTCTATGGCAACTCTACCACAAAGTCCATGGTAACACTCTCCCTCTTCCACTCCGGTATATCAATCTTCTGAAGCAAACCACCCAGTTTCTGATGCTCATACTTGACATGTTGGCAATTCCAACACCTAAAAACATGCCCAACAATATCCTTCTTCATCCTCCTCCACCAATAATGGTGTTTCAAGTCATGATATATCTTTGTGGCACCTGGATGAATAGAATACCACGAACTATGAGCCTCTTCAAGAATCAACTCCCTCAAGCCATCGACATTAAGAACACACACTCGACCCTGAAGCCGCAAAACACAATCATCATAAATAGACACCTCCTTAGCATCACTGCGCTGCACCATGTGCTTAAGGACAAACAAATAGGGATCATCATACTAGCGAGCCTTAATGTGCTCGAACAAGGACGACTGGGATACAACACAAGCAATGACTCTGCTCCGCTTCGAAATATCCAAACTCACCAACCTATTGGAAACACATGAACATCCATAGCTAAAGGCCTCTCCCTAACTGGAATGAATCCTAACGGCCCCATGCTCTTTACCTTCCTACTCAAGGCGTCTGCAACTACTCTTGCCTTCAATAGCTCCAACCACCTCTGCTGCCTCAAATTCAAATCTTTCTGTTTAAACAGATGCTTGAGACTCTGATGTTCGTATACACCTCACAAGACATACTATATAAGTAATGCCTCCAAATCTCCAGTGTGTGTTCAATAGTTGCTAACTCCAAAACATACACCGAATAGTTCTTCTTATGGGGCTTCAATTGACGTGAATAATAGGCAATCACCCTACCATATTGAACAATACACACCCGAGGCCAATACGCGAAGCATCAAAATAAATTGTATATGAACATGATCCCAAAGGAAAAACCAAAAATGGAGTTGTAATAAAGGTAGTCTTGAGCTTCTATAAGAGCACCCTTGTGAATCGACTTAGTCAATAGGGCTGCAATGGATGAAAACCCCTCAACATAAATTCGATAATACCCTGCCAAAACTAGAAAACTCTAGATCTTCGTGGTTGTAAAAGGTCTAGGCAAACATGGAACTTCCTTTATCTTTTTCCGATCCACCTTAATCCCCTCATTGGACACCACGTGACCCGAGAATGCCACTGAATCCAACCAAAACTCACACTAAGAAAACTTGGCATATGACTTCTTCTCCCTCAAAATCTAGAGTACCATCCACAAATGCTGCTCGTGCTCCGCATTACTACAAGAATACAAAGACATAAATGTTGCTGGGACATTAGTCAAGATAAATGGCATCAACAAAAAATCATAATGCCAATATAGCGTCTTGAAGGCAGTCCTAGGAATGTCTGAAGCCTTGATTTTCAATTGATGGTACCCCAATCGCAAGTCAATCTTGGAGAACAATCTAGCACCCCAAAGTTGATCAAACAAATCGTCAATGCACGGTAGTGGGTACTTATTATTGATGGTAACCTTGTTATATTGCTTGCACCCAATGCACATCCTCATGGAATCATCTTTCTTCTTCATAAGAAATACTGGTGCACCCCAAGATGAAAACACTCGGCCTGATGAAATTGTTATCTAGAAGTTCCTGTAACTGTTCCTTTAATTCCTTAAACACTGCCGGAGCCATGCAATAAGGTGGAATAGATATGGGCTAAGTGTTCGATGCTAAAGCGATACCAAAATCAATATTCCTATCAGGTGGCATGCCTGGTAGGTCTGCAGGATACATATATAAAAACTCTCTTATTACGGGAACTAAATAAACCATAGGAGCCTCAGCTCTAACATCTCTACCAAAAGTATGCCATGCACCCTTTCTCAACCATCCGTTGAGCCTTCAGAAAAAGACCACCCTACTAGGAATATGACCCAAGGAACCTCTCTATTCCAACCTCGGCAACTCCAGCATAGCCATCATCACAATTTTAGCATGACAATCAAGAATAGTATGGTACGAAGATAATCAATCCATACCCAAAATCAAATCAAAATCCATAACATTAAGCAACAGAAGATCAAACATAGTCTCATAGACCCTAATAGAAACCAAACAATAATGATAGACATAATCCACCATAATCGAATCCCCAACGGGAGTAGACGCATAAACAGGAATATCTAGAAAATCATGAGATATATCCAAATATGAAACAAAATATGATGACACATACGAATAAGTAGAACCTAAATCAAATAAACTGAAGCATCTCTATGACAGACCGGAACAATACCTATAATGACTGCGTCTGATGTGGCTACCTCAGTCCTACCACAGAAAGAAAAATAATGGGCCTGGCCTCCTCCTCTAGGACGATCACTACCCAGTTGTGCCTCACCTCTAGCTGGCTATGTCGGTGCCGTAGCATCTGGAGCGAGAATCATAGCCTAAGTACCATGTTGAGGTACACCCATTCAATGCCTAGGACAATATCTCACAATGTGCCTATTATCACCACACTAAAAAATCCTCGATGCCTGCGTGGCTCCTGGAACTGAGTCTGCCCTGGACGAGTAAAATAGCCGCTATAGGAACCCCGTGTAAGAGTTGAACTAAAGAATGATTGACCGGTATGAATGCCCTGGAATCTATGGCTAGCTAGAGCACTATGTGAAACGTGAAGTACGGACTAAACTGGTCGACTGACAAAACATCTACCATAAAGGATCTTTCCCGTAGAGTAGGAGGCACTAAATGCTTCAAAACCACGAGGCTTTTTAGCCTCAAGTATCATCCCTCTCATGTCCATGGATACACTCTAACCTCCTAGAGATCTCCACTACCTGATGAAGTTTATTCTCAATCGCCATCCCTCGTGCCATCCAAAATCTAAGGTTGTATGTGGGACCCTCAATGCTCTCCCTCTCAGTAGAAACTAGGGAAATTGCTTTGCAGGATTACTCTGTAAACCTCATAGCATGCTCGGACATATTCAAACCCCCTGGTCTAAATGCTCAAACTCAAGGCGCAACTCGTCCTTGTAGGTTTGTGGAATAAACTCCCCCAAGAAAAGATAAGAGAACTGGGACCATATAAGTAGCGCTCCACTACTTGGCCTACTCGCCTCATAAGTATGCCACCATTTGTATGCATGCCCTGTCTACTGAAAATTATGAAACTCGACACCACTCAAATCCACCAAACCGAAGGTACGTAAAATGCGATAACACTGATCCAAGAAACTTTGTGCATCCTCATAAGCCCCTCCACTGAACTAGGGAGAAGGAAGTCTCTAAATCTTTTCCAACCTCTTTTTCTCCTCAGTAGACGCCGCTGGCACCCCCTCAGGCTGAACTGTAACTATCGGCTATATTTTCATAACACTCGGTATTTGATAAGCATGATCTAGTAGCTCTAGTGTACGTGCGGCGGGAGTTCGGGCACCTTCTCAGTCGGTGAAGTAGCCGGTGCAACTGGACTCAACCCTGCTTGGGCCAAACTCTCAAACATACTCAAGAAGTGAGCAAGAGTCTCTTGAAGTCCTAGTGTAGCAATACACCCCTAGGGTGCATCCTCCAATGGAGCTACTATTGGTTCCACCGCCGCTACTCTAGCAGTGGCTCTAGCTGCGACGTGAGCCCCACCTCAACCTCTACCTCGGCCACGATCTCTCGCATCTCAAACAGGGGCCACTGGTGCCTGCTCAACTGATCCGAAAGAACGTATCCTAACTTTCTATGAGAGAATACAAGAGTAAAGATTCAAACTTTAGAATAACAATTCCGCACGAGAAAGAATGAATGATAGTGAAGCTTCCTATAATCTTGGTAGCATCTTCGAGTACAGACGTCTCTGTACCAATCCTTAAAACTCTACTAGACATGCTCATGAATCATAGAACTTATGAACCTAGTTCTCTGATATAGAAATGTCAGGATCCAAATCCTACCAAAGGGGTCGTGATGGCAACTAACCTTGAAAACTAGGTAAGCTAATCACATCAACAACATTAAATCATCAAAACATGATATAATTACTCTGCATTCAATGTAACAATAGAAATAGTTATAACGTAAGCCAAAATAGAAGTACACAATACAATTACCTAAAACTGTCATGCCTTAACCTCGGAGAGCGCGACCGGTACTCAATAGAGTTACCCGGTCGAGCAAGCCTGCACAGTGCCATCCACCCAACTCACCCATGAATAAAGAGAAAACACACTTCATTAATTAGACAGTAAGAGGTCATGTGAATAACACTGATTCATTTCCATTAGTTACGTCATTAACAAGTCTCCAAAACAGTACATTGTTCAATCATAGTTAAAGTGGAACAGATGATACGATTACAATATTTTTAGTTTAACCTTCTCAAAAACAGATACAACCACACTATGTTTTCGGAGCCTCTAACTGGAATAAAAAGAATGCTATGACAGTACCGGCAACAAGGCCCCCGGCTATACCTCAAAACACTATGTAAAAAGGATAAGAGACACAGGACCCCAAAATGAAGTGGGGCTTATCAGCTCAGCTGAGGAGAGGGTGTGATGTTATCACTAATCAATACCACCTACTATGGAACCACCTGCATCCATTAAAGATGCAATGCCCCGGCAAAAGGGATGTCAGTACATATGGAATAGTACTAGAATGTAAAGATAAAAATCATTTTAATAGAACAAGCAACAGTAAACGCAAAATAAAACTTGAAATCAATAAGAGACTTAGACAGTAACAAGGTGTCAAGCTAGGGGAAGGGTAAATTTCAAGTAAGTTTCAGTAGTTTAAGTTGGAAGATCTTTAGCACCGATACACCATCGTGTTTTAGCATGGAGTCTGATCTCAGCCCGACCGGCTAAGCAGTCTCACCCCGAGACATACACTCATAATACCACCATGTGTGTAGCATGGCGTCCGATCTCAGCCGGATCGGCTAAGTCGTCTCACCACAATGCCGTGTGGGTCGATATCACGTCACATCTCGCTAGCAAAAATCTCATCCCATTTAAGAGGAAACATCTCAATACACCAATCTCATCCCATATAAGGGGAAGCAGTCTCATCAAATTAACATGGGGATTTACCCCTCAATCACTCTTACACCGGCACGTGTAATTTCGGGGTTAGGTTGTTCCGACCTACCCTTCCTCGGTGGATAAACGATACTCCCAAGGTATTTATTATTATTAAAAGTATTTACCACTCATTTTATATTCTTTTACATGTCATTCATTTTATTGGCATGATTGGCCACAACACAATATCATTCTTGGCACATTGTCCGTACTACATAATTCATGTTCACTATTTCACTTTCAACTATTATCACGGATTGTCAACAACAAAAATTTCTATTCAAGACTTTAAGCACACATTTGAGCAATTTAGTGTATTAGGCACATGTGATTTCTTACACAATTTGATATGATAGCTTTCACTAGAATCACATTTTTAAATCATAACATAGTAACACACAGACCACACTTAAACCATATTCTCAAATAGTAACTCAACATAGCAAGAATCTTTGGAATACATATCGAAAGCATATTTATTTTGACGCAAGGCTTATTTGGAATAATCAATTTATAATGAGCATCATGGGACTTACAAGGCCATTGTGGGATTCAATTCTAAAAGAGGAATTTAGCCAACATACCTCACTTTGAGCTTTTCTTAATTCACTACACCATTCTTGAAATACTAACACGCCGGTCTGCGGTCCGTGGACCTATTTTGCGGTTGCATAAAACGCCGCAGAACTTTCCTCTGGGATTGTTTTGTGCTGGATCTACGAGGAGTTTTGCGGCCCGCAAAATGATTATGCGACTGCATAATAGACCGCATAATGATCCAAAAAATTGCCCAGATTTCTACCTTAATCTACGAAGAATCTGCGCTCCGCATATCAGTTCTGCGACCGGAGAATGGACCGCAACAACACCCTGTATTTCCAAAAAACAAATTCTTCAATCCCCAACACACTGTTCAACCCAAAAACTTTGAAACCCCTAATTTTAAGTAAAATTTTACGGGGCCTTACAAAATAGGTAGTACAGAGTTATGAGCTCTAAATCGAATACATATGAACTAATAAATACAATACATTTTGAATGTGGAAATAATAGTACCAACATAAAGGATGGAACTCCAAAGGAACTGCGACGATCATGCAGCACTATCTTGAATCTTCGCGAGCAGTGTGCCCTCACTCTCTAAGCCCGCTGCCTTCAACTCCTAGATCTGTACAAAAATAAAAAGAAGTGTAGTATGAGTGCACCACAATCAGTACCCAATAAGTATTAAGACTAACCTCGATGAAGTGGTGACAAGGTTCAAGTCGTGTGATACTCACTAGTCAAAAGAACCTGTGGAGCATGTCAATAACTAGAAACAAGAATATATATTGGAAAGCAATACCAGCAATCTTGTAAAAACATCTGATAATAACTCGACCTAGGAAAAGTCCATATTTGACAAACAAATCATCAAGTAGAAACATAGATTTATTATAGCATGTCAAATACAACTTAAAAATTGGTTGAACTACATGATGAAGTTTAAAGAATGTATGTACATAGTTAAGAATGTTACTCTCGTACCGCCACATAAACCTCATCAAATTTCAATATTTGTTTTGCTATATGTTGAAAAACAATCAAGAAATGCCACCCTTATTACGCAACATGTGCAAACCTAAGAATGCCACCCTTATTTCGTCACATGTGCACAACAACAATCATAATCTCACAGAAAAGACCTCATGCCAACACCCAATCAATTTTCCTAACATGTCCACATGTGCGATAGTCATCGTAATGCAATATGCCAAATTACCATTAAATATGTAAGCTCATAATTTATAAACTAGATTCACAAGGACATGACAATAAATAAAATGCGGATGGGTGTTTAAATATAAACCATCACTATGGCTAAATCAATTGTAAATCAAGTCCAGGTAGTCACAAAGTAATTAAGCATGTTTCATAAAAATCATGTCAACAAAATAAGGTTAGAAGCCTAAAGTCTAATACAATAATAACCAAACAAAACAATAGTGCAAGAGCACGTCACCTCACGTACACGTCGCTTTTCACATAACATAATTAGGCAAGTAAGTCTGAATCCGAAGGGGTATTCCCCCGCAAAAGGTTAGGTAAGATACTTACCTCAATAAGCCCAAATCAATCCTCTACAATATCATATCCTTTAAAAATCACCTCCGCCCGACTCAAATCTAGCCAAAAATAGCTAAATAAAATCAAATAATGCAATAGGAATCAATTCCAAACAATAAATCTCGATCTTTACCCAATTCTCCAAAGGTCAACAAAAGACAACCTCAAGCTCACATGATCAAATCTCGATTCAAGGGATAGATTGCAACTACCCATAACTCCACGAGTCCAAATATGTGATTAGATTCCAAGACCGAGTCGAATTCGACTCTAAAATCCCCAATTTTAATTTTTAAAAGCATATTCAAAAACCCCAAAAATTCCCTTCCGAATTTCATGATTTGCGTGTAAACATCCATAGGAAATCAAAATATAATTTCAAAATCAAGTGAAAATCACTTACCGACTTGCCTTGTGTGAAAATCCTCTTAAAACATTGCCCCTCTCCAAGTCTAAGGTTAAAAATACGAGAAAATGGGTCTAATTACCGAAATTCCTTCTAAATAATAAGTTGCGGAAGTCGCATATGCAACCAGGGGTTCGTAATTGTGAGCTTCACAAATGCGAGAAATGGCCCACAAATGCGAATTGGATCCCTCCGCCTCTGATATCGAAATTACGACCAGGAAGCTCGCAAATGCGAACATCCATTCACAATTGCAGATGTATCACTTGCGACATCAGCTTCACATATTCGATATCAGCCTACTCTTCCTTTATGGATTTGATGAATCGAGTGTTAAGGCCATACATTGATTCGTTTGTCATTGTCTTCATTGATGAGATTTTGATCTACTAACGTAGCATGGAGGAGCACGAGTATTATTTGAGAGTGGTGCTTCAGACCTTGCGGGAACAGAAGCTATATGCTAAGTTCTCCAAGTGTGAGTTCTAGTTGGATTCCATGGTATTCTTTGGGCATGTTGTATCATGCAGGGGTATTAAGGTAGACCCCAAGAAGATCGAGACAGTTCAGAGTTGGCCTCGTCCTACCACAGTGACTGAGATCAGGAGCTTCCTGGGTTAGTAGGTTATTATTGTCGGTTTGTGGAAGGCTTCTCATCTATTGCACCACCTTTGACTAGATTGACCTAGAAGGGTGCTTCGTTCCGATGGTTCGATGATTGCGAGGCGAGCTTTCAGAAGCTCAAGACCGCATTGACTTCAGCACCAGTGTTAGTGTTGCCTTTCGGTTCAGGGATGTATACTGTGTATTGAGTCGCTTCACATGTTGGAGTGGGTTGTGTACTGATGTAGAATGGGCGAGTTATTGCATATGCTTCACGTCAGCTGAATTCCCACGAGAAGAATTACCCGATACATGATTTGGAGTTGGCTGCGATTGTTCATGCACTTAAGATCTGGAGGCATTATCTTTATTGGGTATCCTATGAGGTTTACACCTATCATCGTAGCTTGCAGCATTTTTTCAAGCATAGGGATGTCAATTTGAGGCAGCGCAGGTGGCTTGAGTTACTAAAGGATTGTGATATTACCATCCTTTATCACCCGAGCAAGGCTAATGTAGTTATGGATGTCTTGAGCAGAAAGGCAGAGAGCATGGGTAGTTTGGCATTCGTTTCAGCAGAGGAGAGGCCACTAGCTTTGGACATTCAGTCCTTGGCTAACAAACTTATGAGGTTGGATATTTCAGAGCCCAGTCGAGTTCTTGCATGCGTCGGTTCTCAGTTTTCACTATTCGAGCAGATCAAGGCCCACTAGTTTGATGATACACAAATGTTGGTTCTCAAAGAGACGGTACTACAGGGTGGTGCCAATGAGGTTACTGTCGTGAGGATGGTGTTCTGTGACTCCAGGGTCTCCTGTGTGTTGGCTTGAGGGAGAAGATCCTAGAGGAGGCACATAGTTCTCGGTATTCTATTCATCTGGGTGCTACGAAGATGTATCGCGGCCTGAGGCAGCATTATTCGTGGCATCGGATGAAGAAAAACATACTAGAGTATGTGGCGAGGTGCCTAAATTGCCAGTAGGTCAATATGAGCATCAGCGACCAGGTGGTCTACTCCAACAGATGACTATACCTGAGTGGAAATGGGAGCACATTATTATGGACTTCATAGTTGCGTTGTCGCGTACCTTGGGGAAGTTTGATGTTATTTGGGTCATTATCAACATGTTGACCAAGTCGGCACAATTCATTCTGGTTGTGACCGCGTACTCTTCAGAGAGGTTGGCCCAGACTTATATTCAGGAGATTGTTCGGTTGCATGGTGTACCTATTTCCATTATATCAGATAGAGGCCCTCAGTTTACTTCGCATTTCTGGAGGATAGTGCAGAGTGAGTTGGCGACCCGGGTAGAGCTCCGTACAACGTATGATCCGCAGACCGACAGGCAGTCAGAGCGGACAGTTCAGATCTTGGAGGATATGCTCAGAGCATGTGTGATTTACTTCATAGGGCAGTGGGATCGATTCTTGCCTTTGGCCGAGTTTGCTTATAACAACAGTTATCAATCCAACATCGAGATGGCTCCATTTAAGGCTTTATATTGTCGGCGATGTCATTCTATCATCAGATGGTTTGAGCCCGGTGAGGATAAGTTGTATGGTACTGATTTGGTGAGGGATGCCTTGGAAAAGGTAAATTTGATTCAGGAGCAGCTTCGCACAGCACAGTCGAGGCAGAAGAGTTATGCGGATCAGAAGGCACTTGATTTATCATTTCTGGTGGGCGAGAAGGTTCTCTTTAAAGTCTCGCCGATGAAGGGGATCATGAGGTTTGGAAAAAAGGGCAAGTTGAGCCCAAGGTTTATAGGCATATTTGAGGTATTGAGGCGAGTTGAGGAGGTTGCTTATCATCTTACTTTGCCTCCTAGCCTATCGGGAGTTCGTCCGATTTTTCATGTATCTATGCTCTGGAGATATCATGCCGACAGGTCACATGTGTTGGACTACAGCACGGTTCAGTTAGATAAGAGCCTGGGTTATGAGGAGGAGCCAGTTGCTATTGTTGATAGGCAGGTTTGCCAGTTGAGGTCCAAGAATATTTTCACGGTAAAGGTTCAGTGGAGGGGGAAACCAGTCAAGGAGGCTACTTGGGAGGCCTAGGAGGACATGTGGAGCAGATATCCACACTTATTCGGCACTTCAGGTATGATTCTAGACCCATTCGAGGATGAACGTTTGTTTAAGAGGTGGAGAATGTAATGACCCGACCAGTCATTTTGCTTTCTAGATCCACGCTCCCCTAAATAAGACTCCCCATATGTGCTTTAACTGTTTTACGACTTGTGGGGATGGTTAGTTTGGTATTTGGAAGGGTTTGGGTTGAAATAGGAACACTTGGTTCCTTAAGGTAGGCAAAAAGGGTTAATTTTGACTTTGGTCAACGCTTTAGGTAAAAGACCTCGGAACAGAGATTTGGCGGTCCCAATAGGTTCGTATGATGATTTTGGACTTGGGCGTATGTTCAGATCGGGTTTTGGATGACCCGGGAGTGTTTCAGCGCTTAATGTTGATAGTTGGCACCTTGAAGGTTTTAATGTTCTTTAGATTTGGTTTGGAGTAGGTTTTGGTGTTATCGATGTCCATTTGGGATTCCGAGCCTGGGAATAGTTCCATATAGTGATTTGAGACTTGCACGCAAACTTTGGGGTCATTCCGAGTAGTTTAAGTATCTTTCGGCGCGTTCGGAGTAAGCTAGAAGAACTTGAAGTTAATAAGTTTATTCAATTTGGTTTAGGGTGTGATTCTTAGTTTTGATGTTATTTTATGCGTTCCAAGGGTTCGATCGAATTAGTTTTATGATTTCAAACATGTTGGTATGTTTGGGCGGGGCTCTGGGGGCCTTCTGGTGTAATCGCACCTGCGGAGGGCTAGCCGCAGGTGCGAGCACGCAGAAGCGAGACAGAAACCGCAGAAGCGGCTCAGCTTAGGCAGCCCAGAAACCTCAGATGCGGGCAAGGTAGGTGCAGATGCGTGACCACAGAAGCAGTCAAAGGATCGCATAAGCGGGAGCAAGCGCAGGAGCGGCTCGTCTACGTAGGAGCGGAATCACAGAAGCGAGACATTTTTTCGCAAATGCAAATTTTGGCCAGCCAAGGGAGGACCGCATCTGCGATGAGACGTCCCCAAATACAGAGCCGTAGATGTGGTCAATGAACTGCAGAAGCGGAAAAACCGCTGGGTAGAACCTTCATTTAAGTCGAGACATAAGCATTTTGGATTCATTTATTGCATTCCTTGGGCAATTGTTGGAGCTCTTAGATAGGGGTTTTCACCTAGCACTTTAAGGTAAGTAAAATTTATACAATGTAAGTTAAATATATAGATTATGGATAGATTTAACATGTAAAATTTGCGAAATTATGGATTTAGATAAAAAAAACCTAGGTTTTGATAAAATGGGGTTTAACCACGAAAATGGTTATGGAATTGATTGAAAATTATATTTTTGAGTCCGTGAGGTTGTGGGTAACAAATTTCTTCGACAATTTCCGGAATCCTAGCAAGTGAGACCGGAGATGCATTTTAGGAATCCTTCAACTGGGGTTGTGTAATCACTCCAATAGTTAGAATATGAACTTTTGAACCTATATTGATTGATTTATTCAACATTTGACTAGTTTCGGATTGTTCGGCACTAAGTTAAGGCTTTATAGTGAATTTGAGGCCGGAAAGTGAGATTTGAGATGAGTTAAGTCTCTTGTCTAACCTTGAAAGAGGGAATTTACCCCATAGGTACTTTAAATTAATATTTGATTCTAATTGTGGGGGCTGTGTACGCACGAGGTGACGAGAGTCTGTGCGTAACTACTATTCATGCTTATGTCGAGGCAGCTTAGGACCCAAATCACAGATTACTTGTAATGTTTACACCCTATTTGTTAGTTTAAGTGACCAAATTATATTAGAACTTGTTAGAGGAATTTTAAACGACTGAATTTTACTTACTTGAAATTTAGCGGATTACTTGACCGTTAATAGAGATTTTATTACATTATGTAGTAGTCCTATTATAACGTTTAAGTTAAATGCTTATAAAGTATCCTCTCTTCTTGTGGAGTGGGTCGAATGCCTCGGCAGTATATAGATGCATCTATGGATCATGTCGCATGCTCCTCGGGAGTGTAAACATTATTCTAGATCGGGCGGTATGACCTCGGCATAATCGTGCTTAATAATACTCGGAGTCTAATAATAATTGATATTATTTTGTGGCTTATGGGGTTACACCTATAAATGACGGAAATTTATTGTAAGGCCCCGTAAAAATTTATGGTATGGGCTCGTACCTTTTGGGTTGAACAATGCACTGGGGAGTAAAGAAAATATTTTGCTAGAAAAAGTCATTTCTGCGGCCCACTAAGCGGTAGCAGAATCACTCTGCAGACCGCATAATGGCCGCAGAGTTAATCAGAGGTGGGGAAGCGTGGATGAAGGTCTGCAGTACATTATGCGACCGCAGACCAGCTCTGTGATGTATTATGCGACCATAGAACAGGTCTGCGGGCCGCATAACTACCACAGACCAAAGCAGGCGACAACAGTTTTGGGCACCAATTGTGCGGCCGATATACAGACCGCATGTCCATTCTGCGGTCGCATATGCGACCATAGATCCCGTTCCAGAGCTTCATTTTTGGGTTTTTATAACCCGACCCTACTTCGTTAAATAGACAATATGTACCATCTTTTGAGCAAAAACCTGATATTTTGAGCGTTAGAGAGTGCCCTAGAGTGGGAGAGAGTTCTTCAACAATTTGTTCTTCAATTCTTGCTCTAATTTTAGAAGATTAACAAGGAAAACTTACTAGGTCTTCATCCTAGAGGTAAGATTCTACACCTTACCCCTTCATTTCGAAAGTTAACTAGAAATGGGTAATTAGTAAATAATTCTTGGGTATAGGAGTTGGTTATTTTGCATGCATATGTTATCAAGGAGTGTGGGAAGACTGTTGAGCTCAAATAAGTAAAGATTGGGTTATGGAATGAAGGAAACTTTGTAGAAGAACCTTGTAGCCAAATTTGCACACCTGGTATTTGATAAAATGCTCAAATGAGCTGAAACTATGAATAATTTCCTAATTTGTGTTCAATTTTATTATGTCTCAAAATAGATTGGGATTGCTAGGATTTTCGAAACGTTGTAGTAATTTAAGGAAAGCTCAAATCGAGGTATGTTGGCTAAATTTCTCTCTTAGAATTAAATCCCACGGTATTCATGTAATTTAGTAAGTCCCAAGTGCTCCACTATAAAAAAGAATTGGCTATTCCGAATGAATTGTGTTGAAGTATATGTTCAATATGTACACCAAATGCCTTTATCATGTTATGATATCATTTGATAATGTGTTCAAAGTATGAGTTGTACATTAAAGATGTTTCGACTTCAAGTCAAGTCCAAACGAAGGCTATTATGCCAAATTTTGTGAAAAATCTCTATGTGTCTAAGACTCTTAATTGCTCCCATTTGTGCTAAAAACATTTATTCGAAATGCCTTGTTGTGGATGATGATGATGATGTTTGAAAGTGAAAAAGGTGAGCATAAAATATTAAATACGGCCGACGTGCCAATAATGATTTTATAATTATGGCCACTAGTGCCAATGAAATGAAAAGATGCAAAAGAAGTATGAAATGAGATGATTGGTATAAGAAGGATGATGTCTCTAGCCGATCTTGTCATGATCGAATGACATTCCGCACACACAGTGGTAATTTTGCTGGATATGGTAAATTGAAATTGTGATTGTAGTTGATATCTCTAATAAGATAGCCTAGCCGATCGGGTCGTGATCGGACTCCGTACTAAAAGTACAGTGGTATTGGTATTTTAAATATTGGTATTGTGAACGGTGGCATATTAGTACTAAAGACCTCCCAACTTAAAATATGGAAACTTATTTGAATATTGTCTTGATCCTAATTTGAGGTTTGATGTTGTTTGAGGCTTCCACTGATATTATGATTGTATTTGCTTGTATTATTTATCATTCTATTGAGAGGACGTTTTGTCATTCATACTAGTACTATTCCATATGTACTAACATCCCTTTTATCGGGGGCACTGCATCTTCAATGGATGCAGGTGGTTCCATAGCAGGACACACTGATCAGTGATAGCGGTACACCCTCTTCCCAGCAAATTTGGTGAGCCCCACTTCATTTCGGGGTCATGTATCTTTTGTTACTTGTGTATTGTGTTTGAGGTATAGCCGGGGCCTTGTTGTTTGCATTATCATAATACTCTTTTGTATCTATTAGAGGCTTCGTAGACATAGTGTGGGTTGTATATTGGTGCTGGGGAAGACAAACTAGTTATGTTGTGTTTGAATTACTTATTCCACTTCAGACTATGAAAAATGTGTGTGAAATTTGAGACTTTAAAATGAAGTAACTAATGATAATAATGTGGTATTGTATACATGATCTCTTTATGGTCTAATCAATGAAAATATGTATTCTCTTTATTCCTAAGTGAGTTTGGGTAGAAATTATCTGACAAGCTTGCTTGACCGGATTCACTGGGTTGAGCACCAGTCGCGCTCCCCGAGATTGGGGCGTGACATTTATTTGGAAGTTATTAATTTATGAAAGAATTATTTTCTCCTGCAAGTTAATGAATTATTACTATCATTTACATAACTCGTGTTTATTTAGAATTTATGTATCCGTATTGTTAGCCCATAGTAAGTGTCGAAGTCGACCCCTCGTAACTACTTCTACGAGGTTAGACTTGATACTTACTGGGTACATGTTATTTATGTACTCACACTACGCTTCTGTTCTAATTGTGCAGGATCTGAGACAGGTGCATCTGCCGGTCCTACTGGCGCATACCAGATATCCCGAGGCCTAGTGGTGAGCTGCTTCCTGAGCAGTTCCACAGCACCTAGAGCCTCTCCTTTACATTTATTTCTGTCTATTTTCAATTCATACAGTGGCTAGAGTTTTGTATAATCTATTAGTTCTCGTACACGTGTGACACCAGGTCTTATCACACACACTAGTAGGCATATGGTTTTGGATTATTCTATGGTTATGATTGCACCCAGCTGCTTTTGTCTATTTATTTGAAAAAATGTGGTTTCTTAACCTTTTATTTAATGGAATTTAATCACTTGGGAAACTTATTATAAGAGAAATAACATAGTTTAATTCACTGTTGGCTTGCCTAGGGGTAACGTTGGGCACCATCATGGCCTATAGGAGATTTGGGTCGTGACACTCACCTCCTTAGCATCATCGTGTTGCACCGTGTCCCTTAGAAAAAGCAAATGGGGATCATCATACTAACACACCTTGATGCGCTCAAATAAGGACGACCGTGATACAACACAAGCAAGTACCCTGCTGGACTCTGAAATATCCAACATTATGAACTAACTGGCCAAAGCCCGAACATCCATTGCTAACGGTCTCTCCCCAACTGGAATATAAGCAAGACTCCTTATGCTCTTAGCCTTCCTACACAAAGTGTTGGCCACCACTTTGGCCTTTTCCTGGTGATAAACAATGGTGATATCATAGTAGCTCTAAGCACCTTCTTTGCCTCAAGTTCAGATCCTTTTGCTTGAATAAGTGCTGGAGACTCCATAGATATGTGAACGCCTCACAAGACACGTCATAAAAATAATGCCTCCAAATCTGGAGCTCCCAATCATACCAACCTATCCCAAAAATACTCGAGGCCTCAAATCACACCAAACAATATCAAAACCATGAATCACATCTCAATTCAAGCCTAAGAAACTTCAAAACTTACGTCAAACATGCCTAAACAACACTGAATGGCCTCAAATTTTGCATGCAAGTCCCAAATAATACAATGGACCTATTCCATCTCCCGGAACCACAATCTGAATCTGATATCAATAAATTCAACTCCCGATCAAACCTATGAATTCCCACATACGCCTAAGTCCAAAATCACCATACAAATCTATTGGAACAAGAAAAACAACATTCTTGGGTCGTCTACACAAAAGCCAAACTTAGGTCAACTCTAGCAATCTAAGCATCCAACCTTGGGACTAAGTGTCCTAGTTCAGTCTAAAACTATAACGTCCTGTAAAAATATCCTAATAATTTAAGTTTTTAAAGTGCGCCAATGGTATTTGGGAATAATATATTTGAGTATTAAAGAAGGCCTATGGAATAGAGCTACATAATTTTGAATTGATAATGTATATTTAAGGTGTGTTGGAACATACTAAGGAGTTTTGGGAATGGTAAGAACTTGTGTGGAACAAGTTAGACACATTAAGTGGAAAGGATGTTTCAATTGGCACAAGACCCGACTTCAAATGAATAGACCTCCCTCAATATAATGAGTTAGGCAGTGATCTACCTATGAACCTAAAGCTCTTTGAGTCTTGTTTCCAACGCATCAAACCGTTCAACATTTGGATATGTATAGAGAAAGTTATGGCCATTTTACTGGACTTGTGTCATATGCATGCCCAGATGCGCGGCCGTGCATTTTTTAGAGTTTCTGCCTCAGGTGCGCGGCCAAATCCGCGGCCGCAGACGTGGGAACTCATTAAATAACCCCAAGGATGGGTATAGAGAGGGGCTAAGTCATTTCTTCAAGACTAGGACTTTCTTTCCACCACCCATCCGGCCAAGGCTTCAAATACACATCTAAGGTGAGTTTTTAAGTGTGTTTTTATAATGATTTCACTTCTCAATCACTAGTTATAACAAAGTTTTGTATTGGATTCCATAGGATTTCTTCAAAATCTCAAGAACACCCCAAAAGTTGACTTTCAAGATTTGGTCTACAAGAAATAATCTTTCACCCTTAAACCTACATGCATGGATTGTTAGTGAATAAATGAGCAAGGAATAAGTACTAGCACTTATGAGATGGTGATTGAAAGCCATAAATACTTAAACTAGATTATTGGGTGTGGTAGAGATTTTGTAATGAGTTAATTAGTAAAATTTGGTAGATGTGAGTTCATTGATGATTATAATGGTGCTAAGAAGGTAGTTAGTGGACAAAGGATGTTGTAGTATCTCTTGTTGGTGGTAAGGAGGTATTGTTGGAGGAAGAAACACCATTACTAGAGGTAGTTGCATGTTATGCACTCTAGGTGTTTGATAAAATGCCAAAACGACCAAAAACCTGAAAATATTTACTAATATTGGTCCAATTGAATTATGTTGATGTAGATTGAAGTTGTAAGAGTAGTTGATGGTTTTAATATCGCTAAAGAGCTCCATCAAGGTATGTTGGCTAAACTTTCTCTCTTATAATCGAATTCCATAATGTTTCTGTAAGATCAAGTATGATTGGCTCAAGATTCCTAACTTCTATATTCCGGGTTATTCCCTATAAATTTGATTATCCCGAATGAGCATTATATCAAAAGATAGATGTTCAAAGTATGAGTTGCGTATTAAAATGTTGTGGCCTTGAATCGTATTTCAAATGAAAGCTAGTACGCCAAATTGTGTGAGAAAATCTTAATATTCTTAAGACTCTTAATTGCTCATATGTGTACCTAAAGTCTTGATTGGAAATGTCTTATCGTTGCTAACCTATAAAGATGGTTGGAAGTGACATCAGTGCATTGGGGATATAAAGTGTGGCCAACGTGCCAATAGTGAAAGTTATACTTGTGGCCAATGGTTCAAATGAAATGAAATAATGTGAAAAATATTATGAAATGAGCTTTGACTTAACTATTCCAAAATTGACTTCGATAATATAATTGGCTAAAAGCTTATGAACTCAAATGATGCCCATATGTGGCTCTTTTAGCTAATACTATGCTTTGTAAGTATTTTTCAATGTGTTTTGCATTCTTACATATTTGTGAGTAGAAATTGTGTATGATTTCAGCTTGTGCTTTGATTTCCAATCATTTTATTTCATTTATTGGAAAGAAATCTATTGTGTTTAAAGCATTCATTACTAATGAACTTAAAGTTGCGATTTCCAGAATATTCTACTTGTTGATAATTATGATGATGATCTATGAAAGGAAAGAAATGAACGTGTGGAATATGAAATACGACCATTGCGCCATGAATAAAGAATTATATGTATGGCCAAGAGAGCCAATGAAATAATAATGTTGTAAGTGGTTGAAAGTACGGATTAAGTGATATGTGGTGTGAAAGGTTATGAGATGTACATATTTGTACTTTTGTTTCAAATGTGTTATGAAACGCATAGGTGTATTGTGTATGGAATCCTATGGACGGTCTATGAAACGCATAGGTATATTGTGTATGAAACCCTATGGACGATCTATGAAACGCATAGGTTTATTGTGTATGGAACCCTATGGACAGTCTATGAAACGCATAAGAATATTGTGTTATGAAATCCTGTGGACGGTCTATGAAACGCATAGGTATATTATGTTATGAATCCTATGGACAGTCTATGAAATGCATAGGTATATTATGTTATGAAATCCTGTGGACGGTCTATGAAACGCATAGGTATATTGTGATATGAAATCATGTGGATGGTCTAAGAAACACATAGGTATATTGTGTTATAAAATCTTGTGGCTGGTCTATGAAACGGATAGGTGCATTGTGTATGAGAAGTATAGGTGTACGGTATGAATAAACACTATGGACGGTCTATGAAACGCATAAGTGTATAGTATGATATGTGAACACTAAGGACGGTCTAATGAGATACATTATTAATGCAGACAATAGGTGCCACTTTTGTTGTCCTTGTTTGTACATGTTGTTTCAATTATATTATATTATGTGTTAAACGTATAGATCATATGGACATTCTATTTTGAAAGAGCATTTCTAGCTATACATACTAGTGCTATTCGACAGTACTAATATCCTTTTTGCCGGGGGGCGCTACATCTTTAATGGATGCAGGTGGTTCTACAGCAGGCGGCATTGATCAGTGATAGCAATACACTCTTTTCAGCTCATTTGGTGAGCCCAACTTTATTTCGGGGTCATGTATCTTTTGTTTCTCATGTACTGTATTTTGAGGTATAGTCGGGAACTTGTTACCGGCATTTCCATATTACTCTTCTATTGTACGTAGAGGCTCCGTAGACAGGTTGTGGGTTGTGGTTGATGTTGGGAATTGAACTAGAAATGTTGGTATTTGGAAATCATGTTTTTCATTAATTCTATAAACGCGTCATATTTTTGAAATTATGAATGAATCTGCTAATGGGAATGAAATGAGAGTTATTAATGAAATCTTTTCAGTGTTGATTAATGGAGTACATCTCCTCTTTATTCATGGATGAGTTTGGGTAGAAGATAATCTAACAGGCTTGCTCGGTCGGGTTCTCTCGGTTGAGCGTCGGTCGCGCTCCTCGGTTTTGGGGCGTGACAAAAACTTCCCTGAAACCAAACCAACCAGCCCGGTAAGTCATATTACCACAAATACAAATATGTAAGTCATCAAATAGGGAAAATGCTAAAATACTGAAAACGGCTAACTGGATCGTTTATATATATATATATAACAACTATATCTTTTGATGAGAGATTTGTATAAAAGTACAACCCGACACACTACATTGCATCTACTTAGTCATGTTTTTTAATTTACCATCGCATAGCCCATTATTTTTTGAAACAATGTTAACACACCAAATTTTCATGACATAAAATTTCAACCACAAACGCATCAATAGCTCTCAACAACTATAACTTCCATAACTCAGCAATGAAGGTATTTTCATGAAATGGCAACTTTAAATTCAAATGCATAACATAAGCTCGACAACAAGAGAGGTAGCATGAAGTAGCAACTACGACTAAATGTATGATAATAACTCAACAATGAAAAGAATAGCACGTAACAGCTACTAATAAATGCATATAAGAGTAACCTCGACAATGAAAAATAGAACATGTAATAACAACTTCAAGTAAAGCATGTAAGAATAAACTAGACAACTAAAGATAGAACAATTAATAACAACTTCAATTAAATGCTTATAAGTAACCTAAGAGTCTAAACTGGTCAATTTTCATATATAAGCCCGTGTACACACTCGTCACCTCTTGTACGCGTCTTTCACATAATTTAAAATAGTACAATCAAAACCAATCCTAAGGGGTATTTTCCCCACACAATGTTAGGCAAGATACTTACCTCAAACAAGCTAAATTAATCTACTAATAAGCCCTTCCCACACAAATCCACTTCTAAATGGATCAAATCTAGCCAAAATAACTTTATATCATAACTAAAAGCCATAGAAAATAATTCCGGATAATAAAGATTCAATATTTTAATAAAATCAAAAATTCAACCCCGGTCCCGTACCTCGGAACCTGGCAAAATTTCAAACACTCATTCTGATACGAGTCCAACCATAACAAAATCATGCAATTCTGACCTCAAATTGGCCTTCAAACCATCAATTTATGTTTTAGAACGTTTTTACTAAAATTCCCAATTTCTCCAATTTAAATCATTAATCAAACACTAAAATCAAGATTGTAATCATGAAATAATAACAAATCTGAGTCAAAAATACTAACCATAATTCTAGTAATAAAAATCCCCTCCAAAATCGCCTAGAACTGAGCTCCAAAACCTTGTGGGAAAAAGAATTAAATTTTGAAACAAGAAAAATAAAATACAGCAGTTGTCCCAGCTCAAATCAGGTCTTAGATGATCCCGAAACACTGCTAGAAAATGTCAAATTTCTGATGGATTTCAAGTGGGCAGACAATATACGTACAGAGCCTACAAGCCCAACAAACTGCACTAACTGACAGGATATGTCTACTGATGGATGTACTGTGATCGGAACAGGGCCCTGAACTACCCATAACCTATCTACATATATACACAAGATGTACACAAAACTTCTAGATCCGGCAACTCCGAAGAACGGGGAGCTTACCGATAAAGCTGAACTCGGGCAACACCAACTGAGGAGGTCTACCCGTCTGTCTGTCTGAACCTGCACGCATGAAATGCAGCGCCCCCAGAAAGGGACGTCAGTACGAAATAATGTACTGAGTATGTAAGGCAATATACGGAAAGCTGATACTGAAATGATAATCTGAACATATGCTTACATGCTGATACTAACTCAATTCTCTCAATATAGTAAGTAAAATAGTTGTCCAGCCCAATAAGGCTCAGTACATATATATAACTGCTCTGCTGTAGTTGGCTCGCACATAGGCACTCGGCCATACTAGGCTCTGTATCTCGACCAACTGAGCTCGCTCACAGGCGCTCGGCCATAGTAGGTTCGGTATATAACTTACCATCTGATCAGAGGTTGCCCAATAGGGGCCTGACAATCGATTATAGCTCGATGGTAATGAAAATATTATAATACTATATATATATATATATATATATATATATATATATATATATATATAGGCTCTCTGCTCTCTTGAGTGGAACAAGACAATGCTCAATTTAATATTGTACTTACAAGACTAGGTGTACCTCTTTCTGGAAATAAGCCTACAAATCATGCCAAGTTACCCTTTGAACTTGTTCAACAAGATGTGAGGCCTTGGATAAATTATTCATGTTACCCTTATTGACTAATTATTCTTGAACTTGGTTGTTTTTAATGAAAATTTCCCGAGTGATTTTCATCACTCTAATATGCACATACTAAGACCGCGAAGAACTTGTTACTTCCTAGGCGACATGCAACTTCACGTGATGTCACAAATAATATAAAATGAGTAGAGTATAATTGGATATGTATTTAATTAATTCAAACTCAAGATTAAGCCCCAACTCCTTATCAAACAAAAGTTGTGGTTTGAACGATTTACCTTATTAAATATACGTAAATTCCGGGACATGAATTTTTCTTTATGCCTCGTTATCAAACTCGTGTAATTACGAGATCATGCCAAACTGAAGAAAGGGTTTAGCCTTAACATACATGGATTAAAGAAAAGTTTATATGATGTTCTTGAAAAAGATTGCACCATACTTCTTTAGAATCGCAAAATTTTACATTGCTATGGTTCTAACAATTCTCGTTGGAATTGTTTGGTTGCAAGAAGTCACGTTGAAAACTTACAAGAATTCACTTCTGATTGTAACATTGTTTTGTATTGGAATTTTTAGAATTGAAATGTCTTGTACTCAAAATCCTAGAATGAAGTGTTGCTAACGTTCTGATGAAGTCTTTCAAATATGAGGTGTTGTATTCAAATTACTCTTACAGGTCATGTTATTCAAAATGTAAGAATGAGGTGTCTTTTAATTATTAATTAGGTTGCCACCTAATCCAAAAATGACTAAGAGTCCGTTGTTTGAAAAGTGGCTTGCTGCCACATAATCCTCTTGTTGGGGAATTTAAACTTTATCCAATAAGCAATACCCGATAATTAATTAATTACCCGCATAATTAAAAATTATCTCAAATTACTTAAAATTCTATTTATTTTTAACACACTTTATACATCACACTATCACGGTCATATGGTATCTTGTATGGTACTAGTCCATAAATATCGGGTATTATAGCGCGAGCCGTATTTTGTCCCAAATCGGCAACCTTCAACGAAACTCTTTTTTTTTTAATTCGTGTACCCTTTATCTTTTATGGAACTTACTTATCGCTTGTTATAAATAGCATAAATACGTTAATCTCAAGATCATCTCATCCCCGAGTCTACGTCAATTAACTGAAGACGAAACTTTTAACGTACGAAAACGCGAGATGTAACATCCTTCCCCCCTTAGAAACATTCGTCCTCAAATGTCTACTCGTAGACACTTTGGGAAACTTTTTGCCAGAGTCTCCTCCGTACATTAGACTAAAACCACCCTGCACACAGCCAGAATATATACTATACATGCCACACATGGCCATTATAAATTCTGAGAGTCAAAAATAAGAGCTTACCTGATGACCTACTGGCCTTAATAGAGCTGTGCTGAGGTATCCCACCTAGAGCCATATCTTCAGTTTGAAATAGGTAGGGGTATTTAGACTTCATTTCTTCCTCCGCTTCCCACGTCATCTCTTCCACATTCTTGCTCCTCCATAAAACCTTCACGTAGGCTTTTCCTTATTCCGTTGCTTGCGAATTTGTCGGTCTAGGATGGCAACCAGAATTTCCTTGTATGAAAAGTCCTCTGTAATATGAACATCATCCGTGGGAACCACTCGGGTAGGATCGCCAATGCACTTCCGTAACATAGATACGTGAAAAACAAGATGGATAGAATCCAATTCCGAGGGAAATTCTAATTCATAAGCTACTTGGCCCACCCTCTGAATGATCCTATATGGCCCAATATACTGTGGGCTAAGTTTGCCTTTCTTGCCAAACCTCATCACACCCTTCATAGGTGACACCTTTAATAATACCCAATCATCAACCCCAAACTCTAAATCTCGTCACCGCACGTCAGAATATGACTTCTGACGATTTTGAGCTGTCAATAGTCGCTCCCGGATAAGCTTTAATTTTTCTATGGCCTGCTGAACCAGTTCCGGCCCATGTAACCCAGATTCTCCAACATCAAACCACCCTATAGGAGATCTGTGCTTACGCCCATACAAAGCCTCGTACGGAGCCATCTGGATACTGGAGTGATAACTGTTAGTATATGCAAACTCGATAAGAAGTAGATGTTCATCCCAACTTCTTTTAAAATCCAACACACATGCTCGTAACATATCCTCGAGCGTCTGAATTGTGCGCTCGGCTTGACCATCAATTTGTGGATGAAAAGTTGTGCTGAGATTCACCTGAGTGCCTAGACCTCTCTGAAATAACCTCCAAAAATGTGCTGTAAACTGGGCCCCACGGTCAGATATAATAGATACCGGTACTCCGTGTAGTCGCACTATCTCTTTAATATATAACGTTGCATAATCTTTTGCTGTATATGTAGATCTGACCGGTAGGAAATGAGCTGATTTCGTGAGCCTATCGACTATCACCCATATGGAATCGAATTTACGATGAGAAAGAGGTAAACCCGTGATGAAGTCCATGTTTATCGCCTCTCATTTCCATGTCGGGATCTCTATAGTCTGCATTAGCCCTCCGGGCTTCTGGTGCTCTATTTTCACCTGCTGGCAACTAGGGCATTGAGCGAAATACTCAGCAATGTTCTTCTTCATATCGTTCCACCAATACACATCCTTAATGTCATGATATATCTTCTTCGACCCAGGGTGAATGGAGTACCACGAATAATGTGCCTCTGACATAATCCTGTCTCGTAGCCCTGCTACATCTGGAACGCACAAACGATCCCTGTATCTGAGAACCCTATCTCCCTTGAGTTCTAACAATGGCTTCTTCTGCTACGGAACTCGCTCTCTCAACTCGACCAACTCTGGGTCCTCGTACTGCTTCTCTTTTACTTCAGCTTTGAGAGATGATTTTGCAGTATTTTGGAGTACAACTCCACCATTGCCAGAGTCTACTAACCGAACCCCCAAACAAGCCAATTGATGAATTTCTTTAGTTAATTGTCTTTTTTCGGCCTCTACATGTGCTAAGCTACCCATAGATCGGCGACTTAAGGCGTCTGCTACAACATTAGCTTTCCTGGATGGTAGAGAATGTTAACATCGTAATCTTTCAATAACTCAAGTCATCGCCTCTATCGCAAATTCAACTCTTTTTGCTTGAAGATATATTGTAGGCTTTTATGATTTGTGAATACATCAACATGAACACCATATAAATAATGCTGCCATATCTTAAGTGCATGGACAACTGCAGCTAATTCGAGGTTGTGGGTCGGATAATTCCGCTCATGCTTCCTTAACTGCCTTGAAGCATACGCAATTACTTTCCTATGTTGCATCAGGACACATCCTAACCCGACACCTGAGGCATCACAATACATCGCATAACTATCTAGACCCTCTGGAAGTGCTAGAACTGGCGCTGAAGTCAACATGTTTTTAAGCTCCTGGAAACTCCGCTCGCAAGCCTCCGTCCACTGAAACTTAGTTGCTTTATGCGTCAACTTCGTTAATGGTGCCGAAAGAGAAGAAAAACCCTCTACGAACCTCCGATAGTATCCTGCTAAGCCTAGAAAGCTATGAACCTATGTTGGAGTGGTAGGTCTAGGCCAGGATTTCACAGCCTCAATCTTCTGAGTATCTACCTTTATGCCTCCATCAGATACAACGTGCCCCAAGAATGCTACATACTTCAACCAGAACTCACATTTAGAAAACTTAGCATATAATTTACTATCACAGAGGGTTTGGAGTACCGCTCATAGGTGGTCCTCATGCTCATCCTCTGAACGTGAATAAACCAAAATATCATCAATAAATACTATCACGAACATATCTAAATATGGACAAAATAGGTTGTTGACCAAGTCCATAAATATGGCAGGTGCATTCGTCAACCCGAAGGACATGACAAGAAACTCGAAGTGGTCATATCGGGTCCTGAAAGCTATCTTGGGGATATGTCTCTCCCGAACTCTAACCTGGTGGTACGCCGACCTCAAATCTATCTTTGAAAAGCATCTAGCTCCCTGCAACTGATCAAACAAGTCGTCTATCCTTAGAAGTGGATACTTATTCTTAATAGTTACCTTGTTCAGTTTTCTATAATCGATACACATCCTCAGCGAGCCATCTTTCTTCCGCACAAACAGTATCGGTGCACCCCAAGGTGAAGTACTGGGCCTGATGAAACCTTTCTCCAGTAAATCTTTTAACTGCTCCTTCAACTACTTCAATTTGGCAGGTGCCATTCTATACGGAGGGATGGATATTGGTTGAGTTCCCGGAAGCAAATCAATGTCAAAATCAATCTATCGCTCTGGGGGAATACCTGGAAGTTCATCTGGAAATACATCCGCGTACTCTTTTACTACTGGAATAGACTGAAGTGTAGGTATCTTAGTATCTATATCTCTAACTCGCACAATATGATAAATGTACCCTTTTGCAATCATTTTCCTCGGCTTCAGATAGGAAATAAACCTACCTCTGGGTGTCGCTGTATTACCTACCCACTCAAGGACTCGCTCAGCCGGAAAATGAAATCTAGCTATCTTTGCTCGACAATCAACTGTGGCATAGCAAGATGCCAACTATTCCATGCCCATGATAGCATCAAAATCCAACATCTCTAGCTCAACTAGGTCAGTTGGGGTCTGACAACCACAAACTGATACCGTACAACCTCGGTAAACCCGTCTAGCAATAATTGATTCTTCGACCAGTGTAGATACCTCAAAAGGATCACTTAGTATTTCAGGCACTATACCAAACTTCCCCACGACAAATGGGGTAATACACGATAAAGTAGATCCTGGGTCTATCAAGGTATAAGCATCGTGAGAGCAAATGGTCAACATACCTGTCATAACGTCTGGTGAGGATTCATGGTCCTGTCGACCCGCTAACGCATAGCTACGTTTTTGGTTACCACCTGAACTGAAATCTCTACCTCTGCCTCGACCTCTACTAGCCGAATACTGAGACTCGCGCCCTGAAGGATGCACGAACATAGATGATCCTGTTGCTGAATTCGCTGGTTGCACCATACCCCCAGAATCTCTATTTGGGTAATCTCGCATCATATGCCCCGGACGTCCACATGTATAACAAGCATCGGAACCGGCTCGGCATTGGCCTAAGTGTCCTCTACCGCAGATGGCACACCGCGGTGGAAATGGCCATGTCTGCCCCGAACCTCACTGTCGCTGCAAACTTGACGCCTGGGAGCTTTCACCTAGTCCTGACTGAGTATAGCGGTCATACCTGTAACCCTGTAGCTGAGGTGGCGGAGGTCTAGGTGGCCGTTCGAAATACTGGGGCCTGTAACTACCCTGAGACTGCTCCTGAGACCTGGCGAATCTCATCCTTTTATGCTGCCCTGAGTCAGTCCTCTCCGTACTATGCTACCGACACCTACCCCTTTCTATATTCTGGGCAAATGCCTGAATCCGGGAGATATCCATACTATCCTGTAATGTAGCGGTGGCACATGCCTCGGTCAACTCTGGGGACAACCCTACTATAAACCTATGGATTCTATCCCGCATAGTAGCAACTATGGATGGTGCATATCTGGCCAATAAGTCAAAACAGAGACTATACTCTCGAACACTCATATTGTCTTGCTTGAGGGCTAGAAACTAATCGAATCGGGCCTGTCAGATCTCTCGCGGTATGTACTGTTCAAGGAAGGCATCTGAAAAATTCTCCCAAATAGCAGAAGGTGCATCATGTCCCCTGGACCTTTCCCATCCCTCGTACCAAAGGATGGCTATATCTCGGAGTCGAAAAGTTGCTAGCTCGACTGCCTCTTTCTCCTTGGCATGCATAACCCGAAAGTTCATGTGAAGCTGATCTATGAAATCGTGCGGGTCCTCCCTCTGATCTGTCCCCGTGAACTCTGGGGGACTTAAAGCAATAAACTCTCGGACCCTTGAACTCCTAGATCCCTCAGAAGGTCCTGCACTAGCGGATGCCCTAGCTTGTTGTTGGGTAGCTACCAACTATGCCAACAAATGTACCACACTCCTTAAGTCCTGATCTGATGGAAGCGGGGGGAACTGGATGTGCGGTCTCCCTAGGAATTTCCTCAGGTGGCGGAGGAGCCTGTAATGGCTAGGTAGGGGTCTCTCCCTGGGCCTCATATTGGGCCCTATCTACTAGGGGTACCCTGCTAGTCCCCTCACATACTGTTGTTTCTCTCCTCTGGCTAGCCGTAGTCTTCGTAGTTACCTTCATCTATGCATACAAACGCCAACACGTAAGTTTAACTCAAATTTTCTATAACCCAATGCTACAGCACGATTTAGATTTGAAAGAAGGGTAACCAACTCCTAAATGCCCTGTAGTCCCCTGCTTATATAATGTGGTGCACGACACATCTTTAAACAAGACCCTACTAGATACGGCTTGTAGACTCCCTAGGCCAGAACTACTCTGATACCACTTTTGTCACGCCCCGAGCCTGGGGGCGAGTCCAGCACCCGGTGCCTCATCTATCCTTGCGTACCAACTTGTGACTTAGGAATTCTGGACATATAATGTCATACTTTGGCTAGGGACCACATTGCAAGATAATTTGCGTAGCAAAATATAAAACTGAATAGAGACTAACGCTGACTAAATGTAAACATAAAGTTGGGCCGGTAAGGCCGTCATAATTACAATAACTGACAAGCCAACAAAATATACTTACAGGGCTTACAAGCCCAACATACTGCACTAATTGATAGGATATGTCTACTGATAGATGTACTGTGATCGGAACAGGGCCCTTAACTACCCATAACCTATCTACATATATACTCAAGATGTATACAAAACTTCTAGACCCGGAAACTCCGAAGGACGGGGAGCTTACCGATAAAGCTGAACTCGGGCAACACCTACTGAGAAAGTCTACACGTCTTTCTGTCTGAACCTGCACACATATAATGCAGCGCCCCCAGAAAGGGACGTCAGTATGAAATAATGTACCGAGTATGTAAGGCAATATACGGAAAGCTGATACTGAACTGATAATCTGAACATATGCTTACCTGCTGATACTGACTCAACTCTCTCAATATAGTAAGTAAAATAGTTGTCCGGTCCTATAAGGCTCAGTACATATATATAACTGCTCTGCCGTAGTAGGCTCTCTCATAGGCACTCGGCCATACTAGGTTCTGTATCTCGACCAACTGGGCTCGCTCACAGGCGCTCGGCCACAGTAGGCTCGGTATTTAACTTACCATCTGATCAGAGGTTGCCCAATAGGGGCCTGCCAATCGATTATAGCTCGATGGTAATGTAAATACTGTAATAATATATATATATATATATATATAGGCTCTATGCTCTCTTGACTAGAACAAGACAATACTTAATTAAATATTGTACTTACAAGACTAGGTGTAACTCTTTCTGGAAATGAGTCTACAAATCATGCCAAGTTACCCTTTGAACTTGTTCAACAAGATGTGAGTCCTTGGATAAAATATTCATGTTACCCTTATTGACTAATTATTCTTGAACTTGGTTATTTTTATGAAAATTTTCCGAGAGATTTTCACTACTCAAATATGCACATACTAAGACCGCGAAGAACTTGTTACTTCCTAGGCGACATTCAACTTCGCGTGATGCCACAAATAATATAAAATGAGTGGAGTATCATTGGATATGTATTTAATTAATTCAAACTCAAGATTAAGCCCCAACTCCTTATAAAACAAAAGTTGTGGTTTGAACGATTTACCTTATTAAATATACGTAAATCCCGGGACATGAATTTTGCTTTATGTCTCGTTATCAAACTCGTGTAATTATGAGATCATGCCAAAATGAAGAAAGGGCTTAGCCTTAACATACCTGGATTAGAGAAAAGTCTGTATGATGTTCTTGAAAAAGGTTACACCGTACTCTTTTAGAACCGCAAACTTTTACGTTGCTACGGTTCTTACAATTCTCGTTGGAATTGTTTGGTTGCAAGAAGTCACGTTGAAAACTTACAAGAATTCACTTCTGATTGTAACATTGTTTTGTATTTGAATTTTTAGAATTGAAATGTCTTGTACTCAAAATCCTAGAATGAAGTGTTGCTAACGTTCTGATGAAGTCTTTCAAATATGAAGTGTTGTATTCAAATTACTCTTACAAGTCTTGTTATTCAAAATGTAAGAATGAGGTGTCTTTTAATTATTAATTAGGTTGCCACCTAATCCAAAAATAAGAATGAGGTGTCTTTTAATTATTAATTAGGTTGCCACCTAATCCAAAAATGTCCTAGAGTCACTTGTTTGGAAAGTGGCTTGCTGCCACGTAATTCCCTTGTTGGGGAATTTAAACTTTATCCAATAATCAATTAGGTAGTATACCGCTACTCGATAATTAACAAACTACCCGCATAATTAAAAATTATTTTAAATTAGTTAAAATTCTACTTATTTTTACACACTTTATACATCACACTATAACGGTCATACGGTACCTTATATGGTACTAGTTCATAAGTATCGCGTATTATAGCTAGGACCGTATTTCATCCCAAATCGGCAACCTTCAACGAAGCTCTTTTTTTTTAATTCGTGTACCCTTTATCTTTTATGGCACTTACTTATTGCTTGTTATAAATAGCATAAATATGTTAATCTCAAGATCATCTCATCCCCGTGTTTACTTCAATTAACTGAAGACGAAACTTTTAACGTACGAAAACGCGAGATGTAACAATTATTTATTATTTTTTTGAAATATTCTGACTGAATAAGTCGAAAATTAAGAAATTAAGAAAATAACTAATTAAAATTCCGACCACTTCAGTCTCAAAACTATGAATTTTCAGGTCCAATTTTCGACCACTTTAGTCGGAAATCAGTCAAACAATTTGGTAAAATATAGTAGAATTCTACTGTATTTTAAGCCACACCCCCTGCCAAATCAAACAACCATTATCACAAATTTTCTATCAATTGAACCAAAAATAACAAGTATCAAACTTGTTTAAACATAACAAAACCAGTTATTCTATTAAACCACATAAAAATCTAAAGCATTTAACCAAAATGACATTACACCAAGTCTAAAATGAACAAAGTTTTGCAACAACCAATCAAGTCTAAATATCCTATTACACATTCCAAATTATTACTGACCCTCATAGGTTTCAGTCTCCTCATTATTAGATTCTTTCATTGTACGTTGTTTTCCATGGTTTTCCATGAATGTCTGCATCATAATTATTGTTTCTTGAGCATTATTTTATTGTTGAGACAATTCATTGATTTGCGTCCGCATAGTCTCAATTTCTTCGGGTGAAGCAGAAGCACCACTAAATAATGCGGCTGGACGACTAGACAACGGCTGCACTCCAAGTTCATAGACTCTACCTTTATTTATTTTCATGAAAAATAAAAAATTTATATTTGAATGAGCAAGAGAAGAAACATATAACTTGTGCAAAATAATATTAAAAGGAAGTCATATTTAAAAAATTACTAAAAATTTTATACCTTTATTTACTTCACCAGCTGCCTGTGTCCATACTGAATTCATATCTTCGAGCGTCAGTTGAGAATCGGGCTGAATTTGTTTTCACTCCTCCATTCTTCTTTTATACCCTTCCTGAAATATTGTTGACAAACATTATTTAAACGGATTAATCTTAACCAAGAATAAAGGTAGTATTGAATTTAGAATCTTACATATGTCTCTGATGCACGCGGTTTAACTCATCCTTCTCTTATACCATCCTTATTCTTCTTCTTATGTGTCTCCTCAAAGACAATAGCATGAGACACATTTCCCTATGTGCCTTTTCCTTATGTGTCTTCTTATGTTATTGTTGTTGTAATCGATGGGTGGGCCATAAAACTGATTGAACCTCCAGTGTGTAACGAACCACCCTTACTGGAGGCAATGTTTGCCTTCGCTTTTTCACTCCTCTGCTTCCATTCATCGGTATTCCACTTCTCTATTAGTTAAAGCTAGACATTTTCATGCAAACATAAAAGCATGCTCCCATTTCTCCGAGCAAAAAAATGTGTATTTTTAATCCTTTTCTGAGCTCTCTTCTCGAAATTATCATTCACCTGAATTTCATGCTGAGGCTGCCATACATACTTAGTCTACAATTAAAACAAAAATTATAAATATTATATGAATTATATTTATTCTTACCTTTAATTGAAGCCACGTATTCATTCTGTTTTGGTATGGAATCTCTCTCCGGGAATGCCACGGCTCATGGAAAAATAGCTTCATAACTTTCACAACCATATGTGTGGCCTGAAAGGATGGCAAAAACTTGCATTATATATAAATTAAAAATTCGTTAAATATATGTAGATCTTTATTCTAATAAATAAAAATTAAATAATTACTTACTCGTCCCCATGGAGTACGATAATCAATCGATGCAAATGATTGTACTCTACACTCCCATCAACATACTGTCTCCGTGAAGGAGCAATTGAAGTAGTACTAGTAGATGGGGATGCAACCGCCTGAGATCTTCCAATATCCAATCTAGAAATACTAGGAGTAGATGATGACGGAGATGATAATGGAGTGGACGATGATGGAGGCACAAAAGATAAACCATCATGCTGACTGTAATGCCCGCCCTGGGATAGAATCAATGGTGATCCATCATGCTGACTAGCAGGGACACGATGACTCAAAGGTGACAAATTAGGCGTGTGTATAAAATTAATAGTAGTGGAGGTTGAACCACCCTGGGTCGGCATGGAATAATATTGTAATGTGTTAGCCGGGGGGACTCTGAAAAACTCAGGTGGGAATGAAGTCGTTGACTAAGAATGACGAAGAAAACTAGGAGGAGGACTCATCCTAGGCATATGTGAAGGAATGTGATCAGTCGTAGATGGCAAAGTATTTTTTTCTTCTTAGATTGTTTCAGTTATTTACCCATAGAAGCCATCTGTGCAATTTAAGTAAAACAAATATAATAATAAAAAATTCAACATGTAATAATATAAAGCAATTCTTCTACATATTATAACAATTAAAAAAAGAACATATATAAAGTCCAACAAGATATAAAAATAAACTAATAACATAAGAAATCAAACAAGTCATAAACACACAAACAACTCAATCCTCATCGCTTTCTTCATATTGATCATATTCATTTTCATCATCATTTTTTTTATTTTCATCATACAACTCTGCATCCTCGCTTTCTTCATATTCATCACTTGAATCTCCATCCTCATTTGCCATGGATGTTCTCCTCGTACTCACTTTGATTTGATCTAAGTACTGAAGGCTCGAATTCTTCATAAAGGACTTTATTATCCTGCAATTTGCCTGCTAGTTCATCATCCACCATTGCTTCAACACTTGAAATGTCATTCTGGTACGCTACATCTAGTCCATCCCCGACCTCAACACTACCCACGTGCTTTTTTCTTAATCACTGCCCGTCATGCAGCTTTCTTCTTGCATAAAGTATAAGGTGCGTAATACACATGTTTCACATTGTGTACCTCCTTGTGTGCTTTATTTCAACTATTTTATACAGAGGATGCATCTTTGTAGCTCTAATAGGTGTTGGATCATACCATTTCCTTAACTTAACTAGTTTGTCAACCAATGATTCTAAACACACCCGAGACCCTCAGGATCCCGTCCAATCATACCAATAAGTACAAATACATCATTCAAACTTATTCAAAGCCTCAAAATACCCACAGAAATATCACAATAAAGAATCGAGGCTCAAACCGAATAAAATTTATCTTAAGTTGTTAAATCTCCATTCTTTCAAAAGAGTGTCTGAATCACACTTAAACACTTCAGATTACTTTCAAACTTTGCATACAAGTTAAATTCAACTATATAGACCTATACAAAGTCTCTGAAAAACCAATTAGAATCCAATAACATCAAAATCAACTCTTGGTCAAACTTATGCACTTTTAAGTTGAGTTCTTCTAGGAACCTTTGAAACCAAATCCGAACATACGTACAAGTCCAAATCATCATACGAACCTATCGGAATAATCAAAATCTGATTTTGAGTCCGTTTACTCAAAAGTCAAACCTTTGTCAACTCTTCCAACTTAAAACTTCTAAATCGAGAATCATTCTTCCAATAGATCACGAACCGCTCGAAAATGAAAACCAACCATACACGCAAGTCATAATACATAATATGAAGCTATTGAAAGTCTCAAACCACTGAATGGAACGCTAAACCTCAAAACGACCAGTCGGGTCGTTACGCAAATATACAATAGTATAAAATATTACTTATTATAATTTTATATAATATTGTATAATATTATATACAAACGTCGGATTTCACCTTCAACTTCCTTTTCAATTGGTATGATTCTCAAAACAAATGTTAATCAAACTCAATCAACCCAGCTCTAGCTCTCTAGATTCAAGTTACTACAAGTTTTTTCAACATTTTTTAACTTCACCCAGTCGTTTTGCATTATGCTTTTTCAAATTTTAGTTGAACTTCAAGCTCCGAAGCTTCTTCAATAGAGTTACTCAGATGTGCAACCAACAAACAATCACGATTTCAAAAAACTTCAACTCCAGAGTTGGACACCTATCAATATAATCGAGATTCAAAGCAACAAAGTGAATCGAACAGCAATGTCAGAGGAATTTGGGGTGCGAAATCGTCCATGATAAAAGAGAAGAAAGATGATACGAAAAAAAAAATAGCCATAGAAATGGCCTTTATTGTTGGGCTAACGGATGAATTTCCTCTTTTTGAAATTATATATAAAGTGGGCCAAACCAGGTAAATATGGGCCCAATTTGGATAGAATGTTCGACCAACTACTAGTGATTATAAATTTTTCTATTTTTGTTGGCACCCTAAGACTCAAAGATTAGACAGTTACCAAGACCATTTGGAGGGGGGGTTCGGAGGAGAGGCGGATCTAAGTTTTAAATCTTATGGGTTTAACTTTCAAAGTTTTTAATATTAAATCCATTATAATTTTAAAGTTATAGGTTCACATCTACTATTTTTGCAATATAATTTTAATGAATTTTTACATATAATTTTTTACTCTGCATCGAAAGTTATGGGTTCAATTGAACTCGTTGGTTCGACAGTAGATTCGACTCTGGTTGGGAGGGGACATAACTTGACTTTTAGTGTGTTGCCTGGGTTGAATTCCTGTTCCAGTATTTGCTCAACACTTGGTGCTCCTGTCTTTTTTTAAATTTTGGGTCCGCCTTTTACATAGCAGCTATGCATTGATATGTAAGTTCGATTTCTCAAAAATTTCAGTCTAAAACTTTGTTCACACGTCCAACAATGACACACCAAGATTAACTGTGTACAACCTTGCAAGTAGATTTATCATTCACAACAGACACTCTATATAAAGGCTATAAGGTCTCGCTAAATTAAATCAGCAAACTCGTGTAAGAAAATCTCACACTGCTAACAAATGGGTCTCAAAGGCAAGTTGATCTCTCAAATGGAGATGAAGTGTGCTGGAGATTTGCTTCATGAACACTTCAAATCAAATCCACACCAAACCTCCACCATGTCTCCTGATAAGATAACAAATTTCACGTTACATGAGGGTCAGTTGGGTAATACTGGTTCTGTTGTCAGCTGGAAGTATGTTCTCGGTAAGCCTCTATTTCCTTTCGAATTTTAATTTGCTTTGGTAGAAGTGATCGATTTCTCAGCTTTCTCTCTTCTTTTTATTTTGTAATATTGTAGGGTGTGTTTGGTACCAAAAAAAATATTGTTCTTGGAAAATATTTTCTTTGAAAAATAAGTGATTTCTTATTATTTTGTTCAGTGTTTGATTAAGTAGGAGAGAATAGTTTTTAAAAATATATAATTTAGGCAAACATTTTATGAGACGAAATAGGAGAAGGGTGGTAGGTCGGGTCTAGGGGACGGAGTAGCTGTTGCAAGGGGGTGGCGGGGGAAGGGGGTGTTAAGGGGGAGGGGGAGGTTGTGGGGTTAGGGGTAGGGGCACAGGGTAGGGGTGCGGGTAGAGGTGGGAAAGGTTGCGAAAGAGTTTTGAAAAATATTCTCTCATTTTGGTCGGAAATTCATTTTTATCCAATTGAAAAAAATGTATTCATGCAAAAAATATTTTTCAAAATATTTAAACCAAGTAAACATGAAAACATTTAATTTTTCGTCATACCAAACACATCGGTAATGTATTGCAATTTTCCGTGCAAATAAAGCGTAAAAGCAAAAAGGAGCAAATAAGATATGGTGTTATGAAAAGTCAGCTTTACATTACGCGCGTTCTAAAAGTTCAATTTCATTATATAGAGCACCTCGGAGTAGAAAAGTCAAAGTACCTAATTTTTATATAAATTTCAGTAAATATAAGTCTTTGAAATTAAATTATGTGAAATGTACAAACGACAATATAGTTAATAATTCAAATAATTTATATTTGAGAAATCATTGTGAAACAAAATAAAATTTATTTGACTTCTCAAATAGTAATAGTGTCACATAAAAGGACAGATTGATTAACTATTTTAAGATAAATAGTAAAAGATGGATTTTCTAGGTAAAATTCTTGCAGTATATTTGTTCAGAATATCGCTAAATTGCTAAAGAGGAAACGGCATGTTAGAAATAAGCATTTTTTAAATGAAATTATATATCAGTGGGTGTTCTGTAACGTTAACTTATGCGTTGTCCAAGATTTAAGATATTCTGAAAATATTTGTTCTGCATTTCCCATGTTTATTTAAAGTGTATCATGTATGACATGAGCTTAATGTTTTGTTTTTTCTCACTATGTTCGTTTTGACAACAGGAGGAAAAGAGAGGCATGCGAAGCAGGCCCTACACATAGATGATGCAAAAAAATCAATCACCTTCAATTTTCTTGAAGGTTATATGAATGAATTATACAAGTCCATGACAGCTACTTTGACTGCAGAGGGAAACTGGATGACTTGGACCCTTGTATATGAGAAGTTGAATGAAAACATACCAGAGCCCCTTGATCTTTTGGAACTTGCTATTTGCCTCCTCAAAGACCTTGAGCCTCACCATGTCGGGAAATAGATATTTGTTCCCGTTCCCATCAGTATGATGAAGTATTATGGCCATTCTAAATGCTTATGAATAAATAAAACTATTTGTTGTGATATATATTCCATATGAGTTCTATGTTAGCGTTTCCAATGGTAATAACATTATATTAATTAATATGATGTACTTTTGGATCTACTATCTGTAATAATCCAATCTCTCGTTTGGTACTGTTATGTGCCATTACATATTTTAAGACTTTTCGTAGGTTCATATGATATTTGGATTTACATGTATGGTTGGTTTGGAACCGGACGAGCTCGAGGGTCTTTCGGCACCATTACATGTAATTTGGAAGTTATAGAGTTCCTTATATCGACCCTAACAACTTTGATTTGAATAGTTGCATTCGCTTCATCATTCGAGACATTTGAATAGGTCAGTATAGTATTATTGGAATTGCTTGGAGGAGTCCCGGGAGTCTTGGTGAGTTTCGGTGGTTGAACAAAATCTGAAGTTGCAAATTTTTCTACTATCATGTGCTTTTATTTTGATCGATTGGGTAGCGTCACGATCGCGAAGGCTTGTGTGAGCTAGTCATGGTGATCGCGTCTAACGAATCAACCGGTCATTTTGTGTAACTAACGCCCCGTTTTCTTTTTTGATGCTTCACACATGTGTGTGTTTATGGTTTTATGACTTACGGGGTTGATTGGTTTCGTTCCGGGAAGAATTCAGGTTGATTTAGACCCTTTGGTTCTTGACTTAGATGCTTAAGTTAGAAATGTTGATCAAACTTTGACTTGTCGAAACAATCTGCCTAGAAACACTGCTTGTAGAACTCTAATGTCAATCCCTGAATCGATCAATCACATAGAAATCATGCTTATAGGTCTTACGCCATTCAACACACTCTGACTTCAAATCTGTCTGTTTACAACTGCTTACTTAGCAATTTAAGATCGCTCTTAGCATGAACTTATAATTGTTTGCGTGCATTTATGTCTATGTGAGGAGGCCAATTTGAGCCCTTAACTGTTAACTATGTGCAGTCTTACTTGTTTTGATTGTGCGCCTAGTTTTATCATTTTGAGAATCATAAGTAAAGTCTAGAACTACCAAAGTAGTAGGTCCAAAACCTCATAGACCATAGGCATGGGACGGGTAAAGCATGCATAGGACGCAGTTTAGAATTGAACTAGAACGCCTTTAGGTAAACAACTTTACGATAGTAATTGGGTAGCAGGAGATGATAGTATGTGCCCGCTAAATAATATGAGCAACCCTTACCTCTAAGGGAGTTGCGAAGTATTATTTATGTTGCACGGAGTGATCCTTTAGGCTAAAAAACTTAGGACTCCCTGTTACATTTCGCGTTTTCGTACGTTAATTTTCTTCGTAAGTTAATCGACGTAGACTCGGGAATGAGATTATTTTTGAGTTTATTAGTATTTATACTATTTATAACAGGTGATAAGTAAGTGTCGTGAAGGTTAGAGGGCAAACAAATCAAAGAAAATGAGTTTCGTTGAAGGTTGTCAATTTGGGATAAAATACAGTCCAAGCTATAATACCCGGTATTTATGGACTAGTGTCATACAAGGTATCACATGACCATGATAGTAAGGTATATAAAGTGTGTTAAAAGTAATTAGTATTTTAAGTAATTTGAGATAATTCTTAATTATGTGGGTAATTAGTTAATTATTGATTTAGTGGGAGATTAACAAGCTAATTAGGAAATTGTGGATAAGCTTAATACCTCCCAACGTGGCAGCAAGTAGGGGTTCTTAATCAAGCCTAATATTGACTAGGTAAGTTTTGGGGCTAGGTGGCATATTTAGGAAATTCTTTGGTTAAGTAATCCTTATCAAGTGGGGCCCACAACCACTATGATAAGAGACCTCCCTAATTCATTAAACGAAGATGGATATATCTACAAAGTAACAGATGAAAGTTTCAACAAAATTCATACAAAACTACAATGCTATAGCAGCGTGAGTTACAAATTCTAAGGGAGTTCGGTATAATCTTTCTCAAAATTATCATACGAATTTTTCCCTACTTCGATCTTGCCGTTACGTGTTTTGTCGTGATTGACATGTGTTAGAGGGATTGTCAAGAGAATCGGCTCAGGTATGTTAAGGCTATCCCTTCTTTCATTTTGGCATGATCCATAAGATACAACGAAACGAGAAAACGCGCAACTTTCATAAATGACTCTATTCATAGAATTACTAAGGGTGCCTATGTTATTGATTCCCCATGTGTCCTATTATTATATCGTCTGTTCATGGGTCTCAGAAAATACGTAAGTTGATAAAGTTTATCCGAAGGTATATTGATCTTATGACATTCCGAGAAATCTTATTAACTTACTTCTTATGCATTTCATTCATTTATACATGTACATGGATCCATGACTAGATGGCATTATATACGCGTATATTATATGTATATGGGATATGGAAAAAGGTTACGGTGTTATATATGCACCACCAACTGATTAGTTGGTATACATTGATAATTTCGCCTAATGAGGCCAAGATGATATGATGGGATGCCCTTAGAGGTTTGATGACGTTATGTACACATACCTAGGCATGATATGATATTTATACGTACATGCATGACATTATATATGTTTCAGGTTTCACAGAGCTATTTAGACTTACAGGTGGATTCCTTTACTCTATGGTTCTTTTATGTCTTGTATGTACTTATTTTCATGCTTTACATACTCGGTACATTATTCGTAATAACGCCCCTATTTCCTAGGGCCTATGTTTGATGCCCGCAGGTGCAGGTAGATAGGCTGACGGTCCCCTTTCTTAGGATCCTTGTCCAGCGAGAGTTGGTATATTTAATTTGATCCGGAGCTGCTTTTGGGTTTTGGTACGATATGTTTGTATACATATATGGGTATGACGGGGCCCAGTCTCGTCCTTTATACAGTTGTACACTCTATTAGAGGTCTATAGACAGTCATGTATAGTTGGATAGTATGTGGCCTTGTCGGCTTCTAGTTTTGGATATACAGTTGTCTATAGCAACCTTGTCGGCTCGCCCTACCGTATTCCGCATGTATATGTATATATGTCTTTTGGACATGTTTTTCTCACTTATGTTATTCACGTGATTCAGCAGTTTATTGACTAATGTTATTCATGACCTACCCTTAATTCATGTTTATATCTTATACGCATGCTTAGGGGTGTTCGACAGGTAGGACTCGGGCACTCGTCATGGCCCATCGGTTTGGGTCGTGACACTCAGCCCATTTCTATTCCACCATAGTCATTGTTTGTATGCTTGTTTGAACATAGATTAAAATAGGCCATATCTTGTAATCTTCAAGATTGTATCATTTATTAATGTATAACCCGCTTGCTTTCCTATGTATAATTCGTCTTCCTTAACTTATATGATCACATAGGATAGTTATAATCCAGTAATCCCACATAGCATAAAATTCGGTCGGGACTCACAGTTGTAGACCTCGAAGAGTGCCTAACCCCTTCTCTTTGAGGTAATTTGAGCCCTTACCCGATCTTTGATGGTGTAGACTAATAATTAACATAGTTATGTGCAAATAAGTGCCCTAACGCACCTCAAAATCGTTAGGTGGTGACTCTTTTCTTTTAATACCCTTTAAAAGAGTTGTCATGTGTTGAAACCCGCTTTTGCGAGAAAACGGGGCGCGACAACATGGCGACTCTGCTGGGGATATACTTAGGTTCTTACCAAAACGGTGTTTTTTGCTTATGTGGGATTTCTAAATTATTGAGTTGCTTTGTTTTATCTCTTTCATGTACCTCCCTTCTCCCGTCCCTCTGCTTGTTTACTTTCAAATTATGTACCTCCTTTTTCCTTTCCATTTTCCTTTATTCGCTTAAATATCTGATTATGTTAGAGGATTATGCTAACTACCTTTCTTTTCCTTTCTCTTTCTCTTTTTTATCTATTTATTTGCTTTGTTAAATTTTGTTCTTATGCGCTTTTTTACCATGCAAAATATCTGGCAACATGTTATTATTTTCGGATAACGCATGCTTTCAACATCATACTCCACTCGTGCCTATTATTAACATAGCAGCGCTTGATGAGTGTCCGCGCTTTTCTAAAAATACCCTTTTTAAAATGAAAAGGCTTATTAGCAGTAGACTAGCCGATCAACGGTGCAGTCGACGGTCCCCTGCCTTTTCCTCTCAAGTCATCCACTTGAGAGTATCCTTCTAGACCCTCTTAGAAACCGCACTCTGATTTAAAATGTACATGCATCATGTTAAACCTAGTACATATTGAAACGTCATTGACACATTAATATGCTTATATAAACCTTGTCCAAAGTCAAATGGATTTCCACAATCCCAAAGGACACAATCATATTATGTGCATTACTTGGAGAAAACGTGCCAACATGTTGACCGTTATTGAGTAAATAGTCGAATTTGGAGAGAAAAGGGCTAACTTTTATTTGTTTGCAGAAAATGAAGTACGAAATTCCCAAGTTTGGAATGGTCCAGAATATCCCACCCCTGCTGATTGATTAGTGGAATGACCTTGCGCCATATGATAGAAACCACGTAAGAAGAGTGTTGGGTAATTTGGCGTCTTTGCTAAACATTCGATCGAACAGAGAATTAATTGAGGTAGCCACTATGTTCTGAGATGAAAAGAGAGATGTCTTCCGATTTGGCAATATAGAAATGACTCCTCTTGTAGAAGAGATAGGGGGTTTCGCCAAACTGCCATGGGATAGTCGGGGTCTATTGGTACCAGAAAATCGCACTCCACGCGGTTTTCTGAAAATGCTAGGGTTCAAGAAGAATGATGAGTTAGGTTCCTTGAAGAAATCCTACATTCCTTTTGAGTTCCTCTATGAGCAGTATGGACACAACAAGTCATATCGCTTGCATCATGAGGAGTTGTCTATTACCTATTTGGGATGGGTTCACCGCTGAGTTTATGTCTTCATAGTCTGCTTCTTGGGTTTTCTAATTTTTCCAATGCCATGAGGAAAATTCACACTCGCTTGGCCATGGTCGGCAGGACTGTGATGGAAGGTATTGAGGGGCAGAAATACACCGTCATCCCTATGATACTAACTGAGATGTATCAGGCCTTGGATAGGTGTAAACATGGGTTTGGACATTTCGAGGGTTGCAATCTTCTACTACAAGTTCGGCTGCTAGAGCATTTCTAGAGGGAAAATTACCGCCAGGAGCTCTTGCGTAGACCACTGAATGACTACATCGCCAGTCATCATCCAAATAAGATGATATTTTTTATAGACATGTTTGCAAAGCCTGGGAATGCTGAAGGTTGGGTACGTTTCTTCAGTAATTTGACTGACGAACAATTGCATTAGATGTTCGAGTGATTTCCTAGTAGAGAGTTCATCATCTGGTCCAAAGGGACCACTCATTTGGTATTGATTGGGTTGCGAGGCATTTACCCTTATGCTCTTATAACAGTAATGAGGCAGGCTGGGAGGAAGAAGGTCATACCTCGGGTTTCCAATATGGTTAGTATAAAGCAGACTTCAAAGGAGATGTTATTCCATTCAAATTTGAGGCCCAGCACATGTGGAACCAAAAACAAATTATTGATGGAGAGACTATTGAACCAGAAAGGTACCATGCCAGTTTTATGAATTACTACCTCTCATGGTTGGAGGATGACATAACCGGGTATGTCAAACCGGGGGTCAATCTATAAGACAGAATCATAGATGAGATGGTTGAGGCTCAGGTGAAATAGAAGAGGCTATAGAAAAGAGTGTTTGAATCTGAGGCGAAGCATCTGGAACAACATAAGATGGATATGGAGGCGATCAAAGAATGGAAGGAGATTGCGAACAAGTCGACAGGGAGGTTGGAGCACCTAGAGCAAGGGTTGATGGATCTGGAGGGGAAGATGAGAAAGAGGCTTTGGGATTGCCAAGGTATGGGCTACGATGAAGGGGGAAAGCTGGTGATGACTTACTTGCTGCTCGACATCCGTGACCTGGGAAGTGTGATTGATGGAGTCAAAAGGGTAAAGCATGGAGAAGGTCCTTCTGGGACCAAATAGATTAGGAGACAATGTTCTTTATTCCTTTCTAGTTAGATTTCGTTAGATTTCGCTGTAATAAGGCTTCATACCATTAGTGACTTCATATTATTATTTCGATTTAGTAAAGATTGGTTTGATTTATTTTCGCATTAATGGAATGAAGCAATGTTGGCATAAATTTTCTCCAAGTCTATGTGTCGCTTAGGCCTACCTCGGGCACAATGAGGTCCCCAAATTAGGACGCAAATTATTGCATGACCTTATGTGTTACCTGCTTAAATATTGCAAATGCTCTTTTGTTTAGTCTCACTGACTTGGTTACCTTTTATTTTTATTTCTTTTGATTATTACCATTCCCAAAGGTTGTTTCATGCATTTTGGCATCGTTAACATACCACACCAGATCCAGAGGTCCTCCACCTCCTCCTCCACCTAGCGACCCAAAAGAAAAGGCAAAGGCAAAGTAAAGATGGACGATTTGAGTGGTAATTGAAAGGACAATGCTACTTACTATAACAGAGAATGTGGAAACTTTAGATGGAAGGCGAACGCCATGACAAAATGAGTTGGTTATGGGATTGGAGCAGAAAATCTTGGAGCTACAAGGTAAGCTTGAACATGTCCGAAATATCGCAAACCTCTCCCTTACCTTGAATGTCCCTGACATCAACCATCACAACACCACCACCCAGAATCAAAAACCACCCCAAAACACACAAACCCAAAATCTACCATCCTTAGTTCCACAAAACCCTCCCGCAACACATCAATACCACAACCCTACACCCCCTCAAAACAATAACCCTCCACCACTACAAACCCCTCAGTAACACCATCATCACACGAACTAGTACCAACAAACAACTACCTATCATAACTCGTAGAACATGCCGCAACCTACCCCCAATGCACCTCAGACCTTAATCAATGATCACCCATACACTCAGGTTCCGGGAACGCACAAAGGCAACCCGATATACGTGGAAACCCTACCACACACCTCATAACAAGCATTATACATACCCGAACCAACCGAGAAGGACCTGATTATCCGGAATATGACTGAAGAGCTAAAGAAACTGACAGGAAGAGTCTAGAGTATTGAGGGTGGAAAAGGTCTTGAAAGTTTAAATTAGGAAGATCAGTGTATCCAGCCAGACGTGGAACTACCGGAGGGTTACAAACCTCCTAAATTTGAGATGTTCGATGGCACCGGTGATCCTAAGGTGCATTTAAGAACTTACTGCTATAAGCTTGTATGCGTGGGCAAGAATGAACAAATCTGCATGAAGCTATTCATGCGAAGTCTCACCAGGGATGCTTTTATCCTGGTACATTAGTCAGAATCCAAAGAAGTGGGCAAACTGGGTAAGTATGGCATCCGATTTCATGAATAGATTCAAGTTTAACACAGAAAATGCGCTAGATGTTTTCTATATCCAGAACCTCAAGAAGAAGCCAATAGAAACCTTCCGTGAGTATTTTACTCGCTGGAGATTAGAGGCCGCCAAAGTGAGGCCGCCACTAGAAGACGAACAAATGAACAAATTCTTTGTCAAAGCTTAGGATCTATAGTACTATGAAAGATTAATAGTTATAGAGAATCACAAGTCCTCCGACATCATCAAGTTGGGAGAAAGAATAGAAGAGGGAATCAAGAGCGGTATGGTGACTGATTTTGAGGCGTTGCAAGCCCCGAATAAAGCCCTACAATCTGGGGGCTTTTTGAAGAAGAAGGAAGTGGGTGTCATGATTGTCACGCCCCAAACTCGGGGAGCGCGACCGGCGCTCAACCGAGTGAACACGGTCATGCAAGCCTGCTAGATACTTTCTACCCAAACTCATTAATGAATAAAGATAATACATATTTTCGTTAATTAGATAATAAAGAGATCATGTATACAATACCAATTCATTACCATTAGTTACTTCATTTTAAAGTCTCTAATTACACACATTTTCATGGTCTGAATTGGAACAAGTAATTCAAATGCAACATAACCTGTTTGACTTCCCCAACACTAATATACAACCCACACTATGTCTACGGAGCCTCTAATAGATACGAAAGAGTAATATGATAGTGCCGGCCATAATGCCCTGGCTATACCTCAAACACAATACACGAGGAATAAAAGATACATGACCCCAAAATGAAGTGGGGCTCACCAAGTCAGGTGGGAAGAGGGTATACCGCTATCACTGATCAATGTCTCCTGCTGTGGAACCACCTGCATCCATTGAAGATGCAACGCCCCCGGCAAAAGGGACGTTAGTACATATGGAATAGTACTAGTATGAATGACAAAACATACTCTCAATAGAACGATTAATAATACAAGCAAGAACAATCATAATATTAGTGGAAGCCTCAAACAACATCAAACCTCGAGTTAGGACCAAGATAGTGTTCAAATAATTTTTCGTATTTTAAGTTGGGAGATCTTTAGTACCAATATGCCACCATTCATAATACCACCGTAATTTTAGCATGAATTCCAATCACGACCCGATCGGCTAGGCCGTCTCATCCTAGACATCAACCACAATCACAATTTCAATTACAATTTCCAGCATAATCACCACTATGTGTGCGGCATGGCGTCCGTTCACGACCCGATCGGCTAGGCTGTCTCACCATAATGATGTGTGGATCGACATCATCCTTTTCTACCAATCATCTTGTTTCATACTTCTTTCACATCTTTTCATTTCATTGGCACTAGTGGCCACAATTATAAAATCATTCTTGTCACGTCGGCCGTATTTAGTATTTCATGCTCACCTTTTTCACTTTCAAACATCGTCATCATCATCAACAACAAGGCGTTTCAAATCAAGGTTTTTAGTACACATGTGAGCAATTAATATTCTTAGGCACATAGAGACTTTTCACAAAATTTGGCATAATAGCCTTCGTTTGAACTTGACTTGAGGTCGAAATATTTTTAATGCACATCCTATACTTTGAACACATTCTCAAATGATAACATAACATGATAAAAGCATTTGGGATACATATTGAACATATATCTTTCAATACAAGCTTATTCGGAATAGCCAATTTTATAATGAATAACTCGGGACTTACATAAATTACATGAATACCGTGGGATTCAATTCTAAGAGAGGAGTTTAGCTAACATACCTTGCTTGAGCTTCCCTTAAATTACCACAACGTCCCAACACTTCTAGCAATTCCAATCAACTAGAGATATAATAAAATTGAACCATAATTAGGGAGAGATTCATGGTTTCAACTCATTTGAGCATTTTATCAAACACTAGATGTGAAAATTGGTTACAAGGTTCTTCCACAAGATTTCTTTCACTTCACAACCCAATCTTTACCCATTTGGGCTCAACAATATTTCCACAAATCTTATTGGTACATGCATGATGCATGTATACATAATAATCTCACACCCAAGAATCATACTCCCAATCACCCTTCTTTTACCCCAAACTCGAAATTGAAGACTAGGGTTAGAACCTTACCTCTTGAGTGAAGATCTTGTGAGATTTCCTTGTTGGATTTCAAAGCTTGGACAAGATCTTGATGAACAAAGCACTTAGCTTCTTCCTCTCTCTAGAACAATCTCACTTATCTCTAAAAATATCATATTTTTACCTTCAAAACGAGCCCCAAAGGCTATTTATCAAAATGGGGTCGGGTTATAAAAATCAAAAAATGGAGCCCCCTCACAGATCTGCGATCACATATGCAACCGAATAATGCTTATGCGGTCCGCAAAATGGCCCGCATATTGGCCCTCAGGAACTGGGAAATACTGCCCCACTCTGCGACGAGTCTGCGGTCCGCAGACCTATTCTGCAATCGCATATTGCGCCGTAGAACTTTGCTTTGAAAAATTTCATGCTGGATCTTCGATGGGTTATGCAGCCCACAAAAAGATTATGCGGCCACATAATGGACCGCATAATGGTCCGAAATATTTGCCCATCAGTATATCAGACACCTCCACAAACATATCAATTGTCACCTCCAAAATACAATTACCCCTACCACCTACCATACCTACAATACCTATCCTGCATATTATCATTCATCTCCTCCCGCCTGCCAAAACCACCCAAAACCTCGACCAAACATCGACTGTAGAACTCCTAGACAATACACCCCTATCGTCGAGCCCATAGCCCAATTATATGAGACACTAAAGGTCGCTGGTTATGTCACTCCCATTCCTGTAGCTGCTATTGAAAATCCTTCTCAGTGGGTCAACCCTAACAAGACTTGTGCCTACCATTCAGGCATGAATGTACATACTATCGAGGAATACCGCATGTTGAAAGATAACATCCAGACACTGATCGACAACAAGGTTATACAAGCAAAGAAGTATGCCTTGAATGTCTGTAATAACCCTCTTCCCGATCACAGGGGTGGGGGAGTGAATGTGATAGAAATTGATGAAGAGTGGGACTAGGAAGGATCCCTCGGGCGTTTTCGATAGGGAGACTCTCCCAAAATATCTTATGTCACCCTCTCGCCGATGGTGGTGTAGACCAAGGCACCGTTTGAGGTCGAGGTAGCTACACCCTTCATTGTGATGGTATCTTCTTTGCCATCCTACAAGTCTAATGATGTTCCATAGGATTATGTAGCGGAGGAAAGTAGAAAAGGAAAAACCAAGATGGAAGAGACGGTGCTGCACAGGGAATGACCAGAACCAACAGGGTTTACACGTCAGAAAATCTTGGGGGAACGAGTAAAGAGACCGCACCGAGACCACATATTGTGGAGATAGGAACTAATGATCTTTGGAGGAAGGTACAGATAAGGGAGTACTCTGTTGTTGACCACCTAAACAAGACTCCTGCCCAAATATCCATCTTGTCATTGTTGCAAAATTCATATGAACACAAGAATCCTTTGATGAAGGAGTTAAGCGAAGCTTAAGTACCTACCGGCATCACTAGTGGAGAGATGGCAAACATAGTAGGACAGGTATTGGAGAGTCACAAGATCACTTTCCATGAAGATGAGCTGCCGCCAGAAGGATTGAGTCATAACAAAGCATTACACATCACTGTGCAATATGAAGATAAGTTTATTTCTAGGATTCTGATTGACGGGGGTTCAAGTCCAAACATATGCTCGCTGACTTCTCTAAAAAGATTAGGTATAGGTCTACATGAAATATAGATGGGAAGCATCAACATGAAAGCATTCAACAAGTCTCAAAGAGATACTATCGGAGAGATTAACCTGAATCTGAAGATGGGCCCAAGGTAGTTTGATGTCGAATTCCAGGTGCGGGACATATCCACTACCTATAACATATTGTTGGGATGACCATGAATACACGTGGTTGGGGCAGTTGCTTCTACTCTACACCAGGCCGTGAAGTTCGAGTGGAACTATCAGGAGGTGATTATCCATGCGGATGGAAGTAACTCTATCTACACCAACCAGACTATGCCATCCATTGAAAATAGAAGGAAGTTGGGAGGAGAGACATTCCATAACATTGATCGGGTAAACACAGTCGAGAAAGGGTGATGGTGGAGCAACAAGGTACTGAGCATACTGATGTTGTTGGGATACAAACCATGCAAGGGTCTTGTCCTAAGCTTTAAGGGATTACAGAACTGATACGGCCACAATATCATGGCACAACCTTTGGTCGCGGATAAGAATACACTGTGCAGGAATATAATGATTGGATACCATCGTGGCGTGACTTCTACTATCCACTGGAACAAACCATATCATCGTTGCACCAGACATTCCGCCAAACTGATGTGATTTGGGGATGTGAGGGAGATGAGGTTTTGGCCCTGCATGAGGAATCTGTTTCAGGACGAGGAAGATATGGACTGCAGTGCAATCTTGGAGGAAGAGGAGGAAGACCTTTCCCTTCAGACAGTCGGAGATGGAGCTATTCTCAGGAACTGGACTGCTGTACCATCCCGGGTTCGCCGAGCACCTGGGTAGCCTGGCAGAACTAGCATGATTTCTTTAAAATATTATTTTTTTGGCATTTAAGAAATTTTATTGTGTTGTTTTGAAATAATTACTCGAAACATCGAGTTGTACTTGTTTGATAATTTTAAGTTTTATTTAATGCATCATTGCTTTTCGTTTATTTATATTATTATCTTTCTAAATTCCTTTTCAGCATGATTATTACCTGTCTTGTTGAATCTATGATTGTGACATGTAATGAGACAACGCAACATGATGAGACTGATTCAAAAGATTGGGAAAATGATGTAATACCTGAGGAAATGTCAATGAAGTGAAATTTTTTAAGAACAAACCAAAGTCCAATTTGGAGGAAACTAAGGCGGTTGACCTAGGGGATTCTGAAACAATAAAAGAAACTCACATTAGCATTCATCTATCACCGTCAGAGAAGTAAGAGTATATCAAGTTTCTAAAGGAATACGAGGATATTATTTCATGGTCCTATGATGACATGACATGATTAAGCATATCCATAGTGGCTTACAAGCTACCTACTAATCCCATGTGTCCACCGATAAAGCAGAAACTTAGAGCCCGTTTGGACATAAGAAGTTTTTCACTTTTTTTCGAAAAATTTACACTTTTTTTTTCGAAATCAATGTTTGGCCATAAAATTTCCAATTTTCACTTGAAGATGAATTTTGGAATTTTTCGAAATTTTGAAAAACTCCAAAAAGTTGTTTTTAAAAATTTTCACTTAGATCTCTCACAAAACTTCAAAAACAATCCAAAATTATATTCATGTCCAAACACAACTCTAATTTTCAAATACCATTTTCACTTGAAAATTATTTTCACGTTTCTTTTGAAATTTTGCAATTCTTATGTCCAAACGCCCACTTAGAAAATTCAAGCGAGACATGAGCTTGAAGATAAAAGAGGAGGTTACCAAGCAAATCAAAGCCAAGGTCCTTCGGGTAGTCGAGTACCCAACCTGGCTAGCAAACATTGTGTTGGTATAAAAGAAGGATGTGAAGGTTTGAGTATGTATCGACAACCAAGATCTGAACTAAGCAAGTCCTAAGGATGATTTTGCACTACCCAATATACATATACCGATCGATAACTGTGCCAAGCATGAACTCCAATCTTTCATGGATTACTTCACAGGATACCACTAGATTTGGATGGACTAAGAGGATGCAGAAATGATAGCCTTCATCATGCCATACGGAATACACTACTACAAGATGATGCCATTTGGTTTGAAGAACGTCGGGGCAACCTACATGAGGGCCATGCCTACTTTCTTCCATGATATGATACACAAGGAAATAGAGGTGTACGTGGATGATGTCATCATCAAGTCTAAGAGGAGTTCGGATCACATATCATACCTAAGAAAGTTTTTCGACCGACTATGAAAGTACAACCTAAACATGAATCCGGCAAAATGTGCTTTCGGAGCCCTTGCTAGAAAGTTTCTAGGTTTCATTGTCAGTTGCTGCGGCATCTAGTTGGACCCGTAAAAAGATCAAAGCTATTTATGACATGCCACCGCCAAAGAACAAGAAAGATGTAATGAGTTTTCTAGGATGCCTCAATTATATCAGCCGCTTTATTGCACAGTCAACGGTAATATCTGAGCCAATCTTCAAAATGCAGAGGAAAGATGCCGCGACAAGTTGGACTGAAGAGTGTCAAAAGGCTTTCGATACAATCAAGGAGTAATTGCCCAAGCAGCCTATATTGGTCCCACCGGAGCCCGAGAGACCTTTACTGCTGTACTTATCCATGTTGAATGGAGCCTTTAGTTACGTCTTGGGGCCATATGTCAAGACCGGAAGGAAGGAGCAAGCAATATACTATCTGAGTAAGAAGTTCACACCTTACGAAGCCGGGTACTCTTTGATGGAACGTACTTGTTGTTCCTTAATATGGATAGCCCAGAAATTGAGACATTACTTCTGCACATACACGACATACCTCATATTAAGGATGGATCTGCTAAAATACATCTTCCAGAAGCCTATGCCTACGGTCAAGTTAGCAAAATGGCAAATACTACTAAGTGAGTTCGACATCATCTATGTGACTCAGAAGGCGGTCAAGGGGAAAGCATTGACCGATCACCTGGAAGAAAACCACGTGGACGGAGAATACGAACCATTGAAGATGTATTTTCCCGACAGGGAAGTGTTGTTTATAAGGGAAGACATTACCGAAGCATATGATGGTTGGAGGATATTTTTCGATGGAGCCGCAAAGTTCAAAGGGGTGGGCATCAGAGTTGTTTTGGTATTAGAAATCGATTAACATTATCCAGCATCTGCCAAGCTTAGGTTCCCGTGCACCAAAAATATGGCAGAAATTGAGGCTTGCATTTTGGGACTCAGATTGGCCATCGATATGAATATTCAGGAGTTGCTGGTAATCGCAGATTCAGATTTGCTAGTACGTCAGGTACTCGGTGAATGGGCCACCAAGAACACCAAGATATTTCCATACCTACACTGTGTACAAGACTTGATCAAGAGGTTCACAAAGATAGAGATCAAACATGTTCCGAAAGTTCAGAACGAGTTCGCGGATGCGCTGGCTACCTTGTCTTCCATGATACAACATCCAGACAAGAACTATATTGATCCCATCCCAATACAAATCCGTAATCAGCTAGCCTATTGTGCTTATGTTGAAGAAGAGTTCGATGGAAATCCATGGTTTCACAATATCAATGAGTATTTAGAAATATGAGAATATCCAGAAAATGCTACGCATACCCAAAAGCGCACTTTTCAGAGATTAGCCAACCACTTTTTCCAAAGAGGAGGAATTCTATATAGAAGAACTCCCGACTTGGGTCTGCTACGATGTGTTGATGCCAATGAGGCATCTATGTTGCTCGAAGAGATACATGCCAGAACCTACGGACCTCACATAAATGGGTTTGTTCTAGCCAAGAAGATATTAAAGGCATGGTGTTTCTGGATGTCTATAGAGACGGACAACATCAAATATGTACAGAAGTGTCATGAATGTCAGATGCATGCTTATATGATACAGGTACCACCCAATGAACTCAATGTAACAAGTTCACCCTGGCCTTTCTCCGCCTTGGGCATGGATGTCATCGTACCGATTGTACCCGCTGCTTCCAACGGAAACAGATTCATTTTGGTGCCCATCGATTTCTTCAAAAAATGGGTCGAAGCCGCTTCCTATAAAGTTGTAACTAAGAAGGTTGTAGCCGACTTTGTCCGGTATCGTATTGTTTGCCGATTCGGAGTACCCGAATCAATCATTACTGATAATGCTGCCAATATCAACAATTATCTAATGAAAGCCATGTGCAAAACATTCAAAATCAAGTACGGTAATTCTATAACATATAGGATACAAATGAATGGATCCGTAGAAGACGCCAACAAGAATATCAAGAAAATACTAAGGAAGATGGTGGACAACTACAAGAAGTGGCACGAGAAGCTATTGTTTGCTTTGCTCGGATAACGCACCATGGTCCGCACGTCAACTGGGGAAACTCCCTATTTACTAGTTTATGGTACTGAAGCTGTCATACCTGTTGAGGTGAAAATTCCTTCCCTGAGAATCATACAGGAGGTTGAGCTCAGCAATGCAGAATGGATACAGATCTAGTACGAGCAACTGGCTCTCATTGACGGTAAAATGATGAATGTTGTGTGTCATGGTCAACTCTACCAGAATAGAATGGAAAGGGCTTTCAACAAGAAGGTTAGACCAAGGCAATTCACACCGGGGCTATTGGTGCTGAAGCGGATCTTCCCGTACCAGGACGAACCAAAAGGAAAATTCTCACCTAACTGGTAAGGTCCTTACATGGTTCACCGAGTACTGACAAGAGGAGCTCTCATACTTGCAGAGATGGACGAGGAGATATAGCCGAAACCTATCTATTCAGATGTCATCAAGAGATTTTAAGTTTGAGAATGTACTTGCACTTTCTTTTTATTTAACATGAACTACACTTCACCTTATTCTGGTTTAAGAGGGGATACGTAGGAAGGCATATGAGTTCAATCACATTATAATAAGATCTTCATTCCCCTCTACGATCAGAAACCAGGGAATGATTTTGAGTTTTTGTCAACCTCATTACGTCAAGTATCCCTAAGAAGATTATCCTTGAATGTATTCATTAAACTGGGGAAGAATTTTGAGGGGGTCCTCAAAATTTCGAGTTAAGAAGGTCGCAATGTCTCAATGCATGTCACGGCCTATGATTCGACCAAATTACTTACCTTTGTGCATTATCTTTTAAAACAATTTCATCATCTATAAAAGATTTATCGCAAATGCATATTTTCAAAACTTCATTGCTGAAACTCACGATTTTTCTTTGGATGATGATGGTAGGATATAATATCGTATTTTAGTCACTTATTTCATTCTAGTTCACTGCACTTTATTCGTGTTTGAGCTTTAATTGATAGTGTTTTGCACTTATTGTGTATTTTATACATGTAGGAGTGATTACGAGTGATGTAGATGTTATGGAATCAATTTGAACTATTTGGAGATTTGAAGTATGAGTAAAATCCTAAGGGATTAAGTCGGGATCATGTCGGGTCGAGGACCAAGTCTGGACGTCAACAATTGAGATTTGATCTGTACTCTGAGAAATCCCCACTGCCGCGGTGCGTGGGGAGCTGCGCTTGTGCAAATTCCTATTATATGTAAGATGTTAGCTCTCTGGATTTTCCCACTAGTGACCCTCATGGTGCGTCACCCCATGCGGCGCGCCTATGTATTCTTTACAGAGTTATTTTCCTATTTCGTCTAGTAGAAGGTGATTTCATCTGGGCCCGACCCTACTTGGTATAAATACATGGAAAAATGTTATGTTCTGGATTTTTGACACATATTCGACCTAAGGAGGCTAAGGAGGAGTTGAAAGAACATGAGCACAAGGATTTCATCATTCCTTCCTCACTCAAGACCCGAGTTTGGATCAAATTTATGTTTTCCTATACTTTAATTTTATTTGTGATGAATTTCTCCATATCTATGGAGTAGTTCTCTTTAGGGTTTGATGTATTTGGTGTATTGGTGCTTGTGTGTGGATTACAACTCTAGTTTTATGTATTGAATCATTTTTGGATGATTTAATTGTTTCATCTATATTCACTTGTTCATGTAATTGAGAGAGGCATAACTTGTGATATATCTTTGAATTATATTGTTGGTTGAGTTCATTAATTCTTCTTAGTAATCGAAAGAGGCTAGTTAAATCATTGATTAAACCTAGTTAGGAGGATAATCAAGAGAGGTTCTCCTAAAGACCAATCCACTACGCATTCTTGCATATCTTCATGTGCTTAAATTGGTTCATCTTGTGAGGTTAAGACTTAATCGAGAGAGGGGTTTTTGCTGAACGTTTGAACTAATATTTGAATGAATTCGAGAGACTCATTTAAATATTAGAAGTGAATTGCCTACAGTTAGATCCCAAATAATTATCTTGCATCGATCCTATCAACCCCTATTTTCTCCCATTGATAACCTTCTTTGCTTGTTCCTTGTTGCGATTGTCATTAGTCAATAACTTTAGATTCTTAGTTAATTGTAGAGTTAGAAATCATAGAAATCTCAATTGTTGATCATCTTGGATAACAATCAAGCTAGAAACTACGAGAATACTATTTAAATCCAATCCCTGTGGATACTATATTATACTATACTATATTTGATTAGCGAGTATAATTTAAGTGTTTGTTTCGAGCTCGTCAAATTTTGGCATTGTTACCGGGGACTGACAATCAATAGTGTTTGAAATAGTTTGTAGTCCTAATTCAGGAATTTTTATTTTTATTTTATTTTATTTTTCTCTTTTTACGTTTGGTGTTCGTTGACTGTGCGCAGGTTACAAGTTTAGAGTGGTGCATGACTTGAGCTTCTGCAAAAGAAGTGCTACCATATGACCCAGAGATAGAAACACAACTGCGACAATTGAGCAGGAAAGAGATATCACTGAGACATCAAAAAAGGTTGGCAATCCTCAACTAAAGAAACTATGGAGGGAAACGGTGATGATAATGTAGATTTGGCTGCAAGAGAGGCAGCCCAACAACGCAAACAAAGCTACACGGGATGTTGAGGATGAAGCTATTAGAGATGCACAGAATATCTATGAAGAAGAGAGATGTATCAGATTTAATCAACATCAACCCTTGTCTGGGAGACCACTGGGAGATTATGCTAGACCGGTATACAATCAAGGATTATCGAGCATTAGACCACCTCCAATTGCAGTAAAAATTTCGAGTTGAAGCAATGGTTGCTTCAGAATTGTTGTGTCTTCAGAGGGAAGCCAAACGAATTTCCAAACACTCATCTAATGAACTTCGAGGGGATTATGAACACCTATCAATACAATGGGGTATCACAAGATGCACTGTACTTAAGGGCATTCCCCTTTTCACTTAAATATGATGCTAAGGAGTGGCTTCGAAGCTTGCCCAGTGGATCGATTAGAACCTGGGAGGAGATGACCAGAAAATTCCTTGATAAATATTTCTCCTCGGCTAAGATGGGCAAGATTAGAATAGAAATCCATAACTTCTGCCAGAAAGAAACTGAAATTGTTTGTAAAGCATATGAGAGGTTTAAGGAGATAGTTATAAAGTGTCAACATAGCGGAATTGAACTCTGGATGCAACTCCAAGATTTTTGGGAAGGATTGACACCGGCCTCGCGTATAACATTGAGCAATGCAGTTGGAGGCCCTTTGATGAAGAAGACTCTAGAGGAAATAGTTACAATTTTTGATGAGTTATCCGAAGATGCTAATTAGTAGCCCTCTGAGAGTGCTGAAAGAAGAAGATCAACTGGTGTTCACCAAGTTGATGCTACTACATCTGTGCAGGTACAACTTGATGTTATGGCTAAAGAAATACGAAAGCTGACCTTAGCCTTGATACAAAATGAGCCTCATGTTGGTTGTGATATATGTGGAAGAGAACACCCTACTCATGAGTGTCAAGCCTCGACCGAGGAAGTGAATGATGTGGGAAATTGTAATGCAATGGGTCTAAGGCACCCTGGTTTTTCATGGAGTTCACCTGGGGGTACCACTAATGCATGGCAACAAAACAACCCTAGACCCCAAGGACAAGGAGCTTCTAGTTTTATGAATCAGCAGAGGCAGCAATTTCAGGCTCAACCGCCCATTCAGTCTGGCATAGAAGATCTCATGAAGGCCTTCATTCTGAAAACTGATGAGAGGTTTGAAGCTCATAGCTCAGCTATACGGGAACATGTAGCAGCTATCAAAGAGTTGGGCACATCTGTTCGAAACCTGGAGAGACAAGTGTGACAGATTGTAACAATATTATCCGAGAGGGATCGAGAAACTCTCCCCGCTGATACTGAGGGAAACCCCAATGAAACATTGAATGTTGTAACTCTGAGAAGTGGGCAAGTGTTGAAAGCTCCTACCCCTATCCAAATTGATGCGAAACGTGTAAAAAAAAAGTGGGGAGCAGTTGAAGAATGATGTTGAGAAGAAGAAGAAAGGCCAGACGAAAGCTGAGAAGAAGAAGAAGAAGAAGAAGAAGAAGAAGAAGAAGAAGGAAGAAAACTCGAGAAGGGAGGACCCCGCGCTACCTTTCCCTCAAAAGTAATGTAGAGAAAAGCTGGATAAGCTGTTTGAGAGATTTATGGATGTGCTGAAATAGGTTCATGTAAACTTACCATTCACAGAAGTGCTCTCACAGATGCCTGCTTATGCGAAAATCCTGAAAGATATCCTTATAAAGAAGAGGAAAATAGAGGAGATCTCAGTGGTCAAGCTCACAGAGCACTGCAGTGCGATATTGTAAATTAAGCTCCCACAAAAGTGTGGAGATCCAGGGAGTTTTACTATATGATAATTGGCTTAATGTATGCATATTTTGATGTATATTGCCTCACATTTTTGCTCATGTCTCGACGATTTGAGATGTTTAATATGATTATTTGTGCTAAATTTGGGTATTTCTATGTGTAGGGATCATTCGGATGCAATTTGAGACGAAAGGGCGCAAATTTGAGCGAAATCGGGACAAAAAGACAGAAAGTGAAATTTGAGGGCCACAGCCAGCGTGCGGTGCTGGCTGTGGCGCAATTTACAGCAGCTAAAATATTTGAGCGCCAGGGCTAGCGCCCCACGCTGCCCTGGACACTCAAGATGGGAAAGTAGCCTTTTTCGACTAGGACTCGGTTATTTCGACCCCTAAACGCCCCCAGCTCATATAAAAGCCAACCTAAACCTATTTTAAGGGGGGAGGATGTTTTCGAGAGAAAAACGCAAGCACAGAGCCGCCGTGGAGGCCGAAATTCATCAAGTTCCATCTTTCTCCCACCAAACTTAGTAATTTTTATGTTTCTTTGTATGATTTATTGTTTGGCTACGATGTCTATGTGGAGCTAAACTTCACGTTCTAGGGTTATGGTTCTTTCATGACTATTGTTATTCGGATATTGATTTTGCCTTCTTGATTTATCATATTGGTTTATTTATTCAATCTTGAGCTTAATTATTTAATTTCTTGATCACCAATTGAATACTATCTACGAATCTAGAATTGAACTCGAAAGTGAGAATTCTATATTGCATATAGGATTGAATAGAGCAAGTTCTTGAACTCGGGCATCGGGGAACGGATTCGTGGTTAGGATAGACATATACCTAATTGCCTTGCTTGGTTGATTTACAAGAATTATAAATGTGTTCTTATTGATTCTAACTTCATAGACATATAGGCGTTAGGTTAGCTTGAATAGGTGAGTAAGAACTCGACAGATTCTTATGAGCAATATTAACCCTGTCAACCAGTAAGCTAGATAAATTAGTCGGTCAATTCAATTTAAGAATACAATAGGATTGTTAGATAGCCGATAACCCTATATCGTTTTCATTATATTGATATCATAAAAATCTACTCTTTCTCTGTTCAAAGTTCATTATTTATATTTTTTTATTTAATTATCTTAGAATCAAATATTTTTAGGTTTAATTCTTATTTAGATAATTAGGATAGTCTAATTTAGTTAATAGTTAATTACAAGTCCTTGTGGGTTCGACATCCGACTTTTAGTCACTTTATTACTTGACGACCGCGTATACCTACGCGTGCGTTTGGCCGCAACAAGTTTTTGGCGCCGTTGCCGGGGACTTATAAATTAGCTATTTTTCTAGATTAGATATTTATTTATTTATTTATTTATTTTATCTATTCATGTTTTTTTGTTTTAGTTTAGTTAGTATTTGTTATTTATTTTAGCATGCCATCTTGGAATAAAAATGTTCGAATGATGGTTATTCTTATTTTGATGATCCTTGTCCATATTATGGAGGACCCCACTGGTGGAAAAATTGTCAGAATATTCTCGGGAGCGAGTTGTGCGCACAATGTCAATCCTTTGGGTGGAATATTTGTAATATATGTCGTGGTCAAGGTGGTCATTGGTATGGTTGTCCTAATTCTTTTTATCCTTCTTTGAGCTCATATTATGATCTTTCTAACAGTGTTTGTGAGTTTGATATGGGCAATGAAGTGCAAGCTATGGAACGTGATGCATATATTAGGGATATTTTGAGGCAAGTAGCAGAGCATTAAGGTGAACTAAAAAAGATATGAAAAGAATGAGGTAGCAATCATAAGAATGAAGGCCAATATGGAAGAATTGAATGAAGAGAGCGAGTACCAGCAAGAAGACAATTTTGAAAAAGTGGAGATTTTGAGCCATATGTTGCTGGTGGAACAATCCGAAAGATTAGAAATATATGAGGCTCAACGTGAGAAAATTACAAATGAGATAATATACTTTATAGAAGGAAGAGATTAATTGGGACAAGAGATCGATAAATTCGGCACTACTATTCACGATTTAGAGGCTCAATTTTATACAAAGATTGATGCGTCTAACGCCCAACAAAATAGTAATGAGTTGTGTAAAGATGAAAAGGAGCTTATACGCCAAATTGAGGAGCTAAAAGTGGAGAGCCAATCACTCGAGCATATTCTTGTTGATGATGCCCATGTTGAGAAAAGTACACTAGAGCCATGTGAGAAAGCAGATAATATTATATTTGAAGACTCTTGTGTATGTAAATATAAGGATGTAAAGAGTAATACAATTCTAGAGTTAGGGCGTCCTCATTCCAATTATTTTTTCACATTGTGTTTAGATAGTAAGATAGTAATCAAGCCATCTGAGCCTATGGGGGAGTCAAAGAGTGAGGATGAGAGTGCCTGCATTCTTGAATTTGTCGTGCCAAAAAGCAAAAATTACATTCCTCATCTAAAAGCTGAGAAGTGTAGAGTGAAAATTTTATTGCTTGGCGTGGTTATCTTTGTAGCCCCACCAAAGGAGCATAGCCGCAGACTAGATGCCATATTAGGGGTACAATTCATAAGTTCAAGGTGGAGGCAAAAAGTGGTCCACGTCATGCCGCGACGTTAAATTAGGCGCTTGTTGGGAGGCAACCCAGCTTTACTGCTTTCTTTTAGTTTTAATTAATTTTTTTTTTCTTATTGTATTATTTTTGTAGGGTTATTTTATTTTGTAGGATTTTGTGCATAGGAAGCAAAGCCATTGGAAGTGTGCAAAAGTGAGCTAGTCGGTTGGAACTAATGTGAGGTACCCACAAAATGGACCATCCTTGGGAGAAGTCTGAGTATCCCATGAGCTGCTATTGCTTAGGCCTTTGGATTTTCAGGGAGTTTCTTGTTCACCCTTATTATTTTTACTTTATTTGTGCATTGGGGACACTGCATTCTTTTAAGTGTAGGGTGGAAGATTCTCTGTTCTTTGTATAGTATTATATTAGTATATTGTTAGTTTTTTATCTTTTTATTGTTAGCTAGCTTCTTATTTTTAATAAAATAGTTAGTAGAATTAATGGTGTAGTATAGTAGTAGTAGTTTTAGTAGCTTAATTAAAAAAAGAAAAAAAAAATTAAAATTTTGTTTTTGGACTTTTCCCGACGATGGATCTCCTAGACAATTTTCTTGAGGAATTTAAGTCTAAACACAAAATTAAAAAATAAAAAATCCAAAAATATGTCTTTTTATTTTTGTAGCAATAATCCCCCGTGGTTTTTCTTTGTGCCTCGGTTCTTTTCCATGGGATGTAGCTTGAACCGGGTAGTAATTTTTATTTTATTTTTAGAGTAGGATGTAGGAAATAAATGGAGGAAGAATGATGAACCTAGGCATCTTTGACTTGTTTGATAGTAGCATATTCAGGCTTTGGCATGCGTAGTACCTTTCCTATATTTTAAAATTGATCATGATGCCTATATAAATTGGATAGCATGTTTTGTGGCGCCTATGTATCGTTTTCTTGACTTATATTCACTTTGTACTTAATGTTTAATATCTTGTGGCTACGTGAAAACTTGCATTATTTGAGAGTTGGAATGGGACCGTCCTTAGTGAGTCATGTGCCATGTGTGGTGAGGTTTTTGTGTAGTCCATTTTTTGTACTTGTGTCTAGAACTTGCCCGGTATGTAAGTTGAAGGGAAATTTTAGGTGATGCTTGGTTTGAAAAATGATTTTAGGCTTTCTTTGATCTTTTTGAGCTTAAATGCTTATCATAAATAAAATTTATCCATACTTACCCCTTTTGAGCATATAGTTTTTATTTGGCACCCATATTATAAGCCTATACCATTTTTGTTCTTAATTGATATTATTTTGATCCTTTTACCTCTTAAAGCACTTTAATTGTGAAATGAGCGCTAAAAGAAGTAAGAAGGGACTAAGTGTGTGGTGGCTTTTAAGTAGAACCAATGAAAGAAAGAAGGGTGCACTTATTTTGTAAAATAATACAACACTAGCGGAAATTGAAAAAAAAAAAGAAGAAGAGAATAATCTGGAAAAAAAGAAAGAAAAATATAGATGAATAAATTATTGTCTTGTTGTTGCTAGTGGATATGAATTAAAGTAGTGGAAAGAGGAAATATTGTTGGGGGTGATATTATTTGTGAAATTGAAGTGGTGTTGAAGAATTTGCGCTTAAGTTATTTGGTGATGTGTTAAAGTGCTTAAGAGGTTGAGTCACTATTCATAAAATATATCCTACCCGTCCCTTAGCCCACATTACAACTATGAAAAAGTCCTAATTGATTTTAGATCGAGCGAGCTTACATTAGTAGAGATTTATATTAAGGGCAAGCCTATGGTACCAATTACATGCATGTGACTTCTTTTGTGAGAGTGGGCGATTTTCTTTGATATATGTGAGCATGAGATTCAAATGTGTGGAGTGATTTTACTCTCTTTGCTTTTGTTGTGAGGGCACATAGTTTCACGAGGCATAGGATGTTGGTGTTCAAGCCATGAGTGCATTGTGACATTGAGTCAGTTTTTGAGGCTAGGCTTGTTATGAGCATGTAGTCTTTGTTTGAATATTTTTGAAGTATGGCTTAAGTTAAAGGGAAATGTGTGGTGATTGCATACTCTAGAGTTTAATTATTGCTATCAACCATGGTCATCGGTATAGAGTGCTCAAAGATAGAGTTATTTGTTGGTTGACTCGAGGACGAGCAACGTTTAAGTGTGGGGGTGTTGATAATTCGCTTAATGTATGCATATTTTGATGTATATTGCCTCACATTTTTGCTCATGTCTCAACGATTTGAGATGCTTAATATGATTATATGTGCTAAATTTGGGTATTTCTCTGTGTAGGGATCATTCGGATGCAATTTGGGACGAAAGGGCGTGAATTTGAGTGAAATCGGGACAAAAAGACAAAAAGTGAAATTTGAGGGCCACATCCAGCGTGCGGGACTGGCTGTGGCGCAATTTATAGCAGCTAAAATATTTGAGCGCCAGGGCTAGCACCCCACGCTGCCCTGGACGCTCAAGACGGGAAAGTAGCCTTTTTCGACTAGGACTCGGTTATTTCGACCCCTAGACGCCCCCAACTCATATAAAAGCTAACCTAAACCTATTTTAAGGGGGAAGGATGTTTTTGAGAGAAAAACGCAAGCACAGAGCCGTCGTGGAGGCCGGAATTCATCAAGTTCCATCTTTCTCCCACCAAACTTAGTAATTTTTATGTTTTTTTGTATGATTTGTTGTTTGGCTACCATGTCTATGTGGAGCTAAACTTCACGTTCTAGGGTTATGGTTATTTCTTGAATATTGTTATTCGGATATTGATTTTGCCTTCTTGATTTATCATATTGGTTTATTTATTCAATCTTGCGCTTAATTATTTAATTACTTGATCACCAATTGAATACTATCTACGAATCTAGAATTGAACTCAAAAGTGAGAATTCTATATTGCATATAGGATTGAGTAGAGTAAGTTCTTGAACTTGGGCATCGGGGAACAAATTCGTGGTTAGGATAGGCATATACCTAATTGCCTTGCTTGGTTGATTTACAGGAATTATAAATGCGTTCTTATTGATTATAACTCCATAGACATATAGGCGTTAGGTTAGCTTGAATAGGCGAATAAGAACTCGACAGATTCTTATGAGCAATATTAAGCCTGTCAACCAATAAGCTAGATAAATTAGTCGGTCAATTCAATTTAAGAATATAATAGGATTGTTAGATAGCCCATAACCCTAGATCGTTTTCATTATATTGATATCATAAAAATCTGCTCTTTCTCTGTTCAAAGTTTATTATTTATATTTTTTTATTTAATTAGTTTAGAATCAAATATTTTTAGGTTTAATTCTTCTTTAGATAATTAGGATAGTCTAATTTAATTAATAGTTAATTACAAGTCCTCGTGGGTTCGACATCCGACTTTTAGTCACTTTATTACTTGACGACCGCGTATACTTGCGTGTGCATTTGGCCGCAACACTATACCTTGCTCTGTAGGAACTATTCATTTTGATAAATCATTATGTGATTCTGGTGCCTCAATTAATCTAATGCCTCTATCTATTTACAGGAAACTGGAGAAGGAGATTGGAGAGATAAGGTCTGCACCAATATCGTTGCAGTTGGCAGACCAAACAACTTTAATACCCGAGGGGATAGTGGAAGATGTGTTAGTTCGGGTGGATAAGTTCGTATTTCCTATGAATTTTATAGTGGTGAATATGGAGGAAAACAAGGAGGTCCCCCTTATCCAAGGAAGACTATTCTTAGTGATGGGTAGATCTATATTAGATATACACGAGAGAAAACTCATGCTTAGAGAGGGTGAAGAGACTGTGACTTTTGAGATGAATGTAGAAAAGGGGGTGCAAAAAGGAAAACCAGCTGCGAGTGTTGAGTGGAAAGTGAAGGGCTCGAAAGAGAAGGCTGCAATGAGCGAGAAAGATAAGTGTGGAGTGTACCCCAAAAAGGCTGAGAAGAAGATGTCTGCATGGATGTGTGCATTAGTTCGGGCACGAGGAATGGAGCCCGACTTCGACTCAGACCCCGACAAGATGTTCAGGAAAGTTTCCTTTACATTATGCTTTTTAATTGTGTGTCATGGGGACATGCCACAACTTAAAGTGTGGAGTGGGGGATATTATATTTGTATGTATGTATATTAGTTTTCCTTTTGTTAGTTGTAGTAGTTAGAGATAGAAAATAATTGAAAAAAACATTAAAATTTTAAAATATTTGATTTTTCCCGACGATGGATATCATTCGATAGGCTTATTGAGGGATTAAGTTCAAAAGAAAAAGACAAGAAGATTTTCTTTTGTTAGGCAGTGTATTAATTCCCCCTTGGTTTTTCTTTATGCCGCAGTTCTTTTCCAAGAGTTTTGTTTGAACCGGGTGTAGTTAGTTTTTTTTTGTAGAGTAATAGGAAACCTTGTGCTGTGATTTGAATTGAAGAAAATATCTCTTGACTTTATTATGCCTTGAGAATAGAGAGTGCTTTAGTTGTGACGCTTAGGCTCAGTTTTTGGCTCTTGTATAAGTACCTTGAATTGTATGATCTTAACTTTGCTTAACTACTTTGACTAGAGTGTCTTGATAGTCTGATCTTGAGTGAGTTATGTGCAATGTGTGTGTGAGGTTTTGTGTTATTCTGTGCATTGCATTTGATTTCTAGAACTTGCCCCATGTGTGTTTCAAAGCGAAATAGTAGTTTTATTCAGTCGTGGAAGTAATTTAGGCATTTCTTTATTGAGCTAGTTATGTGCAACCCACCTAATTGTTATGTATCTTAGTTAACCCCTTTTGAGCATGTAATCATGTTTCTTTGGCAACCACATTAAAAGCCTTACCCATTTGTTTAAATTGACCATCTATTTGATTCTTGTACCTCTAGTGAGCACTTGAATTTGTTATGAACTTTGTAAAAGTTGAAGTGTGGGGTGGTTGGGTTGGCTTTTGAGTGAAACTATTGAACTAAGGAGAAAGGTGCACTGTTTTGAAAAAGAAAGAGCCACTTGAATTGAAAAACAAAGAAAAAATATAGTTGTATTCTTGTGTGAAAAATATTCCTTGATAGTGGTTACTTGATGTATTTGTGCTTAAAGAAGTAGGGAGTTAATGTACATTGATGTGAAGGTGGAGTTATGGTTTGACATAAGTGTGGGGTTTTGAATGGTAAATTGTATGTATTAAAGTGCTTAGGGACGTGTAGTCACTCTTATATCCAAATGTATCCTGCCCATTCCGCAACCTACATTACAACCAATTAAAGTCCTATTTGATCCTTGACTGTATGATCTCAATTAGTAGAGTAGTACACTACGGGCAAGCCTATGGTACGTCTTCTGTAGCACATGAATGTTGTTTCTGAGAGTGAGTAAATTCTTTCTATCTTGAGTTCCTATCTTGAGGGCACTTAATTCATGAAGGAAAGGTAATGTCATTGAACTCTGTGTTAGAGTAAGCGAGCAGGCTATAAATAATGCGTGGTACTTTTGAGTCAATTCTTGAGGTGAGGATGTTACATTAGAGTGCTTAATATGTTTAAAATATTCTTGGTGTGATGAGTTATGAGAGTTGTTTAAAAAGGGCCGTGTCTATATGAAGTGTAGTTTGATTGCTCGAGGACGAGCAATGGTTTAAGTGTGGGGTGTTGATGGTAGTCTATAATCTCATATTTTAGTCGCTTATTGCACTCTAGTTCACTGTACTTTATTCGTGTTTGAGCTTTAATTGATAGTGTTTTGCACTTATTGTGTGTTTTATGCCTTGTAGGAGTGATTTCGAGTGATGTAGATGTTATGGAATGAATTCGAGCTATTTGGAGCTTTGATGTCTGAGTAAACGCCCAAGGGATTAAGCCGGGATAGTGTTTGGGGGTTGAGGACCAAGTCTGGACGTCAAAAATTGAGATTTGATCCATACTCTAAGAAATCCCCACTGTTGTGGCACGTGGGGCACTACACATTCCTGTTGTCTGTCAGAAGTTAGCTCTCTATATTTCTCCACTAATGCCCCACATGGCCTGTCGCTCCATGCGGCGCGCCTGTTTATTTTTTACAGAGTTATTTTCCTATTTCGTTTAGGAGAAGGTGATTTCGTTTGGGCCCGACCCTACTTGGTATAAATATATGGAAAACGTTATGTTCTGGACTTTTGATACATATTCGACCTAATAGGCTAAGGAGGAGTTGGAAGAACACGAGCACAAGGATTTCATCATTCCTTCCTCACTCAAGACCCGAGTTTGGATCGAATTTATGTTTTCCTATACGTTAATTTTATTTGTGATGAATTCCTTTATATATATGGAGTAGTTCTCTTTAGGGTTTGATGTATTTGGTGTATTGATGATTGTTTGTGGATTATAACTCTAGTTTTATGTATTGAAGCGTTTTTGGATGATTTAATTACTGCATCTATATTCACGTGTTCATGTAATCGAGAGAGGCATAACTTGTGATATATTTGCATTATATTGTTGGTTGAGTTCATTAATTCTTCTTAGTAATCGAAAGAGGCTAGTTAACCTAGTTAGGAGGATAATCGAGAGAGGTTCTCCTAAAGACCTATCCACTACGCAGTCTTGCATATCTTCACGTGCTTAAATTGGTTCATCTTATGAGGTTAAGACTTAATCGAGAGAGGAGTTTTTGCTGAACGTTTGAACTAATATTTGAGTGAATTCGAGAGACTCACGTAAACATTAGAAGTGAATTACCTACAGTTAGATCCCAAATAATTATCTTGCACCTATCCTATCAACCCCTATTTTCTCCCATTGATAACCTTATTTGCTTGTTCCTTGTTGCGATTATCATTAGTCAATAACTTTAGATTCTTAGTTAATTGTAGAGTTAGAAATCATAGAAATCTCAATTGTTGATCATCTTGGATAGCAATTGTCGCGCCCCTCTTTCTCGCGAAATCGGGTTTCGACACGTGACAAATCTTTTAAAGGAAGGTGTTAAAAGAGAGAGTTACCACCTAACGGGTTTGAGGTGCGTTAGGACACTTCTTTGCAAATAACTCTGGTTTAATCAGTTTGCGTCACCAAAGATCGGGTAAGGGCTCAAATTACCTCGAAGAGAAGGTGTTAGGCACTCTTCGAGGTCCACAACTATGGGTCCCGGTCGAACTTGAATTATATGAATTAGTCAAATAGTCAGAGAGAAAAAAAGAAGTTTGAAAAAAAAATTATTATTAGAAAGTCCTTGAGTAAACACAGATAATTGGTTTAAAGACAAGATAGGGGTAAGTTTTTTAGCCTAAAGGATCACCCCGTGCAACATAAATAATACTTCATAACTCACTCGAGGTGGGGTGTTACTCGTATTATTCAGCGGGCACAAACTATCATCTCCTTCTACCCGATTACTATCTTTAAGTTTTTACTTAAAGCGCACTAGTTGATTCTAAATTGTGCCCTAAGTGTGCACTACCCGTCCCATGCCTATGGCCCAGGAGGCGCTTGGACCTCTATTTTGGATGGTTTCTAGACTTAGCTTAGGCTGCTCAACAAATATTAAACTAGGCGACATACAAAACAAGTTGGACTTCATGTAAAAGCAATTAAGGGCTCAAGTTAGCCTCCACATTTAGACAACAAATGCACGCGAACAAATTTTCACATTAAACGTTAGACAATTTTAGGATTGAGGCAAATTAAAGCCATTAGGCCCTATAGACATGGTTTCTATGTGACCTGGATTTTGAACGTGCATACAGTTTTATATGCAAAGTATAATTTCTAAGTGACTACACAGTTGCCTACTAATTACAGGTTATAAGCGATTAAACCTATAGACATGCTATCTAGATGATTTACGCACTAATTGGCAGTGATAATATCAGGAGATATTCAGAATTACCCAGATTGATCCTATAGGCATGCTTTCTAATAGCGGCAGAGTTAAGCAATGAAGCAGTGTTGAAAGTTCAATTTTAGCACTTAAAGCAAGATTTCTACGATTAGCGATTGAAACTGATTTTAGCTCCTATAGGCATGTTTCCTAAATAAGCAATTATAACAACAACACATTAACCAATTAAACCTTATTGGCATGATTTTTAAAATGCAGATTTGGTAGAACATAAATTAACATAACACCTAATGAATATGCTGTAATGCACATTGAGACATTGGTCATTTTATTTTCTATAGGCATGACATCTAGCATGTAGAAACAGAATATGTAAAACGAATTAAATACCTATAGGCAGGTTATCTAACACACACAGTAGCAGAACATGTTCGAGCAAAGTAAACACCTATAGGCAGGATTTCTACTCGTTTCATGCAAATATTAAAATAAACCCCTTTTCCTAATTTTACTAACACAAATTGTTATTACAACATTATTACGGGCCCAATGAATGAAATAAATTACAAAGTTACAAAATAACTATTGTGGGCCTAAGACAGGCCCAAAGTATACCCAACCCAGCCAAGCCTTCCATTACATATCCAACAGGCTTTACCACAGCCCAGAAGTCATAGCCAATCAAACCTAGAAAACAATCTTCATTTACACAAAAAAGCCAAAACCTAGTAGCCAAAGCTGATCAACAGCCATTTACATAAACCAATTGGTTTATTCAGTAGGTGAAAAAGGAGAGGCAGAGTTGAACAATTAGGAAAAAGTGGCCCAAAGAACCTTAGATCCTAATGTGTCAGAGTTCACAAGGGTCTCAAAATGGACCCCGAGCAGTGCTCACACTAGGGAGGTTGATAGAGAAGATTTGGGGGGGCCTTGGCTTTCAGCCGGCCTACAATTAGACTCATAACAAGAAACAATCAATGAAAAATAGTAATTGGTTTGGAAAAGCATTTGTAAACACTATAAGATAATCACATAATGAACTCAAGAAGCAAACTAACACATTGGGCAGGGTGACATATGATAAGAAACAAAGAGCCTGGGATTGCAAAGTCAACAGGCAAGGGCATTAGACTAGTAAAACCAAGTAATGCAATCAGTGTAGAACTTAAAGGATCAGATTCTACCAAACTCAGGATTACACAGTATAATACAAACAGGATTAGATATCATAGAGGGCATCAGTCAAGGAGGATTAGTTTAAAGGATAACAGGTTGTTAGAGGTGCAGAATTGGACATGGCAAGAACACATAGAGTGGCAACCATAGTCATAGGAGCATACTACACTTAGAGTAAAGTCATAAACAATTTAAGGCATGCTAATAATGTCACGTCCCAAAACCGAGGAGCGCGACCGGCGTTCAACCTAGTGAACCCGACCGAGCAAGCCTGTTATATTTTATTCTACCCAAACTCATCCGCAAATGGAGATAATACATATTTTCATTAATTAGACAAAATGGTGTTCACGACTACAATACCAATTCATTTCCAATAGCTTTATCATTTTTTTAAAGTCTCAATGGACAAGTAATGCAACCACAACATAACATATTTTGTCTTCCCCAGCACCAATACACAGCCCACACTATGTCTACGGAGCCTCTATAGATAAAGATGAGTACAATGATAATGCCGGCAACAAGGCCCCGGCTATACCTCAAACAGAATACACAAAGAACAAAAGATACATGACCCTGGGATGAAGTGGGGCTCACCAATTCAGTTGGGAAGAAGGCGTACTGCTATCACTGATCAATATCTCCTGCTGTGGAACCACCTGCATCCATTTAAAAGATGCAGCGCCCCCGGAAAAAGGGACGTTAGTATCGTCTAATAGTACTAGTATGAAAACTAATCACTAATTTAAGAATTCAGAAATACAAGATGAATATGATGAACCAGTGCAGCAATAGAATAATATAGATAACCGTTTAAACCATAGCAAGCTTATTAAAAGATATCAATAACATTCATAGGATTTAAGATGAGATCCTCTGTAACCATCTTCACATAAAGCAGCCCCGCCGCCTCACCTGATGTATGCAGGTGGAAGTGTCTGTACAATACCATAACTCTAATCAAGTGGCCCTGCCGCCTTACCCCAATATATGCGGGTGGATGTATAACCACAGTACCAAGAACCTATACAAAGCGGCTATGCCGCCTCACCCCAATGTATGCGGGTGGAAATGCATCAATGATACCAATACCAACACAAAGTAGCTATGTCGCCTCACATCAATGTATGCGGGTAGTGGTGCCACAGTAATACCAAAACTATACACAAAGCGGTCGTACCGCCTCACTCAATGTAAGCGGGTGGAGGTGCAGTCCCACAGTATCATAATCCCTTCACAAAGTGGCCATGCCGCCTCACCCCAATATATATGTGGGTGGAGGTGTATCACAATCACAATCTCTATACCATAATCCCCATACAAAGCAGTCATACCGCCTCACCCCAATGTATGCGGGTGGAGGTGTATCACAATCACAATCTCTACACAACTTGGCATATTAACTTTCACATAAATCACGACTAGAAATTATAACATGTGGATACATAATCCATAGTTTGGGACACATCCTCAATTTATAATGCAATAGGATAAGAGCATTTGAAACACGAATTGAACATATATCTTCATCACAAAACTTATCGGAATACTCCATTTATAATCAACATCTCGGAACTTACAAGGATATTGGGAATTCCAATTCTTAAAGAAGAGTTTAGCCAACATACCTCAATTGAGCTTCCTTAAACTTTAAAATTTTCCGGAATTCTTAGCAACTTCAATCTGTTGTAGAAATATAACAAATTGAATCAAAATTAGGATGATGATCATGGTTCTAGCTCATTTGAGCATTTTATCAAACACTAGGTGTGCACAAGGTTTCAAGGTCCTTTTATGAAGGATTCCATCATCCCACAACCCAATCTTTACCATGCTTAGTTCAACAATCTTCCTACACCGCTTGATATCACATGCTTGTAAAATAATCAATTCTCATGCCCAAAAATTATCTTGCTAATTATCCATTTTCAGATGATTTCGAAACTAGGGTTTAGGGTGTAGAATCTTACCTCTATGATGAAGACCTAATGAGGTGCCCTTCTTAATCTTCCAAATCTTGAGCAAGAATTGAAGAACAATAACTGAAGAACACCTTCTCACTCTAGGGCACTCTCTCTCACTGTAAAATATCAGATTATAGCTCAAAAATAACCCAAAACGTGTATTTAATGAAGTAGGGTCGGGTTTTAAAAACCCAAAAATGGAGCTCCGGAACAAGGTATGCGATCGCATAACCGATATGCGGATCGCATATCGGTCGCATAATTGGTTACAAAATAGCCAAAAGGATTGTCTGTGTATGCGGTCACTATGTTGTCCGACTGTTATGCGGTCGCATAGTCGACCGCATAGTTGCTTCCAACTGACCCAATTAACTGCCTCACTCTACGGCCATTATGCGGTCCGCAGTGTGGTTCTGCGGTCGCATAATGGACCGCAGAAATGCACTTTTCCGCCAACAATTTTTCTTTACTTTCTGGTGCCATTGTTCAACCCAAAAAGCCTAGTCCGGCACCATGAAACATTATTTTCTTTGCAAATTTCAACGGGCTTTACACTTAAGAACTTCAACATTTTTTCGGGGTGTTACAAATAATATCAATTAATCACTAGAAGTTTAGAATTAGGCAGAGAACATGGATTAAACCATATAATAAAGGCAGAACATTCGAATTATCAACAACACTAAACTAAAGATGCTTCATTCTGTCTAAATTAACTAAGTTAGGTGCAAAGATATTATTAGGCTAGCAATTATAGGCAGAATCAGACATAAAGAGAGTCAAGGGAATACATTAAGTCAAGCGGTTTCAAAGAACATGCTAACATAAGAGAATAAACATTGCGAGAGTTTAGAAACTAACAAGTGATTGTTCAATAAACAAGAAAAGAACAACAGTAAGGACCCAGAGTCTCAAATGTGTTAAGTTCCCAAGGGTTTCAAGAACCCAGGGTAGTCCTCATAGCCAAGAGATGGTCAGAAAAGTAGAAATCCGACGGCCTTGGCTTTCAGCCGGCCAACAGCCAAACAGAACAGAATAGTAAACAAATACAGAGTAGAAACCTCAATTTTTAGTGAGAGTTTTTTAGTGACTTTTTGTCTGTCCAAAAAGGGGAAAGGGAATGGGTTTATATAGTGGTAAAAATCAGCACATAATTAAGAAAATACAAATAATCAGACCATAAAAGGAAAGAAGAACACATAAATCAATTTAAAATCAAATTAGGAGAATAAGCTGGTAAACCCTAGTTTTTTAGGAAAAATAAATATCAACGGAATATACACAGAAACGGTAGCATAGGACGAATATAGACACAAATAATACTCAAAGTCAGAGAATCAAACCAATTTTGGTTCGATTTGAAGAGATATGTAAACCCTAGTTTTTTTAGGAAAAATAAATATCAACGGAACATACACAGAAACGGTAGCATAGGACGAATATAGACACAAATAATACTCAAAATCAGAGAATCGAACCAATTTTGGTTCGATTTGAAAAGATCTGTAAACCCTAGTTTTAGGGTAAGTAAGAATCAACAAAAAATGCACAAATATTCGTACTCACAATAGAACAAAGGATGAACATAGATAGAATAGCAGAAAGATCAGTGATTTGAACTTATTTTGGTTCGATCTTGTGGAGATCTGCTTGCCATGTTTAGGCAAGCAGTATAGGAGAGTAACCAATACCCGGAGGAGGTCATATATGGCAAGGAGTAGCCATAGAATACCATATTAGATGGGATTATGAGAGGATTTAGGGGGCGGCGGCTAGGGTTCTTAGGAGGGAGAAGGGAGGTGAGGAATATTAGGGCGGCGGACGGGGGAGAATGGGATTAGGGTTGGGGTTTGGGTTAGTTTAAAGGGGAGGTTTTGATATGGGTCGTTGATCTCAGAGATCAATGGCCACGATTAAAGGATAGTTGGGTCCGGTTATTAGAAATGGGTCGCGACCGGGTTAGGGGTTGGGTTAATATGGTTTGGGCTAGGGGTTGTTTGGGCTAGTGTTTTAGGCTTTAGGCATTTGTTTGGTCCGAAAATAAGTTCAAGAGTGGGCTAGTTTTTAAATACCCAATAATTTAGCAAAAAAAAATTTATAAAAGTAATTAATAAATAAAAAAATATTACTTGTGCACTAAAATGATTAGGAATAATAACTTAAATTAAAAAAATATAAAAAGTTATTTTTTGCATAAATAATGTAACTATACATGAATATGGGCTATTATTGCAAAAATGTGCAATTAGCTTTAAAAATGCAAATGTAATTATAACAAATGCAGTAAAATATTTAAAAATATACATGTTGGTGTAAATGATAAGTTTTGATGATTAAATCATCATAAAAATAGTTTGAAGGATAATTATTGGATATGTATACAATAAAATACAGAAAGAAATTGATTTAAAGCCTTTAAAAATTATGAATAATTATGAAAAGATGCTTATATAGGTGTATAAACTAAATGATAATGCAAATATACTATTTTGAAAGTATATATATATTTTTAAAATATGAGGAAAAAAATTGGGTATCAACAGCAGCCCCTCTTTACCCGAGAATGATGAAAGAGTTGTCGGGTAATGAAATGATGACCGATTTTGACCGAATGGGGTGATTTGAAAAATGGAGGCCGAACTCCGGTTTCTGAGTTACCTACATATCCCTGGTTTTATGGGAATCAGGCCGTGTGTAGTTCTAGATCTAGCAGTGAACTGAGCCGATGGAGTTGTTGTAGGAATGGACATGTTCTTCTAGATAGGACGACATCGGAGTTGTGAATGAATGTTCCTTGGAACGGTTATGGGTATTTTAACGATCATCAAGTGGAAATGGGTAATGGATGGTGGTTGGCTGTATTTGAGGTAGTTACAGGGTGTGAATATTGAATTGAAACTGGAGCGAAGATTGCTCCCATTGGGAGAACGGTTACCTCCTAGATTACCTGCAAAACTTAAATACAATGCATGCAGGTGTATATTGCAATAATTTAAACATGATACAAATTCCCTTTGGATCATGAAAGCTGTTTGTGGATGATGGGGATGATGTCCTTAGACCATGATGTCCTGGGCCATGAATTGCGTGATAAGGGATTTGCAGGCCATGAAATGATGTTCTCGGGCCATGAAAATGGTGCCTCTAAACTATGACGCCTTTGAATAATGATGTGTGATATTGAGAGATCCTCAGGCCATGGCATGGTATCTTCTGGCTATGAGGATGATGCCTTCGGACTATGACGCCTTCGGACAAAAATGGCGGTATTTCAGCCCATGAGATGCAAAGACATGATGTTTGGTTATGTGAATCGAAACAAGACAGAGCTTAGTCTTGTGTAAGATCGGGGGCAGAGCTTAGTCCCGAAGTAAATAATAGTGCTAGATTTCAAGTAGCATAGCATTTGGGGTTACGCAAGGAAAGGGAGAGCTTAGCCTTATGCGACTAGGGAGGCAATGCTTAGCCTCATGCGAAATGGAAGACAATGCTTAGTCTCATGCAAGGAGGAAGCATGGCTTAGCCTTATGCAAGATGGGAGACAATGCTTAGTCTCATGCAAGAGGAGGCATGGCTTAGCCTCACGCAAGTGGGAAACAATGCTTAGTCTCGTGCAGGGGAAGGCAATGCTTAGCCTTATGCAATTGAGGAGGCAGGGCTTAGCCTCATGCAAGAGGGAGACAATGCTTTATCTCATGCAGGGGAAGGCAATGCTTAGCCTTATATAATTGAGGAGGCAGGGCTTAGCCTCATGCAAAGGTGGAGACAATGCTTAGTCTCATATAGGGGAAGGCAGTGCTTAGCCTTATGCAATTGAGGAGGCAAGGCTTAGCCTCATGCAAAATAGAGACAATGCTTAGTTTCATGCAAGGGAAGGCAGTGCTTAGCCTTATGCAATTGGGGAGGCAGGGCTTAACCTCATGCGAAGGTGGATACAATGCTTAGTCTCATGTAGGGGAAGGCAGTACTTAGCCTTATGCAATTAAGGAGGCAGGGCTTAGCCTCATGCAAAATATAGACAATGCTTAGTCTCATGCAGGGAAAGGCAGTGCTTATCCTTATGCAATTAAATAGGCAGGGCTTAGCCTCATGCAAGATGGAGACAATGCTTAGTCTCATGCAATGAACAAATAATAAGTAGTAGCAGAGTATTTCTTAGCTGGAAATGTGTTTGCGCTTGGCAGCTTTGTCGTTATGAAGATAGTTATTCTTAGGTGTGCCCGAATTTGAGAATATTTCTTATTCCTACATCCAAAGGATAATCGTGAGTTTTACGGGGGAAGGTTGGTTCGTGCCTCCGCCTGCCTACTTTTCTTTGCTCTGTATCGAAGTCCTGCTTGATTTACTATGGGTAGCATCTGGCTGTTTCATAAAAATAAAGTTTTCGAAAATGTGCGTCCATATGATTAATGTATTTATTTAAAATACATTAGTATGCAATATCAGATAAATTAGATAAACCAATGACCGTGACACTTTAGAGACATTGCGACTTCCTTAGAATTTTGAGGGTCCTCCTAAAAATTCTGAGGCGATTCTCTGACCGCTCTGCATATGATGACGTTGGCTGGACTTGCTCCGGAATTTTGAGGGTCCTCCTCAAAATTCTGCCCCAGTTTCTGGTTGTAGGGAAAATGAAAATTTTATTGAATTGTGACCGAACCCACAGGGCTGCCTGCATATACCCTCTTAATTGGGAATCAGGTCGAGCGTAGTTCAATTACATCAGATGAAGAAATGCGAACATTCTAAACATAATATCTTTTGACTGCATCTGAATTGATAGGCTTTGGCCAAACCTCTCCGTACGTTTCTGTGAGTATGAGCGCTCCTCCTGTTAGTACTATGTAAACCATGTATGGCCCTTGCCAAATGGGCAAAAATTTCCCTTTGGCTTTATCTTGATGCAGGAAGATCCGCTTCAGTACCAGCTGCCCCGGTACGAACTGTCTAGGTTTGACCCTTTTGTTGAAAGCTCTGGACATCCTATTCTGATAGAGTTGACCATGGCACACTGCATTCATTCTTTTCCCGTCAATGAGAGCTAATTGTTCATAGCGACTTCTTATCCATTCTGCATCACTGAGTTCAGCTTCTTGTATAATTCTTAAAGAAGGAATTTCAACCTCGGCAGGAATGACAGCTTCGGTACCGTAGACCAGCAAATAGGGAGTTGCCCCGGTTGATGTGCAGACTGTGATACGGTACCCCAATAAGGCAAATGGTAACTTCTCGTGCCATTGCTTGGGGTTGTCTACCATCTTCCTTGGTATTTTCTTGATATTCTTGTTTGCAGCCTCCGCGGTTCCATTCATTTGAGGCCTGTATGCTGTGGAATTATTGTGCTTGATTTTGAAGGTCTCACACATAGCTTTATTAGGTCACTATTGAGATTGGCGTCGTTGTCAGTGATGATGGACTCTGGAACCCCGAATCAGCAAACAATACAATCTCTAACAAAATCTGCGATGACTTTCTTGGTTACAACTTTGTAGGATGCAACTTCGACCCATTTTGTGAAGTAGTCTATGGCCACTAAAATGAACCTGTGCCCGTTTGAAGCGGCGAGCTCAATTGGTCCAATGACGTCCATTCCCCAAGCGGCAAAAGGCCAAGGTGCACTCGTTGCATTGAGTTCATTTGGCAGCACCCGTATCATATTTGCGTGTATTTGGCACTGATAACATTTCTAGACATACCCGATGCAGTATGTTTCCATAGTCATCCAAAAATAACCTGCCCTCAGTATCTTCTTGTCTAAAACGAAACCATTCATGTGTGGTCCGCAAGTTCCAGAGTGTATCACTTCGAGCAGTTTGGAAGCTTCTTTGGTGTCAACACACCAGAATAACCCTAGGTCTGGGGTCCTTCTGTATAGAATTCCTCCACTTTGGAAGAAATGGTTGGACAGTCTTCGTAGCGTGCATTTTGTAGTATAATTTGCATGCTCCGGCTACTCTCCTTTTGCCAAGTACTCCTTGATATCATGGAATCATGGATTCACGTCTGCTTCTTCTTCAACATGAGCACAGTAAGCTGGATGATTATGAATCCTTGCCAGAATGGGGTCGATGCAATTCTTGTCTGGATGCTGTATCATGGAGGATAAAGTGGCCAATGCATCTGCGAACTCATTCTGGATTCTCGGGACATGTCTAAACTCTATCTTCATGAACCTCTTCATCATCTCTTGCACATGATATAGATATGGTAATACCTTAGTATTCTTTGTAGCCCATTATCCCTACACCTGATGTACCAGAAGATCTGAATCACCAATTACCAGTAATTTCTCGATATTTATGTCAACGGCCAAATTGAGCCCCAATATGCAAGCCTCATATTCTGCCATGTTATTGGTGCACGGAAATCTGAGTTTCACGGATACCGAATAATGTTGACCTATTTCTGACACCAAAATAGCTCCAATACCCACTCCTTTGAAGTTTGTGGCTCCATCGAAAAACATTCTCCATCCGTCGTAGGCTTCAACGATATCTTCTCCTACGAATGATACTTCTTCATCAGGAAAATACGTTTTTAGTGGTTCGTATTCTCCTCCTACAGGATTTTCCGCAAGATGATCCGCTAATGCTTGTCCCTTAACCGCCTTCTGAGTCATATAGACGATGTCGAATTCACTCAATAATATTTTCCATTTTGTCAGCTTCCCTGTAGGTATGGGTTTCTGTAAGATGTACTTCAGAGGATCCATCCTTGATATGAGATATGTGGTATAGGCACAGAATTAGTGCCTCAGTTTCTGAGCTATCCAGGTCAAAGCACAACAGGTGCGTTCCAGCAAAGAATACCATGCTTTGTAGGGTGTGAACTTCTTACTCAGATAGTATATGGCCTATTATTTCCTTCCCGTCTCATCATGTTGTCCCAAGACACAACCAAAATCCCCATCCAATACGGAGAGATAGAGTAGCAGTGGTCTACCAGGTTCTGGCGGGACCAGGACTGGCGGGACCAGGACTGGCAGTGTGGACAAATATTCTTTGATTCTATCAAAAGCTTTCTAACAGTCTTCAGTCCAACTGGTTGCGGCATCCTTCTTTAACATTTTGAAAATTGGCTCACAAATCACGGTTGATTGTGCTATGAAGCGGCTGATGTAATTAAGACGTCCCAAGAAGCTCATCACGTCTTTCTTATTCTTTGGAGGTGGCAAATCCTAGATAGCCTTGACCTTTTATAGGTCTATCTCAATTCCTCAGCGGCTAACGATGAATTCTAACAACATTCCTGCGGGGACCCCGAAGGCATATTTTGCGGGATTCAATTTCAAATTATACCTTCGAAGCCGATCAAAGAATTTCATTAAGTCTGCTATGTGATGTGTACTCTTCTTGGATTTGATGATGACATCATCCACATATACCTCTATCTCCTTGTGTATCATGTCATGGAAAATAGTTGCCATGGCCCTCATAGCAGTACACCCCCCACGGTGTAATAAAAGCTGTCTTTTCGGCATCCTCTTCATCCATCCAGATCTGATGATAACCCGCGAAGCAATCCACAAAGGATTGGAGTTCATGCTTGGCGCAGTTGTCGATCAGTATGTGTATGTTGGGTAACAGGAAATCATCTTTGGGACTTGCTCTGTTTAGGTCCCGATAATCGACGCATACTCTGACTTTCCCATCCTTCTTCGAAACTGGAACGATGTTAGCCAACCAAGTTGGATATTCAACCACTCTGAGAACCGTAGCTTTGATCTTTTTGGTGACTTCTTCTTTGATTTTTAGACTTATCTGGCTTGAACTTTCTGAGCTTCTGCTTTACTGGCGGACACATTGGATTGGTGGGTAGTTTATGAGCCACTATGGACGTGCTCAAACCAGTCATATCATCATAAGACCATGCAAAAATGTCTTCATATTCTTTCAAGAAACGGGTGTATTCTTATTTCTCTGATGGTGATAGGTGAATGCTTATGCGAGTTTCTTTGACTGTTTTGGAATCTCCAAGTTGACTATCTCAGTTTCGTCCAGGTTGGACTTAGGCTTGTTCTCAAAATCTTCAACTTCTCTAACAATTTCCTCAGGTATTATATCCTCTTCTTCTATTTCTTTCGAGTCACTATCCTTATGTTGCATTGTCTCATTACATGTCGCAGTTGTTGGTTCATCACGATAAGAAATAGTAATGCTGTAGAGAGAAAAATGTAGAGAATAGTAATAAATAATAAAATAGCAAACCATTCATAATTATCAAGATGTCAAACAAAAGAAATTTTTAATGATTCAAACAAATGTTTCAAAACAAAATACTGAAAATGTTTTAAAAATGCTCATAAGAATTATTTTCAAAATAAATGACAGTAGCAGCTAGGCTACCCCGGAACTCGGCGGGCACTTGATGGTGTGGCAGTCCAGTTCCTGAGAACAACTCCCTTCTCTACTGTCTGGATGACAAGGCCTTCTTCCTCCTCCTTCTCAACTATTACACTGCAGTCAATGACTTCATCTTCCAAGAATAGATTCCTTAAACCAGCTAGCGCTTCATCTTCTTCGGATCCCCACATCATATCAGCCTGATGGAAGGATTGGCTCAAATGTGGTATCGGCTGCTTGAGAGGGTAATAAGGACAACGCCATGGTGGTGACCAATTCTGATACTCATGCCAGGTGTATTTATATCACAGTCCAAAGCTCGTGCCGCGATGTTTTAAGTGTATTAGTTTGGTGATCCCTTGGAGATTCTTGCCGAGACCCTTGCCGGGTTCATACCATGTCCATGCCAATATGCTTTCTATTTTTCTACTCCACCATTTGTCCTTCTCGATCGCGTTAACACGCTCAATGCGATGGTAAGTCTCTCCCCCTAACTTCCTTCTATTCTCCACAACCGGAATAGTCTGGTTGGTGTAAATAGCGTTACTCCCATCTCCATGAATGCTCACCTCCTGATGATTCCATTCGAACTTCACATCCTGATGCTGAGTAGATGCTACAGCCCCAGCGGCGAGTATCCAGGGTTGTCCCAATAGCAGTTTGTATGAGGCAGATATGTCAAGCACTTGGAATTCAACATCAAACCAAGTTGGACCCATTTGTAAGCAGAGGTTGGTTTCTCCGATTGTGTCCCTTTGAGACCCATCGAATGCTTTTACGTTCATAGTTCATGCTCGTATCTCCTGCAAACCTTTACCCAACCTCTTCAAAGTAGTCAACGGGCAGATGTTGAGACTTGAACCCCCATCTATCAAGACCCTGGAAATGAATTTGTTTTCGTACTGTATTGTGATATGCAATGCCCTGTTATGGCTCAATCCTTCTGGTGGCAATTTATCTTTGTGGAAAGTGATCTTATGGCTTTCCAATACTTGTCCTACCATATTGGCCATCTCTCCACTGGTAATGTTGTTGGGTACATAAGGCTCATTCAACACTTTCATCAACGCGTTCCTATGTGCCTCAGAATTCTGCAGTAGTGATAGAATGGATATCTGAGCAGGGATTTTGTTCAAATGATCAACCACAGAATACTCCCTTGCTTTCACCTTTCTCCAAAGATCATACGGGCTGGATTCAATGATATGCTGCCTGGAAACGGCTTTTTTACTTGTTCCCCCCAAATGCTCGGGCGTGTAAAACCTACCAGTTTTGGTCATACCTTGTGTTGTACCAGTTTCTTCCATTATCCCCTTTCATTTCCTTCTCGCTTCTGCAGTATAGTCCCAGGGCACAACATTAGAATTAAAGGATGGTGTGGGTGCTACCGTTATGGCAAATGATGTGGTCACTTCTACTTCAAACGGAGTTGGCGTGGCTTAGGGCGTTGTTATTTCAACTTCGAACGAAGTCGATGCGACTACCTCAACTTCAATCGGTGACTGTATTTGTACCACAATAGGCATGAGAGTGACTGGAGGCATTTTGGGATCATCCTCTTCTCAAAGAGCCCAATTGACCCCTCCGTGTCCTATTCTTCATCAGTTTCTATCACATTTACCCCCCTCGCCCCTGTGATCCGGGAGGCGATTGTTGCGGACGTTAGGTGCAGTCTCTTTTGCCTGTATAACTTTGGTATCAATCAGCGTCTGGATCTTATCCTTTAGAGTGCGACATTCATCAATAGTGTGATCCTTCATGCCCGAATGGTAGGCACATGTCTTATTCGGATTGTCCCATTGAGAGGAATTTTCCATGGCGACAGCGAGAATGGGAGTGACATAACCAGCAGCTTTTAATCTCTCACACAACTGGTTAATAGGTTCGGCAATAGGAGTGTATTGTCTGGGCGGCCTACGGTCGAAATTTGGCCTGGGTTTTTGGTAGTTTTGGCGGGCTGGTGGTAAGTGGTAATATGCTGGCTAAGTGTTGTAAGTGTGGTAGGCGGTAGCGGGTTGTTGATATCTAGGAGATGAAGGCTGATATGTGGGTAGAGGTGTTTGGTATGTGAGAGGAGACTTCGGACCTTGGGCTACCATCACAGTCCCTACTTCTTTCGTTTTTGATATACCCCCCGACTGCAAGGCTTTGTTCGTAACTTGGAGTGCCTCAAAATTTGTTACCATCCTGCTTTTTATTCCCTCTTCTATTCTTTCTCCCAATTTGATGATGTCGGAGAATTTATGATTTTTAATAACCATCAACCTCTCATAATATTGCGGATCCTGGGCTCGGACAAAGAATTTGTTCATTTGTTCTTCTTCTAATGCTGGCCTTACTTTTCCAGCCTCTGATCTCCACCGAGTAGCATACTCGCGAAAAGTTTCTGTCGACTTCTTCTTAAGATTCTGGATATAGAAGATGTCTGGTGCATTCTCTGTGTTGAATCTGAACCGATCCATAAAATCTGATGCCATGCTTACCCAATTAATCCACTTCTTTGGATTTTGACTGATGTACCAGGATAGGGCATCTCCAGTGAGGCTCCTCATGAACAGCTTCATGCAGATTCTTTCATCTTTACCAACCCCTACGAGCTTGTCGCAATACGTCCTTAGATGTACCTTTGGATCACTTGTCCCGTCGAACATTTCGAACTTAGGAGGTTTGTAACCCTTTGGAAGTTCTACGTCCGGTTAAATACATAAATCCTCATAGTTCAAACCTTCGATGCCTTTACCACCTTCAACACCTTGGACTCGACTTGTAAGCTTCTTAAGTTCTTCCGCCATGTTCTTGATGAGCAGGTCCTTCTCGGAGAATTCCGGTGTATACGGGTTTGTTGTGAAGTATGGGGTAAGATTTCCACATATATAGGGTTAATTTGGTGGACTCTAGGGATTTGGGTGTAGTGGTGATCATTGGTTGAGTTTTGGGGATCAGGAGTAGGTTGTGGTGCATTTTGAGGAGTGTGGTCGATGGTAGTTTGTGGGTACTGGGTCGGATGATGATGATGTTTTGGAGGAGTTGGTACTGGTGGAGGATTAGGATTTTGGGGAGGCGTGGCATATTGATGAGGTGCGGGAGGATTTTGCAGGTGCTGGTTTTGTGTGTTTTGAGGAGGTATTGGGTTTTGGGCATTTTGTTGGTTGATGTCGGGAACATTCAGGGTAAGGGAAAGGTTTTCCAAGTCACGAACCTGCTCAAGTTCCCCTTGTAACTCTAGTATCTTTTGCTCTAATCGTAAAGCCAAGTCATTCTGCGCTGGAGTACTTCGACCATCTGAAGTTTCGACATTCTCAGCGTACGCAGCGTTGTCTTTTCTGATACCACTCAAATCGTCCATCTTAGCTTTTCCTTTGTACTTGGGATCACTTGGAGGAGGAGGAGGTAGAGGACCTCTAGATCTGGTATGATATGCTGATCATGCCAGTATGCACGAACCAACCTTAGAGGATGGGAATAAACAAATAAAAGAAGAAAAACAAAAGATAAACAAGTCAGTAAGGAGTATTAAAAGGATATTTATAATATTTAAACACGTATTGCGGAATTATAAATTCACGTCCTAATTTGGGGACCTCATCGTGCCCGAGGTAGGCCTAGCGACATATAGCTTTGGAGAAAACTCAATGCCGATAACTGCGTCATTTCATTAATATGATAAATAGACCAAATCTCTACTAAAACAACAATAATTATAAAGAGTCACTAGTGGCATTTGCCTTATTACAATCAAATTCGAAAACGAATCTAGAAAACATCATTCCTAATCTACTCGGTCCCAGAGGGACCTTCTCTAAGCTTGGCCTTCTTAGCCCCGTCAATTAGATTCCCCAGGTCGCGCATGTCCAACAGCAGATACACCCTTGCTAGATGTCCTCCTTCGTTGCCCTCTGCATTCTGACAATCCGAGACCATTTTCCTCATCTTTCCCTCAAGTTCCATCAAACCCTACACCAAATACTCCAAACTTTCTGTTGATTTTGTAGCGATTCCCCTCCATTCATTGATTTCTTCCATGTCCACTTTATGTTATTCCAAATGCCTGACCTCAGATTCAAAGACCTTTTTATGCAACCTCTTGTATTTGACTTGTGCTTCAGCAGCGTCGTCTATGACCCTATTTCTCAAATCAACCCCTGGCTTGAACTCTCCTGCTATGTCATCTGCCAACCATGATGGGTAGAAGTACACATGGCCGGTATGATACATGTCTGGCTCGATGGGATCTTTCTCCACAATAATCTTTTGATGCCACAAGTGCTGTGCCTCGAACTTGAATGGGATGGCATTCCCTTGGAAGTCTGCTTTGTAATGAACCATTTTGGAAACTCGTGGTTTAACCTGTTTTCTCCCAGCATGCCTCATGACTCTGATAGGATCATAAGGATAGATTCCCCTTAATCCGATTCGCACTATATGAGGAACATCTCTCGACCTGATGATGAATCCACTGCTAGGGAACCACTCGAACATCCAATATACCTTATTATCAGTCAAATTAATAAAGAAATGTACCCAGCTCACAGCATTTCCCGGTTGTGCAAACTTGTATAGGATAAAAGTCATTCTCTTCAGATGGTGATAAGCTATGTGGTCATTCCATGGTCGTCACGGAAATTCTTGATAGTATTGTCCTCTCTGAAAGTGTTCCAACAACCATATTTGCAGCAACAAATTGCAACCCTTGAAATGCCTATATCCCTTTTTGCAACGATCTAAGGCTCGGTACATCTCAGCCATGATCATCGGGACAACAATGTAAGTTTGCACTCAATTCCTTCCATTATGGTCTTCATGACCATAGCTAGGCGAGTTTGGATCCTTTCTCCTTATATCGGGAATATCAGCATCCCTAAAAAATAGACAATGAATACAAAAACCCGGCGGTGAGTCCAACCCAAAGAAGTGATGGCAAATTCATCATGGTAAAGACGATATGACTTGCTGTGACCATAACGCTTGTAAAGGAAGTCGAATGGTATGTGAGATTTTATTCAGAAAGACTAACTCATCATTTTCCTGAAACCCATCATTTTTAGGAAACCTCGAGAAGTATGGTTTTCCGGTACCAACAAGCCAGGGCTATCCCATATGAGCCCAGCGAAGCCTCCTATTTCTTCTAGAAGGGGAGTCATTTCTATATCACCAAAATAGAAGACGGCTCTCTTCTCATCCCAGAACATAGTGGCAGCCTCAATTAACACATTGTTCGGCTGAATATCTAACAAAGAAGGTAAATTCTTGAGAACTCTTTTCACATGATTTTTGTCACTTGGCGAGAGATTTTCTCACCAATCTAGCAACAAAGGTGGGATACTTCGAACCATGCCAAACCTGGGGACTTCGTACCTCATTTCTGCAAAACAAATAAAGTTAGCCTTTTCCCTCTCCGGATTCGACTATTTACACATTAATGATTAGCATATCGGCACGTTTTCTCCAAATAATGCACATATCATGATTTTACCCATTGGGATTTAAGAAAATTCCAGCGGGATTTGGACAAGGCTTGCCTTAGAGAGTTATTATGCGGACAATGTTCTAACCCATACTAGGTTTAGGCATGATGCATCCATAGTTAATATTAGAGTGGGTTTCTAGAAGAGTCTAGACCGGTACCCTCAAGTGGACAACTTGAGAGGGGAAGGCACGGAACCGTCGATTGCACCGCTAATCGACTAGTTTTACCGCAAATAAGCCTTTCCAAATTTAAAAGGGTGATTTAGGAAGAGCGCGGACACTCATCAAGCGCCGCTATGGTATTAATTACGCACAAGTGGAATATGATGTGAAGCATGCTTTATGTAAAGATAAAATAACATGTTGTCAAGTATTTTGCATGATGAAGACAGTAAATGCAGTATTAAATGAAACGTAAAGACATAAAAAGAAAGAAAAATAAGGAAGAAGTTAGTTCGCGCAATATGAATGAATTGTAATAAAGCAAGCAAGGGGGTAGGGGCAGGGAGAGTCATGATGTAGCAAATTTAAAAATAATTCGGAGCAAGTGAACATGACTAGAAAATAAAGGAAAACGCACATTGTAACCAAATTAAACAAAGATTTGCATATTAATACAAATTTAAAATAGAGGGAAATAGGGGAAAGGGTGTGCATGTAGCCATAATAAGGGAAAATAGAAGCGGGATGTTCATGTAACGATAAAGAACAAGGAAACACATTCATCAAAGAAAACTAATTCATATAGACCAAGTTCGCTATGGTAAGAGCCTAACAAATATCCCCAGCTGAGTCGCCATGCTGTCGCGCCCCTCTTTCTCGCAAAATCGGGTTTCGACACATGACAACTATTATAAAGGAAGGTATTAAATGAGAGAGTCGGCACCTAATGAGTTTGAGGTGTGTTAGAGCACCTATTTGCAAATAACTCCGGTTTAATCAGTTTGCGTCTCCAAAGATCGGGTAAGGTCTCAAATTACCTCGAAGAGAAGGTGTTAGGAACTCTTCGAGGTCCACAACTGTGGGTCCCGACCGAACTTGAATTATATGAATTAGTCAAATAGTCAATGAGAAAAACAAGAAGTTTGAAACAAATTCATTATTAGAAAGTCCTTGAGTAAATACAGATAATTGTTTTAAAGACAAGATGGGGGGTCCTACATTTTTTAGCCTAAAGGATCACCGCGTGGAACATAAATAATACTTCGTAACTCCCTCGAGGTGGGGTGTTACTCGTATTATTCAGCGGGCACAGACTATCATCTCCTGCTACCCGATTACTATCTTTAAGTTTTTACCTAAAGCGCACTAGTTGATTCTAAACCGTTCCCTATGCGTGCACTACCCGTTCCATGCCTATGCCCCAGGAAGCATTTGGACCTCTATTTTGTATGGTTTCTAGACTTAGATTAGGCTGCTCAGAAATGATAAAATTAGGTGACATATAAAACAAGTTGGACTTCATGTAAAAGCAATTAAGGGCTCAAGTTAGCCTCCACACTTAGACAACAAATGCACGCGAACAAATTTTCACATTAAACGTTAGACAATTTCAGGATTGAGGAAAATTAAAGCCATTAGGCCCTATAGACATGGTTTCTATGTTACCTGGATTTTGAATGTGCAGATAGTTTTGTATGCAAAGTATAATTTCTAAGTGACTACATAGTTGCCTACTAATTACAGGTTATAAGCGATTAAACCTATAGACATGCTATCTAGATGATTTACGCACTAATTGGTAGTGATAATAACAGGAGATATTCAAATTACCCAGTTTGATCCTATAGGCATGCTTTCTAATAGCGGCATAGTTAAGCAATGAAACAGTGTTGAAAGTTCAATTTTAGCACTTAAAGCAAGATTTCTACGATTAGCGATTGAAACTGATTTTAGCTCCTATATGCATCCTAAATGAGCAATTATAACAACAACACATTAACCAATTAAACCCTCTAGGAAGGATTTCTAAAATGCAGATTTGGTAGAACATAAATTAACAGAACCCTATGGTCGTAGCACCTAATGAATATGTTGCATTGCACATTTAGACACTGCTCATTTTATTTTCTATAGGCATGACATCTAGCATGTAAAAATAGAATATGTTAAATGAATTAAATACCTATAGGCAGGTTAATTAACACACACAATAGCAGAACATGTTCGAGCAAAGTAAACACCTATAGGAAGGATTTCTACCCGTTTCATGCAAATATTAAAATAAACCCCTTTTCCCAATTTTACCAACACCCCAATTGTTATTACAACATTATTACAGGCCCAATGAATGAAATAAATTACAAAGTTAAGAAATAACTATATTGGACCTAAGACAGGCCCAAAGTATACTCAGCCCAGCCAGGCCTTCAATTGCATATCCTACAGGCTTCACCACAACCCAGAAGTCATAGCCAAAACCCAGTAGCCAGAGCTGATCAACAACCATTTACACAAACCAATTGGTTTATTCAATAGGTGAAAAGGGAGGGGAAGAGTTGAACAATTAGGACAAAGTGGCCCAAAGAACCTTAGACCCTAGTGTGTCAGAGTTCACAAGGGTCTCAAAATGGACCTCGAGCAGTGCTCACACTAGGAAGGTTGATAGAGAAGATTTAAGAGGGGCCTTGGCTTTCAGCCGGCCCAGAATTAGACTCATAACAAGAAACAATCAATGAAAAATAGTAATAGGTTTGGAAAAGCATTTGAAAACACTATAAGATAATCACATAATGAACTCAAGAAGCAAACTAACACATTGGGCAGGGTGACATAGGAAAAGAAGCAAAGAGCCTGGGATTGCAAAGTCAACAGGGAAGGGCATTAGACTAGTAAAAACAAGTAATGCAACCAGTGTAGAACTTAAAAGATCAGATTATACCAAACTCTGGATTACACAGTATAATACAAACATGATTATACATCATAGAGGGCATCAGTCAAGGAGGATTAGTTTAAAGGATAACAGGTTGTTAGAGGTGCAGAATTGGACATGGCAAGAACACATAGAGTGGCAACCATAGTCTTAGGAGCATACTACACTTAGAGTAAAGGTCTTAAACAAGTTAAGGCATGCTAATAACATCAATTAATCACTAGAAGTTTAGAATTAGACAGAGAACATGGATTAAACCATATAATCAAGGCAGAACATTCGAATTATCAACAACACCAAACTAAACATGCTTCATTCTGTCTAAATTAACTAAGTTAGGTGCAAAGACATTATTAGGCTAGCAATTATAGGCAGAATCAGACATAAAGAGAGTCAAGGGAATACATTAAGTCAAGCAGTTTCAAAGAACATGCTAACATAAGAGAATAAACATTGCGAGAGTTTAGAAACTAACAAGTGATTGTTCATTAAACAAGAAAAGAACAGCAGTTAGGACCCAGAGTCTCAAATGTGTCAAGTTCCCAAGGGTTTCAAGAACCCAGGGCAGTGCTCACACCCAAGAGATAGTCAGAAAAGTAGAAATCTGATGGCCTTGGCTTTCAGCCGGCCAAGAGCCAAACAGAACAGAATAGTAAACAAATACAGAGTAGAAACCTCAATTTTTAGTGAGAGTTTTTTAGTGACTTTTCGTCTGTCCAAAAAGGGGAAAGGGAATGGGTTTATATAGTGGTAAAAATTAGCACATAAGTAAGGAAATACAAATAATCAGACCATAAAAGGAAAGAAGAACACATAAATCAATTTAAAATCAAATTAGGAGAACAAGCCGGCAAACCCATGTTTTTTAGAAAAAATAAATATCAACGGAATATACACAGAAACGGTAGCATAGGACGAATATAGACACAAATAATAATCAAAATCATAGAATCGAACCAATTTTGGTTCGATTTGAAGAGATGTAAACCCTAGTTTTTTTTAGAAAAAATAAATATCAACTGGACATACACAGAAACGGTAGCATAGGACGAATATAGACACAAATAATACTCAAAATCAGAGAATCGAACAAATTTTGATTTGATTTGAAGAGAACTGTAAACCCTAGTTTTAGGGTAAGTAAGAATCAATAAAACAATGCACAAATATTTGTACTCACAATAGAATAAAGGTTGAACATAGACAGAATAGCAGAAATATTAGTGATTTGAACCTATTTTGGTTCGAACTTGTGGAGTTCTGCTTGCCATGTTTAGGCAAGCAGTATAGGAGAGTAATCAATACCCGGAGGAGGTCATATATGGCAAGTAGTAGCCATAGAATCTCATATTAGACGGGATTATGAGAGGATTTAGGGGGCGGCGGCTAGGGACAGCAGCTAGGATTCTTAGGAGGGAGAAGGGAGGTGAGGGATATTAGGGCAGTGGACGGGGGAGAATGGGATTAGGGTTGGGGTTTGGGTTAGTTTAAAGGGGAGGGTTTGATATGGGCCGTTGATCTCAGAGATCAACGGCCACGATTAAAGAGTAGTTGGGTCGGGTTATTAGAAATGGGTCGCGACCGGGTTAGGGGTTGGGTTAATTTGGTTTGGGCTGGGGGTTGTTTGGGCTAGTGTATTAGGCTTTGGGCCTTTGTTTGGTCCGAAAATAAGTTCAAGAGTGGGCTAGTTTTTAAATACCCAATATTTTAGCAAAACATATATTATAAAAGTAATTAATAAATAACAAAAATATTACTTGTGCACTAAAATGATTAAAAATAATAACTTACATTTAAAAATATAAAAAGTTATTTTTTGCATAAATAATGTAATTATACATGAATATGGGCTATTATTGTAAAAATATGGAATTAGCCTAAAAAATGCAAATGTAATTATAAAAAATGCAGTAAATATTTAAAAACATACATGTTGGTGTAAATGATAAGTTTGGATGATTAAATCATCATAAAAATAATTTGAAGGATAATTATTGGATATTTATACAATAAAATGCAGAAAGAAATTGATTTAAAGCCTTTAAAAATTATGAAAAATTATGAAAAATGCTTGTATAGGTTTATAAACTAAATGATAATGCAAATATACTATTTTGAAAGTATATATATATTTTAAAAATATGAGGGAAAAAATTGGGTATCAACAGCAATCAAGCTAGAAACTACGAGAATACTATTTAAATCTAATCCCTCTGATTACGACTATACTATATTTGATTAGCGAGCATAATTTAAGTGTGTGTTTAGAGCTCGTCAAATGCAGGCATAACGGACAAAACAAGCACGTCCACAAATATAAACAGCAAGACCACTATCTTCACATCGGCAAAAGTCGCCAAGCACAAACGCGTCAAGCTAATAACCACTTTTCTTCCTCATATTTAATCGTTGCTTTTCTTTGCATAAGGCTAAGCACTGCCCTCACTACATTGCATGAGTCTAAGAACTCCCTCCATTATTGCATAAGGCTAAACATTGCCTTCCTTTACATGAGACTAAACACTATCTCCATTACTTTGCATGAGGCTAAACACTGCCTCCATTATTGCATAAGGCTAAATATTGTCTTCCTTTGCATGAGACTAAGAAATGTCTCCATTACTTTGCATGAGGCTAAGCATTGCCTCTATTATTGTATAAGGCTAAACACTGCCTTCCTTTGCATGATACTAAGCACTATCTCCATTACTTTGCATGAGGCTAAACACCGCCTCCATTATTGCATAAGGCTAAATACTGCCTTCCTTTGCATAAGACTAAACACTGTCTCCATCACTTCGCATGAGGCTAAGCACTGCATCTATTACATCGTGTCACGGCCCAAACCGATGGGCCGTGATGAGTGCCCTGAGTCCTACCTGTCGAACACCCTTAAGCATGCGACTAAGATATAAGCATGAATAATATCTGCTGAATTACGAGAATAACATGCATGAGGAAAATATGTCCAAAAGACATATATACATATACGTGCGGAATATAGTGGGCAAGCCGGCAAGGCTGCTATAGACAACTATATACCCAAAACTGAAAGCCCACAAGGCCACATACTATCATACTATACAAAACTGTCTACAGACCTCTAATAGAAATATAACTGTACAAAGACGGGACTGAGCCACGTCATACCCATATATGTATACAAGCATATCGTACCAAAATCAAAAGCAACTCCGGATCAAGTGGAGCACGCCAACTCTCGCTGATCAAGGATCCTAAGAAGGGGGACCGTCAGCTTGCCTACCTTCACCTGCGGGCATGAAACGCAAGCCACGGGAAATAGGGCGTCAGTACGAATAATGTACTGAGTATGTAAGGCATGAAAATCGGTACATGAAATACATAGATGAAACATGGAGTAAAGAAATCCATCTGTAAGTCTGAATAACTTTGTGAATTCTGAAACATTTATAATGTCATGCACGTGCATATAAATATCGTGGCATGCATAGGTATAGGTGTACATAACATCATCAAGCCTCTGAGGACATCCCATAATATCGTCTCGGCCACTGTGGGCATCATTATCAACATATACTAACTGATCAGGTGGTGGTGCGTATATAACGTTGTAACCTTTTTCCCATATCTCATATACATATAAGTACACATATATACATATATATATATATATATATATATATATATATATATATATATATATATACGCGTATATAACGCCATCTGGTCATGGGTCAATGTACATGTATAAATGAATGAAGTGCATAAAAATATGTTACTAAGCTCAATATACCTTTCAGATAAACTTTATCAACTACGTATTTTTCTGGGACCCATGAACAGAAGATGTGATAATAAGATACATGGGAATTCAAGAACATAGGCACCTCTAATACTCCTATGAATAGAGTCATTTATGGAAGTTGTGCATTTGCTCGTTTCGTTTATATCATATGGATCATGCCAAAAGAAAGGAGGGCTTAGCCTTAACATACCTGGAATAGGGAAAAATCCGTATCATATTCTTGGTCGAATTATCGTTGAAGCAGAAATGTCACGTTCTAATTAAGGAGGATGATTCCTCTGTATAGTTAGCATCACCAAAACTTTTGTAGAAAATTAAGTAGAAGAGTACTACTCCCTTTTACAGTGTAGCTTACAAAAAGATAAAATGCAATGATTTGATTATCTAGGTTTGGACAATCCTATGGTGTGGATTCTAATTGTAGTGTTCTTTAATTATCAAGTACTGGCTAACGTTTTTGATTGTAAGAATGTCTAATATTTTGTTTGTAGGAATGGCTAATGTTTTGATTGTAGGAAGTGCTAACGTTCTTGTTATGAAGTGTTGTATCCAAAATACTTTTACAAGACTTGTTATTCAAAAAGTAAGAATGAAAAGTCTTCTAGTTATTAATTAGGTGCCACCTAATCCAAAAATGAGTAAGTCATTCTTTTAATATGTGGCTTGCTGCCCACGTTTTTCTTTTTTTGGGGGGGGGGAGGGAATCTCATCTTATAAATTTTATTAATTAATTAGGTAATGTCCCGTTAACCGATAATTTACCAATTACCCATATAATTAGAAATTATCTCAAACTACTTAAAATACTACTCATTTTTAATATACTTTACACATCATACTATCGTGGTCATATGGTATCCTGTATGGTTCTAGTTCATAAATATCGGGTATTAGAGCTCGGACCGTATTTTATCCCAAATCGACAACCTTCAACGAAACTCATCTTTTTTAATTTGTGTATCCTATATCCTTCATGGCACTTACTTATTGCTTGTTATAAATAGCATAAATACGTTAACCTCAAGATAATCTTATCCCCGAGTCTACGTCGATTAACTGAAGATGAAACTTTAACGCACGAAACGCAAGATGTAACATCATTCCCCCCTTAGAAACATTCGTCCTCGAATGTTTAACTCCCCGGGATCTATATAACTTTGGCAGAGTCACCTTTGTAACAACACTACTACCAACGCTTCCTGTAGAAACTCTATAATTCAACGCCACATAGGACCACAATCATCAATAATGACAATGGCCTCACACGACCAATGACAATAACTAACACAAGAATCCATACACGTACCTTAAGGTTGTGATGTCTCAGTCGGACCCTTCTCTGGAGGAGGAAATAAGTAGGGATATCTAGACTTCATGTCTTCCTCGGCCTCCCAAGTCATTTATTCCACATTGTTGTTTCTCCAAAGTACTTTCTCCGAAGCTACGTCTTTAGTTCTCAATCTCCGAACCTGTCTGTCTAATATAGCAATGGGAGTTTCTTCATATGATAGCTGCTCTGTGACCTGAACGTCATCAACTGACACAACTCTGGAAGGATCTCTGATGCATTTACGGAGCATGGACACATGAAAGACTGGATGTATAGACTCCAAGTCCGAAGGCAAGTCTAACTTATATGCTACCTAGCCTACCTTGTGTATGATCCTATATGGTCTATTGTACCGAGGGCTAAGTTTTCCCCTTTTTCCGAATCTCATAACGCCTTTATCGGTGATACCTTTAGGAATACCCAATCATCAACCTGAAATTCCAAGTCTCGCCGTCGATTTTCCGCATAAGACTTCTGACGGCTTTGAGCTGCTAATAGCCTTTCCTGTATAAGCTTAATTTTCTTGATTGCCTGTTGTACCAATTCTGGTCCTACTAACATAGTTTCCCCAACATCGAACAACCCTATATGCGACCTATACTTCCGTCCGTAAAGAGCTCCGTATGGAGCCATCTGAATACTTGAATGGTAGCTATTATTATATGCAAACTCAATAAGCGGCAGATGATCATCCCAGCTACCCTTGAAGTCTATCACACAAGCTCGTAACATATCCTCAAGTGTCTGAATAGTACGCTCAGCTTGTCCGTCTGTCTGGGGATGAAATATTATACTAAGACTTACCTGAGTCCCTAATCCTTTTTGGAAGGACCTCCAGTAGTTAGCTGTAAATTGAGCTCCTCGATCCGAGATAATAGGGACAGGGACACCATGTAGTCGTACTATCTCCTTAATATAAAACCTTGCATAATCCTCTGCGGAATATGTAGTCCTAACGGGCAGAAAATTGACTTTGTAAGCCTATCAACAATCACCCATATCGAATCGAACTTACGCTGGGTACGAGGTAAGCCTACGATGAAATCCATATTGATTACTTCCCATTTCCAAGTCGGAATCTCCATAGCCTGCAATACTCCACCGGGTTTTTTATGCTCAATCTTAACCTGCTGATAGTTAGGACACTGAGCAACAAACTCCGCTATATCCTTTTTCATTCCGTCCCACCAATATACTTCCCTGATATCATGATATATCTTTGTTTCTCCTGGATGGATAGAATAACGAGAATAGTGAGTTTCTCCCATAACCTGCTGACGCAGCCCTGCAACATTAGGGACACATAATCGTCCTCGATATCTGAGGACCCCATCTTTTGTAATCTCAAATGGTGTCTTCTCCTTATGAGGGGTGGTATCCCTATAATGAACTAACATAGGATCCTCGTACTGGCGTTCCTTTACTTCAGTTACTAGAGAGGATGTTGTCGTATCCTGAATAGTAATTCCAATATCACCTAAGTCCAGTAATCGAACTCCAAGGCTAGCTAGCTGATGAATCTCATGGGCTATTCCCCTCTTTTCTGGTTGTAAATATGACAGGCTACCCATAGATCTACGGTTGAGGGCATCGGCTACCACGTTCGCCTTCCCCGGATGGTATAAAATATCAACGTCATAATCTTTAAGTAGCTCCAACCACCTCCTTTAACGTAAATTCAATTCCTTTTACTTGAAGATATAATGGAGGCTCTTATGATCCGTATAGATATCAACATGAATACCATACAAGTAGTGCCTCCACATCTTTAGTGCATGAATCACTGGGGCTAACTCTAAATCGTGGGTCGGGTAATTCTTCTCGTGCTTTCTTAGTTGTCTAGAAGCATAAGCTACAACCTTACCATGCTACATTAGTACACAACCCAACCCAATTCCCGAGGCGTCACAATAGATAACATAACCATCGGTCCCTTCTGGGACCGTTAGAACCGGTGCAGAAGTCAATCTGTCCTTCAATGGCTGGAAACCCCGTTCGCAAGCATCAGTCCATTGAAACTTTGCTCCCTTCTGAGTCAACTTTGTCAAAGGTGCTGAAAGGGAAGAAAATACCTCTACAAATCTCCTGTAATAACCTGCCAAACCAAGAAAGCTACGAACCCGCGTCGATGTCGTGGGTCTAGGCCAAGTCTTTACTGCCTCAATTTTTTCTGTGTATCAACCTGGATACCTTCACTCGAAATGATATGACCAAGGAAAGCTACAAAGTTCAACCAGAATTCACATTTAGAGCACAGTACGCAAATGATCTGCATGCTCAGCCTCTGAATGAGAATACACCAATATATCGTCGATAAATGCAATTACGAACAGATCTAAAAAGGGCCTGAACACAGGGTTCATCAAATACATGAATACTGCTGGGGCGATGGTCAAACCGAACGACATGACACGAAACGCAAAGTGCCCGTATCTGGTCCTGAATGTTGTCTTTGGAATATCTTCCTCCTTAACCCTTACCTAATGGTACCCGGACCTCAAGTCTATCTTTGAAAAACACTTGGCACCTTGCAACTGATCAAATAAATCATCAATCCTCGGGAGCAGGTACTTATTCTTGATCGTCACCTTATTCGACTGTCTATAATCAATACACATCCGTAAGGAACCATCTTTCTTCCAAACAAATAACACAGGTGCTCCCCACGGTGATGTACTAGGTCTAATAAAGCCTTTTTCAAGCAAGTCCTTTAGTTGTTCCTTCAACTCCTTCAGTCCATTGAAACTTTGCTCCCTTCTGAGTCAACTTTGTCAAAGGTGCTGAAAGGGAAGAAAATACCTCTACAAATCTCCTGTAATAACCTGCCAAACCAAGAAAGCTACAAACCCGCGTCGATGTCGTGGGTCTAGGCCAAGTCTTTACTGCCTCAATTTTTTCTGTGTATCAACCTGGATACCTTCACTCGAAATGATATGCCCAAGGAAAGCTACAAAGTTCAACCAGAATTCACATTTAGAGCACAGTACGCAAATGATCTGCATGCTCAGCCTCTGAATGAGAATACACCAATATATCGTCGATAAATACAATTACGAACAGATCTAAAAAGGGCCTGAACACAGGGTTCATCAAATACATGAATACTGCTGGGGCGATGGTCAAACCGAACGACATGACACGAAACGCAAAGTGCCCGTATCTGGTCCTGAATGTTGTCTTTGGAATATCTTCCTCCTTAACCCTTACCTAATGGTACCCGGACCTCAAGTCTATCTTTGAAAAACACTTGGCACCTTGCAACTGATCAAATAAATCATCAATCCTCGGGAGCAGGTACTTATTCTTGATCGTCACCTTATTCGACTATCTATAATCAATACACATCCGTAAGGAACCATCTTTCTTCCAAACAAATAACACAGGTGCTCCCCACGGTGATGTACTAGGTCTAATAAAGCCTTTTTCAAGCAAGTCCTTTAGTTGTTCCTTCAACTCCTTCAGCTCTACGAAGGCCATTCTATAGGAAAGAATAGATATTGGGTGAGTATCTGGTAGTAGTTCAATAGCAAACTCAATTTCTCGCTCTGGCGGAAGACCCCGAAGTTTATCAGGAAAAACATCGGGAAACTAATTAACCACAGGGATGGACTGAATGGTTGGTGACTCTACTTCCACATCCTGAACCCGAACTAAGTAATAAATATATCCCTTTCTGATCATCTTCCTTGCCTTAAGATAGGAAATAAATCTACCTCTCGGCGACACTGTATCACCTTTCTACTCCAAAACAGGCTCCCCTGGAAATTGAAATCGGACTATCTTTGATCTACAATCAACGTTGGCATGACAAGAAGCCAACTAATCCATACCCATTATAACATCAAATTCTACCATATCTAACTCGATTAGGTCCGCTATGGTAGATCAACTATGAACCACTATTATACAACCCTTATATACTCGCTTAGCTACCACAAAGTCCCCAACAAGTGTAGATACCTCAAAAGGTTTAACCAATTCAGGTTTTATTCCAAACTTACTAGCAACCAATGGAGTAACATATGATAAGGTGGAACCTAGGTCAATCAGTGCATATACATCATATGAGAAGACTGATAATATACATGTAACAATATCAGGTGATGACTCCTGATCCTGTCGTCCTGCCAACGCATAAATGCGGTTCTGAGGACCGCTCGAGCTAGATGGTCCGCCTCTGCCTTTACCACGACTCATTGGTGCTTGTGAACCTTGCCCAGGGGGGCGTACTGATAATGATGAACCAGCTACAGATCCCGCTGGCTGAGCTATGCTTGCATCACCTCTCGTCGGACAATCCCTCATAACGTGGAATGGATAACCACAAGTATAACAAACACCCAACCCCATACGACACTGCCCGGCATGCTGCTTACCACACTGAGCACATCGTGGCAAGGGCGGCCTCATCTGAATTGACTCACCCCTATAATGAGAACCTGATGCCCTGAAATTCTGACCAGACCCTGAATATGTGGAACGATCAAATTTCTTACCGCCAAACTGAATGGGTGCGCTAGCCGATAGCTGGGCTGGATACCTCAGGTACTGTTGCCTCTGACTACCTTGAAACTCACTAGAAGGACCCGAAGACCTCGCTCTCTTATTTTGGGCCTTATCATGCTCACAATCCATCCTCTGCTTCTGCCTATGCTCCTCTACACCCTAGGTGTATGCCTGAATACGAGAAATATCCATGTCTGCTGAAGTGAGACCGACGTAAATCGTTAAGCAAGTGCGGCTCTAATCCCATCACGAACTGGTGAACCCGATCCTCCATCTTAGATACAATAGTGGGAGCATACCTAGCCAAAGAATCAAACTGAAGACTGTATTCTCGAACACTCATGTTACCCTGCCGAAGGGTCAATAACCTATCAACTCTGGTCCGTCTAAGCTTTGGTGGTAGATAATGACGAAGAAAAGCTTATGTAAACTCCTGCCATACTGCTGGAGGGGCATCCTCATCTCTGGACAATTCCCAAGACTCGTACCAATTAACTGCAACATCTTGGAGTCTATAGGAAGCTAGCTTAACTGACTCAGTCGCAGTGGCCTTCATTACCCTCAGCGTCCTCTGCATTCTATCAATAAATACCTGAGGGTCCTCGTTTGGATCTGCCCCCGTGAATACCTGAGGGTCTAAATTAATGAAACCACGAACCCTTGCACTGGCGGACCTATTTGCATGACCAATACCTACTTCCTGACGCCGAGCCTGTGTGGCTACTAATCGAGTTAATAACTGAATAGCATCCCTCATCTCCTGACCCGGTGCATCCGACTGAGGGGCTGAACGTACAGGGGTGGGCGCTGGAGCTTGTGCCCCTCGGAGCTCTCCCGGAGAGAGCGAGGTATGTGAAGTCTGAGATGGAACCTCACCATGAGACTCTCCCCGAGCCCTAGTCACTCATGGCGCTCGACTAGTAATCTCACCAGCCACGGACTTTCCCTTCCGGGCGGCTGTAGTCTTTGGAGGCATCGCTGAAAATATAACATATCATTAGGAACATGAATTCTTATATCGCACGATCTAAGATGAAAAGAGAGGATAACATCCTATATGTCCTGTAGCCTCCTGTCTATAAGTGTGGTGCACAACACACCCATAAACAAGACTCTACTAGACACGGTCTGTAGACAATCCTAGGACAGAACTGCTCTGGTACCACTTCTGTCACGACCCAAACCGATGGGCCGCGACAAGTGCCTGAGTCCTACCTGTCGAACACCCTTAAGTATGCGACTAAGATATAAACATGAATAATATCTGCTGAATTACGAGAATAACATGCGTGAGGAAAACCTGTCCAAAAGACATATATACATATACGTGCGGAATACAAAGGGCAAGCCGGCAAGGCTGCTATAGACAACTATATAACCAAAACTGAAAGCCGACTAGACCACATACTATCCAACTATACATAACTGTCTACAGACCTCGAATAGAAATACAACTGTACAAAGACGGGACTGAGCCACATCATACCCATATATGTATACAAGCATATCGTACCAAAATCAAAAGCAGCTCCGGATCAAGTGGAGCACGCCAACTCTCGCTTATCAAGGATCCTAAGAAGGGGGACCGTCAGCTTGCCTACCTGCACCTGCGGGCATGAAACGCAGGCCCCAGGAAATAGGGCATCAGTACAAATAATGTACTGAGTATGTAAGGCATGAAAATCAGTACATGAAAGACATAGATGAAACATGGAGTAAAGCAATCCATCTGTAAGTCTAAATAACTTTGTGAATTCTGAAACATTTATAATGTCATGCACGTGCATATAAATATCGTGGCATGCATAGGTATAGGTGTACATAACATCATCAAGCCTCCGAGGACATCCCATCATATCGTCTCGGCCACTGTGGGCAACATCATCAACATATACCAATTGATCAGGTGGTGGTGCATATATAACGCTGTAACCTTTTCCCATATCCTATATACATATAAGTACATATATATATATATATACACGCGTATATAACTCCATCTGTTTATGGGTCAATATACATGTATAAATGAATGAAGTGCATAAAAATATGTTACTAAGCTCAATATACCTTTCGGATAAACTTTATCAACTATGTATTTTTCTGGGACCCATGAACAGAAGATGTGATAATAAGATACATGGGAATTCAAGAACATAGGCACCTCTAATACTTTTATGAATAGAGTCATTTGTGAAAGTTGTGCATTTGCTCGTTTCGTTTATATCGTATGGATCATTTAGCCTTAACAAACTTGGAGTATGGAAAAATCTGTATGATATTCTTGGTCGAATTCTCGTTGAAGCAGAAATATCACGTTATAATTAAGGAGGATGACTCCTTTGTACAGTTAGCGTCACCAAAGCTTTTGAAAATTAAGTAGAAGAGTACTACTCCCTTTTACAGTGTAGCTTACAAAAAGATAAAATGCAATGATTTGATTATCTAGGTTTGGACAATCCTGTGGTGTGGATTCTGATTGTAGTGTTCTTTAATTATCAAGTACTGGCTAACGTTTTTGATTGTAAGAATGTCTAATGTTTTGTTTGTAGGAATGGCTAATGTTTTGATTGTAGGAAGTGCTAATGTTCTTGTTATGAAGTGTTGTATCCAAAATACCTTTACAAGACTTGTTATTCAAAAAGTGAGAATGAAGTGTCTTCTAGTTGTTAATTAGGTGCCGCCTAATCCAAAAATGAGTAAGAGTCATTCTTTTAATATGTGGCTTGCAGCCACGTTTTTTTTTTGGGGAGGGGAGGGGGGTTAATCTTATCTTATGAATTTTATTAATTAACTAGGTAATGTCCCGTTAACCGATAATTAACCAATTACCCACATAATTAGAAATTATCTCAAACTACTTAAAATACTAGTCATTTTTAATATACTTTACACATCATACTATGGTGGTCATATGGTACCTTGTATGGTACTAGTCCATAAATATCGGGTATTATAGCTCGGACCGTATTTTATCCCAAATCGACAACCTTCAACGAAACTCATCTTCTTTAATTCGTGTATCCTATATCCTTCATGGCACTTACTTATCGCTTGTTATAAATAGCATAAATACGTTAACCTCAAGATAATATTATCCCCGAGTCTACATCGATTAACTGAAGACGAAACTTTAACGCACGAAATGCGAGATGTAACACATCGCATAAGGCTAAACGATGCTTTTCTTTGCATGAGGGTAGCACTACCTCCGTCACATTGCATAAGGTTAAACACTGTCTTTCTTTGCATAGGGCTAATCATTGCCCTCATTACTTTGGTTAAGGCTAAGCACTGCCTCCATCATTGCATATGGCTAAACGCTGCCTTTCTCTACAAAGGGCTAAGCACTGCCCTCATCTCATACAAGGCTAAGCACTGCCCTCTCTCATTCTCGCATATGACTAAGCATCACTTGTTCCCTCTATCAAGCAATTATTATCAATGCATATATGCATTTCATGGGCTGAAACATTGCCACAATGTCCGAAGACATCATAGTCTGAAGGCAATCATCCTCAAAGCCCGAAAATACCATACCATGGCCTAAGGATCTCTAGAAACTACATATTATTTTTTAAAGGCGTCATAGTCCATAGGCACTATCCTCATGGCCCGAGGACATCATTCCATGGCCTGCGAATCCCTTATCATATGCTTCATAGCCCAAGACTTCATGGTCTAAGGACATCATCCTCATCGTCCGAAGGACGACTCTCATGGTCCAAAGGAAATTTGCATCATGTTTAAATTTTTGCAATAACTATATATATTCGCGTGCATCGTGTTTTAAGTTTTGCAGGTAATTCGGAAGGTAACCATTCCACACGTATTATTCTGTAAGCACTCAAATATTTGTCTTGTACATCCATAACGTTCAAATAAGCATTCATAGCCCTAGCTGAAATTATCCGTTACTTGTGATGCTATCCTATCCAAAAAAAAGGATCCTTCTTCGAAACGTATGACCTTTTTTATAATAACTCCACCGGCTCTGTTCACCGTTGGATCTAGAACTACACACGGCCTGATTTCCGTAACACCAGGTATATGTAGGAAACTCAAGAACCAGGGTTCAGCCCCCATTTTTTCCAAAATACCTCATCCTCGCTCATTCGGATAAATTGGTCATCATTTTCTTTACCCGACAACTGTTTTATCATTCTCGGGTAAAGAGAGGCAGCTATTGATACCCAATATTGCTCTCATATTTTATAAAGTATTCCATATATTTTAAAAATATCATTTTTCACTATTACCCAATTTATAAGGGTTATATAAGTATTTTCTATAATTTTTAAAGCTTTAAAAATAATTTTCTTGCATTTAAATATTTATTAATTATCCCTTCAAATTATTTCAGGATGATTGAATTATCCAAATTTATTATTTGTATCCACATGTATTTTATAATATTTTATTCTATTCTTACATAATTCTATTTGCCTCTGTCTACTATTTTACAATATTTTACAATACTAGCCTATATTCTCATATTAATTACATTTTAATTATACTATTTATGTCAAAATATCATCTTCATATTTTTTACCTCTAAATTATTGTTTTTAAGTATTTAATGTCTTAAATAATATTTTATTTATTTAATAGCCATTTTTATAGTTTATGTTAATAAATTTTGTGCATTTTAAATTATAACCCAATTTGGGGCTAATTTTCGGACTAATAAGGTCCAAATAAGCATGTCCATCCCAGTTGACCCCCAGAAACGCAAACCAAATGACCCTCTTTAAAAACCCGATCGCTAATCTAGATCGTTGATCTCTCAATATCAACGACCCACAATCACTCTACCTTCTCTCTGAAGAACCCTAGCCGCCTCCCCCTTCAATCCCTCCCCTAATCCCGTTGATAATGGGATTCCTCCATTATTTTCTTACCATATCTATGTTCCTCTGCTACTGGTCATGTGTTTGTGGTATTACCTAGGTACTTACCCAATTTTGGCAAGTAGCATCTCCTTGATCGGACTGGATCGACTTCAATCTTTGAGATTTGGACAGTATTTTGTCCATATACATGAAGAAGGGCCTGATTCCCCACAACAGTTGGTCGATTTCAAACATTAAGCCCTAAATAGGGTTTGGAATTCGATTTCTTTCCTTACCGATTACTTTACTGATTGTATGTATATTTTTCTTTCCTTGTTTATGTTTGCTTGACTTCTTTCCTTGTTTACTCGTTTGATTTAACTACGATAAAAAACCCTCCCCTAATTCCCCTAAACGGACATGAACTACTATTTTCTCTCTTTCTCACTCATTCTACACTATTCTAAGATTGAGCTCTTGGCTGGCTGAAAGCCAAGACCACCAGAATACTATTTGAACTTTTTCAGAGTGAGCACTGTTCGGGAACTTGTCACACTAAGAACTATGGGGTTTTCTGCTGTGTTCTCCTTGTTACTGATAAACAAGCTGCTTGCACTTAGTTTCTACCTTATTTGCTCATTAATTCTGCAAACTGGTGAGTACTCTTGCAATTTTATTCTTTCTTGCTTGTGTTCAACTTGTACACTCATGTCATTTAGGCCTCTTGTGAATCAACATGCTATTGCTTGCCTAATTTTGTGTTCATGAATTATTATGTAACCCTGTGCCTTTCCAGCATATGAACTTGTTTGAACTGTAAGCTTAGATGCACGCCCATTATATATGTTCAATTTGAATGATTTATGATTACCTTCAGCCTGCTCTGTTATTCTGATCACCTATTGTTTGTCAAGAGTCTTTTCTCATGCCTTGCTTTGGATTCATGTACTGAAATTCTTAGGTGATTATATCTTGCCCAGAACTTACTCAAGTGAACTTCTTTTGATGAATCCTTTATGTATGCTCTACTATTTTCCCTGCTTTATGCTTATATGAACATTATGTACTAATTACTGTCTCAATGTTTTAGCCAAAAATGTTGCTATATTGTTGAGAACTCTAATGTGGAGTGTGTTCAATCCTGCACTCATTAGTGTCTGCCTAAAACTTCTAATCGAACTTCAATATACTTAGCTTCAGAGTTGTTTTAATTTATTCCCATGTGTGGTTCGTTAACTTATGTGGTTAAGTGGTTAATCTGCAATTGCTGGATAAATGGGCCCTCCATTTGGGTGTGGTATGAGTTCGTGTGTAGCCCCGAGCTGTGCAATTGATACACTCTCCTGTTTGATGTGTGTTTGGATCTGGGTCTGCCACTTATGTGAAAAGTGAGCATGTTGAAGGCCCAGGCAGTATTGGATTATTTTTCTTTGGGTTGGCTCTGTTTATTAGGCCTGCAGTCTTTTAGTTTGTAATATTTGAACCTGTTTTTTTTTATTTTGGGCCTATAATAATTTGTAAAAAAATAATTGAGGAATTAGTGAAATGGGGGGGACGGGTATATTCTGTTCTTTGCATGAAAGGGTAGAAAATATGCCTTTAGGACTTTAATTTATTTATTTGCGTTATATGTTGATTTGCTTATCTGTTTACCTGAAAAGCATGACTTAAGGCTAATGAAGCGCAACGTTAGAAAGCATGCCTATAGGGATTAAAACAAGACTTGTTGACTGCCCATTGTCATACCTAGATTCCATGCCTATAGGACCTCAATGTGTTGTTGCTGCTACTATCCTTATCATGTTGCTACCTAGATAATATGCCTATAGGAATAAAATAAAACAAGTGTATGTTCTCAATTACTTTGCTGCCCGGATATTATTGTCTAGATACCATACCTATAGGATTTTGCTATACATTAAGAAATCATGTCTATATGATCAAAAATGAATAACTATATGCTTTCAATGATCTCAAAACCAAGTCAACTAGAGATCATGCCTATAGCGTTTTAATGAACCATGTATTAAAATCGGCAGCTTGGTCGAAACAATCTACATGGAAACACTGCTTGTAGAACTCTAATGTCAATCCCTGAATCGATCAATCACATAGAAATCATGCCTATAGGTCTTACGCCATTCATTACACTCCGACTTCAAATCCGTCCGTTTACAGCCGCTTACTTAGCAATTTAAGAATGTTGTTAGCATGAACCTATAATTGTTTGCATGCATTTGTGTCTATCTGAGGAGGCCAATTTGAGTCCTTAACTTTTAACTATGTGCAATCCTACTTTTTTTGATTGTGCGCCTAGTTTTATCATTTTGAGTGTCCTAAGTAAAGTATAGAACTACCAAAGTAGTAGGTCCAAAGCCTCCTAGACCATAGGCATGGGACGGGTAAAGCACGCATAGGACGCGGTTTAGAATTGAACTAAAACGCCTCTAGGTAAACAAATTTAAGATAGTAATTGGGTTGCAGGAGATGATAATCTGTGCCCAATGAATAATATTAGCAACCCTTACCTCTAAAGGAGTTGTGAAGTATTATTTATGTTGAGCACAGGGTGATCCTCTAGGCTAAAAAATTTAGGATCCCTCCCCCATAGTCATTTTTTGTACGCTTGTTTTAACATAGATTAAAATAGGCCATATCTTGTAATCTTCAAGATTGGATCAATCGATTATTAATGTATAACCCGCTTGCTTTCCTATGTATAATTCGTCTTCCATAACTTATATAATCACATAGGATAATTATAATCCAGTAATCGCAAAGAGCGTAAAATTAGGCTAGGACCCACAGTTATGGACCTCGAAGTGTGCCTAACTCCTTTTCTTTGAGGTAATTTGAGCCCTTACCCAATCTTTGGTGGCGTAGACTAATTAAACAGAGTTATTTGTAAATAAGTGCCCTAACGCACCTCAAAAATTTAGCTGGTGACGCTTCTCTTTTAATACTCTTTAAAAGAATTGACACATGTCGAAACCCGCTTTCGCGAGAAAACAGGACGCGACACCTGCACCGCACCACTTAACTATCTTTTTTCAAAAAATATTTTCTTTTGTGAATATATGATATTAAATTATGAAATTTATATAAAAAGAATTTCTTGCTAATTAGTCTTAATTTGATTTGACGAGACTCAGGTACGACGGTTCTCAGATGCAAAAATGGGAACATGCATTATTGATCCTTTCCGACCAAATCTAGTCTTCTTTAAGATGAAATGTAATTAAAGAGTGGTTAGTATGAAAGACGTCATAGACTTAGTAAATCTTACTCCTGCAGTTGCTGCAATATCAGTGACCAACCTAGGCCTTAGCAAAGAATCAGGGAACTTGTTGAAATAATGTAAATCCAAAATTGATTGTTTTTATTTTTTTTATTTGCGATACAATTTGTGAAGTTACATAATTTTATGTTGATATTACGGAAAAAAGTTTTTAAATTATTGGCAAAAGAACATGAAACTTTTTTCACATAATATAGAGAAGAAGAATACCGATAGCAAGCAAGACACCATAATGGGAGAAACCCTCATAGACCCGCACCCCGCCCCGCTCTACATCATTTTTTTTAAATTGTTTCAACACCCCCCCCCCCCCACCCGCATCATATAACTTTAAACCCTCCCCTCCCAGAATAGCCTTAAACCCGCACTGCCCCGCACCCGACCGTCCCCGTTTTCCATCCCTAGGCACAAGTACCCCTTAGTAGTACTCTCAGCACTCTCACGATGCCTTGAATTATATTCTCAGCACTCTTATGATGCCTAGCTAAATACCCATGAATCATCACAGACATAACCATACACACTCAGCATTATATGGGTGCGTTACATAAGTCTCTCACCAAGCATATCTCGTGTGTCTGCAACCACAGGTTAATACCTGACTCTGGAGGAGCGGACCTAGCCTAGGTGCTGATTGAATCTAAGTCAACAATCAAAATCACTCAGCCCAATTTGAGGGCCTGGCGCACACGTCACCTCACTGTCAATACCACTCATCCTAACATGGAGTCTAGTGCACGTGTCACCTCACCATCAATACCAATATGGCTCTATGGCCCAAGGATAGTCATCAATCCGTTCAAGTCTCCACATGCCAACATCTCACCGAAATATAATTTAATATACCACATGGAATATACCAACGTACCACAATTAAGCTCAAACTCATGTCACGCACAAGGAAACCAATAACATATGAGATAACATATAAAAAGTATACATAGACAGAGATATAACACGCATATATAATATTATTACTGAAAAGTATGACTACGACTAAGACAAATAGCACAATATCACAAGAATAGCCCTACCATGCCTCAACAAATAAGCAAATAGCCTAGACATGATTTCTAACATGGATAATAACTCACGTAGTAATACATATGGAGAAAACACGATATCAAAGAAGCATGATAGTAAAACAAGACATATAATAGCCTAAGATCTACCCGGATCACGAATAACTACGGTACACGCATATACCCTCGTCACCACGCATATACGTCACCCCCAACATATAACAAACATCATATCCAATTGGGAATACCCTCAATCCAAGCCTAGGCAAGATACTTACCTCATCCGGGCTAGACTTCAACCTCGATACGTCAAACCCTTGTTATAGTCCTCCAATCGAACAAATCCAAGCCAAACATCATCCAAGTGTCATGATCCAAGAACCCACCAAGTCGTGATGGTATCTAACCCGACCCGCTTGGTAAGACAAACAATATAAGTTAATACTAAGCTGAGAAATCAGCAATATATTTAATAAACAATGCAACCGAATTCAATATAACTATCCCAAGGACTGGCATTATAAGTCATGAGCCACTAGATTTACAAAGCTGGTGAAAGGAATAAATACAACATTTGTTTGAAAATTACATAACCAAAAAATGAAATCCTAAGCTACCATGAACAAAAAGGTAGCATGAATTCGGCACGTGAGTACACCTCCAATGCAAAGCTCTATCTTCACATCTACTCAGCTCTAGAATCTGCATGCAAGGTATAGAAGTATAGTATGAGTACAATAGACCCCAAGTACTCAATAAGTATCTTGAATAACTTCAAAGAAGTAGTGAAGAGAGTTTTAAGTCAAAAGATGATCACGTTGCACAACCTGTACAGCTTAATAACATAGAGAAAATAGTCCAGATAGATAGTTGCAGAATAAAGAATGTCAACAACAAAGGTGCAAAATTGGGATAGGGTAATAAACAACTCTATCAATTAAACATGTTCAAAATATAAAACTTGCACCAACCCCGCTCACAAAGAGGTATGCACCATATAATATGTGTGCTCAACACTCATATACGATTGTAAAGCTATGCCCAACATGATCCAATTTTGTATCAATTGCTGAATAACACGTTCAATAGAACTTTTCAAGAATCAAATATATCAATGCGTGATGACAACTTCCTTATCACATCAATCCGATATGCTACCAACAACTCAACAAACATGAGATATCAACCAATGCAGAAAAAACCATCTTTGGCCACAAATCATCAAGTAGAAGTGGGGCAAGTGATAGCATGTCAAATTCAACTAACAACTCATTAAAAATACAAGATAGAAACTGTTAAGAAATATGTATGCAATCAAAATATCAACCCCATTTCAAAACATAAACAACGTAAAGAAAGACACCCCTGAATCATCACATAACATCATCAACAATGTCACCCCTATTTTACGACATGCGCATATCGCCACCCTTATACTAAACAAAACATCAATAGTGAAATACCATCCTTATACTCCACACATTAACAATCAACCCGCAAAACATGTCCACATGTGCCATAATTATTTCAAAAAAAAAATTAATGTCAAAACATCATCAATGGCATAGCTCATAATTTATCAATAACATGCATAAGGACATGAAAATAATAAGAAAATATGATGGGTTCAACATATAAAATATGACTACGGTTAAATCCATTATAGCAACCAAGTTTAGGTACTCATACAAATGATCACATATGTATCACATAGTGCACCCATCCTAATCAAGGTAGAACACAAGAACAAGTATGGATATGTGTTTATAATATAGGTGTATCTATGTTCGAGGCAAATATATCATAAGTCTCAGGATTTGCTATAACGACTTGGCCAGTCGTTTTGAGTATTTTAGCCTTGTTCCTCTATTTTATTACCTCATCTATGTTGTATTGTAGTTATGTGACTGTCCGGGGTATTTGGTTTTGGTTCAGGTGAGTTTCGGAGTGAAATGAGATACTTAGTTTCAAAGTTAGAAGTTTAAGCTAAAATAATTGACTGTAGTTTGACTTTTATGTAGATAACTCCGAAATAGAGTTTTGACGGTTTTGATAGCTCCGTATGGTGATTTTGGACTTAGGAATATTTTCGGATATTAATTTGGAGGTCCGTAGGTCATTTCAGCTTGAATTGGCGATAGTTGGAAAGTTGAAGGTTTGAAAGGTTGAGAAGTTTGACCGGGAGTTGACTTTATTGATATCGGGTCCAAATTTTGATTCCGAAAGTTAGAATAGTTCTGTTGTGTTAATTATGACTTGTGTACAAAATTTAAGGTCGATTGGAGTTGAAATATTTCGGCATTAGTTTTAGAAGTTAGAAGTTTATAAGTTCATTAGGCTTGAATCGATGTGCGATTCGTGGTTTTAATATTATTTGATGTCATTTGAGGCTTCGAGTGATTTCGTATCATGTTTTAGGACCTGTTGGTATGTTCGAATGGGGTCCCGGGAGCCCCAGGTATGTTTCGGATTGAGTTCGGACCAATTGTTCTTAAAATGGGATTGCTAATTTTTCTGAGTCTGGTTTCCATCATTGCATTCGCAGAGGATGTGCCGCGATCGTGTAGAGTAGGTTGTGAAAGATGGAATTTTACTCCTAGCGTGTTCCTCACGTGTTCCTCGCGTTCGCGCGGCCTGGAGGCTGATCGCGTAGGTTGAGGAAGCTGGTCATCGTGTTCATGACTGGATTCATGCGATCGCGAAGAAGGTTTTATGAGCTGGGGAAGAATTGTTCTCCGCGATTGCGAGTGTTTGTTCACGGTCGCGAAGGAGGATAACTAGGCAGCGGTGTTAAATTTCAAAAATGAGGGTTTTATTTCATTATTCATCTTTCGGACTTAGAGAGCTCGGCTTGTGGTGATTTTGAGAGGGATTTTCAAGGAATTGATCGAGGTAAGTAATTCTAACTCGGATTTGGCTATTATACATGAATCCATCATTGTTTTCATCATTTAATTAGTGTTTTGGGTTAGAAAAGTTGGAAAAAATTGTGAAAACTTCATAGACTATATTTTGGGGATTTGAAAGGAGATTTGAAGTCGGATTTTAATAATTTTAGTAAGGTTGGACTTGTTATCGAATGTGTGTTCGGATTTTATAAGTTTGGTTTGGTTCCGAGATACAAGCCCGGGATTGACTTTTTGATTTTCTTTAAAGATTTCAACTTTATTATTTGGAATAATTTCCTATGGCTTGTATTTATGGTATAAAGTTCTTTTGGCTAGATTCTAGCCTTCAGAGTTAGATAATCACGGAAAAGGGTTATTAGTGAATTGAGTTAGTATGTTTCGAGGTAAGTGTCTTGCCTAACTTTGTATGGGAGAATTACCCCTTAGTATTTGTGTTGTTTTGTGTTAACTGTGGTATGTCAAAGCCGTGTACGCAAGGTGACGAGTGAGTACACGAGCTAAATGTGGTAATTGACCGGTTTAAGCTTTGTAGATTCTTTCATGCCTTTAATTGAATTTGTATAGCATGTTATCTTCATCATCGTTAATCTATCCTTAAGTGATTTACTTAATCTATACTTTAATTGAAGTTGCATAGCTTTGTAGATTCTTTCATGCCTCATCTCTTACTTGTTAATTGCCTTTACATGCTTAGTTGAAGTTATTGTTCTCTCATTTCCTTGTTAATTATTTAACTGTTGAGTTCCTTTACTTAAAGTTGTTATTTCTTGGAATATCTTATTGTTGAGTTATGGTGTTGAAGTTATAAAGGTCGTGATTCTTATTGAGGCAAGGTTGTAAATTTGTTGAAATACCGTTCTTGTTGAGTTATTCACTTTCGGTTGCTATTGTTGAGACTCTTGTACATATAGTGGTTGAGCCATGAGCTATTTATTATGGAAACACTATTATTGTTGACTTCTTTGGCAAGTTGTGGTATTGGGCACTTGAGGTGCGATTTCTGATATATTGTGCTATTGATATGCATGCGGTAGTATAAGGATTGGGATTGAAACGCATGTGGTGAGATAAGGTAGGCTTGATACACGTGTTGCTAGTAGGAGAACTACTTGAAGCCACGCGGTATGATAAGGTAGGCCAAAACGCGGGTAGCTATTTCGGAAAAATAATTTTCAAAACAAAACACAAGGCTCCCACGGTGGTATAAGGAAAGACTGTCATTTGATTTGTGAAATGAGACTACGAGACGGTACCTCGGTAGTGATTCTTGTTGATACCTCTAATTTACATCACTTGTGTTTTGCTTGTATCGTTTCCATGGCATTCTTATTATGTGCTTTCTTCTGTGATGTCTTAATTGCCTTAATTTCAATGTAGTTATTCTTGTTATAATTCTTCAGTGTATCATTTCCATTGTTCCTATTATCATACTGTACTATACCTATTCAGTTTCTTTATTTATTCCAGTATGTGTCTTGACCTGACCTCGTTACTACTCTACCAAGGTTAGGCTTGATGTTTACTGGGTACCATTGTGGTGTACTCATACTATGCTTCTGCACATCTTTTTTGTGCAGATCCAGATACTTCATACTAGCCTAGGCATTAGTGAGTCGAGCTTGTATCAGAGACTTCAAGGTATACTTGCCGGCGTTCGCTGGCCTTTGAGTCACCCTCTATCTAGTTTCTATTTCATTCTCCTTTTTATAGATACTGTTGTATAGGGATGTTCGGTATACTCGTGTAGAGCTTGTGACTCGGTCTTACCAGATTTTGGGAGTTATACTCATTTGTATTATTAAGTCCTTTTTTATGATAAATGTTGGCTTAATTGAGAGTTTTATTATTATTTTGCCCATTCTTCATGCATGTTAGGCTTACCTAGTCTTAGAGGCTAGGTGTCATCACGATATCCTACGGAGGGAGGTTGGGGTCGTGAAAACTTGGTATCAGAGCTCTAGGTTCATAGGTGTTACTAGTCATAAGCAGGTTTAGTAGAGTCTCACGGATCGGTACAGAGACATCTATACTTATCTTCGAGAGGCGATGGAACTGTTAGGAAACTTCACTTTTTTTATTCCTTATCGTGTGCATTTGTTGAGTTTGAAATTCTGAATCTTTGCCTTTCTATTCTTTAATAGATGGTGAGGATACACACCGCTGGATCCGACGATCAGACACCCGCACCCCCTACTAGAGCCACAAAAGATCGGGGCCGGGGCATAGGTCGAGGCCGAGGAGGGGCACGTGGTGCAGCCAGACACCTGCCTAAGCTGCGACAGAGAAGTCACCAGTAGCTCCAGTTAGGAGGCAGGCACCTGAGGCGCCTGTTGCCACCCCTGCACTTCAGGAGACCCTCACCTAATTCTTGATCATGTTTGGTACTCTAGTTCAGGCGGGGTTGATCCCACTTGCACCAGCCACATCTCAGGATGGGGGAGGAGCACAGACTCCTGCAGCATGTACCCCAGAGCAGCGGTTCCATGTTGACCAGGTTCTAGAGGTTATAATTGTGCTGCCAGTTATCTTAGTTCAGCCTGAGATTAAGGCAGCAGCATCTAAGGAGGAGGATCTCAGACTCGAGAGGTAAAAGAAGTACCACCCTCCTACTTTCATCGGCCTAGCTACAGAGGATGCACATGGTTTTATAGAGAAGTGCCACCATATTTGTAACGACACGGTCGGTTATTTTGAGAAAATTAGCCCTAAACCCCTATTTATTGTTCCCTCTAATTTATTTTTGGGTTTTGTGACTTGCCGGGAGGATTTGATTTTGGTTTCGAAGTGAAATGGAACACATAGTCCCTAAAATGGAGGTTTAAGCCATAGGAATTGGCCGTAGTCTGAACTGTGTGAAGACGACTTCGGAATAGAGTGTTGACAGTTTCTATAGCTGCGTAGGGTAATTTTGGTCTTAGGAGCGTGTTCGGATGTTGAATTGGAGGTCTGTAGGTCATTTTAGCGCTAATTGGCGAAAGTTGGAAAAAGGGATGATTTTTGAGAAGTTTTACCTGGAGTGGACTTTTTGATATCAAGGTTGGATTCCAATTCCAAAAGTTGGAATAGGTCTGTAATGTCAATTATGACTTGTGTGCAAAATTTGAGGTCAATCGGACTTAATTTGACATGTTTCGGTGTCGGATGTAGAAGTTTGAAACTTTGAAGTTCATTAGGCTTGAATCGACATGTAATTCATCTTTTTAGCATTGTTTGATGTAATTTAAAGACTCGACTAAGTTCGTGTGATGTTTTAGAACTTGTTGGTATGTTTGGTTGAGGTCTCGGGGGCCTCGGGTGGATTTCGGATGGTTAACAGATCAAATATTGGACTTTGAGCATAGCTGAAGCTTTGGTGTGTCTGGTGTAATCACACCTGCGCATTTTGGGCCGCAGGTGCAACACCACAGAAGCGGCCTTCGAGCCGCAAGAGCAGAATTGGGACTGTACAGCTGAGTCCGTAGATGCGGTCATGGCCCCGCAAAAGCGAGCTCGCAGAAGCAAGAAGATGGGCGCAGATGCGGAAGGTTTGCAGGTGCGATGGTGAGTTTCGCACCTGTGGTTGTGCAGATGCGAGGGAGAAGACCGCAGAAGTGGAGGCCCAACTCCAGCGGTAAACCGCAGAAGCGGTGCAATTTCTGCAAAAGCGAGACCGCAAATGCGGTCAAGTGATCCGCAGAAGCGGAAGTCCTGGGTAAACTCTATTAATTCAAGAGTTCGGGATTTTTGCTCATTTTAGACATTTTGAGCTCGTGTCTTGGCGATATTGAGAGCATTTTCGAGGGGTTTCCTGAGGTAAGTCCCTTTTGTTTATTTTTTTATCGATAATCTTGTTTCCCCATTAATTTTCCCACCTAGTTAGTGTATATTTAAGGTGAAAATTGAGAGTTTGAGGTTAGGGATTTAGAGAGTTGATTTGGGGATTTGAGTGACGATTTGGGGTCGGATTTTGGTAAAAATGGTATGGGTGAACTCGTGGTCGAGTGGGTGTTCATATTTTGTGACTTTTACCCGATTCCTAGACGTGGGCCTGAGTCGACTTTTGGGCCTAAATTTTGATTCCTTGCTAAAGTCATAGTTTCATTATTTAAATTAGCTTCTTGTAATTTTATTCATATTATGAAATTGCTTTTGGCTAGATTTGGGCCATTCGGAGTCAGAAAATCGAGGGAAAGGCATTCTTACCAATTGATTGAGTGACATTTGAGGTAAGTGATTTGTCTAACCTGGTGTGGGAAAAATCCCCTTAGGATTTGGTACTGTTGTAACGATTTGTGATATGTGAACGCCGTGTACGTGATGTGACGAGTGCGTACATGGGCGGATTATGGAAAATTCGGTTCTTGCTGATTTGTTATCTTTTAAAATATATTAACTGAGTTGTCTTCTTTTGAAATACATTAACTGAGTTGCCTTAGCATATGCAGTGATCATGTTTAGTCTAGCATCTCATGTCTACGTGCCTTAACTCTTACTTGCAATTTGTGCAACATGCTTAGTTGAATTACCTGCTTTCCTTGATTTGAATTAAATCTATAACTATAAGATTCTTGCTGAAAATTCCTGTTTTCCTTCGATTACCTGCTGCATATTTATTTTGGGACTACGAGGTGTTTACTTTGGAGATCCCCCTATACTGCATATTTACTTTGGGACTACGAGGTGGTTCCTTAGGAGATCCCCCTGTATTGCATCTTTACATTTGATACTACGAAACGATACCTCGGGAGTGCCCCTGCTGTGTACCTCTATTTGTTGTGCTGTTATTTTTTTGAAACTTCTTATTGTGTAAATTCTCAGTCATTTCAAAATATTATTATATTTCCGCCTTTCTTTTCTTTTAAACCAGTAGGGCCCTGACCTGACCTCGTTACTACTCAACCGAGGTTAGGCTTGGCACTTACTAAGTGCCGTTGTGTCGTACTCATACTACACTCTGCACATCTTTTTGTGCAGATCCAGGTTCTTCCCACCAGACCAGATACCAGTGAGTTGGACCGCACATGGAGACTTCAAGGTATATCTGCCAGCGTCTGCAAACCTTGGAGCCATCTCTATCCCTATTATGCTATTTCCCTTATTCTCCTTAAGCTTGATGTATAGAGACACTTAGTATTTCTATTGGAATCTTGTGACTTGTTTTTACTAGGTTTTGGGTATTGGAGTTGTAATTACGGGTTTGTAGTTTTATATTTATATATCCAGTATTGAGATTGGAGTTTCTTATATTATTCATTTATTCCGTAAATTGTTATGCTTACCTAATCTTAGAGACTAGATACCATCACAACATCGAGGAAAATTAGGGTCGTGACAATATTCTCTGTACCATGGGTATTGTGGAAACGAGCAGGGGTTGCTTTCACTACTTTCCAGTTGTCGGGAGCAGCGTACCAGTAGTGGTGGGCTTATGAAGAGGGTAGCTCCACCGATGCGGCTTCACTCACATAGGCTTAGTTTTCAGAGATGTTCTTGAGAGAGTTCATTCCTCAGAGCCTTCGGGATGCATGGCTTGTGGAGTTTGAGAAGTTGTGACAGGGTGCTATGACCGTGTTAGAGTATGCTTTCAGATTCAGTGAGTTGTCGAGACATGCACCTACCTTTGTTTCCACAGTCAGAAAGCGAGTCCGTCGATTTATCAAGGGGCTCAACTGTGGTATTAGATTCAGCATGGCTCGAGAGTTGGAAACAGATAGCCCATATCATCAGGTGGTTGATATCGCACATATATTGGAGGGTATGCGTGGCTGGGAGAGAGTGGACAGGGAGGCCAAGAGGCCTCGAGATTCTAGCAGATATAGTGGTGCACAAGCCCCAATTGCAGCCCGTCATGGTAGAGGCTTTGTGAGCTGTCCAGTTTATTCAGCACTTCTAGCTTCTAGTGTTACTCCGACTACTCCCAGGTCTCAGGTTGCCCATTATGCATCGCTACTGTCTAGAGCACCTCCTGCACAGGGTACTTTCAGTGGTCAGTCTAGCCGACCAGGCCTGAGTCGGTTTCAGCATCTGTATCCTCCGAGAGCTTGCTTTTGAGTGTAGTGATACTCGTCATATGGTGAGGGACTGCCCCAGACTCGGGAGAGGTGCACCTCCACAGACTACTCAGGCTCCACGTATTCCACAGGGTCCCAAACTTCTCATACTGTGGTTACCACACCAGTTGCCGCTCCACCTGCACAGCCAGCTAGGGATGGAAGTCAGGCGGGTAGGGGTCGCCCTAGAGGGTGAGGCCAGGCCAAATGTTATGTTTTTTCGAGTAGGACGGAGGCAGTTGCATCACACTCAGTTGTCACATGTATTGTTCTGGTTTTTCATAGAGATGCATCAGTCTTATTTGATCCAATCTCCACTTATTCATATGTATCATTTTACTTTGCTCCGTATTTGGGTATATCTCATGATTCTTTGAGTTTTACTGTTTATGTGTCCACGCATGTGGGAGATTCTATTGTTGTTGACCATGTGTATCGATCGTGTTTAGTTATTATTGGTGGTTTTGAGACCAGGGTTGATCTATTATTGCTCAGTATGGTAGACTTTGATGTTATTTTGGGCATGGACTGGTTGTTGCCTTATCATGCTATTATTGATTGTCACGCCAAGAAGGTGACATTGGCTATGCCAGGTTTACTGCGGTTAGAGTGGAGGGGTACATTGGATTATGTTCCTAGTAGGGTTGTGTCCTTCCTTAAGGCACATCAGATGGTTGGGAAGGGGTGTGATGCATATCTAGCCTTTGTGAGAGATGTCAATGTTGATACTCCTACCGTTGAGTCAGTTCCGGTAGTTAGAGACTATCCATATATATTTTCGGCAGATCCTTCGGGCATGCCTCCTGATAGGGATATTGATTTTGGTATTGACTTGTTGCCGAGCACTCAGCCCATTTATATTCCACCATATCGTATGGACCTACCGGAGTTGAAGGAGTTAAAGGAGCAGTTGCAAGAGTTAGTTGATAAGGGTTTCATTCGGCCTATTATGTCACATTGGGGTGTTCTAGTCTTGTTTGTAAAGAAGAAAGATGGTTCTATGCGCATATGTATTGACTATCAACAGTTGAACAAGGTTACAATGAAGAACAGATATCCATTGCCACACATTGATGACTTATTTGATCAGGTACAGGGTGCCAGAGTATTCTCAAAGATCGATTTGCGGTCAGGGTATCATCAGCTAAAGATTCAGGATCCAGATATTCTGAAGACTGCCTTTAGGACTCGGTATGGTCACGATGAGTTCCTTGTGATATCATTTGGGCTGACCAATGCCTCAGTAACGTTCATGCACCTGATGAATAGAGTATTCCATCCCTATCTTGATTTATTAGTCATTGTGTTTATTGACGACATCTTGGTTTACTCCCGCAGCCGGGAGGATAATGAGCAGCATTTGAGGATTGTGCTCCACACCTTGAGAGAAAAGAAGTTGTATGCAAAGTTTTCATTGTGTGAATTCTGGCTTGATTCGGTGGCATTTTTGGGTCATGTGGTATCGAGTGGGGGGATCAAGGTAGATCCGAAGAATATTGAAGTAGTGCAGAGTTGGCCCAAGCCATATTCAACTACTAAGATCCGGAGTTTTCTTGGTTTGGCCGGGTATTACCGTCGTTTCATAGAGCTACACCTATTACCAGATTGACCTAGAAGGGTGCTCCATTCAGATGGATTGAGGAGTGTGAGGAGAGCTTTTAAAAGCTCAAGACCGCTTTGACTACAACCTAGTGTTGGTGTTGCCTATGGGTTAAGGGTCTTACACTGCGCACTGTTATGCGTCATATATTGGCCTTGGCGCAGTGTTGATGCAAGACAGTAGGGTGATTGCCTACGTGTCTAGATAGCTGAAGGTTCATAAGAAGAATTATCCTGTCCACGGCCTGGAATTAGCATCTATTGTTCATGCCTTAAAGATTTGGCGGCACTATTTGTACGATGTCCCTTGTGAGGTCTATACCGACCACCAAAGTCTACAACATCTATTCAAACAGAAGGACCTTAACTTGCAGAAGTGGAGATGGTTAGAGTTGCTTAAGGACTATGAAATCACTATTTTATATCATCCTGGGAAGGCCAACGTGGTGGCCGATCCCTTGATTCGAAAGGCGGAGTGTTTGGGCAGTTTAACGTATCTACCGGCAGCAGAGAGGCCATTAACATTGGATGTTCAGGCCTTAGTCAACCAGTTTGTTAGATTGGATGTTTCGGAGCCGAGTCGAGTTCTGGCTTGCGTGGTTTCTCGGTCTTCTTTATATGATCGCATCAGAGAGCGCCAGTATGATGACCCCTATTTGCTTGTCCTTAAGGACACGGTACAACACAACGATGCCAAGGAGGTGTCTATCGAAGACGACAGTGTGTTGCAGATGCAGGGCCGATTATGTATGCCCAATGTGGATGGGTTACGTGAGTTTATTCTTCAGGAGGCCCACAGTTTGCGGTACTCCATTCATCCGGGTGTCGCTAAAATGTATTAGGATTTGGGGCAGCACTATTGGTGGAGGAGAATGAAGAATGACATAGTGAAGTATGTAGCTCGGTGCCTAAATGGTCAGCATGTGAAGTATGAGCATCAGAGGCCAAGTGGGTTGCTTTAGAGACTTGAGATCCCAGAGTAGAAATAGGATCAAGTTACCATGGATTTCTTTATCTCCCACAGACTAAGAAGAAATTTGATGCAGTATGGGTGATTGTGGATAGGTTTACCAAGTAGGCTCATTTCATTCTGGTGGTGACTACCTATTCTTCAAAGCAGCCGACTCAGGTCTATATTCGAGAGATTGTCCGACTTCATGGCGTATCGGTATCCATCATCTCTGACCAAGGTACGCAGTTTACGTCACGCTTTTGGAAAGCCGTACAGTATGAGTTAGGCACACAGGTTAAGCTGAGTACAACATTCCACCCCCAGACGGACGAACAGTCCGAGCGGACCATTCAGATATTGGAGGATATGTTTTGTGCCTGTGTTATGGAGTTCGGGGGTTCTTGGGGATCAGTTCTTGCCGCTTGTGGAGTTTTCTTACAACAACAACTACCAATCGAGTATTCAGATGGCTCCCTATATGGCCCTATATGGGAGACGGTGTAGTTCCCCAGTTTGCTGGTTTGAGCCGGGAGAGGCTAAGTTATTAGGTACGTATTTGGTTCAACATGCCTTGGAGAAGGTGAAATTGATCCAGGATCGGCTTTCATACAGCCCAATCTAGATAGAAAAGTTATGCAGATCAGAAGGTTCGTGATATTTCATTCATGGTTGGAGAGCGGGTCTTGCTCCGAGTTTCGCCCATGAAGGGTGTTATGAGGTTCGGGAAGAAGGGCAAGTTGAAACCTTAGGTATATCGGAGCTTTTGAGATTCTTGAAAGGATTGGTGAGGTGGCTTACAAGATTTTCTTGCCACCTAGTCTAGCTGCAGTTCATCCGGTATTCCATGTTTCTATGCTCCGGAAGTATCACGGTGATTCGTCCCATGTGTTAGATTTCAGCTCGGTCCAATTGGATAAGGATTTGTCTTATGTTGAGGAACCGGTGGCAATCTTGGACAGGCAGGTCCGAAAGTTGAGGTCAAAGAGACTTGCTTCAGTGAAGGTTCAGTGGAGGGATCAACCTATCGAGAAGGCGACTTGGGAGACCGAGCATGATATGCGTAGCCGTTATCCTCATCTTTTCATCACTTCAGATATGTCTCTATACTGGTTAGAGGATGAACGTTTATTTTAAGAGTGGGATGATGTAACGACTCGGCTGGTTGTTTTGAGTATTTTAGCCCTGTTCCCCAATTTATTGCCTCCTCTATGTTGTATTTTGGTAATGTGACTTGCCGGGGTATTTGGTTTTGGTTCGGATGAGTTTCAGAGATAAATGGGACACTTAGCCCCAAAGTTGGAAGTTTAAGCTGAACGAGTTGGCCGTAGTTTGACTTTTGTGTAGACGACTCCGGAATGGAGTTTTGACAGTTTCAATAGTTCTGTATGGTGATTTTGAACTTAGGAGCGTGTCCGGATATTGATTTGGAGGTCCGTAGGTCATTTCGGCTTAAATTGGCAAAAGTTGAAAAATTGAAGGTTTTCAGAAAATATTATTTATTTGGATTGGGCGTAGTTGAAAATAATTGAGAATATTCTTTGGAGTTTATATCTCAATTTTAAGGGTGTTTAGTGAAGATCTTAGAGTTGATTTTGGCTGGATTTCCGATTGAAATTCGAAGAAGAAGAAGAAGAAGAAGAAGAACACATGACATATAATATACATACAAAATTGCATTAAAATTATATTAAAGTTTGTATTATAGTTGTATGTAAATTGTATTTAAGTTGTATTCTGTTATAGTTATACTTTTTTTATTTGAATGTTATATGAAAGTTAAAAAGAGTTATATAATATATGAATTGTTGTATAAATTTTTTATTTAAGTTATAAATACTATCTTTTTATATAAAGTTGTAGATATGTATCAAAATTGTATTAAGAGGGGAAGTTTTGGTTGAAATTTTAGAGAGGAAGAAGAACACAACACATACAAAATATATACAAATCATATAGAAAATATATACAAAAGATATATTATATAAAATTTGTATGAAAATTATATTTAAGTTGTATGATGTTGTAGTTGTATTTAACTAAGTAAAAAGAGTTAATACCCTAAACTCTCCTAAACTATCACGTTTTTGTCAGTTTCATGCTTATACTATCCGGTGTCCCCAAAATCCCCTAAACTATATTCTCCTTCATATTAAAATACCCTCGTTATATTTCTGATAGTGTGTGTGTTAAACGCTCCAAATTATCAAAAATATTTGCCATGTGGCAATCCACGTGTGGGGTTAATTAATTTAATCTAAAAATTTACTTAATTAGTTATTTTAAATAAAAATCAAGTATTATCATAGGGATAAATATTTACCCAGTTAGAAAAAAAAAAGGGATAGGATAAAAAAGAATTCCGTCAATTCCTCTTTTCTCTTCTCTCTTCCGATGATGGATACTACACCTCTCAGTAGCGATTTGCTCCATTAAGCTTCGTTGTAACCTTGATTATCTCCCCCCCCCCCCCCCATAACCCTCGATTGCTTAGTCTTATTTTGTTTTGTTCAAGATTAAGGATTAAAAATTAGGGCTTGCTGAAAAATCTAGGGTTCATTGGAGTTCTGACTGAGTGAAGATTATTGGTAAAACTTCAAGTTGCTTTGAAGAAGATAGCTATGCACAAGTACTACTTCTTTAAAAACTAGCTTCTTTGTTGCAAAATTATTGTATAAATTTTCTGGGTAACTTCAAGTTAATTTTACCAAAAAATTAGATCTTTTTTGTGAGTTGTTGAATGAGTGTTTCTTCTTTCAAATAAATTCGGGTAATAAATGAAAGAAGAATAAAATGAGAAAGATAAAAAATAGATCCAGTAATAACAAGAGAGGGAGATTTCAGATGGAACCAGACGGAGAAATGAAGAAGAAAGGAGAAAAAATGGGGGGAAATGGTGAAAAAAAAGGAAGAAAGGTTTAATTAGTCGTTACATGCTGTCAGGTGGGGACCTTTTGATAGATTTTTCAGTAATCACGCGCGCAATAGCAAGTTATTACACACGAGTTGCCAAAAATATAACGAGGGTGTTTCAATATAAAGAAAAATATAGTTTTTTTTGGGGGGGGGGGGGGGGATAGCAAATGATTTTAGCAGGAAACTGACAAAAACGTGATAGTTTAAGGGGGGTTTAGGGTATTAACTCAAGTAAAAATGATATGTGAAAGTTGTAGATAAGTTATAAATAAGTTGTATACTACATAATTAGTTGTATAAAATTTATTTTTAGATTATATGTTATTGTAGATGTATCAAATTTATATCATGAGTTGCTTGACGGAGATGAAACAGGAGAAGGGTGATAGAGAAGATATGCAACTTCATAAGGTGTTTGGGAAGATGAGATGAAAGGGGTAATTTGCAAAGAAGATGAAATGGAGAAGATAGTTAAAGGATATAGTTGTAATTTATAGTGGTTTATTTTTCAACAAAAATAATGTCACATTTAAAAATTCGTCAAGAAAAAAGTGTGTCTTATGCACACTCTGGAAAGGTTGAGCGCGCAAGTTAATTTTCGTCCGTAAAAAATGTATAACAGAGATTTAGTTCATAGTTCATAGTTCATAGTTCAGGGGGTAACTTATGTATTTAGCCAAAAAAATTAAAAAAATACACGTCATTGTATATTGTATATATGCATGTGAGAATTAGTTGTTGAAACAAAAAGCCACGTATAAGCTAATTTACATTTTCACTTTGCTTTCACGCGACAAAATGGAGGTGAAACTGCTACACGACTTTTTGGATGCTAAACTATCGTTACTCTCGCTAGTGTGGTATTTGCAAGGGTTTAACGATGTTTGGTTATAATTATATATTTTTAGTGTATTTATTTACTTTATATTTTGGTGCTTTAATACTAAATTATATTATATTTGTGTTTAAATAAGTTTATTTTATGTGTAGGTACGTTGAAAACGAATTTGGGAGCAAAATAAAAATTTTATGTGTATTTTATATATTACAAGAGTGGTTCGTGATTATTTGATGACGGAAAATATTATTATGTATAATTGTGCAATGTTTGAAGACAAAACAAAAGAAGACAAAATGAAATAATGCAAGGGATTTTTTAAAAAGAAGAGAAAACGTTAATTTGAAGAGTTAAGCAGCAGAATTGAATTGAGGAAGCAGTCAGGCTACGCGAGGATATTTGCTCGCTAAAAGTTGGCGACGCACGGTGTAAGGCGAGCTGGAGACGCGCGGCAGAGCGGGCTAGGCGCGGTCAGTCGCGAGGTGACACGTGTCCGGATTTTAAGTCTATTTCGTCTTCTTTTTTGTTTTGGACTGGATTATTTCGTCTAGGCCTTTTCCCTGCACATATAAATAGTCATTAAACACTATTTTTTAGAGGAGACGGAGAGGGGACCGAGATTAGACCTGGGATTTTGACCTAAGGAGGCAAGAACATACTAGGAGCAAGGCGAAGAATTCTTCTATGAGTTTTTCACTTCCTTCTTCCTATTTCCATTATTGGTTATGAATTCTAGTATTGTAGTTTTGCATACTATTATGAATAGCTAATTTGTTATTTAGAGTTTTGATAGAACCTTTTGTAGGATAAATTCTTGTTATGTTTTTTTTATAATTGAGCCGTTAGATTTCTCTACTTGTTCAACTACGTTATTATTGTGGTTGGTTGAAGAGCTCTCAATCGATTGTGCCTATTTAGTGTGTATTACTCGGAAGAGAGTGCATATTTAGGTAGTTGCTGAACAGCATCACTGCTAACGTATATGAGGGATCAATACGGAGGGTTTAAAAGTGGGATTAGGAATAACGAAACCTTGGTGCGATCCGAGTGAGTCGTACGTAGTGCCAGCTTGCGTAATTCGGAAGAATATGTCTAGTAAATTATGGTAGTTACTCGGGAGAGAATTACGACACTCATAGCGCTCATGATCGGTAGAGAAAACTTAGGCGAAATTATGGAAGGCATAGCGAGAAGGATTCCGACAATTGGGAAAATCATAACTCTAGACCTCCTTAGTCTTATCTCAAATTTTATCCTTGTTAGTTGATAATTTACTGCTTTTATAATAGTTGTGAGCTAATGAGTTAGAAATAAATATTATAATCTCTATAATTAGGAAATTGTTTGGACTTGTATTTTTTAGCAATATGGAACAGTTGTAGCTAAGCCTTAGTTCTCTGTGGGATTCAACTCCGAACTTGTAAACCAGATTATATTTGCAACGACCGCTTAGTCCTTTTTATAAGGCATAGTTAGGCGTGATCAAATTTTGGCGCCGTTGTCGGGGAACTAACGGTGTGTAGTTGTAGATGTACATATTGCTAGGTTTCAAGTTTGAACTTTTCTTTTATTTTATTTTATTTTATTTTTATTTTATTTTATTTTACTTATTGATTTGAGAAACATGACATCTTGGAATTATGGAAGTTTAGGTATTGGTAATTTTACTTTTGATCCGTATACATATTGTGAAGGAAATCACCAGTGGCAAAATTTTCAAAATGTTCCTGAGAGCGAGTTATGTGCACCAACTCAATCTTATTTGTGGAATATGTGTAATGTGTGTTGTGTCAAAATGGTCACTTTCATGGCTGTGCTTATATTTCTTGTCCTCCTCCAACCCCTTACTATGATGGTTCTACTTTTTCTTGTAAAGTTAATAAGAACAAAGAACCTGGGGATGCGGACCTGAAGGAGATCAAGGATATGTTAAAGTGCCTTCTGGAATAAAATAATGAGAAACAACTGCAGATAGAAAGGCAAGAGGCAACTATTCGCAATTTGGAGGCTCAAGTGAGTCAAGTGGTTGAACCTTTTAATGCTCAGCAAGCCAATTTTGGGGATAGTAGCCAAGAAGAGCGTGAATTTGAGGTGCTAATTGAGGAGGTCAGAATAGAACATCAACAACCTAGCCAACTACAATTTGAGGATGTCGATGTTGAAGAAGTGAGACTAGAGTCAGCCAAGGACATTGAGGATATAAATTTTTTTGACTCTAGTATCATTGATGTTGAGGATGTTGAAAGTCCTGAAGTTTATGTGTTTGAGCGCAATGGTCCTCATTCCAAACATTTTTCTACATTAAAATTGGATGATGATATGGAGATAGAGTCATCCGAGCCGATTGAAGAGTCAAGGAATGAGGAACAAAGTGCCTACATTCTGAAATTTTTCTTGCCTCAAAGTCAGGATTACACACCTCATGTAAAGGCCAAGAAGTGCTGAATACTACATTGTTTCCTTGGGACAGTTAGACTCGTTCCACCACCCCAGGAGTATAATCATAAGCTTGAATCAAAACTTGGGGTCCAATTCATATGTTCGAAGTGGAGGCATAAAGTGATTCACGTCGTGCCGCGACGTTAACTCAAGCGCTTGCTGAGAGGCAACCCAGCATTACTTTTTTTATTTTTTATTTTTTATTTTTTTATTTTTTATTTTTTATTATTGTATTATTCTTGTAGTGTTATTTTTTATTTCTCAAGGTTCATGGGAAGCAAGGCCATTGGAAAAAAAAAAGCAACAGCAACCCAGATGGTTGGAACTAAGTGTGAGGTACCCGCACGAAGGACCAGGCCTAGGAGAAGTCTGAGTACCCCATGAGTTGCTAGTACTTCGGCCTTTGGCCTACGAGGGAGTTCCTTTTACCCTTTTATATTTATGGGTGTGCATTGGGGACAATGCACAATTTTAAGTGTGAGGTAAGGAGATTGTCTGGGTGACATTCTACACTATTTTAGTTGTGTTAGTTTAATTCATTAATTTTTTAAATTTTTTTGAAAAATAGAAAAGATTGGACTTTTCCTGACGATGAATCTCCTAGACAGTTTTCTTGAGGGATTAAAGTATAGCCAAAAAAATTGAAAAATAAAAAAATAATAATACAAAAGTATGTTTTTTTTTGTATTTTTTTAGGTAGTAATAATCCCTCGTGATTTTTCTTTGTGCATCGGTTCTTTTCCATGGGATGTAGTTTGAACCGAGTCATAGTTTTTATTTTTAGAGTAGAATAGGATTTAGGGAATAAAAGAAGGAAGATGAAATTCCTAAGCGCTTTTTGACTTGTTTGATAGTAGCATATTTAGGCTCTAGCATGTGTATTACCTTCCCTATAGTTTGAAATTGCTTATGATGCCTTATTGAGTCAGATAGCAGGTTTATTGACGCCTATGCCTCATATTCTTGACTTATGTTCACTTTGTGCTTAATGCTTAACATCTCGTGGCTCCGTAAATACTTGCAATTATTTGAGAATCAGAATGAAATCGTCCTTAGTGAGTCATGTGCCATGTGTGGTGAGAAATTTTATAGTCCGTGTCATTGCAGTAGAGTCTAGAACTTGCCCGGCATGTGAGTTGAAGCAAAATTTTAGGTTTTGCTCGATTTGAAAAATAATTTTAGGCTTTATTTGATTCTTTTGAACTTAATGCTTACCACGAATAAAAATTATTCCTAGTCAACTCTTTTGAGCCTATAGACTTTTATTTGGCAACCACATTACAAGCCTATACCCATTTGTTCTAAATTTTTATTATTTTGATCCTTTTACCTCTTAAAGCACTTTAATTCATGTGAAATGAGCGCTAGAAGAAGTACGGACTAAGTGTGGGGTGGCTTTCGAGTGGAACCAATGAAATAAAGAAGGGTGCACTTATTTTTTAAAGTAATACACCACTAGCGAAAACTGAAAAGGAAAAAACAAGAGTAGAAAAAAAAAAGAGAAGAAAAGAAGAAAAAATATAGATGAATAAATTATTGTCTTGTTCTTGCTAGTGGGATATAAAGTAAAGTAGTGCTTAAAGAAAGAAGGAATATTTTTAGGGTGTGATCTTGTTTGTGAAATTGAAGTGGATTGAAGAATTTGCGCTTAAAGTTATTATGTAATGTGTTAAAGTGCTTGGGAGGATGAACCACTAATCCAAAATATATTTTACCCTTCCCTTAGCCCACGTTACAATAATGAAAAAGTCCTAACTGATTTTAGATTGAGCAAGCCTACATTAGTGGAAGTTTACATAATGGGCAAGCCTATGGTACTTTGTGCATGCATGTGACTTCTTTGTGAGAATGAGGAATTTCTTTGATTTATCTGAGTCCTTAAAATATATTTGAGCATTTGATTCGAATGTGTGGATTCAACTTACTCATTTGTTCTTGTTGTAAGGGCACATGATTTCGTGAGGGATAGGTGACGTTATTAGACTTCTCTCTATGATGTTAGGTGTTCAAGCCATGAGTGCATTGTTGAGTCATTTTTTGAGGCTAGGATTGTTATGAGCATGCTGTCTTTGTTTGAATATTTTTGAAGTTTGGCATAAGAAAAGGGAAGTGTATGTGATTGCATATGCTAAAGTTGAATTGTTGCAATTAACCATAGTCATTGGTGTAGTGTGCCTCAATTGTGTAAAAACAAAGTGCTCAAGGATAGTGTGAATTGTTAGTTGACTCGAGGACGAGCAACGTTTAAGTGTGGGGTAATAATGTTTGGCTATAATTATATATTTTTAGTGCATTACTTACCTTATATTTTAGTGCTTTAATGCTAAACTATATTATATTTATGCTTAATTGACTTTAGTTTATGTGTAGGTACGTTGAAGATGAATTTGAGAGCAAAGTAGAGATTTTATGTGTATTTTATATACTACAAGAGTGGTTTGTGATTATTTGATGATGGAAAATATTATTATGTATAATCGTGCAATGTTTGAAGACAAAACAACAACAACAACAACAACAACCCAGTAAAATCCCATTAATGGGATCTGGGGAGGGTAGTGTGTACGCAGACCTTACCTCTACCCCGAAGGAGTAGAGAGGTTGTTTCCGAAAGACCCTCGGCTCCAAAAAACAAAAAGACAAAAGGATAAAAATGAGACAATATTAGTATCACAACAGCAATCATAGGAAAAATAGGAACACCATGAAATCCAGAAGAAAGATGCAAAGCAGAGGGAGACAATATTAGTATCACCACAACAATCATAAGAAAAATAAGAACACCATGAAATCTAGAAGAAAGATGCAAAACAAAAGCGATAGCTAGTAAATAGGACATGCACTGAAAAGCGAAATAGTAAGACACAACATTGCCACTAGCTATCTTAGACAAAAACCCTACATGGCTAGTCCCACAATGGTACGAAGTAAGGCACGACTCAACTATCTCCTAACCTACAACCCTAATACTCGACCTCCACATCTTCCTATCAAGTGTCATATCCTCGGAAATCTGGAGCCTCGCCATATCCTGCCTGATCACCTCTCCCCAATACTTCTTAGGCCGCCATCTACCTCTTCTCGTACCCTCCACAACCAGCCGCTCACACCTCCATACCAGAGCATGTGGGCTTCTCCTCTGAACATGTCCGAACCATCTAAGTCTCGCTTCCCGCATCTTGTCATCAATAGGAGCCACGTGCACCTTCTCCCGAATATCATCATTCATAATCTTATCTATCCTAGTGTGCCCGCACATCCACCGCAACATTCTCATTTCTGCTACTTTAATCTTCTGGATATGTGAGTTCTTAACGGGCCAACACTCAGCCCCATACATCATGGTTGGTCTAACCACCGCTTTATAGAACTTACCTTTGAGTATCGGTGGCACTCTCTTGTCATACAGGGACTCCAGATTCTAACCTCCACTTCATCCATCCTACCCCAATACGGTGTGTAACATCCTCGTCGATCTCCCCTCCCCCCTGGATAACCGAACCAAGGTACTTGAAGTTGCCTCTACTCGGGATGACCTGCGAATCAAGCCTCACATCCACACCCACTTCCCCTGGCTCAGCGCTGAACTTTCACTCCAGGTATTCCGTCTTCATCCTGCTCAGCTTGAAACCCTTAGACTCAAGAGCCTGTCTCCAAACCTCCAGCCTCTCGTTAACACTGGCTCGCGATGTGAGACAAAATGAAAAAATGCAAAAGATTTTTAAAAAAGAAGAGAAAACGTTAATTTGAAGAGTTAGGCAGCAGAATTGAATTGAGGAAGTAGTCAGGCTACGCGAGGATATTTGCTCGCTAAAAAGTTGGCGACGCACGGTGTAAGGCGAGCTGGAGGCACGCGGCAGAGCAGGCTAGGCGCGGTCTGTCGCAAGGTGACGCATGGTCCGGGTTTCAAGCCTATTTCATCTGCTTTTTGGTTTTGGACTAGGTTATTTCGTCTAGGCCTTTTCCCTACACATATAAATAGTCATTAAACACTATTTTTTAGAGGAGACGGAGAGGGGACCGAGATTAGACATGGGATTTTGACCTAAGGAGGCAAGAACACACTAGGAAAAAGGCGGAAAATTCTTCTACGAGTTTTTCACTTCCTTCTTCCTATTTCCATTATTGGTTATGAATTCTAGTGTTGTAGTTTTACATACTATTATGAATAGCTAATTTATTATCTAGAGTTTTGATAGAACCTTTTGTAGGATAAATTCTTGTTATGTTTTTATATAATTGAGCCGTTGGATTTCTCTACTTGTTCAACTACGTTATTATTGTGGTTGGTTGAAGAGCTCTCAATCGATTGTGCCTATTTAGTGTGTATTACTCAGAAGAGAGTGCATATTTAGGTAGTTTTTGAATAACATCACTCCTAACGTATATGAGGGATCAATACGGAGGGTTTAAAGGTGGGATTAGGAATAACAAAATCTTGGTGCGATCCGAGTGAGCCGTACTTAGTGCCAGCTAACGTAATTCGGAAAAATATGTCTAGTACATTGTGGTAGTTACTTGGGAGAGAATTACGACACTCATAGAGCTCATGATCGGTAGAGAAAATTTAGGTAAAATTATAGAAGGCATAGCGGGAAGGATTCTGACAATTGGGAAAATCATAACTCTAGACCTCCTTATTCTTGTATCAAATTTCATCCTTGTTATTTAATAATTTTACTGCTTTATAATAGTTATTCGTTAATTAGTTAGAAATAAATATTATAATCTCTATAATTAGGAAATTATTTGGACTTGTGTTTCTTAGTAATATTGAACAGTTGTAGCTAAGCATTAGTTCTCTGTGGGATTCGACTCCGGACTTGTAAACCGGATTATATTTACAACGACCGCTTAGTCCTTTTTATAAGGCATAGTTGGGCGTGATCACTTAACTTTGGCCATGCTTTCTGCTAGACGCGATCAGATTTATTGCAGTTGTAACCTGATAAGTTTCAGTCAACACATTTAAATTAGTCTGTGAGATTGCTATATCAAAGGTTTCTGTACAAGTTGATGAATCTCAAAGAATATTACCCCAATCTAATTTCGTGTTCTGGAACACATGATTTCGCTTGTCCACTGAAACTTCCCTCTTCTTTTCTAATGTCAATTGCTCCATAACCCTGAGAAAAGAAAAAAACTTTAATTTCTGGTGCACTCATATGAGGTAGATATCTCTGTTTTCTGAGTTTATAACAGAAATATGTACCTTCTTATGAAGTTGTCTATTTTCATGTTGGACGAGAGTGACCTTCTTAGACAGTTCTATATTTTCATGATGAATAAGAGCTCTCTGCAGGATATTAATTAGAGGTGGTAGGTAATTAGAACAAGGGCAAATCAGCTTCTAATTAGAATCAAATTTATGTACTGTGATTAAAAACCTTTTGATTTAATTCTTCTATCTCATCAGTTAGCATTTTTTCCTGCAAAAACGTGAAAGCTTGTGAAATATTAAACATTGATGTCATTAGTTAAATTATATGTTATGCCATATAAAAATTGGATAAGGAAGAGATTTTCTTGCCTTTCTAGTGCGGATATTGTTCAATCTCATTTCCAGTTGGTTTTCCAGAGTGTGGAGATCGCCGATTCTCATGCCTGAAAGTTCTTCACCCTTAAGTCTCCTGCAATATTTTACTTTGATAGTTGTTGACATTCTATAACTTTGCTAATAACCAAAGACATCAGCATAATACGTGTCATATTAGTCTTGCTTTTGTTTTACTAGTAAGTAATTAATTGGATATATATTTTTCATTCTTAAACGTGATTAGGATAAGATCATGCATCCTCAGTCCAGATTTAGATCAAGCATAAGCGTGGAAATTTATAGTATTAAACAAAGACAGAGGTCCCAAATTATTTTCTGAATGTGATGATCTTGATATATGTGGACATTTTGACAATTACAAACTGCCTTATATTTTCAAATGAATCTCACCAAATCCTTGTCAATAATTACAAAATCTTTGTATTGAAGTTCAATCTCTGGTAGATAGCTGTATCTTTTCTATTTCCTTTTAGGTATCCTTTTTGTTTTGGTCGATTGATTCAACATCAACGTAACAGCTGTTCAAGTAGAGCACACCAACTTCATCAGTAAGAGAGGACCTTTCACACTAAAATACACCTCTACTTTGGAGTGTTTTTTACATTTGTTACTACAATCAATGTTGATATATATGAGGAATAGCCAGAATGTCATGATATAATCACTACAAATGCTTATAAGAATTCATTTTGTAGTGTATATATATTCCCTTCAAATAATTTTTAGCTAATGTGCATCTACATTAGAATACCTTCACTAGACATTGCGTATTTGTACAAAATATATATATGCATCGGCTAGGCGAAGGGGATATTATGCATGCTCTTGGAAAAAGTAATATGTGAACCTGTAGTTCTCTTGCAGATCGTCCATTTGCTGTCTCAGCCTTTTTGCCTCTGTCCGCCACAACTGGCAGTTAAGAAACATGGCCGTTTTAATGATGTTAAAAAGGAAACCAGCAATAATATTGTTGAGTGAAGCATTGCTTGGTCTTTGAAACATTTTTTTTTTTCTATTACAGTTTTTTGGTTGGTTAGAAGGACTTCATTTACATTTACCAGATATCTTTCGCAAGATACATATCCCTTCTAGGCATTTTCACATACCCAAGAGGAAAATCAGATGCTGCACCGCAACAGCAGATCAATATTTTGGAAGATCTCAAAGTGTATTCACTTTTTGGTTCTCAACATACAAGGTAGTGGTCACTACCAAAGCCCCCGACACCACAATGCGGCTTTAATTAAAACGCAAAAGGCATATTCTAACTCAGAAACCTTGTTGTTTCTGCCAATGGTTTTATTTTTACAGAGGGTCCGATGCAATTGAAATTTAGATTGAATTGAGCTAACTAAGTTCTGTTTAGACGATTATTAATGTTAGTGAAGTCGTGGATCTATAAGGAGTAAAATGAGTAGAAGATTACCTTGGCCTCTGAAAAGGGTGTCAACAATTGATGATGTTCCTTCTCTTCATTATATCTGTCAAATATTGATTTCATGCTGATAAGGAAAAGCTAAGATATTAGTCAATTGGAAGGTCTACATTGCCAAGATATTAAAGGTGGAAATTATGCTATTTGGTGATGAGGAGATTATAGCATGCGAACGTGTGATTACACACATGAGCAAATCAAGGAGCTTTGCCTCCTCTAATCCTATAGGAAGAATGAGAGTAACCGTTCTTTTACTACAGTTTTCACTGATCGACGAAGAACTTATACATGGGATTTTTGCTAGTCTAAAACTGAAAGAAAAGTGATCAAAAGATATAAAACAACCAAGATATTCCTACATGAGTTCATGCTATTAACTTGTAATGTTGCAACCAAAAAACAAACAACATCTGTTTTGTATTTTTCCTTCCTCTTAACCAACAAAAGATGAAAAATTGTAGTGCTGGAAAACAAGCGGAGGAAATATTCTTCTTCAAGTCTCTCAGTTTACCTTAAATAAAAATGTCTATATATAGTGCCTTGATATTTATAAATTTTTTTCGAACTTGTACCTAGACCAGCAGGGTGGATCGAGGTATGAACTTATTGTGCTCAAGCACCCATTAACACCAACTTGACTCTAGTAGTTATATAGAAAACAGTAAGAGAACTAAAATAGAATAGTCAATACCCAGTAAATAAAAAGATCCCTTGGTGCTTTGGATCAAGGGCGAAAGTTAACGCTTGAGGAGTTTGGAGGAGCATAAGTACGATTCTTAAGCAAAGCATTCGCTACTTTTCCACAACACATTGACTTTCTCTTCTTTCCCTAATTCCATATCTAGTCTTATTCTTTCAATTGTTGATGTTTTCTTTGTGTTCTCTTCTTTTTTATGTTTCCTTTTTCATTTATTTGTCTCATTGTGGCACATAAAAACGAAAAAGTAAGAACTAAGAATTGATTGAAGCTAGAGAAATTGAAAAAGAAAAGAATGTGCCTCTCTTAATATTTTTTGTGGTTTTTGTGGCTCAAAAGAAAAACGTTTCGGGTACTATAAAAATGGAAAACAGAAAAGCGAAAAGCTTTTGCAATTATAAGAAATGATGCTATTATATATCGTTTTCAATAAGTAGCACAATTGTGACTTGACTAGAATTTTTTTAATAATGATATTATTATTAGTAGTTCATTGTGACTTGTATCTAGAAGTCTTTTTTCATAATGATAATATATTAACCGTAGATTTGTCATTAATTATTTTTACTGTCGCAAATAGTTGTGCACTTATACTATGCAATTGGTAGCACTTTACGTTCTACGTTATTTAACTCTAGAGTTCTCCCTTTCTCAAATACATGTACGTACAAAACTATCATTGTTACATCAATTTCTTAAAACATGAACCAAGTAAATTCATGTGCTAATTTGGATGAATCTAATTTTATTATTCCGCATCTTCCTTTAAAATAATTGATTCATTACAATAGGCATTTTGGGAAACATCAATCTTTAATGGCTGGCTAAAGATATCCATAACTTATTCTTGTGACTTTACCACCTTGAGTTCAAATTCTTTCTTGGATCTTCCTCGCTACCTTGTTCACAACCAATTTCATGAGAATCAAATGTTTCATATTTCCTCTTTTAACAAGCATTTGCTTGCAAAGCTTGTCTGGCTGATTCTTATTTCGGTTTTTCATGGACTCGCAAAAGTTTGGACAAGTTTATCAATGGTCGTGATCTCCAAATCCATGAACTCTTCTATTGTGACAACAATGCTAAATCATGAATCACGGATCGTTGAAGTTTTGCAGCTATAGAATCATCCATCAATTCTTCTTCGTCTCTCTCATCATCATTTGTCATTGTCATTATTACCTTTTTTCTGTCTTCATATATAGAAAGTATTGTTCTTGAATATCTCATCACCAAATCTATGATGAATGAGATTGAGGTTAACCATCTTTCTCATGGAAGTGACATTATTTGCTACCTATCTATTCAAGATTCTTCCTCATACATCTACTCCATATAGGTAACTGCTTTATCAGGATTATAAACGTCGGTGGGCTCCTTATCCTCAAATCTTTCAAAAGCTACTTAATTGCTATCTCGGTACGTAGTTCTACTACCTAAAAATATAATGTCTTCAGCTTCGTGCTTCCCCATCCCATCATCTAGCTAATCTCATTCACATTCGTTTTATTCTGAAGATCATTCATTTTCGAATCTTCGTCCGCATGTTTCTCAAGACAATTAACTTTGATGCCAAAAGTTAAAAATTTTGGAAACGAAGAGGATTCTCAATCATGGTTTCTCTTCAAAATGTACTCTTCTTACTTCTCTCAACTTTCCTTAAAGAAAATGTCTATATATAGTACCTTGATATTTATAAACTTTCTTCGAACTTGTACCTAGACCAGCAGGGGTGGATCTAGATATGAATTTATTGTGCTCAAGCACCCATCAACCCCAACTTGAGCTCTGGTAGTTATATAGAAAATAGTAAGAGAACTAAAATAGAATAGTCAATACCCAAATAAAAAGATCCATTGGTGATTTGGATCAAGGTCGAAAATAATTAACTCTTGAGGTGTTTGGAGGTGCATGAGTACGATTCTTAAGCAAAGCATTTTGTCACGTACTTAGTGTTGAACTAAGCACACATGTGGCACTTGACAACTTGTTCACGATCTAGAAGAGTTGATGGATGAAGGGGTCATTGCAAAACTTTTACTCCATTCGTTTCAATTTAGATGAGTTAGTTTGACTTGCCAAAAAATTTAAGAAAAAAAAGAACACTTTTGAAACATGCGGTCCTAAAAGCTTAAGGGACAAAAGTTTTGTTGGGTTATAGTATTTGTCTGGCTATAAAAGCTATAAAATAAAAAATTTAAAGTTGAATTGTTTCCAAATATAAAAATATATCATTTTTTTTTTAAAGAGACTAATAAGAATGCATACATGATACTATACATGTATTTGGAAAAAAAAGGTGCACGTTAGAACAGTGTTGATAAGTAAATAGGTACCAATGGTCATTTTATTAAAGCCAAGTTGAGAAAATAAGTAAAAACACTTTCCTTCACTTCTCATCATGAGAATTTGATGATTTAAAGATGCTTCTAATAAAGTCTCCCCAAAATTTCCAACACTTTCATATTGATTCTCATACTAGCAGGCTAGCAGATCTTATCTTCTCAAGGCATGTCACCGATACAAAATTTCAAGAAATATAACCTATTCCAACAAAGGTAAGCCCTATGGTAAAAACCTCCTCATCCTAATTCATACATCATTTATATTCGTCTAGTACCCTGCAGGCGGAAGGACCAATTAGAAAGCTTTGTTAACTGCTGCTTAATTAAGATTGACGGGTATTATTTTCACCTAGCTCCAAGGATAATGAGTTAAATTAATTAATTAATTTAATTCTCCAAATTATTGTTAGTATATAATTACTTCTGTTCTAACTGAGCATATAATGTCTCAGCATTAAAGAACATGTTATTTATTTCCGCGATAGAAAACTTAATTAAGACGTAGTAGAGTAGACTAAGTTTCAAATCAGTCCTGCAAATATTTTGTATGGTTAATTTCGAATGAAATTTCTTTAATAAGAACCTGGAGTTTGAGTATTCATAGAGCCGACCAGTACTGGAAAAGATGGTTACTCCAACTTCAGCGTCGCAAAGGATGGCTAGTTCCTTGGCTTTCTTAATTAATCCGCTTTTCCGTTTTGAGAAGGTCACCTGCCTACTGGCCGGATTGTCAATTCTTCTGATCGCGATCTTTCCTCTTGCCATAATTTAACCCTTCACTGCTACAACGTAGAGCTTTACAGCTTCCAGCTTCTGCACACGAACCAAACTAAATTGGCTTTCAATGTCAATTGATAATTGAATTTATTGGTTAAATGGAAAAATTGCATATTTACGAGAAAATGATGAGAGGCGTGCTTACTGTTTGAGATGCTTAATTGGTTAGAAATTTATGGTCAGCGCGAGCAATACAAGGATGAAAAAACCGCTTGTTTTGATGAAACCCTATAATTCAAAAGTGGTTTATGAGTACGTGCGAGATGGGGTCATGGATAAACTAAAATACAGACAATAGAGTTGCTTAACAGCCAGACACTATCATATAGTATAGTAATATACTCTACTAATCGTACCTTTTCTCCATAACAACGCACATGAACCTAACACGCCTAAATTTTTTGGATCTTAGCGTACGTCGATTTAATTATTAAACGTTTTTAGGATAGTCTTGTAATTACAAGGAGACATACCATGTGATTACATTTCAGTCTAAGGAAATTTTATTATTTTTACTAAGCAAATGCAGCCTTTGGGGTTGGGAACAAGCTAAGCAACCATCTATATTAATAACCAATATGTCTTATCACTAAGACAAAATGGTTATTGATATAGAAGTTTACTTATTCCTACCAGAGGATGCTTTTCTCTGTCCAATATGTAAGCATGTATAGTTGGAGGACATGAACCATTACCTCCACTTTTCATGTTTTGGAAAGGGGTTTCCTCATTCCATGAGAAAAGCATAGGTATTTCAGCTCTGTACGGAATCAAAAGGTTGCCATTTTTGACTCGAGAAACAGAAATTAGGTGGAAAAATATTTTGAAAACAATTCTATATATAGCGCATATAATAGTTGCGCTATACCTGTTTACCCGAAAAATAGATAGAGTTGAATTTATACATAGTTCCGAGGATATGTGGCGTAACTTAACACAAAATGCAAGGATAAATAAAAAGTGTAAATATAGATTGGGGAGAATGCTAAAATAGATAAGGTTATCAGGAACAATGAATCTCAGGATTCAACAAATAGAATCAATCTAAGAGATCTGAAAGAACGGTGTTTTTCTGTAGAAGAATATAGCCATTTTATTACAATGTAAGCCTTGGAAAAACTTGTTCTACAGAAATAGTAACCAAGCCCTTTTATAGTGGAGGGATTTGGCTCTAAACATAATAAAATAAACATTCAGTGGGAGACCCATGATAAATCAGCTTTTCCATAATTTCTGCCAAGATTCTCTCTAGTGGGATTGCAACGGCTTTTGTCTGTGAGCTCGATCTTGCTTAGAACCCTCGATTTTGGTTTGAGCTTGATTTCGGCTCGAACTCATGATCTTGGTTCGGGCCCGATCCTGGCTCGAGCCCTCGAATTGATTCGAGGTCAATGTCGGTTGGTCTCTGGATTGTCAGCATGGTAGATTTTGATTCGAGCTTGGTAATGATATCGAACTTAACACGGATCGGCCTCCCTAGGTTCGAGGATAGTTTGCTCCACCTACGGGATCTCACTTTGATAAATCATCGTTTGAACTCGATCGGACGTGCTAAGGCCGAAACCTATTTCGACCATATACAGATAGTCCCCTCGTTTCTCAGAAAGAATGTGGCGAGAAATGATATGATTTTTTTTAACAGCTCGATCGGATTATATCTTGTCGTTTCCATCGGGTTCGACCATGACGCATCTGGTAGTTGTCCCATCGATTTAGTCTTTCAAGGCATTTAACGTATGTCAGACGGTGGTCGGCCACTGTTGATATTGAACCGCCATCGCTTGGACCTATAAATAACCCTTTCTTTTATCTTTTACCATTTTTACATCTTCTATCTTCCAAATTTCCCAAGTTCTTCTTCGTACTCTCCATCTTACCAGTAAATTTGTGATTTCTTTCCGCAAAAATCCCTCTTCAATTCTACCAGATCTTTGTCCCTTTCTTCTACTCCCCACCTTTGAATTCTAAAATGGCGAAAACATCGCAAACCATTCCTCAGAAAGAGAAAGCTTCATCTTCACAGTGTGCCGCTGATGAGACACCGGCAGATCCACGGCCTGAAGAGTGTATTCCCGGGGCGTGTTTCCTTACTTCAGATTTTAAGGTCGATAAAGGTTCATCGGTCCCTGGCCGGTGTGAGCCTGTATCGAGGTACATGTGTTCGATAACGAAAAGCACCTCGAATAGCTAAAGAGAGATTGCAATTGGGGTGAGAAAGAAATAATAATTCCTACGCCCGATGAAGATATCACTTCTTACGTGAAAGGGTTTTTGAATGTGTATACTTACCCTTTCACTTTGGGTCCCTTTGATTCGGTTATTATTGACTTCTGTCGACAATACCAAGTAACCCTAGGCCAGGTCCATCCTTCTTTGTGGGGGATCGTTATCCCGATCCGATATTTTGTGAGCAAGATCGGGGGGGTGTCGTTCACCCTCGATCATCTTATCCGATTGTACCATCCTCAACTTTTTCGAGGGGGTTAATAAAACTCCAGCATCGGGCTACCAAGGCTCTGTTCTCGAGTATTGACGAGGACAGGGACCGAGGTTGGATGGGCAAATTCGTTCGAGTAAGGACTTCGGACTTGATCCCGACTGAAAAGATGCCCTTTCCCGAGGAGTGGAATATGAAACGTAAGTGTGATCTTGCTGTTACTTCTATTTTCTTCTTTCATTTATTCTTTCATCGACACTCCCCTTCTTCTTGATGTAGCGGTTCCCTGGATGCCCGGAGCAATCCCTGATCTCAAGAACTGGGTACGAGCCCTAGTTTCGACCTCCACATATGCCGAGCGCTCATGGCATGATTTGTCAAAGGGTCGGTGGGAGGCCAAAAATCACGGTAAACCCATTTCTCGAATTCTTTGATGATCCGAACGAGACGGTTTTCAAAATATTTTATATGCAGGTTTGGGTAAAGACACGGTTTTGATGCCATTGCCCAATGAAGAGGGAATTTTGGTCTCTGTTCCAAAGCCGGTAAAGGAAAATAAAAGGAAGAGAGCCTCGGTTCCCGAATATCCAAAACCGAAGAAGAGGACGGCTCGTAAGCCGAACAAGAATGGCATTCCTTTGATCGTGGAATTCGTTCTGCTTCTAAGGGATGAAGATGAAGATGAAGAAGAAGAGAATGATGAATGCGCTCTGGCAGTCCGAACGAAGAGAACCACCGATGCCTCATCGCCGGCTGGATCGATGATGCTCTATGAGGTTCCGCCTCGAACTGAAGATATACCGGAGAAAGATTCAGGTAGAGTCCCCGAACTATCGGATATCGAAGACGCATCTCATCGGAGTCAACCGGCAGGGGATATGATCGAAGAGCCCCTTGAACCCCTTCGAACCGAGGGGAACGCTCAAGGCGAGCCATTTGGGCCAGCAACAGTCGAGGATTCGCCTACCTTTCCCGCTTTTTCCGCAGGGGTGATTCTGAAAGCTCAAGCTCTGGGAGCCCTCGATCTAGACAGGCCTCACGATGAAGAATATCCCTTTCGTGACCTGTTTACCGGCATTGAGGACGTTGTCGGTGCTAGTAATGAATCAGATCTTTTTCACGGATTGCGGCAGGCTTTGAATATGGTGAGCTTTTAAAACTATTTTGTCGGTACTATCTTCATGTTCGTTTTTCATTAACTTCACTTCTTGTTTCTTTATAGGCATCGGTAGTTCATCGAGAACAATGTTCTCGGTCCCATAATGAGCTGCATCGATACGCGGCCGACCTACAACGGGATACTGACGAGAGGAACTCCATTGGACTTTCCTTAGGGCAGAGAGAGGAGGAAATAAAAGACCTCCGTGCTGAGCTGGCTAAGGCCTATCAAGATCAGACCGATTTGTCTGAGCAGGTAATGATGCTTTTGAAAGCCTATGGGCTTGATACCGGAACGATAGCTAACATTTTGGTCTCACAGCTGCAACAAAAAATTGAGATGATCGGGAAGCTTCGTGAGGAGGTCGACGTGATAAGAACGGAGTCTTTGCGGTAGAAAGAAGGTATGAACCGCTTTGCTGCCAAAAAATAGACTGCTAGAGCCCAGTTATCATCGTCCGAAACCCAACTTCAGAAGATGAAGGAAAAAGGCCTGGTTCAAGTAAGGAGAATTGAGGAGCTTGAGGCTCGGTTGGCCTATGTTCTTGCCAAGGCCGAATCCGATGCCGAAAAGGCAAAGGCCGATGCAGATACGCTCGTAGCCGTCTACCGGGCCGATGCTAAAGCTGCCCAAGTCCAGGCAAGAGAGGCAGCCGAGTCCGCCGATATTCGAGCGCATTGGGCCGCCGAACTTTCTAAGTGCCGATCCAGAAGGGAAACTCTCGAGGAGATCCATGCCCGTGGCTTCGATCTCGCTAAAGAGATAAAAAGGGCCAAAAAACTCGAAGCTGATGCTGAAGCTCTGGTTTCATATGGCGATGATGATGACGATGAGAGCAAGAGAAGATCCAAAAATGGGGGGGAGCCTGATAAAGAAGAGACCGCTCCTGGTCGAGAAGTTTAGTTCTTAGTTTTTACGTTGTAATCTCCCATGCAGATAAATTTGTATATAGACATATTTCCCTTTTTGCCGACTCGCTTTTGTTTTCGTTTCCCATTTGGCGAGGACTTTATTCACGCCTTATGAATGTTTTCACAATGATTTAAACAATTTAATCAAGTTTGGACTTAGTAGCTTCTGTAACCGAGCGAGCGCTTACTCAAAACTTGGGCAATGTAGCCCTTTAGGCTTATTAGTTGTCAAGGATTCGATCTTGAAGAAATATAGCCCGTAGGCACAATGGTCGAGTGAGTGTTAGCTCGAACTCTAAGTAATGTATCCCTTAGGCTTAATGGTCGAGTGAGTGTTTGCTCGAACTCGAAATAAAAGTAGCCTGTAGGCTTAGTCGAGTGAATGATTCTAACTCGAAGTAATGTAGCCCGTAGGCTTAATGGTCGAGTGAATGTTTGCTCGAACTCAAAATAAAAATAGCCCGTAGGCTTAGTCGAGTGAATGATTCGAACTCAAAATAAAAATAGCCCGTAGGCTTAGTCGAGTGAATGATTCGAACTCGAAATAAAAATAGCCCGTAGGCTTAGTCGAGTGAATGATTCGAACTCAAAGTAATGTAGCCTGTAGGCTTAATGGTCGAGTGAGTGTTTGCTCGAACTCGAAATTAAAATAGCCCGTAGGTTTAGTCGAGTGAATGATTTGAACTCGAAATAATGTAGCCCGTAGGCTTAATGGTCGAGTGAGTATTTGCTCGAACTCAAAATAAAAATAGCTCGTAGGCTTAGTCGAGGGAATGATTCGAACTCGAAATAAAAATAGCCCGTAGGCTTAGTCGAATGAATGATTTGAACTCGAAGTAATGTAGCTCGTAGGCTTAATGGTCGAGTGAGTGTTTGCTCGAACTCGAAAATAAAAATAGCTCGTAGGCTTAGTCGAGTGAATGATTCGAACTTGAAGTAATGTAGCCCGTAGGCTTAATGGTCGAGTGAGTGTTTGCTCGAACTCAAAATAAAAATAGCCCGTAGGCTTAGTCGTCGAGTTTATCTTATTGCATAATAAATCTCAAAATAGAGGAATTTTCCTTGGATATAAGACGCCGATAAAGAAGAGAACTTTCTTCGCACGTTATTACATGCCTAGGTTCGGGCCAATCTATATGAGCATGGTTCGCTTCGACCATTTGGCTCTTACAATTTTTCCTATCGGAACCCTGTTGTTGTGAAATAACTTTCTTGCGAGACCTCGGATATTGTTGTAAATGCTGCACAATCAATGGTTGCCTCATTAAAAACCTTACCGAAAAACCCATTTGGGATAAAATCGGTCTAAGGGAAAAAAGTGCAACACGTTCTTTCAAACGAGAGAGCCATCTTAGCCCTTGTTCGGATTTCTGCAGGGGTCAGTTTTGAGATATAAACGAAAATGGAAAGGTTGTACTTTAGCAATAGTACCGTTTTAGATGTGATACATTCCAACTGCTTGATAGCTGTTTGCCGTTTATAATGCCGAGCCTGTACGATCCCTTTCCGATGTTCTCGAGCACCTGATATGGTCCTTCCCAATTCGGTCCTAGTTTTCCTTCGTTCGGATTTCGGGTATTAATGATAATTTTTCTTAACACTAAGTCCCCAGGCTTGAAATGGCGGAGCTTCGTTCTTCGGTTATAATATCTTTCGATTCGCTGCTTTTGGGCGGCCAATTGGACGAGAGCATCTTCTCGTCTTTCGTCCGATAGTTCGAGGCTAGTATTTATTGCCTCATTATTTGATTCTTCCATCGCGAATCGAAATCTGACACTGGGTTCACCAACTTTGACTGGTATCAATGCTTCGGACCCATATACTAAGGAGAATGGGGTCGCCCCCGTACTGGATTTTGACGTCGTCCGATATGCCCAAAGGACTTCGGGTAGTATTTCTCTCCATTTCCCTTTAGCGTCGTTCAACGTCTTCTTTAAGTTTTAAATGACAGTTTTGTTCGTTGATTCGGCCTGTCCATTCCCACTGGGGTGGTATGGCATCGATAGTATCCTTCTTATCTTATGGTCTTCGAGGAATCTCGTTACTTTGCTGCCAACGAATTATTTTCCGTTGTCACACACTATTTTGGTAGGTATCCCGAATCGGCATATGATATGATCCCAAATAAAGTCTATAACTTCTTTCTCTCTTATTTTTTCGAACACTTGCGCTTCAACCCATTTAGAAAAATAGTCAGTCATAAATAAAATGAATTTGGTTTTACCTGGGATCGATGGTAGAGGGTCGACGATATCCATTCCCCATTTCATGAACGGCCATGGGGATAGGACTCAGTGGAGTTGCTCTCCGGGTTGGTGGATCATCAGCACAAACCTTTGACATTTGTCACACTTACGAACAAATTCCTTTGCATCTTTGCCCATATTGATCCAATAATACCCTGCTCTGATTATTTTTCGAACTAATGTATCGGCTCCAGAGTGATTCCCGCAAGTACCCTCGTGCACTTCCCGTAGGATATAATCGGTATCTCCCGGACCCAAGCATACTGCCAATGGTCCATCGAACGTTCTTTGGTACAGCGTTCCGTCCGAAGCCAACGTGAATCGAGCAACTTTAGTCCGTAGGGTTCTGGAATCTTTAGGGTCCGATGGGAGTTTTCCATTCTTCAAGTATTCAATATACTTATTTCTCCAATCCCAGGTTAAGCTTGTAGAATTTATTTCGGCGTGACCTTCTTCGATTACCGATATCGAAAGTTGAACAACATTCCCCGAGCCCGAGTTATCTACCTCGACCGACGACCCCAAATTCGCAAGTGCATCGGCCTCATTATTCTGTTCCCGTGGTACATGCTGTAAAGTCCATTGTTTGAAATAGTGCAAAGTGACAAGCAGTTTATCTAAATACCTTTGCATTCTACCTTCTCGAATTTCGAAGGTTTTGTTTACTTGACTCACCACCAGCAAGGAGTCGTAATTGGCTTCAATGACTTCTGCTCTCAAGTTTCTAGCTAGCTCGAGACCTGCAATCATGGCTTCATACTCGGCCTCGTTGTTAGTCAACCTGATAGTTTTAATAGATTGCCTAATAGTGCTACCCGTGGGCGGTTTCAAAACTATGCCCAGCCCGGACCCTTTTACGTTCGAAGCCCCGTGCGTAAAAAGGATCCATACCCCCGATGATGTACCTGATTTCAACAGTTCTTTTTCGACTTCGGGTACGAGGATTGGCGTGAAATCGGCAACGAAGTCTACTAACATTTGAGACTTGATGGCCGTTCGGGGTTGATATTCGATATCGTACCCACTGAGTTCGACGGCCCATTTGGCCAGTCGGCCTGATAACTCGGGTTTGTGCAAAATATTACGAAGCGGGTAAGTGGTTAACATATATATAGGATGACATTGAAAGTACGGCCTTAACTTTTGAGGCGCTTACCAGTGCAAGTGCCAATTTTTCTAGGAGCGGATATCTAGTTTCCGCTTCTCCTAAGGTTTGACTTGTATAATAAATGGGGAATTGCGTACCTTGATCCTCTCGAACTAGGACACCGGTTACGGCAACTTCCGATACTGCCAAGTACAAACAAAGTTTTTCGTCTGTTTTTGGAGTGTGGAGTAGTGGTGGGCTTGATAGATATCACTTCAGTTCCTCTAATGCTTGTTGGCACTCCAGGGTCCAAGCAAAATCGTTCTTCTTTTTGAGTAGAGAGAAGAATTTGTGACTTCGGTCAGATGATCTTGAGATGAACCGGCTTAAGGTTGCAATCCGACCCGTTAGCCTTTGTACGACCTTCACGCTGTTCACAACAACGATGTCTTTGATGGCCTTGATTTTATCGGGGTTAATCTCTATTCCCCGATGTGACACCATGAAGCTGAGGAACTTGCCCGAACCGACCCCGAAAGCACATTTCTCGGGGTTGAGCTTCATGTTGTATTTCCTTAAAATCTCGAACGTTTCCTGCAAATGAGTCAAATGGTCCTCTGCGCACGGGGACTTAACTAACATGTCATCAATATAAACTTCCATTGATTTTCCTATTTTTTCTTCAAACATTTTATTTACTAGGCGTTGGTAAGTAGCCCCTGCATTTTTTAGCCCGAAGGGAATCACATTATAACAATACGTTCCATATTTGGTGACAAATAAAGTCTTTTCCTGGTCCTCCGGGTTCATCTGGATTTTATTATACCCACAATAGGCATCAAGAAAAGTGAGGATCTCGTGGCCGGCCGTGGCATCGATCATGCGATCGATGTTGGGCATCGAAAAGGAATCTTTGGGGCACGCTTTGTTCAAATCCTTATAGTCCACACACATTCTAAGTTTGTTCCCTTTTTTAGGGACTACAACTACGTTGGCTAGCCATTCGGGATATTTCACCTCCCGAATGGACCCTACTTTGAGAAGCTTGGTTACCTCGCCTTTTATGAACGCGTGCTTTCTCTCGGACTGGGGTCTTCTATTTTGCTTCACCGGTCTGAACCTGGGATCCAAACTTAGCCGATGCATCGTTATGTCCGGTGGTATCCCTGTTATATCTAAATGGGACCAGGAAAAACAATCGATGTTATCGATAAGAAATTGAACGAGTTTCTTCCTGAGTTCGGGGCTCAACCCCGTTCCCAAGTATACCTTTTGCTCGGGCCAGTGTTCGATTAATATGACTTGCTCTAGTTACTCGATTGTTGATTTGGTGGTGTCAGAGTCATCGGGCATCACGAAAGATCGAGGGACCCTTTGATCATCATCCTCTTCGATCTTCTGGTTGTCTGGCTGGGTCGAAGCCGATGTCTATGATTGCTATTTGGTGCCCCGTTCTCCTTCCGGGCCCAATCCTTTTATCGGCGAAAGTGAGGACATTGGTTTAGCTTCGTCGATGACGAACATTTCCTTTGCGGTTGGCTCTTCTCCATACACTGTTTTGACACCTCCCGTTGTCGAGAATTTGAGGGCCTGGTGTCGGGTCGAAGGTACAACTCTCATGTTGTGGATCCATGGCCTTCCGAACAGGGCGTTATATCTCATATCGCCTTCGATCACATGAAACTTTATTTCCTGGATAGTTTCGGTCACCTTTATTGGTAGGATTATCTCACCCTTGGTGGTTTCGCATGCCATATTGAACCCGTTTAGGACTAGAGTTGCGGGTACGATCTGACCCTGTAGGCCGAGCTGCTCTACTACCTTCAATCGGATGATGTTGGCCGAGCTACCTGGATCGATTAACACACGCTTAATTTTAGTTTTATTCATGAGTACGGATATTACCAGTGCGTCGTTATGAGGTTGGATGACCCCCTCTACATCTTCATCGTCAAAGGACAAAGTCCCCATAAATTCATAATCTTGAGTCCGAGATCGTTTTTCCCTCACCGTCGATGTTTTAGTGCGTTTAAGTACTGGTCCCTGAGGGGTATCGATGCCTCCGATGATCATGTGGATGACGTGCTGCGGTTCTTCTTACTCGTTTTGCTTGCTGAAACCCCTGCTTTTAAAATGGTTCTTCGCCCTATCACTTAGAAATTCCCGAAGGTGCCCTTTGTTAAACAAGCGAGCTATTTCCTCCCTTAATTGCTTACAATCTTCCGTTCTGTGGCCATGGGTACCATGATATTCGCACGTTTGATTGGGATTTCTTTGGGCAGGATCGGTCTGCATAGGTCGAGGCCATTTAGAGTCTTTGATGCGTCCGATGGCTGACACGAGAGCGGATGCACCAACGCTGAAGTTATATTCTGATAATCGAGGTGCTTCTGTAGGATCGACATATTTATCGAAGCCGCTCTTACTCATAAGCCCCCGAGAATTTTGTCCTCGATCGATCCTTCGACTATTCCGAACTGCATTGCGTGCTGAACCGTTATTCACCCGATCTGCGACATACGGTCGATATCGGTCTCTATTCGACCTTTGTTCTCTGTCGATCCTCTTTTGGTTTTTAGTAACTATCCTGTTCTGATGAACGGGTCCGTACGGAGCTGCCAACTGATCATCCTCGACCCTAATTTTTGATTGGTATCGGTTATGTACATCTATCTGCCTACGTTATCGCCGGATACTCGATCAAATTTTGTTTCAGCCGATGTGATGCTGTCGAACTTAACTCGTTCAACCCTTGGGTGAAAGCTTGTACCGCTCAATCGTCTGTCACCGGGGGTAATTCCATGCGTTCCATTTGAAATCAGGATACAAATTCCCTCAGCAGTTCATCATCCCTTTTCTTTACTTTGAAGAGGTCTGATTTTCTTGTTGCAACCTTTATGGCACCAGCATGTGCCTTTACGAACGAATTTGCTAACATGACAAAAGAATCGATGGAATTCGGTGGTAAATTGTGGTACCAGATCATCGCTCCCTTCGAGAGGGTCTCCCCGAACTTTTTCAATAACACGGATTCGATTTCATCATCTTCCAAATCGTTGCCTTTTATGGCACATGTGTAAGAGGTGACATGTTCGTTAGGATCGTTTGTACCGTTGTATTTGGGAATTTCGGGCATACGGAATTTTTTGGGGATTGGCTTCGGTGCCTCACTCGACGGAAAAGGCTTTTGTATGAATTTTTTCGAATCAAGCCCCCTTATCATTGGTGGAGCCCCCGGGATTTGATCGACCCTGGCATTGTATGTTTCCACCCTCTTGTCATTAGCTTCGACTCATTTTGTGAGTTTCTCGAGTAATTTAGTAATTCTGGGAGTAGTCCCCGATTCCTGCTCGTTAGATTTCACTATGGCGGGCTCTGTTCTGGGGGTGACTTCCCGAAGTGGATTGGAATCCGGCCTGCTTTGTGCGCGATTTTGGCTCTGTAGCTGAGCTATCGCTACTTGTTGGGCTTGTAGCATCTCAAAGATCATACGTAAGCTGGCCTCCATTTCTCCCGTGTTTTGGGTATCTCGGGCTACAGATCGAGTACCGCCCTGAATGCTTCTTTCCGGTTCGGAGCGCTAATTTACCTCCAAAGCTATTTGTGAATTGACATCCAGCGGTATCTTGGCTCGAATTTCGGGTACTTCGATTTGAGCCTCGGTGCCATTGTTAAGTAGCCTTCCAGCTCCAGGTGCCAAGTTGTTGGTTTCATCTTGAAGGCCGGCTTCGTAATCGATTGGTGAAGCCATTTGATTGGTGGTTATTCACAGCTGATCCAAAATTCAAGATGTTTTTGGAAATGAGTGCAAGGCACAATGGCGTGTTTTTTTAGATTTGTATCAAACAACCACTGTTATCCTCAGCCCCACAGTGGGCACCAAACTGTTTACCCGAAATATGGATAGAGTTGAATTTATACGTAGTTCCGAGAATATGTGGCGTAACTTAACACAAAATGCAAGGATAAATAAAAAGTGTAAATATAGATTGGGGAGAATGCTAAAATAGATAAGGCTATCAGGAACAATGAATCTCAAGATTCAACAAATAGAATCAATCTAAGAGATCTGAAAGAACGGTGCTTTTCTGTAGAAGAATATAGCCCTTTTATTACAATGTAAGCCTTGGAAAAACTTGTTCTACAGAAATAGTAACCAAGCCCTTTTATAGTGGAGGAATTTTGCTCTAAGCATAATAAAATAAACATTCAGTGGGAGACCCATGATAAATCAGCTTTTTCATAATTTCTGCCAAGATTCTCTCTAGTGGGATTGCAACGGCTTTTGTCTGTGAGCTCGATCTTGCTTAGAACCCTCGATTTTGGTTTGAGCTTGATTTCGGCTCGAACTCATGATCTTATTTCGAGCCCGATCCTGGCTCGAGCCCTCGAATTGATTCGAGGTCAATGTCGGTTGGTCTTTGGATTGTTAGCATGGTAGATTTTGATTCGAGCTTGGTAATGATATCGAACTTGACACAGATCGGCCTCCCCAAGTTCGAGGATAGTTTGCTCCACCTACGGGATCTCACTTTGATAAATCATCGTTTGAACTCGATCGGACGTGCTAAGGCCGAAACTTATTTCGACCGTATACAATACCTTTTTTTTAAACCCCTCCCAAATTAGGAGGATTGATAGTGTTTCCACACTTCCCCTCTAGTGTGACTCGAAATCAGGATCTAACGGTCGTGGATAGATGTATTTTTTACCAACTTGCGCTATACCTTAATGGGGCCGTTAAAGTATAGTGCATGTAATACATACGCAATATTTATTATTTTGAAACACTAAGCATAGCGCATATATTACATGCATTATACCTGAACATGAAAATTCGGTCAGGTATAGCGCATGTAATACATGCGCTATACTTATATAACTAATACCTCCCTTCTCTTCCTGACAGAACACTCTATCTTTGGTCCCTCCCCCTCCTCCCCCCCCCCCCCCCCAATTTTTTTAAAAACAATTTCATTGGAGCCCACTTTTGATCCCCGAAATCTCTTGTTGTTATTATATTATTGATAAAAGACACGATTCAAGGCTGCCTCGCAGAGTTGAACACGATTTGTGCTCGATTTGGTTGTAAAAGCGGCTTATTTTCTCCGGTAAAAAACATCCAAAATAGGTATTTCGAAACACTCTTTTAATATAAGTTGTATATATACATTTGTGTAATTAGTTCGTCGTTATCTATTCCATGTTTGTGTGTGTTATGTTATTATTTTTTAGCCGAATTTATGTTATGTGTAGCAAATGTTTTTGAAAATTATTTATTATGCCATTGTTTTAAAGTTGTTGAATATTTTATGTTAGTTGTTGAATATTTTTATAATTGTAAAACAATAAATATGCGCCTTTAGTGTCCATTAGTGTGCTTTAGTGTTGTCCTCTAGTGTAGAACAATAAATATGTTATATTTTATGTTAATTGTTGAGTATTTTTACAATTGTAGAATAATAAATTTGTTCCTTTAGTGTTCTTTAGTGTCATTTGGTGTAGAACAATAAATATGCGCCATCATTAAATTAGTCGATTAGAGTAATTAATTACGGATCATAAACTAATTAATTAATAATCGTATAGTAAAAGTATTATTTGATAAAAATCAATTAAAACACGATAAGTTAAATAAATTAAATATTTAATATTTTTTAGCTGAATAATAAAATAATTAGTTGTCAGTATAAAAGAGACCCTGTCTGGTTTTTGCCTTAAAAGATAATGAATTAACATATAAATTGTTACGAAATAAATAAATATTTAATAATACTTTATATAAAATAATTAATAAAAATACTTAAAATTATCTCGATAAGTTAAACAAATTAAATATTTATTATTCTTTTAATGACGAATAAAAATGAGAAAAAGTTGTCAGTACAAATAAGACTTTGTCGAATTTGAGTTGTAAAATTCTAAAAACTAACATATAAATAAATACTTTATATCAAAATAATTAATAATATAAAAATTAATGAATTAAATAATAATATAAAAATATCACAAGATATTTCGAGACCTTAAACGAGTACAGAGAATAATATTTTAATTATTATTATTTAATTTATTGACATCATTATGGATCGCCCGACTGTTTATCCTGAACCTGTTTCTCGTGAGCTACTTACGCTCCAGGCGAGCCATAGGTCTTCACATATCTGGGATGAAGAGTTGCTTAGCCAGAATATCCACCCGAGACGCATTGATGACTTTTGGGAGTTTGTTGAGGTCGGCCGGTTGCCGTTCGATTAGCCCTTGATCACGACTCTAATTGAGCGTTGGAGGCCTGAGACACATACATTTCATTTGCCTATCGACGAGGCTACCATCACGCTACAGGATGTGAAGGTATTATTTGTGTTTCTCGTTGACAGTCTCGTTGTCCACTACCCGCATGCGGTTAGGGAGTATAGGAGGCATGGCTATCTAGAGATGTTAGAGAGGCTCACTGGATTCCTGCCTGCTGAGCAGACTACAATTAGTGGCGTTAGTTGATTACATCTATCACCTCTTAAGAAGCACCTGGAGGTGCTTCACCAGCAGATCACGGATGATACACCAGTGAAGGCTATTGAGCGGCAGTCAAGGCTGTTGATTTTGATGATATTTGGTGGAATTCATTTCCTAAACACTTCGAAGAACCTTCTGAGCCTATGTTTCTTGCCTCATCTGGAGCGCTTAGATGACTTACCCATGTACAGTAGGGGTGGTGTCATTCTAGCGTACTTTTATAGGTAGTTGTGTAGTGCGTCAATGGATAGCATATCAGTTCTTTTCATGATTATCATAGATATAGTACAAAATACTCAATTTTACGTCCACAATCAATATTAGGTTGGGGCTTGGGAGAGATTCTTGCAGATGCAATCGCCTTCTCGACCTCTAGCTCTAGATGCACCACCTCTGCCACTTCTACCATGTGCTAGGAGGTGGGTAGATAGGAGAGGCCGTTCCTGCGACGTCAAGGCTTGACATCATCTCCCTCTTTACAAAGATATGCTGGATCTACTGGATGCTGCTCCTATAAATATTTGACTAAGTATATTTGTTAATGCTTAATTTGTCTTGCGTTTACTTACTATACTTGCGTTTAATAAATAGTTCATATGGAGCCCAAATAGCGACGAGCTCATCGCTAGTTTGCCAGACTATTGCTCATGAGGTCGAGTTGTGTGGCTATCTAAAGTCCCATTTATATGTATCGATATAGTCGAGCATCATCTGTTCGGGAGAGTCTTGCGACAGTTAGGTCGGTAACAACAAATACCTGCTCATCCCAGTTAGCATGCCACATATTACAAGTAGGATAAACACAGTAGAGTTTACCAGGCATACTTGGCCTAGTTAGAGGCCCAGATAGAGGACTGGGATTAGATATAGTTTAGGACTCTGCCAGACCCTCCCCATGACGGTGTTGGCTGTTAGCATGAGTACATTGCTTGGTATCGTCATGTTACTCGCACTCTCATAGGTAATCCCGATCATCGGGAGGGTCGTCGGTACATTCCATACGTCAGGAGGTACGAGGCACTGGTATGTTATTTGACATACCTACGTATAATTTTAGAATTTCTTATCTTCTTTAATTAATATATTACATAATATACAGGCTATTGACTTACACCGTTTTCACCAGATGGATTTGGCGAGCGACATTATTGCACCATTGCGGACGTCAGGTTTCTGTGCTTGCTACTGCAACATTGGTAGTTGCACGAGCGGATGCACGATTAGGTTTTGATACAACGTATGTGCCGCTTGAGGATTACCATCATGGGCCAGGCGTGCCCCCAACACGTAGTAGATGTACCGGGCATGTCTAGAGAGGAAGGTGTGGCCCGCGTGGTCCGGGTGGTCGGCGCGAACGGGGTGGCCAACAAGGGGGCACTGAGGCACACGTGGAGGATACTGGTGAGGATTTGTCGGGTGAGTTTGGTGAGGCAAACGATGTTGGTGATGATATTCCTACATTCAGATTGTTGTTACCGAGGACTTCACAGTTTACCCTGACGGCTCCATTACTGATCGCGGGCACCACATTATGTCATTTGATTGGGATGAGTAGTATCATGTTGGTCTAATTTCATACCGTATTGATGTACGAATGTCTTCAAGATCCCTTGTGAGGGCATCCACATCCGGCATACATGGAAAGTGATTAAGGTAGGAAATCTCCCTTGAATGAAAGGACACATGCGACTCATACACTGTTCGTTTAATGGTAGGTGGAGTCTGCATATATGGAGCATGCTCAGTTGTGGTATCATGCTCCCTCGTCAAATTGAGTTGCTCATTCTCACTCTCATCTGTGAAGTGTGGTTCCTCATCGTTGCTCTCATCAGGGAATAGTGTATCATCTCCAGACTCATGGTCGTTATTTTCATAATCACTATCAACTTCCTCACTTTGTGCATCTGCCATATCCTAATTCAATATATCATCATCGCCATGTGAGTTAGGACAGGACTTTCATGTTGCTCGTTTTCACTGCACAACCAATAAAATAATGAGTATTTCAGAGTCATCCCAACATAATACATTAAATTTATCTCTTAGCGTACAATTCATAATTTATAGATAGCCCATGATGCACATTATCGAGTTGTTGATGACTCATGGATGGACCAGCATGATCCACACCTCCAAAATTAGGTATATTCCAACTTTTGGTTGATTCATAACTTGTAAAATTCATATCTGGCCGGTAACGCCTATGAAATATATAAGAGTTAGTATAAATATGATACATAAAATGAACAATTATACTACAACAAGGAAAATTGAAATTTGCCACTCAGCATGTAAATTATGTAACTTGGCGACCTTCCATGATGCTGCATTGGGGAGAAATTATGTTCTCGCTCCTCATTATCCTGTGAAAATAAGTTTAGATCTGGCCAGAATCTTTCATACGGAACCTGTTCGGATAAAATAATTCCAAAAACATCACCAGATGGTTGAGTGTTATCCATATTTTGCGGAACATCAATATTGTTGATGTCTTTAGACTTGACATACATTTTCAGCATTGTTAACACAAGAACATCCACGTGTTCATCTGGAGTCCTCAAAAAATCTTGCAGAGTTTCATCATCTTCGATGTTAAACTCAGCATAACAAGCAACTCTTGTGGAGTAAGCGGATATGAATATCTTCCGGTTACCTTAAGATTAACCGAACGTTTATTCACACTCATTCTTTTATAAATCAAATATACCAATCTGTCGTACTCCAATGTGAGTGGAAACTTAACAATACTCTATGGATAACAACTATAGTGTACCGAGTTATTCTCCACCACAACCTTACTACCCCAATATAAAGCAACCCTAATTTTTCGCTCATCAGACATTGTAGCAAAATTCAAAAAGAAAAGGTATATATTGATGAATATGAAGTGATACAAAGGATGCTAAATTATTTTTCAGAATGATTTTTTGAAGAACGGATGTTCATCCTTAATTAAGCAACTATTCAATGCGAGGAGATGGCAATTGCCAAGCATAACGCATGTATTACATGCGTTGTACATGTATCGCATATAATACATGCACTATAATTAACAATTATTATGGGTCAGCAAATATCAGCAGAATACATGCGCTATACCTTAACGGGGTAACTGGCCGTTAAGGTATAGTGTATTTAAAACATGCACTATAAATAGAATTGTACTCAAGACCTTTTCCACCTATTTCTATCTCTTGAGTCCAAAAAGACAACCTTTTGGTTCCGGACTCATTAACCTTATTTAGATCATATTCAGAGCACCTAAAGTTAAAGGTTGGAAAGGATATCCTATGTGAAGAAATATATGAAAAGAATAAGTTTTGAATGTTTAGCTTCCTGCTTTCATAATTCACGTACAGATTAATTGCACGAGATACTTATATATTTTGCATAAAGGATACTTGAATAGTTTAATTTAGTCTATCTCGATCTCCTAATAATACAATTACATATGAACTCATATACATCATACTACACACACGGCTTAAAGCTAGAGTTTTGCAGCTGTTTTAGAATGCGTCTCCAGGTGGTAAAGTCTAACACTACGTAGTCCACGATAATGGTTGAAAGTTCGTTCGAATTCACAAAAATATGGCCATGTATTTCCCATGCAAAATGGTGTCGAAGTGAAGTATGCATTGTCTGTGAGAGTATTAGAATTCTATGTAATAAAGTCATTCTTTAGTTTAGTTATATAGTAGTATTACATGATATATATAATCAAATCTCTCTGTAACAGTTTCGTTTGTTCTAGATATTTTGACTTTTATAGTGAATGACTGTTATATACTTATAACAGCATTTGCCATTTAAAAATATTATTTGGTTGTTCTAGACAAAAACTATCTAAATTAATGTGTTTTTTTTTAGATTTTACATATAAAAGATAAGAAAATTATCTTTGTTTGACAAAATGCTATCTTTCTAAAGGAATAGATTGATGTTTATACCATATATGGCATGAATTATTCTAATCAAGAAATCAAAATTCCATACACAAATACTTTAATACCTATAAGAAATATTGAGTCCAATAAAAGATTTAAACTCGAGTGAGTTGTCACTACTCAAAATCACCTAGTCGTGATGGCACCTAACCCGAACATGCTAGGTAAGACAAACATAGAATAATATAACTCAAATGAAAGATTATTATTAACAAGAAATAAAACTAGGTGAATTCCATACAATATCCCAAGGATTAGTAGTACAAGTCATGAGCCACAAAAAATTAAGATTTACAAGCTGGTACAAAGAATGAATACAATATATGTTCGAACATACATAAACAGAAGTTCAATCCTGAACTACCAAGAACAAGTGGAAGCAATATCTGGAATGCAAGTACATCTTCAATGTCAGCCTCCAACATCCACAGAAGCTCGGTTCAAAGATCTGCACACAAGGTGCAAAAGTGTAGTATGAGTACAATCGACACCATGTACTTAGTAAATATCCTGAATAATCTCGGTGAAGTAGCGACAAGGTCTCAGGTCAGTGATACTCACTTTACGTAACTTGTACAACTCAATGACATATCTATGTACCCAACAACAATATCAAATTGAAGCAAGAAATACAGATACAACCAAACATGGCACATAGAGAGTGTGCGCAAGTCTCTTAACAATTCAGCATATAAAGAAGATATACATTTGTTAATAAATAACACATCAACAATTGCATATAGAGAAGATATGCACGGTGCTATTCCAATCTAACAACTCATCATATAGAGAAAATATGCATCTAACATCACTAAATCATCAAAGCTTGTGCATAGAGAAGATATGCGTAACATGTCAAAAATCCTTTCAGAGATGCATATATAGAAGATATGCATGAAATATCAAGTCAATCCTTCTACAGTTACATAAAGAAAAGATGTGCATAAAATACCAAGTAATCCTTTAACAGTTGCATAGAGAGAAGATATGCATGATTAGAAAAGTCATGTTGTATAAATTGACATATAGAGAAAATATGTACTTGATTCATTTATTAAATCCTATGGTATATAAAGAAGATATGCTTATAAGACATGTATACATTCTAGGACTATAATATAAAGATTACACGCAGTAAAATAATCATGTATACACCCAAGGAGTTTGCATATAGAGAAGATACACAAAATCCAATCACTCACCAGTTTTCATAATCCGCGTGTACATCATCAAGGAGAAACATGAGAGGACGACCCTAGAGGGATGGATACTTATCCACACGCTGTACGGACAACTCACGTGCTAATAATCCGGTCTATCACATAGAAGCATATACAAGAATACATATATACCATCAACGAATATCAAATCATGTATCCATGTACTGATAAATAACATGCTAAGGTGTATACTTGTGCGAAGTGTTCAATTATAACTTAGATTAGGTGGATACGCCACACAATAGCAAATATTATGCTCGATCAGGGAATCAACTCCTACACAATGATCTATAGCATGATTCACTAATTTCACATAGTCATACAAACATATAAAGCATGATAGCAAGAGGAAAAGTATCCAAATCAAGGCATAGTACAACCTAAAGACTACTGAGGTCATGAATCATACATAGCACCTATATATATGCTCTTCGCATCTCACACATTTCAATCAGACAAATACAGTTATATCATAAGGGTTATTCTCTCAATAAGATTAGGCAAGATGCTTACCTTAACCGGGTTAGTCCAAAGCTCCAAAATTGCATTTCATGAGAAATCACCTCTAACCGGCTCAAATCTAGCCAAACATCGACCAAGGAAGTCCACTAATGCCATAGGAAACGATCCCAATCCATAAATTTTCGATCATTGAAGAAATTTTCGAAAGTCAACCCGAGTCTGCGTGCCTGAAATTCGAAACCAATACAAAATCTAATGACCCATAACCTGCCGAGTCAAAATATATGATTAGATTCCAAAACTGATTCCAAATCGGTACTCAAATCTTCTAATTACAGTCTCTTAAAGTATAGACAAAATTCCCAATTTTTCTTTCAAAATTGTTTTAGGTGAAGAAATCTATGAGTAATAAATATATATAAAAAATCCAAGTGAAAAATCACTTACGTCCAAGGTAGTAGTGAAATTGCTCTTCAAAATCTCCTCTACTCAAAATCTAGGGCTCAAAAAATATGAAACAATGGGTAAAATTCTGAAATAACATATTAAATAAGTCTGCCCGGGTGTACCCTTCCTGAATGCAGAAAACTATTTCGCGTTCGCGAAGAACAAACCTGTCTCTAACCAAAAACCTCCTTCGCGTATGCAAAGCCCAGCTCACGAACGCGATGACCAGCACGCCCAACACATCGCGAATGAGTAGCACCCTGCGACCGCGACGCACACAATTCCCAGCTCCCACTCGCCCTACGCCAACGCAGTCCAACACATGCGAAGGCGAAGGCCTTCATGCACAGGCCTTCCACGAACGCGATCCTTCATTGCAAACACAATTCACAAATCCCTCCAGCTCACCTACCTCTTCACGAACGTGATACCTGTCCCGTGAATGCGATGCATTACCTGAGACCAGCAAACCAACAATACAAACATCATCTAAAATGGTCTGAAATCACCCCAAAAGTCACCTGAGCCCCTCGGGACCCCAACCAATCATACCAATAAGTTCAAATATATTAACTAAACTTATCCAAAAGCTCGGAACATCATAAATGAGATCAAACCAAGAAACGAAGATCAAGATCATTCTCTTAACGTTCAAACCTTCAAACGTAGCTGAATGCATCCAAATCACAATTAAACATTCCAGTTCATAACCAAACTTTGTACACAAGTTCTAATCAACCAAACGAACCTACATAAGGTCTCAAAACCACAATAGGGGTCTGATAGCACCAAAGTCAACTCCCGGTCAAACTTACAAACTTTCTAAATCTTCAATTGCCAACTTCCGACAAATAGAGCCAAAAACTTCTAGGAACATCCAAATTCAAATCCAAACATACGCCAAGTCCAAAATCACAATACGAACCTATTAAAACTATCAAATCCCAATTCTGTAGTCATTTACCCAAAAGTCAAACATTGCTCAACCCTTCCAACTTAAAGCTTCCAAATTGATAATCACTCTATTAATTCAATTCTGAACCACTCGAAAATCAAAACCACTCCTGCATGCAAGAAATAATACACCATAAGAAGCCGCTTGAAGTCTCAAATAAAGGAACGAGATTCTAGTACTCAAAACAATTGGTCGGGTCGTTACATTCTTCCCCACTTAAACATATGTGCGTCCTTGAACGTGCCAATAATCATTCCAAAGTCATTAAATCACTGTAGAAACTCATCGTACATATACCCATGGGTGATCCCACATCACCACAATCCTTATAAGTCCATTAGCACAATCCCAACAGAAGCTTCTTTCTTTAACCTTAGCCCATAGACCTTAGTACCAATTTTTAGCATCCGAAATTAATTGTAAGATCCGATTCTCGCACATAAATACCATACAAGTCTCAACAAGCTGCATCAAGCCACAACCATATTTCCAAGATACAACCACACGATTTACCAAATAACTCATGTACCTAAAGTGACCTTTACAGACCGCAGTATCTTTTTATTACCAAATCCAGTATCGATAACATCCTTATATCGAATAAGACCTTGTCCTAAACCTTCGCAACAATGCTAATGATGAACGAAATACGTATGGGCTCATAACCACCCATCCTATCAACAAGTGGTGGAGCCCTCTCGCCCAACAAGAACCATAACCAAATTCTAAGCAGACTAATGACGTTATCCTTCCAAACATACCTTATCCTAATTCGATTGTACTAATTCCCAGTCCAATAACCTCATCTCATCAAGTACAAGATGCTTGACTAACAGGCCATGCCAAATGCCACCTAGAGTTACGTACGATGCAATCCACATCCCACAAGCAACAACTCGAATATAACAAAATACGGAAGGAGAACCAAATAAGAGAACCATTCAACAAGTTCAACAGATACAACCACCAAGGCACGATGCTATGATCATATTCCACAAGGGAGAAAAAAAACACACGTATTAAGCACAAAGGATCATATCCTAACATAGCTCCACTGTGGAACGTAACCAGAATTAATACACCAATGCACGTGGTACCCATCGAACCATGATGTTCACAATCAACAGGCTCATGTGTATCAACAGCAAGCACACGAAGTGCGTGACCATAACCATGGAGGAACAGATAAAACAATATACCACAGACATGAAAAGCATTAATAAGGTGAAATAAGCAACTCGACACCCTAAAATCCATCTTGCTCAAATCTTGCCACAAAGTCTGAACATAACCACATCATGCGTGTGAATAGTCAAAAAATCTCACGACCCATTGTATCATAAGAGAGCAACACATGAAATAAATTAGGGCACGTATAACATCCATTCCACCCGATGGCACAACCACAGTAATTGATGCGCAAGAATGAGCAGCCCTGATCTGCTGTAGAATATACATTCTCATTAGGCCTACTAATGGGCCCCCAAATAAATTCAGTTCATCCCAAAATAGGTAAATAACCTTTCAAAAGTCCATATTAACATATCCATAACACATACCATCAATTTTCTAACTCATAGTATTTCTTCACAATTCACAACCAAGGAATAGATTACCTCTGAGAACATCACGTCTCTAAACTTTAAGAATACAAGAATCTCCATATTCAATCCCAACTCCACCACTCAAATGATGGAAACATCACTCTTACACAATCACCTTATGGGAAATACTCCCATAAGTCATCCGTGCCACGTAGCAAAAACTTAATATTAGCAGTCAATAATTAGGCGTTTACCATAATACTAGTCAAGCATCCGCAAGTAAAAATACAATGCATATTCTACAGTATACACCCTTCTCAGCCCATACCAAATAATGACATCATTATCTTAAACATCTGAAATCATCCATGTTGTCTAGAACTCATGACTTTCCCTTTGAAACTAAATTGTAACCTTGTACATGCTAATCTCAATCCCACATAGTGCACCGCATCTATCATGCTATTACATGAAAATACGATAATCCCTTTATCAGCTCTAGATTACAAGTAGGATAGATACCCCATCAACCATAAACCTTCACTTCGATCAATCCTGGAGAACATCGCAACCGCAACAAACCTCAAACACCAATAGAAGACATCAACCTCAAGCTATGGTCACGTCTATTATGAACTCTTCAGAACTCATTTTCACATAACCAAACCATCAAACTGAATCCCTCTAATTCAACCAAGTCACGCAAATTGCCATACCCAAAAGTAGTGCCACAAAACACCTGTAAAACCTCACGATACCAAGAAACCAATCATTTTTATTACTATGCTAATCTAAACCAGCGCCAAGCTGGCCTTTATTCTCCCGATTCCTCCTGTATTACCTTCAAAATAACACTTCTCTTTCCCAGTACACTACAGTGCCCAATCAAAGCTCAGCCCAAGAGACCCCAACATGAAACCACGTCATCCAAAGGTGCATAAACCGTTGTATTCCCTCTTAAGCACCCAATAGTACTGCAAACTGAGATGCCCACTCTGAAAAGACCTTCTATATCTGAAGCCGTTTCTTTCCTCTCCTTAATACTTAAATGTAGAATCAATGATGATATAGAAATACCGCAAGTTTCGGCACCCTCCAATACAAGTCTCAGATCTTGGCCATAAACAAATCTGAGAACCCCCAAACATCACTTATGAATCGTGAAACCATTAGTACCTTCTTGAGAGTCATTTACCTTCCTCTAATCTCCCACGAACAGCCGATATGCACCAAATGACTTATGCTTCACAATCCTACAAATACTTCCAAAAGCAACCCTAACTTTATGAGACCAAGTGAATCCCTTATCCTTTCACCCTGCTTTCACAAAGAATATCAAATCCGAATCATTCCAGGATCTTCATATATTCATACATATGGTACATCATGCATTCAGAAATTTCCTTGCCCGCATTATCCTCGAAGTCAGCCTCTTCAAGTCATAATTAATCCACTAGTATAGTCCAAAACTAATAAAATAACTGACCATGCAATCTGATCTTGATAGTAGACTCCTCCACTTGGCTCAAAGTCATATAACATAACATCCGATAACCCACAATACTCCTCTTTCATAACTGCCATGATCTTGTACTGTTATCCAGCTGAATTCTTTACAAGCTAATGTAGCACTAGTCATAAAATGCTCCAAATCATCTGCCTCGTGCATACTCATCATTGTGACAGTCGCTCAAACTTTCTCAAGCAGTCCAAACTCTGGTTGTAGCACCTACATCCTACTGGATAGAAAGTAAACTCTTCGTATAAACATCATAAGGATCACAAGACCTTAGACCTTCTCGTAAGAGATAATCCACTTGCTTAGCCTCAATCTGACATCTCTTTATGAACATATCATGGTCACATCGACTTATGCAATCACTTAATATTCCTGAGTCTATACTCGTCAACAAGATATAAGAATCTACTTCATTCCATAAATGAGGAACTAAAAGATCCATTGACACACCAATAACCCGAGACTATACAACACATCAAGTTAGAAATCAAGCATCCATATCCCTTTGCATCCCAAGAAAATTCTTCTCGTCACATCCAACCCATCTCAGCATAGTTCTCACTCACATAATGCTCATCATATATCTATCTCACAACACACTAAGCCATCAATCCCACTCCTAGGGATACTACTAGGCATACAAGTCCAAATGCACATACTCACACAACTAAAACTATCGAGCCCAAGCTGCTGTCCAAACCTGACCTCAAGTCCTCCAGACTCGCCTGCCTTCACAACATAGAAAACACACCTCACACCTCATCCACGACATCACCAGCCATCGGTGCACAGTTGATACTGAGTGCTCAACATCATATATGAGTGAAGGGAAAGAAATCGAAGATATAAGCTTCAAACTAAATCAAATATCACACAATAAAAGAAGAAAGAAGGTGAAGTTTCCTAGATGACCTGTAGCCTCCCGAAGAAAGGTATGGACGTCATCATACCGATCCGCAAAACTCTACTAGAAATTTTCTCTTGACTCATTGAACATATGAACTTAAAGCTCTGATACCAACTTGTCATGATCCAAAATCCGCCTAGTCATGATGGTACTTAACCCTAACATGCTAGGAAATCCAAACTTAGAATAATGTAACTCAAAAGAAATATCATTATTAATAAGGAATAAAATTGGTGAATTCTATACAATATCTCAAGGATTAGTAGTACAAGTTATGAGCCACTAAGAACTTAGATAGACAAGCTGATACACAGAATGAATACAACATCTATTCGAATATACACAAACATAAGTTCAATCCAGAACTACCAAGAACAATTGGTAGCAATATCTAGAACGCATATATATTTTTAATGCCAACCTCCGTCATCCACATAAACTCGGCTCCAAGATCTGCTCACAAGGTACAAAAGTATATTATGAGTACAACCGACTCCATATACTCTATAAGTATCATGACTAATCTCGGTAAAGTAGTGATGAGGTCTCAGGTCAGCGATACTCACTTTACGTAACTGGTACAGCTCAATAACATATCTATGTATCCAGCAAAAATAATGAATTTAAGCAAGAAATACATGTACAACCAAACAGGGCACATAGAAAGTGTGCGCAAGTCTTTTAATAATCCACCATATAAAGAAGATATGCAATATGATACAAAACTTGTCACGCCCCAGCCACGGTAAGCGCGACCGTCGCTCAATTGAGATACCCCGGTTAAGCAAACCTGCTAGATGCCTTCTACCCAACCTTGCCCATTAACAATATAAGAATCAGTACAAGTGATAGATATGAGACGAGTCAAGTGTTCCACATTATTTTTCCATTACTAAAGGATATTCATTTATGATTACAAAAATATTACAAGTGTATAGATATGATGAAAAACATGTTTTTCCAAATACCAACACTTACTGGTTTAATTCCCAACATCAAACACCACCCACAACCTGTCTACGGAGCCTCTAAGTACAACAGAAGAGTTGTATGGAAGTGCCAGCGATAAGGCCCCGGCTATACCTCAAAACATAAAGTACAACGTCAAATGACATGAAGCCCGGAACATAGTAGGGCTCACCAAAATCTGCTGAATAGAGAGTAACTGCTAACGAGGATCAAAACCGTCCGCTGACGAACCACCTGCATCCATTGAAGATGCAGCGCCCCCGACAAAAGGGACGTTAATACATATGGAATAGTAGTAGTATGTAAAGCTAAATGTCCTCTTTCAAAATAGAATGCCAATATAAGAAAGGGAAAACTATAGAAACAACAAGTCACAATCAACAATATCCAAATGCCCAGTTAAAACATATCAATTTTCAAAATACGAAAATAATATATATTTTTGGTTGGGAGATCATTAGTACCGATATACCACCGTGTTTTTAGCACGGAGTCCGATCACGCCCGATCGGCTAGGCTATGTCCCCACGAACAATGTGGTTTGACATATGATGCGAAAAAAGATGTTACCAAGAGTAGTATCACCATGGGCGCAACATGGCGTCCGATCTCCACCCGATTGGCTAGGCCGCTTTCCTACATATGCCGTGTGGGTTGACTTTAAATCTAGGGCTATAAACAATCTCATCCCAATTAAGGGGAATAATCACAATCACATCAATATTTCAATCTCATCCCAAATAAGGGGAATAATCACAATCCACTCCTACACCGACACGTGTAGTTTCGGGTGTGGTCCTTACGACCCACCCTTCTCGGTTTGCTATGATACTCCCAAAAATATTTTTATTTTTGCACACAAGGAACACAAAAGTACAAATACATTCACCTCATTACCTTTCACACTATATATTGCTTGATTAGTACTTTCAACCATTCACAACATCATTATTTCATTGGCTCTCTTAGCCATATTTATGATTCTTCATTCATGGAACGTTGGCCGTATTTCATATTCCACATTTTTCATTTCTTGACTTTCCACGATCATCATCACAAACATCAACATATAGCATATTTTGGAAATCATAATTGCAAATTCCTTAGTAATGGAAACATTAAACTCAATAGGTTTCTTCCCAAAGAATGGTGCAAACTGACCAGCAATAGAAACATACGTTAAAATCATAGACGAGCAATTCACCATTTATTTTTGAAATACCTTTTCCCAAAAGGGCAATACACAATTTCAGCTTATGAGTAGGTAAGATCTCGAGTCACATTGGAATTATTTGTAAAGGAGAGCATGGTGATTTATGATTGAAACACTAATTCAATTCAAGTGCTCTAGTTACAACAACCATGGCCATATTTTATACCTCACTCTTACTTCTTCCACTTCCGAACTTAATCATAGCTTATCAACAATAATTACACTTAGAAATCGAGATTTGATATGTATATGAACAATAAGAGTCTTAGCACATTGAGTTTTCTTCCACAACTTGGCATAATAACTTGCAATAAGAACATGATTGAAATCATAATATTCCGACACATTGGTCACATTTGAATACATTCCCGAAGGAGAGCACAATACGATAGCAGCATTCGGTACACATTTCTAGTATATATCTTTCAACACAAGCTTATTCAGAACTGTAAAATTTATAAGGAATAACTCAGAACATGGGAACTAGGAACTTGGGCCAACCACACTTGAAACCTACGGGGACATCATGGAATCTGATTCTAAAGAGAAGTTTAGCTAACATACCTAAAATTCATCCCTTAATGATACTACAATCATCCACTATACTAAGCAACTTCAATCTACAACAACAACATCCAATGGAACCAATATTAGTAGTAATTTCCACAATTTAGGTCATCTAAAAACTTTATCAAATACCTAGTAGGCATAAATCTCTACAACTCTTAACCATGGATTTGTTCATCCAAACACCACCATTTTTACAAACACTACACCCCACTATCATCCTTAAATAGTTTATAAGTTTCAACATCACATGCATGTCCGACCTTCCATCCCCAACCAACAAATTCCACCAACTAATCATCCCTCAATCTCTATAATGGATATGAACTTAAATTGGGAACACATATCTTCCAATCACTATCCCATAAGTTCCAATACTTAATTTAAACTCAAATACTCATAATAAGTCCATGCATGTAAGTTTAGGGGTGAAGAATTACCTTTTGGAAGAAATCTTGCAAAAGCCTTCTTTTAGTTCTTGAAGAAAATTCTTGAAAATCTCGGTATTTTATGTGTAGATTTAGTCAATACTAGTGTAGAAATGATGGTATTTCACACCAAGATAATGGGGATCGCTTACCTTGAAGAAGAGAGAAGTTTGTGGTCTTGAGAGAGTGGAAAAGAGCTCCAAAATCCGCCCAAGTGAAATGGGGGAAATGAACCCCCAAGGTGAGTACTTAAAAAGGCTTCAGGTAGGGGTAGTGTGCCAGTGCCAGCACCAAATGCCTATACTTCACTGGTTTTCAAAGTTACTGATAGGGCTGGCGTGCCACAATTTGCGCGTTGCATTGTCCCTAGCATGCTCCCAGTTATTTTCTTTTCCATTTCATGCTTCACCACTCACCCTCATTTGATACCTTGCTATGATATAGACCCGAATTGACTTCCAAACCTTCATGTAAGTATGAAACCATGTTTACATAATAACATCCTCATCTATGGCCATCGCGGGATGTAAAACAAAAAGTGGATATCTCAAGATGCGCTATAAGTCCCTAAACTTCTCGAAAATATTGAGGGTCTTAAAACCACGTAGAATCAAAATCCATTGGGAAAATACTTTTATAATGAGAGAGTTATACTTGACTAAATTAAAGGTGTGCATGACTCAGGACATCATGTTCCACCTAACATTTCCAACTTTCTCCAACCAAAATCTTTTTTCACTTTTAAACTTCATTAACTTGCTTCAAACAACTTTCCTCATAAATCTCCATGACTAGATTATATAGTTCCAATCCGTAGGCATCCTTTGGCACTAAAAAATGTCATCTCCATTCACCATTGGTTCACTTTAAAGTCTTAAATCATTAGAAAATTTTTATGGGGCCTTACGTCCTCCCCCACTTCGGATCATTCATCCTCGAATGAGGATTAGAGTCCGCCCAGAACACCCAACATAATTTATCTCTTCTTTCACACATCACAAGCCCCCGAATTTGATTAACTCCCAAATTTTTCAGAAATTTTGGCAGTGTTTCCCCTGAATCTGGGCCTAACCACCTGCCAGAGTAACACCAAACCATCCTAACAACACATACATATCTCAACAAAGAATCACGATATATATTAATAAAACCGATCTGAACATTAAGGGTATTACATTAACAAAAGTGGTATCTGGACATGAGCTGCACATTTTTAAATCATAACACATAGAAAGTACCTTTTGAACCATAGCCATTTGGCTACACAAACAAGTGAGAATATTTTCTTTCCACAACACTCTCGGCCTTCGAGGTGACCACCTCGACCCACAGACTTGTCCATAGCACTTGACGGAGGCAATCTCGACTTCCGAACATATCTAACAAATGTGACAATTAGGTACCTTTCATTAACTTTACCTTCGATAGCTTCCAGCAGAAGGATAGACAAAGGACTTCCAACTACCTCCTCAGACATAGACGCATGAAACATCGGGTGCATAGAGGACAACGAGGAGGAGACATCATACTCATAGTTTGGACTATTTCCTTCAGGATTCCATAAGGCCCAAATGTAAACTACAACTATTTTACCTTTATTAACAATTCACATTGTCATGCCCCGACCTCGGGGAGCGTGACCGGTGCTCAACCGAGATACCTCGGTTAAGCAATCCTGCTAGATGCCTTTTACCCAACCTTGCCCATTAACGATATAAGAATCAGTACAAGTGATAGACATGAGAAGAGTCAAGTGTTCCATATTATTTTTCTATTACTAAATGATATTCATTTATGATTTCCAAAATATTACAAGTTTATAGATATGATGAAAAATATGTTTGCCCAAATAACAACAGTTACTAGTTTAATTCCTAACATCAAACACCACCCACAACCTGTCTACGCAGCCTCTAAGTACAACAAAAGAGTAATATGGAAGTGCCGACGACAAGGCCCCGGCTATACCTCAAAACATAAAGTACAACGTCAAATGACATGAAGCCCGGAACAGGGTAAGGCTCACCAAAATCTGCTGAATAGAGAGTAACTACTAACGAGGATCAAAACCGCTCGCTGACGAACCACCTGCATCCATTGAAGATGCAGCCCCCCGGCAAAAGGGACGTTAGTACATATGGAATATTACTAGTATGTAAAGCTAAATGTCCTATTTCAAAATAGAATGCCAATATAAGAAAGGGAAAATCATAGAAACAACAAATCACCATCAACAATATCCAAATGCCGAGTTAAAACATAACGATTTTCAAATTACGAAAATAATATATATTTTTGGTTGGGAGATAATTAGTACCGATATAGATATGCCACCGTGTATTTTGCACGGAGTCCGATCACGACCCGATCGGCTAGGTCGTCTTCTATGAAGACATCAACTACAATGACAATTACTACCACGAACATCAATCAAAATCTCGAGCACAATTTATATTACAATTTCCAGCACAATCACCACCATATGTGCGGCATGGCGTCCGATCACGACCCGACCGGCTAGGCTGTCTCACCACAATGTCGTGTGGATCGACATCACCCTTTTCTAGTAATCACCTCATCCCAATAAAGGAGAATATTCTTATCGCAACAATCTCATCCCAAATAAGGGGAATAATCACAATGTACCCTACACCGGCACGTGTAGTTTCGGGGTTAGGTTATTCCTACCCACCCTTCCTCGGTGACTAACGATACTCCCGAAAAAAAATATTTTTTTGTTTTGTACATAAGGGAAACAAAAGTACAAATATATTTTATATTCACCTCATTATCTTTCACATTATATATATCTTCATTAGTATTTTCAACCATTCACAAAATCGTTATTTCCTTGGCTCTCTTGGCCATACTTATGATTCTTCATTCATGGCACGATGGCCATATCTCATATTCCACACTTTCATTTCTTTACTTTCGAGGATCATCATCACAAACATCAACATATCGAATATTCCGGAAAACATAACTTCAAGTTCATTAGTAATGAAAACTTTAAACACAATACATTTCTTCCCAAAGAGTGGGACAAACTGACTAGCAGTAGAAACACACGTTAAAATCATAAACGAGCAATACACCATTTATTTTTGAAGTACTTTTCCCCAAAAGGCAGTGCACAATTTCAACTCATAAATATTTAAAGGCTTAAAACATATTGGAAATATTTACAAAGCACAACATTAGTTAAAGCAGCCACATTGGGGCATGACTTGAGGACATAAGCTTTTAGGCAAATCTATTTTCGAAGTCAATTTGGAACACTTGAATAAAGGCTTATTTCATAACATTTCTCACATCATTTCATTTCATTGGCATCATTGTCCACAATTATAATTTTCATTCTTGGTACGTTGGCCAAACTTTATACTTCCAATTCACTTCTTTCACTTTCAAGCATATTTATAGATTATCAACAATATGAACATTCGAAATCAAGGCCTTAAGAGTGTGTGTGTGTGTGTGTGTGTGTATGTGTGTGTGTGTGTGTGTGTGTGTATATATATATATATATATATATATATATATACATAATTATATTTTGAAATGGGACATGTGATATAAATACGACATATCTAGTTGTTACGACCCAAAAATCACTAGTCTTCAGGTGCGAGCCCGGAGAGTTTAATAAAACTCCGCAGGTGCAGAGTTTTAGCCACAAAAGCGGTTGTGCAGATGCGGCTATTTATGTCACAGGTGCGGTCACGCCTGGGCAGAAAAGAGAAATTCAAGGGTTTGATTTCATTCTTCGTTTTTGGATTTGAGAACTCGGAATTTGGCGATTTTTTGAGAGATTTTTATAGGAATCTTTGGGGTAATGATTCCAAACTCGTTTTTTGGTTGTATTCCATTATTCTATAGTTGTTTTCTCTATTTAATTTCGGATTTGGGTTGAAAAGTAGGGAAAATGGGGGAAAAGTTCTTCAACCGAATTTTTGAGTTTTTATTGGGATTTAGACATCAGATTTGGTTAATTTTGGTACGAGTGAACTTGTGAGTGAATGAGTGTTCATAATTGGTAACTTTTACTCAATTCCGGGACGTGGACCCGGGTCTACTTTTTAGGATGGATTTCGAAAATATTGTTAAAGTCTTGATTTCATTAATTAGATTAGTATATTATAGTTGTATATATGATATGTAATTGTTTTTGGCTAGATTTGGGCAATTCGGAGTCGGATATTCGTGGTCAAGGCATTTGTTACTGATTGATTGAGCTTGGTTCGAGGTAAGTATCTTGCCTAACTTCGTGTGGGGGAACTACCCCATAAGATTTGTGTCTTCTATTTTTATTGTAGTCCATGTACGCGAGGTGACGAGTGCTAACTCGGACTTATTTGTGGAAGGTTGGCCTTTTAGGGTTCTTAGGTCCTTATATTTACTGAGTATGAAGTTGTTCTTGATATGATTAAGTTCCTATTTACAAGTTTCACCTCTACATGCTTTAATTTGAATTAATGGCTTCATGATTCACTCTTATTTGACTTAACGGGATATTTTACCTCTTCAATTGCCATGCTATCTTTTCATATCTGCTTATCTTTATTTGGAATCATTATTATCTCATCCTATAATTGTTTAGTCTTAATTGAGGTTATGATTATCTTTACACTACTTATCCTTAATTGAATTGTTGAATATCCTTCGTAATTTCTCAACCTTAAATGAATTTTAGATATCCTATATCTTAGTCGACTTATTTTATTTGAAATTATTTAACTCGTGTTAGCTTCCCTATTGTTGAAATATATATTGTGGGATCGTTGCTACATATTAGTTTTCCCTTGGTGAGCTGATCTCTTTACGCCTAGCATTCTTTACTGTGATTATTCCTTGCAAATTGGTTCTACCGTTTCTTGTGATTTAAACTTCTAGAGTTGATTTAGTTGTCGTACTCTATATTATTGCCATTGTTATTGTTGTACTTGTTGTGGTGATGCACGAAGTTTCTGTCGTGCGGTTGTGGTTATTGTGATGCACGAGATTTCTATCGTGTGGTTGTTGTTATGGGGTTGCATGAGGTTTCTGCCGTGCTATTGTTACTATTGATATTTGCACATGTGGCGTGACAAGGCGGGATATATATATATATATATATATATATATATATATATATATATATATCGGTTGCGCATGTAGCGAGACAAGGTGTGAATGTTGTTATGCACGTGTGGCGAGACAAGGTGGACACTTACTTTATTATTGCACACGTAGCGAGACAAGGTGGGTTGTGTCAGGGATTGATTTGTGATGGCCTGGGTGCATTCTTGTTGTTAATATTTGTGTAGTGGTACACTTACCTGTGTGAGCTTTATCTTGTGAAAGATGTGAGAAAATATTCTACGTGTTGTCCGTTCTTTTTTTCCTTATGCTTATTTCCTGGTATGGACTATTTTAGGACACTTGCACAAGAATACACGTAGTAAGCACTCTTATCGGATAAGAGGTGTTCTTGATATTGCTGAGCATAGATGCTTGGGATTCATTTGGAATATTCGTTTAAACACTCTCCTTGATGTTATTTATGATTCATGCCTTGTTTGTCTTTGATATACATATGCTTGTAAGGAAGAGTGTAAAGCACGAAGGGTTATTCCATGCCTTTGTTTATACATTATTATGTGAGGGAGAGTGTAAAGCACGAAGGGTGATGTCGTGCCATATTATTGAGAGTAAAAGCACGAAGGGTGATGCCGTGCCATATTATTGAGAGTAAAAGCACAAAGGGTGATGCTGTGCCATATTATTGAGAGTAAAAGCACGAAGGGTGATGCTGTGCCTTGTTATGTGAGTGTAAAGTACGAAGGGTGATGCTGTGCCATTTCATTTATATTATCATGCTTTAAATTATCATGAGTTCATGGCACGATGAGTGTTTCCGTGCAGGTGAGCATGAGGGACATGCATTATGTTGTGATATCATTCCTTTGTGTATACGTTCATGCCGTTACATTGAGCTGTTATTGTTGTATTTATGGTTCTTATGTGACTTGTCGTTAATGCCCTGTTCTTGTTCTTTACCTTATTTGTTATTGTGTCACTCATGCCTTCTACTTGCTAAACTTGCAAATACCATGCCTACTTCCTACTGTCATAATTATATCTTTGTCGTATCTATTTTGGTTGCACTTAGTACATGCCTTCTACCGTGTTAGTCATTCATGCTTCTACTTGTTAACGCATAAAGATCACGTGTTCCCCGCTTATTCGTTATATTTGTATTTATCCCTCCACCATGCTAGTTAGTTAAAGTTACATTCCTTTTCCCGATTGTTATCATCACCTCTATGCTTTCCTCCTTGTCTGTTACTGATGCCCTTATGTACATTCTCGTTCATTATTGCTACTTACATATTTCCTACTTTGTCATTACTGTTATTGGCATTTCTGCCATCCGGTTGGTACTGTTGTATGCATAATTGGCGAGCATGAGATAAATGCACGAAGGGTGTTGCCGTGCAATTGACTTGATATCAGAGTATATTCCTCACATTATGAAAGTTATGCGGTGACTATTATGGTTTATTGGTTTCGCTCTAAGGAAAAGATTGGTTGAGATATTGGAAACTGTTGAATTATGATCTCTTCTAGTACCCTGCTGTTGTTTTTTGTACATTCGTTTCGTGTACTCTATACTGTTATACTGCAGTATAGTTCTATTGCTAAATTTCGGTACAGATTTTTATTAGTGAGCATCCTTTTACAAAAAGCCTCGTCACTACTTCGACGAGGTTAGACAAAATACTTACTGGGTAGATGGGGTCGGTTGTACTCATACTACACTTCTGCACCTTGCGTGCAGACTTTTGGAGTGGAGCTGCTGGTGATTTTGCGAGCTGACCCTGAAGATGTTCGTGCATTCCGGATATAGCTACCACTTGTCCTTGGTGGCTTTAGATTTTGTTAATCTGTTTATGTAGCTTTCAAACAGATAGTGTAATTATTTGTATCAGCTTTGTAAATTCTAAGTCTTAGAAACTCATGATTTATACTACCAATTCTTGGGTTAATTTGTAAAAGTTCGTCATGTTGCACAGATTGACATATAGAGAAAATATGTACTTCAATTTATTTCTTAAATCATGTGGCATGTAGAGATGATATGCTCAAAAGGCATGTATATATTCCGAGATTAGCATATAGAGAAGATACGAAGTAAAAGAATCATGTATACACCCAAGGAGTTTGGATATAGAGAAGATATACAAAATCCAACAATTAGCCAGTTTCCTTAATTCTTGTGTACGTCATCAAGGAGAAATATGAGAGGACGGACCTAAGGGGATGGATCTTTATCCACGCACTACATGGATAAGTCACGTGCATAATTAATCGCACGGATAACTCACGTGCCATAATCATAATCGCTGCACCGACAATGCATGTGCCAAAATCCTGGCAATCGCACGGATAACTCATGTACTAACAATGCAGTCCATCACACAGAAGCATATGCAAGAATACATGTATACCATCAACAAATACCAAATCACATACTCATGGACTGATAAATAACATGCTAAGGTATATGCTTGTGCGAAGTGTATAATTACAGCTCAGATCAGGCGGATACGCCACACAATAGCAAATATTATGCTCAAGCAGGGAATCAACTCCAACACAATGATCTCTAGCATGATTTATTGAGCTTACATAGTCATACAAACTTGTAAAGCATGATAACAAGAGGCACATTATCCAATTCAAGGCATAGCATAACCTAAAGACTTCTCCAGTCATGAATCATACATAGAGCCTATATAAATTCTTGTCACCTCGCATATACGTCACATCTCACACATTTCAATTAGAAAAATACAGTCATATCCTAAGGGTTATTCCCTCAACAAGATTAGTCGAGATACTTACCTCAACTAGGCTAGTCTGAAGCTCCAAAATCACATTTCTTGAGAAATCACCTCTAACAATCTCAAATCTGGCCAAACATCAACCAAGGAAGTCTACAAATGCAATAGGAAACAATCCTAATCCATAAAGTTTTGATCATTGAAGAAATTCCCAAAAGTCAACTCGAGCCCGCGTGCCCGAAATCTGAAACCAATACCAAAATCCGATGACTAAATATATGATTAGATTTCAAAACTAAGTCCAAATTGGTACTCAAATCCTCATAATATACTCTCTTAAAGTGTAGACAAAATCCCCAAATTTCCTTTCAAAATTCCAAGTTTTAGGTGTAGAAATCCATGAATAATCAATATAAAATAAAATCTAAGGGAAAATCACTTACCTCTAAGGTAGTGAAATTGCTCTTCAAAATATCCTCTTCTCGAAGTCTAGGGATAAAAATATGAAACAATGTGTAAAATCCCAAAATAGCATCTTAAATAGGTTTACCTAAGGGTTCCCTGTGCGAACACGGAAAAAGCCTCGTGTTTGCGAAGCGCAAAGCTGCCTCTGACGAAAGACCTCCTTTGCGAACACAAAGCCCAGCTCGCGAATGCTATGAACAACGTGCCCAATATATCGCGAACGCGTACGCGTCCCATATATGTGACGCACACAACTCCTAGATCCTACTCGCCCTACGGGAACGTGGTCTAACATACACAAACACGGAGATCTTCATGCACAGGCCTTTTGCGAACGGGATGCTTCATCATGAATGCGATTCACAAAGCCCTCCAGCTCACCTAGCTCTTCGCAAAAGTGATATCTGGCTCGCAATCATGATGCATTACCTGACACCAGCAAACCAACAATAAAAACATCATCCGAAATTGTTCGAAATCATCCCAAAAGTCACCCGAGTCCCTCTAGACCCCAACCAATCATACCTTCGGGACCCCAATTAATCATACCAATAAGTCCAAATACATTATACAAACTTATCCAAAGCTTGGAACATCATAAATAACATCAAAACCAAGAATTGAAGATCAATATCATTCTCTAAACCTTCAAACTTTGCCAAACGTGTCTGAATCACGCTTAAACATTTCAGTTCATGGCCAACCATTGCACACAAATTCTAATTAATCAAACAAACCTGTCCAATGTCTCAAAACTATAATAGGGGTCCGATAATACTGAAGTTAACTCCTGGTCAAAGTTATGAACTTTCCAAACCTTCAAATTGTCAACTTTTGACAAATACAGCCAAAACCATCTAGGAACATCCAAATTCAAACCGGAACATGTGCCCAAGTACAAAATCACCATACAAACCTATTTAACCCATCAAATTCCGATTCTATGGTCATTTACTTAAAAGTCAAACCTTAGTTAACTCTTCCAGCTTAAAGCTTCCAAATTGAGAATCGCTCTATTAATTAAATTTCGAACCACTCAAAAATAAAAAATAACCTTGCATACAAGTCTTTATACACCATAAGAAGCCGCTCGAAGTCTCAAATCAAGGAAGGATACTAGAACTCAAAATGACCGGTCAGATCTTTACATGAGTATTTCTTAAAATCATAAACTTATGCACGATGGGAACAAAAAAGATATTTGGAAATCTTCAAATAGTAGGCATTATGCGCAATGAAATCTTTTTTGTAATGGAATGAAAGTATACTTACATCTCTTTGAATGAAATTAAAGAAATATTTAATTATTGAACTATGTAGTAACATAATATTTTTATCATAAACGGTGCATTCCAGTTTTAAAATATTTGGTGAAAATTTCTAGACTTGCTAATCAGTAATCTTAGAGATTCTATATGGCTGTTATAGAGGGATAATTTTACAAAGAGTGTACAATAAAGATAGTTGTTATTGTTATAGGTAAAAAGTTATTATAGGTAAAATATAACATAAGAAATCGGTTCCAGAAATAACTTGACTTTTATAGTAAAGTGTTGTTATATAGAGATGTTATTATAGAGAGCTCTTATAGTACATATTGAGATCCAATTTACTTTAAATTGACAAGAGAGAGAGGACTTAGTACAATGTAACTCATTGTCACGACCCAAAAGCCCGCCTTAAGAATCGTGATGGCACCCAATCTCTAAGACTAGGTAAGCCTATCACATAGCAAGATCAATAAAGTCAAACAATGACTTAAATATTAATAAAAGCTGAATAATAACATAACATAACCAAAAGAGGAATACAAAGTCACTTACATCCCAAAATCCGGTAATACTGAGTCATAAGCTCTACAGGGAGTACGTAAGAATCTCAAAATACAATATTGTTTGGAAATGCAATAAAACAATAGCAAAGAAACACTAGAAGGTGACTCTGAGGCCTACAAGCGGGAACAACAGGTACGCCTTGAAGTATCCGCAACTCAGTTCGAATCTCTAGCAACCCGCACAATCTGAGGTACCTGGATCTGCATAAAAATATGCAGAAGTGTAGTATGAGTACACCACAAAGGGTACCCAGTAACTATCAAGACTATCCTCGGTGGAGTAGTGACGAGGTTCAAGTCAAGACAATCACTAGACATAAAGCCTGTGCAGAATATTAATATAGAACTAACAGCGGAAAGCATAAACAATAAATGGCTCACAAATGAAGTACCGCCTCGTACACAACAATAATTACAACCGAGGTACCGCCTCGTATATGACAAGAGTCACAACTCAGGTACCACCTCGTATTCACATTTCTCAATTTCAATCACAATCTTTCCTTATATCACCGCGGGAGACTTATATTTAGTTTTTAAAAATCATTTTACCCCAAATAGCTACCCGCGTTTTAGCACACCTTATCCCATCGCATGGCTTCAAGTAGTTCCCCTACTAGCAACACGTGTATCAAGCCCACCTTATCTCACCATATGCGTATCAACCCCAAGCCTTATACCACCGCATGCGTATCAATATCACAACATAATCACAACCCGCATCACAAGTGCCCATATGCCACAACTTGCCAAAAGAATGAATAATAACAATGTTTCTATAATAAATAGCCCATGGCTCAACCACATTGTGTTCAAGAATCTCAACAATAACAAAATAAAAGTGAATAGCTCAATAAGAAAGATATCTCAACGATTAACAACTTCACCTCAATGTGATAACTACTTTCTCAACTTCAACACCAATAACTTAACAATAAGACATTTCACGAAATAACTACTTCAATTACAAGTAATTCAACAATTTACAGATCTAACAAAACACAAGGAAGGAAATAACATCAACTAAGCATATAAGAGCAAATTAGCAAGTAACAGATGAACAAGTATTAACAATGTCAATAAAGCATGTAAAGGTAGATTTGCACATGAAAGGGTGGATTACAATGAAGATGTAACATGTTAAGAAAATTCAATTACAAGCATGACAAGAGTCTAAATTCCCTAAACCGGTCAATTACCAAATATAGCTCATGTACCCACTCGTCACCTTGCGTACATGGCTTTTACATAATACAATTGGCACAAACAAACCAATTCCTAAGGGATAGTTCCCCCACATAAAGTTAGGCAAGATACTTACATCAACTAGGTCAACTCAACCCTCGGAAATAGCCTTTCCCCTAAATACTGCAACCTGACGGCTCAAATCTAACTAAAATTGACTTAATATCATCAACCAATGTAATGGAAAACAATTATAATAGATAAAGTTATGATATTTACACTTTCCCCAAATAATCAACAAAAGTCAACCCGGGACTTACCCGATCAAAACCCAGGCCCATGGGTAGATTCCAACTACCCATAACCCCACGAGTCCATATATGTGATTAGTTTCAAAATCCTAGTCAAAATCTGACCCCTATGGGCACCTGGGCCCATGGGTAGATTCCAACTACCCATAACCCTACGGGTCCATATATGTGATTAGTTTTAAAATCCGAGTCCAAATCGACTCTCAAAACCCGATTTCTCATTCTTTTTCAAAAACTTGATAAAGTTTCACAAATTTTCATTTTGATTCATATCATTTTGATGTTAAATCCATGATATAATCATAAAATATAGTTAGAAATCGATTAGAATCACTTACCCAATGTTTGTAGGTAAAAATCCCCTTTCCATTGATTCTGGGCATACGCTCAAGTCCAAAATTTCGATACGAAGCTATTGGAGCCATCAAAATACCGTTCCGGGATTGTTTTTACAAAAGTTAACCATTGGTCAACATAAATAACTTAGGCTTCTAAGACAATAATCAAAGGGTCCAAATCAACTCGAAATCTTCCTGGAACGAAACAAATCAATCCGATAAGTCATAAAACTATAAACACACACGTGCAATGCATCAAAAGGGGAAACGAGATACATAAAATGGTCGGTCGGATTATTAAAGGTTCCGACCATAGCTTGGGTTTGGTGGTTTTAGTAGTGTGAGTATGTGCTTTTGGAGTTTCAGGTTCAACAGTGTCCCTAGGAGTGTGATTGATGGCTCAATGAGTGGTTGGATAACTATATGATAATTATTATGCGACTGCGGAATGTGCTTACATGGTTTGGATGGGATGAGAAAGATTTCGCTTGGAATGCGAAAGGACTAAAGATGCTTGATTTCTGTCTGGATGTGTTGTACAATTGTGGAATGTGGATGTAATGGTGGATCTTCCAGTTATTCATTAATGGAATAAAGCAGATTCTTATGTCTTGTTGACGAGTTCAGACTCAGGATGATTTACTGATTGCATAGTGGTGGTCACCATGATACAGCTTGGAGAGATGCCAGTTTGAGGCTAAACAGTTTGTGTGATCCTTATGATATTTCTGTGGAGGGTTTCGTTTCTACTAGTGGGATTATACGTGCTGCAATTTGAGTTAGGATTTCTTGAGGAAGTTCGCACGACGGTCACGAGGTTGAATATGCGCTTAGCAGATGATTTGAGGTATCTTATGACTAGTGCTACATGGGTGATGGTAGGCTATAATATCATATTTTAGTCGCTTATTGCACTCCAATTTACTGCACTTTATTCGTTTTGAGCTTTAATTGATAGTGTTTTGCACTAATTATGTGTTGTATGCCTTGTAGGAGTGATTCTGAGCTATCTAGATCTTATGGAATGAACTTGAGTAATTTGGAGCTTTGAAGTCTGAGTAAAAGCCCAAGGGATTAAGTTGGGATCGTGATCGGGGGTCGAGGACCAAGTCTGGACGTGAAAACACAAGAAATATTTGTACTCTGAGAAAAACTCACTAGTACGCCGCGTGCGGCGCCACAGCTGTGCAAATTTCCTGCTACCTGTCAGAACTAGCTCTCTGCATTTTTCCACTAATGCCCTGCATGGCGCGTCGCCCCATGCGATGCACCTGTGCAATATTTACAGAGTGACAATCCTATTTCGGCTAGGAGAAGGTGATTTCGTCTGGGCTCGACCTACTTGGTATAAATACATGGAAAAATGTTATTGTCTGGACTTTTGACATACTTTAGACCTAAGGAAGATAATGAGGAGTTGGATGAGCAAAAGCACAAGGATTTGATCATTCCTTCCTCACTCAAGAACCGAGTTTGGTTTAAATTTATGTTTTCCTATACTTTTATTATATTTGTGATGAATTACTCCATATATGTGGAGTAGTTCTCTTTAGGGTTTGATGGATTTGGTATATTGGTGATTGTTTGTGGATTATAACTCTACTTTTATGTATTGAAGCATTTTGGATGATTTAATTGTTGCATCTATATCGAGAGAGGCATAACTTGTGATATCTTTGCATTATATTGTTGGTTGATTTCATTAATTCTTCTAAGTAATCGAAAGAGACTAGTTGAATCATTGATTAGACCTAGTTAGGAGGATAATCGAGAGAGGTTCTCCTAAAGGCCAATCTAGTACGCATTCTTTCATATCTTCACGTGCTTAAATTGGTTCATCTTGTGAGGTTAGAACTTAATCGAGAGAGGAGTTTTTGCTGAACGTTTGAACTAATAATTGAGTGAATTCGAGAGACTCACTTGAACATGAGAAGTGAATTATCTAGAGTTAGATCCCAAACAATTATCTTGCACCTATCCAATCGACCCCTATTTTCTCCCACTGATAACTTCCTTGCTTACCTTTGTTGCAATAGTCATTCGTCAATAGTTTTAGATTCTTAGTAAATTTTAGTTATTAATCATATAAATATCAATTGTTGATTCTCCTGGATAGAAATCAAGCTAGAAACTATGAAAATACTGTTTAAATCCAATCCATGTGGATACGATATTATGCTATACTATCTTTTGCTAGCGAGCATAATTTAAGTGTGTATTCCGAGCTCGTCAAATTTTGGCGCCGTTGCCGGGGATTGGCAATCAATAGTGTTTGAAATAGTTTTTAGTGCTAATTCAGGAATCTTTCTTTTTCTTTTATTTTATTTTTCCCTTTTTATGGTTGGTGTTCTTTGACTGTGCACAGGTTACAGGTTTAGAGTGGTGCATGACTAGAACTTGTGCGAAGGAAGTGCTACCATACGAGCCAAAAATTAAAAAACAACTGCAATAGCTGAGGAAGGAAAGAAATCTCACTGAGACGTTAGAAAATGTTGGGCAATCCTCAACCAAAGATATGGCTAGAAACGGTGAGGATAATGTGGATTTGGCTGCAAGAGAGGCAGCCCAACGAAGAGAACAAGCTGCACGGGATGCTGAGGAAGCAACTATTAGAGATGCAGAGATTATCTATGAAGAAGAGAGAGGTCGGAGAATTGCTCAGAATCGACCATTGGGTGCAGACCGGTCTACAATCAAGGTTTATAAAGTGTTAGACCACCTCCAATTGCAACAAACAATTTCGAGTTAAAGTAATGGTTGCTTCAAACCCTTCAGAATTGTTGTGTCTTCAGAGGGAAGCCAAACGAAGATCCAAACACACATCTAATGGACTCGAGGAAATTATGAACACCTTTCAATACAAAAGTGTATCACACGATGCAATATATCTAAGGGCATTCCCCTTTTCTCTCAAAGATTATGCAAAGTAGTGGCTTCAAAGCTTGCCCACAGGTTCGATTAGAACATGGGAGGAGATGACCAGAAAATTCCTTGATAACTATTTCTCCTAAGCTAATACAGGAAAGTTTAGTAGAGAAATCCATAACTTCTGCCAGAAAGAGAATGAAACCGTTTTTGAAGCATGGGAGAGGTTTAAGGATATTGTTAGAAAATGTCAACATAGCAGAATTGAACTCTGGATGCAACTCTGGGACCTTTGGTGTGGATTGACATCGGCCTCACATAGAACATTGAGCAATACAATTGGAGGCCTATTGATGAAGAAGACTCCAGAGGAGATAGTCACAATTCTTGACAAGTTATCTGAAGATGCAAATCAGTGGCCCTCTAAGAGTGCTGAAAGAAGAAGATCAACTGGTGTTTTCCAGGTTGATGCTAACACATCTGTATAGGTACAACTTGATGCTATGGCCCAAGAGATAAGGAAGTTGACCTTAGCGTCGATACAAAGTGAGCCTCACACATCATGTGATATATGTGGATAAGGACACCCTAATCATGAGTGTCAAGCCTCAACTGAGGAAATAAATGATGTGGGAAACTACAATTTTAATGCAATGGGTCAGAGGCACCCCAGTTTTTCATGGAGTTCACCTGGAGGTAGTGCGAATGCATGGCAACAAAATAACTATAGACCCCAAGGACAAGGAGCTCCAGCATTCCAAAATCAGCAGAGGCAACAATTTCAGCCTCAACAGCCTATTCAGTCTCGCATAGAAGATCGCATGAAGGCCTTCATTCTGAAAACAGATGAGAGGCTTGAAACTCATAGCGCAGCTATACGGGAACATGGAGCAGCTATCAAAGAAATAGACTCTGGTTTTCTAAACTTGGAAAGACAGGTTGGGCAGCTAGCCACTCTATTGTCTGAGAGGATTCCAAGGACTCTCCCCGCTGATACTGAGAGAAATCCCAAAGAAACAGTGAATGTTGTGACCTTGAGAATTGGGCAAGTGTTTAAGGATCCCACCCCAATCCAAAAAGAGGGGATAATTGCAAAAGAAAGTGGGGAGCAACTGAAACGTGATGATAACAAGAAGAAGAAAGGCCCAATGAAAACTGAGAAGAAGAAGAAGGAAGAACAACCAAGAAGGGAGGAACGTGAGAAGAGCGAGCATATGCCTGCTTTACCTTTCCCTCAAAATCAATATAGGAAAAAGTTGGATAAGCAGTTTGGGAGATTTCTGGATGTGTTGAAACAGGTTCATGTAAACTTACCATTTACAGAAGTGCTCTCACAAATGCCTGCTTATGCCAAATTTATGAAGGAGATCCTGACAAAGAAGAGGAAAATAGAGGAGACCTCAGTGGTCAAGCTTACAGAGAATTGCAGTGCTATATTGCAAAATAGACTTCTACAAAAGTGTGGAGATCTAGAGAGTTTTACTATACCTTGCTCATTATGAACTATAAATTTTGATAAATTCTTATGTGATTCTGGGGCCTCAATTAATTTAATGCCTCTATCTATTTACAGGAAACTTGAGAAGGAGATTGGAGAGAAAATGTCGGTGCCAATATCTTTGCAGTTGACGGACCAGATGACCTAATTACCCGAGGAAATAGTGGAAGATGTGTTAGTTCGGGTGGATAAGTTTGTATTTCCTGTGGATTTTATAGTGGTGAATATGGAAGAGAACAAGGAAGTCCCTCTCATCCTAGGAAGATAATTCTTAACAACGGGTAGAGTAATATTGGATATACACGAGAGGAAACTCATGCTTAGAGTGGGTGAGCAGATGGTGACGTTTGAGATGAATGTAGAAAAGGGGGCACAAAAGGAAAAATCAGATGCAAGTGTTAAATGGAAAGTGAAGGGCTCAAAAGATAAGGCTACATTGAGTGAGAAAGATAAATGTGGGGTGTACCCCAAAAAGGCTGAGAAGAAGCTATCTGACTGGATGTGCGCATTAGTCCGAAGGCGTGTAATGGAGCCCGGCTTTGACTCAGACCCCGACTAAATGTTCAGGAAAGTTTCTTTTACCTTATGCTTATCAATTGTGTGTCATAGGGACATGCCACAACTTAAAGTGTGGGATAGGGGATATGTTTTATGTTGTATGTATATGTGTTAGTTTTGTTAGTTTTAGGAGTTAGAGATTCAAAAGAATTTGAAAAAACCATAAAAATTGAAAAAAATTGATTTTTCCAGACGATGGATATCATACGACGGGTTTTTTTAGGGATTAAAGTAAAAAAAAAAAGACAAAAAAACTTTCTTTCATTAGGTAGTGTATTAATTCCCCCTTGGTTTTTCTTTGTGTCGCGATTTTTTTTCAAGGGTTTGGTTTGAACCGTATGTAGTTAGTTTTTATTTTTGTTAAGAGTAGGAAGCCTTGTGCTATGATTTTAATTGAAAGCAATGTCTCTTGACTCTATTATGCCTTGAGACAATTAAGTGCTTTAATTGTGGCGCTTAGGCTCAGTTTTTGACTCTTGTATAAGAACCTTAAATTGGTTGATCTTAACTTTACTTAACTGCTTTGACTAGAGTGTCGTGATGAGTCTGATCCTGAATGAGTTAGGTGCCATGTGAGTGTGAGGTTTCAAGTTATTCTGTGCATTATATTTGATGTCTATAATTTGCCCCGTGTGTTTGCAAAGCGAAATGGTATTTTGTTCAGTCTTGGAAGTGATCTAGGCATTTCTTTGTTGAGCCAGTTATAAGCATAACTCACCTAATTGTTATGTATCTTAGTTAACCCCTTTGAGCATGTAATCCTATTTCTTTGGAAACCACATTACAAGCCCTAACTATCTATTTGAATTGACCATCTATTTGAACCTTGTACCTCTCGGGAGTACTTGAATTTGTTATGAACTGTGTAAAAGTTAAAGTGTGGGGTGGTTGGTTTGGCTTTTGAGTAGAACTAATTAAATAAGGAGAAAGGTGCACTGTTTAAAGAGTAAGAGCCACTTGAATTGAAAAAATAAAGAAAGAAAAAATAGTGTATTATTGTGCAAAATATTCTTTGATAGTGGTGAATCTTGATGTAATTGTGCTTAAAGAAGTTGGGAGTTGATATATGTTGATTTGAAGGTGGAGTTATGGTTTGACATAAGTGTGGGGTTTTGAACGGTTAAGTGTATGTATTAAAGTGCTTAGGGAGGTGTAGTCACTATTATATCCAATTGTATCCTACCCGTCCCGCAACTTGCATTACAATCAAATAAAGTCCTACTTGATCCTTGACTGAATGAGCTCAATTAGTAGAGTAGTACATTACGAGCAAGCTTATGGTACGTCTTTTGTGGCATATGAATGTTGTTTTTGGAGAGTGGGCGAATTCTTTCTATATTGAGTTCCTAATTGTTCTTAAGTTTTATTGTGTGTGGAACTACTCTCTATTGTTGTGTGAGGGCACTTGATTCATGAAGGAAAGGTAATGTCGTTGGCCTCTATGTTAGAGTAAGTGAGCGAGGTATAAATAATGTGTGGTGCTTTTGAGTCAAATATTGAGGTAAGGATGTTACGGTATTGTGCTTAATCTGTTTTAAATATTCTTGGCGTGATGAATTATTAGAATTGTTGAAAAAATTCATGTCTATGTGAAGTGTAGTTTGATTAATCGAGGAAGAGCAATGGTTTAAGTATGGGGTGTTGATGGTAGGCTATAATCTCGTATTTTAGTCGCTTATTGTACTTCAATTTACTGCACTTTATTCATATTGAGCTTTAATTGATAGTGTTTTGCACTAATTGTGTGTTGTATGCCTTGTAGGAGTGATTCCGGGCTATGTAGATGTGATGAAATGAATTTGAGTGATTTGGAGCTTTAAAGTTTTAGTAAAAGCCCAGGGGATTAAGCCGAGATCGTGTTCGGGGGTCGAGGGCCAAGTTTGGACGTCAAAACGCAAGAAATATTCGTACTCTGAGAAAGCCTCACTAGTGCGGCGCGACGCGGCTATGCAAATTTTCTACTACCTGTTAGAACTAGCTCACAGGATTTCCTCGTTAATGCCCTGTATGGTGCGTCGCCCCATGCGGCGTGCCTGTGCAATTTTTACAGAATGACAATCCTATTTCGGCTTGGAGAAGGTGATTTTGTCTGGGCCCAACCCTACTTGGTATAAATACATGGAAAATATTATTTTCTGAACTTTTGATATACTTTAGACCTAAGGAAGCTAAGGAGGAGTTGGAGGAGCAAAAGCACAAAGATTTTGTCATTCCTTCCTCACTCAAGACCCGAGTTTGGTTTGAATTTATGTTTTCTATATTTTTATTATATTTATGATGAATTACTCCATATCTATGGAGTAGTTCTCTTTAGGGTTTGATGGATTTGGTGTATTGATGATTGTTTGTGGATTATAACTCTAGTTTTATGTATTGAAGCGTTTTGAATGATATAATTGTTGCATCTATACTCACTTGTTCATGTAATCGAGAGAGGCATAACTTGTCATATCTTTGCATTATATTGTTGGTTGAGTTCATTATTTCTTCTAAGTAATCGAAAGAGGGTAGTTGAATCATTGATTAAACCTAGTTAGGAGGATAATCGAGAGAGGTTCTCCTAAAGACCAATCCAGTACGCATTCTTGCATATCTTCACGTGCTTAAATTGATTCATCTTGTGAGGTTAAAACTTAATCGAGAGAGGGGGTTTTGCTGAACGTTTGAACTAATAATTGAGTGAATTCGAGAGACTCACTTGAACATTAGAAGTGAATTATCTAGAGTTACATCCCAAGCAATTATCTTGCACCTATCCTATCGACCCCTATTTCCTCCCACTGATAACTTCCTTGCTTACCTTTGTTGCGATAGTCAATAGTCAATAGCTTTAGATTCTTAGTAAAGTTTAGTTATTTATCATATAAATCTCAATTGTTGATTCTTCTGGATAGCAATCAAGTTAGAAACTACGAAAATACTGTTTAACTCCATTCCATGTGGATACGATATTATACTATACTATCTTTGACTAGCGAGCATAATTTAAGTGTGTGTTCCGAGCTCATCAATGGGCTTCTGAATAATTTAGCTTAATTATAGTGCAGGATCATGGCAGTTTGGAGTAAGAGTATTATGGATTATCGGATGTTATGTACTATGGCTTCAAGGGTAGTGGGGGAGTCTATTATCGACGACCTTCATGGTCATGTGTTATATCAGTTTGGGTCTAGAGCATAATTGTAGATCAGCTATGACTTGGAGTAGGCTGACTTGAGATGGTGCGGGGAAGGAAATTTCCAGATTCATGATGTACTATACTTTACAAGCATATGGAAATCTTGCAATGATCCAAGTTCGCTATTCATGGTGGATGTAGTGTGTAAAGAGTAGGGATTCACTCGTTGCTCGAAGGTGTGGTTACTTCTTTAGGCGTTTGTGTGTTAATGGAGCACAAGTCATTTGGCTCATTTTGCGGTGCACTGGAGATTAGCAGAGTGGATGACTCTCGAGAAGGTTCTAATGAGTTCAAGATTCATATGTGGTATTTGAGGATTCACGGATTTGTATATGGCTATGATCTGAGATTGCATTGGATGGTGTCGAGACTCACGGTAGTTCTATGTCATTAGTGATTCTACATTTTAGTTCATGAGGAAGTGGAAGGATTTGGTTGGTCTATGGCGTAGATGGTTCGAACGTCCTCAAGTTGTGGTTGAACTGTTTTATAGTAAAACATAAAGGTTTGTGTATAAAATCCAAGTTGTACTCTTTTTACTTGCTGTAATGTTTTGAAATAACTTGAGCTTTTGTTTTCTTTGTCTTCAATTTATATTTTTGTACTCGTGTTATATCAAGTATTGCATGATATTTGCTAACTCGCCCACTTGTGCAGATTTCTTGATCATTTTGTATCCTTGTTGGGACTTTGTCCTTCTTGTGGCAGTGACTTCGTAACCTTTTACACCTTCTAGTTCTATTCAGTGTCATAAATGTAAAGGAAGGGGGCATATGATACATGAATGTCCAAGTAGAAGAAACATCATTCTTAGAGAAGATGGAGGATATGAGAGTGAAAAAAGTGAGGGAGAAGAAGAGGGAGATGTGAATAATGATGATGATATAGAACTACCTAATGATGGCATGATTGGGGTAGTTAGGAGGATTATGACTATCAATTTGGGAAGCAATAGTGAAGAACAAAGGGAGAATATATTCCATACTAGGTGTGGGATAAAGGGGAAAACTTGTTCTATGATCATTGATAGTGGTAGTTGTGCTAATGTGGTGAGTTCATACTTTGTGGAAAAATTGGGACTTGCATGCATGAAACACCCTACTCCCTATAGACTCCAATGGTTAAATGATAGTGGTGAACTAAAGGTAAACAAACAATGCATGATTTCATTCAATGTTGGTAGATATGAGGATGATATTCTTTGTGACATAGTCCCTATGCAAGCTTGTCATATCTTACTGGGTCGTCCTTGGCAGTATGATAGGAATGTTTTTCATGATGGAAGGAAGAATAGATATTCTCTTGAGCTAAATGGCAGGAAATTTACTCTTGCACCTTTATCTCCTTCTCAAGTGTTTGAAGATCAAAAGAGATTAAGGGAAACAATGGGAAAACCAAGGGGAGGGATAAAAAGTGAGCTTGAGGAAAAAGAAAAGAAAGGAGGCCAAGAGTTGAAAAAAAAGAGAGATGGCCGAGAGAAAGAGAGAGAGAGGGCAACAATTTGAGAGAAGAGATAAAAAGGGGCTTGAATGAAAAAATAGAAAGTCTTGGTGAGAGGAAAGAGGCTAAGGAAATAAAAAAGAGAGTTTTTATATAAAAGCCAAAGAGTGTTTAAATGCAAGAAAAGAGGGGTTGCCCATAATACTACTTACTTACAAAGAAGTTTTGATTAATTCTGAGTTACTAACTTCTTCTTTGCCAAGTAGTATTTCTTCTCTTTTGCAGGATTTTGAAGATGTCTTTCCTGAAGATATTCCTAATGGATTGCCACCTTTACGTGGCATTGAGCATCAAATTGATTTCGTGCCTGGATCACAAATCCCAAATAGGCCTGCTTATAGGAGTAATCCAGAAGAGACAAAAGAGCTTCAAAGGCAAGTTGAGGAGCTGCTTGAGAAAGGTTTTGTGAGAGAGAGCATGAGCCCTTGCTCTGTTCCCGTCCTATTGGTACCCAAAAAGGATGGAACTTGGAGGATGTGCGTGGATTGTAGAGCAATCAACAAGATAACAGTAAAGTATCGCCATCCTATTCCTCGTCTTGATGACATGTTGGATCAATTACATGGATCTAAAATCTTTTCTAAAATTGATCTAAAAAGTGGTTACAATCAGATTCGAATGAATCCTGGAGATGAATGGAAAACTGCTTTTAAGACCAAATATGGGCTTTATGAGTGGTTTAGTTATGCCTTTTGGCTTGACTAATGCACCTAGCACTTTCATGAGATTAATGAATCATATCTTTAAGGATTTTCATGGAAAATTTGTTGTGGTGTACTTCGATGATATCTTGATCTTTTCTAACACTTTAGAAGAGCATGTAGAACACCTAAAACAAGTTTTTGAAGTTCTTAGAAAGCAACTCTTATTTGCTAATCTTAAAAAGTGTACTTTTTGTGTGGATCGTGTGATTTTTTTGGGTTTTGTGGTTAGTTCTAAAGGAGTTGAGGTTGATGAAGAGAAAATTAATGCAATAAAAGAATGGCCAAAACCTAAGAGTGTAACTGAAGTTAGGAGTTTTCATGGACTTGCTAGTTTTTATAGGAGGTTTGTGAGAGACTTTAGCACCATTGCTTCTCCTTTAACTGAAGTTATTAAAAGGGATAAGATTTTTACATGGGGAAAAGAACAAGATGATGATTTTAACTTGTTGAAAGAAAAGTTATGTTCTGCTCCATTGTTACAATTGCCTGATTTTTCTAAATCTTTTGAAATTGAATGTGATGATTCTGGCAAAGGTATAGGTGCTGTTTTGATGCAAGATTCTAAACCTATTGCCCACTTTAGTGAGAAGTTGAGTGGAGCCACATTGAACTATTCCACTTATGACAAAGAGCTATATGCTTTGGTAAAGGCTTTAGCCACATGGCAACATTACTTGTGGCCAAGAGAGTTTGTCATTAAAACTGACCATGAATCCTTGAAATACTTGAAGAGTCAAGGTAAGCTTAGTAGAAGGCATGCTAAGTGGGTTGAATTCATTGAAACTTTTCCTTATGTAATTTCTTACAATCAAGGGAAAGAGAATGTTGTTGCGGATGCACTTTCAAGAAGGTATGTCTTAGTTTCTACTCTGACTTCTAAATTGATGGGTTTTGATCAAATCAAGGGACTTTATGCTAATGATGTTGATTTTGGAAAGATTTTTGCAGATTGTAAGTTGGGTCCTTTTGAGAGGTTTAACCTCCAAGATGGGTTTCTCTTTAAGGAAAATAAGTTGTGTATCCCTAATTGCTCTTTACGTGAAGTATTTGTAAGGGAAGCACATTGTGGAGGGCTTATGGGTCACTTTGGAGTCCCAAAGACGCTAGACATACTTGCTGAAAATTTCTTTTGGCCTTGAATGAGAAAAGATGTTGAAACAATATGTGCATAATGTTTGGAATGTAAACAAGCTAAATCTAAAGTGTTACCACATGGTCTTTAAACGCCACTACCTGTTCCTACTTCACCTTGGATTGATATTTCTATGGATTTTGTGTTAGGTTTGCCTAGAACAAGGTATGGTAAGGATAGTATATATGTTGTGGTAGATAGGTTCTCCAAAATGGCTCGTTTTATTCCTTGTTTAAAGACTAATTATGCTTCACATGTTGCTGATCTTTTTGTAAAAGAAGTTGTCAAATTGCATGGTATACCTAGAACTATTATTACTGATAGGGATGCTAAGTTTTTGAGCCACTTTTGGCGTGTGTTTTAGGGGAAGTTAGGCGCTAAATTGTTGTTTTCTACTTCTTGTCACCCACAAACTGATGGACAAACTGAAGTAGTTAATAGAACCTTAAGAAACATGTTGAGGGCTGTTTTGAAAGGTAAATTAACTTCTTGGGAGGCTCACTTACCTATGATTGAATTTGCTTACAATAGAACAATCCATTCTTCTACAGGTATGTCTCCTTTTGAGGTTGTTTATGGTTTTAATCCCTTCACTCCCCTTGATTTATTACCATTACCTACTAATGATATTGTTAATCTTGATGGTAGGACAAAGGCTGAGATGATGAAAAAAATTCATGAACAAACAAGGCTTGCAATTGAGAAGAAAAATGAGCAAACTGCCTTGAGAGAGAATAAGGGTCGAAAACAAGTAATTTTTAAACCTGGAGATTTAGTTTGGGTTTACTTTAGAAAGGAGAGATTTCCCTCCAAAAGGAAGTCAAAGTTGCACCCTAGAGGAGATGGCCCATTTCAAGTCCTTGAAAGGATTGGAGACAATGCTTACAAGCTAGACCTACCTGGTGAGTTCCAAGTAAGTGCTACATTCAATGTTGCTGACTTGTCTTTGTTTGATGTAGGATCGAATTCGGGGACGAATTCTTTTCAAGAAGAGGGGAATGATAGCATCAAGGACAAGGATAGAGTTTTGGAAGCTCCAAGGCACTTTCTGCGTCCCCCACTTTTTAAATAATTATTGATGAATATTCGAGAAATCGTAGAGGACTCGGCGTGGAAAAGAAGCGTGTATGACACCCTATTTCAAAATCGTGGTGACGTGTTCCATAAGTGAAACGTAATCCGCCATTTCTATTTAATTTCCTGTGACGACCCAAAATCCCACCAAGTCGTGATGGCACCTAACTCATCTCTCTAGATAAGCCGAACAACAAATGAAAGATCATCAACAATCATTAAATAAGATTGTTGAATTCCATATAATATTTCAAGGATTGGTAGTACAAGTCATGAGCGGCTGAGATTAAGATATAACTCGGATACGAAGAACAAATACAACATATGTTTGATGTTTAATAAACAAAATTATAAGTCCTAAACTACCATGAACAAGTGGTAGCTTGAATCTGGAATGCTGGCACATCTCAATGCTAGCCATCACCATCTACATTAGCTCAGCCACGAAACCTGCATGCAAGGTATAAAAGTATAGTATGAGTACAACTGACCTTATGTACTCAGTAAGTATCAATACTAGCCTAGGTGAAGTAGCGACGAAGTTTTAAGTCAAAAGATACTCATTTTACTTAACCTGTACAGCTCAATAATTTAAACATGTATACAACAACATTATCAAAATCTAAGCGTGAAGTATAGATAAGGCCATTGGTGCACATATAGAAGATATACACAAGCATTATAACCAAACTAACTGTTCAACATATAGAGAAGATATGCGTTTCATAACAAATAACTCGTCAAAAATTATATATATATAAAATATGCGCAGGTTCCGTGCCAGTTTAACAACTCAACATATAGGGAAGATATGCTCCTAACATCATTAAATCATCACAATTGCATATAAAGAAGATATGCATAAATAAGCAAGCCAAGTTACCCAAGTTGACATATAGAAAAGATATATACTGTGAATCAATTCTTAAATCATGTAGCTTATAGAGAAGATATGCAAATATCGAATAACCGTCAGCAATTTCATATAGAGAAGATATGCATGAAATATCAAATAACCGTCAATATTTGCATATAGAGAAGATATGCACAGATAAACAAGTCAAGTTATACGAACTAATATATAGAGAAGATTTATACCGTGAATCATTTCATCAATTAAAGTAGCATATAGAGAAGATATGTAATAAAGGCATGTATATATTCCGTAGCTAGCATAAAGATATGCGATAAAAATCATGTATTCATTCAAAGAGTTTGCATATAGAGAAGATACACAAAGTCCAACCACCGATTCGTTTTTCATAATCCGCGTGTACGCCATCAAGAGAGAAACATAAGAGGGTGACCATAGGGGTATGGATCCTTATCCACAAGCTGCATGGACAACTCACGTTCCATAATCATAACAACCGCACGGACAACTCACGTGCTTTAATAACTCAACCCGCACGAACCACTCAAGTGCTGTCAACTTAGTCCATCATCAAATCCCATACTCATGTACTGATGAAATAGCATGCTAAGATGTATGCATGTGCGAAGTGTATAACTATAACTCAGGTTAGGAGAGTACGACATACAATAACGAGTATCATGTCCAAACAGGAAATCAAGATTTACACATGATCTCTAGCATGATTCAAGAAGTTTATGTTGTCATACAAAGATATAAAGCATGATAGCAGGAAGAGCAGTATTCGAAACAAGGCATGATACAGCCTATAGACTACTCCAATCATGAATCATACATAACACCCGTATATACGCTCGTCACCTCGCATATTCGTCGCTTCTCACACATACAATTAGACAAATAAGATTATATCTTAAGGGTTATTCCCTCACAACAAGATTAGGTAAGATACTTGCCTTGACAAACCCAAATCAACCTTCCAACATCACCTTTCCCTTAGAAATCACCTTCAACGGCTCGAACATAGCCAAATACAACTCAATAACATTAAATAAAGCTATAAGAATCAATTCCAAATAGTAAAGTTTCAATCTTTAATATATATATCTCAAAAAGTCAACAAAAGTCAATCCTAGGCCTACATGGTAAAAATCTGAGTCAAGGGGTAGATCCTGATCACCCATAACCCTGCGAGTCTAAATATGTATTTTGCTTTCAAATCCACGTCTATATCATTGCTCAAAACCTCAATTTCATTCGCTTAAATTGTAGGCAAAATCCACAAATTTCATCCCAAAATTCCATTTTTTTTAGGCGTTAATAATCCATGTAGATTCTTGAAATTATACCAAAAATGAGTAAAACTCACTTACCCCAAAGTATTATATGAAAATCTCCAAGCAAAATCGCCCCTCTCCAAGTATAAGATTCAATATATAAGAGAATGAGCAAAAATCCCGAAATTCTAACTATCAACTTGTCATGACCCAAAATCCAATTAGTCCTGATGACACCTAACCCAACCCACTAGGTAAGCCAACTAACAATAAACCATAATATAATGATAATGATAAGAGTAAAAAATAAAATAATTGAATTTTATACAACTCCCCAAGGACTGGTAGTACAAATCATGAGCTTCTAAGACTTAGAGTTTACAAAGCTGATATGAAATAAATATATCATATGTTTGAAAATTACATAAGCAGATTTATAAATCTAAAGCTACCAAGAATAAAATGTAGCTATAATCGGAATATAGGTACATCTTCCATGCCAGCTCTCGCCATACACAACAACATCAACACCAAAATTTGAACGCAAGGTGCAGAAGTGTAGTATGAGTACAACCGACATCATGTACTCAATAAGTAACAAACCTAACCTTAGTTTGAAGGTAGTGACGAGCTTGGACAATGGTCAGAGTCCAACACCAATAGCCAAGAATAACTCGTAATAATATAATAAAACACATGACAAGTAATAACTCAAAGATATGATGCTCAGCTCGTTCGCAGTTATGAAAAATAGGCATGTTTTTCAGGTATATAACAGTAAAATCCAAATCTTTCACCGAAATCATCAAAATATGAGTGTATCAGAAAACTGTGATTTTGCCCAAAAACTTTCAGCAACAGATAAAATATTTCAATCTCAGATGGCATGAGGAAAGTACATCTCTATGCCTATATGTCAATGTGCATGTGAAATCATGAATGTCACAAACCGTGTAGCATGAGGAAATGCATCTGTATGCATGTATGTCAAGTATGCATGTCCAATGCAATGCATCACAGTGATGAACTTATGTACTCATACTCTTAGAGTACTCAATCTCACTGTCTCGTACTCCCACTTATCACGTTCAATGACTCAGCATTGTACGGTACCTGCGATTACTGCTAGTGTGTCAGACTCTAGACGGGCGGATCCTGCCCAAGCGCTAATATAAGCCAACATGGCCTGCTGCGGCGTGCAACCCGATCTCATCATCAATCAATAAAACCTGCTGCGGCATGCTGCCCGATCCCATATATAATAATAAAGCCTATAAGCCCTGCTACGGCGTGCAGCCCGATCCGTATAATAATTATATATATATATATATTCAATATGGCCTGCTGCGGCGTGCAACCCGATCCACAATATCTCTCACAACACGTCTCTCAGGCCCCAAATCAGTCATCAATCTTTCCAACCTATCGGGATCACAAATCTCATGCTAATCAGCCCAAACAATGATATCATGATGTGACAACAAAGGATAAGTGACACTGAGATATGATATGCGAAGGAATGAATATAACTGAGTATGTAATTGCAATTTAAGCAAATAATTCAACAGCAGAAACGGCCTCAGTGGGTCCCAATGGAATAAGCATATGGCCTAAATATGGTTTCTAACATGGATCACAGATCAATTAATGTAGCACGTAGAAATTTCATGGATAGACACAAGATTAGGTAGCTACATAGTACTACAGAATCAACCGAGTCATAATTCATATGGTGCACGCCCACACGCCCGTCACCTAGCATGTGCGTCAACACCAACACATAACACGTATGATCAGGGATTCATACCCTCATCACCAAGTTTAGAAGTGTTACTTACCTCGAACAAGCTGAACCCAATACCGAGCAAGCCAAACAATACTCTAGAAATACCATCACGCGCGTACCGACCTCCGAACAGATTGAAACTAGCCAAAAGCAACTCAAGAACATTAAATAATTCCAAAGGAAACAAACTTAATAGATAAAGGTGAAATCTTTAATTAAAAGCCCAAAGTCAACTAAAAAGTCAAACCCGGGCCCGCAACTCGGAATCTGACAAAACTTATAAAATATAACAACTCATTCAGATATGAGTCCAACCATACTAGTTTCACTCAAATCTGACTATAAATCGATGTTTAAAACTCAAAAATTCACTTTATGAAATTTTAGACAAAAATCCCCAAATTTTACTTTGAAATCATCAATCAAATGCCAAAAATAAAAATGGATTCATGAAATATAACCAAAATCGAGTATAGAACACTTACCCCAATCCATGTGATTAAAATTACCTCCAAAATCACCCAAGTCCGAGCTCCCCAACTCAAAATTTGACCAAATAAATAAATCCTCGATATTATATGTTTCTGCCCAGCTGTTATGCCTCATTTCTTGTGCCAAACGATCCCATAACTCGCTTTTGATGATTCAATGGATTCCTCATGAAATTTGAGTCAAGTTAGGCTTTTGAATCACTCCATTTGACCTTATAATGAAGGAGATATGTTGATTTCTAAATTTGGAAATAATGCAGATTCTTAAATATGAATTCAATGGTAATTTCGTAATTAATCTAAAATATCTGGCAACCCAATTATTAGTAAAATGACAATAAATTTCTCATACGATGTCGAAACTTGACGATTCCAGTTGCTATGTGTAACGACCCGCCCGGTCGTTTTGAGCTCTAGTCCGTCGTTTGGCGGTTTGAAGCCTTGAGTAGTTTCACTTCAGGTATTATGACTTGTGTGCGTGGTCGGAATTGAATTTCGGAAAGTTCGGAGTTGATTTGAAAAGAAAACTCTCATTTCGGAAGCTTTAAGTTGGAAGAATTTATTAAGGTTTATTTTTGAGTAAACGGCCTCGGAATCAAGATTGAAAGGTTCCAACAGGTTCGTATGATGATTTTGGACTTGGGCGTATGTCCGGATCAGGTTTTGGATGACCGGGAGCATTTCAGCGCCTATTGTGGAAGGTTGGAGTTTTGGAAGAATTTCATAAATTTGGGTTGAAGTATATTTTTAATGCTATCAGTGTCCGTTTGGGATTTCGAGCCCGGGAATAGCTCCGTATGGTGATTCCGGTCTTAGGAGCGCGTCCAGATGTGGATTTGGAGGTCTGTAGGTCATTTTGGGGTCATTTGACGAAAGTTGGAATTTGAAGGTTTTGGGAAGTTTGATCGGGAGTGGACTTTTTGATATCGGGGTCGTATTCTGAGTCCGGAAGTTGGAGTAGGTCCGTAATGTCGAATGTCACCTGTGTGTAAAATTTGAGGTCAATCGGGCGTGATTTGATAGGTTTCGGCATCGAATGTAGAAGTTTAAAGTTCTAAAGTTCATTAAGCCCGAATTGGGGTATGATTCATGATTTCGATATTGTTTGATATGATTTGAAGCCTCAAGCAAGTTTGTGTTATGTTATGGGACTGGTTGGTATGGTAGGACGGGGCCTCATGGGCCTCAGGTGTGTTTCGGGGTGGTTTCGGATCAATTCGGATTGTTTTGGCTGCTGTTGTTGCTGGTTCTGATGTTGTCCTTCGCGAACGCGAAGGGAGTCCCGTGATCGCTAAGGGAGGATTTTTGGGCTGCTGATGGTTGTTCATTGCGAATGCGGCACGGGCGCCGCGAACACGGAAGAGGGTCTGGAATAGCCTACGTGAACGCGGGAGAGCTGCCGCGAACGGGTAGAAGGAAGAGGGAGTGGGGCCTGGAGCAGTTGGGCTTCGTAAACGCGGCTGGTGGAACGCGAACACGAAGGGTGGTGGTCATAAATGTTCGCGAATACAACCAAGATAACGCAAACGCGAAGAGGAAATTGGAGGCAGTGTTTCTTTGGCCTTCGCGATAGCGATGGTCTTTCCGTGATCACGAAGAAGGGCGGACCTGGGCAGTGAAGTTTAAAACGGGAATTTGACCATCTTTCATTTCATTTCCTCCATGGGAGCCGATCTTGGATCGATTTTGGAGCACTATTTCCTGCATCAATCACAAGGTAAGTGATTTCCACCTATTCCAAGTTAAAAATATGGTAAATGAATGGATTTAAACATGGAAATTAGTAAAAGTTTGGGATTTCGAAAAAAAACCTAGAAATTTATATTTTTGGATATTGACCACGAATTTGGGCATGGAATTGAGAATAAATCATATATTTGAGTTCGTAATATTATGGGTAATGTTTATCTTCGAAAATTTTCGGAATCCGGGCACGTGGGCCCGAGGGTTGCTTTATCGACTTTTTGAGCGGAGTTGGAAATTTGTCTAAATTGATTTGTTATGAGTATTAGAATGCATTTTCATTAGTTTGCACATTGTTTGACTAGTTTTGGATAGGCGGGCATTAGTTTGAGGTGTTAGAGGGGCTTTGGAACCGGTTATGGAACTTCGGAGCGAGGTAAATATCATGTCTAACTCTGTGAGGGGGAAACTACCCCTAGGTGTTGTAATTGATATTTGTTACATGTTGCGGGGGCTACGTAAGCACGAGGTGACGAGAGTTCGTACGTAGCTAGATCTATGTCATTGTCCGGGTAGACTTAGGTCCACACCATGCTATACTTGTATTATATGGGTTATCCTTCTCGTTTAATTCCTTTATTTCGCTTTACGACTTGAGACTAGACATGCGTAGAGTGATAGACTCGCATTTTTAGAGATTTAATAAGTTTCATGATTTGCCGCGGAATAATGGTGTTCCTCCTACGGATTTCTCACGCGCCATGCATTTTCATTGAAAGGTTTTCCTTACAAAATTTTATAACTCACACGTTTATTCGTGAGTGGGGGTCAAGGACCCGTTTAAGCTTCTTATTCTAATGGGATCGGGTCGTTCGCCTCGGAAGGATTTATGTACCACACTCTCATGGGAGCGGGCGTTTGCCTTAGCAGTTTAATAGATGCATCTATGGTTCATGCTGTTCGACCCTCGACAGTGCACAAATTATGATGGGATCGGGCCGTACGCCCCGACATTTCTATAAAATTTCCTCATGAAATCGTGCATAATATATGGCAAGAAGCCAGTGTATCTGTGAGCTTTTCCTGATTTGAATTATACTAACCTATTTGGTGAGGTCCATTATATATATATATATATATATATATGCTCCGGTCAAGGAGATATACACACATATGCTCCGGTTAAGGAGGAAATTGCTAATTGAGGGCTCGAGTTTATTGTAAAGAGGAGAATTATACCATGTGTGTATACTTGTTTGTTTTGTTTATTTACTTTGCCTCATAATTGTTCACCGCTTTACTGTACCTGATATTATTGGACCACTAGTAAGTGTCGATATCGACCCCTCGTCACTACCCCTCCGGGGTTAGGCTGGATACTTACTGGGTATATGTTAATTTGCGTACTCATACTACACTTGCTGCACATTTTTGTGCAGGTACATTTATGTCTGGTGGTCCTTTGGCACGGAGGCGCGGATGATGCGGGGACTTACCACGAGCTGCATTTCATGTTACGATCCGCAGCCGACAGAGTCTCCTTTGGAGTTATTTATATTTTTGCTGTCTAATTTGTATTTCGGACAGATGCTGTATTTTATTTTACTTCCTAGTTGATGCTCATGCACTTGTGACATCGGGTTTTGGGGGGTGCTTATGGGTTATTCATTAATGTAGTTGCGAAAAATATTTTCATTCACTTTGTAAATCCCATTTTGTATTATGTAATTAAAGAAAATTATGATTTCAAATACTCATATGGGTAATTAAGATAATCATTTATTGTTGGCTTGCCTGACCGCGGTGTTAGCTTCCATCACGACCTTTAATGAATTTTGGGTCGTGACACTATGATTCCAAAATTCCGATACAGATATAATGGTTAGTCGAAACATGAATCAAAGGCTGTTTACTCAATATAGTAACCTTTATGATCAAATGGACGTTGAAACCGAAAGCAATCACCATGCAACCCAAACTTAGCCAAAACTCATCGGAAGTTAACCAAACTTTGTGGGCATATTCAAAATCATCATACAAAATTATTGGAATAACTAAAATCCGATTCCGAGTCCGTTTACCCAAAAGTCAAACCTTGGTTAACTCTTCCAACTTAAAACTTCATAGTTGAGAATCATTCTTCCAAATCTACTCCTGAAACACCTGTAAACCAAAACCGACGATACACACAAGTCATAATATATCATACAGAGCTACGCATGCCCTCAACCCACCGATCGAAGTGCAAATTCTCAAAATGACCGGTCAGGTCGTTACATACTCCCCCACTTAAACATACGTTCGTCCTCGAATATGCCTAGAGTTCTTCCTAAGCCGTCAAATCACTGTGTAACCTTACCATGCACATACCCGGGGGTGATCTCACGTCACCCTATTCCATATAAGTATGACAACACAACATAACTGGAGATCATTACTTCAACCTTAGCCCACAAACCTTGGTACCCAATTTACGACATCCGAGATTTCTTACAAGACCTGAATCTTGCATCTACACCCTGCATAAGTTTGAACAAGCTTTATCAAGCAATAACCATGACCTACGATGTAATCACATGATATACCATATAACTCACATACTAGTAGCAATAATTCCTGATTGCAGTAGCTGCTCAAAACAAACCTGATACCGGTAATAAACCTCATATCAAATAAAACCTCTTTCAAAACCTTCGTACACTGCCGATAACGAAAGAAACACGCAGAAACTCATACCCACTCATCAAATCAACAAGTCATGGAGCTCTCCCTCGCTCGACAAGAATTATAGCCAAATTCTAAGCCGATCAGTGGCATTATCCTTCCAAATATACCGGAATCAACTCCGATAGCATCCATTCTAGGTCTAGAGACCTCACCTCATCAAATGCAGCCATTCTACTGACATGCCACACCAATACAAACTTAAGCCACAAACCGTGCAATCCGTGCACCAATATGCAACAATTCGGATGCACCCAAAAATGAAAAATGACTCAAATGAGAGAACCATTCCGTAAGCTCAACAAGTACCACCACATCCGCAATGCTATCAACCCACCACACAAGGGGAAACATAACACACGAAATAAGCACAAAGGATCATATCCTAGCATAACGCCGTTGCGAAGCATGACCCAATCCGAACACCGGTCCATATGAAATACCTCAAGCCACAATGCTCAAAATAAACAACCACATGCAATTCGACATTACGAACATGAAGTGCATGACTATAACCATGGATAAGAGAACAATACAATATACCAAAGCCCAAAAAACCATAACCAAGGCGCAATCAACCATTTAACACCCCAATAACCATTTCGCTCGAATTCCGCTACAAGCCCCAAACAGAACCGCATCGGGAGTGCATATAACCAAAAAATCATAACCCCTCGTAGCATAAAAGAGTAACACATAGAACATATCAGAACACAAACAAGCTCAACTCTAACCGAATGACACACCTTTCGCCAATAAAGGTGCTTAGTCAACAAATCCGACCCCGTGTAGAATACACATCCTCATTAGGCCTACCAATGGGCCCCCAAATCAGCTTCGGTCATCCCCAAATGGATAAATGGCCCTCCAAAAGTCCACAATGACCTAACCATAGCACGTACTACCATCTAGCTAACTTTGGCCACATCTTCACAGTCTGCAACCCCGAAATAATCTTCTTATGAGAATTTCTAGTCTCCAAATCCATAGAACACATGAATCACCATAGTTGATCCCAACTCTACCACTCGAATGACTAACACATCTCTCATACATAATTATCCCCACAATAAATACTTCTATAATTCTTCCGTGCCACATAGCAAAATATGAACATCAGCAGTCGATCAACTAGGCGAGTACAACAATAGCAATGAAACACCCGTAAGTCAAAACACAGTGCGCCTTTTGAAATGCGCACCCTTCTCAGGCAATACTAAGTAGTAATAGAATTTATCTAAACACCTGAAACCGTCCATATTGTTCAAGATTCATGACCTTCCCTCCAAAACTAAACTGTCACCATGTACATGCAAATCTTAATCCCGCAGGACGCATCGCATCTATCATGCCATCATATGAAAAGCACGAGAATCTTGTAATCAACTCTGAGTCACAAGAAGAATACATACCCGATCAGTCAGAAACCTTCCATTACATCTCATCCAGGAGAAAATCATAATACGCAACATGCTCCTCATGCCGCTAGGAAATATCCTTCTCAAACCGTGGTAGAAACCATTGAGAACTCTTCGAAACCTATTTGCACATAATCAAGCCATCAGAACTGAATCTCTCTAACTCAACCAAGCCAGGAAGATCGCCAAACCCAAGAGTATTACCACAAAACACTGGTAGAGACTCACCACATCATAAGTACCCAAAGAACAAATCATATCCATTATCGTGCTGATCCAACCTACTACCAAGCTGTCCTATTTCTCTTAGTTCCTTCCGAATTACCCTCAAGTTGACACTTCTCCTTGCCAAAACACCATGATCCTTACCCAAAGCTCACCACGAGAGATCCTAGCATAAAACCACACCGCCTTAAGGCCCATAAGCCACTGTATTCCCTCTTAGCACCCCAAAAGTGCCACAATCGAGATACATACTCTGAAGAGACCTTATGTGAATCTAAAACTATTTTCTTTACCTTCCTGATACTGAAATATAGAATTCATAATGATATAGAAATACCACGAATCTCGACACCATCTAATGCAAATACCGTATTCTAGCCATATGCAAATCCGAAAAATGCTCAAATGCCACATAAGAATCTTAAACTCCTTAGAACTTCCTCGAGAGTCATCCACCCTATTCAAATTTCAAATGAACAGCCCAAACGAGCCGAACGATCTGTGCTCCATTAGCACACCAGCACCCAAAGAAGTAATCCACACCTTTAAGCAACTGAGCGAATCCCTTTTCTTTGTACATTACATCCATCATGAACAACAACCCTAAACTATTGCCAAGACGTCCATATGTCCATAAGGTGTAATACATCATGCATCTATAAATTCCTTACTCAAGTCATCTTCAAAATCATCCTCTTCAGGTCATAACCGATCCACAAGTATGCCTCAGACCAAAATCAATACAACACATAACCATGCAATCAAATCGTCGATAGCGGACTACCCCACTTGGCTCAAAGCCATAGATCAAAACACTCGATAACTCACAATGCCCATACTCTATTACTGCCATAATACCGTAGTGAGATTCAACTAAATCCTTCATAAGCTTATGTAACACAAACCATATAATACCTCAAATCATCGGCTAAGCTTGCATTCATCCTCGTGACGGTTAGGTCAACTTTCTCAACCAATCCAAACTCAAATCGCAACACCTATACCCCCTGGTAGAAAAGAAAGCCTCCACATAACATCATAAGGTTCACACATCTGTATATTACTCCGCTGGTGATAACCCACCTGCTTAGCCTCAAACTGACATCTCTCTATACCCTTTCACAACCACAACTACTACGCAATCACTTAATCTTTCTGAGTCTGAACTCATCAACAAGACATGAAAATCTACTTCTTTCCACAAATGAAATAACACAAAAGAATCTCTCCAAAAAAATTCATAACTCAAGATTGTATGACACATCCATAGAAATCGAGCATCCAATAGTCCTTTTCACATCTCAAGAAAAATCTCTGTCACGTTCAAATCATCTAAACACATCCCGTAGTCACATCCTACTCATAATATAGCCATTCAACCACGAACCGAGCCACCAGTCCCACTCATAAGGACACCCCTCGACATAGAAGTCCAAAAGCACATGCTCACACAACTGAAACTACCGAGCCTAAGTTGCGGTCCAAACCGGGCCTCAAGTCCTCCAAACTAGACTATCGCCAAAACACAGAAAACACATCTTGCACTTTATCCATGGAATCCATAAGCCGTTGATGTACAACTGATACCGAGCGCTCATATGCGCATACAAGTGAGTGGAAGAAATTCAAAAAGATATGCTTCAAGCTGAATCAATGTTGCACGATAAGGAAAGAAAGATGAAAAGTTTATCCTAAATGCCCTGTAGCCTCTCGAAGATAGGTATGGACGTCATTATACCGATTCACAAGAATTTACTAGACACTTGCTTATGACTCGTAGAACCTATGAACCTATAGCTGTGATACCAACTTTTCACGACCCAAAATCTAACTAGTCATGATAGCACCTAACCCAACCCGCTAGATAAGCCAATTAACAATAAACCACAATATAATGCTAATGATAAGAGTCAAAAATGAAATAATTGAATTTTATACAACTCCCCAAGGACTGGTAGTACAAACCATGAGCTTCTAAGACTTAGAGTTTATAAAGCTGATATGAAATAAATATATCATCTGTTCGAAACGTACATAAGCAGACTTATAAATCTAAAGCTACCAAATATTAGAAGCAGCTATAACGGAGCACAGGTACATCTTCAATGCCAGTTTCCGCCATACACAACAACATAAACTCCAAAATCTGCACGCAAGGCGCAGAAGTGTAGTATGAGTACAACCAACCCCATGTACTCAATAAGTAACAAACCTAACCATAGGTTTAAAGTAGTGAAGAGCTTGGACAACGGTAAGAGTCCAACACCAATAGCCAAAAACAACTCATAATAATATAATAAAAGTAGGACAAGTAATAACTCAAAGATATGATGCTCAGCTCGTTCGCAGTTACGAAAAATAGGTATGCTTTTCATGTATATAATAGTAAAACCTAAATCTTTCACCGAAATCACCAAAATATGAGTGTATCAGAAAACTATAATTTTTTCAAAAAACATTCAACAACAGATAAAATATTTCATTCTCAGATGGAATGAGAAAAGTACATCTCTATGCCTACATGTCAATGCGCATGTGAAATCAAGAATGTCACAAAACCGTGTAGCATGAGGAAATGCATCTCTACGCATGTATGTTAAGTATGCTTGTCAAATGCAATGCATCACAGTGATGAACTCATGTACTCGTACTCTTAGAGTACTCAATCTCAATGTCTCGCACTCCTACTCATCACGCTCAATCACTCAGCACACTCAATCACTCAACACTGTATAGTACCTGCGCTCACTGTTGGCATGTCAGACTTCGGAGGGGTGGATCCTGCCCAAATGCAAATATAAGCCAACATAGGCTGTTACGGCGTGTAGTCCGATCCCATCATGAATCAATAAAACATAATGCGGCATGCAGCCTGATCCCATCAATAATAATAAAGCCTATAAGGCCTGCAATGACGTGCAACCCGATCCATATAATAATAATATATATAAATCCAATATGGCATGTTGCGGCGTGCAACCCGATCCACAATATCTCTCACAATACGTCTCTCAGGCCCCAACTCAGTCACCAGTTTCTCCAGCCTCTAGGGCTCACAAATATCATGTCAATCGGCCCAAACAATGATAACATGACGTGACAATTAAGGATAACAAAGACTGAGATATGATATGCGAATGAATAAATATGACTAAGTATGTAATTGCAATTTAAGCAAATAACTGAACAACAGAAATGACCTCAGTGGGTCCCAACAGAATAAGCATATAGCCTAAATATGGTTTCTAACATGGATCACAGCTCAATTACTCTAGCACATAGAAATTTCATGGATAGACACAAGATTAGGCAACTACATAGTATTACAGAATCAATCGAGTCATAATTCACATGCTGCACACCCACACGCCCGTCACCTAACATGTGCGTCACCTCAAAACCAACATATAACACGTATATTCAGGGATTCATACCCTCAGCACCATGTTTAAAAGTGTTACTTACCTAGAACAAGCCGAACCTAATACCGAGCAAGCCAAACAATACTCTAAAAATTCCATCCCACGTATACCGACCTCCGAACGGCTTGAAACAAGCCAAAAGAAACTCAAGAACATCAAATAATACCAAAGAAAACAAACTCAATCGATAAAGGTGGAATCTTTAATCAAAAGTCCAAAGTTAACTAAAAAGTTAAATCTGGGTCCGTACCTCGGAATCCGACAAAACTTACAAAATCTGATAACCCATTCAATTACGAGTCCAACCATACTAGTTTCACTCAAATCCGACTTCGTATCGATGTTCAAAACTCAAAAATTTACTTTATAGAATTTTAGACAACCCCCCCAAATTTCACTTGGAAATCATCAATCAAATGCCAAAAATAAAGATGGATTCATGAAATATAACCAAAAACGAGTATAGAACACTTAACCCAATCTTTGTAATGAAAATCGCTCAAATCCGAGCTCCCCAACTTAAAATATGACCAAATTAACAAAATCTCGATATTATATGCTTCTGCCCAACTGTTCTACCTCATTTTATTTTTATGCAAACGATCTCAAAACTCACTTTTTATGCCTCCAATAGATTCCTCATGATATTTCAGTAAAGTTAGACTTTTGAATCACTCCATTTGACCTTATAATGAAGAAGATATGTTGATTTCAATATTTGAAAATAGTGTAGATTTTTACATACGAATTCAGTAGCAATTTCGTAATTAATTTGAAAAATCTAGCAACCCAATTCGTAGTAAAATGACCATAATATCCTCATACGATTTCGAAACTTGATGATTCCAGTTGCTATAGTTCCAAAATTACGATACAGATATAATAGTTAGTCGAAACACGAATCAAAGGCCGTTTGCTCAATATGGTAACCTTTATGTTCAAATCGACGTCGAAACCGAAAGCAATTACCATACAACCCAAACTTATCCAAAACTCATCGGATTTTCACCAAACTTTGTGGACATATCAAAAATCATCATACAAACTTTTTGGAATAATTAAAACCCGATTCCGAGTCTGTTTACCTAAAAGTCAAATCTTGGTCAACTCTTCCAACTTAAAGCTTCCTAGTTGAGAATCATTCTTCCAAATCAACTCCCGAAGGACCTGAAAACCAAAATCGGCGATACACACAAGTTATAATACATCATAAAGAGCTTCTCATGCACTCAACCCATCGAGCGAAGTGCAAATGCTCAAAACAACTGATCGGGTCGTTACACAATCCAGCTGCAAATGTCAATTTGCGATATGGGGCTCGAAAATGTGACCCCGGATCTGCAAATGTGAAGCCCCGCCTGACCATGCCCAGCTGCAATTACGAGCTTCCCTTCAATAGACCTCAGCCGCAGATGCGACTATAACACTCGCAAATGCGCTGCTCACATTTGCAACACACCCTTCGCAAAAATGCGACTAACCAAAACCAGCAACCACTCAGTAGTATTACAACATGCTCTAGGTGGTGCGAAACTCACCCGAGCCCTCTGGGACTCCGTGCAATTATTTTAACAAGTCCATATACACAATACCAACTTATCCAAAAGCTCAAATGACACTTAACAACACCAAATTCATCACTACTAAAAAAATCAGGTTTTAGCGACGAACAAATTCTGTAGCTAAACACAAAAATGTGTCGCTAATCTCATATAGCGACGGATTAGCGACATATTATCAAGAAATTCTGCTAGATATGAGCAATTTAGCGATAGATTAGCGATGAAATTCGTAGCTAATTCCAGTTTTTTTTATAGTGCATAGATAAATCATCAAATCAAACATTATCATTTCTCAACTTTATAAACTTCCCAACTTCACCGAATGCGTCTGAATCACACTTAGGCAAACCGGATCAGAGCAAACTTTGCACACAAGTTCCGATCAATTAAATGAATCTTTACATGGTCCAAAAAACAGCAACAAGGAGTCAGATAACACCAAACCCAGTCAAATCTATAAACTCTTCAATTCTCAAATTGCCAACTTTCAACAAATAGAACCGAAACCTTTTAGGAGTATTCAATTTCAAATTCGAACTTACGCCCAAGTCCAAAATCACCATACAAACCTGTTGAAACCATCAAATCTCAATTCCGGGGTCATTTACTCAAAAGATAAACCTTGATCAACTCTTCCAACTTAAAACTTTCAATTAAGAATCAATATCACAAACTAAAAATCTCACCAAGGGTTATCATGGCACCTAACTTGCTTGCTAGGCAAGCTAACACCCAATAGCAATAACAAAGCCCATTTATTAAGTTAGTAACAATGTTATGATGATATATGTCACGAACCAAATTTCTATCATATGGAATGTGATGACACCTAGTCATATCTATATTCTATATTATATTAAATGGAGGAACCCCTAATTCAAAAAGTTAAATTACTTAAATGACCTTCTAAAATTTAAATACGAAAAACACTAGCTTAGCGACAACCCAAACGAAAAGACGCTACAAAAGTTGGGAGCAACTTATCGAAACAGTGGCAGCCTTTCATTTGGCAGAATGCATATCTGCTTCGTAACATCCGAAAGAAACCCACGAAAGTTTAGAAAAACAGCGTCAAAAGTGTTCAAGAAGCACAATTCAGAAAGCACTATGCATATAATTTCATGTGGATGACTAAAAGCAATTGCTGTGGATCTTAACAACGAGCTCCCATGTACCCAACTCCCTTCCATCAGTGAATCCCCTGGCAGCCTTTCTTAGCGGGTAAGTTCAGAAAGGAAAAGTACCTTGCTCGCTTTAAAGTTGTTCGCTTAGGAAATCCAATCCCTATTTTATGTTTCCTTCACGCTTCAATTTATTTTTCTATCAATAGTCAATTATAATTAGAAACTCTACGGTGTGAGTTTGGCATAGCATACTGGCACCAAGTTGGAAAAAGGAGGAGAACTATTGTAGTTGGTTGATGTCCAGCATAATATGGAGTGATGCTATTATGCCATAGTCAGTGGCGGATGCAGAATTTGTACTAAAGGGGTTAAAAAAATAAGTTAAAAAATTTAAAAATATTGGGGCCAATGGGAATTGAACTAGTGATTCCACAAAGTTTTTGAACCCCCTTAGACTACTAAACTATGCTTTTGGATTATGTCAAGGGAATTCAAAACATAATATATAGAGGTAAAAAATATATTTTGTCTTATATATACAGTGTAGTTTTTCGGCAAAGGGGGTTCGGGTGAATCCCCTTCCGCCCCTGGCCATAGTATGCAGATTGATTTATCAATAGTCCGTTAAACCATATATTCTTTGATCCTGATCATAGAGATTAGAGAGCTGAACATCTAGAGGAAAATTTTAAACTAATAAAGGAAGAAAAATATCCTTCTGCTAATAGATTACAAGGAGTAGGGAAGGCTCAAATTGGAAGCAATGATGGCCGCTGATATTCAAACTTGCGCGCTGCACTTAAAAATTGTGGCCTCTTGATTGCCATCCATTCCAATTAGTGATTAATATAGGAAAGATTCTTTCTTTATTCCTATTGTACTGCAGGAAAAACTTGATTGCAACCGAACAAGCACCATGCCAATGTTTTCTCTCTAACTTATTAATAGAGTACCACAGATCTCCCTTTTACTATGGATTTTATATTGTGACACAAACTAACATGTACGAATATTAAGAAGATTTGCAAAGAGATGACAGTTTATACTTGGCAGTACAAGAATGGAAACAGAAACACCAATCATACACCAAATTTGGAATTAATGATCCACGACTACGGATTTCTCTTTGTCTCTCGCAATTTATTGTAGGACTTCTTGCAGATTTTTCGAAAAAATACCGAGTGAGCATCAAGTCTTTTGTAGCCATTTCCTGAGGTAGACATAAAACGTCCCCATTAGCCGGCACAACATCATGCGTTTTGGCATCAAAAAGTTTAGCAGGAAGATATCGACTTCAGGGTGTTGATTGAAGAAGAAAGTGGCAAAATCCATCCATCTTTTTTTACTTTACTCATTATTTAATTATTGTCCTTTGTGATTTTTAAAATCTTATTTCTACAAATGTTAAGATAGATGTTACACATGAAAATTACACTTCAAATATTTAAAGCGTGTATGTGCTTGGCTTAGGATTAAAAATTCATAGTAAACTTAATGTCTAATATTATTTCGAAGAACTAGAAATGCAGGCAAGGTTAATGAAAATTACAAACAACTTATTTATTTTGCGCATGTTTTGATGGCACTAAAGTTTTCTCAATCCAGATGGACTTGCACTGATATGTGTTTAAGGAAACAAATAGTTTTCTCTGACTGTATATGGTCGAAACCGGGCTCATCTATTACATGACGGATCGGAACTGAAATGTGATGGATTGAAGATCGACCCCAAGTTCCATCGAACCAAAGAACGAAGTCAGAACATACGTCTCCAAGATCTTCGAGCCCGTGACTCCGGAATTGATCTTGATTTCGAACAAGTTCGAGAAAACATTATCGGACCCAATAACGGAAGGCTGAAGTATCCGCAACTGGTCGGACGTCACGGCGGGAATCTCAGCATGTATCAACAAGAGACCCACTAATTAGCAAATCACAAGATTTCTTACTTTTTATAGAATTGTACCTAAAGCAGGACTCCCCTACTATATAAAGGGGGTCTGATTCTTTGTAATAGACATGGTAACACGCATCCTAAAAGTATTATAATATTATTTTCTTTCTGCAAGCTACCGTTCTTCTGTATTTGACATTATTTGGATCATATTCAGTTCGAGTGAGGTCTATTTCTCAAGGCTATAACTGTTCAAATCACACGGTTTGAATTTACTTTATTATTGTTTGCTTTACTTATAGTTCAATCTATCGCTTTGTGTCAAATTAATCCACGTATCCTTAAAACCACTTATAAATTCAATTGTTATCCGATTTTGAGGGTAAACAGTTTGGCGCCCACCATGAGACTAAGGATAATAGTGGTTCTTTGATACAAATTTTCATAACACACACTATTTTTCACTTGTTTTTTAAAGTGTCTTTGATTCCAGGCTAAAATACAAAAATGTCAAACTCACAATCAGCACCTATGCATGTTGACAACGAGTCCGGTCACCAAGGTGAAAATAATAATATAGCGCCCGGTAACGAGATACCGCCTGCTGATCCCATTGGAATTCCGATCGCAGATCCGATCGACGCTAATTCACATGTGGCTATCGATGCAAATTTGCCTACCAACCCCAAAAATAACGTTCGTGATGGAGCCCGTTCGGTAACCCGGAACATACAAAACATTGAAGGATACAGGATCAACTAACGAATGATCTTCTAAATGTTGCAGGCTCAACAGGCGGCGATAGCTCAGTTACAGAACCAAAGTCGTGCACCAAGCAGGGCTGGGCCAGATCCTCCCCGGGAAGTCACCCGCATGGATAAATCGGTCGTAGAAAGGTCAAACGAACATGAATCGGGGGCTAGCTCCGAAATTATAAAGATGCTTGAGGAGCTGACAAAACAGATAGAATCAAGGGAAAGGAAGATCGAGGCTAACAACAAAAAAGGTGAAAACTTACAATTCTAGGGTAGACCAAATCCCAGGAGCACCTCCGATATTGAAGGGCTTGGATTCTAGGAAGTTCGTACAAAATCCCTATCCTCCGAGTGCGGCTCTAACGCCGATCCCCAAAAAATTCCGCATGCTTGAGATTCCTAAGTACAACAGAACGACTGACCCAAATGAGCATGTCACTTCATAATTTAGAGGATGATGAGATCAAGTCCGTCTTACTGAAGAAATTCGGAGAAATCTTGTCAAAGGAAGCCATGATATGGTATCACAACTTACCCCCTAATTCTATTAACTTATTTTCTATGCTTGCAGACTCTTTTGTGAAAGCACACGCTGGGGCTATCAAGGTCGAAACTAGGAAATCAGACCTCTTCAAAGTGAGGCAAAAGGATAATGAAATGCTCAGAGAATTCGTATCTCGATTTCAAATGGAAAAGATGGACCTGCCACCGGTCGCTGATGATTGGGTTGTTCAAGCTTTTACTCAAGGACTTAATATTCGAAGCTCGGTGGCTTCACAGCAGCTGAAACAGAACTCAATAGAATATCCGACTGTTACATGGGCCGACGTGCATAACAGGTATCAGTCGAAAATTAGAGTCGAAGATGATCAACTCGGTTCCCCTTAGGGGTTTGTTTATCCAGTCAGAACCTTTGACAGAGTCAAGAAAGAGATCAATCATGAACAGAAGCCAAATAGGGATAGGTATCAACCATATAAAGCAGATCGGATAAGCAGCGGGTCCGGGCGAAACCCCATGGGAAACGAAAGGAGGAACGACCGAGGTAAAAGAAGCCGGGGACTTCTAACCAAAAATGGCCTCGACAGGTCTAAAGACACACCAAGGCTATCAGAATACAACTTTAATAACGATGCAACCGCCATTGTATCGGCTATCGGGCGCATCAAAGATACCAAATGGCCTCGATCCCTATAGTACGATCCAACCCAAAGGGATCCTAACCAGATGTGCAAATATCACGACACTCATGATCACAGAATGGAGGATTGTCGACAGCTGAGAGAGGAAGTAGCTCGTCTATTCAACAATGGGCACCTTCGGGAGTTCTCAAGCGATCGAGCTAAGAATCATTGCAGGAATCGGGATTCTAACAAACAGACAGAACAAGAAGAACCTCAACACGTCATTAACATGATCATCAGAGGAGTTGATATCCCACAGGGGCCGATGTTGAAACACAACAAAGTATCCATTACTAGGGAGAAACGAATTCGGGACTACATATTGGAAGGAACTTTATCTTTCAATGATGAAGATGCGGAAGGTATCGTACAACCCCACAATGATGCACTGGTAATATCTTTACTAGTAAATAATATTCGGGTTAAACGTGTGTTAATTGATTCAGGTAGCTCGGCCAAGATTATTCGATCGAGGGTCGTGGAATAGCTCAGTTTGCAAGACCAAGTCGTGCCTGCAGTTCGAGTTCTAAATGGATTCAACATGGCTTACGAGACCACTAAAGGCGAAATAACATTACCAATAAACACCGTCAGGACCATCCAGGAGACCAAATTTTATGTGATCGAAGGAGACATGAGATACAATGCTCTATTGGGAAGGCCATGGATCCACAATATGAGGGCGGTGCCTTCGACGCTGCACCAAGCATTCCCAACACCTGATGGAGTTAAAACAGTCTACGGGGAACAATCGGTTGCAAAAGAACTATTCGCGGTTGAAAAGGTGACACCGGCATCTACAGTTTCAACATCGAAGGGCCCAAACCAGGTAGTAAAAAATGGGGCAAAATAGCAATCACTGATACCATCTTCGGCAGATTTGGACAAACAAGGGGAAGTCGAGGATGATGATTACGGGATTCCCAGATCTTTTATAGCCCCCGATGATTTCGACGCCACTAAATTGACGGTCAAGAAACTGGAACAAGTTATATTGCGAGAAAACTTGCCCGATCGAAAGGTATACCTGGGCACGTGGCTAAGTTCCGAGCTCAGGAAAAAGCTCATTCAATTTCTTATAATTAACGAAAACTGTTCGCTTGGTCCCACCTCGATATGACAGGCATCCCACCGGAGATAACCACTCACAAGCTGAGCTTGGACCTGAAGTTTCATCCGGTTAAACAAAAGAGGAGACCCCAGTCAGAGATCAAGCATGCTTTCATCAAGGATGAGTTATCTAAACTTTTTAAAATAGGGTATATTCGGGAGGTCAAATACCCGGATTGGTTAGCAAACGTAGTGGTAGTCCCTAAAAAAGGGAATAAATTAAGAATGTGTGTAGACTATAAAGATTTGAATAAAGCATGCCCCAAAGACTCTTTTCCTTTGCCCAACATCGATCGTATAATCGATGCCACGGCCGGCCACAAGACCCTCAGTTTTCTCGATGCCTATTCCGTGTACAACCAAATATGGATGGACCCGGGTGATCAGGAAAAAACTTCCTTCATCACTAAGTATGGCACGTACTGTTATAACGTAATGCCATTTGGATTAAAAAATGCAGGTGCCACATACCAACGCTTAGTTAATCGTATGTTCGAGAAACAAATAGGAAAATTATTGGAGGTTTACATTGACGACATGTTAGTTAAGTCTCTGCAAGAAGAGGACCATTTAAGACATTTGCAGGAAACATTCAGTATACTGAAGCAGTACAACATGAAGTTGAACCCAGAATAATATGCGTTTGGAGTAGGGTCGGGTAGGTTCCTCAGATTTATGGTATCCAATCGGGGAATCGATATCAATCCTGATAAGATCAAAGCCATCTAAGATATCATGGTCGTGGACAACGTAAAGGCCGTGCAAAGGTTAACCGGGCGAATAGCCGCCCTGGGGTGATTTATTTCGAGGTCATCCGACAAAAGTCACCGATTCTTCGCACTGTTGAAGAAGAAGAACGACTTTTCGTAGACCTCGGAATGCCAACAAGCTTTGGAGGAACTCAAAAGGTATTTATCGAGCCCGCCCCTACTTCACACACTGAAGGCGGACAAACTACTGTACTTGTACTTAGAGGTCTCAGAGATAGCGGTAAGTGGAGTCATAGTTCGGGAAGAACAAAGTACGTAATTTCCAATTTACTATGTTAGTAGAATCTTAGGTGAGGCCGAAACTAGGTACCCTCACCTGGAAAAACTGGTGCTCGCTTTGTTAAGCGCCTCTAGGAAGCTAAAACCGTACTTCTAATGTCATCCCATATGTGTCGTAACTACTTACCCATTGAGGAACATTATGCATAAGCCCGAACTCTCGGGCCAACTGGCCAAATGGGCCATAGAAATAAGTGGATACGATATTGAGTATCGACCTCGGACCGCGATTAAGTCTCAAATTTTGGCAGACTTTGTGGCCAACTTTACACCGGCCCTAATATCCGAGGTCGAAAGAAAGTTGTTGATTAACTCAGAAACTTCCTCGAGAATCTGGACCCTCTTCACGGACGGCGCCACAAATGCAAAAGGGTCCAGACTTGGCATCCTATTAAAACCACCAACAGGTAATATAATTAGACAATCTATTAAGACTGTGAAATTGACTAACAACGAGGCCGAATATGAGGCCATGATTGCAGGCCTTGAACTAGCCAAGAGCTTGGTGGAACAAGTGATCGAAGCCAAGTGCGACTCCCTCCTTGTGGTAAACCAAGTCAATGGAACATTTGAGGTCAGAGAGGAACGAATGCAAAGATAATTAGACAAATTACAGGTGACATAACATCGGTTCAAAGAATGCACTTTGCAACACATACCTCAGGATCAAAACAGCAAGACCGATGCCCTCGCGAACTTGGGGTCATCGGTCAAAGACCACGAGTTCAACTCGGGAAAAGTCATATAACTTATGAGATCAGTAGTGGAAGAAGGCCATGCCGAGATCAACTCGACGAGCCTAACTTGGGACTGGAGGATTAAGTACGTAGAATATCTCAGATCCAGTAAACTGTCCTTGGATCCAAAAGAGTCGAGGACCCTGCGTACAAAGGCGGACCGATTTAGCGTATCCAAAGACGGAACCTTGTTCAGAAGAAAATTTGATGGCCCACTTGCAATATGTCTAGGGCCAGGCGATACCGAGTATGTTTTGAGGGAAATCTACGAAGGTACCTATGGAAATCATTCGGGCGCCGAATCGCTGGTTCGAAAAATAATTAGAGTTAGTTATTATTTGATTGACATGGAAAAAGATGCAAAGGAGTTCGTTCGAAAATGTGATGAATGCCAAAGACACGCTCCGATGATCCATCAACCCGGGGAGTTGCTCCACTCGATTTTATCACTATGGCCGTTCATAAAGTGGGGAATTGACATTGTTGTCCCTCTTCCATGGGCAACCGGTAAGGCTCAATTTATATTATTTATGACTGACTATTTTTCTAAGTTGGTTGAAGCACAGGCGTACGAGAAGGTCAGGGAGAAGGAAGGCATCGACTTCATTTGGGACCACATCATATGTCGGTTCGGAATGCCATCAGTAATCGTATGTGACAACGGAAAATAATTTATCGGCAGCAAAGTGACCAAGTTTCTCAAGAATCATAACATCAAATGGATCCTGCCAACACCGTATCACCCTAGTGGGAACAGACAAGTCGAATCGACCAAAATAACATACTCCAAAACCTCTAAAAGAGGTTAACCGACGCCAAAGAAAAGTGGAAGGAAATCCTACCCGGAGTCCTATGGGCATACCATATGACCTCAAAGTCCAGTACCGGGGCCACCCCATTATCATTGGTCTACGGCGCCGAAGCTCTAATACCGGTCGAAGTTAGAGAGCCAAGTATCAGATCCCGATATGCAACAAAAGAATCAAATGACGAGGCATTGAATACAAGCTTGGAACTGTTGGATGAAAGGCATGATGCCGCCCTTGTCCGATTGGCTGCCCAAAAGCAACGGATCGAGAGACATTACAACAGAAGGGTCAACCTTTGATACTTCAACAACGAGGACTTAGTGCTAAGAAAGGTCACACTAAAAACCCGAAACCCGAGCAAGGGAAAGTTGGGACCGAACTGGGAAGGACCGTATCATATCGTCGAAATCACCGGAAAAGGATCCTACAAGCTCGTAACGATGAACAGTGAACAACTACCAAGCAATTGGAATATAACTCACCTAAAATGATATTACTGCTAAGGTACGACCCCATTTATTTTATTTTATTTATATTTCGGGCTAACAATTGCAGGTGATCGAAAAGGAGCAGTACAAAGTTTTAGGTCTGAAAGCACGCGTTGCACTCTTTTTCCCTTGAACCGGTTTTGTCCCAAATGGGTTTTCCGGCAAGGTTTTTAACGAGGCAACAATGGATTGTGCTAACTTAGAATCAAAGACCCATCACGAATCAGTGTCGAAGATCACATTAACAGTATCCGTAGCTTCTCTCTATGATCAACTTCGAATACTAGGGGCATTACCCTCGAATATCGACTTTAGCAAGGAAATTACTTCGTGATGGAAGGGTCTCGATAGGTAGGATTTATTGTAAGGGCCAAACGGTCAAACGAACTGTGCCCGCATAGATTGCTCGAGCCCTAGCATAAAGCATGTATGCATGCATGACTGTTTTACACAAGAATAAAGAGAGGTTTCTTCCTTGTAATCATCTTGTCTTTTAAAAGTTTCTTATTTACATTTCTTAAGGAATTCCCTGCTTTCGATCCCCTAAAGGTAACGAGCCCAAGGGCTGCTTTAACCTGAGATCGAACAATCACTCTCTCACTCGGGGATTGCCGTCCGAAAATAAACTCGAACGGTACACGCTATTAGACCTCGGGGGTATAAGACCTATTAGGAAACCCCCAAATTTTAAAGCCCACGGCCATCCCCACTCAGGGACTGCTATCTTAGGTAAGCCCGGATAACTCAGGAAAGCAAGCCCATTTGGCGACACCCGAACTAAAAGGCTACGGCCATATTAACACGGCTCAGAGACATCCGAGACCCGTAACAAAAACAAGGCCTTCGAAAAGAAAATTGTCATAACTGGTTCTAAAGGCTACCCTCGGCGAACTATAATCTCAACTACTTACTTTGGGAGGAAGTTTCCGGTAACACCGAACCCCCAAAATGCCTTAAAACCGAATAATATAAAGGCAAGGTTTGTTTGAATCTTCGAACATAACCTAATTATTTCTTGCTAAGGCATTTCGATCTTTGTGAATATAAATAATAAAGCAAAGGGAAAAATTCAAAAGCCGTGAAAGGGAAAGAAAGCCTTATATATTTATATAAAATTCTTTTTACAAGGGCCAAACAGCCCGATGAAATTTTTTACAAAGGCTAAACGACCTCAACAAAAATGCAAAAAACAAAAACATCTAAAGGCCTAAGTGGCCTGGTCCTCAGCGGGGGCAGCGTCTTCACCCTCGGGATCTTCCCCACCTTCGGACTCGCTTAAACCCTCAGAGTCATTATCATCCTCGGGATAATCCAACCTTTTAGCCTCAGCTTCGAGCTCCTTGGCGTTCTCGATCTCAGTTGATAGGTCAAAACTCCGAGCATGGATTTCCTCGAGGGCCTCCTTTCGAGATTGTCATTTAGCATGCTCAGTGATGTCTTTTTCTTGAACATGAGCAGTCTCGGCATCGGCCTTATAAACGGCCACCATCTCATCGACATTGGCCTTAACTACTTTGGCCTCCGACTTGGCCGCTTTGAGCTCCGTGGACATATTTTCTCGATCAGAGATAGCTGAATTCAATTGGGACTAGAGCTCCTCGATCTTCTTGGCCTTCACCAAGGACTTCTCCTTTATACCTCGGAGCTGGACTTTAGCCGAAGGCAGTTGGCCCCGGACGGTCTCCTTTTCTAAGGCAAGGCGGTCCATGCTCTTTTTCCATTCTTCGGCCTCAACCTTTACCGCATATACCTCTTCCCGAAGCTGTCCGATCTTATCGATCTTCTACTGGACCTACGGGTTCGAACCGTTAGTCACCTTGACCGATTCGTCGTCACTAACTTCAAAAATTCTTCTTACCTGCTCAGCCAGGTCGGAATGCTCTTTCCGAGCCACCTATAATTTAGCCCGGAGGCCCTTAGCCTCCCTTTCTCTTTGCTCACTAAGATGTTTGTAAGCATCTCTTTTCTCAGTGAGCCCTCGGATCTCGGCCTCGTACTGGTTCAGTTCTTCTCGATATCGGAGGAACGTTTTATGGTAGAGTACCGAAGCTTACAAATACAGAAGGAGGAGTTACGATCATCTAAAAATAATCTAAGTACACACTAGAAATTATTAGGAGGTATCTGAGGTTACCCGATTTAATGCCTGTTGGGCTTCGTTAAATAAACAAAGCACTTCCACCTCGTTCATCTTAGACTGATCCTCCTCAGTCACCAAGCAACGAAGGTAACTAGCCACCCCACGGGGGCAGAAAGAACCCCGACATCCTCCTGAATGGACATAACGATTGACCTCTTCCGGTCAAGATTCAAACTCGGGGCTGGGAACCGGTTGACTAGTTTCAGGCTCGAGGTAGGTCCACTTGTCCTCGATGATGGACTCTTTTTCGGCACTGGTATATCACCCAACCCGATGATGTCCTCCGTAATGGCAGAGTCTACTCCATCAAAGAAGTTTTGAAAGGAGTCTACCACCCCTTGTGGCTCTTCACTGGGTCGTTCTTTCAACGCCTGAGCATCAGCGATCATAAACTCAGTAAATAATGGCGAACCAGAGAGGTCTATCACTCTGGGTACGCCCTTCGGAGCACTATCCGCTGTCCGGGAAGAATCGGCTACGATCTCGTTATCGGCTTCCCTATCTCGAGGCAAAGCAGCCTCGCCTCTTTCTGGGTCAGAAGCTTAGGCTAAAGATCCCTCATTGACCTCCTCGAGCTGAGGTAATTCAGTTTCAGCTCTCACCGGTTCGGCGGCCCCTCATACCTCGACCCCTGACCATACACGGGCCACCAGTTTGGAGTTTTTTTCTTCTTCTTCTGACTCATCCCTGAGCTGGTGGAGTGAGTCCGAAGAGGGCTCTCGAGCACTGGTGCTACCCTTAGGTTTACGCACCAGACTTCTTTTTGTTTTCTTTTTTTCCTAGCATGGAGAACTCGGGGTCCTCTTCCTTTTCTTCTCATCACCCTGCCTCGGAGCAGGGGACTCGAGAGGCACATCCTTATCACCAGATGGATGCCTCATAGCAACATCCTTGGAAAGACCCGCAAAAAGAAAATGGAACTAATAAGAACACAACGGCACGAGGAAAAAATCAAATATTATTAAATCGGAAAAGGAAACTTACCATGGGAACGGGCCTCCCACCGGCCCTTCGACAGTTCGCGCCACGCGCGCTCGAAATAGAATTTCTTTGACACGAGATCCTCGACCCACTCCTTGAGTCGAGGAACTGCATTTAGCATTCGAGCAACATCTACACCACAAAACGTCGATAAGAAGGGAGGAAAAAGAAAAAACATTAAACGAAATCTTTAAGGCAAAGTTATACTTACGTTTCATGATCCATTTCTCGGGAAATGGCATGTCCTCAGCCGGGATTGAATCCGAGGTCTTCACCCGGACGAATTGGCCCAACCAGCCTCGGTCCCGATCCTCGTCTATACTCGAGAATGGGGCCTTACTGGCTCAGTGGGCAAGCTTTATTAATCCCCCTCGATAGAGTCGGGGATTGTACAGGCGCATGAGATGATCGAGGGTGAAGGGACACCCTTCGATTTTGTTTACGAAGAAGCGGAGGAGAATTACTATCCTCTAGAAGGGTCACCTTGTACCTCTTACAGAAGGTGATGATGAAAGTGTCCAGGGGCCCAACGTGAAGGGATAAGTGTAAAGACTTAAAAAAACCTCCATGTGGGTAGTAATCACTTCCTGAGGCGTGGGCACCACCACGTGTTTATCAACCCAGCTGCAATCCTCTTTGACATTGGAGAGGAGACCGTCGGTGATCGAGCATATATATCTCTAGACCGGCTAGCATCGACCCGGTACTGAGGAAGTCTTTTCAACCTTGAAATCAGCACCGGTCGATCACCCATCAGGAAGAGGCGGTTTCTTTTTATGGAACTGTCTTAGAAGTTTTTGCCATTTTTTTCTGAATAGAGATGAAGAAGAGGAAATTAAAAGGTTACACTAATGTTTTTGAATGAAGACAAGCAAAGATTCTTGCAAAAACCTCAAGAAATCTGGTACAAGTGTTATAGAATGCAAAGATTTTTTAAAGAACAAGAGTAGAAGAGGTTTAAAAGTAAAGTTTAAATAGATGAAGGATGGAGTACATATAGTATTCAAATGACGGTTCAAAGTCTGTAGAGGCCGAACAACGACCGACGAACATTTAATGCCATTAAGATGTGATTGACGAGACGTTTCGTCAATTTTTTTCATTTCTGAAGCGAAGTATCGAGATCAGGATCGGGGGCTCATATCATTTCTCGTCGTTTACACTCCGAAAAATAAGGGGACTATTTGTATACGGCCGAAACCGGACTCATCTATTATATGATGGATCGGAACCGAAAGGTGATGGATTGAAGATCGACCCCAGGTTCTATCGAACCAAAGAACGAAGTCAGAACATACGTCTCCAAGATCTTCGAGCCCGTGACTCCGGAATCGATCCCGATTCCGAACAAAGCTCGAGGAAACATTATCGGACCCAATAACGGAAGGCCGAAGTATCCGCAACTGGTCGGATATCACGGAGAGAATCTCGGTATGTATCAACAAGAGACCAACTAATTAGCAAATCACGAGATTTCTTACCTTTTATAAAATTGTACCTAAAGCAGGACTCCCCTACTATATAAATGGGGTCTCATTCTTTGTAATAGACATGGTAACACACATCCTAAAAGCATTATAATATTATTTTCTTTCTGCAGGCTACTGTTTTTCTATATTTCACTATTTGGATCATATTCAATTCGAGTGAGATCTATTTCTCAAGGCTATAACTATTCGAATCACACGGTTTGAATTTACTTTTATTATTGTTTGCTTTACTTATAGTTCAATCTATCGCTTTGTGACAAATTAATTTACGTATCTTTAAAACCACTTATAAATTCGGTTGTTATCCGATTTTGAGGGTAAACACAGATAGAAATAACTTCAGAGCTATGAATAGGAAATAGGAAAATGGAAACAAAGCTGGCCAATGTGGAGCATTTTCCTGTATCACAAAGAGCTTGCGAAGACTAGAAAAGTAACTTTAATAAATTTCTTGAAAAAAAAATAACAAGTTTTCCATTCAATTGGCATACATTTTGGTAATGAGAGACATTATGTTGGACGTCTTGTGAGAAAGGAAAAGAAAGGAAGGATGTTTGGTGAGTATCTTCAAAACTATTAAAGTATTAATACATAAGGTGTGACAATACGATGCATATAACAACCATTCTCACGTGAGTTCTAATATGATTCTTCAATCTGTGTATTTTTTTCCTGATTCAATTGATAATTATGTTACTTCTTTGTATCTCTTAATATTCTATTTATTTTTAGGTTTTTTTAAACTACTGTTGTAATAACATTTTGTTGTATTCATGTAGCATGTACGGTAGTTCCTATGCTAATTATACATTAACAAGAGTCTCTGTTCAAAGTCTTAAATTAAATAAAGTCCACGCTAATTATCATCCGATTCTTTTTAAAAAGAATACCTCTAGCAAATAGTCTATTTATTATTGGACAACTACTTAGAAATATGAGTATTGGCTTATTTGCTATGGAGCCAATTTCAAATCTTTACCATAACATTGAAGGAATGGCCTAAATCTATTGATCCATGCACCGTTAAAAGATGTCTGCGTTCAACATTTTGAGAAGTTAAATATTTTTTGTGTCTGATGCTGCTTAGTATTTTTGATTTATTAGATATTAATTATTGATTTATTTTTCACAGCATAAGAATTTTCACAAATTTTAAGTGTCCAATCTTGCTAATTTGGGTAAGTTTCGCGTGGAGAAAAATATTTGATGAAGATTTTTGCGAGAAATATTTCACTTAAAATTTTATTTTAATAATATTACTATTATTTTATTCAATTGTATATTGCCTGACTTAACATACACGTGCAACGCACGTGAAGAGGGACTAGCTATACTAAAAGTGAGAAGCTCTTACCTCCAAAGTTGGATTACCATTTTACCCTTACATTAAATTAAAATCTAATTAATTAAATAGGACTACTAAGTCTAAAGTTGAAATATGAAAATGCCCATCAAATTTACTAAAATATAAATTTACATTTCAATATTTAATAAATTGTATAGTACATATATAAAATTTACAATGTGAACAGATTGTTTTGATTTGAAAAACTGACAAATATATTTCTAAAGTTAAATTTAGAATTACTTTCATCTTCCATGATTAATATCAGTCTTTCAAATGTACATTGAAGACTTTAACTCTTTCACCTTCTAACAATAACTACAAATTTATGAATATCAGCTTTTCCACTCCTCCATTTACTTATTTATCAGTTTTTCTAACATACCATCTACAATATGGCTTCGACTATGAACCAATCGATTCCTATATATATATATATATATATATATATATATATATATATATATATATATATATATATATATATATATAATTAATGTTTTAATTTTTTTAGTTACTCTCAAAAGGTTAATAATTTGAAAAGTTATAGAGCAGATTCATATGCAGGCATAAATTTATAATTTCTAATTCAATGCATTTATTTCCTTAGTTAATCTCATAAGATAGATAAGTAGTTTGAAAAGTTATATTTAATCTACGATTATAGACCAGGTTCATATGCAGAAATAAAATGTGTAGTATTTGAACAGTCATTTCTATGGCTATTTAGGACCTAACGTCGATAATGCAATGAAGTCATGGAGATTTGTTAGGAGTTAGCTGGCAAAAGTTGAGTTACCTTGACCCATCTATTTCACTTTATGTTTACTCTAAAAATCGGATAACAATTGAATTTATATGTGGTTTTAAGGATATGTGATATAACTTATTACAAATTAAAGAAACATATTAAAATTGAAATTAACGATAAAAGAATTAATGCAAACCACACGAATCGAACAGCCTTACGCCAAACTGTTTACCAAATCGAACAACCTTGGCCCTCGAGTTCGATCACTCTTGATCCAAAAGATGTCTCAACTGATGTATGAACAGAATAACAAGATGATAAAAGCTAGAACATGATAGTATATTGCTTTATGTTGCGTAATGAGTCCTCCTTACAAATGATCAGACCCCCTTATATGTAGAGGAGTCATACTCTTGATACAATTCTATACAAGGTAAGAAATCTCATGATTTGCTAATCAATCGGCCTATCCTTGATACGTGCCGAGATTTTCGCCATGATCTACAACCGATCGCGGATATTTCGCCCTTCTATTATTTGGCGTGGCAAATTTCTCTCGATCTCGTCTGATCACGATTTTATTCAATGACATGGTCTCGAATTTAACGATATAGCTTCACACCTCGATTCGATATTATTCGAGATTGAACTTTAATCTACCATATTTCAGTCTCGATTAGTCACATAAGAGGTGAACTCGATTTTGACCGTATACAGATTGTCCCCTCGTTTCTCGGAGAGAAGATGATGAGAAACGATATGAACTTCCGAATCCCCTCTCGATGGGCCATGACGTAAGCGACAAACGGATATCGAAACATCCAGTCGGTCTAGTTAACAAGGCATTAAATGTCTGTCAGTTGCTGGTTGGCCACTACGGGTTTTGAACCGTCATCAGCAAGTTAAAAAAACCCTAATTTTCATTTATTCAAACTTTACGTTCAAAGCTTTTCCTATTCTTTTTCTTCAAAAATACCTTTGCTCTCCAACTCTTGCACCCAAATTTCTTGAACTTTTAGCAAACCACTGAACATACCTTCCTAATTTCCTTTTCTTCTATTCTACAATGGTGAAAACTTCTAAGACTATCCCGCAAAAGGAGGCCGCCTCTTCATCACGGCCCACCGGCGCCGGGGCTGCTGCTGAACCACACCCTGATGAGTTCGCTCCTCCAAGGTGCCAGACCATTGCCGATTTTAAGATTGAAAAAACTTCCTCGGTACCGGGTCAATGTGAGTCGGTGTCGAGGTGTATATGTACGATCACCGATGATCTCCTCACCAAGGTTAAAGAAGATTGCAATTGGGCCAATAAATATGTTGTGGTGCCTTCGCCTGAGGAGTCAAGTTACACTTACCCATTCACGTTCGGTCCCTTAGACCCAATTATTATTGCCTTCTGCAAGAGGTACGACGTGACTCTTGGCCAGATTCACCCTTCGTTCTGGAGAATAGTGATTCTCCTTTGATTTTTCGTAAATAAAATTAAAGGGTGTTCTTTCACCCTCGATCACCCTATGAGTCTCTATAGTCCCCGACTCTATCGAAGGGGGCTAGTTAAGCTTGCTTGCCGGGCCAGTAGGGCCCCGTTCTTGAGTATAGATGAGGCTCAGGACCGAAGTTGGATGGGCCGTTTTGTTCGAATAAAGACTTCAGATTTGATCCCTGCCGAGGACATGCCATTTCCCGAGATTTAATCTATTATTTTTCCTGTTATCTCCTTTTTTATGGGTGTTTTTGGTGTTGTAGATATGGCCCAGATGCCGGATATGGTTCCTCAACTCAAGGAATGGGTCAAGGACCTTATGTCACAGAGACCATACTCCGAGCGTTCTTGGATGGAATTATCGAAGGGTCGGTGGGAGGCCCGTAATCATGGTAAGTTTCCTTTTCTGGTTCGATAAGGTGACTTTCTCCTTATGTTGTCGAATTCTTATCGGCTCTTTTTTTTGTAGGTCTCCCCAAGGACATTGCTATGAGGCCTCCATCCAAGGATGAGGATATGCCTCTCGAGTCCCCTGCTCCGAGGCAAGGTGACGAGGAAGAAGAGGAAAAGGGCCCCGAGCCCTCTAGACTCGGAGAAAAAAAAACCAAAGAAGAGGTTGGCGCATAAATCTAAGAAAAGTACCAGCGTCCTGCCATCGGACTCGATCCTCCGACTGAGGGATAAGTTCGAAGAAGATAACTCCGAGCTAGTGGCTCAGGTGCGGACCGCTTTGCCTCAAACTGAGGAGGCCGATGAGAAGGCATTGGCCGATACCTGCGAACTGAAACGGGGTGCGACTTCTTTTCCCCAGGCCAGGGAGGTCGAGAGAGAGACGTGGGCTGACACTTCTCAGGCAGAAGTAGGTGTCCCGAGGGACGAGCTTGGGGCGATCGACCTTATTGTGTCCCCTAAGATCTCAGATGCCATGATACGCAAGGCCGGTATGCTAGAAGGTCATTCTTACGAGGGGCCTCAAGGGGAGACTGATATCCACAACTTCTTGGATGGGTTAGAGTCCACTGCCTCAAAAGATGTCACCGGGCTTGGTGACTTGCCGGTGCCAAGGAAGGTACCATCATCGGGTGCCAGTGGGTCTTCATCGAGCCCAAAGCTGGTGGATCGGTTCCAGGCCCCAAGTGTTAAGCCTGACCGTAGGCGGTCGATAATTTTCTCTGTCCCAGAGGATGCCCGAGTATTCTCTGTCCCCGTGGGGGTTGCTAGCTACCTTGGTTTCTTGGTGACCAAAGAGGACCAAGCTGTGATGGACGCGGTGAAAGTGCCTTGCCTTTTCAATGAGGCCCAACACGCTTTGAATCGGGTAACTTCTAGTGTCTCTCCATTATTTATTTTAAATTTGAAGTTATAAATAATCCTAACACCTTTCTTTACGCTTGCAGGCCTCGGTATTGCACCTTAAGGCTTTCCTCCAAATCCGAGAGGAGTTAACCCAGCATGAGGCTGAGGTTCGACAGCTCACCGAGAAGAGGGATACTTATAAGCTTCTGAGTGAGAAGCTTCAGACCGAGTTAGAAGCGACTCGGAAGAAGCATATCTAGTGGGCCGAACAGGTAAATCGAGTACTTGAAGATAGTGACGACGAACTGGACTCAGTGGCTAACGATCCAATCATGCAGGTTCGACAAAGGCATGAACAAATCAGGCAGCTCCAAGTGTAGATAGACGCGATACAAAGTGAGGCCGAGGAGTTCAAGAAAAATATGGACCTCATAACCTCGCAAAAGGAAGTGGTCCAAGAACAACTGGCGTTAGCCGAGGCTCAGCTTCGGGCTCCAAAGGAGAAGACCTTGGTGTAGGCCAAGAGGATCGAGGAGATCCAATTTGAGCTTAACTCGGCTATTTCTGGCGAAGAGAGCCTGGCCACGGAGCTCGAGGCGGCCAAATCTGAGGTGGTCGTGGCCAATACCAATGCCGATTCTAAATTGACCCAATTCAAGGTTGATGTCGAGGATATTCAGGCACATGCCAAGAGCATGGTGGATCATGCATGGTGGGAAGCTTGAAGGGAAGCCCTCGAGGAAGTCCATGCTCAAGGCTTTGACATACTGGCGGAAATCGAGAATGCCAAGATAGAAGAAGCCAAGGCTCGGAAGCTGGCTTTTCCCGAGGAAGGCTCCGAGAGCTTAACTAAATCTAAAGGTGGGGAAGACCCCGAGGGTGAAGACGCTACCCCCGATGAGGACCAAGTCACTTAAGCCAGTTAGGCCTTTAGATGTTTTTATTTTTTTGCTTTTTGCATCTTTTTGAGGCTGCTTTGGCCATTGTACATTTCTATATCGGGCTATTCTGGCTTTTGTAAAAAGATTATATATACAAGGCTTTCTTTCCACTTTGGCTTTCAAATTTTTCCTTTGCTTTATTACTTGTATTCATAAGGGCCGAAACGCCTTAACATAAAGTAATTTAGGCTCTGTTCAAAAGTTCAAACAAACCTTGCCTTTGCCCTACTTTGTTTTAAGGCGTCATGGGGGTTCGGTGTTACCGGAACCTTTTCCCTAAGTAGGTAGTCGAGATTGTAGTTTGCCCAGGGTAGCCTTTAGAACCGGTTATGAAAAAGTTTCTTTTTCGAAGGCCTAGTTTTTGTTACGGGTTTCGGACGTCTCTGAGCCGTGTTAATTTGGCCGTAGCCTGTTAGTTCGGGAGCTTCCCATTGGACTTGTTTTCCTGAGCTACCCGGGCTTGCCCAAGATAACAGTCCCCGAGTGGGGTGGCCGTGGCCTTTAAAAACCGGGGAGTTGCCTAATAGGTCTTATGTCCCCGAGGCCTAGTGACTTGGGCCTGTTCGAGTTTTTCGGACGGCGATCCCCGAGTGAGGGAGTGGTCATTCGTATTCCGGTTATAGACTGCCCTTGGGCTCGTTATTTTCAGGAGATCGGAAGTACAAAACCCTTTAAGGGATGTAAAGAGGAAAAATTTTAAAACATAAGATGATTGCAAGTAAAGTACTTCTCTTTATTCTTATGCAAAGCAGTCATACATGCGTACATGTTTTATGCCTCGGCTCGAGTAATCTATGTGGGCACAGTTTATTTGACCGTTTGGCCCTTACAATAAATCCTACCTATTGAGACCCTTCCTTTACGAAGTAATTTTCTCGCTAAAGTTGATATCCGAAGGTAATGCATATCCGAGGGTAATACCCCCCCCAGTATTCTTCGAGGTTGATTGTAGAGGGACCTCAGATATTGTTTAATTGATCTTCGACACTGATTCATGATCGGACTTGATTCTAAGTCAGCACGATCCACTGTTGCCTCGTTAAAAACATTGCCGAAAAACCCATTTGGAACTAAACCGGTCTAAGAAAAAAAGAGTGCAACGCGTGCTTTCATACCTAAAAACTTCGTGGCGCTTCTTGTTGATCACCTGCAAGTGTTAGTCCGAAATAAAAAAGGAATGAAATGAGGTCGTACCCTAGCAGTAATAGCATTTTAGATAGGATATATTCCAATTACTCGGTAGATGTTCTCCGTTCATCATTCCGATCTTATAAGATCCTTTCCCGGTGAACTTGAGAATCTGGTACGGTCCTTCCCAGTTCGGACCCAATTTCCCTTCGTTCGGATTTCGGGTGTTTAGGGTGACTTTCCTTAGCATTAGTCCTCGATATTAAAGTATCGAAGGTTGTCCCTTCGATTGTAATACCTCTCGATCCGTTATTTTTGGGCAGCCAATCGAACAAGGGCAGCCTCACACCGTTCATCCAATAGTTCCAAGCTCGTATTCATGGCCTCGTCATTTGACTCCTTTGTTGCATATCGATATCTGATACTTGATTCCCTGAATTCGACCATTATTAAGGCTTCGGCGCCATAAAACAATGAGAATGGAGTAGCCCCGGTACTGGATTTCTCAGTCGTGTGGTATGCCCAAAGGACTTCCGGTAGGATCTCCTTCCATTTCCCTTTGGCATCGGTTAACTTCTTCTTAAGGTTTTGGATTATGGTTTTGTTGGTCGATTCTACTTTCCCGTTACCGCTAGGGTGATAAGGTTTCGATAAGATTCTTTTGATGTTATGATATTCGAGAAACTTGGTCACTTTGCTGCCGATAAACTGTTTCCCGTTGTCACACACAATTTTGGATGGCATCCCGAACCGACATATGATGTGGTCCCAAATGAAATCGATGGCTTCCTTCTCCCTAACCTTCTCTTATGCCTGTGCTTCAACCCACTTAGAAAAATAGCCAGTCATAAATAAGAAAAATTGAGCCTTACCTGGTGCCCATTGAAGAGGGCCAACGATGTTCATTCCCCACTTCATGAATGGCCATGGTGACAAGACTGAATGCAGCAGTTCCCGGGTTGGTGAATCATTGGAGCATATCTTTGGCATTTGTCACATTTTCGAACAAACTCCTTCGCATCTTTTTCCATGTCGATCCAGTAATAGCTGGCTCTGATTACCTTTTTGAGCCAATGATTCGGCGCCTGAATGATTTCCGCAAGTGCCCTCGTGAACTTCCCTCAGAACATACTCGGTATGTCCCGGTCCCAGACATATTTCTAGTGGGCCATTGAACATTCTTCTTAACAAGGATCCGTCTTTGGACAAGGTGAATCGCACTGCCTTTGTGCGCAGGACCCTCGATTCTTTTGGATCTGAGGGAAGTTTCTTGGTCTTCATATATTCTACGCATTTATTTCTCCAATCCGAGGTTACGCTTGTGGAATTTATCTCGGTGTGACCTTCTTTGACTACTGACCTTGTGAGTTGCACAACGGCCCCTGAGTTGAGCTCGTCATCCTCAATCGACGACCCTAAGTTTGCGAGGGTATCAGACTAGCTATTTTGATCTCGACGCACATGCTTCAAAGTCCATTCTTTAAACCGATGTAATGTTACTTGTAACTTATCTAGGTAAATTTGCATTTGTTCTTCCCTGACTTCGAACGTTCCGTTAACCTGATTCACCACAAGGAGGGAGTCACACTTAGCTTCGATCACCTCCGCCCCCAAGCATTTGGCTAGTTCGAGACCTGCAATCATGGCCTCATATTCGGCCTTGTTGTTAGTCAACTTCACAGTTCTAATGGATTGTCTAACCACGTTGCCCGTGGGTGGCTTCAGTACGATGCCAAGTCCGGACCTTTTTGCGTTCGATGCACCGTCCATAAAGAGGGTCCAGATTCTCGAGGATGTTCCTGAGTTTACCAACAACTCTCTTTCGACCTCGGGTATTAGGGCCGGTGTGAAGTCGACCAGGAAATCTGCCAAGATTTGAGACTTAATGGTTGTTCGGGGTCGATATTCGATATCGTACCCGCTGATTTCCACGGCCCATTTGGCCAGTCGTCCCGAGAGTTCGGGTTTATGCATTATATTTCATAATGGGTAAGTTATCACAACACATATAGGGTGGAATTGAAAGTACGGTTTCAGTTTCCTAGAGGCACTTAACAAAGCGAGCGCCAATGTTTCTAGGTGGGGATATCTTGTTTTGGCCTCACCCAAGGCCCGGCCAACATAATAAATCGGAAATTGCGTACGTTGTTCTTCCCGAACAAGGATTCTACTTACCGCTATCCCTAATACTACCAAATATAAGTACAGTTGTTCATATTCCCTCGGCGTGTGAAGCACCGGCGGGCTCGACAAGTATCGCTTAAGTTCTTCTAAGGCCCGTTGGAATTTTGGAGTCCATGTGAAGTTATTTTTCTTCTTCAGCAATGAGATAAATCGATGACTCTTATCAGAGGACCTCAAGATGAATTTCCCCAGGGCGACTATGCGCCTAGTTAGCCTCTTCACGGCCTTCATGTTGTCCACTACCGTAATATCCTCGATAGCTTTGATCTTGTCGGGGTTGATCTTGATTCCTTGGTAAGTGGCACCGGTATTTTTAATCCAAATGGCATTACGGTATAGCAGTATGTGCCATACTTGGTGATGATGGAGGTGTTTTCCTGATCATCCGGGTTTATTTATATTTGGTTGTACTCGGAATAGACATTGAGAAAACTGAGGATCTCGTGGCTGGCCGTGGCATCGATCATGCGATCGATGTTAGGCAATGGAAAAGAGTCCTTGGGGCATGCCTTATTTAAATCTTTGTAATCCACACACATTCTTAGTTTGTTCCCTTTTCTTAGGGACCACTACTACGTTTGCTAGCCATTCGGGGTATTTGACTTCCCGAATGGACCCTATTTTAAAGAGCTTAGTTACCTCATCTTTGATGAAGGCATTCTTGATCTCGGACTGGGGTCTCCTTTTCTGCTTCACCGGATGGAATTTTGGGTCAAAGCTCAGTTTATGAGTGGTGATCTCTGGTGGGAATCGTGTCATGTCGAGATGGGACCAAGCAAAACAATCCATGTTAGCTGAAAGAAATTGAATGAGTTTTTTTTTTAGCTCGGGAGTTAACCATGTGCCCAGGTATACCTTTCGATCAGGCAGATGTTCGATCAATATGACCTGCTCCAGCTCTTTGACCGTTGATTTGGTAGCGTCGGAATTATCAGGGACTATGAAGGATCGAAGAACCCCATAATCATTGTCGTCGTCAGTCCCCTTCTTATCTAGTTGGGTCGAGACCGGCGTCTGTGATTGCTATTTGGCTTCCTGTTTTGCTTTCGAATCTGACTCCTTTGTCGATGAGAGTGTCGATATTGGAATCACTTCATCGACGACAAACACTTCCTTCGCGGCGGGCTGCTCCCTGTAGATTTTTTTAATCCCTTCCGGTGTTGGGCATTTTAGTACCTGGTGAAGGGTCGAGGGCACAAGCCTCATGTTATGGATCCATAGTCTCCCGAACAGGGCGTTATATCTCATGTCCCCTTCGATCACATAAAACTTGGTCTCCTGGATGGTCTCGGCTGCGTTCACTGGTAATGTTAATTCTCCCTTAGTAGTTTCACAAGACATGTTGAATCCGTTTAGCACTCGAGCCGCGGGCACGATTTTGTCCTATAGGCCGAGCTTTTCTACGACCCTCGATCGAATGATATTGGCCGAACTACCTCGATCAATTAACACACGTTTAACTCGAGTTTTATTCATCAGTACAAATATTACCAGTGTATCATTATGGGGCTGTATGATTCCTTCTGCATCCTCGTCATTGAAAGATAAGGTTCCTTCTGGTATGTAGTCCCGAGTTTGCTTCTCCCTCATAATTGACACCTTGGTGCATTTTAACATCGGACCTTGGGGAACATCGACCCCTTTGATAATCATATGAATGATGTGTTGAGGTTCTTCTTGCTCATTTTGTTTGTTGGAATCCCTATTTCTGAAATGATTCTTGGCTCGATCACTCAGAAACTCCCGCAGGTGCCCGTCGTTGAACAACCTGGCTACTTCCTCTCTCAACTGTCGACAATCTTCCATTTTGTAGCCATGGGTGCCATGATATTTTCACATTTTGTTGGAATTTCTCTGGGGTGGATCGGTTTTTAAAGGTCGAGGCCATTTGTTATCTTTGATGCATCCGATAGCCGATACGATGGAGGCTGCGTCAACATTAAAGTTATATTCTGATAATCATGGTTCCTCTTTAGGTATGATAGCATGTTGAAGCCGTTCTTTCTTACTCATAAGCCCTCGAGATCTCTGGCCTTGATCACTCCTCCTTTCATTTCGTATAGGATTTCGCCCAGATCCGCTGCTTCTACGATCTCCATTATACGGCTGGTACCGATCCATGTTCAACCTCGATTCTCGGTCAATGTCCCTCTTTATTCTATCAACGGGCCTCATAGGATAAACGGACCCAGAAGAAGCCCCAAGCTGGTCATCTTCGACCCTGATCTTTGATTGATACCGATTGTGCACATCGGCCCAAGTAACGGTTGAGTATTCTATCAAATTCTGCTTCAACTGCTACAAAGCCACTGAACTTCGAACATTGAGTCCTTGGGTGAAAGCTTGAACAACACAATCATCGGTGACCGGTGGCAGATCCATTCGTTCCATTTGGAATCGAGACACGAATTCTCTGAGCATTTCGTTTTCCTTCTGGCTTACCTTGAAAAGGTCTGACTTCCTGGTTTCGACCTTAATGGCCCCAACGTGTTCCTTTACAAAAGAATCTACAAGCATAAAAAATGAATCAATAGAGTTAGGTGGTAAATTGTGGTACCATATCATGGCTTCCTTTGACAGGGTTTCCCCAAATTTCTTTAGCAAGACAGATTCGATCTCGTCATCCCCTAGATCATTCCCTTTGATAGCACATGTGTAACAAATGACATGCTCGTTTGGGTAGGTCGTTCCATTGTATTTAGGAATCTCGGGCATGTGTAACTTCTTGGGAATCGGTTTGGGAGCAGCGCTCGAGGGGAAGGGTTTCTGCACGAACGTTTTGGAATCCAGACCCTTCAATATTAGTGGTGCCCCCAGGATTTGATCGACCTTGGAGTTATAGTTTCCACCTTCTTGTCGTTTGCTTCAATCTTCTTTTCCCCTGGCTCAACTCGTTTTGTCAGTTCTTCGAGCATCTTCATGATTATAGGATCGGCCCCTGATTCCTTCTCGTTCAATTTTCTTGAAACCGATTCGACCCTATCACTGCTTGTTGAGCCTGCAACATTTTAATGATCACCCGCAGGCTCTTCGCCACCATGTGTGCTTGAGCGGCTGATCGAATGTCTCTATGGATGCTACTCTCGGGATCAACGGCCAAATTTGCATTGATGTCTACATGCGAGCTGACGTCGATTGGATCTACAGCTGGAACTCCATCGAGGTCAACTGGAGGTACGTTGTTCCCTGGTGCTATGTTATCATTTTCATCGTGGTAACCGAAATCATTATCCACGTGTAGGGGTGCTGACTGAGAATTCGACATTTTTGTCCTGGAATCAAAGATACTCCAAAGAATAAGTGTAAAATAGTTTGTGTTATGAAAGTTTGTACCAGGTAATCACTATTATCCTTAGCCCCACGGTGGGCACCAAACTGTTTACCCTAAAAATCGGATAACAATTGAATTTATACGCGATTTTAAGGATACCTGATATAACTTGATACAAACTAAGGAAACATATTAAAATTGAAATTGACGATAAAAGAATTAATGCAAATGACACGAATTGAACTGCCTTACGCCAAAATGTTTACCAAATCGAACAACCTTGGCCCTCGAGTTCGATCACCCTTGATCCAAGAGATGTCTCAACTTATGTATGAACAGAATAACAAGATGATAAAAGCTAGAAAATGACAGTATATTGCTTTATGTTGCGTAATGTGTCCTCCTTACAAATGAACAGACCCCCTTTATATAGTAGGGGAATCCTACTCTTGATACAATTATATACAAGGTAAGAAATCTCATGATATGCTAATCAATCGGCCTATCCTTGATATGTGTGGAGATTTCTACTGTGATCTACAATCAATCATAGATATTTCGTCCTTCTGTTATTCGGCTTGGCCAATTTTTCTCGATCTCGTCTGATCTCGATTTTGTTCGATGACATGGTCTCGAGTTTAACGATATAGCTTCGCACCTCGGTTCGATATAATTCGAGGTTGAACTTTAACCTACCATATTTCAGTCTCAATTAGTCACACAAGAGGCGAACCCGATTTTGACCGTATACACTTTATATATTATTTTTCCTCTTTTTTATAATGTTGATTCTCATATTAATGTCTTAATAACGTTATTTTATGTGTTATATATGTTTTTGTGCAGTGAGTACTGTATATCCACCTTCCTAATAAGGGGCTGAAGTGTTTTATAAATTGATGGTCTCATGGTATTTCTATAAACACTGATTTTGTTTGTCTGATTATTTACCTCGATAAAAGATCAAAATATTTGTTGAAAAAATTACTTAAATTTTTTTTATATTTATTTTGTTGATAAAATCATCTCTGTAACAAGATCCAAGCTCTTAATAGCATGGAAAGTAAGATCATGATATTTAAAAGTCACACTTATTGGCTACATATTAACCCCTTCAGTTGTTGTTCAATTAACTATATGTATATATAATATAAATATTGAGCAAGATCTAAATAGGTTAATGTTCTTAAATTGGTACTCCATTACCTCACTCTTTACATATCTTATACATGCACGTTTTAAGACATTAGAACACGAAAATTCTTAAATACTTCTATGATTTATTAAGAATGCAAGTATTTGATTTTTTGTTGGAATAGGAGTAGTGTGGCTAATAGTGTTCTTGAATAGTAAGTTTTTAATATTCCCAAGTCCCGAAGAAACATGAATAGTTTGACTGAGTGTGCAGTTGAGGACTACATCATGTATATTAATTTCATTGAGTTTTTGGTGCATACTTAACAAAGAATCTGATGATCCGATGAAGTGCATAAGCTAGTTTTTTCCATGAGTGATTATTTATTATCCTGTTGAATATTTCTTTCATTATATATAGCAGATATACGAAGAGTATATGTTGTTTATTTATTGGCTTTCAAGGCAAGCAAGAAGCCAAGGATCATATTATATGGTTTTTATAATGTGTAGTTACATATTATTCTTTAGTTCTTACTTTATTGCTCAAAAACATGTTTTAATAATCTTATATGGTGTTTTTTGAAAAAAGTTGTACTAAATGACTCGTGGTTTTCTTAAAATTTTGTACTAAATGACTCATCGGTTTTTAAATATTTTGTACTAAATAACTTGAGATCAAAGGCGGATCCAATATTTAAATTCTATAGGTTCAAGCTTTAAGATTTTAGCATTCAATCCATTCACTTGTGGGATTACACTAGATTGTTGTTGTTGTTTGTTTTTTTATTGAACCCGTTATGTTATAAAAGTTATAGATTTATATTACTGTTTATTATAATTTTAGTAAATTTTCACACATAAATTATGCTCAACGTCTTACGTGAGTCCTATACCATAACACTGGATATGTCCCTTCACGGGATACACGTGAAAATACTCAAAATGCCATCCCAGAACTAGGCAGTACAGAGTCAAGAGCTCTAACTGAATACATAAGAATCTCTCAAGTAAAATACTGTTCGGATATAAAAATGATAGTATAAATATAAGGATAGGAATCCAAGGGAATACGATGGTCAATGCAACTCTACCTTAAATCCCCGCAGTCAATATAATCTCTCACTGCCTAGGTTCGCTACCTTCAACATTGTGGATCTGCACAAAAATCTGTAAAAGTATAGTATGAGTATACCACGGTCGATACTCAGTAAGTATCAAGACTAACCTCGGTGAAGTAGTGACGATGTTCAAGTCTTGTGATACTCACTAGTCAAATAACATGTGCAATATATCAAAGACTAGCAACAGGAAGTGTAGTAGAAGAACAATCACAGTAATCTCATCAGAACAAGTGATAATAATTCAATGCAAGTAAAGGCTCTGCTTCAAAAACAAGTCATCAAACAGAAAAACACACATATGGCACCTCGTGCCTATGTTTTTATCACAATAAAAATAGCCACATGTATCGCTACGCTCTGACAAAATTACAATAACCACCCGTATCGCTCTGCCTTGACAATATCACAATAGCCACCCATATCGCTCAACCCAACATGTCCACATGTGCCATAACAATCTCAAAACGATAATACCAAAGTTTTATCACGTATATGAGTTCGTAATTTATCAACAAAGTGCACAAGTACATGACAAGTAAAATGTAGATGGGTATTTAACAAGTAAAGCATTACTACGGCTAAAACAAGTGTAGTGATCATGTTCACATAGCTACAAAGTGATTGAGCATGTTTCATATAAAATACAACCCAAAATTAAGGTATATTAATAGCATAAGGTCTAATTCGATCATAAGCCACACATAACACCCGTGTATATGCTCGACACGTCGTGTACATATCACTTTTTCACATAACATGTCATGACTCAAAATCCACTATAGGTCGTGATGGAGCCTAACGCCGCCGTCAGGCAAGCCACCGATGACTGATCAACTTAATTACTCATTTATATTGCTTGAAATCATAATTTCCATTAATTAAACAGTATAAAATTAACATTCCAGGGTAAAATGATAATAATTACGTGAACTACCATACTAAACATCCAGTAGGAACCCCCAAAACCCGGTGTCACAAGTGCATGAGCATCAACTAGGAAATATAATAAAATACAACATCTGTCTTGAATACAAGTTGGACAGGAGAATATAAATAACACTGATGGAGGCTCTGTATCCTGCAGATCGTAATATAGAATGCAACTCATTGTATGTGTGCACTGCCGAGGGTCGAATGACACGAACCATAGATACATCTATTATACTGCCGAGGCGAACGACCTGCTCCCATAAGAGTGTGGTACATAATCCTGCTGAGGCGAACGACCCGATCCCATTAGAATAAGAAGCTTTAACGGATCCCTGACCCCACTCACGAATAAACGTGTGAGTTATGAATTTTAAGGAAAACCTTGCGATGAATACGCACAATGCAGGAGAAATTCATAAGGGAAGCACAAATTATTCCGCGAATTATCAAGTAGCTCGTCACATCTCTACAATAACGAGTATATCACCCTATGCAAGTCTAGTCTCAAGTCGTAACGCGAAATAAAGGAATTTAAACGAGCAAAGATAACTCAAATAGTACAATTATAGCATGACGTGAACCTAAGTCTACCCGAACATAATCAGGAATTCTAGCATACGCATAGACACTCATCACCTCACACGTGCATAGCTCCCACAACATATAGCACATAAGAATATAACACCTACGGGGTAATTTCCCCCTCACAAGGTTAGACGGGAGACTTACCTCACTCTGAAGTTCTATAACCGGCTCCAACGCCTCTTTAACACCTCAAACCAAATGCCCATCAATTCGAACTAGTCAAACAATCATGAAAAACCAATAAAAATATGCTCCAACATCATAATTAATTTATTTATAAAAATTTCCAACTAAGCTCGAAAAGTCAATAAAGTCAACCCTCGGGCCCACGTGCCCAGATTCCGAAAATTATTAAAAATAAATATTATCCATAATTCATATGGTCTATATCAATAAAATCATCCAATTTCGTCCATGAATCTACCCTCAAATCAAGGATTTACCATTATTCAATTTTGGGGCTCAAAATCCCAATTTCTACAAATCAAACACAAATAAAAACAATAACCAACAGAAATAATAATGAAGAAACATCAAAATAAAGGTCATATATTTACTCCCTTGTTTAGAAGAGAAAAATGTTGTGAAAATCACCTCAAACGGAGCTCTAGAACTCAAGATATGCCCAAAATACTAAAATTCTCGGTTTAAAACAATGTCGAGATAATTTTTCTTCATTGCCTTCGCGGGAGACCTTCTCATTCGCGAAGAGAAATTTTTTGCATTGACCGGTCAACCCATAAATCCTTCTTCGCATTCGCGAAGAACAAAGCTTCGCACCAAAAACTAGCAATTTTGTCCAACACGGAAATAGGCATAACTCTCTCATACAAAATTGGAATTCGACGATTCTTGTTGTTATGGCTTCGTAATTACGATACAGATCAAATGGTTTAATAAAATCACAAATCAAAGATCATTTTATCAATATAATGACTTTTATGCCCAATGAAACGACACTGAAACATCAAATAAGAGTGTGACACCATCCAAACACATTTGAAATACTTCCGAGGCCCCCGGGACCCCGTCCAATCATACAAAACAGTCCCAAAACATAGCACGAACCTACTCGAGGCCTCAAATCACACCAAACAATATCAAAACCATGAATCGATGATCAAAACTTTTTTTAAACTTTCAAACATTCAACCTTCGACGAGCGCGTCCGATCCATACTTAAACATTCCGGAATGATGCCAAACTTTGCGTGCAAGTCACAAATCACGATACAAACCTATTCCAAGGCTCGGAACCTCAGAAGGACATCAATAACATAAAAATTCACTTCAAACCAAACTTATGAAATTCTAAAACTTTTAAAATGCCAACTTTCCATAATAAGCACCGAAATGCTCCCGGACCACCCGATACTCAACCCGAACACACGCCCAAGTCCAAAATCATCATACGAACCTATTGGAACCTTCAAATCCCTATTCTAAGGCCGTTTACTTAAAAGTCAAACTTTAGTTAATTCTTCCAACTTAAAGCTTCTGAAATTAGAATTTTCCATCCGAATAAACTCTGAACTTCCTGAAATTCGATTCCGACTACGCGTACAAGTCATAACACATGAAGTGAAGCTATTTAAGGCCTCAAACTGCCAAGCGACACACTAGAGCTCAAAATGACCGGTCGGGTCGTTACGTAACACAAATAGGAAATTATGGCCAAATCTTAAGTGGTATTCCCCCACATAAGGTTAGGCAAAACACTTACCTCAAACAAGCCAAATTAATACTCTAACAAGCCCTTATCTCTCAAATAAGCCTCTGAATGGATCAAATCTAGCAAAAAACAACTCCATAATATCAAACACTGTTATAGAAATCAATTCCATGTAATAAAGTTCCAATATTTATCAATTAACAAAAGGTCAACCCGGGCTCGGCTCCCGAAACCCGACAAATGTCAACAATCTTGAACACCATTCGAATACGAGTCCAACCATACAAGCTTCATCCTTATCCGACTTCGAATCAAGTTACAAATCCCATTTTTTTTATTTATAATGTTTTTCCAAAACCCCTAATTTTCCTCACTTAGATCCATCAATCAATGCAAAAATCAAAGATGGAGTCATGAATAATAATACATCCGAGCCAAGAACACTTATCCCAATCCAAGTAGTAAAACTCCTCTTAAAAATCACCCAAATCCGAGCTCCCAATCTCAAAATATGATAAAACGAGCTTAAATTACCAAAATGATATCTTATAACACTGCCCAGCGATACCCTTCGCGATCACGGGACCTACTTCGTGATCGCAAAGTACAAATCAACACTGGCCTAAAACTTACCCTTCGCGAATACGGTCTGGCACACTGGAACGCGATGCATAACCTCCACTGTCCTACATGAATGCGCTCCCCCTCCTGAGAACGCGAAGACTAAAAGATTGGCAACCCCATCCGCCCTTTCCTCCATGCGATCGCAATGCCCATGTTGCAAACACAAAGGCCACTGCCCAGCATTCTCCATGAACGTGACACCAGCATCGCGAATGCGAAGAGCAAAAATGACAGCCACCAAAACACACCCCGCGATTACGTGACTCCTTATCACTACCAAAAATTAAAAAGTCGTGATGACACCTAACCCAACCCGCTAGGTAAGACAACAATCCCATAATAATACTTAAATCAATTAAACATGGTCTAATAACTCAACATCGGAATAATGTCATAAAGTATTTGAGAATAAAACCATAATGCTGCTACAACCAACCTCAAAACCTGGTGTCAACGAGTACACGAGCACTACTGAATAACAAGATACAAGTAAAATCCTCTAATACAACCGTCTGAATAAAAGAACAGAAAAGATAGAGATCACAGAAAGAGAACTCCAAGGACTGCAGACGATATGACAGCTACCTCGTAGTCTCCCAAAAGCTGGCAACAACTCAAGTCTGAAAATAACCTCGATTGGGTGCATTTGGATCTGCACACGAAGTACAGAGTGTAGTATGAGTACAACTGATCCAATGTACTCAATAATTAGCAGTATTTACCGTGAGTTGAAAGCAGTGACGAGCTCAGCTCAATAGCAAATGCCAATACCAATACCAATAACCAATAGCAGTTCATAATATGAAGGATAAACCGTAGAAATAGTACCTCAATGATATCAAGTTTAGCTTGTTCACATGTCAGAAATTTAGGCATGCTTTCAAGTATAACATTTAAAGACCAACACAGATAAAGCAGGTCAATTATCAGTTAGCATGAGGAAAGTACATCTCTATGCCTACATGTCAAGTATACATGACAATCAATAGTATCATAGGGGATCCATCAAGAATATTTACACTTAGCACTATACGGGTGCCTGGCATAACTGCCCATCATCAAGCATGTATATAAAATACTGTACTTACTCCCACTGCTGGTATGTCAGACTGCGGAGGGCCGGATCCTACCCAAGCACTAATCATAATCATTTAGCCTATTAGTGAGGCCTGGTGCACACATCACCCCAAAACAATAACACTTAGCTCAATATGGGCCTGGCATACGCGTCACCTCAAAATTAGTACCAAACCGGATCTAAGGCCCAAACTCAGTCATTTGCCGTTCAAGTTTTAGATAAACACATCTCAAATACTCAATTTAACATTATTACCCTTAAGCGGTATCAACAACATGTGAGGAATCAAATAAGAAGTATTGGGATAGAGATATAATACACGGATATAATATCATGACAGAGAACATGTGTGCAAATAAGGTATATAACTCAGAAACAACAAGAATAGACCTACCAAGTATCAGACAGTTAGCACATACCCTAGACATTATGTCTAACATGAATCACAGTTCATATAATCAAGCAAGTTGAGGAAACACGGGGATAACATGATATGATAGCAAAACAATCCCGGTAATAGCCTATAGGCCTCCCCAACACACCGGTACACGCACACATTCCTGTCACCTAGCGCGTACGTTACCCCAATATATTTCATATAACGCAGTTCTCTAGGCTAAATACCTTCAATCCAAGTTTAGATGTGTTACTTACCTTAAAACGCGCAAATCAAAACTTTGACAAGCCCTTCCCACATGTATCGGCCTCTAAACGGCTCGAATCTAGTCACAAATAACTCAATATCAACAAATAATACCTTAGGAAAAAACTTCAAACAATAAAGTTTCGATCTTTATCAAAATCAAAAATCCAACCCCGGGCTCATACTTCAGAACCCGAAAAAATTTACAAATTCCAGACACCCATTCGATTACGAGTCCAACTATACTAAAATCATCCAATTCCGGCTTCAAACCTCTATTTTTTTCAATTTTGAAAACTTTCCACAAAATTTCCCATTTCTTCACTTTAATTCACTAATTAAATGCTAAAAAAAATGGAATCATGAAATAATAACAAATCCGAGTCAAAAACACTTACCCCGATCCAAATCTTGAAAATCCCCCCAAAATCGCCCAAACCCGAACTCTATAACTCAATATATGAGATAATACTCTAACCTTTGAAATGGGATTTAAAATCTGCTACATAGGTATTCCTCTGCGCGAACGCGGGAAATGCCTCGCGTTCGCGAAGCACAAAAGATACCAGTTGACACAAGCTCCTACGCAAATGTGATAACCTAGTCGTGAATGCGATGGCGAAACCTCCTAAAGCTTTGCGATCGCGGTCCAGGTCTAGTGACCGCGAAGAACAAACACTTGCCACCCAGAGCCTTACCTCCCTTTTATGCGAAAGCGAAACCTAGCTCGCGTTCGCGATGAACAACCTTCCCCAACCTTCACGAATGCGTCCCCTTTCTCGTGAACACGATGCACAAATTCCACCAGTCACCAAACGACCCTTCGTGATGGCGATCCTCCCTTCGCGATCACGTATAAGGAAATTAGATGCACAGTTTCAGCAGTCCAACGAAGTCCAAAATGAAGCCGAACTTGATCTGAATGACACCCGAAGCCCCCAGGACCCAGTCTGAACATATCAACAAGTCCTAAAACACAACACTAACTAAGTCGAAGCCTCAAATCACATCAAACAACATCAAATTCACGAATCGCACCCAAATTAAAGCCTAATGAAACTAATGAACTTCCAACTCCTAAAATCAATGCCGAACCTTATCCAATCAACTTCGCATGACCTCAAATTTTGCACAATATTACCAAATGAAACAATGGAATTCCAACTATCGGAACCAAAATCCGAACCTAATATCAATAAACTCAACTCTCGGTCAAACCTCTCAAACTTCTAAACATCCAACTTTCACCAAAACGCCTTAAATCAACCTACATACCTCAAAATCAATATTCGGATATACGCCTAAGTCCAAAATCACGATACAAAGCTATAAGAATGGTCAAAACTCCATTCCAGAGTCCTTTACTCAAAAGTCTCACTACGGTCAACTATTTCAATTTAAGCCTTCAACCTTGGGACTAAGTATCCCAATTCACTCTGAAACCTCCTCTAAACCAATACAACCACCCCGTTAAGTCACATAACCACAAATAAACATAGAAGGAGTAATAAATAGGGGAACGAGGTTACAATGCACAAAACTACCGGTCAGGTCGTTACATTCTCCCCCTCTTAAACAAACGTTTGTCCTTGAACGAGTCTAGAATCATACCTGGAGTCTCAAATAGGTGTGGATATCTGCTCTGCATCTCTCGCTCAGTCTCCCAAGTAGCCTCCTCGACTGACTAGCCTCTCCCCTGAACTTTCACTGAAGCTATATTCTTTGATCTCAACTTTTGAACCCGCCGATCCAAAGTGGCCACCGACTCAACATCATAAGTCAAATCCCCATCTAACTGAACCGTGCTAATGTCAAAAACATGTGACGGATCAACATAATTCTTTCGGAGCATAGAAACATGAAATACTAGGCGAACCTGATAGGCTAGGTGGCAATGCAAGCTTGTAGGCCATCTCTCCAATCTTCTCAAGTACCTCAAAAGGGCCAATATACCAAGGGCTCAACTTGCCCTTCTTCCCGAACCCCATCACACCCTTCATGGGCGAAACTCTGAGCAATACCTTCTCTCCCACCATATATTCAACATCACGAACCTTCCGATTAGCATAACTCCTGTCTAGATTATGCTGTACGAAGTCGATCCTGAATCAACTTGACTTTCTCCAAGGCATCCCGAACCATATCAGTGCCCTACGACCTAGCCTCCCCCGGCTCAAACCAACTAAGTGGAGATCGACACTTCCTCCCATTTAAGGTCTCATAAGGAGCCATCTGAATACTCATTTTTTAGCTATTGTTGTAGGAAAACTCTGCAAGCGGTAAGAACTGATCCCACTCTAAAAGCGGTAAGAACTAATCCCATGGACCCCCCAAATCCATAACACAAGTGTGTAGTACTCGGACTGACCATCCTCCTAGGGGTGGAGTGTTGTACTCAACTCAACCCGTGTGCCCATCTCTCGCTGCATTGCTCTCCAAAACTATGATATGAACTGCGTGCCTCGATCAGAAATAATAGACATGGCACACCATCAAGACTAGCAATCTGGTGGATATAGATCTGATCCAACCGTTCTGAAGAATAGTTAGTCACCACCGGAATGAAATGTGTGGACTTAGTCAGCCGATCCATAATCACCGACACTGCATCAAATTTCTTCAACGTCCGTGGGAGCCTAACAACGAAGTCCATAGTGACATGCTCCCACTTCCACTCGGGACTCTGAAGTCTCTTAAGCAAACCGCCCGGCCTCTTATACTCTACTATATCTTTCATCATTCTCCTCCACCAATAGTGTTGTCTCAAATCCTGATACATTTTCGCGACACCCGGATGAATAGAATACCGCGATTTATGGGCCTCCTCAAGAATCAACTCACGCAACCCATCTACATTGGGCACAAAAATTTGACCCTGCATCCTCAACACCCCATCATTTCCAATAGAACCCTCTTTGGCATCTCCATGTTGCACTGTGTCCTTAAGGACCATCAAATGGGGGTCGTCATACTGACACGCTCATACAAAGAAGTTCAAGAAATCACGCAAGCTAGAACCCGGCTAATCTCCGAAATATCTAACCTCACAAACGGATTGGCCAAAGCCTGAATATCTTATGCTAGTGGCCTATCACCAATTGGAATATATGCAAGGCTACCCATAATCACAGCCTTTCTACTCAAGGCATCGACCACCACATTGGCCTTCCCGGGATGATATAAAATGGTGATATCATAGTCTTTTAACAGCTCTAACCACCTCCGCTACCTCAAGTTTAGATCCTTTTGCTTAAACAAGTGTTGCAGACACTGATGATCTATGAATACCTCACAAGATATGTCGTAGAGATAGTGCCTCCAAATTTTCAATGCATGAACAATGGCTGCCAATTCTAAATTATGAAAGAGGTAGTTCTTCTCATGGGGCTTTAGCTGACGCGAAGCATAAACAATCACTCTACCCTCCTGCATCAAGACACACCCGATGCTAATCCACGAAGCACCACAATAAACTATATATGAATTCGATGTTGACGGCAAAACTAGAACTCCTCACACTCATCAGACCACATGAATAGGGCACCCTTCTAGGTGAATCTTGTCAAAGGTGCAACAATGGACGAGAAACCCTATACAAAATGACGTTAATATCTTGCCAAATCCAAGAACCTCTGAATCTTTGTAGCTGATGACAGTCTAGGCCTACTCTAAACTGCCTCAATCTTCTTCTTATCTACCTTGATCCCCTCACTAGCCACCACATGCCCCAAGAATGCCACATAATCAAGCCATAACTCACACTTGGAGAATTTAGCATACAACTTCTTCTCCCTCAAAGTTTAAAGTACAACCCTTAGATGCTGCTCATGATGCTCCTGGTTGTGAGAGTACACCAAGATATCGTCAATGAACACGATGACGAACAAATCAAGATATGGCTGGAATTGTTAAATCTCGTATTTTCGTACGTTAAAGTTTTGTCTTCAGTTAATTAATGTAGACTCGGGGATGAGATTATCTTGAGGTTAATGTATTTATGCTATTTATAACAAGCGATAAGTAAGTGCCATGAAGGGTAAAGGGTACATGAATTAAAAAAAATGAGTTTCGTTAAAGGTTGTCGATTTGGGATAAAAGACGGTCCGAGCTATAGTACTCGATATTTAGGGACTAGTACCATACAAGGTATCATATGACCATGATAGTATGATGTATAAAGTATATTTAAAAATGAGTAGTATTTTAAGTAATTTGAGATAATTCTTAATTATGTGGGTAATTGGTTAATTATCGGGTAACGGGACATTACCTAATTAATTAATAAATTATAAACAAGAATTAACCCCCGCCCCCCGCCCCCCAAAAAAACGTGGCAGCAACCACCACCCAAAACAATGACTCATTAGTCATGGTTGGGATTAGGTGGCAACTAATTAAAAGACAAGCCTTGAATTTGAAAAAGGCTACATATTTATCTTACAAATTAGAAGATTCATATCTTCAACATTTGAGAAATTAGAAAAGGCTTTTCATGAAAACAATATGAAGCTAACGAAATGCATCCTAAAGCCAACATCGAAAGCAATGTGAAACTAACATAGAAGGGTGCGGGTGTTTTATAAATCGAACAGAGATTTTGCAATTTTAAGGGAATACAGTGTAAATCTTCTCAAGAATATCACACGGATTTTTCCCTGCTCCAGGTATGTTAAGGCTATCCCTTCTTTCTTTTTGGCATGATCCAAATGATACAAGAAGAAACGAGCAAACACACAATTTTCATCAATGACTCTATTCATAGAAATACTAGGGGTCTCTGTGTTTTTGATTCCCCATGTAACATATTATTATATATTCTACTCATGGGTCTCAGAATAATACTCAATTGATAAAGTTTATCCGAAGGGAATGTTGAGATTATTAACATATTTTCATGCATTTCATTTATTTATACATGTATATTGACCCATGACCAGATGGCGTTATATACGCGTATTTATATGTATATATATGTATATGGGATGTGGTAAAAGGTTACGGCATTCTATATGCACTACCACCTGATCAGTTGGTATATCTTGATGATTTTGCCCACAATGGCCGGGATGATATGATGGGATGCCCTCAGAGGCTTGATGATATTATGTACACTGATACCTATGCATGACATGATATTTACACACACGTGCATGGTGTTATAATTGTTTCAGGATTTGCAAAGTTATTTAGACTTACAGGTGGAATTCCTTATTCCATGTTTCATCTATGTCTCTTATGTACTGATTTTCATGACTTACATACTCTGTACATTATTTGTACTGACGCCCTAGTTCCCGGGGCCTGTGTTTTATGCCCGAAGGTGCAGGTAGGCAAGCTGGTGGTCCCCTTTCTTAGGATCCTTGATCAGCGAGAGTTGGCGTGCTCCACTTGATCCGGAGCTGCTTTTAATTTTGGTACGATATGCTTGTATACATATATGGGTATGACGTGGCTCAGTCCCGACATTATACAGTTGTATTTCTATTAGAGATCTATAGACAGTTATGTACAGTTAGATAGTATGTGGCCTTGTCGGCTTTTAGTTTGGGATATATAGTTGTCTATAGCAGCCTTGCCGGCTCGCCCCACTGTATTCCACATGTTTATGTATATATGTATTTTGGACAGGTTTCCCTCACGTACACTATTCATGTTTATATCTTAAACGCATGCTTAAGGATGTTTGACATGTAGGATTCGGGCACCCGTCGCGGCCCATCGGTTTTGGTCATGCCAAAGTGGTATCAGAGCAGTTCTGTCCTAGGGTTGTCTAAAGACCGTGTCTAGTAGAGTCTTGTTTATGGGTGTGTTGTGCAGCACACTTATAGACAGGAGGCTACAGGACATATAGGATGTTATCCTCTCTTTTCATCTTAGATCGTGCGATATAAGAATTCATGTTCCTAACGATATGTTATATTTTCAGCGATGCCTCCAAAGACTACAGCCACCCAGAAGGGAAAGTCTATGGCTGGTAAGATTTCTAGCCGAATGCCACGAGTGACCAGGGCTCGGGGAGAGTCTCATAGTGAGATTCCATCTCAGACTTCACGTACCTCGCCCTCTCCAGGAGAGCTCCGAGGGGCACCAGCTCCAGCGCCCGCCCCTGTACGTTCAGCCCCTCAGCCGGATGTACCGAGTCAGGAGATGAGGGATGCTATTCAGTTATTAACTCGATTAGTAGCCGCACAGGCTCAATGTCAGGAAGTAAGTATTGGTTATGCAGATAGGTTTGTCAGTGCGAGGGTTCGTGATTTCATTAATTTAGACCATGCGGTATTCACGGGGGCAGATCCAAACGAGGACCCTCAGGTATTTATTGATAGAATGCAGAGGACATTGAGGGTAATAAAGGCCACTGTGACTGAGTCAGTTGAGCTAGCTTCCTATAGACTCCAAGATGTTGCAGTTAATTGGTACGAGTCTTGGGAATTGTCCAGAGGTAAGGATTCCCCTCCAACAGTGTGGCAGGAGTTTACAAAAGCTTTTCTTTGTCATTATTTGCCACCAGAGCTTAGACGGGCCAGAATTGATAGGTTCTTGACCCTTCAGCAGGGTAACATGAGTGTTCGATACAATCTTCAGTTTGATTCTTTGGCTAGGTATGCACCTACTATTATATCTAAGATGGAGGATCGGGTTCACCGGTTTGTGATGGGGTTAGAACTGCACTTGCTTAATGATTGTATACCGGTCTCACTTCAGCTAGACATGGATATTTCTCGTATTCAGGCATATGCTCAGGGTGTAGAGGAGCGTAAGCAGAAGCAGAGGATGGATCGTGAGCATGATAGGGCCCAGAATAAGAGAGCGAGGTCTTCGGGTCCTTCTAGTAAGTTTCGAGGTGGTCAGAGACTACAATACCCGAGGTATCCAGCCCATCCATCGGCTAGCGCACTCCCTCAGTTTTGCGGTAAGAGATTTGATCGTTCCACATATTCAGGGTCTGGTCAGAATTTTAGGGCCTCAGGTTTTCAGTATAGGGGTGAGTCAAGTCAGATGAGGCCGCCCTTGCCACGATGTGCTCAGTGTGGTAAGCGGTATGCCAGGCAGTTCCGTATGGGGTTGGGTGTTTGTTATACTTGTGATTATCCGGGCCACGTTATGAGGGATTGTCCGAATAGAGGTGATGCAAGCATAGCTCAGCCAGCAGGATCTGTAGCTGGTTTGTTATTATCAGTATGCCCCCTGGGCAAGGTTCACAAGCACCAATGAGTCGTGATAGAGGCAGAGCCGGAGCATCTAGCTCGAGCGGTCCTCAGAACCGCATTTATGCGTTGGCAGGACGACAGGATAAAGAGTCATCGCCTGACATTGTTATAGGTATATTATCAGTCTTCTCATATGATGTATATGCACTGATTGACCCAGGTTCCACCTTATCATATGTTACTCCGTTGGTTGCTAGTAAGTTTGGAATAAAACCTGAATTGGTTAAACCTTTTGAGGTATCTACACCTATTGGGGACTCAGTGGTAGTTAAGAGAGTATATAGGGGTTGTATAATAGTGGTTCATAGTCGATCTACCGTAGAGGACCTAATCGAGTTAGATATGGTAGAGTTTGATATTATAATGGGTATGGATTGGTTGGCTTCTTGTCATGCCAACGTTGACTGTAGATCAAAGATAGTCCGATTTCAATTTCCAGGGGAGCCCGTTTTGGAGTGGAAAGGTAATACGGCATCGCCGAGAGGTAGATTTATTTCCTATCTCAAGGCAAGGAAGATGATCAGAATGGTCTCTATTTATCACTTAGTTCAGGTTCAGGATGTGGAAGTAGAGTCATCAACCGTTTAGTCCATCCCTGTGGTTAATGAGTTTCCTGATATTTTTTCTGATGAACTTCCGGGTCTTCCGCTAGAGCGATAAATTAAGTTTGCTATTGACCTACTACCAGATACTCACCCAATATCTATTCCTCCCTATAGAATGGCCCCCGTAGAGCAGAAGGAGTTGAAGGAACAACTAAAGGGCTTGCTTGAAAAAGGCTTTATTAGACCGAGTACATCACCGTGGGGAGCACCTGTGTTATTTGTGAGGAAAAAAGATGGTTCCTTATGGATGTGTATTGATTATTGACAGTTGAATAAGGTAACGATCAAGAATAAGTACCCGCTCCCGAGGATTGATGATTTATTTGATCAGTTGCAAGGTGTCAAGTGTTTTTCAAAGATAGACTTGAGGTCCGGGTACTATCAGGTAAGGGTTAAGGAGGAAGATATTCCGAAGACAGCATTCAAGACCAGATACGGGCACTTTGAGTTTTGTGTTATGTCGTTCGGTTTGACCAATGCCCCAGCAGTACTCATGGATTTGATGAACCGTGTGTTTAGGACCTTTTTAGATCTGTTCATAATTGTATTTATCGACGATATATTGGTGTCTTCTCGTTCAGAGGCTGAGCATGCAGATCATTTGCGTACTGTGCTCAAAGTTCTACAAAAAGGAAAGTTGTATGCAAAATTCTCTAATGTGAATTCTGATTGAACTCTGTAGCTTTCCTTGGGCATATCATTTCGAGTGAAGGTATCCGGGTTGATACACAAAAGATTGAGGCAGTAAAGACTTGGCCTAGACCCACGATACCGACGGAGGTTCGTAGCTTTCTCGGTTTGGCAGGTTATTACAGGAGATTTGTAGAGGCATTTTCTTCCCTTTTAGCACCTTTGACAAAGTTGACTCAGCAGGGAGCAAAGTTTCAGTGGACTGATGCGTGCGAACAGAGTTTTCAGGCATTGAAGGACAAATTAACTTCAGCACCGGTTCTAATGCTCCTAGAAGGGACCGATGGTTATGTTATCTATTGTGACGCTTCAAGCATTGGATTGGGTTATGTACTGATGCTGCATGGTAAGGTTATAGCTTATGCTTCTAGACAACTAAGAAAATATGAGAAAAACTACCCGACCTATGATTTAGAGTTAGCCGAGGTGATTCATGCACTAAAGATATGGAGACAATACTTGCATGGCATTCATGTTGATATCTATATGGATCATAAGAGCCTCCAGTATATCTTTAAGCAAAAGGAATTGAATTTACGTCAACGGAGATGGTTAGAGCTAATTAAAGACTATGACGTTGATATTTTTTACCATCCGGGGAAGGCGAACATAGTAGCCGACGCCCTCAGCCGTAGATCTATGGGTAGCCTGTCATATTTATAGCCAGAAAAGAGGGGAATAGCCCATGAGATTCATCAGCTAGCTAGCCTTGGAGTTCGGTTACTGGACTCAGGTGATATTGGAATTACTATTCAGAATACGGCAACGTCCTCTTTAGTATCTGAAGTGAAGGAACGCCAGTACGAGGATCCTATGTTAGTTCATTATAGGGATACCACCCCTCAGAAGGAGAAGACACCGTTTGAAATCAGAGAAGATGGGGTCCTCATATATCGAGGACGATTATGTGTTCCTAATGTTACAGGGTTGCGTCGGCATGTTATGGGAGAAACTTACTATTCTCGTTATTCTATCCATCCAGGAGCAACAAAGATGTATCATGATATCAGGGAGGTATATTGGTGGGACGGAATGAAAAGGGATATAGCGGAGTTTGTTGCTCAGTACCCTAACTGTCAGCAGGTCAAGATTGAGCACCAAAAACCTGGTGGATTATTGCAGGCTATAGAGATTCTGAATTGGAAGTGGGAAGTAATCAATATGGATTTCATCGTAGGCTTACCTCGTACCCAGCGTAAGTTCGATTATATATGGGTGATTGTTGATAGGCTTACAAAATTAGCCCATTTTCTGCTCGTTAGGACTACATATTCCGCAGAGGATTATGCAAGACTTTATATTAAGGAGATAGTATGACTACATGGTGTCCCTGTCTCTATTATCTCGGATCGAGGAGCTCAATTTATAGCTAACTTCTGGAAGTCCTTCCAAAAAGGATTAGGGACTCAGGTAAGTCTTAGTACATCATTTCATCCCCAAACAGACGGACAAGCTGAGCGTATTATTCAGACACTTGAGAATATGTTACGAGCTTGTGTGATAGACTTCAAGGGTAGCTGGGATGATCATCTGCTGCTTATTGAGTTCGCATATAATAATAGCTACATTCCAGTATTCAGATGGCTCCATACGAAGCTCTTTACGGATGAAAGTGTAGGTCGCCTATAGGGTGGTTCAATGTTGGGGAAAATATGTTAGTAGGACCAGAATTGGTACAGCAGGCAATCGAGAAAATTAAGCTTATATAGGAAAGGCTATTAGCAACTCAAAGCCGTCAGAAGTCTTATGCGGATAATCGATGGCGAGACTTGGAATTTCAGGTTGACGATTGGGTATTCCTAAAGGTATCACCGATGAAAGGCATTATGAGGTTCGGAAAAAGGGGAAAACTTAGCCCTCGGTACATTGGACCATATAGGATCATACGCAAGGTAGGCCAGGTAGCATATGAGTTAGACTTGCCTTCAGACTTGGAGACTGGACATCCAATCTTTCATGTGTCTCTGCTCCGTAAATGCATCGGAGATCCTTCCAGAGTTGTGTCAGTTGACGACGTTCAGGTCACAGAGCAGCTATCATATGAAGAAACTCCCATTTCTATATTAGACAGACAGGTTCGGAGATTGAGAACTAAAGATGTAGATTTGGTGAAAGTACTTTGGAGAAACAACAATGTGAAAGAAATGACTTGGGAGGCCGAGAAAGACATGAAGTCTAGGTATCCCTGCTTATTTCCTCCTCCGGAGAGGGGTCCGACTGAGACATCACAACCTTAAGGTACGTCTATGGCTTCTTGTTTTAGTTATTGTCATTGGTCGTGTGAGGCCATTGTCGTTATTGATGATTGTGGTCCTATGTGGTGTTGAATTATTGAGTTTCTACAGGAAGAGTTCATAGTAGTATTGTTACAAAGGCGACTCTGCCAAAGTTATATATCCATCCTGGGGAGTTAAACATTCGAGGACGAATGTTTCTAAGGGGGGGAAGGATTTTATATCTCGCATTTTCGTACGTTAAAGTTAAATCTTCAGTTAATCGACGTAGACTCGGGGATGAGATTATCTTGAGGTTAACGTATTTATACTATTTATAACAAGTGATAAGTAAGTTCCATGAAAGGTAAAAGGTATAAGAATTAAAGAAAATGAGTTTCGTTAAAGGTTGTCGATTTGGAATAAAATACGGTCCGAGCTATAATACTCGATATTTAGGGACTAGTACCATACAAGGTACCATATGACCATGATAGTATGATGTATAAAGTATATTAAAAATGAGTAGTATTTTAAGAAATTTGAGATAATTCTTAATTATGTGGGTAATTGGTTAATTATCGGATAACGGGACAATACCTAATTAATTAATAAATTATAAGATAAGAATTAACCCCCTCCCCCCCCAAAAAAAAGTGTCAGCAACCACCACCCAAAACAATGACTCATTAATCATGTTGGGATTAGGTGGCAACTAATTAAAAGACAAGCCTTGAATTTCAAAAAGGTTACATATTTATCTTACAAATTAGAAGATTCATATCTTCAACATTTGAGAGATTAGAAAACACTTTTCATGAAAACAATCTGAAGCTAACGAAATGCATCCTAAAGCCAACATCGAAAGAAATCTGAAACTAACATAGAAGAGTGCGGGTCTTTTATAAATCGAACATAGATTTTGTAATTTTAAGGGAATACAGTGTAAACCTTCTCAAGAATATCACACGAATTTTTCCCTACTCCAGGTATGTTAAGGCTATTCTTTTCTTTCTTTTTGGCATGATCCAATGATACAAGAAGAAACAAGCAAACACACAGTTTTCATAAACGACCCTATTCATAGAAATACTAGTGGTCTCTGTGTTTTTGATTCCCCATTTGACATATTATTATATCTTCTGTTCATGGGTCTCTGAATAATACCCAGTTGATAAAGTTTATTCGAAGGGAATGTTGAGATTATTAACATATTTTCATGCATTTCATTCTTTTATACATGTACATTGACCCATAACCAGATTATGTTATATACGCGTATTTATATGTATATATGGGATGTGGGAAACGGTTACGGCATTATATACGCACCACCACCTGATCAGTTGGTATATGTTGATAATTTTGCCCACAGTGGCCGAGATGATATGATGGGATGCCCTCATAGGCTTGATGATGTTATGTACACCTATACCTATGCATGACACGACATTTACATGCACGTGCATGATGTTATAATTGTTTCAGGATGTGCAAAGTTATTTAGACTTACAGGTGGAATTCCTTATTCCATGTTTCATCTATGTCTCTTATGTACTGATTTTCATGCCTTACATACTCAATACATTGTTCGTACTAACGCCCTAGTTCCCGAGGCCTGCATTTCATGCCCGCAGGTGCAGGTAGGCAAGCTGACGGCCCCCTTTCTTAGGATTCTTGATTAGCGAGAGTTGGCGTGCTCCACTTGATCCGGATCTGCTTTTGATTTTGGTACGATATGCTTGTATACATATATGGGTATGACGTGGCTCAGTCCCGACTTTGTACAGTTATATTTCTATTAGAGGTCTGTAGATAGTTATGTACAGTTTGATAGTATGTGGCCTTGTTGGCTTTTAGTTTTGGATATATAGTTGTCTATAGCAGCCTTGCCGGCTCGCCCCACTGTATTCCGCATGTTTATGTATATATGTATTTTGGGCAGGTTTCCCTCACGTACAATATGCATGTTTATATCTTAAACGCATGCTTAAGGATGTTCGACATATAGGATTCAGGCACCCGTCGCAGCCCATCGGTTTGGGTCGTGAAAGGAATACACTGTTTATCAAATGCATGAAGGCTGCTAGGGCATTGGTCAGCCCAAAAGGCATCACAAGAAACTTGTACTGCCCATTGCGGGGCCTGAATGCCATCTTCAAAATATCAGTGTCCCGAATCTTCAATTGGTGATACCGAGACCTCAAATGAATCTTAGAGAACACTCTAGCACCCTCAAGCGTATCAAATATGTCATCCATGCGCGGTAGTGGGTACTTGTTCTTAATTGTAACTTTGTTCAGCTGTCTATAACCAATACACATCCGCATAGTACCATCCTTATTCTTCACAAACAGGACCGGTGCACCCCAAGGTGATACACTAGGCCTAATGAATTCCTTATCAAGTAGCTCCTTATGTTGTTCCTTCAATTCCTTCAACTTTCCTAGTTTCATAAGATATGGAGGAATAGAGATGGACTGAGTGCCTGGCACCAGGTCAATATCAAAATTAATGTCCCTATTGGGAGGGAATGCCCGACAGATGTGTAGGAAACACATATGGAAAATCACTCACTACCAGAACTGACTCAACGATAGGAGTATCAACACTAACATCCCTCACAACGGACAAATATGCCGGATATCCCTTCTTAACCATCCGTTGAGCCTTCAAATATGAAATCACTCTAGTGGGAACATAATCCAAGGAACCTCTCCAATCAATCCTAGGCAACCCTAGCATCGCCATTGTTATGGTCTTAGCATGACAATCTAGAATAGCGTGACATGGTGACAACCAATCCATGCCTAAAATCACATAAAAAATCAACAATGCTAAGCAGTAAAAGATCAACTCTCATCTCTAATCTCCCAGTAGTCACCACACACGACTGATATATATGGTCCACAATAATAGAATCACCCACCGACATAGATACATAGATAGACATATGTAGGGAATCACGGGGCATATCCAAATAACGAGCAAAGTATGATGGCACATAGGAATAAGTGGAACCATGGTCAAATAATACTGAAGCATCCCCATGGCACCCTGAAACAATACATGTGATCACTACGTCTGAAGCACTGCCTCTAACTTGGCAGGAAAAGCATAATGTCGAGCTTGACCACCACATGTCTGACCTCCCCCTCTGGGGCTACCTCGACCCGCACAGCCTCCACCATGAGCGGGTGGTGTAGTAACTAGTGTAGGGGTCATAGACTGGCCTCTTTGCTACACTGGATCTCTGTAATGACGGGGACAATACTTCCTCACATGCCCCAACTTTCCATAATCATAACAACCTCGAGCCAAAAATGACAGTGGGGCCTGCATCAGACCCGAGAATTAGAGTAGCCACTAGAAGAACTCAGTACTGATGAACCCTGAACTGATGGAGCATGGTACGATCTCTGATATGGAAGTGCACTGGAAGACAACTGACTCGAGCGAGTACTATATGAACCATGACTAGATGATGCACCATGATAAACCGGATGGTCAATATGAGCGGGCTTGTAAGGAAGACCTTTGTTGTAATGTGATTGACCTCCAGATGAGGTACCACTGAAAACACCAAATCCATGGGGCCTATTTCCCTCCGCTCCTCATGCTCAAGTATGAGAACTGACTCCAAGCGCCTAGCAATCTCGACCACCTGGTCAAACCTAGCATCCATCTCGGCCTCTCATGCCAAACTGTAATGTAGGCCATAGTTGAGGCTATCAATGAACCTCTTGATCCTCTCTCTCTTTATAGAACCAACCATATAGCATGACAGGCCAAATTTGTGAATCTCATCTCATACTGAGTCACAGACAAATCTCCTTGGCACAGCTACTCAAAATCTCTACGTAGCTCCTCTCTACAAGTCTGTGGAACAAACTTCTCTAAGAAGTGAACTGAGAACTCATGCCATGTAAGTGTTGTTGTGCCAAATGGACTGCTCAACTCATAGGCCTGCCACCATCTGTAGGCTGCCCAGTCAGCTTAATAGTAGTAAATGCAGCTCCACTAGTCTCCAAAATACCCGTTGTGCGAAGAATCCCCTAACACCTGTCTATAAAGTCCTGAGCATCCTCTGACTCCTCCCCACTGAACTCTAGAAGCTTAAGCCTCCCGAAATGCTCCAATCTCTTCTGCTCTTCATCACTTAGGGGGGCCAACCTCTGCCCAAGTAGCAACAACCAGTTGGGTTGGTAGTACCTCCGGTGTCTGGAGTCTCTGAGCTAGCTGCTCAGGAGTACGGGTGACGGGAGTCTGGGTACCTCCCTGGCCTGTGAAGTGGCTTGTGCAGCTGGAACCGAATCCACCAGAGCTAGGCTCGTGCACACAGTCAAAATCTGGGCTAAGGCATCCTGAAAGCCTAAGATTACAATGGGCACTACTTGTGCCTGAGTTGCTCTACCGGACCAACAACATCTGGTACATGCTCCTCACCTGGAGAAACTAATTACTCCACAGGTCTGCTCTAGCTGTAGTAGGAGCCACACCTTGACCTCTACTACGACCTCGACCTCTTGCGGCCCTAGCTGGTGGTACTGTGGTCGTTCGCCTGATTTGGTCGCATGTGTCCTCACCATTTGTAAGAGAATAGATTAGTCAAGGTTAAAACTTCCGAAATAACAAATTCGCACAATAAGAATGCAAGAAAGTGAAGTTTCCTAATAGTTTGATAGCCTCTCGAAGATAAGTACAGACGTCTCCGTGCAGACCCGCAAGCCTCAACTAGACTTGCTCGTGACTCGTGAGACCTAAGCAACCTAGTGCTCTAATACCAACTTGTCATGATCCAAAATCCACAAGTCACGATGACACCTAACCCAACCCGCTAGGTATTCCAACAATGACATAATAATAATAGTAATGAAATCATTAAACATGGTCTAATAACTTAACAACGGAAGAATGTCATAAAGTATTTGAGAATAAAACCATAATGTTGCTACAACTAACCCCAAAACCTAGTGTCAACGAGTACACGAGAACTACTGAATAACAAGATACAAGCAAAATCCTCTAATACAACCGTCTGAATAAAAGAATAGTAAAGATAGAGATCACAAAAAGAGAATTCCAAGGACTGCAGATGATATGGTAGCTACCTCGTAGTCTCCCAAAAGCTGGCAACAACTCAAGTCCAAATATCACCTCGATTGGATGCATCTGGATCTGCACACGAAGTGCAGAGTGTAGTATGAGTACAACCAACCCAATGTACTCAATAAGTAGAAACATTAACCTTGGGTTGAAAGCAGTGACGAGCTCAGCTCAATAGCAAATTCCAATACCAATAACCAATAGCAGTTCATAATGTGAAGGATAAACCATAGAAATAGTAGCTCAATGATATCAAGTTTAGCTTGTTCACATTTCAAAATTTTAGGCATGCTTTCAAGTATAACAGATAAAGCCCAACACAGATAAAGCATGCCAATTATCAGTTAGCATGAGAAAAGTACATCTCTATGCCTACATGTCAAGTATACATGTTAATCAACAGTATCACAGTGGATCCGTCATTTATTTTCACTAAGCATTGTACGGTTGCCTTGTATAACTACTCATCATTAAGTACGTATATGAAATAATGTGCTTGTGCCCATTGCTGGCATGTCAGAATCCCGAGGGGATCATGTCCAAGCGCTAATCATAATCATTTAGCCCAATAGTGAGGCCTGGTGCACTCGTCGCCCCAAAATAATAGCACTTAGCCCACTATGGTCCTGGCATACGCGTCACCTCAAAATCAGTACCAACCGGCTCTAAGGCCCAAACTCAGTCATTTGCCATTCAAGTCTCAAATAAACACATCTCAAATACTCAATAGCATGTGAGGCATTAAATAAAAAGTACTAAAACACAGATATCATAAACGGATATAATTTCATGACTGAGAACATGCGTGCTAATAAGGTATTAAACTCGAAAACAACATGAATAGCCCTATCAAGTCTAAAACTGTTATTACATAACATAGACATCATGTCTAATATGAATCACAATTCATATAATCAAGCAAGTAGAGTAAACAAAGGGATTACATGATATGATAGCATAACAAGCCTGGTAAGAGACGAAAGGCCTCCCAAACCATGAACACACCAGTGCACGCACACACGCTCGTCACCTAGCATGTACGTCACCCAATATATTTCACATAACATGGTTCTCAAGGTTAAATACCCTCAAATCAAAGTTTAGATGTGTTACTTACCTCAAAATGCGCAAATCAAAACTCTGGCAAGCCCTTCCGCACATATCTGTTATGCACCAAACCTGGGGAGGCGTGGCCAGCACCCGGTGCCATACCTAGCCCGAGCATACCACTATGTGATGTTTGGCTATAATTCTATATTTTTAGTGCATTACTTACCTTACATTTTGGGGCTTGAATGCTAAACTATACTATATTTGTGCTTAATTGTGTTTATTTTATGTGTAGGTACGTTGAAGACGAAATTGAGAGCAAAGTAGAGATTTTATGTGTATTTTATACATTACAAGCATGGAGTTATGATTATTTAATCAGTGGAGATAAAAGAATTAAAGTTAACATTACAAAAGAAAACAAAAGTCTATTGAAAAAGAAGAGAAAACGTGAATTTGTAAAGTTAGGCAACAAATGAACAATGAGAAACGAAGCAGTAGTGTCTGGCGAGGCGAGCAAAAATGCTCGCGTTTGAGCTTGCGCCACCAAGGCTAAAGCGAGGTGGAGCACGCTGGAGAGGTTGCCTCGTGAGGCGCCGTCCATCGCGAGGTGCTTCGTATGTTCCGGGTTTCAAACCTATTTCGTCTCCTTTTTGGTTTGGACTTGGTGATTGGACAAAGGAGGCCGAAATTCATCAGATTCCATCTTTCTTCCATCAAACTTAGTAACCTTTACTTTTTCTTGATGATTTGTTGTTTTTCTACCATGTCTATGTGGAGCTAAACTTCATGTTCTAGGGTTGTGGTTGTCATGAATATTGAAATTTATTAATTATATTACCGTTAATTCGAGTTATCATCTTTTGTTGTTTCTCTAATTCTATGTATAATTGCTTAATTGTTTGGCCAGCAGTTGAGTTTTATTTACTATCTATGTTATGCTTGGGAAAGTCGTGCTTAGATTAGAGTAGAATTGGATAGAACTTGTTTCTGAACCCGTGGCTCGGGGAAAGATTTCGCGGTTAGGATAGGAATATACCTAGCAGTCTTGCTTAGTTGAATACCATATTGTATTCATTCATGATAGATTCAAGACCATAGGAATATAGGATTGATATATTATGGATAGACGGATAGTATTGTGGGAACATGTTATTTATATAAACGATCCGGTCAGCTAGCAATCATAGATAATTTGGATTAACAGGTGTAATTACGAATTCAATAAGATTGATAAACCAACCACAACCCTGAAATCTATATCTCTCTTGGTTACGTGTTTGAATTTTGTAATGGTAGTTGTAATAGAAAAGTTAAACTTTTGATCATCTTGGACAGTAAGTTGATTTTAGTTTGCTTAGTTAACGGTTAATCTAAGTCTCTATGGGTTCGACATCCGACTTTCGAGTCACTTTATTACTTGACGGCCATGTATACTTGTGTGTACTTGGGGAACTAACAAGTTTTGTGGTGCCATTGCCGGGGACTTAGTTCTTGATTGTTTCTCTAAGTTAAGCTTTTAATTGATTTCTGTTCAAATTTTTAATTTTTAGATTAGACTTTTACTTTTATCTTTACAGGTTTTGCTTATTTTTTATTTTTGTAAATGTTTTTATTTTTATAACAATTTGATTTTTCATAGTTCTCTCAACATGACATCTGAGGATGAAATATCCGGAGGTAAGGTTATTGATGAAGATGCCTGGTTGACGGAAGACTTTTATATCCCGTCTTTTTGGGCTTGTCATGACCTGAATGCTAGGAGATCTGAATTTGAATATGGGAATAAGGGTTGGTATTGGGACAGATATTCACGATTAAGAGAATATGCGGAACGACATTATCTTCTAACGAAGTTGGTGAATAATTGGTCGAAGGAGAGAGTTGATCTTGCACAAGAAATTGACAGGTTTAGCTTGGGTTTGCACAACTTGGATACAGATTTGAGTGCAAAGGTTGATGCGTTCAACGCCCAACAATTTAATGATGAGTTGTGTGAAGCTGAAAACAATCTTCTAGACCAAATTGAGGAGTTAAAACAAGAATACCAATCATTAGACCATATTTTTCTTGAGGATGTCAATGTTGGGAAGAGTGTTCTAGAGTCATATGAGGTAGTAGATAATTATATATTTGAAGACTCTAGTGCATGTAAATATGAGGATGTAAATAGTAATACAATTCCAAAGTTGAGTCATCTGAGCCTTTGGAGGAGTCAATGGAAGAGGAACAAGCTGCTTACATTCTTGGATTTGTAGTTCTATATAGAAAACATTACATTCCTTATATAAAGGTCGAGAAGTATAGAGTGAAAATTTTATTACTTGGCCTTTTTATTTTTGTATCCCAACCAAAGGACCATGTCAGGTTAGGGGTATTTTTCATAAGTTCAAGGTGGAGGCAAAAAGTGGTTCAAGTCGTGCCGCGACTTTAAATTAGGCGCTTGTTGGGAGGCAATCCAACTTTACTGCTTTCTTTTATTTTTGTTTTTTATATTATTTTTAAAGTGTTTGTTTTTGTTTGTAGGATTATGAGAAGAGGAAGCAAAGCCGTAGGAAGTATGCAAAAGAGAGCTAGATGGTTGGGACTAAGTGGGGGGTGCCCACACAAAGAACCATCCTTGGGAGAAGTCCGAGTACCCGTGAGCCGCTATTGCTTTGTCCTTTGGCCTTTCAGGGAGTTTCTTGTCCACCCTCATTATTGTTTTGCTTTATTTGTACATTGGGGACACTGTACTATTTTAAGTGTGGGGTGGGAGAATTCTCTAAATAATTAGTAGTAGGATGTTAGAAAAATGTTAACTTCTTATTTTTGTTTTCGTAGTTGTGTAGTATTTTAGTAGCTATGAAAAAATCAAAAAAAAAAGAAAAAAAATTAGAAAAATTGGATTTTTCCCGACGATTGATCTCCTAGGTAGTTTTCTTGAGGGATTTAAGTCTAAAGAAAACGGACAAAGAGATTTTCTTTTGTTAGGGAGTGTAATAATTCCCCCTTGATTTTTCTTTGTGTCGCGGTTCTTTTTCAAGGGTTTTGTTTGAAACGGGTGTAGTTAGTTTTATTATTTAGGAGTAGGAGCCACTGTGCTGTGATTGGAATTGAAGCAATATCTCTTGTCTTTGTGATGCCTTGAGAATAGTGAATACTTTGGTTGTGACGCTTAGGCTCAGTTTTTGACTCTTGTATAAGTACCACTTAAATTTGCTTAACTGCTTTGACTAGAGTATCTTGATGAATCCAATCCTGAGTGAGTTATGTGCCATGTGTGTGTGAGGTTTGTCTGTTATTCTGTGCATTGCATTTGATGTCTAGAATTTGCCCCATGTGTTTGCAAAGCGAAATAGTAGTTTTGTTCAATCTTGGAAGTGATATAGGCGTTTCTTTGTTGAGCCAGCTATGTGTAGTTTACCCGCCTAATGGTTATGTGACGTAGTTAACCCCTTTGAGCCTGTAATCTTGTTTCCTTGGTAACCACATTACAAGCCTTACCCATTTGTTAGAATTAACTATTTTGTTTAACCTTTTAACCTCTCATGAGCACTTGAATTGTTATGTACTTTGTAAAAGTTAAAGTGTGGGGTGGCTGGTTTGGCTTTTCAGTAGAACTAATAAAATAAGGAAAAAGGTGCACTGTTTTGAAAAATTAAGAGCCACTTGAATTGAAAACAAAAAGGAAAATATAGTTGTATTGCTGTGAAAAATACTCCTTAATAGTGGTGACTCTTGATGTAATTTTGCTTAAAGAAGTATGGAGTTAATATACATTTATGCGAAGGTGGAGTTATGGTTTGACATAAGTATGGGGTTAAATATTAAAGTGTATATATTAAAGTTCTTAGGGAGATGTAGTCACTCTTATATTCAAATGTATCCTACCCGACCCGCAGCCTACATTACAACCAATTAAAGTCCTACTTGATCCTAGACTGAATGAGCTCGATTAGTAGAGTAGTACACTACGGTCAAGCCTATGGTACATCTTTTGTGGCATATGAATGTTATTTCTAAGAGTGAGTGAATTCTTCATATCTTGAGTTCCTAATTGTTCTTAAATTTTAATGTGTGTGGAACTACTCTCTTTTGTTGTGTGAGGGCACTTGATTCATGAAGGAAAGGTAATGTCATTGACCTCTATGTTAGAGTAAGTGAGTGAGTTGTGAATAATGCATGGTACTTGTGAGCCAAATCTCGAGGTGAAGATGTTACACTCTTGTGCTTAGTCTATTTTAAAGATTCTTGGTGTGATGAGTTAGGAGAATTGTTTAAAAAGGTCGTGTCTATAAAAGGTGTAGTTTGATTGCTCGAGGACAAGCAACGTTTAAGTGTGGGGTAGTGATGTTTGGCTATAATTCCATATTTTTATCATTACTTACCTTACATTTTGGGGCTTTAATGCTAAACTATACTATATTTATGCTTAATTGAGTTTATTTTATGTGTAGATACGTTGAAGACGAAATTAGGAGCAAAGTAGAGATTTTATGTGTATTTTATACATTACAAGCATGGAGTTATGAATAATTTTTATTCAGTGGAGATATAAGGATTAAAGTTAACATTACAAAAGAAGACAAAAGTCAATTGAAATAGAAGAGAAAACGTGAATTTGTAAAGTTAGGCAACAAATCAACAATGAGAAACAAAGCAATAGTGTCAGGCGAGGCGAGCAAAAAAGCTCGCGTTTGAGCTTGCGCCGCCAGGGATAAAGCAAGGTGGAGCGCGCTGGAGAGGTTGCCTCGCGAGGCGCGGTCTGTCGCGGGGTGCTTTGCGTGTTCCGGTTTTCAATCCTATTTTGTCTCTTTTTTGGTTTTGGACTTGGTTATTTCGTCTAGGCCTTTTTCCTACACATATAAATAGTCATTAAGCACCATTTTCTGGGAGAAATTGGACAAAGGGAGAGCACAGAGCTGCCGTGGAGGCCGAAATTCATCAGATTCCATCTTTCTTCCATCAAACTTAGTAATCTTTACCTTTTCTTGATGATTTGTTATTTTTCTACCATGTCTATGTAGAGCTAAACTTCACGTTCTAGGGTTGTGGTTGTCATGAATATTGAAGTTTATTAATTATATTACCGTTAATTCGAGTTATCATCTTTGGTTGTTTCTCTAATTATGTGTATAATTGCTTAATTGTTTGGCCAGCAGTTGAGTTCTATTTACTATCTATGCTATGCTTGGGAAAGTCGTGCTTAGATTAGAGTAGAATTGGAGAGAGCATGTTTCTGAACCCGTGGCTCGAGGAAAGATTTCACGGTTAGGATAGGAATATACCTAACAGTCTTGCTTCGTTGAATATTGTATTATATTCATTCATGTAAGATTTAAGACCATAGGAATATAGGGTTGATATATTATGGATAGACGGATAGTATTGTGAGAACATGTTATTTATATAAACGATTCGGTCAACTAGAAATCATAGATAATTTGGATTAACAGGTGTAATTACGAACTCAATAGGATTAATAAACCGACCACAACCCTGGAATCTATATCTCCCTTGGTTACGTGTTTGAATTTTGCAATAGTAGTTGTAATAAAAAAGTTAAACTTTTGATCATCTTGGACAGTAAGTTGATTTTAGTTTGCTTAGTCAACGGTTAATCTAAGTCTCTGTGGGTTCGACATCCGACTTTCGAGTCACTATATTACTTGACGGCCACGTATACTTGCGTGTACTTGGGGAACCAACAAGTTTTTGAGAGATGTTTGACTATAATTCCATATTTTTAGTGCATTACTTACTTTATATTTTGGGGCTTTAATGCTAAACTATACTATATTTGTGCTTAATCGAGTTTAATTTATATGTATGTATGTTGAAGACGAAATTGGGAGCAAAGTAAAAATTTTATGTGTATTTTTTATACTACGAGAATGGAGTTATGATTATTTAATTAGTGGATATATAAGGATTAAAGTTTAACATTACAAAGCAAGACAGAAGAGACAAATCAAAAGAAGACAAAAAGAACAATTGAAAAAAGAAACAAAAACGTGATTTGGAAATGTTAGGAAACAAAATAAAATCGAAGCAACAGCAGGCGAGGCGAGGATTAAAGCACGTGACAGACCCTGCGTCGCATGGGCTACAGGGATAAGCGGCTCGCATTTGGCCTCGCGCCGCGAGGCCTGTAGCGAGCGTGTTTTGGGGTTTAAAGCCTATTTTATCTCCTTTTTGGTTTTGGACTTGGTTATTTCGTTTGGATCTTTTCCCTACACATATAAATAGTCATTAAACACTATTTTTCAAGAGTTTTGTGACCGGAGGCAAGAACATTACGTGGAACAACTTTTGGAGGAGAAAATCATCGAGTTCTTTATTCCTTCATCTTTTCTTTTTAATTTGTTAATACAAAATACTTGGAAAATGGTTACTACGAATATGAGTGGCTAAGCACTCTAGTTCTATGGTTGTGGTTGATATGATTATTAATGTTAATTAATTACATCTTCATTAATTCGGATTATCATCCTGTGGTTATTTCTTTAATTCTAGTTTTAACTTGTTAATTGTTGTAGCTACCAATTCACCCTACTATCTATACTATGCTTGGGAAAGCTGTGTTTATATTAGAGTAGAGTTAGAGAGAGCTTGTTTCTCAACCTGTGGCTCGGGGGAAGATTTCACGGTTAGGATAGGAATATACCTAACAGTCTTGCTTAATTGAATACCGTATTATATTCGTTCATGATAGACTCAATACCATAGGAATATATGATTGATATATTGTGGGCAGTCGAGTAGTATTGTGGGAACATGCTATTCATATAAACGATCTGGTTAATTAGCAACCATAGATAATTTGGATTAACGAGTGTGATTATTGAACTTAATAGGATTGATAAACCAACCACAACCCTGGAATTTTCACATCCTCTGAATTAAAATCTCATCATACACATTTGCATTCTTGATAAATTAGTTGTTACTTGTTTAATTTCCGCAATAGTAGATTAATAGAAAAACTTCACTCTTAAATATCTTGGACAATTAATTGATTTTAGTTTGCTTAGTTAACAATTGATCTAAGTCTCTGTGGGTTCGACATCCGACTTTAGAGTCACTTTATTACTTGACGGCCATGTATACTTATGTGTACTTGGGGAACCAACAAGTTTTTGGCGCCGTTGCCGGTGACTTAGTTATTGATTGTTTAGTTAAGTTATGCTTTTATTTGTTCAAGTTTTAATTTTTAGTTTATTTTATTTGTGATAATGCAGGCTCTTCTCGTGAATGCAGAGGAGAAGAAGCGCAAACAATCTCCTTCCTCTTGATCCTGAAATCGAACGAACATTTCGTAGAGTGAGGAGGGAAGTCGAAGCTATAACTAGAATTGAAAGAGAGTTGGACACCATAGTTCAACCATAGCCAATAGAGATGGAGGGTAATGAAGAGCGTCCGGTGATAGAGGCTACAAGGCCCAATCAGGCTCTTATGACTCAGGCGATTGTGAAGCTTGATATCACGGGTCACTTTGAACTCAAACAGTACATGGTACAGCTGATTCAATCCACAAGGCAATATGTGGGTCTATCTCATGAAGACCCGCAGAGGCACATTCAGAACTTCCTGGAAATTACAGACACTTACAATTATCCAAACATTTCTAAGGACTATGTCAGACTGACACTGTTTCCCTTTTCACTGATGGAAGAAGCTAAGGAATGGTTACAAAAGGAGACTGCGAACTCAATCCACAATTGGGATGATCTATCAAGGAAATTCTTAGTCAAGTTTTTTCCCACGAAAAAGACAAAGTGGCTGAGGAGCCAGATTCTTGGGTGTCAACAACGAGATGGTGAGACTCTTCGACAAGCTTGGAAAAGATACAAGAAGCTTCCCAGAGACTGCCCACACCATTTTCAGATTGATGAGGTGTTAGGTCAAATTTTCATTGATGGGTTGGACGAGGCAGCAAAGATGAATCTTGACTCAGCATGTGGGGGTAGTTGCATGGCAAGACCGTATAGTGAGATCCAGATCCTGCTAAACAATTTCACTGCTAATGATAATAATTGGCAAGGAGATGGGGAACCACGAAGAGAACTTAAACAAAAGGTAGCAGGAGTGATCGTGCTTGATGATTTCTCAGCAATGAGGGCAGATATAGAGAGATTAGGGAATCAGATGAATAAAATGACAATGCACCACGCACAATAGATGCAACATGTACAATAGATGTCTACTTGCTGCGAGTTATGTGGTGAAGGTCACACAAGTGATATATGTCCCGTGAATCTTGAATCAATCTACTACGTGGGGTAACAAGCTAGAGGGCCGATGAATCAACATGCTCAATATGGTAACACATACAATCCTAACTGGAGGAATCATCCTAACTTTTCTTGGGGTGGAAATCAGAATATCAGACCTCAAGCGAATTACAATCATCCACCTCAACCTCCACAGCAAGCAGAGGAGATTTTGACTGACATGATGAAAAAGCTCTTGATAGACAATCAGAAAGTTATAGCTGAGAATCAACAAGTCAGGGCTGAGAATCAACAATTGCGCACAAAATTCAGAAATCTAGAGAGGCAGTTTGGGCAAATGGCTAACAATCAGAATACTAAACTTGCTGGAGCTCTTCCAAGTAATACAGAGAAAAATCCTCAAGTAAATGCAGTGACGCTGAGAAATGGGAGAGAGTTGGTAAAAGTGCCTAAGAAGAAAAAGGAGCAGTCTGGGTTCGAAGAAGAAAGAGTGCCAAAACCTGTAGAGGTAGATGAGAGAAACAAAACATAGCCTGAGAAAATATCAGAGAGGGTGCCACCACCTTTTCCTCAAAGATTGAGAAAGAAGAACGAAGACCACATGTGTCACAAATTCCTAGATATGCCGAAGCAGATAAACTTGAACATCCCTTTGGTGTACATGCTCCGTGAGGTCCCAAAAATATATTATGGACATAGTGGAAAATAAAAGGAGGTTAACTGAGTTTGAGACCATAGCACTTACTGAGGAGTGCACTTCCAGGATTCAACAAAAGCTTCCACAAAAGCTTAAGGATCCGGGTTGTTTTACCATCCCCGTGAGGATTGGTGAATTTGATGTGGGTAGAGCCTTATATTATTTGGGTGCAAGTACCAATCTGATGCCGTTGTCAGTATTCAAACAATTGGGCTTAGGAGCCTCGAGACCCACCATAGTGATGCTATAATTAGCTGATAGATCGTATGTTTATCCTGAGGGGGTAATTGAGGACGTCTTGCTGCAGATTGGGAAGTTTATTTTTTCTGCAGATTTTATCATCCTAGATTATGTGGCTGATGAGTTATTCCCTATCATCTTGGGACGACATCTTTTGGCCGTTGGATATGTAATTATCAAAGTCTGAGAAGGTAAGATGATCCCTAGGGTGGACAACAAAGAAGCAGTTATTAATGTATATCGAGCCATTCAGTTGCCTCATTATTACGAGGATCTGGCCATGATTTTGGTGGTGGAGATAAATGAACTAGCCATAGATCCAAGTGCGTTTAAAGAAGATGAACTAGAAAAGGTATTGATGTTGTTCAATCACTTAGAACTTGAAGAAGAGGTTGAGGAAATGTATTATGGATGCATAGTGCGAATACATACGAGAAAGAACCCAATTCGAGCCTCTGGATAGGCCAATCGGCCTGCCTCCTAAACCCTCAGTTGAGGAGGCCCCAAAATTGGAACTTAAACTCTTACTATCTCATCTTCATTATGCGTATTTGGGAAATTCTAACACTTTACCAGTGATTGTTTCTTCTCATTTGTCTGGATTGCATGAAGATAAGCTCTTAAGGGTACTGAGGGAGCACACGCATGCCATTGGTTAGACAATGTCTGACATAAAAGGTATTAGCCCTGCATTCTGCATACACAAAATACTCATGGAGGAGGGACACAAGCCTAGCATAGAGCATCAACTCCGCCTAAATCCAATCATGAAAGAGGTGGTAAGAAAAGAAGTAATTAAGTGGCTCGACGCAGGTATAGTATTTCCTGTCTCCGATAGCAAGTGGGTAAGCCCTGCTCAATGTGTACCTAAAAAGGGGGTATGACTATTGTAGTAAATGAACAAAATGAATTAATCCCAACTAAGACTGTGACTAGTTGGCGGATATGCATAGACTATAGGAGTTGAATAATGCTACACGAAAAGATCACTTCCCTCTCCCTTTCATTGATCAAATGCTTGACAGGTTAGCCGGACAGGAATACTATTATTTCCTTGACGGCTATTCGGGGTATAATCAGATTGTTGTTGCCCCGGAAGATCAAGAAAAGACCATTTTTACATGCCCATATGGCACTTATGCATTTAAGAGAATGCCATTCGGGTTGTGTAATGCACCTGTGACTTTTCAAAGGTGTATGATAATTATTTTCACTGATATGGTGGAATGGTTTGTGGAGGTTTTTATGGATGATTTTTCTGTCTTTGGTCCTTCTTTTGATGAATGCTTGACCAATCTTGCTAATGTGCTTGCCAAGTGTGAGGAGACTAATCTGGTACTAAATTGGGAAAAGTGCCATTTTATGGTACGTGAAGGTATAGTGCTAGGACACAAGGTATCCAAAGATAGAGTGGAAGTTGACAAGGCTAATGTGGAAGCAATTAAAAAGTTGCCACCACCGATTTCAGTGAAAGGAGTTAGGAGTTTTCTGGTACATGGAGGTTTTTATTGCCGATTTATAAAGGATTTCTCAAAACTTTCCTCTCCTTTGTGCAGGTTGTTAGAGAAGGATGTGTCGTTCAAGTTTGACTATGCTTGTTTGAAAGCATTCGAGGAGCTGAAAAAGTAGTTAGTGAGTGCACCAATCATAGTGGTTCTTGACTGGAACGAGCCATTTGAGTTGTTGTATGACGCTAGTGATGGTGCAATTGGGGCCGTATTGGGCCAGAGGAGAAGCAAAATATTTCACTCCATTTACTACGCAAGCAATACTCTCACTCCCGCCCAAATAAATTATACTGTGACAGAAAAAGAGTTGCTTGCTCTAGTGTGGGCGTTCGATAAATTTCAAGCCTATTTGGTTGGCACCAAAGTCATCGTCTACACAGACCATGAAGCCATCAGGTATTTGTTTGAAAATAAAGATGCTAAACCAAGGCTAATCTGTTGGGTTTTACTCTTGCAGGAATTTGATTTGGAGATCCGAGACCGTAAAGGAACAGAGAATGAAGTGGCTGATCACTTATCCAGGTTAGAAACTCGGAATCATGAAGCTGAGGGAGATGTCATCAAGGACACATTCCCGGATAAGCAATTGTTGGTCAATACTGCTGGGGAGGTGCAATGGTATGCAGATTTTGTGAACTATCTGGCAAGTGGAGAGATGTCGCCTGATCTTGAACCTTATGCTAAAAAGAAGTTCTTGCGAGATGTGAGGTCATATGTGTGGGATGAGCCATTTCTGTTCAAATCCTCTATTGATCAGTTAATGAGAAGATGTTTGCCAAAATCTGAAAATAATGCTATCTTACATGAATGCCATGCATCGCCTTATGGTGGTTATCATGCGGTTGACAAAACAACAGTTAAGGTGTTGCCATCGGGTTTCTATTGGACTAGGGTGTTTAAAGACGCCTATGAGTTCGTGAGGAGATGTGATAGGTGCCAAAGAACAGGAACAATTATGAAACAGCATGAGATGCCATTGCACGGTATTTTGGAGGTTGAAATTTGTGATGTTTGGGAAATTGATTTTGTGGGTACGCTTCCCTCGTCCAGTGGGTGTAAATAAATTTTAGTGGCCGTTGACTATGTGTCGAAGTGGGTGGAGGCCATAGCTCTTCCTACCAATGATGCCAAGGTTGTGGTCAAGTTTGTGAAAAAGCATATCTTTACAAGGTTCGGCACTCCGAGAGTGATGATAAGTGATAGGGGCACCCATTTCTGTTACAAGCTCTTGGATAATGTCTTAGCGCAATATGAGGTCAAACATAAGGTTGCAACCGCTTACCATCCTCAGACTAGTGGGCAAGTTGAAGTCTCAAATAGAGATATAAAGCAGATCCTGGAGAAGACGGTTTGTGCAAGTAGGAAAGATTGGGCTGCAAAGCTTGATGATGCTCTATGGGCATACCGGACCGCCTACAAAACTCCAATCAGAACCTCCCCTTACAAGTTGGTTTATGGGAAAGCATACCATTTACCGGTGGAACTTGAGCACAAGGCCTATTGGGCAATAAGGAAGCTAAACTTTGATGTAGACTTAGCGGGTAAAAAGCGGGTGATACAATTGAATGAGCTTGATGAGTTTCACTTGCATGCGTATGAGAATGCCAAGTTATATAAAGAAAAGACCAAGTGTTGGCATGATAAGCATATCCACCATCGCGAGTTCGAACCGGGCCAATTGGTTCTCTTGTTCAATTCGAGGTTAAGACTCTTTCCGGGGAAGCTCAAACCGAGATGGTCAAGCCCGTTTGAGGTAGTGAGAGTCACTCCACATGGTGCATTGAGCTGCGCGTCTTAGGTGGCGAGAGAACGTTCTTAGTGAACGGACAAAGAGAAAGGCACTATTATGGAGGTGACTTTGATCGTCAGAAGTCAAAGGTGTTACTTGCCAATGATTAGACGAGATTCTGTATCGTGCCACGATGTTAGATCAGGCGCTTGTTGGGAGGCAACCCATCTTTACTGCTTTATTTTATTTTTACTTTTTATCTTATTATTGTTGTAGTATTTATTTTTGTTTTACAGGATTATAAGCATAGGAGGCAAAGCCATTGGAAGTGTACAAAAGCGAGTTAGATGGTGAGAAGTAAGTGTGGGGTGCCCACACAAAGGACCATGTATGGGGGAAGTCTGAGTACCCCGTGAGCCGCTATTGCTTCAGTGTTTGGCCTTTCAGGGAGTTTCTTGTCCACCCTTGTTATTGTTTTGCTTTATTTGTGCATTGGGGACACTGCACTCTTTTAACTGTGGGGTGGGAGAATTCTCTTATGAAAAAAATCGGAAAAACAAAGTAGAACAATTGGGCTATTCCCGACGATGGATCCCCTAGACAGTTTTCTTGAGGGATTTAAGTCTAAAGAAAAAGGACAAAAAGATTTTCTTTGTAGGTAGTGTAGTAATTCCCCCGTGGTTTTTCTTTGTGCTACGGTTCCTTTACAAGGGTTTTGTTTGAACCGGGTGTAGTTAGTTTTATTTTTTTTAGAGTAGGAGCCATGGTGAGATGAATTGAATTGGAGAAATATATCTTGACTTTGTTATGCCTTGAGAATAGTGAGTACTTTGGTTGTGACGCTTAGGCTCAGTTTTTGACTCTTGTATAAGTACCACTTAAATTTGCTTAACTGCTTTGACCTTGATGAATCCAATCCTGAGTGAGTTATATGCCATATGTGTGGGAGGTTTGTGTGTTATTCTGTGCATTACATTTGATATCTAGAACTTGCCTCGTGTGTTTGCAAAGCGAAATAGTAGTGTTGTTCACTCTCGGAAGTGATATAGGCATTTCTTTGTTGAGCCAGCTATGTGTAGTTTACCCGCCTAATGGTTATGTAACGTAGTTAATCCCTTTTAGCCTGTAATCCTGTTTCCTTGGCAACCACATTACAAGCCTTACCCATTTGTTAGAATTAACCATTTTGTTTAACCTTTTAACCTCTCGTGAGCACTTGAATTGATTTGAACTTTGTAAAAGTTAAAGTGTGGGGTGGCTGGTTTGTCTTTTGAGTAGAACTAATAAAATAATGATAAAGGTGCACGGTTTTGAAAAATTAAGAGCCACTTGAATTGAAAACAAAAAGAAAAATATAGTTTTATTGCTGTGAAAAATACTCCTTAATAGTGGTGACTCTTGATGTAATTGTGCTTAAAGATGTATGGAGTTAATATACATTGATGCGAAGGTGGAGTTATGGTTTGACATAAGTATGGGGTTAAATATTAAAGTGTATGTATTAAAGTGCTTAGGGAGGTGTAGTCACTCTTATATTCAAATGTATCCTACCCGACCCGCAGCCTACATTACAACCAATTAAAGTCCTACTTGATCCTAGACTGAATGAGCTCGATTAGTACAGTAGTACACTACGGTCAAGCCTATGGTGCATCTTTTGTGGCATATGAATATTATTTATAAGAGTGAGTGAATTCTTCCTATCTTGAGTTCCTAATTATTCTTAAATTTTAATGTGTGTGGAACTACTCTCTTTTGTTGTGTAAGGGAACTTGATTCATGAAGGAAAGGTAATGTCATTGACCTCTATGTTAGAGTAAGTGAGTGAGTTGTGAATAATGCATGGTACTTGTGAGCCAAATCTTGAGGTGAAGATGTTAAACTCTTGTGCTTAGTCAATTTTAAAGATTCTTGGTGTGATGAGTTAGGAGAATTGTTTAAAAAGGTTGTGTCTATATAAAGTGTAGTATGATTGCTCGTGAACGAGCAACGTTTAAGTGTGGGGTAGTGATGTTTGGCTATAATTTCATATTTTTAGTGCATTACTTACCTCACATTTTGGGGTTTTAATGCTAAACTATACTATATTTGTGCTTAATTGAGTTTATTTTATGTGTAGGTACGTTGAAGACGAAATTGAGAGCAAAGTAGAGATTTTATATGTATTTTATACATTACAAGCATGGAGTTATGATTATTTAATCAGTGGAGATATAAGGAATAAAGTTAATATTACGCAACAAATCAACAATGTGAAACGAAGCTACAGTGTCAGGCGAGGCGAGCAAAAAAGCTCGCGTTTGATCTTGCGCCGCCAGGGCTAAAGTGAGGTGGAGCGCGCTGGAGAGGTTTCCTCACGAGGCGCGGTCTGTCGTGAGGTGCTTCACGTATTCCTGGTTTTAAGCCTATTTTGTCTCCTGTTTAGTTTTGGACTTGGTTATTTCTTCTTGGCCTTTTTTCTACACATATAAATAGTCATTAAACACCATTTTCTGGGGGAGATTGGACAAAGGTAGAGCACAGAACCGCCGTGAAGGCCGAAATTCATTAGATTCCATCTTTCTTCCATAAAACTTAGTAATCTTTACTTTTTCTTGATGATTTGTTATTTTGCTACCATGTCTATGTGGATCTAAACTTCACGTTATAGGGTTGTGGTTGTCATGAATATTGAAGTTTATTAATTATATTACCGTTAATTCGAGTTATCATCTTTGGTTGTTTCTCTAATTCTGTGCATAATTGCTTAATTGTTTGGCCAGCAGTTGAGTTCTATTTACTATCTATGTTATGCTTGAGAAAGCCGTGCCTAGATTAGAGTAGAATTGGAGAAACTTGTTTCTGAACCCGTGGCTCGGGGATAGATTTCGCGGTTAGGATAGGAATATACCTAACAGTCTTGCTTAGTTGAATATTGTATTATATTTATTCATGTGAGATTCAAGACCATAGGAATATATAGTTGATATATTATGGATAGACGGATAGTATTGTGGTAATATGCTATTTATATAAACGATCCGGTCAACTAGCAATCATAGATAATTTGGATTAACAGGTGTAATTACGAACTCAATATGATTGATAAACCGACCACAACCCTGGAATCTATATCTCCCTTGGTTAGGTGTTTGAATTTCGCAATAGTAGTTGTAATAGAAAAGTTAAACTTTTGATCATCTTGGACAGTAAGTTGATTTTAGTTTGCTTAGTTAACGGTTAATCTAAGTCACTGTGGGTTCGACATCCGACTTTCGAGTCATTTTATTACTTGACGGCCATGTATACTTGCATGTACTTGGGGAACTAATAGGTTTTTGAGTGATGTTTGGCTATAATTCCATATTTTTAGTGCATTAGTTACTTTACATTTTGGGTCTTTAATGCTAAACTATACTATATTTGTGCTTAATTGAGTTTATTTTATGTGTAGGTACGTTGAAGACGAAATTGGGAGCAAAGTAAAAATTTTATGTGTATTTTATATACTACAAGAATGGAGTTATGATTATTTAATTAGTGGATATATATGGATTAAAGTTTAACATTACAAAGGAAGGCAAAAGAGACAAATCAAAAGAAGACAAAAGAGACAAATCAAAAGAAGACAAAAAGAACAATTGAAAAAAGAAATAAAAACGTGAATTAGATATGTTAGGCAACAAAATTGAATCGAAGCAGCAGCAGGCGTAGCGAGCTACTTTGCTCGCATTAGAGCAGGCGAGGATTAAAGCGTGTGATAGAGCTTGCGTCGCACGGGCTACAGCGAGAAGAAGCTCGCATTTTGCCTCGTGCCATGAGGCCTGTAGCGAGGGTGTTACGGGTTTTAAAGCCTATTTTGTCTCCTTTTTGGTTTTGGACTTAGTTATTTTGTTTGGATCTTTTTCCTACACATATAAATAGTCATTAAACACCATTTTTCGAGAGTTTTGTGACCAGAGGCAAGAACATTACGTGGAATAACTTTAGGAGGAGAAAATTATCGAGTTCTTCATTCCTTCATCTTTTCTTTGTAATTTGTTTATGCAAAATACCTGGAAAATTGTTACTACGAACATGAGTGGCTAAGCACTCTAGTTCTAGGGTTGTGGTTGACATGATTATTAACGTTTATTAATTACATCTTCATTAATTCGGATTATCATATTGTGGTTGTTTCTTTAATTCTAGTTTTAACTTGTGAATTGTTGTAGCTACCAATTTACCCTACTATCTATGCTATGCTTGGGAAAGCCGTATTTAGATTAGAGTAGAGTTAGAGAGAGCTTGTTTCTGAACCCGTGGCTCGGGAAAAGATTTCGCGGTTAGGATAGGAATATACCTAACAGTCTCGCTTAATTGAATACCGTATTATATTCGTTCATGATTGACTCAATACCATAGGAATATAGGATTGATATATTGTGGGCAGGCGAGTAGTATTGTGGGAACATGCTATTCATATAAACGATCCGGTTAATCAGCAACCATAGATAATCTGGATTAACGAGTGTGATTATTGAACTTAATATGATTGATAAATCAACCACAACCTTGGAATTTTCACATCCTCTGAATTAAAATCTCATCATACACATTTGCATTCTTGATAAATTAGTTGTTACTTGTTTAATTACCGCAATAGTAGATTAATAGAAAAACTTCACTCTTAAATATCTTGGACAATTAATTTATTTTATTTTGCTTAGTTGACAACTGATCTAAGTCTCTGTGGGTTCGGCATCCAAATTTCGAGTTACTTTGTTACTTGACGGCCACGTATACTTGGGGAACCAACACACACTATGTAACTGTGATTTCTGGAAGGGTAACTCTCAACTTAGGCCGATGAGGCCTACCTACAAACAGACAATATGAATCAAGGACAATGAGGCCATATTCTGAATCATCTGAAAATAACGTTGCTCTCATTTGAGGGGGTAAACATACCCAAAAGTTCATATACATAAATGTGCAGGGCGACGAGGCCGCCATGAATGTCTCCAACCAACAATACCAAACTGAACATATACACATGGCTGGCAAGGCCACAATACTGATATATAAAATACACATGACTCGTCTACAAGCCTTTAGAGATAACTGAATTGTATCATGGTTAGGACAGGGCCTCGACCTACCCATCAAACCTGTATATATAAAATGGACTCCAAGGTCTAGACCTGGTAACTCCAAGGAAGTTGAGCTTACCAACCAAGCTGATGTTTGACTCTGTCTACTGAGAAGGTCTATCCAGTTATCTATTAGGACCTGCAGACATGAATTGCAGCATCCCCAGCAAAAGGGACGTCAGTACAAAATAATGTACCGAGTATGTAAGGCAACATAATAACTGAAAGATGAAACTGAATTGATAATATAATAACTGAAAGTAACTGGGAGTCAAAGATAAACTGAAGGTATGCTTACCTACTAATACTGACTCAACTCTCTCAATATAGTAAGTAAAATAGTCGTCTGTCCCATTAAGGCTCGGTACGTGTAACTGCTCTGCCATCGTAGGCTCGCTCATATGCGCTCGGCCATACTAGGTTTTGTATCTTGGGAATTTTGGCCTCGCTCATAGGCGCTCAGCCACAGTAGACTTGGTACGTAACTTACCATCTGATCAGAGGTTGCCCAATAGGGGCCTGCCCACCGATTATAACTCGATGGTGGTGAAACTACTATAATACTACCCAATAGGGGCCTTCCCACCAATTATAGCTCGATGGTGGTGAAAATACTATAATAATGTATATGTATATAGACCCTTTGCTCTCTTGACTTGAAGAAGATAATACTTAACTGAATATAAAGTCTTGATAAGGGAGGATACTATAACTTATGAGACTAGGATAATGTACATAAATTCAGGAGTACAAACTTCTCCTTATGTCTCGTTATCAAATGTATGTAGTTATGAGATCATGCCAAAATGAAGGAAGGGTTTAGCCATAACATACCTTTGTTGATAACGACTCAATATACACTGTCCCTAGTACTTCAACGTACATCAAGGTATGAACTATAGTTAATACCATGGAAGAACTCAAAACATATTTCTAAGTTATTAGCTCTCGTACGGAGAATTGGGCAGCACTTTCCCTATATTTCCCCACTTCTATGAATACAAAACAACACAAAACAACAACATCATCAATATCAACAGCTAATACTATCCATTCAACCCCTCAACAACGTAAGAACAATTCAAACAATAGTACAACGAGCGACAAGCTCGGTTTGTGATTAAACCACTATAGTATTAAACTCCTTCCTCCATCCAACATTTATCAAAAACATCAACCGCCACATATTCAATAATTCCAACTAATTTTCAGCCAAAATACAACTTTAAAACGACCCCATAACAGTCCCACAAGTTCAGTAACTCAAAGCTAACTTTTCAGTCTACTAAAATATGTTTCCTACTTGTCTTTTTTTTTTAAATTGAGAAGCACAACCAACAGTACATAATTAAGCCTCTTATCTTATTAACCACCCATGAATTCAACTTAAAAATAAGTTCACAACCATCCAACAGTGATGCAACAACAAACAGCATACCACTCTTTCGAAACTTGCTAGTTCTAGTCTTTACAATTGAGTTACAACTCGTAGAAGCATAGATAAGGGAAGGAGAAGGATATACTTACCTTGGACTGAGTAGAACCCATGAAAAAATAGTCCTTAATCTAAAATCATTCCCCCAACGCAGCTACATGAAGTAGAAAGAGAAACTAGCAAGCTGTCCGGGGTTTTCGGTACTAGAATCACATCGTCTCACCCGAAATCACCTGGGGTTTGTGTGGGATTTTTGGGGAGAAGTTACAGGGGTTCAATCTAACGTGATTGGTTTGAAAAATGAGTGAAATAAATGACTTAATATGTCCTTCAAATTCCCCTCTAGGCCGCCCCTCTCTAGTCACTTTATGAGCTTTTAATTGAGACCTCTCCTTTTGGCAACAAGGTGATGCACCTACATGTCACCTTCCAATCTGTGCAGTCGCAAAAATGCAAATATCACTCTACTCTAATGTTTTATCAATGAACAGTTTAATCCATTGGAAACTACACTCGTAGATCTTCAATTTGGTAGGTAGATCATGTGACACCCCGGAAATTTTGAAGTACTTAAGCGCTATTAAATGTAATGACAAACTATGTTGCTTTGAGTTTATATATGGTATTGTGATTGGGAATACACCTCCACCCGCATGTATTGGGGTGAGGCGGTAGGACCGCTTTTTGTAGGGATTGTAGTATTGTGATACACCTCCACATGCGTATATTGGGGTGAGGCGGTAGGACCACTTTGTGTAGGGATTGTGGTATTGTGGAATACATTTACACTCGCATATATTGGGGTGAGTCGGTAGGACCGCTTTGTGTAGGGATTGTGGTATTATGGAATACACCTCCACCCGCATATATTGGGGTGAGGCGACATGACCGCTTTGTGTTAGAATTGTGGTACTGCGATACACCTCCACCTGCATATATTGGGGTGAGGCGGCATGACCGTTTTGTGTTGGGATTGTGGTATTGTGATACACCTTCATCCGCATATATTGGGATGAGGCGGCTGGGCCGCTTTGTGTTGGGATTGTGGTAATGCGATACACCTCCATCCGTATATATTGGGGTGAGGCGGTAGGGCCGCATTGTGTGGGGATTGTGGTATTGTGGAATACATCTCCACCCGCATATATTGGGGTGAGGCGGTAGGACCGATTTGTGTAGGGATTGTGGTATTGTGGAATACATCTCCACCCGCATATATTGGGGTGAGGCGGCATGACCGCTTTGTGTTGGGATTATGGTATTGTGATACACCTTCATCCGCATATATTGGGGTGAGGCGGCAGGGCCGCTTTGTGTTGCGATTGTGGTATTGTGATGCACCTCCATCCGCATATATTGGGGTGAGGCGGCAGGGCCGCTTTGTGTTGGGATTGTAGTACGGTGATACACCTCCACCTATATTGGGGTGAAGCTCATGGTCTCATTGTGTCGAGATTGTGGTATCGTAATACATATCCGCCCGTATATGTTGGGGTGAGGCGGCAGGGCCGCTTTGTGTGAGGGTGGTTATAAAGGATCCCCGACTTAATATTGATAAATTTGAGTGGAAACGCTTAATAAATTTGCTTGACGTTAACGGCTATCTAAGCCCATTTATTGTTACCATGATTCATCATTTTCATGTTGTATTTCCAAGCCCTTGAATAGGTGTATTTGCATTGTGTAAGTGAACGTTGTGAACGGTCTATGAGACGCATAGGTGTATAATATGATATGTGAACACTAAGGACGGTCTACGAAATGTGTATGTGTAAAATAAGGGTGGAAGGTGCCACTTCCGTTGGCATTGTTTGTACATGTTGATACAATTAAATCATATTATGTATTCCACGTATAGTTCATATGGCGCAGTTGATCCTGAAAGAAGGTTAGAAGGATGCAAGTATAATAAGACTTGAAATGTGATTTTATTGGATGTTTCGTTATTTGTTGTTATACTTTATTTGCCTCTTATTTGAGTTGCCGTATTTTCATATGTTGTTTTGACTACCTTACATACGAGTACTATTCCATATGTACTCACGTCCCTTTTTTCGGGGGCGCTGCATCTTTTAATGGATATAGGTATACTTCTATAGGATGATATGGATCTTTGAGTCTAGTTTCCAACCCTTCCAACCGTTCTTCATTTGGACAGTCCTACAAGAAGTTATGACAAAATTACCAAAGGCTGGAAAAACGAGATTCTGCGACCGATTCTGCGATCACAGAATAATTTTGCGATCGCGAAAGTGCTTCTGCGACCGCAAACTAGTTGCAGAATGGACCAGTACATCCCAGTTTTTTGCACCGATTTTGCAGTGCATTTTGCAACCCGCATAGCCATTCTGCAGTCCATTATGCGACCGCAGACCTGCTTTCTGAGGGTTAATTTTTCTATTTTCATAACCCGACCCCATTTTTAAAAATAGGCTTTGGGGTTTATTTTGGAGCAATTAGCTGAGGTGTTTTAGAGAGAAGTTAGAGTGTTCTATAGAGAGGAAGTAGATGAAGTGTTTTGTTCATCAAGATCTTGTGCAAGCTTTGAAATCCAATAAGGAAATCTCACAAGTTCTTCATCTAAGAAGTAAGGTTCCATGCCCTAGTTTTCAATTTTGATTTGGGTAGAAGATGGTTGATTAGGAGTATGATTCATGGGTATGAGAGTATTATTTATACATGTATGTACCAATAAGGTTTGTGGAGAGATTGTTGAGCTCAAATAAGTAAAGATTGGGTTGTAGAATGAAGGAAATCTTGTAGAAGAACCTTGTAGCCCAATTTGCACACCTAGTGTTTGATAAAATGCTCAAATGAGCTGAAACCATGAATACCTTCCTAATTTGTGTTCAATTTTGTTATGTCTCAAAATAGATTGAAATTGCTAGAATTTCCGGAACGTTGTAGTAACTTAAGGAGAGCTCAAAGCAAGGTATGTTGGCTAAACTACTATCTTAGAATTGAATTCAATGATGTTCTCATAAGTTTCAAGTATGGTTGTCTCAAGTTCCTTAATCTATGTACCGAGTTTTTCCCAATAAATTTGATTGTCTCGAATAAGCAAAGTGTCGAGAATTATGTATTCAAAATATTTTTCGGATGCTCCTATCACATTATGTTATCTTTTGGGAATGTGTTCAAGAATGATATGTGTATTAAAATGCTATGTCTTTAAGTTGTTTTTCAAATAAAGGTTATGATGCCAAATTGTGTGAGAAAACTCAATATGCTTAAGACTATTAATTGCTCATATGTGTACCTAAATTCTTGATTGGAACTGTCTTATTATTGATAACCTATAAAGATGGTTGGAAGTGAAATAAGTGAATAGGGGATACAAAGTGTGGCCAACATGCCAAGAGTGAAAGTTATACTTGTTGCCAATGATGCCCATGAAATGAGATGATGTGAGAAAGGTTATGAAATGAGCTTTGATTCAACTATTCTAAAATTAACTTTGAAAATAGAATTTCCTAAAAGCTTATGAACTCAAGTGATGCCCATATGTGGCTGTTTTAGTTAATGCTATGTTTAGTGAGTATTTTCAATGTGTTTTTCATTCTTACATATTCGTGAGTGAAAATTGTGTATTGTCCTTTTTGGGAAAAAGTAGTTCAAGAAGAGACGATGTGTTACTTGTTTATGATTTTAATTCGTGCTTCGATTGTCAATCATTTTACTCCATTTCCCGGAAAGAAATCCATTGTGTTTAAAGTCTTCATTACTAATGAACCTAAAGTTGTGATTTCAGGAATATTATATATGTTTATATTTAGGATGATAATCCATGAAAGGAAAGATATGAAAGTGTAGAATATGAAATACGGTCATTGTACCATGAAAGAAGAATCAAATGTATGGCCAAGAGATCCAATGAAATAATAATGTTGTAAGTGGTTGAAAGTACGGATAAAGTAATATAGGGTGTGAAAGGTTATGAGATGTACGTATTTGTACTTTTGTTTCCAATGTCTTATAAGCCCCTACGTTCTTGCGATTAAAGACTATGATGCTCCTAAATGTTCTAACTGCTCTTAATGTTCTATGATCACCCATGGTCAGTACAAATAAGTGATAGTATGAATATGAAATGTGATCGTTGCCTAAATGAGAATTTTGAAGTGTTGTATGTCCCAATAGTTTCAACTATAGTTGTATGCTTCTAAAATAATGTATGTAAATGACTTCGATTATTGAGTCCCCAAGAGTCATGAATCTAGATAATGACCTCAAGAGGTCAAGGGAGTGAATAATGAGATGTCCTTTGTTAAATGATGATGAACCTTAAGAAAAGGAATTGGGCCCATGTACCATTGAAATCGAATTATTGATTTACCATGCATGCGCTAATGTAATGAGTTGTGGTTCTCCATGATGAGCATGAACATGAAGTATTCTAATGATAAGAGTAATTACGGCATTAAATGTAATGACAAACTATGTTGCTTTGAGTTTATATATGGTATTGTGATTGGGAATACACCTCCACCCGCATATATTGGGGTGAGGCGGTAGGACCGCTTTGTGTAGGGATTTTGGTATTGTGATACACCTCACATGCGTATATTGGGGTGAGGCGATAGGACCACTTTGTGTAGGGATTGTGGTATTGTGGAATACATCTCCACCCGCATATATTGGGGTGAGTCGGTAGGACCGCTTTGTGTAGGGATTGTGGTATTATGGAATACACCTCTACCCGCATATATTGGGGTGAGGCGGCATGACCGCTTTGTGTTGGAATTGTGGTATGGTGATGCACCTCCACCTTCATATATTGGGGTTAGACAGCATGACCGCTTTGTGTTAGGATTGTGGTATTGTGATACACCTTCATCCGCATATATTGGGATGAGGCGGCTGGGCCGCTTTGTGTTGGGATTGTGGTAATGCGATACACCTCCATCCGTATATATTGGGGTGAGGCGGTAGGGCCGCATTGTGTGGGGATTGTGGTATTGTGGAATACAACTCCACCCGCATATATTGGGGTAAGGCGGTAGGACCGCTTTGTGTAGGCATTGAAGTATTGTGGAATAAACCTCCACCCGCATATATTGGGGTGATGTGGCATGACCGCTTTGTGTTGGGATTATGGTATTGTGATACACCTTCATCCGCATATATTGGGGTGAGGCGGCAGGGCCGCTTTGTGTTGGGATTGTGGTATTGTGATGCACCTCCATCCGCATATATTGGGGTGAGGCGGCAGGGCCGCTTTGTGTTGGGATTGTAGTACGGTGATACACCTCCACCCGCATATATTGGGGTGAAGCTCATGGTCTCATTGTGTCGAGATTGTGGTATCGTAATACATATCCGCCCGTATATGTTGGGGTGAGGCGGCAGGGCCGCTTTGTGTGAGGGTGGTTATAAAGGATCCCCGACTTAATATTGATAAATTTAAGTGGAAACGCTTAATAAATATGCTTGACGTTAACGGCTATCTAAGCCCATTTATTGTTACCATGACTCATCATTTTCATGTTGTATTTCCAAGCCCTTGAATAGGTGTATTTGCATTGTGTAAGTGAATGTTGTGAACGGTCTATGAGACGCATAGGTGTATAATATGATATGTGAACACTAAGGACGGTCTACGAAATGTGTATGTGTAAAATAAGGGTGGAAGGTGCCACTTCCGTTGGCATTGTTTGTACTTGTTGATACAATTAAATCATATTATGTATTCCACGTATAGTTCATATGGCGCAGTTGATCCTGAAAGAAGGTTAGAAGGATGCAAGTATAATAAGACTTGAAATGTGATTTTATTGGATATTTCGTTATTTGTTGTTATACTTTATTTGCCTCTTATTTGAGTTGCCGTATTTTCATATGTTGTTTTGACTACCTTACATACGAGTATTATTCCATATGTACTCACGTCCCTTTTTCCGGGGGCGCTGCATCTTTTAATGGATATAGGTATACTTCTATAGGATGATATGGATCTTTGAGTCTAGTTTCCAACCCTTCCAACCGTTCTTCATTTGGACAGTCCTACAAGAAGTTATGACAAAATTACCAAAGGCTGGAAAAACGAGATTCTGCGACCGATTCTGCGATCACAGAATAATTTTGTGATTGCGAAAGTGCTTCTGCGACCGCAAATTAGTCGCAGAATGGACCAGTACATCCCAGTTTTTGAAACCGATTTTGCAGTGCATTTTGCAACCCGCATAGCCATTCTGCGGTCCATTATGCGACCGCAGACCTGCTTTCTGAGGGTTAATTTTTCTATTTTCATAACCCGACCCCATTTTTATAAATAGGCTTTGGGGTTTATTTTGGAGCAATTAGCTGAGGTGTTTTAGAGAGAAGTTAGAGTGTTCTAGAGAGAGGAAGTAGATGAAGCATTTTGTTCATCAAAATCTTGTGCAAGCTTTGAAATCCAATAAGGAAATCTCACAAGTTCTTCATCTAAGAAGTAAGGTTCCATACCCTAGTTTTCAATTTTGATTTGTGTAGAAGATGGTTGATTAGGAGTATGATTCATGGGTATGAGAGTATTATTTATACATGTATGTACCAATAAGGTTTGTGGAGAGATTGTTGAGCTCAAATAAGTAAAGATTGGGTTGTAGAATGAAGGAAATCTTGTAGAAGAACCTTGTAGCCCAATTTGCACACCTAGTGTTTGATAAAACGCTCAAATGAGCAGAAACCATGAATACCTTCCGAATTTGTGTTCAATTTTGTTATGTCTCAAAATAGATTGAAATTGCTAGAATTTTCGGAACGTTGTAGTAACTTAAGGAGAGCTCAAAGCAAGGTATGTTGGCTAAACTACTATCTTAGAATTGAATTCAATGATGTTCTCATAAGTTTCAAGTATGGTTGTCTCAAGTTCCTTAATCTATGTTCCGAGTTTTTCCCAATAAATTTGATTGTCTCGAATAAGCAAAGTGTCGAGAATTATGTATTCAAAATGTGTTTCGGATGCTCCTATCACATTATGTTATCTTTTGGGAATGTGTTCAAGAATGATATGTGTATTAAAATGCTATGTCTTTAAGTTGTTTTTCAAATAAAGGTTATGATGCCAAATTGTGTGAGAAAACTCAATATGCTTAAGACTATTAATTGCTCATATGTGTACCTAAATTCTTGATTGGAACTGTCTTATTATTGATAACCTATAAAGATGGTTGGAAGTGAAATAAGTGAATAGGGGATACAAAGTGTGGCCAACATGCCAAGAGTGAAAGTTATACTTGTTGCCAATGATGCCCATGAAATGAGATGATGTGAGAAAGGTTATGAAATGAGCTTTGATTCAACTATTCTAAAATTAACTTTGAAAATAGATTATCCTAAAAGCTTATGAACTCAAGTGATGCCCATATGTGGCTGTTTTAGCTAATGCTATGTTTAGTGAGTATTTTCAATGTGTTTTTCATTCTTACATATTCGTGAGTGGAAATTGTGTATTGTCCTTTTTGGGAAAAAGTAGTTCAAGAAAAGACGATGTGTTACTTGTTTATGATTTTAATTCGTGCTTCGATTGTCAATCATTTTACTCCATTTCTTGGAAAGAAATCCATTGTGTTTAAAGTCTTCATTACTAATGAACCTAAAGTTGTGATTTCAGGAATATTGTATATGTTTATATTTAGGATGATAATCCATGAAAGGAAAGATATGAAAGTGTAGAATATGAAATAAGGTCATTGTACCATGAAAGAAGAATCAAATGTATGGCCAAGAGATCCATTGAAATAATAATGTTGTAAGTGGTTGAAAGTACGGATAAAGTGATATAGGGTGTGAAAGGTTATGAGATGTACGTATTTGTACTTTTGTTTCCAATGTCTTATAAGCACCTACGTTCTTGCGATTAAAGACTATGATGTTCCTAAATGTTCTAAATGCTCTTAATGTTCTATGATCACCCATGGTCAGTACAAATAAGTGATAGTATGAACATGAAATGTGATCGTTGCCTAAATGAGAATTTTGAAGTGTTGTATGTCCCAATAGTTTCAACTATAGTTTTATGCTTCTAAAATAATGTATGTAAATGACTTCGATTATTAAGTCCCCAAGAGTCATGAATCTAGATAATGACCTCAAGAGGTCAAGGGAGTGAATAATGAGATGTCCTTTGTTAAATGATGATGAACCTTAAGAAAAGGAATTGGGCCCATGTACCATTGAAATCGAATTATTGATTTACCATGCATGCGCTAATGTAATGAGTTGTGTTTCTCCATGATGACCATGAACATGAAGTATTCTAATGATAAGAGTAATTACGGCGTTAAATGTAATGACAAACTATGTTGCTTTGAGTTTATATATGGTATTGTGATTTGGAATACACCTCCACCCGTATATATTGGGGTGAGGCGGTAGGACCTCTTTGTGTAGGGATTGTGGCATTGTGATACACCTCACATGCGTATATTGGGGTGAGGCGATAGGACCACTTTGTGTAGGGATTGTGGTATTGTGGAATACATCTCCACCCGCATATATTGGGGTGAGTCGGTAGGACCGCTTTGTGTAGGGATTGTGGTATTATGGAATACACCTCTACCCGCATATATTGGGGTGAGGCGGCATGACCGCTTTGTGTTGGAATTGTGGTATGGTGATGCACCTCCACCTGCATATATTGGGGTTAGACAGCATGACCGCTTTGTGTTAGGATTGTGGTATTGTGATACACCTTCATCCGCATATATTGGGATGAGGCGGCTGGGCCGCTTTGTGTTGGGATTGTGATAATGCGATACACCTCCATCCGTATATATTGGGGTGAGGCGGTAGGGCCGCATTGTGTGGGGATTGTGGTATTGTGGAATACAACTCCACCCGCATATATTGGGGTAAGGCGGTAGGACCGCTTTGTGTAGGCATTGAAGTATTGTGGAATAAACCTCCACCCGCATATATTGGGGTGATGTGGCATGACCGCTTTGTGTTGGGATTATGGTATTGTGATACACCTTCATCCGCATATATTGGGGTGAGGCGGCAGGGCCGCTTTGTGTTGGGATTGTGGTATTGTGATGCACCTCCATCCGCATATATTGGGGTGAGGCGGCAGGGCCGCTTTGTGTTGGGATTGTAGTACGGTGATACACCTCCACCCGCATATATTGGGGTGAAGCTCATGGTCTCATTGTGTCGAGATTGTGGTATCGTAATACATATCCGCCCGTATATGTTGGGGTGAGGCGGCAGGGCCGCTTTGTGTGAGGGTGGTTATAAAGGATCCCCGACTTAATATTGATAAATTTGAGTGGAAACGCTTAATAAATTTGCTTGACGTTAACGGCTATCTAAGCCCATTTATTGTTACCATGATTCATCATTTTCATGTTGTATTTCCAAGCCCTTGAATAGGTGTATTTGCATTGTGTAAGTGAACGTTGTGAACGGTCTATGAGACGCATAGGTGTATAATATGATATGTGAACACTAAGGACGGTCTACGAAATGTGTATGTGTAAAATAAGGGTGGAAGGTGCCATTTCCGTTGGCATTGTTTGTACATGTTGATACAATTAAATCATATTATGTATTCCACGTATAGTTCATATGGCGCAGTTGATCCTGAAAGAAGGTTAGAAGGATGCAAGTATAATAAGACTTGAAATGTGATTTTATTGGATGCTTCGTTATTTGTTGTTATACTTTATTTGCCTCTTATTTGAGTTGCCGTATTTTCATATGTTGTTTTGACTACCTTACATACGAGTACTATTCCATATGTACTCACGTCCCTTTTTTCGGGGGCGCTGCATCTTTTAATGGATATAGGTATACTTCTATAGGATGATATGGATCTTTGAGTCTAGTTTCCAACCCTTCCAACCGTTCTTCATTTGGACAGTCCTACAAGAAGTTATGACAAAATTACCAAAGGCTGGAAAAACGAGATTCTGCGACCGATTCTGCGATCACAGAATAATTTTGCGATCGCGAAAGTGCTTCTGCGACCGCAAACTAGTTGCAGAATGGACCAGTACATCCCAGTTTTTTGCACCGATTTTGCAGTGCATTTTGCAACCCGCATAGCCATTCTGCAGTCCATTATGCGACCGCAGACCTGCTTTCTGAGGGTTAATTTTTCTATTTTCATAACCCGACCCCATTTTTAAAAATAGGCTTTGGGGTTTATTTTGGAGCAATTAGCTGAGGTGTTTTAGAGAGAAGTTAGAGTGTTCTATAGAGAAGAAGTAGATGAAGTGTTTTGTTCATCAAGATCTTGTGCAAGCTTTGAAATCCAATAAGGAAATCTCACAAGTTCTTCATCTAAGAAGTAAGGTTCCATGCCCTAGTTTTCAATTTTGATTTGGGTAGAAGATGGTTGATTAGGAGTATGATTCATGGGTATGAGAGTATTATTTATACATGTATGTACCAATAAGGTTTGTGGAGAGATTGTTGAGCTCAAATAAGTAAAGATTGGGTTGTAGAATGAAGGAAATCTTGTAGAAGAACCTTGTAGCCCAATTTGCACACCTAGTGTTTGATAAAATGCTCAAATGAGCTGAAACCATGAATACCTTCCTAATTTGTGTTCAATTTTGTTATGTCTCAAAATAGATTGAAATTGCTAGAATTTCCGGAACGTTGTAGTAACTTAAGGAGAGCTCAAAGCAAGGTATGTTGGCTAAACTACTATCTTAGAATTGAATTCAATGATGTTCTCATAAGTTTCAAGTATGGTTGTCTCAAGTTCCTTAATCTATGTACCGAGTTTTTCCCAATAAATTTGATTGTCTCGAATAAGCAAAGTGTCGAGAATTATGTATTCAAAATGTTTTTCGGATGCTCCTATCACATTATGTTATCTTTTGGGAATGTGTTCAAGAATGATATGTGTATTAAAATGCTATGTCTTTAAGTTGTTTTTCAAATAAAGGTTATGATGCCAAATTGTGTGAGAAAACTCAATATGCTTAAGACTATTAATTGCTCATATGTGTACCTAAATTCTTGATTGGAACTGTCTTATTATTGATAACCTATAAAGATGGTTGGAAGTGAAATAAGTGAATAGGGGATACAAAGTGTGGCCAACATGCCAAGAGTGAAAGTTATACTTGTTGCCAATGATGCCCATGAAATGAGATGATGTGAGAAAGGTTATGAAATGAGCTTTGATTCAACTATTCTAAAATTAACTTTGAAAATAGAATTTCCTAAAAGCTTATGAACTCAAGTGATGCCCATATGTGGCTGTTTTAGTTAATGCTATGTTTAGTGAGTATTTTCAATGTGTTTTTCATTCTTACATATTCGTGAGTGGAAATTGTGTATTGTCCTTTTTGGGAAAAAGTAGTTCAAGAAGAGACGATGTGTTACTTGTTTATGATTTTAATTCGTGCTTCGATTGTCAATCATTTTACTCCATTTCCCGAAAAGAAATCCATTGTGTTTAAAGTCTTCATTACTAATGAACCTAAAGTTGTGATTTCAGGAATATTATATATGTTTATATTTAGGATGATAATCCATGAAAGGAAAGATATGAAAGTGTAGAATATGAAATACGGTCATTGTACCATGAAAGAAGAATCAAATGTATGGCCAAGAGATCCAATGAAATAATAATGTTGTAAGTGGTTGAAAGTACGGATAAAGTAATATAGGGTGTGAAAGGTTATGAGATGTACGTATTTGTACTTTTGTTTCCAATGTCTTATAAGCCCCTACGTTCTTGCGATTAAAGACTATGATGCTCCTAAATGTTCTAACTGCTCTTAATGTTCTATGATCACCCATGGTCAGTACAAATAAGTGATAGTATGAATATGAAATGTGATCGTTGCCTAAATGAGAATTTTGAAGTGTTGTATGTCCCAATAGTTTCAACTATAGTTGTATGCTTCTAAAATAATGTATGTAAATGACTTCGATTATTGAGTCCCCAAGAGTCATGAATCTAGATAATGACCTCAAGAGGTCAAGGGAGTGAATAATGAGATGTCCTTTGTTAAATGATGATGAACCTTAAGAAAAGGAATTGGGCCCATGTACCATTGAAATCGAATTATTGATTTACCATGCATGCGCTAATGTAATGAGTTGTGGTTCTCCATGATGAGCATGAACATGAAGTATTCTAATGATAAGAGTAATTACGGCATTAAATGTAATGACAAACTATATTGCTTTGAGTTTATATATGGTATTGTGATTGGGAATACACCTCCACCCGCATATATTGGGGTGAGGCGGTAGGACCGCTTTGTGTAGGGATTGTGGTATTGTGATACACCTCACATGCGTATATTGGGATGAGGCGATAGGACCACTTTGTGTAGGGATTGTGGTATTGTGGAATACATCTCCACCCGCATATATTGGGGTGAGTCGGTAGGACCGCTTTGTGTAGGGATTGTGGTATTATGGAATACACCTCTACCCGCATATATTGGGGTGAGGCGGCATGACCGCTTTGTGTTGGAATTGTGGTATGGTGATGCACCTCCACCTGCATATATTGGGGTTAGACAGCATGACCGCTTTGTGTTAGGATTGTGGTATTGTGATACACCTTCATCCGCATATATTGGGATGAGGCGGCTGGGCCGCTTTGTGTTGGGATTGTGGTAATGCGATACACCTCCATCCGTATATATTGGGGTGAGGCGGTAGGGCCGCATTGTGTGGGGATTGTGGTATTGTGGAATACAACTCCACCCGCATATATTGGGGTAAGGCGGTAGGACCGCTTTGTGTAGGCATTGAAGTATTGTGGAATAAACCTCCACCCGCATATATTGGGGTGATGTGGCATGACCGCTTTGTGTTGGGATTATGGTATTGTGATACACCTTCATCCGCATATATTGGGGTGAGGCGGCAGGGCCACTTTGTGTTGGGATTGTGGTATTGTGATGCACCTCCATCCGCATATATTGGGGTGAGGCGGCAGGGCCGCTTTGTGTTGGGATTGTAGTACGGTGATACACCTCCACCCGCATATATTGGGGTGAAGCTCATGGTCTCATTATGTCGAGATTGTGGTATCGTAATACATATCCGCCCGTATATGTTGGGGTGAGGCGGCAGGGCCGCTTTGTGTGAGGGTGGTTATAAAGGATCCCCGACTTAATATTGATAAATTTGAGTGGAAACGCTTAATAAATATGCTTGACGTTAACGGCTATCTAAGCCCATTTATTGTTACCATGACTCATCATTTTCATGTTGTATTTCCAAGCCCTTGAATAGGTGTATTTGCATTGTGTAAGTGAATGTTGTGAACGGTCTATGAGACGCATAGGTGTATAATATGATATGTGAACACTAAGGACGGTCTACGAAATGTGTATGTGTAAAATAAGGGTGGAAGGTGCCACTTCCGTTGGCATTGTTTGTACTTGTTGATACAATTAAATCATATTATGTATTCCACGTATAGTTCATATGGCGCAGTTGATCCTGAAAGAAGGTTAGAAGGATGCAAGTATAATAAGACTTGAAATGTGATTTTATTGGATATTTCGTTATTTGTTGTTATACTTTATTTGCCTCTTATTTGAGTTGCCGTATTTTCATATGTTGTTTTGACTACCTTACATACGAATATTATTCCATATGTACTCACGTCCCTTTTTCCGGGGGCGCTGCATCTTTTAATGGATATAGGTATACTTCTATAGGATGATATGGATCTTTGAGTCTAGTTTCCAACCCTTCCAACCGTTCTTCATTTGGACAGTCCTACAAGAAGTTATGACAAAATTACCAAAGGCTGGAAAAACGAGATTCTGCGACCGATTCTGCGATCACAGAATAATTTTGTGATTGCGAAAGTGCTTCTGCGACCGCAAATTAGTCGCAGAATGGACCAGTACATCCCAGTTTTTGAAACCGATTTTGCAGTGCATTTTGCAACCCGCATAGCCATTCTGCAGTCCATTATGCGACCGCAGACCTGCTTTCTGAGGGTTAATTTTTCTATTTTCATAACCCGACCCCATTTTTATAAATAGGCTTTGGGGTTTATTTTGGAGCAATTAGCTGAGGTGTTTTAGAGAGAAGTTAGAGTGTTCTAGAGAGAGGAAGTAGATGAAGCATTTTGTTCATCAAAATCTTGTGCAAGCTTTGAAATCCAATAAGGAAATCTCACAAGTTCTTCATCTAAGAAGTAAGGTTCCATACCCTAGTTTTCAATTTTGATTTGGGTAGAAGATGGTTGATTAGGAGTATGATTCATGGGTATGAGAGTATTATTTATACATGTATGTACCAATAAGGTTTGTGGAGAGATTGTTGAGCTCAAATAAGTAAAGATTGGGTTGTAGAATGAAGGAAATCTTGTAGAAGAACCTTGTAGCCCAATTTGCACACCTAGTGTTTGATAAAACGCTCAAATGAGCAGAAACCATGAATACCTTCCGAATTTGTGTTCAATTTTGTTATGTCTCAAAATAGATTGAAATTGCTAGAATTTTCGGAACGTTGTAGTAACTTAAGGAGAGCTCAAAGCAAGGTATGTTGGCTAAACTACTATCTTAGAATTGAATTCAATGATGTTCTCATAAGTTTCAAGTATGGTTGTCTCAAGTTCCTTAATCTATGTTCCGAGTTTTTCCCAATAAATTTGATTGTCTCGAATAAGCAAAGTGTCGAGAATTATGTATTCAAAATGTGTTTCGGATGCTCCTATCACATTATGTTATCTTTTGGGAATGTGTTCAAGAATGATATGTGTATTAAAATGCTATGTCTTTAAGTTGTTTTTCAAATAAAGGTTATGATGCCAAATTATGTGAGAAAACTCAATATGCTTAAGACTATTAATTGCTCATATGTGTACCTAAATTCTTGATTGGAACTGTCTTATTATTGATAACCTATAAAGATGGTTGGAAGTGAAATAAGTGAATAGGGGATACAAAGTGTGGCCAACATGCCAAGAGTGAAAGTTATACTTGTTGCCAATGATGCCCATGAAATGAGATGATGTGAGAAAGGTTATGAAATGAGCTTTGATTCAACTATTCTAAAATTAACTTTGAAAATAGATTATCCTAAAAGCTTATGAACTCAAGTGATGCCCATATGTGGCTGTTTTAGCTAATGCTATGTTTAGTGAGTATTTTCAATGTGTTTTTCATTCTTACATATTCGTGAGTGGAAATTGTGTATTGTCCTTTTTGGGAAAAAGTAGTTCAAGAAAAGACGATGTGTTACTTGTTTATGATTTTAATTCGTGCTTCGATTGTCAATCATTTTACTCCATTTCTTGGAAAGAAATCCATTGTGTTTAAAGTCTTCATTACTAATGAACCTAAAGTTGTGATTTCAGGAATATTGTATATGTTTATATTTAGGATGATAATCCATGAAAGGAAAGATATGAAAGTGTAGAATATGAAATAAGGTCATTGTACCATGAAAGAAGAATCAAATGTATGGCCAAGAGATCCATTGAAATAATAATGTTGTAAGTGGTTGAAAGTACGGATAAAGTGATATAGGGTGTGAAAGGTTATGAGATGTACGTATTTGTACTTTTGTTTCCAATGTCTTATAAGCACCTACGTTCTTGCGATTAAAGACTATGATGTTCCTAAATGTTCTAAATGCTCTTAATGTTCTATGATCACCCATGGTCAGTACAAATAAGTGATAGTATGAACATGAAATGTGATCGTTGCCTAAATGAGAATTTTGAAGTGTTGTATGTCCCAATAGTTTCAACTATAGTTTTATGCTTCTAAAATAATGTATGTAAATGACTTCGATTATTAAGTCCCCAAGAGTCATGAATCTAGATAATGACCTCAAGAGGTCAAGGGAGTGAATAATGAGATGTCCTTTGTTAAATGATGATGAACCTTAAGAAAAGGAATTAGGCCCATGTGCCATTGAAATCGAATTATTGATTTACCATGCATGCGCTAATGTAATGAGTTGTGGTTCTCCATGATGAGCATGAACATGAAGTATTCTAATGATAAGAGTAATTACGGCGTTAAATGAAATGACAAACTATGTTGCTTTGAGTTTATATATGGTATTGTGATTAGGAATACACTTCCACCCGCATATATGGGGGTGAGGCGGTACGACCGCTTTGTGTAGGGATTGTTGTATTGTGATACACCTCACATGCGTATATTGGGGTGAGGCGGTAGGACCACTTTGTGTAGGGATTGTGGTATTGTGGAATACATCTCCACCCGCATATATTGGGGTGAGTCGGTAGGACCGCTTTGTGTAGGGATTGTGGTATTATGGAATACTCCTCCACCCGCATATATTGGGGTGAGACGGCATGACCGCTTTGTGTTGGAATTGTGGTATTGCGATACACCTCCACCTGCATATATTGGGGTTAGACAGCATGACCGCTTTGTGTTAGGATTGTGGTATTATGATACACCTCCATCCACATATATTGGGATGAGACGGCTGGGCCGCTTTGTGTTGGGATTGTGGTAATGCGATACACCTCCATCCGTATATATTGGGGTGAGGCGGTAGGGCCGCATTGTGTGGGGATTGTGGTATTGTGGAATACATCTCCACCCGCATATATTGGGGTAAGGCGGTAGGACCGCTTTGTGTAGACATTAAAGTATTGTGGAATACACCTCCACCCGCATATATTGGGGTGAGGTGGCATGACCACTTTGTGTTGGGATTGTGGTATTGTGATACACCTCCATCCGCATATATTGGGGTAAGGCGGCAGGGCCGCTTTGTGTTGGGATTGTGGTATTGTGATACACCTCCATCCGCATATATTGGGGTGAGGCGGCAGGGCCGCTTTGTGTTGGGATTGTAGTACGGTGATACACCTCCACCCGCATATATTGGGGTGAAGCGCATGGTCTCTTTGTGTCGAGGTTGTGGTATCGTAATACATCTCCACCCGTATATGTTGGCATGAAGCGGCAGGGCCGCTTTGTGTGAGGGTGGTTATAAAGGATCCCCGACTTAATATTGATATATTTGAGTGGAAACTCTTAATAAATTTGCTTGACGTTAACGGCTATCTAAGCCCGTTTATTGTTACCATGATTCATCATATTCATGTTGTATTTCCAAGCCCTTGAATAGTTGTATTTGCATTGTGTAAGTGAACGTTGTGAACGATCTATAAGATGCATAGGTGTATAATATGATATGTGAACACTAAGGACGGTCTACGAAATGTGTATGTGAAAAATAAGGTAGAAAGGTGCCACTTCTGTTGGCATTGTTTGTACTTGTTGATACAATTACATTATATTATGTATTCCACATATAGTTCATATGGCGCAGTTGATCCTAAAAGAAGGTTAGAAGGATGCAAGTATAATAAGACTTGAAATGTGATTTTATTGGATGTTTCGTTATTTGTTGTTATACTTTATTTGCCTCTTATTTGAGTTGCCGTATTTTCGTATGTTGTTTTGACTACCTTACATACGAGTAGTATTCCATATGAACTCATGTCCCTTTTGCCGGGGGTGCTGCATCTTTTAATGGATGTAGGTATTCTTCTATAGGATGATATGGATCTTTGAGTCTAGTTTCCAACCCTTCCAACCGTTCTTCATTTGGACAGTCCTACAAGAAGTTATGACAAAATTACCAAAGGCTGGAAAAACGAGATTCTGCGACCGATTCTGCGATCACAGAATAATTTTGCGATTGCAAAAGTGCTTCTGCGACCGCAAACTAGTCGCAGAATGGACCAGTATAGCCCAGTTTTTGGCACCGATTTTGCAATGCATTTTGCAACCCGCATAGCCATTCTGCGGTCCATTATGCGACCGCAGACCTGCTTTCTGAGGGTTAATTTTTCTATTTTCATAACTCGACCCTATTTTTATAAATAGGCTTTGGGGTTTATTTTGGAGCAATTAGCTGAGGTGTTTTAGAGAGAAGTGAGAGTGTTCTAGAGAGAGGAAGTAGATGAACTGTTTTGTTCATCAAGATCTTGTCCAAGCTTTGAAATCCAACAAGGAAATCTCACAAGTTCTTCATCCAAGAAGTAAGGTTCCATATCCTAGTTTTTAATTTTGTATTTGGGTAGAAGATTGTTGATTAGGAGTATGATTCTTGGTTATAAGAGTATTATTTATACATGTATGTACCAATAAGATTTGTGGAGAGATTGTTGAGCTCAAATAAGTAAAGAATGGGTTGTAGAATGAAGGAAATCTTGTAGAAGAACCTTGTAGCCAAATTTGCACGCCTAGTGTTTGATAAATTGCTCAAATAAGCTGAAACCATGAATACCTTCCTCATTTATGTTCAATTTTGTTATGTCTCAAAATAGATTGGAATTGCTAGAATTTTCGAAACGTTATAGTAACTTAAGGAGAGCTCAAAGCAAGGTATGTTTGCTAAACTACTATATTAAAATTGAATTCAATGATGTTCTCATAAGTTTCAAGTATGGTTGTCTCAAGTTCCTTATTCTATGTTTCGAGTTGTTCCCAATAAATTTGATTGTCCCGAATAAGCAAAGTGTCGAGAATTATGTATTCAAAATGTGTTTCGGATGCTCCTATCACATTATGTTATCTTTTGGGAATGTGTTCAAGAATGATATGTTTATTAAAATGCTATGTCTTTGAGTTGTTTTTCAAATAAAGGTTATGATGCCAAGTTGTGTGAGAAAACTCAATATGCTTAAGACTCTTAATTGTTCATATGTGTACCTAAAGTCTTGATTGGAAATGTCTTATTGTTGATAACTTATAAAGATGGTTGGAAGTGAAATAAGTGAATAGGGGATACAAAGTGTGGCCAACGTACCAAGAGTGAAAGTTATACTTGTTGCCAATGGTGCCCATGAAATGAGATGATGTGAGAAAGATTATGAAATGAGCTTTGATTCAACTATTCTAAAATTGACTTTGAAAATAGAATTTCCTAAAAGCTTATGAACTCAAGTGATGCCCATATGTGGTTGTTTTAGCTAATGTTATATTTATTGAGTATTTTTAATATGTTTTGCATTCTTATATATTCGTGAGTGGAAATTGTGTATTGTCCTTTTTTAGGAAAAAGTAATTCAAGAATAAACGATGTGTTACTTGTTTATGATTTTAATTCATGCTTCGATTGTCAATCATTTTACTCCATTTCTCAGAAAGAAATCCATTGTGTTTAAAGTCTTCATTACTAATGAACCTAAAGTTGTGATTTCCAGAATATTGTATATGTTGATATTTAGGATGATGATCCATGAAAGGAAAGATATGAAAGTGTGGAATATGAAATACGGTCATTGTGCCACGAAAGAAGAATCAAATGTGTGGCCAAGAGAGCCAATGAAATAATAATGTTGTAAGTGGTTAAAAGTACGGATTAAGTGATATAGAATGTGAAAGGTTATGAGATGTACGTATTTGTACTTTTGTTTCCAATGTCTTATAAGCCCCTACGTTCTTGCGAGTAAAGACTATGATGTTCCTAAATGTTCTAAATGTTCTTAATGTTCTATGATCACCCATGGCAAGTACACATAAGTGATAGTATGAACATGAAATGTGATCGTTGCCTAAATGAAAATTTCGAAGTGTTGTATGTACCAATAATTCCAACTATAGTTGTATGCTTCTGAAATAATGTATGTAAATGACTTCGTTTGTTAAGTCCCCAAGAGTCATGAACCTAGATTATGACCTCAAGAGGTCAAGGGAGTGAATAATGAGATGTCCTTTGTTAAATGATGATGAACCTTAAGAAAAGGAATTGGGCCCATGTGCCATTGAAATCGACTTATTGATTTACCATGCATGCGCAAATGTAATGAGTTGTGTTTCTCCATGATGACCATGAACATGAAGTATTCTAATGATAAGAGTAATTACGGCGTTAAATGTAATGACAAACTATGTTGCTTTGAGTTTATATATGGTATTGTGATTTGGAATACACCTCCACCCGTATATATTGGGGTGAGGCGGTAGGACCTCTTTGTGTAGGGATTGTGGTATTGTGATATACCTCCTCATGCGTATATTGGGGTGAGGAGGTAGGACCACTTTGTGTAGGGATTGTGGTATTGTGGAATACATCTCCACCCGCATATATTGGGGTGAGTCAATAGGACCGCTTTGTGTAGGGATTGTGGTATTATGGAATACACCTCCACTTGCATATATTGGGGTGAGGCGGCATGACCGCTTTATGTTGGAATTGTGGTATTGCGATACACCTCCACCTGCATATATTGGGGTGAGGCGGCATGACCGCTTTGTGTTGGGATTGTGGTATTGTGATACACCTCCATCCGCATATATTGGAGTAAGGCGGCAGGGCCGCTTTGTGTAGGGATTCTGGTATTGTGGAATATATCTCCACCCGTATATATTGGGGTGAGGCAGTAGGACCGCTTTGTGTACGGATTGAGGTATTGTGGAATACATCTCCACCCGCATATATTGGGGTGAGGAGGTAGGACCGCTTTGTGTAGGGATTGAGGTAATGTGGAATACACCTCCACCCACATATATTAGGGTGAGGCGGCATGACCGCTTTATGTTGGGATTGTGGTATTATGATACACCTCCATCCGCATATATTGGGGTGAGGCGGCAGGGCCGCTTTGTGTTGGGATTGTGGTATTGTGATACACCTCCATCCGCATATATTGGGGTGAGGCGGCAGGGCCACTTTTTATTGGGATTGTGGTACAGTGATACACATCCACCCGCATATTGGGGTGAGGGGCATGGTCTCTTTGTGTCAAGGTTGTGGTATCGTAATACATCTCCACTCGCATATGTTGGGGTGAGGCAGCAGGGCCGCTTTGTGTGAGGGTGGTTATAAAGGATCCCGGACTTAATATTGATAAATTTGAGTGGAAGCTCTTAATAAAGTTGCTTGACGTTAACGGCTATCTAAGCCCATTTATTGTTACCATGATTCATCATATTCATGTTGTATTTCCAAGACCTTGAATAGGTGTATTTGCATTGTGTAAGTGAACGTTGCAAATGGTCTATGAGATGCATAGCTGTATAATATGATATGTGAACACTAAGGACGGTCTATAAAATGTGTATGTGTAAAATAAGGGAAGAAGGTGCCACTTCCGGTGGCATTATTTGTAAATGTTGATACAATTATATTATATTATGTATTCCACGTATATTTCATATGGCGCAGTTGATCCTAAAAGAAGGTTAGAAGGATGCAAGTATACTAAGACTTGAAATGTGATTTTATTGGATGTTTCGTTATTTCTTGATATACTTTGTTTGCCTCTTATTTGAGTTACCGCATTTGCATATATTGTTTTGACTGCCTTACATACGAGTACTGTTCCATATGTACTCACGTCCCTTTTGCCGGGAGTGCTGCATCTTTTAATGGATGTAGGTGTACTTCTACAGGATAATATGGATTTTTGAGTCTAGTTTCCAACGCTTCAAACCGTTCTTCATTTGGACACTCCTACAAGAAGTTATGACAAAATTACCAAAGGCTGGAAAAACGAGATTCTGCAATCACAGAATAATTTTACGATCGCGAAAGTGGTTCTGCGACCGCAAACTGGTCGCAGAATGGACCAGTACAGCCCAATTTTTGGCACCGATTTTGCAGTGCGTTTTGCAACCCGAATAGCCTTTCTGCGGTCCATTATGCGACCGCAGGCCTGCTTTCGGTGGGTTAATTTTTCTATTTTCATAACCGACCCCATTTTGATTAATAGGCTTTGGGGTTTATTTTGGAGCAATTATTTGAGGTGTTTTAGAGAGAAGTGAGAGTGTTCTAGAGAGAGGAAGTAGATGAAGTGTTTTGTTCATCAAGATCTTGTCCAAGCTTTGAAATCCAACAAGGAAATCTCACAAGTTCTTCATCTAAGAAGTAAGGTTCCATACCCTAGTTTTTAATTTTGGATTTGGGTAGAAGATGGTTGATTAGGAGTATGATTCTTGGGTATGAGAGTATTATTTATACATGTATGTACCAATAAGGTTTGTGGAGAGATTGTTGAGCTCAAATAAGTAAAGATTGGGTTGTAGAATGAAGGAAATCTTGTAGAAGAACCTTGTAGCCAAATTTGCACACCTAGTGTTTGATAAAATGCTCAAATGAGCTGAAACCATGAATATCTTCCTAATTTGTGTTCAATTTTGTTATGTCTCAAAATATAATGGAATTGCTAGAATTTCCGAAATGTTGTAGTCACGTAAGGAGAGCTCAAAGTAAGGTATGTTGGCTAAACTACTATCTTAGAATTGAATTCAATGATTTTCTCATAAGTTTCAAGTATGGTTGTCTCAAGTTCCTTATTCTATGTTCCGAGTTGTTCCCAATAAATTTGATTGTCCCGAATAAGCAAAGTGTCGAGAATTATATATTCAAAATGTGTTCCGGATGCTCCTATCAAATTATGTTATCTTTTGGGATTGTGTTCAAGAATGATATGTGTATTAAAATGCTATGTCTTTGAGTTGTTTTTCAAATAAAGGTGTTGATGTCAAATTGTGTGAGAAAACTCAATATGCTTAAGACTCTTAATTGCTCATATGTGTACCTAAAGTGCTGATTGGAAATGTCTTATTGTTGATAACCTATAAAGATGGTTGGAAGTGAAATAAGTGAATTGGGGATACAAAGTGTGACCAACGTGCCAAGAGTGAAAGTTATACTTGTTGCCAATGGTGCCCATGAAATGAGATGATGTAAGAAAGATTATGAAATGAGCTTTGATTCAACTATTCTAAAATTGACTTTGAATATAGAATTTCCTAAAAGCTTATGAACTCAAGTGATGCCCATATGTGGCTGTTTTAGCGAATGCTATGTTTAGTGAGTATTTTCAATGTGTTTTGCATTCTTACATATTGGTGAGTGAAAATTGTGTATTGTCCTTTTTGGGAAAAAGTAATTAAAGAAGAAACGATGTGTTACTTGTTTATGATTTTAATTCGTGCTTCGATTGTCAATCATTTTAAACCATTTCTCGGAAAGAAATCCATTGTGTTTAAAGTCTTCATTACTAATGAACCTAAAGTTATGATTTTTGGAATATTGTATATGTTGATATTTAGGATGATGATCCATTAAAGGAAAGATATGAAAGTGTGAAATATGAAATATGGCCATTATGCCATGAAAGAAGAATCAAATGTATGGCCAAGAGAACCAATGAAATAATAATGTTGTAAGTGGTTGAAAGTACGGATTAAGTGATATAGGGTGTGAAAGGTTATGAGATGTACATATTTGTACTTTTGTTTCCAATGTCTTATAAGCCCTTACGTTCTTGCGAGTATGGACTATGATGTTCCTAAATGTTCTAAATGCTCTTAATGTTCTATGATCACCCATGGCAAGTACACATAAGTGATAGTATAAACATGAAATGTTATCGTTGCCTAAATGAGAATTTCGAAGTGTTGTATGTCCCAATGGTTTCAACTATAGTTGTATGCTTCTTAAATAATGTATGTAAATGACTTCGATTGTTAAGTCCCCAAGAGTCATTAACCAAGAGGTCAAGGGAATGAATAATGAGATGTCCTTTGTTAAATGATGATGAACCTTAAGAAAAGGAATTGGGCCCATGTGCCATTGAAATCGAATTATTGATTTACCATGCATGCGCTAATGTAATGAGTTGTGGTTCTCCATGATGAGCATGAACATGAAGTATTCTAATGATAAGAGTAATTGCGGCGTTAAATGTAATGACAAACTATGGTGCTTTGAGTTTATATATTGTATTGTGATTGGGAATACACCTCCACCCGCATATATTGGGGTGAGGCGGTAGGACCACTTTGTGTAGGGATTGTGGTATTTTGATACACCTCCACATGTATATATTGGGGTGAGGCGGTAGGACCACTTTGTGTAGGGATTATGGTATTGTGGAATACATCTCCACCCGCATATATTGGGGTGAGTCGGTAGGACTGCTTTGTGTAGGGATTGTGGTATTAAGGAATACACCTCCACCCGCATATATTGGGGTGAGGCGGTATGACCGCTTTGTGTTGGTATTGTGGTATTGCAATACACCTCCACCTGCATATATTGGGGTGAGGCGGCATGACTGGTTTGTGATGGGATTGATGTATTGTGATACACCTATCCGCATATATTGGGGTGAGGTGGAAGGGCCGCTTTGTGTTGGGATTGTGGTATTGTGATACACCTTTATTTGTAAATATTGGGGTGAGGCGGCAGGGCCACTTTGTGTAGGGATGGTGGTATTGTGGAATACATCTCCACCCGCATATATTGGGGTGAGGCAGTAGGACCGCTTTGTGTAGGGATGGTGGTATTGTGGAATACACCTCCACCCGTATATATTAGGGTGAGGCGGCATGACCGCTTTGTGTTGGGATTGTGGTATTCTGATACACTTCCATCCGCATATATTGGGGTGAGGCAGCTGGGCCGCTTTGTGTTGGGATTGTGGTATTGTGATACACCTCCATCCTCATATATTGGGGTGAGGCGGAAGGGCCGCTTTGTGTTGGGATTATGGTATGGTAATACATCTCCACCCACATATGTTGGGGTGAGGCGGCAGGGCCGCTTTGTGTGAGGGTGGTTATAAAGGATCCCCGACTTAATATTGATAAATTTGAGTGGAAACGCTTAATATATTTACTTGACGTTAACGGCTATCTAAGCCCATTTATTGTTACCATGATTCATCATATTCATGTTGTATTTCCAAGCCCTTGAATAGGTGTATTTGCATTGTGTAAGTGAACGTTGTGAACGGTCTATGAGACGCATAGGTGTATAATATGATATGTGAACACTAATGACGGTCTACGAAATGTGTATGTGTAAAATAAGGGAGGAAGGTGCCACTTCCGTTGGCATTGTTTGTACATATTGATACAATTACATTATATAATGTATTCCACGTATAATTCATATGGTGCAGTTGATCCTAAAAGAAGGTTAGAAGGATTCAAGTATAATAAGACTTGAAATGTGATTTTATTGGATGTTTCGTAATTTCTTGATATACTTTATATTCCTCTTATTTGAGTTACCGTATTTTCATATGTTGTACTCACGACCCTTTTTCCGGAGGCGCTGCATTTTTTAATGGATGTAGGTATACATCTATAGGATGATACGGATCTTTGATTCTAGTTTCCAACGCTTCAAACCGTTCGTCATTTGGACACTCCTACAAGAAGTTATGACAAAATTACCAAAGGCCGGAAAAACGAGATTCTGCGACCAATTTTGCGATCAAAAAAAAATTTTGCGATCGCGAAAGTGCTTCTGCGACCGCAAACTGGTCGCAGAATGGACCAGTACAGCCCAGTTTTTGGTACCGATTTTACAGTGCATTTTGCAACCCGCATAGCCATTCTGCGGTCCATTATACGACCGCAGACCTGCTTTCGGTGGGTTAATTTTTCTATTTTCATAACCCGACCCCATTTTGATAAATAGGCTTTGGAGTTTATTTTGGAGCAATTATCTGAGGTGTTTTAGAGAGAAGTGAGAGTGTTCTAGAGAGAGGAAGTAGATGAAGTGTTTTGTTCATCAAGATCTTGTCCAAGCTTTGAAATCCAACAAAGAAATCTCACAAGCTCTTCATCTAAGAAGTAAGGTTCCATACCCTAGTTTTTAATTTTGGATTTGGGTAGAAGATGGTTGATTAGGAGTATTATTCTTGGGTATGAAAGTATTATTTATATATGTATGTACCAATAAGGTTTGTGGAGAGATTATTGAGCTCAAATTAGTAAAGATTGGGTTGTAGAATGAAGGAAATCTTGTAGAAGAACCTTGTAGCCAAATTCGCACATCTAGTGTTTGATAAAATGCTCAAATGAGCTGAAACCATGACTACCTTCCTAATTTGTGTTTAATTTTGTTATGTCTCAAAATAGATTTGAATTGCTAGAATTTCCGGAATGTTGTAGTAACTTAAGGAGAGCTCAAAGCAAGGTACGTTGGCTAAACTACTATCTTAGAATTGAATTCAATGATGTTCTTATAAGTTTCAAGTATGGTTGTCTCAAGTTCCTTATTCTATGTTCCGAGTTGTTCCCAATAAATTTGATTGTCCCGAATAAGCAAAGTGTCGAGAATTATGTATTCAAAATGTGTTTCGGATTTTCCTAACACATTATGTTATCTTTTAGGAATGTGTTCAAGAATGATATGTGTATTAAAATGCTATGTCTTTGAGTTGTTTTTCAAATAAAGGTTATGATGCCAAATTGTGTGAGAAAACTCAATATGCTTAAGACTCTTAATTGCGCATATGTGTACCTAAAGTCTTGATTGGAAATGTCTTATTGTTGATAACCTATAAAGATGGTTGGAAGTGAAATAAGTGAATTGGGGATACAAAGTGTGGCCAACGTGCCAAGAGTGAAAGTTATACTTGTTGCCAATGGTGCCCATGAAATGAGATGATGTGAGAAAGATTATGAAATGAGCTTTGATTCAACTATTCTAAAATTGACTTTGAAAATAGAATTTCCTAAAAGCTTATGAACTCAAGTGATGCCCATATGTGGCTGTTTTAGCTAATGCTATGTTTAGTGAGTATTTTCAATGTGTTTTGCATTCTTACATATTGGTGAGTGAAAATTGTGTATTGTCCTTTTTGGGAAAAAGTAATTAAAGAAGAAACGATGTGTTACTTGTTTATGATTTTAATTCGTGCTTCGATTGTCAATCATTTTACTCCATTTCTCGGAAAGAAATCCGTTGTGTTTAAAGTCTTCATTACTAATGAACCTAAAGTTATGATTTTCGGAATATTGTATATCTTGATATTTAGGATGATGATCCATGAAAGGAAAGATATGAAAGTGTGGAATATAAAATACGGCCATTATGCCATGAAAGAAGAATCAAATGTATGGCCAAGAGAGCCAACGAAATAATAATGTTGTAAGTGATTGAAAGTACGGATTAAGTGATATAGGGTGTGAAAGGTTATGAGATGTACGTATTTGTACTTTTGTTTCCAATGTCTTATAAGCCCCTACGTTCTTGCGAGTAAAGACTATGATGTTCCTAAATGTTCTAAATGCTCTTAATGTTCTATGATCACCCATGGCAAGTACAAATAAGTGATAGTATGAACATGAAATGTGATCGTTGCCTAAATGAGAATTTTGAAGTGTTGTATATCCTAATGGTTTCAACTATAGTTGTATGCTTCTAAAATAATGTATGTAAATGACTTCGATTGTTAAGTTCCCAAGAGTCATGAACCTAGATTATGACCTCAAGAGGTCAAGGGAGTGAATAATGAGATGTCCTTTGTTAAATGATGATGAACCTTAAGAAAAGGAATTGGGCCCTTGTGCCATTGAAATCGACTTATTGATTTACCATGCATGCGCTAATGTAATGAGTCGTGGTTCTCCATGATGAGCATGAACATGAAGTATTCTAATGCTAAGAGTATTTACGACGTTAAATGTAATGACAAACTATGTTGCTTTGAGTTTAAATATGGTATTGTGATTGGGAATACACCTCCACCTGCATATATTGGGGTGAGGTGGTAGGACCGCTTTGTGTAGGGATTATGGTATCGTGATACACCTCCACATGCGTATATTGGGGTGAGGCAGTAGGACCACTTTGTGTAGGGATTGTGGTATTGTGGAATACATCTCCACCCGCATATATTGGGGTGAGTCAATAGGACCGCTTTGTGTAGGGATTATGGTATTATGGAATACACCTCCACCTGCATATATTGGGGTGAGGCGGCATGACCGCTTTGTGTTGGGATTATGGTATTGTGATACACCTCCATCCGCATATATTGGCATGAAGCGGTAGGGCCGCTTTGTGTTGGGATTATGGTATTGTGATACACCTCCATCTGCATATATTGGGGTGAGGCGGAAGGGCCACTTTGTGCAGGGATTGTGGTATTGTGGAATACATCTCCACCCACATATATTGGGGTGAGGCAGTAGGACCGCTATGTATAGGGATTGTGGTATTGTGGAATACACCTCCACCTGCATATATTGGGGTGAGGCGGCATGACCGCTTTGTGTTGGGATTTTGGTATTGTGATACACCTCCACCCACATATATTGGGGTGACGCGGCAGGGCCGCTTTGTGTTGGGATTGTAGTATTGTGATACACCTCCATCCGTATATATTGGGGTGAAGTGGCAGGGCCGCTTTGTGTTGGGATTGTGGTACGGTGATACACCTCCACACACATATATTAGGGTGTGGCGCATCGTTTCTTTGTGTCGAGGTTGTGGTATCGTAATACATCTCCACCTGCATATGTTGAGGTGAGGCGGAAGGGCCGCTTTGTATGAGGGTGGTTATAAAGGATCCCCGACTTAATATTGATAAATTTTAGTGGAAGCTCTTAATAAATTTGCTTGACGTTAACGGCTATCTAAGCCCATTTATTGTTACCATGATTCATCATATTCATGTTGTATTTCCAAGCCCTTGAATAGGTGTATTTGCATTGTGTAAGTGAATGTTTTGAACGGTCTATGAGATGCATAGGCGTATAATATGATATGTGAACACTAAGGACGGTCTACGAAATGTGTATGTGTAAAATAAGGGAGGAAGGTGCCACTTCCGTTGGCATTGTTTGTACATGTTGATACAATTACATTATATTATGTATTCCACGTATAGTTCATATGATGCAGTTGATCCTAAAAGAAGGTTAGAAGGATGCAAGTATAATAAGACTTGAAATGTGATTTTATTGGATGTTTCATAATTTCTTGATATACTTTATTTGCCTCTTATTTGAGTTACCATATTTTCATATGTTGTTTTGACTGCCTTACATACGAGTATTATTTATATGTACTCACGTCCCTTTTGTCGGGGCGCTGCATCTTTTAATTGATGTAGGTATACTTCTACAGGATGATATGGATCTTTGATAGGGATCTTCTTCACTACTCAGCTTATGGTGAGCCTGCTACATTTCTAGTAGGTGTTTGGGTCTAGTTCGTTTTATGTATATAGGTATCCATTATCATAGAAGCTCCATGTATACTGTGGGTCATGTAATTAAAGATTTGAGTTTTGTCATATATTTATGTTCACAGTATTTACAGCTATTTAAAGAGCTCTGTAACCACCACGAGAAAGAAAATATGGGTCATTGAGCCAAGTGTATTTAATATGAAAGTCAAGATCTTATTATGTTATGGTAAATCATGCATGAGTTATGATGAGAGGTTAATGTAAATTAGGCTTGCTCGACTGGGATTACTCGGTTGAGCGGTGGTCGCGCTCCTCGATTTCGGGGCGTGACAGATCATCCCGTAATTCAAAGTACATTGGGAGAAACGCTCAGCTACATTTGACCTAATTTTCAGCATATTTATGAATGTAACTTGGGATGACCTTTGCCCACTTTTGTTTCACAACTCCCTTGACTTCAAAACATAACACACAACTATCATAAGAATAAAATAACTCATACAATAACCTCCTTATCATGGTAAGTCACCCTAGTCTCACCCCAATAGTACATGTTATAACATTCCCAACTTGTCAACTTTCGACAAAGCTTATTTTCTTCAATTTGTTTAGCTTCTAAGCCTTCCAACCCTCTTGGTACTTGTAATTCATGATCATAAATATTTGTAACCTCCACAGTAACATGATTAACTTACTTTATGTACTTTTAAAGATGATCTCATTTTTGAGCTTACATCAATTAACTAACGACGAACTCTCACGTACGAAAACATGGGGTATAACATCATTCCCCCCCCTCCCTGGAACATTCATCCTCGCATGTTGACTGATGCGCTTATCAATCGCATAACTTATAGATCTTGTGAATACCTTAATATTGTCTTTGCCATCTTGGTAACTGTTTGTGAAAAAATCCAAAGGCCAGGACATTCTATCCTTTAGGCCTCTTTCTCACACCACGACATGTGGTCGGAATTCTTCCAATCTCCTAATTATTTTTAACTTCTGTCATGCAGCCTGTACGACTTTGTCCTTGTACACGCGCCTATGCGACTCTTCTCTCCTATTTCCTCTGGCTTTTAGCCAATCTCTAGGCCTCACTTTATGAATATATACAGAACTATGGCAAGCTATCCCTCTAGGCATCTATAGGTATACTGGAGTTCTTCGCTTGGTACTATGTCGAACTTACGACTATTGCTATATTTTATTTCATAGCCTAGTTTATCTATCCTTATGGCATTACTGTATCTAGATAGGTAATAATATACCATCAAACTTACTTTAGTTTTACTATTATCGAGGTCTGCTACCCAACTTCAAGTTACTCTCTTGCCGCTTATCCTATATGTATAAATCTAAGTCCTTTAATTCTTCCTCATTACTATTCCTCTTAAATATGACAGTCTAACCTCATCTCATACTTTGGAACTTCTATCCATCTATTGTTGATTCACCTTAATGTTGATCTATAATCTACCATTGATAACTTGAAACCTCTAATGTATACATTGTCACTAGGGCTCACGTCTCGTTGGGGAACATCTGAAGTAATTTGCCTGCTCCACTAAGGGGCGATACTATACTTCAATAACCGTATTTCATAGCATCCCAGCGTGATTCATCTTATGAGGGTATTCTAATACCATGCAATTTAGGAAATATCCTCTCTTTGAATCATTACTCAATCGAAGGGATAAATGTCATCCTCTTATCATTTATCATAATTACACCCTTATTCTACTACCATGGCAACATTCCATCTCTTCTAAATTCTCTTAGTCTTAGACTTCTCCAAGTTCATTCAGGCTATACTGAGCTTTATATAACTTACGGAAATTATCAGCTTTTTTGTTTTGATATGCTTAATCCCAAGGCCTTACCTATTTTTGTCACCTTCTCACTCACATTTTCTTATCCATACTCCTGTGTACCTCAAACCTTGTATCTCTACCATATCTTGGGACCTTCACATATCTATTTATACTACTCGCAACCTTCCTTTAACTTGCTAGCACCATAGACTTCCTTATGTTATTCTAAAACCTTAAGCGAGACATCACTTAGTCTCTAAATCTTTTTTACTCTCTTAACTAGACCTCTCGGTACCTGGAAACCATAGGCTGAAAGATATGTTACTGATGATACTACTATTATTTCTGGATACTGAATCACAATGCTTCTAGCCCTATATCTGATGTCTGGACTATTCACAACCTTCTACACTTGAGTATCTCATACCTCCTTTACCTTTACCTTTAAATCTCGCATCGTATCTTCTGTGTCATTCATAACCTCGCTTCAACAAAGGTGGAATTCACATCCACACCTTAAAGCTCTACTATAATACTTGCACCTCTGGTGCATATACAATCTGGCGGGAGCTTCATACTGACTTCTTATGAGGCTGGTACTCATCTATCTAGCTTTATCGTAGAGCTATTATGGAGTATGGCCTCTGTACTATCTCTCTTGCACCTCTGATATTAAGAGTTATTCTGCAATGCTTTGAGTCACGATTTCTATAATCATGTGGGTCTAATAATCAGACTCCTGATTTACTTAGCTATCGCAGGTCTCGAGCTTGGTCTTCTCTCTCAGCTTTTATGTAGGCTTAAGCTGTCTTTCGATCTGCGGCTCAGGGTATAAGTTATTACTTTAGCCTTTCATCGGTGCTATGGAACATCCATGTTATAATATTCTAACATTTCAAGCCTTTGTCTATGATGTGGACCCAATTCTTCCTTTTAACTTATACAAAAGTCTCCTATAACTGTAAGAATGTCAACCTATATGTTACATGGATAATACTTTGAAATCTTAAGTGCGGTCATATGTAACTAACTCTGGGTCATAGATCGATTAATTCCTTTCGTGCCTTCTCAGTTGTCTTTAAATGTAAACAATTATTTTTCCTGGTCGTTTTGCCACTTGTTACATGAATACTTGGCTTATCTTAATGCCCACATATATGGGAATTTCATGTAGCTCATATGATCTCGAATATTACTTTTGATTTTACTTCACGTTCCTTAGTCACGGTAGGTGATAGTTTCTCATGGAGTGCATACAATTTTGTAGTGAGACTATTATTCTAAGATCATTTCTTCTTCAGGTCACTATGCTTAGGTTAGAGCCTTCTTTATTATTTCCTTAGCTAGTCTTTCATTGTAGTACTTAGGGAGACCTTCTGACTCTTATAAATCTGCGAGCTTATTACATTATATACCCGAAGGAATTTTTTGAAGTTCTTACTCACCTATAATTATCCTTAGTTACTTATCTCCTCGTCCTTGTGCTTGTAGGGTTGCTTCTGAACTTGAATTTTGAATGTCTCCCTAGTGGCACTCTTTTTTATTTTTGTAACACTTATATGGTTCCTTTAACTACCCCAACTCCTATCTGAACTTTTCTCTAGGATTACGATCTCATATCTACGAGACTAAATTTCCTATACTGGGTTTCACTATGCTTATCTTGCATGATCTGCTGATTTCTCTGTATGCTCTTGTCTAGCCATAACTAGGCTCTTCTGGAATCAGCTACTAACAAATCATTGGTCCATTCTCGCCTCTATATTCCGCGTAATCTCTCTTGGATTATGTCATGTGTCTTAACTTACCTCTCGTACTGGTTCCTTATGTATCAAGTGTTCATTCACACTTATTTATCAATAACATCCTAGGCAGTATCAACCCTTACTGCCTCTCCCTAGTATCGTGCTTGCATAATGTTATGAAGTCGTAGCATATCTGTAGGATGTGAATAAATACAATCTCATTCCTTTAACCTTTTTACCGTATTCTTCCTTTAATATTCCATAGTTACCTGTACCACATAATTTCGACTTGATGCCATATCACACCACCTTCTCCCCTTTAGGGGAGCACTAACATTTAATGCTACGAAGATTTACCTATAAATGTTTTACCTCTTCATCTTCGGTGTGGTTTCACATCTTCACTAACTCTTCCTCGCCTTACGGTAACCCTTTTGTACCAGGGATAACTGAATTTCCTACGCACGAGGGTGACACCTAGTATAACGGGCACACTTAGTCCATTAAGCATAACCTTTCTCACAGTACTTGCTTTAGGGAAGCGTCTTCCTGAATTACCTTTAAAGGTTATTCTTCTGTTGTTCATTCTGTTATTGTCGGGACACGATCTCTGAAAATCTCACGATGCCAACTATTATCAAATACTTTGGTCCCTAATTCATGTTCAGTTTATCTTGTTCACTAGACCATACTGATTTCTATTATTCTAGTGTCTAACCTTTCTTTCTGGTAATCACGTTGGAGTCACCAACTCATTTCTCGAAATAAGGATATGAACTTTTTGGCTTATACTCTTTTATTGTCTTAAGGCATGTCTCCTCTTGTTTTTTACTTCACTTGACTATAGATTCTATCATCCTGTCATATTTTGATTTGCCGTTATCACCCATTTATCACATTTTACTCACAATGCTTCAATGGTCATCTTCTTATTCTCCTGCTAATATTTTTGTCTATTACCTTATTTTAAAAACTTCAATGAAACATTCTTTCACTTTAGCTCCCCTTGCCCCATCTCACTGGCTCATTGGGGCGCCTAACATTCTCTCTTTACTAGGGGCGCAAGGCATACTAAAGTAAATATTTATCCCTTTTAGGATGCAAGTGCCTACCTTCTCGATTTTCTTAACATTCTAGTATTCATATCTAACTGTACTATTCTAGAGTGCACCATCTGGGTGTCTCGCAAGGAGAACCATTACCACATTTGCAGTATCCTTCAAAAATGTCTGTTGACATTACCAATCCATCCACCATTTTTGGTTACTCTAACCCCAGTTGGATCCTGATATCCCATCCTTCTCTTAAACTATATTTGTTAGCTCTATAGGGCATAATTGAGATGGGTGTAGAAAATTGTACATGCCTTTGTTACTGTTGAAGGTAACTCAAAATACTTATATTTCTCTGCCTGAATTGTAAATACTAATAATCTTCACTAACTGGGTACCTCGTACCCTTTTCACCTTATTTTGGTTAACTGTTGAAACTTATACTCTTACCTTCTGATAGTTCCATGGCATGTTATTCGTGGGGTATGTTTGATACTCCCATCTTAGGGTCTTAAGCTAGAAATTCGCACATCTGGTATGCACGATCTAGTAGGGCCTTAAATAGGGCTACATCGTTAAGAATTCTCTCTCTATTAGTGCCCTTACCTGTAGTTGTATTATCCCTCTATCTAGTTGTAATCTTTCTAATTGCAAGTATCTTTGTATCATTAGTAACCACAAGTCCTGGCTCGAGCTCTTATTCAGCTCTATAGCACGATTTGGATTTAAAAGAATGGTAACAAATGCCTAAATACCTTGTAGCTTCCTATTTATAAAATGTGGTGCACAACACATCTATAAACAAAGCTCTAACTACCAGATACGGCTTGTAGACTCCCTAGGATAGAACTGCTCTGATACCAAGTTTGTCACGTCCCAAACCTGGGGAGGCGTGTTTAGCACCTGATGCCATAATCAGCTCGAGCGTACTACTCTATAACTGTAAACTCTGGAGGGGTGTAAGGCTTATGCATTGATAATTGTAGAGATTCTTCGCGGCTCGCAAGCTCGCCGCGGTTCGGACTTTTTGTGTTGAACAATGCGTTGGGGAGTTGAAGAAAATTTTTGGAAGTGCAGGGCATTTCTGCGGTCGCAGAACTAATCTGCGGACCGCATACTGAAGTAGAAATCTAGGAAATTTTCAGACGATTATGCGGTCTAGTATGCGGCCGCATAATCATTTCACGGGCCGCACAACCCATCACAGATCCAACATAAAACTTTCCGGAGGGGAGTTTTGCAGTGCATTATACGACCGTAGAATTGGTCTGCGGAACGCAGACTGGTCGCAGAGTGAGGCAAAAGTGCCCAGTTCCCGAGGGCTATTATGCGGTCCATTTTGCGGACTGCCGAAGTGTATATGCGACCGCAGATCTGTGTCGGGGCTTCATTTTTCTATTTTTTTTTTACTCGGCCCTATTTTGATTAAAAGCCTTTGGGGCTTGTTTTGAAGGTGAAAACCTGTCATTTTAGAGAGAAGAGAGGGGTGTTCTATAGAGAGGGAAGTAAGCCACAAGTGCTTTGTTCATCAACATCTTGTCCAAGCTTTGAAATTTAACAAGAAATCTCACAAGATTTTCATCCAAGAGGTAAGGTTCTAACCCTAGTCTTCAATTTTGAGTTTAGATAGAATGGGAGTATGATTCTTGGGTATGAGAGTTGTTATTTATGCATGCATGTAGCTATGAGGATGGTGGGGAGGTAATTGAACTAGTATGAGTAAACTCTTGGTATTGAATTAGTTGTGGAGTGAAGGAAATCTTGTGGAAGAACCTTGTAATCAAATTCGCACACCTAGTGTTTGATAAAATGCTCAAATAAGCTGAAACTATGAATATCTTCCTAATTTGTGTTCAATTTTTTCTATGTCTCTAAATATATCGAAGTTGCTAGGATATTCGAAACTGTGTAGTGAATTAAGGAAAGCTCAAAGCGAGGTATGAAGGCTAAACTCTTTTTTTGGTATTGGAATTCCCGGGTTCTTACAAAACTCCATCGTGTGAAGTTCGAATATGGAACACTACTGATGTGGGGTATTCAAACTAGCAAAGTTGATTTTCGATTGGTATAATGTGCCAGAACCCTCGTGTGTTAATGATTCTCTATTTTTGACTTAATTATGTTATACCCCTTTGGGGAAAAAATCTTATTTGAAATCAATGTGATTAAAAACTTATTTCTCATATGATGAAACCTTATGAACCTACTCTTGCTAAGGCCAAAGGTGCCAAATGGATGATTTGAAAGGGAACTTTTTTGTACCAACTATTATCATTTTGGGAATCTGAAGTGTGGAATCGTGAATACATCTCCACCCGCATACATTGGGGTGAGGAGACAGGGCCATTTTGTCTAGAGTTGTAGTATTGTGAATACACCTCCACCCGCATACATTGGGGTGAGGCGGCAGGGCCGCTTTGTGTAGAGTTTATGGTATTGTGAATACACCTCCACACGTATACATTGGGGTGAGGCGGCATGGCCGGTTTGTGTAAAGTTATGGTATTGTAAATACACCTCCACAAGCATACATTGGGGTGAGGCAGCAGGGCTGTTTTGTGTAGAGTTTGTGGTATTGTGAATATACTTCCACTTGCATACATTGGGGTGAGGCGGTAGGTCCGCTTTGTGTAGAGTTTCTGGTATTGTGATTGTACCTCCACCCGCATACATTGGGGTGAGGCGGCAGGGCCTCTTTGTGTAAAGGTAGTACTAGAGGATCCCCGACTTAAGAATTTATAAATGTTATTGAAAGTTTTTAGTAAATTTGCTATGGCTTTAACGGCTAACTAAGCCTTTTATTGGTACCATGATTCATCATATTCATGTTGTATTTCCAAATCCTTGCATAGGTGTTTGGTTTTCATACTAGTACTATTCGATATGTACTAACGTCCCTGTTTTCGAGGGTGCTACATCTTTAATAGATGTAGGTGGTTCCACAGCGGAGGGCATTGACCAGTGATAGCGGTACACTCTCCTTCCGGTCGGCTTGGTGAGTCCCACTTCATTTTGGGGTCGTGCATCTTTTGTTGTATGTGTATTATGTTTTGAGGTATAGCCGGAACCTTATTGCCGGTACTATCATTGTACTCTTTTGTATCTATTAGAGGCTCCGTAGACATGGTGTGGGTTGTGTATTGGTATTGGGAAGGTCAAGATAGAAATGTCATATGTGTATTACATATTCCACTTCAACTATGAAAGTGTATGTATTTTGAGACTTTATAAATGAAGTAACAAATAGTGATGGAATTAGTGTTGTTCATGAACCCTCTTGGTGCTAATTAATGAAGTTTACCTTCTCTTTATTTATGGGTGATTTGGGTAGAAGTAAATCTAGCAGGCTTGCTCGACCGGGTTATCTCGGTTGAGCATCGGTTGTGCTCCCCGAGGTCGGGGCGTGACAAGGGGTAACCCTCAACTTAGGCCAACAAGGCCTGCCTGCAAACTGTCAATACCAATCAAGGCCGATGAGGCCATATCTGAATCATCTAAAAATAACGCCCCTCTCATTTGAGGGGTAAACATACCCAAAAGCTCATATACATAACTGTGCAGGTCGACGAGGCCGCCATGAATGTCTCCAACCAGCAGTACAAAAATAAACATATACACAGAGCTGGCAAGGCCACAATACTGATATATAAAATACACAGGACTCGTCTACAAATCTCTAGAGATAACTGAATTGTATCATAGTTAGTACATGGCCTCGACCTACCCATCAAAACTGTATATATAAAATGGACGCCAAGGTCTAGACCTGGTAACTCCGAGGAAGTGGAGCTTACCAACCAAGCTTATGTTTGACTCTGTCTACTGGGAAGGTCTATCCAGCTGTCTATCAGGACCTGCAGACATGAATTGCAGCATCCCCAGCAAAAGGGACGTCACTACGAAATAATATACCGAGTATGTAAGGCATCAAACACTACTAGAAAATAGCTATTTCTTGACTACCAAAACGGTCGAAAAGCGGTCAGAAAATGCTAATTTTCGACTATATTCAGACCAAAAAATCGAAGTCGCAAAATAGCTGGTCTAAAATAGTTTGCGACCGAGGTCGTCCATAATTTGCGACTACCGCGGTCTCAAAGTCAAAATAGAAAAATGACTAATAAATGTTATCAACTCTCCGACTGACGCGGTCGCAAATAATTTAAATAAAATTTTAATTTTACATTAATTTTTCCACTACTTCAGTCGCAAATGATATATATATATTATAATTTTATTTAATCTTTCTCACCGGAGTGGTCACAAATAATATAAAGTTTTTTTATTTTATTTGTGTTTTCCCACTGCTGTAGTCGCAAAATAATTTAAAATTATTGATTTATTTATATTTCCCACTACTGTGGTCGCAGATCTAATTTAATATTTTTTTTATTTAATTTTCCCACTACAGCAGTCGCAAATGTTCTTGAATCTGAAAAATTTTGAAGCGCTTTGCGACTACTGTGGTCGGAAATCAGTCGGAAAACTGGGAATTGTTTGGCAGATTTCAGCACTTTTAAAGCAGCAGCACCTGCCAATTCAAATATGCAGCAACTAAACAATTAATCCACCACGACAACCAATCAATCCACCATTCCAACCAATCAATTCTCCATTCCAACCAATCAAATCAATAAAATGCAAACAACTATAGAAAACATAAATTTTTTTAACTAAAACATCCAAAAAGAGTTAAACATTCAAGCACCGTTCTATCTAGTCTTAAATAATACAATCATAGTCAAGTGTAAACATTACCAAGTCTAAACATCCAACCACAATAAATAATAATGTTTCAAACATCACCACCACAACAAACTAAAACTCCTTATCCCTGCCATCATCGCCATTCAAAGTATCAAATGGACGTCCTCATAAATTTCTCCACTATACTCTGCAATTTGTTAAAATTTATATGATCTTCTTTACGTTCCTCCTTCAACTCTTCAACTTCTTTTCGTAATGCTTCCACCTCTTCGTGATTCTGCGAATAACTCGCATCACCAGACAACAATGTCGTAGAACGACCTACGAAATGTTGTGATCCAAGACCGTAGGTTCTACCTTTCTTTGTGCCACCAACCAATTGCGTCCATATTGAAGCTACATAATTGAGCGACACTTGGGTTGATCTACCATCCTCATAATCGAGTTGACTTTGATGCGATTCCTCTAAACGGTTTTGATAGGCTTCCTGAAATTAAAATGTTAAGAATTAAATTATGCTATACTAACAGTATGAAGTGCACCAATGTTATACTAACAGAAAGAGGATGAAATTAGTAGTTGTTTACTAAGTTAAGCATTAAATTATGTTATACTAACGGTTGAGCAAGGGCATTCACGATACTCCTCTATCCTCCATTATACTCAAAACTCAATAAGTCTCTTATTTACTATATTTGCATCACATTTAGATACTATATCCTCCAATAGCAACAGATTCTAAAAACTCATCCTTCAATTAAAATGTATAAAAGTTTAAGACCTCCACTTAACAGAACTGAACAGAAATATAAGCAAACCATTTACAATAACGAGGTTAAATTTATTTTTTAGTTTATTAAAGAGAAAGTGTGTAATTCCTCCGTTTGAATCTCGAGGTTTGCTATCACGCCAAATCCTCTGGACTAGAGGAGTATATGTATAATATTTACTTTTTTTATAGCTATAGAAACGAACAACTTTCGGATCTCTCAAGCTCTTGAAACCTATTTTGTTATTTGAGCTGTAAAAAGGATAAATCTTCACTACTGCATAACCATTTAAACTCATTTAGCCGAAATAATTCGTTCTGCTTTCATCTATAAGATGTCTTTTTCATCTTAAGATAATGTTAAACCCACAAAATATCTAGATATTAAAAAGAGAGACATAGACAGAAACTAACCGAAAAGAGGAGTGGAAGAGAAATTGGAGCATATTTGGTCTTCAAGAGTCGAAGAATATTCTTTAAATTTCTGCCGTTAGTCGAAAATTGACATCCGCCGTTTGCCACCATCAGCCGCACAGGTGGAGTTGAAGAGAAATCGTAGAACAATCAACAACACTGGTGGAATGGAAGAGAAATCGCAGAAGAAATAAAATATCGATAGAGAGATAGAGATAGAGGAAATTGGGAAAATATGGCCGAAATTAGGGAAATAGGGTTCTGGCCTGAAATATTATATTTACCTTTCTGACTACCGCGGTCACAAACCCACTAAAATATTTTTTTACCTTTTTAATTTTTATTTTGCGACCGGAGCAGTCGCTTAATTAGTCAACTATTATTATTGACTTTTTATCTTCCGACCGAATTGGTCGCAAAAGTGAAGGCGGGAGATTTGACGCATTGTTTTCCCACTATTTTAGTCAGAATACTAGTCGAATTCTTTTTAAAAAAATAATAATAATAATACAATCTTTTTTCCACTACTGCGGTCGCAAAAGAAGTCACATTAGCGACTACTTCAATATCAGTCAAAAATTTCGGTCGCAAATTAATGTTTTTCTAGTAGGGAAAATAACTTAAAGCTAAAACCGAACTGATAATATAATAACTGAAAGTAACTGTGAGTCAGAGATAAACTGAAGGTATGATTACCTGCTGATACTGACTCAATTCTCTTAATAGAATAAGTAAAATCGTTGTCCGGTCCTATAAGGCTCAGAACGTGTAACTGCTTTGTCGTAGTAGGCTCGCTCATAGGTGCTCGACCATACTAGGATTTGTATCTCGGCCATTCTAAGCTCGCTCATAGGCGCTCGGCCACAGTAGGGTCGGTTGTAAGGCCCCGTAAAATTTCGCAAAGGAAAAATAATATTTCGTGGTGCCGAACTGGGCTTACGTGTTTGAGGATTGTATAATGCAATGAAAAGTAAAGAAAAATAAATTTGGGCAGAAAAAATACACTTTTGCGGCCCACTATGTGGCCGCAGAATCACTCTGCGGACCGCATAATGATCGCAGAGTGAGACAGTCTTTTGGGCCATTTTTTATGTCATTTTCGCGGCCCATTATGCGATCGCAAAATTATTTCGCGGGCCGCACTCTGATCGCATATCCAGCTTTGAGATTTTTCAGAGGGAGGTTCTGCGACGCATTATGCGACCGCAGAATAGGTCTGCGGGCCGCATAATGACCGCAAACCGAGTCAAATTTACCTAGTTATGGAGGAAAATTATGCGGCCTATTCTGCGGAACGCATAAGCATTATGCGGTCGCATATGCGATCGCATACCCTGTTCCGGAGCTTCATTTTCGGATTTTTATAGCCCAACCCTACTTCGTTAAATAGACGATTTGTACCATTTTTGAGTCAAAACCTGATATTTTGAGAGTGAGAGAGTGCCCTAAAGTGGGAGAGTGATCTTCAACAATTTATTCTTCAATTCTTGCTCGAATCTTTGAATATTAACAAGGAAAACTCACTAGGTCTTCATCTTAGAGATAAGATTCTGTACCCTAGCCCTTAATTTCGAAATTTATATAAGAATGGGTAATTAGCAAGACAATTCTTGGGTATGGATGTTATTTATTTAGCATACATGTGTTATCAAGGGTGTAGGAAGATAGTGATCTAACAATGGTAAAGAGTGGGTTGTGGGATGATGGAATCCTCCATAAAAGGACCTTGAAACCTTAATGCACACCTAGTGTTTGATAAAATGCTCAAATGAGCTAGAACCATGATCATCTTCCTAATTTTGGTTCAATTTGTTATATTTCTAAAATAGATTGAAGTTGCTAAGAATTCCGGAATATTTTAGAGTTTAAGGAAGCTAAATTGAGGAATGTTGGCTAAACTCTTCTTTAAGAATTGGAACCTCAATATCCTTGTAAGTTCCAAGATATTTATTACAAGTTGAGTATTCCGAATAAGTTTTGTGACAAAGATATATGTTTAATTTGTGTTTCAAATGCTCTCATGATATTGTATTATAAATTGAGGATGTGTTCCAAACTATGGATTGTGTATCTACGTGTTATGATTCCAAGTCGTGATTTATGTGGAAAACTATAATGCCAAATTGTGTAGAAATTGTGATTATGGTTACACCTCCACCCGCATATATTAAAGTGAGGGGCGGGCCGCTTTGTATATGATTTTGGTATTGTTGTTGCACCACCACCCACATATATATATTGGGGTGAGGCGGCATGGCCGCTTTGTGTAAGTATTGGTATCGTTGATGCATTTCCATCCACATATATTGGGGTGAGGCGGCGGGGCCGCTTTGTGTGAAAATGGGTATTGTGTTTATACCTCCACCTGCATACATTGAGGTGAGGCGACAGGGCCGCTTGAGTAGAGATTTGGTATTGTGCTTACACCTCCACCTCTATACATTTGGGGTGAGACGGTGGGGCCGCTTTGTGTGAAAATGGTTACAGAGAATCTCACCTTAAATTCTATAAATGTTAATGACAGCTCTTGATAAGCTTGATTTGGTTTAAACGGCTATCTATGCTATTCTATTGTATCCTTGATTCATCATATGCATATTGTATTTCCAACAACAATAACAACCCAGTATAATCCTACTAGTGGGGTCTGGGGAGGGTAGTGTGTACACAGACCTTACCTCTACCCTAGGTAGAGAGGCTGTTTCCGATAGACCCTCGGCTCCCTCCCTCCAAGAACTCTCCACCTTGCTCTTGGGGTGACTCGAACTCACAACCGGTTGGTTGGAAGTGGAGGGTGCTCACCACTCTCCACCTCATACTGTATTTCCGAGTTCTTAAATTGGTGTTTGGTTTTCATACTAGTACTATTCGACATGTACTAACGTCCCTTTTTGCTGAGGGCGCTACATTTTTAATGGATGCAAGTGGTTCCATAGCGGAGGATACTGACCAGTGATAGCAGTGCTCATTCTTTCCAGCTGACTTGGTGAGCCCCATCTCATTCCAGGGTTGTGCATCTTTTGTTTCATATGTGTTATCGTGTTTTGAGGTATAGTCGGAGCCTTGTTGCCGGAACTATCATTGTACTCTTAGGTATTTTTAGAAGCTCCGTAAACTAAGTGTGGGTTGTATATGGGTGTTGGGAATGTTAAACAAGTTTTGTTAAGATTAAATCACTCGTTCCACTTTGAACCATGAAGGTTTGTGTGTGTTTTGAGAATTATTAAATGAGGTAACTAATGGTAATGAATTGGTATTGTAGACATAATCACCTTATTGTCTAATTAACGAAAATATGTATTATCCTTATTTATGGATGAGTTTGGGTAGAAGGAAATTTAATAGGCTTGCTTGGCCGGGTTCACTCGGTTGAGCGCCGATCGCGCTCCCCGAGTTTGGGGCGTGTCATCGGTTTATAATTTACTATCTGATCAGAGGTTTCCCAATAGGGGCCTGTTCACCGATTATAACTCGATGGTGGTGAAAATGCTGTAATACTACCCAATAGGGGCCTGCCCACTGATTATAGCTCGATGGTGGTGAAAATACTGTAATATTTTATATGTATATAGACTCTCTGCTCTCTTGACTGGAAGAAGACAATTCTTAACCGAAAATAAAGACCCGATAAGATAGGATAATGTAACTTATGAGACTAGAATAATGTACATAAATGCAGGAGTACGAACTTCTCTTTATGTCTCGTTATCAAACGCATGTAGTTACGAGATCATACCAAAATAAATAAAGGGTTTAGCCTTAACATACCTTTATTGATAACGATTAAATATACACTGCCCGTAGTACTTCAACCTATAACAAGGTATGAGCTATGGTTAATACAATGTAATAACTCAAAACACATTTCTAAGCTATTAGCTCTCTTACGGAGAATTGGGCAGCACTACCCCTATATTTCCTCACTTCTCTGAATACAAAACAACACAAAACAACAACATCATCAAAATCAACAGCTAATCATATCCATTCAACCCCTCAACAACGTAAGAACAATTCAAACAATAGTACAACGAGCAACAAGCTCAGTTTGTGATTAAACCACTATAGTTTTAAACTCCTTTTTCCTTCCAGAATTTATCTACAACATCAACCACCACATATTCAATAATCCCTACTAATTTTCAACCACAATACAATTTTAAAACAACCCCATAGTAGTCCACAAGTTCAGCAAGTCAAAACAGATTTTTCAGTTTACTAAAACACCTTTCCGACTTCTCTTTTCTTTCAAATCGAGAAACACAACCAACAGTACATAATTAGCCTCTTATCCTATAAATCAGCTATGAACTCAGCTTTAAAATAAGTTCACAACCAACCAATAGTGACGCAATTGTTTGTAACACCCTGAAAAATTTTGAAGTACTTAAGCGCTATTAAGAAAGTCGATGTGCGCTAAATATATTATTTTGTGTGTAGAAAAGGACTATTATGAGAATGATATCAATTTATCATGATAATATATGTATAAAGTACATTAATAATGATTTATGGTCTAAGAAGAGCCGCAAGGCTAAGGCAAGTCGAAAAATTTCATGATAGAATAAAGTTTCAAGTGAGTTCGCACAAGACCTAACTTCATACGAGCATACCTCTCTGGATATGAAGATTTATATGGTATATTACCTATCAACTGAAAGCTCTTTGAGTCTAGTTTCCAACGCTTCAAACCATTTGTCATTTGGACATTCCTACAAGAGGTTATGACCAAATTACCTAAGGCTGATAGAATGCGATATTTGCGACCAATTCTGCGACCATTATGCGATCGCAAAATGGTTATGCGACCGCAAGCTGGTCGTAGAATGGACCAGAATAGCCCAGTTCTGGGCACCGATTTATGCGACCATTGTGCAACCCACACACCAATTTTACGGTCCATTGTGCGACCACATAGCTGAGTTCGGAGGGTTAATTTTCCTCTTTTCATAACCCAGCCCCATTTTGATAAATAGGCTTTGGGGCTTATTTTGGGGTATTTTTCTGAGGGTTTTAGAGAGAGATAAGAGCATTTTAGAGAGATAAGGAGAGAACCTAACATTATAATCAACCAATCTTGCACCAATCTTCAAGAATCAAGGAAGTTAATCATAAGATCATTATCTAAGAGGTAAGGTTCCATACCCTAGTTTTCAATTTCGAATTTGGTTAAAAGATGGTTTATTTGGAGTATGATTCTTGGGTATAAGAGTATTATTTATAAATGCTTGTACTAATAAGATTTGTGGGAAGATTGTTGAGCTCAAATAAGTAAAGATTGGGTTATGGAGTGAAGGAAATCTTGTAGTTACACTTGCACACCTAGTGTTTGATAAAATGCTCAAATGAACCGAGGTCATGAATATCTTCCTAATAATGGTTCAATTTTGTTATGTCTCAAAATAGATTGGGATTACTAGAATTTTTGTAATGTTGTAGTAATTAAGGAAAGCTCAAAGCAAGGTATGTTGGCTAAACCTTCTCTCTTGGAATCGAACTCCCTAATGTTCCCGTGAGTTTCAAAGTATGGGTTGCGTATTAAAATGTTGTGGCTTGGAATCGTATTTCAAATAAAAGCTAGTATGCCAAATTGTGTGAGAAAATCTCAATATTCTTAAGACTCGAAATTGCTCATATGTGTACCTAAAGTATGGATTGGAAATGTATTATTGTTGATAACCTATAAAGGTATGAAATAAGTGAATTGGGGATATAAAGTGTGGCCAACGTGCCAATAGTGAAAGTTATACTTGACGCCAATGGTGACAATGAAATGAATTAAATGTGAGAAAGATTATGAAATGAGCTTTTTCTCAACTATTCCAAAAATTGACTTCGATAATATAATTGGCTAAAAGCTTATGAACTCAAGTGATACCCATATGTGGTTGTTTTAGCTAATGCTATGCTTGTAAGTATTTTTCAATGTGTTTTGCGTTCTTACATATTCGTGAGTGTATAATATGATATGTGAATACTAAGGACGGTCTAATGAGACATATTATTAATGCAGACAATAGGTGCGACTTTCGTGTCCTTGTTTGTACAGGTTATTTCAATTACACTATATTATGTGTTCCACGTATAGATCATATGGGTATTCTATTTTGAAAGAGGATTTATAGCTATACATACTAGTGTTATTCGACAGTACTAACATCCATTTTGCCGGGGGCGCTGCATCTTTAATGGATGCAGGTGGTTCTACAGCAGGTGGCATTGATCAGTGATAGCAGTCGCTCTTTTCAGCCGATTTGGTGAGCCCCACGTCATTTCGGGGTCATGTATTTTTTGTTTCTCATGTACTTTGTGGTTGAGGTATAGCCGGGTCCTTATTTCTGGCATTTCCATATTACTCTTTAGTTGTACTTAGAGGCTCCGTAGACAAGTTATGGGTGGTGTATGATGTTGGGAATTGAACTAGAAATGTTGCTATTTGGGAAACATGTTTTTCATTATATCTATACTACTTTGGAAGTTATGAATGAAGTTGCTAATGGAATGAAATGGAAGTTGTTAATAAAAAAGAAAAAAATATTTTCAATGTTTGATTAATGGAGTGCATCTCCTCTTTATTCATGGATGAGTTTGGGTAGAAGAAAATCTAATAGGTTTGCTCGGCCGGGTTCACTCGGTTGAGCATCGGTTGCGCTCCCCGGGTTTGGGGCGTGACAAACTTGGTATCAGAGCCTAAGGTTTTAAAGTGTCTTAGGATGTCTCAGAGCCGTGTCTAGTAGAGTCCTTATCGATGTGTTATCGACCACATCTATAATAGGGAGGCTACTTAGACATTAAGGAATTTCACACTTCTTTGATACTCCATATCGTGCGATAGAGCTCAAGATAGGTAACTAATTTCCTCGTCATGTTTCATTTTCCATATGAATAACCCACAAGTTTGAGGAAGCGAGGAGTGAATGAAAGAACTGGTTGCTAGGGGAAGTGTCCATGTTTTCTTTATTAATGTTACCCCGCCACCAGTTTATGTAGTCAGAGCACCTAAGAAATGAAAGAGGATTATTGGCACTAATAAGCCGAAATGTTTGGTATGAAAGAAGAGCCACTCGGGTTTAGCCACTCGGTTTATGTTGGATAATTCTTGAAATATGTTATGGTTGTGGAAAGAGGGGGCACAAGAAGAACAAATACCCTTAGGTTGGATACACCTATTCCGGTATGCCCGATATGCGGGCAAAAATAATTTGCGTCATGTTGTGAGTATGCTCATAAGCGTGTTAGAGGTGGTAGATTTGGGAAATTCCAAAAGTCCATATAATGAGATGTTGCAGAGATTGTTACTCCCGCCATGAAGGCTTGGAGGAAGACTAAGGGAAATACTTAAGATGTATGCAAAAAGGGTAAGTATCAAGTAAGTGGGCGAGCTAGTTTAACGGACCCCATCCTCGTTGTGTGAAGTGTATGAGATGTCATTCGGGGTATGTCACTATGGTACTAATGTATGTTTTTGATGTGGAGTAGAGGAGTATCAATTAAGGTACTGTCCTGTCAATCTAAAGTCATCAAGTGAGTCACTCCTTAGTACATCATTATGAACACCGCATTATTTACCTTGTTGTATATGTACATCCATATTGAAGAGCCTACATAAATATGGTCTTAACCAAAATGTTGGATCACAAAATGTTGCATGTACCTACTCTTTGAACGAGACGCATTATTCGTGAATCCATTCTATCACAAATTCTCTTATTTACAACCTATTGTGGAATTGAGATATATAACTATGTCCTTGAATTGAGTTATAACTCTAGGATTAATACATCCCACTTGCTTCCCTAAATTCTCAACAAGGGACTATATCCGATGAATTTCTTACAGAACCTTTTGAATCGAATGAATAACATCTACTCATATGTGCCAATGCACGCACCATCGTAATAATTACCTACGTGGTATCATATCTAATGTAAGGCAACCTAGTGTTGAGACCTTTCTTAAGCAACTCTTTAATTCTCCGGTATATGTGGCTCATATGTCTTGAACAGTGACCTTACTCCTTTGTGAGTATTATCATGAATCTTTTCTACAGTCTAGTAACATGAGAGCATATCTCAGCACCTATCATGTGCGTACATGTCAATTGGAAGGGGCCACCTGTCCGTATAAAGTTTCTGAGAAATTTGAGCTTTTCACAAATTCACCACAGGAAGATCTAATTGTTCGCCCATCTCAGTATGACTTTTATGTCCACCTAGATCCTGCCTCAGTGAGTAACTAAACTTGTTACTAGTATTGTAGTTGCACATGAAGTGGCCCAGTATTGCAACTTGAGAATTGTTATGGCAATATGTTCATAGCTCATAGCTCATAGCAAAGTGTTCATTCTCTCTAACCAATACATGATTTTATCCCAACATTAAGATGTCCTATCTACATGATTTTACTCGAGTGTGGTTGAAAGTTAAACAACCTTATGATGAGCATATTGAATTGAATGACAAATTCATCGTATCTCTAGTTCTCTCATATATAATCAACTATCGAAAAGGGGTTAAGCTATCAGAATGATAATAATATCACAAGTGTTTAACTTCTTTTTCATCCTTGTAGGCTTGTGGCATAAATTCCTTGTGCTAGTTACTGTTAAGAGTATAATGCAACTTCATGAATTTTGAAACCCATATCACATTTAGGGTACTGGAATATACTCATTTCAAGTTAAACTGATTTTCCCTACACTCCAGGAGACGACTGGTGTCACATAAGTGCTATTTCTCTTTGAGGCCTACTGTTGCCAAACAAGGCACATATGGAATGAAACAATTGTTGTTGTCCTTTTCATGAATAATAGTCTTCCAAGAATAGCTGATGCTCATGTCTTTATCCTTCTGATTATGCCTCCTATATGTCACATGTCAAAGAAGAAGTGCCATCCCGTGATCAAATATATTGGATAGAAAATTTTATGGTCATATTCAAGCTAGCACATCTTAGACAAATTGTTGGAGGTCGCCAAATGTTTAGTTTGGGTGTTTGGCATAGAAATTTAGATTTGAATAAAGTGAACGGGTTATTCTTAATATTTTCTCCATGAGGATGCTATGTGAATTGTTAATAGACATAAAGTATGTGTAGTTACATTAGTCCTTATGAAATCTTGAAGGAAATAGGCCAACTATGAGTATGATGTTTTCCTATTACTTTTCTCCGTGTACTCAGTATTTCATGCGTCCATGTCTAATAAGGTGAAGTTAATGGATAATGGGATTGTGAGGAGTAACTATTTGCTATCCTTGTTAGAAAAGTCTGGGAGTCGAGATTGTCTCCGTTAATGTGTTATGGCGAAGTATGTAAGTCGAGGAGACTACATTGAGGGGCAAAAATGTTAAGGAAATAAAATGTTCCCACTTGAGTGTATAGTTAAATAATTGTGGATCGAAAGGTACTCCCTTTATGTTACGATTTATATATGTGCGGTTATTGTCCATATGCTACTTGAGATAATGTAATGCACGTAATATTGAGATTCGTGATGTTGATATATACTGTGATGCATTGTTGAGTAATGGATATATTGTTAGCATTGATTTCTGAGATTCTCTGACAGGTGGCTAGGCCCAGTTACAGGGGAAACTCTGTCGAAATTTTTAAGGATTTGTAAAGATAGCCAAATCTTAAGGACCATAAGTAAGTTGAAATTTTAGAAAGAATATATAAGACCGAGGTAGTCATAAGTTCCTATGTATAATGGTTGGAGGTAAATTAATGGTAACTCTATTCCTATAAGGGACTTGTAAAACATTCGAGGACGAATGTTCTTAAGTGGGGGAGAATGTAACTCCCCGGAAAATTTTGAAGTACTTAAGTGCTATTAAGAAAGCCGATGTGTGATAATTATATTATTTTGTGTGTAGACAAGGATTATTATATGAATGATATCAATTGATCATGATAATATATGTATGAAGTGCATTAAGAATGGTTTATGGTCTAAGAAGAGCCGCAAGGCTAAGGCAAGTTGAAAAATTTCATGATAGAATGAAGTTTCAAGTGAGTTCGCACACGACCTAACTTCAAACGAGCATACCTCTCTAGATATGAAGAGTTATATGATGTATTACCTATCAAATCAAAGCGGTTTGAGTCTAGTTTTCAACTCTTCAAACAGTTTGTCATTTGGACATTCCTACAAGAGGTTATGACCAAATTACCTAAGGCTGAAAGAATGCGATATTTGCGACCAATTCTGCGACCATTATGCGATCGTAAAATGGTTATGAGACCGCAAACTAGTCGCAGAATGAACCAGAACAGCCCAGTTCTAGGCACCAATTTGTGCAACCATTGTGCGACCCGCACACCAATTATGCGGTCCATTGTGCGACCACATAGCTGAGTTCGGAGGGTTAATTTTTCTCTTTTTATAACCCGACCCCATTTTGATAAATAGGCTTTGGGGCTTATTTTTGGGTATTTTTCTGAGGGTTTTAGAGAGAGGTAAGAGCATTGTAGAGAGAGAAGGAGGGAACCTAACATTATAATCAACCAATCTTGCACCAATCTTTAAGAATCAAGGAAGCTAATCACAAGATCATCATCTAAGAGGTAAGGTTCCATACCCTAGTTTCCAATTTCGAATTTGGGTAAAAGATGGTTGATTCGGAGTATGATTCTTGGGTATAAGAGAATTATTTATACATGCTTGTACTAATAAGGTTTGTGGGAAGATTGTTGAGCTCAAATAAGTGAAGATTAGGTTATGGAGTGAAGGAAATCTTGTAGAAATCTTATAGTTAAACTTGCACACCTAGTGTTTGATAAAATGCTGAAATGAAACGAGATCATGAATATCTTCCTAATAATGGCTCAATTTTGTTATGTCTCAAAATAGATTGGGATTGCTAGAATTTTTGGAACGTTGTAGTAATTTAAGAAAAGCACAAAGCAAGGTATGTTGGCTAAACCTTTTCTCTTGAAATCGAACTCCCTAATATTCCCGTGAGTTTTCAAGTATGGGTTGCGTATTAAAATGTTGTGGCTTGGAATCGTATTTCAAATAAAAGCTAGTATGCCAAATTGTGTGAAAAAATCTCAATATTCTTAAGACTCGAAATTGCTCATATGTGTACCTAAAGTCTGGATTGGAAATGTATTATTGTTGATAACCTATAAAGGTATGAAATAAGTGAATTGGGGATATAAATTGTGGCCAACATGCCAATAGTGAAAGTTATACTTGAGGCCAATGGTGACAATGAAATGAATTAAATGCGAGAAAGATTATAAAATGAGCTTTTTCTCAACTATTCCAAAAATTGACTTCGATAATATAATTGGCTAAAAGCTTATGAACTCAAGTGATACCCATATGTGGTTGTTTTAGCTAATGCTATGCTTGTAAGTATTTTTCAATGTGTTTTGCGTTCTTACATATTCGTGAATGAAAATTGTGTATGATTTTAACTTGTGTTTCGATTGCCAATCATTTTACTCCATTTATTGGAAAGGAATCTATTGTGTTTAAAGCCTTCATTACTAATGAACTTAAAGTTCTGATCTCCGGAATATTCTACTTGTAGATAATTATGATGATGATCTATGAAAGGAAAGAAATGAAAGTATAGAATATGAAATGCGGCCATTGCGCCATGAATAAAGAATCATATGTATGGCCAAGAGAGCCAATGAAATAATAATGTTGTAAGTGGTTGAAAGTACGAATTAAGTGATATGTGGTATGAAAGCTTATGATATGTACATATTTGTACTTTTGTTTCCAATGTGATATGAAATTCTGTGGACGGTCTATGGAACACATAGGTATATTGTGTTATGAAATTCTGTGAACGGTCTATGAAATGCATAGGTATATTGTGTTATGAAATCCTGTGAACGGTCTATGAAACGCATAGGTATATTGTGTTATGAAATCATGTGGATGGTCTATGAAATGCATAGGTATATTATGTTATGAAATCCTGTGAACGGTCTATGAAACGCATAGGTATATTGTATTATGAAATCCTATAGACGGTCTATGAATATTATGTTATGAAATCCTGTGAACGGTCTATGAAACGCATAGGTATATTGTGTTATGAAATCCTATGGACGGTCTATGAAACGCATAGGTATATTGTATTATGAAATCCTGTGGACGGTCTATGAAACACATAGGTATATTGTGTTATGAAATCTTATGGACGGTCGATGAAACGCATAGGTATATTGTGTAATGAATTCCTGTGGACGGTTTATGAAACACATAGGTATATTGTATTATGAAATTCTATGGACGGTCTATGAAACGCATAGGTATATTGTGTTATGAAATCCTGTGGACAATTTATGAAACGCATAGGTATATTGTGTTATGAAATTCTATGGACGGTCTATGAAACACATAGGTATATTGTATTATGAAATCCTGTGGACGATTTATGAAACGCATAGGTATATTGTATTATGAAATCTTGAGGACGGTCTATGAAACGCATAGGTATATTGTGTTATGAAATCCTGTGGACGGTCTATGAAACGCATAGGTATATTGTGTTCTGAAATCCTATGGATGGTCTATGAAACGCATAGGTATATTGTGTTATGAAATCTTATGGACGGTCTATGAATATTATATTATGAAATCTTGTGGACGGTTTACGAAACATATAGGTGCATGGTGTGTGAGAAGTATAGGTGTACGGTATGAATAAACACTATGGACAGTCTATGAAACGCATAAATATATAATATGATATGTGAATACTAAGGACGGTCATGTAAATGTATAATCAAGGAAGCTAATCACAAGATCATCATCTAAGAAGTATAGCAGTCGCTCTTTTCAGCCGATTTGGTGAGCCCCACGTCATTTCGGGGTCATGTATCTTTTGTTTCTCATGTACTTTGTGGTTGAGGTATAACCAGGTCCTTATTTCCGGCATTTCCATATTACTCTTCAGTTGTACTTAGAGGCTCCGTAGACAGGTTGTGGGTGGTGTATAATGTTGGGAATTGAACTAGAAATGTTGCTATTTGGGAAACATGTTTTTCATTATATCTATAATACTTTGGAAATTATGAATGAAGTTGCTAATGGAATAAAATGAGAGTTGTTAATAAAAAAGAAAAAAATATTTTCAATGTTTATTTAATGGAGTGCATCTCCTCTTTATTCATGGATGAGTTTGGGTAGAAGAAAATCTAATAGGCTTACTCGGCCGGGTTCACTCGGTTGAGGGTCGGTTGCGCTCCCCGAGTTTGGGGCGTGACATTGTTGACACACAATTTTGTCCCTCCTTACTTCAATTTATTCTCAGAAGTCATTATCTTACTTTAAAGGTAATAATACTCTCTCTGTTCTAATTTATGTGAACTTGTTTGACTGGGCACGGAGTTTAAGAAAAAATAAAGACTTTTAGAATTTGTGGTCCTAAACAATTCAAAAAGGGGCCAGAGTATTTGTGTGGTTATAAAAGTTTCTCATTAAGGGTAGAATTGTAAGTTTAAGTAAATTTGTTTTCAAATTTAGAAAGGGGTCATTCTTTTTGGAACGGATCAAAAAGAAAATAGGTTCACATAAACTGGAACGGAGGTAGTAGTATTTATAGCATTCTTGTGTATTATTACTTCCATCTTTTCACCATACGATGGAGTTTTCATTATTTATTTTATAATTTTCAGTTTTAAAGTACTAAAATTTATTGTTAGCATATTCTATAAAGTAGTAAGGATTCAACGTTTTACTTCTCACTTCTTGCATTTAGTAATTAATATTTTACTATTACTATTAATATAATTATTGTGGAATTTTATTAAAATAGAAACCCAAAAGGAAAGCCATGTATTTTTAGCCGTCCAAATCACTCTCACATTACTCTACGCACTAGAGTTTTCCAAAAACTCATCAGCCATTTACGTTAAATTTTAAATTTTGAAGCTTCTGCCAAGAGCCATTTCCAAATTAAGTCTCATAATATCTTCCTAAAAAATTATAATTATTTTTTCATAAATTGACCCCATCCCACGTATATCTCTCCTCTTCTATCTCTCATTCATCTTTTCTTTTTCTAAGCAATATACTCCTTTTTGTAACGTGAGATCTTGCTGCCAAAAAATATGGTGATACATGTGGGATCCTAACCAAGTTTATCCCCATCTCACAAGGGCTATAATTCTTCAGAGAATCACTCATTTCCATAGTCTTACTCCCTTCGCAACGGATCTTTCCTCCTCTATTTTTATACTTAGTTCCCTCTACTTGCTATATAAAGGGGTTCACCTCTGCTTACAGGGGGACTTTACAATTACATTTTTTACACTTCTCACAATTATATTATACTCTTTATTTTTCTTCTTCACTGCTCCACTCTATATCGGTTCTATGTTATTATCTATTTTTGCTGGTTGAAAGCCAAGGAAGAAACTTGACTACTTTGACAATCGGATACAGGTTGTTTTCACACTTTTATTGTTGTCTGCGGCTGTCACTTTCTCGTGCTTACTGAAATTTCGGTTTTCTTATTATATCATTGTTCTGCTCTCCAACTGGTTAGTTTCTTTAAGGATGCATCAAAATTCTTATGTGATAGTTATGACGAGAATTGGTAGTTAGTTCTTGTAGTCGCTGGAAGCGTACCGATGTGCCCTCTTCTCTATCCTGCTCTCTTTTGTTTATTTGTGTATGTGTTGTTGGTGCTCTTGGCCATGCTGAATGCCGTGCGGCATTCCGATGAAATGCATGCCAAGATAAAATGCCCAGGTACGTCTCTTAATCACCATATGTGCTGCCATCTCTACCCTAGTTTGAGTTCTGTGGTATAATAAGAAGACACCCTTAGAAACTACTACTAATTAAGAATCCAGATGTGAGTGTTAATCTATGTCTGCCTGTAGTTCTGTTTGTGATATTCATCTCCTAAATGATTTTTAAAACTCATCTCGTTATCATATTTAGGATTAAAAGATCGCATCAATAAGAGTGATGCCACCTGATTTGTTAACACTCCACATTTAGTGAATTCGTTCATGAACTTTGCCTAAAGAATCATGAATAATATCATTATGTTTTCATGATCTCTACTGCTGAGTGTGTCACATAGAACCCATGCTTTTAGGATTCATTATTTTATCTTTCATAAATAAGAGGCTAATACATGCCTATGAACCTTGTTTAGTAATGTAATAAACCATGGCTTATGTCTTGTCTGAATATACTTAAGGTCTAGTTGACCATCATGTCTTAATATTTTAGGCTACGCTACGTCCCACTATAAAGCTAATAGAATTCCAAATCAGTGTATTCTAATTTCTCGCCAATGTACTGGATCGTAGCTAGTTGGAAGGTTCGTGTGTCTCTTTATTTGTTTCAGAATGCAGAAATGCTATATATGATTATTTGAGCCATAATAGTGAGTTCCGCAAGAGGGTAAAAACGTGAGAAATGTCGCTAGTCGTTCAAGTTGGAGTAAAGCCCTTTTGATTGCTTATTTTCTCTTATGTAATTCTTCCTTTTTGATATGTAATTTGTAATGACTTTATATATAGTGGAATGGGGCAACTGGAGAAGGGAATTAATTACTAGTATGTGCTATTTATTGGTTTATGCCTGGTTGTATGCTAACTGTCGTGTGTCAAGGATTTAACTATTAGCATTTTGAAATTTTTGCTGTTTTTGGAAATATAAGTTTTTAGCTAAGCAACTTTTATATGATATCTCACACAAATATGAAGTTTATATATCCAAATGAGAGTCTCCATTTTTACCTACTATTTTGAAACGATCTGCATATGTTCTCTTTGTACTTTGAATTTCTTTCTTATTTTTGGTCTATTCTATGAAAGAAGAATAATCTTTTTAAATAAGCTATTAGTTGCTTTAACGTAACAATTGTTCCCCGTTAACCTAATATATCTTGGTTTAGTGAAATACTTTAGTCCATTTCACTCTCACTTTCTACAACTACTTTAATTATCATCTTTTAACATAATTAATTCGGAGGCCAATATGAGTCCTTACTTATCTTATTTGTTGTTTGTTCAAGTCCCAACGTGCTCCCTTTTATGTGACACTAATAAGAATAGAAATAGAAACCTAAGATTTTTTTTTAAGTCTAGAATCGTCCCTTAGAATAGTGTCCAAAGCCTCTTGGATTATAGGAAAGGACGGGTAGCTCTGAATTAAGACGCGATTTATAATTAATTAGTGCGCTCTTAGGTTAATAACTTAAAGATAGTAATGAGGGTAGTGGACATGATACACAAATTGCCTGAATAGCCTTTACACTTTTGGCTATAAAAGTCTTAGCAGACTTTGCACAGGAGTTGATCCATTAGGCTTAAAAACTTAGGTCCCCCTTTAATATAATTAAGTAGGTTTTTTATTACAACTCTTACGCGCTTTAGTTCCTTCCATGACTAGTTTTAAGTAATTACTTATTTTCGGTTGATTTGCATACTTGACCACTTAGGATTAATTAACAACTTAGAAACCTACAACCTAGTTTAATGCAATAATCCCCACATAGCTTAAAATTCGGCCGGGACCCACATTTGTGGACCTCGAAGAGTGCCTAACACCTTCTCTTTGAGGTAATTTGAACCCTTACCCGATCTTTGGTGATGCAGACTAGTCAAATCAGGGTTATCTGCAAATAGGTGCCCTAACGCACCTTAAAATCATTAGGTGGCGACTCTTCTATTTTAATACCGTATTAAAAGAGTTGTAACATATCGAAACCTACGTTCACGAGAAAACGGGATGTGACAGCAACAACAAACAACGTACCACTCTTTCGAAACTCGCTAGGTCTAGTCTTTACGATCGAGTTACAACTCGTAGAAACATAGATAAGGGAAGGAGGAGCATAAACATACCTTGGACTGAGTAGAACCCACGAAAACCTAGTCCTTTATCTAAAATCAGTCCCCCAACGCAGCTACACGAAGGAGAAAGAGAAACTAGCAAGTTGTCCGGGGTTTTCGGCACTAGAATCACATCATATCACCTAGGGTTTGTGTGGAATTTTTGGGGAGGAGTTGCAGGGGTTCAATCTGATGTTCTTGGTCTGAAAAATGAGTGAAATAAATGAGTTAATAAGACCTTAAAAGTCCCCTCTTGGCTGCCCCTCTCTAGTCACTTTAGGAGCTTTTAATTGAGGCCTCTCCTTTTGGCAAGTAGGTGATGCAGCTACTTGTCACCTACCAGTCTACGCAGTCTCGCAAAAACGGTAATATCTCTCTGCTCCAATATTGTATCAATGAACATTTTAATCCTTTAGAAACTATACTCGTAGATCTTCAATTTGCTAAGTGGATCATCTCGTAATTCCAAGTACATTGGAAGAAACGCTCAACTACATTTGACCTAATTTTCAGCATATTTATGAATGTAACTTGTGATGACCTTTGCCTACTTTGGTTCCACAACTCGCTTGACTTCAAAAAATAACACACGACTATCATAAGACTAAAATAAGTCATAAAATAACCTCTTTATCGTGTTAGGCACCCTAGTCTCACCACAAAAGTACATGTTATAACATTCCCAACTTGTCAACTTTCGACAAAACTTATTTTTCTCAATTCGTTTAGCTTCTAAACCTTCTAACCCTCTTGGTACTTGTAATTCATGATCATAAATATTTGTAACCTCCTTACTTTATATACTTTCAAAGATAATCTCATTATTGAGCTTACATCAATTGACTTATGACGTACTCTCATGTACGAAAATATGGGGTCTAACAGTATCGGCCTCCGAACGACTCGAATCTAGTCACAAATAACTCAATATCAACAAATAATGCCTTAGGAAACAACTTCAAACAATAAAGTTTCGCTCTTTATCAAAATCAAAAAGTCAACCCCGGGCTCGCTCAGAACCCGACAAAATTCATAAATTACGAACACCCATTCTATTACGAGTCCAACTATAACAAAATCATCCAATTCCGACCTCAAATCGACCTTCAAATCTCCATTTTCTTAATTTTTAAAAAGTTTCCACAAATCCCCCATTTCTTCACATGAAGTCACTAATTAAATGCTAAAAATAAAGATGGAATCATGAAATCATAACAAATTCAAGTCAAACACACTTACCCCGATCCAAATCTTGAAAATTCCCTACAAAATCGACCAAAACCGAACTCTACAACTCAAAATATGAAATAATATGCTAACCCTCGAAATGGGATTTTAAATCTGCTGCCCAGGTGTTCCTCTTCTTTAAAGTGAAAAATGCCTCACGTTCGTGAAGCATAAAAGATACCAGCTGACAAAACCTCCTACGCGAACACGACAGCCTAGTCGCGAATGCGATGGCCAAACCTCTTAAAGCTTCACGATAGCGGTCCAGGTCTCGCGACCGCGAAGAATAAACGTCTTCCACCCAGAGCCTTACCTCCTTTCTACGCAAACGCGACACTTACCTCACGTTCGTGATTAACAACATTCCCCAACCTTCGTGAATGCGTCCCCAGTCTCGTGAATGCAATGCAAAAATTCCACCAGTCACCAAAAGACCATTCGTGATCGCAATTCTCCCTTCGCGATTGTGTAAGGAAAAATGAAACTTACCACTTGATGTGTGAATTATATAAACTTGGCGACACTCCATGCTACTGCATTGGGGAGAAATTATATCCTCGCTCCTCATTGGCCCGTGGAGATAAGTTAAGATTTGGCCAGACTCTTTCATACGAAACCTGTTCGGATAAAATTGCTCCTAAAACACCACCAGATGATTGCGGGTTATCTATATTTTGCGGAACATCAATATTGTTGTCGTTTTCAGACTTGACGTTCATTTCCAGCATTTGTATCACAAGAAGACCCTGGTATTCATCCGGAGTCCTCAAAAAATCTTGCAGAGTTTCATCGTCTTCGATGTTAAACTCAGCATAACAAGCAACCCTAAGTAAGCGAATAAGGATATCGTCTGATTACTTTAATATTAACCGAACGTTTACTAACACTCATTCTTTTACAAATCAAAGATAACATCTGTCGTACTTCAATGTGAGTGGTAACTTAATAATACTCTGTGGAAAAACATTATAGTGTACTGAATTATTTTCCACCACAACCTCACTCTCCCCCCTCCCCTCCCCAATATAATGCAACCCTAATTTTTCGCTCTTCAGACATTCTAAAAAAATTCAAAAAAAAAATGAATAAGCAAAATACAAAGAATGCTGAAGAATTAATTTTTGAAGAACGAATGTTGGACCTTAGGTAAGTAAATTTTCAGTGCGAGGGGACAATAACTGGTGGGTGTAACGCATGTATTATATGCATTGTACGTATAGCGCATATAATACATGTGCTATGCCTACCAATTATTGTGGGTCAGAAAATAACATGCATAGCGCATGAATTACATGCGCTATACCTTAACGACAAGGTATAGGTATAGCGCATGTAATTCATGCGCTATATATAATAATGTTCTCAAGTCCTTTGTTCACCTATTTTGGTGTTTTGAGTCCAATTTTCCAACACTTTGGTTCCGGGCTCTAAAATTAACGGACAACGGCTAAATATACCCTTGTACTATGAGAAAATATTTAAATATATCACTCGTTATACTTTTGGTCCATATATACCCTTACTATTATATTATTGGTTCAAATATACCCTTCTTTATTTAAGTTTATCCAAGGTGGATATCCCATCCTACGTGGCACTAAAATTTGATGAGGTGGATGTTACGTGGCATGTCACCTTAGCACCCCTAACACATTTTTACCCCTCCCTTCTAATTTTTTTTTTTCCGCCACTAAAATTTCCTTCCCCTCTTCCATCATTGCCACCATTACCACCACCATGATAATATTGTATTTCTAGTTAGCCAACTCAGACCAAATAGAAGTATTTGAACAGCATGAGACAGAATTCTACCCATCTGCAAATGTTTTGAGCACTTGGGTCTGCAAAAAAATACTTCAAAAAATACTCTAACTCGGACAAACTTAATGGAAGGATGACAAATTGAAGTATTGTTTTTGCAAACCTAAGTGCTCAAAGCATTTGCAGATGGACATCATTCAGTCTCATACTGTTCAAATACCTGATTTTGTCTAAGTTGACTAGCTAGAAAGACAATATTGTTTATGGTGGTAGTAATGATGGTGGAGTGAAAGGAAATTTTAGTGGTGAAAAAAAAATAAAAGTGAGTGGTAAAATAGAATAGGGGTATTGAGGTGCCACACCAAGTGGTATCTACCTTATCAAATGTTAGTGTCACGTAGGATTGGATGTCCATCTTGAACAAACTTAACATAAGAGATGTATATTTAAACCAATAGCATAACAGCATGAATATATTTGAACCCAAATTACAATGAGGGGTATATATAGACCTTTTCTCATAATACAGAAGCATATTTAGCCCTTGTCCCTAAATTAAACCTACTCTTTTCACCCTGCCCCTTTGAACCCCCCCCCTCCCGGACATTTTGTCGGACCCGGTTCCCCTTCCATTTTCCTTCGTTGCTCTCACATCCCAAACTGTTGTCATTTACCAAACAGGAAAAGAAAAAGAAATTTGAGAAATAGAAGTGATTGGGTCTTATTTGATTGATATTGCAAGGTTTAAAATTGGAAGAGTGTTTTCTGTGAGCTTTCCTGGTAGCATTCATGACTATCGACGAAGAAGTAAAAGAAAAGATTTTTGCCCTTATAATGCTTTTGCAGGATTTTTGCTACAAGCAAAAGTGAATTTTTGACCAAAACAAACATATATCACTAAATACAAGCATATGCAGATCAGGGAATCAATATCAGCAAATTCACTCAACAAATTAGATACTGAAAAATAGGAGATTCTAAAATAAATTAAATCGAGCCCATTATCACATGTGCAAGAACTAGTTCGATCTTTCGTAATTTCTTGGTTTTTCTTCTACACTTGGTGCCAAGAAGATGAACTCCACAACAAACATGTTGCTGTGGAGTAAGGCTATTTGCCGAAGATGTTTTGTCATTTGTGGGAGGAGATTAGGGGGAAAACCAAGCGGGGCTGTTAAGTGAACCATTCAATCTCGGGTAAAATGAGTAGGTTTAATTTTAAGCCACGCACGCGTTTCATTTTATAGTGTTAATCCATTGAATTAGTTTTCTGTTTGTACATAAGTGTAAATTTGGCCCATTTTAATAACAGGACATATTTAACCATAACTATTAACGGAGGATAAATATAAACCATTTCGTATAGTTAAGGGGCAAATTTGGACATTTTCCCTTAAATGAAAAAGAACGAGAACTTCATTAGGAGGCAAATAGTAGCAGGGAAAGGAGCTCAACGGTATTGTATACGGTCAAAACCGATTTTGCCCTTCATGTAATTAGTCAAGATTGGAACGTGATGGACCGAGGGTTATTTTCATAATACCGAGATGAGATCTGAAGCCAGGTTACCAAGCTCAAGATTCAGGGACCGATCAATACCGAGCTCTAAGTCATTATCGAGCTCGAGTCCAAATTGAACTATGATGTGAAGTGGCATTATCGAACTCAAGATCCGAGCCCGAGTCAATATCGAGCTCAAGTCAGTATCGAGCTCGAAATATGGAGATCGACCAATATCAAGTCCGACCAAGATCGAGCTAAGAGACAAGAGCCGTTGTAGCCGCACTTGGGGAGAGAATCTCGGCGAAAATTAAGGAAAAGCTAAATTAATTAATCTATCATGGGATCTCCACTATATATTTTTTATTATATCCAAAGTAGTATCCCTCCACTATAAAAGAGTGGCTATCATTTCTGTAAGCAAGCATCTACACACTCCCTTATTGAAAAGATTATTGATATTCACATATAGATAGAGGAGAAATTATCCTTTTGTGAGCCTTGTACATTAATTCATCTTGCTTGTTCATAAATTATTTTCTACTCAGTTTGGTTTGTATTTCATTCCTTTTTTACAGTCAATATTCGATATTTTCCTACATACTTTTTCGATTTGTGCCAAGTTATACCATGTATCCTTAGAATTACGTATAAATTCAACTCTATCCGTTTTTTGGATAAACGGTTTGGCGTCCACCGGGGGCTAAGGATAATAGTGGTTATTTGGTACGAATCTCTGTGACACACTATTTTATGCTTGCTCTTGGAAGTGTCTTTGATTTCAGGCTGAAAATGACGAATTCTCAATTAATGGCCCATTCTATCGACAACGAAGCTGGCCTTCAAGATGAAAACAACAACTTAACGCCCGGGGGTGAAAGGCCACTTGTCGATCCCGTTGGAGCTCGGGTCGAGGAACCAATAGACGTTAACTCACATATGGCCATCGAGGCAAACCAACGTTCCGTTCCTGAAAATAGCATTCATGGTGGAACTCGATCTGCAGCTCGAAATACCCAAAACGCTGAGGAAAACGAAATCAGCTTGCGTATGATTTTCAAAATGTTGCAAGCTCAACAAGTAGCAATAGCCCAGTTGCAGAGCCAAACCTAGGCACCGACCAGGCTCGAGCCCAATTTACCCCAAGAAGTCACCCACAAAATGGGGCCAACTATAGTGAGGTCAAATGAGCAACAATCGGGGACTAATCCCGAAATTGTTAAGATGCTCAAGGAACTAATAAAACGAATAGAGTCATGGGAAAGGAAGATTGAATCAAATGACAAAAAAGTGGAAACGTATAACTCTAGGGTTGATCAGATCCCGGGGGCACCACCGATATTGAAAGGCTTGGATTTCAAAAAATTCGTACAAAAGCCTTTCTCCCGAGAGCAGCTCCGAAACCGATCCCCAAGAAGTTCTGCATGCCCGAAATTCCTAAGTATAATGGAACGACCGACCCCAACAAACACGTCACCTCTTACACATGTTCCATTAAAGGGAACGATCTAGAGGACGAGGAGATCGAATTTGTGTTATTGAAAAAATTCGGTGAAACCCTGTCAAAGGGAGCAATGATATGGTATCATAATTTGCCGTCTAACTCTATCAATTCTTTTGCTATGCTTGCAGATTCTTTCGTAAAAGCACACGCCGGAGCCATAAAGTTCGAAACCAGGAAGTCGGACCTTTTCAAGGTAAGACAAAAGGATAACGAGATGCTGAGAGAATTCGTATCTTGTTTCCAAATGAAATGAATGGACCTACCACCAGTCACAGACGATTAGGTTGTTGAAACTTACACACAGGGTCTAAACGAACGAAGCTCGATAGCTTCATGATAGTTGAAGCAGAACCTGATGGAGTACACAGCTGTTACCTGGGCCGATGTTCCCAATCGGTATCAATCGAAGATTAGAGTCGAAGACGACCAGTTGGGTTCTGGGTCCGTTATTAAAAGGGACATCAACAGAGAACAAAGGCCAATCAAGGACCGATACCGGCCATATAGTGGAGATTATAGGGGTAACGAACCAAGACATAACCTAGTACAAAGCAATAAAAGAAGTGATCGAGGAGGGTCTCGGGTGTTGATAACCAAGAATGGATTTGACATGCATACTGGACCTAAGGAAGCACGGTTATCGGAATATAACTTGAACATCGATGCATCCGCCATCGTGTCGGCTATCGAACGCATCAAAGATACTAAATGGCCTCGACCTCTACAGACCGATCCAACCTAGAGGAATCCCAATCAAATGTGTGAATATCATGGCACTCATGGACGCAAAACGGAAGATTGCAAGCAATTGAGAGAGGAGGTAGCCCAATTATTCAATAAAGGGCACCTTCGAGAATTTTTAATTGACCGCGCCAAAAACTATTTCAAAAATAGGGATTTCAAAAGACAAAACAAAGAAGAGCCACAACACAGCATCCACATGATCATCATTGGGATCGATATCCCCCAGGGGCCGGTGCTTAAACGTACTAAGATGTCGATTGAAAGAGAGAAGCAATCTCGATCTCAGGATAACACACCTAAAGGAATCTTGTCCTTTAGTGATGAAGATGCAGAAGGAATCATGCAACCCCATAACGATGCACTGGTAATATCTGTACTTATGAATAAAACTCAAGTTAAGCGTGTGTTAATTGATCCAGGTGGTTCGGCCAACATTATTAGATCGAAGGTCGTAGAGTAGCTAGGTCTACATGACCAGGTCGTGCCCGCAACCCTAGTTATAAACGGATTCAATATGGCATGTGAAACTACTAAGGGTGAGATAATACTGCCAATAAACGTGGCTGCGACCATCCAAGAAACGAAGTTCCACGTGATCAAAGGAAACATGAGGTATAACACTCTTTCTGGAAGACCGTGGATCCACAATATGAGAGATGTACCCTCAACCCTCCACCAGGTTCTGAAATTCCCAACATCAGAGGGAGTCAAAACGGTCTACGGAGAGCAGCCGGCCGCAAAAGAAATATTTGCCATCGATGAGGTGATTCCGATATCACACTATCATCGACAAAGGGATCAGATTCGAAGGAGGAACAGTATACCAAATAGCAATCACAAACGTCTGCTTCGACCCAACTAGAGAATCAAAAGACTGACGAAGACGATGACTATGAGATCCCTCGATCCTTTGTGATCCCCAATGATACCGACGCTACCCAATCAACGGTCAAATAATTGGAGCAAATCATGCTAGACGAACATCTGCCCGAACGAAAGGTATACCTGGGCACGAGGTTAGATCTCGAGCTTAGGAAAAAGCTTATTCAATTTCTTATAGCTAACATGAACTGTTTTGCTTGGTCCCATCTCGACATAACAGGGATCCCACCGGAGATAGCCACTCATACACTAAGCTTGGATCCAAAATTTCGTCCGATAAAGCAAAAGAAAGGCCCCAGTCTGAGGTCAAATACGCCTTCATCAAGGACGAGGTAACCAAACTTCTTAAAATAGGATCCATTCGAGAAGTTAAATACCCTGAATGGCTAGCAAATATGGTGGTGGTCCCTAAGAAAGTAAACAAACTGAGAATATGTATAGATTATAAAGACTTGAACAAAGCATGCCCTAAGGATTCCTTTCCTTTGCCTAGCATCGATCGTATGATCGATGCCTACTCTGGGTACAACCAAATACAAATGAGCCCGGAGGATCAAGAAAAGACCTCGTTTGTCACTAAGTACGGTACCTATTGTTATAAGGTAATTCCATTCAGTCTAAAAAATGCTGGTGCAACTTATCAACGCCTAGTAAATCGAATGTTCGAAAAACAAATAGAAAAATCAAAGGAAGTTTATATTGATTACATGTTAGTTAAGTCCCTGCGAGTAGAGGACCATTTAAAACATTTGCAGGAAACTTTCAACGTGCTAAAGAAGTACAATATACAGCTCAACCCCGAAAAATATGCATTCGGGGTTGTCTCAGGCAAGTTTCTTGGTTTCATGGTATCCAACCGAGGAATCGAAATCAACCCCGATAAAATCAAAGTTATCAAGGACATCACAGTAGTAGATAATGTGAAGATCATGCAAAGGTTAACGGGGAGAATAGCCGCCTTGGGATGATTCATTTCGAGATCTTCAGATAGGAGCCAACGATTTTTCTCATTGCTTAAGAAGAAAAGCAACTTTGCAAGGACTACGGAATGCCAACACGCTTTGGAAGAACTAAAGCGGTATTTATCGAGCCCGCCTCTACTTCATACCCTGAAAGTGGACGAACAGCTTTACTTGTACTTATCTATCTCGTAGATAGCGGTAAGTGGAGTCTTGGTTCGAGAAGAACGAGGTACGCAATTCCCTATTTATTATGTCAGTTGAACCTTAGGCGAGGCCGAAACTAGATATCCACACTTAGAAAAATTAGCGCTTGCTTTAATAAGCTCCTCTAGGAAATTAAAACCATATTTCCAATCTTACTCGATACATGTTGTAACAACTTATCCTCTTCGAAACATTTTGTGCAAACCCGAGCTTTCGGGTCGATTGGCCAAATGGGCCATAGAAATCGGTGGGTACGATATCGAGTATCGACCCTGAACTGCTATCAAGTCTCAAATCTTAGCGGACATTGTCATTGACTTTTTGCCAACCCTCATGCCCGAGATTGAAAGAGAGCTACTTATAAAATCGGGAACCTCTTCGGGAGTCTGGACCCTTTTCACAGACGGTGCCTCGAACGCGAAGGGGTCCGGATTAGGCATTGTACTAAAATCACACATAGGTAATGTAATTAGACAATCTATCAGAATTACGAAATTGACTAACAATGAGGTCGAGTATGAGGCCATGATTGCAGGTCTCGAACTAGTTAGAAGCTTGGGAGCAGAGATCATAGAAGCTAAGTGTGATTCCCTCCTCGTGGTAAACCAAGTTAACGGGACTTTTGAATTCCGAGAAAATCGAATGCAAAGGTACTTGTATAAATTACAGGTGACTCTACATCAATTTAAAGAATGGACTTTGCAACATGTACCCCAAGAACAGAACAACGAGGCCGACGCTCTTGCGAACTTAGGTTCATCGGTCGAAGATGACGAACTCAATTCGGGGACTGTCATACAACTCATAAAATCGGTGATCGAAGAAGGTCACGCCGAGATAAATTCCACAAGTCTAACCTGGGATTGGAGAAACAAATATATAGAGTACTTCAAGAAAGGGAAACGCCCATCAGATCCAAAGGAATCGAGAGCTTTACGCACAAAGGCAGCACTATTCATCCTATTCGAAGACGGAACGCTATTCAGAAGGACTTTTGATGGGCCATTAGCAATATGTTTGGGACCTGGAGATACCGATTACATACTACGGGAAATTCATGAGGGGACTTGTGAAAACCATTCCGGTGTCGATTTGCTAGTCCACAAAGCGACCAGGGCAGGGTATTATTGGACCGATATGAGCAAAGATGCGAAGGAGTTCATTCGAAAATCAGACGAATACCAAAGACATGCACCCGTGATTCATCAACCCGGGGAGCTACTCCATTTGGTCCTATCTCCATGTCCTTTCATGAAATGGGGGATGGACATCGTCGGCCCCCTCCCATCAGCCCCAGGTAAAGCTCAGTTTATTTTGTTTATGACTAATTATTTTTCTAAATGGGTTAAAGCACAGGCTTTCGAGAAGGTCAGAGAAAAAGAAGTGATAGACTTCATTTGAGACCACATTATATGTCGATTTGGGGTGCCAGCCAAGATTGTATGTGATAATGGAAAACAATTCATCGGCAGCAAAATAACTAAATTTCTCGAGGATCACAAAGTCAAAAGGATCCTATTAACACCGTACCATCCCAGCGGAAACGGACAAGCCAAATCGACCAACAAAACCATTATCCAAAATCTTAAGAAGATATTGACCAACGCCAAAGGAAAATGGAAAGAAATACTGCCCGAGGTCCTATGGGCATATCGCACAACATCGAAATCCAGTACAGGAGTGTATACGGTCGAAACTGATTTCGGCCTTCGTACGTTTGATCGAGATCAAAAGATAATGGATCGAAGAAAGTCTTCATAATATCGAGATGGGATCCGAAGAAGGCACAAACGAGCTTCAAGTTTCAGGGATAGGTCAAATATCGAGCTCGAAGTAATTATTGAGCTCGGATCCGAATCGAACTATGGTGAGATATGATGGAATTGAGCTTAAGGGCCAGAGGCCAACCAATATCGAGCCCAAATCAATACCGGACCTCCGAATCGGCATCGAGCTCAAACCTGCATCGAGCTCTAAAACCAGTACCGACCAACACCGAGTCCGATCAAGATCGAGCTCACAGACAAGAGCCGTTGAAGCCGCACTAAAGGAGAGAATCTTGACGGGAATTAGGAAAAAGCTAATTTATCATGGGTTCCCCACTATGTATTTTTAATTATATCTAAAGTAGGATCTCCCACTATAAAAGGGATGGTTGTATTTCTGTAAAGGGGTAGTTTTGCATATATTGTAACTGAGATATCATACACTCCTATATTGAAGAGTTATCCTTTTTTAGCTTCATAGATTGATTCATCTTGCTTAATTCATAAATAATCTTCTTTCCAACTTTGCTTATTTTTCATTCTCTACAGTCAACACTCGATATTTCTATTCATTCTTATGATTTGTATCAAGTTATACCACATACCCTTAGAACTACGTACAAATTTAACTCTATCCATTTTTCGGGTAAACAGTTTGGCGCACACCGTGGGGCTAAGGATAACAGTGGTTATTTGATACGAATCCTCAAAACACGCCATTTTACGCTTGTTTCCGGAACTGTCTTTGATTTCGGATTAACAACGATGAGCTATCAATTAAATGTCCTTACTTATCGATAACGAAGCTGGTCTTCAAGGTGAGAACAACAACTTGACGCCCAGGATCTAAAGGATGCTTGTCGACGCCGTTGGAGCTCGAGTCAAAGTGCCACTAGACGTTAATTTACATGTGGCCATTGAGGCAAATCTACATTCTGAACCTGAAAATAGCATTCATGGTGGCACTCGATCTGCAGCTCGAGATACACATAACGTCGAGGAAAACGGTGTCAGCTTGCATATGATTTTCGAAATGTTGCAAGCTCAACAGGCAGCAATAGCTTAGTTGCAGAGTCAAACCCAAATACCGAGCAGGCCGGAGCCCAATCCACCCCGATAAATCGCCACAGAACGGAACCAGCTATAGTAAGGTCAAATGAGCAAGAGTCGGGGACTAATCCCGAAATTGCTAAGATGTTCGAAGAACTGACCAAACGAATAAAATCAGGAGAAAGGAGGATCGAGGCAAACGACAAAAAGGTGGAAACATATAACTCCAGGGTTGATCAGATCCTGGGGGCACCACCAATATTGAAGGGCTTAGATTCCAAAAATTCGTACAAAAGCCTTTCCCCCCAAGCGCGGCTCCTAAACCGATCCCAAAGAAATTTTGCATGCCCGAGATTCCTAAATATAACAGAACTACCGACCCCAATGAATATGTCAGCTCTTACACATGTGCCATTAAAGGGAACGACCTAGGGGACGACGAAATCAAATCTGAATTATTGAAAACATTTGGTGAAACCCTCACAAAGGGAGCAATGATATGGTATCATAATTTACCATCTAACTCTATTGATTTTTTTGCTTTGCTTGCAGATTCTTTCGTAAAAGCACATGCTGGGGCCATAAAGGTCGAGATCAGGAAGTCGGACCTATTCAAGGTAAGACAAAAGGATAATGAGATGCTAAGAGAATTCGTATCTCGTTTCCAAATGGAACGAATGGATCTACCACCAGTGACAGATGATTGGGCTGTTCAAGCTTTCATTCAAGTTCTAAACGAACAAAGCTCGATGGCTTCATGGCGGTTGAAGCATAACCTGATCGAGTACCCAGCTATTACTTGGGCCGATGTGCATAATCGATATCAATCCAAAATAAGAGTCGAAGATGACCAGTCGGGCTCTAGGTCCATTATTAAAAGGGCTGCCAACCGAGAACAGAGGTCGATCAAAGATCGATACCGGCCGTATAATGGAAATCGTACAAGCTCGGTGTGATAAACGGCTAAAACGATACTACTACTAAGGTACGACCCCCTTCCCCCTCCCCCCTTCAATTATATTTTGAAACTACCCCTTGCAGGTGTTCAACCAAAGACGAGGATTAATGAATTCGATCAGGAACAAAGATGGATTATTCAACATGAAGCCTTGGGTCTGAAAGCACGCATTGCACTCTTTTTACCTTAGACCGGTTTTGTCCCAAATGAGTTTTTCGGCAAGGTTTTTTAATGAGGCAACCATTGATCGTGCTAACTTGGAACAATTCAACAGTATTCGAGGCCTCCTTACAATCAACCTCGAATACTGGGGGGCATACCATTGTCATTGAACATATCAATGATGATTATCAAGTACGGTGCAAAGGAAGTTACTTCGTTATTTCATGGCAACAGGGTCTCGACAGGAAAAATTATAAGGGCCAAATGGTCAAACGAGCCATGCCCATGTAGTTGGCCCGAGCCCTGACACTAAACATGAACACATGTATAATGACTTACAAAGAAAAATTTCTTCTTTACCGATATCTTATATCCAAGAAACATTCCTCTATTTCGAGATCTATTATGCAAACAAGCTTAAGGGCCGACTATTACCCCATAAATCGGGGACTGCCAACCGCAAAATCAACGAGTTCGAGCAACACTCTCGACTATAAAGCCCAAGGGCTACACCGACTCGATTTCGAGCAACCATTCTCACTCGGGGACTATCTACGAAGCCCAAGGGCTACCCTATTTCAAGTTCGAGCAAGCAGTCACTCGACCACCAAGCCTACGGGCTACTCTTATTTCGAGTTCGAGCAATCACTCACTCGACTACTAAGCCTACGGGCTACATTACTTCGAGTTCGAATCACTCACTCGACTAATAAGCCTACGGGCTACATCACATTGAGTTCGAGCAAGCACTTACTCGACCATTAAGCCTACGAGCTATAATACTTCGAGTTCGAATCACTCACTCGACTAATAAGCCTACGGGCTATATCACTTCGAGTTCGAGCAAGCACTCACTCGACCATTAAGCCTACGGGCTACATTACTTTGAGTTTGAATCACTCACTCGACTACTAAGCCTATGGGCTACTCTTATTTCGAGTTCAAGCAATCACTCACTCGACTACTAAGACTACGGGCTACATTACTTCGAGTTCGAATCACTCACTCGACTAATAAGCCTATGGGGCTACATCACTTCGAGTTCGAGTAAGCACTCACTCGACCATTAAGCCTATGGGCTACATTACTTCGAGTTCGAATCACTCACTCAACTAATAAGCCTACGGGCTACATCACTTTGAGTTCGAGCAAGAACTCACTCGAATACTAAGACTACGGGCTACATTACTTCGAGTTCGAATCACTCACTGGACTAATAAGCCTACGGGCTACATCACTTCGAGTTCGAGCAAGCACTCACTCGACCATTAAGCCTACGGTCTACATCACTTCGAGTTCGAGCAAGCACTCACTCGACCATTAAGCCTGCGGGCTACATTACTTCGAGTTCGAATCACTTACTCGACTACTAAGCCTACGGGCTACATTACTTCGAGTTCGAATCACTCACTCGACTAATAAGCCTACGAGCTACATCACTTCGAGTTCGAGCAAGCACTTACTCGACCATTAAGCCTACGGGCTACATAACATCGAGTTCGAGCAAGCACTCACTCGATTACTAAGCCTACGGGCTATATTACTTCGAGTTTGAATCACTCACTCGACTAATAAGCCTACGGGCTACATCACTTCGAGTTCGAGCACGCATTCACTCGACCATTAAGCCTATAGGCTACATTACTTCAAGTTCGAGCAATCAACTCACTCGACTATTAAGCCTAAAGGCTACATTACTTCGAGTTCGAGCAATCAACTCACTCGGTTATAAAGACCACAAAGTCTGAATTCAATCAAATTGCCTAAAGCCTCGAACTTATGAAAACTTTCATAAGGAATTGGTGAAACGAGACCTTCACAAGGCAGAAAATAAGACAGAGACAAATCAAGAAAAGATCTTTATATATTCAAAAATGTTTACAATGTCCGAACTGGACCCTACACAAAAAGCAGAAAACATTCTAAGTCTCCCGGTTATCTCCAGGGGTGGTCTTTTCTCCATCGGGATCCTCCCCGCTCTCAGACTCACCCTTGCTCCCATCATCATCACTATCATCATCATCGGAAGCCAAGGCTTCAGCATCGGCTTCGAGCTTTTTAGCCCTTTTTATCTCCTCGGTAAGATCGAACCCTCGAGCATGGATCTCCTCGAAGGTCTCCCTCCGAGATCGGCTCTTAGCAAGTTCAGCAACCCAATGTGCTCGAGTGTTGGCGGTCTCGGTTGCCTCTCTTGCTTGTACCTGGGCAGCTTCAGCATCGGCTCGACAGACAGCCACGAATGCATCTGCATCGGCCTTTGCCTTTTCGGCGTCGGATTTGACCTTGCCAAGTTCAGAGGCCAACCGAGCCTCGAGCTCCTTTATTCTTCTTGTTTGAACCGAGCTTTTCTCCTTCATGCTTTGAAGTTGGTTTTCGGCCGATGATAATTGGTCTCGAGCAGTTTCTTTTTTAGCGGCAAGTCGGTCCATGCCATCTTTCCATTCCAAGGTCTGCGCCCTTATCACATCGACCTCCTCACGAAGCTTCCCAATAACCTCAAGCTTCTGCTGCAGCTGTGAGATCAAAATATTAGCCACTGTTCCAGAATCGAGCCCATGGGTTTTAAAGATTACCATTACCTGCTCGGTCAGGTCGGTCTAGTCTTGTTGAGCCTTTGCCAATTCGGCTCGGAGGTCCTTGATTTCTTCTTCCCTTTGTCTGAAGAGGAGTCTAAGGGTATTTCTCTCCTCCGTGACCCGTCGGAGGTCAGCCTCATACCAATGCAGCTTAGCTCGAGACCGAGAACACACTTCTCGATGAACCGTTGCTGCCTACGAAGAAAGAAGAAAAGAAGTTAGAAAAGAATATCAAACATGAAAGTGGTATCAACAAAGGAAGTTAAAGCTTACCCGATTTAAAGCTTGTTGCACTTCACAGAAAAGGCCCGACATATCTCTAGGGCTAGCAAGATCCTCGACGCCAGTAAATAAATCACAGAAGGGGTCCTCCCCTTCATGAGATCAGTTTATTTCGAGGGCCCCCAAAGCTTGGGCAACCCGAATCACCCCTTCGGAAAAGGCAGGAAGAGTGGGCGAGTCTCCGATTACTATTGCCCCAAGCGACTCGCTTGGGGCGCTCTCCTCAGTTCGGAGAGCTTCAAGACCAGTCCCTTTTGATATACCCACTGTTTGTTGACTTCGGTGTGAAGAATCCTCGATCTCTAATGATTCGGGGACTCTGTCCGAACCTTCCTCCGATATCTCCTCAGTCCGAGGCGGAGCTTTATAAATCACCAACTACGCAGTTGCCTTTGGGGCATCGATGGTTTACTTCATTCGGGCCACCAGCACAGACCCGTCATTTTCTTCTTCTTCCTTATCTTCATCCCTTAGAAGCAGAACTAACTCTATGGTTAAAGGGATGGTATTCTTCCTCGGCTTACGAGCCATCCTCGTCTTCGGTTTTGGATCTTCGGAAGTAGAGGCCCTTTTTCTCTTATTATCCTTTACTGGTTTTGGAATAGAGATCAAAGTCTCTTCCTCGTCGGGCGGGGCCCTCAAAACCTCATCTTTGCCCACACCTACGTACAGAAAAATTGATTTAAGTATATGGAAAGCATCTCGTTCGAACTACCAAAGATACGAGAAAGAGGCTTACCATGATTTTTGGCCTCCCATCGGCCCTTTGACAAATCACGCCATGAGCGCTCGACATATGTGGAGGTCGAAGCTAGATCTCGTACCCAGTTCTTGAGGTCGGGAACTGCACCGGGCATCCAAGGAACCGCTGCATCACAAAAAGGGGATATCGGTGAGAAAAGAAATAAAGGGGCAAAATAGTAGGTGATAACAGCAGAATTACACTTACACTTCATGTTCCACTCAATAAAGGGGCAAAATAGTAGGTGATAACAGCAGAATTACACTTACACTTCATGTTCCACTCCTCGAAAAATGGCATCTTTTCAGTCGGAATCAGGTCCGAAGTCTTCACTCGAACGAACCTACCCATCCAGCCTCGATCCCTGTCCTCATCTATGCTCAAGAACAGAGCCTTGGTAGCCCGGCGTTGAAGTTTTATTAACCCGCCTCAAAAGAGGCGAGGGCAGTACAATCAAATGAGATGGTCAAGGGTGAAAGGCATCCCCTCGATTTTGTTCACGAAGTAATGGATCAAAATAATGATCCGCCAAAAAGAATGGTGGATCTGGCCTAGGGTTATTTGGTATTGATGGCAGAAATCAATAATAACAGGGTCGAGGGGACTTAACGTGAAAGGGTAGGTATACACACTTAAAAACCCTTGACGTAAGTGGTGATTCTTCTTCAGGAGACGGGATTACTATTTCTTTGTTCTCCCAATTGCAATCTTTCTTTAGCTGTTCGAGGTGCCCCTCGGTTATTGAACACATATACTTCGATACTGGCTCACATCGGCCGGGAACCGATGAGCCTTTATCGACCTTAAAATTAGAGGTAAGAACACACGCCCCAGGAACACACTCCTCAGGCCATGGCTCCACTGGTGTTTTGTCGGCGGCAGACTGTGAAGAAGAAGCTTTTTCTTTTTGAGGAATGATTTTTGATATTTTCGCCATTTTGGATTTTAAGATCAGAAATAGAAGGAGATAACACATATTTGGTGTTTTTTGAAGAAAGATTTTGCAGTAAAAAATCGCAAATTTGCAGATGAACTTAGAAGAAGAACTTGGAAAATTTTGAGATTGAAGATGTAAAAGTGATAAATAGTAAAAGGAGGGGCTATTTATAGATTGAGTAACGGCGGTTCAATATCAGCAGTGGACGACCACCATCTGACACGCATTAAATGCCTTGAAAAACTAAACTGACGGGACAACTATCACATATGTCATGATCGAGCCCGATGTAAACGTCAGCTTATATCTGATCGGGCAGTTGGGAAATCATATCGTTTCTCGCCACATCCTTTCCGAGAAATGAGGGGACTATCTATATACGATCGAAACTGATTTCGGCCTTCATACGTCTGATCGAAATCGAAACATAATTGATCGAAGAAAGTCTTCATAATATCAAAATGGGATCCAAAGAAGGCATAAACGAGCTTCAAGTTTCAGAGACAGGTCAAATATCGAGCTCGAAGTAATTATCGAGCTCGGATCCGAATTGAACTATGGTGAGATGTGATGGAATCGAGCTTAAGGGCCAGAGATCAACCAATACCGAGCCCAAATTAATACCGGACCCCCAAATCGGCATCGAGCTCTAAAACCAATAGCGACCAAGACCGAGTCCGATCAAGATCGAGCTCATAGACAAGAGCCGTTGCAGCCGTACTAAGGGAGAGAATCTCGGTAGAAATTAGGAAAAAGCTAATTTATCATGGGTTTCCCACTATGTATTTTTAATTATATCTAAAGTAGGATCCCCCACTATAAAAAGGGATAGTTGTATTTCTGTAAAGGGGAAAGATTTAATACATTGTAACTGAGATATCATACACTCATATATTGAAGAGTTATCCTTTTTTAGTTTCATAGATTGATTCATCTTGCTTAATCCATAAATCATCTTCTTTCCAACTTTGCTTATTTTTCATTCTCTACAGTCAACACTCGATATTTCTATTCATTCTTACGATTTGTATCAAGTTATACCACATACTCTTAGAACTACATACAAATTTAACTCTATCCATTTTTCGAATAAACACGGAGCAACGCCATTCTCGTTGGTCTATGGTGTCGAAGCTTTGATCCCGGCTGAGGTCGGAGAACCTAGCAAATCAGTGTATTCTAATTTCTCGCCAATTTACTGTATCGTGGCTAGTTGGAAGGTTCGTGTGTCTCTTTATTACTTTCAGAATGCAGAAATGCTATATATGATTATTTGAGCCATAATAGTGAGTTCCGCAAGAGGGTTAAAAACGTGAGAAATGTCGCTAGTCCTTCAAGTTGGAGTAAAGCCCTTTTGATTTCTTATTTTCTCTTATGTAATTCATCCTCTTTGATATGTAATTTGTAATGACTTTATATATAGTGGAATGGGGCAACTGGAGATAATTACTAGTATGTGCTAATTATTGGTTTATGCCTGGTTGTATGCTAACTGCCGTGTGTCAAGGATTTAACTATTAGCATTTTAAAATTTTGCTGTTTTTGGAAAAATAAGTTTTTAGCTAAGCAACTTTTATATGCTATCTCACACAAATATGAAGTTTATATATCCAAATGAGAGTCTCCATTTTTACCTACTATTTTGAAACGATCTGCATATGTACCTACTATTTTGAAACGATCTGCATATGTTCTCTTTGTACTTTGAATTTCTTTCTTATTTTTGTTCTATTCTATGAAAGAAGAATAATCTTTTTAAATAAGCTATTAGTTGCTTTAACGTAACAATTGTTCCCCGTTAACCTAATATATCTTGGTTTAGTGAAATACTTTAGTCCATTTCACTCTCACTTTCTACAACTACTTTAATTATCATCTTTTAACATAGTTAATTCGGAGGCCAATATGAGTCCTTACTTGTCTTATTTGTTGTTTGTTCAAGTCCCAACGTACTCCGTTTTATGTGACACTAATAAGAATAAAAATAGAAACCTAAGATTTTTTTTAAGTCTAGAATCGTCCCTTAGAATAGTGTCCAAAGCCCCTTGGATTATAGGAAGGGACGGGTAGCTCTGAATTAAGACGCGATTTATAATTAATTAGTGCGCTCTTAGGTTAACAACTTAAAGATAGTAATGAGGGTAGCGGACATGATACACAAATTGCCCGAATAGCCTTTGCACTTTTGGCTATAAAAGTCTTAGCAGACTTTGCACGGGAGTTGATCCATTAGGCTTAAAAACTTAGGTCCCCCTTTAATATAATTAAGTAGGTTTTTTATTACAACTCTTACGCGCTTTAGTTCCTTCCATGACTAGTTTTAAGTAATTACTTATTGTCAGTTGATTTGCATACTTGACCACTTAGGATTAATTAACAACTTAGAAACCTACAACCTAGTTTAATGCAATAATCCCCACATAGCTTAAAATTCGGTCGGAACCCACATTTGTGGACCTCGAAGAGTACCTAACATCTTTTCTTTGAGGTAATTTGAACCCTTACCCGATCTTTGGTGATGCAAACTAGTCAAATCAGGGCTATCAGCAAATAGGTGCCCTAACGCACCTTAAAATCATTAGGTGACGACTCTTCTCTTTTAATACCATATTAAAAGAGTTGTAACATGTCGAAACCTACGTTCGCGAGAAAACGGGGCATGACAGCAACAACAAACAATATACCACTCTTTTGAAACTCGCTAGGTCTAGTATTTATGATCGAGTTACAACTCGTAGAAACATAAATAAGAGAAGGAGAAGCATAAACATACCTTGGACTGAGTAGAACCCACAAAAACCTAGTCCTTCATCTAAAATCAGTCCCCCAACGCAGCTACACGAAGGAGAAAGAGAAACTAGCAAGCTGTCCGGGGTTTTCGGCACTAAAATCACATCGTATCACCCGAAATCACCTAGGGTTTGTGTGGGATTTTTGGGGAGTATTTGTAGGGGTTCAATCTGATGTTCTTGGTCAGAAATATGACTGAAATAAATAGTTAATAAGTCCTTAAAAGTCCCCTCTTGGCTGCCCCTCTCTAGTCACTTTAGGAGCTTTTAATTGAGGCCTCTCCTTTTGGCAAGTAGGTGATGCAGCTACTTGTCACCTATTAGTCTACACAGTCTCGCGAAAACGCTAATACCTCTCTGCTCCAATATTGTATCAATGAACAATTTAATCCTTTAGAAACTATACTCGTAGATCTTTAATTTGGTAAGTGGATCATCTCGTAATTCCAAGTACATTGGAAGAAACGCTCAGCTACATTTGACCTAATTTTCAGCATATTTATGAATGTAACTTGTGATGACCTTTGCCCACTTTGGTTCCACAACTCGCTTAACTTTAAAAAATAACACACGACTATCATAAGACTAAAACAAATCATAAAATAACCTCCTTATCATGTTGGAAACCCTAGTCTCACCACAAAAGTACATGTCATAACATTCCTAACTTGTCGACTTTCGACAAAACTTATTTTCTTCAATTCGTTTAGCTTCTAAGCCTTCCAACCATCTTGGTACTTGTAATTCATGATTATAAATAATTGTAATCTCGATGGTAACATGATTTACTTACTTTATGTACTTTCAAAGATGATCTCATTATTGAGCTTATATCAATTGACTTATGACGTACTCTCATGCACGAAAATATGGAGTCTAACAGTATCGGCCTCCGAACGACTCGAATCTAGTCACAAATAACTCAATATCAACAAATAATGCCTTAGAAAAGAACTTCAAACAATAAAGTTTCGCTCTTTATCAAAATCAAAAAGTTAACCCGAGCTCGCACCTCAGAACCCGACAAAATTCATAAATTACGAACACCCATTCGATTGCGAGTCCAACTATAACAAAACCATCCAATTCTGACCTCAAATCGACCTTCAAATCTCCATTTTCTTAATTTTTAAAAAGTTTCCACAAATCCCCCATTTCTTCACATGAAGTCACTAATTAAATGCTAAAAATAAAGATGGAATCATGAAATCATAACAAATTCTAGTCAAACACACTTACCCCGATCCAAATCTTGAAAATCCCCAACAAAATCGACCAAAACCGAACTCTACAACTCAAAATATGAAATAATATGCTAACCCTCGAAATGGGATTTTAAATCTACTGCCCAGGTGTTCCTCTTCTTTAAAGTGAAAAATGCCTCACGTTCGCGAAGCATAAAAGATACCAGCTGACAAAACCTCCTACGCGAACACGACAGCCTAGTCGCGAACGCGATGGCCAAACCTCTTAAAGCTTCACAATAGCGGTCCAGGTCTCGCGACCGCGAAGAACAAACGTCTTCCACCCAGAGCCTTACCTCCTTTCAACACAAACGCGATACCTACCTCGCGTTCGTGATTAACAACGTTCCCCAACCTTCGTGAATGCGTCCCCAGTCTCACGAATGCGATGCACAAATTCCACCAGTCACCAAAAGACCATTCGCGATCGCAATTATCCCTTCGCGATTGTGTATGGAAAAATGAAACTTACCACTTGATGTGTGAATTATATAAATTTGGCGACACTCCATGCTACTGCATTGGGGAGAAATTATGTCCTCGCTCCTCATTGGCCCGTGGAGATAAGTTAAGATTTGGCCAGACTCTTTCATACGAAACCTGTTCGGATAAAATTGCACCTAAAATACCACCAGATGATTGCGGGTTATCTATATTTCGCGGAACATCAATATTGTTGTCGTCTTCAGACTTGACGTTCATTTCCAGCATTTTTATCACAAGAAGACCCTGGTGTTCATCCGGAGTCCTCAAAAAATCTTGTAGAGTTTCATCGTCTTCGATGTTAAACTCAGCATAACAAGCAACCCTAAGTAAGCGAATAAGGATATCGTTCGATTACTTTAATATTAACCGAATGTTTACTAACACTCATTCTTTTACTAATCAAAGATAATATCTGCCGTACTTCAATGTGAGTGGCAACTTAACAATACTCTGTGGAAAAATACTATAGTGTACTGAATTATTCTCCATCACAATCTCACTCTCCCCTCCCCCAATATAATCCAACCCTAATTTTTCGCTCTTCAAACATTCTAGAAAAATTCAGAAAAAATTGAGTAAGCAAATATTTCGCAATGAGTAAGCAAAATACAAAGAATGCTCAAGAATTAATTTTTGAAGAACGAATGTTGTACCTTAGGTAAGTAAATTTTCAGTGCGAGGGGACAATAATTGGTGGGTATAACGCACGTATTATATGCATTGTATATATAGCGCATATAATACATGTGCTATGCCTACCAATTATTGTGGGTCAGAAAATAACAGGCATAGCGCATGAATTACATGCGCTATACCTTAACGACAAGGTATAGGTATAGCGCATGTAATTCATGCGCTATATATAATAATGTTCTCAAGTCTTTTTTTCACCTATTTTGGTGTTTTGAGTCCAATTTTCCAACACTTTGGTTCCGGGCTCTAAAATTAACGGACAACGGCCAAATATACCCTTGTACTATGAGATAATATTTAAATATATCACTCGTTATACTTTTCATCTATATATACCCCTACTATTATATTATTGGTTCAAATATACCCTTCTTCCTTTAAGTTTATCCAAGGAGGATATCCAATCCTACGTGGCACTGAAATTTGATGAGGTGGATGTCACGTGGCATGCCACCTCAGCAACCTTAACCCATTTTACCCCTCCCTTCTAATTTTTTTTTCCGCCACTAAAATTTCTTTCCCCTCCACCATCATTGCCACCATTACCACCACCATGAACAATATTGTATTTCTAGTTAGTCAACTCAAACCAAATGAGAGTATTTGAACAGTATGAGACAGAATTCTACCCATCTACAAATGCTTTGAGCACTTGGGTCTGCAAAACAATACTTCAAAAAATACTCTACCTTGGACAAACTTAATGGAAGGATGACAAATTGAAGTATTCTTTTGCAAACCCAAGTGCTCAAAGCATTTGCAGACGGACATCATTCAGTCTTATACTGTTCAAATACTTGATTTTGTCTGAGTAGACTAGCTGAAAATACAATATTGTTTATGATGGTGGTAATGATGGTGGAGTGGAAGGAAATTTTAGTGGTGGAAAAAAAATAAAAGGGAGTGGTAAAATGGATTAGGGGTGTTGAGGTGCCACACCAAGTTGTATCCACCTTATCAAATGTTAATGTCACGTAGGATCGGATGTCCATCTTGGACAAACTTAACATAAGAGATGTATATTTAAACCAATATTTGAACCCAAATTACAATGAGGGGTATATATAGACCCTTTCTCATCAACAGAAGTATATTTAGCCCTTGTCCGTAAATTAAACCTACTCTTTTCACCCTGCCCCTTTGACCCCCCCCCCCCCTCCCGGACATTTTGTCGGACCCGGTTCCCCTTCCATTTTCCTTCGTTGCCCTCATATCCCAAACTGTTGTCATTTACCAAACAGGAAAAGAAAAAGAAATTTGAGAAATAGAAGTGATTGGGTCTTATTTGATTGATATTGCAAGGTTTAAAATTGGAAGAGTGTTTTCTGTGAGCTTTCCTGGTAGCATTCAGGACTATCGACAAAGAAGTAAAAGAAAATATTTTTGCCCTTATAATGCTTTTGCAGGATTTTTGCTACAAGCAAAAGTGAATTTTTGACCAAAACAAACACATATCACCAAATACAAGCATATGCAGATCAGGAATCAATATCAGCAAATTCACTCAACAAATTAGATACTGAAAAAAAGGAGATTCTAAAATAAATTAAATCGAACCCATTATCACATGTGCAAAACTAGTTCGATCTTTCGTAATTTCTTGGTTTTTCTTCTACACTTGGTGCCAAGAAGATGAACTCTACGACAAACATGTTGCTGTGGAGAAAGGCTATTCGCCGAAGATGTTTTGTCATTTGTGGGAGCGGATTAGGGGGAAAACCAAGCGGGGCTGTTAAGTGAACCATTCAATCTCGGGTAAAATGAGTAGGTTTAATTTTAAGCCACGCACGCGTGTCAATTTATAGTGTTAATCCATTGAATTAGATTTCTGTTTGCACATAAGTGTAAATTTGGCCCATTTTACTAACAGCAAGGACATATTTAACCATAACTATTAACGGAGGATAAATATAAATCATTTCGTATAGTTGAGGGGCAAATTTGGTCATTTTCCCTTAAATGAAAAGGAACGAGAACTTCATTAGGAGGCAAATACTAGCAGAGAAAGGAGCTCAACGGTATTGTATACGGTCAAAATCGGTTTTGCTCTTCATGTAATTAGTCAAGATTGGAACACGATGGACCGAGGGTCATTTTCATAATACCGAGATGAGATCTGAAGCAGGTTACCAAGCTCAAGATTCAGGGACCGATCAATACCGAGCTCGAAGTCATTATCGAGCTCGAGTCCAAATTGAACTATGATGTGAAGTGGCGTTATCGAACTCAAGATCCGATCCCGAGTCAATACCGAGCCCGAGTCAATATCGAGCTCAAGTCAGTATCGAGCTCGAAATATGGAGATCGACCAATATCAAGTCCGACCAAGATCAAGCTAAGAGACAAGAGCCGTTGTAGCCGCACTTGGGGAGAGAATCTCGGCGAAAATTAAGAAAAAGCTAAATTAATTAATCTATCATGGGATCCCCACTATATATTTTTTATTATATTCAAAGTAGTATCCCTCCACTATAAAAGAGTGGCTATCATTTCTGTAAGCAAGCATCTACACACTCCCTTATTGAAAAGATTATTGATATTCACATATAGATACAGGAGAAATTATTCTTTTGTGAGCCTTGTACATTAATTCATCTTGCTTGTTCATAAATTATTTTCTACTCAGTTTGGTTTGTATTTCATTCCTTTTTTACAGTCAATATTCGATATTTTCCTACATACTTTTTCGATTTGTGCCAAGTTATACCATGTATCCTTAGAATTACGTATAAATTCAACTCTATCCGTTTTTCGGGTAAACGGTTTGGCGTCCACCGGGGGCTAAGGATAATAGTGGTTATTTGGTACGAATCTCTGTGACACACTATTTTACGCTTGCTCTTGGAAGTGTCTTTGATTTCAGGCTGAAAATGACGAATTCTCAATTAATGGCCCTACCTATCGACAACGAAGCTGGTCTTCAAGATGAATACAACAACTTAACGCCCGGGGGTGAAAGGCCACTTGTCGATCCCGTTGGAGCTCGGGTCGAGGAACCAATAGACGTTAACTCACATATGGCAATCGAGGCAAACCAACTTTCCAATCCTGAAATTAGCATTTATGGTGGAACTCGATTTGCAACTCGAAATACCAAAAATGCTGAGGAAAACGGAATCAGCTTGCGTATGATTTTTGAAATGTTGCAAACTCAACAAGTAGCAATAGCCCAGTTGCAGAGCCAAACCCAGGCACCGACCAGGCTCGATCCCAGTCTACCCCAAGAAGTCACCCACAAAACGGGGCCAGCTACAGTGAGGTCAAATGAACAAGAATCGGGGACTAATCTCGAAATTGTTAAGATGCTCGAGGAACTAATAAAACGAATAGAGTCGGGGGAAAGGAGGATTGAAGCAAATGACAAAAAAAGTGAAAACGTATAACTCCAGGGTTTATCAGATCCCGGGGGCACCACCGATATTAAAAGGCTTGGATTCCAAAAAATTCATACAAAAACCTTTCCCCCCGAGCGCTCAAGAAGTTCTGCATGCTCAAAATTCCTAAGTATAATGGAATGACCGACCCCAACGAACACGTCACCTCTTACACATGTGCCACTAAAAGGAACGATCTAAAGGATGACGAAATAAAATTTGTGTTATTGAAAAAATTCGGTGAAACCCTGTCAAAGGAAGCAATGATATGGTATCATAATTTGTCGTCTAACTCTATTGATTCTCTTGCTATGCTAGCAGATTCTTTCATAAAAGCACACGCTGGAGCCATAAAGGTCGAAACCAGGAAGTCGGACTTTTTCAAGGTAAGACAAAAGGATAACGAGATGATGAGAGAATTTGTATCTCGTTTTCAAATGGAACGAATGGACCTACCACCAGTTACAGATGATTGGGATGTTCAAACTTTCATTCAGGGTCTAAACGAACGAAGCTCGATAGCTTCATGACGATTGAAGCAGAACCTGATCGAGTACCCAGCTGTTACCTGGGCCGATGTTCACAATTGGTATCAATCGAAGATTAGAGTCCAAGACGACCAGTTGGGTTCTGGGTCCGTTATTAAAAGGGACATCAACAGAGAACAAAGGCCAATCAAGGACCGATACCGGCCGTATATTGGAGATTATAGGGGTAACGAACCAAGACATAACCTCGTACAAAGCAATAAAAGAAGTGATTGAGGCCAAGGGTCTCAGGGGCTGATAAACAATAATGGGTTCGACAGGCATACTGGACCTAAGTAAGCACGGTTATCGGAATATAACTTGAACATCGATGCATCCGCCATCGTGTCGGCTATCGGATGCATCAAAGATACTAAATGGCCTCGACCTCTACAGACCGATCCAACCCAGAGGAATCCCAATCAAATGTGCGAATATCATGGCACTCGTGGCCACAAAATGGAAGATTGCAGGCAATTGAGAGAGGAGATAGCCCGATTATTCAATAAAGGGCACCTTCAAGAATTTTTAAGTGACCGGGCCAAAAACCATTTCAAAAAGAGGGATTTTAGAAGAAAAAATGAAGAAGAAGAGCCACAACACATCATCCACATTATCATCGGTGGGATTGATATCCCCCAGGGGACGGTGCTTAAACGCACTAAGATGTCGATTGAAAGAGAGAAGCGGTCTCGATCTCAGGATAACACACCTAAAGGAATTTTGTCCTTTAGTGATGAAGATGCAGAAGGAATCATGCAACCCCATAACGATGCACAGGTAATATCTGTACTTATGAATAAAACTCAAGTTAAGCATGTGTTTATTGATCCAGGTAGATCGGCCAACATTATTAGATCGAAGGTCATAGAGCAACTCGGTCTACATGACCAGGTCATACCCGCAACCCTTGTTCTAAACAGATTCAATATGGCATGTGAAACTACTAAGGGCGAGATAATACTGCCAATAAACGTGGCCGAGACCATCCAAGAAATGAAGCTCCACGTGATCGAAGGCGACATGAGGTATAACGCTCTTTTTGGAAGACCGTGGATCCACAATATGAGAGTTGTATCCTCGACCCTCCACCAGGTTCTAAAATTCCCAACATCGGAGGGAGTCAAAACGGTCTACAGAGAGCAGTCGGCTACAAAAGAAATGTTTGCCATCGATGAGGTAATTTCGATATCTACACTATCATCGACAAAGGGATCAGATTCGAAGGAGGAACAGGATACCAAATAGCAATCACAAACGTCAGCTTCGACCCAACTAGAGAATCAGAAGACTGACGAAGACAATGACTATGGGATCCCTTGATCCTTTGTGATCCCCAATGATTCCGACGCTACCCAGTCAACGGTCAAAGAACTGGAGCAAATCATGTTAGACGAACATTTGCCCAAACGAAAGGTATACCTGCCCGAGATTGAAAGAGAGCTACTTATAAAATCGGGAACCTCTTCGGGAGCCTGGACCTTTTCACGGATGGTGCCTTGAATGCGAAGGGGTCCGGTTTAGGCATTGTACTACAATCACACATATGTAATGTAATTAGACAATCTATCAGAACTACGAAATTGACTAACAATGAGGTCGAGTATGAGGCCATGATTGCAGGTCTCGAATTAGCTAGAAGCTTGGGAGCAGAGATCATAGAAGCTAAGTGTGATTCCCTCCTCGTGGTAAACCAAGTTAACAGGACTATTGAAGTCCGAGAAAATCGAATGCAAAGGTACTTGGATAAATTACAGGTGACTCTACATCAATTTAAAGAATGGACTTTGCAACATGTACCCCGAGAATAGAACAGCGAGGCCGTCGCTCTTGCAAACTTAGGTTCATCGGTCGAAGATGACGAACTCAACTCGGGGACTGTCATAAAATTCATAAAATCGGTGATCGAAGAAGGTCACGCCGAGATAAATTCCACAAGTCTAACCTGGGATTGGAGAAACAAATACATAGAGTACTTCAAGAACGGGAAGCGTCCATCAGATCCAAAGGAATCGAGAGCTTTGCGCACAAAGGCATCACGATTCACCTTATCCGAAGATGGAACGCTATTCAGAAGGACTGTTGATGGGCCATTGGCAATATATTTGGGACCTGGAGATATCGATTACATACTACGGGAAATTCACGAGGGCACTTGTGGAAACCATTCCGGTGCCAATTCGCTGGTCCGCAAAGAGATCAGGGCAGGGTATTATTGGACCAATATGAGCAAAGATGCGAAGGAGTTCGTTCAAAAATGCGACAAATTCCAAAGGCATGCGTCCGTGATTCATCAACCCGGGAAGCTACTCCATTCGGTCCTATCTCTATGGCCTTTCATGAAATGGGGGATGTACATCCTCGGCCCCCTCCCATCGGCCCCAGATAATGCTCAATTTATTTTGTTTATGACTGATTTATTTTTTCTAAATGGGTTGAAGCACATACTTTTGAGAAAGTAAGAGAAAAAGAAGTGATAGACTTCATTTGGGACCACATCATATGTTGATTCGGGGTGCCAGCCGAGATTGTATGTGATAATGGAAAACAATTCATCGGCATCAAAATAACTAAATTTCTAGAGGATCACAAGATCAAAAGGATCCTATCAACACCGTACCATCCTAGTGGAAACGGACAAGCCGAATCGACCAACAAAACCATTATCCAAAATCTTAAGAAGAGATTGACCAACGCCAAAGGAAAATGGAAATAAATACTGCCCGAGGTCCTATGGGCATATCGCACAACATCAAAATCCAGTACCGGAGCAACGCCATTCTCGTTGGTCTATGGCGCCGAAGCTTTGATCCCGGTTGAGGTCGGAGAACCTAGCATCAGGTTTCAATATGCAACAAAGGAGTCGAATAACGAGACCATGAACACGAGCCAAGAATTAGTGGACAAAAGACGAGAGGTCACTCTCGTCCGATTGGTCGCCCAAAAACAGTGGATCGAAAGATACTACAACCGAAGAACCAATCTTCGATATTTTAAAATCGGGGATTTGGTACTAAGAAAAGTCATCCTCAACACCCAAAATCCGAATGAAGGAAAACTGGGTCCGAACCGGGAAGGACCATATCACGTCCTCGAAATCGTCGAAAAAGGGTCCTAAAAGCTCGGCGTGATAAACGGCAAACAACTACCGAGCAATTGGAATGTTTCGCACCTAAAATGATATTACTGCTAAGGTACGACACTCCCATATTCATTTATATTTCGAAATTAACACTTGCAGGTGTTCGACCAGAAACAGGGATGGATTATTCAACTCTAAGCCTTTAGGTCTGAAAGCACGTGTTGCACTCTTTTTCCCTTAGACCGGTTTTATCCCAAATGGGTTTTTCGGCAAGGTTTTTAATGAGGAAACCATTAATCATGCTAACTTAGAACAATTCAACAGTATCCGAGGCCTCTTTACAATCAAACTCGAATACTGGGGGGCATTACCCTCGAATATATCAAGTTCGATGCAAGAAAGTTACTTCATGGCAACAGGGTTTTGATAGGGAAAATTGTAAGGGCCAAATGGTCAAAACGAACCATGCCCGTGTAGTTTGCTCGAGCCCTGGCACAAAACATGAACACGTGTATAACGACTTATAAAGAGATTTTTTCTTTACCGATATCTCATATCTCAGAAAGATTCTTCTATTTCGTGATCTATTATGCAAACAGGCTTAAGGGCTGACCATGATCGGAGTTTGAAAAATTACCCCGTAAATCGGGGACTGTCGACTGAACAATCAACGAGATCAAGCTCCATATAAGCCTACATTACTTCGAGTTCGAGCAACACTCACTCGACCATTAAGACTAAGGGCTACATTACTTCGAGTTCGAGCAAATCCTCACTCGACTGAAAAGCCTAAGGGCTACCTTAATTCGAGTTCGAGCAGACACTCACTCGACCATTATAGCCTAAGGGCTACCCTAACTCGAGTTCGAGCAACCATTCTCACTCGGGGACTATCTATCGAGCCCAAGGGCTACCATTAATTCAAGTTCGAGAAATCATTCTCACTCAACTACAAAGCCCAAGGGCTACCTTATTTCGAGTTCGAGCAAGTCCTCACTTGACCACTAAGCCTAAGGGATACTCTTATTTCGAGTTCGAGCAAATCCTCACTCGACTATAAAGCCTAAGGGCTACCCTAACTCGAGTTCGAGCAACCATTCTCACTCGAGGACTATCTATCGAGCCCAAGGGCTGCCATTAATTCGAGTTTGAGAAATCATTCTCACTCGACTACAAAGCCCATGGGCTACCTTATTTCGAGTTTGAGAAAGTCCTCGCTCGACCACTAAGCCTAAGGGCTATTCTTATTTCGAGTTCGAGCAAATCCTCATTTGACTATAAAGCCTAAGGGCTACCCTAACTCGAGTTCGAGCAACCATTCTCACTCAGGGACTATCAATCGAGCCCAAGGGCTGCCATTCAATCGAGTTCGAGAAATCATTCTCACTCGACTACAAAACCTAAGGGCTACCTTATTTCGAGTTCGAGAAAGTCCTCACTCGACCACTAAGCCTAAGGGCTATTCTTATTTCGAGTTCGAGCAAATACTCACTCGACCATAAAGCCTAAGGGCTACCCTAACTCGAGTTCAAGAAACCACTCTCACTTGGGGACTATCTATCAAGCCCAAGGGTTGCCATTCATTCGAGTTCGAGAAATCATTCTCACTCGACTATAAAGCCCAAGGGCTACCTTATTTCGAGTTTGAGCAAGTCCTCACTAGACCACTAAGCCTAAGGGCTATTCTTACTTCGAGTTCGAGTAAACACTACTCATAAAGCCTAAGGGCCACATTAATTCGAGTTCGAGCAAACACTCACTCGACCATAAAGCCTACGGGCTACATTACTTCGAGTTTGAGCAAACACTCACTCGATTATTAAGCCTAAGGGCTACTCTTAATTCGAGTTCGAGCAAACACTCACTCGACCATAAAGCCTACGGGCTACATTACTTCGAGTTTGAGCAAACACTCACTCGATTATTAAGCCTAAGGGCTACTCTTAATTCGAGTTCGAGCAAACACTCACTCGACTATTAACCCTACGGGATACATTACTTCGAGTTCGAGCAAACACTCACTCGACCATAAAGACTAAGGGCTATATTACTTCGAGTTCGAGCAAACACTCACTCGACTATTAATCCTAAGGGCTACTCTTACTTCGGATTCGAGCAAACACACTCGACTATTAAGCCCGAGGGCTACTCTTAATTCGAGTTCGAGAAAACACTCACTCAACCATAAAGCCTAAGGGCTACATCACTTCGCGTTTGAGCAAAATCTCACTCGACTATTAAGCCCAAGGGCTACTCTTAATGCGAGTTCGGGAAAACGCTCAGTCGGTTATAAAGACTACAAGGTCCGACTTCGATCAAATTTCCTAAAGCCTCGAACTTATGAACAAAATTTTCACAAGGCAGAAAATGAAACAGACAAGTCGGAAAAGGAAAAGATCTTTATATATATAAAAATATTTACAAGGTCCGATCAAGACCCTAAACAAAAAGATCAAAAATGAAAAACCCTAAGGTTCCATTTCTTGTCCATCGAGCTCCTCCCCACTCTCAGACCCACTCTTGCTCTCGTCGTCATCATCATCATCATCGGAAGCTAGGGCTCCATCATCGACTTCAAGCTCTTTAGCCTTTATTATCTCTTCGGTAAGATAGAAACCTCGAGCATGGATCTCCTTAAGGGTTTCCCTCCGAGATTGGCATTTGGCGAGTTCGGCAATCCAATATGCTCGAGTTTGAGCGGTTTTGGCTGCCTCTCTCGCTTGTACTTGAGCGGCTTCAGCATCAGCTCGGTAGACAGCCACGATTGCGTCCGCCTCTGCTTTAGCCTTTTCAACTTCAGATTTGGCCTTTTCAAGTTCGGAAGCCAACCGAGCTTCGAGCTCCACTATTTTCTTTTCCTGAGATGAGCTCTTCTCTTTCACGCTTCAAAGTAGACTTTCGACCGATGACAATTGGGATAAGGCAGTCTCTTTTTCTGTAGCTAAGCCGTCCATACCTTCTTTCCACCCCAAGGTCTCCGCCTTTATCATGTTGACCTCCTCATGGAGTTGCCCGATCATCTCTATCTTCTACTGCAGCTGTGAGATTGAAATATTAGCCATCGTTCCCGAATTGAGCCCATGAGTTTTTAAGATTGTCATTACCTGCTCGGTCAGTTCGGTCTGATCTTGGTAAGCCTTGGCCAACTCGGCTCGGAGGTCCTTGGTCTCCTCTTCTCTTTGCCCACAGAGAAGTCTAAGGGCATTTCTCTCCTCCTATGAGCCTTCGGAGATCGGCCTCATACCGACTCAGCTCAGCTCGAGACCGAGAAAATACTTCCGGATGAAGCACTGAGGCCTACGCAGAAAGAAGAAAAGAAGTTAGAAATGAAAAACAAACAAGGGGAGTTAAGGCTTACCCGATTTAGAGCTTGCTGCACTTCGTTGAAAAGGCTCGATGCCTCACCCGAGTCCTTCCTCGGGACCTCCAAGTCGCTCAGGCCGGTAGCATCTTCGACCCTAGTAAAATAATCACGGAAGGGATCCTCCCTTCCGTGGCCTCCTTCGATGGAAAGGGTATTCAAGGCCCGAGCCTCTCGAATCATCTCCTCGGAAAACGAGGGGAGCAGTGGGGAGCCCCCAATTTCTATTGCCCCAAGTGAATCACTTGGGGCGTTCTCTCCATCTTGAGGGGCCTCGAGACCAGCCCCTACAGCCGTACCCACCATTGGCTCATTATGGTGGGGGGTAGCCTCGAACCTTGATGACTCGGGGACTTCGACCAATTCTCTTCCCGAGACTCCCTCATCACGAGATGGAATCTCCGCAGCCTTCACCGATTCAGTAGCCTTTGGGGCCTCAGTGCTCATTTTCACTCGGGCTACCAGCCCGGAGTCATCTTCTTCCTCTTCATCTTCATCCCTAAGACGCTGAACAGAGTCTTCGGTCAGGAGGATGATATTCTTCCTCAGCTTACGAACCGCCTTCTTCTTAGGTTCCTGATCCTCGGAGGTCGAGATCTTTTTCCTCTTTTTGTCCTTCGTCAGTTTCGGTGCCGGGATCGAAGTCTCCTCTTCACCAGATAAGGGCCTCATAACAGCATCTTTGCCAAGGCTTGTATAAAAAGAAAATAAGTAAGAAACGCTTTACAAAGTCAACAAAGACGTGGGAAAGAAGTTTACCATGTGTTTTGGCCTCCCATCGGCCCTTTGATAAATCGCGCCACGAGCGCTCGGCATATGTAGAGGTCGAGGCCAGGTCCCGTACCCAGCTCTTAAGGTTAGGAATCGCACCAGGCATCCAAGAAACCGCTACATCACGAAAAAGGATATCGGTGATAAAGAAACGAAGGAGCAAAACAATGAGAGCTAACAGTAGAATTGTACTTACGCCTCATATTCCATTTCTCGAGAAATGGCATCTTCTCGGTCGGGATAAGGTCGGAAGTTTTCACTCGAACGAACCAGCTCATCCAACCTCGGTCCTTATCCTCGTCTATGCTCGAGAACAGTACATTGGTAGCTCAGCGTTGAAGTTATATTAACCCACCTCGATAGAGGAAGGGGCTGTATAACCTGATGAGGTGGTCGAGTGTAAAAGGCATCCCCTCGACTTTGCTCACGAAAAATTGGAGCAGAATAACGATTCTCCAAAAGGAAGGGTGGATTTGTCCTAAGGTTATTTGATACTGGTGGCAGAAGTCAACGACAACGGGGTCGAAGGGGCCTAACGTGAAAGGGTAAGTGTACACACTTAAAAACCCTTCCGCATAGGTGGTGATATCTTCTCCGGGAGCCGGGATCACCACTTCTTTGTTTTCCTATTTGCAATCTTTCCTTACTTGCTTGACGTATCCCTCAGTTATCGAGCATATATACCTCGATACTGACTCGTATCGACCGGGAACCGACGAGGCCTTATCGATCTTAAAATCAGAAGTGAGAACACACACCCCGAGAACACACTCCTCAGGTCGTGGCTCCACCGGTGTTTTGTCGCCGGCCGACCGCGATGAAGAGGCGTTCTCTTTTTGAGGAACAGTTTTTGACGTTTTGGCCATCTAAATTTCTGTGAACAAAGATCAGAAGTATTTTGGTATTTTGAGAAGAAATTTGCAGTGAAAATCACAGATTTGCAGATAAAGAACTCAGAAGATGCGAAAAAGAACTTAGAAGATTTGGAGATTGGAGATTTAAAGTAAAAAATGGTAAAGAGAGGAGCTATTTATAGAGTGGGCGATGACGGTTCAATATCAGTAGTGGCTGACCATCGTCTGACACACATTTAATGCCTTGGTAACTGAACCGACGGGACAGTTATCACATACGTCATGGTCGAGCTCGATGCAAACGTCAGTGTATATCTAGTCGTATCATTGGAAAATCATGTCGTTTCTCGCCACATTCTTCCCGAGAAATGAGGGGACTATCTGTATACGGTCAAAACCGATTTTGCCCTTCATGTAATTAGTCAAGATTGGAACATGATGGACGAGGGTCGTTTTCATAATACCGGGATAAGATCTGAAGCCAGGTTACCAAGCTCAAGATTCAGGGACCGATCAATACCGAGCTCGAAGTCATTATCGAGCTCGAGTCCAAATCGAACTATAATGTGAAGTGGCGTTATCGAACTCAAGATCCGAGCCCGAGTCAATACCGAGCCCGAGTCAATATCGAGCTGGAAATCTGGAGATCGACCAATATCAAGTCCGACCAAGATCGAGCTAAGAGACAAGAGCCGTTGTAGCCGCACTTGGGGAGAGAATCTCGGCGGGGATTAAGGAAAAGCTAAATTAACTAATCTATCATGGGATCCCCACTATGTATTTTTTATTATATCCAAAGTAGGATCCCTCCACTATAAAAGAGTGACTATCATTTCTGTAAGCAGGCATCTACACACTCCCTTATTAAAAAGATTATTGATATTCACATATAGATAGAGGAGAAATTATCCTTTTGTGAGCCTTGTACATTGATTTATCTTGCTTGTTCATAAATCATTTTCGACTCAGTTTGGTTTGTATTTCATTCTTTTTTTACAGTCAATATTCGATATATTTTTTACATACTTTTCCGATTTGTGCCAAATTATACCACGTATCCTTAGAACTACGTATAAATTCAACTCTATCCGTTTTTCAGGTAAACAGATATACACAAAGATTGTATGGTGGAATTCCAGAAGTTAGCCATGAGTTAAGTAAGCTGCAAGGGTATTCAATTGGGTATCCAAACATCAGCAGCGATTACATAATTGCCTCTTGAAACGTCTTTATATTAAGCAAAACATTCGAGCAGTTGAGTGATCAACATGAAAAAAGAACCACGAACGGTTGAGTCGGGAATAAATTGGCAAAATCTCGAGGCTGAATCTGTTTCTCCCTATCAATGTAGGATAAACCTCCTATCCAATAAAAAAATTTTTAAAAATGTACAATGAAAATGAAAAGGGTTGCGAGTGAAATTTCTTGGTATGCTCTAAATGGAGTACTACACCATTTGAGCTAACAAGTGAGAGTGCTAGAGCTAATATGGTTTTTCAACTCCACAAATGTCCTCTGCATTATCAGAAATAATTGACAAATTAGAGTCTGTTAGAAGCAAGACAAACAAGCAACTCCGTTTTAATGTCATGCTCGGTAACACAAAGGAAAGCATCATAATTAGGCTGCTGGCCTAAAGATGGTTTTGTCTAGCTACTGAACAAAGGGCAAACTACAGCACATGTTCTGGTTTTATTTCAGTGGCGGGACATTGGTAATTAGACTTATAAGCCACATCACAACAGAACCTACGATCCAACAAACCACACAAAAGACTAAGACACCAGCCAAAATGGTGGCTAATGGAGGGCCTGATGCATCACTGCTTTTGTCTGATCCTCCTGAAGAATTGTTGTTTGATGCTGATATAGGTAGTAGTCTCTGCCTTAGCTGCACACTCACAGCATTGTTGAATCTGAACAACAAAACAGAGAACCAAAAAATTGTAACATCCTTTGACAACAGCACATCTAAGTACAATGAAAATGATATCATAAACCACTGAGGTTGTGCTCAAGAGGCATCAGTTGTCGTCTATGTTGCTCGGACTCTCTAAAAATACCATTGCACCCGTGTCGGATCCTTCAAAAATGCACTACTTCTGGAGGATCTAACATGCACTCGGCTGCATATTTGAAGAGTTCGAGCAACATAGGTTGTCGCCTATCTACCACAAAACCTCTGCTTTAAAAACCCTGTACTTTTTGTCCTTCTTGTAGAGCTCCATACACCCATAAAACTAGAAAGTGAGACAATATACGTTGTACGTACAAATTTGGAAAACATATACTGAAAAAAAAAAGGGGGACCTCTATTTTCAAGCATCCAATCCAATAATAAAATCTACAGAAGATTTCCAAGCCCTGGATGATTTCCAAGCCCTGGATAGTAAAAACAGCTTTAGACCTTTTAAGGCATGGCAAAGTAATGCAAGTTTTCTCATGTTTGGATGTCAAGAAGTGGCAACTTCATTCACCACAATAACATGATTGGAAATCGGAAGCACTTAATGTGATATAGTAAGCTTGTCCGGAAATCATACAATGTCATTAATTCAAGTACCTTTTGACAGTTTCTCTTTGTTCCGTCCAGAGGTGGTTTTAACATCAAACAATTTTCTGGTGAAGGAAAGAGAACGTCTTCGAGATCGGTTTTAGCATATTTATAAATCCTAGCACATTCTCAAACCTTACAACTGAATCAGCAGGATTCAAAAGCCTTCACTACTATGCAGTCCACTTCTAATGGTGTACATAGTATTTATTACTTCCTCTATTCCAATTTATGTGATGCACTTTCTTTTTTAGTCTGTCCCAGAAAGAACACTACCTTTTTATATGTAGAAACAATTTGATTTTTAACTTCTCATTTTACTCTTAATGAGATTATTAACAGCCACACAAATTTCTACGGCTTGTTTTGGACCGCAAGTTTCAAAAGTCTTTATTTCTTAAATTTCGTGCCCAGTCAAACTACATAACATAAAATGGAACGGAAGAAGTACCATTGATTGTTGAATTATAGTTATACATGGGAGGATAAACAAGGAAAACTTCTACAAACAAATCAAAAACATTCCGTAGGAATCCAAAGAATCGTGCAAATGATCTGAGTTCAAACATTAGCACCCTAGTAATCGAGGAAGCTGGAACAAAGATTAACGGAGTCTAGGTTTCAATCCCTGCAAAGATAGAAAAGTTAAATAATTTCTCTTCATCTGTATAAGTCTTGATGGACAAATTTATCTAGTACCGTGGTGGGAGGACGCAAGCACCCCATGAAATAACTAGAGCCCGTTTGGACATAAGAATATTTTCACTTTTTTCGAAAAAATAAAATTTTCAATTTTCACTTAACATGAATTTTGAAATTTTTCAAAAATTTAAAAAATTCCAAAAAATTATTTTTCAAAATTTTCACATCACTCACAAAACTTCAAAAGCAACCCAAAATTATATTCATGTCCAAACACAACTCTAATTTTAAAATACCATTTTCACTTGAAAAACAAAATCACTTTTTTATGGAATTTTACCATTCTTATGTCCAAACGCCCACTTAATTGCGAGTAAACTGGTTCTGGCAGCACCTGTATTAAAAAATTTCACACACACTCACTTCCCTTCCCTTCCCTCCATACGCACACACTCACTCACTTGGTCATTTAACTAGCTGCAGAAGGCATTGTATGTCACCAATGAACAACCCATTAATGCTAAAATTACTACAAATTTTAGACTAAAGAGCAAGTAAAAAGAATAATTTTGAGTCTATAAGAGTGTAAATTGAAGCATTTGTACCTGAAATTGAAGTGGGCAAGGAAAGCACCGTGGCTAGGACTGAGGAAGGTAACGAAGGAAGATTGAGGCCTGTGAAGGGGACGCTGAAACCCTAGAACGGCTTGGAATGGACGAGCATAACAATGGACGGACGCCATTTCTGTGTGCCAGACGTTTGCTTGTGTCTCTACCCCGTGGGGCGTGGGTACTAGTTAGATTTTGTGAATTATGAAGGAATAATGACAAATCTGAAATTAGTGAATGCAAATAAATGATGTTGACATGTGATGGGACCTTTATGAATTATTAGACAAAAGATTCTATTGGTTTTTTTATTAAAAAAAAGTTCTCCCTCCGTTCCAATTGATGTGAATATATTTGATTGGGCACGGAGTTTAAGAAAAAATGAAAGATTTTTAAAATTTGTTGTGCTAAACAATTCAAAAGGGGGTCCAGAGTATTTGTGTGATTATAAAAGTTTCTTATTAAGGGTATATATAAAACTCATTTATATTTTAATAGATGTCGTCGCTTTCATGGTGTATATAGGAGAGAAGTTAGATATTCAACATAGATATGATGTCTCTTAGCCGGACATCGTCACGGCCAGAGAGGAGAGACTAGAAGAAAAGCTAAACTAAGAAAGACAGAAGTATGTACCTTGTGGCCAAGAAGCAAGGCCCTGAAGATGAAGAACTGAAAACTTTTATTTACTTGTTCTTCTATTACAATCTACAAATTTCAAACTAACTCTTTACTTACACTTAGAGAGAGAGAGAGAGTTCTAGAGAGAGGGAGTCTTAAACGTCTGCCTCTAAAAAATGAACGAATGACTTCTATAAATAGAAAAAGAAAAGGAATCTATAAACAGTAAGAGTGGGTCCCCGTGGGTCCCTGTAACAGTGTTTCTACTGTTGAAACAGTGTATTTACTGTTGATGAACAGTGTATCTATTGTTCGAGTGGGTCCGGCGGCTTCACTGTGCTGTGGGTCCGGCGGCTTCACTGTTTGAGTGGGGTCCAGCTGTTTCACTATGCTGGTTTCTTTTCCGCCTTTTTCAATTTGCGGATAAGTTCTTCTGCATCTTGTAAGTCTTCTTCAGATAGTATCCTTTCTGCTTCAATGGGCTGAGAATCTTCAGCAATATCATCATTGCTTGTTTCACTTTGCATTGACGTATCTGACTTTTCATATTGATTAATGGAAGACAGTAAATTTCTTTTAACCTCTTCCAAGTAACTGTTAATCATCTCTGTTTTATCTCTTTCTTGAAAGGAGATCCTTCTGGCAATATGCCTCACTGAACTATCATCAATTACCTCTTTTTGAGGTTTACTGGAATATTCTTGGATCTTCATCTCGATTGAATCCAAGAGCTCTTGACCATATAAGGTTTTTGTTTTAGGATCCTTCTTCATTAACTTGTCCCAAAAATTATTGTAAAAAGTCCTATATAAACAGGGGACTTGTTCTTCAGTGAATCCGACTTCCGGATTCCATTTGTGTATCCAAGGGATAGAAAATTCCAGAAAGAAATATATTTGATTAATTTTTTCTGGGTAGCAGATATGATCTGCGTGATATAGATCGTTAATAAAAGGAGAAATTTTTACCCATTCTTTGTATAACATGAGAAATGGATCTGGTAAAATCTTTATTGTTGGACCGTGGTATGACCACCAGTTTAGAAACCAATTAGGAACAGTTGTTGCAAATATCTTTGCACATACTTTTATAAACCAAGTATGTTTATGTCTATCATTATTGTAGTATAATACTTTATCAAAAGCTTGGATATAATCCCAATAAGTAAAATTCATTTTCACTTTGTTAAGGCTTATCTGCCTTTCTTTCATTGTGGATATACCCCAGTCTTCAACAGATATTATCTGTTTAATTATAATTTTCGAGAAGTTATAAACGTTCTCGTCTGTACTATACCCAGAAAAGTGCTGAAAATCTGCACTTCCAGTACTGGTTAGTATCGTTTCATAGTAGGAACGGGTTTTGTATGACTCACCCGGATAATATAACCCATTTATCAAATACCTTTGGAATATCTTCCACGGTTCTTCTTTTCTCTGAATGTCAGAGTTTTCTAAGAGAAATATCATTTCTCTTTTTGGCACTTTCTCGTATGACTTGATATCATCATTGTCATCTTTAGTAATGGAAGCAAAAGTATCACTTTGCTTAACAGAAGTATCTTTCTGTTTTTGAGCAGTCAAATATGCCTGCAAATGTGCGTATAACGGACTATCTTCTGGAATATCTTCCAGATGGACGGATGGTCCAATCGATGATTCTTCTCTGAGAGATATCCTCTCATTGACTAAACTTCTTCTTCCCATTTGTATAACTGGGGAGTTTGATGAGGATCCGTATGACGATCCCGAAGGCGATAACCTTCCTTTGGACTGTGGGGATGATCTTCCCCAACCTCTACCTCTTCCCCTACCCCAGGGGGGTTCCATCCTGTAAATATTCACGAGATAAGAAATCTGGCAGAGAATTATCAATTTCCTTTTTATATTGTATTTCAAAATCAAAAGGGGCTAATTGAGCCTGCCATCTTGCAAATATCATTTTCGAGGCATCATGTTTAAAATCTTTGTTAAACATATATTTAACAGATTGTGCGTCAGTTTTTATCAAAAACTTTTGATTGTATAAATCGTCCTGAAATTTTAAAACACATTTTACTATGGTTAACATTTCATGTGCCACAGTAGCGTATTTTCTCTGGGCTTCAGACCATTTACCAGAGTAAAATCTAATCAGATATTCATGTTTATCGTTGGGATTAATTTGTTTTAAAATCCCTCCATAACCAATGTTAGACGCATCAGTCTCTATAATTTTTTGCCATGCAGGATTAGCAAGGGTTAAGCAAGGTAAAGATTTAACACGTTGCTTAATATTTTTTACTAAAGTAGTGTGACTATCAGTCCAAGGGTTTTTATAATTCTTTTTTAGCCTATCATATAAGGGGGCTAAATCACGTGACAGATCTTTATAAAAAGGTGAAATATAATTTAAACTTCCCAAAAATCTTTGTAACTGAGTTCTATCAGTAATAATATCGGGAAATTTAGAGGCAAAATCAATCGATCGTTGAATAGGAGTAATCTTTCCTTGACTAATATAATGTCCTAGGAATCGAATATTAGTTTGAAATAAACTCATTTTTTGTTTTGAGATTACCAAACCATTTTGTATAACAATTCTTTTAAAAATATCTAAATGCTTAATATGCATTTCAAGTGTTTTGGAAAATACCAAAATGTCATCGATATATACAATGACGAAATCTAGATAAGGGTTGAAAATATCATTCATAATTTTTTGAAATTCTGAAGGGGCATTTTTCAAACCAAAAGGCATAACATTCCATTCATATTGCCCAAATGGAACATTAAAAGCAGTTCTATAAGTATGCTCTTTAAATATTTGAATTTGCCAATAACCAGATTTTAAATCAAATTTTGAAAATATATTGGCATCATATAATCTAGATAATAAATCTCTTTTGTTAGGAATAGGATACCTAACCCATTTTAAATATTTATTCAAGGGCTTATAATTTATGACTAATCTAGGAACACCACGTTCCTTTTCAGCTGCGTTATTAACATAGAAAGCTGTACAAGACCAAGGAGATTTTGAGGGTTTTATCAAACCCTTTGATAGCAAACTATCTATCTCTTTTTTGCAAAATTCTACCAATTCTGCATTCATTTGACAAGGTCGAGATTTAGTAGGAATATCATCCTCAGTGAAATTATCTTCATAAGGAAGAGTGACAATATGCTTTTTTCGATTCCAAAAAGCACTAGGATGCTCAGCACAAATATCAATAGCAATCTGCTCGGAAATCAATTTGATTTTTTCCTGTACTTTAGTAGAATTTAAAGTATCAAATATATTCATACTAAATAATTCCAATTGCAAAGAATCAACATGTTTTTGCTTCATATCAATTAAAGCATTAATATCTCTAGTTACCGGATCTGTAATAAAAGTATAACTAATTTCTTTATCCTTATAAGTAGCAGTAAAACCTTTTGAGTCTATGCTAGTAAAAGGATAAACAGCGTTAATAAACGGTGTTCCAAGTATAATTGGAGGGTATAACTGATTTTTTACCAAGAAAAAGAAGTGAGGAATACAGACTTTATTCTGACAAATACCCGTATTAGGAAGTTTATACTTTATATCTAAAGCATGTCCGGATGCAGATCTAACCATATGAGTAGTTTTTTGAAAATATTTCGTAGGTACTAAACCTTCTTGAATGCAGCTAACATCTGCTCCACTATCAATCATGGCAATGTTTGTAATTGAAAAACTATTATCAATGAGAATAGTACATTTAATATACCATTTATGAGCAGTAATAATTTGCATCATTCCTAGAAACATATCATGTTTAGGATTAAAACTAATAGGTTTTTCTTCAATATCATTTTTAAAAATACCTTTGTTTTTATCATTAGATTCTTCAGCTGGAGAATTGGTTTTCTCAATCTGAGTAATCCTATGATCACAAATCATTTGATTTTGTTTAAGAGATTTAATCTCTCGTTTCAAGTTTTCAACTTCAATTTTTAAATCATCGAAAGAAGAATCTCTTGCTGGAGTTGCATTTTTGTTCAACAAACGGTTATTAACCTCTAGTAAAGAATAAGGTGGAGAATATTCAAATTCTTTTTCAAAAGGTTTTGAAGAACTAGAACTTGAATTAGAACTTGAACTAGCAGCCAAATTAATAATTTTTTCACGAAATTTTTCATCAGTAACTTCTTTCAAAAGTTCTATCACATTATCAGATGTAATAGTTTTCATGTTTAGATCTTCAAATTGTGATTGTAATTTATAAAATTCATCATCACAAGTACATGTATCACCTTTACAAGTTGTACAAGTATTATCAATATTTTTATCACTATCAGATAAATCAAGCAAGTCAATTTCAGTTTCGGATTCTGATTCAGAATAATAATCGGATTCTGATCCAGAAGTGTATAACAAACCATAAACCTTATCACGTAGTTCATCGTCTAGTCCTAAGGTTTTCAGCTTTTGAAGCTTACAATTTGGAGCTATATGGCCAAATTTACCACACTTATAACACTTAATGTCAGCAAGGTCTCGCTTAGATCTATTTTTGGTAAATCTAGTAGACTTGCGATGTGCTTTCTTGGCTTCTCGTTCTTCTTTGGATCTATATCTAGATCTCTTTCTCCTATAAGGACTGTCTTGGTTGGGGTATCTATGATACTTATGTTTCTTCTTCTTATGAGTAGAAGTCTCGGGTAAACCGAATTGGGTGCAAAAGTCCCCTAACTGGTTTCTTTCCTTAAGCTTATCCATCTTAAGCTGTCTAGACAATCTTAATTCATTGCACAGGTTTAACCCCTTCCTGTGTGCAAATTCCTATTAATTTACCATAGGTATAGTCTGCGTAAGGAATTTCTCCATAACTACCTCTTAAAACCTTTCTAACTCTTTCGGCAAATAAAGAGGGAAGGCCATCTATGAACTTAGCTTTCCAATGTTCAAACTTATTTTCTGGTAGTTCCATCACTCTACTCATAAAGGTGTCTTTATACCACCTAAACTCACTTAAAGTCTTACATCTAAGGCTATTAAGGAGGGTACGGACAGTCTCATTTTGGTTGGTAAATCTACCATTGAAGTGTTCTAATATAGTAAGAATAAGAGTGTAAACAGCATCTTCTCTATTTGCTACTAGAGCCATGCCTAAGTTATCAATTCCATCCTCAGTGGCTTTGGCATTAATAACCATTGCCCTTTCATCGACACTCAAATAATTGTCCCACCAGCCACGAAGTTGGCCAGTAAAATCTGCAACAATCATTCTGCAAATATTCCTATCTGTATTCTTCACACTTTTACAGATAGTTGCATACATAAGCATTCTATGTACTAGAATAGTTAACTGCCTATCAGTCAAACCATCAAGGTTCCATTCGTAAATTTCGGAACCGCTGTAAGACGTATTAGTCTGATTCCAATCACGTTCATAATAATAATAATAATAATAATAATAATAATAATAATACGAGCTCACTCATCTCATTACTTTGATTATCTAGAATTAGATTTAATTGCTTGGTAGGATTAGTAGTTTAGTATTGTCACCTTAAATTGCTAAAAATTGTAGTTTTGTGGAGTACTTTTTTTAGTATTATGTTTTTTGTAACAGTAAAAAAAATTGTTTTTAGCTTGCCGAATAAATGTTTATATTACTAAGCAGTTTACCCTAAGTAAAACTATAGTATAGAATCTCTAATAACTTTCAGATGGAGTAATGCGAATATTTATAAAAACAAATGGAGAATTAAGAGTACTTATTTGGGACTTGTTATTGTTAAAACAAACATTTTGCTAGTCGATCCAACTTGTTCTTTAACATGTGCTATTGTCTATGACTCTATGTCAAGCTAATTGTGTATGGCCCGGTCAGGGCGATAAACAGATTTGCAACAAAGGAACTTGCTTTTTGTATGTAAATGATAAAAAAGAATGGGTTATTAAAACCAGGAATATGGGGAAGGGAATAATAAGAGGGAATAGCAGGCACCTCAAGGTCAACATGCCTGTCTGACATTAAATGAGGCTATTTTTGTAATTTCAATAAATCAGAGCAACAGGATTGGCTGAAAAAGAATCTTACTAGCTACTACATAAAATGTTCAATACTTTGACGAAACTACCCCTTACTTATCTCTTCACACCATCAGCGCATTCTTTGTACGCAACGCCTACTGGCCTTACTTAACTTTCTAATCCCACGTGGACCTCACGTCTCAATTCCCCACCATTTAACTAACAAAAGAAATGGTGTACTCAGTTTGTACTTTAATGGTGTTTGAATCTTTTCTTGAATTAACATGCAAAATTAAAGAAAAAAGAACTCAGACAAAACAAAATGACAATCAAAACATGGGGAAAGATCCATATTATGTCTATATACTTAAAAAAAATAATCATATATCTATAAATACAAGCAAATCATATGTATACGGTCAAAACCGAGTTTGCACTTCGTGTGATTAATCGAGATTGGAGCATGATGGACCAGGGTCCGTCGTTATAATATCGAGCTGTGATGTGAAGTTGGGTTGTCAAGTTCGAGACCCAGAGACCGATCAATATCGAGCTCGAGTCAATATCGAGCTCGAGACCCATAGACCGATCAATATCGAGCTCGAGTCAATATCGAGCTCAAGACCCAGAGACCGACCAAGATCGAGACCGAGCCAAGGAACAAAAAGCCGTTATGGCCACATTTGGGGATAGAATCTCGACAGAAATCACGGCTTAAATCAAGGAAAAGCTTATTAATTAATCTATCATGGGATTTCCACTATGTATTTTTAATTATATCCAAAGTAGGATTTCCTCACTATATTAAGAGAGGTTATCATCTGTAAAAAGGGGATCATGAATGGACACATTGAGATTTACTAAAATTAACATAACATCTAGGAGATTATCTTTTTTTGGGCTTTGATATTGATTCATTTTGTTCCCTTATCAATCACTCCCTATTCGAATTCGGTTTGTATTCATTCTTTTTACAGTTAAAATTCTATATATCTTTACCTATTTTTTCAATCTGTATCAAGTTATATCACGTATCCTTAGAACTACGTATAAATTCAACTCTATCCATTTTTTGGGTAAACAGTTTGGCGCTCACCGTGGGGCTAAGGATATAGTGGTTATTTGGTACAAATCTCTGCAAAACACACTATTTTACACTTGCTCTTGGAAGTGTCTTTGATTTCAGGTTAAAAACGACGAACTCTCAATTAATGGCACTGCCTATCGACAACAAAGCTGGCCTTTAAGATGAGAATAACAACCTAATGCCCGGGAATGAAAGACCATTCATTGATCCCGTGGGAACTCGGGCCGTAGATCCAATTGACGTTAATTCGCATGTGGCCATTGAGGCGAACCAACATTCCGACCCCGAAAATAGCATTCATGGTGGAACTCGTTCTGCAGTTCGAAACACCCAAAATGTTGGAGAAGACGGGATCAGCCTGCGTATGATTTTTGAAATGTTGCAAGCTCAACAAATAGCGATAGCTTAGTTGCAGAGTCAAACCCAGGCACCGAGCAGACCCGAGCCCGGTCCACCCCAAGAAGTCACCCACAAAACGGGGCCAGCTGTGATAAGATCAAATGAACAAGAATCGGAAACTAATCCCGAAATTATTAGGATGCTCAAGGAACTGACAAAACGAATTGAGTCAGGAGAAAAGAGGATTGAAGCAAACGACAAAAAAGTAGAAACTTATAACTCTAGGGTTGATCAAATCCCGAGGGCACCACCAATATTGAAGGGCTTGGATTCCAAAAAATTCATACAAAAACCTTTCCCCTCGAGCACAGCTCCCAAACCGATCCCCAAGAAGTTCTGCATGCCCGAAATTCCTAAATATAATGGGACGACCGACCCCAATGAAAATGTCACCTCTTATACATGTGCCATTAAAGAGAACGATCTAGAAGACGACGAGAACGAATCTGTATTATTAAAGAAGTTCGGGGAAACCCTGTCAAAAGGAGCAATGATATGGTATCATAATTTACCGCCTAACTCTATCGATTCTCTTGCTATGCTTGCAGATTCTTTCGTAAAAGCACATGCCAGAGCCATAAAGGTCGAGACCAAGAAGTCGGACCTTTTCAAGGTAAGGCAAAAAGATAACGAGATTCTAAGAGAGTTCGTATCTCGTTTCCAAATGGAATGAATGGATCTACTACCGGTCACGGATGATTGGGCCGTTCAAGCTTTCACCCAAGGACTGAAAAAATGAAGATCGATGGCTTCACGACAGTTAAAGCAGAACTTGATCGAGTACCCGACTGTTACCTGGGCTGATGTACACAGTCGATATCAATCGAAGATTAGAGTCGAAGATGACCAGTTGGGTTCTGGGTCCGTTATTAAAGGGGCACCGGCCGAGAACTAAGGTCGAATAGTGATCGATACCGGCCGTATAACGGAGATCGTAAGGGTAGCGAACCGGGACGCAACCCCGTACGAGGCGAAAGGAGAAGTGATCGAGGCCAAAGGTCTCGAGGACTGATGAACAATGGGTTCGACAGGCATACCAAACCTAAGGAAGCACCGCGATTATCGGAATATAACTTCAACATTGATGCATCCGCCATCGTATCATCTGTCGGACGCATCAAAGAAACTAAATTGCCTCGACCTCTACAGTCTGATCAAGCCCAGAGAAATCCCAATCAAATATGCAAGTATCATGGCACCCATGGCCACAGAACGGAAGATTGCAGGCAGTTGAGAGAGGAGATAGCTCGGTTAGTCAATGATGGGCACCTTCGGGAGTGTTTAAGTGATCGGGCCAAGAACCATTTCAAAAATAGAGAGTTCAATAGACAAAACGAACAAGAAGAGCCACAACACATCATCCACATGATCATCGGAGGGATCGATGTCCCCCAGGGGCCGGTGCTTAAACGCACTAAGATGTCGATTATAAGAGAGAAGCGATCTCAAACTCAAGATTACATACCTAAAGGAACCTTGTCCTTTAGTGATAAAGACGCGGAAGGAATCATGCAGCCCCATAACGATGCATTGGTAATATATGTGCTTATGAATAAAACTAAAGTTAAGCATGTGTTAATTGATCAAGGATCTTCGGCCAACATCATACGATCAAGAGTCGTAGAGCAACTCAGTCTATATGACCAGATCGTGCCCGCAACCCTGGTACTAAACGGATTCAATATGGCGTATGAAACCACTAAGGGCGAGATAATTTTTCCAGTAAACATGGCCGGGACCATCCAAGAAATGAAGTTCCACGTGATCGAGGGCGACATGAGATATAACGCCCTGTTCGGGAGGCCGTGGATCCACAACATGAGAGCCATACCCTCGACCCTTCACCAGGTTCTAAAATTCCCAACACCAGAGGGAATCAAAATGGTCTACGGGGAACAACCGGCCGCAAAGGAAATGTTTGTTGTCTATGAAGTAATTCTGATATCATCACTATCATCGACAAAGGGATCAGATTCGAAGGAGAAACGTGACACCAAATAGCAATCACAAATGTCATCCTCGACCCAACTAAAGAAGCAGAAGACTGACGAAGATGATGATTATGGTATCCCTCGATCCTTCATGGTCCTCGATGATTTCGACGCTACCAAATCAACGATCGAAGAGCTGGAGCAAATCACACTAATCGAACATCTGCCCCGAGCGAAAGGTATACCTAGGCACGGGGTTAAATCCCGAGCTCGGGAAAAAGCTTATTCAATTTCTTACAGCTAACATGGACTGTTTCGCTTGGTCCCATCTTGACATGACAGGGATCCCACCGAAAATAACCACTCATAGACTAAGCTTGGATCCAAAATTCCATCCGGTAAAGCAAAAAAAAAAGGCCCCAGTCCGAGGTCAAACATGCCTTCATCAAGGATGAGGTAACCAAACTTCTTAAAATAGGATCCGTTCGAGAAGTAAAATACCTCGAATGGCTAGCAAACGTGGTGGTAGTCCCTAAGAAGGAAAACAAACTTAGAATGTGTAAAGATTATAAAGACATGAATAAAGCATGCCCTAAGGATTCTTTTCCTTTGCCTAATATCGATCGTATGATCAATGCCACGGCCGGCCACGAGACTCTCAGTTTTCTCGATGCCTACTCTGGGTACAACCAGATATAGATGAACCCGGAAGAACAGGAAAAGACCTCGTTTATCACTAAGTACGGAACTTACTGTTATAACGTAATGCCATTCGGTCTAAAAAATGCTGGTGCAACTTATCAATGCCTAGTAAACCGAATGTTTGAAAAACAAATAGGAAAATCAATGGAAGTTTATATTGATGACATGTTAGTTAAGTTCCTGCGAGCAGAGGACCATTTAAAGCATTTGCAGGAAACTTTCAATATACTAAGGGAGTACAATATGAAGCTCAACCCCGAAAAATGTGCATTCGAGGTTGGCTCGGGCAAGTTTCTTGGTTTCATGGTGTCCAATCGGGGAATCGAGATCAACCCCGATAAAATCAAAGCTATCGAGGATATCATGTTAGTGGATCATGTGAAGGCCGTGCAGAGGCTAACGGGACAGATAGCCACCCTAGGACGATTTATTTCGAGATCATCAGATAGAAGCCACCGATTTTTCTCGCTACTTAAGAAGAAGAGCAACTTTGCATGGACTCCGGAATGCCAGCAAACTTTGGAGGAACTAAAACGGCATTTATCGAGCCCGCCACTGCTTCATACCCCGAAAGTGGACGAACAGTTTTACCTGTACTTAGCTGTCTCGGAGATAGCGGTAAGTGGAGTCCTGGTTCGAGAAGAATGAGGTACGCAATTCCCTATTTATTATGTCAGTCGGACATTAGGCGAGGCCGAAACTAGATATCCACACTTAGAAAAATTAGCGCTTGCTTTAATAAGCGCCTCTAGGAAACTAAAACAATATTTCCAGTATCATCCAATATGTGTTGTAACAATTTATCCTCTTTGAAATATTCTGCACAAACCCGAGCTTTTGGGCCGATTGGCCAAATGGGCCATAGAAATCAGTGGGTACGATATTGAGTATCGACCCCGAACCGCCATCAAATCTCAAATCTTGGCGGACTTCGTGGCTGACTTTACACCAGCCTTCGTACCCGAGATTGAAAAAGAACTACTGATAAAATCGGGTACCTCTTCGGGTGTCTGGACCCTCTTTACGGATAATGCCTCGAACGCGAAGAGGTCCAGACTAGGCATCGTACTAAAATCACCCATAGGTAATATAGTTAGACAGTCTATCAGAACAACAAAATTGACTAACAATGAGGTCGAGTATGAGGCCATAATTACAGGTCTTGAACTAGCTAGAAGCTTGGGAGCGGAAATCGTAGAGGCTAAGTATGATTCCCTCCTCGTGGTAAACCAAGTTAACGGGACTTTTGAAGTCCGAGAAGATCGAATACAGAGGTACTTGGATAAACTACAAGTGTCTCTACATCGATTTAAGGAATGGACCCTACAACATATACCCCGAGAACAGAACAACGAGGCCGACGCTCTTGCAAACTTAGGTTCATCGGTCGAAGATGGCGAATTCAACTCGAGGACTGTAGTTCAACTCATGAGATCGGTAATCGAAGAAGGTCACACCGAGATAAACTCCACAAGTTTAACCTGGGATTGGAGAAACAAATACATAGAGTACTTCAAGAACAGGAAGCTTCTATCAGATCCAAAAGGAATCGAGAGCTCTGCGCACAAAGGCAGCACAGTTCACCTTGTCCGAAGACGGAACACTGTTTAGAAGGACGTTCGATGGACCACTGGCAATATGTTTGGGACCGGGAGATACCTATTATATCCTACGGGAAATTCACGAGGGAATTTGTGGAAATCATTCCGGTGCCGATTCGCTGGTCCACAAAGTAATTAGATCAGGGTACTATTAGACCGATATGGGTAAGGATGCAAGGGAGTTCATTCGAAAATGCGACAAATGCTAAAGGCATGTGCCCATGATTCATCAACCCGGGGAACTACTCCACTCGGTCCTATCTCCATGGCCTTTCATGAAATGAGGAATGGGCATCGTTGGCCCCCTCCCATCGGCCCCAGGTAAGACTCAGTTTATTTTGTTTATGACTGATTATTTCCTTAAATGGGTTGAAGCACAGGCTTTCGAGAAAGTCAGAGAAAATGAAGTAATAGACTTCATTTGGGACCACATCATATGTCAATTCGGGATGCCATCCGAGATTGTATGTGATAATGGAAAACAATTCATCGACAACAAAGTAACTAAATTTCTCGAGGATCACAAGATCAAAAGGATCCTATCAACACCTTATCATCCCAGTAGGAACGGACAAGCCGAATCAACCAACCAAACTATCATCCAAAATCTTAAGAAGAGATTGACCGACGCCAAAAGAAAAATGGAGAGAAATACTACCTGAGGTCCTATGGGCATACCACACAACATCAAAATCCAGAACATCAACACCATTCTCGTTGGTTTATGGCGCCGAAGCTCTTATCCTGGTCGAGGTGGAAGATCCTAGCATCAGGTTTCGATATGCAACAGAGGAGTCGAATAACGAGACCATGAATACGAGCCTAAAATTGTTGGACGAAAGACGAGAAGCCACCCTCGTCTGATTGGCCGCCCAAAAATAGCGGATCGAAAGGTACTACAATCGAAGAACCAATCTTTGACATTTTAACTTCGGGGACTTGGTGCTAAGAAAAGTCACCCTTAACACCCGAAATCCGAATTAAGGAAAACTGGGTCCGAACTAGGAAGGACCGTATCAGGTTCTCGAAATCGCCGAAAAAGGATCCTACAAGCTCGGTATGATAAACGACAAACAATTACCGAACAATTGGAATGTATCACACCTAAAATGATACTACTGCTAAGGTACAAACCTCCCATGTTCATTTGTACTTTGAAACTAAGCCTTGCAGGTATTCGAGCAAAAATAGGGATGGATTTTTCAACACGAAGCCTTTAGGTCTGAAAGCACGCGTTGCACTCTTTTTCCCTTAGACCGATTTTGTCCCAAATGAATTTTCCGGCGAGGTTTTTAATGAGGCAATTATTTATCGTTCTAACTTAGAACAATTCAATAGTATCCGAGGCCTCTTTACAATCAACCTCGAATACTGGGGGGCATTGCCCTCGAATATCAAGTTCGGGCAAACTCGTTACTTTATGGCAACAAGGTCTCGATAGGAAAAATTTGTAAGGGTCAAATGGTCAAATGAACCATACCCTCATAGTTTGCTCGAGCCCTGACACAAAACATGTACGCATGTATAATGACCTATAAAGAGAAATTTCCTCTTTACCGATATCTCATACCTCAAAAAGGTTCTTCTACTTCATATTCTTGATCTATTATGCAAACAGGCTTAAGAGCCAACCATGACCGGAGTTCGAACTATTACCCCGAATCGGGGACTACGTATAAAGCCTAAGGGCTACGTTGCTTCGAGTTCAAGCAAATTCTCACTCGACCATAAAGCCCAAGGGTTACATTGATTCAAGTTCGAACTACTACCCCGAATCGGGGACTACGTATAAAGCCTAAGGGCTACCTTAATTCGAGTGCGAGAAATCATTCTCACTAGACTATAAATCCTAAGGGCTACCTTAATTCGAGTTCGAGAAATCATTCTCACTCGACTGTAAAGCCTAAGGGCTATCTTAATTCGAGTTCGAGAAATCATTCTCACTCGACTATAAAAGCCTAAGGGCTACCTTAACTCGAGTTCGAGCAAACCATTCTCACTCGAGGACTACGTATAAAGCCTAAAGGCTACGTTACTTCAAGTTCGAGAAAATTCTCACTCGACCACAAAGCCCAAGGGCTACATTGATTCAAGTTCGAACTATTACCCCGAATCGAGGACTACATATAAAGCCTAAGGGCTACGTTGCTTCGAGTTCGAGCAAATTCTCACTCGACCATAAAGCCCAAGGGCTACATTGATTCAAGTTCAAACTATTACCCCGAATCGGGGACTAGGTATAAAGCCTAAGGGCTACCTTAATTCGAGTGCGAGAAATCATTCTCACTCGATTGTAAAGCCTAAGGGCTACCTTAATTCGATTTCGAGAAATCGTTCTCAGTCGACTGTAAAGCCTAAGGGCTACCTTAATTTGAGTTCGAGCAAACCATTCTCACTCGAGGACTACGTATCAAGACTAAGGGATACTTTTCTTCAAGATTGAGCAAATCATTTCACTTGACATCTATTTATCAAGCCTAAGAGCCATCTCAGTTCGAGTTCGAACATTCACTCAGAGACTACCTATAATAAACGGTCGAGTGCAGTACTTACTATCGGTCCTTACGATCTCAATCTTGGACCTTCAAATAATTATTTCATGCTAAGGCACTTTTGACCTTTGTATAAATTAACAAAAAAGGCGAAAGATTCAGAAGCCATAGAAGAAAGAAAGTTTTATATATATGTATCAAAAATCATTTACAAGGGCACCATGACCCGATCAAGTTTCTCTACAAAAGACCAAAACTGTCTTAAAAGAAAACACCAAAAATACTAAAGGAATTAGTCCTCTCCAGGAGCATCATCTTCGCCCTCGAGGCCTCCTTCGCTTTCAGATCCGCTCATACTCCCGGTATCATCATCATCGGGAAAGGACAACACTCTGGCTTTGGCTTCAAGCTCCTTAGCATTCTCGATCTCGGCTATAAGATCAAAGCCACAAGCGTGGATCTCCTCTAGAGTCTCCCTCCGAGACTGGCATTTAGCATGCTTGGCAACCCAGTTTGCTTGAGCCTGAGCAGCCTCGGCAACCTCCTTTGCTCAAACCTGAGCAGCTTCAGCATCGGACCGGTAGACGGCCATCATTGCATCAGCATTAGCAGTGGCTATCTCGACCTCCGATTTGGCCGCTGCAAGTTCTGTGGCCAGTCTCTCTCGATCAGAAGTTACTGAGCTCCACCGAGACTGGAACTCCTCAATTTTCTTGGCTTGCACCAAGGACTTCTCTTTTAAACTTCGGAGTTGGGTCTTAGCTGAGGCCAGTTAAGCTCAGGCAACCTCCTTTTCTGAGGCAAGGCGATCCATGTTCTTTTTCCACTCCTCGGTCTCCGCTCTCACTACGTCCACTTCAACACGAAGCTACCTGATCACATCGAGCTTTTGTTGGACCTGTGGGACCGAACTGTTAGACATCATGCCCGAGTCAGTCTCATTAACTTCAAAGATTCCTTTTACATGCTCGGACAAATCGGCTTGTTCTTTCTAAGCTGCTTCTAGCTCAGCCCGAAGTCTTTTTGCTTTCCCTTCTCTCCGCTCACTGAGAAGCTTAAAGGCATCTCTCTCCTTAGTAAGCCCTCAGATTTTGGTTCCGTGCCGGCTCAACTCTCCTCGGGATCAGAGAAACACCTCGTGATGAAGCGCAGAGGCCTACAAAAATATAAAGAAGGGATTATACAAGGAAAGAAAACACAAGTATTAACAAAAAGAAAATAAACTTACCTGATTCAGGGCCTGTTGAGCTTCGTTGAAAAGACAAGAAACTCCCACCTCGCCCGAGCTCTTCTTCAAAGCCTCCGTGTCACCAAGACCGGTGACATCTTCTACCCCGACAAAATAACCACGGAAAGGGTCTTCCTCTTCATGGGCTCCTTCCCCGTGATAGGCCTTCACGGCCTGAGCGTCGTGTATCATCGACTGGGAAAATGAAGGAAATGAGGAATCCCCGATCTCTATTACCCCAAGTAGGTTTTTTGGGGCACTGCCTCCCTCTCGACGAGCTTCAAGACCGATTTCTGCATCAGCATCGACCGCCTCTTGAATGGTCTCTTCACCCCGAGGAAAAATATCTTTGGTTCTCGTCGGCTCGGGAACTTGGGCCGGAGTCTCCTCTTCGACCTCATCAAGCCTAGATGGAGCGGTATCAGTTCCCACAGGTCCCGAAGTTTTATGAATATCGGTTCTAGCTCGTGCACGGACCACCAGCCCAAAACTACTTTTTTCTTCTTCTTCTTCTTCTTCTTCTTCATCATCATCCCTTAGTTTGTGAACTGACTCCATAGTTAGTGGGATTATGTTCCCCTTGGGCTTACGGGCTGTTCTCTTCTTAGGTTTTTGACCCTCAGAGTCCGAGGTCCTTTTTCTCTTATTTTCCTTCGCCGATTTTGAGACAGGCGGTAAAACCTCTTCATCACTAGACGGGGACCTCATAGCCGCATCCTTTCCGAGACCTGCAAAAGGAGAAAATAAGTAAACTCATGCTTCAGATAAATATGTCGCCTCGAACGATAGGCAAATCGATAAGCCAAGATGAAGGCTTACCGTGAGTACGAGCCTCCCACCGGCCCTTTGACAAATCGTGCCATGTGCACTCGGCGTATGTTGATGTCAAAACCAGGCTCCTGACCCAGTTCTCGAGGTGGGAACCGCACCCGGTATCCAAGCAACGACTGCATCGAGAAAAATACTGATAAGAAAGGGTAAAGAACTAAAACAACAAACAAAAATTTAAAAGGAGATCATACTTACGTTTCATATTCCATTTCTCGGGAAATGTCATACTCTCAACTGGGATCAGGTCCGAGGTCTTCACCCCAATGAACCGGCCCATCCAACCCCGATCTTTGTCTTCATCTATGCTCGAGGCAAACGCCTTGGTGGCCCGGCGTTGAAGCTTTATCAGCCCACCTCGGTAGAGTCGAGGGCTATATAATCTTACGAGGTGGTCGAAGGTAAAGGGAAGCCCATCGATTTTGCTCACAAAGAAACAGAGCAGTATCACGATCCTCCAAAAAGAAGGATGAATTTGGCCGAGGGTCACCTTATATTTCTTGCAAAAATCGATGATGACCGGATCGAGGGGACCCAGCGTAAAAGAATAAGTGTAAACACTCAGGTACCCTTCCACATGGGTAGTGATCGCTTCCTCCGGTGCCGGTATCACAATCTCTTTGTTTTCTCAATTGCAATCTTTCTTCACCAAATCAAGAAGGTTTTTAGATATCGAGCATATATATCTCGATACAGGCTTGCATCGACCAGCAACTGATGAGGGTTTCTCGACCTTAACGTCGGAATCAATAACGCACCCCCCGAGGACAAGTTCTTCAAGGCGTGGCTCCACCACTGTTTTCTCGCCGACCGGCCGAGATGAGGAAGCAGCCTCTTTTTGTGGAACGGTTTTAGATGTTTTGGCCATCTAAATTTCTGTGAACAAAGAAAAAGTTAGATTGAAGTATTTAGTGTTTTTAGAAGAACAAGCAAAGAAATTCCAAAACCTGAAAATAGGTAGCTTTGGAGAAGATGGAGAACTATGAAGATTGGAATAAAAAAGATTTGAAGGTAAAAGTTTGAAATAATGAAGAAGGGGGCTATTTATAGATTTCACAGTGACGATTCAAAATTGGCAGTGGCCGACCTTCGACTGACGCGCATTTAATGCCTTGGTAACTGGACTGACGGGACGTTTGTAACATACGTCACAATCGGGCTCGTCGCAGACGTCAGAATTCGTCCAGTCGGAGGTTGAAAAATCATATCGTTTCTCGCCAACTTCTTTCCGAAAAACGAGGGGACTATCTGTATACGGTCAAAACCGAGTTTACCCTCCGTGTGATTAATCAAGATTGGAGCATGATGGACCGGGGTCCGTCGTTATAATATCGAGTTGTGATGTAAAGTTGGGTTGTCGAGTTTGAGACCCAGAGACCGATCAATATCGAGCTCGAGACCCAGAGACCGATCAATATCGAGCTCGAGTCAGTATCGAGCTCAAGGCCTAGAGACCGACCAAGATCGAGACCAAGCCAAGGAACAAAAAGTCGTTATGGCCGCATTTGGGAAGAGAATCTCGGCAGAAATCACGGCTTAAATCAAGGAAAAGCTTATTAATTAATCTATTATGGGATCCCCACTATGTATTTTTAATTATATCCAAAGTAGAATTTTCTCACTATATTAAGAGAGGTTATCATCTGTAAAAAGGGGATCATGAATGGACACATTGAGATTTACTGAAATTAACATAACATCTAGGAGATTATCCTTTTTTGGGCTTTGATATTGATTCATCTTATTCCCTTATCAATCACTCCCTATTCGAATTCGGTTTGTATCCATTCTTTTTATGGAAAAGGGCAAAAAATGCCCTTGAACTATCTGAAATAGCTCACAAATGCCCTCGGTTTGTTTGTGGTACCAAAAATATCCTTGTCGTCTATTTTTTGGACCACAAATGCCCTTAAAATGTTAGTCTTGTCATTGAAGGTGACATAGCAGTCCAACTGGGTTAGATTTGCTTACATGGCCATCCACCTAAGCAATCCAACATGGTAAAATTATTTTTCCGAAAATATTTTTAAAATACAAAATCAACACTTATTCCGAAAAAAGTAAAAAAAAAATTGGAAAAATAATTTTTCGAAAAAATAATTTTCCGGAAAAAATATTTTTTCGATTTTAAAAAAAAATACAAAATCAACACTTATTCCGAAAAAAGTAAAAAAAAATTCCGAAAAAATAACGGTTTAATGGCATTTGGACCACAAAATCAACACTTTCTGGAAAATTATTTAATTCGAAATTTTTTATTAAAATACAAAATCAACACTTATTACGAAAAAAGTAAAATATTTCCGGAAAAAATATTTTTTCCGAAAATAATTTTTTCGGAATTGTGTTTACTTTTTTCGGAATAAGTATTGATTTTGTATTTTTAAAAAAATTTCGCAAAATTATTTTTTTGGAAAATAATTTTTCCAGAATTGTTTTTACTTTTTCGGATTAAGTGTTGATTTTGTATTTTTTTTAAAAAATTCGGAAAAATAATTTTACCATGTTGGATTGCTTAGGTGGATGTTCATGTAAGCAAATCTAACCCAGTTGGACTGTCATGTCACCTTCAATGACAAGACTAACATTTTAAGGGCATTTGTGGTCTAAAAAATTAGACGGCAAGAATATTTTTGGTACAAAAAACAAACGGATGGCATTTTTGAGCTATTTCAGATAGTTCAAGGGCATTTTTGGCCCATTTCCGTTCTTTTTACAGTTAAAATTCTATATATCTTTACCTATTTTTCCAATCTGTACCGAGTTGTACCACGTATCCTTAGAACTACATATAAATTCAACTCTATTTGTTTTTCGGGTAAACACACATGTTGCATTTAGCAAGATGTAGATCAAATGAAATATTGAAACACAGAAAAATTATTTTGCTTTATTTTGGCTCTTTTGATCAGATATATAAGATAGTAACCGAAGAATCCAAATTCCAAGTAAATCAAAAGAAAGTGGAGTATACGAGTAATAATTTTGTTAGTGAAATAAATGATATACTGAGAACTCATCTTTTACAAATTAACTATGTTTATTAGAAGAATTCAAAATTGTTAATCATAAATTTAGAATGAAAAAATTACTACATTAAAATAACTAAACTCTAGATAGAAAATTTCAAGTGAAACACATAAATTGCATGAGCAATTAAGATTAAATGATTCAAAATTAAACTCTACATAAATACCGCACATGCAAATTTATTCCCCTGCTGCTCATAGGATTTTAGAATGTTTGATCTTAGGGGTCGTTGGTTCACATAGTTATATGGGGATTACAGGGGGATTAAATAATAATGAGATTATTTAATGGATATATTTAATAGATTTTTGTCTTATTGGACAAAAAACGAAATATTATCATATAATTCAAACATAATTCAAACATGTGTTTGATTTTATAGTAGATGAACAGATAAACTATTGATTTAAATTTTAACCTTATTTTTTTAAGATTTTGAAAAAAGAACCATTGAGAGGATGTATATGTTATTTTGTTATTTTATCTTGTGATTAGCAATATCGAAATTAAAGATACAACCACGCGCAGCATAAAGTTAGCCCAGGGATAAGAGAAAAGGAATCCAAGGTGGTCAATCTTGATTTCTTTAGTACAGGCGCTGCATTTGCAATTTGTTGGAAACGGCCATGTGAGCAACTAAGCTTTATTTACATTTTCCAGTTTAATTAGTGAGCTAACAACTTTAAACTATTTTTCAATGCTAGGATTTGGTTTATCATATCAAAGGACAAAGGAAATCCAGAGTAGGGAGTTCTCTGTATGTTTTGAAGATGAAAAAGATTAAAGATACTTGTCCTGTTACTCATTTCCTTTAGCCTCCTATGGCCTGAGGGTGAATTGTTAAAGCCAATAACATAATGCACACATCCACTGATATTCAGAAATTAAATTTATAGAACTTAAATGAAGATACAAAGGATCACTTAGTTAAATAATTTTATATTAATGCTATTAAATAATTTAATATGTGATAATATCTTAAACGATACTTTTTTTGCACGGGAAACATCATTACTAGAGAGCCTATGCACATCCATTTTAAATAAATACATATAAATTAAGCAGAAGATTTACTTATTCTAATTAGTAAAAACACATTCATGAAGCAATCTAAGTTTAAATTTTGATTTTCAAAGGGAGGAAAGATCCCTTTAAAAGCCGCGCAAGCTGCATATCTTTCTTTGCTTTTCAAAGATGAGCTGATGGCCTCTGCCGAGAATCATTCCTTGTATCATCTAGGAGTAAATAGGGTTCGAAACATCAACTAAATATCGATTTTTTTAAGCGACTTGATCTGAGAACCTCTTTTTTACTATGCATAAAAAAGACTCCATATCACATCCTTTTAATGATTTAAAGCGATTTAAAATTAACTTTAGAATTCTTTAGAGATGGAATTTAATACAAGTTTTTTTTTTCCATAACAAAAATATTATACTCGAATGTTTAGCATACTCAAAGGTGGCGCCAAAATTTGAACCATATGAGTTCTATATTGTAACCCTTTAATTTACTGGATTCTATATTAATATTTGGTACACATCCAAATACAAAATTTGAATAAAAGCTATAGAGTTCAACTAAACCCGTAATCGATAATCTAGCTCTACTCCTAAGCATATTGTTATTGGACACGTGCGCAACACGGGCTATCCTTATTAGTCCTTTATAGAATTATCGGCTCATGTCACGTAAGTTAAGCTAATACTTCTCCTATTTCAAAAATATTGACATTATTTCCTTTTAATTAATCTGTTCCAAAAAGATTGTCCCCTTTCAATATTTCTTATTACCATACAAATGCTATGATAAGTTTGAGACCACAAGTTTCATAAGTTTTACAGCCACACAAATGGTATGGTTTATTTAAGACCATATATCTTAAAAGCCTTCTATTATTTATTAAAGTTTGTGCCAAGTCAAACTAAGATAATATTTTTTTTTAAAGGGAGGGAGTAAATTGTACGGGAGAAGGCCGTTTGGCAAACTTTAAAATCTATTTATTTTAGTCCTTGCAGGAACCCTTTTGCAGAAGCTCATAAACGCACAAGCTAAAGCTAATAGCTTTACTGTTGAACACCTAGATTAGTTACCAATAACTAGCAGCTCTGAAAGGTTAAATTATAAATCGAGAAAGTACTGTTATTGCTAAAGTACTTTAGGCAGTCAAAGGTTTGAACAACGAACATAGTAGCCTTCACAAAACTAGCTGATATAATTCATCTGGAACTGAACACGGATCAGTTTTCCGGTTAGTGACTACAGAAGAAATGATCCAAACAAGGTTAGAAGCATATTAGATGTAGTATCTATTGCTGCTGCTACTTGAAGTTGCAAAGCATCCGCAAAGATGGACCTTCTTTCTCCTTTCACCATTTCTCTTCCCAATATGGATGAAGTTCTTCAATACAATACCTGCGTTGCTCCTGGAAAATCTGCTTCTGGCTATGCTTTTCTTTTCATCATCCAGTTTCAGTAACATGTAGTGAAGTTTTTGAACCTCCAATTGTAGTCGTTCAACCTTCTCAGACCCCTTTCTCGCCTGCTCTGAAACTCTTTTGAGCTTGATATTCATGACCTCTTTTGATTCTGCTGTAAGAAGTGTGCTTTCTTCTACATTCTTCATTAAATGGGCGTTCAAATTGACCAGCTGAACAACCGTTAGCTCAATTTCTTGTAACTCTTCTTTTGCTGCTTCAAAATCAACATTTTTGGCTTTTCTAGCCTTTCTGTTAGCATGCAATTTCCTTCTCATGTTATCAACAGTCATCTGAAGACTCATCAATTTCTCAGCATCAGAAGCAAGTCGCTCCAGAATCCGCTTGGTTGTTTCATGACTTGCATCAGAGGAGTTCATTGATAACTCTAACTTATCAACACCCAACTCCTTTTCCATTTCTGCTTCTGTGGTTGGATGATTGCTCCTCCAATCCAAATCTCTAAATCGATTGTACCCTATAGTCCCCTCTGTTGGATAATTTGCCCATTTCTTCAAGTCCTTCACACTTTGATTGGGGCTGCATCCCTCTGTGGTTTCCCATAGCTCAAGCATCTGATCAACTGCTCTGTCTGCCTCAGAAGAACCTCTTCTTCTAGCTCTTTGTGGTGAGCCATCAGAGACATGATCAAGTGGTATATCTTTCATTCGTATACTGTTTCGGCCGTCAAAGGATTTGGGTTTCATCTTTTGCCTATTATGACCATCACCATGCTCATTCCTCAGACTCCTCCTTTCTGCATGTTCATGTTTCTCTAGATCAGAACTACGCCGAGATTTTAATGCCTCAACTTCACTTTCAGCACTGTCTCGACCACACTTATTGTATGAAGATACCTCCAAAATAGGCTTGTTCCTCTCTTCCACTACTTTTTCAACAGCTTTAATCCTGATCCTCAGCTCCCGCAAATCTAGGATGTCTTTTGTCATGACAGGTTGATCTTCTATCAGCTTTTCATCGCTACTTTCATCAGGATGAACCACAACATCAACACACTGCAAATATATGCAGGATGAAGAAATTTCAACAGGAAAATTGCAGCTGATCACAAACTCTCCAGATAAAATGATTTTCATATATTCCCTATGTACTTCTAAATAAAAGTCCATAGAATATTCTTACAAGTCAACTGGGCAACACGAAACCAATGTTTTTTCCCCTAATAATGGTGGCGTCAGGGCCAACTTGAGCACACCTCGACTAATCCTCACCGGGTACGTGCTATCTCCCACCAGCACAGGAACCGGGTAACTCTGCCCATCAAGGCTAAGGCAGATGGAAAGAAATCCTTTGTCTCTGCTGGGATTTGAACCCTAGTCTCTAAGGTTTGCACCCACTTCATACACCACTAGGCCACACCCTTTTGTGTTACAAACCCAATGTTAAAATTAACATTGTTGAGCTAGATCTCCTTCAACAATCTAGACGCAGGTCATGAGTCTAAGTCAAGCAAACAAGTCAGTCTATCCCTAAGAAACGAGATATCATACACAGGAAATTGCTCTGAAAGAATGAACCCTCAATAGGATGAGTTTCAAAGAGAAAATACTGACTAAGAATAGTATTCAAAGTATAACAAACATATGCTAAGAATAGTTCCAGGATATATCAGGAGATTTTCATCCAAACCTCGACTTCACAGAGGAATCAAACCACTGATGTTTTAAAGCAAAGGTCATGTTAAAACCCAAAAGGCTTGAGTTACATTCAGGCCCAACAACAGAAATATCATCAGTTGCAGTAAGTATGAGAATAAAAGAAACATGTACATCAGTTAGTAGTAGAAACTACATTACCTTTGATTCCGGAGAGCCAGCTTGCTTAAGCCTCGTGTGGAGGAGCGCATTATGCTCAAGCGATACTACATCATCCCTCAAAGTGGCTATTGCAGGAGCATATGCATGTAATTGCAACTTCAGTTCTCCAATTTCTCTCTCCATTTTATTGATTTTTCCTTTCACCTGCTCAATCTCCGAGCTTTTGGAAGCATTTTCACCTTCGACTCTCCCGCAAAACTTAGTTAACTCATCCATCTTGTTTTCCAGTAACACTTCTCGAATGGAGGAAATCTGGAAATCAAAATAAACTGTTTCTGCTTCTGCCTCCCATAATCCAAACTCATAGTCTTTCTCCTGGAGCTCCGAACTTAGGCAGTCTTCTCTGACTCGTTGCTCTTCAATTTCTTCATGCAATTTATTTAATTCGCCCACCAAATTCACGTTCGCTTCTTGAAGGCGTTCAATTTCCTTGTTCTGAGTTGTATTCTCTCTCGATATTTCAATTATCTTCTTTTCTAGATCTTCATTCATCTTCGAGGATTCTAGACAGTCAGCCTTTAGTGCATCCAGAGCCCGACACAATTCTGAGTTCAAACTTTCAGATGCTTTAAGCTTCTCTCCTGCTTTCAAAATCCCGGCTTCCTGCTTGCCAAGAAGTTCTTTTCCAGTTGATATTTCCAGCTTCAAATGATCATTAGATTCCTTGACCTCATGAAGCTCATTTTCTAACCTTTGAACTGATTTCTTCAGAAGTAGGTTATCAGTTTCCTTCATTTCCAGCTTCTCGTTAAGTACATCCATCTCCTTCTCAAAGTCAAGGATAACACAATAAAGTTTGCGCATATCTTCGTAAATGGACTTTAGCTCATCAGGTTTTCCAGTACCATAACTCTTCAAAATGGTAGAGAAATTACCAAGAGTTAGTGTCTCAAGTAGAAAACCATCATTTTCCTGCTCCACTACCCCTTTCTCCTCCTTGATCTCTGAGAGTTTTGTCAACAATGTTTCGTTCTCATGAAGCACTTGAGAGTATTTCTTTTGTAATTCAAGGTAAGCTGTCTGCAACTCGTCATGCTTGACACAGAGAGTCCGAACCTCCACCTCAAGTATGGCAGTTAGTTGACTACTGCTGCTCATTTCTGACTGCAATTTCTTGTTCATCTCTACTAGGTCATGATTGTCTTTTTGCACTGTTACCAGCTTCTCTTCCATGATATTAAGCTCCTCCTCCACAGATTTCATCATCGACTCCACTTCCAGGCCCTTTGATTTCATCTCCGCAAACAGAGTTAAAAGAACTGAATTTTCGACCAACAACTGCTGCTTATCATCCTCATACGTTCTGAGGGAACATTTCAGATCCTCAACACTGCCCAAGATATGATCCAGGAAAGTTTGTTCATTTTCCACCTTATCTTCAGACACAAGGTGAGAGTCATTTTCAAAGGCCCTGAAAACTTGATATATCACCATTCTCAACCTTCCAATTTCATCTACCAAAATCTCTGCTTCAACCTGCTGTTCAAGGCTCTCATTCTCTACCTCTAAAATAAGTTTGTCAGCGAATTTCAATGACTCAATATGTTTCTGACACTCAATCAAGAGAGAATAATTCTTTTCTTCCATATCTTGTAAAAACTTCTGCAGGATGAAAATTTCAAACTGGGATTTTAAAGCTCTGTTAAATTCTTCTTCAAATTCTTTCTTTCTCCACTTACTCTCTTCCTGCAGGTGATGGATATGGTTTTCCATGTAAATTAATCGGGTCTCACTCTGATGAGTAATGTTGGTCCTTTCTTGTTTCTCCATTTCAACAGAAACTCTAAGTTCTTCAACTTGTAGCTGTTTTACTAGTTTCTCCTTCTCTAGGCAAGCATACCTTTCTTCGAAAACCATAAATGTTGTCCCCAGTCTCCGTTCAACTTTTTTCAACTGAACAGCTAGGTTACCTCTTTCAGCAAGAATATTGGACTTCTCATTCATCATAAATTGGCATATCTCTTCTAAACCCTTGGCCTTTTCCCTTAGACCTTCAAGTTCAGCTTTTGCACCAAAACAAGAGTTCTCGAGAACATCATTTTTCTCTAGGAGTTTCTGCATGTTCTCACTTACAATTTGCAACTGAGAGAGCAAAGCAGCTTTTTCAGTGGCAAGAGTAGATTTCTCTCCATTTAGAATTTGACAAGACTCTTGCAGTGCTCTCATCTTTTCCTGCGATCCCTGCAATTCACCATTTGCATCTGAGAGGGAACTCTGTAAAGTAGCCGTCTTCTTCAAAAGTTCATCCATGTCCTCCAACTTCTTGTGGAGGACTTCTTTCTCGCTTCTGGTCTTCTCACAGATTATCCTGAGCTTTGAGTTCTCTTCATGCAAGCTCTTTATTGAAGAGTTGATACATTCAGGGTTTGTACCTGTGGCCTTCACTTGCTCTACTAAAGCCTGATAGCTACTGTTTAGGTCCTTGGTTTCCTCTTTCAAACAGGAAATCTCTTGCTGAAGGTTGTTACTTAGTCCAACTTGTTGAGCAACCTCCTCTTCAAGTTTCTCCTTCATCTTCTTCAAGCTAAGGATTTCATTTTCCAGATTCTTTATCGAATTGGTTGAGGATAATTTCAGTTCATTCAGGCTCTTATTTTCATCCTTCAATCGCTTTAGTTCACCTTCCAAACTATTTTTGCATGTTTCCATGTCCTTCAACAGCTCAAGACCATTTTTGAGTTCCACGGTCAGAGCTCTCTGCTCTTCTTGTGATTGACAGTGCAAATTCTGAAGAGCCTGAAGGGTGGCTTCAATTTGTGCATGTCTTAAGTGCTCATTTCGCATATCAACTTGAATTTTCTCCAACTCCATCTGCTTCTTAGAGAGTTCTTGATCTTTCGTTGCGATCTTCGTTGCCAAATTATCTGCTTCTCGGCACAATGAATGATTTGACATCTCCAGCACAACACACCTGTCCTCAGCATTTTTAAGCTTTGCAGCTCCTATTGAAAGCTCACCATTAAGGCGTTTTACATCCTCTTGGGCACAAGATAGTTCATTCTCAAGTTTGGATATTTTACCCAGACAGTGTTTATAGTCACGGACAGCAGCTTCTTTGTTCTCACTTAGCTCCATCAGAACAAATGTCAGTTTCTTGATCTCAGCTTCAGCTCCATCAGCTCTGTCCTTAAGCGTTCTGGATTCTTCCTGAGCCACCAAGAGATTTTTCTCAAGGTCAGATATGTTTACCATGCATAGCTTATATTGATGATGGACGGCATCCTTTTCAAACACAAACTTAGAGATCTCATTCCTAAGATTCTGAGCTTCGGTTTCTGCCTTAATTGCATGCTTATTTAGTTCTTTTGTACCTTCAAGTGCTTGACTAACATTAACTTCCAAATTAGATATCCTTCCCAGATACTCCTTATGTTTGCTCAAACTGGCATCTCGTTCAACCTCTAATTTGATAAGGGATTCCTTCTTCTTTTGAACTTCATTTTCAGCTCTGCTAGCTCGTTCACTGAACTTCGTGGAATCTTTCTGTGCACTATTGAGCTCCCTCTCTGCAGCAGATAACTGTTCCAGGCATTGCTGATACTGAATGAAGGTAGTTTCTTTTTCTGCTTGCATACCAGCTAGGGCTTCCTTCAGGTTTCGAACTTCAGCTTCAGCTTCACTGACACGCTCCGACTGAACGAGGATTTTGGCCTTGAGATTCTCATTCTCATCTGACAATTCGGATACTTGATTATGCGAACGTTTTTCCTTTTCTTCTGTGTTTCTGTTCAATCCTTTGCTCAATTTTCCTTCGAGGAACTTTGAGTTTTTTAACATTTCTTCTCCAGCCCCAAACATCTCAAATAACTGCTTTAAACCCCACTCACTTGTCCCCTTATCAGAATCACCAGTATAAGTCCCAATCTTCCGTGCAGCATGTATACTAGATGGTGTTAAACCCATCACATCCTGTTGCAAGTTATCTGTGTCAGAGGATGCATGAATCGGGCACCACTCTCCTGGAGTATGTGGCTCTGTATACTGTGTGGAAGATCTCATGGGTGAATCTTCAGCCAGTAGAAAAGGCACTTGGTCAGGAAATGCCTCTGACATGGTTTTATGGGCCTGCCTTAGCTCGCCTGTCACATGATCATATCTTTCAGCTAGTGCCCTGTATGCCCTGTACAACTCCTCAACCAGCTTCATTAGCTCAGGCCTCTTTTTGTAATACATTTCAGCCCTTCTTGCAAATGAATCGGCATCTTCCTCAATGAGCTTGATCATTGACTTTACTTTAGCATCCATTTCTGTTGAAATAAGATGCGAAACAAGTTAAGTTCCTCAATGAGATTTTACAAACAAGTGCATCACAAGAAACTTATGCATAATTTTCCAAGTACCACATATAGAAGACAATACAATGATATATTCAACGTAGCAGGAATTATCGCGACATCAAACTCACGACGTATACGATGAAGCTTGGGAAAAAGTGATAGAGCATAGACTTAGGGACACTACAAAAGTGAGAGGGAATCATTTTTCGATTTATACCTGGTACGTTTACAATGGAGGCTATATTCTTGCAATAAAAATTTACAGGGAGAGGAAAAAGGACCTACAGATGGTGTTCATTGACCTAGAGAAATCATATTATAGGTTGCTAAGAGAAGTCCTTTGGTGGTATTGGAAAAGAAAGGAATTCATATTAAATATATAGAATGCAATAAAGGATTTATCAAGGAGCTGTCACTACTGTAAGAGCAGAGGTAAGAGATAAAAGGGAGTTCCCTTTAACTGTACTTTTACATCAGAGATCTGCATTGAGCCCGCACTTGTTTACCTTAGTTATAGATCAGCTAACTAACAATATACAAGATAAGGTCTTATGCTGTCTGCTAATTGCAGACGATATTGTGTTGATTGACGAAACAAATAAGGGTGTCAAACGAAACCTTGAACTATGGAGAAGCACTGTAGAAAGAAAATGTTGTAGATACATAGAAGCGAGAGTGAATATAGGCACTGCAAGTTTAGACAACACAAAAACAGTGAGGTTGAGATTAAATTAGACGGGATTGTGGTCCCTAAATACAAAAAACTCAGTTATTCAGAGTTGATCTTTCAGGAGAACTGTGTGATAGATGCAGATATTACACATACAATCATAATAGGATTGTTAAATGGAAAAGTACTAATTGTGTGTTATGCGTTAAGAGGATATGTACCAACATGAAAGGCATGTTCTATAAAATGGTTGTAAGACCAGAAACGTTATATGGGAGTGACTGTTGGGCCAGTAGGTCCAACATATCCACAAGATGAGTGTCGTAGAAATGCGGATGTTAATACGGATGTGCGGAATTCATACAAGATTGGACAAAATTAGAAATGATCACAGTCGACAAAATACGCAAGTAGCACGCATAAATAAAAATCAATTTAATTATCCGGGTTCCAGTTCCGCAAAAAGGGACAGCAACAAATCTGAGATGCCTAGCAGATTATCTGCCCTTTTATCAGATTGTATGTAATGCAGAGAGGAACAACTGCTCCAGATATGAGTATCGGCTTGGTTGTAACCAATTTGTCTGTCCTAGTCTAAAGTAAAGATCCATCTTTACAAGATAACGGAATAACAGATCTATGCATATTCAAGCACAGGACCACCTGATAGGCAAACAGATCAGACTCTACCCTCATACCTCATGCTGGTAATCCACTCACAAGCACAAATTGCATACAGACATTTTATACACTTTCCCTATGAAGAACACACAAATATCTAGGTTCTAGCAACTTCTTATGCATACACGCATGAATGAAGATTCAAGGCAAGCCTTCGATCACTGACATTCTATTACTTCCAATTATAAGATCAAAATATATGTTTTCAAAACTCATAGATGTACAGAGGGAGACAAGGAGAAGAGATAGTGCTTTTCTCAATTCATTTGCACAGAATAGGTTATAATAACTCTCCATAACCATGATTATCATGCAAAATTCTATTTTTGCATCGATTGGTCTTCATACACACCACAGAAGATATCTAGTCAGTGCAAAGCGGCATACCAAGTTTTCGTAAGACCAGAAGACACCATCGTTTCATTAATTCAAACAAGAGCTTAACATCAAAATAACAAGTACCAAATTCAAACAATCAAATGGCATGAAGTTTGCTTCTCCTGAGGAAGACATAACATGGAAATCTATTCAGAATGAAGCTATTTCTGCAAGGCCAAGAGAAGAAGAAGAAGAATAAGAAGAAATCCAAGTGGAGAGCTCCTCACCAGTAAGATTTTCTTGAAGCCATTTTGAGTTTTTTGGAATATGGCTATCCCACCACCAAGAGTACAAGCGCCTCGTGTCAGAATGTAGCAAGGTCGCCATGACTCCAGCAAAGAACAAAAGGGCAATAGGTTTTGTCCTTGCATAATCCTGGTCTTTATACCAGTAAAAGAAATTATGAATCCACGCCAGTGTCAGAATTTTATATTGCTCAATTATCAAGGTCTAGCAGCTTCAGTTATCTCACCTAGCCAACAGAATAGCTGAAGAAAGCAATTTTGAATTAATAAAGGATCAAGACCTGAAACTATGACAACATGGATAATGACATCAATATAGCATTCCCTGCTCTGCTTCTGTGCCAGGTATGGACCACCAAAGACACTTTAATTCTTTATTAATTCAGAAGGTTTCAAAGCTAAGAAGCTGCAATCTGGAAAACGCCAAATACATGCAAGTCTTTATCAATTTGGCCCCAGAATAATAATATGTCTAGATAGAAATGGAAAGCACATCATAATATCATAATTGACAAGAAGTATCACAATCAGAACAAGAAAGAGAAACTTCTAAACAAACTGTGGGATACATCACCAAATCAGGCAACTTCTAAAACAAACAGTTTAAGGCCGCACACAGGCGTCGCCACCTTTGTCCAAGGGGTGTCACCGGAACTATATGTTGAATCCCCTCGGCTTCTTCCTGTGTTTACTTATTTGTATTTTGACTCCCCTAAGTGAAAATATCTGGCTCCTCCACTACACTTGTCAATTGGTAAAATGAGAGTGGAGAACACCAAATGATGTTTAACCATCAATATTTATAAACCCCACCACGAAAGTCAAAGAGTTTGTGCAAATGGACGTGAAAAAATGCACAAAAGATCAATCTTTTGATAATTTGGATCAAACAACTAATCTATTTTAAAAGTTGTCAGCACGATTTCAAGCATATCAAGCAGTTCCCATTAAGCAAACTCACCAATTAAAATGGACATGAGTAAGACAAATGAGAGCAAATGAGACGCAAGAAAATAAACCCCAAAAAAAAGGATCTTTAGAACAAAAAATTAAAAGAAAGAATGAGAAGCTTACAAAAATGCTGAAAAGTGATAAGAGCAGAGTGATGAGCAGCCATGAAAGTGAAAACTTCATTTACTCGCAAGCCATTGCATTTCTCATTCACTCTCCTTTCTGACTCCAACAGCCCCCATCTGCATCTGCATCTGCATCCGCATTTTTAATTTATTCTCCAGTTGACAAAAACTGTTAAAGTGGAGACAAATGTGAAATACTTTTATTAAATGCAGCTTTGAATGGGCTTCAGTCTTCACTATACAATACAATGGGCATAATATAAGGTACGTATATTTCGGGATATGCACGCTGTTTGTTGAGTTTTCGAAAAAGGAAAATGTTTGTTTGAACTGTTTTTGTCTAAAAGGGTTTATATTCAAAAAAAAAAAAAAATTTAAATGTCAACCAATAGAATTTAAGGGTCCACCAAACTATATAGAGAACCAGGTTCTCTATTAGTTCCCATAGAACACACGCACACTATAGTAAGTAAATGACACAAGGAAGTTTTACGTGAAAAATTCCCAGCTCACGGGATTAAAAACCACGACCTACCCTTGTAGGATTTTAACTTCACTGCTGAGCAAACTTTAGATTACAACCTATTGTAACCTAGGAATTAACCTCTTAATCCCCTACTAACTTGTAACAACTCTATTACAAGCCACTTTGTAATAACTTTATTACAAAGACTTACAACTCGACTAACTCTAGTCAAGACACAAACACAAGGGTTTATGATTTACAAAGGTTTCCTACATAATGCTTCTAACTAAGCTAAGAAGGAATTATAAGTAAAGAATTTTAACAAGGGTGCAACACAACTAAGGACTAATAATAATTCAATACAGGGAACTGGTCCGTTGTTATGTTGTTTTTTGTTCTTGATGCTCTTGAGAATCGCTTGCCAGATTGATTGGTCACTGGAGAGAGTACTTGATGGATTCTTCAATGTTCAAGTGATGTTTTGCCTTTGGTTTAATGTTAATATAATATTGATGACATCACTTGAATGATGCAAGTATGTTTGGTACATGAGCATTCCCAATGAAGTTGACTGCTGCACTGTTTTGCACTGTTGCGTGTCCATGCAGCAACTTTACAGCTGTTAGAGAGTTGACTTAGTACTGTCACTAGGGGAACTGATGTCCATCTGTTCCCCTTGTTGTTTCTTTGACTTTTGAAGAGTTGATTTACATCTCCAGCTTGAGACTTGTTATTCCCACGTACTTGAGGATGTGTATCAGGCTCCTTATCTGGTTCTTGTCATTAAGTTTGTTAGATCATCAAAACATAATAAGGTACATATAACCTATCAATTTTCCCCCTTTTGATGATGTCAAACTTATAATTGAAGTTTCCCCTAAGAACCAGAATGACAAACACATATCCTATACTCCCCCCGAATCTGTTCCCCCTCAATTATTTTTCCCCCTTTTGGCATCATAAAAAGAACAGCAACAAGTACTAAGCAAAAAGAAGTCTAGCTTGGTTAACTCATGCTACATGTGTGCACACAAACATGATTAAAAATAGAACACAAGAGTAAGGCATACACAACAAAAAGAGGAAGCTTTCATTAATATTTGGATATTAAGCAGGAAGCAATTCCATTGTTACTAACACATCCACAAAATAAAAACAGCAAAAACAGAAGTACCAGTCATAAACATCATCTGAAGTAAAACAAAGGACAAACACTAAGACTTGACACTAGAAAGGGAACACTTTTTAGGGAGCACCGGAGGGGGAAGTCTTAGATAAAGAGGTAAGGGTTTTAAGAAGGATGTCCATTCGAGCATTAGCTGACATCTGCTCATTGAGCAGTTTCTCCTTTAGGTCCTCAACCTGTTTCCTGAGGTCGGCATTTTCTTTGGTCAGACGGACAACTTCTGTGCTGTGAGAGCTGCTGGAAATAGGTGCCTTCTGAAGCTGACTTAGCTGACCCTCAAGAATGACATTCCTTGCCTTCAACTTCCTTATCTCATCAGTGGCACTGTTTTGATCGTTGATCAACTAGGAGATAGTAGAAGTGCTGCCAACCCCTCCAACCTTATCAATGCACTCACATTCCTCGAGGGTGGTCTTGGAGAAGGTTTGCTTACGAGTACCCACTTTATCTTTTCCCAAAGGGACTTTGAAGAACTCAAAAACCTTAGTGAGGAGGAACCCGTAAGGTAGCCCATGATTACCATCCTTGAACTATGCTACCTTCTGCATGTGTTCTATCATGATGTCAGGCAGGTTGATAGTTGTGTAACCATTCAGTGCTTCCATGAGAACCAGGTTTGCTCGAGATGTGATGGACTTTCTTTCTGCACGAGGGAGCAAAACCTTGTTCACCAATTCAAACAGCAGTTGGTACACTGGAAGGAGGGCCTTCTTGTGTACCCGTTCCCCTTGCTGAACTGCCTTATCCTTCAAGATAGCATTTCTAAAGTTTGAAGAGCAGGTTCCCAGAACAGAAGACAAACCCTCAGCAGGCACTCCTAAAATAGTTCCCAGCACAACAGAGTCCATCACAAAATCAACATCATTCACCATCATACAAATATGATCATCTTCAACTGTAAATAAGTCGGCATAAAGACTGCGCACTTCTTCCTCATAAACTTTGGGACTGACACTTGTGAACAGGTGTGTCCACTATTGGAATTCACATATCTCCACCAATTGGCGCATGCCAGCCATATCCAGAATATGAGGGGAAAATGTACGGCCCCACAACACCTTTTGACTTTTTAATTTTTCCTTGCCAGTATCCTGGGTATCATCAACCTTGGTCTTTTTGGAGGAACCAGGTTCCTCACTGGCATCATCCTTCCTTTTTACTGATTTACGAGCACTCTTTCCTTTTTCAGCAGATTTCTCAGACATCCTCTTCTCAGACACTTGTTAAACTAATTCTTTAGTCAGTTTTTCTTCAGATTCCTCAACTACCTTTTCACCAGAGTTGTCACTTTCAACTTTGTTCAAACTCTCCGTACTCACGGAGGACACCCTTTTTGACTTGGGGATAGTGTGCTTCTGTGAGAACTTGCGAGTTAAGGAACCAAGTTCCTTATCCACTTTATCATCAACATTGACAATATGCACTACTTTCTCATTCACAATCTTCCCATCCTTTACCAATCTTCTCCTCTTTTTTTGTTCTTGGCTTTTCCTAATAACAGACTCAAGAGCCTCCTTCTTTTGCAACCTAGTGGCAGGTCTCTTAGGAATTGGCGCTTAAGTAGTGGCATGTCTACTCCTAGCCCTGATAAAACTAGCAATAGCCACATTATCATAATCATCTTCACAGTCCTCATTCTCCTCTTCAGATAACGATGTCATTTCAGGAACAACCATTGACAAAGGCTCAGCGTAAAAGTTAGGAGAGGGAACATGATCAGTACTGACCTGGGGTGCTTGAGAGGAACCAAGGGTTAGCTCCTCTTGCGTGGAGGGATTGGGTCCCTCAGTTGGTGCCCCAGTAGTACTGTCCAGTGCTGATGTTTCAACAGGCACCATTTCCCTATTCTCCACTAGTGTACTATTTTCTTCCCCTTGAGACGTAGACACACCTTTACCAACCTTAATAACACATCCCTCAGCAGCTATTGACAACATATTTTCTATGGCCTCTTGTTCTTGTAACCCCATGGTAAACCTAGAAGTATGAGGAGTATTACCTGTAGACTCAAGGTCGGGGCTGTCATTGTCGATTCATCATGGATATGACCAACATCTTGATCTTTGCCAGAGCTTTCTTTCATTGGTAGACTGGAAATTTCTTGATTCTCTTCTTCTTCTACTATATCTTCTTCAACCATTTTTTTCGGCAAGGCAGAAGGAGAGGTCACAGCCACAAACTTCTTAGGAGTCAAAGTTTTACGACTCCGATGAGAACCAGTACTCGATTGGGTTAGAGTGGAAGCAGAGGGTGGTTGTGACTCTGTCTTAGGGTTTGGACTGATCGGAGTGGAGAGTGTGGGTTCTATCACTAACGTATCAACAGGTGAGGACACAGTGGGGATGACACTTGGAACATCTTGTGTTTCCTGGTGTTCATACATGGTAGAGTGGAGTGAGTTGAAGAAGAGAGAGTTTGGTTTGAAGAAAGAAAAAATAGGAATTTTGGATTTTTTTTATGTGAACAGTGGTGAAAGTGATTGTGAATGGATGTATTTAAGAGGGGTAAGGGACCGGTTAGGAATAGGTGGCAATTTGGGTAGTTGGGTCGCTTCATAACGGATTGGGTTCACAAATAGGGAAAGAAAATAAGCTGACAGTGTAATGACGTTGCACCGTTTCAATCGTTTAAAAAATTGTGCATGAGAGTATAGAGAAACTATTAACCTGTGTTAGGGGAACCAGGTTCCCTGACATATTTTGCAAATATAAGCCTCGTCCTTTGACCAACGTGCAATGCATTGGCTGCTTTTTGCTCTGTAATCATCATGCGTGTCTACCTGTAATGGTATAGAAATGAGTTAGACGTTTCCAGAAAATACTTTTTAGCTAATTTACCTGTACATTTCTTTCATAGCCAATCATCGAGGGACCAGGTCCTCAGCTTGATTTTATTAACCCTAGCCCTAAGCGATTCCTTTCAAACTGTTCTCTGCTCAGTGCTTTGGTGAATATGTCTGCAATTTGATCTTCTGTACTGTAAAATTTCATAGATGAGCCCTTTTTCAACATTGTCTCTGAGAAAATAATGTCGCACATCGATGTGCTTTGTTCTCTTATGTTGAACTGAATTCTTGGCCATGTTGAGTGCACTGGTATTGTCACGCAGTAAGGGCATGCAATCAGAGAACACTCCAAAGTCTTCTAGCTGCTGCTTAATCTACAGCAGATGAGCACAACAAGAGGCAGCGACCACATATTCAGCTTCTGCAGTTGAGAGGGACACTGAGTTTTGTTTTCTTGTACCCCATGAAATTAGACATGAACCCAAAAAATGTGCCATGCCATAAGTGCTTTTCTTATCCACCAGATACCTCGCATAATCAGTATCAACATACCCAACTAAATCAAAACTGCCTCCTGAGGGTTAGTAGAGAACCAGGTCCTGTGTTCCTTTGAGATATCTCAGGATTCTCTTGGCTGCCTTCCGATGAGATTCCTTTGGATTAGATTGAAACCTGGCACAAAGACCCACACTGAAGACAATATCTGGTTTGCTTGCTGTGAGATACATGAGTGACCCTATGATACCTCTATACATGGTCTCATTTACAGAGGAACCACGTTCATCCTTGTCCAGACGAGTGGCTGTGGCAATGGGAGTATCAATGATTTTTTATGCTTCCATGTCAAATCTCTTTAGCAGCTCCTTAATGTACTTCTGCTGGCTTATCATTGTCCTCTTGTGAGTTTGCTTCACTTATAAACCCAAGAAGAAATTCAATTCCCCCATCATGCTCATTTCAAACTCACTTCTCATGAGTTTTGCAAATTCCTCACACAGAGAGTCGATTGTTGCTCCAAAAATGATGTCATCATCATAGACTTGCACAATGAGTAGGTTCCTCCCTCGTTTCTTAAATAAAAGGGTGTTTTCAATTTTTCCTCTTGTAAAGCCATTTTCTAGAAGAAATTTTGACAACCTTTCATACCAAGCTCGAGGAGCCTGCTTTAGCCCATACAAAGCCTTGTCAAGTTTAAATACGTGCTGAGGATGCTCATGATTCTCAAATCCAGGTGGTTGCTTGACAAAGATTTCATCTTTGAGAAAACTATTCAGAAATGCACTTTTGACATCCATTTGGAACAATTTGAATTCCATATGCGATGCAAAGGCAATAAGAATTTTGATTGCCTCCATTCGAGCAACTGGAGCAAAAGTTTCATCATAGTCAATCCATTCTTCCTGATTGTAGCCTTGAACTACTAGCCTTGCCTTGTTCCTTGTTGTGTTTCCAAACTCATCAAGTTTTTTCCTGAATACTCACCTGGTTCCTATAACAGTTCGATCCGCAGGTCGTGGAACCAGGTGCCATACACTGTTCCTTTCAAATTGATGGAGCTCTTCTTGCATAGATGTAATCTAGTCTGCATCTTTTAATGCTTCTTTGATATTTTTGGGCTCTATTTGAGAGAGAAATGCTGAGAAGGCAAGTGAGTTTCTAGCCTTTGATCTGGTTTGAATTCCTGAATCAAGAGGAGTGATTATGTTTTCAAGAGGGTGTGAACCTTTGTGCCTCCAATTAGACACCTGAATCACATTGATAGATGATCCATGTATTTCTGATTGTGGTCCTTGGCTGCTTTTCATCTCAGCATGTGGGGTGCTTGGACAACATCGACAACTCTGTTCTCAGCTTCAGTTGTTGTGATTGCGGGACCAGGTTCCTCTCCATCAGTTGGAGATATAGTTGCACCATCCTCATTTGACTCCCTGACGTGACTCATCATGTCAGCCTTTCTATTTGCCATGTCAATGACTTCACCAGGGACAGTTGAATGTTCTCCGTCTATATCACTCTTATCATGCAAATCCTTTTCACAAGAGTGGTGAGATTCATCAAAGATCGCATGTATGTTTTCCTCAACACATTGAATTTTTTTGTTGTATACTTTGTAGGATTTACTTTGTGATGAATATCCCAGAAAGCTTCCTTCATCGCTTTTGGCATCAAATTTCCCAAGTGCTTCCTTGTCGTTGTTGAGAACAAAACATTTACATCCAAAGGTCCTTAAATGTGTCAGCTTGGGCTTCTTTCCGTTCAGCAGTTCATATGGTGTTTTGTTTAGAAGGGACCTGATCATGCACATGTTTATCAAGTAGCATGCAGTGTTGATTGCTTCTGCCCAGAAGCCTTTTGCAATACCACTGTCAATCAGCATTGTTCTTACCATGTATTCAAGAGTCCTATTCTTCCTCTCTACAACACCATTTTGCTGTGGTGTTCTTAGAGCTGAAAAATTGTGAGTGATGCCATTTTCAACACAGAATTCGTCGAATTTGGCATTATCAAATTCTGTCCCATGGTCAGACCTGATACATACTACATTATAACTCATCTTCACCTGGATCTTCTTGACAAATGTAACAAACACTGGGAAGGTTTCATCCTTGGTTCTGAGAAACAAAGTCCAGGTGAATTTGGAATAGTCGTCCACTATAATGAAGATATACCTATTTCCTCCTCTGCTTGTCATCCTCATAGGTCCACATAGATCCATATGGAGAAGATCAAGTGGCCTTGAGGTACTAATGTCACGCCCCAAACTCGGGGAGTGCGACCGGTGCTCAACCGAGTGAACTCGGCCGAGCAAGCCTATTAGATTTCCTTCTACCCAAACTCATCCATGAATAAAGAGGAGATACACTCCATTAATCAAATACTGAAAATATTTTATTAACAACTCCCATTTCATTCCATTAGCAACTTCATTCATAGTTTTCAAAGTATAATAAGTTTATAGATATAATGAAAAACATGTTTGCCAAATAGCAACATTTCTAGTACAATTCCCAACATCATACACCACCCACAACCTGTCTACGGAGCCTCTAAATACAACATAAGAGTAATATGGAAGTGCCGGCAATAAGGCCCCGGCTATACCTTAAAACACAATGTACAACTCAAATGACATCAGCCCCGAAATAGAGTAGGGCTCACCAAAACTTGCTAAATTGAGAGTGACTGCTAACGTGGACCAAAGTTTCCCGCTGATGAACTACTTGTATCCATTAAAGATGCAGCGTCCCCGGCAAAAGGGACGTTAGTACATATGGAATAGTACTAGTATATAATGCTAACCGTCCTCTTTCAAAATAGAATACCAATGTAAGAAAGGAAAAACCATAGAAACAACAATCAACAATCAATGATATCCAATTTCCAAGTTAAAACATATTAATTTCCAAGATACGAAGATAATATTATTTTTAGTTGGGAGATCTTTAGCACCGATATACCACTGTTCGCAATACCACTGTTCACAATATCAATGTTCACAGTACCAATATTCATAATACCAATATTCACAATACCAATACCACCGTTCACAGTACCAATATTCACAATAGCAATATTTACAATACCAATACCACCGCTCACAGTACCAATATTCACAATACCAATACCACCATTCACAGTACCAATATTCACAATAGCAATACCACCGTACTTTTAGCACGGAGTCCGATCACGACCCGATCGGCTAGACTATCTCATTAGAAACATCAATCACAATCACTATCAATACCAATACCAATACCACCGTACTTTTAGCACGGAGTCCGATCACGACCCGATAATCTAGTTTAAGTATTTATGGATTCCAATCACCATATCATAAGTGCTAGTAATTATTCCTTTCTCATATATTCAATAACAATCCATGCATGTAGGTTTAAGGGTGAAAGATTATCTCTTGTAGACCAAATCTTGAAAATCAACTTTTGGGGTGTTCTTGAGATTTTTAAGAAATCCTATGAAATCCAATACAAAACCTTGTTGTAATTAGTGATTGAGAAGTGGAATCATCATAAAAACACACTTAAAAACTCACCTTAAGTGTGTATTGGAAGCCTTGGCCGGATGGGTGATGGAGAGAAAAGCCCTAGTCTTGAAATCATTTTATTCTTCTCTCTCCCCGCTCATGTATTAATAGGCCTAGGTATAGTATTTTTCCACTGATGCTATCCCTGTGCTATAAGAATTTAGCTCACTGGTTTGCTAAAATCCGGTGCAGTATTTTCCACTGGTGCTATCCCTATGCTATAAGGCTTTAGCTCATTGATTTGCTAAAATCTTCTACTTCCCTCATGTGCTATAGCTGCGCTATGGGGAGATAGCTCCCTGTATATTTTTTAGTCTTATTGCTTTGAAATTAACAACCAAGTGTTCCCCATTATTACAACACTCAAAGATTAATAAAATAATTATCCCCAAGTATCCAAATAACTTTATTCACTCCAGTAATTCTCATGTGGTTCGGGTCTAAATTAAATAGTATTCCTAAGCTCGAAATCAATCGAATTAGCAATAGAAATTCAAGGGGCCTTACACATTAGCCTACCTCGGAACCACAAACCTTGAGTTCTTAGAAAATATTTTACGGGGCCTTACATTCTCCCCCGCTTAGGATCCTTCGTCCTCGACTGAGAAGTAGAGTCCGCCCAAAACACCCAACATAATTCATCTCCTTCTTTCACACATCACAATCCCCCAAATTTGACTAACTCCCATATTTTTCAAATATTTCGGCAGAGTTTCTTTTGTATTAGGGCCTATCTACCTACCAGAGAATCACCAAAACCACCCCTAATAACACGTCCACAATTCGGCAAAGCATATCAATATATCAATAATACAAATCTCTACATTACCGGACATTACATTATCATGAGTGATATCTGGACACAAGCTGCACATATTTAAATCATAACACCTAGAAAGTACCTTTCGATCCACAATCATTTGACTATATAATCAAGTGAGAATATTTTATTTCCCCAACACTTTCGGCCTTCGAGGTGACCTCCTCGACTCACGAACTTCGCCATAGCACTTGACGAAGGCAATCTCAATTTACGGACTTATCTAACAGGAATGACAACTAGGTACCTCTTATAAGCCAACTATCCATTAACTTCACCTTCAATAGTTTCAACTGGAACGATAGGCAAAGGATTTCCAACAAACTTCTGGAACCTAGACACATGATGCATTGGGTGCATGGAGGACAATGATGGAAAAATATCATACTCATAGTTTGGCCTATTCCTTCAATATTCCATAAGGCTTAATGTGACTACACATACTTTACCTTCCTTAACAATTCACCCAATATATTCATAGAGAAAATCTTGAGAATAATCCGTTCACTTTCTTCAACTCTAAATCCCTATGCCGAACACACAAACTAAACCTTTGGGGACCTCCAACAATTACTCTAAGATGTGCTAGCATGAATATTACCATAAAACTTCCTATCCAATAAATTTGATCACGGGATGATGCTTCTTCTTTGACATTTTTGAACATTCAACACCCATAGGTTACTATAAATAGGAACAACGAGGTCCGAGATTGTGCTGGAATTATTCAAAATCCATCAACGTACTGAGCAGGGCTTTTCAGGAGGTTATATCCTAAGAGACATGAAGGATACTACAAATAGCACTGACATGGTTAATCATTGTGATTACTTTATTGATTCGACAAATGAGGCATAGAGTTGCCTAGTAGGCATTGATAATGTATGGATCATGTTCACGACTCTGAGATTTAAATAAATAAGTCATTTTAGACATGTGACATATGGGGGGGGGCATAATCGGAAGGATAATAAATTAGCGTCAGTTATTCTTGGAAGGCTATGAGTCATGAAAAGGACAACAATAATTGTTTCATTCCATACGTGCCTTGTTTGGCAATAGTAGACCTCAAAGAGAGATAACACTTATGTGACACTAGCCGCCTCTTGGAATGTAGGGAAAATCCGTTTAACTCGAAATGAGAATATTCTAGCACCCTGAATATGATATGGGTTTCAAGATACACGAAGTTGCATTACGCTCTTAACTGTATTTGACACAAGGAGTCTATGCCACAAACTCATGAGGATGAAAAAGAAGTTGAACACTTGTGAGATTATTATCATTCTCACAACTTAACCTTTGCCAATAGTTGATCCTATATGAGAGGACTAGAGATACGGCAAATTTGTAAAAATCTCAAATTTCCCAGAAATATTTATACGGACAAGTGACCCCTTTCAATTGACAGCTACACATATAATAGGTGCTGAGATATGCTCTCATGCTACTAGACAGTAAAAAGGATTCATGATACTATTCATAAAGGAGTAAAGTGATTGTTCCAATCATAAGAGCCACATACACAAAACAACGAGAATTGCTCGAGAATGATCTCAACACTAGGCTGTCTTACACTAGATTTGATACCACATAGGTAAGATTTAAAACGATACATGCATAAGCACAAATGAGCAGATATTATCCATTTTGAATCAAAATGTTCTGTAAGAAATTCATCAGGTATGGTCTCTTGTTGAGAATTTTGGAAATCAAGTGGGAAGTATTACTCCTAGAGTTATAACTCAATTCAAGGATATAATTATATATCTCAATTGCACAAGAGGTTGTAAATAAGAGAATTTGTTATAGAGTGGATCCACGAATAATGCTTCTCGTTCAAAGAGTAGGTACATGCAATGTTTTGTGATTCAACATCTTGTTAAGACCATGTTTATGAGTGCTCTTCAATATGGGTGCACATATACAACAAGGAAAAATCATGCGATGTTCATAATGATATAGCAAGGAGTGACTTACTTGGTAACTTTAAATTAATAGGGCAGTACCTTACTTGATGCCCCTCGACTCCACAACCATAACTTATTTCAAGAGTCATTCAATACGTCCCCAAGTGGTGTTTCTTACAAATCAAACATTCCAGCTTATTGATACAAGCAATCCTCTTTTGTTTCTTAGATGATCTTACCACATGATCCGGTGGCACGATAACATTAATAGGGACAAGGACACTTCCCTTAGCAACTAGTTCTTTCATTCCCTTCTCGCTGACTCGAACCCGTGGGTTACAGGTTACTCATATGGAAAATAAGACATGACGAGGAAATTAACTTCCTATCTTGAGCTCCACCGCACGATTAGGAGTATCAAAGAAGTGAGAAATTCCTAAATGTCCATGTAGCCTCCTCATTATAGATGTGGTCGACAACACACCGATAAAAAGGACTCTACTAGACACAGCTCCGAGACATTCTATGACACTTTAAAACCTTAGGCTCTCATACTAAGTTTGTCATGCCCCAAACTCTGGGAGCGCGACCGGCGCTCAACTGAGTGAACTCGTTCGAGCAAGCCTATTAGATTTTTTTCTACCCAAACTCATCCATGAATAAAGAGGAGATGCACTCCATTAATCAAATACTGAAAATATTTTATAAACAACTCCCATTTCATTCCATCAGCAACTTCGTTCATAATTTCCAAAGTATAACAAGTTTATAGATATAATGAAAAACATGTTTTCCAAATAGAAACATTTCTAGTACAATTCCCAACATCACACACCACCCACAACCTGTCTACGGAGCCTCTAAATACAACATAAGAGTAATATGGAAGTGCCAGCAACAAGGCCCCGGCTATACCTCAAAACACAATGTATAACTCAAATGACATCAGCCCCGAAATAGAGTAGGGCTCACCAAAACCTGCTAAATAGAGAGTGACTGCTAACGTGGACCAAAGTTTCCCGCTGATGAACCACCTGCATCCATTAAAGATGCAGCGTCCCCAGCAAAAGGGACGTCAGTACATATGGAATAGTACTAGTATGTAATGCTAACTGTCCTCTTTCAAAATAGAATACCAATGTAAGAAAGGGAAAATCATAGAAACAACAATCAACAATCAATGATATCCAATTTCAAAGTTAAAACATATTAATTTTCAAGATACAAAGATAATATTATTTTTAGTTGGAAGATCTTTAGCACCGATATACCATTGTTCGCAATATCAATGTTCACAATACCAATATTCACAATACCAATACCACAGTTCACAGTAGCAATATTCACAATAGCAATATTCACAATACCAATACCACCGTTCACAGTACCAATATTCACAATAACAATATTCATAATACCAATACCACCGTTTATAGTACCAATATTCACAATAGCAATACCACCGTAACTTTAGCATGGAGTCCGATCACGACCCGATCGGCTAGGCTATCTCATTAGAGACATCACTCACAATCACTATCAATACCAATACCACCGTACTTTTAGCACGGAGTCCTATCACGACCCGATAATCTAGTTTAAGTATTTATGGATTCCAATCACCATCTCATAAGTGCTAGTACTTACTCCTTTCTCATATATTCACTAACAATCCATGCATGTAGGTTTAAGGGTGAAAGATTACCTCTTGTCGACCAAATCTTGAAAATCAACTTTTGGGGTGTTCTTGAGATTTTGAAGAAATCCTATAGAATCCAATACAAAACCTTGTTGTAACTAGTGATTGAGAAGTGTAATCATTATAAAAACACACTTAAAACTCACCTTAAGTGTGTATTGGAAGCCTTGGCCGGATGGGTGATGGAGAGAAAAGCCCTAGTCTTGAAATCATTTTATTCTTCTCTCTCCCCGCTCATGTATTAATAGGCCCAGGTACAGTATTTTTCCACTGGTGCTATCCCTGTGCTATAAGGCTTTAGCTCACTGGCTTGCTAAAATCCGGTGCAGTATTTTCCACTGGTGCTATCCCTGTGCTACAAGGCTTTAGCTCACTGGTTTGCTAAAATCTTCTACTTCCTTCCTGTGCTATAGCTGGGCTATGGGGAGATAGCTCACTGTATTTTTTTAGTCTTATTACTTTGAAATTAACAACCAAGTGTTCTCCATTATTACAACACTCAAATATTGATAAAATAATTATTCCCAAGTATCCAAATAACTTTATTCACTCCAGTAATTCTCATGTGGTTTAGGTCTAAATTAAATAGTATTCCTAAGCTCGAAATCAATCGAATTGGCAATAGAAATTCAAGGGCCTTACACATTAGCCTACCTCGGCACCACAAACCTTGAGTTCTTGGAAAATATTTTACGGGGCCTTACAACTAACTTCCCTTTTGGGTTTGAAAGAGGATCTGCCATGCTTTCCTTTTACATATGCATCACACACCTTGTGATCCTTGAAGCTTGACTTGGGCAGACCACGAACCATGTCCTTCTTGACCAATTTGTTTAGCTACATGAAGCTTGCATGGCCCAGCCTTTTGTTCCATAGTTCAGCATCATCATCAACAACACTTAGACAGCTGAGATTACCCCTCTGCAGGGACTCAAAATCAGCAACATAGATGTTTTTATATCTTTTCGCCACTAACACCACTCCACCAGTCACAAGATTAGTGACTGTGCATATCTTTGACACAAATTCCACTTTGTTTCCCTTGTCACAGATTTGGGAAACACTGAGCAAGCGGTACTTTAATCCGTTCACATAGTACACATTTTCAATAGAGTGAGAGAGAGACTTCCCAATCCTTCCAACTCCCAGAATGTATCCCTCCTTGTAGGTCCTTCAGTGAAAGGAAATCGTTTGTACTTCCAGTCATGTGCTTTGAGCAACCACTATCCATGTACCATTGTTGGCTGCTCCCCTTCACTGTTCCCTACAAAAGGAAATTAAGGGTTATACGTAGGAACCCAAACAAGTTTGGGTCCCTTGTAATGAGGAAATGGATGAATTACGGTTCTTTTGGTCCAAGCAGGCATCATGCTTCTTTTATATGAGGGACCAGGTTCTCTAACAGTAATTATCATTTTAGCAAAAACTTTATTTTTCTGTTGAGACTGAAACTTGGCCTTACAGGTTTTCTTAAAGTTTCCAGTGTTACCACAGTGAGTGCAGAGCCAGTTGTCAGGTACAGTAGCATACTTGCTATGAGGGTTGTAGGGAGTTTTTCCCCTTTGAAACTCGATTCCTTGCCTGTTTCCCCCATTGTTCGTGTACATGGCAGTGATAGCTTCAGAGAACCAGGTCCACTTGAGTGATTTTTCAAGATCACTCTTGACTCTAATTAGTTCTTCCTGAAGTTGTTTGTTTTTCTTGAGTTCAACACACAAACTAGATTTCACTGATTTTATCTGATCTTCAAGCCTAAGATGTGTTTCATCCGCAACTTCCTTTCCCTTTTGAAGAATCTCATGCCTACCTTCTCCTTTTAGTTCCTCAATTGTATCCTTCAAATCTACAACTACTACTAATAGGTCATCTCTCTCATGCTCTATGTTAGCAACCTTTTCAGTTAAAGCTTCTTTCTCCTTTTTAACACACTCAATAGTCTCTTTTAGGTCGACCACAACAACCACTAGATCATCTCTCTCATGTTCTATGTCTCATAGTTCCACAGTTAATGCATTTTTATCATTTATAAGCCTGTGATAAGTATCAATTAAAACATTTTCCAAGGATACGAGTTTTTTTAGGAGAATAAGACTTCAGATTTCTTTGAATATCTAGAAAGTTTACCATGTCATCATCGTCATCATCTTTATCATTATCAGATCGTGCCATCAAGGCAAAGATAGAGTCATACTCAGCTGCTTTACTTTCCACTGCCATCATGGAGCTGTCACCTCAATCATCATCTTATTCAGATTCACTAAAAGATTCTCCCCATGCAGCACGAGCTTGTTTCATAACATTGTTAGCGACATTTTTCCTCTTGAAACGTTTGTCAGGAACCGGGCTCCTCTTAGCTGCTTTGTCTGTCTTGTGTTTGTATTGATCTTGATTGAGGAGAGGAAAATCCTTGATGAAATGTCCTGTCTTACCACACTTATGACATAGGTCATAACTTTTTGGCTTGCTGGAGCTGCCCCCTTTTAGAATGCCTCCATTTCTGCAAACCATTTTCTGGAATCTTTTTGTTAGGTAAGCCAGATCAGCATCCTCACCACCTGAATCATTGTTGTCCGTCTTGAGGACCAGGTTCTTCTCCCTTTTGGTCTCTCTTCTCTCATTATCCTTCTTCTTATTCTTCATTTCATAAGTTTTCAGATTACCAACAAGTTCATCAATGGTTAGCTTCTGCAAATCCTTTGCCTCTGTGATAGCATTCACTTTGCTTTCCCAGGAACTGGGTAAAACACTGAGTATTTTCCTGACAAGTTTGTTCCTTGGAATGATTTCTCCCAGATAATGAAGATTATTGATGATGAAGGTGAACCAAGTATGCATGTCCTGGATGAACTCATCGTCTTTCATCCTGAAAAGCTCGTATTCTGTGGTAAGCATGTCAATCTTTGATTGCTTAACTTGGGTTGTCCCTTCATGAGCTGTTTGGAGAGCTTCCCAGATCTCCGTAGCAGATTGGCATGCTGAAATCCTGTTATATCCATCAGGACCAATACCACAGACAAGAATTTTCTTTGATCGAAAGTTCTTCTCTATGGCCTTGCGATCAACATCATTGAATTCTTTTCTTGTTTTGGGAACTATTACTGCTGGGTCACCACTAGTGTTTGTAGGGATGAAGGGTCCATCACAGATGACGTCCCAGAGCTTTGAGTCTTCAGCCATGATGAAGTCGTGCATCCTTGTCTTCCACCATCCATAGTATTGGCCATTGAATCTTGGTGGCCTGTACGTAGATTGACCTTCTTCAAAGTTTGGTAGAGCAGCCATGAGGATCCCTTCTAGGTGTTAGCCTGATAGAATGAATCTGCTCTAATACCAATTGATATAATTTAAGGGTCCACCAAACTATATTGTTACACCCCGCAGTATTACGACGATGTTACACCCCGTAGTATTGTACGTTGGATTTATCGTAAGATAATTGACATCAGTTCAAGGACAAGATTATTTTGAGGTTATAAGTATTATGCTATTTCAAACAAGTGATAAGTAAATTCGTAAAGGTGAGAGGGTAAGCGAATCGAAGAAAATTAGTTTCGTCGAAGTTTGACATTTTGAGATAAAATACGGTCCAAGCTATAATACCCTATATTTATGTACTAGTGCCATATAAGGTACCACATGACCATGATAGTAAGGTGTATAAAGTGTGTTAAAAGTGATTAGTATTTTAAGTAATTTGAGATAATTTTTAATTATGTGGATAATTGATTAATTATTGGTTTAATGGGAGATTAGCAAGATAATTAGGAATTTGTGGATAAGCCTAAAAGGCCTCCCAACGTGGCAGCAAGTGATCTTCTTAATCACGTCAAATAAGTGACTCTTTGGTTTATGTACTAGGTGGCATGATTAGGAGATTTTGGACAAAAATGCATTCTTATCAAGTGGGGCCCACAACCCACAAAAATAAGATATCTCCCTAAATCATTAAAATGGGAGGTTATGGTTGCTAAGTAATGGAGGAAAAGCTTCAGCAAAAAATTCATACGAGATTCCATAATGTAACAATAGTGTGAGATGCGATTTTACGAGAACATGGTATAATTTTTCTCAAGAACATCATACGGATTTTCCCTATTCCGATCCGTCGTTACGTGTTTTTCGTAAAATATATGGATTAGAGGAATTGTTAAGAGAATCGGCTCAAGTATGTTAAGGCTATCCCTTCTTTCTTTTTGGCATGATTCATACGATACAAACAAAACGAGCAAACACACAGCTTTCATAAAGGACTCTATTCATAGAAGTACTAGGGGTGTCTATGTTTTTGATTCCCCATGTGAATTATTATTATATCTTCTGTTCATAGGTCTCAGAAAAATACGTAGTTGATAAAGTATACCCGAAAGGCATATTGATCTTATAAATTTCGAGAAACCTTATTAACGTATTTCTTATGCATTTCATTAGTTTATACATGTACATTGACCCATGACCAGATGGCGTTATATATGCGTATATTTTATGTATATGGGATATGGAAAAAGGTTACAACATTATATACGCACCACCACCTGATCAACTGGTATATGTTGATGATTTTGCCCACAGTGGCCGAGATGATATGATGGGATGCCCTCAGAGGCTTGATGATGTTATATACGTATATATCTATGCATGATATGACATTTATATGCATATACATGATATTATAAATAATAAACCATTCACAGAGCTATTAAGACTTACATGTTGAGTCTTTTACTCCATGTTTCTCTCATGTCTTTTATTTACTGATTTTTATTCCTTACATACTCGGTACATTATTTGTACTGACGTCTCTTTTGCCTGGGGATGCTGCGTTTCATGACCGTAGGTCCCGATAGACAGGTTAAGAGTCCTCCAAGTAGTCTATCAGCTCAACGGAAGGTGTTGGTGCGCTCCATTTGCTCTGGAGTTGCTTATTTGGTCAGTATGATTTAGACATGTATTGATTGGTATGGTGGGGCCCTGTCCCGAGCTTTATGGTATTTATCTACTCTTAGAGGCTTGTAGACAGATATCTTGTATATGGATACTTGTATGGCCTTGTCGGCCTATGTTTTAAGTATATAAAGGATCGTGCCGGCCTTATAGGCACGTATGTCATATGTATAAGTCGGTACATCATGTTGGGTCATCCTATGTCGAGTATTTCCTCATATTGTATTCTAGTTATCTCATCACAGCCTTTCCGGATCATTTACCTATGATAGTATGTTAAAAATATACGTTACATTGGTACTCAATTGAGTAAGGTACTGGGTGCCCGTCGCAGCCCATCGGTTTGGGTCGTGACAAAAGTTGTACTCGGATGAGTAAGGTATCAGGTGCCCATCGCGGCCAATCGGTTTGGGTCGTGAAAAAAGTGGTATCAGAGCAGTTCTGTCCTAGGGAGTCTACAAGCCGTGTCTAGTAAATTCTGGTTTATGGGTGTGTTGTGCATCACACCTATAATTAGGAGGCTACAGGGCATTTAGGACTGTCATTCTTTCTTCTTACTCTAGATCGTGTGGTAGAGCTCACTTGTAAGAATTCAAACCCCTAAATTCTATTTTATTCATAATATGATGATACCTATATCTAAAAAACAGTTGGTAAGAGATTGCATGTGGTGGTGGAAGAGTTGAGTTAGAGGAACTTGATTTTGCATCATTCTTATAATGGATAAATGTGAGGTTTTCAGCAGAACATGTGTGTACTAAGACATGTAAGCTTCTTGATAAGGAGCCTTAAGGCAGGAATATCTATCCACCCATATGGTGAAAAGTAATGAGAGATTCAGAAGGTAGATACAAGTTTCAACAAGTAAAAGAAGCAAGGTGAAGAAGGGAACGAGGCACCCAATTAATGAAGATTATCAGTATTTACAATTCAGGCAGAGAAATATAAGCATTTTGAGTTACCTTCAACAGTAACAGATATATGTACAATCGGCCACACCCATCTCAGTTATGCTTTATGGGAGCTAACAGATATGGTTTAAGAGAAGGACGGGATATCAGGATCCGGCTGGGGTTAGAGTAACCCAAAATAATGGATGGATTATTTGCGTTAGTTGACATTTTCGAAGAATATTGCAAATGTGCTAATAGATCTCCTTGTGAGACACCCAGATGGTGCACTCTAGAATAGTATAGCTAGATATGAATACTAGAATGTTCAAAGATAGGCACTGGAAGCTTGGAATGGATAAATATTACCTTAGTGTGGCTCCGGTCCCTAGTACAGCGAGGATGTTAGGCAACCCGAAGAGCAAGGGGATGGGGCAAGGGGAGCTAAAAGCAAAAGAATGTCTTGTTGAAGTTTTCAAAATAAAGTGATAGACATAAATATTAGCAGGGAAATAAGAAGATAGATAATGAAGCATTATGAGTAAGATGTGATACATGGATGACAACGGTAGATCAAAAACAATGATGATAGTATTACAGAGTCTATAGTCAAGGGAAGGAAAAGACGAGAGGTGACAGGCCTTGAGACAACAAAAGAGTATAGGCCATAAAGTCATATCCTTATTTTGACAAACAAGTTCGTGACTCTAACATGATATACCAAAAGAAAAAGTTAGACCCTAGAGTAATAGAAATTAGTAAGGAATGGTGAATAAGATAAACTAAACATGAATTATAGACTGAGTGATTTGATAATAGTTGGCATCATGAGAAATTCAGAGATTGTATTCTGGCGATAATAGAATGGACGACAGAAGAATAACCCTTAAAGGTCATTCAGGAAGACGCTTCCCTAAAGCAAGCAATGTGAGCAAAGTTAAGCTTAAGGGACTGTGTGTACCAATTACACTAGGTGTCTCCCTCGTGAGTAAGGAATTTTGTTATCCTTGGTAAAGAAGGATTACCACAAAGCAAGTAAGGGTCATCGATGATGTGAAAAGACACCAAAGATAAAGAGATAAAATATCTATAGGTAGATCGTCGTAGCGCTAAATCTTAGTACTCCCCTAAAGGGGGGAATATGGAATGATGTGGCATTAGGCCAGAGTTCAGTTGTTCTAGTAACTATGGAATGATAAGGGAAGAATGTGATAGAAATGAGAAATGGACGAGATTGCACTTATCCAAATCCTACAACTATGCTATGATTTCAGAACATTATGCAAGCACGACGTCAAGGAAAGGAAGTAAGGGTTCCTGCCTGGGATGTTATTGATAAATAAGGAGTCACTGCGAGAGGTAAGTTAAGACAAAGAAATAACCCAAGAAACGCGAAATATAGATATGAGTATGGACCAATGAGTAGTTAGTAGTTAATTCAGCAAGAGCCTAGTTATGGTGAGACAAGAGGATACAGACAAATCAGCAGATCGTGCAAGATAAATATAGTGAACCCCAACATAGTGAGTCCAGTCGCGGAGATAATGATATTGTGATCCTTGGGAAGACAGTCAAAATATTAGTTCAGAAGCAACCCTACAAGCACAAGACGTGGAGATAAGTAACTACGGATAATTATAGGCGAGGAAGAACATAAAAAATTCCGTCAAGTATACGATGTGATAAGCTCGCAGCTTTACAAGAGTCAGAGGATCCTCCCTATGTACTACAATGAAAGACTAGTTTAGGAAATAAGGAAGAAGGCTTCAACCTAAGCATAGTAACTTGAAGAAGGAATGGTCATGTAAAAATAGTCTCCCTACAACATTGTATGCACTCCATAAGAAAGTGGCACCTACCATGGCTAATAAACAGGAAGTAACAATCAAAAGTAATATTCGAGATCATATGAGTTGCACAAAAATTTTGACATGTGTGGGAACTAAGATAAGCTAAGTATGCACACAACAAAGGGGGCAGAAAGACCAGAAAAAGTAATAGCTTACGTTTAAAGAAAGCTGAGAAGGAACGAAAGGAATTATTCGATCAATGATCCGTAGTTAGTTACATTATGAACGCACTTAAGATTTCAGAGTATTATCCATGCAACATATATGTTGACAATCATACAGCCATAGAAGACTCTGGTATAAGTTAAAAGAAAGAATTGAATCCAGGTCATAGATAAAGGATTGAATTATTAGAAGATTATATCATGGATATTCCATAGCGTCCATGAATAGCTAAAGTAATAACTAATATCATGAGCCGCAGATCGGAAGATAGCTTAAGCCTACATAAAGGCTGATCAGAGGGAAGAGGAAACTAAAGAGTTACATCAACTAAGTATATCAGGAGTTTGATTATTGGACCTAGAAAATTATAGAAATCATGATTAAGAACATTGCAGAATCACTCTTAATATCATAGGTACAAGAGAGATAGTACAATAACTATATTCTATAACGGCTCTACGAGAAAGCCAGTTAGAAGAGTACCAGCCTCATAAGAAGTCAGTATGAAGCTCCCGCCGGATTGTGTATGCACCAGGGGTGCAAGTATTATAATAAAGCTTCAAGTTGTGGATGTGAATTATACCTATGTGGAAGGGAGGTCATGAAAGAGATAGAAGATGTGATTCGAGATTTTAAGGTAAGTAAGGTAAAAATAAACAACAAATGAGATACTCAGGTGCAGAAGATTATGAATAATCTATACTTCAGATAGAGGACTAGAAGCACTGGGATTCAGTATCCAGGAATGATAGAGGTGGCATTAGTGGCATATCTTCCAGCCTATGGTTTCTAGGTATCAATAAGTTTAGTTAAGAGAATAAAGAAGAGTTAGTGACAAAGTGATGTCTCGCTTGATGTTCCAGAATGACATAAGGAAATCTATGGTGCAAGCAAGTTGAAGGAAGTTTGTGAGTAGTATAAATAGATATGTGTAGATTGCAAGCTAAAGTATGGTAGAGTGACAAGGTTTTAGGAAGACATTAGTAAGGATAAGGAAAGGCGAGTGAGAAGGTGACGAGAATGGATAAGTCTTCGGGGTTAAGTCAAGGAAAACAAGAGAGCTAATGGTTTCTCTAAGTTATAGAAAGCTCAGTATATCCTGCATGAACTCAAAAGAGTCTAAGACTAATAGCATTTAGAATATATGGAATGCTGCCCTGGTAGTGGAATAAGGGTGTAATTATGATAGATAAAGGATGACGTTTGGACCTTCGATTGAGTAATGATTTGAAGAAAACGGAACGAGATTAAAATACCCCCTAGACATAAGCCCTAGTGACAATGTATTACGTAAGAGGTTTCAAGTTATCAGTGGTAGATTGAAAATCAATATTGAGATGAATCAACAATGAATGGATAAAAGTTACAAAGTATGAGATGAGATTACGCCATCATTCTTAAGAAGAACAGTAATGAGAAAGTATTAAAGGACTTAGATTTATACATTTAGGATAAGTAATGGTGTAGTAACGAGAGTAACCTGGAGTTTGGAAGAATTCCGACCACAGGCCGTGGTGTAAGAAAGAGGCCTAAAGGTGGGAATGCCCTGGACTTTAGATTTATTCACAGAACAGTTGCCTAGGTGGCAAGGAGAGTACTAAAGTATTCGGAAGACATAGGTTATGAAAATGATAAATGCATCAGTCAATATTCGAGGACAAATGTTCCAAAGGGGGAATGATGTTACACTCCGCAGTATTACGACGATGTTACACTCCATAGTATTGTACATTGGATTTGTCATAAGATAATTGACTTCAGTTCAAGGACAAGATTATTTTGAGGTTATAAGTATTATGCTATTTCAAATAAGTGATAAGTAAATTCGTGAAGGTGAAAGGGTAAGCGAATCGAAGAAAATGAGTTTCGTCGAAGTTTGACATTTTGAGATAAAATATGGTCCAAACTATAATACCCCGTATTTATGGACTAGTGCCATACAAGGTACCACATGACCATGATAGTAAGGTGTATAAAGTGTGTTAAAAGTGATTAGTATTTTAAGTAATTTAAGATAATTCTTAATTATGTGGACAATTGATTAATTATTAGTTTAATGGGAGATTAGCAAGATAATTAGGAATTTGTGGATAAGCCTAAAAGGCCTCCCAACGTGGCAGCAAGTGATCTTCTTAATCAAGTCAAATAAGTGACTCTTTGGTTTATGCACTAGGTGGCATGATTAGGAGATTTTGGGCAAAATTCATTCTTGTCAAGTGGGCCCCACAACCCACAAAGATAAGATATCTCCCTACATCATTAAAATGGGAGGTTATGGTTGCTAAGTAATGGAGAAAAAGCTTCAGCAAAAAATTCATACGAGATTCCATAATGTAACAGCAGCGTGAGATGCGATTTTACGAGAACACGGTATAATCTTTCTCAAGAACATCATACGGATTTTTCCTATTTCAATCCGCCGTTACATGTTTTTCGCAAAAGATGTGGGCTAGAGGAATTATTAAGAGAATCGGCTCAAGTATGTTAAGACTATCCTTTATTTCTTTCTTTTTGGCATGATTCATACGATACAAACGAAATGAGCAAATGCACAACTTTTATAAATGACTCTATTCATAAAGTACTAGGGGTGCCTATGTTTTTGATTCCCCATGTGAATTATTATTACATTTTCTGTTCATGGGTCTCAGAAAAATACGTAGTTGATAAAGTTTATCCGAAAGGCATATTGATCTTATAACATTCCGAGAAATCTTATTTATATATTTCTTATGCATTTCATTCATTTATACATGTACATTAACCCATGACCAGATGGCGTTATATATGCGCATATTATATATATGGGATATAGGAAAATGTTATGGCATTATATACGTATTAAATTTCGAGAAACCTTATTAACGTATCTTATGCATTTCATTAGTTTATACATGTACATTGACCCATGACCAGATGGCGTTATATATGCGTATATTTTATGTATATGGGATATGGGAAAAGGTTACAACATTATATACGCACCACCACCTGATCAACTGGTATATGTTGATGATTTTGCCAACAGTGGCCGAGATGATATGATGGGATGCCCTCAGAGGCTTGATTATGTTATGTACGTATATACCTATGCATGATATGACATTTATACTCATATACACGACATTATAAATATTAAACGATTTACAGAGCTATTCAGACTTACATATTGAGTCTTTTACTCCATGTTTCTCTCATGTCTTTTATTTTAAGATTTTCATTCCTTACATACTCGGTACATTATTTGTACTGACGTCTCTTTTGCCTGGGGGTGTTGCGTTTCATGCCCACAGGTCCCGATAGACAGGTTGAGAGTCCTCCAAGTAGGCTATCAGCTGAACGAAAGGTGTTGGTGCGCTCCATTTGCTCCGGAGTTGCTTATTTGGTCAGTATGATTTGGACATATATTGATTGGTATGGCGGGGCCCTGTCCCGACCTTTATGGTATTTATCTACTCTTAGAGGCTTGTAGAGAGATGTCATGTATATGAATACTTGTATGGCCTTGTCGGCCTATGTTTTGAGTATATAAAGGATCGTGCAGCCTTATAGGCCCGTATGTCATATGTATAAGTCGGTACATCATGTTGGGTCACCTTATGTTGAGTATTTTCTCATGTTTTATTCTAGTTATCTCACGACAGCCTTTCTGGCTCATTTACCTATGATAGTATGATACAAAATATACGTTATGTTGGTACTCAGTTGAGTAAGGTACCGGGTGCCCGTCGCGGCCCATCGGTTTGGGTCGTGACATATATAGAGAATCAGGTTCTCTATTAGTTTCCACAGAACACACGCACACTACAGTAAGTAAATGATACAAGGAAGTTTTACGTGGAAAACTCCCAGCTCACGGGATTAAAAACAATGACCTACCCTTGTAGGATTTCTACTTCACTACTGAGCAAACTTTAGATTACAACCTATTATAACCTAGAAATTAACCTCTTAATACCTCACTAACTTGTAACAACTCTATTACAAGCCACTTTGTAATAACTCTATTACAAAGACTTACAACTCGACTAACTCTAGCCAAGACACAAACACAAGGGTTTATGATTTACAAAGGTTTCCTACACAATGCTTCTAACTAAGCTAAGTAGGAACTACAAGTAAAGAACTTTAACAAAGGTGCAACACAACTAAGGACATGTAATAATTCAATACAAGGAATTGGTCTATTACAAGCCCTTACTAACCTTTAACAACTCTATTATAAGCCACTTTGTAATATTACAAAGACTTACAACTCGACTAACTCTATCCAAGACACAAACACAAGGGTTTATGATTTACAAAGGTTTCCTACACAATGCAATTACAAGTAAAGAACTTTAACAAAGGTGCAACACAACTAAGGACATGTAATAATTCAATACAGGGAACTAGTCGGTTGTTATGTTGTTCTTTGTTCTTGATGCTCTTGAGAATCGCTTGCCAGATTGATTGGTCACTGGAGATAGTGCTTGATGGATTCTTCAATGTTCAAGTGATGATTTGCCTTTGGTTTAATGTTAATATAACATTGGTGACATCACTTGAATGATGCAAGCACGTTTGGTACAGGAGCATTCCCAATGAAGTTGACTGCTGCACTGTTTTGCACTGTTGCGTGTGCAGGCAACAACTTTATAGCTATTGGAGAGTTGACTTGGTATGGTCACCAGAGGAACTGATGTCCATCTGTTCCCCTTGTTGTTTCTTTGACTTATTAAGAGTTGATTTACATCTCCAGCTTGAGACTTGTTATTCCCACGTACTTGAGGATTTGTATTAGGTTCCTTATATGGTTCTTGTCACTAAGTTTGTTAGATCATCAAAACTTAACAAGGTACATATAACCTATCACCAACCTTTTAAATCTTTCAAAAACTCTAACAAACAAACACCAAATAATCTAATTTATAAGTCATAAATTAGTGGGAGAGCATACATTAGTTATAACTATAATTAAGTTTAAAAGTTTTATATCAGGCGATCAAATGTACATTTAAAATATGAACTTTATGAATTCAAAGTTTTATCATATTGGGTACTTCAATAAATTAAGGTGGATTTGTTTGCAACAATGGAAATTTTAAACTCGATTTGTAAGCTGATGTCCTAAAGTAGAGTGAGAATACAAAAAAATGTGTTAGGTAATTATGGGCACTGTGAACCTAGAAAGAGCTTAGATAGGAAAAGTAATAATTCAATTTATGAGATTCCTAAAAAGGATTAGATTCACATTCGCCAGATGTTATCGATGCTTTATGGGGTAAAATACAACACTATAGTACTATAATTAATTAATACTTAAAGCCACATTTGGGATCTCAAAATGTTCTTTCTTGGGTCTGATCGCCATCTCTTTTTCCTTCTCTTAATCATTCCTTATTTCTCATAAAATTGTGAGAACTTTCATTTATGTCTACTTTCATTATGATTTAAATGAGAAATTTAAACTAGATCCAATCTAGAAGTAGGATCTCTCACTTTTTATTCTTGACTTCATTAAAAGGTTAAGGTTCTCTTGACTTTCATATGTTTCAAGTGGAAAATTATTGATGAGGAAATTCAGATAAAGAAAATTAATTAATTAAATTAACAACTCTATACATTCCTTATTTTCCATTGGACAATCATGTATTTTCAAATTATAATTGGACTTTAAAGAAAATACATAATTGTAGGATAATGATGTATTCCTAGCACAATATTATATTGCAGATTTTACATATTGACCCAAAGTTTTATGAAATTTTTTGAATAAGTTAAGTCATTTTTTTTATGTTTAGCTTTGTGTTTTTATGATATTGCAACGATTCGGCTGGTCGTTTTATGTATTTGAGCCTTGATTCCCTATTTGATGTTTTCTGTATGCTTGTTCGTTGTTTTGTGACTTGCACGGATAGTGGGCTTGCCGAGGAGGTTTGAGAGTGGATTTGAACACTTAATTCTATTGTTGGAAGCTTAAGTTGTAAGAGTTGACCAAGGTTTAACTTTTACGTGAACGACCTTGGATTGGTGATTTGATGATTCCGATAGGTTTATATGTTGATTTTGAACTTCGGCATATGTTTGGATTTGGATTTGAAGGTTCCTAGGATGTTTTGGCTTTATTTATCGAAAGTTGACAATTTTAAGGTTTGGAGAGTTCATAAGCTTGACTAGGAGTTGATTTTATTGATATCGAATTCAGATTATTGTTCCGGAACTTGGAATAGGTTCGTTTTGTTATTTGAAACTTGTGTGCAAAGTTTGGATGTAATTCAGATTGGTTAGGCTTGAATCGGACGCTTGGTTGGAAGTGTAGAAGTTCTTGAACTGAAAAGAAGTTTAACTTGTGATTTGATCCTTGATTCATTGATGTGATATATGTTATCATAGGTGATTGGAGGCCTTGGATAGGTCCGAGGAGTGTTTATGAACTTGTTGGTGTGATTGGAGGGGGCCCGGGAGGCTCAGGTGTGTTTTAGATTGATTTCGATCTAGGTTGGTGAATACTAACATTGCTGGTTTTCAGAGATCTGGTGCAATTACGCATGTGGCTAGATGTATCACACCTGTAGAGCCGCATGCGCGTAATTTTGGTTCGCAGAAGCCAGTTTGGCAGTGGCCTTATTGGATTATATCTTCATTGAAGTTGTACAGATGCGGGGTTGCTTGTGCGAAGGTGTGTGCACAGAAGTGCTTCCGCAGATGCGGGAGAGCTCCACATAAGCGATGGGTCGGCTAGTTTAGTGGATCTTGCATATGCGATGCTTTAACCGCAGATGCGATGTCATAAGAAGTGAACTGTTTGTTCGCAGACGCGGAAACCGCTTGGCAGACTTATATTTTGGATGTTTTAGCTTATTCTCCCATATTTTAAACCCTAGACTTGAAGAGAGACAATTTTGGCTTGGAGATTTTCACACAAGGCTTTGGGATAAGTGATGTCTATATATTTTTTTTTTATTATTTCAAAAATCTACATGGATCAATAACACTCAAAAATATGAAATTTTGAGGAAAATTTGGGGGGTTTTCTTACAATTTAAGAGAGTGAAAATTGAGGTTTTGAGCCATAATTTGGACTTAGTTTTGGGATCTAAATATGTATTTGGACTCGTGGGGTTATAGGTGGTCGGGATCTACCCTTGACTCGGATTTTGACCATTTAGACCCGGATTGAATTTTGTTGACTTTTTGAGAATTGATTAAAGATTAAATCCTTATTGTTTGGGATTAATTCATATGTCCCTGTTTGATGTTTTTGAGTTATTTTGACTAGATTCGATCCGGTCAGAGATGGTTTCTAAGGAAAAGGCTATTTTAGAAGGTTGATTTGGGCTTGTCAAGGTAAGTATCTTGCCTAATCTTGTGTGATGGGAAACCATATGATTAGACTCTTTTCTATCTATTTGTAATGTGTGTAAAGCAACGTATATGCGAGGTGACGAGCGCATATGGGGGTGCTATATATAAAATATGACCAGATTAAGCTTTAGATTTCTACTATATGCATAATCCTTTGTATGATTACATGAGCTTATCCTTTCGTGCTAGAGATCATGTTTAGGATTATTATCTCTTAATTAGCCAAGGTGGGATATTGTGAAATTGTTGCTATATTTGTTTAGCCGTTGTAATGTTCCACACCTTGAGCGCATATCCGTACTATTATTATTATTATTATTATTATTATTATTATTATTATTATTATTATTATTATTATTATTATTATTATTATTATTATTATTATTATGTCCTTGTGCACTTTATTGATGAATTGTGAGCATATGTTTCTTTTGTGATAAATTGGTATCTTGGTTATTATGATTATGGACATATTGAGCGGGTTGATTTAGTGTGGACACGAGGTCGTTTCCCTACAGATATTGTGGTATTGATGATATTGTGGCACGGGGTCTCTTCCTTGCGGGTATTGTGGTGTTGATGATGTTGTGACATGAGGTCTTTTCTATGCAGTTATGACGATATTGTTACTATTTTGCACGAGTATATTAAAATGTGCAGCATGTGAATTTGGACCCGTTCCCCTAGGGCCGCCCTCTCATGTTTCTCTCTTGATGGTTTACACACGGATTGTGGTATATTGACTGATGTTGGTGGATTCTGATACATAATCCGATGAAGGCGAATTGAATGTAAGGGTGAAAGCTTGGCCATGCAAGTGAATTATTTATGCCTTGTTATGCATGTTATATGCTTCTATGTTTAACTCCAACATGTTATTCTATGCCTCTGTTATTGGTGATAATCCAATTGTCAAGATTGATTTACTTATGTTGAGTTAATATCTCTTGATTTGATAAGTTGATGATATTGCATCTTAATATATTCTTGTTGCCAGTTATTATGTATAATGCACAGGTTCTTTGATTAGTGAGTATTACATGACTTGAACTTCGTCACTACTTCACTACTTCACCGAAGTTAGTCTTGATACTTACTAAGTATACGTTATCCCGTACTCATACTACTCATTTGTATTTTTTTTGTGCAGATCCGGGCGTTGGCAGCAACGGTTCTCGGGAGTGAGCATATTTGTTGATCGAGAGGATTCAAGGTAGTGCTGCATGACCATCGCACACCCTTGGAGTCCCTTTCCCTTATTTTATATTGTAATTTATATATTCAGACAATATTTTGCTATTGAAAAAACTTATTGTATTCAGTTTTTAGAGCTCATGACTTTGTACTATCTAATTTTTAGCTATCACTATATTGGCTATTGCTGGAGTGTTATTTCGTTATTTATGATATTCAGACTTATTATATCTTGTTATTTTGAATCCTTATCGTATGTTGGCTTACCTAGCATGGAGGTTAGGTGTAATCACGACCTTTGGTGGGGTTTTCGGTCGTGACAAGTTGGTATCAGAGCCCTACATTCATAAGTTCTACGGGTCATGAGCAAGTCTAGTAGAGTCTTACGGATCGGTACAGAGACGTCTGTACTTATCTTCGAGAGGCTACTAGAATGTTCGGAAAACTTCACTTTCTTTCATGCTTTGTCGTATGGATTTATTTATCTCGAAGTTTGAACCTTTACTCTTCTATTGTCTTAGAGATAAAGAGGATATGTTCTTCGGGAGCAGCTCAACAAGCACCAGTGCCTCCTGTCAAAGCCGTGAGAGGCTGGGGTGGGGACAGATGTGGGGCAAGCACCACAGTAGAGCCACCAGTAGCTCCAGCTGAGCACCAGTGCCCAATCATGTTGAGAAGGTGGATCCAGCTCAGGCACCTGAGGGACCTATTGCTATACCTTGGATTTTAGGAGACTTTGGCACACATATATGAGTATGTTTGAGAGCTTAACCTAGGAGAGATTGATTCCGATTGCACCATCAACTTCATAGGCTAGGGGAGGGTCCCAAACTTCCGCTGTATATATGCAGAGAAACTGGTTCATGGTTATCAGACCCCGAGTATTCTATCGGTGCAACCAGTCGTTGCAGCTCAGCCATAGATAGGGTCAGCCTTGACTGTTAAGGAACAAAAGAGGATGAAGAGGTTTCACATACTTCGTCCTCTCTATTTTAATGGAGATCCTACTAAGGATGCACATGGCCTCGTTGATCAGTGTCATCATATTTTGTGCCCTTTGGGTCTAGTGGTGTCGAACGTGGTTGACTTTACTACCTTCCTGTTGTTAGGGCTAGCATACAGGTGATGGAATACTTATGATACGAGTAGGCAGTCAGCGCAGAACCACTCACATGGTCTCAATTCTCGGTTCTTTTCTTGGAGGAGTTTATCCCACAGACTCACAATGATGAGTTGCACAATGATTTTGAGCACTTGCGCATAGAGGGTATGACTGTAACCCTGCATGCTATGAGGTTTATAGAATGCGATATTCCAAGAAAGAGAGGGTCTGTAGGTTTGTTGAGGGACTTAGCTACAATCTTAGGTTTGGGATTGTCATGACCGAATATTCCACCAAATGCCGATGGCGCCTAACCTGCTTTCTCGGCAAGCCAACACTCAATCAACATCACAAAATCCAATTATTAAACTATTAACTATTTCATAATATAAATAACAATGCGAAATGAATTTCAAATCAATAACATGAGTACATAATCTATGACAGGGTCTAAACACGGCCACAACTGTCTAACAACTGCACAAAACCTGTTGTCACTACATCACAAGCATCTAAAAAGAGTAACTAATGCCAACTGAATAAAACATTTGTCTGAAAAGAACACATAGACAACAATAGATTAGTAGGGAAGGGGGACTCTATGTAATGAGAATCAGATCAAGTATATCATCTCACCACGAAGTATCCAATACAGTGCTCCTACTCAACTCAATAGTATCGCTAATACCAGTCTTAGAACCTGCACAAAAATATGCAGAAGTGTAGTATGAGTATAAAATCATGGTACTGAGTAAGTATCAAATCTAGCCTCGAAGAAGTAGTAGCGAAGAGCCGACATCGGCACTCAATAAACATGCAATTATCAGGTAAAGCATAAAATAATATACAAAAATAAGCATGCTATCATCAAATGAATACGATCGCTCAAAGAAACACATTTCATATAGAATTTAGGCATGTTTAACAGATACAGAGAGAAATTAAGATATCAACACTCGATCCTCATACCAAGACATGATTCATGTCAACAACATTTTTATCAAATCACTGCATTAGTAAAAAATATGTACATATGCATGCTTAGGATCCAATATCAATATATATAAGAGCCAATGCATGAATCTAAGATACCAATGCACGCTCATGATCCAATATAAATGTATATAAGAGCCTATGCATGAGTCTACACTACCAATGCATGCTCATGATCCAGTACCAATGGATATAAGAGACAATGCATGAGGTTAAGCAACCAATGGATGCTCAGGATCTCTTTTTCAGCAACTCACAGCACAAATCCATGTGCCTGACACTGTCCACATGTCCAACAAGCACCAAACGAATCATGGCCGCCTACGCTTACATGCCCAAATTAACATGGATAATCACCTGACTCCGGAGGGACGGATACATATCCAAGCGTATGATCATTTTATATTTAATGATCATTAATCACCTGTTCCAATCATAATTCCATCAATAATCGATCAATATCGGCTCACAATATTCTTGGTACAAAATTCCTCAACTTTCTATAGTATCCAACTCCAACTCATGCATAGGTATATGAAATAATATCATTAAAAAGCACCAGACTTAACAATAAGAATGCGGATAAAAGCTGATATGGCTAAAAGATATCTATGGCTAATCATTTAATTCAATTTATCACAACGGCTCGATAAGCTATTTAACATGTTCTAACTTAATCATCTTATTTATCATGAGCTAATTAGGCCATAGAAACCACCAAAATTATGGAGCAAATAAGAGAAAGTTATGGCTATGGATTTATAATAAAGCTCAACATGGAAAAATAATCCTTTATGTCAAATCAACAAGTCATAATCCTAGGCATGCTCCTAAATCATAAAATATAAATTATTACGTATTCATAGAATCAATTTAGACATGGATAACAACTTCACATAATCCAATAAAGTACAATTCAAGTCGACAATACCGGATATGGTCCAGACCTAGCTACACATAGACCTGCACTAGCTAATGCCCTAGCCTGTTGCTGGGTAGCTACCAACTGTGTCAACAAATGCACCGCACTCCTCAAGTACTGATTTGATGGAAGTGGAGGGAGAACTGGATGTGCGGTATCCCTATGAATCTCCTCAGGTGGTGGAGGAGCCGGTAATGGCTGAGTAGGTATCTCGCCTTGGGCCTCAGACTGGGCCCCATCTACTGGGGGTTCCCTGCTAGTCCCCTCACCTGCTGTTGTATCTCTCCTCTAGCTAGTCGTAGTCTTCCTAGTCACCGTCATCTGTGTATGCAAACACCAACACGGAAGCTTAACTCAAATTTCCTATAACTCAGTTCTACAACACGATTTAGATTTGAAAGAAGGGTGACCAACTCCTAAATGCCCTGTAGTTCCCTGCTTATATAATGAGGTGCACAACACTTCTATAAGCAAGACCCTACTAGATACGTCTTGTAGACTCCCTAGGACAGAACTCCTCTGATACCAAGTTTGTCATACCCCGAAGCTGGGGGCGAGACCGGCACCCGATGCCTCACTTAACATAGCATACCAACTTGCGACTGAGGGACACTGAACATACAATGTCATACTTTATCCATGGGGCCACATTGCAAGACAATTTGCGAAGCAAAATATAAAAGAGAATGGAAACTAGCTTTGACTAAGCATCAATTATAAAGATGGGATGACAAGGCCGTCATAACTACTACAGTTGACAAACCAACAAAAATATACATACAAGTCCTACAAGCCCAACATACTACACTAACTGGTAGGATATGTCTACAACCCTCTACTGATGGATGTACTGTGGTCGGAACAGGGCTCCGACCTACCCATAATATATATATACATATATACACAATATGTACTCAAAACCCTAGACATGGTAACTTCGAAGGACGTGGAGCTTACCGATCAAGCTGATCACAAACAGCACCTACGGAGGAGGTCTACCAGTCTGTCTATCCGAACCTGCATGCATGAAATACAACGTCCCCAGAAATGGGACGTCAGTACGAAATAATGTACCGAGTATGTAAGAAAATAGAATAACTGAAAGCTGAAACTAAACTGATAATATAATAACTGAAAGTAACTAGGAGTCAAAGATGATATGGAGATATACTTACCTGTTGATACTGACTCAACTCTCTCAATATAGTAAGTAAAATAGTTGTCTGGCCCTATAAAGCTCGGAATGTGTAACTTCTCGGCCGTAGTAGACTTGCTCATAAGCGCTCGGCCATACTAGGCTCGGTATCTCGGCCATTTTGGTCTCGATCATAGGCGCTCGACCATAGTAGGCACGGTGTATAACGTACCATCTGATCAGAGGTTGCCCAATAGGGGCCTGCCCACCGATTATAGCTCGATGGCGGTGAAAATATCATAATACTTTATATATAGAGAGCCTCTGCTCTCTTGACTGGAAGAAAACGATACTCAATTGAATATAAAGTCCCGATAAGGGAGAATACTGTAACTTATGAGACTAGGATAATGAATATAAATTCGGGAGTATGAACTTCTCTTTATGCCTCGTTATCAAACATATGTAGTTACGAGATCAAGCCAAAATGAAGGAAGGGCTTAGCCTTAACATACCTTATCAAAATCTTTCCAATCACTAAGTTGAACTCACCTCTTCGCACCTTAATCTACAACAATGATAATAATACTATCATTAAGTTACGAAAGGTACAACTATCGCACAACGAACGACAAGCTTATTTTGTATTAAAACGGGCAGCATCTCCCCTATAATCCTTACTTCCTCCAAATTCAAGATAATACCAACAACACAAGAACACAACAATAACAATATATACATTATTTTCCAACCTTATATACACCACAAAATACTACAAAACATCCCAACAAACCCCAATCTCTTCATACACAAAACGACCACCGTAATAGTGTCAAACAACCCAAAAATGTTACGACGAACGACCAGCCCACCACCTTGAATTTTTATGGTGTTTATCCATACCTTTCTCCTCCAAAACTCCATAAATCAGTAGCAAAACATGCAATCCAATGGCAACACAAAACAGTACACAAAACAACTCGCTACAAGTGAATAAATCGAAGTCACGACTTTCGATCACCGTCTCGCGAATTCTTACAATTAAAGAACGAGTTTCCATACATCTCCAGCAGAACATGGATGAAAGAGAGCAGTAAACTTACCTTATTTGTTGAATAACTCAGCTCCTATCTTGGTTCTTCAAATTCTAGGTTTTCCCTCCAATTAGAACTTGAAAAGGAGAGAATTTCAATTAGGGTTTGTGTGTAATTTTTGGGAGGAGGTTTGCAGGGGTTTAGATCTGGTTATTGTGCCCTATTATCAGTGTATTATATGAAGGAAATAGAACTTTAAAATGTCTATTTGGACGACCCGAACTGGCCCATTTTTGGACATATATAATCCTCTCATTTAAGCAAGAAGGTGACACACCTACTTGTCACCTAGCAGTCTTCGCAATCTCGCAAAAACGTATATCTCTCTCTACTCCGATGTCGTATTGACAAACGGTTTAATGCGTTACAAAATAGACTCATAGATATTCAATTTGCTGGGTGGAACACCCTGTAACTCTAAGGATATTGGGATAAAATCATAGTTATATTTGACCCAAATTTCAGTAAAACTTATCAACGTAACTTATGATGACTTTCATCGACTTTTATTTCACAACTCGCCTGACTTCAAAACCTAACACACGACTATCGTATGAATAACATAAATCATAACATAACCTTGTTACCATGTTAAGAACCCTAGTCTCACCCCAAAGTTACGCGTTATAACATTCCTAACTTGTCGACTTTCGATGAAACATTATTTTCTTCAATTCCTTAGCTTCTGAACCTTCCAACCCTTTTTGTACTTGTTGTTCATGATCCTAAATATTTGTAACCTCTTAGGTAACATGATAACTTACTTTATATACTTCCAAAGATGATCTCATTTTTGCTCTTACATTAGTTTGCTTACGATACACTTTTACGTACAAAAATATGGGATAACCCGGCACCAAATCGATACCGAAATCGATATCCCTATCGGGTGGCATGCCCGATAGGTCTGCAGGAAATACATATGGGAACTCCCTCACTACTGGGACCAACTCAAAAATGGGAGTATCAGCATTAACATCCCTCCCAAAGGCCAAATACGCCGACATCCCTTCTCAATCATCCGTTGAGCCTTCAAATATGAAATCACTCTACTAGGAACATGATATAGGGAGCCTCTCTACTCCAACTTTTAACCTGTCATAGCCAACGTCACAGTCTTAGCAAGACAATCAAGAATAGCGTGACACGGTGACAACTAATCCATACCCAAAATCACTTCAAAATCTACTATAATGAGCAATAAAAGGTTGACTCTAGTCTCATAACTCCCAATGGTCACCATACAAGACCGATATACACTGTCTACCATAATAGAGTCACCCACCAATATAGATACATGAACAAGAAAAGTATGATGACACATAGGAATAAACGGAACCACGGTCAAATAAAACTGAAGCATCCCTATGGCACATTGAAACAATACCTATGATCACGGTATCAGAAGCAGCTGCCTCTGGCCTGGCGGGAAATGCATAGCAACAGGCCTGATCACCACCTATCCGACCTCCCCCTCTATGGTGACCTCAAACTGACTGAGCCCCACCCCTAGCTGATTGTGCGCGTGGTGTAGCCGCTGGTGCAGAAATCAAAGGTTGTGAGCTCTACTATGGAACCCTACTCAGAAGTCTAGGCAAATCTCTCTTGAGATGACTCAAGTCTTAATACTCAAAGCAACCCCTCCTCTAATGCGGCTGCTGACCTTGATAATGCAAATAACTTCCTGTGGAACCCTAAGCAGATGGATCAAGATAAGAACTCTCTATCGACAGTGCATTAAATGATGACTGAAATGGCCGAGCATTGTATGAATTATGGCTAATTGAAGAACCACGAGTAACATGACGCTGCCAGAGTGGGACTAAAAGGACGACCTTTGCTGTAATGGTACTGGCCTCCATATGAGGCACTACTAAAACCACCTGAACCACAAGGCCTCTTGGCCTCTCGCCTCTCACGATCAAGCCTGCGAACCTTCTCCAAACGTCTAAAAATCTCAACCACTTGGTCAAACCTAGCATTAGTCTCGGCCTCTCGAGCCAAACTATAATGTAAACCATAGTTGAGGCCATCAATGAACCTCCTGATCTTCTCCCTCTCAGTGGGAACCAACCATATAACATGACGTGCCAAATCTGCAAACCTCATCTCGTACTGGGTCACAGTCATGTCCCCCTGCCATGGCTGCTCAAACTACCTAGGCAACTCCTCTCTGCGAGTTTGTGGGAAAAACTTCTCTAAGAAAAGTACTAAGAACTCATGCAATGTAAGTGGTATTGCGCCAACGAGCCTGTCACTATTTGTAGGCTGCCCCTGTCATCTGAATAGTAGGAAAAGCAATTCTATTGATGTCCTCAATAACCGTTGTGTGAAGAACCCGATGGAACCAATCCAGAAAACCCTGAGAATCCTCTGACTTTCCTCCGCTGAACTCCAGAGGGTCAAGCCTCTTAAACCGCTCCAACCTGTTCTACTCCTCATCAGTCATAGGGGGGCCAACCTCGGCCCGAGCAACAACAACTGGCTGAACTGGTAACACTCTTGGTGTTTGATAACTCTGAGCTAGCTTCTCTGATGTACGGGCAGTAGGAGTCTATGCTCCTCCCCTGGCATGTGAGGTAGGTGGTGCAATTGGTAGCATATCCATCTGAGCGAAGCTCGTGCACACACTCAAGATCTGAGCCAAAGCCTCATGAAGACCAGGTATAACAATAGGTATCGTCGGTGTCTGAGCTGGTCCTACCGGCTCAATTGTATCCGGAACCAGCTCCTCCACTGGAGCGATTGGTGGCTCCACAGGTGCTTCTCTAGCTATAGTGCGAGCCCCACCTAGGCCCCGGCCTCTCGTGACCCTGCTTGGTGGTACTGGTGCTTGCCCGCCCGATCTGGCTGAATGTGTCCTCACCATCTGTGAGAAAATAGAGTAAAGGTTCAATCTTCGAAAATAACAAATTCGCACGACAAGAATGCAAGAAAGTGAAGTTTCATAATAGTTCGGTAGCCTCTCAAAGATAAGTATAGACGTCTCTGTACCGATCTGCAAGACTCTACTAAATCTTCTCATGACCCGTAGAACCTATGAACCTAGGGCTCTAATACTAACTTGTCCCGACCCAAATTATTAATCACTCGTGATGGCGCCTAATGCACTAGCTAGGCAAGCCAAACATAACAAAGACAAATCTTTATAATGGAATTGACAAAAATAATACAAGTCTAAAGCTTTCAACATAACATAATGACGCCAATACATGATAAATCCCCCAAAACTGGTAAATACAGAGTCATGAGCTCTAAATCTAAAATACAAGTCTGAAATGCCAAATAACAATATTGTCTGAATGAAAACAATAGTACATAAGGGAAAAGAGATGCCAAGACTGCGGTCGAGATGGAGCTCTACCTCGTCTCTCCAAGATACTCAGTAATAAACCTCAGCTACTAGTGGCTCGGTCCAATACCTGGATTTATACAATTAAGTGTAGCGTGTAATATGAGTACAACCGACCCTAACTACTCAGCAAGTATCATAACTAACCTCGGCGAGGTAAAAGAAGCAAGAATTATAAATGATACTCGCTAATTACATGTACATCCCATAAATTCAATAAGTACAGAACAATAATACGATCAAGTCATAAATCTCAGAAAGAGCCACCTTGGTGCACATAATTTCTTAACATACTCTGCTTAGTCAACAATCTAGCATATAATATAGATATGCAAATAAATCGGTAATCAATCAAGGAAATTACAGGTAAAGATGAAATACAATAAAGAAATCAAACACTAGCCAGCTTTTCCTTAGAACTTCCATAATCGTACCAAACCACTAATTAGTTTTCCTCAAACCGCATGTACACCATCAAGAAGGAACACGAGAGGGTGACCCTAAAGGAATGGATCCATATCCACATGCGGCACGGACAACTCACGTGCTGCATGGACAATTCACATGCCAATAATATCAATATCTTTGATCCGCACGGATAACTCACGTGTTGCACAGACAGCTCATATGCCAATATCACAATTACTCCGGTGTGGTCACATGCTCAACATCATAATCCTCTCAGCGTGGTCACAGGATCACTACAACAATCCGCCTAGCGTCGTCATAGGCTACTAGTCCAATCCATATCACACAGAAAATAGTTATACAAGATTACATGAACATGATCAATGAACATCAAGTTTCATGCTCCTGGACTGGTATAAGTGACATGCTATGGTGTAGGCATGTGCAAAGTGTACGATCACAGCTCAATCAGACAATTACATCATGAAAATAGCAATTTATCAGGTTCAATCAGGAGATTAACCTCTACATAACCTCAAACATGGTACAAATAGCCCACAAAAAGGGTACACATAGGAGAAACACCACAACATAAAGCTTAGCAATCAACTCAAGGCATATAATAGCTTAAGCACTACCCCGAGCATGAATAAATATCTCGGTGCGTGCATATGGGCTCAACCCCACACATGTGCACCACCCATAACACGTAGATATCATAAATAACTTAGGCAACTAGTGCCTCAACCAAGTTTAGGTAAGATACTTACCTCAAGCAAGCTAAATCATTACTCTAGGAAGCCCTTCCCATTGAATCAACCTCCAGATGGCTCGAATCTAGCAAAAATAACTTAATATTTTCGATAAAAACCATATGACATAATTCCAAATGATAAAGCTAAGATCTTTAACAAAAATCAAAAAGTCAACCCCAAAATTCAACCCCGGACCCGCACCCTAAAACCCGGAACCCGACTAAACTCATAAATTTCAAACACCCATTCCGATATGAGTTCAGATATATGTGTTTCATCCAATTCCAACCTCAAATCGACCCTTAAATCATCAAATCTTACTCTCCAAATCATAGTCTAAAAACCATCAAATCTCACCTTTAATTGATGTCAATTAGGTGTAATAATCTATGGATAATCAATATCTAAAATTGAGTAAAGATCACTTACCTATACAAATGTGATGAAAATCCCTCCAAAAATTGCCGCCAACCAAGCTCCACAACTCCAAAAATTAGAAAAATGATCAAACCCTCGATATAATATTCTGTCCAGCAAACTCATACCTGCGGTCACTTAACCGCTTCTGCGATGCTGCTTCGATAGAAAAGGGGCCGCATCTGTGGTCACCTCTAAATGCCCGACCTTTCACTTCTCAGGATCCTCCTTTGCACTTGCGAGTCCACTTCTTCAGACTCTTACCACTCCTGCGCAAGCACATCTGTGACCTGAGCCCGCATCTGCGGACTTTCTCTGCTAGGCCCAACTTCCTCACCTGTGCAATACTGGCCGCACATTTGGCTCTATATCTATGGCTAAACCCCCATGCGGATCCGAAAACACTAGAAGCCAAAATCTTCAGCAATGCAACATAGTCTAAAAATGATCCGAAACATATCCAAGGCCCCCCGAGACCCCGTCTAATCACACCAACCAATTCCTAAATAAGACACGGACCTACTCGAGGCCTCAAATCACACAAAACAATATCAAAACTTTGAATCGCACCTCAATTAAAGCCTAAGTAACTAATCCAACTTTCCAAATTTGTAATTTACGCCGAACAAGCCTAAACAACTTGGAATGACCTCAAATTTTGCATGAAAGTTTCAAATGATATAATGGACCTATTCCAACTTTCGAAATTAAAATGCCAACCCGATATCATCAAAGTCAGCTCTCAGTCAAACCTATCAATCTTCCAACACTTCAAATTTCCAACTTTGGCCAAAATGCACTAAATCAACCTACGGACCTCCAAATCCACATCCAGACATATGCCTAATTACAAAATCACCATACGAAGCTATTAAAACTATCTAAACTCCATTCCATAGTCGTCTATACAATAGTCAAACTCCGATCAACTCTTACAACTTAAGCTCCCAACCTTGGGATTTAATGTCCCAATTCACTTCAAAACTTCCTCGAAACTATACCAACCACCCCGCCAAGTCACGTGGCCACAAATACACTGTAACGACCCGACCGGTTGTTTTAAAAATTTAAGTCCCGTTCAGCGGTGCAAGGACTTGAGAAGCTTCGTATTATATGTATTGACTTATGTGCATGGTTGAATTCAGTTACCAGATGATTCAGAGTGATTTGGGACACTTAGTCCCTAAAACGGGAGCTTAAGTCTTAGGATTTTGATCATAGTCAGAACTATGTGAAGATGACTCCTGAATGGAGTTTCATCGAATCCATTAGCTTCATTGGGTGATTTTAGACTTAGGAGCGTGTTTGGACTGTGAATCTGAGGTTTGTAGCTAATTTAGGCTTGAAATGGCGGAAGTCGAATTTTTGGAGATTTGGATCGGAAATGGACTTTTTAAGTATTGGTCTGTCTTCTTTGAGGTAAGTATCTTGCCTAACTTCGTGTGGGGGAACTACCCCTTATGATTTGAGTCTTCTATGCTAATTGTATTCTGTGTACGCGAGGTGACGAGTACGTGCCCGGACTTATTTGTGAAAAATTGGCCTTTAGGGATTCTTAGGTCCTTGTATTTACTGAATATGCAGTTGTTCTCATTATGATTATGTTTCTTAATTTCTAGTTTTACTTCTACCTACTTTAATTGGAATTAATTACTTCATGATCCACTTTTTTGTTTATTTGATTCATATGTGCCTTAGCCGAAATTGTATCTCTTTTATTCCCGTGTTGTATTTTGCCTAACTGCTTATTTTATGTTTGAAGTTATAATTATCTCTTCTGTAATTGTTCATCCTTAATTGAGGCTATGATTTTCTTTATACTGCTTATCCTTAATTGAAGTTGTTGTGTCTCTTTCGTGCTTGCCCAGCCTTAAAAGAAGTTTAGATATCCTATATCTTAGTTGACATATCCTCATTGGAATTATTGACTCATGATATCTCCCTCGTTGTTGAACAGTACTTTGACCGTTGTTACGCATTATTTTCTCTCTTGTTGAGTTGTTTTTATTATGACTAGCATTCTCTATTGTGGTAACTCCTTGTGAATTAGTTCCTCCATTTCCTTGAGTTCTAGAATTTCTGATTTGACGTATTTGTCATATTCTTGTATTATTGTCATTGTTTCTGTTATACTTATTGTGTTGATGCACGAGGTTTCTTCCGTGCGGTTGTTGTTATTGTGATGCAAGAGGTTTCTGTCATGCGGTAGTTGCTATGAGATTGCACGAGGTTTCTGCCGTGCCATTGTTACTATTAATATTTGCACATGCGGCGTGACAAGGAGGTATATATATATATATAGACGGGAAATATATATATATATATATATATATTGCGCATGTGGCGAGACAAGGTGGGAACATTATTATGCATGTGTGGTGAGACAAGGCAGGCATTTATTTTACTATTGCACACGTAGCGAGATAAGATGGGTTGTGTCAGGGATCGATTTGTGATGATTTGTGATGGCATGGGGGCATTCTTATTGTTTATATTGTGTAGTGGTATACTTACTTGTGTGAGCTTTATCTTGTGAAAGCTGTGAGAAAATATTCTACGTGTTGTCCGTTCTTTTTTCCTTATGCTTATTTGCTGGTATGGACTATATTAGGACACTTGCACAAGCATACACGTAGTTAAGCACTCTTATCGGAGAAGAGGTGTTCTTGATATTGTTGAGCATAGATGCTCACCCTTGTTTACTTGCCTTCTATGTGAGAATGGCTCTATTGGCACGTGAGTCATCAATGTGGTTATGAAGTGCTATGAGGGCACAAGATACCAAGTGTTAGGGTTCAGGTATTGAGACCCGTGAGTTGTGATTTGTCCGAGGTTCGGTACCTCATGGAGTTTGATGACTAAAACCTGATGTAAAAGTGGTTGTAGTTGCTGAGTTATTACTTGTCCTTGCTGTATTTGTAATTTTGGATTTAGGTTGTGTTCCATTCACTTTTTTCTGTCATTTTTATGGTATTTCGCTCATACTTGTTGTTTCCTTTCTTATTGCAATTACTGTATTGTGAGCCATATTGCAATCTTTATGTAGATATCATATTTCTGCTGTTCCTATACTCATATTTGTTTAGTTTATTACACCAGTGAGTGTCTTGACTGTTCCTCATCACTACTCCACCGAAATTAGTCTTGATACTTATCGGGCACCGCTGCGGTGTGCTCATACTACACTTCTGCACCTTTTTGTGCAGATCCGAGTTTTTGTTCGTTAGTAGCTGTGCGGGTCGTTGCTGTGGAGACTCAAGGTAAACCTGCTGCTGTGTTCGCAGGCTTCGGAGTTACCTTCAAGTTTTCGTTTTGCACTGTTTATTCTTATTTCTGGACAGTTGTATTTAGAAGTTTTCTAGCAAACACTCTGTCGAGCTTATGACTTGTACTACCTGTTTTGGGAATTATAAATTTTAAGAGATTTCTATTTCAAATTGTTAGATATTATTTAAATAATATTGTTGTTTCAATTAATGTTAGGCTTACCTAGTCCCTAACACTAGGTGTCATCACGATACCCAAACAGAGGGGAAATTGGGTCGTGACATACACATATGTAAAGCATCAAATGTGGGAAACGAAGCTGAAATACTCAAATCAACCAGCCGGATCATTATAATTTCGGACAATTTAAGGGTAAAATTGGCCCTTTACCGTAGAAAGAATAATACATAGGTGGAATAACAAAGCTCTTTTTCTCGGAAAACCCCTTGCTTCTCTCTCTCTGCATGCTGAAAACTTTCGTTTCAACTCCAAACACAAAAAACAATGATTTTCCTTGTTCCCCGTTCCAAATCTTTTTTTTGCAAATACTTATAAACACAAAGGAGATACAAAGAGGTGTTCAAACTTTTTGTCATTTTTTCTTAGCCAAATACCTATGCGGCCCCTTAAACTTGGCTCCAGTTTTCATTTTGACACTTTAACTGAAGCCAGTACCTATTGAATACTCAAACCCTGTCTTACTTGTGCCTATTAAACAGAATAGCTGACATGGCAAAAAAATGTGTATTTCACCACTCTTAAGCGCGTGAATGGATCTGAAATTATATTTTTACTTCTTTTTTATTTAAATAAAAACACATTTTTCTAAAGAAACCATATCACCACCTTATTAACCCCATTACTGCCGCTCCTCCGCCATTGGTGCGACCATTTTCCTTCGTTCTTCTTTCTCCGCACACCACCCTCCACCCTTCCCCTTCTTCCTCCTCCCTACCCACCACTGCCACCACCAGCCTCGATCGTTTCCCTTCCCTCCTTACATGAAATGGAGATTTAAAAATTCAGAGAGGAAGAACAAGTTGACTCAGAAGGTTTGGTGAAGTATGAGATTGACGAAGAAGATGACGATGGAGAATTTTTCGACCATGAAGTTCTGCAAATTTTCCCTGAACTTCAAATTATTTTTTGTCTTCAGATATTTATTTTTTAGTCAATGGACCAATCTCATACATAGTCAATCTGCTGCAGAGCTTGAAAGAAATCAGATTCCATAGAAGGCTCTCCCCAATACTCAGCGTTTAAGCAGATGGAATGAAATCCATTTTTCTTTCTCTTTTTTCCTTTCTAGATTTTTTACTCTTCTTTTTCTCTGCTGACTTGTCTTTTTCTTATTGGTGTCATTTGTTAGGTCAATGGCAAGTAGCTTCATGCTTTGAAGTCTGTTGAGGGTTATAAAAATGTGTTTAATAGGTATGAGTAAGATAAGGTTTAAATGTTCAATAGGTACTGGTCTTAGTTAAAGTGTTAAAATAAAAATTGGAGCCAAGTTTAACGGATCGCATAGGTATTTGGCCTTTTTTCTTTCTGCTTATGGCTAATTCATCTTTTTCTTTTCCTGATTTCGAGAATTTTTCCCTTTCCCATACTTATTGAAAAATATGTTTTCTTGAAGTCCTTGTCATTGGATGTTGGTCAATAGGGGGTCGTTAATTTAACCATTTTGTTGTTATTTTAAATAAATAAAGTACTCCGTATTGTTTTTTTAGAATTTTAAATAGAGATCAACAGATGGTTGTTAATAAAAAAATGGTTGATCTTTTAAAGAGATCGAATCAGTACTTTAATTAATTTCTTTGAATTGTTCTCTCGTTCTTCCTTTGACAATAATTGTCAACAAAATTAGGTCAAATTTGAAAAAGAATTATTTTTTGGGCTTTGATTTAGAATTGGATTGTGAGCTATTTTGCTTGTTTTTCTGTCAGTTTGACTCTGTCAAGTATATTTTTGGTATATTATGATGGGAGCAAAACCTGTTGTTTGTAAAAGAAAAAAATAAAGAAGACAAAAAGAAGTAGAAAAAGACAAAGAGAAAAAGCAAGAATGAAAATAAGAAAACGAGAGAATAAAGGAAAGTCAAAGTTGGTGGGCCGCAAATATGAAAGAAAGAATTCAGTACGTAGTTTGCGGTGCTGTCCTGCTACATATTCACATTCGTTGAAACTTATTTTTTTTGAGTAGACGCTCTTCCTATGAATAAGCATTCTCTTTTTCATTTTTAAACCGTCCTCACAACTTCTTCTTTCTCTCTCAATTAATAAAGAGATATTCTTTGTATGGCCGTAGAGTAGGCAAAAATTACCGAATCACGTAAATCTTGTCTTGTCTTGTGCAATTGATTATTTTTCTCTTTTAAATATTCTCCCTTTATATTAGCCTCACATGCTTCCCAAAAACTGGTACCAGAGCACAGATAGTATAATTCTAGTAGAAAAGTAAGGTAGTGGTGCTGTGTACTATTCACAAGAATAGTGCGACACTATTGCTCATTAATACTAGCACTATTCACAATAGTGCAACACTATTTATTAATAGTGAAAGTACTATTCATCAATAGTCAGTGTTATCTACCTTATACGGTTGGGACATTTTTCCTACATGAAGTACTATTTGTGGTTACTATTCACATGCATTATTCATATTACAAAAAATATTTTTTTGTGAAGAAATGGCATTGCAAGAAGGGAAGGTTAAGATTGACAAGTTCAATGGCAAAGATTTTGAATTTTGGAAAATGCAAATAAAGGATTATTTGTAGCAGAAAAAATTACACTTACCTTTGACCGGGGTAAAACAGAGAATGTGGCCAAAGCGGATTGGGATCTATTAGATCGCCAAGCTCTTGGTATAATTCGTTTGGCGCTGACACGAAATATTGCGTTCAACATCATTAACAAGAAGATCACTGCAGGCCTGGTGAAGGCGTTGTCAAATATGTACGAGAAGCCTTCTTCTTCAAATAAAGTGATGCGTCAATTGTTCAACTTGAAGATGACAGAAGGTGGATCTGTTACGGAACATATCAATGAGTTTATGTAATATTAACTCAATTGAGTTTTGTTAATATAACATTTGATGACGAAGTCAATGACGAAGCCAGGGCGTTGATTCTATTATCATCTCTACCAGAGAGTTGGTCTGCAACAGTAACTGCAGCTAGTAGTTCATCGAGAAGTACCAAACTCAAATTGGATGATATTAGTCACTTGGTTCTAAGAGAAGATATTCGCCGGAGAGAATCAAGTGATTCCCCAAGATCTGCTTTTAATACTGAAAGCAGGGGAAGAAGCAGTCAAGGAGGACAAAGTCATGGTCGTGGCAAATCGAAGTCAAGGAGAAGAGGGCAATCCAAGAATCACAAAGACATTACTTGTTGGAATTGCGATAAAAAGGGTCACTACAATAGTCAATGTAGAGAACCAAAAAAGAAGAAGAATGATCAATACATGGACGATAATCAGCAAATGCAGTTGCTGAATAAGTCAGTGATGCACTAATATGTTGTCCACACAGTCCAATCGAATTTTGGATTCTGGACTCAGGTGCATCCTTTCACTCTACCTCATGCAAAGAATTATTGCATAATTATATTGCTAAATATTTCGGGAAGGTTTATCTAGCAGACGACGAACCTCTGGATATTGTTGAGAAATGTGAAGTTCATATAAAGATTTCATAAGGGACGTTATGAAAATTGCAAATTGTCCAACATGTTCATGGCCTCAAGAAAAATCTAATATCCACAAGTCAGATTGATAGTGAAGGATACACAATAGTATTCGGTAACGGATCGTGGAAGATAAGCAAAAGAACTTTGGTTGTGGCACGAGGCTTCAAGAAAGGAACACTGTATGCAACCGCAATACAGAGAGATACTATAGCAGTAGTTGACCATGGTCTTGACACAACATTGTGGCACCGTCTTGGGCATATGAGTGAAAAGGGAATGAATCTGTTGGCAGTTAAAGAAAAGTTTTCAAACCTCAAGCATGTTGAATTTGGTTTATACGAAGATTGCATTTATGAGAAACAAAAGAGAGTTAGTTCCTCAAAGGAGGGAAGCACGCCAAAGAAAGAGAAGCTGGGACTGGTGCATACGGATGTGTGGGGACCAGCTCCTGTAACTTCTCTGGGAAGCTCATGCTATTATGTCACCTTCATTGACGATTACACGAGAAAGGTATGAGTTTATTTTCTGAAAAATAAATCTGATATATATATGTTACCTTTAAAAGATGGAAAGCTGAAGTAGAAAATCAGGCAAGCCTAAAGTTAAAATGTCTGAAGTCTGACAATGGACAAGAGTATGATAGTCAAAAGTTTAAAGTATTTTACTTTGGGAATGAGATCAGAATGATTAAGACAGTTCCTGGAATACTGGAACAAAATGGCATTGTTGGGAGGATGAACAGAACCCTAAATGAACGAGCCAGAAGTATGAGAATACATTCTAGATTGCCGAAATATTTTTGGGCCGAGGCGGTTCACACAACAGCTTACCTTATAAATAGAGGACCCTCTGTACCACTAAATTTTGAAATTCCTAAGGAGGTATGGACAGGAAAAGAGGTAACTCTCTCACATCAGAAAATCTTTGATTGTTGCTTATGTGCATGTATACTCTAATGATAGAGATAAGCTTGATCCTAAAGCTAAATTTTTTTTATTGGCTATGGTGATGATAATTTTGGTTATCGATTTTGGGATGATCAGAATAGAAAGATCTTAAGACACAGGAATGTCATATTCAATAAAAATATGATGTACAAGGACAAGCTTGAAGTAGAACCAACCAGCACTAGCAAACAGACATCTGAAATATTTGAGTTAGAGGAAATCTCAAAAAATGAAGTCGCTAGAGGGATTACAACTGATTCTAAAATTGAAGATGATGAACAAGAAGTTGAATCTGGATCAGAATCAGAACCGAAACCAGATATAGAATCATATGCAGAACCAAATCTGGAGTCAGGACTTGAATCAAATTCGGGATTAGCTATTCCTGAACTTACATTAAGAAGATCTAAAAGAATCACAAATGCTCCAGATAGGTTAACTCTCTCTCTCTCTCTCTCTCTCTCTCTCTCTCTTTCTCTCTCTCTGTCTGTCTGTCTCTCTCTCTCTCTCTCTCTCTCTCCACTATTTACTTCTAACTGATGCTGGAGAACCAGAGCATTTTGTTAAAGTGATGCAAGTGATAAATCTGATAAGTGGAAGCCAGCCATGAAAGAAGAGATGGATTCTCTTCCAAAGAATAAAATATAGATACTTATAGAGTTACCAAAAGGAAAGAAGGCATTGCAGAACAAGTGGGTGTACAAGATCAAAGAAGAGCATGATGGTAAGAAGAGATACAAAGCACGATTAGTAGTAAAAGACTTTCAACAGAAGGAAGGAATTGACTTAGTGAGATCTTCTTTCCTGTAGTCAAATTAACTACTATCAGGTTGGTGCTAAGTATCGTAGCTGCATAAAATTTGCATTTGGAGCAGCTAGATGTTAAAACTGCTTTCTTGAATGGTGACCTTGAAGAAGACATCTACATGAAGCATCCTGAAGATTTTCAAGTTTCTGGTAAAGAAAACCGTAGTTGTAAGTTGAAGAAGAGTTTGTACGGTTTGAAACAATCTCCCGACAATGGTACAAGAAATTTGATGGATTCATGCATAACAATAATTTCACGCGATGTGTGATGAACCATTGTTGTTATATAAAAAATCTTGATTAATCTTATATCATTTTACTGTTGTACGTTGATGATATGCTAATTGTAGGATCTAGCATAAATGAGATCAATATAGTTAAGCAACAACTGGCAGAGGAGTTTGAAATGAAAGACATAGGACCAGCTAAGCAAATACTTGGGATGAGGATTAGCAGAAACAGGTCGAAAGGAACCTTAAAGTTATCTCAAGAAAAGTTTATACAGAAGGTACTAAGCATGTTCAGTCTTTATGATGCAAAGACCAGAAGCACTCCACTTGGAAGCCATCTTAATATGTCGAAGGACATATCACCTAAGACAGATGAAGGATGGAAGTACTTGTCCAAGTTCCATATGCTTCAGCAGTAGGAAGTTTTATATATGCTATGGTTTGCACTAGACCTGACATAGCCCATGCAATTAGAGTTATCAGTAGATACATGTCAGATCTAGGAAAGGAGCATTAGGAAGGTATAAAATGGATATTGCGATATCTCAAAGGCACCTCAGGTATGGAACTTTGTTTTAAAAGGAGCAATATCATCTTACAAGGTTTTGCTGATCCAAATTTAGGCAACAATCTGGATAGTCGAAAAAGTATCACGGGCTACATGTTCACCTTTAGAAAAGTGTTGCTCTATCTACCACAAAAGTAGAGTATATGGCAATCTAAGAAGATGGAAAAGAGATACGTTGGCTCAAGAACCTTCTTAAAGAGCTAGGTAAAGAGCAGGACAATTGTGAGCTTTTCAGCGATAGCCAGAGTGCAATTCATCTTGCCAAAAATCCAGTATTTCATGCAAGATCAAAGCACATCAAGCTGAGGTATCATCATATTTGAGAGTTGATAAGTGAAGAAACTCTTTCCCTGTAGAAGATACCAGGATCGAAGAACCCGTCAGACATATTGACCAAGGTTGTCGGTGCTGACAAACTGAGGTTGTACACTGCCTCAGTTAGCCTTGAAGATTGATACTGTGAAGGCGCCATCAGAGAATAGCAAATATTTTTTTAAATTTTTTTTTCTTTATTGATGTAACATGGTTTTGAGGGGGAGATTGATGGGAGCAAACCCTGTTGTTTGTAAAAGAAGGAAAAGAAAGAAGACAAAAAGAAGTAGAAAAAGACAAAGAGAATGTCATGATCCAAAATTTCCAACCTCGGGACCGTGATGGCGCCTAACATTTCGCTTGCAAGGTAAGCCAACATTAGATATAGATATTAACTATTTTTAATAATTTTCAAATTTAAATGACATTAATGAAACTGAATAGTCTGAAATAAGATAATAAACTAATAAGTGACGAAAACCAAATATAAATCCCAGATCTGATGTCACGTGTACATGAGCGTCTAGAATACTACAGATAAAAGTCTGAAATAAGCATAACGGTCTGAATCAAAGTAAACAACTGAAAATGAAGGAGAAGGGGACTTCAGGGCTGCGGACGCCGTGCAGCTATACCTCAAGTCTCCACTGAATAGCTGGATCCGAGCAAGTCTACTGAACATCGTTGGGACCAACTCCGGTATCTGCACAAGAAGTGTAGAGTGTAGTATGAGTGCAACCGACCCCATGTACTCTGTAAGTTTCGAGTCTAACCTCAACAAATTAGTGACGAGGCTAAGGATGATCACTTAGATTAACATGTATGCAATAATAATAATAACAGAAAAGACATGAAAGGAAGTAAGGCAGTTAATTTTTAACAATGAACTCAAATCCACCTAACAGAGAATCAAGAATAATCAGTCATACAAGCACTTCTCATTTACCGAGGCCAATCCAACAGTTGCAAACAATTATAATTTTTATCAATATATTGCGGCGTACAACCCGATCCCATAATATCAACTTTAAACAATCCGTCGCGGCGCGCAACCCGATCCCACCATATCATCATTTGTCAATATCATAATCCATCCTTATTCCGCCATTTCAATTCATTACCTTTCAATTTCTGTTGCGGTGTACAACCCACTCCCCAAACAATTTCAATCAATAATACCAATTCAACAACCAAGATTTGCAAGAAGTTCTACATCAAGAGAACAAATGTATGAACAATGGAGAATAACATGATAATCAAAGAATCTCAAACAACTCGGAGGTCTCAACTTTACCAACTCAACGGTATTTATCAATTGACAATTTTGTATAAATGAAACTACATTATTGGAGGCAACAAATGATATGAAACTATAAGACAAACAAGGCATAAGACAATTTAGATATGCAAGAAAGCAAATAAAGTCAAGTAGTAAATAAGCATGAAATTTTGGAAGGAATGGACAATTTAATACAAGGAATACTAAATGGCAAGTAGCAAATATGGCATGAAAGTCAAACAAGCATGTAGCAATTAAGACATGTAACAAGATATACAATGAAGAAACAAAAGCATGGAAACACGTATTACAACGACGCATATACACTCAGCACTTCGCATATACATCGTTTCTAATATAATGCACATAACAAGAAGTTCAAGGGTCCCTAATTCCCTCAAATCAAGGTTAGACCCAGCACTTACCTCACTCCGCAATCAACTCAAAGCTCAACTACGGCCTTGCCTTTCGAACAATCCTCCAAACCAACAAAATCTAGCAAATTATTGACCAAATGATTCGAAATAAGCTTTAGAAACTACCCACGAATGAAAGAAGTTCAATTTAGACCATTTCTGAAAAAGTCAACCCCGAGCCCGATTGCTCAAAATCGAGACTCGGACCAAAACTCGATTACTCATTCATCCCCGAGCCCGGATATGTGAATTGTTTAGAAATCCGACCTCAATTCAAGGTCTAAATCCCAATTTTACAAAAAAATCCCTAATTCTACTCAAATCCCTAATTTTTATCATGAAATTCCTAAATTTAATGTTGAAATTTCATGAAATGTAATGGGTAATTGAAAAGAAATAGATTAGAGTCACTTATCAATGAATTTAGGAAGAACATCTCTTGGAAAAATCTCCTCTAGTGTGTTTAGGGTTGAGAAAATGTGAGAAATGAGGTAAGTCTCGTATTCCCCCTCTTTTACCCAACTGCGGATGTCGCAATTGCGATGTCTTGTTCGCAATTGTGAACATCGCATATGCGAGAAAGGGGTCGCAAATACGAACCCTGTCTCAATAGAACACTTATCGCAAATGCGATATTTTGGATCGCAAATGTGAAACCCCAGCCTTCGCAATTGCGGACCAATCCTTTGCAAATGCAAAGGTTACACAGAAATACACTGAGTCTCAAATGCGACTCTGTCTTCGCAAAAGCGGCCACCGCTTGTTTGCAAATGCGAACTTTCTCCTCACAAATGCGAGACTCCCCCCTCCAGCCCATGCTCGCAAATGCGAACATTTATCCGCAAAAGCGAGGCTCGCAAATGCGAGACCTGCAGTAGAGCATTAGCAACAGTGAAGTATCAACTATTCTCCAAAGTCTAAAATCAATCCATAGCCTATCCAAAACTTACCCGAGCCCTCGGGCTCCAAACCAAACATGCCATCAAGTATAATAACATCATATGAACTTGCTCGTGCAATCAAATTACTAAAATAATATCTAAATCTACGAATCAACCTTCAAAACGAATGAACTTTCAAAGTGAAACTCGAGAACACTAGAATCACATTTAAGTATCCGAATCATGCCAAACCAATTCTGAATTGAACCAAATTTTGCAGACAAGTTTTAAATAGCAATACAGAACTATTTCAAGTTTTAACATCAAAATCCGAGCCCGTTAGCTAAGAAGTCAACTTAAGGTCAAATTTAGTAATTCTTCAACTTTCAAAAATGCTAGTTTTCGGCAAAATGAGTCAAAACAAGTTAGGGACTTTAGAATTCGATTCTGGACAAACGCCCAAGTCCCAAATCAGGATACGGATCCACCGGGATCGTCAAAATACCGATCCGGGTCAGTTCACATAAAATGTTGACTATAATCGACTCAAATCATTTTAAAGACAAAAATTCATATTTTCTTAAATTTTTCACATAAAAATATTTCGAAAAAGACCAGGACTACGCACACAAATCAAGACACGTAAAACGGAGCTAATCGAGGTCTCAGAACATGAAAATAAAGGCTAAATCTCAAAATGACCTATCGGATCATCATAGAGATAAAGCAAGAATGAAAATAAGAAAATGAGAGAAGAAAAGAAAGTCAAATTGGTGGGCTGAAAATTTAAAAGAAAGAATTCGGCGAGTAGTTTGCAGTGCCGTCCTGCCACATATTCACATTCGGTGAAATATTTTTTTTAGCAGATGCTCTGCCTATAAATAGGCGTTCTCTTCTTCAATTATAAATCATCCTCACAACTTCCTCTCTCTCAATTAATAAACAACTATTTTTTGTGTGGCCGCGGAGTAGGCAAAAATTACCGAACCACGTAAATCTTGTCTTGTCTTGTCTTGTTCAATTTATTGATTTTCTCGTTTAAATATTTTTCCCTTCTATTAGCCCGGCATGCTTCCCAACATATTACTCCCTATATGATTTGCCTTTTGAGATACCCTCATTTTTAATACTTTATTTACGGTTTGGAGCTATTCAAGCTTTTTATATCTATTTTGATCAATTTTTAGACAGTACCAACAATTTTTTATTTTGATTGAATTCTTGATTCAGCAATTTCTCAACTATTTAAAGCTTTTGAGGATTTTCTTAATTGAATGGAGGTCCCTACATCTGAAGAGGATTATTAAAAAGGGAAAGAGGTGTCCAAATTGAAGGACCTAAGAGTTCTTGATAAAAATAATATGGCAGAAAAAATAAGCAGGAATAGTAATGATTTGATTTATCGGGCGGATAGAACTAATTTGAAAAGTTTGAATGTTCAGTTGGAGAAGCACTTGAGTAGGGTTTGGTCGAGGAATGTGGAGAACCAAAACCAAAGGCCCAAGGAAGTGTGGAAATAAGGTACTTTGTAGCTCAGGGTACCTATGACAATCAAGATGTCGCAGGTAACACGTCTCTCCCTTATTAGCAGGAAATAGATTGATTCCTGGTTTCTTTATCAGTACATCTTTTGATAGAGAAATGATGTATGCATCTGACAGTTGTAGGAATCAATCATACATGTCACCAATGTTTTTGTTATTGTTGTATTTGGTGATAATATCTATTCTTTTAAAGAATTGACATTGTCTATTAACTTCTCGGAGCTCTATGTTTTTAATAGTTGAACATTTTATGGTACAATTTGCTAATTCTTCTAAATTTATTTGCATGAGTATTGACGTGGCAATGACAAGGTCCTTTTCAGTACTCTTGTTACAAGATTTGCACCTGCTAAAAACTAAGTCAAAATGTCCAAGATTTTAGTTGTTTTATTAGATACTGAGTAGTCATGTTGAATGCCTAAGTAATAGATGGTTCTTCTTAATTTGTCTCTGGCTTTTTTTTTTTTGGGTTGCATAAATGAAATCTATTGGAGTTGGTTGTGGTTGAAGAATAATGTACTGAGATTTCAGCAGAAGCGTGAAGGATTGAACAAGATGTTTTGCATGCAAAATGCATTGACTAATTTTTATTAATTCATGGGTACTTACAACCACCACTGATACGTTGCTCCCTACAGCTGAAATATAGTAAAAGTAACTTCGCTCACCTCCACAATACCTATGATGTGGATAATAGGGTAACACTTCTCTAGAAAACCCTGCACATCCTCGGTAGCTGTGCCATTGAAAGTAGGTGGACTATACTTCTTAAACCTCTTAAGCCTCTTCTGCTCCTCCTCTGATGCCCCTGGCCTGACCTCAGGCTGAACCGCGATAACGGGTTGTACCAGTACCACATACGGGAGTGTAATTTCCGGTATATCCATGTTTGTAGCCATTGATCATTTTACTTGCTTTCTAGGTTAGTTTATATTTTCGCAATTAGTTATAAATATTTCTCAAAACCTTTCTATGTGTTTGGCTTAGCACAATAAGTGATAATTCTCTTAAACGCCTAATCGCCTACATATTGTTCTCTGTGGGATTCGACCCCGACTCATAGTTGGGTAAATTATATTGCATTTGACCGCTTTTTAGTAGTGGATTTGGACGTCATCAAAATTGGCGCCGTTGTCGGGGAATAATTTGGCGTATGTAGGTTGTTTGAGAAATAAGCGTACGTGCTTTGGTCAAAACTTGTGAATATTTGTGTAATTATTTTCTTATTTGTTTTATTGTTTATTTTCTTAGTTTTGAAAATGGCATCGCTTAATGAAAATTGGTCAGATGGTAGTTGTTTATACTTTGATGACCCTTGTCCTTATTGTGGAGGACCACACTCATAGCAAAATTATTTAAATTCTCCCGGGGGCGGATTGTACGCACAATCTCAAACTCATGAGTGGAGTATATGTGACAAGTGTGGTGGTCAAAATGGCCATTGGGATAATTATGATTATTTGTCCTTCCCTTCCCCGAACCCCCACTATGATGATTATACTTTTTGTGATAATAATTATAAGGATATGAAAGTGAAAGAAAGTGAGCATGGTCAAAATGGAGAGTTCAAACTCATGATGGAATGCCTACTTGAAGGAGGAAACAAAGAGCAAAATGCCTTGGAAGAGCTTTTGAAAAATAGTCTCCTAAATGATTTGGCGCTTGAAAGGTTGAACTTACAAATGGAAGAAATGCTTGAAGCTTTAGAGGTCCAAAAAGCCTCAGAAGTGAATGATAGACAAGAACCGTCCTTAGATATTGAAGCCGAAAATCCTTTTTTGGCACTTGATCAAAATCTAAGAAGAACTCTCAAATGCTCAAAATAAGAGGATGATGCTCATGTTGGAAGCCATTCTTGAAAATGAGGAGAAGCACAACTTAGCACTCGAGGACTTGAAATAAGTACTAACTCAAAATGATGAGAACATCCACACTTTGGAAGATCAAATGAAAATATTGGTTGAGGCTCATTATGCCCACCAACTAGAGAGTGTGGAAAGAGTTTAAGAAAAGTCCAACTTTGAGGAAGAAAGTGAGCTTTATTTTGAGGAATCAAGAATTGAATATCCGCCAACCGACTCCATGCCTATTGATGATGCCAAGAAAAATATGAAATTAGAGTCAACCGATGTAGTTGAAATGATTGTTGAAAATGACTCTAGTTCAGGGGAAAAAGAGGATGCCAAAATTCGGAAAAAAGTTGCAAGTTAGGAGTTTGATATCTCATTCCAAGCATTTTTCAAATTTAAAATTCTATGGTGATATGGGAATTGAGCCGTGTGAATCCATATTAGATTGCAAAGAAGAAAGACAAGAGCCTTACATCCTGCAATTTGAAAATTTAAGAATGTAAAATGACAATCCTCAAAGGAAATCCAATAAATGTAAAATGAAGAAATTGATGTTTGGCTTGGTCATCTACATACTACCCCCTTCCGCTCGTGGTCACAAACTTGATTCCATGTTGGGTGTCAAATTTATATCCTCAAAGTGGAGAAAAAAGTGGTAAAGTTGACTGCGTTGTGACACGATATTAAATACGGTGCTTGGTGGGAGGCAACCCATCGTTTTCAACTTTTTAGTTATTCTTAACATTTTTATTTTGTTATTAAATTTTTTATTTTTAAAAATAGTGACTTTTATTATTTCTGATCAATCTACCAAGTTGCAGGAAGTTTGGAAGTGTCCGGGACAAGAACTAGGGAGATTGGGTTGTGAGAAAAATCAGGTCCAGGCCTTTGATTTCGCAATTGCGAACAAAGGTCCGCATTTGCGAACAACTGGCCCATCGCAAAATCAAAGATTCAGTCGCAATTGCGAAACCCAGCTGACATTTCGTCTCTCGCAATTACTAGCTTGGTGTCGCAATTGCGGCAACTGAGGGCCTTAAGCAGGTAACTTTGCTTCACTTTTAACAAAAGTTCCAAAAAATTTTGCGGCTCTAAAACTGAAGGAGTATTATCTTCCTCACTCTCCCAACTTCGAAACTCCCTCATTTTCACTCCTAATTGCAAGAATCCAGGTATGAAAGCTTAATCTTTGCACTCTTTATGATTTGTAGCATACTCTTCTTCTTCTTCTTCTTCTTCTTCTTCTTCTCTCCTTGTGCTCTGAAAGACTAGGGCTCAAATTGATTTTTCTCTTCCGTGCAAAATTATTTGAAAAACATCTTACATTGTGTTGTAATTTCTGGGTGAGGTTGGTTGAGAGTGTGAGCTTCTTTATTTTCTTATAAAAATGGGGAAGTCTGAGTACCCATAGCTTGTTAGAATGTGAAGTGAATTTTGTGCCTTCAATGTGTTCGATGGGAGGCCCGAATGAGATTCTTCACCGAATCATTAAAATTTCTTCAATTTGTGATTGTGCGTGAAGTTTATTGCATGATATTGTGCCTAAAAACTAATTGGACTCTTTAAAGTGTGATTTTGTTTGAAGATTTTGGGGCTAAATTGTTCTGGGTTTGAAGAGCTTTTGGGGACGATGGCATCACAATTGCGATAGCCTTTTTGTATTTGCGGTAATTCGCATTTGCGACAAGGTTACCGCAATTGCAAAAACCATCAGACCTAGCAATTTTCGCATTTGCGATGATTGTTTCGCAATTGCGACCTCTGTGGATTCCTGCTGCCTTCGCAATTGTGACATCAGAGAGCAGGCTTCTGCTGAACTGAAAATCCTGAAATTTTTTCTAAGGCTGGGTTTTGTCTGTCCAATCATTTCTTTGGTATATTGGATCATTTTGCAATATATTTCATAGCCATACTACGTTTTCACTCCAATATTTTATTTACAGGTACCATAAGCTGAAAATGAGATCTAACTTCGATGAATCCGCACATGACAACCCTTTGGAAGTAGAGGAGAACTATGACCAACACCGATTCTTGTTATTGGAATGCCATGAACAGTACTATGCCGAGTTGTCTACGAAGAAGTTGCTCCTGGAAAGTGGTATATTGCTGGAAAAGGTCCCAGAACATCTTCCTGAGTTCCATCAGAGGCCTGCAGACATGGGATGGACCTGTTTTGCCCCTCAATCTTGCAGAGCGAATGAGCAATGGGTAAGGGGATTCTATGCTAACCTTTCAGCCATCAAGTTAAGAAATCCAATCATGAAAATTCGTGGCAAAATGGTAAATTTCAGAGCTGAAGCTGTGAATCGAATCTATCACCTGCAGGACCATGACATGGCACCATTCCATGAGAAAGATTGTACCTCGGGCGAGTGGTTGGTCTCCAAATTATGCCCGGGTGCGGATGTTCCATGGGCAGCTGAAAAGAAAGGGATTACATCAAAAGAATTCACTGGTGAAGCAAAGATATGGTTGGCCATCATATGCAATCGCATCTCCCTTGTAGGGAATATATGGAATGTACCTGTAATGAGAGCTCAAATGATCGCTTCCATTCTTGATAATATCCAGCTCAATGTTGGTGCGATTTTCATCAATGAGCTAAGGGATTATCGGAGGCAGGATGGTCAGTCACTGATGTTCCCATCTCTCATCACTGAGTTGTGCCAGCTTGCAGGGGTTGAGGAGGATCCAGAAGACAACTGGATAGATCCGGGAAAGCCTATAACTCCATTGAAGAAAAGAGGAGAGGGCGGCGCCGTGAAAATCAAAAAGAGAAAGGGATCTTCTTCTTAGACCGACCAGGGTAGCTAGCCATCATCTTCTGCAGGAGGACCATTTGCTATGCTTTCCGAGGAGATGCGGCAGATTCGCGACCTAATAGCTGGCCTTCCACAGGGACCTGGGGAAATAACTGAGGGACCCTCTGTATGCATTTCAAAGAAAGAAATTCAAAAGTATCTTGATAATCAAAAAAATACATATATTGATCATTTCATTTGCTTTCTAGGTTAGTTTATATTTTCGTAATTAGTTATAAATATTTCTCAAAACTTTTATAAGTGTTTGGCTTAGCATAGTAAGTGATAATTCTCTTACACACCTAATCGCCTACATATTGTTCTCTTTGGGATTCGACTCCGACTCATAGTTGGATAAATTATATTGCATGCGACCGTGTCCATTTACTTTTTAGTAGTAGATTTGGACGTCATCAACTCCCTCCCCCAATATGTGAAATAGATGGTGCAACTGAGATCAATCCCGCCTGAGCCAATGTACCAAACATGTTCAGGAACTGTGCTAAAGTCTCCTGAAGTCCAGGGGTAATAAGAGGCGCCTTCGGTGCCTGTCCCTCAATCGGAGCTACTGGTGGCTCCTCAACTACTACTCTGGCAGGTGCTCTAGCTGCGACATGTGCCCCTCCTAATCTTCTACCTCGGCCCTGGCCTCTCGCGGCTCTAGCATGGGGCGCGGTTGTCTGCTCAGCTGACCTAGTAGCGCGTGTGCTCACCATTTGTGAGAGAATAGAGATACAAAGGCTCAAACTTCAAAACAGACAAATCCGAACGACAGGAATGAAAGAAGTGAAATTTTTCTAATAGTCCTGTAGCCTCTCGAAGATAAGTACAGATGCCTTCGTACCGATCCGCAAGACTTTACTAAACTTGCTCGTGATTTGTATAACGTATGAATCTTGAGCTCGGATACCAACTTGTCACGACCCAAAATCTCACCTTAGGCGTCGTGATAGCACTTAGTCTCTAAAATTAGGTAAGCCAGTTACTTACACCAATTAAGCCAGTTTAGCAATGATAATTTAAAACAGAGTTTAATATAATTACCGAAACAAAGGCGAAATAAGCCTACGCGACAATAATCATAACAACCTCCCAATACTAGGTAATACAGAGTCATAAACTCTAAATGAATACATAGGAATAACTCAAATACAATACTGTTCGAATAACAATTTAACAATACAGTAAAAAGGGAAAATAACTCCAAGGGACTGCGATGATCAAGCAACTCTACTTTGAATTTTTGCGATCAAGAATCTAACTCTGTCTGAGTCCAATATCTCCAAACCTAAATCTTCACAAAAAAGTGCAGACGTGTAGTATGAGTACACTACGGTCGATACCCAGCAAGTATCAAGACTAACCTCGGTGGAGTAGTGATGAGGTACAAGTCAAGAGACCTACTAGTCAAAACAACTTGTGTAGTATAGAAGTATAAAGCTAATAATGAAAGCAGGAATCAGTAAATGGCAACACGTATCAACATGTGATATAGATAGTAAAGTAACAAGGACACCATTAAAATACCAGTAAAACCAAATAAGGAAAACCAATGACAACCAATTAATCAAGCCGTTCTAGCATAAGTCTTACAACAAAATTACTTCGAGATACCTCATCTCATAATCACAAGTCACGAGTCCCAAATCACGAATCTTACGCTCACGGCACCTCGTGCCCACATTTTCAATAACCACTGCACGGACAACTCACGTACCAATATCTCAATCCGCCTGGCATGGTTATAGGCCCACAATCACAATCCGCCCGACATGGTCACATGGGCATGGTCAATATCAAAATACACTATAAAAAATGGGTAAATTGCGGAGGTTTATTTTCGGAGGTTATAAGTAACCTCCGCAATTTGCATAAATTTGTGGCACTTTGTTATCCCCACAAAATTATACAATTTAAGGGAGTTATAAACTTCCGCAACCCTAAAAAAAAAGCGCCCAATTTATTTCACACTCCCTCCTTTTTTCCCCAACCTTTTCAGTCTAGAAACATCCGCGCGCCCAATTTATTTCACACTCCCTCCTTTTTTCCCCAACCTTTTCAGTCTAGAAACATCCGCCCTTAACACTTCCGCCTAATCGACTCCCCCTCTCTCTCTGTGCAGGAAACCACAATCTCTTGGTTTTGATTGAAATCCCTTAAAACTTCTGCCTAATTGAAATCTATTCAAGGCAATCAGAAGACTTCCGCCCGATTCTCATCGTGTACAAGAGATCCAATCAGAAAGCTAACCACTCAAGGCAAGCTCTTTATCTGCACCTAAGCTTATTTCGAGATACATTTCTTTTAATTGTTTTCTCATCTGGGGTTTGCTTCCGTTCTCTCTCCCTCTATCTCTTTAATACTGGTTTTGTGTGATTTTTACTAGGGTTTATGCCCCCTGTTTGAGTACCGAATATGTTTCGTTTCTATAATTTCTTACTTTTATCTGTTCTTTCTGTTTCTTAATTTGATAGTTGTTTGGGGAGTGCTGAAATTAAAACATAAAAAATTGATACTTAAGGAATTAATTGCACAATTGTTGTTTTTATTAGTGCAATGATATTCTGAATAACAACAGATGCCTTTGTGGAGTGTTGAAGATGTTCTATTTCTGTTCGATGGTGATTCTCTTTGATCCTAGTATCCGCTTGTTACATCCTGTCAAACTTCTTTCTGCTTATTGTGTCCTTTATTAGTGAAAACAAAGGCTTGTTTATAAAGAAAAGGCTAGAAATGCACAGGAAATTATGCTCCTTCGAGTTGGTGGGTAAATTTGATTTTTAGGTGAAATTAGAGAGGGAAAATATTTTTCACTTTCAATTTTTCTTGTGAGTTGTGGGTTGTTATTGGGTCACTTTCATTTTTTCTAAAAGAACTTTAGTTGGATTTTTGGAATGGCTTGATTCGGAGCATGCAGACATAGAATCTTCAAGTATTTTGAAATAAAATTTACATACTTAGAAAAACTATGTAAGAATATTATAGATCACATAGTTAACTTTCAAACTATTTAAAAAGTAATTGAGAAAAAGGTTCTGCTCAAAGGAGGTAAGCCGTCTACAAGAGTTATGGGAACATCCTGAGTATCTTTGTTGGTGGCAGCCACAATAGCCGCTACTAGTGTGAAAATTAATCCCATCATTCTTAGAACCATTTCATAGCTTCTACCTCTATCACATCTACTTTTTTCCTCAGAACCAGTATCATTTAACTCCATTATCTTCATTTTCTTGATCTCCTCGCTGCACTCATCAAGTCCTGCTCTATTTGTATCCATCATATATAATGTTGTAATTCTGTATTCTATAATAAAGACTGAGGAACAACGTTGAGTATATATAGGATGAAAGTACATAACAAATATATCATGGAGCAGCGACAGAGTGGTTACGTGCAGATACTGTCAGTGAATAGGAGTAAATAGAGAGGGTAAATGAGGTAGTTGTCTACTTACCTGTGGCATTGGTTGGTGGGTAGTGTTGCATTCAATTCAATCAACCAAGTTATATTCTCAAATTATAGTTGAATGCAGTGTGGATGAGAAGGAAAAGAGAGAGCAAGTGGTGCATTGTTTCTTAATATTTGATAGTCTGGTTAGATATATTGTTGAAATCAATTCACGTTTAGTCCATAAATAACTTCGGATATACTTATAAATAGTGTTGGACAAGAGTTGCTCCATATTTATGCTTATTTTTTTCCTGATCTATAGGAGTTTTCCAAAATTTCTATGTTCTATGAGATTTTTGTATTTATATGCCACATATTTTCTTATATAGTAAAGGAATTTAAATAACAGATTCTTTATATATGAATATTTAGATTAATGACATAATCAAATCATTATATTTTAGATCAAGTACTTTTTTCCTATTAATTTCTCCAAATTAGATGCTTTGTGACAGATATTTTACAGTAAATTGTTTCCTTCTGATAACTTACAGTAAATTTATTTTATATCATGATGCTTATAGTTTGTTTGACTTTCATGTCTTTGAATCTACTTATTATTGTTGGGACATGTGACTATGACCATGCAAATCATTCTCTGTTGCGAAATTTTCAATTTTGTAGTGTTTATGATTATAGATAGCTTTTTGTTGTATGTATTTATTGCTTAATATTTTGTATTCATATTTTCTGTCTAATAAAAGAGAACTGACTATGTTAATCTTGCTTTTGGAATATGTTAAGAGTCTTTTCTCTTCATTTTTTTTGGGTTTTTTAGGATTTCAAGCTGATATCTTTTATTTAATCTTCTCCAATAGCAATGGCAAAGAAGTTGTTATCCACAACTTTCTTAGACAAATAAATTGATTTTTGTTTGTTCCTATTGACTCTTACTGTGTTGTAAAGTTGCCTTGTGCCCGGTCCATGAGAAATGCATGAAAATGATCTACTAATAAACTGGCACTGTATTTTATTTAATTTGGTGTAGTTGTAATTTATTGAACATGACAAAAACATGTGAAGGAAAGTGTGGTAGTCGTGGGGCAAAGTGGGAAAAGAGAGTTTTCAACGAGGAGAAAGTGATAACAACGTTTTGAATATAGGGTGGGTGTGTAGCCTTTAACTGTGCTGTGGGCCTTTAGATATGTCTCAACAATTACTACATACATGCTTACCATTAATAATGTGTTTTTCATTTTCTTCTTTAGTTGCTTTTTTTCTAATTTTCACATTTGAAACCTGGAATTTAATATAGTATTACAGTATTAGGGTAATTGTCAGATTAATAGTGTCGGCAATAGCAGTAGCGACCTTTCTTTTTCGGGTTACTGATTCAGGCGGTAAAATATACAGTTATAATGTTCGCTGAGATTTTTTTGATGGGTATTGTGTTTAAGAAAAAATTGAGCTAGCAGTGAGTGAAAGTACAGTGGATGAGTTTGAAATTTCTCCAAATGATGTTGTTGGTAAGGTGCTAGGCAAAGAGCATCATAGAAGGGTGAGATGTTTGGGATTAGGAGCTACTCCAAGCAATACTTTCAGAGAGACAAATCTTCGTCTTGGTAATATAAGAATTGTGAGTAATAATGTTGGATGTTCTTCTTCTGGATGCCAAGAGAAGTACAATCAATTGATGAATACTCTCAAATTATACATGATAATGAAGGAAAGGTCAATACCAGAATAATTTTCTGGGATCTTTGCTTCTCCTACAACGGTAAATGATAAGTTCTTTTATTTTTGGTGTATTGTACAATTTTATTTTTCATACATGTCAATTTCAGCTCTAAAACCAGCTAGTATTTTACAATTTTGCTTCAAGCCAGCCCCCAAAACCTGCAGAAAACCAAATGATTCATATTTCTTTGTTCAAAGGATCACTATAACAGAACATTCTGGTCGAAGTTAGATGATAGTAATTCAAAAGGAAGAAGTAATAGTCTACATGAATTCTGCCATAAGTGTTGTATCACTTATTAAACAAATGCTTTATTTTCTTTGTATTTGTGTTGCATAACGTCTACCTTTTAGACTAGAGGCTTCGTACCTTGTCCTGTTTCAGTCTTTTTTATTGGTTTAAGTAGACAATATATATTTTATCTCAATGAATTGTTTCCTGATACTCCTCTTAATACTTGTATTTTTTTTTTTTACTTTTTATTGCAGTCAAGTGATGCAGCTAGTGGACCTGTTTCACCGACGGATGCAAGAAGATCTTCTGGTGCTAGTAATCTCAGTGACATCTCAGTGACAACCATTGAGATTCATTTTAATTGAAGTGGATGTATTAGGACAATGTAATAGCTGACTAATATAGACGGTTAACTATGTTCTAATTTAGCTTGATGACATATGATACTACTTTGTCATAGTATTTTTCACGGTTAATGAAATGTTGATGTTTCTTAATTTTAATGCTTTGGTTTAAGCATGAATATTTCAATTGATATTAGGAAAAAGGTATGAAAAATTGATGATAAAAAATTAATTCTATAATATATTTAAAAATAGATGGAGATAATTAAAACCCCCAAAGAGAAATTAAACAGATCTTGATAGTGTACACATAAGAAATTGCGGGGGTTTACAACCCCCACACTCAAAAAAAAAAAAAAATTTTAAAAAATAAAAATTTATTTTCTCGCATGATATTGCGGAGGTTAGAAACCTCCGCTATTTGCTGTCGCGGCGGTTCGGGAAACCCCCACATTTATCTGCCGCAAATTAATAGTGGCGATGCTTACTGCGGGGGCCTTCTCAACTGCCGTGACAGCAAATAGCGGAGGTTACTAACCTCCGCAAATTGCAATTTTAACCTCCTCAATTTACCTATTTTTTTGTAGTGATAGAAGCAGATAATATAAGAATACATGGGCATGATCAATAAATGTCAAGTTTCATACCCCTGAACTGGTGTAAGTGGCATGCTACGGTGTATGCTTGTGCGGTGTACTATCGTAGTACAAGTCAACTAGTAATATCAAAGACATCGAGGAGCTCATTGAAAACAACACAACGAGTCACGTAAGGTGCATGAAATACACAAGGAAAATCATACCATCATACGAATATCATCAACATAATGCCCCAGGCCACCATATATCATCCCTGATATATCCACCCTTATCTCTCCGTATTGATAACATCATATTAGCCACTCTTATCGATCTGCACAGATATTTACACAATAGCCACCCGTATTACTCCGCCATGACAATATCATTATCCACCTGTATCACTCTGATAGCCACATGTATCACTCCGCATAATAGCCACCCTTATCGATCTGTCCGGACAATAACACAATAGTCGCCCGTATCACTCCGCACAATCAACAACAGTGAGATGCCACCCTTATGCTACACATAACAACAATAGTGAGATGCCACTCTTATGCTTCGCATAACAACAATCAATCCACACAACAATTCACATGTGCTAACATCACAACAACACGACATATCAACACGTACCATAAGTGCCTATATGCCATAACCTTTCCAAAACAACAATGCAAATATCACCATATTACATAGCCCACGGCTCAAACACGATGTGTATAAAATCTCAATAACAATAAAATGAACGAGAAAGTAACTCAACAATGAACATCACCCCACTTTAAGTACAACTTCAATTAAAATAGATTAATGACTTTCAATAATTTCAACTTCAATTAATTGCTTAAGAATAAACTCAATAATGAAGGTATTTTTGAAATGACAAACTTCGAATTCTAGTGTACGACATAAGCTAACAATGAAAGAGATGACATGAACTAAAAACTACGTCTAAATACATGAGAATAACTTGGCAACGAGATGATATCGTGTAACAACAATTTCAATTAAAAATAACTCAACAATAAAGGAAGTCACATAATAATTAAAGAGGTAACAACTTCGAATAAAGCATATAAGAGTAGACTTGACAAGTAAAGGATATGACATGTGCTAACAACTTCAAATAAAGCATGTGAGAGTAAACATGACAAATAAAAGATAACATGTGTTAACAATTTCAAATAAATACATGAAAGAATCCTAAGAGTCTAAATCGGTCAATTTTCACATATAATCCTGGGTACGCACTTGTCACCTTGCGTACACGTCTTTTACATAATTCAAATAACATAATCAACCCAAATCCTAAGGTGTAGTTCCGTCACACAAAGTTACACAAGATACTTAACTCAAAGAAGCTAAATCAATACTGTAAAATGACCTTCTCATGTGAAACAATCTCCGAAAGGCTCGAATCTTGCCAAAATAATTTAATAACATAAATAAAAACCATAGAAAATAATTTCGGATAATAAAGCATCGATCTTTAATGAAAAATAAAAAGTCAACCCAAAAAGTCAACCCAGGCCCGCACCTCGCAACCCGACAAAACTCACAAAATCCGAACACTCATTCCGATACGAGTCTAAGCATACCAATGTTATCCAATTCCGACATCAAATTGGCCTTCAAATCTTCATTTTACATTTTAGAAAGTGTTTACAAAAATCCTCAATTTTTTCAATTTAAATCACTAATTTAATGATAAAAACAAAGATGGAATCATAAAATATAATCAAATTCGGGTCAAGAATACTTATCCCAATCCAACACGTGAAAATACCCTCCACAATTACCCAAATCCGAGCTCTCTAACTCAAACAAGTGATAAAATAACAAAAGTCCTCGAAATAGAGTACTTATAATTCTGCCCAGGGATGCCTCTTACACGATCGTAGAACATCCTTTGCAATCGCGGAGCACAACATCACTGCCCAAAGAATAAGCTACGTGTTTGCGGAACACACCTCGCGAACGCGATGAATAATTTGGCCAACAAACGCGAAATCATTTCACATCTCGCGAACGCATTGCGTAACATTCTACCAGCCCCTAGTTCCCTTATGCGAACGCGGAACTATAAATGCGAATGCGGAAAGCAAGAATCTAAACCTTCGTGATCGTGTTCCCTCAGTCGCATCCGCGATGAACAAAATAAAGAGCTCCCAGAATCACTTCGCGATCATGTTCATCTTTACGCGAACACGATGAACTGCAAAACATTAGAAAACTAGCAACTTTAAAGCATGAAGAAATGGCATGTAGCCCATCTGAAACATACCCGAGCCCCCGGGACACTGTCTGAATATACCAACAAGTTTCATAATATAACACAGACCTTCTCGAGGTCTCAAATCACAACAAACAACATCAAAACTATGAATCCCCACACTATTCAAGCTTAACAAACTAATGAACTTTCAACTTTTATAACTCACGCCGAATCATATCAAATCAACTCGGAATGACCTCAAAATTTTCATGCAAGTCCCAAATGACACAATGGAGCTATACCAACTCCCAAAATTGCAATCCGAGCCCTATATCAACAAAGCCAATGCCCGGTCAAACCTATCAATCTTCCAACCTTTCAACCTTCCAACTTTCGCCAAAATGCATCAAATTAATCTACGGACCTCCAAATCCAAATTTGGATATATGCCTAAGTGCAAAATCACCATACAAATCTATTGAAATCATCAAAACACCATTCCGGAGTCATCTATACAAAAGTTAAACTCCGATCAACTCTTACTACTTAAGCTTCTAAAATAAGAATCATTCTTCCAAATCAATCCTGAATCATACATAAACTGAACTCGACCACACACACATGCCATAGTGTACAATATTAACCTACTCGAGACCTTAAGCCATCGAACGGAATGCTAATTTTCAAAATAACCGGGCAGGTCGTTACAGGGATGGGCGTGGTAGGTGGGTTGTTGGGGTGGTAATTTGGGGTGGGGGCTAATGGGGATGGGGAATAAGGTGGGGAAGAGTGAAAAAGAGTGTTGAAAAATGTTTTTCCTCCTTTTGGTAGGGAAAATAGTTTCTTCCAAATGGAGAAAAATGAGTTCATGAGAAAAATATTTTTTGAAAGAACTAAGCCAATCTAACATAGAAAAATTGGAAAATATTTTCCTTCATTCCAACACACCCTTAGTCTTACAATTTTCTACTCTTGCAACAAACTCCTCAAAGAAGTCTATATTCAATTCTCAGATAAAGTTTTTTAAAACAAAATTGTCTATATACAGTATCCTAGAGAGAGTCCTAATTGCAATTTGTGCATCACTATTATAATTGGTTATAGTGCATCTACAAAATACTCCTACAATTTGGATGTTGGAGTAGGTCAGACTTCCAAACCCCTCCTTCCCTCAGCTTATTCAACCTACCCAAAGAAAAATAATTTGAAAATAAAAAGAAAGGAAAAAAGTTGACAAACTGCAATGCATTTTCAATATGTTTGTAATCACAAGCTGGGGTGAAAAACATCTTACATTTAAAATCTTATAACCGCATAATGTTTGTAATGACCGATTGGTCTTTTGAGAATTTACATTTCGTTCAGTGGTTCTAGGGAATGAATAGCTTTGTATTATGCATCATGATTTGTGTGTATTGTCGGTTTTGATTTTCGGGTAATTCAGGATTTTTTTGGAAGAATGATTCTCAACTAGGAAGCTTTAAGTTTGAAGAGTTGACAACTTTTACTTTTGTATATATGACTCTGGATTGGATTTTTGATGGTTCCTCTAGGTTTGGATGGTGATTTGGGAGTTGTGTGTATGTCCGGATTTGCATTTTGATGTTTCTAGAATGTTTTGGCGCTAATTGGCAAAAGTTGACCATTTGAAGGTTTGGAATGTTCATAGGTTTGACCGGGAATTTACTTCGATGTTAACGGGTTCGAATTGTAGTTTCGGGAGTTGGAATAGTTTTTTACGTCATTTGGAACATGGGTGCAAAATTTGAGGCCATTCCGACTTGTTTTGATATGGTTTGGGACGAGTTTTCCAAGTTGAAAGTTTAAAAGTTCATTAAGTTTGATTTTAGGTGCGATTCGTGGTTTTGATATTGTTATGTGTAATTTGAAGCCTTGAGTAGGTCCGCGTTATATTTTGGGACTCGTTTGCATGTTCAGACAGGGCCCCGAGCGGCTCGGGTGAGTTTTGGCTCGATTTCAGACTATTTCCTCTCATCTTGAATTTGCTGGTTTTTTGATGTCTCGAATGGCCCGTTCTTCGCAATCGCGATGTTGTGGACGTGATTGCGATGTGTAAGCTGAAGCCATCCTTTTTTCTTCAATAGGTTGGGGACTGGGGCAACGCGTTCGCGGATCTTGAGTGGTTATACCATTGCATTCGCAGGGGTACATTTTGTGACCGCGTTGATGTGTGGGAGCTGGGGGCTTTATTCATGGTGTCCGCGAGGTCATTGTCGTGTCCTCGAAAGTTGGCATCACTGTTCATCGTGTTCGCATGGTATGTGCCGCGAACGCGAAGTGTAATCTCTGTGTGCAAACGTGAGGCTTCTTCTTCATTCGCGAAGGGTATCCCTAGAGCAGATAGATAATACTCTATTTCGGACCTTTGAGTTATTTTATCACATGTTGAGTTGGGGAGCTCGGATTTAGGCGATTTTGGAGAGAATTTTCACCACATGGAATGGGTAAGTACTTTTTACTCGGAATCGATTATATTTCATAATTATATAATCGATTTTGGCATTTGATTGATAAATTTAAAAGAGAAATTTAGGGTTTTGTGTCTAAACGTTTGCTAAATTGAACATTTGAGGTTTGAACATCGATTCAGAGTCGGATTTGAGTAAAATTAGTATGGTTGGACTCGTGTTCGAATTGGTTATCAAAATGTTTGAGTTTTGTTGGGTTACGAGGTGCGAACCCAGGTTGACCTTTTTGTTGTCTTTCAGTATTTGATTAAAGATTCAACCTTTTTCATTTGAGTTTGTTTTCTATGGAATTATTTGATCATTTTGAGTTGCTTTTGGCTAGTTTCGAGGCGTTCAGAGGTTGATTCGTGCGGGATGGCATTTCTAGAGTATTGTTTGACTTGATCAGTATTTCATTTGGCTTGTTCGAGGTAAGTAACATATCTAAACTTGGATTTTAGGGTAAATATTGCTGAGAACTATGATATTTGAGATGAGTTGGGAGACGCACGTTCTAGGTGATGGGCGCGGGTACGTGAATCTAGGTATTCATGATCCGGGTAGTTTTAAGCTATTATATGCCTTGGTTTGCTATTATGTTTCTTTGATATCATGTTCTCTCCATTTATGTGACTACGTGGGATATTATTCATGCTAGAAATCATGCCTAGGCTACCTGCTCAATTGTTTGAGATATGATAGGGCTATTTTTTTTCATGTTGAGCTATTTGCCTTAGCCGTAGTTATATGATACAGTCATGATAGTTACATCCGCATGTTATATCTCTGTCTCTGTGCACTTTTGATATGCTGTCTCACATGATATTAGTGTACTTGTACGTGACACGAGTTTGAATTGTATTTGAGAGATTTTGTATAATTCGTATTATATAGCTAGTTTGTGTTTCTGTGAGATGTCTGCATATTGAGACTTGAGCGGATTGATGACTGATGTGGTCCATAGAGCCGTATTGATATGGATATATGGATCGGGTTGCACACTGCAATGACTATATTGATATTGAGGTGACACGTATGCCAGCCCCATATTAGGCTAAGTTGTACTGATTTGAGGCTACGCGTGCACCAGACCCCACTATTTGGGCTTTGTGATTAGGGTTGTTCAAAACCGAACCGAAACCGTTAACCGATGACTTATTGACTTAATGGTATCGGATTATCGGGGTAATAGATGGTGAACGGATTGAGATTTTATAATTAACGGCTTAAAGGTTTGGGGTCGGATTACTCAATTTTCTTATCGGGTAAACCATTAACCCGTTAAGAATTTTTATATTTACACTTTTACCCCTATGAATATAAAGTACTATTGAAAGTAATTTGTTGAATTGTCCGCTGGCTTTATCCGTAATAGCTGGATTGTCTGGTTTTATGTCCTTTTTACATGCATCTAACAAATTAAAGTTTGATTTTCTAGATTTTTGGTTTTACAATCTGGATTTCTTGTGAAGACCAAATGTTACTGAAAGTTTGATTGATTCATACGTGTATGGGTAGTCTTGAATATGAACTAGATTGGAACTTAGAAGAAGACTCTTCAGTTCAAAAATACTGTTAGATCTTAGATGGTATTAAAAATTTGGTATTGATTTAAAACCGTTTGGTATTGATTGAATGATTCTTCACAAAATTTCTATTTAATTTAGCTGATAAACCGCCCGATAATCGTTAATGCGATACCAATTCGCCCATTGTCTTATTGGATGGCTAGCGCATTACTATATTTATAATCCGATAACCGATAACCGATAAGCCGAACAGTAAAGTGTAATTATCTGTCCGATCCACCCGATAAGCACCCCTATATGTGATTATGATTAGCATTTGGGTAGGATCCGCCCCTCCGGAGTCTGACATGCCAGAAGTGGGCGCATGACTTGTACCACCAATCCTTAGGAGGTTGTATAGAAGTTCAGCTATTTTACCTATTTACATTTATTATTTCTGTCACGACCCAACTGGAGGGTTATGACTAGCACCCGTGCCATACTTGCCGAGCACCAACATACATTTTATCTAATCTTTCTTATTAATTTTAAGGGCCGACAATACCAATATAAATGGTAGACATGGATCATGAACATCCAATAATGAAAGATAATGTCATGAACATACGTAACATGGGACGACAAGACTGTCAAGAAACTATATATAAGGTACGAGCTACCATGGTGCCATGAAAGACTATACAACAAAAATCAGCCGACAAGGCATTCCAAACCATACATGAGTCGACACCTGTCTATGAGCCTCTAAAAGAACATAAGTGCTACAACATTGCCGGAACAGGGCCCCGACATACCCATAATGTCTATAACAAAAATGCATACCAAGACCACGGCAAGTCCGGAGAAAGGATCTTGCCAATAACGCTGAACTGGATAGCCTACTGTGATGGGGGAGCTACGTCTACCTGTCTATCAGGACCTGCAGCACGACATGCAGCGTCCACAAATAAAAAGGACGTCAGTACGAATAAAGTACTGAGTATGTGAGGCAAGAAAGCATAAGTAAGAACAGTAATGTAAACAGGGATAGAGAATATACAACCTGTGACATCTGGGTACCTCTGAGGGCTACTGACATGAAATACATGATACATACATATATATACATAAAATTTTAAAACATACGCCTTTGTGGGCATCACCATCATCATATCGTACCCGGCCATAATAGGCTCGGTAAAACGTACCCGGCCATCATAGGGCTCGGTAGAATCGTACCCGGCCACGTGGAGCTCGGTAAAACCCAACTGATCAGTGGTTGCACAATAGGTGCCGTACCCGGCCGACTATAGCGCGGCTCGGTAGAGTAAAATAGATACATATATATGATGCATGCTGGACTCATTGGAATCACATTTTGAACCTTTCGGAGTGACGTAAGGTCGGTATCCTTCGTACATGTTATTAGGATTAACTCTTCATCAAGAATCTTATAAGAATCAGGAACTACCAACAACATTGATAATATAAGAATAAGAGAAGTAACATCAATATCAATCGTTTCATAAGAAGGGCAGCAATGTAAGTACTGCTAGCTTCTAAGAGTAGAGTATCTTTGGGAGCTCGTTCATTACATTATGTACAATCGGAGTCGTGCAAAAGAATGAAGGGGATAGCCTCACATACCTTGTATATACTGCCCAACCTCAAGCTATGCAAATGTCACGACTCCTTAGTCTACAATAAGACAAATGACACTATCATTATCGTTTAAGCGTCGTAACTATTATGTATCGACCGCAACCTATTTTACGATAAAACGGACAGAACCTCCCCTATTTATATGACTTCCCACAAGTCAATACAATCACCAAAAAGCCCAAACAACATCATTAATAATCATATTGAGCCTCCAAAACAGTCCACCAACCAACAACATTACTACCAAGCCTTTCGATATATATTTCACAAGTTCTAGCTTCAACGACTTAGCTGCAACTTGGATAATCTTAAATATATATAGAGTAAGAGGTTCCTTACCTTTAAACAGAAAGAACAACTCCAATTTGACCTTAATTTTCCCCGAAATATCCCTTCAATTCTGCCACAAGAACAAGGAAGCGAAACTAGCAATTAATTCGGGTTTTTCGGCACTAGAATTACTTCAGAAGACTTGAAATCACCTAGGGTTGATATTAAAAACTTGAAGGTTCATTTACAGAACATAAAACACTTAAAACAACCTCCCACACGAGCTGGAACAACACAAAAATCAGCAACAACAAGAAGAACAAGAAACTTACTAGCACCAATTTGTGTTGTTTGCCCTTTGTTTGGGTCTTGGATCATGAGAGAACCTTGAGAGACTGTTTTTAGGGTTATAAGGTCTGAATATACTGAAAACTAATGACTTAAAAACGGGGTTGAGGTATCTTATATATGTCCATATGTCTTAAACCGCCTTTGTGGGCCCCATAGAGAGTAGCTTGGCGCACTCTCGCGAAAACGCAAATATCTCTCTATTCCGAGATCGTATCGACGAACGGTTTAATGCGTTGGAAACTAGACTCATAGATCTTCAATTTGATATGTAGATCACCCCATAATTCCAAGCACATTCGGAGAAAAATGCAGTAACATTTGACCTAAAGTTTAAGTAAAATTATAAACCTAAGTTGCGACAACTTTTATCGACTTTTATTTCATAACTCGCTTGACTTCAAGACTTATGATGCGGATATTATATGATTCAAATACATTAAAACAAGACCTCTTGGGACAATTAATCACCTCTAGTGTTACCCGAAAATACGGGTTACAACATCCTTGATTCGTTTAACTTCAAATACTTGTTAACCACTCTTATACACCCTTGTATCGTTTAAGACCAATAGGATTAACTTCTTATCATCTCAAAGATAATCTCTTCTTGGATTTACGTCGACTAACTTACGGCGTGATCTATGGTATGCGAATTTGGGTTGTAACACCCTCTCCCCCTTAGGAACATTCGTCCTCGAATGTAAGGGTTTATGGGGTGTCTAACTCATTGTGGATTCCGACGGAGATTTCCGGCTGAGTTTCCCCTATAAAATGGACACTAGCCAAACTTGCAAGCAGTTAAACCTAACCTATGGCCTTACAAGACTATACAAAGCATTATGGATATGTACATTATCTGCATATTACCATTTTGTATTAAAAAAAAGAGTATTCACAAGCTATTGCTTACCTCATAGAGCCGTTTCACCTTATAATGCGTCCTTCTTTCCCCCGGCATCCTCGTTATCTTCACTCTGGAATAGGTAAGGGTATTTAGACTTCATCTCCTCTTCTGCTTCCCATGTCATTTCTTCTATATTCTTGTTCCTCCATAATACTTTCACGGAAGCTACATCCTTTGTTCTCAGCTTGCGGACTTGTCGATCTAATATAGCCACTGGCACTTCATCATATGATAGATCCTTTGTAACTTGTACATCTTTGATAGGGACGACCCGAGAAGGGTCTCCAATACATTTCCTCAACATAGATACATGGAATACCGGGTGGACAAATTCCAATTCAGATGGCAATTCTAACTCGTAAGCAACCTGTCCAATTCGTCGAAGAATTTTGTACGGCCCAATATACCGCGGACTCAACTTACCCTTCTTCTCAAAACGCATAACACCCTTCATCGGCGAGATCTTCAGGAAAACCCAATCACCAACCTCAAATTCCAGATCACGACGTCGGATGTCGGAATAAGACTTTTGCCTGCTTTGTGCCGTCCTCAGTCGCTCTTGTATCACTTTCACCTTCTCAATGGCTTGGTGAATCAAATCTGGCCCATATAATTCTGTCTCACCGACTTCGAACCATCCAACTAGTGATCTACATCTCCTCCCGTACAGTGCCTCATACGGGGCCATTTTAATACTGGAATGGTAGCTATTATTGTAGGCAAATTCTATAAGTGCCAGATGGTCATCCCAATTCCCCTTGAAATCTAGAACACATGCTCGTAGCATATCTTCAAGCGTCTGGATGGTACGTTCAGCCTGTCCGTCAGTCTGCGGATGGAATGCAGTGCTGAGATTTACTTGTGTGCCTAAACCCTTCTGAAAAGACCTCCAAAAGTTAGCCGTAAATTGAGCTCCTCGGTCTGATATAATAGATACCGGCACACCATGAAGCCTAACAATCTCCTTGATATACAACTTCGCATAATCTTCAGCCGTGTAAGTTGTCTTAACTGGCAGAAAATGGGCAGATTTTGTAAGTCGATCAACTATCACCCAGATGGAGTCAAACTTATGATAAGAGCGAGGTAATCCAATAATGAAGTCCATATTAATCACCTCCCATTTCCAGGTCGGAATCTCTATATTCTGAATCAATCCACTAGGTTTCTGATGCTCGATCTTTACTTGTTGACAATTAGGACACTGGGCTACAAATTCTGCAATAGACTTCTTCATGTTATCCCACCAATACTGCTCCTTAATGTCATGATACATCTTTGTCGAGCCAGGATGGATAGAATATCGGGACTGGTGAATCTCAATCATAATCTTCTCTCGCAACCCTGCCACACTAGGTACACATAATCGGCCTTGGTATCTCAGTGTCCTATCTCCTCCGATCTTGAAAGCTGTAATCTTACACTGCTGAATTCCCTCTCTCAATCTTACTAAGGTAGGATCTTCATATTGCCGTGCTTTTACCTCGGCTACCAAAGATGATTCTGCTGTATTCTGTACAGTAACACCTCCGTCATCAGAGTCCAACAATCTGATTCTCATATTGGCCAGCTGGTGAAGCTCTTTGGTCAACCCTTGTCTACCTGCCTCAATATGTATTAAGCTTCCCATTGACTTACGGCTGAGAGCGTCTGCCACAACATTAGCTTTACCGGGATGGTACAATATCTCGACATCGTAGTCTTTCAGTAATTCAAGCCACCTACGCTGCCTCAAATTCAACTCCTTCTGCTTGAAGATGTATTGTAAACTCTTGTGATCTGTGTAGATGTCAACATGGACGCCGTATAAGTAGTGCCGCCATATCTTCAAAGCATATATTACTGCAGCCAATTCCAAATCATGAGTCGGGTAATTCTTTTCATGCTTCTTCAATTGTCTTGATGCATAAGCAATCACCTTCCCACGTTGCATCAATACGCACCCCAAACCTATACCTGAGGCATCACAATATACCACATAACCTTCTGTTCCTTCTGGGAGAGTGAGCACTGGCGCAGATGTCAATCGATTCTTTAGCTCCTGAAAACTATGTTCACAAGCATCAGACCACTGGAACTTGGTAGCTTTCTGTGTTAACTTAGTCAATGGTGCTGATATAGAGGAAAACCCTTCTACAAACTGCCTATAATATCCTGCTAGCCCCAGGAAGCTACGGACTTCTAACGGTGTTGTAGGTCTCGGCCAATTCTTCACTGCATCGATCTTCTGAGTGTCGACACTAATACCCTCATCAGATATCACATGGCCTAGGAATGCTACTAAGTTCAACCAGAATTCACATTTAGACAGCTTAGCATATAACTTATGATCCTGAAGGGTCTGTAATACTATCCGCAAGTGGCCTGCATGTTCCGCCTCCGAACGAGAATACACCAGAATGTCATCAATGAATACGATCACGAACACATCAAGATAGGGCCTGAATACACTATTCATGAGATCCATAAAAGCTGCTGGGGCATTTGTTAGCCCGAACGACATCACCAAGAACTCAAAATGCCCATATCTTGTCCGGAAGGCCGTCTTTGGAATATCCTTCTCCTTAACCCTCACCTGATGATACCCTGAACGCAAGTCAATCTTGGAGAAATACTTGGCACCCTGGAGTTGGTCAAACAGGTCATCAATTCTTAGAAGTGGATACTTGTTCTTTATTGTAAACTTATTCAACTGTCGATAATCGATACACATCCTTAATGACCCATCTTTCTTCCGCACGAACAAGACTGGCGCACCCCAAGGTGAAGTGCTAGGCCTAATGAAACCCTTATCCAGCAAGTCCTTCAACTGTGCCTTCAACTCTCGCAACTCTGCCGGGGCCATCCTATATGGAGGGATAGAGATCGGTTGAGTGTCAGGCAATGCATCAATGCTAAACTCAATCTCCCTTTCAGGAGGAAGGCCTGGGAGTTCATCTGGGAAAACATCTGGAAATTCATTGACCACGGGGATTAATTGTAGAGTAGGCGGCTTCGCCTCCGCATCCCTAACGCGAACAAGATGATAAATGTAACCTTTTGAGATCATCTTCCTTGCCTTAAGATAGGAAATAAACCTACCTTTCGGCGTAGCAATGTTCCCCTTCCATTCAATGGCGGGTTCACAAGGAAACTGAAACCTAACCATCTTCGTACGACAGTCAACATTTGCATAGCATGAGGCCAACCAGTCCATTCCCATTATCACATCGAAATCAACCATTTCTAACTCAAATAAATTTGCCGAGGTTTGACGACTACAAATCATCACAGTGCAACCTTTATATACCCTTCTAGCAATCATAGAATCTCCTATCGGAGTGGATACCGCAAGTGGTTTACTTATCAATTCAGGTTCAATGCCAAACTTATTACCCACAAAGGGTGTAACATATGATAAGGTAGATCCTGGATCAATTAGCGCATATACATCATAAGAAAACACAGACAATATACCTGTAACAACATCCGGAGACGACTCGAGATCTTGTCGACCTACTAGAGCATAGGTTCGATTTTGAGCACCACTCGAACTCGGCACTGAACCTCTACCTCTACCACGACCTGTCGACTGTTGAAAACCTTGTGCTGGAGGTCGAACTGATGAGGAAGAACCAGACACAGATCCAGTCGGCTGAGCCATACCACCACCTCCTCTATTAGGACAATCCCGCATCATATTGCCAGGCTGTCCGCAAGAATAGCATGCATCGGAACCTCGATGGCATAGTCCAAAGTGGGCCTTGCCGCACTGATCACAACGAGGTGTTGGGGGTCTCGTCTGACTAGTATATCTATGAAATTGTGAGCCTGATGCCCTCGAACTCTGACCTGAACCAGAATAGGTAAATCGATCATACCGAGGCCTCTGAAACTGTGGAGGAGCACTAGCTACAGGTGGCGCTGAACTCCTCGAAGATTGGGGCCTGATACTGCCTCTGAACTCATCAGAATACCCTGCAAATCTTGCCCTCTTATGCTGGCCCCTATCCTGCTCCCTATCTGCCCTTTGCTGGCGCTTACGATCCTCTAGGGTCTGGGCATAAGCCTGAATACGGGAAATATCCATGCCCTCTACCAAGGAGGCTGTTGTGCACTCATTTATCAGATGTGGTCCCAACCCGTTCACGAACAGATGCACCCTATCACTCATCTCTGACACCATATGGGGAGCATACCTTGCTAAAGAATCAAACTGTATACTATACTCTCGTACACTCATATTACCCTGTCGAAGGTTCAAGAACTTATCAGCTCTAGCTCGTCGTATCTCAACTGGCAAGTAGTGACGAAGAAAGGCCTCAGAAAATTCCTTCCACACGGCTGGAGGAGCGTTCGGACCCCTAGATCTCTCCCAACTATCATACCAGAAAACCGCTAAATCCCGTAACCGATAAGAAGCCAACTCTACTGCCTCCGTATCACTAGCATGCATAACCCGCAATGTACGATGAACCTGATCAATAAATGTTTGTGGGTCCTCCTTGGGGTCTGATCCGGTAAACACTGGAGGGTCTAGATTAATAAAATCATGAACTCTCGCACTAACCGGTTTATCAGCAGCACCGGTATTCTGCCTCTGAGCCTGAGCAGCTACCAAGCTAGTCAACAATTGCACCGCACTGCGCATATCATGGTCTGTAGTGCTAGACGGAGGAACTGGATGTACTGGGTGCCTCCTAATATCCTCTGGAGGAGACGGAGAGGTATGAGACGGCATCTCACTCTGAGCCTCACTTTGGCCTGCTCTGGCTGGAGGCACCTGAATGTTACCCTCTCCCACAGCTGTATCAAGCCGTTTACTAATTGCTTGCTTCCTAGTCGAAGGCATCGCTGAAAGAAAACAAGGTGAATATTAGATATGAACACTTACTACTCAACTCTACGCATGATCTAGATTCAGGAAGAAGGTAACAACCCTAGATGTCACGTAGCCTCCTGATTATAAATGTGGCGCGCTACACATCCATAATCAAAACTCTACTAGACACGGCTCATAGACATCCCCTAGGACAGACTTGCTCTGATACCAAGTTTGTCACGACCCAACTGGAGGGTCATGACTAGCACCCGGGCCATACTTGCCGAGCACCAACGTACATTTTATCTAACCTTCCTTATTATCTTTAAGGGCCGACAAGATCAATATAAATGGTAGACATGGATCATGAACATCCAACAATGAAAGATAATGTCATGAACATACGTAACATGGGACGACAAGACTGTCAAGAAACTATATATAAGGTACGAGCTACCATGGTGCCATGAAAGACTATACAACAAAAATCAGCCGACAAGGCATTCCAAACCATACATGAGTCGACACCTGTCTATGAGCCTCTAAAAGAACATAAGTGCTACAACATTGCCGGAACAGGGCCCCGACATACCCATAATGTCTATAACAAAAATGCATACCAAGACCACGGCAAGTCCGGAGAAAGGATCTTGCCAATAACGCGCTGAACTGGACAGCCTACTGTGGTGGGGGAGCTACGTCTACCTGTCTATCAGGACCTGTAGCACGACATGCAGCATCCACAAATAAAAAGGACGTCAGTACGAATAAAGTACTGAGTATGTGAGGCAAGAAAGCATAAGTAAGAACAGTAATGTAAACAGGGATAGAGAATATACAACCTGTGACATCTGGGTACCTCTGAGGGCTACTGACATGAAATACATGATACATACATATATATACATAAACTTTTAAAACATACGCCTTTGTGGGCATCACCATCATCATATCGTACCCGGCCATAATAGGCTCGGTAAAACGTACCCGGCCATCATAGGGCTCGGTAGAATCGTACCCGGCCACGTGGAGCTCGGTAAAACCCAACTGATCAGTGGTTGCACAATAGGTGCCATACCCGGCCGACTATAGCGCGGCTCGGTAGAGTAAAATAGATACATATATATGATGCATGCTGGACTCATTGGAATCACATTTTGAACCTTTCGGAGTGACGTAAGGTCGGTATCCTTCGTACATGTTATTAGGATTAACTCTTCATCAAGAATCTTATAAGAATCAGGAACTACCAACAACATTGATAATATAAGAATAAGAGAAGTAACATCAATATCAATCGTTTCATAAGAAGGGCAGCAATGTAAGTACTGCTAGCTTCTAAGAGTAGAGTATCTTTGGGAGCTCGTTCATTACATTATGTACAATCGGAGTCGTGCAAAAGAATGAAGGGGATAGCCTCACATACCTTGTATATACTGCCCAACCTCAAGCTATGCAAATGTCACGACTCCTTAGTCTACAATAAGACAAATGACACTATCATTATCGTTTAAGCATCGTAACTATTATGTATCGACCGCAGCCTATTTTACGATAAAACGGACAACACCTCCCCTATTTATATGACTTCCCACAAGTCAATACAATCACCAAACAGCCCAAACAACATCATTAATAATCATATTGAGCCTCCAAAACAGTCCACCAACCAACAACATTACTACCAAGCCTTTCGATATATATTTCACAAGTTCTAGCTTCAACGACTTAGCTGCAACTTGGATAATCTTAAATATATATATATTAAGAGGTTCCTTACCTTTAAACAGAAAGAACAACTCCAATTTGACCTTAATTTTCCCCGAAATATCCCTTCAATTCCGCCACAAGAACAAGGAAGCGAAACTAGCAATTAATTCGGGTTTTTCAGCACTAGAATTACTTCAGAAGACTTGAAATCACCTAGGGTTGATATTAAAAACTTGAAGGTGCATTTATAGAACATAAAACACTTAAAACAACCTCCCACACGAGCTGGAACAACACAAAAATCAGCAACAACAAGAAGAACAAGAAACTTACTAGCGCCACGGGATTCCTGACATTTGATTTGTGTTGTTTGCCCTTTGTTTGGGTCTTGGATCATGAGAGAACCTTGAGAGACTGTTTTTAGGGTTATAAGGTCCGAATATACTGAAAAATAATGACTTAAAAACGGGGTTGAGGTATCTTATATATGTCCATATGTCTTAAACCGCCTTTGTGGGCCCCATAGAGAGCAGCTTGGCGCACTCTCGCGAAAACGCAAATATTTCTCTATTCCGAGATCGTATCGACGAACGGTTTAATGCGTTGGAAACTAGACTCATAGATATTCAATTTGATAGGTAGATCACCCATAATTCCAAGCACATTGGGAGAAAAATGCAGTAACATTTGACCTAAAGTTTAAGTAAAATTATAAACCTAAGTTGCGACAACTTTTATCGACTTTTGTTTCATAACTCGCTTGACTTCACGACTTATGATGCGGATATTATATGATTCAAATACATTAAAACAAGACCTCTTGGGACAATTAATCACCTCTAGTGTTACCCGAAAATATGGGTTACAACATCCTTGATTCGTTTAACTTCAAATACTTGTTAACCACTCTTATACACCCTTGTATCGTTTAAGACCAATAGGATTAACTTCTTATCATCTCAAAGATAATCTCTTCTTGGATTTACATCGACTAACTTACGGCGTGATCTATGGTATGCGAATTTGGGTTGTAACAATTTCCATTTGAGTTGTGTTGAATGTTATGTGGCTTACCTAGCGGGTTGCATTAGGTGCCATCACGACTAGTTGGATTTTGGGTCATGACAAGTTGGTATTAGAGCTCTAGGTTCATAAGTTCTACGAGTCACGAGAAAGTGTCTAGTAGAGTCTTGGGGATCAGTATGATGACGTCCATACCTATCTTCGAGAGACTATAGGGCATGTAAGATAATTTTCCATCTTTTTTTTCTTATCGTGCGATATTGATTCAGCTTAAGGCATAGCTCTTGAATTACTTCTACTCACTTGTATGTTTTGTTGAGCACTCGGTATCAGCTGTGCATTGATGGCTTGTGATTCCATGGATGATGTGCAAGATGTGTTTATTGTGTTTTGGTGATGGGCCAATATGGAGGACTTGAGGCCAGGTTCAGACCGTAGCTTAGGCTCGGTGATTTCCATCGTGTGAGTATGTGCTTATGGACTTTAGTGTCTGGTAGTGTCCCTAAGAGTGGGATTGATGGCTTAGTGAGTGGTTGGATAGTTATATGATATATATTATTGTCATGACCCAAAACTCAACATGTCGTGATGGCGCCTATCCCAGTACTAGGCTAGCCGACAACCACAAGTAACTACGCATTTTTAAATTGAAAACAAGATGAAATAGGTTTAACAACATTAACACTCATAAATAGTTGATAAGAAATACTGCGACTTAAATACAAAATTCCCAAAATCCGGGTGTCACTAAGTACATGAGCTACTAAAAAGTCAACCCAATCAAACTGCTAATACAACTGTCTAGAAAGATAGAACGATGCTAAATAACTAAGAAGAAGGAGATTCGAGGTTTGCGGATGCCAAAGCAGCTACCTCAAATATCTCCAAGTAGATAAAGCTCCAAATCTAGCAACCACCGTGTCCAGTAGTACCTGGATCTGCACACGAAGTGCACAGTGTAGTATGAGTACAACCACCCAATGTACTCAATAAGTAACAAGACTAACCTTGGGCTGAAAGTAGTGACGAGCTAAGATAGGTACAATCCAAATCCAGATAATAATAGTAATACCTTAGAGAGAAATCCAATAATCAATTTATAGACAGTACATAAATGTAGACATTCTTTCTAGTTTTTAATAGTTTGAGCACAACACAGATAGAATATGTCAAGTATAACTAATATGAGGAATGTCACATCTCGATATCTACATGTCAAGTATGCATGTCAGCTGTAATGCAACACATCGATAAATTCGTATGCTCATACTCTCGGAGTATTCATCCTTACTCCGCATGCTCAATCACTCAGTGCTCCCAATCAGTCATCACAATCAATCACTCAGAACTCGCACTCGGCACTTGCACTCGGTAGGTACCTACGCTTACTGCTAGTATGTCAGACTCTGGAGGGGCGGATCCTGTGCAAGCGCTAATATAAGCCAATCATGGCATGAATCAATAAAGCCTGCTGCGACGTTCAGGCCTATCCCATAAATATCACTCATAACAAGGCGCTCGGCCTCACTCAATCATCAATCTCTCCAGTCTCTCGGGCTCAGAAATCTCATAACAATCAGCCCAAACAATGATAATATGATGTAACAATAAATGGCAAAAAAGAGTGAGATATGATATACAATGATAGATATGGCTGAGTACATACTTGCAATTTAAGCAAATAATTCAACAGCAGAAGGGACCTCTGTGGGTCCCAACATGATATGTATATAGTCTAAGCATGATTTCTAACATGGATCATGGCTCAATTACACTAACATTAGGATATTCATGAATAACAACAATGTATGATAACTAGATAGTATCTCGGAATCAACCGAGTCACAATTACCATGTGCCCATATGCCCGTCACCTAGCATGTGCGTCACCTCAACACTAACCAAATAACACGTATTTCATGCATATTTGCACCTGCGGACTCCCCAGCTACACCTGCAACTCTGCTTCTGCGGAATCCACTTAAGGACCCGACCAACCACACATGCGGCCCAACCATCGCGCTTGCGAGACCACTTTTGCGGTCCACTCATTGCTCCTGCGCTTCTGCGCCTGCGGATTCCATTTCACTCCTGCCAGTCCAGCTACACATACCAAACTCTGTATCGGCAGAGACTCGTTGCATTTGCGGGCTTGCAGATGCCAAAGATTTCCTCGCACCTGTGACCACTGCCCAACACCCTCCAGACCGCACCTACAACCCTAGGCTCGCTTCTGCAGCCGTGCACCTACAACCAATCCTCCACAGGTGCGATCGCACCAGGCCAACAGCAACCCAGCAACTCTTCTAAGTCCAATTTCAATATGTTAACCATCCAAAATCCACCCGAGGCACCCGGGACCTCAACCAAACATACCAACAAGTCCTAAAATATTATACGAACTCGCTCGAAGCCTCAAACCACATTAAAACCACGTATCGCACATCGATTCAAGCCTAATGAACTTATGAACTTCTCACTTCTAGAACAAATGTCGAAACATACTAAACCAACTTCGATTGACCTTAAATTTTTTACACAAGTCATAAATGACACAACAAACCTATTTCAACTTCTAAAACCAAAATCCGAGCCTAGTTATAATAAAGTCAACTCTCGGTCAAACTTCTCAACTCTCCAAACTTTTATTTTTCCAACTTTTGCCAATTCAAGCCAAAATGACATGCGGGCTACTAAATCCATATCTGAGCACACTTCGATGTCCAAAATTACCATACGGAGCTATCAGAAGCATCAAAACTCCAGTGCGGAGTCATTTTCACATAAGTCAATATGCGGTTAACTCTTTCAACTTAGGCTTCCAACCTTAGGACTACATGTCCCAACCCATTCTAAAATATCCCCAAAACCAAACCAACCACCTTGACAAGTCACATAATAACAAAAAAACACAGAATAAGCAATAAATGGGGAAGCGGGGCTACAATACTCAAAACAACCAGCCAGATCGTTACATTCTCCCTCTCTTAAACAAACATTCATCCTTGAACGGGCCTAGAATCATACCTGGAGTCACAAATAGGTGTGGATATCTGCTCTGCATATACTGATCGATCTCCCAAGTAGCCTCCTTGACTGACTAACCTCTCCACTGCACCTTCACTGAAGCTTTATTCTTCGACCTCAACATTCGAACCTGCCGATCCAAAATGGACACATGCTCCACATTATAAGCCAAATCCCCATCAAGCTGAACCGTGTTGAAATCCAAAACATGAGAAGGATCGCCGAAATACTTCCGGAGCATGGAAACATGAAACACTGGATGAACACTCGATAGACTAGGTGGCAATGCAAGCTTGTAAGCCACCTCCCAAATAATTTCAAGCACCTCAAAAGGGACAATATACCGAGGGCTCAAATTGTCCTTCTTCCCGAATCTCATAACACCCTTCATGGGTTAAACTCTGAGCAATACCTTCTCTCCCACCATGTAAGCAACATCACGAACCTTCAGATCGGCATAACTCTTCTGTCTAGATTGTGCCATGTGAAGCTAGTCCTGAATCAACTTAACCTTTTCCATAGCATCTTGAACCAAGTCAGTACCAAATAGCCTAGCCTCACCCAGCTCAAACAAACCAACCGAAGACCGACACTCCTCTTATACAGGGCCTCATACAGACCATATGATTACTCGATTAGTAGCTGTTGTTGTAGGCAAACTCTGCAGCGGCAGAAACTGATCCCAAGAACCCCCGAAATCCATGACGCAAATGCGTAGCATATCCTCCAATAACTGAATGGTGTGCTCGGACTGTCCATCCATCTGAGGGTACAACGTTGTACTCAACCCAATCTATCTGCCTAACCCTTACTGTACTGCTCTCCAAAACTATGATGTGAACTGTGTGCCCTAATCTGAAATGATGGACACTGGCACACCGTGAAGGTGAACAATCTCGCGGATATAGATCTCAGCCAGCCGCTTCGAAGAATAGGTAGTCCCAACTGGAATAAAATGCATGGACTTAGTCATCCGGTCCACAATCACCCAAATAGAATCAAACTTTTTCAAGGTCCGTGGGAGCCGAACTATGATGTCCATGGTGATAAGCTACCATTTTCACTGAGGAATTTCAAGCCTCTGAAGCAAACCGCCCGGCCTCTGGTGCTCATACTTCATTTGCTGACAATTAAAGCACCGAGCTACAAACCCCACTATATCTTTCTTCATACTCCTCCACCAATAGTGCTTCCTGAAGTCTCGATACATTTTTGCGGCACCCGGATGAATGGAATACCGCAACCCATCTACATTGGGCACACAAATCTGACCATGCATCCGCAACACCCCATCATCCCTAATAAAAACCTCCTTGACCTGCCGTGCTAGAATAGCAACCAGCTTCCCTCATAAGTCAAATCCTTGTCAAATTGGACTGAGCTGAAATCTAATACACGGGACGGATCACCGTGATTCTTCCGGAAAATGGAAACATGGAACACCGGGTGAACTGATGATAAGCTAGGTGGAAATGCAAGCTTGTAGGCCACCTCACCAACTCTCTCAAGGATCTCAGAGGGTACGATATACCTAGGTCTCAACTTTTCCTTCTTCCTGAACCTCATCACACCCTTCATGGGTGAAACCCAGAGCAAAACCCTCTCTGCAACCATGAATGCAACATCACAAAGTCTTTGATCGGCATAACTCTTCTACCTAGACTGTGCTGTACGAAGCCGATCCTGAATCATCTTGAACTTTTCCAAGGCATCCCGAACCAAATCAGTACCCAACAAACCGAGCCTATCCTAGCTCAAACCAACCAACTGGAGAATGACATTGCCTCCCATATAAGGCCTCATAAGGAGCCATCTGAATACTCGATTGGCAGTTGTTGTTGTAGGAAAACTACGTAAGCGGCAACAACTGATCCCAAGAAACCCTGAAATCCATAATCCAGGCACAAAGCATATCTTTCAAGATCGGAATAGGGAGCTCACACTGCTCATCCGTCTGGGGTGAAATGTTGTACTCAACTCAACCAGTGTGCCTAACTCACACTGTACGGCCCTCCAGAAATGTGATGTAAACTTCATGCCCCGATCAGAAATAATGGATACCGGTACACCGTGAAGACAAAAAATCTCGCGAATATAGATCTCATCCAGCCACTCTGAAGAATAGGTAGCCTCCAACAGAATGAAATATGCTGACTTGGTCAACCTATCCACAATGACCCATACTGCATCAAATTTCTTCAAACTCCGTGGGAGGCCAACAATGAAATCCATAGTAATACGCTTCCACCTCTACTCCGGAATCTCAAGTCTCTAAAGCATACTGCCAACCCTCTGATGATCGTACTTCACATGCTACCAGTTCAAACATCGATCCACATACTCTACTATATCTTTCTTCATTCTTCTCCACCAATAATGCTACCAAAAATCCTAGAACATCTTGGCGGCACCCGGATGAATGGAATACCGTGAACTGTGGGCCTCCTCAAGAATGAACTCACGCAGCCCATCCATATTAGGCACACAAATCTAACACTGTATCCGCAACACCCTATCATCTCCAATAGAAACCTCCTTGGCATCACCGTGTTGCACCGTGTCCTTAATGACAAGCAAATTGGGGTCGTCATACTGACGCTTTGTGATGCACTCATACAAAGAAGACCGAGAGACCATGCAAGCAAGAAACCAACTAGGCTCCAAAACATCTACCTCATGAATTGATTGGCATCGCCGTGCTGAATCGTGTCCTTAAGGACAAGCAAATGTGGGTCATCATACTGACACTCTCTGATGCGATCATATAAAGAAGTCCGAGACACCACACAAGTTAGAACCCATCTAGGCTCCAAAACATCTAACTCCACGAAATGATTGGCCAAGGCCTAAAAATCTGATGCAAGCGGTCTCTCACCAACGGGAATAAATGCAAGGCTACCCATACTCACCCCCTTCCTACTCAAGGCATCGACCACCATATTGGCCTTTCTAGGATGATACAAAATGGTAATATCATAGTCCTTTAGCATCTCCAACAATCTCTATTGCCTTAAATTTAGATCCTTTTGCTTGAACAAGTGTTGAAGACTCCGACGATCCGTAAAATACCTCACATGACATGTTGTAGAGATAATGCCTCCAAATATTCAATGCATGGATGATGGCTGCCAATTCTAAATCATGAACGGGGTGGTAGTTCTTTTCATGAGGCTTCAACTAGCGTGAAGCATAAGCAATCACTCTATACTCCTGCATCAAGGCACGCCCAATACCAATTCAAGAAGAAGCACAATACGTTGTATAAGAACCCGATGCTGAAGGCAAAACTAGAACTGGAGCTATGGTCAAGGCAGTCTTGAGCTTTTGAAAGCTCTTCTCACACTCATCCGACCACCTGAATGGAGCACTCTTCTGGGTTAATCTGGTCGAAGGCGCTGTAATGGACGAGAAACCCTCCACGAAGTGACTATAATATCTGACCAAGCCGAGAAAACTCCGAATTAAAGTAGCTGAAGATGGTCTGGGCCAACTCTAAACTGCCTCAATCTTCTTCGGATCCACCTTGATCCCCTCACTGGACACCACGTTCCTAAGAATGCTACCGATCTAAGCCAAAACTCACACTTGGAGGACTTGGCATAAAGTTTCTCCTCCCTCAACCTCTGTAATAAAATCCTCAGATGATGTGCATGTTCCTCCTGGCTATGTGAGTACACCAGGATATCATCAATAAATACTAAGACAAACTAATAAAGATATGGCTAGAATACACTGTTCTTCTGATGTATGAATGTCGTGGGCATTTTCAGCCCAAAAGACATCACAAGGAACTCATTGTGATCATAGAAGGTCCTGAATGCCATCTTCAGAATATCCGAGCCCCGAATCTTCAGCTGGTGATATGCAGACCTCAAATCAATCTTAGAGAACACTCTAGCTCCCAGAAGCTGGTCAAATAAGTCATTAATACGCGATAAATGATACTTGTTCTTAATTGTAACTTTGTTCAGTAGTCTATAGTCAATGCACATCCACATAGTATTTTCCTTCTTCTTCACAAACAGAACCGGTTCACACCAAGGCGACACACTAGGCCTAATGAACCCCTTATGAAGAAGCTCTTGAAGCTACACTTTTAGTTCCTTCAACTATGCTGGTGCCATACGGTACAGAGAAATAGAAATGGGCTGAGTGCCCGACACCAAGTCAATACCAAAATCAAAATCCCTATCGTGTGGCATGCCCGACATGTCTGCAGGAAACACATCCGAAAAGTCTCGCACTACCGGAACAAAATCAATAGTAGGAGTATCAGCACCAACATCCCTCACAAAAGCCAAGTATGACAAAACCCCCTTCCGAACCATCTGTTGGGCCTTCAGATATGAAATCGACCTACTGGGAACATAGTCCAGAGAACCTCTCCACTTGATCCTAGGTAAGCCCAACATTGCCAACATCACAGTCTTAGCATGACAATCCAGAATTCCATAACATGGAGACAACCAATCCATACCCATAATCACGTCAAAATCAACCATACTAAGTAATAAGAGATTAACTCTCATCTCCAATCCCCCAATGGTCACCACACACGACCAATACACACTGTCCACAATAATAGAGTCGCCCACCAATGTAGATACATGAACATGTGAAACTAAGGACTCACGGGGCATATCTAGATAACGAGCAAAATATGATGATGCATACGAATAAATAGAACCATGGTCAAATAATATAGAAGCATCCCTGTGACATACTGAGACAATACCTGTGATCACCACGTTTGAAGCAACGACCTCTGTCCTAGCAGGGAAAGCATAAAATCGAGCCTGACCGCCACCCGATCGGCCTCCCTCTCTAGGGAGACCTCTAGCTACCTGAGCCCCACCCCTAGTTGGCTGGGCGGGTGGTGAAGTAACTGGTGTAGAAGTCATAACCTGACCCCTCTGCTAAATTGAACCTCCAAAATGACGGGGACACTACCTCCACACATGTCCAAACTCCCCGCACTCTAATCAACTCCCCGATGCATGTGGAAACTGAATTGGACCTCGAGAGCCAGAATAAGTACTAGAAGGACCTGGTACATATGAACCCTGAACTGATAGAGCATGTGCTGAACTCTGATCTGGGAGGGAACTGAGAGATGACTGACCCGGACAAGCACTGTATGAACTATGGTTAGCTGCACCATGATGAACTGGATGAGTCATTTGAGCGGGCCTATAAGGATGACCCCTACTATGGTGGAACTTCCCTCCAGAAGAAACACCGCTAAAACCACCCGCACCATTAAGCCTCTTGGCCTCCCTCTCCTCACGCTCCTAACTGTGGACCTGCTCTAGCCGCCTAACAATATCAACCACCTTGACGAACCTAGCACCTGATGCAATCTCTTGAGTAATGACAAAGTGCAGTCCATAGTTGAGGCCATCGATGAACCTCCTAATCATCTCCCTCTCTATGGGAACCAACCAGATCGCGTTACGAGCCAACTCTGAAAATCTCATCTCATACTGGGTCACGGACATACCCTCCTGGCATTGCTTCTCAAACTGCCTACGCAACTCCTCTCTACGGGTTTGTGGAACAAACTTCTCCAAGAAGAGAACGGAGAACTCGTGGCACATAAATGGTGCAGCACCGATTGGCCTGCTCAATTTAAAGGCCTCCAACCATCTGAAGGTGTCCCCCCGACAGCTGAAAAGTAGTAAATGAGACTCTACTAGACTCTAGAATACCCAACGTGTGAAGAATCCGCTGGCACCAGTCTAAGAAGTCCTGAGCATCTTCTGACTCGGCCCCACTGAATGATGGAGGCCTGAGCTTCCCGATCCGCTCTATCCTATTCTGCTCCTCGTCACTCATAGATGGACCCACCTGGGACTGAGAAACTGCAACCGGCTGGGCTGGTAGTGCCCCCGATGTCTGAAGTCCCTGAACCACTTGCTCTGGAGTACGGGCGGCGGGAGTCTGAGCACCTCCCCCGGTCTGAGAAGTGGCTGGTGCAGCCAGAACTAAAATCGCCTGAGCAATGCTAGTGCATACAGTCAATATCTGGGACAAAGCCTCCTGAAGGCCTAGAATCATAATTGGCACAGCTAGTGCCTGAGCTGGTCCCACCGGCTAAACCATATCTGGAATCTACTCCTGAGCTGGAGCAACTGGTGGGTGTACAGGTGCTGCTCTAGTTGTTGTACGAGCTGCACCTTAGCCTCCACCGAAGCCCCGCCTTCTCGCGGCCCTAGCTGGTGGTACTGGTGTCCGTCCGCCCGATCCAGTAGCACGTGTCCTCACTATCTGTGAGAGAATAGAGTAGTAGAAGTTTAGTTTCCGGAATCAAAAAATCCGCACGACAAGAATACAAGAAAGTGACATTTTCCTAAGAGTTCGATAGCCTCTCGAAGATAAGTAAAGACGTCTCTGTACCTATCCGTAAGACTCTACTAAACCTGCTCATGACTCGTGAGACCTATGTAACTTAGGCTCTGATACAAACTTGTCACGGCCCAAAATTCCACATGTCGTCATGACGCCTATCTTAGTACTAGGCAAGCCAACAACCACACGTAACTACACATTTTTAAATTAAAAACAAGATTAAACATTCTTAACAACATTAACTCTCATAAATAGTCGATAAGAAATACTGCGACTCAAATACAAAATGCCCAAAATCCGGGTGTAACTGAGTAAATGAGCTACTAAAATGTCAACACAATCAAACTGCTAATATAATTGTCTAGAAAGATAGAATGATGCTAAATAATTGAGAAGAAGGAGATTCGAGGTCTGCGGACACCAAAGCAGCTACCTCAAATGTCTCCAAGCAGATGAAGCTCCAAATCTAGCAACCGCCATGTACAGAAGTACCTGGATCTGCATACGAAGTGCAGAGTATAGTATGAGTACATACGACCCAATGTACTCAATAAGTAACCAGACTAACCTTGGACTGAAAGCAGTGACTAGCTCAGATAGGTACAGTCCAAATACAGAAAATAGCAGTAATAACTCAGACAGAAATCCAATAATCAATTTATAGACAGTACAAAAATATAGACATGCTTTCTAGTTTTTAACAGTTTGAGCACAACACAAATAGAATATGCCAAGTATAACTAATATGAGGAATGTCACATCTCGATATCTACATGTCAAGTATGCATGTAAACTATAATGCAACACAATGATAAAGCCATATGCTCATACTCTCAGAGTATTCATCCTCACTCTGCACTCTCAATCACTCAGTGCTCCCAATCATTCATCACACTCAATCACTCAACACTCTCAATCACTCGACACTCGCACTCGGTAGGTACCTACGCTCACTGCTGGTATGTCAGACTCTAGAGGGGCGGATCCTGCCCAAGCGCTAATATAAGCCAATCATGGCATGAATCAATAAAGCCTGATGCGGTGTGCAGCACGATCCCATAAATATCACTCACAATCATGCCCTCAGCCTCACTCAGTCACCAATCTCTCCAGTTTCTCGGGCTCACAAATGTGACACCACATGTATTTCGTACGTTAGAGTACGTCATAAGTCAATTGACGTAAGCTCAGAAATGAGATTATATTTGAAATTACATAAAGTAAGTTAATCATGTTACCTTGGAGGTTACAAATATTTAAGATCATGAATAACAAGTACCAAGAGGTTTGGAAGGCTTAGAAGCTAAATGAATCGAAGAAGATTAGTTTCGTTGAAAGTCGACAAGGTTTGGAATGTTCTAACATGTACTTTTGGGGTGAGACTAGGGTGCTTAACATGATAAGGAGGTTATGTTATGTGTTATTTTAGTCGTATTATAGTTGTGTGTTACATTTTGAAGACAAGCGATTGGGGAATAAAAGTTGGCACAGGTCATCACAAGTTACATTCATAATATGCTGAACAGTAGGTTAGATGTACCTGAGCTTTTCTCCAAATAGACTTAGAATAACGGTATGATCCATATACTAAATTAAATTTATATGAGTCTATTTTTCAACGCACTAAACCGTTCATCGATATGACATCGGAGTATAGAGATATGTGCATTTTTGCAGGACTGCACAAGCAGCTCCTATGGGACCCACTTAGGCGGTGGGTGATTCTCCAACCTTTAAAGATCAGGGCAAGGCTCATTTGGGTCATATTTCGACCCAACTAGACCCTATACTCTCCCAAAACACTCTCAAAACAGTCTCCGTGATTCTAGAGGGAAAAACCAAAGATAAATATATGAATCCAAGGCTAGAAATCTTGTGGTGTTTCCTAGATCATAGTTCTTCATCTTGTGGCTGTTTTGGAGGATCCTTCAAAGTGATGTAAACTCAGATTTCGTGTTTTTCTTGTTGATTAAGGTAAGAATAAGTCCCTCTCTCATATATATTAGAGTTTCAAGGATAAATACAAGTTTTTACATACCAACTTTAACACAAAAGTTGATTCAAGAAGAGAATACAACTCCTTTAGTGTTGTGGTGTGATTGAGGGTTGTTGTGAGCTGCACCATCTTGGGATTTCAAGTTGTATCTACTGCCTAAGGTAAGTAAATCATGTTCTTGGTTGTGCTTAAGATTAATCATGCGTCACCTAGCATGTGCGTCACCTCAGCACCAACCACATCACACATATTTCAGGGATTCATACCATCAGAACCAAGTTTAGAAGTGTTACTTACCTCAAACCGTGCAAATCTCTACTCCAACAAGACCTTGCCTCACGAATAGCTGTTTGAATGACTCGAATCTAGCCACAAACTACTTAATACAATCAACACAAGCTATAGGAATCAATTCCATTCGATAAAACTAAAGTCAACCCAAAAAGTCAACCCCGGGCCCACGTCTCGGAATCCAACAAAATTAACAAAATCTGAGCACCCATTCAATAAAGAGTCCCTTACCAAAATCACCCAATTTCGACCACAAATCGACACTCAAATTCCCAAAATCTTACTCTCCAATCCCTAGTCCAAAATTCCCCAAATTCCACCATAAAAACACATAATCTAGGTGGAAATTTCAATGGGTATTCAATATTAATAGATAAAATCGACCAAAACATAGGCCGACAAGGCCATACAAGTATCCATATACATGACATCTGTCTACAAGCCTCTAAGAGTACATAAACGTCATAAAGGTTGGGACAGGGGCTCCCCACACCAATCAATACATGTCCAAAACATACTAACCACATAGGCAACTCTGGAGCAAGTGGAGTGCGCCAACACCTTCCGTTGAGCTGATAGCCTACTAGGAAGACTGTCAACCTATCTATCAAGACCTGCGGGCATGAAACGCAGTGTCCCCAGGCAAAAGGGATGTCAGTACGAATAAAGTACCGAGTATGTAAGGCAAGAAAGTATAAATAAGAACAGTAATGTAAAGAGAGATAAAGAAGATACAACCTGTAACATATGAGTACCTCTGAGGGCCACTGACATGGCATGCATGATACATATATACATATAAGCTTTTAAAAATATTCGCCTCTGTGGGCATCATCATCATCATATCGTGCCCAGCCGTAATGGGCTCGGTAAAAGTGTACCTGGCAATCATCGCCTCTGTTAGTATGCTTTGGACATGTATTGATAGGTATGGCGGGTCCCTGTCCTGACCTTTATGACGTTTATGTACTCTTAGAGGCTTGTAGACAGATGTCATATATATGGATACTTGTATGGCCTTGTCGGCTTATGTTTTGAGTGTACAAATGATCACGTCGACCTCATATAGCCATGTATGTCACATGTATATGTTTGTATATTTTGTTGGGTTGTCCTATGTCGAGTATTCCCTTACGTTTTATTCTGGTTATCTCATCACGGCCTTTCCGGCTCATTTACCCATGATAGTACAATAAAGAAGATACGTTACGTTGGTGCTCGGTTGAGTAAGACACCGAGTGCCCGTCGCGGCCCTTCAGTTTGTGTCATGACAACAAATCTCATAACAATCAGCCCAAACAATGATAATATGATGTTACAATAAATGGCAACAACGACTAAGATATGATATGAAATGATAGATGTGACTTAGTACATACTTGCAATTTAAGTAAATAATTCAACAGCAGAAGTGACCTTTGTGGTTCCCAATAGGACAAGCATATAGTCTAAGCATGATTTCTAACATGGATCGTGGCTCAATTACTCTAACAAATAGGAGTTTCATGAATAGCAACAAGGTTTGATAACTACACAGTACCTCGGAATCAACCAAGTCACAGTTACCACGGTGCACGCTCACATGCCCGTCACCTAGCATGTGCGTAACCTCAATACCAACCACATCACACGTATTTCAGGGATTCATACCATCAGAACCAAGTTTAGAAGTGTTACTTACCTCAAACCGCGCAAATCTCTACTCCAACCAGACCTTGCGTCGTGAATAGGCATCTGAATGACTCGAATCTAGCCACAAACAACTTAATACAATCAACACAAACTATAGGAATCAATTCCATTCGATAAAACTAAAGTCAACCCAAAAGGTCAACCCCGGGCCGACGTCTCAGAATCCAACAAAATCAACAAAATCTGAACATCCATTAAGTAACGAGTCCAACCTTACCAAAATTACCCAATTCCGGCCACAAATCGATACTCAAATTACCAAATCTTACTCTCCAATCCCTAGTCCAAAATTCCCCAAATTCCGCCATAAAAACACATAATGTAGGTGGAAAATTCAATTGGTATTCAATATTAATAGATAAAATCGACCAAAAGTTGCTTACTTCTTGAAATCTAGTGAACCCCTCTCAAAACTTGCCTCCAACCGAGCTTGCAAAGTCCAATTTGAGAAAAAACCTTAAAACCCTCGATTTTATCTTCTGCCCAGGCATCTTCGCACCTGCGGACTCCCCAGCCTCACCTGCAACTCCGCTTTTGGGAAAAAAGGTCCGGTTGAATCCACTTAAGGACCCGACCAGCTGCACATGCGGTCCAACAATCGCGCCTGTGAGACCGCTTCTGCGGTCCACTCATTACTCCTATGCTTCCGTGCCTGCGGATTCCATTCTACTCCTACGAGTCCAGCTACACCTACCAAACTCCGCATCTGTGGAGACTCGCCGCGTCTGTGGGCTCGCAAATATGGAAGACTTCCTCGAACCTGCGACCACTGCCCAACACCCACCAGACTGCAGCAGCGACCCCAGGCTCGCTTATGCGTTCGCGCACCTGTGACCAATCCTCCGCAGGTGCGATCGCACCAGGCTAGCAGCAACTCAACAACTCTTCTAACTCCATTTTCAATCCGTTAACCATTCAAAATCACCCGAGGCCCCCAGGATCTCAACCAAACATACCAATAAATCATAAAACATCATACAAACTTGCTCGAAGCCTTAAACCACATCAAACAATACTAAAACCACGAATCACACATCGATTCAAGCCTAATGAACTTATGAACTTCTAACTTCTAAAACAAATGCCGAAACATACCAAACTAAAGCTGATTGACCTCAAAATTTTAAAAAAAGTCACAAATAACACAGCAGACCTATTCCAATTTACAAAACCAAAATCCGAGCCCCATAACAGCAAAGTCAACTCTCGGTCAAACATATCAACTCTCCAAACTTCTATTTTTTCAACTTTCGCCAATTCAAGCCAAATTGACCTACATGCCTCCAAATCCATATCCGGACACACTAATAATTCCAAAATTACCATAGGGAGCTATCAGAACAATAAAAGCTCCAATTATAGTCATTTGCACATAAGTCAACATCCGATCAACCCTTTCCACTTATACTTCTAACATTGGGACTAAGTATCTTAACCCATTCCAAAACATCTCCAAAATCAAACCAACCACCCCTGCAAGTCATATAACAACAAACAAACATATAATAAGCTATAAATGGGGAAATAAGGCTACAATACTCAAAACAACCGGCCGGGTCATTACAATTATGCGACTAAGGAATGTGCTTAAATAGTTAGACATGACGAGAAAAATTTTTCTTGGGAATGTGAATGGACAATGGATGTTTGATTTATGTCTGGATGTGTGGTACAATCTCGGGATGTGGATGTGTTGGTTGATCTCTCAGTTTTTATTGTGGAATGAAGTCGATTCTTATGTTTTGTTGACGAGTTCAGACTCGGGAGGATTTTGTGGCTGCATAGTAGTTTCGACCATGATGGGGTCATAGAAGGATGTTAATTTGATACTAAGTAGGTGGGTTATCACCTACGGGGTAGTCCATAGATGTGTGATTGTTATGATGTTTCCGTGGAGAGTTTTCTTTCTACCGGCGGGTTATATATGTTTCAATTTGATTTTGGATTGCTTGGGGAAGTTTTCTTGATAGTCACGAGGATGAATATGTGCTTAGAAGATAATTGAGGTATTCTATGATTTTTTCTACATGATCTTATGAAGGATTTAGTTGAATTACAATACGAAATCATGGTAGTTATGGAGTAAGAGTATCGTGGATTATCGGATGCTATGTTCTATGGCTTTGAGACAAGTGGGGGAGTCTTCTATTGGTGATCAAATTACATGGTTATGTGTTATATTAGCTTGGGTTTGAGCTATACTTATGGATCGATTATGGATTGAAGAGGTATATTTCAAGGATGATTCGAGTAAGAAAATTTCTGGATGCATGATGTATTGCACTTTATAGATATATAGAAATCTTGGAGTGATTTGGGTTTGTTATTGGTAGTGGATGCAGCACGCAGGGAGAATACATTCATTCGGTTGTTTAAGATGGGGTTGCTTCTTGGGTATTCGTCTTTTAATGGAACACATGTTGTTCGGCTCGTTTGGGCGGTACATTGGAGATTCCACGATTTGTATATGGTATTTGAGGATTTCCTCGAATTTGTGTATTTCTAAGATTTGAGATTTGAATTTAGTTGGTGCCGAGACTTGCGGTATTTATTTATCATTAGTGATTCTACTTTTCAGTATCAGAGAGATTAAAGAAACTGCTTCTGAATCACGAAAGGTCTCTTTAGAGTGGGCATTTTGGTTACAGAACTATTGAGTGCTTAAGAGGGAAATACATCTGCTTATGGGCCTCAAGACGATGTGGTTTCATGCTAGCATCTCATGGGGTGAGCTTTGGGTTAAGGATGGTGGTGTTCTGGCAAGGAGAATTGTTAACTTGAAGGCAATTTGGAAAGAACTCAGAGAAATAGAACAGCTTGTTAGTAGGTTGGATCAGCATGGTAATGGATATGATTGGTACTTTTGGTTCTTATGATACGGTGAGACTTTACCGGTGTTTTGTAGCAATACTCATGGATCTGGCAACTTGCGTGACTTGGTTGAGTTAAAGAGAATCAGTTTTGATGGCTTGGTCTTGTGCTAATGAGTTTTGAAGGGTTCTCAATGATTTATACCATTGCTTCCAACGAATGTCTTCTACTGGCATGAGGAGTATGTTACGTGTTGTGATTTTCTCTTGGATAGGAGTCAAGTGGAAGGTTTCTGGCTGATGGAATGTGTATATTGTTTATAATTTGGGGTGGATAATGGGGTTCTCGTGTTTTCCTATGATGGCATGACAGAAGCAGTGTGACGTGTGGGATTGAGTTTTGCATGTAGCAGTTCATTTTTGAAGGAGAGGTCATGAGTTCTTAATAGCATGGATGGCTTTTGATGTTTCGAAGAATGCTAGTACTAATTGATATCACCTAAGATGAGTGTGCATTTTAGAAAGGCGCATTGTATTTTGACTTGTGGTTGCTTAACTAGTATTATGGTAATTGTCGGGTTGTCAAGTGCTGATGTTCGAATTTCATTTTTCTATGTGGCATGGAAGAATTATGGAAGTACTTCTCGTGAGATGACTGTGTTTGAGAGATGTGTTAGTTATTTGGCTGGTTGAGTCAAGATCGGATATGGAGAATTTTGTATTCTTGTGATTTGGAGACTAGGAGTCTCAGTGGTTGTGGACAATAAAGATATGGATCGAGTGGTTGACGGTATGTGTCATGGATGGGTTTTAGTGGATCTCTCAGAAATTTATCTACCTATTTTGGGAGGATTCAGAATCGAGTTGGAGGCTACTGGTAGGCCTAATGAGAACCTGTACTCTACATCGGGTGAGATCTATTTACTAAGCACAACTATTGTTGAGGGGCGTGCCATCGACTAGAGTTGATCTTATTCGTGTTCTGATATGTTCCATGTATTGCTCTTCTATGCTAACAATGGGTTGTGAGACTATTGACTGTTTACACATATTATGTGGTTCTGTTTGGGCCTTGTGGCGGAATTCGAGCAAGATAGCTCTCACGGGTATTGAATGATTGATTGCGCCTTGGTTACGGTCTTTCCAGTTTGTGGCATATTGTACTATCCATTTATCCATGATTATGGTCATGCGCTGTAGGGTCCAGGAAAATTTTACATCGTTGTGTTGCGGTTATGTGGTTAGGACTGGTTTTGGGATTCTCTGGTAGGTGGATAGGCCCTAATTACAGGGGAGACTCTAGCGAAATATTTGAAGATTTAGGGAGTTAGTCAAAAACTTTGGAACTGCTGCTTTGTGTTATAGCAGCCGAGTCACATTGGATGCTAATGGTGAATTTTGACCCTCATTCGAGGAGTTGAAGGAAAAAGTTTATAGAACATGGCAGTGTTTCGGTCCACTATGCGACCGCAAAACCATTTCGGGCTGCAGATCCCATGGCAGAACCATCATGAGAAATTCTGGAAGGAGGTTCCGCGGTCCATTATGCGATCACAAAATTGTTCTACGGACCGCAGACCTATCACAGAGTGAAGCAGAAATGCCCAGTTCTGGAGGGCCATTATGCGGTCCATTTTGCGGACCGCAAAAGTGTTATGCGATCGCAGATCTGCATCGGGGCTCCATTTTTTCAATCTTATAACCCGACCCCCATTTCATTTATCTAGCCTAAGGGTTCATTTTTTGGGGGATTACTTGATATTTTAGAGAGAGGAGAGGGATATTCTAGAGAGAGAAAAGGGAGGATTAAAGATTTCGCTACTCTACTTTGATCAAACCTTGGGAATTTCATCAAGGGAACTTGCTAGGGCTTCAAAAAGGTAAGAATTTCTTTCCCCAATTCTTCAGTTTAGGGTTTGGGTTGATTGTGGGTGATGAGGGTATATTTTATCACATGAATGAGCTAATAGAGACTGCGGGGAGGCTGTTGAATAATCTTTGGTGGTTTTTTTTATTGAATTAGTGGAGGGAAAGGTCGGGTCATAGTTGTAACAACCCTTTCTATGCGAATTCCTCAAATCGTGCTTATAATTTGCTCCTCCTCTATAGATTGGCATCGTTAGGAGTGTTGGGACATTATTGTGGCACTACGAAAAGCTATTTCGGGGTATGAAGGCTAAACGCTTTTTCTGGTATTAGAATTCCCATATTCTTACAAAACTCCATCGTGTGAAGTTCAAACATGGAACGCTATTGATGTGGGATATTCAGACTAGTAAAACTGATTCCCGCTTGGCATAACGTGTTAGAACCCTCATGTGTTGTTGATTCTCTATTTTTGACTAAATTTTGTTATACCCTTTTGGGAAGAAAATCTTGTATGAAATCAATGTGATTAAACACTTATTTCTCATATGATGAAACCTTATGAACTTACACTTGCTAAGGCCAAAGGTGCCAAATGTTTGATTAGAAAGGGACTCTTTTGTACAAACTATTATTGTTTTGGGAATTCGAAGTGTGGCATTGTGAATACACCTCCACCTGTATACATTGGGTGAGGCGGCGGGGCCGCTTTATGTAGAGTTTGTGGTATTGTGATTACACCTCCACCCGCATTCATTGGGGTAAGGCGGTGGGGCCACTTTGTGTAGAGTTTTTGGTATTGTGATTACACCTCCACCCGCATACATTGGGGTGAGGCGACATGGCCTCTTTGTGTAGAGTTGTGGTATTGTGATTACACCTCCACCCGTATATATTGGGGTGAGGCAGTGGGGCCTCTTTGTGTAGAGTTTGTGGTATTATGATTACACCTCCATCCACATACATTGGGGTGAGGCGGCAGGGCCGCTTTGTGTAGAGTTGTGGTATTGTGATTCACCTACACCCGCATATATTGAGGTGAGGTGGCAGAGCCGCTTTGTGTAGAGTTTCTGGTATTATGAATACACCTCCACCCCCATACATTGTGGTGAGGCGGTGGAGCCGCTTTGTGTAGAGTTGTGGTATTGTGATTATACCTCCACCCGCATACATTAGGGTGAGGTGGCAGGACCGCTTTGTGAAAAGGTGGTTGCAATGGATCCCAGACATAAAAATTTATAAATTTTGTTGAAATCTCTTAATAAATTTGCTATGGCTTTAACGGCTATCTAAGCCTTTTATTGTTACCATGATTCTTCATATTCATGTTGTATTTCCATGTACTTGCTTAGGTGTTTGGTTTTTATACTAGTACTATTCGACATGTACTAATGTCCCTTTGGGGGGGGGGGGCTGCATCTTTAATGGATGCAGGTGGTTTCACAGTGGAAGGCATTGACCAGTGATAGCGATACACTCTCTACCCAGTTGACTTGGTGAGCCCCACTTCATTTAGGGGTCGTGCATCTTTTGTTCTGTGTATATTATGCTTTGAGGTATAGTCGGAGCCTTATTGCCGGCACTATCATTGTACTCTTTTGTATCTATTAGAGGCTCCGTAGACATGGTGTGAGTTGTGTATTGGTATTTGGAAAGTCAAGCTAGTAATGTCGTATGCGTATTACATTTTCCACTTCAAACTATGAAAGTGTATGTATTTTAAGACTTTATAAATGAAGTAACTAATGATAATGGAATTAGTGTTGTTCATGAATCCTCTTGGTGTTAATTAATTTAATTTATCATCCCTTCATTTAGGGGTGAGTTGGGTAGAAGAAAATCTAGCAAGCTTGCTCGGCCGGGCTATCTCGGTTGAGCGCCGGTCACACTCCCCAAGGTCGGGGCGTGACATGCACTTTGTGTATTTGTTGTTGATTTGTGTATGGTTGCTAATTTTGAGCAATATGGTTCAAGGTATTTCATGTGGACCGGTGTTTGGATGGGGTCACGCATCGTAGCGTGTTAGATTTATGTGCCTTGGTTCTACTATGTGTGATTTATTCACAGCATTGCGCTAGTGGTGGTATCTATTGAGCTTGCGGGGCAGTTTTCTCATTTGATTCTCTTTCCATTTTTGGGTGCATTTGAGTTGTTGCTTATTGGCGGACGGATTGCGCGGTTTGTGGATTTAGGTAGTATTGGTGTGGCATGTCAGTAGAGCAGCTTGTATTTGATGAGACAAGGTCATTGGACCTGAATTACGTATTATCGAATTTGATTATGGTACGTTTGGAAGAATAATGTCGCTAGTCAATTTAGAAATTAGGCTATGGTTCTTATCTAATGAGAAAGCTCCACAACTAGTTGATCTGATGAGTAGTTAGGTTCGGATGATGATTTTAGACTTGGACGTATGCCCTGATTTGCATTTTGATGTTTCTAGAAGGTTTTGGCGCTAATTGGTTGAAAGTTGGCAATTTGAAGGTTTGAAATGTTCATAGGTTCCATTTGGTGGTTCAAGAGCATGAGTAGCTTTGTATGATTCATCTTGACTTGTGTGTATCGTTTGTTTTAGTTTTCGGGTGATTCAGGATTTATTTGGAAGAATGATTCTTAACTAGAAAGCTTTAAGTTTAAAGAGTTGACTAAGTTTGACTTTTGTTTATTTGACCTCGGATCGGAGTTTTGATGGTTCTGTTAGGTTCGGATGATGATTTTGGACTTGGGCATATGCCCTGATTTGCATTTTGATGTTTCTAGAAGGTTTTGGCGCTAATTGGTTGAAAGTTGGCAATTTGAAGGTTTGGAATGTTCATAGGTTTGACCATGAATTAACTTCGATGTTATCAAGTTTGAATTGTTGTTTTGTGATTTAGAATAAGTTGGTTACGTCATTTGAAACTTGTGTGCAAAATTTGAGGTCATTCCGAGGTTATTTGATATGGTTCGGTACGAGTTTTGGAAGTTGAAACTTAAAATGTTCATTAAGTTTAATTTGAGGTGCGATTTGTGGTTTTGATGTTTTTATGTGTGATTTGAGGCCTCAAGTAGGTCCGTGTTATGTCTTGGAACTTGTTGGCATATTCAGACGGGGTCCCGAGGAGCTCGGGTGAGTTTGGAATCTATTTCGGACCATTTCCACTCATCTTGAATTTTCTGGTTTTCTGATGTCTCAGATGGTCTTCGCGATCATGATATTTTGGAAGCGATCGCGATGTGTAAGCTGGAGCCGGCCTTTTTTATTCTACGCGTTCTCCACCGGGTAGCACTTTCGCGGAGCTTGAAAGGTTAGACCATCGCGTTCGCAGGGGTACGTTCGCGATTGCGTTGCTGTGTGGGAGCTGGGGGCTTTATTCATCGCGTCCGCGAGGTCTTTGCTGTGTTCGCGAAGGTTGGCATCATTGTTCATTGTGTTCACATGGTATGTGCCGCAAACACGAAGTGTAATCTCTGTGGGCAGCGAGTTTGTGCTTCGCGAACGCGAGGCTTCTTCCCCGTTCGTGAAGGGTATCCTTGGACCAGATCTATAAGTACTCTATTTCGGACATTTGAGTTATTTTATCACATTTTGAGTTGGGAAACTCGGATTTATGCAATTTTGTAGAGGATTTTAACCACATCGATTTGGGTAAGTACTTTCTACTCGGAATTGATTATATTTCATGATTCTATCTTCGATTTTTGTATTTGATTGATGAATTTAAAAGAGAATTTAGGGGGTTTTGTCTGAACTTTTTCTAAATTGAACATTTGAGATCATTCAGAGTCGGATTTGAGTGAAATTAGTATGGTTGGACTCGTATTCAAATGAGTTGCGAGAAATTTGTGAGTTTTGTCAGGTTTTCAAGGTGCGGGCCCGAGTTGACCTTTTGGTTGACTTTGAGTATTTGATTAAAGATTCGATCTTTTTCCGTTGGGTTTGTTTCCTATGGAATTATTTGATGTTTATGAGTTGCATTTTTCTAGTTTCGAGCCGTTCGGAGGTTGATTCGCACGGATGGCATTTCTAGAGTATGTTTTGGCTTGCTCGGTATTTGATTTGGCTTGTTCGAGATAAGTAGCATATCTAAACTTAGATTTGAAGGTAAATATCCCTAGGAACTATTATATTTGAGATGTATTGGGGGTGAGGCACATTCTAGGTGACGGGCGCGGGTGCGTACACCGAGGTATTCATGATCCGAGTAGTTTTTAGGCTATTATATGCCTTATTTTGCTATCATGCTTCTTTGATATCATATTTTCTCCATTTATATGACTACGTGGGATATTATTCATGCTAGAAATCATGCCTAAGGTACCTGCTAAATTGTTTTAGACATGATATGGCTATTTTTCTTATGTTGAGCTATCTGCTTTAGCCGCAGTCATATTGTACAGTTATGATAGTTACATCCACATGTTATATCTCTGTCTTTGTGTACTTTAATATGTTGTCTCACAAGATATTGGTGTCCTTGTACGTGACACGAGTTTGAATTATATTTGAGACATTTTGTGATAATCTGTGATATATAGTTGGTTTGTGTTTCTGTGATATGTTTGCATATTGAGACTTGAGCGGATTGATGACTGATGTGGGCCGTAAAGCTGTATTGATATGGAAGTATGGATCGGGTTGCACGCCGTAACGGTTATATTAATTTTGAGGTGACGTGTATGCCATGCCCCATATTGGGCTAAGTCGTACTGATTTGAGGCTACACGTGAGCCAAGACCCACTATTTAGGCGATGTGATTATGATTAGAGCTTGGTTAGAATACGCCCCTCCATAGTTTGACATGCCAGTAATGGGCACAGACACCATATTTTAATACACATGCTCAATGATGGACAGCATGCCAGGCACACGTACAGTGCTAAGTGTGATTATTTTGATGGATTCTCGATGATATTGTTGATTTTACATGTAGATATTGTATGTTGAAGTGGGGCATTTGAGTCAGGCACCTGGAGTGTGCTAAGATTGTGTGTACTTAATGATTTCACTGTGAAATTGATTTCTTGACATGTATATTTGACATGTAGGCATAAAGATGTACCTTGCTCATGCTAGACAGTGACATGACAATTAATTACTTGACATGTATATTTGATAAGTATGCATAAAGATGTACCTTCCTCATGCTAGACAGTGATATGATATTTGATTACTGGACATGTGTCTTTGCCATGTAGGCATAGAGGCATATTTTTCGCATGCTAACTGGTAAACGAAAAGGCTTATTGTTGCTAAAAGTGTGGAAGAATCACAGTTCTTTGATAACTCAAAATTTTGAGATTTTCGTGAAAGATTTGGACTTTAATTGTTATACTTGAAAAGCATATCTACTCTCCCGTAACTGTGAATGAGCCGAGCATATTATCTCTTAAGTTATTCACTTTTGCTGTCTATTTTACATTATTATGAGTTGTCCTTGGCTATTGTTGTTGGACTCTGACCATTCTCCGAGCTCGACATTGCTTTCAATCTGAGGTTAGGTTTGTTACTTATTGAGTATATGGGGTCGGACGTACTCATAGTATACTTTTGCACCTTACGTGCAGATCTTGGAGTTGATGCTGCTGATTATGGAGGGAGCCAACATTGAAGATGTACCTGATTTCGGTCATAGCTACCACTTGTCCTTAGTAGTTTTGATTTGAGTCCCGTTTATGTATATTTTAAACAGACGCTGTAAATATATTCATACCAGTTTTATAAATCTAAAGTCTTAGTGGGTCATGACTTGTACTACCAGTCTTTGGGAGTTTGTATAGAAGTTCAGCTATTTTACCAATTTACACTTATTATTTTCATTTGAGTTGTATTGAATGTTACTTGGCTTACCTAGCGGATTGGGTTGGGTGTCATTACGACTAGTTGGATCAATGTCATTCTTATTAACGAGTTTATGATATTTGAAATGAGCTTAGAAACCAAAAATAAAGAAACATTTTTATGATATTTGAAATGAGGAGTTTGGAATATGGCGTTTGACACAACTTTATTATAAAGGATCAATGATCAGGGTAACTTCGTCTAATGATTTTGTGCGTGTTAATTTATGTGAAAAAGAATACTACCTGTTAATGAAGATACTTAAGAAAATTTCCCATCATCTTTTGGAAATTTTTGCAACGGACTTTATTGTGGAATGTTATTGGTGTAGTGAAACTGTTGGATTGGGGAGATGATGGCATGGTTACTGTAGCTGAAACCACAGCTTTGCGGGCATCATTCAGCAGGAGGTCACTGTGTGGCAAAAGCTTGACCATCCTAATGTTATAAAAGTACCCAGTCTTTCCTCTATTATGTCCTTTTTAACGTTTAATTATCTACCTACTGCAATAAATTGTAATTTAAAATAGGCTTGTAGTTCAGATTTGGTACGTTATGGTTATCTCATTAAATTACTCTTTCTGCCTAATTTTATCTTTCACTTTTAGTTTGTTGGTGCATCATAGGAACTTCAAATACTAAGATTTCTTCAAAGAATCCTTGTGAGGATTACACTACACTTCCTTCTCGGGCTTGTCGTGTACTCGTAAAATTCGTCCATGGAGGAACATTGAAAAATTACTTGTACAAAAACAGTAAAAACAACTTGCCTTTAAGATTGTCATTCAACTTGCATTGGATCTGTCTAGTGGGTAAGTGTCTTTGTCTAACATTATTGAGTTGGTTATTATACTGGATGATGTTTTCTTCTTGATTTTGCAGGCTGAGCTATTTGCATTCGGAAAACATTGTACATCGTGAAAGCTGAAAATATGTTGTTGGATACTAATAGAACTCTAAAAATTGCTAATTTTGGGATTGCTCGTGTTGAATTGCAAAATCCTCAGGACATGACCGGTGAAACTGGAACTCTTGGTGATATGGCTCCAAAGGTATATACATGTAACAACACGACCGGTCGTTTTGTATTTTTGAGTCATGTTTCCTTATTTGATGCTTCCCGTACATTTTTGTGTTGTTTTATGATCTTGTGGGGATGGTTAGTTTGGTTTCGGGAAGATTTTGGAGTGAATTGGAACACATAGTTCTATTGTTGGAAGATTAAGTTGTAAGAGTTGACCAAGGTTTGACTTTCAAGTAGATAACCTCAGATTGGTGATTTGATGCTTCTAATAGGTTCTATGATGATTTTGGACCTAGGCGTATATCCGAATTTGGAATTGAAGATTCTTAGGGTGTTTTGGCTCTAATTGCCGAAAGTTGGAAAGTTGAAGGTTTGGAAGATTTGTAGCTTTGACCGGGAGTTAACTTTGATAATATCAGGTTTGAATTATCATTTAGGAACTTAGAATAGATATTTTATGTCATTGGCACTTGTGTACAATGTTTGGACGTAATCCGGATTAGTTAGGCATGAATGAGATGCTTGGTTTGATGCTTAGAGGCCTATGAAGTTGAGAGGAGTTCAATTTCTGGTTTGATCGTTAACTCTTAAATATGATATTATCATACATATTTGGGGAGTTTTGGATAGGTCCGGGTAGTATTTAAGGACTTGTTGGTATGACTGGATGGGGTCACGGGTGGCTCAGGTGAGTTTCAGACCACCCGGAGCTTGAGTGAAGATGCAGATTTTCTGCTAGTGTCTGGTGTGCTTTACGATCATGGAAGCTTATTTGGAGGCAGACTATTTTTGTTCTTTACATTCGCGGACAGCAGATCGCGTTCATCGTGGCTTGTGGTCGTTGTTTTTCTCGTTCTCGGGCAATGACTCACGTTCGCATATAGGTGAGGTAGGCTGGAGTTGGGTGGAGAATTGGCCTTCGCGATTGCGGAAAGAGGGCTCGCGTTTGCATAGGACATCGCCTTCGCGTGGTCTCCACCACGGTCGTGTAGAATATTTTTAGGTAGTGACAGGATTGTGTTTTGCAAACACGAGGCTCTGGCCACGTTCGCGAAGAATAGTGCTGGGCAGACTATATTAAGTTTTTATTTTGAAATTTTAGCCCATTCTCTCATATTTTGAACCCTACACTTGGAGATGGGCGATCTTTGAAGAAGACTTTCATAAAAAAACTTTGGGGTAAGTTAATTTTACTCATTTTTGTATTATTTTAAGAATCTACATGGATTATTAACACATAAAACATGGAATATTGGAGAAAAATTGGAGTTTTTTCCTACAACATAAGAGAGTAGAAATTGGGGATTTGGGAGTAGATTTGGACTCAATTTTAAAATCTAATCACATATTCGTACTGGTGCGATTATGAGTAGTTGTGAGTAACTCCTTGACTCGAGTTTTGACCATGTGGGCACAGGTTGACTTTGTTAGCCTTTTGGGAATTGAACAAAGATCGAAGCTTTATTGTTTAAGATTGATTCCTATGGCCTTGTTTGATGTTATTGAGTTATTTTTGGCTAGATTTGACCCGTTTAGAGGCCGACTTGAGAGGCAAAGAATTTTTAGAGTATTGATTCTCACGCTTTGAGGTAAGTATCTTGACTAAGCTTAATTTGAGGGTAATTTCCGCATTGGCTATGCTATTTGTTACATGTTGGGGGTGACGCATGTGCGAGGTGACTAGCATATATGCATTCACCGTGGTTATTCATGATCCGGGTAGACTTTAGGCTATTATGTATCTTATTTTGCTATCATGCCACTTTGATACCTATTTTATCTACATGTATGACTACGTGAGCTATTATTCATGCTAGAAATCATGTCGAGGCTTTGTGATTATCTGTTTGATACGATATTTTTTCTATGTTGAGATGTTTGCCTTAATTGTAGTTATATTTTCAATTATGTATCATATTCGCGTATTATATCTCTCTATGTGCAGTCTTTATATGTTATCTCATATGTTGCTAGTGTCCATATTTGTGTGACACAGGTTTAAGCTGAGTTGTGGAAAATTGGTATATTCCATGCAATATTCTTGATTATGGTACTGTGAGACGTGAGTATATTGAAACTTGAGCATATTGATGACTGATTTTGGGCAATAGAGTCGTATTGATACTGACTGTGAGGTGACATTTTCGTATAGGCCCCATATTGGGTTGAGTAACATGATGTTACATCCGCATATTATATCTCTATCCCCATGTATTCTTTATATGTTATCTCACACGTTGTTGATGCTCTTATATGTGTGACACTGTTTGAGCTGAGTACTGTGAGACATGAATATTTGAGACTTGAGCGAGTGATGAATAATCTTGGGCCACAGAGCCGATTTAATATTGATACTGAGGTGATGCGTATGCCAGGTCCCACATTGGGCTGAGTGGTATTGATATGGGGCGGCGCATGCGCCAGGTCCCATATTGGGCTAAGTGATATTGATTGTTAACTTAGATGCGATCAGTGCTTGGGCAAGGACCTACCCCTTCGGAATCAGGTACTAACCGTGGGTGCAGGCACATAGTCATATAAGTTCTTGGGTGAGGGACTTGTATTAGTCACCCATACAGTGCTGAGTGTTGTTGTTGCGTGTGATGATTGAAGGGAAACTGCACCAGGCACTATACATGTGCCGAGATTTTATATACTTGATGATTTAACTGTGATATTATTGATTCTGGCATGTTTACTTTCCACGCAGGTACCTGGTTGTGATTCTTCCCTCATGCTTAATGGTACTTGATGTTCTTATTTAATGTGTTTGACTTGGAATCACTGTTAAATTGATAAAACCATGTTTAGATAACTTATGTGAAAGAATGTATGCCTTAACTGCTATTCTTGAAAAGATTCCTATTTTCCTTCTATTTGTGAATATGTTGAATTTAATATTGCTTGAGCTACTTTTCTTTAAAGTTATTATTTCGTTATTGTTGTAATTGGTTATTTAAGATGAGTATTGGACCTTGCCAAGCTCGTCACTTCTTTCAGCCCAATGTTAGGCGTGTTACTTATTGATTACATGGGGTTGGTTATACTCATTTTACACTCTGCACCTTATGTGCAGATCCAAGTACTACCGAGAGACGTGATTGCTATAGAGTAGCACTAGTACCAGTTCTTGGAGATTTCGAAGCAGTTTCTGATTTCGTTCGCATGCCTTGAAGTCTTTTTTTTCTTTGTTTATGTTATTACTATTCTACCTTTCAGACAACTATGTATTTTGTATCAAACTCTGTATTTGAAATTATGTAGCGCTCATGTACATAGTAACACCAGGTCATGGGATATTTTTAGTTGTAATATTGCTAATAACTTTGGTTATTTATGATTATTCTGTTGTTGAGGTTATTTAATTATGTTATTTGAGTTATTGTTATTATTTGATTGTTAGCTTGCCTAGCAAGCGGTCTTAGCCATCTTCACAACTCAGGTGAGAGTTTTGGTCGTGATAGTTTGACTAATGCCCAAGTAGCGTTCATGTATTTGATGAACAAAGTGTTTCAGCCTTATTTGGATTCTTTTGTCATTGTGTTCGATGATATATTGGTATATTCCGGTAGTAGGGAGGAACACGATCATCATTTGAGGATTGTGCTTCAGACTTTGAGGGAGAAGAAGCTTTATGCTAAGTTCTCTATGTGTGAGTTTTGGTTGGACTCGGTGGCATTCTTGGTCCACGAGGTGTCTAGTGACGGGATAAAGGTGGATATGAAGAAGATCGAGGCAGTTCAGAGTTGGTCTAGACATTCTACCACCATAGAAATTCAGAGTTTCCTAGGTTTGGCTGTTATTATTGTCGCTTCGTAAAGGGTTTCTCATACATTGTAGCTCCATTGACCAAGTTGACTCAGAAGGGTACTCCATTCAGATGGTCTGACAAGTATGAGGAGAGATTTCAGAAGCTCAAGAAAGCTTTGACCACAGCTCCAGTTTTGGTGTTGCCCTCAAGATTGGGGATGTGTGTCTATCGTGATGCATCGCTCGTTGGCCTTGGGTGTGCATTGATGCAGGATGGTGGGGTGATTGCTTACACGTCGCACTAGTTTAAGCCCCATGAGAAGAACTATCAAGTACATGATTTGGAGTTAGCAACTATTGTGCACGCACTCAAGATTTGGAGGCATTACTTATATGGCATGACTTGTGAGGTATAAACGGATCATCGGAGTCTTCAGTATCTATACAAGAAAAAATATTTGAACTTGAGGCAACAAAGGTGGTTGGAGTTATTGAAGGACTATGATGTCACTATTTTTTATTATCCGGGAAAGGCTAATGTGAAGGCTGGCACCTTGAGTAGAAAGGCGGAGAGTGTGGGGAGTTTAGCATTTGTCCCAGCTGTAGAGAGGCATTTGGCTATAGATGTTCAGTATTTGGCCGACAAATTCGTGAGATTGGATATTTCAGAGCCTAGCAGAGTCCTTGCTTGTGTTCCTTCACAGTCATTCTTGTTTGAGCGTATTAAGGCTCGCCAGTATAATGATCCCCATTTGATTGTTCTTAAGTACACGGTGCAAAGAGGTGACTGTTGGTGATGATAGTATATTGCTACTTCAGGATCGAGTTTGTGTTCCCAATGTCAATGGCATGAGAGAGTTGATTCCTGAGGATGCTTATAGTTTGCAGTATTCTATTCATCCAGGTGCTACAAAGATGTATCGTAATTTGAAGCAGCATTATTGGTGGCAGAGAATGAAGAAGGACATTGTTGGATATGTTGTGTGGTGCTTGAATTGCCAGCAGGTAAATTATGAGTATCAGAGGCCGGGTGGTTTGCTTCAACACATTGAGATAAAGGATTGAAAGTGGTAGCGCTTCACCATGGACTTTGTAGTAGGGTTGCCATGGACATTGAGGAGATTTGACGTTGTTTGGATCATTGTGGACAAACTAACTAAGTCTGCACATTTCATTCCAGTCATGACTTCCTACACTTCGGAGAAGTTGGCTAAGATCTACATCAGGGAGATTGTCCACTTGCAATGTGTGCCTATTTCAATCATATCGGATCTAGGCACTTAGTTTACTTAGCACTTCTGGAGAGCCGTTCAACGTCAGTCGGGTATACAGGTTGAGTAGAGCACTGCATTTCACCCTCAGATGGACGGGCAGTCCGAGTAGACCATTCATATTTTGGAGGATATGTTGAGAGCCTATGTTACAGATTTCGGAGGCCAGTGGGATCAGTTTCTTTCATTAGCGGAGTTTGCATACAATAACAGTTATTAGTCGAGCATCCAGATGGCTCCATACGAGGCACTTTATGGGACGCGATGTCGTTCACCGATTGGTTGTTTTGAGCCTGGTGAGGCCAGATTGTTGGGCATAGATTTGGTTCATGATACTTTGGAGAAGGTAAATTTTATTCAGGAGCGGTTTCGTACAGCGCAGTCTAGGAAAAAGAGTTATGCTAATAGGAAGGTTCGTGACGTGGCATCCATGGAGGGTGAGAAGGTTCTTCTTCAAGTTTCGCCTATGAAGAGCATGATGAGATTTAGGAAGAAGGGAAAGTTGATCCCTCGGTATATTAGTCCTTTTGAGGTGTTAGAGAGAATGGGTGAGGTGGCCTGCAAACTTGCTTTGCCACCCAGCTTGTCCGGAGTTCACCCGATGTTTCATGTTTTCATGCTTCAGAAGTATTATGAAAATCAGTCATACGTGTTGGATTTCAGTTTAGTGCAATTGGATAAGAATATAGCTTATGATGAAGAGTCGATGGTTATTTTGGATAGGCAGGTTCGGAAGGTGAGGTCTAGATATTGCATCAGTAGGTCAACTAGTTGAGGAGGTGACTTAGGAGACCGAGCATGATATGTAGAGCAGATATACTCATCTTTTTTATATCCCAGGTGTGATTCTAAACTCGTTCGAGAACAAATGTTTATTTAAGATAACGACCCGACCAGCCGTTTTTGGGTATTTGAGCCATGTTCCCCTATTTGATACTTCCAATTCATGTATGTTATTTTGTGACTTGCGGGGATGGTTGGTTCATTTTCGGGAAGATTTTGGAGTGAATTGAAACACATAGTTCCATTGTTAGAAGCTTAAGTTGTAAGAGTTGACCAAGGTTTGACTTTCGAGTAGATGACCTCAAATTGGTGATTTGATGGTTCTAATAAATTCATATGGTGATTTTGGTTATTATCCCGACTCATAGTTGGGTATATTATATTGCATGCTACCATATCCGCTTAGTCTTTGAGGAGTGGATTTGGACGTCATCATGTGCTCCAGGATATAAGACATGACTATGGCTAAATCAATTTAGCAATAATTTCACAAATGCCCATCTTGGCTAATTAGGATATAATAATCCAAAAATATGATCTCTAGCATGAAAGAATAAACTCACGTAGTCATACAAAGGATCATACATGTGTCACACAGAGCATACATTCAAATTAAGGCACAACACAAGAACAATAAGTACAGATGTGTTCATAACATACGTGTGACTACGTCTAAGGCAAGTATAGCATCAATCTCAAGATTAGTTCATCATGTATAAAATAAGGCACCAATAGCCTCAGCATTTCTCTAGCATTGTTTATTGTATTCACGTAGACAATCAATTGAGTAGCACATCGAATAAATAGAACACACCATCAAACAAGGCATAAGTAGATCTAGAATTCTACTCCGAGCATGGATACTCATGAAATATGTATATACGCTCGTCACTTCATATATACATGACCATCATATGTAGAAAACAACATCAATTAGTAGTAAAAATTTCCTCAACCAAAGCAAGGCAAAATACTTACCTCATCCGGCTAGTCCAAAGCTCCAAAAATGTATTTCTTTGCGAAATCACCTCTAACCAGCTCGAATCTAGCTAACCATCAATCAAAAAAATCAACCAATATAATTGGAAGTAATCCCAATCAATAAAGCCTCGATCTTTGAAGAATTTGTCAAACGTCAATAAAAGTCAACCCCGGGCTCGCGTGCCTGAAACCCGGAACTAATGCCAAAATTCGATGACCATAACCTGCCGAGTCAAAATATATGATTAGATTCCAAAATCGGGTCAAAATCGATACTAAAATAGTCAAAATACACTCTCTCAAACTATAGGTAAAACCCCAATTTTTATCTCAAGTTCCATATTTTGGGTGTTAACAATTCATGTAGATTCTTAAAATAATACCAAAACATGAGTAGAAATCACTTACCCCAAAGTCTTGTGTGAAAATCTGTATGAGAAATCGTCCCTCTCTAAGTATAGGTTTCAAAATATGAGAAATGAGCTCAAAATCCCAACAATACCAACATGAAAAGTCTGCCCAAGGGAACCCTTCGCGATCGCGGGGGACGCGAAGCACAAAATGCGACATGCCAAATAGCCCTTCTTTGCTATGCGAAGCTTCAGTCGCGAACGAGACAACCCAGCAGCCAAACTCTATGTGAGCACGACACCACCCCGCGAGTGCGACCAACAAATTTCCAAGCGCCATTCCCTCTGCTCGAACGCGACAACCTTCAACCGAACGCGTCTGAATCACACTTAGACACTCCAGAACACAACCAAGCTTTGCACACAAGTTCCAATCAGCAAAACAAAACCTATACAAGGTCTCACAACTATAATAGGAGTCCAGTAGCACCGAAGTCGATTTCTGGCCAAACCTATGAACCCTCTAATTCTTCAAATTGTCAACTTTCGGCAAATAGAGCCAAAACCTTTTAGGAATATCCAAATTCAAATCCGAACATACGCGTTGTTTACCCTCAAAATTGGATAATAATAAAATTTGTAAGTGATTTTAAGAATACGCGGATTAATTTGATACAAATCGATAAATTGAGTTAGATTGAACAAACGAAGATAAAATGAATTCAAACCACTTGAGGAGGATAGTTCCAGCCTTAATGAAATATTCGCCCTCGATCCGGGCTAGGAATGGCTAGCACTAATGAATAAGAAAAAGAGCTAATAACAGAGAAAACAATAATATATAGCTTTGGAATTCGTGTTACAATATGTGTCATGAATTATCAGACCCCCTTTATATAGAGGAAAAATCCTACCCTAGGTATAACTCTATAAAAGGTAAATACATCCTCTGATTAACTGGTTGCTGGTTCTTTATCGATACGTGCCGAGATCCCCGCCGTGATATCTGTTCAGTCACGAATACTACGGACTTCTGTTGGTCGTGCCTGATTGCCTGACAATATTCTTCGAAGTCGTTCAAGGCTAGGACCGATTCCGAACCATGACCCCAATATTCTCGAGGGCAGGCGTCATGCCCCCAGATTCTGACTCAATGAGACTTTTGCCTCGATTTCGGTCCCCTGTCATCTTGTCTCGAGCTTGGCTTATTTTGTCGAAGACGGGTGTACCATGAGCCCGGTTTTACTCGTATACAGATAGTCCCCTCATTTCTCGGAGAGTAAATAATGAGAAATGACATGAGCTCGCGATTCTTACTTCGACACATCGCGACAGAAACGACAAAATACCTGAAACGTCTCGTCAGTCATGTCATAATGACATTAAATGTATGCCAGCTGCCTGTCGGCTATCTCTGGACGCGAAACGTCACTGAACTCTTATAAATACTCTCTCTTTTGTCCATTTTTCACTTTACACCAAATCTTCTACCTTCTTACCTTCAGGATTTCAATACTCTCTAGCGTTTTTACCTCCGTTACTCAGGGTTCTTAAGGACTTTGCAAAAACTTTTACTCATCTCCTACTCAAGCCAACAAGTGTGATCTTTCAACTTTCAATCTTTCTCTATATTTTCCAAGCTTTTTCTTCCATAACAATGGCAAAAACCTCAAAATCTGTTCCTCAGAAGGATGCTCCTTCTTCCTCGCCACGACCACTGAGGTCGAGGAGACCATCCCCGATATGGTCGTTGATGAACCAACGGAAGAGCCCCCCTTGAAGATGTTCATTCCGTGTGGCTGTTTGGTCACCAACGACTTCAAAGTTGAGAAGCCTTCTTCTGTATAGGGTCGGAGTGAGGAGGCTTCGAGATACATCTACTCAATTACCGAAGAGGTCCTCCCCACGATCCGAAAAGACTGCAACTGGGCCGACAAAGACATAGTGGTCCCTGACTCCGAAGAGGCCATTACCACCAATGTCGAGGGATATCTAAGTGCTTACATTTATCTCTTTACATTGGACCCGGTAGACCTAGTCATCTTAGACTTCTGCAGGAGGTATAACGTATGCCTTGGTTAGATTCATCCATCATTTTGGAGGATCATGATCCTCCTCCGATTCTTTGTGAACAAAATCAATTGGTGCTCGTTCACCATCAATCATATACTTCGCTTATACAGTCCCCGAATCTTTCGGTGGGGAGTGATAAAGCTAGTACGTCGGGTCAGCAAAGCCTCATTCTAGAGTATTGACGAGGATCGGGATCAGGGTTGCCAAGGATGTTTTGTTCGGGTAAGGACCGCCGACCTAGTACCTGCTGAGTGGAGGCCGTTCCCCGAAAGGTGGAACGTATCACGTAAGTACTCCCTTTAAGCATCGATTTTATGCCTTATCCTCCCTTTTCTTATCGATGCTTGTTATGTTGTAGCCCTTGCTCGAGTTCCGTATGCTATCCCTTGGCTCAAGGAGTGGGTCAAGGGCATTGTGTCACAAATGCCCTACTCCGAGCGCTCATGGCACACACTTTCAAAGGGTCTTTGGGAGGCCCGTTCCCATGGTAAGGTTCCTTTCCCAAACAAGTCGTATTGAACTTTTTCTTCTAATGTCGCATCCTTATCTCCTTTACTATCTTTTGCAGGTTTGCCTAAGAACGTCGAGCTTAAGCCTCTGATCGGGGATGAGGACTTGCCCGTTGAGTCTCCTGCTCCGGGGCAGGCCGAAGAGCGAAAAGGAGGAGGGCTCCGAGTTCCCCGAGCTAGGAGAAAACGAAACCCATGAGAAGGCTGGTGTGTATGCCAAAGGAAAACACTAGCTCCCGAGCACCAGCTTCGGACTTGCTCTATCTGCTTAGGGATGAGTCCTAGGGGGAAGAGCCTTTTGTGGCCCGTGAGTCATCGCCCCTCGAAGAGCAGGGGGCTGTTGAACCAGAGACACACGAGGCCGGTCTTCCTCAGGCTAGGGAGTTCGATTAGGAGGACGGGACTGAGGCTTCTCGGGATGCGGGCAGTGCCCCGAAGGAGGCACTTTGTGTGATATACATAATCGAGTCACCCTCGTTTACCAAGTCTATGTACAACGAGGACCAAACGGTAAAGGAACGACCCAACAAGGGGGACCCACAAAGCAAACGATCCCCTTCGCTGCTTTTTTTTTACGGCGTGGATTCCACCGCCATGGAGGATGCCACTGGGTTAGGTGACTTAGAGGTACCGAGGAAAAGTTCATCCTCAAAAGCAGACGGGACTAACTCAAGCCCGAAACTGGTCAACCGGTTCCCTGCCCCGAGTGCAGATCCTAGACGGAAGTGGTCAATTATCATCACCATTCCGGAGGATGCCTGAGTTCTTTCCGCCCCTGTTGAGGTAGCTATATACCTCCGGTGCCTGGTAACCGATGAAGACCAGGCAAAAATGAATGAGGTGGATGTGCCATGCCTGTTCAACAAAGCACAACAGGCGCCGAATCGGGTACGGTGTTGCCAAAACCTTTTCATTTTTCAGCTTTAGTTCTTGATGAACCTAATATTTCTTCTCATATTATCAGGCTTCGGTGCTTCACCATGAAACCTTCCTCCAGTACCGGGATGAGCTGAGCTAACTCGAGGCTGAAGTCAAAGAGCTTGCTAAGAAGAGAGACATTTACAAACTTCTCAGCGAGCAACATGAAGGAGTGGCTAAGATACTTCGAGAAGAGTTGGACGCGGCTCAGAAAGAACACACTGACTTGGTGGAACTGGTTAAAATCTTTGAAGTTAGTGATGATGATCTAGACACGGTGACTAATGATCAGAACCTGCAGGTCCAACAAAAGATTGGTCGGATCGACCAACTCCGGGCCGAGATGGATGTAATCAAGGTCGAGGCCGAATATTGGAAAGGAAAGATGGATCGCTTGGCCTCAGAAAAAGGAGATTGCCCGGGCCCAATTGGCCTCGGTGGAGGCTCAACTACGAGCGATGAGGGAGAAACCTGAGGCCCGGTCCCAAAATATTGAGGCGCTACAGTCTCAACTGGGCTCGACTGTTGCCGATCCGGATACCCTCGCCAAGGAGCTCAAAGCAGCCAAGTCAATGGTTGAAACAACCATAGCCAGTGCCGATGAGATGGTGGCCCAGTACAAAGCTAATGCTGAGGCAGCCCGGGACCGCCTGAAAGATATCGTTGAATATGTGAAGTGGCAGTCTCGAAGGGAGGCCCTCGAGGATGTTCATGCCCGAGGTTTTAATTTATCGGCCGAGATCGAAAATGCTAAGGGGCTCGAGTCCGAGGCCAAGAAGTTGGCATATCCCCAGGACGAAGAAAACTCCGAGGGTTCTGGCGGATCCGAGACGGAGAGGACCCCAATGGTCCTAGTTATGAGGCGGGCTTCGGCGAGGACCAGGCCACATAGGTGTTTAGTAGATGTTTTTGTACTTTTATATTTTATGTTGAGGCTGTTTGGCCTTTGTAAAGATCTTTTAATATATATACAAGGCTTTTTTCCTTCGACAAATTTCAAGCTTTTTGCTTTTTTCTTTACGACTGCAAAGATTTTGAATCCCTTAGCACGTAATATTTATGTCTTGTTTGGAGGTTTGAAAAAGGCTCATTCTCGATATTAATTTGCTTAAGATACATGGTGGCCCGGTATGATCGGAAGCTTTCCCTAAAGTATTTACTTAGGATTTTTTAGGTTATAATTTTACCGAAGGTAGCCTTTGAACCGGTTTAGAAATTTTGAAGGTCTTATATTTTGGTTACGGGTCTCGGACATTTCCAAGTTATTCTAGGATGTCCGTAGACTTTGAAGTTTGGGTGTTGCCCAATGGGCTTATTACCCCAAGTAATCCGGGCTTGCCCAAGATAACAGTCCCCGAAAGGGGATGGCCGTAGCCTTTAAAGTTTGGGCACTGCCTAATAGGTTTTGCGCCCCTTGGCTTCGATAGCCCAGGCCGTCCGAAATTTTTTTTGGACGACAGTCCCCGAGTGAGAGTGATCCCTTAGACCCGGATAGAGGTGGCCCTTGGGCTCAATGTCTTAGGGGAACAGAATGTAGTAATGTTTTAGAGACAAAGTATTTATCTTCAAGGTAGAAACTTTCTTTCATTTATGTGTCCAATATACAAAGTTTCAAATGTGTTCAAGCTTTTTGTTATGGCTTGGGTGGTCTATGTGGGCACGGTTCATTTGACTGTTTGGCCCTTAGAGTAAATCCTATCCACCGAACCTAGACTGTTCGAGCATAAAGTTTCTTTCCTTGCTAAAATCATTGTCCGAGGGTAATGGCCCCTAGTATTCAAGGCCGAACTTTAGAGAAGTTTCGGATACTGTTGACGTGATCTTTGACACCAATTCATAGTCTGTCTTCAATTCTAAGCTAGCACTATCCACTATTGCCTCGTTAAAAACCTCGCCAGAAAACCCATTTGGGACAAAACAGGTTCAAGGGAAAAAGAGTGCAACATGTGCTTTCAGGCCTAAAAGTTGTATCATTCCTTGACCGTTACCTGTAAGTGTTAATCCAATATGTAAAGAAAAGAAATGAATGGGGTTGTACCTTAGCAGTAGTATCATTTCAAGTGGGTTATGTTCCAGTTGTTCGGTAGTCGCTCACCGTTCATTGATTCGAGTTTGTACGATCATTTTTCGGTGATCTTGATAATTTGATATGGACCTTCCCAGTTCGGCCCCAACTTTCCTTCGTTCGGGTTCCGGGTGCTTAGTGTGACCTTTCTTAACACCAAGTCCCCGACATTGAAGTGTCAAAGGTTGGCTCTCCGATTGTAATACCTTTTGATCCGTTGTTTTTGGGTGTCCAACCGGATGAGGGCAGCCTCGCGCCTTTCGTCTAAAAGTTCCAAGCCCTTACTCATTGCCTCGTCGTTTGGCTCTTTGGTGGATTATAGGAACCTAAGACTTGGTTCTCCCACTTCGACCTGTATTAGAGCTTCGGCACCATAGACTAACGAGAATGGGGTGGCCCCGATACTGGATTTTTAGGTCGTACAATATGCCCATAGGACTTCGGGCATGATTTCTTTCCATTTTCCTTTGGCGTTGGTCAACCTCTTTTTGAGGTTTTGGAGTATGGTTTTGTTCGTGGACTCTGCTTGCCCGTTCCTACTATGGTGATAGGGTGTTTATAGGATTCTTTTGATCTTATGGTCCTCGAAAAACTTGCTCACTTTGATGCCGATAAACTGCTTCCCGTTGGCGTACACGATCTCGGCCAGTATTCCTAACCAGCATATTATATGGTCCCAGATAAAATCAATAACTTCCTTCTCCCTGAATTTCTCAAATGCATGGTCTTCCACCCATTTAGAAAAATAGTCAGTCATAAATAATATAAATTGAGCCTTACCGGGAGCCCATGGCAGGGGGCCGACGATTTCCATCCCCCATTTCATGAACGGCTAGGGTGACAAGACTGAATGCAGCAGCTCCCGGGGCTGATGAATCATAGGAGTGTTCCTTTGACAACTGTCGCATTTTCGTACGTACTCCTTCGCGTCCTTTTCCATGTTGATCCAGTAGTAGCCGGCTCTGATTATTTTTCAAACTAATAATTCGGTGCCCGAATGATTTTTGCAGGTGCCTTCGTGGACTTCCCTCATAACATACTCGGTATCTTCCGGACCTAGACATATTGCAAGTGGGCCATCGAACATTCTCCTGAATAAGGTACCGTCTTCGGTCAAGCTGAACCGGGCCACCTTTGTACGCAGAGCCCTCGATTCTTTAGGATCCGAGGGCAGTTTTCCAATCTTCAGATACTCTATATGTTTGTTTCTCCAATCCTAGGTTAGTCTTGTTGAGTTTATCTCGGTGTTACCTTCTTCCACTACCAATCTCATGAGTTGTACGACCGTCCCCGAGTTGAACTCATCGTCGTCGACCGACGATGCCAAGTTAGCAAGAGCATCGGACTCACTGTTTTGATCCCGAGGTACATGTTGTAGAGTCCACTCCTTGAACCACTATAGTGTTCTACAGTTTATCTAGGTATCTTTGCATTCGCTCCTCTCTGACTTCGAACGTCCCATTAACTTGGTTCACCACAAGGCGAGAGTCGCACTTAGCTTCGATCACCTCTGCCCTCAAACTTTTGGCCAGTTCGAGACCTGCAATCATGGCCTCATACTCGGCCTCGTTGTTAGTCAATTTTACAGTCCTAATCGATTGTCTAACTACATTAACTGTCGGTGGGTTCAATACGATGCCAAGTTCGGACCCCTTTGCGTTCGAGGCACCGTTCGTAAAGAGGATCCTGATTCCCGAAGAAATCCTCGAGTTGAGCAACAACTCTCTTTCGACCTCGGGAATTAGGGCTGGCGTAAAATCTACCACAAAGTCTGCCAAAGTTTGAGATTTGATGGCCGTCCGGGGCCGATATTCGATATCGTACCCGCTGATTTCCATGGCCCATTTGGCCAGTCATCCCGAGAGCTCGGGTTTATGCATTATGTTCCTCAACGGGTAAGTAGTTACAAAATATATAGGGTGGCATTGAAAGTATGATTTTAGCTTCCTAGAGGCGCTTAGCAAAGCGAGCGCCAATTTTTCTAGTGAGGATACCTAGTTTAGGCCTCACCTAGATTTCTGCTAACATAATAGATAGGAAATTGCGTACCTTCTTCATCCCGGACCAGGACTCCACTTACCGCCACCTTGGATACTGCTAAGTATAGGTGCAGCTGGTTGTCTGCCTTCAGAGTATGAAGCAACGGTGGGATCGAGAGGTACCGTTTGAGTTTCTCCAAGGCTTTTTGGAACTCCGGAGTCCATGAGAAGTTATTCTTCTTCTTCAACGGTGAGAAGAACCGATGGCTCTTGTCGGAGGACCTCGAGATGAATCGACCCAAAGCGGTTACACGTTCAGTTAACCTTTGTACGGCCTTGACTTTGTCCACTATGGTAATGTCCTATATGGCCTTGATTTTATCAGGATTGATCTCAATCCCCTGGTTAGACACCATGAATCCAAGAAATTTTCCGGATCCGACTCCGAATGCACATTTTTTCGGGTTCAGCTTCATATTGTATTTCCTCAATATGTTGAAGGTTTCCTGCAAATGCTTCAAATGGTCCTCTACTCGCAGGGACTTAACCAACACATCGTCAATATAAACCTGCATTGATTTTCCTATATGTTCTTCGAACATTCGATTTACTGAGCGTTGGTAAGTGGTACCAGCATTTTTTAGTCTGAATGGCACTACGTTATAGCAGTAGGTACCGTACTTAGTGATGAAGGACATTTTTTCCTGATCGCCCTAGTCCATCCGAATTTGGTTATCCCCAGAATAGGCATCGAGAAAATTGAGGATTTTATGGCCGGTCGTCACATCGATCATGCGATCGATGTTGGGCAAAGGGAAAGAGTCCTTGGGACATGCCTTATTCAAATCTTTATAATCTACACACATTCTTAATTTATTCCCTTTTTTAGAGACTACCACTACGTTTGCTAACCAATCCGGGTACTTAACCTCCCGAATGGACCCTATTTGAAGGAGTTTAGATACCTCATCTTTGACGACCGCATGCTTGACTTCGGGCTGAGGTCTCCTTTTTTGTTTGACTTGATGGAACTTCGGGTCCAGGCTCAGCTTGTGAGTGGTTATTTCTGGCGGGATCCCTATCATATCAAGGTGGGACCAAGCGAAATAATCTACATTAGCTATAAGGAATTGAATGAGTTTTTTCCTAAGCTCGGGACTTAACACCGTGCCCAGGTATACCTTACAATCGGGCAAGTGCTTGATCAGTACGACTTGCTCCAGTTCTTTGATCGTTGATTTGGTGACGTTGGAATCATCGGGGACTATGAAAGACCTGTGGACTCCGTAGTCATCGTCCTCACCCATCTCTTGCTTCTCCGGTTCGATCGGGACAGGTGTCCGTAATTGCTATTTGGTTCCTTCTTTGGCGACCGAACTCGGATCCCTTGGTGTTAAAAGTGCAGATATCAAGACCATCTCGTCAATCGTGAACATCTCCTTTGTGGCTGGCTATTCTCTATAAATTATTTTAAACCCACCTAGCATCGGGAATTTCAACACCTGGTGCAGCGTCGAGGGCACTGCCCTCATGTTATGAATCCACAGCCTCCCGAACATAGCGTTGTACCTCAAATCTCCTTCGATCACGTAAAACTTTATTTTCTAAGTGGTTGCGGCGGTGTTCATCGGTAATGTTATCTCCCCTTTAGTGGTCTCGCACGCTATATTGAATCTGTATAGAACTCGGATTGCGAGCACGATTTGGTCTTGTAGACCTAGTTGCTCCACGACCCTTGATCTGATGATGTTGGCCGAGCTGTCTGGATCAACTAGCACATGCTTAACTCGAGATTTATTTATGAGTACAGATATTTCTAGTGCATCGTTGTGGGGCTGCACGATGCCTTCGATGTCCTCATCGTTGAAAGACAAGGTTCCTTCCGGCACATAATCTCGAGTCCGTTTTTCCCTTATAATGGATACTTTAGTGCGCTTTAACATCGGCCCCTGGGGGACGTCAACCCCACCGATGATTATGTTAATGACATGCTGAGGTTCCTCCTGCTCGATTTTCTTACTAGCATCCCTATTCTTGAAATGGTTTTTGGCTCGATCGCTCAGGAAATCTCGGAGATGCCCGTTGTTGAATAACCAGGCCACCTCCTATCTCAACTGTCGGCAATCTTCTGTTTTCTGACCATGAGTGCCATGATATTTACACATTGGGTTGGGGTCCCTTTGGGCTGGATCGGACTGTAGGGGTCGAGGCCATTTGGTGTCTTTGATGCATCTGATGGCAGATACGATGGCAATAGCATCGACGTTGAAGTTGTACTCTTATAACCTCGGCACCTCCTTAGGCTCGACGGGCCTGTCAAAATCTTTTTTGCTCATGAGTCCCCAGTTATTTTGACTTCGATCGCTTCTCCTCTCACTTCTCATGGGATTTTGTCCAGACTCGTTACCTCTTCGGTCCCCGTTATATGGTTGATAACGAACCCTGCTTGATCTCGGTTCATGATCAATGTCTCTCTTGACCCTGTCAATAGTCCTGACGGGATAAACGGACCCAGAAGGAGCCCCAAACTGATCATCTTCGACCCAAATTTTTAATTAGTACCGATTATGTACGTCGGCCCAAGTGATAGTCGGATATTCTATCAGATTTTGCTTCAACTGATGTGAAGCCAACGAGCTTCGAATATTGAGTCCTTGGGTGAAGGCCTGAACGTCCCAATCATCCATGACCAGAGGAAGGTCCATCTGTTCCATTTGAAACCGGGACACAAATTCTCTGAGCATCTCATTATCTCTTTGTTTCACTTTGAATAGATCCGACTTCTTGGTCTCGACCTTGATGGCCTCGACGTGTGCTTTCACGAAGGAGTCTGCAAGCATGGCAAATGAGTCAATAAAATTAGGAAGTAGGTTGTGATACCATATCATAGCTCCTTTTGACATGGTTTCTCCGAACTTTTTCAGCAGGACAGACTCGATCTCATCATCCTCTAAGTCGTTCCCTTTGATGGTGCATGTGTAGGAGGTCACATGCTCATTCGGGTCAGTTGTTTCATTTTACTTAGGAATTTCAGGCATGAGAAACTTCTTAGGGATTGGCTTTGGAGCTGCGCTCGGAGGGAAAGGTTTTTGAATGAACTTCTTGGAATCCAGGCCTTTTAATATCGGTGGTGCTCCTGGGATTTGATCGACCCTAGAATTGTAGGTTTCTACCTTTTTGTCATTGGCTTCAATTTTCTTTTCTCCCGATTCTACCTGTTTTGTCATATCCTCGAGCATCTTTATGATCTCGGGATTTGTCCTGAGTTCAACTTCATTCAGCCTCTCCGTGATCGGTTCATTTCTGCGGATGACTTCCCAGGATGGCTCGGGATCAAACCTGCTTGGGGTGCAGTTTTGGTTCTGCATCTAGGCTATCGCTGCCTGTTGAGCTTGTAGCATTTCGAAGATTACCCGCAAGTTAATCCCATCACCTTCACCATCGTGCGCATTCTGAGAAATTGGTCGGACTCCCCCGCGGATGCTGTTCTCAGGATCGGTAGGCAAATTGGCATTGATGGCCACATGCGAGCTAGCGTCGATTGGGTCCGCAGTGGGGACTCCGCTGAGATCGATAGGGGAAACCTCATTACCGGGTGCTACATTGTTGTTCTCGCCGTGGTGACCAGACTCGGCATCCACGTTTAGAGGGGCTGACTGAGAGTTCGACATTTTAAACTTTGTCCTGAAATTAAAGATACTTCAAAGAACAAGTATAAAATAGGGTGTGTTATTGAAGTTTGTATCAAATAGCCCCTGTTATCCTTAGGCCCACGGTGGGCCCCAAATTGTTTACCCTTAAAATCAGATAATAATTAAATTTGTAAGTGGTTTTAAAGATATGCGAATTTATTTGATACAAAGAGATAAATTGAGTTAGATTGAACAAACGAAGATAAAATGAATTCAAACCACTCCCTGAGGATAGTTTCAACCTTAGTGAAATATTCGCCCTCGATCCGGACTAGCAATGGCTAGCACTAATGAACAAGAAAAATAGCTAATAATAGAGAAAATAATAATATATCGCTTTGGAATACATATTACAATGTGTGTCATAAATTATCAGAACCCTTTTATGTAGTAGGGGAATCCTACTCTAGGTATAACTCTATGAAAGTTAAAAAATCCTCTATTTAACTAATTATCGGTTCTTCATCAATATGTGTCGATATCCCCGCCGTGATATCCGATCGGTCACAGGTATTACGTCCCTCCTGTTGGCCGTGCCTGATTGCCTGACAATGTTCTTCGAAGTCGTTCAAGGCTAGAACCGATTCTGAACCATGACCCCGATATTCTCGAAGGCGGGCATCATGCCTCCGGATTCTAACTCGATGCGACTTTTGCCTTGATTTCGGTCCCCTGTCTTCATGCATCGAGCTCGGCTTATTTTGTCGGAGACCGGGGTGCACCATGAGCCCGGTTTTACTCGTATACATGCGTAAGTCAAAAATCACCATACGAACCTATTGAAATCATCAAATCACCATTCCGAGGTCGTTTACTCAAAAGTCAAACCTTGGTTAACTCTTCCTACTCAAAGCTTCCGAATTGAGAATTAATCTTCCAAATAAATCCCGAACTTCCTAATTTATTCATGATCCTGGTAGACTTTAGGCTATTATGTGCCTTGCTTTTCTATCGTGCCTCTTTGATGCCGTATTTTCTCCACATGTATGACTACGTGAGCTATTATTCATGCTAGAAACCATGTCTAGGATTTGTGCTTATCTGTTTGAGATACGATAGAGCTATTTTTGCTATGTTTAGCTATTTGTCTCATGTCTAGTCATATTTTCAGTCAAGCGCGTATTATATCTCTGTCTTTGTGCACTCTTTATATGTTGTCTCATATGTTCTTAGAGTCCTTATTTGTGGCATGTTGGTATATTCCATGTAATATTCTTGATTATGGTATTGTGAGACGTGAACATATTGAGACTTGAGTGGATTGATGTTTGATCTTGGGTCGTAGAGCTATGTTGATACTGATTGTGAGGTGACATTTATGTCCATGCTCCGTATTTGGCTGAGTGGCATTGATTGTTGAGTGTGATGTTGATTGTGAGGGAATGCTGCGTCAAGCCCCATATTGTGCTGAGTGATATTGATCATTGACTTTTGATCTGATCAGCGCTTGGTCTAGGATCCATCCCTCCGGAGTCATGTATAAGCCTATGAGTGCAGGCACTTGATATATGCTTAGTAATAGTAATGAGCATATGCCAAACACCTATACAGTGTTGAGTGCGAGTAGGTGTAATAATTAAAAGTCTTCGAGCCAGGCATCGTGAGCATGCTGAGAGTATGATAGTGGGGTAATTGTGTCATGTACTATGTATGTGCTGAGACTTGTGTTTACTTGATGATTACACTATGATGTTGTTGATTTTTGGCATAAATACTTGTCATATAGGCATTTAGTTATATTTTTATCATGCTATTTAATAATTGATGTCCTTCAAATCGCTGCCTTGACTGATATATTTTGAAAGCATGCTAATTTCCTCTTAATGTGATAGAGTTGAATTTAATATTATCGTAACGACCCGGTCGGTCGTTTTAGGTATTGTAGCCCCATTCCCCCACTTATTGCTTCTTCTATGTTCATTTGTGGTTATGTGACTTGTCGGGATGGTTGCTTTGGTTCTGGGGATTATTCGTAGTGAAATGGGACACAAAGTCTCAAGGTTGGAGGCTTAAGTTGTTAGAGTTGACTAGAGTTTGACTTTTGGATAGACGACTCCGAAATGGAGTTTTGATGGTTCCAACAGCTTTGTGTGGTGATTTTGGGCTTAGGCGTATGTCCGGATATCGATTTGGAGGTCCGTAGGCTAGTTTGAGGCTTTTTGGCAAAGGCTAGAAAGTTGAAGGATTGGAAGGTTGAAAAGTTTGACCGAGAGTTGACTTTATTAATATCGGGTTTGGATATCTGTTCTGGTAGTTGGTATAGGTCCGTTGTATCACTTATGACTCGTGTGCAAAATTTGAGGTTAGTCGGAGTTGGTTTGATATGGTTCGGCATTGCTTTTAGAAGTTGGAAATTCATTGGTTTCGTTAGGCTAGAATTGGGGTACGATTTGTGATTTTAATGTTATTTGTTGTGATTTGAGGCTTTGACTAAGTTCTTATCGTATTTTAGGACCTGTTGGTATGTTTGGACGGGGTCCCGGGGGCCTTGGGTGTGATTCGGATTGAAATCGGATTGGGAATTGGACTTATGGAAATTATGTTGGCATCAGTTCTGGTGTAACCACACCTGTGAGGCTTTGGCCGCAGGTGCGGAGTCGCAGAAGCGACCAGCTATGCGCAGGATAAGATTTTGCGAGGTTGTTGATTGGTCGTAGGTTCAAGGTATATGCCGTATCTACGAACTCGCATATGTGTGTTGTTTTTCGCAGAAGCAAAGTTGGGCTGGGCAAGGTCTTGGTCGCAGATATGGATAGGGAGCCGCGTTCGTGGAAGTGCAGGTGCAAGGTTCGTCCGCAGAAGCGGACTCGCAGATATGGAGCATGGTTTGCAGATGCAGAAGGTCGGGGGACGTTTATGTATCACAGATGCAGGATTTGGCCGCACCTGCGGAATCACATATGCGGTACTGTGAGCCGCAGGTGCAGATTGACTAGCAGTGATATATTTCGAAGGGTTTCGAGTTTCTCTCACTTTTGGACTTGTGGATCTCGGCTAGGGGTGATTGTTGAGAGGTATTTAACTTTAATTAAACTAGTAAGAAACTTTTGATCACTTTTGTCCATAAATATTGAATACCCATTAATTTTTACACCTAGATTATGTGTGTTTAAGGTGAAATTTGGGGGATTTTGGACTATGTACTGTGGAGTATGATTTGGGGATTTGAGGGTTGATTTGTGATTGGAATTGGATAATTTTAGTATGGTTGGACTCGTAATTGAATGGGTGTTTGGATTTTGTAAATTTTGTCGGGTTCCGAGACGTAGGCCCGAGGTTGACTTTTTGATTTTGGTTAAAGATCTTAGCTTTATCATATGGAATCAATTCTTATAACTTGTATTAGTTATATTAAATTGTTTGTGACTAGATTCGAGTCATTCAGAGGCTGATTCGCAAGGCAAGGGTTTGTTGGAGCATTGAGTTGCGCGCTTTGAGGTAAGTAACACTTCTAAATTTGGAACTGAGGGTATAAATCCCTGGAAACGTATTATATGGTTTGTGTTGGGGTGACGCACATGCTAGGTGACGGGCGTGTGGGCGTGCACCGTGGTAATCATGATCCGGTTAATTCTTTTGTACTGTGTTGTTATCAAGTCTTGTCCTATCCTTAAAATCCTTATTTTTTAGAGTATCTAACTGTGATTCATGTTAGAGATCATGTTTAGGCTATGTGCTTATTTTGTTGAGACCTAGTGAGGTTATTTCTGTTGTTTTGAATTATTTGATTTAACTACAATTATGTACTCAGTCATGATCCTTCATTTACATATCATATCTTAGTCTTTGTTACCATTTACTGTTACATTACATGATCTTATTGTTTGGGATGAGTAGTATGAGATTGTAAGCCCTTGAGACTTGAAAGATTGATGACTGAGGTGGGCCTAAGAGTCGGGTTGTGAGTGTTATTGTGGATCGGTCTACACGCCTTAGCATGCCTTATTGGCATATTTATTATTATGGATCGGGCTGCACGCCGCAGCAGGCCTTATAGGCTTTATATTAGCACTTGGGCAGGAACTACCCCTCTAGAGTCTGGCATACCAGCAGTGAGCATAGACACAATGATATATACATGTGCTTTAGTAAAGGGCATTAATGTCAGGCACCCGTATAGTGCTGAGTGATTTTATGTGTGATGAGTGGGTATTTGGGATAAACAGATTGAGTACTCTACGAGTGTGAGTACTTGGGAATAACATTGTGATACCTTACAGTTAACATGCATATTTGACATGTAGGCATAGAGATGTACCATTTCTCATGCTATATATACTTGACATGTCATTATCAGTATCAGTCTTTAATTGTGAACTTGGAAGCATGTCTAAAATTTTTGTACCATGAACGAGTTGAATATGGAAGTTTTCTAACTTATTTATTGTCATTTTCATTATCTTACCTGTGTTGTCATTATATTTTTTCTGACTGTATCCTTCTGAGCTCGTCACTGTTTTCAGCCCAAGGTTAGTCATGTTACTTATTGAGTACATTGGGTCGGTTGTACTCATACTACACTCTGTACTTCGTGTGCATATCCAGGTACATTTGGACGTGATGATTGCTAGATTGTTGCCAGTACTTGCTCAGAGACTTTAAGGTAGCTGTTATGATGTCCGCAGACTTTGACTCTTTTTCCTTTGTTTTCTTCGGTACTATTCTATTATTCAGATAGTTGTACTAGAGTTTTGACTATGTTGATACTTAATAGTGCTCATGTACTCGTTGACACCAGATTTTGGGATGGTTTAGTAGCATTTCAGTTGTTTTTATCAGATACTTACGAGATCTTCCGCTGTTGAGTTTATTTAATCATGTTTCATTCAAATGTTTAGTTGTTATATGATTGTCGGCTTGCCTAGCAAGTGTGTTAGGTGCCATCACGACAGGTTGGGATTTTGGGTCATGACAAATTGGTATCTGAGCTCTAGGTTGCTTAGATCTCACGAGTCATAATTAGGTTTAGTAGATTCTTGCGGATAGGTACGGAGACGTCTGTACATATCATCGAGAGGCTACCGAACCGTTAGGAAACTTCACTTTCTTGTATTCTTGTCGTGTGGGTTTGTTAATTCTGGAACCTAAACTTTTATTCTTCTATTCTCTCATAGATGGTGAGGACACGTACGACTGGATCTAGCGGACGACTACAGTACCACCAGCTAGGGCTGCAAGAGGCCGGGGCCGCAGTAGAGGCTGAGGTGTGGCTCGTACTATAGCTAGAGCAGCACCTGTGGAGCCACCAGTTACTCCAGCTGAGGAGCAGATACCAGATGTTGTTGAGTCGGCGGGACTAGCTCAGGCACCCGCTGTGCCCACAGTGATCCCAGGCCTTTAGGAGGCCTTAGCCCAGATTTTGACTGTGCGCACGAGCCTGGCTCGGGCAATCTCAGTTCCAGCTGTACCAACCACTTCTCGGGCAGGGAGAGGTGCTTAGACTCCCAGCGCCCTCACTCCAAAGCAGGTAGCTCAAGGACTCCGGACATTAAGGGTACTACCAGCCTAGCCGATTGTAGCTACTCGGACCCAGGTTGGCCCACCCATGAATGATGAGTAGAAGAAGAAACTAGAGCGGTTTGGGAGGCTCAAGCCTCCAGAGTTCAGTGGGCCAGAGTCAAAGGATGCTCAGGATTTTATAGACAGATGCCAACAGATCCTTCGTACACTAGGTATCTTGGAGACAAGTAGGGTTGCATTTACTACTTTTCAACTAACAGGGGCAGCCTACAGATGGTGGGAGGCCTATGAGTTGAGCAAGACAGTTGGCACTGCACCACTTACATGGCATGAGTTATCATTTCTCTTCTTTTTCCACAGACTCACAGGGAGGAGTTACATAGGTAGTTTAAGCAACTATGCCAGGAGGGTATGTCAGTGACTCAGTTTGAGATGAGGTTTGCATATTTGGCCTATTATGCAGTGTGGTTGGTTCCTACAGAGAGAGAGAGATAGAGAGAGAGAGAGAGAGAGAGAGAGAGAGAGAGAGAAAGAGATAGAAAGAGAATCAGGAGGTTCATTGATGGCTTTAACTATGGATTACGCTTCAGTTTGGACTGAGGAGCCGAGACAGATGTTAGGTTTGACTAGGTGGTTGAGAATGCTAGGCACTTGGAGTCGATTCACAGGCTTGATCGCGAGGAGCGGGAAGGCAAGAGGCCCCGTCTTTCAGGTATTTTCAGTGGTACCACATCTGGAGTCCAGTCACATCACATCAGAGGTCGTCCTTATAAGCCCGCTCTGATGGCTCGTTCGGTTCATCGTGGTGCATCAGCTAGTCATGGTTCACACAGTACTCGTCAGAGTTAGTCATCTTTCAGTGCCCTCCCAGCTCAAAGTTCATCCCATGCTCCATCAGTTCAGGGTTCATTTGTACTAGGTTTTTCTAGTGGCTATTCTTGTTCTTTGGGTCCAGTTCAGTCCCCGTCGCCATCTTTGGATCAAGGTTGCTTCGAGAGTGGAGAGTTGGGGCATGTGAGGAGGTATTGTCCCCGTCTTATAGGAGGTCCAGTTCAGTAGAGAGGTCAGGCTATAACTTTCGCATCATTTACTTCACCACCCGCTCAACCAGCTCGGGGTGGGCTAAGGCAGTTGTAGGTTTCCTTAGAGGGGGAGGTCGATCAGGTAGTTGTCAGACTCGATGCTATGTTTTTCCCACCAGGCCAGAGGCAGTTTCTTCAGAAGTAGTGATCACATGTATTGCTTCAGTGTGCCATAGGGATGCTTCAGTATTATTTGACCATGGTTCCAGTTATTCATATGTATCATCGTACTTTGCTCGATATTTGTATATGCCACGTGATTCCTAGTTATGCTTGTTCATGAATCTACACCGCTAAGTGATTCTATTATTGTGGATCGTGTGTATCGGTCGTGTATGATGACTATTGGGGGATTGGAGATGATAATTGATCTTTTACTACTTAGTATGGTTGATTTTGACGTGATTTAGGCATGGATTGGTTGTTACCATGTCACGCTATTCTGGATTGTCATATTAAGATCGTGACGTTGGCGATGCCGGGATTGCCTATGGTTGAGTGGAGAGGTTCCCTGGATTATGTTCCTAGTAGAGTAATTTCATACTTTAAGGCTCAACGGATGGTTGAGAAGTGATGTTTGGCATATTTGGCCCTTGTTAGGGATTTTTGTGCCACCCAATAGGGACATTGATTTTGGTATTGACATGGTGTCGGGTACTCAGCCCATCTCTATTCCTCTGTATCGTATGGCACCAATAGAGTTGAAGGAATTGAAAGAATAGCTTCAAGAGCTACTTGATAAGGGATTCATTAGGCCTAGTGTGTTGCCTTGGGACACACCGGTTCTGTTTATGAAGAAGAAGGATGGTACTATGTGGATGTGCATTGATTACAGGCAGTTGAACAAAGTTACAATTAAGAACAAGTACCCACTATCACGCATTGATGACTTATTTGACCATCTTTAGGGTGCTAGAGTGTTCTCTAAGATTGATTTGAGGTTTGGGTATCACCAGTTAAAGATTCGAGATTCTAACATTCTAAACACGACATTCAGGACCACTCCGGTCACTACGAGTTTCTTGTGATGCTTTTGGGATGACCAATGCCCTAGCAGTATTTATGCATCTAATGAACAATGTATTCCAACCATATCCTAATTTTTTTGTCATAGTGTTCATTGATGATATACTGTTGTACTCACGCAGCCTGGCGGATCATGAGCAGCATCTGAGAATTGTACTCCAGACATTGAGGGAGAAAAAGCTATATGCTAAATTCTACAAGTGTGAGTTTTGGCTTGAATTTGTGGTATTCTTGGGGAACGTGGTAGATGAGTGAGGGGATCAAGATGGATCCAAAGAAGATTGAAGCAGTTCAGAGTTGGCCTAGACCGTCTTCAGCTACTGATATTTGGAGTTTTCTTAATTTGGCCGGATATTATTGTTGTTTTGTGTAGAATTTCTCATCCATTGTTGTACCTATAACTAGATTGACCCAAAAGGGTGCCCCGTTCAGGTGGTCTGATGAGTGTGAGGAGATCTTTCAGAAGCTTAAGACTGCCTTGACCACAACTCTAGTTCTAATTTTACCTTCAGCATCGGGTTTATATACAGTTTATTGTGATGCTTCTCGAATTGGTATCGGGTGTGTCTTGATGTAGGAGGGTAGGGTGATTGCTTAAGCTTCATGCCAGTTAAAGCCCCATGAGAAGAACTGCCACGTTCATGATTTAGAGTTGGCATCCATTGTTCATGCATTGAAGATTTGGAGACATTATCTCTATGGTGTGTCTTGTGAGGTATCTACAAATCATCAAATCTACAACACTTGTTTAAGCAGAAGGATCTAAATCTGAGGTAACGGAGATGGCTAGAGATGTTGAAAGACTATGATATCACCATTTTTTATCATCCTAGAAAGGCCAATGTGGTGGTCAATGCCTTGAGTAGAAAGGCTGTGAGTATGGGTAGCCTTGCATATATTCCAGTTGGTGAGATACCGCTAGCATCAAATGTTCAGGCCTTGGCCAATCGGTTCATGAGGTTAGATGTTTCGGAGCCTAGTCGGGTTCTAGCTTGCGTGGTTTCTCAGTCTTCTTTGTATGAGCGCATTAGAGAGCGTCAGTGTGACAACCCCCATTTGATTTTCCTTAAGGACACGGTGCAACACATAGATGCCAAGAAGGTTTCTATTGGAGAAGATGGGGTGTTGCGGATGAAGGGTCGGATTTGTGTGCCCAACGTGGAGGGGTTGCGTGAGTTGATTCTTGAGGAGGCCCATAGTTCGCGGTATTCCATTCATCCGGGTACCGTGAAGAAATATCAAGACTTGAGGCAATACTATTGGTGGAGAAGAATGAAGAAAGATATAGTGGAGTATGTTGCGCGGTGCTTGAATTGTCAGCAGGTGAAGTACGAGCATCACAGGGCGGGCGGTTTGCTTCAGAGACATGAGATTCCTGAGTGGAAATGGGAGCGTGTTACCATGGACTTTATTTTTGGGCTCCCACGAACTTTGAAGAAATTTGATGCAGTTTGGGTGATTGTGGACTAGTTAACTAAGTCTGCACATATTACTCCGATCGTGACTACCTATTCTTTGGAGCGATTGGTTGAGATCTATATCCGCGAGATTGTTCAACTTCATGGTGCGCAATGTCCATTATTTCTGATTAGGGCACGTAGTCCACATCGCAGTTTTGGAGAGTTAGGCACACGGGTTGAGTTGAGTACAACATTCTACCCCCCAGACAGACGGAGAGTCTGAGCGCACTATTCAGATTTTGGAGGATATGCTACGCACTTGTGTTATGGATTTTTGGGGTTCTTGGGATCAGTTTCTACTGCTTGCAGAGTTTGCTTACAACAACAGCTACCAATCAAGTATTCAGATGGCTCCTTGTGAGGCCTTATATGGGAGGGGTGACGATATCTAGTTGGTTGTTTGAGCCGGGAGAGGCTAGGTTGTTGGGTACTGATTTGGTTCGGATTCCCTGTAGAATGTCAAGTTAATTCAGGATCAGCTTCGTACAGCACAATCTAGACAAAAAGGTTACGTGGATTGGAAGGTTCATGATGTTGCATATATGGTGGGAGAGAAGGTATTGCTCAGAGTTTTTCCAATAAAGGGTGTGATAAGGTTCGGGAAGAAGGGCAAGTTGAGCCCTCGGTATATTGGCCCTTTTGAGGTGTTTGAGAGGATTGGATAGGTGGCATACAAGCTTGCATTGCCATCTAGTCTACTGGTTGTTCACCCAGTGTTTCATGTTTCTATGCTCCAGAACGTCACATATTTTGGATTTCAGCACAGTTTAGTTAGATGGAGATTTGACTTATGATGTGGAGCCGGTGGCCATTTTAGATCGGCAGGTTCGAAAGTTGAGATCAAAGAATATAGCTTTAGTGAAAGATCAGTGGAGAGTTCAGCCAGCCGAGGAGGCTACTTGGGAGATCGAACGGGAGATGCGAAGCAGATATCCACACTTATTTGAGACTTCAGGTATGATTCTAGACCCGTTCGAGGATGAACGTTTGTTTAAAAGAGGGAGAATGTAATGATCCAGCCGTTCATTTTGAGTATTGTAGCCTCGTTCCCCCATTTATCACTTCTTTCTATGTTCATTTGTGGTTATATAACTTGCCTTGGTGGTTGGGTTGGTTCTGGGGATTATTCAGAGTGAAATGGGACACATGTCCCAAGGTTGGAGGCTTAAGTTATTAGAGTTGATAAGAGTTTGACTTTTGGGTAGACGACTTCAAAATGAAGTTTTGATGGTTCCAATAGCTTCGTGTGGTGATTTTGGACTTAGGCATATGTTCGGATATCGGTTTGGAGGTTTGTAGGTTGGTTTGAAGCTTTTAACGAAAGTTAGAAAGTTGAAAATTTGGAAGGTTGAGAAGTTTGACCGAGGTTAACTTTGTTGATATCGATTTTGGATTTCGGTTTCGGGAATTAGGATAGGTCCATTGTGTTATTTATGACTTGTGTGCAAAATGTTAGATCAATCGGAGTTGGTTTGATATGGTTTGGCATTGGTTTTAGAAGTTGGAAATTCATTGGTTTCGTTAGGCTTGAATTGGGGTGACATTCGTGATTTTGATATTGTTTGATGTTATTTGAGGCTTCGACTAAGTGCATATCGTGTTTTAGGACATGTTGGTTTGTTTGGACGGGGTCTCGTGGGCCACATGTGTTATTCGGATTGAAATCAGATTGGGAATTAAACTTATGGAAATTTTGTTGGCATCAGTTCTGGTGTAACCGCACCTACGAGGTTTTGGCTGCAGGTACGGAGTCAGAGAAGCGGCCAGTTGTGTGCAAGTCCAAGACTTTGAGAGGCTGCTGATGGGTCGCATGTGCGAGGTATAATCCACATGTGCGGGCCCGCAGATGCGTGTTGTTTTCCATAGAAGCGAAGTTGGGCTGGGCAAGGCCTTGGTCGCAGATGCGAAGGGGGAGCCGCATTTGTGGAAGCACTTGTGTGAGGTTCATTCGTAGAAGCAGACTCGCAGATGCGAAAGGTCGGGGGTCGTTTATGTAACGCAGATGTGAGATTTGACGGCACCTGCGGAACCGCAAATGCGGTTACGAGAGCCGCAGGTGCGGATTGACTGGCAGTGATATATTTCAAAGGGTTTCGAGTTTTTCTCATTTTGGACTTGTGGAGCTCGGCTAGGGGCGATGTTTGAGAGGGATTTCACTATAATTTAAGAGCTAAGCAACTTTTGATCACTCTTGTCCATAAATATTGAGTACCCATTGATTTTTACCCCAAGATTATGTGTGTTTGAGGTGAAATTTGGGGGATTTTGAACTATTTATGAGTAATATTTGGGAATTTGAGGGTCGATTTATGGTTGGAATTGTATGATTTTTGTATGGTTGGACTCGTAATTGAATTGATGTTCAGATTTTATGAATTTTGTTGGGTTCCGAGGCGTGGGCTCGGGGTCGGCCTTTTGATTTTGGTTAAGGATTGTATGGAATCGATTCCTATAGCTTGTATTGATTATGTTAAGTTGTTTGTGACTAGATTCGAGTCGTTCGAAGTCCGATTCGCGAGGCAAGGATTTGTTAGAGCATTAAGTTGCACGCTTTGAGGTAAGTAACTCTTCTAAACTTGGAACTGGGGGGTATAAATCCCCAAAAACGTGTTATATGGTTTGCGTTGGGGTGACACACATGCTAGGTGACAGGCGTGTGGGTATGCACTGTGGTAATCATGATCCGGTTGACTCTTTTGTTACTGGCTAGTTATCAAGTCTTGTCCTATCCGTGAAATCCTTATTTGTTAGAGTAATTGAAATGTGATTTATTGTTAAAAATCATGTTTAGGCTATGTGCTTATTCTATTGAGACCTAGTGAGGTTATTTTTGCTGTTTGAGTTATCTGCTTTAGCTACAATTATGTACTCAGTCATGATCCTTCATTTGCAAATCATATCTCAGTCTCCATTATCATTTACTATTACATTACATGTTCTTATTATTTGGGCTGAACAGTATGAGATTGTGAGCCCTTGAGACTTGAGAGATTGATGACTGAGGTGGGCCTGAAAACCGGGTTGTGAGTCTTATTGTGGATCATGCTGCCAGTCGCAGCAGGCCTTATTGGCTTATTTATTATTGTGGATCGGCCTGCACGCCGCATCAATCCTTATAGGCTTTATATTAGCGTTTGGGTAGGATCCGCCCCTCAGGAGTCTGACATGCAAGCAGTAAGTATAGGCACGGTGATATATAAACGTGATTTGTTGAGGGGCACCTGTACAGTGCTGCATGATTGTATGTGTGATGAGTTGGTATTTGAGATAGACAGATTGATTACTCTGATAGTGTTAGTACTAGGGAATAACACAGTGATACCCTACATTTGACATGAATATTTGATATGTAGGCATAGAGATGTACCATTTCTCATGCTATCTATACTTGACATGTTATTATCTGCGTCGGTCTTTAATTATGAACTTGGGAGCATGTCTAAATTTTTGTACCATGAACGAGCTAAATATGGAAGTTTTCTGAGTTATTGACTGTCATTGTCATTATCTTGCATGTGTTGTCATTATATTGGTTCTTACTGTATCCTTCTGAGCTCATCACTGCTTTCAGCCCAAGGGTAGTCTTGTTACTTATTAAGTACATTGGGTCGGTTGTACTCATACTACACTCTGTACTTCGTGTGGATATCTAGGTACATCAAGATGCGATGATTGCTAGATTATTGCTAGTACTTGCTTGGAGACTTCAAGCTAGATGTACTCGTTGACACTAGATTTTGGGATGGTTGTAGTAGCATTTCAGTTGTTTTATTAGATATTTACCAGATCTTCCGCTGTTGAGTTTATTTAAGCATGTTTTATTCAAATGTTTTGTTGTTATGTGATTGTCAGCTTGCCTAGCAAGTGTGTTACGTGCCATTACGGTAGGTTGGGATTTTGGGGTCATGACAGTTATTGAGTTACTTTCCCATTCGCTATTATTATACTGATATTGTTGTTGTTGGCTATTGAAAATATGTATTGGACCTTGCTAAGCTCGTCACTTCTTTCAACCCGAGGTTAGACTTGCTACTTATTGAGTACATGTGATCAGTTGTACTCATACTACACTCTGCACTTCATGTGTAGATCCAGGTGTTGCCGATTGAGGTGGTTGCCAGTGAGCCATATTCGGATTGTTGGATATTTTATGTCATACCCCGAACCCGGGGAGGCGAGACCGGCACCCGGTGCCTCACTTAACCTAGCGTACCAATTAGCGATTGAGGGACTCTGAACATACAATGTCATACTTTGGCCATGGGGCCACATTGCAAGACAATTTGCAAAGCAAAATATAAAACTGAATGGAAACTAGCTTTGACTAAACATCAATATAAAGCTGGCAAGGCCGTCATAACTACTACAGCTGACAAACCAACAAAATATACATACAAGCCCTACAAGCCCAACATACTGCACTAACTGACAGGATATGTCTACAAGACTCTACTGATGGATGTACTGTGATCGGAACAGGGCCCCGACCTACCCATAACATATATACATATATACACATGATGTACACAAAACCCTAGACCTGGAAACTCTGAAGGACGTGGAGCTTACCGATCAAGCTGAACTCGGGCAACACCTATTGAGGAGGTCTAGCCGTCTGTCTATCTGAACATGTACGCATGAAATGCAGCGTCCCCAGAAAAGAGATGTCAATACAAAATAATGTATCGAGTATGTAAGGCAATAAAATAACTGAAAGCTGAAACTGAACTGATAATATAATATCTGAAAGTAACTGGGAGTCAAAGATGACCTGGAGATATACTTACCTGCTGATACTGACTCAAGTCTCTCAATATAGTAAGTAAAATAAATGTTCGACCCTATAAGGCTCGGTACGTGTAACTGCTCGGCCATAGTAGGCTCGCTCATAGGCGCTCGGCCATACTAGGCTAGGTATCTCGGCCATTCTGGGCTCGCTCATAGGCGCTTGGCCACAATAGGCGCGATATATAACTTACCATCTGATCAGAGGTTGCCCAATAGGGGCCTGCCCACTGATTATAGCTCGATGGTGGTGAAAATACTGTAATACTATATATATATATATATATATATATATATATATACACACACACACACACACACACACATACACACACACCCCCCCTCTGCTCTCTTGACTGGAAGAAGACAATACTTAACTGAATATAAAGTCTCGATACGGGAGAATACTGTAACTTATGAGACTAGGATAATGTACATAAGTTCAGGCCACAGTAGGCGCGGTACTGTAGATAAGAGAGAATAATGTAACTTATGAGACTAAGATACTGTAACTCATAGGCGCTCGGCCACAGTAGGCGCGGTATATAACTTACCATCTAATCAGAGGTTGCCCAATAGGGACCTGCCCGCCGATTATAGCTCGATGGTGGTGAAAATACTATAGTATTGTATATATATAGAGACCCTCTATTCTCTAGACTGGAAGAAGACAATACTTAACTGAATATAAAGTCCCGATAAGGGAGAATACTGTAACTTATGAGACTAGGATAATGTACATAAGTTCAGGAATACAAACTTCTCTTTATGCCTCGTTATCAAACTCGTGTAGTTACGGGATACAACTATTGCACAATGAACGACAAGCTTATTTAATATTAAAACGGACAGCATCTCCCCTATAATCCTTACTTCCTCCAAATTCAAGATAACACCAACAATACAAGAACACAACAATAACAACATATATACATTATTTTCCAACCTTATATACACCAAAAAATACTACAAAACAGACCAACACACCTCAATCTCTTCAAACACAAAACGACCATCGTAGTAGTGTCAAACAGCCTGAAAATATTACGACGAACGACCAGCCCACCACCCTGAATTTATGTGTTGTTTCTCCACACCCTTTCTCCTCCAAAACTCCCTAAAATAGTAGCAAAACACGCAATCCAATAGAACACAAAACAGTCCACAAAATAGTCCACTACAAGTGAATAACTCGAACTCACGGCTTCCGATCATCGTCCCGTGAGTTCTTACAATTATAGAACGACTTTCCATACATCTACAGCAGAAAAAATGGATGAAAGAGATCAGTAAAATTACCTTATTTTTTGAATAACTCAGCTTCTATCTTGGTTCTTCAAACTCAAGGTTCTTTCCTCCAACTAGAACTTGAAAAGGAGAGAAATTCAATTAGGGTTTGTATGCGATTTCTGGGAGGATGTTTGCAGGGGTTTAGGTATGGTTATTGTGCCCTCTTATCAGTGTATTATATGAAAAACATATGCCTTTGAAATGTCTCTTTGGACTACCCGAACTGGCCCATTTTTGGATATATATAATCCTCTCATTTAAGCAAGTAGGTGACACACCTACTTGTCACCTAGCAGTCTACGAAGTATTGCAGAAACGCACATATCTCTCTACTCTGATGTCGTATTGATAAACGGCTTAATGAGTTAGAAAATAGACTCATAGATATTCCATTTTATGGGTGGAACACCCCCTAACTCTAATTATATTGGTAGAAAATCGCAGTTATATTTGACCCAAAAGTTCAGTAAAACTTATGAATGTAACATGTGATGACTTTCATCGATTTTTGTTCCACAACTCTCTTGACCTCAAAACATAACACACGACTATCATACGACTAACATAACTCATAACATAACCTTCTTATCATGTTAATAACCCTAGTCTCACCCCAAAGGTACGGGTTATAACATTCCCAACTTGTCGACTTTCGACGAAACATTATTTTTTTTCAATTCCTTAGCTTCTAAACCTTCCAACCCTCTTTGTACTTGTTGTTCATGACCTTAAATATATGTAACATCCGAGTTAACATGATAACATACTTTATATACTTCTAAAGATTATCTCATTGTGGGTCTTACATTAGTTTACTTACGACGCACTTTTACGTACGAAAATATGGGGTGTAACATCATTCCCCCCTTAGGAACATTCATCCTCGAATGTTTACTCTTAGAGATTTAAGAAAATTTTGCCAGAGTCTCCTCCGTACACTAGATTAAAACCAACCTGCACGCAGCCAGAAAATATGCTATACATGCCACACATGGCCAATGTCTATAAATAGCAACACTTGGCCTCACACAGCCGTCAATTATAAATACTGAAAGTCAAAAATAAGAGCTTACCTGATGACTTACTGGCCTGAATAGAGTTGTGCTAAAGTATCCCATCTCGAGCCATATCTTCAGTTTGAAATAGGTGGGGATATTTAGACTTCATTTCTTCCTCTGCTTCCCACGTCATCTCTTCCACGTTCTTGTTTCTCCATAAAACTTTCACGGAGGCTACCTCCTTATTTCGTAGCTTGTGGATTTGGTTGTCTAGGATGGCAACCGGAACTTTCTCGTACGATAAGTCCTCTGTGATCTGTACATCATCAGTGGGCACCACTCGGGTAGGATCCCCAATGCACTTCCATAACATAGATACGTGAAAAAACGGATGGACAAACTTCAATTCCGAGGGAAAATCTAACTCATAAGCTACTTGGCCCACTCTTCAAATAATCCTATAAGGTCCAATATACCGTGGGCTAAGCTTGACTTTCTTGCCAAACCTCATCACGCCCTTCATAGGCAACACCTTTAAAAATACCAAGTCATCAACCCCGAACTCTAAGTCTCTTCGCCGCACGTCAGAATATGACTTCTGACGACTCTGAGCTATCAACAGTCGCTCCCGGATAAGCTTTACCTTCTCTATGGCCTGCTAAATCAAGTTTGGCCCATGTAACCCAGATTCTCCAACATCAAACCACCCTATAGGAGATCTGCACTTATGCCCATACAAAGCCTCGTACGAGCCATCTGGATACTGGAGTGGTAACTATTATTATATGCAAACTCGATAAGAGGTAGATTTTCATTCTAACTTATTTTAAAATCTAACACACATGCTCGTAACATATCCTTGAGCGTCTGAATTGTGTGCTCGGCTTGTCCATCAGTCTGTGGATGAAAAGTTGTGCTGAGATTCACCTGAGTCCCTAGAACTCTCTGAAATGATCTCCAGAAATGTGCTGTAAATTGGGCCCCACGGTCAGATATAATGGATACTGGTACTCTGTGTAGCCGCACTATCTCCTTAATATATAACTTTGCATAATATTCAGTTGTATATGTAGATCTGACCGGTAGAAAATGGACTGATTTCGTGAGCCTATCTACTATCACCCATATAGAATCCAACTTACGATGAGAACGAGGCAAACCCGTGACGAAGTCCATGTTTATCGCCTCCCATTTCCACGTCGGGATCTCTATAGTCTGCATTAGCCCTCCGGGCTTCTGGTGCTCTACCTTCACCTGCTGGAACCTAGGACACTGGTCGACAAACTCAGCAACGTTCTTCTTCATATCGTTCCACCAGTACAAATCCTTAATGTCATGATACATCTTCGTCGACCCAGGATGAATGGAGTACCACGAATAATGTGCCTCTGACATAATCCTGTCTAGTAGCCCTGCCACATCTGGAACACATAGACGACCCCTGTATTTGAGAATCCTATCTCCCTTGAGCTCTAACAATGACTTCTTCTACTGCGGAACTCACTCTCTCAACTCGGCCAACTCTGGTTCCTCGCACTACCTTTCCTTGACTTCAGCTATGAGAGATGATTTTGCAGTGTTTTGGAGTACAACTCCACCATCGTCATAATCTACTAACCGAAACCCAAACAAGCCAATTGATGAATCTCTCTAGCTAATTGTCTTTTCTCAACCTCTACCTGTGCTAAGCTACCCATATATCGGCGACTTAAGGCATTTGCTACAACATTAGCTTTCCCTGGATGGAGAGAATGTTAACATCGTAATCTTTCAATAACTCTAGCCATCGCCTCTGTCACAAATTCAACTCTTTTTGCTTGAAGATATATTGCAGGCTTTTATGATCTGTAAATACATCAACATGAACACCATATAAATAATGTTGCCATATCTTAAGTGCATGGACAACCGCAGCAAACTCGAGGTCGTGGGTCAGATAATTCCTCTCATACTTCCTCAACTGCCTTGAAGAATACGCAATTACCTTCCTATGTTGCATCAGGACACATCCTAACCTGACACCTGAGGCATCACAATACACGGCATAACCCTCTGGACCCTCTGGAAGTGTTAGAACTGACGCTGAGGTCAACCTGTTCTTAAGCTCTTGGAAACTCTGCTCACAAGCCTCTGTCTGTTGAAACTTAGTTGCTTTCTGAGTCAGCTTCGTCAATGGTGTCGAAAGGGAAGAAAAACCCTCTACGAACATCCGGTAGTATCCTGTTAAGCCTAGAAAGCTACAGACCTCTGTCGGAGTAGTAGGTCTAGGCCAGGATTTCACGGCCTCAATCTTCTGAGTGTCTACCTTTATACCTTCATCGGATACAATATGCCCCAATAATTCTACAGACTTCAACCAGAACTCATATTTAGAAAACTTAGCATACAACTTATGATCACAGAAGGTTTAGAGAACCGCTCACAGGTGGGCCGCATGCTCCTCCTCTGAATGTGAATAAACTAGAATATCATCAATAAATATTGTCATGAGCAGATCTAAAAATGGTCGGAATAGGCTATTCATCAAGTCCATAAATATGGCGGGCGCATTCGTCAACCCGAAGGACATGACAATGAACTCGAAGTGTCCATATCGAGTCCTGAAGGTTGTCTTCGGAATATCTTTCCCCGGAACTCTGACCTGGTGGTACCCCAACCTCAAATCTATCTTTGAAAAGCATCTAGCCCCCTGCAACTGATCAAACAAGTCATCAATCCTTGGAAGTGGTTATCTATTCTTAACAGTTACCTTGTTCAGTTTCCTATAATCGATACACATCCTCAGCGAGCCATCTTTATTCCGCACAAACAGTACTGGTGTATCCCAAGGTGAAGTACTGGGTCTGATGAAACCTTTCTCCAGCAAATATTTTGACTGCTCCTTCAACTCCTTCAATTCAGCAGGTGCCATTCTATATGGAGGGATGGATATTGGTTGAGTTCCCGGAAACAAATCGATGCTAAAATCAATCTCTCGCTCTAGAGAAATACCTAGAAACTCATCTGGAAACACATCTGCGTACTTTTTGACTATTGGAATAGACTGAAGTGTAGGTATCTTAGCATTTGCATCTATAACTCGCACAATATGATAATTGCACCCTTTTGCGATCATTTTCTTCGCCTTCAGATAGGAAATAAACCTACCTCTGGGTGTCACTGTATTACCTAACCATTCAAGGACTGACTCACCTGGAAAATAAAATCTGGCTGCCTTTGCTCGGTAATCAACTGTGGCATAGAAAGCTGCCAACCAGTCCATGCCCATGATAGCATCAAAATCCATCACCTCTAGCTCAACTAGGTCGGTTGAGGTCTGACGACTACAAACTGTCACTGTACAACCTCGGTAAACCCTTTTAGCAATAATCAATTCTCCGACCGGTGTAGATACTGCAAAAAGATCACTTAGTATTTTAGGCACTATACGAAACTTCCCCGCGACAAATGGGATAATATACAATAAAGTAGATCCTAGATCTATCAAGGCATAAGCATCGTGAGAGAAAATGGTAAATATACCTATCACAACGTCTGGTGAAGACTCTTGGTCCTGTCAACCCGCTAAAGCATAGATACGGTTCCGGTTACCACCTGAACTGAAACCTCTGCCTCTGCCTCGACCTCTACCAGCCAAAAATTGAGACTCACGCCCTGAAGGATGCATGGACATAGATGATCATGTTGCTGAACTCGCTGATTGTGCCATACCCCCAAAATCTCTATTTGGGAAATCTTGCATCATATGCCACGGACGCCCACATGTATAAAAAGCATCGGAACCTGCTCGGCATTGGCCCAAGTGTCCTCTGCTACAGATGTCACACCACGGAGAAAATGACCATGTTTGCCATGAACCTCGTTGTCGCTGCAAACCCGATGCCTGTGAGCTCTCACTTGGTCTTGATTGAGTATAGCGGTCATACCTGTAACCCTGTAACTGAGGCAGTGGAGGCCTAGGTGTCCATCCAAAGTACTGGGGCCTATAACTACCCTAAGCCTGGTCCTGAGACCTGGCACATCTCATCCTCTTACGCTGCCCTTGCTCAGTCCTCTCTGTACCCTACTGCCGACGCCTACCCCTTTCTATATTCTGGTAAAATGCCTGAATCCGGAAGATATCCATACTATCCTGCAATGCAGCGGTGGCACATGCCTCGGTCAACTCTGGGGCCAACCCTGCTATAAAACTGTGGATCCTGTCACGCATAGTAACAACTATAGATGGTGAATATCTGGCCAATGAGTCAAAATGGAGACTATACTCTCGAACACTCATATTGCCCTGCTTAAGGCATAGAAATGGATCGACTCGAGTATGCCGGATCTACGGTGGTAAGTACTGGTCAAAGAAGGCATCTAAAGAATTCTCCCAAATAAATGGAGTTGCATCACGTCCCCTGGACCTTTCCCATCTCTAGTACCAAAGGACGGCTATATCTCGGAGTCGAAAAGCTGCCAGCTCAACTGCCTTTTTCTCCATGGCATGCAAAACCCGAAAGATCCTATGAAGCTGATCTATGAAATCCTGCAGGTCCTCCCTCTGATCTGTCCCCGTGAACTCTGGGGGACTCAAAGCAATAAACTCTCGGACCCTTGAACTCCCAAACCCCTCAGAAGATCATGCACTAGCTGATGCCCTAGCCTGTTGTTGTCTAGATACCAAATGTGTCAACAAATGCACCGCACTGGATGTGCGGTATCCCTAGGAATCTCCTCAGGTGGTGGAGTAGCCGGTAATGGCTGAGTAAGGGTCTCACCCAGGGCCTCAGACTGGGCCCCATCTACTGAGGGTATCCTGCTAGTCCTCTCACCTGCTGTTGTATCTCTCCTCTGGCTAACCGTAGTCTTCCTAGTCACCATCATCTGTGTATGCAAACACCAACACGTAAGTTTAACTCAAATTTCTTATAACTCAGTTCTACAGCACTATTTAGATTTCAAAGAAGGGTAACCAGCTCCTAAATTCCCTGTAGTTCTCTGCTTATATAATGTGGTGCACAACACATGAATAAACAAGACCCTACTAGACTCGGCTTGTAGACTCTCTAGGACAGAACTGCTCTGATACCAAATTTGTCACGCCCCGAACCTGGGGGCGAGACCAGCACCCGGTGTCTCACTTAACCTAGCGTACCAACTTGCGACTGACGGACTTTGAACATACAATGTCATACTTTGTCCATGGGGCCACATTGCAAGATAATTTGCGAAGCAAAATATAAAGCTGAACGAAAACTAGCTTTGACTAAACATCCATATAAAGTTGGGCCGACAAGGACGTCATAACTACTACAACTGACAAACCAACAAAATATGCATACAAGGCCTACAAGCCCAACATACTGCACTAACTGAAAGGATATGTCTACAAGCCTCTACTGATGGATGTACTATGATCGGAACAGGGCCTCGACCTACCCGTAACATATATACATATATACACACAAGATGTACACAAAACCCTATACCCGGCAACTCCGAAGGACGTGGAGCTTACCAAACAAGCTAAACTCGGGCAACACCAACTGAGGAGGTCTACCCGTCTGTCTAACTGAACTTGCACACATGAAATGCAGCGTCCCTAGAAAAGGGATGTCAGTACGAAATAATGTACCAAGTATGTAAGGTAATAAAATAACTGAAAGCTAAAACTGAACTAATAATATAATAACTGAAAGTAACTGGAAGTGAAAGATGACCTGGAGATATACTTACATGTTGATACTAACTCAACTCTCTAAATATAGTAAGTAAAATAAATGTCTGGCCCTATAAGGCTCGGTACGTGTAACTACTTGGCCGTAGTAGGCTTGCTCATAGGCGCTCGGCCATACTAGGTTAGGTATCTCGGCCATTCTGGGCTCTCTCATAGGCGCTCAGCCACAGTAGGCTCGGTATATAATTTACAATCTGATCAGAGGTTTCCCAATAGGGGCCTGCCCACCGATTATAGCTCGACGGTGGTTAAAATACTATAATACTATATATATATATATATATATATATATATATATATATATATATAGACCCTCTATTCTCTTGACTGGAAAAAGTCAATACTTAACTGAATATAAAGTCCCAATAAGGGAGAATATTGTAACTTATGAGACTAGGATTATGTACATAAGTTCAGGAATACGAACTTCTCTTTATGCCTCGTTATCAAACTCATGTAGTTATGGGATCATGCCAAAATGAAGAAAGGTTTAGCCTTAACATACCTTATCACACTTTCCAATCAGCAAGTTGAACTCGGCTCTTCGCACCTTAATCTACAACAACTATAATAATACTATCATTAAGTTACAAAAGGTACAACTATCGCACAACGAACGACAAGCTTATATTGTATTAAAACGGGCAGCATCTCTCCTATAATCCTTACTTCATCCAAATTCAAGATAACACCAACAACACAAGAACATGACAATAAAAACATATATACATTATTTTCCAACCTTATATACACCACAAAATACTACAAAATAGCCCAACACACCCCAATCTCTTTATACACAAAACGACCACCATAGTAGTGTCAAACAGCCCGAAAATGTTACGACGAACGACCAGCCCACCACCCTGAATTTATGTGGTTTTTCTCCACACTCTTTCTCCTCCAAAACTCCCTAAAACAGTAGAAAAAACACGCAATCCAACAGTCTGCTACAAGTGAATAACTCGAACTCACTGCTTTCGATCACCGTCCCGTGAATTCTTACAATTATAGAAAGACTTTCCCTACATCTCCAACAGAAAAAATGGATGAAAGAGAGCAGTAAACTTGCATTATTTGTTGAATAACTCAGCTCCTATCTTGGTTCTTAAAACTCAAGGTTTTTTCCTCCAACTAGAACTTGAAAAGGAGAGAAATTCAATTAGGGTTTGTGTGCAATCTTTGGGAGGATGTTTGTAGGAGTTTAGGTCTGGTTATTGTGCCCTCTTATCAGTGTATTATATGAATTAAATAGGTCTTTAAAAGGTCTCTTTGGATGACCCGAACTGGGTAGGTGACACACCTGCTTGTCACCTAGCAGTCTGCGAAGTATTGAGGAAATGCACATATCTCTATACTCCAATGTTGTATTGACAAACGGTTTAATGTGTTAGAAAATAGACTCATAGATCTTTAATTGTATGGGTGGAACACCGCGTAACTCTAGGTATATTGGGAGAAAATTGCAGTTATATTTGACCCAAAATTCAGTAAAACTTATGAACGTAACATGTGATGACTTTCAGCGACTTTTGTTCCACAACTCTCTTGACCTCAAAACATAACACACAACTATTATACGACTAATATAACTCATAACATAACCTTCATATCATGTTAAGAACCCTAGTCTCACCCCAAAGATACATGTTATAACGTTCCCAACTTGTCAACTTTTGACGAAACATTATTTTCTTCAATTTCTTAGCTTCTAAACCTTACAACCCTCTTTGTACTTGTTGTTCATAATCTTCAATATATGTAACATCTAAGGTAATATGATAACTTACTTTATATACTTCCAAAGAAGATCTCATTTTTGTTCTTACATTAGTTTACTTACGACGCACATTTACGTATGAAAATATGGGGTGTAACATCTCAAGATAGCATTGTTGTTCCATTCGCAAGCCTTGGACTCCCCCTCGGTATTTATGTTATTAATGTTCAGTCTTTCAGACAATATTATATTTTGTTTAGATTTCTATAGAGCTCATGTACTCGTTGACACCAGATTTTGGGATGTTTTTTAGTTGTACCATTATTTGACTTCAGTTATTCATATTATTCTGCAATTGAGATTATTTAAAATACTGTTATTTAAATTTATTTATGCACATTTATTTTTGGCTTTCCTAGCAAGAGATGTTAGGCGCCAATATGGCTCCGGTGGAATTTTGGGCGTGACAATACATTCTTTTGCACGAAATGTAAGATTTGCTTTGTAATCACATCCAACTTTAGTCCTAAAAAGAATAAGTCGTTGCTGCAAATATATATCTTGTTAAAGAGTCCGGAGTCGAATCCCATAGAGAATAACATAGTTTCACTCTGAATAATTTCTAAGTTATCAAGTTGAAGGAAATAAACAATTATAATGGAGTTTTCTATATATTAACTAACTAAGAGAATCCCTCAATTGACGGGCTAACTCTAAGTTAACTCCTGAAACTTTGTTTACACTATTCAATCAACTAGGACCTTGTTTCCCTATAAAACGGTACAGTTGAATTTATATGTGGTTTATAGATAAGCGGATCCATTTTATCTCAAAATGATAAATAACTTAAATAAGAATGCAAGACTTAGTATTGAAATTGATATAAGACAACAGATAACTTGGCTCTGGGAACAGAGTTTCCGAAGGCAGTAATAACAATATTAATAAGTAAGAAATAAAATGTGATTGAGCGTTTGAACAGTATATATCATAACTTTATCAAATAATTCGTGTCCCCTACAATGGATGTTGAAGTCACTATTTATAGCTGCATCTAGGGAACAATTTTTTAGGATCAAGCCCCTCTTAAATGATAAATATGGGGGTCATTGATGAATGTGTAACAGCAGGCTATGAATGCCATGTTATCTATAACGGATTACGTATTTAATACTGTAGAATATTCTCCATTGAATGCTACCGGGTGGCAGGCATTTATTTGTCTTTATGAGCAACATTCCCTTTGGGGACAATCAATATTGCTGCCCCAGGACTTGATTTTCACTTGCCTCGCTCTTCATCTGTCTCCAGCTCCACGTGTCTCTCTATTATGCGAGCATTTACTATGAACATATTTTACCCTATACAGATAATCCCATGCTTTCCGGTAGCACATCCTTTTGTCATCGGGAAGTTGGTGAAGATACCTTTATTGGCAGGAAATTTACTGACCCCCTCTGAAAAGCTTCTGACACTTAATTAGATGCACGTCTCTCCGCATCTAATGCCCCGAATACGCGTCATCCACGATTTAGCCATACTTTTGCCGGTTCTCGAGGTAATCATGGTCTCAATTTTAGCCGCTATTCCTTTACTTATACGCTTCAATCTTCTTCTTTTACACTTCATAATTTTTTCAACTCTCTCAAACTCTCTTTACTCAACTCACATTTGCCTTCAACTTCCTTTAACCTCCTTCTTCAGAGAAATACTTACTTTCTTCTTTTAACTATGGCCTCATCTTCCAAAAACTATAGTTCTTCGAAGAACAAAGAAAACACTGATGATGCTTCTCCTCCTACGGTGAGCACCATTATCCCAAGAAAGCTCACTACGGCTAAGGACTTCAAAAAGAAATTCCATTCTGCTAACTCCCGCACATGGGTTGTTGGTGTATATCCTTCTTTCATCCATCCTTCTAGCATCTGTGTCGTGAAGGAAGACTGTGGTTGCCATGACTTAAACATCATTGCTCCTGATCTACCGGATCAGGTAACCTTCCCCAAGAAGGGTTTTACGTATGTTTACACATACCCTTTTACTTTGGGCACGTTTTCATTGAGTAGAGGACTTGACTCCGTAATCTTGGAGTTTTGCTTCTGTTACCAGGTCTGCTTGGCACAGGTGATCCCTTTTGTGTGGCGGACCGTAGCCTGTCTTCGGCGTTTATGCCAGAAGACGGGGGAAGAGCTCTCCCTGGCTCGACTGATGAACCTTTATTTCCCCAAGATTTTTCATGGGGGAATGATAAACTTCAGCAAACGTGGTCACCATGCTTTGCTCATCAGCATGGATGATGACAACGACCATGGATAGAAGGAGCAGTTCGTTCTATTTTCCACTAGGGACATCATCCCGGCCACAACTCCATCCTTTTTTGAATCATGGAATCGTACTCGTAAGTTCAACGTCTGTCCTTTTTTCTGGTTAAACATTATCCCATTCTATCACTAATCCTTTTTCTCATTATTGCAACAGCTCGGTGGACACCACCAAGGGTTGAAGGCTTGGACTAGTGGGTCCAGAAGGTTTTGGATGTCACTATGCCTAAGACCCGCTGGTGGAAAGAACTGGCCCTTAAATATGGGTGAAAGGCCAAAAACCATGGTAAGTTGAACTTATCTTGTTTTTGCCTCACGCATAGGAAAACTGGCTAACTTTCCTTCTTGTTGAATTCAGGTCTTTCGCAGGGATCTATTATCGTCCCTAAGGAGAACGTTTTGGTTGATCTCGTTGATGCAGCAAAGTTACTGCAGGAGGCCTTCACCCGAATGGGCATCATCAGACCTACATCTGGTGCAATTGCTTCCTCTCAGAGTCCCCGGTCGGAGAACAAGAAACAAAAAAGGCGACGTTCCTCTACGGTCGAGGGTAAAACTAAAAAGGCGAAGAGTGTAGTGCCTGAGCCAGCCGCAGACACTGTGGTGATCGATGATAATGGAGGAACCAGTGATGAGGGAACTTCTCTACATAGAAGACGACAACCTTCATCAGCTCAACAGAATGCTCAATCTGTTGAACTAGTTACACCAATCGAGGACGATGTCCAGGCACTCTAAGGGGAGTGTGATATAGTGGAAGATGCCAACTCTCGCTTCTGAGTCCTAGTCGCCTCTCCCGGTACCGTGAGGCTGGGTACCAGGTCTCTTCTATCTTCGGTTGATGAGTAATCGATAACTAGCATTGCTTATGTTGTAGCTGTTACTCAACCTACAATCCCATCAACTTTATCTCCTTCTTCGCCAACCTTGCCTTCGCCACCAGCAAGTGCTACATCATCTCCACCGACCGTAGACACCCGAGAGGAGGATGTCTCTCCTCCCCAATCCCCAGTCCATGGGAATTTGGGGCATAACTATTCTAACCTCTCCGAAGATCCAAAGAGGAGGAGGAGTGTTTCCCTCTCAGTCTCTACCGGGTGCCATCAGCTGTCCAGGCTGGTGGAACTTGCCAATTACCTAAAACCTCTGGTTTCAGAGAGAGATAGGAATAAAATAGAGTCTCTCTTGACAGAGAGTATGGTAAACAAGCCCATGCACAACACAGCAGCGGTACGATCTTTATTCCTTCTACTATTTCTTTTAACTTTGCTACGACAATATTTTTGAATAAAACTTTTGCTTTGCAAGCTAACTTCCTTGCTTTCGAGGGCCTTCAAAGATTGATCCTTGATAAAGAAAAACTCACATCCAAGTGAGATCAATTGTTGGCCAAGCGGGATCAAATTGTTGCTCGCCTCGCTACACTGGAAACACAAGTTGCAGAGGTCGTTGAGTTGGAGGCTCAGTTGCAGCAAAGTGAGCAAGAGGTAGTGACCCTCAGCCAAGAGGCTGCCCTGTTAAGGGTACAATTTGAAGAGGCCAAGGCAAAGTGGGTCGAGGTCCAAAATGTTGTTATTGCTACTGCCGATCGCGAGGCTTCCTCCATTGAAAGAATAAATATTTTGGAAGCGGCCTTGAACTCCAAACCTGAAGAAAATGCTACCATGGAGGAGAAGCATGTCCGGATGGAAGAGAGGCATAAGAAGGTCATGGAGCATAATAAAGTTTATAAATCCACTATCCGTGACCTTTATGTTAGCCTTCAAGCCGCTAGATCCGAGCGGAATAATCTTTCGATCGAGGTTGACCAGCGTAAGGAAGAGCTTCAGTCCTTCATTGCTGAAAAACATATTCTATGTACAACATGAGGAGAAAAACCTTGGAAAGGGCCAAAATGGGTGTCATTGACTTTGATGCGGAGATCGCCAAGGCCCGTGAGCTGGAGTTAACTGCTCGAAGGGGTCTTCCGGTCCAGCCTAATACGACTGACTGTTCTGGTTCCAGTTCTGAGTTCTCGAGAACCGAAGAAGAACCTGAAGGGGTGATGATGAAAGTCAAGACATCGATCCAGCGGAAGATCCAGTAGCAGATCCACATACTTGTCCTGGGGGCACAGATGCTTCTCTTCCCTCGGATTCTGGGATGCAGTAGTTTAGCTTCTTTTCTTCTTTCCACTTTGTTTTTTACCTCACACTTTTGCACTTGTGCTACTTGGTACTTTGTTATATATAAGTACTTTTCATTTATGTAGTGCACAAGTTTTTCTCTTTGCATCGAGTTATGCAAGGCTTCGGGTGCTTTTTTCCCTGATAGCATTTGGATTCCCGGCATAACTTCTTCTCGGATCAACCCTTTACTATGAGGGTTTCATAAGAGAGGGCCCTCTTATGTGCACAATACTCTTAAAGAGTACATCTCATGTTAATTCCGGCACTAGCATTTGAAGTACTTGTTTAACTTTCAAATGATAAAATTAATTCATCGTTCGGGCAAGAAACAAGATAAAAATAAAAGGACTTTACTTTATTCCTTCCATTTTCAAAAGTACATAAGCATTTGTTGTGCTAAAAATAAATTGTCATTACTTGTGGCTAATTTGTACCACTTTTTCTACGGGGCTGGCCGCGTAGTCCTCGGTCCCGATGATACAACTTTGTTCCCAGATTTTGTGGTCCCGGTTCATGTGGCAGTCATGTTGCGGTGTTCTCGTATCATTCCCCCTCCCCAAGTATTCGAATGCGAAGAATGCAAATTTGAACACTTGAAATCTTGCTCCTTTGAAGATCCCACTAGTGAATGGTTGGATAATCTTTGGTTCGATATCAAGCTTCGCTTCCTGTTAGGAATTTTACTACTGAGCCAAAGATTACCTAACCACCCCAGTGACTTGAACTCATGAACGGTTGGGTAACCTTTGGCCCGATAGCAAACTTTGTTTCCCGGTAGGAACTTTGATATTGAGCAAAAGACTATCTAATCGTCCCGTAGTGGCTCATTGCTTGCATTCTTATTTCTACTGACGAAGCTTCCTTTGTAGTATTCTTTCCATTGCTGCCTCGTTAAAAACCTTACCAGAAAAACCTAATTGGGACAAAAACTGGATGAAGGGAAAAAGATTACACCACATACTTTCAGTATAGGCGGTGCTCATCAACAATAGTATCTTTTAAGGTGTGCCACATTCCAGTTGCTCGAAAACTTTACTCAGTCTTGATTTTCCAATTCGTGTGATCCTTTCCCGGTGACAGATGAAACCTGGTAAGGGTCTTCCCATGTTAGACCTAGTTTTTTTACGTTGAGCTCCCAGGTGTTTTGAGTTACTTTCCTTAAAACCAAGTCTCTTACTTTGAAATAATGGAGATTTGCTCTTCAATTGTAATATATTTTCATTCTCTATTTTTGGTCTGCCATCCTTATATGCGTCAAGTCCCTGCGTTCATCGAGCAACTCCAATTTCACCAATAATTCTTCGTTGTTTGCTTCTTCATCCGCCTGAAAATATCTCAGGGTAGGTTCTCCTACTTCCACTAGGATCAAGGCTTCTGCTCCGTACACGAGAGAGAAAGGTGTCTCCCTCGTGCTTGATCTGGCCGTTGTTAGGTACGCCCATAACACTCTTGGTAGCTCTTCGGGTCATTTGCCTTTGGCTGCTTCCAATCTCATTTTGATATTTTGAATAATCACTTTATTTGTCGATCCTGCTTGGCCGTTTGCGCTCGGGTGGTATAGTAATGATGTGATTCTTTTGATATTTAGGTCTTCGAGGAATTTTATCACCTTTGCTCCTATAATTTGTGGTTCGTTGTCACATGATATCTCTTTTGGTATCCCCGAACCTGAAATTATGTTTTCCCACAGGAAATCTACCACTTCGCGCTCGCCAATTTTCTAGTAAGGACCTGTTTCAACCTACTTAGAAAAGTAGTCAGCTAAAATCAAAAGAAATGTTACCTTGCATGGAGCCAGCAGCAGTGGACCGACTATGTCCATCTCCCATTTCATGAATGGACAGGGCGACAAAACCAAGTGCAATAACTCCGCCGGTTGATGTACCAACGGTGCGTGGCGTTGGCACTTATCGCATTTCAGAACATAAGCCTTAGCATCTTGTTCCATCCGGGGCCAGTAGTATCCCGCCCTAATTAGCTTTAATACCAAAGACTCAGCAGTCAAGTGATTTCTGCAGATCCCTTTATGAATTTCTCTCATGACGTAATTAGCTTCGAAGGATCCTAAACATCGGGCCAACGGGCCTTGAAAAAATGTTTTATACAATTGACCTCCCTAAAGCAGTATCGGGCTACTTTAGTGCACAGCGCCCGGGATGCCTTGGGATCTTTGGGTAGCTTTCCGTGCTCGAGATAGTCAATGATCTCATTCCTCCAGTCCGAGACCAAATTGGTTGCGTTTACTTCAAGGTAGCCGTCCGCGTCCAATACCGAATGCATAAGATGCATGACCGTACCGGAGTTCAATCCCTTCATTTCTGTGGACGATCATAGATTGCCTTGTGCGTCTGCTTCCGTTTTTTCTACCCTCGGGATGTGGATAATTGACCATTCCCAAAATCGTGCGACCAGAGCCTAGACTTTCACTACATATTGTTGCATGCATTCCTCTTTGGCTTCGAAGATTCCGTTGACCTGATTTACTACCAGTTGGGAATCATATTTGATTTCTATGACCTCAGATTCCAATCCCCCGGCCAGCTCGAGTCCTGCAATCAAAGCCTCATACTCGGCTTCATTATTAGTCAGTGGAAGTGTTCTTATGGCCTACCTTAGGGCTTCTCCCAAAGGCGTGATTAGTACTACACCGAGCCTGGACCCTTTCACATTGGAAGCTCCATCCGTGAACAAGGTCCAAACTCCCAATGTCGATTCTGACACCATCACTGCTTCTTTGGTAGCCAAAGGCAGTAGTCCTGGACTAAAATCGGCCACCAAGTCAACCAAAACTTGTGACTTAATCGTAGTTATAGGTTTATACTCTATGCCAAATTCACTCATTTTGACCGCCCACTTGGCCAATCAACCTGAAAGTTCAGGTTTGTGAAGGATATTTCGCATGGAAAATATTGTCACCACGGCTATCAGATGAAATTGGAAATAAGGCCTAAGCATTTGAGCGGAGACTACGAGAGCTAAGGCCAATTTCTCGAGATGTGGGTAGCGAGTTTCTGCTCCCGTTAAAATTTTACTAACATAATAGATAGGAGATTGCATACCTTCATCCTCACGGATTAAAACGGCACTTACCGCTACCTCTAAGACCGCTAAGTAAATCAGCAATTTTTCACCTTCCTTCAGTTTTGATAATAATGGAGGGCTCGATAAATACCTTTTAAAATCCTTCAGAGCCTTTTGGCATTCCGGAGTCCATTCAAAGTTATTTTACTTTTTGAGAAGTGAAAAGAAGTGATGACGTTTTTCCAAAGATCAGGAAATGAATCCGCTTAAAGCGGCCAGTCTTCTTGTCAACCTTTGAACCTCTTTCACATTTGATAGCTGGTCAGAGATGTCCTCGATGGCTTTAATTTTAGCGAGATTGACTTCGATCTCCCTTTGTGACACTAGGAACCCCAAGAACTTACCGGAGCTGACTCCGAATGTGCAATTTTGCGGGGTTAAGCTTCATGTTGTGCTTCCTTCGGATGTCAGTGGTTTCTTTCAGGTGTTTAATATGTTCACCTGCGTTCAAAGCATTAACTAGAATATCATCTATGGAAACTTCCATAGTTTTCCCTATTTTTTTCTCAAACATTTTGTTTACAAGCCTCCGATAAGTGGCTTCGGCGTTCTTAAGCCCGAAAGGCATCACACTATAGCAATATGTTTCAAAGTTCGTTATGAATGAACTTCTTTTTCCTGATCCTTCGGTTTCATCTTGATTTGATTGTACCCGGAGTAAGCATCGAGAAAACTCATCAATTCGTTCCCGGCCGTTGCATCAATCATTTGATCAATGTTTGGCAATGGGAACGAGTTTTTTGGGTACGCCTTATTTAGATCCTTATAGTCTATGCACATGTAAAAAAATTTATTCTTCTTTGGAACTACTACTGCATTAGCTAGCTAGTCAGGATACTTTACCTCACTGGTTGAACTGATATTAAGCAAACGAGTTACCTCTTCCTTGACGAATTTGTTTCTGACCTCGATAATAGGGCATTTTTCCTACCTCACCTGAGGGATCTTAGGATCCAGGCTTAGTTTGTGCAAGGCCACTTCTGGCAGAATACTTGTCATATCCGCTGCGACCACGCAAAATATTCAACGTTAAATTTAAGAAATTTAGTAAATCCTTACCTGAGCTCGGGGTTTAGTCCTATCCCCGAGTGGAATTTCCTCTCCAAGAATTTCTCAAACAATGCGACTTGCTCGAGTTCTTCTGCTATGGATTTTGTTGGGTCCATCTCTTCTGGTACCTGGAAATATCTTGGTACCTGATAGGATTCCAACGACTCCTCCCCCCTGTTGACTTTCTTTGGCTCGGGAGCAGGTGCCGGTTCCTATAATTGCTATGCCACATGCTCCTTCCCCTTGCTATTGGAAACTGAGATCGCGTTCATCTCCCTTGCTGCCGGTTGATCTTCTCTTATCTGTTTAATTCCCTCCGGGGATAGGAATTTCAGAAGTTGATGATATGTTGACGGTACAGCCTTCATCTCGTGCATCCATGGTCTTCCTAGAATGATATTGTAACCCATATCGCCATCTACTACTACGAAAAGGGTCGTCTTCATTACCCCATTGGCATTCATGGGCAGCAAGATTTCCCCTAGGGTTACGCTTGCCAAATTGAACCCGGCGAGGAGCTTTGTGCCCGGATAATGCTTCCGGTCAGCTTGGCTTGTTCCAGCACTCTCAATTGGATAATGTTGGCTGAACTCCCTGGGTCTACCAAAATATGTTTAATCTTAAAATCTATAACATTAAGAGAGATTACCAAGGCATCCTGGTGTGATAGTAAGAGTCCATCTACATCCTCCTCCATGAAGGTGATATCATCCTCAGCAACTTCCTACAGTCTCTTGCTCTAGGTTACCAATACCTTCGTCTTTTTCGCTGCCGAGGAAGTTACATCATTAATCTCGTTCCCCCGGAAAATCATGTTGATCATCAGACGAGGGGAATCTTCTCCTTCTTTTGAGGGTTCTGCATTATCCCTGTTGCGACCATAGTTGTTCTTAGCTCAGTCACTAAAGAATTTTCTAAGTCGCCACCTCTTCGTGCAGATGCCTGCAGTCCCTAGTCCGATGGTCGTTGGTCCCATGGTACTCCCACCATAGATCAGGATCCCTCTGACTGGTGTTCGATGTCGTTGGCCTCGGGAACCATTCTTCCTTAATGTTTTACATTGTCGATACCAGTTCCACCATGCTGACATTGAAGTTGTATTCGGATAGCCTAGGGTAGGTGGAGTCTCGGGAGCCGATACCTCTTTATCCTGCAATGATCTGTTATTCCGGCCGCGATCAGCTCTCCTATCGGTAGTGAATCATTTTACCGACCGAGAACCTCTGTCGCATCCTTCAGTCCTTTCATAGGGCAAAACCTGACCTCTAGAATACCGTCGGTCTGCATTGAAATCATCCTTCAATCTTTCCTTATTCTTATCCCGGTCCTGGATCTTGGTTGATAACGGGAAACCGAGCTGGTCATCCTCAATTCTTATCTTCGACTCATATCGGTTGTGAACATTTGCCCATGTTGTTGCCTGAAACTCGAGCAGACTTTCTTTCAATTTCCGAGAAGCGTCGAAACTTCTCGGATTTAATCTTTTACTTAATGCCTCAGCTTCCCATTCATATGGCACGGCGGGTAGCAACATCCTATCCTTCTGGAATCTGGTCACGAACTCCCATAGCAATTCAGACTCTCTTTGTGCAATTCTGAATATGTCGGCCTTTTGGGTCTGTACCTTTCTGGCCCCAGCATGAGCCTTGATAAAAGAATCTGTGAGCATCTCGAAGGAATCTATTCAGTGCTCGGGCAAGAGTGAATACCACGTCAGGGCCCCTTTCGTGAAGGTCTCCCTGAATTTAATCAATAAGACTAACTCAATCTCATGCGGAGCTACATCATTTCCCTTCATCGCCATTGTGTAAGTGGTGATGTGCTCCTAAGAATCCGAAGTCCCATCATATTATGGCACGTTCGGCATCTTGAATTGCTTTGGGATCAACTTCGATGTCACGCTCGGTTTGAACAGCAACTGAGTGTATTTCTTTGAATCCGGCCCTTTCAATACCAGTGGTGTGCCCAGGATCTGATCCATTCGGGCATTTATTTCCCTTATAAACCTCATGAGTTCGGTTTTAAAGGGATTATTCTCATTGTTGTTCCCAGATCCTCTACCGTTCCCCTCAACCATATCGAAGTCGACCTCGCCTCTCGAGGTGTTATTATCAACCCTCTTTGTTGTTTGGTTTGCAGGAGCACTGAGATGGACTGGACCTCTTCCATTTGCGTTGTTGGAAGCACCCGACAATGCCGATATCAACTCCGTCATGACTAGATCTTGTCGCGAGAGATGACCCATAATAGCCTTTTGTTGCTCCCTTAGGATTCTCACTGTTTCCACGACATGCTCATCTTCGGCATCATCAGGAGTTGCCTCCCGAACATGTCATGGATATTGCCCCCCATGGACCGGCGTGGCCTCATGTCCCTTATTGCGGGTATCACTGATCAAGTATTCGTGCTGAGGCTGATTTTCTTGGGCCTCAATGTTGTGTGTGACATTGACATAGTTATCTGCCATTTTTATGATTTTGCTAAGAAACAAAGAATCAAACAGGTTAGTAATAGATGCAAGGATCAACTCAATTACGCGACAGTTTAAGCCCCACGGTCGGCACCAAACTGTTTTCATGTAAAACGATACAGTTGAATTTATACATGGTTTATAGACAAGCAAATCGATTTGATCCCAGAATGATAAATAATTTAAGTAAGAATGCAAGACTTAGTGTTGAAATCGAGATAAGATAGCAGATAGATTGATCCCGGGAACAGAGTTTTCGAAGGCAGTAATAACAATATTAATAAGAAATAAATAAAATGTTATTGAGCTTTTGAACAGTATATAGCATATGTTTGTCAGCAAATTCGTATCCTCTACAATGACTTTTGAAGTCACTATTTATAGTTGCATGTAGGGAACAAGATCCTAGGATCAAGCCCCTCTTAAATGATAATTATGGGGTGCATTGATGAATGTGTAACGGCAGGCTATGAATGACATGTTCTCTATAACGAACTACGTATTTAATACTACAGAATATTCTTCATTAAATGCTACCGTATGGCAGGTATTTATTTGTCTTTATGAGCAACACTTCCTTCGGGGACAACCGAGATTGCTGCCCCCAGACTTGATTTTCACTTTCCTCGCTCTTCATCTGTCTCCGGCTCCACATGTCGCTCTATTGTGCGAGCATTTAATATGAACATATTTTACCCTGTACAGACCTAAAATTGTCCGCTAGAGTTTCCCAACTACTAACATTGTCGTTCTTAAACTTTGTTTTCCGAAAACATTCAAGATAATAAACTCGTCCAATTATTTGGTCACAACCAAATAATGATATTCCTATAATGATTCTAAATTGGGTTAACTAATCCCTAAAATTAACATGAAGTACTGTTGTTTGACTGATCCAAACCTGTAAATCCTTCCTAAGAATTAACAAGAAATATGACATTAAACAATTGCGAGCTCAAAAAATTGAATTCATTTACACCATAGTCAAACGTATAGAATATGTATCAAGAATTCAGGACTCACTCAAAACCACCCGACAATGGGTTCATCAATACCCTAGATAAGAGATTTAGCTTCTCATGTTTATACTAAGAAACAAAATATCCATTCTCAAAACAATCTCCAAAATAAAAGAAAATAAGAAAAGTTGAGAAAACCTCTTCAAATCTTCATTAGGATGATTCTTCCAAGCTCCTCTTTGCTTCAAAAATAGTGTTCTTATCCCTTACAGGTAGAGATGGTGGTTGAGGAGATGAAAGAAAGCCTTTATACGCTCCATTAAATAAGCCATTGACAAAAGAAACCCTTAAAATTTTGCCACGGTAACTCTACTTTGCGTGGCGCACGTGTGGTACGTGAACTAATTCAGCAAAAAATTTCAGCTTGCGTGGTGCCCGTGTTAAAAGTCCATATTGAGTTGTTTTCTACTTAGCTTCTAGGACAATTTTGAAATCTTCAATTTATCCAATTTGCAGTCCAAATACTTATGTATTTCCTAAATTCATTGTTTCCACATCCTAACAAAATAGCTTAATTAGGGATAATCTTTGTGAGTTTTTCACATAAACCATAAGGACTATTAAAATAAAGTGAAACACTATCAAAATATACTCAGAATAGCCAAACATCACTTTGCATTTCTGCGATGATGTTATCATGTCACATCATATCATCACTGATCTACACTCTACCCTCTCCTTTGTTTACTTGTAGTGTCTGATAGCTTCAATGATAATCCTTTTACTTTTCCTTAAATATAATCTATGTATCCATATAAAATCCAATTCCTCTGGTATACTACTTAAAGAAATTGACTTGTACGACATTTAGGTACTTGATGGCAAGCCCTATAATAGAAAATGTGATATATAAAACTTTGGTATTTGCTTATGGTAGATTTATTGCTGTCATATTCCATATCCTCATCTTAGCTTTGCTGAAGTTTCTTATGCAGTAATCAGACATGTTCATTGGTTTTAGAATTTTGTCCTGTTTCACGTCACGACCCAAAATACCACCAAGTCCGGATGGCACCTATCTCAACCCGATAGATAAGCCAACCGCATAAGTTACAGCTATAATCATAAATCATTAACATCAATCATAAATACTGCAAACAAATTCAATACAACTATCCCAAGGACTGGTAGTACAAATCAAAAGACACTATGACTTGGATTTACAAGACTGATATGTAGAATAAATACAACATCTATTTGAAGTATAAACAGAAATGAAGTCCTAAACTAACATGAACAAGAGGTAACTTGAATCAGGAACAAGGGATCACACATGTATCACAAAGAATATATATTCAAATCAAGGCACAACACAAGAATAACAAGTTGGGTATGTGTTTATAACATACAGTGACTACGTCCGAGGCAAGTATAGTATCAATCTCAAGATTAGCTTATCATGCTCAAAATAAGGAACCAATAGCCTCAACATTTCTCTTTCATGGTTTATTGTACTCACGTAGGCAATCAATTGAGTAGCACAAGAATCAAGTAGAAAACACCACCAAACAACGCATAAAGAGTTTTAGAATTCTATCCCGAGCATAGATAACCATGTCATATGTATATACGCTTGTTATCTCATATATACATCACTCCTGAATGTAGCAAATAATATTGATAAGTAATAAAAATTTCTCAACCAAAGCTAGGCAAGAAACTTACCTCATCCGACTAATCCAAAGCTCCAAAATTGTATTTCTTTGAGAAATCACCTCCAATCGGCTTGAATCTACCTAACCATCAATCAAGGAAGTCACCAATATCATAGGATGTAATCCCAATCAATAAATTTTTTATCTTTAAAGAATTCTCACAAAGCCAACAAAGGTCAACACTAGGTGTGCGTGCCCAAAACCCGGAACCAATGCCAAATTCGATGACCTATAGCCTACCGAGTCCAAATATATGATTAGATTGAAAAATCAATTCCAAATGAGTACTCAAATCCTCAAAATGCACTCTCTTAAAGTGTAGGCAAAATCCTAAATTTCATCTCAAAATTCAATATTTGACTTTTAACAATTTATGTAAATTCTTGAAATAATACCAAATGTGAGCAGAAATTACTTTCCCCAAAGTCTTGTATGAAAATCTCCATGAGAAATCGCCCCTCTCCAAGTCTAGAGTTCCAAATATGAGAAATGAGCTCAAAATCTCGAAATACACAACTTAAAAAGTCTGCCTAGGGGTACCCTTCGCAATCGCAACAGGGTCCCCGCGATCACGAAGCACAAAATGTGACCTGCTATATAGCGCTTCTTCATGAATTCCAACCTTCAGTCGCAAACGCGATGACCCATATGCCAAATACTACGCGAACCCAACACCACCCCACGAACGCGACTAACAAAGACCCAAGTGCCAATCCCTCTGCGCGAACGCAACAACCTCCAAGCGAATGAGATGGCTTCCATGCCAGACCCCCGCGAACGCGATCCGTATGACACGAATGTGATGAAGAACTTTCCAGTAACCAAATTACTCATCGTGATCATGATGAACTTTCCGTGATCGCGAAGTTTATCAGAACATCAGACTATCAGCAATACAAAAATCATCCAAAATCATTTAAAACTGCCCTGAATCAAACCCAAGGTCTCTAGAACCCCGTCCAAATACATTAAGCAAACTTATCCAAAGGCTCAAAATACTACAATTAACATCAAAATCAATAATTGAAGATCAAACTTATTCTCTTAAGTTTCAAACCATCAAACTTTGCGGAACGCGTCCGAATTACACTTAGTCACTCCGTATCTGAACCAAACTTTGCATACAAGTTCAAATCAACAAAAAGAAACTATACAAGGTCTCAAAGCCATAATATGAGTCAAATAGCACCGAAGCCAGCTCCCGATAAAACCTATAAATCTTAAATTCATCAAATTGCATACTTTTGATAAATAGATCCAAACCCTTCTAGGAACATCAAATTAAAATGTAATGTCCAAGTCCACAAACACCATACGAACCTATTGGAATAATCAATGTACCAATCCGCGATCGTTTACTCAAGAGTCTAACCTTGGTCAACTCTTACTACTCAAAGCTTCCGAATTTAGAATTACTCTTCCAAATCAATCTCGAACTACCTGAAAATCAAAACCAACCATGTACGCAAGTCGTAATACCTCATATAAAGCCAGTCGAAGTCTCAAACCACCGAACGGGATACTAATGCTCGAAACGATCGGTCGGATCATTATATTCTCCCCATTTAAACATATGTTCGTCTTCGAACGTACCAAAATCCATTCCCAAGTCATCCAATCACTGTATAAACTCATCATTCATATACCCACGAGTGATCCCACATTACCACAATCCATACATGTCCATTAGTTGAATCCTGACTAAAGATTCTTTCTTCAACCTTAGTCCATAACCCTTAGAACTAAATTCCAACATCCGGAATTCTCTATAAGATCCGATCCATGTATATATATATTGTACCAGTCCCCACAAGCCGCATCAAGTCATAACATAATCCCATGATGTAACCACGCGGTGTACCATATAACTCACGTACTCATAGCCACAACTTCCAACCACAATGGCTGCTCATTACCAAATCTGGTACTGGTATTATACTTCATACAAGATAAAACCTCATTCCAACCCTTCGTAGCACTGCAATGAAATAGGAAACATGTAGAAATTCATAACCACTCATCAAGTCAATAAGTCGTAGAGCTCTCTCGCCCGACAAGAACCATTATCAAATTTTAAGTTGACTAATGACATTCTTAACCAAACATACCTTATCCAAACCCGATTGAACTAATTCCAAGTCCAATGACCTCATCTTACCCAGTACAAGCTGCTCAATAATAGGCCGCACCCAATGCCACCTAGTTACATATGATGCAATCTGTACACCCAACAAACAACAACTCGAATAACACAAAGATGGAAGGAGAATCAAATAAGAGGACTATCCAATAAGTTCGGCAAATACAACCACAAAGGCACAATGCCATGATTCCATCCTACAAGAGAGAGAAAAAACACATAAAATAAACACAAGAATCATATCCTATCATAACTCCACTACGTCACGTAACCCGATCCAAACATACCAATCCACATGGAATACCTATCGAGCAATAATAATCACAACCAACAAACACATGTGTATCAACAACAAACAAGCGAAGTGCGTGACCATAACCATGGAGAAACGGATAGCACAATATACCATAGACAGGATAAGCACGTCTAAGGTGCAATAATCAACTCAACACCCCAAGAGACATATCGCTCAAATTTCGCCACAAAGTTTAAACAGAACCACGTTATGCATGTGAATAGTCAAGTAGTCTCACAACCCGCCGTAGCATGAGAGAGTAACACATGGAACACATTAGGACATGAATACGATCACTCTAGCCAATGACACACCCCAGCAATTGTTGTGCTAAGTAAACAAACCTGATCAGATATAGAATATATGTTCTCATTAGGCCTACCAATGGGACACCAAATCGATTTTGATCGCCCCGAAATAGGTAAATAACCTTCCAACAGTCCATAGCGACCTATCCATAAGACGTACAATCAACTGTCTATCCCTTAATATACCTTCATAGTCTGCAACTAAGGAATAGTCTGCCTCTGAGAACATCTAGTCTCTAAACTTCAAAATTCCAGAATCTCCCTACTTGGTCTCTAACTCCCCAACATAAATGACGAACGCATCACACATACATAATCCCATCACGCGAAATACTTCCATAAATCTTCCGCATTAGGTAGAAAATTAGAACGTCAATGGTTACCGCCCATGCGATCTATATAGTACTAGTCAAGCATCCGCAAGTCAGAACATAATGCGTCTTCTACAACACACACCTTTCTCAGGCGACACAAGATAGTGTCGGCATTCTCTTAAACATCTGGAATCTTCCATGTTGTCTAGAACTCATGACCTTCCTTTTGAAAGTAAACTGTAACCTTACCCATGCAATCCTGCATGGCAAAACGTATCTATCATGTCAACATATAAAAGTGCGGGAATCTCATAATCAATTCTGAATCACAGGTTGAATAGACACCCCCAGTAACTAGAAAACATCCACTTAACTCAATCTAGGAGAACATGTCAACACGTAATAACCTTCTATATCTGTAGAAGACATCAACCTCAAGTCGTGCTCAAAATCATATTAAACTCTTCGAAACTCATTAGCACATGACCAAGCTATCAGACCTAAATTCATCTGAATCCTACAAATCACGTAGACTGCCATACCCAAAAATGACTCAAGCCGAAATGCTCACTTTGAAGAGACCTTCTATGAATCTGGTGTTGTTTCTTTCATCTCTCTTATACTGCAATGTAGAATCAATGATGATATACAAATACGGCAAGTCTCAGCTTTATCCAAGGCAAATCTTAAATACTTAGCCACACAACAAAATTCAGCAAATCTTTAAGATACCACATATGAATTTTCAACCCACTAAAATCATTCTCGAGAGTCACTCACTCCGGTCAAGTCCCGAATGCATAGCCAAATATGCCGAACAGCTAGCGCTTCGTTAGCACATGAATACTATGAAACAAGCAACCGAGAAATTCCTTCCTCTTGCACACTACATCCACAAAGGAATAACAAACCTGAATCATCCCAAGATTTTCATATACCCATAAAGTATAGTTCAATATTCATCAAGCAAATCCCTTGCTAGAATCATCATCGAAGTCATCCTCTTCAAGTCATAACTAATCCACAAGCGTCCCTTAGTCTAGTAACTGATATAACACATGATCATGCAATCTGATTGTTGATAATAGACTCCCTCAGTTGGCTCGAAGCTATAGAACACATCATCTGATAACCCACAAACTTTTCCTTCATAGCTGCCCAGACCTCGCACTGTTATTTAGCTAAATTCCTTATAAACTTATATAATACCAGTCAAAACACACTCCAATTCTTCTATCGAATGTATACTCATCCTTGTGATAGCATTGCAAACTTCCTCAGGCGATCCAAACTCTAATTATAGCACATACATCCCATTAGATAAAAGAAAAACTCTTCATGAAAATCTCATAAGGATCACGCAATCTCACACCTTCCCGCATGAGATAACCACCTGCTTAGCCTCCAGCCAATATCTCTCTATGACCCTACCATAGTCACAACAACTATGCAATTAATCCACTCGAGTCCGTACTCATCGACCAGATGCAAGAATTCACTTCCCCACAAATGAACAACTGAAAGATCTACCAACACATCAGCATCTAAGACTAGATAACACATAGAGACGATAATCAAGCTGTCTATGCACATCTAAGTCCGAGTACTTAACATCACACACGAATCGAAGAGAACGAAACTGGAGATTTAGGCTTCAAGATGAAACAAAGTAGCACGATAAGGAAAGAAAGTAGGGAAGTTTCCTAGATGTCCTGTAGCCTCTCAAAGATAAGTATGGACATCATCATACTAATCCGCAAGACTCTACTAGGTATTTGCTAATGACTCATAGAACCTATGAATATAGAGCTCTGATACCAACTTGTCACGAACCAAATTCCCACCAAGTCATGATGGCACCTAACCCCACCCACTAGGTAAGCCAGCTGCATAATTACATCTATAATGAGAAGTCAATAATATTAATAATAAAGACTGCAAAAAAATTCAATACAATTATCCCAAGGACATGTACTACAAGTCATGAGTCGCTGTGATTTAGATTTACAAGATTGATATGAAGAACAAATACAACGTCTATTTGACGTCTGCATAAACGGAATGAATTCCTAAACTACCATGAACAAGAGGTAGTTTGAATCTGGAATGCTGGTACGTCTTCAATGTAAGGCTTCGTCTTCCTTAGCTACTCAACTCCAGGATCTGCACGCAAGGTGCTGAAGTGTAGTATGCGTACAACCGACCCCATGTATTCAGTAAGTATCTTGACTAACCTCGATGAAGTATTGATGAGGTTTTGATGTCAAAAGACACCCGCTTTACAAAACCAGTGCAACTCAATAACATGTATAATACAGAGAAATATCCAGAAAAGATAGTTACAAAATAAAGAATATCAGCAGTAAAGGTACACAACTGTGGTGGGGTAATAAACAAATTCTCCTAATTAAATAGATCAAGCAAATACAACTTGCACCAATCCCGCTCACAAAGAGACATGCACCAAATAATGTGTATGCTCAAATAGTCATACGTGACTGTAAGCCTGTACACAACATGATCCGATTCCGTATTAATTGTCGAATACCATACTCATGAGACCTCTACAAGAATCCATTAAATCAATGCTTGATGATAATTTTTTTACATCAATCCAATACGCTACCAACAAGTCAACAAACATTAGATATCAATTCAACATAGGTAAACCCATCTTGACAACTAAATTATCAAATAATAACAGAGGCATAGAATAGCATGTTAGATGCAACATAAAACATGTAAAATGCATAACATAGCATAAAGAATTCATTTGCATAATCAAGAGTGCCACCCTTATGCTCCACGCATCATCAATCGAGAACTCCACCCTAATGTGCCACACATCATTAATCAAGAATGTCACTGTTATACTCTATATCACATCCATCACATCGATCAAGTACCACAATTTGCGTGTATGCCATCAAGAGAGAAATATGAGAGGGCGACCCTAGGAGGATGGATCTGTATCCACACGTTGCACGGTATAAAGCCTCGTGCATAATAATAATTCCACCCTTATACTCTACACATCATCAATATCAGGAATGCCACTCTTATATCCACACATCAATAATCAAGAATGCCACCCTTATACTCCACAGTACATCAACAATCAATTTGCTCAACATGTCCATATGTGCCATGATCATAACAAATTCAAGATAATATTTATCATCAAGAGACATATTCTCACAATTCACAAATAAGGTGCACAAGAATATGAAAATAATAAAATGTGGATGTGTGCTCCAGATATAAAACATGACTACGGCTAAATCAATCTAGCAATGATTCTATAAATGCATATCTTGGCTAATTAGGAGATAATAATCCTAAAATATGATCTCTAGCATGAAAGAATAAGTTGGCGTAGTCATACAAAGGATCATACATGAGAGTGCACATTCAAATCAAGGCACAATACAAGAACAATAAGTACGGATGTGTTCATAACATACGTGTGACTACATCCGAGGCAAATATAGGATCGATCTCAAGATTAGTTCATCATGTTCAAAATATGGCACCAATATACTCAATATTTCTCTAGCATGGTTTATTGTACTCATGTAGACAATCAATTGAGTGGCACATCGAATACACACCACCAAATAAGGCATAAGGAGATCTAGAATTCTATCCCGAGCATGGATACCCATGACACATGTATATACGCTCGTCACTTCATATATACATCACCGCCGCATGTAGCAAACAACATCAATTAGTAATAAAATTCCTTCAACTAAAGCTAGGCAAAACACTTACCTCATCCGACTAGTCCAAAGCTCCAAAAATGTATTTCCTTGAGAAATCACCTCTAACATGCTCGAATCTAGCTAATCATCAATCAAGGAAGTCAACTAATATAATAGGAAGTAATGTCAATCAATAAAGCCTCGATCTTTGAAGAATTCTCCAAAAGTCAACAAAGGTCAACCCCGTGCTCGCGTGCCCCAACCCAGAACTAATGCCAAAATTCGATGACCCATAACCTGCCGAGTCCAAATATATGATTAAATTCCAAAATCGAATCCAAATTGGTACTCAAATCCTCAAAATACACTCTCTTAAAGTGCAAGTAAAATCCCAAATTTCATCTCAAGTCTGAATCACACTTTGACGTTCCAGATCACAACCAAACTACACACAAATTCCAATCAACGGAACAAAACCTATACAAGGTCTCACAACTAAAATAGGAGTCTGATAGCACTAAAGTCAACTTCCAGCGAAACCTACGAACCCTCCAATTTTTCAAATTGCCAACTTTCGGCAAATAGAGCTAAAACTTTCTAGGAACATATAAATTCGAATCCGAACATACGTGTACTGGAATCTTAAGGACAAAAACTATCATATGAACCTATTGGAATCATCAAATTACTATTTCGAGATCGTTTATTCAAAAATCAAACATTGGTTAACTCTTCCTACTCAAAGCTTCCGAATTGAGAATTACTCTTCCAAATCAATCCCGAACTTCTTGAAAATCAAAACTAACTATCCACGCAAGCCGTAACACCTCATATGAAGCCACTTCAAGTCTCAAACTATCGAATGGAACGCCAACGCTCAAAATGACCGGTCGGATTGTTACATTACACCTTGATTTCCCTGTATTTTTTTGGTTCGTTCTTGCTTTGTTACGCATAAAGCGGAGTGCTGTTGCCTGTAGCGGTCCCTTCACTTGCATTAGTCTTAGATGGTTCCATGTGTAACTTGGGTACGCTCTTTTTCAGGAGTTGATAGGTTACTTCCTTCTACTATTGTCAGATCCATGTCATTCTCGTTTAACTGCACATAATTTCTTGGTTATCGAAAAATGGGTATAATTTCTTTGACTGTTTCTTCAAGTATTCATACACATTAGTACTAGAACAAAAAAAAAACATTCTTGAGGTTCAGTTGTTATGGTGATGCTCTTCAACTTACTGCTAATATCATCATGAGGGCGTGCTGATCATTTACGTATTCCACCTTTCATTGTGTTTGGTCCAAAAGACACACATGGGTTGCTTTCTCCTAAATGATTCACTTATTAAAACCTTTGGGATGCAAATCCACAAAAGCGACCTGAAATGGACGAGGTAGTAAGATTATTAGAAGCAATCGATACCTGAAGATAAAGCTGGTGGCTGTTTCTGCTTTGCTTCAATCAGGGGTCCATAATTTTCGTACATCACTTTTTATTCTCTTCGATGAAATTGTACGATTAATTAGAAGTATTGTGATAGTTCTTCAACCTCCGCTTTGGGTTATTGGCATCTCCAACTAATGAATTTTAGGCTTTTAATTTGTATGCTACCTTCCATTTGTACAGTTCTTCTTGTAAAGAACTGTTCACATATATATGGTATTCCAGTGAATTGTTACTGTTGGATGTATCTTTTGCTTTGGAACCTTACTCGGAATAATCTTTGCTGATGCAAGAATGACAGCATGACAGTGTTAGATTATTATTTCAAAGTCGACGGGACCGAAAATATGCATATCTGTAAGTCCATCTTGTTGAGTAAGAATCAACTTCTAGATAATATTATTATTCTGAAATAAGGCATGTTATAGGTGTGTGACTTATCCTTCGGTAGCTTTCACTAACAAACAAGGTCATTGCAACTTATCCGAATTCAGGTCCTTTTTCTTTGTACATCTAATTCTTCAAATGAATTGACTATCACTTGATCATGCTCTTCAAGTACGGAGTTAGCTAAGTGATCTGTAAGTTCATTTCCTTCTTACGCATGATGTGCTTGCATCACCTAGACTTTACATCTTTATAGAAGGTCCTTTGCTTCCTTGATCAGCACTGCTATACTGGTTTTCAGCTTCCACCTATTACATTATTTAACATCAATGAATCAGTTTGCAATATGGAAGGTGAATAAACCTGGTGATGCACACAATAATTGATGGCTTCAGGGATGGCTATAGTTTCAGCAAACGCATGCTTCATTTCTCCAGCCTATGCATGAACTAGATTATCTCCGGATGAATCTCGCACACAAAATGCAAATTATCTCCTCCTCGAACTAGCTCTAGAGACCCCATCAGTTCCATTTTAACCAACCCATTAGAGGCAATTCCCGTAACACTTTGGTATGGCGTTCTCGCATAATTTTAGGCGTTCTATGGCATATAGTATGTTATTTTATTGTTAAATCATTGAATTATTATTTTTCGAAACTCTTTCTGAACCTAAAGCTGAGCTAACCGAAGATTCCGAATTAAGAAGTTTTAATAGGCTAAGGCACATTTCTGATCGGAAATCGGGATGTCGCATTTCCTTAAAGTTGACTACTGCAAAAAAACTTGTACATGTACTTACTGCTTCACCACGTATGGCACAAACACAAGATCACCATATAGCCCATGTGCTGAAAACATATTACTTTATCAACATGTGAAAGCAGGAGATAAACTCAAAGAAGTCATTACAATTTTTCATATAACATGGTTGTTTGGAAAGGGTGATGGAGATTAAATTTTTTTTCCCAAGTAGAAGGTTAATGAGTCTAGACCAAGTCAATGAAGATAGATTAGCAAATAATCTACTTTGTTGAATTCTGCAGCTTTGGGAAAATTGGATCAACATAGGCATGATACATAGGATCAGCAAGCCAAAGTTCAGCAATGTAATGATGAGATGAGGCACGCCTATGAACTTCTTCAATAAGCCAGATGCTTGCTTCAGCTTTGCTAGGATGTATGATGGTATCTAATGGAACGTCATCATCGTTGGTGTCGAACCTCATTTGATCCCACTGCTTCATGTGGACATTGGTTAGGTAGTGCAGTGGTTGTCCATATAACTGTTTAATGGATGCGGCTAATCCCGCCCATGAGGTGAAAGGGATAACAGAGCCACGGTGTGTGGGAATAGGAACCAACTGCATGTACTCCTGGTACATTCTTGCTCTTCTTATCATTGAATCTGTAATGCAGAGCCTATAAGACTAGTTATACAGATATAATACATGAAATAACAGGTAAACTCTAATCTTGCACCGTGGTCAATTGTCTGGAAACTACAACAACAATAACCCAGTATAATCCCACTAATGAGGTATGGGGAGGGTAGTGTGTACGCAAACCTTACCCCTACCCTGGGGTAGAGAGGCTGTTTCCGATAGACCCTCGGCTACCACTAGTCTGGAAACTAGTTTGAATTAAGAATTCAACATAAACTATGTAAAACGATGTTCATACTAAAAAAGAAAAAGAAAAAGCAAAAGTAACTCCTTCGAACATTAGTACTATTATCAAAGAGACCTCTCAATGCTCATTCACATTAGAAAAGATAAACTGAATATAGATTTATGGACGAGATTTTCCTGGGAATCAAACAGAAGCTACTTGTAGCCAAAGATCAGTCAACTTGTACATATGGATAGGAAGCAACACAGATATACTTCTTTTCGTCAAATTTCAATAAGGTTAAAAATTGACATGGAAGGGTATCTTCTAACCCTTTCACATCTAATCTTCTCGTTTTTTACTAACCAGAGGAGAAACAATCCGTACAGCTTCTTTTACTTCTTCTCCACCAGCTCTGGTATAATGTGAACCTATGCATTAGTTATGCAACTATTAGTTTATACACCCTATTTGGTATTATCCTATGCATAACAAATGCATAGGAAACCATGGTATTAACAATGCAATGGGTTTTAATGCATGCATTAGCTTAGTTAAAGACAAAATTGCCCTTCAAAATTTATGCTTGATTAAAATATGTTATTATATTAATGCAAGTTTGATATAAAGTTTGATACTGAAATTGCTCCCGCTATTTATATCTATACTCCGCCAATTTCTTCGTTGTAAATTTATAAATCTGTACTCTACTACTACGTACTGGAATGCACTTGAAATCAACTCATTTTCCTTTTATTGTTTTAGTTCAAACTTTCTTTGCCTAATAATCTAAGAAAGTGGGAAATAAAATTATATTCCTAGTAGATAAATAAATACTTAGCACATTTTCTTTTTTATAAATAAATATTCAGTTCTATACTACAATATAGGTAGACAAATCAAATAATTTTTTTTAAACCTTTTTCATATAAAAACATTCCTCAACATATGTTTCTTTTAAGAAGATAAAGTGATGGACTAGTTATGTGGGTATTTTTGTAGACAAATAATTCTTTTAGAAATTGTGCAATGCTTTAATACATTAAACCAAACAATGAATAAGAAATATGTCAGCATAACTAATATCAGCATTAATAATACACCATATTCAGCATTATTCTTATGCACCCTACCAAACGACCCCTTAGTGTTTCATGATCCATTTATTGGAGAAGAAAAAAGGAATACAAGCAAACATCTAGAGTTTGTCCAGATGCAGAATTTGCACTTTCATTTTATGAAAACCTCCTAATTCTACAATCATTTTTACTTTGTTTTGATTTCCCAAGGTTGCAGAAAACTTGCTTGAAAAAGAGAAACATTATCATCATTTTCAGCCCCAAGACAAAGTTAATGCTCCATTATTCTTAAAGCCCATACAGATCCAGAACCAAGAAAAAGAAAAGAATGAAGAGGAAACAGGAAGAATCTACGCGCATTGTGCAATTGGAAGCAAAATGATGAGATAAGAGATGGGAAAAGTGGGAGGAGCTCAGATGTCTTTGTGCACACTCAAAGAGCAGGCTTTCTTGTTGCTGGTGGTTGTGTTCTGGACATAAGCTGGAGAAAAAGGGATAAAAACACCAGATGGGAGAGGATAAGCGACAGGAGAAACATGAAAACTAGGAGTTTTATTCAGCAGGTAGATTCATCAATGAGGTGATGGTGTTAGTCCACAGGTTTTCCTTCCTTTTCTTTATTGGTGAGATTTTCCTTCCTTTTCTTTTGCAAGCATTTTGCTCAAAGGGTTGAAGAGAGAAAATGTTTTTCTTTGATCAATAAGGATAAAAAAATATTTGTCCTTGTTCACTAATAAATTGACTAATTAAACTCATGTTTCCATAGTCAATTTGATCCACATTGAATACGGGACACAAACACCTACAAGAAGATCTCTTGAATTTATGTAAAGGCCGCTTGGATTTATCCATGGTTTGTTTGTTTAATTTATTCCTTTGAGAGATAGAGGAAGTTCATATCATCAAAATCTATGGAAGCATTGGTTTATGCATTCCTGTTCTCGACTCTACTCTAGGGATAAATTTTTCTATCTTTTTTTGAGAATTATCAAGAATTCCAACTAAGAAGGTGAAATGATTTTCTATTAACTCAGTTTAAGTACTAAGCCTCCTGATCAGTACTTCAACTAGTCTCCATGTTCCTCAAATGAATCTCACCAAAAATGGGAAGTACTAATTGCTCTTTCCAAAATGCTTTGTTTATCAAAACCTATTAGCGTAAATTCTCCTTTTATTCAACAGAAGTGTTCTCCCTCCTTCATTTTTTTCCTCAAGAAAGAAGAATATTTTATGAATTTAGATCTAGATAGACTTTTCAGTTTAAATGCTTGCTTCTGTAAATGCTAAATACTGGTAGTATTGTCTTCAAGTGGCTACTCTCTATGGCACCCTTGAGGGCATCTCCAACCCTCCCCCACTTCTCCAAAATGCAGTCCTCTTTTGCCAAAATGTGGCTCCAATACTCCCCCATTTTTGCCCCCAAAATGGGGATGAATAGTGTTACTCCAAATTTGGAGTGATACTATTCATCTCCTCCATTACTATTCATCCTTACTTTATTATTATTTTTATTATTTAACTCTTTTAATTTATCTCTTTATATATACCTAATTATGTTTATGTAATATCTTTATAATATTAATTTTACATCTTAACTTTGACGTAAAATTTTGATAAATTAATTTTCGTGCATTTATTATTTTATGTAAAATTGTAAGTTAATTTTATTATAAGTTATTTTTAGGTAAATTAATTTCATTTATGGGAGCATACTAAAGGTGGAAGTTGAATATTTATGTAATATTTAATCTGAATTTTACCATAATGTAATATGTATTTAATTAACTTGTATCTCAATTATTTCGCTTTTATTTGAATTATCCATTAATATATATAATCTATAATATTTGCTTACAAATTATATTATTTAAAAATTTATGGTATAAAATAATTTTATATTAAATTATATGTGATGAATATGTAAAAAAGAAAAAAAGATAGAATTTCTTTAATAGAAATAAGAAAATAAAATTTAAATAAAAGATAATAATATAATATTGAAGAGAGAGAGAAGAATATAAAATGGAATATTCTTTTTTAGAGTAAAAAATGGAGTAATGGTTAGAATAACTTTATTCCATTTTGGAGCTTACTCCATTTTGGAGGAGAAAATGGAGGCAAGGGTTGGAGATGGCCCGAGAAACCAAAATTAATCTGGCTTCAAGGCTAAGAATGAGAAAGCAGAAATTTTGAAATAAAATTTTACTCAACAGATTCATGTCTAAAAGATTATGTATCAAGTTTGATTAGACAAGTTTTATAATGTTTCATTATGAAAGTTCCACTTTGCACATTCTTTTTGATAGCCGCTTTTGCACATTTTGTTATCAGAGCCAATACCATATTTAGGATGGGAAATGAAATTCTTTACAAAGAATATTATTCAAATCACTTCTATCTGGATGCTCTTAGATTACATTATCAAACAAGTGGAACTGACAATGTTATCAGATCTTATACGTTAAATTGCATAAAGGCTTTGTATAAAAAGTTCATCTGAAGATCCTGTGTGGCTGAACTTGATACAAACCAAGGAACACTACTTACACAAGTACACATCAAGCCTCACGACCTTTCACTAGATCACAAGCAAGAGAACTAAGGGACTTACAAATCTTTACAAAGAAGTGGGATGTCTTGGAGATCAAGTTGGAAGCTCGTTGAAGACTTACAATGTCTTATATGTTTTGCCTAAAGAGGAGGAGTTGAAAGAAGACCATTTGGAGCCTCAAATTATTTTCTTTTAAGTGTATTTATCTTAGGCCTTCTTCAAGGATAATTTTGTCTTTCATTGACCCTATTCAAACCTAGTGTAAAAGAATAATGATGAGGGTTATTTCCTCTTTAGCTTATTTTGCATATTGATGATGGTTTCTAAGGAGCTATGGCTTCCAACTTGTTGATCTAGACTTCCAAGGTGTATTCACAAGGGGAATCATTCCTCTTGAGGGTAATCCTATAGTTTTAGGTTCACTTTGTTTGTAGTTGATAGGTAATTGATTCTTATCAATTGCTTCTGCTTCTCAATTACTTCTTTGTTGGGTCTAATCAAAAATTTATTGCTTGCCTTTATTTTGTTGTTTTTCCACATTAAAATTCCTACCTGAACTCCATTACAGAATTTTATACTAACACCAAAAACTACTAGATAAACTGCCTGATAAATGTTATATTAATTTAACAGATTCCTTCCAGGCATTATGCTACCATCTTTACTTGTGCATGAACTGCTTTCTAAATTCTAATCACACTTGAGCAACCGACAGTTTGATGTGAGAAATGTTGGCCCAAATAACCTAAATTCCTAGCTCCGTCTTTGATTCTTGAGTTCCCGTACTAAAAGAGGACGCAAGCTTGCGTAAATAAAAGAAACATGAAACACTACACCAACAGCCTAACTAGATCCTCATGTATTGAACAAAAACGTAAGTATCTCTACCTACAACATACCTCAAACTTAATCAAGAGACGAGGTTTCTCCTTTTTCCAGTTTTTCACAGTGATAAAGCAACTGGAGTGTTTTTCCGCTAAGGGAACATATGCAGACACTTCTAGTAGATTGAGAAACAAGACTCTACTCGACAATTATGTGAATTATGACACACAATTTCAGTACCTTCAGAAATAAGTTCGTTAACAGGTTGACCAGTGGTGATATAATTTTTCAGCTGTTTGTTTTCTGTTTTGCGATCATCTGTATCAGAGGAAGATGAGTCGCCCGATGAGATATCCACCTGCTCACCAAATGGCGCTGCTCTCTCCATATCTGTAAAATTGCAGTCATTTGGAGAAAATAAAAACATGCTAGCAGCTTCAACATTTGAAAACTTTGATGAAACTATTTAACTTTAATTTGACGACTCATCTTGGGACGAATGAGTTTAAAAGTCAGTGTGTACTCCCAAGTCCTATAAAGGAAAATAAAAAAATGAATGTAGGATATGAGTTATTTGATTTGATCCCATATACAAGTAAGAGAATAAGAAAATATTTAAATCAACACAGCTCATCAATGAACTGAATGAGCAACTGGCCAGAAAGCCATACAATTCTAATAGACCACTATTTTGATTTCTATACGTAAAATCCTAGTGTAGAGTCTAATATCCAACAGTTAAAAGTTCATCACGGTTAGCAGATTCAACAAAATTCATGCAATGCTCAGATCATTCCTTTTCTCTGCATATATGCTTAATTCATCATAAACTGCATGCTAAAATTAAGAATAGTACGAACTGAAACCCACTCTAACAAGGGCCCATTCTCTAATAATCAAGAATCTTGCCCATTCTCTAATAATGAAGAATCTTCATAGACAATTAAATTAATAATTATTAGATATATTAGCTTCCAAGTTCGATTGGATAGACATATTTGGATAAGAGGATACCTTCAAAATTGTTTTTTCTATGGACTTAACTTACACTATCAATCTAAATAACTTGTTATACCTGGTAATCTGTCTTGTTTTTCAAGTTTACTAATTGCCGTTTTATGTCTAGTTACATGTAATTATCTGTTAGGTACCTGATAGAGTAAAATGTGTATACAAGATAAACTTTTTTTCTAAAGATATTCCTTTTTTTGGGGGTAAAATAATTAGATTTGAATTGGTTCGAAACTAAAATCCAATGTTCAAATATTAAGGATTCCATAAATGACTTTCTCCCTAATTGAAACCCACAATATCATGATAAATTGTTCATCTTTTATCTTCTACTAGTCTCAGGGTACGTGCTTTTGCGCGTGTACCCCATATTAATGAGTAGATAATTTCAATAAAATATTGTTGAGTTGTCCCACATCGGTGGAATTTGAGGTCCTTGGTCTCCTTATATGGTTTTGGTCAATCCTCACCTCATAAGCTAGCTTTTGGGTTGAGTGCCCAAGGTCCATTTATCATGGTATCAGAGTCAGGCTCATCCCAATTATTGTTACCGATGTTGGGCCCCCATTTATGTTGTCCACGCTCCAGTTTGCAGGCCTGGGCGTGAGGGGAGTGTTGAGTTGTCCCACATCGGTGGGATTTGAGGTCTTTGGTCTCCTTATATGGTATTGGGCAATTCTCACCTCATAAACTAGCTTTTGGTGTTAGAGTTAAGTCCAAGGTCCATTTATCAAATATATTAAACAATGTATTTGATAAATACTGATCTCATTTAGGTAACTTAATAAAAGAAGAAATTCTGCTCTACGGAAGTCCTCAAATGCCTTATTTTGATTTTTGAGTATTTTTGAGGATATTTACCTAAAAATAAACAGGTAATACAAAAATACTTTTATCACGATTCTTCAAAGATTTACCTGAAATTTCTTGTTCATGTCCACTATGGTTTCCATCATTTAACTTTGTTGCATTTGATTCAATATATTTGTTCATCCTCCGAATGGCATAAGCAACTTTGCGTTGGTATACAAAAAGAAAATAATATTTTTGATGAAGTATGAGATAATATTAAAAGCATGTCGAAGACGCAAAATAGAGCAATGTACAGGTTATAAAACAAAAGAGAGTTTGCTAGCCCTATTATAGATAATCTTATGCTACGGATTGGGAGCTAACAAAATCCAAAAATGATTCAGGTGAGCTACCAGGGGAGCGATACTCCAGCTACATAACAAAATAAAACAATTAGCCTTAAGGGATAAGGGAGTAAGTTGGAGTTGATAATCCATCAAAACACCTTCTATTCATTTCTGTCCAAAATTTAATTTAATTACCACAATTAACAATATCTTAAAGAACATAATGTGTTAGTTAAAAGTAATTCTACCTTGTTGTGTCATATGTATTTGATGAATAATGGAAAATATCTTGCGCCTGCGGCATGCAAAAAACTTGTTAATATCGCATTCAAATTGAATTAGAGACATTCAGCCAAATTAGAAACATATACTGAGTAAAAATTCTAAACTAAATATTAAATGCTAAGTCAGAAAATGTTGCTCCTTAATATGAAACAAAATCAAAATTGAACCAATCAGTAAGTATCAAGAACAAAAAAATAAATTGGAGCTTATAGTATTAAGAGAATGTTACACCACTAATCATTTACAATTTTTAGTTTTTTATGAGTTATTGAGTCGTCATCACTCCTTACCCGATGGTTTGTGGTGTAGTTGTTGTTTTTGGATTGTTGGTGTGTTTTCCTTCTTTTCCAAAATGATTTATATAAGGTAAAATTTTATTTTTAAAGTCCTAAATATTAGGGCTTCATACCTAGTTAAGATAAGGAATGATTTAGTAAGAAAAACTTTAGTTGTTTATAAATGGAGTAACAATTTTGTCTAATGTGCAATCCATCTTTAAAGGGTAAAAAAGTCAATAACATTTCGCACATGGTTTTCGTGCTTTTTATAAATGTGGGGAAATAATATACTTGGTTAAAATATTTTGGAAAGTATTTTCTGTGGGAAAACAAGTTACTCTTCCTTATGGAGTAGTAAAAACAAGTTCCATAAGTGGCATTCCACACTAATTGTCACCTCCCCATCCCCCAACACCAAAAAACCCCACCCTACTCCCATAGTGTTTGCCCCGTGCTCGTGCGGCACTATTGTCTACTTACTTACCAAACACAAAGATATAAGTAAGTGTTTACCCTTAAACTGGATAACAATTAAACTTATAGTGTGGTTCTAAGGACACGTGATTTCACTTAATACCAATTGATAAATATAAAGATTAATAACAGAAATGAACTATAAAGTAAAGCAAACCAGTGTTAGAATGGAACTCAACCCTCGAGTTTGGATACCCTCGAACTGGTTGATGTAAGAACAATTAAAATATAACAAGCTGATGAACAAGAGTATAAACGAGAAAGAGAATTATATTGCTTTGATATCTGTGAACAATGTGTGTTACAGATAATTAGAACCCCCTTTAAATAGTAGAGAAATTCCACTTATGGTATAATTCTAATTATAGAAGAAAATCCCATGATTAGCTAATTAACCGTTTCTGATTTGATCTGTTTCGAGATTTACGCCATGATCCTCGACCAGTCACGGATATCTCGCCTTTCTGTTATTGTGCTATCTTCGATCTTGCTCGATGCCTGTCTCATTTGGCTTCGATCGCTACTAGCCTCGATCTCGACAGGTACCTCGATTCTGAGCTCGGTACCTTATCCTCGTGATTTAGTCTATTCCGTTACGAGGCCATCCTTCGATGCAACCTTCCGGTCTCGGTCAAATAGTAAAATCGGTGGGCTCTGTTTTAACCGTATACGGTAAGAAACACACATTTTCTAGAAAAATATATTTTCCATCATACCAAACACGCCCTTTATGTTTTTTTCCTTTTCCGTTGTCGGTTAGATTCTTCATACGGAAAAAAAATTATCAAATAGTAGGTGTTATGATTGAAAAGAATATCACAAGCTCATTAAACTTATTAACTACAACTTATTCTAAAATAAAACAAATATCTAGTAAGACTATAAACGAACATTATGGTGCGATTCACTAAAATTTATGGATTGCCATTAAAATTCCATTGCAGAAAGGGATAAGGTTTTTTGCTAACTAAGACACATAGAAATGGATTATAAAGACAAAGCACGCAAGAGAATAAATTTACCAAATTCCGTTAGCGGCAGAGTGATTATGAGCAGCTTAATTAGCGGCAGAGAAGAGGAACTTTAGCGACCTGGTAAACAAAATCTTTTGAAAAACTGTTGTTTGATGCACTATACAAAGGTTTACTCTGTAACCAAAAGGGTTTAATTTATTTAAAGGGGGATCCAATTATATTATGGGTTATATTTATGGGTCTGGGTTTTAAAATGAACCCATTAGGTCTTGTTTAAATGGCCTCCACATGTCCGTCCGTTAAAAGTAAAATTAGTGCTGGGTGTACCTCAATAAATCTGGTATTTAATTTTTGTCAAGTATCTTTTAACTTTGTTGTATAGGTCAAAATCTGTCTTTAGATTATTTAAATCAAGATAATACTAAAAAAAGAATTTTCAAGTCATCATTTGTCGAGATGGCCCAAGAAGCAGCAAAGTCTGTGGTCGAAGTGTCAACAAGAGTCGTAGTTGAGGTGCCAACAAAGAACGAGATCGAGATCGAATACCATTGACTGAGTTGTAACAACTAGTTTTCAAGATAGGACATTAAAGAAAATATTCTAGTGGATATTCTCTGCACTTGTACTATTAGGATTTCTTAGGAACATGTCACATATAAATAGAAAAGGAGATAGTGATAGGGGCATGTGATATTCATTTGTAAAGAACACACTTTGACTAAAAGATTCATCTCTCTCTCTTGCTAAGATACAAACACCATCTTTTCACTAAGATTCTTGTCCATACTTTTCCATCAGATCCGAGAATAACTCGAATATTCAAGGATTTGTCTATCATTCATCATTGTCAGGAGGAACCTCCGCCTATTCCAGCCTTTATTGGGTGAATCATTCCTCTTATTTACTTAAATGTCATTTATTGCTACTCATTATTATATTATTGAATGTTATATTATTGCTGTTGACTTCTAGAACATTTATTACATATTATTGCCTTCGTTCGAACAGACTCACATGACATTTATTATTTTTTTAACAACCCTATCTAAGGATATTATTGTTAGCTAAGATTAACCCTTGTTCACATAGATTTAATTATTTGAACCAAGATCTATATTTTTTTGTCAAACAATTTGGCGCCGTCTATGGGAATTTCTTAGTTAAACTTTTAGTTTCCTCTAGATCTACAACTAGCACAGGTCACTGACGTAAAAAAAAAAAAAAAAAAAACAAGACCTCCTTTCTTTGTGTACACAAAATCCTACATGGCAGGTAACCGAGAAAAAAGGACAAGAATAACGAGTGACCTCCCAACCAACCTCATGAATGCCATCAACAAAAGTTGTGAAACGGCAGATGAGGACACGACGCCCAACGCGTCCCCCAGGCGAGATGGGTCACCGCCCCCACACTACAGCATAACAAAACCTCGTGGTAAATGAGCCTCCACGTCTGCAGAGGAAGGGACACCCACAACTGTAAAAAAAAAATACTCCTCTAGGCGTGGCTAACTAACACGCTAACAAGCGTCCTTAGCAAGACCGCTCCAGGAACGACTTCAGAAACCGCAAGGACTTGCACGATCTAGCAAACAGATGAGTAGTGCAACCAACCCCTCCCTCCAGCGGCATGTATGACTTACAATGTCATCGATAGTGCAGGTGACAACGCCCTAGCCACCATTCTAAAAAGGATGGATGAAATGAAAAATGAAAACAAGGCGCTCCGAGACTAGATGAAAGAGCATCAAGAACGGGTTGATAAGATACCAGGCGCTCCTAAGCTGCTGCCGAAAAGGGACGCCGGCCAGTTCGTGAGCAACAGTACAATGACGATGCAGCCCCGCATGCCATACCAAAGACCTTCAAAATGCCAGTGTATTGTGATATTTCTCGGATCGGTATTGGATGTATTTTGATGTAGGAGGGTAGAGTGATTGCTTATGCTTCGCGTCAGTTGAAGCCTCATGAGAAGAACTACCCTGTCCATGATTTGGAGTTAGATGTCATCGTTCATGCATTGAAGATTTGGAGGCATTATCTCTACGATGTGTCTTGTGAGGTATTAACAGATCATCGGAATCTCCAGTATTTGTTCAAATAGAAGGATCTAAATTTGAGGCAGCGGAGATGGTTGGAGCTTCTAAAGGGCAATGATATCACTATTCTGTATCATTTCAGGAAGGCCAATATGGTGGCCGATACCTTGAGTAGAAAGGCGATGAGTATGGGTAACGTTGCGTTCATTCCTGTTAGTGTGAGACCTCTTGCAGTTGATGTTCAGGCCTTGCCAACCAGCTCGTGAGATTAGATGTTTCGAAGCCCAACTGGGTTCTATCTTGTGTGGTATCTCGGTCTTCCTTATACGATCGCATCAGAGAGCGCTAGTATGATGATTCCCATTTGCTTGTCCTTAAGAACACGGTTCTGCACGGTGATTCCAGAGATGTTACCATTGGAAATGATGGGGTATTGAGGATGCATGGTCGGATTTGTGTGCCTAATGTGGATGGGCTACGTGAGTTGATTCTTGAGGAGGCCCATAGTTCGCAGTATTACATTCATCCGGGTGCCGCGAAGACGTATTAGGACTTGAGGAAGCATTACTGGAGGAGAATGAAGAAGGATATAGTAGGGTTTGTAGCTCGGTGCCTCAACTGTCAGCAGGTAAAGTATGAGCATCAAAGTCCAGGCGGATTGCTTCAGAGGTTAGAGATTCCAGAGTGGATATGGGAGCAGATCACCATGGATTTTGTAGTTGGGCTCCCACGGACTTTGAGGACGTTCGATGTTATTTAGGTGATTATGGATTGGCTGACCAAGTCCGTGCACTACACTCCAGTGGGGACTACTTATTCTTCGGAGCGGTTGGCTGAGATTTACATCCGAGAGATTGTTCGCCTCCACGGCGTGCCAGTGTCCATCATTTCAGATCGAGGCACGCAGTTTACATCGCAGTTTTGGAGGGCCGTACAGCGAGAGTTGGGTACCCAGGTTGAGTTGAGCATAACGTTTCACCCTCAGACGGACGGACAGTCTGAGCGCACTATTCAGTTATTGGAGGTTCATGGGATCATTTTCTGCCACTCGTGGAGTTTGCCTACAACAACAGCTACCAGCCGAGCATTCAGATGGCTCCGTATGAGGCTTTGTATGGGAGACGACGTAGATCTCCGGTGGGTTGGTTTGAGCTGGGTGAGGCTAGGCTATTGGGTACTGACATGGTCCAAGATGCTTTGGACAAGGTTAAGATGATTCAGGAGCGGCTTCGTATGGCGCAGTCTAGACAGAAGAGTTATACCGACAGGAAAGTTCGTGATGTTACTTACATGGTCGGGGACAAGGTACTTCTCAAGGTCTCACCCATGAAGGGTGTTGTGAGATTCAGAAAGAAGGGCAAGTTGAGCCCTCGGTATATTGGGTCGTTTGAGGTACTTTAGTGGATTGGAGAGGTGGCTTACAAGCTTGCCTTGCCACCTAGTTTGTCGAGTGTGCATCCAGTATTTCATGTTTCTATGCTCCGAAAGTATGTCAGTGATTTGTCTCATGTTTTGGATTACAACACAGTTCAGTTGGATGGTGATCTGACTTATGATGTGGAGCCGGTGGCCATTTTGGATCGGCAGGTTCGAAAGTTGAGGTCAAAGGACATAACTTCAGTAAAGTTGCAGTGGAGAGGTCATAAAGTCGAGGAGGCTACTTGGGAGACCGAGCGGGAGATGCGGAGCACATATTCACACCTATTTGAGACTCCATGTATGTTTCTAGACCCATTCGAGGACGAACGTTTGTTTAAGAAGGGGAGGATGTAACGACTCGACCGGTCGTTTTGAGAGTTGTTGCCCCGTTCCCCCATTTATTGCTCATTTTGTACTTTATAGCTGTTATGTGACTTGTCGGGGTAGTCGGTTCGGGTTTGGAGAGATTTCAGAATGAAATGAGACACTTAGTCTCAATGTTGGAAGCTTAAGTTGAAAAGGTTGACCGGATGTTGACTTATGAGTAAATGATTCCGGAATGGAGTTTTGATTTTTCCGTTAGCTCCGTTAAGTGATTTTGACTTAGGAGCGTGTCCGGATTGTGATTTGGAGGCCCGTTGTTGAATTAGGCTTGAAATGGCAAAAATTGGATTATTGAAAAAGTTTACCGGGAGTAGACTTTTTGATATTGGGATAAGATTGAAATTTAGGAAGTTGGAGTAGGTCCGTAATGTCAAATATGACTTTTGTGCAAAATTTGGGGCCAATCGGACGTGATTTGATAGGTTTCAACGTCGTTTGTAGAAGTTGAATTTTCTTAGTTTCAATAGGCTTGAATTGGGGTGCGATTCGTATTTTTGAAGTTGTTTGATGTGATTTGAGGGCTCGACTAAATTCGTATGAGATTTTAGGACTGGTTGGTATGTTTGGTTTAGGTCCCGGGGGCCTCGGGTTGATTCCAGATGGTTAACGGATCAAAAGTTGAACTTAAGAAGTTGCTGAAGTTGGGGTATGCTGGTTTAATCGCACCTGCGGAGCTTTGATCGCAGGTGCGGGCTCTGATGCGCAGATGCGGAGTTTGGAGGGGTGTGAGCATGTGGTCGCAGGTGCGAAGGATTTTCCGCACCTGTGTGGCCGCAGGTGTGGCGAGAGGGGCGCAGAAGCGGAAGGCGCGCAGGTGCGTTAGGGAATTTCGCATCTGTGTGACCCTAGATGCGGCACGAGGACCACAGAAGCGGAAGTGGATAGATGAGCTGGGACCGCAGAAGTGACTTGGATGCTCGCAGAAGCGAGCCCGTAAAAGCAGAGTGAGGAACTGCGGGAGCGGATAGGGCCGCAGATGCATAGGTGATGTCGCTTCTGCGATACCGCAGAAGCGGTTAAGTTCCCTCAGAAGCGAAAGTGCTGGGCAGATTATTAAATAAGGGTTCGCGGTTTTGGCCTCATTTCAAACATTTCAAGCTCGGGTTTGGGTGATTCTTGCGAGAATTTTCGAGGGGATTCTTGAGGTTAGTCCTTATGCTCATTTTCGATCAATAATATTGCTTTCCCATTGATTTTCCCACCTAGTTGGTGTGTATTTAAGGTGTAAATTAGAAGTTTGAGGCTAGGGATTTGGAGAGTTTGATTTGGGGATTTAGGTGACGATTGGGTGTCGGAGTTTGATATATTTGGTATAGTTAGACTCGTGGTTGAATGGGCTTTCGGGTTTTTTTTAACTTTTATCGAATTTCGAGAGTTGACTTTTGACTTTTGATTAATATCTTAGCATTTTCTTATAGAGTTGATTCCTTTAGCCCGTATTGATTATATAGAATTATTTATGGCTAGATTAGAGGCATTCGGAGGCCGTTTCGCGAGGCAAGGATATATTGGAGTAGAGATTTGCTCGGATTGAGGTAAGTAACAGTTCTAAATCTGGTTCTGAGGGTATGAAATCACGTATTATATATCTTATGACTGGTTTATAGGTGACGCACATGCTAGGTGACGGGCGTGTGGGCGTGTACCGTAGGAATTGTGACTTGGTCAAATTCCATGGAATTGTATAATTTAAATTCTGTTGTTATCCATATATTCTTTGTGTGTTATAACAAATGAACTGCAAACTATGTTAGAAATTATGGTTAGGCTATGTGCTGGTGTTGTAGGGACCCACAGAGACCGTGTTACATGTTAAATTGCATGCTAAATTGCTATTGTACTCAGTCTCTATTTTACTTGCATATCATATCTCAGTCTCTTTTGTTCCTTGTTGATACATTACATCATTTATGTTTGGGCTGATTCTTCATGATTTCTGAGTGCCCAAGAGACTGGAGAGGTTGGTGATTAAGTTGGGGTCTGAGTGCCGAGCTGTGAGTAATATATCTATATATTTGGATCGGGTTGCACGCCGCAACGAGCCTTATGGTTGTATATATGTGAATCGGTTTGCACACCGCAACGAGCTTTATGGCTATATCTATTTATGGGATCGGGCTACACGCCGCATCATGTTTCATTGATTTATGCCATAATTGACTTGATATAGCGCTTGGGCTGAAGGAGTCCCTTCGGAGTCTGTACACATCCCCAGTGAGCGTAGGTACCTATTGAGTGCGAGTGCCGAGTGCTGAGCGACTGAGAGGAATGAGTGATTGTGAGGTTGGAGTAAATGGGAGGACTGAGTGACTGTTGCTCTGAGAGGATGTATTTGATTTCATTATTGCTGCACTTATATGTCATACCTCACGGTCTTGAAATTTCTGAAAGATATTATATTCTGCTTCACTTGGACTTGCCATGTGTTAACTGATTTGACTTAAATTGTCGAACTTGAGAGCATGCCTACTTTCCTATGTTGAAATTACTGAAATTGAACCATAATTGTAAAGCTCGTTACTACTTTCAGATCTTTATTTAGTCTTGTTAGTTACTGAGTTGGTTGTACTCACGCTACACCTTGCACTTTGTGTGCAGATCCAGGTGTTTTCGAACACAGTGGGTGTTGATTCACTACGCAGTTAACCCTTCGGAGATCTCGAGGTAGCTGCTCGGCATTTTCGCAGACCTTGTTTCTCCTTCCTTATCCTTCCACTTATTGTATTTAGTTTCGGACTATTATAGACAGTGTTTTCCAGACTTGTGATGTATAGATGCTCATGTACTCTAGGACACCCCGATGGTTGGGAATTTCCGCGTTGTGTTTTGGGTTTCTATCCCGTTTATTAGAATTTTTATTGTTTAAACTGCTTTAATTCATTTTCTGTTAAAAGTGTTGGAGTTATTTGAAAATGTCAGCTTGCCTAGTACCACGATAGGCGCCATCACGACAGTTTAGGATTTTGGGTCGTGACATTACCTCGTCAAGTAGTTTATCTGCTCGCTAAAAGGAAATGCTTTTGATTGGTATACAGACCTCGAGGCGGGATCTATTGATAGCTTGGATCAACTAGAGCAAGAGGTCCCCATTCGCTTTTATAGCACAAGGGGCACTGTGAGCATGGTGGAACTTACAAATACTTGTCAACGGAAGGGTGAACCAGTTATCGCCTTTATCAATCATTGGATGAATGCAAGCCTTAACTGCAAAGACAGACTTAGTGAAGCTATTCGCATAGAGATCTGCATTCCAAGGCATGCATTGGCGACTGCGCTACATCTTGTAATATATAAAGCCTAGCACATTTGAAGAACTTGCTACTTATGCCATGGCATGGAGTTGAGCGTGGCCTCTGCTGGAAATGAAAGGTTGTTCATCTATGAGCTTTGCAAAGGGAACAACAAGCAAGAAGTCAGGAAGTGGACCAAGTTTGTACCATACTATGAAAGTAGAGAAGCTATGAATGTCAACACATCACCTGTGAAGTTCACAATGACGGTGAGCAAGAAGCAGAGTATGAAATCCGCTTCTTTTCAAGATAAGCCAAGTGGAAAGTTGACTCTAAAAGAAATTCAAGAGAAGGAGTACCCATTTCAGGATTTTTATGTGCCAGCAACTTTTGAATAACTCCTCGAGTTAAAGCTCATTGAGCTTCCAGAGATGAAGCGGCGAAATGAAGTTGGAAAAATGAATGACCCAAATTACTACAAATACCATTGAATTGTGAACCACCCTCTGGAGAAGTGATTTGTCTTCAAATACAAAGTTATGGACTTGGATCGTGAAAAGAAGATCATGCTTGAAGATGAGAAAGCAAGCGCAAACCATGTCTCTATCACCTTTGGCTCATTCGGTCCAGATGAATTATATAGTTTCAAAGAAAGTAAAGATGAAGAATTATTGGAGAACAACAAAGCCGAAATTGATCAGCCTGATGATGATGAAGGTTGGACGTTAGTGAGTCATCATAAGCTCCATAAAAGAAGCCTACGAAAAGAATCAATAGAACAACCAACAAGAAAAATGATGGTAAAAAGACCAAGAAAACAGAATCCAATTAAGCATTTGAGGAAAGCAGAAGTGGAAATGCACACCCTCAAAAGCCACGATATCTAGTGACATTAGTGGAGTTCTTGACAAGTTGGTTCTACACGAAAATTTTCCATAACGGTATCGAGGCCTCTTGTTTCAATGCTGATAAAGGAGAAGAGACGAGTAATGACTCACCGTTAGCACCATCTTCAGAAAAGACCATTGAGTCCATTCTTTAGGAAGTTAATGTTTGCAAGGAAAAGGTCAAATTCATGCATGATGACATTCTACTAGGTGATAGTCCTCATAATCGTCCATCATACATGGTTGGCTATATGCGCGATGAAAGGGTAAATCGAATTTTGATTGATGGAGGATCCTCAGTAAACATCTTTCCAATTCACATCGTGAAGGAACTTTGCATTCCCATGGATGAACTCTCAGAAAGCCACTTGATGATTCAAGGAGTCAACCAAGGGGGGCAAAGAGCGATAGGCGCAATTAAATTGGGTATCACCATCAGAGATATGCAATCAAATGCATGGTTGCATGTGATCGATGCAAAGACTTCATATAACGTCTTACATGGAAGGCCTTGGATACATAAGAATAAAGTGGTTCCATCTACCTACCATCAATGTTTGAATTACTAAAAGGATGGGGTCGAGAAGAAGATAGTTGCTGATGACAAGCCTTTCACTGAGGCTGAGTCAAACTTCGCCGATGCAAAGTTCTACTTGAGCAACCATGTTGTGAAAGAACTAAAAATTGATGATGTCATGAAGATCAAGAATGACTAGTCCACAACTAAAAGAGCTGAGGTAACTGTTGATAAATCCAAAGTTGTTGTTGAGGAGGTACACCATAACTCGAATAAATCTTATAGATAGAACATTATGTCCAATGGCAAGAAAGTAACTCATGCGCTCCGCTATGTCCCTAAAAAGAAGAAAGAGGAGGGTGAATCATCAAATCTCCAAACCAATATGCTAATAGGATTAACTCTTCTGATCAAACGAATTGAGGTAGTAAAGCTATCCTCAACTCTACTTGCAGGGTTTGTGGACCAAAATCATTTGCAGAATGTGGTACTGTACTCCCTGCAAAGCGTACAAATGAAGGCTTTGATCTTAATTCTTACAGGCTATTTGCAAAAGCTGGATATAATCCCAACGATCCATCAAAGTTAGGGAAGCTCCCGTCATAAGCTACTACAAGGAAACCATGTGAAGGTCTGGGATATAAGCAACTATCACCAGTTCACATCTCTATAAGAAGGGCAAGCAATAATCACATCACTACGCAAGATGAACCTGGCGTTTCCAATAGGACTTCTGTCTTTGATCGTCTTGGAAAATCAACTATGAGGACTTCCGTATTTGAGATATTTGGTTCGTTAAAGAAGGGGAACAAGTTCCATAGAAATCATCAAAGCATAAGAAAACCCGATTCTCCCAGAATCCAGAAGATCTCTAAGGATTTCCAAAGTTTGATTCCTTCTAGAATGAGTCAACAAAAAAAACATGTGGTTTCATGTAAAGAAATACTGAAGGTAAAGCCATATACTATGGTCTATACTAGGGAGTGTGATGAAGATGAAGAAAGTGTGGGTTCTTCGTATCATGCTACTGCACAAGGCGAGCATGGTGTTTCATCTCTAATGGAGGGTGATGAGAAGTTGGAGGATGTTTCACCGTGTTATCACATATCCTTCTTTGATGGGGACCCTCAAGAAGATGAAGATGTGAAAGATGCTCCGCCTGAACTTGAAGAAGGGGTGAAGACAACGGTTGATTCTTTAAAAGAAGTTAACATTGGCACTGATGAAGAACCAAGGCCCACTTACTTAAGTGCTTTACTAGCACTCGATGAAGAAAACACTTATATCGAGTTACTCAAGGAGTTCAAGGATGTATTTGCTTGGAGTTACAAAGAGATGCCTGGCTTGGACCCTAAAGTAGCAGTCCATCACCTTGCAGTTAAGAATGGGTGCTTGTCCTATTAAGCAAGCTCAAAGGCACTTTAGGCCGGATTTGGTTCACTTGATTGAAAGTAAAGTTAACAAACTCATTGAAGTTGGCTTTATTCGTGAAGTTAAATACCCAACATGGTTTTCAAGTATTGTTCCTGTGAGAAAGAAGAATGGATAGATTCGAGTGTGTGTTGACTTTAGGGATCTCAACAATGTATGCACTAAGGATGAATTCCCGCTTCCTATTCCAGAGCTCATGATCGGCGCTACTAGTGGGTACGAGGCAATGTCATTTATGGATGGTTCATCAGGCTATAACCAAATTCGCATGACACCAAAAGATGAAGAGATTACTGCATTCCGTACCCCTAAGGGTATTTATTGCTACAAGGTAATGCCTTTTGGCTTAAAGAGCGCCGGTGCTACTTACCAAAGGGCTATGCAAAATATATTTGATGACCTTCTCCACAAGAATGTCGAATGCTACGTTGACGACTTGGTGGTAAAATCAAGAAAAAAGAGAGACCATTTGAAAGACTTGAGAATTGTATTTGAGTTGCTCCGGAGGTACCAAATTAGGATGAATCCGTTGAAATTTGCCTTTGCAGTTACTTCTAGAAAGTTCCTTGGTTTCATTGTCTGGCATCGAGGGATCGAAATTGATCAAGCCAAAGTTGATGCAATTTTGAAAATGCCTAAGCCTCTAGATATTCATGAATTGAAAAGTTTGCAAGGAAAGCTAGATTATCATAGGAGGTTCATCTCGAATCTATCTGGGAGATGTCAAATATTCAGTCGCCTTATGAATAAAGGTGTCCCTTTCAAGTGAGACCAAGTGTGTAGCAATGCCTTTGAGAGCATCAATCCTATTTGATGAAGCCTCCAATTTTAGCAGCCCTTATACCTGGAAAGCCATTGATACTATACATTGCGGCGCAAGAAAGGTCTGTTGGAGCATTGTTGGCTCAAAAAATAGTGAGGGGAAAGAAAACTCTCTTTACTACTTGAGCAGGATGATGATACCAAACAAGCTAAATTATTCACCAATTGAAAAGTTATGTTTGGCGCTAGTCTTCTCAATCTAAAAGTTAAAGCACTACTTTCAAGCTCATGTTGTTCATCTGATTTAGCAAATCCCATTAAGTTCGTGATGTCAAAACATGTCCTTAGTGATCGACTAGCAAGGTGGTATCTCTAGTTTCAATAATTTGAAATTGTGTACATCCCTCAAAAGGCTATAAAAGGATAAGAGTTAGCGGACTTCTCGGCAGATCACCCTATACCTGATGATTGAGAGCTAATTGATGAACTACCTGATGAGGATGCAATGGTCATTGAAGCTCAACCTCCATGAAAGATGTACTTTGATGACGCCACACATCGTGGAGGAGCTGGTACTGGCATAATATTTGTCACTTCTCAAGGTGAGGTTTTGCACTTTTACGTTGACGCAACTCTACTCCAACAACGTTCCTGAGTATCAAGCATTAATACTCGGGCTTGAAATGGCCGTCGAAATGAAGCAGTTGCAATTACAAGTCTTTGGTGACTCCCGGTTAGTAATCAACCAGCTTTTAGGTAGTTACGAGGTCAAAAAACCTAAACTACGCCCATATCATGATTATGCTAAACAATTAATGGGATGGGTCAGTGACGTAACTATTCAACATGTTCCTAGGATAGAAAACAAGAAGGTTGATGCCTTAGCTGCTCTAGCTTCATCGTTAACTTTGCCTGATCAAGTGCAAGTTACTATCTGTCAAAAATGGGTAGTCCCGCCGTAAAATATGGGTGAAAGTAAATAAAACAAACTCGAGTATCTTCTCGATGTTTTATGAATCTCAGAAGGAAGATTGGCGACAACCCATCATTGACTAGTTGAGTTATGGGATACTTCCTAGAAAATCCAAGAAGAAGGACTGAAATTCACCATCGCGCACCACATTTCCTCTACTACAAAGATGCTCTATACAGAATATCATTTGAGGGAGTACTCTTGCGATGTTTAGAGAAAGATGAAGCAATCCAAGCTTTGTAAGAAGCACATTCTGGGGTATGTGGATCACATTAGTTTGGACCAAAGCTTCACTTCCATATAAAAAAAGATGGGATATTATTGGCCAACAATGGTAAAAGATTGCTTGGACTATGCTCGAAGATGCAAGGCTTGCCAGTTCCACGCAAATTTTATTCATCATCCTCCTGAATTGCTACATCCGACTGTTGCATCGTGGCCATTCGATGCTTGGGGATTGGATGTTATTTGACCACTACCAAAATCTTCTGGCGGACATTTGTATATCTTGGCCGCAACCAATTACTTCTCAAAATGGACGGAAGCTGTGCTCTCAAGGAAGTAAAGAAGGGGAATGTTGCAAACTTCATCCGAGTAAATATCATCTATCGCTTTGGCATTCCTCGTTACATAATAATGGATAATGACAAGTCATTCAACAATAGGTTGATGAACAAAATTTGTGGTCTCTTTGGCTTCAAGCAACGTAACTCTTCTATGTACAATGACGCCGCCAATGGCCTAGATGAGACATTCAATAAGACTCTATGCAACTTGTTGAAGAAGGTCTTCTCCAAATCCAAACTAGATTGGCATGACCGTATGGAAGAAGCTCTGTAGGCGTATAGAATAACTCACTGCACACCAACACAAGAAACCCCTTATTCACTTGTCTATAGAGTCGAAGCCGTTTTGCCCCTCGAGCGTTAAATACCTTCATTATGATTAGATATTCAAGAAGGGATCACTGATGAATAAAATGCTCAACTTTGACTAGAAGAGCTAGAGGCTGGAAGCTCAACACAGCCTTGAATGTTATCAAGCTCGATTGTCTCGCGCCTTCAATAAAAGAGTTCGCCCAAGATCCTTTCAAGTAGGAGATCAAGTCCTTTCCATATGAAGATCCATTATTACTTCCTATAAACATGTAGGGAAGTTCACTTCAAAATGGGATGGGCCATATGTCGTACAAAAAGTTTATTCAAGTGGAGCTTACAAGTTGGTTGATGCATATGGCATGAGAATCGGCCCTATCAATGGCAAGTTTTTGAAGAAGTATTATCCTTGAAGTTGCAATGCTCCTTAACGCAAGATCATAAATTGTATATTACTCCTGGCTCGCAGGAGTATAAACTATGTACGGCCAAAAAAAAGAGGTCCGCTAGGTTGAAAACCTCGAAAGAGACGACGTAGAAAAACGTTAGGACGTTAAAAAAAATTACCCATTCTGAACTACGGTATGAATTGATACTCTTCAGCGAGGTATATAGGCATCTTAGAGTTTCATTCTAAGTTCAGTCGTATGAGTTTAAAAATATGTATCACCCCTAGCATTGTACAAGTGAAGTACGCCGGAATAAAATCTGCTTGTTGGCACCTAAACATGGGACCTTTACCTTATCAAAAGTTTGATGGTTCAATGTGGGCAAGTTTATAGGCTCGATAGTAGATTAGTATCTCTGAGGAGATGGTTAAAATCATTTAGAAGGAGGTAAAATCTTAAAGTTGAAGTTTTAAGTCCCCCGTCATTCAAGTGGAAGTCTTCAAACGTTCGTCATGTACAGAATCCGAACCCGTAAAATTCATCAAGTCTCCAAATAAAATGTTTCTTCATTTAAAGGTGCTTCTATGTCAAGGTATCACCTTTTTGGACAAAGACGCTCAAAGCTGAAAATCCCAACAAGGCTAAATGCGAAGGTAAAATATAAAATATTACCTAGAACTATCCTAGAGGAAGTTGATATTAAATTTTGGATATGTCTTAAATTTTGAAGTCTAGTTTTCGATAAATCAAACGGTTCTTAATTTTGACATTTCTCCTCAAGATATGATTTTTTTGTGAAGCTGCGCAAATCTAAAATTGTCAACATGGTGGAATCTAAAGTTGGTTTCAAAATATCATCTGTAGCGATTCTGAAGTTGTTTGATTGGAAATTTTGGATATATCTTAGATTTTGAAGTCTAGTTTTCAAAAACTCAAACGGTTCGGAATTTTGACATTTCTACTCCAAGTTATGAATTGTTTGGTCAGACTGCACAAAGCTGAAATTGTCAACATGGTAGAATCTAAAGTTGGTTTCAAAATATTATCTGAGATGATTCTGAAAGTGTTCAATTTCAAATTTCAGATATGTCATAAATTTTGAAGTCTAATTTTCGAGAAATTAAATGGTTCATGATTTCAACATTCTTACATTTAGATATGAATTTTTTACCACAAAGATGCAAAGCTGACGAGCAATATTGCATTCAAAGGAAGCAAATTAAAGAGTGAAAATTCAAATCTAGAGAACCTCTAGATGTCAACAACAATAATGTTTAAAAGAAAGTCAAAGCCTACTACATTGGCGTCAATATACCAGAATAAGAAAGCACTTGCTGATGTTAAACCATGAAACAAATAGTAAAAATATCCATGAGAATGTGCAATATAAACCAAAACAAAAGAAGATTTTCCGCTAATCAATTAAATGCAAAAAAAAATCGCAAATAAAATACTTCATATAGGCTAATCTAAACATAACTTGTAATTGACCAAGTCTTGAAGGGTAGCCTCTAAGTATTTCTTCCTCTTCTCCACGTCGGCCAAATCATCAGTAATCGCCAAGGAAGCATCAGAACATCTACGGTACTTCTCTTCAGTAGATGAGACTCTAGATTCAATCTCTTCAACCTTTTTCTTGGCAGCATCTCGGAGAGCTCTTAACTGCTTCACCTTCTCCTTGGCCTCTTTGAGAGATTGACTGGTGGTAGATAGTTCCTCGACCTTCTCTCCTTTCTCAGTCAAGAAAAGATCAAGATCTTCCTTGGCTTTTAAAAATGACTCTAATTTTTTAACTTCCACGACCTTATCGGAAAGAATTGACAGTGCCTGGTTATACGAAGTGGGAAGCTCAAAGAAAGATTTCAATAGGTTCTTCAAAGGGGAAATATCCACACCCTTTCCATACATCTCCTCGAGAATCACTTGGACCTCATATGCAATAGAATAAACACGGTCTGCAGTAAGGTCGGAGAGTTTAGCATGAATTTAAGTCCAAGCATCCAAGATGAAATTCTTGTGAAGTGTCAAGACAACCTTTCTTTCATCAAAGATAGACATTGTTGGTATTGGTCGTTCGTGAAAATTAGACCCGAATTTTGCTTTAGCTCCACTATGAGGATTGGAAGTCGCCTCTAGCTCAGACTTAGATGTCGGAAGTAATTTCCTTGAGTCTGGCTCTGCCATAGATTCACTACTACCTTGTGGCTTGCTTTGGATGACACTATCGATATGTTGACATTGTTTGGCTACAAAAAAAAAAGATAAACAGTTAGTGCAGTCACTCGAGTATCATGGGTTGACAAGAAAGTTCAAATTATTACCTCTTTAATGGTTGTCAAAGTTCTTAAAGCACTAACATCGTCATCAGGAATCTCTACCACATGCAAATTACTGTCTCTTTGCTTATCCGAATATGGTTTCACTTTCCTCCAAAAACGTCTCCACGACTGCTACTGCTTTTGTCTTAGATGGTTGTTTGTTAGAAGCTTGATGAGTTTGAGCATGCGCCTTGTCTTTTTGAACTTCTTCACATGAAGTTTCCTTTCTTTTATGTGGCACAACCACTGTGGATTTCATGGGAGGAGGCTTGTCTTTCTTGCAATGCTCTTGAAGTGTGTCGGCGTGATGGCAATTAGCCCAATAAAAGTCACCAAGGATTCCAAATGATCTTCAAGAAATGTCTACAGGTACATTTAAGTTCTAAAAGTTTTCTAAAATATTATAATGCAAGTTGTTCAATCATATTTTGACATTTAAAATGGAGTTAGTAACTTGTCTCCATCTACCTCGAACAACTTGTGTATTTATAAATTTTGCCTCCCTATTTGTAAATTAGCGTGTTTATCTTATTCAATTTTCCTCATCTAAAAATATTAAACGTTGGAAGGAGGGAGTTTTTTGTGTCAAGAATTTGTTTTCCAGGTTTAATATAATTCTTTTGCTGCTCATTTAATAAGTAGCTATTCCTGATTGTTAATTGGCTAGCTCGTTCAATCACCTTACATTTGTAGTGTACCTGGACCATCTAATTTGATGCTTTAAAAGATATAGAACTCAAAAAATAAAAACAAAAAAAATAAAACCACTTGAGCACTAAGATAAAATAAATACATAGTAGCTTGTGTTATAAGAAAAATCAAATTATGGTGGATGTCTACTCTTCCTCCATGATTTTCTCAAATGCTTAATGACATATTCAATGACATATTTCTATGCTTAATGATATATTCAATGACATATTTTTCTTCACTTTTCATGCCCATATAAAGGCCTTGTAATAGATAAAAAAATATACACAATTGAAGAAGAAAATCTCTTCTTTCTCTCTATCTCCATTTCTTGTTCATGTTTTACTAAATTGCTTTTATTTCATAACAACATGTCTTGTTCATGTTTTACTAAGTTGCTTTTATTTTATAACACGTTATCAGCACGAATTGCTCATTTCATGATCCTCTACGTCAAGACTATGTAAATTATAAGCAGGCAATGAGATCAAGTACAATAAAAAATATCTTGGATGATAATACAAAGATAAGTTTTACATCCATCTAAACCCATTCATACTTTCATCTCTTTGCATTAACTTTATGTGCAGTATTTACTAAAAATATTTTTTTCAATTGTATCATGTGAAATAAAGAACTGAAAAGGTATGTCTTTATTTGCTACATCTCTTATAGGACAAAGATAATATTCCAACGTATATATATGTTCTGACCTTTTACATACTATGATAGATAATTATTAAGGTAATTTAGTAATAATATTTTTACCATAATATGATGTATTTCATTGAAAACAAAATTGGCATATATCCTAATGAAATACATCATGTTATGCCAACGCATTATCTATCAACGCATTATGGTCTAGCATGCCTTTATATGGGTAAAACATTGGGTTTGAGTCCTAATGCACTATATTGATAATAATAATAATAATAACTAAAGAAAAAATAATGTAATTTTCATGAAAAAGCATGAAGCTTGTCCCACTTGATTTGCTCCATTCTTGAAGTGAATGTGATAGCAGTGCATGATAAGTTTAAATAAAGATAAAGTGGTTGACCAATGAATGCGGGCGTGCGAAAGGCCAAAATAATAATAGTTATCACTATGGTAATTATAAAAAGGGAGAAATTCTTTGAAGAGAATGTGACTTGTGATAAACATTGAGATTGCATACTCATTCCTGAAAGTGAATGTGAAAATATATATATGATAAATATTATGCATAATAATGTATTTGTGCATAGTTGGATAAATACTACAACTCACCTCTAAGAGAGGTTTCAGACAAAGAAAGATAATGAATATTATTGTGTAGTTACATGAATATATCATTGGTCGCATGCATGTGATATGCCAAAAAATATTTTGTCATGCCTTATGAAAGTTATTAAAAGCAAAATTAAAGCAAGAAATTATTTTGCTTGTGATGATTTTGAACATGACAATTATTATGATATGATTCTCTTTGTGAAGGAGACATTCATTATATGGATGGTGTGACAAAAGATCTTGTAGTACAAAAGCAGTTAAGAGTTCTGAAAGAACTAATTTGTTACTACCCGGATGAATGAAATTATTTATGACATTAATATTTTAGTAAGTATCAAAAGAAATATTTTGATTTATAAATATATTAGCCAAAGTGGTTGGCATATTGAGACTATAAATGAAAAAGAAGATTGAATATCTTTATATTACTATAATCATACCGGGTAAATATGAAAGGTTACCTGACTTTTCTTCTATTTGTACTACACAAGTATAAGCATGATGATGCAATCACAAGCCACAAGTAAACTAGAGGTTTACTGAAATAAATATTAGTTGGCATGACCGGTTGACCATCTCGCTTCAATTATGATGCGAAAAAATTAATTGAGAATTATATTGGCATATATTGAAGAAATATAAGATTCTTCAAGAATTTTCTTATGCTGCTTATTCTCATGATATACCAGTTAAGGTTGGGATTGAATCCTTTGATTTCTGGAACGAATAAAAGGTGATAAATATATGGGCCTAGTCACCTTTCATGTGGACTGTTTACTATTATATAATTTTAATAGATGCATCTATTATATGGTCACATGTGCATTTGTTATCAACTTGTAGTTTGGTTTTTGCAAGATTGATTGATCAAATTATTAGAGCACAGTTTCAGAATATAAATTATGATGATTTATCTTGATAATACTGGTTTAAATCCAAGTTGGTTTAGCAGAAATTGTATGCCTCCAATTATATTTAAACCATTGGTTATGAGAACAAAATTGCCAAAATAAAATTTGGTATGTGATGTATTATTTAATATACAACAATACTTGTACGCATCTAGCTAAGTTATGATAAGTTCTCCCTATCACAATCGGTTCAGGGACAGGAACCAAATAATTTCCATCTAGAAATATGAATGTACTATATGATTTAATTATTCCACCACAATGCACAAAGATGGATCCCCAAATAAGGATAGGGATATGTGTTGGTGATCTCAACAATAGGGGAAAAAATGGGAAGCTGAAAAAGTAATGCATGTAATGAATTATTATGAGCAAATCGAGATCCTCGTACGAGAAAATGTGAACTTGAAGTTCAAGTGATAATTCATTTGCAAAATATTGCCAGACGTATTTGCTGATCCAAAGCTAAATGTCATATTCAGCTGCTAATGCTCCAAATAAAATAAAGTTCATAATGAATAGAGTCCATGGCATGCATAAAGCATAATAGACTAATCGGTTCCAAAGATAAAACTCCTTGAAGAAGGAGATGAGCAAATGTTCAAGATGGTCATAATAAGGAGGCAAGTGCTCTAGAAGAGTACCACGACATAACACTGCATAAGACCTCATGGGAGAGGCTCAGGTACCTGAAAATAATAAGATAAAGAGATCTCAATAAGTTATGTCTTTATTGGGTAATAGTAGAACCGTTATAAAATGATCGTCGACGATATTGTTAATATAATGTAGCGCTCAATATTATTAATATTGATGAGGATCTTGAGCTCAAATCTGTCATAAAATTTGGACAGATAAATGATTGGCCAAATGAAAAATACGTAATGAAAATTGATTTTATCTGAAAAATATGAAGTTGGACGGGTAGTCCCAACACCTGAAAGTATAAAGCAGTGGAGGTATAAATGTGTTCTTGTGCGGAAAAAAAAGGTCAAGTCGATAGACATAAAGACGACTTGTATCACAAGAAGATTTGTAAATATCCTGGCATTGATTATATAGAGACATGTTCTCTTGTGGTGGATGTCGCCATTTCAGGTTTTAATCTGGCAATACAAGAAAAACGTGATATGCGTATAATGGAAATCATTGAAGGATTTAAATTGTTCTGAAGCATATTAAGGTTTCCAAAAAATTTATTAAATAAAGCTTCAAAAATCCTTATACGGATTGAAACAATCAGGGCGCATGTGGTATAATCGCCTGAGTGAGTACCTGTTGAAAGAAGGGTACAAGAATGATTCAATTTGTCCTTGTGTCTTTATAAAAAGATCTGGATCTAAATTTGTTATAATCACCGTGTATGTTGATGATTTAAATATCATTGGAACTCCTAGGGAGCTTCCTAAAGCAGTAGAGCTTCCTAAAGTAGTAGACTATTTAAAGAAAGAATTTGAAATGAAAGATCTTGGAAAGACAAATTTTGTCTTGGTCTACAAATTGAGTATATGAAAGATGGAATTTTTGTCCATCAATCAACATACACTAAAATAATTTTAAAGCGATTTTATATGAATAAAGCACATCCATTCCGACCTCATGAAAATAATGAAGAGCTTCTTGGTCCCAATGTACCATATCTTAGTACAATTGGTGCACTAATGTATCTTTCTAACATTACAAGGTCTGACATAACTTTTTCAGTTAATGTCTTAACAAAATATAGCTCTGCTCCTACAAGGAGATATTGGAATAAAATCAAACACATATTGCGGTATCTAAAAGGGACTACCGATATGGAATTATTTTATGGCAATGATTGCAGTCCTGATCTTGCTGGTTATGCCGATGCTGGGTATTTATATGATCCACAAAAGGTTCGATCTCAAACAGGCTATGTGTTTACATATGGAGGCACTGTCATATCTTGGCGATCGACTAAGCAATCAATCGTGGCTACTTCATCTAATCATGCTGAGATAATTGCTATTCATGAAGCAAGTCGAGAATGTGTATGGTTGAGGTCTATAATACACCTTATTCGAGACAAATGTGGTTTGAAGTGTGACAAACTACCCACAATTTTGTATGAAGACAATACAGCATGCATAGCCTAGTTGAAGGGAGGATTCATAAAAAGGGATAGGACAAAGCACATTTCACCAAAGTTATTTTTCACACATGATCTTCAAAAGAATGGTGATATCAATATGCAACAGATCCGTTCAAGTGATAATATGGCTGATTTTTTCACCAAATCTCTACCGACGTCAACCTTCAAGAAACTAGTGTACAAGATTGGGATACGAATGTTCAAGGATGTTAATTGATACTCTCATCAGGGGGAGTTAATACGCGTTGTACTCTTTTTTCCGTACAAGGTTTTGTCCCACTGGATTTTCCTTGCAAGGTTTTTAACGAGGCAACCAAAAGGCGTATTTCTAAACATGTGTACTCTTTTTCCTTCACTAGAATTTTTTTGCCATAGGGTTTTTTCCTAATAAGGTTTTAACGAGGCACATTATCTATGGACATCCAAGGGGGAGTGTTATAAGAAAAATCAAATTATGGTGGATATCTACTCTTCCTCTATGATCTTCTCAAATGCTTAATGACATATTCAATGACATATTTCTATACTTAATGACATATTCAATGACATATTTTTCTTTAGTTTTCATGCCTATATAAAGGCCTTGTAATAGATAGAAAAATATACACAATTGAAGAAGAAAATCTCTTCTTTCTCTCTATCTCCATTTCTTGTTCATGTTTTACTAAATTGCTTTTATTTCATAACAACATGTCTTGTTCATATTTTACTAAGTTGCTTTTAATTTATAACAGCTTGCAACTTTTCAAAGTTTTAGCATTTCACACTTGTTATTATTTACAGGGAATGAAAATAAATCCCAAATTCACACCAAGATGGAACAAATTAAATAGAAAATACCTAAAAGCTCCCAATAATCTACAGAGAGTCTTAGAATAACTTAAAAGAATTTGAAGACTTGACCGGTTTCAAGTCACTGGAGGTCGGAGATGGTTCACCGCCGGCAGGTAAGTCGGCGAGGGCGGCCGCCATCCGGCGAATGCTGACGGAACGAGCAGTTCTGAAGCTGTAGGATCTTTTGGTCTTTGAAAATATGTTGGACGACTTAGATAAAATCAAATAAACTAGAGCTTGAACTAGAACAAATAGAACAACTTTAATCAACATGCTACTATCAATTTCCATGTTTTTTTGCTTCTTTGTTGGGAAAAAGGTTCTTGAAAAAATATATGAATTGGAAAGAGAGGGAAATTTAATAAATCAGAAGTGAAAGGAAAGATATGTTGAGGTAAAAGGGCATGCAGAAGGCGTATTTATATAGAGTTAGCCGACCTCTTTGACTTGGCTTTACCATTGACATTTAGTATTTAGAGAGGAAGCATCTCAAGAAAAAGGGTTGCATGGAAATTTCTATGCTAGCTATGAATTCAACTCGTGCCACGTGTGTTCTAGAGGTTAATTTACGTACTTCTCATGATTATTGACATTTCCAAGTAACGCATTTTGATTAATCTCATTAGATTCAACAAAGGAAAATAGAATCTTGAAAAAAGGAAAATAGAATTTTAAAACTTGTGATTAAACTAAGAGCCCGTTTGGACATAAGAAATTTTTTTTTTTTTTAAAATTTTTTTTTTGAAAATAATATTTAGTTATTAAAATCTTATAATTTTTCCAATCTCACTTGAAAATACATTTTCAAATTTAAAAAATTGGTGAGAAATATTTTTTCAATTGAAAATGAGAAGGTTGCTAGTGTTTAGTTGCAAAATATGTTAAAAGATAGGACATCCAAATATGTTGCAAAAATTATAACCAAACACAACTTCATCTTCAATTCAAATTTTACTGAAATATCAAATTTGAAAAAAAAAATGGAATTCATGTCCAAACGCCTACTAAGTCATGAATATTTTATGGCTATAATTTATCTAATTAAGGGAAAACAGATAAATGCAAATTTGAATTATTTTTAAATATAGAAATGTTGTTAAGTATTTTTCCTAATTTTGTTAACATATTTGATTTTCCTAATCCTTGATGGAAGGACAATATATTTACCATAAATTGTTTTACCTTTTACAAAAAAAAAATATAATTCTTCCATATTTGGTTAGTTCTTTTTCTTGGAGGAAAATATTTTGGATTTCTATAAATTGAGGATCCTTCTAATTTAGTAGAATCCACAATATAGCCTTAATAAGGCGTTTGAGAGTCTTTTTATGGGGAAAATTTATGAGACAAGTGTTAGCATGCCATTTGTGTTTGCCTCTTTGTGAGGTTGTTCGATCTCTCGATATTTTGTATTCTCTTTTATATAATGGATTGCTTATCTCTGCCTGTGGATGTAGGTCAATTGGCTGAACCACGTTAAATATTTATGTCTCTTTTGGTATGTATCTCTCTTAATGTCTGATTTATCATCGTTTAAGATTTATTTTATTAACTTTCGCATAACATTTGATTATTTCGATTGTAACAAATTTGCTATTCTTTTTTAACATACTAAAAAGAAAAGTGTGACATACACCTCAAAACAGCGGAGTACTATTTTTTTAATAAAATTCCTTATGAGATAACATAGATGAATGATTCTTGGTTCTGTTTCAGACGTTCAGTCAGATTGAATAACAATAAACTGACTGGAACACTGGCACCATGGAATAAGCAAGTATAATAATCCTTTACCAGCATACAAGATACTTGACATAAAATATACAGCTTTCGTTAATGATTAAATATGTTACTACTATTTAGTTTACATGGCTTTTTCAGACCAAAAGAAATAATAAGAAAAGGCTATCTCTCCTTTTGGGCGGTTTGACCTAAGTTGGACCACGTAGTACTTATTCTACCATTGTTTATCAAAATCAATCTCTAAAAAGACTGAAACTCTTGTACAAAAAATAAATAATAAAAGTGGTTGAAGGACACGAACTCTAAAGAAAAAAAAAATAGAAGTAATTTGGGCGAAATGCATTTACTTGACCGTCAAGATCAATCATAGGAAGGTCCTAGTGATAAATACGCACCATCTTACGTGTTGCAGAATGCAGACGCAGCATTTATCACGTGTCTTTATCCATAATCAAAACGACAAAACCGTCCCACCAACGAGTGAATAAAAATAAAACTTTTATTTCACGACCTAAAGGAAAGAGTCGTGTTTTATACTAGTCAATGACAGAATAGATTCCTTATTAGTGGCGGAGATCGGATTTTTGTTAAAAGAATTTATAAAAAAAAGTTAAAAAATTAAAAAAAATTGTATTTACTAGAAATTGAACCAATGATCTCACAATGATTTTGAACTCCCTTAACCACTAAGTTATGTTTTTGGGTTATCTCAATGAGATTCAAAACATAATATATAGATATAAAAATTAAATTTTACCTTATATATATAGTGTAATTTTTCCGCGAAGGAGGTTCTGGTAAACCCCCTTCCGCCCCGTTCCTATAACTATTTTGGAAATATCTAAATCAACTAATAACACCTTAATTATTTCACCGGGCACATGTTACCTCCCATCAACGTAGTTATCGAATAATTTATTCATCAATAATAGATGGAAAAAGACCAAGTTATGTTTTCTGTCCTCTGAAATAAAACTTCTCACGAATTTCATACCATCCCATGGAATGTCTTAGAGAACCAAACGTCATACTAAAGTTCTCTTGTAAGTACAAACAAACACATACAAAACCCAGCACGTAATGCGAATTCCTCAAACCCTTACCAGACAAGTCCACTGTAACATAATAGAAAGCTAAAGTTGTAGGGTTGCGGTCAGAAGGCCACGTAGTACATTGATAAAATGATGACCAAATGCCTGTTCAAGAGTTTTAAAATGAGAGAACCCTCACTTTCAACCCAACATCGTTGTCAAGCTAAGTAATCACCACTATAGTTAAATAGCACCACCAACTTTTCTAGAAAGAGTAAAGCAAATTATAGTTCAACCAAAATTTGTGAATGTTATTAATTCTTGTAGTTGTACATGTATCACAACAAGTACAACTTTGACAAGCAACACATAATATTGCTATAACAAAATGAGGCTTTTGTCACTATCTATTTTGATTATTGAGCAGAAGCATGGTTATCCATCACAGATTTATAATTTTCCACACGATATATGTCAGAAATTATTCTCTCGGATGTTCCTAATTAGTAAGTAACAACTACACAGTACCTGCAAAAGGAAATATAAAGGCCAAATAATTTAGTATAATAAAAAAATATGGTGCATCACTGTTTTAGATATCTCGGGCATGCGTTTCAGCTAAAAACAAAAAATCACTTAAAAGATCAAAACAAATTCAAGCAAACAGAACCCAATAAAGTCTTCCATATTTGATTTTTCAGAGTCCCAACTAGCCCATAAAATCCCTTCCTAAAACATGATGTCATTAGATGGTAACTCGGGCAAAAGCCTAAAAGGTTCAAAACCCTTCAAATGATCATATGCTATACATGTAAACAATGCAGAATACTGCTGCCCTTGTTCCAGTTTATGTGAACCTATTTCTTTTTTGGTCCGTTCCAAAAATAATGACCCCTTTTTAAATTTGGAAAGAATTTAGCTTAAACTTCTAATTCTACCCTTAATGAGAAGCTTTTATAACCTTACAACTACCCTGGATCTCCTTTTGACTTGTTTAGGACCGCAAATTTCAAAAGTCTTCATATTTCTCAAACTCCGTGCCCAGTCAAACAAGTTCACATAAATTGGAACGGAGAGAGTACTAAATAACAATATTCTCTTCAATTTTCTTTGTCTTTTCCTTTATATCTTTAGGTAGTAAAAAAGCAGTAATATTCTATTCTTTGCTTTAACCCATCAATCTTAAAAGGCTTGGTTATGTAACACTAGTATGAATTGTATGGGGTAAAATATGTTCATATTAAATACTCACGTAATAGAGCGACACGCGAAATTGGAGACAGATGAAAAGCGAGACAGGTAGAAATCAAGTCCGGGGGCAGCAATCTCGGTAACCCCCAAAGGGAATGTTGCTTATGAATGCCTGTCATTCGATAGCATTCAATGAAGAATATTTTACAGTATTAAATACATAGTCCGTTATAGAGAATATGGTATTCATAGCCTGTCGTTACACATTCTTCGATGGCCCTCATAATTGTCATTTAAGAGGGGTTTCACAGCCGAAATAATAGATCGTTGCAAGACAAGGAGATATCGGGCCCCCGGGACTCTACCTACCCCAGGCTGTTAAAATATAATTTCAATGTCACTGTAGTTGAAATAGTGTCGGCTATGAGGAACATTAAGGAATCACGGTTCTCGAGGCCAATATGATCTGACCCCAGTTAGAAGAATCCTAATCTATGGTGCGAGTACCATAGGACCAACGGCCACCGGACTGGGGACTGCCCACATCTACACGAGGAGGTGGCGACATTGCTAAATAACGATCATCTCAGAGAATTTTTAAGTGACCGGGCTAAGAACAACTACGGTCGCAATCGGGATAACGCGGAACCCTCGAAAGCAGGAGAAGATCCTCCTCGTCTGACGATCAACATGATTTTTGGGGGGAACGAGATTAATAGTGTAACCTTTACGGCAGCAAAAAAAGTCGAAGGTGTCGGTGACCCATAGTAAGAGACTCCAGGAAGTCACTGAGGACGACATTACCTTTACAGAGGAAGGCGCGGATGGACTCCTACTACCGCATAACGATGCCATGGTAATTTCTCTTAATGTTTTAGATTTTAAATTTAAATGTGTTTTGGTGGACCCAGGGAGTTCAGCCAAAATTATCCAATGGAGAGTGTTGGAACAAGCCAAGCTAATCAGAAGCATTATTCAGGCCACAAATCTCCTCGACGGGTTCAATTTAGCAAGCGTAACAACCTGAGGGGAAATCCTGCTGCCCACGAATGCCGAAGGGGTAATGAAGAAGACCCTTTTTAAAGTAGTAGACGGAGATATGGGTTATAATATCATTCTTGGAAGACCATGGCTGCATGAGATGAAGGCTGTGCTGTCGACATACCATCAACTTTTGAAATTCCCAACTCTATAGGGAATTAAAAAATAAGATGAGATCAACCGGCAATAAGGGAGATGAACGCGATCTCAGTTTTCAGTAGCAAAGGGAAGGAGCATGCGGCATAGCAATTATAGGAACCGGCGTCTGCTCCCGAGTAGAACGAATTCAACAGGGTTGAGGAGTCGTCAGAATCCTATCAGGTACCAAGATACTCCTAGGTGCCAGAAGAGACGGACGCAACCAAATTCACAGTAGAAGAACTCGAGCAAGTCGCATTGTTCGAGAAATTCTTGAAGAAAAAGTTCCACTTGGGGATAGCACTAAACCCTGAGCTCAGGTTAGGATTTATTGAATTTCTTAAATTTAACGCTGACTGTTTTGTGTGGTCGCATGCGGATATGACCGGTATTCCGCCAGAAGTGGCCGTGCACAAGTTAAGCTTGGATCCTAACATCCCTTCGATAAGGCAGAAGAAACTCCCTATTGCCGAGGTCAGAAATAAATTTGTCAAAGAAGAGGTAACTCGATTGCTTGATATCGGTTCAATCCGGGAGGTAATGTATCCTGACTGGCTAGCTAAAGTAGTAGTAGTGCCAAAGAAGAATAACAAATTTCTTATGTGCGTAGATTATAAGGATTTTAAATAAGGTGTGATCAAAAGACTCATTCTATTTGCCAAACATTAATCAAATGATTGATGCGACGTCCGGGCATGAGTTGATAAGTTTCCTCGATGCCTATTCCGGGTATAACCAAATTAAAATGAACCCAGAGGATCAGAAAAAAACTTCACACAACAAACTTTGGCACATATTTCTATAATGTGATGCCTTTCGGGCTTAAGAATGCCGGAGCCACTTATCAGAGGCTTGTGAATAAAATTTTTGAAAAACAAATAGGGAAAACATGGAAGTTTACATAGATGATTTGCTTGTCATGTCTTTGAACGTAGGAAATCATCTTAAACACCTGCAAGAAACCTTTGACATCCTAAGGAACCACAACATGAAGCTTAACCCTGAAAAGTGTGCATTCAGAGTCAGCTCTGGTAAATTCTTAGGGTTCCTGGTATCGCAAAGGGGGATGAAGTCAATCCCGATAAACTTAAAGTTATCGAGGACATCCCCGACCAGCTATCAAACGTGAAAGAGGTTCAAAGGTTAACAAGAAGACTGGTCCAAGCCATTGAGGGTGGTTAGTTAATCTTTGGCTCTATAACAAAGTTCCTAACGGGAAATGAAGCTTGCTATCGGACTAAAGATTATCCAACCATTCACTAGTGGGACAAGTAATGACAATTTCTAATTAGTAAGTAATGGCATTTTCTAATGAATGGCAAGTAATGCCAATTTTTTATGAAACAAGTTGTACAAATTAGCCACAAGTAATGGCAAATTCTTGAAGCACGGCGAATGCGTGTGTACTTCTTTTCAGCACAACGAATGCTTATGTACTGCTTATGTACTTTTGAAAGTGAAAGGAATAAAGTAAAGTCCTTTTATTTTCATCTTGTTTCTTGTCCAAACGATTAATTAATTTTATCATTTGAAAGTTAATCAAGTACTTCAAATGTTAGTGCCAGAATAAACAGGAAACTTCCTCTTCAAGAGCACCGTAAATATAAAAGGGCCCTCTCTTATGAAACCCTCACAGTAAAGGGTTAGTTCCGGAAGAACTTATTCCCGGGACCTAAACGCTATCGGAGAAAAATACATCCGAAGCCTTGTATAATTAGACGTAAAAAATAAACTTTGCGCAATACTTAAATAAAAAGCACTACTATATAACAACGTTCCAAGCAACACAAGTACAAAAGTACGAAGTAAAAAACAAAAGGGAAAGAAAACAAAAAGCTAAACTACTGCATCCCCAGAATCCGGGGGAAGAGAAGCATTTGGGCCTCAGGAGAAGTAGGTGGATCTGCCTCCGGATCGAGATCTTGACCTTCATCATCATCCCCTTCAGGTTCTTTTTCAGTTTCCGAGAACTCAGAACTGGAACCAAAAGAGTCAGTCACATCAGGTTGGATCGGGAGACCCCTTCGGGTAGTTGACTCCAGCTCACGGGCCTTAGCGATCTCGACATCAAAGTCAATGACGCTCACTTTGGCCTCTTCCCAGGTTTTTCTCCTTATGCCACTACAAGAAAGAAGGCATTTTGCAACAATATTTTCTATTGCCATATATTCAATGTTGTTGCCAAAAATATTTTTGTCAATGATAAAAAAGTCATTGCACTCTGTTGCAGTAAACATCGATGGGAAAAGTATATGCAACAACAAAAAATATTGTTGCCAAAAGATAACTTAGCGCAACAATATATATCGTTGTCATAAGTTATTTGTTGTTAGTAAAAGGTCAATGACGTCGTGGATTATGAAGACATCTAGCAATAAAAATTATTGTTGCGACAAAATTAGCTTTTTTTGCCAACAATACTAGTTTTTGCTAAATAAATTGGCGGTAAAGTTAATAATCGGTTATCAAGACTTTTAGCAATACCTATTATTGTGGCAATAATTACTTTTTTGCCAACAAATTCTCTAGTACTACTTTAGCAACAATTTATGTGTTGTTACTAAATACACAATTCCTATATTCCTTAAATTTTCACAAATACATGTAGAAATAATAATTTTTTTTTATATATATATATATATATATATATATATATATATATATATATATAAAGCGCCTATACATAAAATTGATGCAGTGGATATACTAACTTTCAAAAACTAAATAGTCCTAAAAAGTATATTTTTACTTACAAAATGAACAAAAGCATCGTATATCCAAGATACTTAAGTTCTATTCTAATAGTAATCCAAAGAATAAATCTTCTTCCAATAGCTTGTGCACTACATGAGCCGGATGTCAGGAATGTTGGTTTACGCATGCTCATCCTAAAAAGAAAATAAATATAATTAGATTTTGATAAAAAGAAACAATAAAGTACAAAAGTGCAAAATGAAAGCAGTGGAAGCTTAATTAACTGAAATAACTTACTACAACAATAACATACCCAGTATAATCTCACATAGTGAGGTTTGGAGAGGGTAGTGTGTACGCGGACCTTACCCCTATATTGTGAAGATTAAGAGGTTGTTTCCAATAGACCCTCGGCTCAGGACAACATAAGCATCACATTAATGAAAAAAAGGAAAAGAAGGGACAACAACGAGAAGCCATGTAAAAGCAGTACAAAAAATATCAAGATAGTAAGATGAACAAAATGATTTCGTAACAGGAACTATCAACTTGAAAAGAGCTTGTGGAAACACAACATCAACCTCAAAAGCACTCGCAGAAACATGGTTAGGGATATCAGATTACTAATGCACGACTAGGAGAAAGAAACAATCACCCACAATCTGGATTATGTGCAAAGGTAAAGTGCATCATGCCGGGAAGCACTCTTGATTTCAAACTATTTTGTATTTGGTATGGTTATCCTTTTTCCACATCCGGGCAGGAAGTTATATAATCCTGGTCACAAACAACCTTTGCATATTTCAAGTCATCCTCCCATGGGCATTCAGACCAAAAATTCTCAAAGTCTTCTTGAAACCAAAGACTTAAGAAAAACCAATAACATATTTTAATGAGAAATAACTGCAACAACTTAAGAAAATAGATATGTAAGCAGTGCAAGCTTGATTAAAGTACTGCCCAAAATAAAGTTGCATCAGAACCTATTAAATACTCCCAGAGATACAATACTATAGTCAAAATAAAATACTAGACAAAGATTGGTTTATTCAAATAGACTCATTTGCATATACAACCAAGAAACATACTTTCACATGAACTAGAATAAGTTTACTTACCATGGTATCATCCATAAGACTTTTAGGACTTGTCTCATCCGAATCATTTAAATTAGCAATCATGTCAAAAAGTACAGCAGGAAGTCCAGTCTGTTAAACATTGTACAACTAAACTTAAACATGATAGAACCTCGAAGAAGCAAATTTATAACATCAAAAATACTAGAACAAGTTTCCTTTCAGTAGAACACAATAGTTTCTAGAGATTCAAATAAACAGACAATATCCACATAGAGCATTTTATACCTTGAGTATCTAATATCTGATGTAGAAATGACAAATAGACTAGTGTATGAGAACGTTCATTCTTCGAAGCTAGTACCATAGGATATAAAACAAAACATCATGTATTAGACTTAGAAATATCTTTATCAAAGTATTTAAAATCAAGTGTTGAAGTAGTAGTAAATTATACACAATTATTAGAAAGTCATTGTTTACTTGAATAATTGTATTCCAGCACCCCAACAAAATAGCTCATCTCCAAAGATCACATCTAGCTTACTGCTCCTTTAGTTTCTATTATAGCTGAAAATAGCAAATTCACTTTCATGAGCTTCACGACCATTTAGTGCTTAGTGTTCTGTTCTATTGAATTTCAAATGTAAAATTGTGGCATATCTATAGTCGAAGAAAGTAATATATGTATGTGATAATGACTAACATGAAAAGTGATGCTATCTCTTTTATTCTTAAGTAGTTTAATAAAATTGTTCTTAGGATCAAAAGCAAGTAATTGAAACTTTAACGCCTTAAACAAACTAAATACCTTGGAACTTTGCATATGGGATACTAGTGCCATCAAGCCCTGTTTTAACATTTTTTGATTACTCAATAGACGAGCTTCCATGACTTCGCATTTTTTTCGCTCCTCCTCAAGTTGACTTTCCATTTCTATTAGTTTGCACTCTACACTCTCTCGTTTATGGTGTTCTTCTTCCACCTCTTTTTGTTGTGCTTGCAGTTCTCTTTAAGTTACATGCGTAGACCTCCTACTAGCTGGCTTGACTCCCGATCCTTGACCGCGACAATATCCTGACTTTTTTCCAACAAGTTTCACAAAAGCAGCATTAACAATTGGGTCTATATCAGTACCCTCTTCCACTTCTTGAATTTGTTCAGCCACAATTTCTGTCAGCTTATCCTACAAACAATTATACAAGCTTAAACTTGCAATATTTGTTTCAATCAGCTCATATTCTAGGATAAATATAAGAGTTCTGTATATACATTAAATTAAGCAGAGCATCATTAACCCAATGTCCTGACTTCATGTGAGTCATTTCCCAAGTTTTTGAAGATTTGGCTCTCTGCCAGTGCTTGAATCTCTCTAGCAAAACAATTATATTATGTTATTAAAGAAAAAATGATCAAAATTAGTCAAAACAAAGATATATTTTACCGCATCATAAGATACTGCTTGGAAGGACTTTCTGCCACAAATATGATTCATTTCTTGTTTTCCCTTATTAGTTTTATTTTGTGCACTCATTTGCTGCACGTATATGTTTTAATTTAAGTAAGAAAGTATAAGAAGAAACTAAGCAATATTATAAAGTTAAATTCATTTAATTTTGATGTACTCCTAATTACCTTAAAAGCATCAGAACTGAAATAGTCCACTAAAAAATTCCATTCAGCTTCATTAACTTCCGCTGGCATTTTCTGCAAGCTTTCCTCCTTCGTAGTAAATTTCTTGAAATGATCGTGGAGCCTAATACGACAATACTGGTATAAATTATTAGCTGTTTGAAGGATAGTATCTCGATTGTGTTGTGTGTGTCTGGAAGTTGAAAGGTGTCCTACACTCAAAAAATACTTAAGTGAGCTTACTTAGAATAAAATTTTCATTGTCTGCCAATGTGTTGAGGACCTTTCAGGGATAGTATGTCTATAGTTGGTTTACCACTAATAAATTATCAGTATACTTTATTTGTATACTTACATCCTTGTTCTGGTGAATTATTCAAGTTCAAAAGTAATCTGGAATTCAGAATTTGCTTGTGTATTATCTTAGCTACCTCAATGAATAAGTAGGACTTGAACCATCTACTTCAGTAAAATCACCACTACAGATAGCTAGAAGCTGCTTCTTTGTTGTATGCTTTTCATAAGCTAAATTAATCAAATGCAACGTTAAAAAAGTAAGTTTATAAATAAGAATCTGATAAGCTTATCAAGAAAGAGACCAATTTTCTAGAATTTATCCGGTGATCGAGAAGAAACAAAGTGAATTACTAGTATATGAGAAACAATTCAATCTTGCTAGATTAGGGACTTTCTTCCATTTCTTTACATCATGCCTAGCATGCTGGAGAACTTTGACTGAAAGCTCGGTAACAAAATCTATAGCTCCAGGGCCTACTGCTACTGTTCTATCCTGTGGAATAATCACCTTCAACTTTCCATTGTCATTGCCTTTCCGTTTGTTTTGAACTGAAAGCCCTGTTGTCTTTCCCCTTCCTTTTCTTTTTTTTTTTTCCTTCAGCAACATAGGAAAATATTTAGGTATATAGCAAATTAAACCTATACAAGCAATGGATTTCAAAGGGCTAGATTTTTAACAAATGAATAACTTACCTGACTGTGAATTTGAAACTACATCGGCAACAGGTTCAGTATTAGTAGAAACATGCACATTTATTGTCATGATAGGCTGTAACATGTTAAACATTATATTATTGGATATTAGTCGAATGTAGAAGTGAAGGCAGCAAAATGATAAGAAAAAGACAAGATATATTCAGAAATAATGAGAAACAAATAAAGTTACAAAGCAAAAATTACAAAAAATAAAAAATAAAAAATAAAAAATAAAAAATAAAAGGGGTAGCAGAAAGTAGAAATTAACCATTTCGGCAGGGTGATTGATAAACAAAAGTCATGTGAAGAAAGCGATTGAAATAAGCAAAGTAGTTTTGAAGACTAGTTGAAGATCACAACCAATCATCATCCTCGTTTTCATTATATTCTTCCTCAGAAAGATATTCTTCATCTGTTGCAGAATTATTAAAGTCATCCACATTTTTATGATCAGATTTATCCCCAACTTCTAAATCTACTTCTTCCTCATTATTAAGAGAAGGTGATTAAACACTCACTCCATCAATATCTTCTCTTTGTATTATTATGACATAATTATTCGATTCTGCTTGAAGGCTTGCTTCTTCCCTTTCAACCAAGTCAATTAATTGATATGGCTCCGCTTCATCTTCTTATTCGGGAATATCATACAAATTTCGTGGTCTTACCCTTACCACAGCGTGCCATTTCTTACTTTGACCATGTTTAACATAATACACAGATTGAGCCCACGAGCCTAAAATGAATGGATCATTTGTGTAATAGAGTCGTGTCACATCTTCACGTATGCATCCATATGTAATGACCCGACCAGTTTTTTTGAGTATTGTAGCCCCGTTCTCTCATTTATTTCTTATTCTATGCTTATTTATTATTGTGTGACTTGCCGGGGTGGTTGGTTTGGTTCCGGAGATATTTCAAAATGAATTGGGACACTTAGTCCCAAGGGTGGAAGCATAAGTTGAAAGAGTTGATCAGATGCTGATTTATGTGTAAATGACTCAGGAATGGAGTTTTGATGGTTCTGATAGTTCCGTATGGTAATTTTGGACTTAGGAATGTGTCCATATATTAATTTGAAGGTTTGTACGTGATTTTGGCGTGAATTAGCAAAAGTTGGAAAATATTGAAGTTTGGAGAGTTGAGAAGTTTGACCGAGAGTTGACTTTATGGTTACCGGGCTCGAATTTTGGTTTCGGAGGTTGGAATAGGTCCGTTGTCTCATTCCTGGCTTGTGGTTTGGTTGTGCAGGTACGAAGGATTTTTCGCAGCTGCGAGGTCACAAATGCGGATGTGTGGTCGTAGGTGCGAACTGGAGTGAAGGCGGGGTTACTCGCAGAAGCGAAAACGCTTCTGCGATAAGGAGTCTGCAGGTGTGGAATTTGAGAACTTTGCCTGGATGCGCAAGTGTGGACGCGGGGACACATGAGTGGTCTCGCAGGTGCGAGCTTTTGGCCGCAGAAGCGGTAGGGCGAGGGTTGAGTGTTTTTTCCGCAGAAGAGGATATTTAACCGCAAAAGCGGTATAGTAGAAGCGGCTAAATGCACAGCAGAAGCGGAACCATTAGCAATGTATTAAATTAGTAGGGTTTCGACATTTCTTCTTTTGTGAACTTTGCAAGCTGGGTTAGGGGCGATTTTTGAGAGGGGTTTCACTAGATTTCAAGAGGTAAGCAACTTTTGGTCTCTTTTTTCTATTAATATTGAATACCCATTGAATTTCCCACCTAGATTATGTGTTTTAAGGTGGAATTTTGGATTAGGTATTGGAGAGTAAGATTTGGGGATTTGAGTGTCGATTTGTGTTCGGAATTGGGTGATTTTGGTATGGTTGAAATCATTATTGAATGGGTATTCGGATTTTGTAAATTTTGTTGGTTTTCAAGAAGTGGATCCGGAGTTGACTTTTGTTAAAAAACCTAGCTTTATCATATGAAATTGATTCCCATAGCTTGTGTTGATTGTGACTCTTGATGTGACGCACATGCGTGTAAGCGTACACCGTAGAAATTGTGACTCGGTTGATTTCGTGGTACTGTGTGTTGATATCCAATTTTTCCCCTCATATTTTATATAGTATTTCATATACTTTCAAAACATCATTTTGCATTATTACCTAATTTATAAGAGTTATATAAGAATTTTCTATAATTTTCTATAATTTTCTATAATCTTTAAAGCTTTAAAATTAATTTTTTCGCATGCAATTTGTTTAAATATTTATTAATTATTTATTTAAATTATTTTTAAGGTGATTTAATCATCTAATTTATCATTACAAACCCTTATGTATTTTATAATATTTTATCTCTTTTTGCATAATTATATTTGCATTTTTTCTATTTTATCTATACTATTTACAATAATACCCTATATTCTATAAATAATTGCATTTATTATATTATTTATGCTAAAATAGCATTTTTTATATTTTTATAATGTTAAGTTATTAATTTTTAGTATTTTACTGCATAAATAATTTTTTTATTATTTATTAATCATTTTACAATTTATGTTAATGAATTTTGTGTATTTAAATTGTAGCCTAGTTTTGAGCTAATTTTCGGACAATTTCAACGGCCAACCGCCCAAAAACCCCTGGCCCCGTCTTTTAGCCCAAACCAAACGACCCTTGTATTAAATCCGGTCGCGACCCGTTCCAACTAACCCGCCCCGCTCCTCTTCGATCTTGGCCGTTGATCTTAAATGATCAACGACCCATAATAAACCCGTCCCTTCTCCTTATAACCCCTCGCCCGAACCCTAGATATTTCCCCTTTCATCTGCCTCTATACTCTCTCGAACCTTCTCCTCTCTTCTGCAAACCCTAGCAGCCGCTGCCTGATTTCTATCCGATTCCGACCTAGAAATGGAATCAATCTACGATCTACTTACCTTATTAGCATTCTCCCGTTACTGATCATCTATTTACGGTATTACTTAGGTACTTGCCTAACTTTAGAAAGTACCAATTCCAAGATCGGACTGGGACGACTCGAATCTTTAGGATTTGGACAGTACTCCGTCCATATACGCTCAACAAGGAACGATTTGCGCCTTTGGTTCGATTTTCAGACGGTTGGAACTAACTACGGTTTGAAATTTTCCATCTTCTCTACCGATTCTGATTTGCATGAGATATTATCTTGCCTTATTTATGTTTAATTTATTGTTTCCATGTTTGTTTGTTCAAATCGTTCACTATATAAACCCCCTTCCCCATTTTCCCTCTAAGACTTTTAACTACTGCCACTGCTTTTTCACTCTCACTCGCTCTATACTATTATGAAACTTAAGCTCTTGGCCGGATGAAAGCTAACGCCACCAAAATCTTCTCTATCTACCTCCCTAGTGCGAGCACTGCTCGGGGCTCATTTGAAGCTCTTGTGAACTCTGACGCACTAGGGTTTGGAATTCTTGTTGTTGTTCTTACTTTGCTACTGGAACTTGGTGATTCTTCTCAATTTGATGTTAAATATGCAAATTGGTAAGTGTTCAAACCCACACAATTATGTTTCTTCCCGGTTTGCGTTCATGCTTCTGAACATCTCTATTATGTGGGTCTTTCAAAGCCAGTATGATACTGTGCCGACCTTTGCTTTGAAGCTTTCTACAATCTCTTATCTGAACTCGTATAAGTTTGCATATGTTCAATCAGTATAGTCAAATTTGAAGAATTCTAGGTTGTTATGCTTGTTCGAAGCTGTTATGTTTATGTATGCTTAATTTCTTACATTGATTGTTTAATATTGTACCCTTTTTTCATGTCTCCCTTTGAATACTTGCATTGAAACTCCTAGGAAATTACTGCCTGCCCAGAATTTGCTTCAATAATTCACTTTCTACTGAACCTTTTATGTGTAGTCTACTGCTACCCTGCAAATTGATCATATCATGTTACAACACTGTCTTAATGCGTAGCCAAACATGCTGCTATGTTGTTGGAGAACTTTAGTGTTGTGCTTCGACTTGTTCAATCCTGCATTCTCTAGTATTGCCTAAGACTTCTAGTTGAATCTCAATGTATTTAGCTTCTTCTGTTACACATGGTCAATTGGTATAAGCCCTGAAATCTGCCTATCCTATTAACCTTAAATTTGTATGCTGAGTTCTTTAGATTTTTAATCTTTGTGTTATAGTCAGCATGTTAAGCTATTTTGTCGACTGTTGTAGACCATGCTCACTAGTTTGTTTGTTATACTATTTAGGCTATTGTGATAGAAACCTGCATGTGAAAATTTCTATTCTCTTGTCTATAACCCCACCAGACTTCTATGATTAGAAGTTCCTAGGTCTAAAAGTCCCTTTGATTATTCTGGATCATGCCTTACTCTCGATTTGATTTTCTGGAAAACGTTTCATGTGTGTGTGTGTTCACTCTGATAACTCAATAGACATGCCTCTTAAGTCCTCCTAATATGTGACCATGTTCAGCATGCTACACCTTTTCCTTTGTCTAATAATTGCTCAATCATGATCTTATGTTATTTTCTTTGTCAAACTTGCCACATTGAAACTGAGTCCTATTGGTTCTCCTAGTTGTTGTGATCCCTTAGCTTCTAAATGCAAGTCCAAATATGCTTCTTTTATAATCTTGACCCTATGAGGTATTATTGTTAATAGACTTCAGACCTGTTAATTGGTTGCCATGTGTGTTTTGTTAACTTATGTGGATGAGTGATTAATCTGCAATTGCTGGGTAAATGGGTCCTCCATCTAGGCGTGGTATGAGCTTATATGTGGCCCCGGGCTGTGCAATGGATATATCTCATGTTTTAGGTGTGTTTGGATCTGGGTATGCTATTCGTGTGAAAGTGAGCCTGTTAAAGGCCCAGAGAATACTGGGTTATTTTCCTTTGGGCCTGTTCTATTTATTAGTCTTGCAGTCATTCAGTGTGTAATATTTATACTTGTATTCATTATTTTGGGCCTTTAATAATTTGTAATCAAAACAGTTGGGGAGTTAGTGGAATGAGGGAGCGGGTATACTTTAATTTTCGTATGAATGGGTAGAGAATATGCCTATAGGCTCTACATGCTTTGTTTGCTACTTTGTTCGACATGCTTTATTTCTACACCTTAATAGAAATCATGCCTATAGGAATTCAACACTTCACCTACTCAACCTGTCTAATGCCCGCACATTATCAGAATATGTTTGCGAGAGTTTAAGTTCCTTTGGTCTTCCCATGTCTACTTCTATGCGCTATTTGATAGCATGCCTATAGGATCGTATTAATATATGCCTTTGCTTTTACTCATCTAGATACCATGTCTATAGGGCTTTAATTGATTAACTGATCGACTGCTTTTGTTTTCTTATTACACTGACCACCTAGATAACATGCCTTTAGGAATAAACATGATAAATCTACGTTTAAATACTAACTATTAGAGAACTTGCCTTTAAGATATTGCTACTCGCTTAGAAAGCATGTCAATAGGATAAAACAGGAGTAATTCTGAGTTTTCAAAAAGCTTCACTGCCCCGCTGCGCAAATCATTTAAAGATCATGTCTATAGGCTTTATAACTTGCAATCTGTAATTTCAATAACCTGGACGACACTGCTCATAAGATGTTTTAAATTTTGTGGTCACATATAAGCCATGTCTTAGGTCTCAAACGACTCTAATACTCCTCGATTCCGAAACGGCCTACTGTATAATCTGAAACATGTTCGCGTGTTTTGTTGCTTATGTGTGGAGGCTAACTTGAGCCATTTGTTATTTTTTATTTGCAGTTCTACTTGTTTTGAATGTGCGCCTAGTCTTATCATTTTGAGAACACTAAGCAAAGTCTAGAACCACCCAAATAGTAGGTCCAAAGCCTCATGAACAATAGGCATGAGATGGGTAGTGCACGCATAGGACACAATGTAGAATTGAACTAGTGCGCTTTAGGTAAACAACTTTAACATAGAAATTGGATAGCAGGAGATGATCGTCTGTCACCGCTAGATAGCATGAGCAACCCCTACTATAAGAGAGTTGCGAAGTATTATTTATGTTGCATGAGGTGATCCTTTAGGCTAAAAACTTAGGCCCCCCCTTTATATGTTTGTTTCTTGCGCCTTTGTTTCTTTAAACTTAGAGAAATTATGTTGTATCTTGTAACACCTAAAGACTTGTACTGATCATTTAATACCTTTACATATGAAATCTTCTTGACACCTGTCTATATCATAGTTGAACGTTTAAACATTCTGTCTTCCTTCACATGCATTATCACTTAGGACAATTATAATCCAATAATCCCACGTAGCATTAATTTCGGCCGGGACCCACAAGTATGGACTTTGAAGAATGCCTAACACATTCTCTTCGAGGTAATTTGATCCCTTACCCGATCTTTGATAACATGGACTAGTTTAAACAGAGTTATTTGCAAATAGGTGCTCTAACACACCTCAAAATAGTTAGGTGGCGACTATTCTATATTATCTAGGTTGTGAGGCATCTACCCTTACGCTCCTATAAGAGTAATGAGGCAAGCTGGGATGAAACAAATCATACCTTCATTTCCAACATGGTTCAGTATACAACGGATTTTAAAGGAGATGTTATCATATTCAAATTCGAGGCCCAACAAATGTGGAATCAAAAGATCATCGTGGAGGGAGAGACTATTGAACCAAATAGGTGTCACGCCAGTCATATGTACTACTATCTCTCATGGTTGGAAGATGACATAACTGGGGACGACAAACCGGGGGTCAATCTAAAAGATAGAATAATAGATGAAGTGGCTGAGGCACATTGTCACGACCCAAAATCCTAACCTGTCATGATGGCGCCTATCGTGGTACTAGGCAAGTCGACATTTCGAAATAATTCCAACACCTGTAACAGAAAGATGAATTAAAGCAGTTTAAATAACAAAGTTCTCATAAACAGGGCTATAAACCCAAAACACAACGTGGAAGTTCCCAACTATCGGGGTGTCACAGAGTACATGAGGATCTGTACATCACAAGTCTGGAAAAATACCGTCTATGATAGTCTGAAACTAGGGGTGGCAAATGGTTAAAAGAAAACAGTTAACCACCCATATTATCCACTAAAATATGGGTTGGATAATGAACTTTTTAAAAATGGGTCAAATATGGATAGGAACCATATTATCCATTTAGAAAATGGATAACCAATGGATAACTAATGGGTTTAACTTTTACATTTGCAAAGCCTCAAATTGGAGATTTCTCAAGTTTGGGAGACTAGGAATTCTACCAAAAGTGATCATATTTATGAAGTCATGGATAATATGGTTCGATTAACCCATTTTTTTATCCGTATTAAATATGAGTCGGGTCGGATAATTTATCCATTTTTTCATTACCCGTTTTCGACCCGAACCATATTCAACCCGACCCGCCCGTTTGCCACTCCTATCTGAAACTAAATACAATTAGCAGAAAGATAGGGAAGGAGAGACAAGGTTTGCGAAACGCCGGGCACCTACCTTGGGATCTCACAAAAGATCAACTGTGCGATGAAATCAACACCCACCTATCAGGAAATACCTGGATCTGCACACGAAGTGTAGGGTGTAGCGTGAGTACAACCAACTCAGTAAGTAACAATGCTAAATAAAGAACTGAAAGTAGTGACGAGCTTCACAGTCAAAGTTCAATTACAGAAATTTCAAGATAGGAAAAGTAGGCATGCTTTCAGGTTCGACAATTAAGGCCAAAATAGTTAAATCATGTCAAGTTCAACTAAAACAGAAGATAATATCTCTCAGAGATTTCAAGACAGTGATATATGACAACTGAAGTGCAACAATAATGAAGTCAATGCATCCTCTCAGAGCAACAGTCACTCAGTCCTCCCATTCACTCCAACCTCACAATCACTCTTCCTCACAGTCACTCATTCCTCTCAATCGCTCAGCACACGACACTTGGCACTCGGCACCCGGCACTCGACACTCGCACTCAGTAGGTACCTGCGCTCACTAGGGGTTTGTATAGACTCCGGAGGGGCTCCTTCATCCCAAGCGCTATAATCCGCACGGATAACTCACGTGCTATAGTATTAATATCTTCACAACTAGGCCCTCGACCTCACTCAGTCATCAATCTCTCCAGTCTCCCGGGCTCTCAGAAATCATGAAAATCAGCCCAAACAGAAATGATATGATGTATCAATAGGGAACAATAGAGACTGAGATATGATATGCAAGTAAAACTGTGACTGAGTACAAACAGCAATTAGCAGATAATTCAACCACGGCCTCTGTGGGTCCCTACAGTACCAACACATAGCCTAAACATGATTTCTAACATGATTTGCAGTCAAATTTCTATAACACATGGAGAATATATAGATAAACAACAAATTCTTCAACTATACAGTTCCATAGAATTTGACCAAGTCACAATTCCTACGGTGAACGCCCACATGCCCGTTACCTAACATGTGCGTTACCTCAAACCAATCACATAACACATAATCCAGGGTTTCATACCCTCAGAACCAAATTTAGAACTGTTACTTACCTCAAGCCGAGCAAATTTCTACTCCAACACACCTTTACCTCGCAAATTGGCCTCCAAACGTCCCAAATCTAGCCACAAATAGTACGATACAATAAACACGGGCTAAAGGAAACAATTCCATAAGGAAATACTAAGTTATAAATCAAAAGTCAAAAATCGACTCAAAGCCGGCCCCTGGGCCCATGTCTTGAAATCAGACAAAACTCACAAAACCCGAAAGGCCATTCAACCACGAGTCCAATCATACTAAATTTATCAAAATCCGACACCAAAACGTCACCCAAATCCCCAAATCAACTCTCCAACTCCCTAGCCTCTAACTCCCAATTTACACCTTAAATATACACCAACTAGGTGGGAAAATCAATGGGGAAGCAAGATTATTGATAAAAAATGAGCACAAGGAAATTACCTCAAGAATCCCCTCGAAAACCCTCTCAAGAATCGCCCAAACCCGCACTTTAAATGTTTGAAATAAAGCCAAAATCGCGAACCCTTGTTTTAATAATCTGCTCACTCCGCTCCTACGGTCCCTTACTCCGCTTTTGCGGACTCGCTTCTGCGAGAATCCAAGCCGCCTGTGTGGACCAGGCCCATCTACCCAGTTTCGCTTCTACGGTTCCCCTGCCGCATCTGCGGTCACGCCTGCGCACTATACGCTTCTGCGCACCTCTCACTGCACATGTGGCTAGGCAGGTGCGAAAAACTCCTCACACCTGTGACCACCTGCACACTCCCCTCCAAACTCGCACCTGCACAAGCCAGCCCACACCTACGATCAAAGCTCCGCAGCTGCGGTTACACCAGCAGAGGTCCAACTTCAGCAATCACTCAACTTTAAATTTTGATCCGTTAACCATCTGGAATTAATTCGAGGCCCCCAGGACCTCAACCAAACATACTAACAAGTCCCAAAACCTCATACGAACTTAGTCGAGCCCTCAAATCACATCAAACAACTTAAAAAACACGAATCGTGCCCCAATTCAAGCCTATTGAAACTAAGGAAATTCAAATTCTACAAATGATGCCGAAACCTATCAAACCACGTCGGATTGACTCCAAATTTTGCACACAAGTCGCATTTGACATTGCGGACCTACTTCAACTTCCGGAATCGAAATCCAACCCTGATATAAAAAAGTCCATTCCCGATCAAACTTACCAAAAATTCAACTTTCGCCATTTCAAGCCTAATTCCCCTACGGATCTCCAAATCACAATCCGGACATGCTCCTTAGTCCAAAATCACCCAACGAAGCTAACGGAAACATCAAAACTCCATTCCAGAGTCGTTTACTCAAACATCAACATCCAGTCAATTATTTCAACTTAAGCTTTCAACCATGAGACTAAGTATCTCATTTCATTTTGAAATCTCTCCGGACCCAAACTGACTACCCCAGCAAGTCACATAACAGCTATAAAGTACAAAATGAGCAGTAAATGGGAGAACGGGGCAACAACTCTCAAAACGATCAGCCGGGTCGTTACATCCTCCCCCTCTTAAACAAACGTTCGTCCTCGAACGAGTCTAGAAACGTACTTGGAGTCTCAAATAGGTGTAGATATCTGCTCCGCATCTCCCGCTCGGTCTCCCAAGTAGCCTCTTCAACTGGCTGACCTCTCCACTGCACTTTCACTGAAGCTATATCCTTTGACCTCAACTTTCGAACCTGCCAATCTAAAATGGCCACCGACTCCACATCATAAGTCATATCACCATCCAACTGAACTGTGTTGAAATCCAAAACATGAGACGGATCGCCGACGTACTTCCATAGCATAGAAATATGAAATACTGGATGCACACCCGACAAACTAGGTGGCAAGGCAAGCTTTTAAGCCACCTCCCCAATCCTTTGAAGTACCTCAAATGGCCCAATATACCGAGGGATCAACTTGCCCTTCTTCCCTAACCTCATAACACCCTTCATGGGTGAAACCTTGAGCAGAACCTTCTCCCCAACCATGTAATCGACATCACAGACCTTCTTGTCGGCAGAACGCTTCTGTCTAGACTGCGCCGTGCGAAGCCGATCCTGAATCAATTTAACTTTGTCCAAAGCATCCTGAACCAAGTCAGTACCCAATAGCCTAGCCTCACCCAGCTCAAACCAACCCACCAGAGATCTACACTGTCTCCCATACAAAGCCTCATACGGAGCCATCTTAATGCTCGACTGGTAGCTGTTGTTGTACGTAAACTCCACGACTGGCAGAAATTGATCCCGTGAACCCCCAAAATCAATGACACAAGCGCGTAACATGTCCTCCAATATTTGAATAGTGCACTCGGACTGTCCGTCCGTCTGAGGGTGAAATGCTGTGCTCAACTCAACCTGGGTGCCCAAATCTCGTTGCACGGTTCTCTAAAACTGTGATGTAAACTATGTGCCCCGATCTGAAATGATGGACACCGGCACGCCGTGGATGCGGATAATCTCTCAGATGTAAATCTCAGCCAACCGCTCTGAAGAATAAGTAGTCCTAACTGGAATGAAGTGCGGGGACTTGGTCAGGCAATCCACAATCACCCAAATTGAATCGAACTTCATCGAATTCTGTGGGAGCCCAACTATAAAATCCATGGTGATCCTCTCCCATTTCTACTCTGGAATCTCTATCCTCTGAAGCAATCCACCCGGTCTCTGATGCTCATACTTTACCTGCTGACAGTTGAGGCACCGAGCTACAAACCCCACTATATCCTTCTTCATTCTTCCCCACTAATAATGCTGCCTCAAGTCCTGGTACATCTTCGCGGCCCCCGGATGAATGGAATACCGCGAACTGTGGTCCTCCTCAAGAATCAACTCACGTGGCCCATCCACATTAGGCACACAAATCCAACCCTGCATCCTCAATACCCCATCATCCCCAATAGTAACATCTATGGCATCACCATGCTGAACCGTGTCCTTAAGGACAAGCAAATAAGGATCATCATACTGGCACTCTCTGATGTGATCATATAAGGAAGACCAATATACCACACAAGCTAGAACCCGACTGGGCTCCAAGACATCTAATATCACGAACTGGTTGGCCAAGGCCTGAACATCAACTGCAAGAGGTCTCTCACCAATAGGAATGAATGCAAGGCTACCCATACTCACTGCCTTTCTACTCAAGGCATCGGCCACCACATTGGCCTTTTCGAGATGATATAGAATAGTGATACCATAGTCCTTTAGCAGCTCCAACAATCTCCACTGCCTCAAATTTAGATCCTTCTGTTTGAACAAGTACATGAGACTCCGATGATCTGTAAACACCTCACAAGACACACCATAAAGATAATGCCTCCAAATCTTCAATGCATGAACGTTGGCAGCTAACTCCAAATCATGGACATGGTAGTTCTTCTCATGGGGCTTCAACTGACGCAAAGCATAAGTAATCACCCTACCCTCCTGCATCAAGACACACCCAATACTGATCCGAGAAGCATTGCAATACACTGTATAGGAGCCTGAAGCCGAAGGCAATATTACAATTGGAGCTATGGTCAAGGCAGTCTTGAGCTTCTGAAAGATCTCCTTACACTCATCCGACCATCTGAAAGGAACACCCTTTTGGGTCAATTTGGTCAAAGGCGATGCAATAGACGATAAACCCTCCACGAAGCGACGATAATAACCGGTCAAGCCGAGAAAGCTTCGAATCTCCGTAGCTGAAGACGGTCTGGGCCAACTCTGAACCGCCTCTTTCTTCAGATCCACCTAAATCCCCTCACTGGACACCACGTGCCCTAACAATGCCACTGAATTAAGCCAAAACTCACATTTGGAGAACTTAGCATAAAGCTTCTCCTCTCTCAACCACTGCAACACAATCCTCAAATGACAGTCATGCTCCTCCTGGCTATGAGAGTACACCAGGATATCATTAATGAACACTATGACAAACAAGTCAAGATAAGGCTGAAATACACTGTTCATCAGATGCATGAATGCTGCTGGGGCGTTGGTCAGCCCAAAAGACATCACGAGGAAATCATAATGACCATAACGGGTCCTGAATGATGTATTTAGAATATCCAAGTCCCGAATCTTCAACTGGTGATACCCATACCTCAAGTCAATCTTATAGAACACCCTCGCTCCCTGTAGCTGGTCAAATAGATCATCAATACACGACAAATGATACTTGTTCTTGATTGTAACTTTGTTCAACTGCCTGTAATCAATGCACATCCACATAGTACCATCCTTCTTCTTCACAAACAGAACTGGTGCACCCCAAGGCGACACGCTAGGCCTAATAAACCCCTTATCAAGAAGTTCCTGAAGCTGCTCCTTCAATTCCTTTAACTCAGCTGGTGCCTTACGATACGGTGGAATAGAAATGGGCTGAGTGCCCGACACCAAGTCAATACCATAGTCAATATCCCTGTCGGGCGGCATGCCCGGCAGGTCTGCAGGAAACACATCCGGAAAGTCTCGCACCACCGGAACAGAATCAATAGAAGGAGTATTAGTACCAACATCCCTCATAAAGGCCAAATAAGATAAACAACCCTTCCCAACCATATGTTGGGCCTTCAAATATTAAATCACTCTACTAGGAACATAATATAGAGAACCTTTCCACTCAATCCTTGGCAACCCCGACATCGCCAACATCACGGTGTTAGCGTGACAATCCAGATCAATATGACATGGAGACAACCAATCCATACTCAAGATCACATCTAAGTTCACCATACTAAGCAACAAAAGATCAACTCTAGTCTCAAATCCCCCAATAGTCACTACACACGATCGATATACACGGTCCAAAACAATAATATCATCGTCTGGCGTAGATACATGAATAGATGAAACTAAGGACTCACGGGGCATATCTAGATAATGAGAAAAATACGATGATACATAAGAATAAGTGGAACCAGGGTCAAATAATACAAAAGTATCCCTTTGGCATACTGAGACAATACCTGTGATCACTATATCTGAAGCAATGGCGTCCGACCTGGCAGGAATAGCATAGAATCAGGCCTGACCGCCACCTGATCGGCCTCCCTCTCTAGGGCGACCTCTAACTGCCTGGGCCCTACCCCGAGCTGACTGAGTGGGTGGTGTAACTACTGGTGCTGGTACCATCGATCGAGAACTCTGCTGTGGAGCCCCACTCAACAATCTAGGGCAATCTCTCTTGATATGACCCAAGTCCCCGCACTCGAAACAACCCCTCCTCTGACGGAACTACTGCTCCTGATAACCCGAGAAACTACCTGTAGAAAATCTGCATTGGTAGTGCACTAAATGAAGACTGACCTGAGCGAGCACTGTAAGAACTGTCGCTAGCTGATGCACCACGATGAGCTAGATGAGCCATTTGAGCGGGCCTATAAGGACGACCCCTGTTGTGGTAGGACTGCCCCCAGAAGGTACACCATCGAAACCACCCGATCCACGAGGCCTCTTGGCCTCCCTCTCTCCATGCTCCTGGCCGCGGACCATCTGTATCTGCCAAGCAATGTCAACCACCTTGTCAAAAGTAGCACCATATACCCTCTCCTGAGTCATAAACAACCGCACCTGATATGTGAGGCCATCAATGAACCTCCTAATCCTATCCCTATGAGTGGGAACCAACCAAACTGCATGATGAGCCAACTTAGAAAACCTCATCTTGTACTGCATCACAGACATGCCCTCCTGACGTAACTGCTCAAACTACCTGCGCAGCTCCTCCCTGCGAGACTACGACATGAACTTCTCCAAGAAGAGAACGGAGAACTCCTGCCATGTAAGTGGTGCTGCACTGACCGGCCTACTCCTCTCATAAGCCTCCCATCATCTGAAGGTAGCACCAGAAAATGGAAAAGTAGTGAATGAGACCCCACTGTTCTCCAGAATACCTGTTGTATGAAGAATCTACTGGCACTTATCTAAGAAACCCTCGGCATCCTCCGACTCAGCCCCGCTAAATGATGGAGGCTGAAGCCTCCCAAATCTCTCAAGTCTCCTCTGCTCATCATCAGTCATAACGGGGACCACCGGGGCCTGAGCAGCTGTAACCGGCTGGGTTAGTAGTACCCCCGGTGTCTGATGTCCCTGCATTACCTGCTCTGGAGTATGGGCAGTGGGGGTATGAGTACCTTCCCTAGCATGAGAAGTGGCTTGTGCGGCCTGAGCCAAAACCACATGAGCAATGCCCGTGCAAACAGTCAGAATCTGAGCCAAAGCCTCCTGGAGGCCTGGAATCACAATGGGCACAGCTGGTGCCTGAGCCATCCCCACTGGCTCATCCACAACTGGAACCTACTCCTGAACTGGGGCAATTGGCGGATCTGCAGGTGGTGCCGTAGCTATTGTACGTGCTGCACCTCTGCCCCTACCGCGACCTCGGCCTCTCATAGCCCTAGCTGGTGGTACTGGCGGCTGTCCATTCTATCCGGTAGCATGTGTCCTCACCACCTGTAAGAGAATAGAATACATAAGTTTGTTACCGGAATCAACAAATCCGCATGACAAGAATACAAGAATGTGAAGTTTCCTAAGGGTTCGACAGCCTCTCGAAGATAAGTACAAATGTCTCTATACCGATCCGCAAGATTCTACTAAACCAGCTCATGACTCGTTAGACCTATGTAACCTAGGCTCTGATACAAATTCGTCACGACAAAAAATCTTAACCTATCGTGGTACTAGGCAAGCCGACATTTCGAAATAATTCCAATACCTTTAACAGAAAGATGAATTAAAGCAGTTTTAAGTAACAAAGTTCTCATAAACAGGGTTAGAAACCCAAAACACAATGCGGAAGTTCCCAACTATCGGGGTGTCATAGAGTACATGAGCATCTATACATCATCAGTCTGGAAAAATACTGTCTATGATAGTCTAAAACTAAATACAATAAGCGGAAAGATAGGGAAGGAGAGACAAGGACTACGAAACGCCAGGCAGCTACCTTGGAATCTCCCAAAAGATCAACTATGCGATGAAATCAACACCCACCGTGTCAGGAAACACCTGGATCTGCACACGAAGTGTAGGGTGTAGCGTGAGTACAACCAACTCAGTAAGTAGCAATAGTAAATAAAGAACTGAAAGTAGTGATGAGCTTCACAGTCAAAGTTCAATTACAGTGATTTCAACATAGGAAAAGTAGGCATGCTTTCAGGTACGACAATTAAGGCCAAAAAAGTTGAATCATGTCAAGTTCAACTGAAACAAAAGATAATATCTCTCAGAGATTTCAAGACAGTGATATATGACAGCTGAAGTGCAACAATAATGAAGTCAATGCATCCTCTCAAAGCAACAGTCACTCAGTCCTCCCATTCACTCCAACCTCACAATCACTCTTCCTCACAGTTACTCATTCACCTCAATAGCTCAGCACTCGACACTCGCACTCAGTAGGTACCTGCGCTCACTGGGGGTGTGTACAGACTCCAGAGGGGCTCCTTCGGCCCAAGCGCTATAATCTGCACAGATAACTCACGTGCTGCACAAACAATTCACTTGCTATAAAATAAATATCTAGATCCGCACGGACAATTCACGTGCTATAGTATCAATATATTCACAATCAGGCCCTCGGCCTCACTTAGTCATCAATCTCTCCAGTCTCTCTGGCTCTCAGAAATCATGAAAATCAGCTTAAACATAAATGATATGATGTATCAATTGGGAACAATAAAGACTGAGATATGATATGTAAATAAAACTGTGATTGAGTACAGGCATCAATTAGCAGATAATTCAACATGCAACATGACCTCTGTGGGTCCCTATAGTACCAACACATAGCCTAAACATTATTTCTAACATGATTTGCAGTCAAATTCTATAACACATGTAGAATATACGGATAAACAATAGATTCTTCAACTATACAATTCCATGGAATTTGACCGTCACAATTCCTACGGTGCATGCCCACACGCTCGTCACCTAGCATGTGTGTTACCTCAAACCAATCACATAACACATAATCCAGTGTTTCATACCCTCAAAATCAAATTTAGAACTGTTACTTACCTCAATCCGAGCAAATCACTACTGCAACACACCTTTGCCTCCCAAATCGGCCTCCAAACGTCCTGAATCTAGCCACAAACAGTACGATACAATCAACACGGGCTAAAGGAAACAATTCCATAAGAAAATATTAAGTTATAAATCAAAAGTCAAAAATCGACTCAAAGTCGGCCCGAGGCCCACGTCTCGAAATCCGACAAAAATCACAAAACCCGAATTCCCATTCAACCACGAGTCGAACCATACTAAATTTATCAAAATCCGACACCAAAACATCATCCAAATCCCCAAATCAACTCTCCAAATCCCTAGCCTCTAACTTCCAATTTACACATTAAATACACACCAACTAGGTAGGAAAATCAATGGGGAAGCAAGATTATTGATCAAAAATGAGGACAAGGAATTTCCTCAAGAATCCCCTCGAAAACCCTCTGAAGAATTGCCCAAACCCGTGCTTGAAATGTTTGAAATAAAGCCAAAATCGCGAACCCTTGTTTTAATAATCTTCCCAGCACTTTCGCTTTTGCGAGAACTTAACCGCTTCTGCAGAGTCGCAGAAGCGACATCACACATGCATCTGCGGCTCACTCCGCTTCTGCAGTCCCTCACTGCGCTTCTGTGAGAATCCAAGCCGCCTCTGCGGACCAGGCCCATCTGCCCAGTTCTGCTTCTGCGGTTCCCCTACCACATCTACGGTCACGCAGATGCAGAACTCCCTATCGCACCTGTGCGCTTTCTGCTTCTGCGCATCTCTCACTGCACCTGCGTCCACACAGGTGCGGAAAACTCCTTGCACCCGTGACCACCTGCAAACTCCCCTCCAAACTCGCATCTGTGCAAGCCAGCCCGCACCTGCGAGCTCGAACATGCGATCAAAGCTCCGCAGGTGCGGTTACACCAACAGAGGTCCAACTTCAGCAATCACTCAACTTCAACTTTTGATCCGTTAACCATCCAGAATCAACCCGAGGCCCCCAGGACCTCAACCAAACATACTAACAACTCATAAATCCTCATACAAAATTAGTCGAGCCCTCAAATCACATCTAACAACTCCAAAAACACAAATCACACCCCAATTCAAGCCTATTGAAACTAAAAAAATTCAACTTCTACAAATGACGCCGAATCCTATCAAAATGTGTCCGATTGACCCCAAATTTTGAACACAAGTCACATTTGACATTGCGGACCTACTCGAACTTCCGAAATTGGAATCCGACTTCGATATCAAAAAGTGGCAGGTCAAACTTACCAAAAATACAACTTTCGCCATTTCAAGCCTAATTCCACTACGGATCTCCAAAACACAATTCGGAAATGCTCCTAAGTCCAAAATCACCCAACAGAGCTAACGGAAATATCAAAACTCCATTCCGGAGTCATTTACTCAAAGATCAGCATCCGGTCAATCATTTTAACTTATGCTTTTAACCATGAGACTAAGTGTCTCATTTCATTCTGAAATCTCTCCGGACCAGAACCGACTACCTTGCTAAGTCACATAATATCTATAAAGCACAAAATGAGCAGTAAATGGGGGAATGGGGCTACAACTCTCAAAATGACCGGTCGGGTCGTTAGACACATGTAAAATACAAAAGGCTACGTAAAAGAGTATTCGAATCTGAAGCTAAGCATCTGGAACAACATAAGGTAGATATGGAGGTGATCAAGGAATGGAAGGAGATTGCAAACAAGTCGATAGAGAGGTTGGAGCACCTAGAACAAGGACTGAGGACCTAGAGGGGAAGATAAGGGAAGCTGGCAATGACTTACTTGCTACTCGACATGCGCGACCTGAGAAGTGTGATTGATGGAGTCAAAAGAGCCAAGCATGGAGAAGGTCCTTCTGGGACCAAATAGACTAGGAGATAATGTTCCTTACTGCTTTCTAGATTAGATTTCGTTAGATTTTGATGTAATAAGGTTTCGTGCTATTAGTGACTTCATATTATTATTTCGATCTAGTAAAGAATGATTTGACTTATTTTTACACTAATTGAATGAGGCAACGTTGGCATGAATTTTCTCCAAGTCTATATGTCGCTTAGGCCTACCTAGGGCATAATGAGGTCCCCAAATTAGGACGCAAATTATTGCATGACATTACGTGATACTTGCTTAAATTTTGCAAACACGCTTTCAGTGCATCTTAATGACTTGGTTACCTTTAGTCTTTATTTCTTTTGATTATTTCGATTCCCAAAGGTTGATTCGTGCATTCTGGAATCATCAACATATCACACCAGATCTAGAGGTCTTCCACCACCTCCTCCACCAAGCGATCCAAAAGGCAAAGGCAAAGGGAAGATGGATGATCTAAGTGGTAATCGAAAAGACAATGCTACATTGGCAGAAAATGTTGAATCCTCGATGGAAGAAGTACGCCAGGACAGAATGAGTTGGTCCAATAGTTGGAACAAAAAATTTTGGAGCTACAAGGTGAGTTTGAGCAAGTCCGAAATCTCGCAAACCTCTCCCTTACTCTAAATTTTCCCGATGTAAACCACTAGAACACAACCACTCAACATCAAATGCCACCCCAAAACACACAAGCCCAAAATCCGCCACCCATAGCTCCACAAAACCCTCCCGTAATGCACCATTATCATAACCCCACACCCCCACCAATACAAACCCCTCAACAACACCACCATCACCTAACCCAGTGTCCGCAAACCACCACTTAGCATACTCTTCAAAACACACCACAACTTACCCCATATCCCCCTCAAACCTCAATAAATAATCACCCATACACCCAAGTCCCAGGAACACACCAAGGAAATCCAATATACGTGGTGGCCTTATGACACACACCGCAACAAACCATATACATACCAGAACCGACCAAGAAGGGCCTGCTCATCCAAAACATGGCGGAGGAGCTAAAGAAACTGATAGGAAGAGTCCAGAGTGTCGAAGGCGGGAATGGCGTTGAAGGTTTGAACTATGAAGACTTATGTGTCTAGCCAGATGGGGAACTGCAAGAGGGTTACAAACTTCCTAAGTTTGAGATGTTTGATGGCACCGATGTTCCTAAGGTGCGTTTAATAACCTACAAAGTCAAGCTTGTAGGAGTGGGAAAGAATGAGCAAATCCGCATGAAACTGTTTATGCGAAGTCTTACAGGTGATGCACCGAAGAAGTGGGCAAACAGTGTGAGCATGGCATCTGATTTCATTAACAGATTCAGGTTCAATATAGAGAACGTGCCAGACGTTTTCTACATCCATAACCTCAAGAAGAAGCCAACAAAAACCTTCCGCGAGTATGCTACTCGCTGGAGACCAGAGGCCACCACTAGAAGAAGAACAAATGAACAAGTTCTTTGATAGAGCTCAGGATCCACAGTATTATGAAAGATTGATAGTTATAGAGAATCACAAGTTCTCCGACATCATCAAATTGAGAGAAAGAATAGAAGAAGGAATCATGAGCGGTATGGTGACCAATTTCGAGGCGCTGCATGATGACGTCCAAATACACTACTAAAAAGTAAATGAACATGGTCACATGCAATATAATTTACCCAACTATGAGTCGGGGTCGAATCTAACAGAGAATAATATGTATGCGATTAGGTGTATAAGAGAATTATCACTTATTATGCTAATCCAAACACTTAGAAAGGTTTTGAGAAAATATTTATAACTAATTGCGAAAATATAAACTAACCTAGAGAGCAAGTAGAATGATCAATGGCTACAAGCAGGGATGCATTGGGAATTACACTCAAGTAACGATCCAATGTATTTCACGATTTTACAAATATGAGCGAGTTTATGTTAATTAGCCTCGGGTAATAATTCTATATTAGCTCCTTCCGAAGGCTAACAAGACTTCCTAATTGAATTATCCCTAAAAATATTAAGAGATTAATCACACCCGAATATGGCTACAAGTAGTTCAATCCTATCCCTAGGTATAATCTATAAAGTGAGGGTTAACGCCTCAAGTTCTTGTTAATTAATCTTTTCCAACCCCAAATTTTCTTTCCCAAAATCAATTCGAAGTGAATGGGCGAGTCCTAGGGTTAGCTAATCCCTTTGGAAACATTAAAGAACAAGAATAATTAAAGAAACAATAGCTCACTTTATAATAAATAAAAACCGTTCAATACATAAGCACAACAAGATATTTAATCTACACTTTAAATATGAATATCCCCATAAACAAGATTCAAGTGTTGTAAAAAAATACTACACACTTAGATGTATAATACAAAGCAAGGAAATGAAAAAATAAACATAAATGGGTAAGAAATTCTCAACCAAAAGCATCAAATCTTCAAGTCCCAAGTGTGTGTGCAAGAACCCTAGCTACAATACTTGTGTTCTCTCGTCAAGAGACTGAAAATAGGCCAAATGATATGCCAAATATCTGTTTTCAATAAGCTAGGTCGTGTATTTGTGGGTTTGGAATGAAGAAAATGTAAAATGACATAAGTGTCCAGGTCTGAAGCCCGTTGACCGCACCTGCGAAAGAATCCTTGTAGGTGCGGTTCCGTATATGCGGATGCCTGCTCGCAGAAGCGATGATGGTGGAAAATTGATGTTCCACAGAAGCGGTCCAAAGAACGCAGAAGCTCGTCCGCATAAGCAGCCTTCAAGCGCAGATGCAGATGCGAACATTTACACGCAGAAGCGGTTCTCCACTCGCAGGTGCGAGTTCTGCCTTGCATGCCTTATTCTGCATCTGTGGACCAGTTCTCGCAGATGCGGACTGGTCTTCGCAGATGCGATTTCACTGGCACTTCTTTCATTATTTTTGCAAGATTCCACTTCATTTAATTTCAATTCTCTTCAAGACTTCAATTACCTGAAAATCTAGCATTGCACACCATAAATCACCTCATTTTATAATTAAAGGACACAAAAACTAAAGAAAAGAGACTAGAATAAGTGATAAAAGCACCACTTATCAACACCCCCAACTTAAAGCTTTTGCTTGTCCTCAAGCAAATCAAAACCAAATACTCAATGAGACTCTAACATTTAAAGCTCAATTAGCATCGCTATCATCTTCAAATCACACTCTTCAATTAAGCACAACATTTATGGTCTTGGTTGGTGCTAATAATTAGGTTCAAGCATGTGTATTTCAACCAAATAACTCCCTCATCTAAAACAACTTCAAGAATGCAGTGGAGTTTCAAAATAATCAAGTGACAACAACCAAGCCTCAAGAAGTGACTCAAAAGCACTAATCTACTACATATGCTCAATTTATACAATTCGAAATCTATCAATGTCACCAATCTATCATAATCCATGTGCCCCCACAAGAAAGAAAGTCCCAAAATCACCATATTTATAATAACAACACAAGGGACAAATGCATAAAGACACTCACTCTCAACAAAGAATTTTAAGTGTTACAAAATATCATACCATAAGCTTGCCCTTATTTTAATTCGCCGCCTATTCAAGAATATTTGGTTGAAGATCCCATACAGACTTTTTAAGCTTGTAATGTAGGCTTAGAGAAGGGTAGGATAAACATTTGGGATACAAATGACTACACCCTCCTTGAACACTACTCATATTTATCTTTCTTTTTGCACTTTGCTTCTTTTTAAACCACGTAGTCCTTATTGATATCTAGTAACCAATATAGAACCACCTTAAAGTACCTCTCTAATTTTCTCAAGACTCCAAAATATATTTTATTTTATTTTATTATATATATATACATATATTTTTTCTTTTGCTTTTATATTGGAGCTTGAGTATCTTCATCTAACACAACTTTGAGATATTTGCTTCTACACACAATGTACATCTTCACCATTTCCCAATTTATACCAATACCCCCAACTTAGGCTTTTAGCCTCATTCTCACATTCAAGGAGGTACGGGTTCAAAAGAGGAAATTATTTCGCAAAAGGGTAAAGGTTTGTAATGTGTTAGCTAAAAAAAAGGTTAAAGGCTCAAATAGGGTTAACTAGTGATAATATTTATGCAATGGTAGGCTCGAAAGGCTAAAGAGAGTTTTTCAAAGATCACGAAGATTGCCTAAGGTCATCCCTCCAACCAAGCATAATTAACATTAGCATTGAAAGACCAACTGGGCAAGTTCTAGATGATAAAAATAAACACAAGAATTATTTTTAACAAAAACTAACACAGATGGCACACGAACTAATCAAGACGGATCAATTTCATTTCTTAATAAGAATAATTAGAGTAATATCATGCCAACTAGTGGGAAAAGAGTCACAAAATGAGCCAAAACGTTATCACAAAAATTATTCTTCCTCATGCAAATTATTCCTTCAATTTATAACCAAATTTTGGAGGGGTAATCTTTACTTCATACATCACATACAAGAGAAAAATTTTATTAGTACCAAACAATCCAAAAGTCTCCACATAACGAAACAAGACTAATTCCCTTAAGAAAGTTTTCACGCCATCCATCATAGGGAAAAGTCACCCGGTTCAACACAAAAATACTTTTCGGGAAAGAACTGTAGCATAAAGAAAACCCAAGAATAGTTTATTGAAAAGTATATTACTACTAAAGAGATAAAAATAATATAAACTATAAACTACTAAAGAAAATAAAATAAACACTAAAGGAATAAAAACAAAATAACTAAAAACTACTAAAGAAAATAAAATAACAAAAGTAACTAATACTAAAGGAACAAAAATAACATAAACTAAAAATTAATAAAGAAAATAAATAAATAAAGGAAAATAAAATAAAATAACAAAAGCGACTAATCCACAATTATATCACCAATCACAACTTACACCCAGCAAAGGCACATGTTAAACAATAGTAGAACAAGCCCGACAAGGGCACACAATATCCATACAAAAGCATAAGCCCGTCAAGGGCACAAGTTAAGCATCAATGTACAAATAAGGTATATCCCTAAATCCACCCCCAACTAAAAATACTGCAATGTCCTCACTGCACAATATCAAGATAAAATAAGATTAGTTTGAGGGTCTCCCTGATGTCTGAATAACACTAGCAGACTGCGGGAAAAAGCTAATCACTGTCGTGTGGAGCTCTCGGCCTCATCATCATCGGTAGCATCAGTATCAGCATCAACAACACTCGATAGGAAGGAATACTCTTCACTATAATCGTCGTCCTCGACCGGTATCTTCCTGTTCGGCTGCCCCCATTTGAAGACGGCCTTGATGATTCTCCACATCTTTATCATGAAATTGCTATTCTTCTTGTTTTTCTCTTTATCCTTGTGAAAATCTGCCTGAAGATCTACATGTGCCTTGGCCATGTTGCCATAGGCTATCTCGAGCGTGCTAACAGAAGCTGCCAACTTTTCTTGCGACTCTGCTTGCTTCTTCTGGTTGTCCAGGTAAGTCTTCATTTCTTCCCTGGTAAAATACTTTGGCATAGGCTGGGAGTGTGAGGGCCCACTAGGGAGCTGTGACACTAAGTCACGGATGGAGACAAGTTGTGAGTTCAACATCCCAAATGGTACCTCAGGCAGGGTTGCCTGTGAGGAAGATTCTGGTCTGGCAGCATCGGTGACTTTCCTTTTTTTTGCTCTTTACTGCACTACCTCGCCCGTTACTCTCAACGAATGAAAGGGTTTGTCGGTCGGTAACCACCAATCGGGGCTACGCACCTCAACCTCTACCCGCCGACGCAACTCTGTAATCAGTGAAGGGAACATCAAGCCTGGGCTGTCATCTAGAAAATACTCTTTCAGCTCCTGAAGGATATAATGGCCGACATTCACATGAATGCCGTCTAGTATGCATGCAATCATCAAGGCTCTACCATATGAGACATTCGAAACATTTCCACGATGTGATACTCTGTTGCAGATGATGTAGAGCCAAATATTTGCCTCAGTTGTGAAGTCGATAGACTTCAAACCATTTCTCTTATTTGCCCACTTTGCTCTCATGTCGGCTGGATAAAGTTTAGAAACAAGCCAATCTCCCTTTGAGCAATGATCTTTTTCTCGTACTGGCTCAAATGGATGGTCAGGAAGCCCTAGATTATCGTTGATTTATTCAGTTCCAAACCTCACTATTTTGCCTCTGATGGTGAGTTGTGGGTCGTTGAAGTTTGTACGCTTTAGGTTTGCATAAAACTCACGAACCCACTCCTCATTGGCCTTACACAGAGTAGGCATGAAACAAGACCAGTCGGTAGTCTGTAGACGGCCATAAAAACCCGGAAGTAACTCGTCTAATTTATACTCGTAGATTCCCTTTTCCAGCACGACCTTCTTTGTAAGAAGGTTGTCATAATATCGGCAATGACTATCAACAGACATGAATCATTCAGTGTCTAATTGTTCCGCTTCAACTTCTTCCTCAATTTCATGATGAAATGCCGCATTTTCGTTCATGTTCGGGTCTATTGTAAGCTTAGAGTACCTAAAAAAATCAAAATCAAGTTAGTTGGGAATTATAATCATGTTAAGTATTTCAAAATAATGCAATTAGACCAAAGAATCAAGCCAAATGGGCCTAGCAAGCCAAAATTGCAAAGCAACTGGTTTTGCACAATCTGCACAGTTACCGCACCTGCAGAAATAGCCTCGCAGGTGCGGTTCCGCTTTTGCGTAAATCATGTCGCTTCTATGATGTGTTACTGCTGGCCAAAACTCACACCTGCGGAATGGGCATCGCAGGTGCGAGCCCGCTTTTGCAGCGATATGTCCGCTTCTACGGTGTTCATCAGGGGTTTCAAATAATCCCAGAAACTGCCTAAATGTTTTTTATTCCAAACATGATTTTGGCACAAAATTTATACTCAAGACTTCTAAATTAGTGCACTATATGATTACACGATTTGATTAAACATGATTTTAAGGCACCTCGCAAGTAAAATTCTCTTGGACAATTTATCGAACACATAACAATCACTGAGTGGTTTTTGATTCTTTTAAACAATTTGGTACTCAGACTTCCCAAATTCTTTTCAATAATAACATCACACATAACTACACTCAACCAATTTCCTCACCCCTAATATAAACATTAATCAAACGAAAATGGGGAACTTAGGGGATATGGCCATGGAAAATCAGAGATGAAGAAGAAAGAGAAAATAAGAATAGAAGAGATATGTAGAATAGAGGCTGAAGATGATACCTGTAATGCCTGTGTGTGAGAGCAAAGGATTGCACGAGCAGAATTTGTGTGAGAGATGAGAGGTTTGAGTTTGGGGGAATTTGTTTTTGTGTTACCTGTAGGAGAGACACAGTAGGGCTAGCTCTTTAAACTTACCCGTTGCGTCGCACCTGCGCATTTTAAATCGCTTCTGCGCCTGCGCGTCTGCGGTTTTTGATTCGCTTCTGCACATTTACCGCATCTGCGGCTCTAATTACACTTCTACGTGAGCGCTTTTGCGGAAAATGGATAGCTTGTGCGATATGGCCGCATATGCGATGCATTGGGCGCTTCTGCGAGGCTGCATCTGCGTTAAAAGATCCGCAGATGCGGGTTCACTGGACTTCTCAATGGCAGAACTAGGGAGGAAGTATTTTTGTTCACTCCTACACTTCAAACTCCTCATTTCAATTCCAAAAAATCTGAAACTTAGCAGATTAGTCAAAAATAATATAATAAGCCATTCTAAGAAAGAAAATTTTAAAAATGACTAAAAATTTTAAAACTATGGGTTGCCTCCCACCAAGCGCCGCATTTACCATCGTGGTATGACACGAATCAACTTTACCACTTTTCTCGCCACTTGGATGATATTAATTGGGCACCTAACTTGGAATAAATCTTATGACAACGAGCGACGGGGGATGGTATGTAGATGATCAAGCCAAACTTTAATTTCTTCATTTTGCATTTCTCAGCTTTCATGTGAGGAATGTCATTTTGCGTTCTTGAATTTTTAATTTGCAAGATGTATGGCTCTTGTCTTTATTCTTTTCACTCCCACATGAATTCACATGGTTCAATTCCCATATCACCATACAAGTCCAAAGTTAAAAAGTACTTGGAATGAGATATCAAACTCCCAACTTGCAACCTCTTCCGGATTTTGACATCCTCTTTTTCCCCCGAACTAGAGTCATTTTCAACCATCTTTTCAATTACATCAGTTGACTCTAATTCCATATTTTTCTTGGCATCATCAACAAGCATGAAGTCGGTTGACGGATGTTCAATTCTGATTCCTCAAAATAAAGCTCACTTTCTTCCTCGAAGTTTGACTCTTCTTGACTTCTTTCCACACTCTCAAGTTGATAGGCATAATGAGCCTCAATCAATGACTTCATTTGACCTTCCAAAGTACAGATAGTCTCATCATTTTGATGTAGTGCTTGTTTTAAGTACTCGAGTGCCATGTTTTGCTTCTCCTCATTTTCAAGAATGGCCTCCAACACAAGCATCGTCCTCTCATTTTGAACATTTTAGAGTTCTTCTTGATTTTGATTAAGTGCCAAAGAAGGATATTCGGCTTCAACCTCTAAGGAAGGTTTTTGGCTATCATGCACTTCCGAGGCTTTTCGGACCTCTAAAGCTTCAAGCATTTCTCCCATTTGTGAGTTCAACCTTTCAAGCGCCAAATAATTTTGGAGACTATTCTCCAAAAGCTCTTTCAAGGCATTTTGCTCTTTGTTTCCTCCTTCAAGTAGGCATTCCAACATGAGCTTGAACTCTCCATTTTGACCATGCTCAATTTCTTTCACCTCCATATCTCTATACTTGTTATCACAAAAAGTAGAATCATCATAGTAGGGGTTTGGGGAAGGGAAGGACAAATAAGCATAATTATCTCAATGGACATTTTGATTACCACACTTATCACAAATACTCCATTCATGGCTTTACATTGTGCGCACAATCCACCCCCGGGAGAATTTAAACAATATTTCCATGAGTGTGGTCCTCCACAATAAGGACAAGGGTCATCAAAGTATGAACAACTACCATCCGACCAATTTTCATTATATGATGCCATTTTTCAAAATTAAGAAAATAAACAAGAAACAAACAAGTAAAATAAACAAAGATAAGAAATTAGTCACACAAATATTCACAAGTTTTGACCAAAGCACGTACGCTTATTTCTCAAATAACCTAAATACGCCAAATTGTTCCCCGACTACGGCGTCAATTTTGAAGACGTCCAAATTCACTACTAAAAAGTAAATGGACACAGTCGCATGCAATATAATTTACCCAACTATGAGTCGGGGTCGAATCTAACAGAGAATAATATGTATGCGATTAGGCGTGTAAGAGAATTATTACTTATTATGCTAAGCCAAACACTTAGAATAGTTTTGAGACAATATTTATAACTAATTGCAAAAATGTAAACTAACCTAGAGAGCAAGTAAAATGATCAATGGCTACAAGAAGGGATGCATTGGGAATTACACTCAAGTAACGATCCAATTTATTTTACGATTTTACAAATATGAGTGAGTTTATGTTAATTAGCCTCGGGTAATAATTCTATATTAGCTCCTTCCGAAGGCTAACAAGACTTCCTAATTGAATTATTCCTAAAACAATTAAGAGATTAAGCACACCCGAATATGGCTACAAATAGTTCAATCCTATCCCTAGGTAGAATCTATAAAGTGAGGGTTAACGCCTCAAGTTCTTGTTAATTAATCTTTTCAACCCCAAATTATCTTTCGCAAAATTAATTCAAAGTGAATGAGCGAGTCCTAGGATTAGCTAATCCCTTTGGAAACATTAAAGAACAAGAATAATTAAAGAAACAATAACTCACTTCATAATAAATAAAAATTGTTCAATACATAAGCACAACAAGATATTTAGTCCACACTTTAAATATGAATATTCCAATAAAATAGATTCAAGTGTTGGAAAAAATACTACACACTTAGATATACAGTACAAGAAAATGAAGAAATGAACATAAATGGATAAATAATTCTCAACCAAAAGTTTCAAATATTTAAGTCCCAAGTGTGCGTGTGCAAGAACCCTAGCTACAATACTTGTGTTCTCTAGTCAAGAGACTGAAAATAAGGCAAAAGATATGCCAAAGATCTGTTTCCAATAAGCTAGGTCATGTATTTGTGGGTTTGGAATGAAGAAAATGTGAAGTGACATAAGTGTCCAGTTCTGAAACCCGTTGATCGCACATGCGGAAGAATCCTCGCAGGTGCGGTTCCGCAGATGCAGATGCCTGCTCGCAGAAGCGATGATGGTGGAAAATTGATGTTCTGCAAAAGCGGTCCAAAGCACGCAGAAGCGTGTCCGCATAAGCGGCCTTCAAGCACAGAAGCGTAGACATAGATGCGCGAACATTTACACGTAGAAGCGTAACCACAGAAGCGGTTCTCCACTCGCAGTTGCGAGTTCTGCCTTGCATGCCTTATTCCACATTTGCGGACTAGTTCTCGCAGATGTAGATTGGTCTTCGCAGAAGCGATTTCACTGGAAGGTTTTGCACTTCTTTCATTCTTTTTGCATGATTCCACTTCATTTAATTTCAATTCTCTTCGAGACTTCAATTACCTGAAAATCTAGCAATGCACACCATAAATCACCTCATTTTATAATTAAAGGACACAAAAACTAAAGAAAAGAGACTAGAATAAGTGGTAAAATCACCACTTATCACTGCAAGCCACCAGCAAAGCCTTACAGTCAAGAGGTATTTCGAAGAAGAAAGAAATGGGTGTCGTTATGGTAGCCCAGGGCCCTAAGTCTCCCCTTACCTATCAAACACCTACACCACAAATCAACCCTCACCTCCAAAATACCAATCAACCCTCAACCCCGCCACTACTTACCATACCTATAACACCCAACCCTCAACCCCGCCACTACTTACCATACCTATAACACCCAACCCTCATATATCATTCACCTCCTCCCGCCCGCCTAAACTACCCAAAGACACGACCAAGCTTTTACTATAGAGCTCCCAGACAATACACCCCTATGGCTGAACCCATAACCTAATTATATGAGAGACTGAAAGCTGCTGGTTATATCACTCCCATTCCTGTTGTTGCCATTGAAAACCCTTCCTAATGGGTTAACCCCAACAAGACTTGTGCCTACCATTCAGGCATGATGAGTCATACTATCAAGGAATGACGCATGTTGAAAGACAAGATCCATATGATGATTGACACCAAAGTTATACAAGCAAAGGAGTCCACACCGAATGTCCGCAATAACCCTCTTCCTGATCATAAGGGCGAGGGAGTAAATGTGATAGAAACTGATGAAGAATGGGATCAAGAAGAATCCATCGGACTTATCTGAGAGGGGGGACGCTCCCAAAACATCTCCTGTCACCCTCTCGCTGATTGTGGTACAAAACCTAGGCACCATTCGATGTCGAAGTAGCTACACCCTTCACTGTGATGGTATCTCCAACACCGCGTTATAAGTCTGATGCTGTCTCGTGGGATTATGTGGTAGAGGCAAGGAGAAAGGGAAAAGCCAAGATGGAGAAGACAGGTGCTGCACAAGGAATGACCAGAACCAGCAGCGATTACACACCTGAAAATCTTGGAGGAACGAGTAAAGAGACCGCACCGAAACCACCTGTTGTGGAGATAGGCACTAATGATCTTTGGAGGAAGGTACATGCGAGGGAATATCTTGTTGTTGATAAATTAAATAAGACTCCCGCCCAAATATCCATCTTATCACTATTGCAAAACTCAGATGTGCAGAAGAATGCCTTGATGAAGGTGTTAATTGAAGCTCATGTGCCTACTGGTATCACTAGTGGGAAAATGGCGAATATGGTGGGGACAATACTAGAGAGTCACAAGATTACTTTCCACGAAAATGATCTACCGCCATAAGGGTTGAGTCACAACAAAGAATTGCACATCACTGTGCAATATGAAGACAAGTTCATTGCTAGGGTTCTGATAGACGGGGGTTCGAGTCTGAACATATGCCCGCTGACTACTTTGAAAAGACTGGGTATAGGCTTGCATGAGATATGGATAGGAAGTATGAGCGTGAAGGAATTTGATGGGTCTCAGAGAGACACTATCGGAGAAATCAACCTTGATCTGCAGATGGGCTCGACCTGGTTCGACGTTGAATTCCAGGTGCTGGATATATCCTCCACCTACAACTTGTTACTGGGACAACCATGGATACACACAACTGGGGTAGTCGCTTCTACTCTGCACCAGGTTGTAAAGTTCGAGTAGAATCATCAAGAGGTGATTATTCACGGAGATGGAAGCAACCCTATCTACACCAACCAGACTGTGCCAGTTATCAAGAATAGGAGGAAATTGGGAGAAGAAACGTACCACAACATTGCGCGGGTAAACGCAATAGAGAAGGGGCGATGGTAGAGCACAAGATAGAGACTATACTGATATGGTTGGGGTATGAACCATGCAAGGGTCTTGGTTTAAAGCTTCAAGGGATCACAGAGCCAATACGACCACAATATAATGGCACAACCTTTGGTCTCGAATATGAATACACCGTGCAAGAATATAATGATTAGACACTGCCATGGCGTGACTTTTACTATCCGTTGGAACAAAAAATACCACCGCTGCACCAGACATTTCGCCAGGCCGATATGATTTGGGGATCTGAGGAAGATGATGTTTTGGCCGGTATGAGGAAGCTAATTCTGGACAAGGAAAATATGGACCGTAGTGCAATTTTGGAGGAGGAAGACCTTACCATTCAGACAGTAGGAGAAGGAGTTGTTCTCAGGAACTGGACTGCTGCATCATCCCAGGCTTGCCGAGCACCTGGGTAGACTTGGCAGAACTAGCATGATTTATTTCTAAAATTATTTTGGCATTTAAGACGTTTTTAGTGTTTTGTTTTAAAATAATTACTCAAGACATTGAGTCGTACTTGTAGACAGTTTTAAGTTTTTTTAATGCATCATTGCTTTTCATTTATATATATTATTATCTTTCTACATTCTTTTCAGCATAATTATTACATATCCTAATGAACCTACAACTATGACATGTAATAAGACAACGCAAGATAAGGAAAGTAATTCGGAAGATGATATAATACTTGAGGAAATTCTCAAAGAAGTAGAGAATTTTGAGAACAAACCAAAGTCTAATTTGGAAGAAACTGAGTCAATTAACTTAGGAGATTCTGAAACAGTCAAAGAAACTCGCATTAGCTTTCATCTATCGCCATCATAGAAGGAAGAGTACAACAGATTTCTAAAGGAATATGAGGATATTTTCGCATGGTCCTACGATGACATGACTGGATTGAGCACATCCATAGTGTCCCACAAGCTACCTACCAACCCTACATGTCCGCCGGTAAAACAGAAGCTCAGGAAATTCAAGCCAGATTACGAGTCTAAAGATAAAGGAAGAAGTTATCAAGCAGATCAAAGCCAAGGTACTTCGGGTAGTCTAGTTTCCAACTTGGCTAGCCAACATTGTCCCGATTCTGAAGAAGAATGGGATGGTCAGGGTATGCGTTGATTATCGAGATATGAATAGAGCAAGCCCTAAGGATGATTTCCCATTGCCCAACATACACATATTGATCGATAACTGCGCCAAGCATGAACTCCAATCCTTTGTGGAGTGCTTCACAGGATATCACCAGATTTGGGTGGACGAAGAGGACACCGAAAGGAAAGCCTTCATCACCCCATGGGTAATATATTGTTACAAAATAATGTCGTTTGGTTTGAAGAATGCCGAGGCTACCTACATGAGGGTCATGTCTACCCTTTTCCACGATATGATACACAAGGAAATAGAGGTGTACGTGGATGACATCATCATCAAGTATAAGAGAAGTCCGGATCACATAGCAGACCTGAGGAAGTGTTTTGACCAACTTCGAAAGTACAATCTGAAGCTAAATTCCGAAAATGTGCTTTTGGAGTCCCTGCTAGAAAGTTGCTGGGTTTCATCGTCAGTTGCCGTGGTATTGAGTTAGACCAATCAAAAATCAAAGCTATTCATGACTTGCCACCACCAAAAAGCAAGAAGGATGTGATGAGGTTTTTGGGATGCCTCAATTACATCAGCCATTTTATAGCACAATCAATGGTAATATGTGAGCCGATCTTCAAAATACTAAGTAAAGATGCTGCGACAAGCTGGACCAAAAAATGTCAAAGGGCTTTTGATAAAATCAAGGAATACTTGTCCAAGACGCCCGTGTTGGTCCCACCGGAGCCCGGAAGACCTTTACTAATGTACTTCTCCATGTTGGATGCAGCCTTTGGTTGTGTCCTGGGGCAACATGATGAAACCGAGAGAAAGGAGCAAGCGATATACTATCTGAGTAAGAAGTTCACATCTTACGAAGCACGGTACTCTTTGTTGGAACGAACCTATTGTGCCTTGACATTGATAGCCCAGAAATTGAGGCAATACTTCTGTGCATACACCATATATCTCATATCTAGGATAGATCTCCTGAAATACATCTTTCAGAAACCCATGCCTACGGGTAAGCTAGCAAAGTGGCAGATGTTGCTAAGCGAGTTCGACATCATCTATATGACTCAGAAGCTGATCAAGGGGAAAGCATTAGCCGATCACCTAGCAGAGAACCCCACAAATAGAGAATTTCGACCACTGAAGACGTATTTTCCCAACGAGGAAGTGTCGTTTGTAGGCGAGGATATTGCCGAAACATACGATGGTTGGAGGATTTTTTTCGACGTAGCCGCAAACTTCAAAGGAGTGGGCATCAGAGCTGTTTTGGTATCAGAAACCAGACATTATCCGGTATCTGCCAAGCTTAGGTTCCCATCCACCAACAATATGGCAAAATACGAGGCTTGCATCTTGGGACTCAGATTGGCCATCGACATGAACATTCAGGAGTTGCTGGTAATAGGAGATTCAGATTTGCTGGTACATCAAGTACTCGGAGAATGGACTACCAAGAACACTAAAATACTACCGTACTTGCACTCTGTGGTATGGCAGATGTTCCGAGAAAACATAACGAGTTCGAAGATGCACTGGCTACCTTGTCCTCCATGATATAACATCCAGACAAGAATTTTATTGATCCTACCCCGATAGAGATTCGTAAGCAACCAGCTTATTGTGCCCATGTTGATGAGGAGTTCGATGAAAATCCATGGTTTCACGATATGAAGGAGTATTTGGAGAAAGGAGAATACCCAGAAAATGCTATACACATTCAGAAGCGCACACTTCGAAGATTGGCTAACCTCTTCTTTCAGAGCAGAGGAATTCTGTATAGAAGGACTCCTGACTTGGGATTGATGCGATGTGTCGATGCCAAGGAGGCATCTAGATTGCTCAACAAAATACACGCCGGAACCTATGGACCTCACATGATCGGGTTCGGTCTGTCCAAGAAGATATTAAGGGCATGGTACTTCTGAATGACTATGGAGACAGACTGCATCAAATATGGTCAAAAGTGCCACGAATGCCAAGTACATGCTGATATGATACGGGTGCGACCTAACGAACTCAATGCAATGAGTTCACCCTGGACTTTCTCTGACTGGGCATGGATGTCATCAGACCGATTGAACCCACTGCTTCAAATGGACACAGAATCATTTTGGTGGCTATAGATTACTTCACAAAATGGGTCGAAGCCGATTCCTATAAAGCCGTGACTAAGAAGGTTGTGACAAACTTCATCCGAGATCGTATTATTTGCCAATTCAGAGTACCTTAGGCAATCATTACCGACAATGCTGCCAATCTCAACAGTGATCTGATAAAAGCCATGTGTGAAACATTCAAAATTAAGCACCGGAATTCTACAACATATATGCCGTAAATGAATGGAGCCGTGGAAGTCGCCAACAAGAACATCAAGAAGATATTAAGGAATTTGGTAGATAACTACAAGCAATGGCATGAGTAGTTACCATTTGCTTTTCTCAGATACGACACCACATGCCGCACGTCAACTGGGGCAACTCCCTATCTACTGGTCTACGATGCTGAAGCTGTTATACCCGCCGAGGTGGATATTCCTCCCATAAGGATCATACAGGAGGCCGATCTTAATGATGCGGAATGGATATAGAGCCGGTATGAGCAACTGACTCTCATTGACGGTAAGAGGATGAACGCAATATGTCACGGTTAGTAGTGTTCATAAAAACCCGAAAAACCGAATCAAACCAAAAACCGAACCAAACCGACCAAAAAAACCCATACTTTTTAGGTTTGGTTTTGGTTTTGGTTTTAAATTTTAAAAACTGATCAAATTTTGTTTGATTTTGGTTTTAATAAAAAAATAACCGAAAAACACTGAACTAAACCGACTATAGAAGTAGCTATTTAAATTTATTATTACACCTATATATGTATATTTTTATATAAATTTTCTAAAATTTTATGGTACATATTAGTCGTTTGTATTTTTAGTCTGATTCTTTGCTATTATAATAATCAAAATTCTTTACCTTTACATTCTAGTTTAATTGGTAGTTTTCTTTTTCTAAGTACAAGAATTTATTTCATGTTAAAAATAATTGATTTTTAATTGAGTACTTAAATTATTCATCACTATTTGATTAAATTATCATCAATATATTTACCATATTGATAAATGATAAATTTCTCAAAGAGTAATTGGTTTGATAGTGTTACGTTGGAAATGTAGTCAACGGAATATGTGTCATATTTTATGTCTCATATTTAAGAAAAAACTCGATAAATAACCGAAAAAATCATAAAACCGACAAAAACTGAATCGATAAAAAACCGACTTAATTGGTTTGGGTTGGTTCCAATACTTGAAAAACTGACTTACTTAGTTTGATTTCTTTTTAGGGAAAAACCATCCATACCCAACCATGAACACCCCCAGTCACGGTCAACACTACTAGAATAGAATGGCAAGGGCTTTCAACAAGAAGGTTAGATCAAGGCAATTCACACCGGGGCAATTGGTGTTAAAGCGGATCTTCCGGCATCAAGACGAAGCAAAGGGAAAATTCTCACCTAACTGGCAAGGCCCTTACATGGTTCACCGAATACTGACAGGAGGAGCACTCATATTCGTAGAGATGGACGGAGAAATATGGCCAAAACCTATCAATTTGGATGTTGTTAAGAGATATTATGTTTGAGGTTATATTTGCACTTTTTGATGTAACATGAACTACGCTTGACCTGATTCCCGTTTAAGAGGGAATATGTAGGCAGCCCTGTGGGTTCGTTCGCATAATAATATAATCTTCATTCCCCTCTACGGTCAGGAACTATGGCAAATCTTGAGTTTTTGTCAATCTCATTACGTCAAGGATAGCCAAGAAGTGTATCGTCGGGGTTATATGTGTAAACTGGGATTGAATTATGAGGAGGGTCCTCAAAATTCCGAGTTGACAGGTCGCAATGTCTCAAAGCGTATCAAAGTCTATGATTCAACAAAATTATTTGTTTTATGCATCATCACATATTTTGAACAACTGCATTTTCTTACAAAATTTATGGCGAATACATATTTTCGAAAATTTCATTTTTGTTGTAGCTAGACGTTACCCAAGGTGACTCGAACAAGGCATTAAGACAAGGAGCAATGGCAAAATGAGGAATCAAAAACACTGACCGACCTTTCCCCAAACCTCACGATTTTTCTTTGGATGCAGGCATAACGGACATAACAAGCACGTCCATGAATATATAACAAGACCACTATCTTCACACTGACAGAAATCGCCAGGCACAAGCGCGTCAAGCTAAGAACCACTTTTTCTTGCTCATATTTAATCATCGCTTTCCTATGCAGAGGGCTAAGCACTACCCTCAATTATTGCATAAGGCTAAACACTGCCTTCCCTTGCATGAGACAAAGTATTGCCTTTCTTTTTATGAGACTAAGCACTGTCTCCCGCACTTTGCATGAGGCTAAGCACTGCCTCCATTATTGCATAAGGCTAAACGCTGCCTTTCTTTGCATGGGACTAAGCACTATCTCTCGCACTTTGCATGAGTCTAAGCACTGCCTCCATTATTGCATAAGGCTAAACGCTGCCTTTCTTTGCATGAGACTAAGCACTGCCTCCATTATTGCATAAGGCTAAACGCTGCCTTTCTTTGCATGAGACTAAGCACTGTCTCCCGCACTTTGCATGAGGCTAAGCATTGTCTCCATTATTTCCTAAGAGTAAATGCTGCCTTCCTATACATAGGGCTAAGCACTACCCTCATCACATACAAGGCTAAACGGTGCCTTGTCTCATTTTTGCATATGACTAAGCATCGCCTGTTCTATATCAATCAATCGATATCGCCGTATCTTTGCATTTCATGGGCTGCAACATCACCATATTTTCCGAAGGTGTCATAGTCTAAAGGTATCATCCTCACAGCCTAAGGACATCATGCCATGGCCTGAGGATCTCTCGAAACTGCATATCATTATTCAAAGGCGTCATAGTCCTGAGGAACCATCCTCATGGCCCGAGGACACCATCTCACAGCCTGGGAATCCCTTATCATACACTTCATGGCCCAGGACGTCATGGTCTAAGGACATCATCCTCATCGTCCGAAAGGCGACTCTCATGGTCCAAAGGGAATGTGTATCATCTTTAAATTTCCACAATAACTACATATATTCGCATGCCTCATGTTTTAAGTTTTGCAGGTAACTCGGGAGGTAATCGTTCTACAAACATGAGCAATCCTCGCTCCGATTTTCGTTCACAATGCTCACATCCTCTGATTATCTCAAACATAACCGATGATCGGCAATTGATTACTCTTTGTTCCATAACCGCCCAAACATTTATCTCGAATATCCGTAACGTCCAACTTCATATTCATAGATCCACTTGAAATCACTCGTTACTCATGACACTATCCTATTTAAAAGATCATTTTTTCGAAACATACGGCCACTCTTACAACAACTCCATCGATTTTGTTCGCCGTTGAATCCATAACTACACACGACTTGATTCCCGTAACACCAGGGCTATGTAGGTAACTCAAGAACCAGGGTTCGGCCCCAGTTTTGAAGCACACCTCATCCTCACTCATTTCGGACAAAATTGGTCATCATTTTCTTTACCCGATAACTCTTTCATCATTCCTGGGCAAAGAAGGGCAACTGTTGCTATCCAATTTTGCCCTCATATTTTATAATGTATTTCATCATTATTACCCAATTTACAAGAGTTATATGATCATTTTCTATAATTTTCTATAGTCTTTAAAGCTTTAAAATTGATTTTTTCGCATGCAATTTGTTTAAATATTTATTAAATATGTCTTTAAATTATTTTTAAGGTAATTTAATCATCCAATTTATCATTCTATACCTATATGCATTTTATAATATTTTATCTTTTTTTTTTTGCATAATTATATTTGTATTTTTTCTATTTTATCTATACTATTTACAATAATAACCTATATTCTATACATAATTGCATTTATTATATTATTTATGCTAAAATAGCATGTTTTATATTTTAATATGTTAAGCTATTATTTTCCAGCATTTTACTGCATAAATAATATTTTTATTATTTATTAATCAACAACAACAACATACCCAGTAATATCTCACACCGTGGGGTCTGGGGAGGGTAGTGTGTACGCAGACCTTACCCCTACCTTGTGAGGATAGAGAGGTTGTTTCTAATAGACCCTCGGCTTAGGAAAACATAATCACCACATTAATAAAAATATAGACAAGAAGGAATAGTACGTAGAAGCCATATAAAAGTAGAATAAAAATAACCAAATAGTAAGGTTATCAACAATTAAAGAAACAACGGTTAGTGATAAAAACCTACTACCAACAGAAAGCGAGACTGCGTGCCAATACTACTGTTATAAACACTCTAGACTACCTACTCTACTACCCTAATCCTCAACCTTCATACCTTCATATCAAGGTGTCATGTCCTCGGTCAGTTGAAGCTGCACCATGTCTTGCCTAATCACCTCTCCCCACCTCTTCTTTGGCCTACCTCTACCTCTCCATAGGCCCTCTAATGTCAACCTCTCACACCTCCTCACCGGGGCGTCTATGCTCCTCCTCTTCACATGACCAAACCACCTAAGTCTCACTTCCCGCATCTTGCCATCAATAGGGGCCACACCCACCTTGTCGAGAATAACCTCATTTTTGATCCTATCTAACTTGGCGTGCCCACACATCCATCTCAACATCCTCATCTCTGCTACCTTCATCTTCTGGACATGAGCGATCTTGACTGGCCAACACTCAGCCCCATACAACATCGTTGGTCTGACTACCACTCTGTAGAACTTACCCTTAAGTTTAGATGGCACCTTCTTGTCGCACAAAACACCGGAAGCGAGTCTCCATTTCATCCATCTTGACCCAATACGATGTGTGACATCTTCATCAATCTCCACATCCCCTGAATAATATACCCAAGGTACTTAAAACTCCCTCTCCTAGAGATGACCTGTGAGTCCAGCCTCACCTCCCCTTCCCCTCCTTGAGTCTCGCCACTGAACTTACACTCTAAGTATTTTGTCTTGGTCCTGCTCAACTTGAAACCTTTAAATTCTAGGGTCTGCCTCCATACCTCGCTTTCGAACAATTTCAATGGCCCAAATGCCGAAAAACCCCTGGCCCGGTCATTTAGACCAAAGCTACCGACCCTTTTATTAAATCTGGTCGTAACCCGTTCTAATTAACCGGCCCGCTCCCCTTCGATCTTGGCCGTTGATATTAAATCATCAACGACCCATAATAAACCCGTCCCTTCTCCATATAACCCCTCGCCCTAACCTTAGAGATCATTTCCCCATTCAGCTGCCTTTGTACTCTCTCGAACCTTCTCCTCTGTTCTACAAACCCTGGCAGCTGTTGCCTGAGTTCTCTCCAATTCTGACCTAGAAATGGAATCAATATACAATCTACTTCACTTATTAGCATTGCTCTCGTCACTGGTCGTCCGTTTATGGTATTACTTAGGTACTTGCCTAACTTTGGTAAGTACCACTTCTAAGATCGACTGGGATGACTCGAACCTTTGGAATTTGGACGGTACTCCGTCCATATACGCTCAACAAGGAATGATTTGCGCCTTTGGTTCGATTTTCAGATGGTTGGACACAACTAGGGTTTGAGATTTTTCATCTCCTTTACCGATTCTTATTTGCATGAGATATTTTCTTTCCTTATTTATGTTTAATTGATTTTTTTCATGTTTGTTTGTTCAAATCGATCACTATATAAACCCCTTTCCCCTTTTCACCTCTATGACTTCTACCTAGTGCTACTGCTTTTTCATTCTCACTCGCTCTATACTATTATGAAACTCAAGCTCTTGGTCGGATGAAAGCCAAGGCCACCAGAATCTTCTCTATCTACCCCCTAGTGCGAGCACTACTCGGGGCTCGTTCGAAGTTCCTGTGAACTCTGACGCACTAGGGTTTGGAATTATTTATATTATTCTTACATTTCTACAGGAACTTGTTGATTCTTCTCTATTTGTTGTTAAATCTGCAAATTTGTAAGTGTTCAAACCCTTGCAATTATGTTTCTTCTCTATTTGTGTTCATGCTTTTGAACATCTCTGTTATGTGAAAGACAATATGATATTATGCCGACCTTTGCTTTGAATTTCTTCTACAATCCTTCACCTGAACTCGTATAAGTTTGCATATGTTCAATTAGTATAGTCAATTTGGAAGAATTCAAGGCTGTTATGCTTGTTCGAAGCTGTTATGTTTATGTATGCTTAATTTCTTACATTAACTATTTAATATAGTACCCTTTTTTCATGTCTCCCTTTGAATACTTGCATTGAAACTCCCAGGGAATTACTGCCTTCCCAGAATTCGCTTCAATAATTCTCTTTCTGCTGACCCTTTATGTGTAGTTTACTGCTACCCTACAAATTGATCATCTCATGTTACAACATTGTCTTAATTCTTAGCCAAACATGTTACTGTGTTGTTGGAGAACTTTAGTGTTGTTCTTTGACTTGTTCAATCCTGCATTCTCTAGTATTGCCTACGACTTCTAGTTGAATCTCAATGTATTTAGCTTCTTATGTTACACATGATCAATTAGTATAAGCCCTGAAATCTGCCTGTCCTATTAACCTTAAATTGGCATGCTGAGTTCTTTGGATTTTTAATCTTTGTGTTATACTCAACATGTTAAGCTATTTTGTCGACTGTTGTAGACCATGCTCACTAGTCTGTTTGTTATACTGTTTAGGCTCTCGTGACACAAATCTGCACATGAACAATTGCTATTCCCTTGACTATAACCCTACCAGACCTCTATGATTAGAAGTTCCTAGGTTTAAAAGTCCTTTTGATTAATTCTAGATCATGCATTACTCTCGATTTGATTTTCTGGAAAACTTGGCATGTGTGTGTGTTCACTCTTATAACTCAATAGACCTGCCTCTTAAGTCCCTAATGTGTGACTATGTTCAGCATGCTACACCCTTTCCTTTGTCTAATAATTGCTCAATCATGAACTTATGTTGTTTTATGTGTCAAACTTGACACATTGAAACCAAGTCCTATTGGTTCTCCTAGTTGTTGTGATCCCTTAGCTTCTAAATGCAAGTGCTAATGTGCTTCTTTCGTAATCTTGTCCCTATGAGGTATTATTGTTAATAGACTTCAGAACTGTTAATTGGTTGCCATGTGTGTTTTGTTAACTTATGTGGTTGAGTGATTAATCTTCAATTGCTAATAGGTCCTCCATCTGGGCGTTGTATGAGCTCATATGTGGCCCCGGGATGTGCAATAGATATATCTCCTGTTTCAGGTGTGTTTGGATCTGGGTTTGCTATTCGTGTTAAAGTGAGCCTGTTGAAGGCTCAGGGAGTACTGGGTTATTTTCGTTTGGGCCTGTTCTGTTTATTAGGCATGCAGTCGTTCAGTGTGTAATATTTAGACTTGTATTCATTATTTTGGGCCTGTAATAATTTATAAACAAAACAGTTGGGGAGTTAGTCGAATGAGGGAGCGAGTATACTTTAATTTTCGTATGAATGGGTAGAGAACATGCCTATAAACTCTACATGCTTTGTTTTCTACTTTGTTCGACATGCTTTATGTTTACACCTTAATAGAAATCATGCCTATAAGAGTTCAACACTTTACTTACTCAACCTGTCTAATGCCCACACATTATCAGAATATGTTTGCGAGAGTTTAAGTGCTTTACTTGTTCCCATGTCTACTTCTATGAGCTATTAGATAGTATGTCTATAGGATCGTATTAATATATGCCTTTTCTAATACTCATCAAGATACCATGTCTATAGGGCTATAGCTGATTAACTAATCGATTACTTCTGTTATCTTATTACACTGCCCTCCTAGATAACGTGCCTATAGGAATAAGCATGATAAATTTGCGTTCAAATACCAACTATTACAGAACCCGCCTTTAGGATATTGCTACTCACTTAGAAAGTATGCCAATAGGATCAAACACGGGTAATTCTGAGTTTTCAAATGGCTTCAGTGCCCCGCTGCGCAAATCATTTAGAGATCATGTCTATAGGCTTTTTAACTTGCAATCTGTAATTTCAATAACCTGGACCACGAAACTGCTCATGAGATGTTTTAAACTGTGTGGTCACATATATGACATGTCTTAGGTCTCAAATGACTCTAATACACCTCGATTCTGAAACCGCCTACTGTATAATCTGAAACCCATTCGCGTGCTTTGTTGCTTATGTGTGGAGGCTAACTTGAGACATTTGTTGTTTTTTATTTGCAGTCCTACTTGTTTTGAATGTGCGCCTAGCCTTATCATTTTGAGCACCCTAAGAAAAGTCTAGAACCACCCAAATAGTAGGTCCAAAGCCTCCTGGACTATAGTCATGGGACGAATAGTGCACGCATAGGACACGATTTAGAATTGAACTAGAGTGCTTTAGGTAAACAACTTTAACATAGTAATTAGGTAGCAGGAGCGTGCTGAGTGAGGATGAATACTCCAAGAGTATGAGTATATGACTTTATCACTGTGTTGCATTACAGTTGACATGCATACATGACATGTGGATATCGAGATGTGACATTCCTCATATTAGTCATACTTGGCATATTCGATCTGTGTTGTGCTCAAACTGTTAAAGTCTAAAAAGCATGTCTACATTTCTACACTATCTATAAATTGATTATTGGATTTCTCTCTGAGTTATCACTGTTTTTATCTGGATTTGGACTGTACTTATTTGAGCTCATCATTGATTTCAGCCCAAGTTTAGTCCTATTACTCATTGAGTACATTGGGTCGGTTATACTCATACTACACTTTGCACTTCCTGTGCAGATCCAAGTACTTCTAGATACAACGGTTGCTAGATTTGAAGCTTTATCTGCTGGGAGACTTTTGAGGTAGTTGCTTTGGCGTCTACAGACCTCGACTCTCCTTCTTTTCAGTTTATTTAGCACTGTTCTACCTTTCTAGACAGTTGTTTTAGCAGTCTGACTGAGTTGACGCTTTAGTAGCTCATGTACTCAGTAACACCCGGATTTTGGGTGATTTTGTATTGAGTTGCAGTATTTTCTTATCAGTTATTTATGAGAATTTGTTACTATTAAACCCGTTCCATTATGTTTTTAACTTAAAATTCGTAGTTAGTGGTGATTGTCGCCTTGCCTAGTATTGGGATAAGCACCATCACAACATATGAGATTTGGGATCGTGACATCATATTTATCCCTTTCGTAACCTCTGCTTTGACTTCGACCTTGGGAAGGAACTTCAAACTAACCACACTTGAATAATATGACTGAATTACCCATATATTGGATGTCTAAAATCTCTCTAATCTTTCCATAATAATCAATATTTTCTCTATGCTCATCACTCTTTACAACTACACCACTATATTGGATTTTCAAATATAGCTCAGATTCCATTGTTCGAAACCTAAAACCATTTAAGATATATCATTTATGAAAATAAACATGATTATCCAGAAGTCTTGCCGAAGCTAACAATTCATCGGTAACTCGACCATCACCATTCTCTTTTTTAACTGGACCACCTATAATATTTTGTGTACAAAGTCAAAAACTTTAATACTCCTTAAGAAAGTAAAATTCAAAAATTATCCTAAATAAAGATAAACTAGCATAAAATGATATAGTTTACCTTTTCTTCAAACCACAAAGGAAATTCCTCCTTGCGCTTCTTGGCTATATTTCTATTATTCTCCTTTGCCAATATATCTAGATGTTCTCTTTGGATTTGAATATTTAGAAAAAAAATAAAGAATATTATATCATAGTCTTTAAAGGTATTCATAAGAAGAAAATGATGTAACTAAATGAAAAGTTATCTTACTCAATCCAAGGTCTGACCTCCTCACAATTTTGGAGGATATAAAAAAGAGCTTGGTTGATTTCAAGATTACTCAAGCTTTTCTAATCACCCCCTGCTAATGACTTACCATGACAGTTAAATATGGACAAGCCATTGGGATTTATGTTTGGAGAATCAAAATTTCTATCCGGACGATTTTGCTTTGTCTTTATATCAATCAAATATTTAGAACAAAATACCATGCACTCCTCCGCAAGATAGCCCTCAGCAATTAATCCTTAAGGGAGAACTTGGTTGCATACATAACCATTTAACGTGCGCAAATATCTATTAAGTAAAGATGAATTAGTTTTGTAACAAATTTCTTCTAAACGAACAGTTCAAATAAGTAAAAATCTAACCCTTCAATGTAATACATCCATCGATATTGAGCAGGACCACCCATTTTTGCCTCAGTTGCCAAATGAATCATAACATCAAAGAATGTTGGCCTAAACACACGTTCTAATTTACAAATTATCATCCGTATACTTTTATCTAGTTTTTCTAACATTTCCACATGCATCTCTTTAGCGCATAAATCACCAAAGAATAATGACAATTCAATTAAGGGATCATATGCATCCTTTGGCAAAACTCCTTTGATGATAAGTGAACAATACACTGAAAAAGGACATGGTGGTCATGACTTTTAAGTCCAAATATTCTAGCTTCATTAACTGTAACGACCCGACCGATCGTTTTAAGTATTGTAGCCCCGTTCCCCCATGTATTGCTTATTCTATGCTCATTTATTGTTATGTGACTTGTCGAGGTGGTTGGTTTCACGACTTAATTTCGTAATAGGTCACGACTGCACCTAATGCCAATATTAGGCAAGCCCACAAGTGAAACTACTATTTATTTACCCCTTTTTAACATTTTTAAGATGAAAGTTTTCCTTTTTAAAGAACAGTTTAAACTAGATCTCATGCAACCGTAACATCTCTTGAAACAAAGTACCATCATAATAAGAACATCCATAGTGGTGAAAGAAATGATAAATACAACAGTACATAAAGGCTAAAGATCCCCCAAAACCCGGTATCACAAGTGCATGAGCAATCTAGGGAATATACAAAACTACTACAACTACTGTCTGAAAGTGATAGACAAAATAGTAAATAAGGTAAAGGGAGACTCTGGTGCTGCACATTGTAGCAAGGCAAGCATATCACCACTAAGTCTTCGTAAATGATCATCTACGCCCCCACGTGACTACTGGTAGTACCCGTCTCAGTACCTGCACATCAGTGTAGAAGTGTAGCATGAGTAAAGAAAATAATGCGTACCCCGTAAGTATCTAGTCTAACCTCGAAGAAGTAGTGATGAGGGGTCGACTTGACACTTACTAGAGGTCCAATAATAATAATATATGTGCATAAAATAGACATGGTGAGTATACAACAAGTATCAATGAAGCAAATAAGAGCAACTACAATATATAAAAACAGGAGTCTGTATCATATTTCCAACATATCATAACTGGTCGTGAAGGTGCTAACCCAATTATACCTAAACCGGAATCCGTTTCGATTATTAAGCACGAAGTTGCCGAGGCGAACGACCCGATCCCATAAGAATAATGCAACTCAGTACTGCTGAGGCAAATGGTCCGATCCTATAAGAGTGGTGTTATCATACTGCCGAGGCGAATGGCCCGATCCCATTAGAGTAAAGAAATTTACCTCGCTCGCGAAAGTACTTGCGAGACGAGAAGACACGGGTTTTCATAGATTATTAAGTATTTCCTAGTTTTTTGAAATAAGAAGCTAAGTCGATAATTCCAATATAAATCCCCAGTCTCAGTTCTAATCAAGATAATTAATACACAAGATAGGCATAAATAGTATAATTAAAAGCGTGATATGAATCTAAGTCTACCCGGATATATCATGAAATATAGATATGTACGGAATCTCGTCACCTCGTGCGTATGTAGCTTCCCACACAAGTAGCACACAACAATAATACACATAAGGGGATAAGTTCCCTCTTACAAGGTTAGGTAAGAGACTTACCTCGATTCCAAGTCCTTAATCTGGCTCTCCAACCTCACTAGAACCCTTCAAACGACGTCGAGGACTCCGAAACGAATCAAAATTCATATAAACTACTAAATATATGCTCAAAAGATCATATTTTAGATTTTATAGTAGTTACCTAACTCGATTTGGAAGATTAATAAAATTCACCCTAGTGCCTACGTGCCCGGATTTTGCAAATTTTCGAATATAATTATTACCCATGAACTCCCAAACTCAAATATATAATTTGCCCCCATTTCCACCACCAAATTCGTGATCAAATCCCAAATTTACCAAAACCATAGGTTCTTCACAAATCCCACAAGTTTCATAAATTTTTCATGTTCGATCTACTTATAATCCGCGTATTTAACTTGAAACTAGGTGGAGTTTACTTACATTGTTTGTCAAGTTTGCTCTCACATGCTTTATTTGGAGTTGTTAGCACATGTTATATCTTTTACTTATCAAGTTTACTCTTATACTCTTTATTTGAAGTTGTTACCTATTTTATTATTATGTGACTTCCTTAATTGTAGAGTGATTCTTAATTGAAATTGTTGTTACATGATATCCTTTTGTTGCCGAGTTATTCTCATGCATTTGGATGTAGTTGTTAGTTCATGCCATCTCTTTCATTGTTAGCTTATGTCGTACACTAGAATTCAAAGTTTGCCATTCATGGAAATACCTTCATTATTGAGTTTATTCTTGAGCAGTTAATCAAAGTTGAAGTTATCAAAAGCCATTAATCTAGTTAGTTGAAGTTGTGTTTAACGGGGTGTTGTTAATTATTGAGTTACTTTCCCGTTCATTTTGTTGTTATTGAGATTCTGTATACATCGTGTTTGAGCCGTGGGCTATGTGATATGGTGATATTTGTATTGTTGTTTTGAAAAGGTTGTGGCCTCTGAGCACTTGTGGTACAAGTTAATATGTTGTGTTTTTGTGATGTTAACACATGTGAATTTGTTGTGTGGATTGATTGATATTATATGGAGCATAAGGGTGGCATCTCGCTGTTGTTGATTATGCGGAGTGATATGGGTGGCTATCGGAGCGATAAGAGTGGCTATTGTGTTAATGTCTGGACGGAGCAATAAGAGTGGCTATTATGATGTTATCAATAAGGAGAGATAAGGGTGGCTATGTCAGGGATGATATTTGATGTCCTGGGGGCATGATGTTGATGATATTCATGTGATGGTGTGATTTTCTTTGTGTATGGCATGCACCTTACGTGACCTTTTGTGTTGCTTTCAATGAGCTACTTAATGTCTTTGATATTACTTGTTGACTTGGACTGTGATAGTGCACTCGCACAACAATACACTTTAACGTGTCACTTATACTAGCTCATGAGTATGGAACTTCACATCTATTGATCATGTCCATTTATTCTTGTATTATCTGCTTTCATAGTGATATTGAACCTGTGACCATGCCGGGCGGATTGAGATATTGGCACGTGAGTTATCTGTGTGGTTGTGATTAATAAGTTGGGCACAAGGTACCATGAGCATATGATCTGTGGTTTGAGACTCGTGACTTGTGTTGATGAGATGAGGCATCTTTGAGTAATTCTGCTGTGAAACTTATGCTAGAACGATTTGAATAATCGGTTGTCATAGTTTTTCCTCAATTGGTTTCATTGGTATTTAACGATGTTCTGATTATTTTACTGTTTTTATCACATGTTTATCCCTTGTTGCCATTTATTGATTCTTGCCTCCTTTACTAGCTTTATACTTATAAACTACACAGGTTTTAAAACTAGTAGGTGTCTTGACTTGTACCCCATTACTACTCCATCGAGGTTAGTCTTAATACTTACTAGGTATCGACCGTGGTGTACTCATACTACACTTCTGAACATTTTTGTGCAGATCCAGGTATTGGAGATATCAGACTCAGGCAGAGTTAGCTTCTTGATTGCGAGGATTCATGGTAGAGCTTTTTTGTCGTCGCGGTCCCTTGGAGTCCTTTCCCTTTTTATCGTAATATCAATTTGTTATCCGAACAATATTGTATTTTGATTTTTGAGATTCTTCTATGTATTCAGCTAGAGTTCGTGACTCTGTATTACCTAGTCTTGGGAGGTTGTTGTGATTATTGCCACGTATGCTTGTTTCACCTTTATTTCGGTACTTATATTAAACTCTTTTTATAATATCATTGTTAAACTGGGTTTATAATTGTTGTAACTACTCAGCGTACCTAGTCTTAGAGACTTGGTGTCATCATGACGCCTAAGGTGGGATTTTGGGTCGTGACACCGAGATATCACAAGGTCGTAATGTGTTGGCTAATAAAGCTCATGTCAACACCTTGATTATTATGTGTAAGCACTGATAATTTATTTTCCTAAAGCAATCATAGTTCAAGTGTGAGATTACTACTGACTTTGAAGTAGAGATCGTTGTTTGCTAAATCAATGCAGAGCACGCCTTCATTATGCATAATAGTCTCCCTTCAACTGGTAAACTCTATTATTTTAATATTAAAATGAGTGGAAAATGTTAGAATATTGCTATTTTAATATTAAAATAAAATAGGTCATGATCTCTTCTCAATTACCCCTTGATCTTGAAAATGGCCATAACTCCTCACTACTTCATGATGTAGAAAATGGCCATAACTATTTTGTAACTATTCTCTCATATTCTACAACTAATTAAACTCTAATTCATCCATTACCCATATTTCCATGATTTCATAACTTATTACCCCATTTTCTTCCAATTTAATCCAAGGAAGAATTCCCACACCTATAAATATGAGTCTTTCTTCCATAATGTGGTGTATAAAAAATTTTAGAATGCTCAAAAAGGTGAGGTTAAAGTTGTGAAAAAAAAAGAAGAAGAGCGTTTTACTTTTGTTGAAAAAAGGTATTCATCTTGATGGAGCTTTGGATCTAATAACTTGTCCAGAGTTTGTTCGAGTCATACGATGTGATTGGGCTGTTGTATCTTGGGGGAGACAAGTCAAGAGGATTATTGTTGTACTAATGAAGATTTTGCTACACTGGGCTTGATCTTCTTAAAGAGAGCGACATATTCGTGCCTCAGGCTAAAGATATTTTATTTTCCTCATTTTATTTTTTTAACTATAATTGTATTTGTACGAACGATTGTGTTAGAAAACATGAAGAAGAGAATACTTTAAGACGTAAGTAAATTTATTGTCCTAAAAAAATATTGTATGTATATTCTTTATGGGAAAACAAAAAGTTTCTTTCAGGATTCCTCAAAGTGAAGCTTAGAAAGTGCAGAGTCACTTTCTGCAATAATGAATTTATGGAGAAAAAGAAGACTATTCAAAAGAGGTGTCTTCGTCTGAACATGTTTTTTCAGCTAATAATTTATAATGAAAAATTTAAATTTTAAACATGCAATTCAAATAAACAAAAACTGTCATAGAAAAAAGACCAAACCAAATAATCGTTAACTGAGGGTATTTGGTGGGTTTACTAATCTAAATACAAATGGTGAGCCTTTTACTTTATATCCTCTAAGGCCAACAATGTGCGTGTAACCATCTGGCCAGTCGTTTAGAGAGTATTAGGCTCGATCCCCTAAATATTGCTCCCTCTACTTCATTTTTGTGGTTATGTGGCTCGCCGGGGAGCTTGGTATCGGGTTCGGGTTAGTTTCAGAGTACAATGGGACACATAGTCCCTAAAAATGGAAGTTTAAGTCGTAGGAGTTGATCGTAGTTTGACTTGTGTGAACACGACTCCGTAATGGAGTTTCGATGGTTCCAATAGCTTCGTATGTTGATTTTGGTCTTAGGAGCGTGTCCGGATGTTGATTTGGAGGTTCGTAGGTCATATCGATTTTAATTGGCAAAAGTTGGAAATTGGTGGAATTTTGGGAAGTTTAATCAGGAGTGGACTTTTTGGATATCGGGGACATATTCCGATTCCAGAAATTAGAATAGGTCCGTGATGTCAATTATGACTTTTGTGCAAAATTTGGGGTCAATCGGACGTGATTTCATAGGTTTCAGCATCAGATGTAGAAGTTAGAAGTTCTAAAGTTCATTAGGCTTGAATCGATGCCCAATTCGTATTTTTAGCATTGTTTGATGTAGTTTTTGGCCTCGAGTAGGTCCGTTATGTATTTTGAAACTAGTTGGTATACTCGGACGGGGTCCCCGGGTCAGATTCGGATCGATATCGGAACAAATTTGGATTTGTGCATTTTGTGAAAAATTCCAGCTTCTGGTGTCTTCGCACTTGCGGAAGGATTGGTCGCAGGTGCGGGCTCGTAAATGTGAGCCATGGGTCGCAGGAGCGGTTTTGGCCTAGCCTAGCTTAGATCGCAAGTGCGATCATGTGTCCGCAGAAGAGGACTTGCGACTGCAGAAGTCCCCCACGTAGAAACGGAACTGGGGAAGCACCCTTGGGGCTTGATCGCAGGTGCAATCCTTTTTCCCACAGAAGTGGTCTCGCAGGCGCGAGCCCTCATCCGCAGAAGTGGATCCTTTGGACTTAAGTGGAAAACGCACCTGCGATGGTTTTTCTGCAGGTGTGGAGCCGTAGGTGCGGCAGTAAGGTCGCAGGTGCGACATAACTGGGCAAAAAAGAGGGATTTTCGAGGGTTTGATTCATAATCCATTTTTGGACTTAGAGAGCTCGGTGGAAAGCGATGTTTCAAGGGTTTTTCAGAGAGATCATTGGGGTAAGGAATCCTAACTTGATTTTGGTTAATTTACATGAATCTATTGTTAATTTTATCATTTAATTAGTGGTTTGAGTTGAAAATTTTGGGGGAAATGGTAGAAACTTCTTAGGCTAAAATTTGAAGAATTGAAAGGTGATTTGAGGCCGGATTTGAGTAATTCTTGTATGGTTGGACTCGATATCGAATGAGTGTTTGGATTTTGTAATTTTGGGAGGGTTCCGAGACGTGGGCCCGTGTCGACCTTTTAGAGCGATTTTTCAAGTCATTGCTAAAATCATAATTTCATTATTTAGATTAGTTTCCTATAGTTATATTTATACTATGTAATTATTTTTTGCTAGATTTGAGCTGTTTGGAGTGAGAAAATCGAGGGAAAGGCCTTCTTATTGATTGATTGATTGAGCGTGGTTTGAGGTAAGTGACTTGTCTAACCTCGTGTGGGGGAAATTCCTTTTAGGATTTATTACTGTTACGGTAATTTGAAATATGTGAAGGTCGTGTATGCGAGGTGACGAGTACGTACTCGGGCTAAATATTGAAAATCCGGTTTTGCTAACTAGTTTCCTTTTATTTCCTTAATTGAGTTACTCTAGCATGTGCAGTCATCATGTTTAGCCTAATTTCATATGTCTACGTGTCTTATCTCTTATTTGCAATTTATGCAACATGCTTAGTTGAATTACCCGCTCCCTTGATTCCGTATTCATTATTTTAATTGTGGAATTCTTTGCTTGAAATAACATTGTTTCATTTGTTATGTTTTGGTTTTCGTGATTATTGTTGAGGTGATTGTTTTGTTGTGGCACAAGGTTTCTGCCTTGCAGATTGTTATTGTGTCACGAGGTTTCTGCCGTGCGAATTGCTTTTGTGGCATGAGGTTTTTGCCGTGCAGATTGTTATTGTGGCACGAGGTTCCTGCCATGCGGATTGTTATTGTGGCATGAGATTTTTTCGTGCGTATTGTTATTGTCGCACGAGGTTTCTGCCGTGCGGTTGTTATTATAAGGAAATATAGTAAGATATTTACTTTTGGGACTACGAGGCAGTACCTCGGGAGTTGTCACGACCCAAAACGTAGCCTATCGTGATAGCGCCTAACGTGGTACTAGGCAAGCCGACACCTCAAAACATTTCCAACACTTTTATGTAAATAATGAAATAACACAGGTTTGAATAATTAAAGTTCTCATAAACTGGATAGGAAGTCAAAAACTCAATACGGAAGTTCCCAAAACCAGGGTGTATCTGAGTACATGAGCGTCTATACAACACAGGTCTGAAAATACTCTCTAGGAAAAACCGAAACTAAATACATAAAGCTGAAAGATAGGGGGAGATTCAAGGTCCGCGAACGCCGGGCAGCTACCTTGAAATCTCTGAAATGGTCAAGCTGCTCAGATAATCAACACCCACCATGTTCGAAAATACCTAGATTTACACACGAAGTGCAGGGTGTAGCGTGAGTACAACTAACTCAGTAAGTAACAAAACTAACTACTGGACTGAAAGTAGTGACAAGCTTCACAGATACAATTCAATTTCAGAAAATACAATCCAAAAAAATAGGCATGCTTTCAAGTTCGACAGTTGAAGCTAAAACAGGTAATTCATGCCAAGTTCAATTGAAACAGGATATATTATCTCTCAAAAGGTTCATGACAGTGATATATGCCAGCTGAAGTACAACAGTAATGAAACCAAGTGCATATTCTCAGAGTGACAGTTACTCAGTCCTCCCATTCACTCCAACCTTACAGTCACTCATTCCTCACAGTCCATCATTTCTCTCAGACACTCGACACTCGCACTCAGTAGGTTCCTGCGGTCACTGGGGGTGTACAGACTCCAGAGAGGCTCCTTCAGCCCAAGCACTATAACAAGACAATCATGGCATAAATCAATAAAATATGCTGCGGCGTGCAGCCCATTCCTGTAAATATCGTCACAATAAGGCCCTCGGCCTAACTCATTCATCAATCTCTCTAGTCTCTCGGGCTCTCAATAATCATGATAATCAGCCCAAACAACGAAGATATAATGTATCAATAGAGAATAATAGAGACTGAGATATAATATGCAGTAAAATTGCGACTGAGTACAAAAAACAATTTAGCAGATAATTCAACATGTAAAACGACCTCTGTGGGTCCCTACAGTGCCAACACATAGCCTAAATATGCTTTCTAACATGATTTGCAGTTCAATTTTTATAACACGTGGAGAATATACGGATAACAATAGATTATTCAACTATACAATTCCATGGAATTGACCAAGTCACAATTCCTACGGTACACGCCCACACGCCTGTCACCTAGCATGTGCGTAACCTCAAAACCAATTACATGACATATAATATGGGGTTTTATAACCTTACAACAAAATTTAGAACTATTACTTACCTCAATCCGTGCAAATTCCTACTCCAACACGCCTTTGCCTCGCGAATCGGCCTCCAAATACTCCGAATCTAGCGACAAACAGTTCGATACAATCAACACGAACTAAAAGAATCAATTCCACAAGAAAATGCTAAGTTATAAATCATAAGTCAAAAAGTCAGCTCAAAAATTAGCCCTGGGCCCACGTCTCGAAATCCAATAAAAGTCACAAAATCCGAATACCCATTCAACCACGAGTCTAACCATACCAAATTTACCAAAATCTGACATCAAATCGCCTCTTAAATACCCAAATTAAACTCTCCAACTCCCAAATTACACCTTAAAACCACACAATCTAGGCGGAAAAATCAATAGGGAAACAAAATTATTGAGCAATCTAAACCACAAGTGACTTACCTCAAGATATCCCCCGAAACTCCTCTCAAAAATCGCCAATTCCCGAGCTAGAAATGTTTTAAATGGTGAAAATCTCGGAACCCTCATTTTTAATAATCTGCACAGGCCTTCTCGCTTCTGTGGCCCAAAAATCCGCTCTTGCGGTACCGCTTTTGCAGTCAGCCATCCGCATCTGCGGAAGCCACTTAATGCCGACCAACTGCTTCTGTGGTCGCAAATCCCTCTCCTGCGGGTGCGCATCTATGCAAATCCATCCGCATCCGCGGACCAGTGACTCCAAGTTCCTCCCCGCTTCTGCGATTCTCCACGCGCAGGTGCGAGTCCGCACATGCGAAAATGCTTCCGCATACGCTCTCCGCATCCCCCAATCAAAACTCCGCTTTTGCTCTTCCCAACTCGCACCTGCGATCAAAGCTCTGCAGGTACGATTACACCAGCAGACTCCTAACTTCAGCAATCATCCAAACTACAAATTCGATCTGTTAACCATCTGAACTCCACCTGAGGCCCCTAGGAACTCAACCAATTATACCAAAAAGTCCTAAAATATGATATGAACTTAGTGAAGACCTCAAATCACATCAAACACCATCAAAAATACGAATCGCACCCCAATTCAAGCCTATTGAAACTAAGGAAATTCCAACTTCTACAAACGATGCCGAACCCTATCAAATCACGTCCGATTGACCTCAAAGTTTGCACACATGTCACAAATGACACCATGGACCTACTCCAACTCCCGGAACTCCAATCCGAGCCCGGTAACCACAAAGTCCACTCTCGTTCAAACTCCTAAATTTCAAACTTTTGCTATTTCAAGCCTAATTTAACTATAGACCTCCAAATCACAATTCGGACATGCTCCTAAGTCTAAAATCACCCAACGGAGCTAACAGAACCATCAAAACTCTATTCCTGAGTCATTTACACATAAGACAATAGTCGGTCAACCTTTTCTACTTAAGCTTTCTACCTTGAGACTAAGTGTCTCAATTCATTCTGAAACCTCTCCGGACCCGAACCAACTATCCCGACAAGTCATATAACAATGGTAAAGCACTAAATGAGAGGTAAATGGGGGGAACATAGCTAAAACTCTAAAAATGAACGGCCAGGTCTTTACAGGAGTGCCCTTGTTGATTTTCTCTACTTGATGTATTGTTTGTTGTTGTTGTTGGTCCTTAACTTGTAAGATTCTTACTTCCTTACGTGTTGCATTTGTCTTCTTGATTATGTGTTGTTATCTTCCGTAAATTTCCATTGTTGCACTTCCCTTTCACTTTATTATATCATTATATCTTCTACCTTGTTTCTTATTAGTCCAGTAGGGCCCTGACCTAACCTTGTCACTACACTATCGAGGTTCGGCTTGGCACTTACTGGGTACCATTATGGTGTACTCATACTACGCTTCTGCATATGTTTTTGTGCAAATCCAGGTACATCCTATCAGCGTCAATATTAGAGTGTTGTGCTGCTACTTGGAGACTTCAAGGTACACCTGCTCGCGTCCGCAGGCCTCGGAGTCCTCTTCTACCCCGTATTTTCCTTGTTTCTTTATGTTTTGATAGAGACTGATGTTTAGGATATTTATAACATTATATCTAGAGCTTGTGACTTATATCTACCGGGTTTTGGGAGTTGTATATACTTTGAGTTGCAGCTTTTACTTTATACAGTTGCTGGCGTTTTGTGCTTTTAGATTATTATTTCAATTATTCCACATTCTTGTTAGGCTTACCTAGTCTTAGAGACAAGGTGTCGTCACGACATCCTACGGAGGGAAATTGGGGTCGTGATAGTGCGACTTCTCATCTCATGTTGTACAAGATATCTACAACAACCCGACCGGTCATTTTGAGCATTTACGATCCTTTAAACTATTTGAAGTCTTGAATAACTTCCTACAATATATTATGACTTGTGTGAATTATCGGTTTTGGTTTTAAGGTATTTCGGAGTTAGCTTAGAAGAATGAATTTTATGTTGGAAGTTTAAGTTAAAATAGTTGACCGGATGTTGACTTATATGTAAACGACCCCGGAATAGAGTTTTGATGATTCCAATAGCTCTGTATGGTGATTTTGGACTTAGGAGCATGTTCGAAAATTATTTGGAAGTCCATAATAGAATTTGACTTGAAATGGCTAAAATAGAAAGTTAAGTTTGGAAGTTTGACAGGGGAGTTGACTTTTTGATATCGGAATCGGAATCTGATTATGGAAGTTTGAATAGCTTTGTTATGTAATTTATGACTTGTGTGCAAAATTTGAAGTCATTCCGAATTGATTTGATGTGTTTCGGCACAAGATATAGAATTTGAAAGTTCAAAGTTCATAGATTTTGATTTGAGGTGCGATTCGACGTTTTGATATTATTTGATGTGATTTGAGGCTTTGAGTAGGTCCGTATTATGTTATGGAACGTGTTGGTATATTTGGTTGAGGTCCCGAGGGGCTTGTGTGTATTTTTGGATCATTGGTTGAGAGATTAATAAAGTTAAGAAATTTGGGAGTTTGGCCATGGTCAATATCGGGTCAAGACGACCTCATTTCAGTATTTTGAGTGCGCGATCAGGTCCGTAGCATATTTTGTGATTGAAATTCATATATGGTTTGTGTCCGGGAGGTTTCGGATGAGTTTCGGGGTGAGTTTTGAGCGAGTCCGGACATTTCGGTACTCTAATGTTATTCTGGCACTTTTGGGGGTGTGAACCACACATTTTTGGGTGCTGAGGCGAAGGAGGGACGCGGACCGCACATAAGAGTGCGGAACACAGCAGAAAAATGCGGACCTCAGAGGAGGGGCGCGTATCGCACAATTCTGTCCGCGGCCGCACTCCAGGGAGTTCTGCAGATTTGCCGGTCCGATTTCGGAAGCTTATATCTTTTGATCTACAAGGAATTTTGAAATGATTCTAAAACAAAAGTTGTAGCCCTTCGTGTTTAGTTTCCAGAAAGGTAAAGAAGTCATCATTTAGATATCTGTATAGAAAGTTATGGCCAAAATACTAAAGCATGGTAGTGCAGTCACCAAAAAAAGGTGCGGCCGCACCATTTTTGTGCGACCGCAGGAGCTGGGATGTGCGGCCGTGCTTGGAATTGTGCGGAGTCCGCACATGGTGAGTTCAGAGAATGGGCTATATAACCGAGGCTTAGGTTATTATTTTATTTTTGGACCTTGGGAGCTCAGTTTGAGACGATATTTCGTGAGTTTTTCAAGATATTCATCGGGGTAAGTAATTCTAACTCAGATTTAGTTAACATACATGAATATATCATTGTTTTCATCATGTAATCATTATTGTGAGATGAAAATTTGGGAAAAATTGTAAAAATTTTATAAAACGAATTTTTAGGAGTTGAATACCGATTCAGAGTCGGATTTGAGTGAAATTAGTATGGTTGAACTCGTAATTGAATGGGTTGACAGATTTTGTAACTTTTGTCACGTTCCGAGACGTGGTCCCCACGGGCGATTTTTGAGCTAAATTTCGGTTTTTGATGGAAAAATTATATTTTCTCATGGAATAAATTCCTATAATTTTTATTGACTGAATCAGATTAATTGTGGATAGATTCGAGGCGTTGGGAGACCAATTCACGAGGCAAAGGCATAGCGAAGTAAAAAATTACATGGTTTGAGGTAAGTAACACTTCTAAACTTGGCTTTGAGGGTATGAATCCCCGAAATTTGGTATGATATAAATTGTTTGGAAGTGACACACGCGATAGGTGACAAGTATGTAGACGTGCACCACAGAAATTTCTCTTGAATAAATCTTGTGCAGTTGTAAAAATATTAATGAATCATGTTATTATCCGAATATTCTCCTCGTGTTAGGAAATTGAGCTGAGACTCTTATTAAAGATCATGTTTAGGCTACGTGCCAATATTTTGGGACCCATGGGGTCATGTTGCTGTTGAATTAATTATTTTAAATTGAAAATTCATACTCAGTCATATTCATGTCATTACATATCATATCTCAATCTTTGTTATTATTCATTGATACATCATATCATCATTTTCGGACTATTTTTATGACATTGTGAGCCCATAAGAGAGAGACTGCAGAGATTGATGACTAAGTGAGGCCGAGGGACTGATTGTGAGGATAATTATGGGATCGGGTTGCACGCCGCAGTAGGCCATATTGGCTTTATGTACTTTATTATTATATGGATCGGGGCTGCCCGACTGCAGCAGGCCTTATAGGCTTTATTATTATACGGATCGGGACTGCCCACCTGTAATAGACCATATAAGCTTTATATAGCGCTTGTGCTGAAGGAGCACCTATGAGAGTCTGCACGCACCCCCAGTGAGCGCGGTTGATTTATAGCGCTTAGGGTGAAGGAGCCCTTTCGGAGTCTGCACACACCTCCAGTGAGCGCGGTTGATTTATAGCGCTTAGGGTGAAGGAGCCTCTCCGGAGTCTGCACACACCTCCAGTGAGCGCGGTTGATTTATATTGGGGGATGGATCTTTCCTGGCCATGGATCTTGCCCGAAGTATTTATATTGAGGGATGGATCTTCCCTGGGCATGGATCTTGCCCGAAGTATTTATATTGTAATGAGTTACCTAGACATGAATTTTGTCCGTATCATTTATATTCGGGGATAAATTACCCCAGGGATGGATTGGCCTTATACGGTATTGAGTGACTGATTGTCAGTCAAATGTATATTTATATACGGGTTGGAACACCCCTGGGCTGGATTGGCCATAAACAGTGCCGAGTGACCGGATAGTTTGTGACCGGTATTTACATGAGGTCTTTTACTGAGATGTCATATTCTTCATATCATGCAATATTGATCTATTTCACTTGTACCGAGTTTAACTGATAAATTTGGAAGCATGTCTACGTTTTGTACCATTATTTATATTGGATTGTATCTGCGGATCTCGTCATTGCTTTCAGCCCAGAGGTTAGTCTTGTTACTTATTGAGTTGGTTGTACTCATACTACACTCTGCACCTCGTGTGCAGATCCAGGTGCTTTCGGACACGGAGATTGTTAGATTTTAGAGTACTATCAGTTGGAGACTATCAAGGTAGCTGCTTGGCGTCCGCTGACCTTGTCTCTCTTTCCTTCAGTCAAACATTGTATTCATATTAGATGCTCATGTACTCAGTGGCACCGGGTTTTGGAAATGTTATATTTGAAATTATGAGATTTCTCCCGCTGAATTTAATTATTATGTTTTCAAATTTAAAAGAAATAGTGGTTTATTGAGATTTTCGGCTTGCCTAGTATTGAAATAGGTGCCATCACGACATGTGAGATTTTGGGTCGTGAAAATATCTTACAAATTGTTCTTCCAAAATTTCATAGGTTCCAATATAGCCACTACCTCAGTTTGCATATTTGTTCCATCAATAATTCTTTTGGCTCTTACAAAGATAAGAGTGCCATCTGAATTTCTTATACAAAAGCAAAAAGAGCTAAAACCTAGATTTCCTCGACGCGCCCTGTCAGTGTTGTATTTGTTCTAGCCTGAAGGAGGAAAATTCAGCATATCTTAATGTATTTAATCTGAGGAATATAAGCTTCCGTCCGCTGCACAATCTGACTCACTCTATTATTTTCCAGTACATTATCATAATTGTTGAGAGGCAGAACCTCCACATTAACAGTCTGAGTATTCTCGTCCACGTTATGATCTGGATGCAAAACAAAACACTCAATAGCATTGTGTCCCTGGAGATAATAATTTTTGCAATATTTGGGCAAGTAATAATTAGTGTTTAAAAAGACATTTTCTGGGCAAGCCCCAGGATCATCCTGCGGCGAGGCATACCAAAAACGCACTAAGGCATATTGGCGGGGAGTAAGTATTGTGGGGCGTAAGTCCCAATCTTATGGGTGTTTGCCCATACGTAAGCCCCAATATCCTGGATGTTTATTTGGGGTGTAAGCCTTGAGAACTTTTCTAAATTTGAGCCAAAATTGCTTAATAAATCCTTGTCATTAACTTTAAATATCCAAAAGTTAACTCATGAGAAATTCTCAAACTAAAAATCTCAAAGTCAAAAAGGTTTTTTTTTTGTAATTGTTTATCCCAATTTCAATCTTTTTTCTTTGTCATTTACTGAACAAATACACTTTAAACCTATATTTGCAAAGTGCATACAACAAAAGTAAATAGTTTTGTCCTCCGATTCTTACTCTGCTTTCACGCTAGCATTTTCCTTCTTTATGCTTTAACTTCTTCTTTTTCATTCTTGAATTCTATCTTTTTATGTTAGTTTTGATTTTAGAATTTCCTTTGATATTGTTTTGGTTTAAATATTTTTTTGAAGATCCTATGCTTGCTATTTATATGACAATTAGTATTTGTGATTTGTTATCTAGTTTTGATTTTCAAATAATAACTTTATATTATTTTATTTTTACTCTTTGAATTATTACGAACTAGAATATCATTTTTATACTTCTAAGTATGTTCCATCACAATCATGTTATAGGTGTAGTTCATCTTTATGTTCTTTGATTTTTAAGTAAAAAATATATTCTATTATATGGTTGGTGCATATGTTAGCATGTTTATAATATATTGTAACGATTCCACCAGTCATTTTAAGATCTAGTATAATGACTTCATGTATTATCACTTTCATGTATGGTTGGTTTCGGTTTCCGAGTGGTTCAGGATTGATTTGGGAGAATGATTCTCATTATAGAAGCTTAAATTAAAAGAGTTGACCGGAGTTTGATTTTTGTATAGACGACTCCAGAATAAATTTTTGATGGTTCAAATAGCTTTGTATGGTGATTTTATACTTAGACATATGTCCGGATCGGGATTTGGAGGTCTGTAGGTTGATTTGACGCATTTTGGCGAAAGTTGGAGAGTTGAAGGTTTGGAAGGTTGAGAGGTTTGATCAAGAGTTGACTTTGCTAATATTGGGTTTGGATTATGATTCCGGGAGTTGGTATAGTTCCATCGTGTAATTTAGGACTTGCATGCAAAATTGAGGTTATTCCGAGGTGTTTAGGCTTGTTCTCCATTAATATTGAATTTGGAAATATTCATTAGTTCATTAGGATTAAATTGAGGTGCGATTCATAGTTTTGATATTTTTGGTGTGATTTGAGGCCTCGAGTAGGTCTGCATTATATTTTGGGATTGGTTGGTGTGTTTGGACGGGGGGCCCAAGTGTATTTTGGTTGGATTTCGGACCATTTCCTCTTATCTTGGACTACTGTTTTGCTGGTGTCTGATGTTATTCATCGCAATCGCGAACAACTCTTCACATTCGCGTAAGGTAATTTGGAGGCAGGCACAATTTGTTCTTCGTTTCGCAAATATGTGGCCGCGTTCGCGGAGCTTGGGAAGCCAGTTCTTCGCGTGCGCAAGGAGAGCTTTGTGTTCGCATAGTGGGGGGGAGACAGGCTAGGCACCAGGCATTTTAGCCTGCGCGTTCGCTCAAATCAAGGTCGCTTTCGCGTAGGCAAAGTGAAGTAAGTCATCGCGTTGTGTCTGGGGTTCAGTGTACACGTAGCACGTTTTGGCAGCTGATGAGTTTTGCTCTTCACGATCGCATGGGAATTTCGGCGATCGCGATGTATAATAGCTGGACAGTATATAAAAGTACTCTATTTCGAGGTTATGTTAGTTTATCACTTTCTGAGTTATAGAGTTCGGATTTGGGCGATTTTGGAGGAAACTTTCACGTATTGGATTGGGGTAAGTATTCTTGACCAGGATTTGGTTATATTTCATGATTTCATCCTTGTTTTTATCATTTAATTAGTAATTTGAATCAGAGAAATTAGGGATTTTTGTAAAAACTTTCTAAAACATAAAATAATAATTTGAAGGCTGATTTGAGGTCGAAATTGGATGATTTTGGTGTGGTTGGACTCGTATCAGAATGTGTGTTCAGATTTTATAGGTTTTGTTCCGGGATTGGATTTTTGATTTTCATTAAAGATCAACTTTTTTATCCGTAATTGTTTCCTATGACTTTTTGTGACGACTTGATATATCGTTTTAAGTTCTAGCCCTTATTTTCGTGTTCCGAAACCTCTATTAGCTCTATTTAGTATTTCTCGATTTACGTGCGTAGTCCGTTTCTTTTTCAGAAAGATGTTATGTGATTATGATTAATATTTTGTGTAAACGATCCTGGATCGATATTTTGACCATCCTGGTAGGCCCGTATGGTAATTTTGGACATGGGCGTATGCCCGTAATTGAACTCGTAAGTCCGTAACTTGATTTGACTTGATTTGTTGAAAGTTAGTAACTTGAAGGTTTAAATATTTCCTAGATTTGACCGTAGGTTGACTTTATAACTACCGGGTTTGGATTTTGGTTCTGAAACTTGGTATAGGTTTATTTTTCTATTTGAAACTTGTGTGCAAAATTTGATACAAATCGGAGTTGATTTGATAGGATTCGGACGCTTGGTGGTAAATTTGAAAGTTCTTGAGTTTCTTTGAAAATTTTATGCATTTTGATGTCTGATTCATAGTTCTATGTGTTATTTTTTTGTGTTTGGTCGCACGAGCGAGTTCGTATGATGTTATTACACTTTGGGCTTGGGTGAGATTCAGATAGGCTACTGACCATTTTGAACTTAGAAATTTTTGGTTTTTCATTTGTTGTTGATGTCTGGTGCAATGTGCTTCGCGATCGTGAAGGGGAATCTGGGGCTGGGAGGATTTCTTCCTCGCGAACACGAGGAATACATCACGAACGCAAGGCAGTGGAGGGCATACCCTTCGCAAACACGACCTTCCTCCTGCGAACGCAATGGGTTATGGGATTCTGGGGGAGGCAGCTTATTACTGTACGCGAACGCGGACTTGGATCGTGAACGCGAAGGCAGGGGGACCAAGCCTTCGCGAATGCGAAGGCCTTCTGGCTTCTGTGCTCCGCGATCGCATCAGGTTCTTCATAAACGCGAAGAACACCTGACGCCTTGTGATTCAAAGTTTCAAAAGTCGGGATTTTCTTCACTTTTCACCATTTTAACGTTTGAGCTAGGCCTGAAGGCGATTTTGATGGGGTTTTTCGTCCCAATTTCATATGTTAGTAGATTTTAACTTGTTGCATTACATTTCCATAAACGCCCATTGATTTTAACTTTTAATCTAAGCTTTTTCATGGTAGAAATTAGAGATTTAGGTACAAATTGGGGATTTTGAGAAATTGAGATATACACCTCAAATTGAGATCGGATTTCGAAACTAATCACATAACCGAGATCGGGGGTGAATGGGTAATTGAGTTTTGGTCCGAATCTCGGGTTTTGACCAAGCAGGAGGGGTTGACTTTTGTTGACTTTTTTAAAATCATTAAAGATTCAATCTTTTTTACTCGTGGGTAGTTTCTAAAGTCTATTTTGAATTATTTGAATGATAATTGGCTAGATTTGAATGGTTTGGAGGCTAATTCTAGAGGAAAATCCGCGGTTGAGTATTGATTTTATTGCTGAGTAAGGTAAATATCGTGGTTAACCTTGATTTGAGGGATTATGATTTGTTGGTTTATTTGCTACATGAATTATGTGTGGGAATGACGTATACGTGAGGTGACGAGTACATATGCATCATTATTGGGTTAAAGTATGCGGGTGGGAATTGTTTCTTTGTTCTAAGTTATTTATTTGACTTTGTTCTCCATGCTTAGGTTAGATTATTACATTTAATTATTCATCTCATATTTATTGTTTATATCAAAGATGTTGGGAAGTTTTGAAACTTGAGTTTGATATCATGGCACTGTAATTAAAGTGAAAAAATTTTCCCGCCTTGCATTTATTATTTGGATTTGTGTTGTTGATTGGTGAGAAAGAGTGAAATGCACGAAGGGTATTGTCGTGCCTTATTTGCATTCATTATCATGTATTGAGAGATTTTGAGAGTAAAAGCATGAAGGGTGATACTGCGCCGGTGAGTAAAAGCACAAAGGGTGATGCCGTGCCATTTTATTTATGATATTATATGGCGAGGACGAGAGTAAAAGCATGAAAAGTGATGTCATGCCATCTTCATTTCATTGCCTTGTTTGATTTCCGATTTTAGTGATTTCTGTTACACCCTCTATTTTCGTACGTAAAAATGCGTCGTAAGCAAACTAATGTAGGACCAAAAATGAGATAATATTTAAAAGTATATAAAGTAAGTTAATCATGTTACCTCTGAGGTTACAAATATTGAAGATCATGAACAACAAGTACAAAGAGGGTTGGACAGTTCAGAAGCTAAAGCAATTAAATAAAACAATGTTTCGTCGAAAGTCGACAAGTTGGGAATGTTATAACATGTATCTTTGGGGTGAGACTAGGGTGATTAACATGATACGGAGATTATGTTATGATTTATATTAGTCGTAGACATCCGTGTGTTATGTTTTAATGTCAAGCGAGTTATGGAACAAAAGTCAATGAAAGCCATCACAAGTTACACTCATAAGTTTTACTGAAATTTTAGGTCAAATGTAACTGCGATTTTCTCCCAATATACTTAGAGTTATGGGGCGTTCCACCCATCAAATGAAAGATCTATGAGTCTATTTTTCAATGCATTAAACCGTTTGTCAATACAACATTGGAGTAGAAAGATATGGGCATTTGTGCGATACTGCACAAGCTGCTAGGTGACAAGTAGGTGTGTCACCTACTTGCTTAAATGAAAGCCCAAAAATGGGCCATTTCGGGTCGTCCAAAGAGGCCTTTTAAGGGCCTATTTTCTTCATATATTAAACTTAAAACAGAGCATAATAACCAGACATAAGCTCTGCAAAGAATCCTCCCAAAAATTTCCCACAAACCCTAATTGATTTTCTCTCCCTTTCAAGTTCCAATTGGAGGTAAAACCTAGAGTTTGAAGAACCAAGATAAGAGCTGAGTTATCCAACAAATAAGGTGAGTTTACTTCTCTCTTTCATCCAATTTTTCTTCTGTAAATTCATGGTAAGTCGTTCTATACTTGTAAGAACTCACGGGACGGTGATCGGAAGCCGTGAGTTCGAGTTATTCACTTGTAGCGGACTGTTTTGTGGACTGTTTTGTGTTGCTGTTGGGCTGCGTGTTTTACTACTATTTTGTGGAGTTTTGGAGGAGGAAGGGGGTTTATAAACACCATATAAATGTAGGGTGGTTGGCTGGTCGTTCGTCATAACATTTTTGGGTCGTTTGACACTACTACGGTGGTCGTTTTGTGTACGAAGAGATTGGGGTGTGTTGGGCTGTTTTGTAGTATTTGATGGTGTATATAGGGCTGGAAAATGATGTATATATGTTGTTATTGTTCTGTTCTTGTATTGTTGGTGTTATCTTGAATTTGGAGGAAGTAAGGATTATAGGGGAGATGCTGCCCGTTTTAATACAAAATAAGTTTGTCGTTCGTTGTGCGATAGTTGTACCTTTCGTAACTTAACGATAGTATTATTATCGTTCTTGTAGATTAAGGTGCAAAGAGGTGAGTTCAACTTGGTGATTGGAAAGATTGTGATAAGGTATGTTAAGGCTAAGCCTTCCTTCATTTTGGCATGATCTCGTAGCTACATGTGTTAGTAATGAGACAAAAAGAGAAGTTCATATTCATGAATTTATTCACACTATTCTAGTCTCATAAGTTACAATATTATTCCTTATCGAGACTCTATATTCAATTTTAGTATTGTCTTCTTCCAGTCAAGAGAGCAGCAAGCCTATATATACAGTATTACAGTATTTTCATTACCATCGAGCTATAATCGATGGGCAGGCCCCTATTGGGCAACCTCTGATCAGATGGAAAGTTATATACCGAGCCTACTGTGGCCGAGCGCCTATGAGCGAGCCCAGCATGGTCGAGATACATAGCCTAGTATGGCCGAGCGCCTATGAGCGAGCCTACTATGGCAGAGCAGTTATATATACCGAGCCTTATAAGGCCGTACAATTATTTTACTTACTATATTGAAGGAGTTGAGTCAGTATCAGCAGGTAAGTATATCTCCAGATCATCTTTGACTCCCAGTTACTTCCAGTTATTATATTATCAGTTCAGTTTCGATTTTCAGTTATGTTATTGCCTTACATACTCGGTACATTATTTCGTACTGACGTCCCTTTTCCGGGGACGCTGCATTTCATGCATGCAGGTTCAGATAGACAGACGAGTAGATCTCCTCAGTAGGTGTTTCCCGAGTTCAGCCTGATCGGTAAGCTCCACGTCTTTCGGAGTTGCCAGGTCTAGAGTGTTGTGTACATCTTATGTATATCTGTATATATGTTATGGGTAGGTCGGGGCCCTGTTCCGATCATAGTACATCTATCAGTAGAGGCTTGTAGACATATCCTGTTGGTTAGTGCAGTATGTTGGGTTTGTAGGCCTGGTATGTATAATTTGGTGGTTTGTCAGCTGTAGTAGCTATGACGGCCTTTTCAGCCTAGCTTTATATTGATGTTTAGTTAGCGCTAGTTTCCATTCAGTTTTATATTTTGCTTCGCAAATTGTCTTGCAAGGTGGCCCCATGGCCAAAGTATGACATTATGTGTTCAGAGTCCCTTAGTCGCAATTTGGTACGCCAGGTTAGGTGAGGCACCAGGTGCTTGTATCGCTCCTAGGTTCGGGGCGTGACAAACTTGGTATCAGAGCAGTTCTGTCCTAGGGAGTCTACAAGCCGTGTCTAGTAGGGTCTTGTTTATAGATGTGTTGTGCACCACATTATATAAGCAGGGCACTACAGGGCATTTAGGAGTTGGTTACCCTTCTTTGAAATCTAAATCGTGCTACAGAACTGAGTTATAGGAAATTTGAATTAAACTTATGTGTTGGTGTTTGCATGCACAGATGACGGTGACTAGGAAGACTACGGCTAGCCAGAGGAGAGATACAGCAGTAGGTGAGGGGACCAGCAGGGTACCCCCAGTAGATGGGGCCCAGTCTGAGGCTCAAGGTGAGACCCCTACTCAGCCATTACCGGCTCCTCCACCAACTACGGAGATTCCTAGGGAAACCGCACATCCAGTTCCCCCTCCACTTCCATCAGATCAGGACTTGAGGAGTGCGGTGCATTTGTTGACACAGTTGGTAGCTACCCATATGTATTTAATTTAAAACATTTTATAAAATATATATATATATATATATATATATATATATATATATATATATATATATATATATATAGTTTTCTTCAATTTTTATGTAATTTTACATGTTTATAAATTTTAGTCTAATATATTATTTTATATATATATATATATATATATATATATATATATATATATATGTGTGTGTGTGTGTGTGTGTGTGTGTGTGTGCTCCATCCCCACAAAAAACTAGTCAAAACAATCTATTATACACTACTTAGAAGCACAACTAACTTGAGTCGAAAAGTATAAAGTTTTTTACACGGAGGACAAAAAGGATGATTAACCTGTAATTTAAACTTTGAACTTGCTGCTATGAAGGAGAATTGAGTTCTCTTTATATTTGTAAAAAAATGGAATATGTGTTGCTTTTGGGGAGATATTAGCAGACTAGCGGACAAGATAAAGAATTGAAAAAAACCATGAAATCAATAAAAAAATGTCTTGACTTTTAAATTTAATACATTTCAGTTCCTTTTTAATAATTTTGAGTAATTACCAAGCCGACTTTTGAGAATTTGGGTATTAAATGAAGGACTTATTAAAAAAATATTTTAATTTGAAAAAGTGTTTGGGGCTTACGCATCACCAAAAAACGTGCCTCAAATGCCCGGGCATATGCCTTGAATTGCTGAGCGTATGCTTCTTGAGACTTTCACCCCATACCATCGCCTCAGGGTGTTTTTGGTGCGCCTCGCCTCGAAAACGCCTTTTAAAATACTATTTCAAACTATACTGGTAGACTTCTGGTTGCTCATGTACTTGTGACATCAGACTTATGGGGTTCAGTTAGATTGTGTTCTGTTATGGGTTTATTTCATGTATTTCAGCTTTAATCATCATTAATAATTATTATTATTTTGTTTTGAACTGTATAATTATTAAAATGTTTAACAAATATTGGCTTGCCTAGCAAGTGGATGTTAGGCGCCATCACGACCCTAAGGTTGGGATTCTGGTCGTGACAAGTTGGTATCAGGGCACTAGGTTTCTTAGGTCTCATGAGTCATGAGCAAGCTTAGTAGAGTCTGGAGGATCGGTACGGGAGACGTTTGTACTTATCTTCTAGAGGCTATGGAGTTTTAGTAAAAAAATCACTTCTTTCTTTCCCTATCGTGTGATTTTATTCTATCATTGATGTTTGAATCATTCCATTCTTGTTATCTCGCAGATGGTGAGAACACGCACAACATCTACAGCCAGGAAGCATCCGGAGCCCCCTATTGTAGCCACTACCAGGGGTAGAGGCCGGGGCCGAGGTCGAGGCAGAGGCAGAGCTCAGCCTAGAGCTCGTGCAGCAACACCCACTATGGAGCCTCATATTGATCATGAGGAGGAGATCCCAGCTCATACTGCACCAGTCGGACCCACACAGGTCCCAGAGGGATTTATAGCCACTCTCGTGCTTCAGGAAGCTCTACTCCATTTAGTGGGCCTTATGGAGAGTGTGGACCAGACCGTTGCATTTCCGGTGGCACCAATTGTCTCTCGGGCTGGGGGAGGAGCACAGATTCGCACTAGTCACACTTTAGAGTAGATGGCTCCCATATATCAGACTTCAGCAGTTTCGGCAGTTGGGGTAGTTCGGCCTGTTTTTGCTACACGGACCAGGGAGAGGCCCGCAATGTTTTCTGAGGGATTGATGAGGTTGGATAATTTCATAAGTTTCTTCCCTATTCACTTCAATAGTGCACCTTTTGAGGACCCAATAAGAAATTTTGGACCGTTGCTATGAGGTGCTGAGCAACATGGGTATTGTTGAGTCTAATGGAGTAGACTTTGTTTTGTTTCAGATGATCGGTTCGGCCAAGAGATTATGGTAGGATCCTGTGTGGAGCAGACCATCTGATTCACTGCCCCACACTTGGGATCAGTTTTTGTAGTTGTTTCTAGAGAAGTTTATTCATTTCACTTTGAGAGAGGAGTACCGTAGATAGTTTGAGCATCTTCAATAGGGTAGCATGATTGTTACCTAGTGTGAGAGACGATTTGTGGACCTAGATTGCCATATAGTTATCTTACTCCCTACTGAGAGGGAGAGAGTGAGGAGATTCATTGATGGACTTACTTTCAGTATTAGGCTACAGATGGCTAAGGAAACTAGAGATGATATTTCTTTTTAGAGAGCTGTAGAGATTGCTAGACGGATCGTGATGGTTTGTGGTCAGTATATTAGGCGGTATCTGAGAAGAGGCCTCCTTATTTTGGTGGTTTAAGTGGTGCCTCTTATGGAGGCAGAGGTTCATTTGGTAGACGCTATCTACCTAGGCCGATTTAGTCAGTGCTTCAGGCATCCCACGGTGCTTTGGGTAGTCGTGTTTATTATGGGTCTCATCCTCAGGAGCTAGCCCACAGCGCTCCATCAACTCCAATTAGTGTACCTATGATCCAGAATAATCAAGGTGGTTATCCAGGTCGATAGGGCCAGTTCCAGGGTCAGCAGCATAGCAATCGAGGGCTTATTATACTTGTGGAGATCCGAGGCACGTTGCTAGATTTTGCCCTGGTTCATAGAGCGGCATACCACAACAAAGTTCTTGTGCCATGCTGCTGGAACTGGTTGCTTCACCGATTGCTCACCCAGCTAGAGGCAGGGCTCAGGCTTCTAGTGGTGGAGGTTAGGCCATTAGAGGTGGAGGTCAGGCCATTAAAGGTGGAGGCCAGCCAACTAGAGGGCGTCCGAGAGGCAAAGATCAGAGTGGTGGGGCCCAGCCCTATTTTTAATTATTTCCAGCTAGACCAGAGGTAGAATTATCGGACGCCATCATCACAGGTATTGTTCCAGTTTGCCATAGAGATACTTCAGTTCTATTTGAGCCGGGCACTATTTATTCCTAAGTCTCATCCTATTTTGTTTCATATCTTGTTATGCCTCATGATTCTTTGAGTGCTCATATATATGTGTCCACGCCTGTGGGAGATTCTATTGTTGTATATCGTGTTTATCGCTCGTGTGTGGTTTCTATCGGGAACCTTGAGACTAGTGTAGATCTTCTACTTCTTGATATGTTGGTCTTTGATGTTATTTTGGGCATGGATTGGCTGTCACCGTATCATGCTCTATTGGATCGTCACACCAAGATGGTGACCTTAGCTATCCTGGGGTTGCCTCAATTAAAGGGGAGAGGAACTCCAGGCCATTTTACTAGTAGGGTTATTTCTTATGTGAAGGCTCATCATATGGTCGAGAAGAGATGTCTAGCATATTTGGCCTATATTCGTCATCCTATTGCGTAGGTTCATTCAATGGATTCAATACCAGTTGTGCGTGAGTTTCCAGATGTGTTTCCTGCAGATTTGCTGGGAATGGCACCCGACAGAGATATCAACTTATGTATTGACTTGGCTACAGGCACTCAACCTATTTCTATTCCACCATACCATATGGCCCCAACTGAGTTGAAGGAACTTAAGGAGCAATTGCATGATTTGCTTGATAAGGGATTCATTAGACCTAGTGTCTCACCTTGGGGTGCACCAATGTTGTTCGTGAAGAAGGATGGTACGATGGGGATGTGTTTTGATTATTGACAGTTGAAAAAAGTCATTACCAAGAACAAGTATCCTTTGCCGAAGATTGATGACTTATTTTATCAGTTTTAGGGTGCCAAATTGTTTTCGAAGATTGATTTGAGATCTGGCTACCATCAGTTGAAGATTTGGGCATCGGATGTTCCTAAGGTAGCTTTTCGGACTTGGTATGGGCATTATGAGTGCCTAGTGATGCCATTTGGCTTGACAAATTCCCCAGCAACATTTATGGATTTGATGAACTGGGTATTCAAGCTCTATCTAGATTCTTTTGTGATCGTCTTCATTGATGATATTTTGGTATACTCCTACTGTCGAGAAGATCATGAGAAGAATCTTCGGATTGTACGTTAGACCTTGAGATATAGTCAATTATATGCCGAGTTTTCATAGTGCGAGTTTTGGTTGGATTCTACTTCCTTTTTGGGCCATGTTGTATCTTCCGAGGGTATAAAAGTGGATCCTAAGAAGACTAAGGCAGTTCAGAACTGGCCTAGACCTACTTCAGCTATAGAGATTTGAAGCTTCTTGGGTTTGGCATGTTATATCGTCGGTTCCTCGAGGGGTTTATATCTATCGCAACCCCATTGACTAAATTGACCCAGAAGGGTTCCCCATTCAGGTGGTCCAATGAGTGTGAGTTGAGCTTTCAGAAGCTCATGACTTCTTTGACTACAACTCTAATGTTGTTGTTGTTGCCTACGGGTTCGGGATCTAACACTGTGTATTGTGATGCGTCACATATTAGGCTTGGCGTGATGTTGATGCAAGACGGTAAGGTGATTGCCTACGCGTCTTGGCAGTTGAAGGTTCATGAGAAGAATTACTATGTTAATGACTTAGATTTGGCAGCTATTGTTCATGCATTGAAGATTTGGAGGCATGACCTCTACGGCGTGTTGTGTGAGGGATTCACAGATCATCAGAGTCTACAACACTTGTTTAAGCAAAATGATCTAAATTTGAGGCAGTGGAGGTTGTTAGATATGTTAAAAGACTATAATATTGCCATTTGTACCATCTCGGGAAAGCCAATGTAATGGTCGATGCCTTGAGTAGAAAGACTGTGAATATGGGTAGCCTTGCATATATTCCAGTTGGTGAGAGACCGCTAGCATCAGATGTTCAGGTGTAAGAGTTATCCTTCTGCTAGAGTGCAGTGGAGAGGTCAGCCGATCAAGGCAGCTACATGGGAGTCTGAGTCCGATATGCAGAGTAGATACCCCCACCTTTTCACCAGTTCAGGTGCATTTCTATGTTCGTTCGAGGACGAACGTTTCTTTTAGAGGTGGAGAATGTGACGACCCGATAGGTCATTTTGACTTCAATCACTTATTTTCGTGTTCTAAGACCTCTATTAGCTCCATTTGTATTTTTTTATTTGTGTGCGTAGTCCGTGTCTTTTTTCGGAAAGATTTTATGTGAAAATTTGAAGAATAACGTGATTTTTGGCTTGAAAAATAACTTAAGTCAACTACGGTCAGCATGTTGTGTAAACGACCCCAGATCGGTATTTTGACGATCCCGGTAGGTCCGTATCGTGATTTTGGACTTGATCGTATGCCCGGAATTGAATTCGAAAGTCCCTAACTTGATTTGACGAAAGCTAGTAACTTGAAGGTTTAAATATTTCATAGATTTTACCGTGGGTTGACTTTATAGCTAACGGGTTTGGATTTCGGTTCCGGAACTTGGTATAGGTTCATTTTTCTATTTAAAACTTGTCTGCAAAATTTGGTGCAAATCGGAGTTGATTTGATAGGATTCGGACACTCTGTTGTGAATTTGAAAGTTGTTGAGTTTATTTGAAAATTTCATGCATTTTGATGTCCGATTCATAGTTTTAGGTGTTATTTTGGTGTTTTGATCACTCGAGCGAGTTCGTATAATATTATTACACTTGTGTGCATGTTTTGGTTAGGAGCCCGAGGGGCTCGGGTGAGATTCAGATAGGCTACAGACCATTTTGAACATAGAAATTTCTTGTTTTTCAACTGTTGTTGATGTCCGGTGCAACGTGCTTCGCGATCGCGAAAGTGAATCTGGGGCTGGGGAGGATTTCTTCCGCATGAACGTGGGAAATATGTCTTGAATGCGAAGAACTGCTTCTTCCCATGAATGTGATGGGTTATGGGATTCTGGGGCAGGTAGCTTGTTACTTTACACAAACGCAGGCATTGGCTCGCGAATACAAAGGTGGGGGAGCAAGCCTTCGCGAACGCGAAGGCCCTCTGGCCGTTGTACCTCGTGATCACGATAGGAGCTTCGCGAACGCAAAGAACTCCTGACGCCCAGTGATTTAAAGTTTCAAATCTCTAGATTTTCTTCACCATGTTCATGTTTGAGCTCGGCCTAGAGGTAATTTTGAAGAGTTTTTTCGTCTCAACTTCATAGGTTAGTAGATTTTAACCGTTTCATTACATTTTCATAAACACCTATTGATTTTAACCTTTAATCTAAGCTTTTTCATGGTAGAAATTAGGGATTTATGTAGAAATTGGAGGTTTTGATAAATTGAGATACAGACCTCAAATTGAGGTTGGATTTCGAAACTAATCACATAACCGGGTTCGGAAGTGAATGGGTAATTGGGTTTTGATACGAATCTCGGGTTTTGACCAAGCAAGCTCGGGGTTGACTTTTGTTGACTTTTTCCAAAATCATTAAAATTGAATCTTTTTCACTCGCGGGTTGTTTCTAGAGCCTATTTTGAATAATTTGAACTATATTTGGCTAGATTTGATTGGTTTGGAGGCTAATTCTAGAGGAAAAGCCGTCGTTGAGCATTGATATGGTTATGGAGTAAGGTAAGTAATGTGGTTAACCATGACTTGAGGTATTAGGACTTGTTGGTTTATTTGCTATGTGAATTATGTATGGGAATGACGTATATGTGAAGTGACGAGTACATATGCATTGTTATTGGGTTAACGCATACGGTGGGAATTATTTCTTTATTCTAAGTTATTTATTTTACTTTGTTCTCCATGCTTAGGTAAGATTATTACTTTTAATTATTCGTCTTATATTTATTTTTTATTTTGAAGATGTTGGGAATTTTTGAAAGTTGAGTTTGGTATCATGGCATTGTAGTTGAAGTGAAATTATTTTATGCCTTGCATTTATTATTAGGATTTATGTTGTTGATTGGCGAGGAAGAGTGAAAAGCACGAAGGGTGTTGCCGTGCCTTATTTGCATTCATTATCACATATGAGAGATGTTTACAGTAAAAGCACGAAGGGTGATGCTGTGACGGTGAGTAAAAGCACGAAGGGTGATGCTGTGACGGTGAGTAAAGGCACGAAGGGTGATCCCGTGCCATTTTATTTATGATATTATATGGTCTGTACAAGAGTAAAAGCATGAAGGGTGATACTATGCCATCTTCATTTCATTGCCTTGTTTGATTTCCGATTTTAGTGGTTACCTTGGTTAAATTATTGCTTATTTCGGAAGACGTTATTTTGTGATTTTATACTTGCTATTTTTATGTTATCTCCCATTTTGCATGTGCCCTCCCAGTTAATATTTTATCGTTCTACTTGTTATTTTATTGCTTATATATATATATATATATATTTGTACTGGATTTTTATGTAGGTGTCATGTCATAGCCTCGTCACTACCTCGTCGAGGTTAGGCTCGACACTTACGGAGTACATTAGGTCAGTTGTACTAATATTATACTTCCGCACTTCTTGTGAAGATACACATATTGGTCCCAGTGATGCTCAAAGGTGAGTCTGCTTGGATCATATTGCTTCGGAGACTTGAGGTAGAGTTGCTGGTGTTCGCAGACTTTGAAGTCCCCTTCCATTTTCTATCTTTACTGTTTATCTCATTTGAACATTTGTGTTTATTTCAAACGATACTTGTAGACTTCTAGTTGCTCATGTACTTGTGACACTAGACTTCAGGGTTTGAGTTAGACCGTGTTATGTTATGGGTTTATTTCATGTATTTCAGCTTTAATCATCGTTAATAATTGTTATTATTCTGTTTTGAACTGTCTAATGATTAAATTATTTAAATAATATTGGCTTGCCTAGCAAGTGGACTTTAGGCACCATCACGACCCCGAGGTTGGGATTCTAGGTCGTGACACTTTTATTTAAGATATTAAGTTATTTTGGATAGATTCGAGTTGTCAAGAGGTTGTTTCACACGGAAATGTCTATTTAGAGTATTGATTTAGCTTCTTTGAGGTAAGTATCTTGCCTAACCTTGTGTGGAGGAAATACACCGTAGGATTTGGGTTGATTGTATTATTTGAATTATGTGGAAGACGTGTACGTGAGGTAACAAGTGTGGACACGGGCTTATATGTGGTATTTGACTAGTTCGACTCCTAGGCTTGCTTCATGCATTAACTGAAGTTTTCATATCATGCTATATTCTCCCTGCTAAGTTTACCCTTACATGCCCTGTTTGAAGTTATTAGCACATGTTCTATCTTTTATTTGCCAAGTTTGCTTTTATATGCTTATTTAAAGTTGTTACATCTTTTATTGTCATGTTACCTCATTTATTGTTGAATTATCCTTATTTGAAGTTTCTATTACATGATATTCCTATGTTGTCGAGTTATTCTCATGCATTTAGACATAGTTGCTATTTCATGCCATCTCTTTCATTGTTAGCTTATGTCATACACTAGTATTTGAAGTTGCCATTTCATGGAAATACCTTCATTATCGAGTTTATTCTTAGGCAATTAATTGAAGTTGAAGTTATTGAGAGCCATTAACCTGTTTTAGTTGAAGTTGTTGTTTAATGGAGTATCTTTTACTGTGGAGTTATTTTTCCCGTTTCATTTTGTTTCCATTGAGATTCTTGTACACATCGTGGTTGAGCCATGGGATATGTGTTGTGGTGATATTGGTATTTTTGTTTTGGAAAGTTTGTGGGCTATGAGCACTTGTGGTACGAGTTAGTATGTCGTGTTCTTATGATGTCTGCACATGTAGGTGTGTTGTGTGGATGGATTGTTTCTATGTAGAGTATAAGGGTGGCATCTCACTGTTGTTGATTGTGCGGAGTGATATGGGTGGCTATTGATATATTTTCAGGGCGGATTGCGATAGTGAGCATGTGACCATGTCGGGCATACTGAGATATTGGCACGTGAGTTGTCTGTGCGGTTGTGATTAATAATGTGGGCACGAGGTGCCACGAGCATATGATTTGTGACCCGGGACTCGTGACTCGTACCTTGTTTTGGGATGAGGTATCTTAGAGTAATTTTGTTGTGAAACTTGTGTTAGGATTGTTTGATTATTCCTTTGTCATTTTCTTTTCCTTAATTGAGTTCACTGTTACTTTAACGGTGTTAGAATTACTTTACTGTTTATATCACATGTTTATTCCTTGTTGGCATTTAATGATTCTTGTTTCCATTATTAGATTTTTACTTATATGCTGCACATGTTATTATGACTAGTAGGCGTCTTGACTTGTACCTCATCTCTACTCCACCGAGGTTAGTCTTGATACTTATTGGGTACCGACCGTAGTGTATTCATACTACGCTTCTGCATATTATTTTTTGCAGATCCAGGTATTGAAGATAACAGACTCAGTCAGAGATATCTTCTTCACCGTGAGGATTCAAGGTACAACTGCTTTGTCGTGGTAGTCCCTTGGAGTCCTTTTTCTTTTGCTTGTACTATCAATTCATTATCCGAACAGTATTATTTTTTGATTTTGAGATATTTCTATGTATTCATCTAGAGTCCGTGACTCTGTACTACATAGTCTTAGTAGGATTGTTATGATTATTTTCGCATAGGCTTGTATCACCTTTATTTCGGTAATTATATTAAACTCTACTTCAAAATATCATGTTTTTTAGTTTAACTGTTGTATGTAATCGGTTTACCTAGTCTTAGAGACTAGGTGTCATCACGACGCCTAAGGCGGGATATATATATAAATAATTTTAATATATTGTTTATTTATATATTTTTTATTAATTTATAAAGTATTAAAAATTAAATACTCATGGGGCTTAGGCTTTGTGCCTCAAGGCTTATGCCTCGCCCCATATTAGATAAAATGCCTTGACTTACGCCATGCTTTTTAAAACACTGGTAATCATAATAAATTTTAGTTTTGTTTGATCAAACCTCACATGTCATGTTATAACTAATATCAATGCCATGATCCAAAATCTTACCATAAGCGTCATGATGGCACCTAGTCTGTAAGACTAGATAAGCCGGTTACTTATAACAGTTAAACCAGTTAAACATGATAATATGAAGTAGGAATTAATATAAAGGAGAATTTTAAAGGTGATACATGCCAACACGACAATAATCACTACAAATTCCCAAGACTAAGTAGTATAGAGTCATAAGCTCTACTGGGTACAATGGAAATCACTATATACAATATTGTTCTAGAATGGAAATAAATAGTATAAATGAAAGACAACATAAGGTGACTCTGAGGGCTGCGAACGCAAATGGAAGGTATAACTTGAAGTCTCCGCAACACAACACAACAGCTAACTAATGTCCGGCACGCTCCGATGTACCTGGATCAGCAAAAAATATGTAGAAGCGTAGTATGAGTACACCACAATCGATACACAGTAAGTATCAAGACTAACCTCAGTGGAGTGATGGCGATGTAAGAGTCAAGACACCTACTAAACATGAAAAGAATAACAATTTAAAGATAGCATTAGAAAGTAAAAGCAACAAATGGCAACAAGGGATAACCAGGTGATAATGCAGCAAAATAACTGGAGGACAGTTGAAGTACTAGTGAGACCAATCAAGGAAAACAATTGCTAACCAAATAATCAAGTCGTTCTAACACTTGGTTTATAACAAGAATCACCCCGATGTACCACACCTCATAATGACAAATCACAAGTCCCCAATCACAAATCATATACACATGGGATCTTCTGCCCACATTACCATCACAACTGCAGGGACAACTCATGTGCCAATATCACAATCTGCCCGTCATGGTCACATGCTTACTATCACAATTTGCCCGGCATGGTCACAAGCCAATATCACAATCTGCCCGGCATGATCACAGGCTCAATATCTCAATCCACCCAGTGTGGTCACATGCTAACATTCCAATCATATCGCAGAGAAGGCATGATATACAAGAATACATGTGCATGATCAAAGAATATCAAGTTTCATACTTCTGAACTGGTATAAATGACATGTTACGGTGTATACATGTGCATGTGTACTATCACAGCCTAAGTCAACAAGTATTATCAGAGACATCGAGTAGCACATTGGAAATAACACAACAAATCATGTAATATGCATGGCACACACGAGGAAGTGACACCACCACTCAAATATTATCAAGAATATGCCCCCACGCCAACACATATCATCCCTAAAATATCCCCCCTTGTCTCACCACATGCACAACAATAAAGTAAAATCTCGCCTTATCTCGCCACACGCGCATCACAATTATCCCACCTTGTCTCGCCACATACTCAAACCCTATATATATATATATATATATATATATATATAGCCAGCCTTGTCTCGCCACATGTGCAAATATCAATAATAACAATAGCACGGCAAAACCTCGTGCAAACCACCCCGACAATTCTCTCAACCATTGTCACCATATCAATTAGCACACCACACTTGCCCATATGCCAAAACATTTCCAAAAAAGCAATACCAATATCGCAACAACACATAGCCCACGACTTAACAACGATGTATACAAGAGTCTCCACGCCAACACATTGAATTAGAAGAATAAACTCAACAACAAAAGATATTCCATATAACAACAACATCAATCAAGTGCCTATAAGAATAAACTCAACAATAAAAGATATAGCATGTAATATCAACTTCAAATAAGAGTAACTCAACAATAAAAGATGTAACATGTAATCAAAACTTCCAATAAAAATAAATAAACAATAAAAGAGGCAACATGATTATAAAAGAAGTAACAACTTCAATTAAAGCATTTAAAATTAAACTTGACAATGAGAGACATAACATATAATAACAACTTCAATTAAAGCATGTAAGAGTAAACTCGACAATGGTAGATATAACATGATACGACAACTCCAATTAAATACATATAAGAAACCTAAGAGTCTAAACCGGTCAATTTCTACATATAAGGCTGTGTACACACTCGTCACCTCGCATACGGGTCTTCCACATATTTCAAATAGTGCAATTAAGCCCAATCCTATCGTGTAGTTTCCCTCACACAAAGTTAGGCAAGATACTTACCTCAAGAAAGCTAAATTAATAATCTAGAAGCCCTTCCCGTGTGAAACAACCTCCGGATGGCCCAGATCTACCAAAAAACCTTAATATTATAAATACAATCCATATGAAAATATTCTGAATAATAATGATTCGATTTTTAATGAAAATCAAAAAGTCGACCCAAAAGGTCAACCACGGGCCCGCACCTCGGAACCCAATAAAACACACAAAAATCGAACACCCATTCCGATACGAGTCCAACCATATCAAAATCATCCAATTCCAACCTCAAATCGAACTTCAAATTCTTAATTTATGTTTTAGAAACGTTTTTACAAAAATCCCCAATTTTTCCAATTCAAATCGCCAATTAAATGATAAAAACAAAGATGGAATCATGAATAATGGATAAATCCGAGTCAAAAATACTCACCCCGATCCAAATCGTGAAAATCCCCTCCCAAATAGCCCAAAATCGAGTTGTTTAACCCAAAATGTGATAAAATAACAAAAGCCCTCGAAATAGAGTACTATATAGGTCTGCCCAGGGGTCCTCTTTGCGATCGCGGGACCTTCTTCGCAATTGCGAATAACAAATCAAAAGCTGCTAATATAACTCCTTCGTGAACGTGGTCTAAAGCCCGTGAACGCGACCCACGCATGCGATGGCCTTCGCAAACGCGGAAGGCAAACACCTGGCTGCCCAGTCCAGCCCTCACTTACATGAACGCGATGAACTCACCTTATCAATGCTCCGCGAATGTGAACACAACATCGCGAACATGATGAACAAAATACAAACTCCCAAATACCTTTTGCGATCGCGACCTATTCTCCATGATCTCAATGAACACCAGATCACCAGAAATCTGCAATTCAAACATGAGTGAAAATGATCCGAAATTCGTCCGAAACACACCTGCGACCCTCGGGACCCCGCCCAATCACACAAGCTAATCCCATAACATAACACGAACCTACTCGAGGCTTCAAATCACACCAAACTACATCAAAACTCATGCCAAAATACATCAAACCAACCCGGAATGACCTCAAATTTTGCATGCAAGTTTCAAATGACACAACAGACCTATACCAACTTCCCAAACCACAATTCGAGCCCGATATCAATAAAATTAACTCACGGTCAAACATATTAATCTTTCAAACCTTCAACTATCCAACTTTCACCAAAAAGCACGAAATCAATGTATGGACCTCCAAATCAACATAAGGAGACAAAGCTATTCGAGTCATCAAAATGCCATTTCGTAGTCGTGTATACAAAAGTCAAACTCCGGTCAACTCTTACAGCTTAAGCTTCTAAAATGAAAATCACTCTTCCAAATCATTACGAACCACTCAGAAACCGAATCCAACCATACACACAAGTCACCATACCTTATATGATGCTACTCATGATCTCTAACCACCGAACGAAACTCTAAATCTCAAAATGACCAGTCGGGTCGGTACAATCAATTCGTCTTCTTTGAGGGTATTCACCTAGAAAAATCGACCTCAACTATAACCCTAGCACAACTAGGTCACGTTTAATTTTTAGTTGCCTTATGTACAGTTAATGGATTCCTAACCGGCGAAGCCAAGGAAAATAGTGTTTCCTTAATAAGTAAAAGAATTAGGGCGCAGGCCTGGGAAAGAGATCCAGACTACAACAGTTGAGGTGGGCTCTTCATAATGATAAATAATGAATTTCATGGGAGATGTGGATAGGGTTACTTTGAGAGGGAAAGCAAAAGAAGATGGCTGGGGAGGCGGAACAACCTTATGGGGAGATTGTCTACCCGTTGGAGCAGCCATGGATGCCAAGTAGCCTCCTTGTGGCCTTCAGCGTCGCTAGAGAGAGCAACCCTAGATTTGTGTCATGACCCAAAACCACCAATTGGGCGTGATAGCGCCTAATGCACTTGCTAGGCAAGCCAAACATAACAAGAAGAAGAAAATAAATAACAGAATTTAACAAAATGACACAAGTCTGAAGCTTTCAAATATAACATAATACCGCCAATACATGATAAAAAACCCAATAACTGCTAAATACAGAGTCATGAGCTCTAATACGAAAAATACGAGTTTGAAATAGCCAAATACAATACTATCTGAAATGAAAACAACAATACATAAGAAAAGATACGCCAATACTATGGTCGAGAATGCAGCTCTACCTCGTCTCCTGATGATTAGCTCAACAAGAAACTCTGCTACTGATAACTGGGTTCGACACCTAAATCTGGACAATTAATTATAGAGTGTAGCATGAGTACAACTGAGCCCACGTACCAGCAAGTGTCATAACTAACCTTGGCGAGGTAATAGAAGCAAGAATTATAAATGGTACTTGCTATAACCTATGCAGTTCATAATTTCCAACAAGTATAGAACAAAAGTACAATCAAATCATGAAATCACAAATAAAACTACCTTGGTTCTCAACATTCTCTTAGCACATCCTGCTTAGTCTATGATCCATCATATAAAGATAATATGCAAGTAATTCGTGTAAATGTTCAAGGAAGTTGCAAGTAAAGATGAAATGCAAAATCCATACAAACACTGGCCAGAGTTTCCTTAATATTTCCATATCTATACCGAACCACTAATATGGTTTCCTTAATCTGTGTGTACACCATCAAGAGAGAAATATGAGAGGGTGACCCTAGGGGGACTGATCCATACAAACACGTGCTGCACGAACAACTCATGTGACATAATATCAATATCTAGATCCGCACGAAAAACTCACGTGTTGCACGAACAAGTCATGTGCCAATAATCACAATCCACCTTTCATTGTCATGGGCTCAATATCTCAATCCGCCAGGAGAAGTCATGGGCTATTAGTCTAGATCATATCACACACCAAACATATATACAAGATTACATGTACATGATCAATGAATATGAAGTTTCATACTCCTAGACTGGTGTAAATGACATGCTATGGGGTATGCATGTGCAAAGTGTGCAATCATAGATTAAGTCGGCAATTCCATCATGAAAACAACAATTTATCAAGTTAAATTAGGAGATTAACCTCTATGTAACCTCAAATATCGCTCAGTTAGTTCACAATTGGGTACAAGTATGAGAAGCATCACAACATGAAGTTTAACAATCAACTCAAGGCATTTCATATCCTAAGCACTACCCCGGGCATGGATAAAAACCCCAGTGTGTGCACATGGGCTCAATCCCGCACATGTGCACCACCCATAGCACGTAGCTATCATAAATAACTCAGGCAATTAGTGCCTCAACCAAGTTTAGGTAAGATACTTATCTCAAGCAAGCCAAATCAGTACTCTTAGAAGCCCTTCCCTCACGATTCGACCTCTGAATGATCTGAAGCTAGTCAAAATAACTTAATACCATCAATAAAAGCCATAGGAAACTATTCCAAAAGATAACACTAAGATTTTTAACTCAATCCAAAAATTCAACCCCAGGCTCGCACCTCAGAACCCGACCAAACTCACGAATTTCAAAAACCCATTCCAATACGAGTCCAAACATACAATAATCATCAAATTCTAACCACAAATTGACCCTCAAATCATCAAATCTCACTCTTCGATAATATAGTCCAAACAATCCCCAATTCCCACCTTAGATTTATGAAAATTAGGTATAATAATCAATGCGTAATCAATATCTAACACCAAAATTGAATAAACCTCACTTACCTCTTCAATTATGATGAAAAGCACTCCAAGAATCACTTTAGGCCGAGCTCCGCAAATCCAAAAATGAGAAAACACTCAAACACTCGAATATATGAAATCTGCCAGCAAAATAGTATCTGCGCTCCAAAACTACGCACCTACAATATCGCATTTGCTATCAAAACCACGCACATGCGAACTCCATTAAAATCCTGACCAACCGCTTCTACGATCACACTCCCGCACCTGCGGAGCCCATTCTGCATCTGCGATCCTTGTTCCTTCAGTCAACTCCACTTCTGCGGAACCGTACTCACAGAAGCGCATTTGCTTATGCCAAAACATGTGCGCATCTGCGGACTACTCCCAACCTGGCAAACCTCGCACCTTCACAACAAAGGCTGCACCTGCGGCTCCGCATATGCTGCTAATCCACAGCAGATGCAAAAACACAAGAAGTCTGATTCTTCAGCAATTCCTCTAAGTCCAAAATGAATTCGAACCCTATCTGAATCACACTCGAGGCCCCTAGGACCCCGTCTATGCATACCAACCAATCTCAAAACATAACATGAACTTACTCGAGGCCTTAAATTAAAGCCTAATGAATAACACCCCAATTAAAGCCTAATGAACTAATTGTAATGACCCGATCAGTCGTTTTGTGTGATTGCACCCCGTGACCCCTTTTTATGCTTCACATATGTGTGTTTCTGGTTTTATGATTTGTGTGGTTGATTATTTCATTTCGGAAAGCTTTTGAGTTGATTCAAACACTTTGATTCTTTACTTAGAAGCCTAAGTTAGAATTGTTGACCAAACTTAGACTTTTATGAAAACGACCCCGGAATGGTGTTTTGATGGATCCTATAGCTTTTTATCGTGATTTCGGACTTGGTCGTATGCTCGGAATTGATTTTGGATGTTTGTAGGTTGATTTTTGTTGTTTGCCAAAATTTGTCAATTTGAAGTTAAAAAGTTAAACCGTAGGTTGACCTTTAGTTATCGAGCTCGGAATGGAATAGGTCCGTTGTGCTATTTAGAACTTGTCTACAAAATTTTGTATCATTTGGAGTTGATTTGATAGGATTCAGACGTTTAGTTGTAATTATAGAGATTCTTGAACTTTACTTTGAAATTCATGCGTTTTAGTGTTCAATTCGTAGTTTTAGATGTTATTTTTGTATTTTGATCGCGTGAGCGAGTTCGTATGATATTTTTAGACTTGTGCGAATGTTTGGTTTGGAGCCCCGAGGACACAGATGAGTTTCGGATATATATCAAAGTGTTTTGGACTAAAAATGCAGAATGAGGTGTGTTGATGCTTCAGGTATCGTGTTTGCGAACAGCGGGTTTGCAATTCCGAGCATAGTAGGGGGGCCTCAGGTATCACAATTTTGATACCTGGCTCGCAATCGCGAAGTGACTTAGGATTTTGGGTAGCTCGCATTTGCGACTAATATGTCGCTTTTGCGAAGGGAAAGGGTTCGCATTTGCGAACCCATTTCCGCAATTGCGAAGTCTTTGTAGGCTGGTCAGAGGCCTCATTTGCGATGAATTCTTCACAAATGCGAGGGTTTGCAATTGTGAACCCATGTTGCAATTGCGTCGTCTGCAGCTGATCAAAAGGGCTAGAAGTCTGGATTTCATCTCATATTCTCTCATTTTAGAACCCTAGACTCGGTATGAGACGATTTGGAGAGGGGATTTTCATCTACAAACTTTGGGTAAGTGGTTATAATCTATTTCCAACTACATTACATCAATATATCTTAGAATTTAACATCAAAATCATGTGAATCAAAGGGAAAATTTGTGAAACTTTGTCAATTTTTTGAAAAATAAGAATTTGAGTTTTGAGAGTCGATTTGGACTTAAATTTTGAAACTAATCACATATATGAACTCGTGCGATCATGGGTAGTCAGAATCTACCATTGGAGCCAGATTTTGACTGGGTGGGCCTCGGGTTGACTTTTATTGACTTTTTGAAAAAAATGTAAAGATCATGGCTTTATCTATTATAATTGATCTTTCTTGCATTTTTTGTTGATATTAAGTTAGTTTTAGTTAGATTTGAGTCGTATGTAGGAAAATTTTCGGGGAAAAGCTATTTCTGAGGGTTGAATTGGCCTAGTTGAGGTAAGTATCTCGCCTAACTTTGTGTGAGGGATCTACCCCTAAGGATTTGGGATTGATTGTGTCATCTGTGTTATGTAAAAGCCGTGTACGCAAGGTGACAAGTAGGTACACAGGTTATATGTGGTATTTGACCGGTTTAGGCTACTTAGACTCTTTCCATGCTTTAATTGAATTACCATATCATGTTCTAAATTATCATAGTCAATCTACTCTTATTTGTGTTAGACTATCCTTACATGTATTAAATGACTTTGTTAACACTTGTTATACATCTTACTTGATATTTTGCTCTTATGCATTAGTTGAACTTGTTGCCTCTTACGTTGTCACATGCTATCTCTTCCATTGTTGATTTATTATAATTTGAAGTTATTGTTACATATTATCTCTTTCATTGTTGATTAAAATCCTTTGAAGTTATTGTTACATGTTATCTCATTCATTTTTGATTATTCTTATTTGAAATTATCGATATATGTTATGTCTTCCAGTATGAGTTATTCTTATTTAGTATCGTGGTTACACATATCTTTCTCATTGTTGAGTTATTCGTGTAGAAGTTGTGAAAGCCGTTATCACATTGAGGCGAAGTATTAATTGTTGAGACATCTTTCTTTTTGAGAAATTTACATACATTGTCATAGTTGATATTCTTGTACACATTGTGGTTGAGCCATGGGCTATTGTTGTGGAAACATTGATATCGTTGATTATTGGTAAGTTGTGACATATGGGAACCCGACCAAACTCAAAAATTTCAAAAACCCATTCCAATACGAGTCCAAACATACAATAATCATCCAATTCTAACCACAAATTGACCATCAAATCATCAAATCTCACTCTTCGATAATATAGTCCAAACAATCCCCAATTCCCACCTTAGATTTATGAAAATTAGGTATAATAATCAACGCGTAATCAATATCTAACACCAAAATTGAATAAACCTCACTTACCTCTTCAATTATGATGAAAAACACTCCAAGAATCACTTTAGACCGAGCTCCACAAATCCAAAAATGAGAAAACACTCAAACACTCGAATATATGAAGTCTGCCAGCAAAATAGTATCTGCGCTCCAAAACTAAGCACCTACAATATCGCATTTGCGATCAAAACCATGCACCTGCGAACTCCATTAAAATCCTGACCAACCGCTTCTGCGATCACACTCCCACACTTGCGGAGCCCCTTCTGCATCTGCGATCCTTGTTCCTTCAGTCAACTCCACTTCTGCGGACCCGTCCTCACAGAAGCGCATTTGCTTATGCCAAAACATGTGTGCATCTGCGGACTACCCCCAACCTGGCCAACCTCGCACCTTCACAACAAAGGCCACACCTGCGGCTCCGCATATGCGGTTAATCCACAGCAGATGCAAAAACACCAGAAGTTTGATTCTTCAACAATTCCTCTAAGTCCAAAATGAATTCGAACCCTATCTGAATCACACTCGAGGGCCCCGGGACCCCGTCTATACATACCAACCAATCTCAAAACATAACATGAACTTACTCGAGGCCTTAAATTACATAAAATAATATTAAAACTGCGAATCGCACCCCAATTAAATCCTAATGAACTAATTGTAATAACCCGATCACTCGTTTTGTGTGATTGCACCCCGTGACCCCTTTTTATGCTTCACATATATGTGTTTTTGATTTTATGATTTGTGTGGTTGATTATTTCATTTCGGAAAGCTTTTGAGTTGATTCAAACACTTTGATTCTTTACTTAGAAGACTAAGTTAGAATTGTTGACCAAACATAGACTTTTATGAAAATGACCCCGGAACAGTGTTTTGATAGATCCTATAGCTTTTTATCGTGATTTCGGACTTGGTCGTATGCTCGGAATTGATTTCGGATGTTTGTAGGTTGATTTTTGTTGTTTACCAAATTTGTCAATTTGAAGTTAAAAAGTTAAACCATAGGTTGACTTTTAGCTATCGAGCTCGGAATTTTATTTTATGACTTGGAATAGGTCCGTTGTGCTATTTAGAACTTGTCTACAAAATTTTGTATCATTTGGAGTTGATTTGATAGGATTCAGATGTTTAGTTGTAATTCTAGAGATTCTTAAAATTTACTTTGAAATTCATGCGTTTTAGTGTTCAATTCATAGTTTTAGATGTTATTTTGGTATTTTGATCATGTGAGCGAGTTCGTATGATATTTTTAGGCTTGTGCGAATGTTTGGTTTGGAGCCCCGAGGACTCAGATGAGTTTCGGATATGTATCAAAGTGTTTTGGACTGAAAATGCAGAATGAGGTGTGTTGATGCTTCAGGTATCGTGTTTGCGAACAACGGGTTTGCAATTGCGAGCATAGAAGGGGGGCCTCAGGTATCACAATTTTGATACCTCAGGTATCATATTCTCTCATTTTAGAACCCTAGACTCGGTAGGAGACGATTTGGAGAGGGGATTTTCATCTACAAACTTTGGGTAAGTGGTTATAATCTATTTCCAACTATATTACATCAATATATCTTAGAATTTAACATCAAAATTATTTGAATCAAAGGGAAAATTTGTGAAACTTTGTCAATTTTTTGAAAAATAAGAATTTGAGTTTTGAGAGTCGATTTGGACTTGAATTTTGAAACTAATCACATATATGAACTCGTGTGATCATGGGTAGTCGGAATCTACCATTGGAGCCAGATTTTGACTGGGTGGGCCTCGGGTTGACGTTTGTTGACTTTTTGGGAAAAGTGTAAAGATCATGGCTTTATCAATTATAATTGATTTTTCTTGCATTTTTGTTGATATTAAGTCAGTTTTAGTTATATTTGAGCAGTATGTAGGAAAATTTTAGGGGAAAAGCTATTTCTGAGGGTTGAATTGGCCTAGTTGAGGTAAGTATCTCGCCTAGCTTTGTGTATGGGATCTACCCCTAAGGATTTGAGATTGATTGTGTCATCTGTATTATGTAAAAGCCGTGTACGCAAGGTGATAAGTGGGTACACGAGTTATATGTGGTATTTGACCGGTTTAGGCTATTAGACTCTTTCCATGCTTTAATTGAATTGCCATATCATGTTCTAAATTATCATAGTCAATCTACTCTTATTTGTGTTAGTCTATCCTTACATATATTAAATGACTTTGTTAACACTTGTTATACATCTTACTTGATATTTTGCTCTTATGCATTAGTTGAACTTGTTGCCTCTTACGTTGTCACATGCTATCTCTTCCATTGTTGATTTATTATAATTTGAAGTTATTGTTACATATTATCTCTTTCATTGTTGATTAACATCCTTTGAAGTTATTGTTACATGTTATCTCATTCATTGTTGATTATTCTTATTTGAAATTATCGATATATGTTATGTCTTCCATTATGAGTTATTCTTATTTAGTATCGTGGTTACACATATCTTTCTCATTGTTGAGTTATTCGTGTTGAAGTTGTGAAAGCCGTTATCACATTGAGGCGAAGTATTAATTGTTGAGACATCTTTCTTTTTGAGAAATTTACATACATTGTTATTGTTGATATTCTTGTACACATTGTGGTTGAGTCATGGGCTATAGTTGTGGAAACATTGATATCGTTGATTATTGGTAAGTTGTGACATATGGGAACTTGTGGTGCAAGTTGTTATTGTGATGTGAAATTGACATGTATGCGGTGGTATACAATAGGAGTTAATGTGCATGCGGCGCCATAAGATGTGACTTTTATGCATGTTGCTTGTAAGAATATTACATAAAGCCACGCGGCGTCATAAGGTGGGCTAAAGTGCGTGTATCTATTTCGGGAAAAATGTTTTCAAAACTATTTAAATGTAAGGCTCACGCAGTGGTATAGGAAAAAATGGTGATTGAAATTGAGAAATGTGAATACGAGGCGGTACCTTGGTTGTGATTCTTGTTATATACGAAGCGGTACCTCGGTTTTGATTCTTATTGTACACGTGGAGGTACCTCGTTGTGATTCTTATTGTTTATCTAATGTTGCAAAGAGTTATTGGTGGGAACACTTCTTGTTGTTTTGTTCTTCCTTGTTCTTTCAGTTATTGTCCGTATAAGATCATTGTGGTTCTCTTTAATTGCTTCCTCTATGTTATTTCCATGCTTACAAATCCGGTATTAGTTCATGCTATTAACTTGTTTCGTATCAGTTATTCCTCTACCTTCCATTATTTATCGTTATTATATTTTCATATTGTTTATTTATATCCTAGTAGGTGTCTTGACCTAACCTCGTCACTACTCTACCGAGGTTAGGTTTGATACTTACTGGGTACCATTGTGGTGTACTCACACTATGCTTCTGTACATCTTTTTTAGCAGATCCAGGTACGTCTGCTAGTGTCGGACGTTAGTGATCGATTGTTAGCTGCTTTACGGAGACTTCAAGGTATGCCTGCTTGGCGTTCGCAAGACTCGGAGTCACCTTCCTTTATCTTTACTTCATGTTGTATTTTCATTCATACAGTGATGTGGTAGACATTTTAGTTTACTTTGTAGAGCTTATGACTCAGTTCCACCGGTTTTAGGAAGTGTGTTGTTGAGTAACTATTTCAAATGATTATATCAGTTTATTAGACTTTCTTTAGTATTTTTTTTAATTACTTCTGTCAAGTTATTATTAAATGTTAGGCTTACCTAGTCGTAGAGACTAGGTTCCATCATGACATTCTACGGAGCAAATTGGGGTCATGACAAGTTGGTATCAGAGCTCTAAGTTCATAGGTGTTACGAGTCATAAGCAGGTTTAGTAAAGTGTTGTAGATCAGTACTGAGACATATGTACTTATCATCGAGGGGCTACAGAACTGTTAGGAAACTTCACTTCTTCGATTCCTTATCATTCGAATTGGTTGACTTGGAAAAAAAACTAAATCTTTGACTTTCTATTCTCTCACAGGTGGTGAGGACCCGCACTACTAGATCCGACGATTAAACACTCACGCCCCTACTAGAGCCACGAGAGGCCGGGGCAGAGGCTGAGGAGGGGCACGTGGTGCAGCCAGAGCACCTGCCCGAGCTGCGACAAAAGAGCCACCAGTAAATCCAATTAGGGGGCACACACCCGAGGCGCCTGTTGCCACCCCTGCACTTCAGGAGACCCTTGTATAATTCTTGAGCATGTTTAGTACCTTGGCTCAGGCGGGGTTGATTCCACTCGCACCAGCCACATCTCAGGCCAGGGGAGGAGCTCAGACTCCCGCGGCCCATATTCTAGAGCAACAACTCCATGTTTATCAGGTCCCAGAGGTTATACCATTACAGCATGTTGTTTCGGTTCGGCCCGAGGTTAGGGCAGCAGCATCTTAGGAGGAGCAGCTTAGACTTGAGAGGTTCAAGAAGCATCACCCTCCAACTTTTAGTGGTTTGGCTTTAGGGGATGCACATGGTTTTCTAGAGAAGCGCCACCATATTCACCACACCATGGGTATTGTGGAGATGATTGGGGTTGATTTTACTACATTCCAGCTATCAGGATCATCATATCAGTGGTGGCGAGTGTACGAGGAGGGTAGCCCAACCGATGCAGCTTCACTTATGTGGACTCAGTTTTCAGAGTTGTTCTTGAGAGAGTTTGTTCCTCAGACCCTTAGGGATGCATGGCTCGCGGAGTTTGAGAAGCCGTACCAGGGTACTATAACATTTTCATAGTATGTTGTTTGATTCAGTGATTTTTGCAGACATGCACCTGCCTTGGTTTCTATAGTTAGAGAGCGAGTCCATTGATTCATCGAAGGGCTCAACTATGGTATAAGATTCAGCGTGGCTCAAGCGTTTGAGACAAATACCCCATATCAGCAGGTGGTGGAGATTGCCCGGAGGTTGGAGGTTATGCATGGCCATGAGAGAGATGACAGGAAGGCTAAGAGGCCTCGAGGTATGGGAGGATTTAGTGGTGGCCACGCTGCAGCTATAGCCCATCATGATAGAGGCTATGTGAGCCGTCCATATCATTCAGCACTTCAATCTTCTAGTGGTGCTCCGGTTATTCTGAGATCTCAGGTTGCACACTTTGCTCAGCCACATTCTAATGCACCAACTGCACGGGGTGCCTTTAGCGGCCAGTACAGTCGACCAGGCCAGAGCTAGTCCCAACAGCCACACCCATCGAGAGATTTCTTTGAGTATGGAGATACACATCATATGGTTAGAGACTGCCCCAGTCTCAAGAGGGGTGAACCTACACAGACTACTCAGGCTCGACGGATTCAGTCAGGTCAACAGACTTTTCAGGCCATGGTTGCTACCCTAGTTGCCGCTCCACCCATAAAACCATCTAGGGGTGGGGGACGGGGGTAGAGGTTTCCCTAGAGGGGGAGGCTAGGCTTAGATTCTATGCTTTTTCGGGTAGGACGGAGGCAGTTGCTTCAGACGCAGTCATTACAGACACGGTTCTGGTTTGCCATAGAGATGCATCAGCCTTATTTGATCTGGTATCCACTTATTCATATATGTCATCTTACGTTGCTCCGTATTTGGATATATCTTGTGATTCTTTGAGTTCTCCTATTTGTGTGTCCACGCCCGTGGGAGATTCTATTGTTGTAGATCGTGTGTATCGGTCGAGTCTAGTTGTTATTGGTGGTTTTTAGATCAGAGTTTATCTATTGTTGCTTAGTATGATAGACTTTGATGTTATCTTGTGCATGGACTGGTTGTCACCCTATCATGCTATTTTTATTTCTCACGCCAACATTGTGACATTGGCTATGCCAGGTTTGCCACTGTTAGAGTGGATGGGTGCATTGGATTATGTTCCTAGCAGGGTTGTGTCATTTCTAAAGGCTCAACAGATGGTTGAGAATGGGTGTGACGCCTATCTAGCCTTTGTGAGAGATGTCAGTGTTGATACTCCTACTGTTGAGTCAGTTCCGGTAGTGAGAGACTATCTAGGTGTATTCCCAGCGGATCTTCTGAGCATGCCGCTCGATAGGGATATCGATTTTGGTATTGACTTATTGTCGGGCACTCAGCCCATTTCTATTCTACCATATCGTATGGCCCCAGTGGAGTTGAAGGAGTTAAAGGAGTAGTTGCAAGAGTTGCTTGATAAGGGTTTCATTTGGCCTAATGTGTCACCGTGGGGTGCTCCGATCTTGTTTGTGAAGAAGAAGGATGGTACTATACGCATGTGTATTGACTATCGTCAGTTGAACAAGGGTATAGTGAAAAATAGGTATCCATTGTCGATGATTAATAACTTCTTTGATCAGCTACTGGGTGCCAGAGTGTTCTCAAAGATTGATTTGTGATCAGGTTATCACCAACTAAAGATTCGGGATTCGGATATTCCGAAGACTGCCTTCAGGACTCGGTATGGTCATTAAGAGTTCCTTGTGATATCATTTGGGCTGACCAACACCCCAGCAGCATTCATGCACATAATGAACAATGTATTTCAACCATATCTTTATTCATTAATCATTGTGTTTATTGACGACATCTTGGTGTACTACAACAGCTGCAAAGGTCATTAGCAGTACCTGAGGATCGTGCTTCATACCGTGAGAGAAAAGAAGTTGTATGCAAAATTCTCAAAGTGTGAATTCTTCCTTGATTCGGTGGCGTTTTTGGGTCATGTGGTGTCGAGTGAGGGGATCAAGGTAGATCCGAAGAAGATTGAATCAGTTCAAAGATAGACCAGACCATTCTTAGCTATTGAGATTTAGAGTTTCCTCGGTTTGGCTGGGTATTATCGTTGTTTCGTAGTGGGTTTCTCGTCTATTGTTGAACCTATGACTAGAATGACCCAGAAGGGTGCTCCTTTTAGATGGTCCGAGGAGAGCTTTCAAAAGCCCAAGACTGCTTTGACTATAGCCTCAGTGCCGGTATTGCCTACGGGTTTGGGGTTTTATATTGTTTACTATGATGCGTCCCATGTTGGCCTTGGCGTGGTGTTGATGCAAGACGGTAGGGTGATTGCCTACACGTCTCGGCAGTTGTAGACCCATAAGAAGAATTATTCGGTCCCCGACTTGGAATTGGCAGCTATTGTTTATGCATTGAAGAACTGGCGGCATTATTTGTACGGTGTCCCTTGTGAGGTCTTTACCGACCACTACGGTCTACAACATCCACTCAAATAGAAAGATCTTGACTTGCGGCAGCGAAGATGGTTAGAGTTTCTTAAGGACTATGATATCATTATTCTATATCATCGCGGGAAGGCAAATGTGGTGGCCGATGCCTTGAGTCCAACGGCAGAGAACTTGGTAGTTTAGCATATCTACCAGCAGCAGAGAGGCCACTAGCATTGGATGTTCGGGCCTTGGCCAACCAGTTTATTAGATTAGATGTTTCGGAGCCCGGTCGAGTTCTTGCTTGCGTGGATTCTGGGTATTCTCTATATGATCGCATCAGAGAGCGTCAGTATGACGACCCCAATTGGCTTGTCCTAAAGGACACGGTTCAGCAAAGGAGGTTTTTATTGGAGATGACGGGGTGTTGCGGATGCAGGGCCAGTTATGTGTGCCCAATGTGGATAGGTTGTGTGAGTTGATTCTTCATGAGGCCCACAGTTTGCGATAATCCATTCATCCGGGTACCGCTAAGATGTATCAGGATTTGAGGCAGCACTATTGGTGGAGGAGAATGAAGAAGGACATAGTGGAGTATGTAAATCGGTGCCTAAATTGCCAGCAGGTGAAGTATGAGCATCAGAGGTCGGGCGGTGTGCTTCAGAGAATTGAGATTCCCGAGTGGAAATGGGAGCGTGTCACCATGGACTTCGTTGTTTGGATCCCATAGACTCAGAAGAAATTTGATGCGGTATGGGTGATTCTAGACAGGTTGACCAATTTGGCTCATTTCATTTCGGTAGTGACTACCTATTCTTTAGAGCAGCTGGCTCAGATCTATATCTGCAAGATTGTCCGAAATCATGGCGTGCAAGTATTCATCATCGTTGATCATGGTACATAACTCACATCGCATTTCTGGAGAGCTGTACAGTGTGAGCTAGGCACACGGGATGATTTGAGTACAAATTTTCACCCCCCATACATACGGACAATCTGAACGCACCATTCAGATATTGGAGGATATGCTTTGTGCCTGTGTTATGGATTTCGGGGTTTCTTGGGATTAGTTCTTGCCGCTTGCGGAGTTTTCCTACAACAACAACTACAAATAAAGTATTCAGATGGCTCTTTATGAAGCCCTATATGGAAGACGGTGTCGTTCCCTCGTTGGTTGGTTTGATCCAGGAGAGGCTAAGTTATTAGGCACAGATTTGGTTCGAGATGCCTTGGAGAAGGTCAAGTTGATCCAGGATCGGCTTCATAAAGCCCAATCTAGATAGGAGAGTTATGCGGATCGGAAGGTTCGTGATGTTGCATTCATAATTGGAAAACGAGTCTTGCTCCGAGTTTCACCCATGAAGGGTGTGATGGGGTTCCGGAAGAAGGGCAAGTTGAGCCCTAGGTATATCGGACCTTTTGAGATCCTTGAGATGATTGGTGAGGTGGCCTACAAGCTTTCATTGCCACCTAGTTTGTCTGTGGTTTATCTGGTGTTCCATGTTTTTATGCTCCGGAAGTATTATGGTGGCCCATCTCATGTTTTAGACTTTTGCACAGTCCAATTAGACACATCTTAGCGGCACCTGGATGAATGGAGTACCGCGAACTGTGGGCCTCCTAAAGAATCAACTCACGCAGACCATCCATATTGGGCACACATAGCCGGCCTTGCATCTATAACACACCGTCATACATAGAGGTGGGCATAGCTTGGGCAAATCCGAAATCCAAATCGAAATCTGAATTTTTTGGATTTTTGGTTTGGATTTTCAAATTACGGATTGGATTTTAGATTTAATTTTAAAGAAATTTGGATTTCGGGTTGGATATTGGTTTTGGTACTTCGGATTTTTAGATATCCGAAAATCCAAAAAATTTATACTTTATATTTAGTCTATTATCCATATGCCAATAGTAATAAGTTCAATACCCTACCCATTAGATATTATCTCATATATTCTATATTAATTACTAAGTTACTGTTAGAATACTTTTTATTTAGACATGATTTTACTATTGCGACTTCATATCGACTGTATTAATATCTTTGTTGTATTTTTTTAATAATAATTTTATTACTTGAATACTTTATTTGGATGATTGCGGCAAGAATGAGGAACATTTGTGGCAATTTAACATGAGTACATCATTTAGACATTCATTATTGTAAAAAGTATAAAACATCTCAACTTATACACTCAAAACCGAAAATCCATAATATCCAAACCGATTAATCCAAAATCGAATTTAAAAAATCTAATCCAATCCGAAATTATTTGGATTAGATTTGGATTATCATTTCCTCAATTTGAAAACCGAAAATCCAAACCGAAATTATCATATCCAATCTGAACTTCCCGAATGCCCACCCCTAGTCATCCCCACTAGTAACCTCCTTGGCATCGCTGTGCTGAACCATGTCCTTGAGGACAAGCAAATTTGGGTTGTCATATTGACGATGTCTGATACGATCATATAGAGAAGACTGAGAAACCACGCATGCCAGAACTTAACTTGACTCCAAAACATCCAATCTAAAAAACTGATTGGCCAAGGCATGAACATCCAATGCTAATGGCATCTCCGCTACCGGTAGATATGCTAAACTGCCCAAGCTCTCAGCCTTTCGACTCAAGGCATCGGCCACCACATTGGCCTTCCCGGAATGATATACAATGCTGATATCATAGTCCTTAAGCAACTCTAACCATCTCTGCTGCCACAAGTTAAGATCCTTCTATTTGAACAGATGTTGTAGACTCTGGTGGTCGGTATAGAACTTACAAGGGACACCCTACAAATAGTGCCGCCAAATCTTTAAGGCATGAACAAGAGCTGCTAATTCCAGGTCGTGGATAGGGTAATTGTTCTCATGTACCTTTCGCTATCTAGACGCGTAGGCAATCACCCTACCGTCTTGCATCAACACCGCACCGAGGCCAACACATGACACATCACAGTATACAGTGTAAGACCCTAAACCCGTAAGTAACACCAACACGGGGGTTGTAGTCAAAGCAGTCTTGACCTTTTGAAAGCTCTCCTCATACTCCTCGGTCCATTTTAACAGAGCAACGTTCTGGGTCAATATGGTCATAGGTGCAACAATAGATGAGAAACCCTTAAGGAAATGACGGTAATACCCTGCCAAACCAAGAAAACTTTGGATCTTAGTAGATGAAGATGGTCTGGGCCAACTCTGCACTGGTTCAATCTTCTTCGGATCTACCTTGATCCCCTCACTCGACACCGCATGACCCAAAAATGCCATCGAATCAAGCCAGAATTCACACTTTTAAAATTTTGCATACAACTTCTTTTCCCTCAAGGTCTGTAGCACGATCCTCATGTGTTACTCATGATCCTCCCGATTTCAGTAGTACCCCCAAGATGTCGTCAATAAACACAATGACGAACGAGTCAAGATAGGGCTGGAATACACTGTTCATCAATTGATGAATGTTGCTGGGGCATTGGTCAGCCCAAATGATATCACAAGGAACTCTTAATGACCATACCGAGTCTTGAAGGCAGTCTTCAGAATATCCGGATCACGAATCTTTAGCTGGTGATAACTTGATCACAAATCAATCTTTGAGAACACTCTGGCACCCAGTAGCTGATCAAATAAGTTATCAATCATCGGCAATGGATACTTATTCTTCACTGTAACCTTGTTCAACTGACGATACTCAATACACATATGCATAGAACTATCCTTCTTCTTCACAAACAAGATCGGAGCACCTCACTGCGACACACTAGTCTAAATGAAACCCTTATCCAGCAACTCTTGCAACTGCTCCTTTAACTCCTTCAACTCCGCTGGGGCCATACAATATAGTGGATTAGAAATAGGATGAGTGCCCGGCAACAAGTCAATACCAAAATCGATATCCCTATCGGGCGGCATGCCCAGAAGATCCGCTGGGAATACACCTAGATAGTCTCTCACTACTGGAACTGACTCAACGGTAGGAGTATCAACACTGACATCTCTCACAAATGCTAGATATGCATCATGCCCCTTCCCAACCATCTGTTGTACCTTAAGGAAAAGACACCACCCTGCTAGAAACATAATACAAAGTACCCCTCCACTCCAACTGCGGCAAACATAGCATAGCCAATGTCACAATCTTGGCGTGACAATCGAGAATAGCATGATAGGGCGACAACCAGTACATGCACAAAATAACATCAAAATCTACCATACTGAGGAATAATAAATCAACTCTGGTCTCAAAACCACCTAGAACAACTAAACACGACCGATACACATGGTCAACAACAATGGAATCTCCCACAGGCGTGGACACATAGACAGGAGAATTCAAAGAATCGCTGGATATACCCACATATGGAGCAAAGTAAGATGATACATATGAATAAGTGGAACCCGAATCAAATAAGACTGATGCATCTATATGAAAAATCAAAACAATACCTGTGATGACTGGGCTGATGCAACTGCCGCTGTCCTAGCCGAAAAAGCATAACATCTGGCCTGGCCTCCTCCTCTAGGGTGACCCCTACCCGCCTGACCTCCAGCCATAGCTAGCTGAGCAGGTGGAGTGGCAACTGGTATGGTAACCACAGCCTGAGAAATCTGGCGATCTTGTGGCATATGTGGATCCTGAGTAGTCTGTGGAGGTGCACCCCTCCTAAGTCTGGGGCAGTCCCTCACCATATGACAAGTATCACCACACTCGAAACAAGCTCTCGGTGGACGTGGCTACTGAAATTGGCTCGGGCCTCTTCGGCTGGACTGACCCCTGAAAGCACCCCATGCAGGAGGTGCACTAGACAATTGCAATGCATAATAGGCAACCTGAGACTTGGGAGTATCCAGAATACCACTAGAAGCTGGAAGTGCTGAATGAACTAGACGACTTACATAGCCTCTACCATGACAAGCTACAACTAGGGTACGGGCATCATTATATGTGCCAAAATCTCAAGGTCTCTTGGCCTCCCTGTCCTCTCTCTCCCCGCATACCCTCCAATCTCTGAGCGATCTTTACCACCTACTGCTATAGGGAATCAGTCTCCAACTCTGGAGTTATGCTAAATCTAATACCATAGTTGAGCCCCTTGATAAATCGATGGACTCGCTCTCTGACTATGGAGACTACGGGAGGTGCATGTCGGGATAACTTGCTAAACCTAATGGCATACTCTGATACGGTCATAGCAAACACTGCGTGACATGCATCCCGAAGGCACTGGGGAACAAACTCTCTTAGAAACATCTCTGAAAACTGAGCCCATGTGAGTGAAGCTGCCTCGATTGGGCTACCCAACTCGTACACTCGCCACCACTGATATGCCGCTCCCTTTAGTTCTAACGTAGTAAAAACAACCCCACTCGACTCCACAATACCCATAGTGCAGAGGATACGGTGGCACTCCTTAAGAAAAGCAGGTGCATCCTCCAAATCTAAGCCGCTAAAAGTATGAGGGTGGTATTTCTTGTACCTCTCGAGCCAGAGCTACTCCTACTAAGATGCTGCTGCCCTAACCTCAGGCTGAACTGGGATAACCAACTGCACTGGTATAACCTTTGGGACCTGGTCAACATGGACCCACTGATCTGAGGTACGGGCTGCGGGAGTCTGTTCTCCTCACTCGGCCTGGGATGTGGCCGGTGCAAGTGGAATCAACCCCGCCTGAGCTAGAGTACCAAACATGCTCAAGAACGGGTAGCAACAGGCGCATCAGGTGCCTGCCCCCCAACTGGAGCTACTGGTGGCTCCTCTGCCGCAGCTCGGGCAGGTGATCTGGCTGCACCACATGCCCCTCCTCGGCCTCTGTCCCAGCCTCGGCCTCTCCCGGCTCTAGTAGTGGGCGCGGGTGTTTGATCATCGGATCTAGCAGTGCGTGTCCTCCCCATTTGTGAGAGAATAGAAAGAAAAAGATTCATAAGATTGAAATCGACATATTTGCACGATAAGGAATCAAAGAAGTGAATTTTCTCCTAATAGTTCCATAGCCTCTTGAAGATAAGTACAGACGTCTCCCTACCGATCCGCGAGATTCTAATAAACCTGCTTGTGACTCGCAACACCTATGACCCTAGAGCTCTGACACCAACTTGTCACGACTCCAATTTCCCTCCGTTGGATGTCGTGGTGGCACCAAGTCTCTAAGACTAGGTAAGCCTAACATACATGTAAAATATAACTGAGATAATGATAAAACTCTCAAATAACTCAACATCTATCATAAAAGAACTACGCAACTCAACAAAAACAAACTCCCCAAAATACGGTGATATCAAGTCACAAGCTCTACAATATCATACTGAACATCCCTTTACAACGGTATCTATAGAAAAAAAAAAGTGAAATAGAAAGGGTGACTCCAAGGCCTGCGAACACTGACAGATATACGTTGAAGTCTCCAAATCAGAACTCGACTCACTAATGCCTGGGCTAGTAAGAGATACCTGGATCTGTACAAAAATATGTGCAGAAGCATAGCATGAGCACACCATAACGGTACGCAGTAAGTACCAAGATTAACCTCGGTAGAGTAGTGACGAGGTCAAATCAAGGCCCTATTGGAATAAACAGAAAACAGAACAGGTATATGACAGTCTAATAATAATAAGCAATAGAAATGAAACAATGAAGAAATATACCAAGAATAGCTACACTGAACTAAGGCAAATAAGGCATCAGGGAAGAAAACAAGGAATAATATGCCAAGGAAACAAAGCACCCCAAAACACAAGTGATGAAATAGAAAAGTATCAACAAGAATCACTACCGAGGTACCGCCTCATAGTCTCATGTCAAAAAACAATTCACAATCTTTCCTTATATCAGCGCGGGGATCTTGCATTTAGTTTTTAAAATCATTTTTTTCGAAATAGCTTCCCGAGTTTTAGCCCACCTTATCACACTGTGTGGCTTCAAGTAGTTCCCCTACTAGCAACACACATATCAAGCCCACCTTATCTCACCGCATGCGTTTCAACCCCAATCCTTATACCACCGCATGTGTATCAATATCACAACATATCACAAATCGCACTTCAAGTGCCCAATACCACAACTTGCCAAAGAAGTCAACAATAATAGTATTTCCACAATAGATAGCACATGGCTCAACCACAATATGTACAATAGTCTCAACAATAACAACCAAGAATAAATAGCTCAACAAGAATAGTATTTCAACAATTTACAATATTGCATCAATGTGAATCATGGCCTTTATAACTCAATACCAAATTCAACAATAAGATATTCCAAGAAATAACGACTTCAAGTAAGGGACTCAACGATCAAATAATGAATAAGGAATAGAGAGAACAATAAATTCAACTAAACATGTAAAGACAATTGGAAAGTAAGAGATAAGACAAGTATTAATGACGTCAAGTAAAGCATCTAAAGATAGACTAATGATGATGAGTATGACATATTATGGCAAATCGATTACATGCATGAAAGGGATCTACATAGCTAAAACCGGACAATTACCACATTTAGCCCATGTACACACTCGTCACCTTGCGTACACGGCTTCCACATACCACAATTAACTCAAACAACACCAATCCTAAGGGGTAATTCCCCCACACATCGTTAGGCAAGACACTTACCTCAAAACACACTAACTCAATCCACTAGTAAGCCTTTCTTATGAGTATACAACTATGAACGGCTCGAATCTAGCCAAAATAACTTCATACCATAAATATAAACTATAGGAAGCTATTCCGAATAATAAAGTTACAATCTTTAAAAAAGAACCAAAAAGTCAATTCAAAAAGTCAACCCCGGGCCCACATCTCGTAACCCGACCAAACTAAAAAAATCCGAATACCCATTCGATAACGAGTCCAACCATACAAGAATTTCTTAAATCCGTCTTCAAATAGCCTTTCAAATCCCCAAAATTTAGTCTAACAAGTTTCAAAAATGTTCCCCAAATTGTCCAATTCAAATCAGTAATTAGATGACTACAATAACGACGGATTCATGTAATATAGCCAAATCCGAGTTAGAATCACTTACTCCAATGATTTTCTTGAAAATCCCTCGAAATATCGCCACAAACCGAGCTCTCTAGGTCCAAAAATGAAAAATGAGATGAAACCCTCGTTTAAAATTCTTTTAACATTGTTGCCCAGCGATTTTCGCTTCTGCGGGCTCACTGTCGCACCTGCGATGCCACACTTGGGGTAAAATCCTTCACATGTGTGGTTCCAACTGATGTCATGAAGTTTCGCTTCTACTGACCATTTTCTCTCACCTGCGAAGCCGCTTCTGCGGAGTCACAACCGCACCTACGGTCTATCCCAAGCTTCTCACTGTTCCGCTTCTGCGGAAGGAATCATCGCGCCTGTGGATGTGCATCTACACCCAGGTGTCCGCACTTGCGAACCCAGGACTGGGCTGCCCCTTTCCAATTTTGTGCTTCTCCACTCGCACCAGTGAGTCTACACCTGCGGCCATTCCTATCGCAGTTGCGATGACACCAGAATAGCTGAAGCTTCACCAAAAAATGATTAAGTCCAAACTGGTTCTGGATTCAATCCGAATCACACCCGGGGACCCCGTCCGAATATATCAACAAGTTCAAAAACACATAACGGACCTACTTGAGACTTAAAATCACATCAAACAACATCGATTCTACGAATCGCAACCCAATTCAAGCCTATTGAAACTATGAACATCCGACTTCCAAAACTAATGCCGATTACCAAAACAACTCCGATTGACCTCAAATTTTGCACACAAGTCATAAATGACATGATGGACCTATTCCAACTTCCGAAATCGGAATCTAACCCTGATATTAATACAGTCAACTTCCGGTCAAATTTCTCAATCTTCCAAACCTTCAACTTTCTAACTTTCGCCATTTCCAGCCGAAACGACCTACGAACCTCCAAATCAACATCTGAACATGCTCCTAAGTCAAAAATCACTATACGGAGCTATTGGAATCATCAAAACTCCATTCCGAAGTCGACTACATAAAAGACAAACTACCGTCAACTCTATCAATTTAGGCTTCCAACTTAGGGACTATGTGCCACATTTCACTCCGAAACTCACCCGAACCAAAACCAAACACCCCCGGCAAGTCACATAACCACAAGAAAATATCAAGGAGGCAATAAATAGGAAAACGGGGCTAAAATAATAAAAACGACCGGCAGGGTCGTTACAATTCTACCACTAGACCAATGGTATATTTTGGTTTAAGACTATCATTTATTTTATTTGTACTTTTTAATTGCATTCTCGTGCGAAAATAATCGACCGATTTCGATCGGGTTTTTTAAATATATAAAATTACCGACCGATTTCGGTCGGATTTTTAAAATGACCGATTGAAATAACCTACCGATATTGGTCGGTTTTTTAAATATTAATTTCAATTTATTTTATATGAAAAACCTACCAAAGTGTGTCGGTTTCTTAAAAAATAAATTTTGCTGGACGCCAAAATAGTTTCCCGCATATTTGCGCCTTAAAAAAACCGACCGAAGTTGGTCAATTTTGTAAAAAAAATGGAAAAATAAAATATTTTAAAATACCGATTCGGTCGATTTTTGCCAAATTTCTAGTAGTGTTATGATCACAAAATCAAGAGGTTTCAAACACTGAATTATTAATAAAATTAAATGTATCATCCATAGGAATGACAATGTAACGAAGCACACTGACATGGAAAAGCTTCTTATAGGTGCGTCAAACACAGGGAATAAGCTTCCTCCAATTGCAAGTTTTTGGTATGAAGCCAAGACGTCTACTTAAGATCTTTTAATTAGTATCTTTTGACACATCAGACCTCTGAGGCTAAGTTTTCTCCAAGGAAAGGATGATAAAGCTTTTTGTAAGAAAAACCAGAAAAAGAAATTTCAAGGGATGCAATGCTGAAGGCCGAAACTAAACTCTTTTAAATCCTTCTAATTTAGAAGCAGATTCAGAATTTTAAAATCATGGGTGCACCATGATGCTTGTCATAATATCAAGTAATGTTCAAAATTTTGTGTTTTATGACTTATTATTAATTTTCACATTATCCAGAGAGAGAAACTATAATCGTGCTAATCTATATTTGTGATTATAATATGTGTAATAGTTGAATTTTAACATTAAAATTCAAAGAAAAATAGAATGCTAATTTCAGGATGTAAAAATTGAAACTTGTGCAAGTTGTAGGGCTAAAAGAAGCACAAAATATCAAAAAGCCGTAGAGCATATATGACTTGCTTACCAATAAAAAAATATATTTTATACTAAAAATTTGAAGAAAAGTTTAATAATTTGATTGAAACTAAAATATGTTTAAGCAATAATTTGGAAGAAAAATATTTAAGAAAGTTGCATCGTGTAACTTCGATCTTATAGTTACACATAAATTATTAATAATAAAACAAATTTATAATGATTCAAAATAAAAGAAATCTCAATGAAAGTAATCAATAGAAAAACCTCTGGTTTCTTAAATTGCTGTTTATCATGAAATCATAGAGAATTAATTAGGTTGGAGGAATCAAGGAGAGAAAAAGAAAGGGAAAATGATAAGTGTGTACGAGTAAAAGCGGGGATAATTCATACCCCGATTTTCCGGTGAAGAAAATACAAGAAGGGCATGGACGCACGAGATTGAAATCCAGGCAAGGAGCCCATCGTATCGAGATCCATGAAAGGTGAACGATGTGCTCATCATCGGGCTTGATAAAGCGAAGTGCCCCAAACCCAGGACGAGTACTAAGACCTTGGAAAACATAATAAACGGTTACACACGACTTATAGAGGGCCGTGATATTCGCACCCAGCGAGATATCACGGTGCAGATCTCGCTCGATGTCGGTTACAGATCAGTAATTAACAAGAAAGGAAGATTTTTACCTTTATTATACTTATACTAGGTTTGGAACTCTCCTATATAAAGGGAAAGTTTTTTTTTGTAAAGGACATTAAAACGCGCAAATTAAAACAATACAAGTTTGTTTTTTCTGCTTTTAGCTACTGCTAAAGCTCTTATTCAATTGTTATGTTCTTTATTCATAACTGAGCTCGAACCAAGGGTCCAATGGGGGACGAGGTCACTGTTCAACCTACGTTTGAGTTGGGCCATAACATTACAACTGGGTTGATTATTTATTTTGTTTTTAACTCGTTTATCTAATTTTCTTGATTATTCGGGTTGAATCAAACTACGTATCTATAAAACCGCATACAAATTTAATTGTTATCAGATTTAGAAGTAAACAGTTTAGCGCACACCATGGGACTAAGGATAATTGTGATGATTTGATACGAATCTCCATAACACACCCTATTTTACGCTTGTTTTTAAAGTTTTAATTTCAGGACAACCCAAAAATGTTGAACTCTCAGTCTGCTCACTTGAACGTTGACGCTGAGTCCGGCCATCATGGCGAAAATAATAATTTGGTGCCTAGCAACGAGGTGTCTCCTGCTGATCCCAACGGTGTTCCAGTTGCCAATGCGGTCGATGCTAACTCACAGGTGGCCATCAATACCAATTTGCCAACTGATCCCGAAAACAGTATTCTCGGGGAACCCCAACCAACATTTCGGGAAGCGCCCGAAGGCGAAGGGGATGGGTAAAGCCTATGGCTAATCTTCGAAATGTTGCAGGCTCAATAGGTAACAATAGGGCAACTGCAGAATCAAAGCCACACCCCCAACAGGGTTGAGCCCGAACAATCCCGAGAAATTACCTGAAGAAACAAAAAAATCACCGAGAGACCGGGTGAAGCCGAGCCCTGGGTTAATGCCGAGATAATGAAAATAATTAAAGCATTAATAAAGCGGGTGGAGTTAGGTGAGAATAAAATTGAGGCTAATGATAAGAAGGTGAAAATATACAATTCAAGGGTCGATCAGATCCCGTGGGCACCCCCGTTACTGAAAGGACCGAACTCCAAAATATTTATCCAGAAGCCTTTTCCTCCAAGCACGGCACCCAAACCGATCCCAAAGAGGTTTTGCAGGACCGACATCCCCAAATACAATGGGACCACGGATCTAAATGAACATGTGACCTCCTACTCATGCGCGATCAAGGGAAATGATTTGGAGTCGGTGTTACTGAAGAAGATCGGAGAAACACTATCCAAGGAAGCAATGATATGATATCATAACTTAACCCCATATTCCATTGCCTCATTTGCTATGCTTGCATATGCTTTCGTAAAAGCCCATGTCCGGGCCATCAAGGTCAAACAAAGGGATAACGAGCTGCTCAGGAAGTTCGTGTCAAAATTCTAGATGGAACGGATAGATCTGCCACTGGTCGCAGATGATTGGTCCATTCAGGTATTCACTCAGGGGCTCAACCCCTGAAGTTCCTTGGCCTCTCAACAGTTGAAACAAATTTGGTGGAGTACCCAGCGGTAACCTGGGTCGACGTCCAAAACAGGTATTAATCGAATATTAGGGCTGGGGATGATCAGTTCGGGGCCCCTTCTGGATATGTTTACCCTATCAGGTCCGATGACAGATCTAAGAGAGCCATTGATCAAGAGCAAAGACCGGCCCGAGATCGATATTAGCCATTTAGTGCGGACCGAAAAAGAAACAGATCCGGGCATTATCCCGCAAGGAATGAGAAAAGAAGCAATCGTAGGCCCAGTGGCCGAGTGGAGTAAAATCCAGAATCAAAAAGTGAAAGAAGTGAAAAAGGTCGAAGCTTTTATAGAGGAAGAACAGTCAATGCGCGACGTTTCGCATCCGAAGGAAGCCAGTCGGTGACTGACACGTATCCGAAGTCAGAACGATGCGACTGATGGGACATTTTGATTTATCCGTCACCTCAGTTGTAACGTACGAAGGAAGGAACCGGGGTTCATCTATCATTCCCCATTATTTCGGCAAACCTACTCTCCGAAAAATAAGGGGACTATCTGTATACGGGTAAAATCAGGGATAATGCATACCCCGATTTCCCGGTGAAGAAAACAGAAGAAGGGCATGGACGCACGAGATTGAAATCGAGGCTGGGAGCTCTTCGTATTGAGATCCATGAAAGGTGAACGATGTGCTCATCATCGGGCCTGATAATGTGACGCGCCCCGGACCCACGACGAGTTCTAAGACCTCGAGAAATACGATAAATGGTTACACACGACGGATAGAGGGATATGATATTTGCACCCAATTGGATATCACGGCGCGGATCTCGCGTGATATTGGTTACGGATCAATAATTAACAAAAAAGGAAGATTTTTACCTTTTTTATATTTATACTAGGGATGAAACTCTCCTACTATATAAAGAGGAAGTTTTTCTTTTGTAAGGAGCATTGTAATACGCAAATCAAAGCAATACAAGTTTGTTGTTCTACTTTTAGCTAATGCTAAAGTTCTTATTCAATTGTTCTTTATTCACAATTGAGCTCGAACCAAGGGTCCAATCGGGGACGATGTCACTGTTCAACTCAAGTTCGAGCTAGGCCATAATATTACAACTGGTTTGATCGTTTATTTTGTATTTAACTAGTTTATCTAATTTTCTTGATTATTCGCGTTGAATCAAACTACGTATTTGTAAAACCGCGTATAAATTTAATTGGTATCTGATTTAGGGGTAAACAATAAGAAAGGGTAAAAGAAAAAAGAATGAAACGGATACAACAAATAGAAAGAAGAGCTACAAAGGACAAACTAAATACTTATTGTATTCAGTTGTAGCAATGGGTCTCGAACCAAGGCACAATGCCAAAATATGAGCATGGGTGCCATCTGCACCATATTGCAAAACTTATGTAATGTCATACAGAACATTTACTAATACTAGCAAGGAGGATTGGGGCACATGCCCCACAAACTCTAACATAGATCCGGCCCTGTTCTAACTAGAGCGGATGTTCTATCGGACACAGCCTCTCTACCTTCTCAAGATAGGAATAAGATTGCATACATTGAATAATGCACAATATTCAGATGGTACCACATTTATATCGTCTCATATGATACTTCATTCTAAATGAGTAATTTGTCACTTAGGCCAAATACTAACACTCATTCTGAAGTAATAAAACCGTCAGAAAAAGGTTTTTCATTTGCATTGATAAAATATCAATCTCAAGGCTCTGCTTTTTGTTAGAAAATAAATGGGAAAACAGGAAGTTCAGATCCTGTAGCAACATTCTTCTAACTAATACATACAATGCATCTTTGAAGCCACATGCATAAACCTTTTCGAATAACAACCACCGCAAAGGCTGTTAAAATACTCAATTCTCGAAACAAAATAGAAAAGTAACACTGTCATTTGAGATTAGGAACGTTTTCTAGAAAATAAATAAGAAAGAGAATTATTTGTAAACCAGCAGTTGAATAGAGGCAACACCAATTTTAGCATTTCCATCAATAAAGAGGGAAGAATGGGCATTCAAGCATGGGTAGCTTTCCAGATATTCATATGAATAACTGCATCAAATAACTACGATGAAGGCCATTCAAAATACTCGATTACCGAAACAGAATCATCTATCAATCTTACTATAAAAGTAAGGGTACATTATGCTAAACATCCCTATAATATCACTTAATTTTAGATGCACTGCATTTCTAAATCCAACACTTAATACCCCTATATTATAGAAATCCTACACATTTCTTATTTCCTTCATATAAAAAATTAATATATGGACGAAGTTGCCCTTATCCCTATTCCCATCCTTACTCACTTGTCCCTTAATGGCCAAACTCCTGTTGGAGTTGGACACTCTCTAAACTTGAAACACTTCCTTGATATTTCCGGTGTCTTCTTTTTCTTGTTTGCAATAAAAGTTTATTCTCAAAGAGAGATATATAGATGTAATTTTCGTTGATCGAATTGGTTATGAACCACTCACCAAAGGTATTTGCCAAAGTTATGCGACCATTAGTCCGAATCGCGGTTATATAAATCAATTAAAATGTGAATCTCTTGCTGGACAAAAGCTTTGCAAGAGAAATCAAGAGACTTTGGAGGATAAGGCCACACTTGCCACTTGGTGAGGCTACTGGGAATGGATATGGTAACAATAGAGGAGAAGGTTCAAACTTATTGATTTGTGAGGAAAAGTTGGATAATGGAAATTGTTCAAGAACGGGAGAATGAGCATGTATTAATTAATTTTATATCATATCGTAGGAAGCTCCTAACGTCAAACTTGAATTATCAAAATGCCCATAAAAAATTGAATACCCATTTTATCCTCAATCAAAAATATTATACTTTATAACGAAATGCTACCATAATAAATTTATTAAGCTACTAAACTTCTTTTCATGTGCAACGTATATGAGCAGTGAAAATACAAATAGTAACAGAAGTACGTGGGTAATATTGATTCAAGCAATCTTGAAGGATAACATAATTACTACTTATTTATTGTGATTAGTGATGGTGAGTCATATAAAAAGTAATTTTAAACTCTATATAATAAGGAAATAAAAGATATTGACAGGCTCAGAGTCTCTTCTCCTCCTCCATTCTTTGAATTACTACGTTCAATGATGACCATGATCTCCTTTTATAAGTTATCTAAATGTTCTAGGATTGGTCTATAAGATACATATGGAGTGAAGAAAAGAAAGTAATTAGTGCAAGAGACACTACTGGGGAGCAATATGCGCTATGATTTTGGCGTTGATTCATCACAAACTTTGCACTTGTAAACTAAGTTTCTGTATACAATAGGAAGATCAATGTTCATTTTTATTAACTGAAATTTTTTCCCAGCCTGCTATGTCATGTTTCTAGAGGACTCTTCTTAAACAAGATAAGTTTAGGTCCATCTCTTTAATGAAATGTCTTTTCTATTCAGCAAACAAACAAACCTGTTTACCCGAAAAATGGATAGAGCTAAATTTGGACGTAGATCTAAGGATATGTGACATAATTTGACACAAATCGTAAGAATAAATAGAAATATCGAATATTGACCGTAAAGAATGAAAAATAAATAAAGTTGAAAAGAGGATGATTTATGGATTAAGCAAGATGAGTCAATCTATGAAGCTAAAAAAAGATAATACTTCAATATGAGAGTATATGATATTTGAGTTACAATGTATGCAAAACTTGTCCCTTTACAGAAATATAGCCATGTCTTTTATAGTGGGAGAATCCTACTTTAGATATAATTAAAAATACATAATGGGAAACCCATGATAAATTAACTGTTTCCTAATTTATGCCGAGATTCTCTCCCTTAGTGCGTCTGCAACGACTCTTGTCTATGAGCTTGATCTTGATCAGACTCAGTATTGGCCGGTTTCCAGTTTTAGAGCTCGATGCGGGTTCGAGCTTGGTGCCGATTCGGGGTCCGGTAATGACTTGGGCTCGGTATTGGTTGGCCTATGGCCTTTAAGCTCGATTCCATCACATCTCATCATAGTTCGATTCGGGCTCGGGCTCGGGCTCGGTAATGACTTCGAGCTCGGTATTTGACCTGTCCCTGAAACTTGAAGCTCGTTTGTGCCTTTTTCAGATCCCATCTCGATATCATGCAGATTTTCTTAGGTCCATTATGTTCCCATTTCGATCAGACGTACGAAGGCCGAAATTAGTTTCGACCGTATACAGATAGTCCCCTCATTTTTCGGGAAGGATGTTGCGAGAAACGATATGATTTCCCAACGGCTCGATCAGATATAAGCTGGCATTTACATCGGCTCGATCATGACGCATGTGATAGTTGTTCCGTCAGTTTAGTTTTCCAAGGCATTTCATGCGTGTGAGATGATGGTCGGCCACTGTTGATACTAAACCGACATTGCTTTAATCTATAAATAGCCCTTTTCTTTACCATTTATCACTTTTGCGTCTCCAATCTCCAAATTTTATAAAGTTCTTTCTTGCATCTTCTGAGTTTATTTGTAAATATGTGATTTTTCACTGCAAAATCTCTCTTTAAAAACACCAAATCTTTGTTACCTCCTTATATTTTCGATCTTTAAATCAAATATGGCGAAAACATCAAAAACTATTCCTCAGAAAGAAAAAGCTTCTTCTTTATAGCCTGCCGCCCACAAAACACCGGTGGAGCCACGGCCTGAGGAGTACGTTCCTAGGGCGTGTGTTCTTACCTCTGATTTTAAGGTCGATAAAGGCTCGTCGGTTCCCGGCCGATGTGAGCCAGTATCAAGGTATATGTGTTAGATAATCGAGGGGCACCTCGAACAGCTAAAGAAAGATTGCAATTGGGAGAACAAAGAAATAATAATCACGTCTCCTGAAGAAGATATCACCACTTACGTAAAAGGGTTTTTAAGTGTGTATACTTACCCTTTCACATTAGGACCCCTCAACCCTGTTATTATTGATTTCTGCTGTAAATACCAAATAACCCTAGGCCAGATCCATCGTTCTTCTTAGCGGATCGTTATTTTGATCCGTTACTTCGTGAACAAAATTGAGGGGATGTCTTTCACACTCGACCATCTCATTCGATTGTACTACCCTCACCTCTTTCGAGGCGGGTTAATAAACTTTTAGCGTCGGGCTACCAAGGTTCTATTCTCGAGCATAGACGAGGAAAGGGATCGAGGTTGGATGGACAGGTTCGTTCGAGTGAAAACTTCGGACCGGATTCCCACTGAAAAGATGCCATTTTCCGAGGAGTGGAACATGAAGCGTAAGTGTAATTCTGCTGTTATCTCCTACTATTTTGCCCCTTCATTTATTTTCTCACCGATATCCCCTTTTTGTGATGCAGCGGTGCCTTGGATGCCCGATGCGGTTCCTGATCTCAAGAACCAGGTACGAGATCTAGGTTCGACCTCCACATATGCCGAGCGCTCATGGCGTGATTTGTCAAAGGGCCGATGGGAAGCCAAAAATCATCGTAAGCCTCTTTCTCGTATCTTTGGTAGTTCGAACGAGACACTTTCTATATACTTAAATCAATTTTCCTGTATGTAGGTGTGGGAAAAGATGCGATTTTGAGGCCCCTACCCGTCGAGGAAGAGGCTTCGACCTCTGTTCCAAAAACGGTGAAGGATAATAAGAGAAAAAGGGCCTCTGCTTCCGAAGATCCAAAACCGAAGACCAGGATGACTCATAAGCCGAAGAAGAATACCATCCCTTTAACCATGGAATCAGCTCTGCATCTAAGGCATGAAGACGAGGAAGAAGAAGAAAATGACGGGTCCGTGCTGGTGGCCCGAATGAAGAACACCATCGATGCCCCAAAGGCAGCTGAATCGATGGTGATTTATAAAGTTCCACCTCAGACTGAGGAGATATCAGAGGAAGGTTCGGGCAGAGTCCCTGAATCGTTAGAGATCGAAGATGCTTCCCACCGAAGTCAACAAACGGTGGGTATATCAGAAGGGGTCGGTCTTGAAGCTCTCCGAACTGAGGAGAATGCCCCAAGATAGTCGCTTGGGGCAATAGTAATCGGAGACTTGCCCACTATCCCTGCCTTTTCCGAAGGGGCAATTTGGGAAGCCCAAGATTTGGGGGCCCTCGAGATAAACCGGTCTCATGAAAGGGAGGACTCTTTCTATGATTTGTTTACTGGAGTCGAGGATGTTGCTGGCCCTAGTGATGTGTCGAGCCTTTTCTGTGAAGTGCAACAAGCTCTGAATTGGGTAAGCTTTAACTCTCTTCGTTGATATTACTTTTCTGTTTGCTATTCTTCTCTAACTTCTTTTCTTCTTTCTTACGTAGGCCGCAGCGGTTCATCGAGAAGCATAATCTCGGTCTCGAGCTGAGCTGCGCCGGTATGAGGCCGACCTATGATGGGTTACGGAAGAGAGGAATGCCCTTAGACTCCTCTTCGAGGAAAGGGAAGAAGAAATCAAAGACCTCCGAGCTGAGTTAGCCAAGCCTCATAAAGACCAGACCGACCTGACCAAGCAGGTAATAATAATCTTAAAAACCAATGGGCTCGATCCTGGAACGGTGGCTAATATTTCAATCTCACAGCTGCAGCAGAAGCTTGAGGTGATTGGGAAGCTTTGTGAGGAGGTCGATATGATAAGGGCAGAGACCTTGGAATGGAAAGATGGCATGGACCGTCTTGTCGCAGAAACATAAACTGCTCGAGCCCAATTATCATGGGCCGAAAACCAACTTCAAAGCATGAAGGAGAAGAGCTCGGTTCAAGCAAGAAAAATAGAGGAGCTCGAGGCTCGGTTGCCTCCGAACTTGCCAAGGCCAAATGTGATGCCGAAAAAGCAAAGGCCAATGCGGATACATTAGTGTCCGTTTATCGGGCGGATGCTGAAGCTGCTCAGGTTCAAGCAAGAGAGGCAGCCGAGACTGCTAACACTCGAGCACATTGGGTTGCTGAACTTGTTAAATGCCGATCTCGAAAGGAGACCTCGAGGAGATCCATACTCGAGGTTTCGATCTCGTCGAAGAAATAAAAAGGGCTAAAGAGCTCGAAGCCGATGCTGAAGCCTTGGCTTTCGATGATGATGATGATGATGATGATGATGATGATGATGATGTGAGTAAGAGTGGGTCCGAGAACGGGGAGGAGCCTGATGGAGAAGAGACCGCCCCCGGAGATAACCAAGAAACTTAGCCCTTAGTTTCCGTTTTGGTTTTTTGTGTAGAGTCCTGTTCGGACATTGTAAACATTCTTGTATATATATAAAGATCTTTTCTTTTCCCGAATTGCCTCTGCTTTATTCTCTGCCTTGTGAAGATTTTGTTCATTCATGCCTTATGAAGGTTTTCATAAGGCTTTAGGTAATTTGATCGAATTTGAACCTTGTAGCCTTTATAACCGAGTGAGTGCTTGCTCAAACTCGAAATAAGGTAGCCCATAGGCTTAGTAGTCGAGTGAGTGATTGCTCGAACTCGAAGTAAGAGTAACCTATAGGCTTAGTAGTCGAGTGAGTGATTCGAACTCGAAGTAATGTAGCCCGTAGGCTTAATGGTCGAGTGAGTGATTACTCGAACTCAAAATAAGAGTAGCCCGTATGCTTAATAGTCGAGTGAGTGCTTGCTCGAACTCGAAGTAAGAGTAGCCCATAGTCTTAGTAGTTGAGTGAGTGATTCGAACTCGAAGTGATGTAGCCCATAGGATTAATGGTCGAGTGTGTGATTGCTCGAACTCGAAATAAGAGTAGCCCGTAGGCTTAGTAGTCGAGTTAGTGCTTGCTCGAACTCGAAGTAATGCAGCCCATAGGCTTAATGGTTGAGTGAGTGATTTCTCGAACTCAAAAATAAGAGTAGACCGTAGGCTATGGTCGAGTGAGTGCCTGCTCGAACTCGAAGTGATGTAGCCCGTATGCTTTATTAGTCGAGTGAGTGATTCGAACTCAAAGTAATGTAGCCCGTAGGCTTAATGGTCGAGTGGGAGTCCCCATTTTGTAGGGTAATGGTTGGCCCTTGAGCCTATTTGTGTAATAGTTCATGAAATAGAGGATGGGTTGTGAGACATGAGATATTAGCAAAGAATTTCTTTTCATGTCGTTATACATGTGTTTATATTTTGTACCCGGGATCGATCAATCTACACGAGCATGGTACCTTAGCAGTAGTATCGTTTTAGGTGTGACACGTTCCAATTGCTTGGTAGTTGTTTGCCGTTTATAATACCGAGCTTGTAGGATCCTTTATCGATGTTTTCGAGTACCTGATACGCTCCTTCCCAGTTTGGACCCAGTTTTCCTTTATTTGGATTTCGGGTGCTGAGGGTGACTTTCCTTAGCACTAAGTCCCCGATTTTAAAATAGCGAAGATTGGTTCTTCGATTATAGTATCTTTCGATCCGCTGCTTTTGGGCAGCCAATTGAATGAGAGTAGCTTCTCATTTTTCATCCAATAATTCGAGGCTAGTATTCATAGTCTCGTGATTTGACTCTTCTGTTGTATATCGAAACCTGGCACTGGGTTCCCCAACTTCAACTGGAATCAAGCCTTCGAAGCCATATACTAAGGAGAACAGGGTTGCACCCGTACTGGATTTTGATGTTGTTCGATATGCCCAAAGAACTACGGGTAGGATTTCTCTCCATTTTCCCTTTATGTCGTTCAACCTTTTCTTTAGGTTTTGAATGATAGTCTTGTTCGTCGATTCGGCCTGTCCGTTCCCACTAGGATGATACAGTGTCGATAATATCCTTTTTATTTTGTGGTCTTCGAGGAATTTTATCACTTTGCTGCCGATGAATTATTTCCCATTGTCACACAGTATTTCGGCGGGTATCCCAAATCGACATACGATATGATACCAGATGAGGTCTATAACCTCTTTCTCTCTTACTTTCTCGAACGCCTGTGCTTCAACCCATTTAGATAAATAGTCAGTCAAAAATAAAATGAACTTAGGTTTACCTGGGGCCGATGGCAGAGGACCGACGATATCCATTCCCCATTTCATGAATGGCCATGGGGATAGGACTGAGTGAAGTTGCTCTCCGGGTTGATGGATCATCGGTGCAAACCATTGACATTTATCACATTTTCGAACAAACGCCTTTGCATCTTTGACAATATCGATCAAATAATATCCTGCTCTGATTATTTTTCGGACTAATGAATTGACACCAGAATGATTTCCACAAGTACCCGCGTAAATCTTAAGTAGGATGTAGTCGGTGTCTCCCGGCCCTAAGCATACCGCCAATGGTCCATCGAATGTCCTTCGGTATAATATTCCATCTGCAGTTAATGTGAATCGAGCATCTTTGGTTTGTAGGGCCCTCGAATATTTAGGGTCCGATGGGAGCTTTCTGTTCTCCAAATATTCAGTATACTTATTCCTCTAATCCCAGGTTAAGTTTGTAGAATTTATCTCGGTATGACCTTCCTCGATCACGGATCTTGAGAGTTGAACGACAGTTCCCGAGCTGATCTCATCTTCCTCGACCGATGATCCCAAATTTGCAATTGCATCGGCCTCACTGTTTTGTTCTCGAGGTACATGCTGTAAAGTTCATTCTTTGAAATGGTGCAAAGTACATGAAGTTTGTCAAAATACCTTTACATTATATCCTCTCGAACTTCGAAGGTTTTGTTTACTTGATTTACCACCAGTAAAGAGTCACACTTGCCTTCAATAACTTCTGCTCCCAAGCTTTTAGCTAGCTCGAGACCTGCAATCATGGCCTCATACTCGGCCTCATTGTTATTCAACTTAGTAGTTTTGATAGATTGCCTAATAGTGCTACCTGATTTAAAGCGATGCCTAGCCTGAACCCCTTCACGTTCGAAACCCCGTCTGTGAAAAGGGTCCATATCCCCGATGATGTACCCGATTTCAACAAGAGTTCCTTTTCGACTTCGAGTACGAGGGTTGACGTGATATCGGCCATGAAGTACGCTAAAATTTAAGACTTGATGGCCGTCCGGGATTGATATTCGATATCGTACCCATAGAGTTCGACGGCCCATTTGGCCAATCGGCCTGATAGTTCAGGCTTGTTTAAAATATTATGAAGTGGGTAAGTCGTTAATACGCATATGAGGTGACATTGAAAGTATGGTCTTAACATTCTAGAGGCAAGTGCCAAATTCTCTAAGTGTGGATATCTATTTTCTGCTTCCCCTAAGGTTCAACTTACATAATAAACGGAAAATTGCGTACCTTGCTCTTCTCGAACTAGGACACCACTTACCGCGATTTTCGATATTGCCAAGTACAAGCAAAGTTTCTCGTCTGCCTTTGGAGTGTGAAATAGTGATGGGCTCGATAAGTATTGCTTCAATTCCTCTAATGCCTGTTGGCATTCCGGGGTCCAGGCAAAATCGTTCTTCTTTTTGAGTAGAGAGAAAAATTTGTGACTTCGATCTGACGACCGTGAAATGAATCAGCCTAAGTAAGCAATCTGTCCCATTAGCCTCTGCACGGCTTTTACACTGTCCACGATGGCGATAAAGCCAAGGAACTTGATCTCGATCCCCCGATTCAATACCATGAAGCCAAGGAACTTGCCCGAACCGACCCCGAAAGCAAATTTCTTGGGGTTGAGCTTCATGTTGTATTTCCTTAAAATCTTGAATGTTTCCTGCAAATGAGCCAAATGGTCCTCTACGTGCAGGGAATTAACTAGCATGTCATCAATAAAAACTTCCATTAATTTACCTATTTGTTCCTCGAATATTTTATTTACTAGGCGTTGGTAAGTAGCTCCTGCATTTTTTAGCCCGAAGGGCATCACATTATAACAATATGTTCCATACTTGGTGACAAATGAAGGTTTTTTCCGGTCTTCCTGGTTCCTTTGAATTTGATTATACCCGGAATAGGCATCGAGAAAAGTAAGGACCTCGTGGCCGACTATGGCATCGATCATGCGATCGATGTTGGGCAGCGAAAAAGAATCTTTGGGGAACGCCTTGTTTAAATCCTTATAATCTACACACATTTTAAGTTTGTTCTCTTTTTTAGGGACTACAACTACATTGGCTAACCATTCGGGGTATTTCACCTCCCGAATGGACCCTATTTTAAGAAGTTTAGTTACCTCGTCCTTTATGAATGCGTGCTTTACCTCGGATTGGGGTCTTCTCTTTTGCTTCACTGGTTTGAACCTAGGGTCCAGGCTTAGCCGATGCGTCGTTATATCCGGTGGGATCCCTGTTATATCTAAATGGGACCAAGCAAAACAGTCTATGTTATCGATAATAAATTGAATAAGCCTTTTCCTGAGTTCGGGGATTAATCCCGTTCCTAGGTATACCTTTTGTTCGGGCAAATTCTTGATTAGTATGACTTGCTCCAGTTCTTCAATCGTTGACTGGGTAGCGTCAGAATCATCGGGGACCACAAAGGATCGAGGGATCCTTTGATCATCATCTTCGTCAATCTTTTGATTTTCCGGTTGGGTTGAAGCTGATGTGTGTGATTGCTATTTGGCATCTCGTTCCCCTTTTTAGTTCGACCCTTTTGTTGACGAAGCTGAGGATGTCAAAATTGCTTCTTCGACGGCAAATATTTCTCTCGCGGCCGGTTGTTCTCTGTACACTGTTTTGACTCCTTCCGATGTTGGGAATTTAAGAACCTGGTGGAGGGTCGAAGGTACAACTCTCATATTGTGGATCCATGTCCTTCCAAAAAGGGCGTTGTACCTCATGTCGCCTTCGATTATGTGGAACTTCATTTCCTGGATAGTCCCGGCCATGTTTATCGGAAGAATTACCTCGCCTTTGGTGGTTTCACATGCCATATTGAATCCGTTTAGAACTAGGTTTACGGGTACAACCTGGTCCTGTAGACTGAGCTGTTCTACAACCTTCGATCTAATAATCTTGGCCGAGCTACATATATCAATTAACACACGCTTAAATTTAGTTTTATTCATAAGTACGGATATTACCAGTGCATCGTTGTGAGGTTGCATGACTCCTTCTGCATCTTCATCATTAAAGGACATGGTTTCTATGGGTGCATAATCCTGAGTTCGAGGTCGCTTTTCTCTCATAACCGATGTCTTAGTGCGTTTAAGCACCGGCCCTTGAGGGGTATCGACGCCACCAATGATCATGTGGATGATGTGCTGTGGTTCTTCTTGTTTGTTGTGTTTACCAAAATCCTTGTTTTTGAAATGGTTTTTGGCCCTGTCGCTTAAAAATTCTCAAAGTTGCCCTTTATTGAATAACCGGGCTACCTCCTCTCTTAGTTGCCTGCAATCTTCCATTTTGTGGCCATGGGTGACATGATATTCGCACATTTGATTGGGATTCCTCTGGGCAGGATCGGTCTGCATGGGTCGAGGCCATTTAGTGTCTTTTATGCGTCCGATGGCCGACTCGATAGCAGATGCATCGATGCTAAAGTTATACTCCGATAATCATGGTGCTTCCTTAGGTCCGGTAGGCCTGTCGATCCCATTTCTGTTCATCAGCCCCCGAGATGCTTGACCTCAATCACTTCTTTTATTTCCTTTTCTGGGGTCACATCTTGATTCATTGATCATGTGGTTTCCATTATATGGTCGGTATCGGTCCCTGATCGGACCTTGTTCTCGATTGATGTTCCTTCTAGCAGCGGGTTCAGAACCCAACTGATCGTCTTCGACTGGTACCGATTATGCACGTTGGCCCAAGTAATAGTTGGGTACTCGATCAGGTTATGCTTCAGCCACCGTGAAGCCGTCAAACTTCGTTCGTTCAAATCTTGAGTGAAAGCCTGAACAACTCAATCGTCTGTGAATGGTGGCAGATCCATTCGTTCTATTTGAAAATGAGATACGAACTCCCTTAGCATCTCGTTATCCTTTTGTCTTACCTTGAACAAGTCCGACTTCCTGGTCTCGACCTTTATGGCCCCGGCGTGCCCTTTTATGAAGGAATCTGCAAGCATAGCAAAAGAATCGATAGAGTTAGATGGTAAATTATGATACTATATTATTGCTCCCTTTGACAGGGTTTCACCAAATTTCTTCAATAATACGGATTCGATTTCATCGTCCTCTAGGTCGTTCCCTTTAAAGGCACATGTGAAATAGGTGACATGTTTGTTGGGGTCGGTAGTTCCGTTATATTTAGGAATCTCGGGCATGCGGAATTTCTTTGGGATCGGTTTAGGATTTGCGCTTGGGGGGAAAGGCTTTTTAGAAACGAGGGAAATGGAAGAAAAAGTGATAGAATATAAATGAGACTCACCGATCAGAGGCAGTGGAACAACATATATAATCTCCAAGCAGGTGCAGTGACAAGGAATCTAGCAAGAACAACCAAGAAGAGCGAGCAGTTTTATCAAAATTAAGCTATTACAAGAAAATATAGGAAACCGGAACATACAAAGTTAGTAGCAGAGAGATGATGCTAAAACCCAGAAAAGTTGGAAGGCGATGAAACAAAGAGGCTGTAGAAGATTTTAGAGAGTAAAAGCGGATATGTCGCTTGACTTAACTATTCTATAACTGTACACGGATAAAACCGGGCCCACCCAATTTTACTATTTGACCGAGACCGGTAGACTGCATCGAAGGACGACCTCATAACAGAGCAGACTAAATCACGAGGACAAGGTACCGAGTTCAGAACCGAGGTACCTGTCGAGATCGAGGCTACTAGAGATCGAAGCCAAATGAGACAGACATCGAGCAAGATCAAAGATTGCATAATAACGGAAAGGCGAGATATCTGTGACTGGTCAAAGATCACGGCGTAAATCTCGGTGACTGGTCGAGGATCATGGCGTAAATCTCAGAACGAATCAAAACAGAAACAGTTAATTAGCTAATCATGGGATTTACTTCTGTAATCAGAACTACACCATAAGTGGAATTCCTCTACTATATAAAGGGGGTCCTAATCATTTGTAGACCACGGTTCATAGAGATAAAAGCAATATAATTTTCTTTCTCGTTCATACTATTGTTCATCAACTTGTTATATTGTTCTTGCATCAACCAGTTCGAGGGTACCCAAACTGGAGGGCTGAGTTCCATTCTAACACTAGTTTGCTTTACTTTATAGTTCATTTTAGTTATTAATCCTCATATTTGTCAATCGGTATTAAGTGAAATCACGTATCCTTAGAACCTCATTATAAGTTTAATTGTTATCCAATTATAAGGGTAAACAGTTTGGCGCCCACCGTGGGGCTAAGAATAATAGTGATTGCTTAATACTGATTTTGATAACACACACTGCTTTACACTTGTTCTCGTAAGAATCTTTGTTTCCAAGATAAACATGTCAAACTCGCAAGCAAAGCCTACACATGGTGACAACGACCTAAGATTTCACAGGGAAAATGACAATATAGCCGCCCTAGGGATCGAGCTTCCTCGGGCTGACCTCGAGGGAGCACCAATTACAAATCCCGTCGATGTCAGTTCACACGTCGCCCTAAATGCAAATTTGGGCGTTGATCCCGAAGGTAGCATACGCAGGGAAGTTCGATCAAGTGGTCGAGGTACGCATGGCGGAGAAGATGGTGCAGTTAGCCTCCAATTGATATTCGAAATGTTACAGGCTCAACAAGCCGCTATATCACAAATACAAAATCAACATCGAACACCGAGTAGGATCGAACCAGAAGTCGTTCATAGGACCGAGCCTGTGCCGGAAAGGTCGAATGCCAACAAATCGGGGACTAAGCCCGCCATTATGAAAATGTTCAAGGAGCTCACTAAATGAATTGAATTGGGAGAAAATAAAATGGAGGCAAATGACAAAAAAATGGAGACATACAACTCTCGGGTTGACCAAATACTCGGGGTACCACCGATTCTAAAGGGTATGGATTCAAAGAAATTCGTACAGAAGCCTTTCCCTCCAAATGCGGCACCGAAACCCATTCTGAAAAAATTCTGAATGCCAGAAATTCCTAAGTACAATGGGACCACCGACCCTAATGAGCATGTCACTTCTTATACATGTGCAATAAAAGGGAATGACTTGGAAGACAATGAGATTGAATCTGTTTTACTGATAAAATTTAGAGAAACCTTGTCGAAAGGAGCAATGATATGGTACCACAATTTACCGCCTAATTCCATCGATTCCTTCTCCATGCTTGCAGACTCCTTCGTAAAGGCACATGCCGGAGCAATAAAGGTTGTAACTAGGAAGTCAGACCTCTTCAAGGTGAAACAAAAAGACAACGAAATATTGAGGGAATTCGTATCTCGGTTCCAGATGGAATGCATGGAACTACCACCGGTTAGAGACGATTGGGTTGTTCAAGCATTTACTTAGGGTTTGAACGAACGCATTTTGGTGGCATCACGACAGCTAAAACAGAATTTAATTGAATATCCAGTGGTAACCTGGGCCGATGTACTTAATCAGTACCAGTCAAAGATCACGGCCGAGGATGATCAATTGGGGACCCCTTTCGGTTCCGTTTATCCAAACAGGCCCGTCGGCAGAACTCAAAGGGATATCGATTGAGAACCCCAGTCGAACAGAGATCGGTATCAACCATACAACAAAGATCATAGAAACAATGGCCCAGGACGCAATCCCATCCAAAATGATCTAAGGAACGATCGAGGACAGAGCTCTCAAGGGCTCATGAGCAAAACTGTCTTCGATAAAGATGTCGATCCCAAAGAAGCACCACGATTATCAGAATACAACTTCAGCATCGACGCATCAGGTGTTGTGTTAGCCATTGGGAGAATCAAAGATACTAGATGGCCCAGACCCCTACAAACCGATCCATCACAAAGAAACCCGAATCAAATATGCAAATACCTTGGTATACATGGTCATAGAACCGAAGACTGCAGACAACTAAGGGAGGAGGTGGCTCGTTTATTCAACGAGGGTCACCTTCAAGAATTCTTGAGCGACCAAGCTAAGAACCATTTCAGAGGCAGGGATGCAAACAGGAAAAACGAGAAGGAAACACCACAGCACGTGATTCACATGATCGTTGGTGGGGTCGATATTCCACAAGGGCCCATGTTCAAACGCACTAAAGTATCAATCACCATGGAAAAATGAACTCGAGACTATGTGCCAGAAGGCACTTTATCATTCAATGATAAGGAAGCAGAAGGGATCTCACAACCCCATAATGATGAATTGGGAATCTCTATCCTTATGAATAAAATTCAGGTTAAACATATTTTAATTGATCCAGGAAGCTCGACCAATATTATTCGATCGAGGGCCATGGAGTAGCTCGACCTACAAGATCAGATCGTACCCGCAGCTCAAATTCTCAATGGCTTCAACATGGTGAGTGGAACAACTAAAGGTGAAATCATCCTACCAGTAAATGTAGCTGGAACTATTTAAGAAACAAGGTTCCATGTGATCAAAGGTGATATGAGATACAACGCACTGCTCGAAAGACCTTGGATTCATAACATGAGGGCGGTCCCCTCGACCCTACACCAAATGCTGAAGTTCCCAACACCGGATGTAGTAAAAATAGCGTATGGGGAACAACATGCTGCAAAAGAGATATTCGTGATCGATGAAGTAATACCGGTATCGGCGCTTTCATCAACAAAGGGATCAGAGTCCAAAGGAAAACAGGAAGCTAAATAGGACCCACAGCCACCAGCCTCGACTCAGTCAAAGAAGAAGGGAACGAACGGGGAGGATGACTACTGGATCCCTCGATCCTTCATAATCCCCGAGGTTTTTGACGCCACCAAATTGACAGTCGAGGAGCTGGAGCAAGTCATACTGATCGAGCATCTACCCGATCAAAAGGTATAGCTGGGCACGGGGTTAACCCTTGAGCTCAGGGAAAAACTCGTTAAATTTCTTATCAATAATATGGATTGTTTTGCTTGGTCCCATCTAGATATAATAGGGATCCCGCCAGAAATCTCTATACATCGACTGAGCTTGGACCCGAAGTTCCGCCCGGTAAAACAAAAGAGAAGGCCTCATTCCGAGGTAAAACATGCATTCATCAAGGGCGAAGTAAGCAAACTTCTCAAAATAGGATCCATTCGGGAGGTAAAATATCCCGAATGGTTAGCAAACGTAGTCGTAGTCCCTAAAAAGGGAAATAAACTTAGAATGTGCAGAGACTATAAAGATTTAAACAAAGCATGTCCTAAAGACTCTTTTCCTCTGCTGAATATCGATCGCATGATCGATGCCATGGCCGGCCACGAGATCCTTAGTTTTCTCGATGCTTACTCCGGGTACAATCAAATTCAAATGAACCTGGAGGATTAGGAAAAGACTTTGTTCATCACTAAGTACGGTACCTATTGTTATAATGTAATGCCGTTTGGACTAAAAAGTGCTGGTGCCACTTATCAACGCTTAGTAAATCGAATGTTTGAAGAACAAATAAGTAAGTCAATGGAGGTTTATATTGACAATATGCTAGTTAAGTTCCTGCGAGCAGAGGACCATTTGACACATTTGCAGGAGATCTTCGATATACTGAGGAAATACAACATGAAACTCAACTCGGAGAAATGTGTATTCGGGGTCGGCTCAGGCAAGTTTCTCGGCTTTATGGTATCGAATCGGGGTATTGAGATCAACCCCGATAAGATTAAGGCAATCGAAGACATCACAGTCGTGGACAATGTTAAGGTCATACAAAGATTAACATGGCGCATAGCCGCCCTAGGCCGATTCATCTCAAGGTCTTCAAATAGAAGTCACAGGTTCTTCTCACTGCTAAAAAAAAAGAACAATTTTGCATGGACCCCGGAATGCCAACAAGCATTGGAAGAATTAAAGCGGTACCTCTCGAGCCCGCCACTGCTTCATACCCCGAAAGCGGACGAGCAACTCTACTTGTATTTAGCAGTCTCGGAAATCGCGATAAGTGGGGTCCTAGTTCAAGAAGAGCAAGGTACGCAATTTCCTATTTACTATGTTAGTCAAACTTTAGGTGAGGTCGAGACCCGGTACCCACACTTAGAAAAATTAGCGCTTTCCCTAATAAGCGCCTCTAGGAAATTAAAACCATATTTTCAGTATCACCCAATCTGCGTGGTGACTACCTATCCCCTTCACAATATTTTGCATAAGCCCGAACTTTTGGGCTGATTGGCCAAATGGGCCGTCGAGATCAGTGGGTACGATATCGAGTATCGACCCCGAACGACCATCAAGTCTCAAATCTTAGCGGACTTCGTGGCCGACTTTACGCCAGCCCTCATACCCGAGGTCAAAAAGGAACTATAAATAAAGTCGGGTACATCATCGGGGGGTGTGGAGCCTCTTCACAGACGGTACTTCGAACATGAAGGGGTTTGGGTTAGGCATCATTTTGAAGCCACCCACGGATAATACAATTAGACAAGCTATCAAAACTGCCAAGTTAACTAACAATGAGGCCGAGTATGAGGCCATGATTGAAGATCTCGAGCTAGCTAAAGGTTTGGGAGCAGAAGTCATCAAGGCCAAATATGACTCCCTGCTTGTGGTAAACCAATTCAACAGAACCTTCGATGTTCGAGAAGAACGAATGCAGAGCTACTTGAACAAACTAAAAATGACTCTACATCGGTTTAAAGAATGGACCCTATAGCATATGCATCGAGAAAAGAACAGCGAGGCCGATGCCCTTGCAAATTTGGGGTCATCAGTCGAAGAAGGCCACGCCGAAATCAACTCCACAAGTCTGACCTGGGATTGGAGGAACAAATATATCGAATACCTAAAGAATGGGAAGATTCCATTGGATCCTAGGGAATCGAGGACTCTACGTACGAAGGCCGCACGATTCACATTGGCCGAAGATGGAACAGTGTATAGAAGGATGTTCGACGGACCATTGGCAATATGTTTGGGACCAGGAGATACCGACTATGTCCTACGAGAAATCCACGAGGGTACCTGTGAAAATCATTCCGGTGCCGAATCATTGGTTCACAAAGTCATCATAGTAAGAAACTATTGGGCCGATATGGAAAAAGATACAAAATGGTTTGTTCGAAAGTGCGACAAATGTCAAAGGTATGCGCCGATGATTCACCAACCCGGAGAGCAACTCCACTCAGTCTTATCCCCATGGCCATTCATGAAATAGGAAATAGATATCGTCGGCCCTCTACCATCAGCCCCAGGTAAAGCTAAATTTATTTTGTTTATGACTGACTATTTCTCTAAGTGGGTTAAAGCACAGGCTTTCGAGAAAATTAGAGAGAAATAAGTCATGGATTTCATCTGGGACCACATTATATGCCGATTCGGGATGCCTGTCGAGATCGTATGCGACAATGGAAAGCAATTCGTCGGCAGCAAAATGACAAAGTTTCTCGAAGATCACAAAATAAAGAGGATCATGTTGACACTATATCATCCGAGTGGGAACGTACAGACCGAATCGACAAACAAGACCATCATTCAAAATCTAAAGAAAAGACTGAACGGCGCTAAGGGAAAATGGAGAAAAATATTGCCCGAAGTCCTTTGGGCGTATTGAACAACGTCAAAATCCAGTACGGGAGAAACACCGTTCTCTTTAGTATATGGCGCCGAAGCTCTGATCCCGGTTGAAGCAGGGGAACCTAGCGTCAGGTTTTGATATGCAACGGAAGAGTCAAATCATGAAGCTATGAATACAAGCCTCGAATTTCTAGATGAAAAATGGGAAGTCACCTTCGTTCGGATGGCCACACAGAAACAACAGATCAAATGGTACTACAATCGAAGAGCCAATCTTCGACACTTAAAAATTAGGGACTTGGTTCTGAGGAAGGTCACCCTCAATACTCGAGACCCAAATGAAGGAAGACTTGGTCTGAACTGGGAGGGACCGTATCAGGTCCTCGATATCATCAGAAAGGGATCCTACAAACTTGGCACGATGAACGACGAATAATTACCAAATAATTGGAATATATCACTCCTCAAACGATATTATTGCTAAGGTACGACCTTCTCCATTTCTGTCCCAAATGGGTTTTTTCCGCCGAGGTTTTTAACGAGGCAACCATTGTTCGTGCTAACTTAGAGCAATTCAACAGTATCCAAGACTCCTTTACAATCAATCTCGAATACTGGGGGGCATCACCCTCGGATAAGAAAATACTTCATGCCGATAGGGTCTCGATAGGAAAATTTTGTAAGGGTCAAACGAACCATGCTCATGTAGATTACTCGAGCCCCAATGACAAACATGTACGCATGTTAATCTATTGAAAAAAGTATTTTTCCTTGCCAGATATTTCATTCCTTAGAGAAACTTTTAGTTTACAATGTCATGCTTGTGATCTGTTGTGGAAACTGACTTAAGGGCCGGTCACAACTAAAGTTCAAACAATTGACCCCACACTCGGTGACTGCCATCCAAAGAATCGACATAATTGAATTACTAAAACTTCGAGATCGTAAAACCTCAAAAAAAGCAACCCTCAATTTTATAGGCCATGGCCACCCCACTCGGGGATTGATACTTCGAACAAGTTCGAAGTATAACAGGGGAACAAGCCCAAAAGGCGAATCCCAAGTTAAAGGCTACAGCCAAATTAACACGATTCGGAGACATCCGATTTCTGTTATAAAACAAGCCTTCGAATATTTTCATAAACCGGTTAAAAAGGCTACCCTCGGCTGAATTACTAAGGGTCTCGATAATATCGACCCTCAAAAACCCTAATGGGTACAAAGTCATTCGAACTCTCAAATAAATTCTTTATTTCATGCTAAGGCACAACAGATTTATATGACTAAAAACTTTTCAAGCCGAAAAGGGGGAGAAAGCCATTATTTTTACTATGGCCGTATCGGCCTAATTCAAGAGCCTAAAGGGCCATTTTATTTTTGAGTTCGAGAAATCATCATCACTCAATTAAAACCTAAAGGTCACCCTACTATGAGTTCGAGCAAGAACTCACTCGATTATAAAAACTACACTAGTCCGGCTTCGTTCAAATTGCCTAAGCCACGAACTTATGAACATAATTTTCATAAGGCATAAATGAAACAAAGTTTTCACAAGGCAGAAAATAAAATAAAGACAAGTCGGAAAGAGATCATTATATATATGAGAATATTTACAAGGTCCGATCAGGATCCTACACAAAAGATCAAAAGTGAAAAATCCTAAGGTTCCTAATTTTCTCCGGAGGCAGCTTCTTCTCCATCAAGGTCCCCCCCCCCCCTCCCACTCTCGGACCTGCTCTTGCTCTCGGCGTCATCATTATCATCGGAGGAGGCCAGTGCTCCAACATCAGCTTCATGCTCTCTAGCCTTTATTATCTCGTCAGTAAGATCGAAACCTCGAGCGTGGAACTCTTTGAGGGTTTCCCTCCGAGATTGGCATTTGGCAAGTTCAGCAATCCAATGTGCTAGCGTTTGAGCAGTCTCGGATGCCTCTCTCTCTTGTACTTGAGCGGCTTCAACATCGTCCTGGTAAACAACCACGATCGTCTCAGCCTCAGCCTTTGCCTTTTCGGCTTCAGATTTGGCCTTTGCAAGTTCGGAAGCCAACCGAGCCTCGAGCTCCTCTATTTTCTTTGCTTGAATTGAGCTTTTCTCCTCCATGCCTCGAAGCTGACCTTCGGTCAATGACAATTGGGATAAAGCAGTCTCATTTTCTGCAGCAAAGAGGTCCATTCCTTCTTTCCACCCCAAGGTCTCTACCTTCGTCATATTGACCTCCTCGCGAAGCTTATCGATCCTCTCGACCTTCTGATGCAGCTGTGAGATTGAAATATTAGCCACCATTCCCGAATCGAGCCTATGAGCTTTTAAGATTTTCATTACCTGCTCGATTAGGTCGGTCTGATCTTGGTGAGCCTTGGACAACTTTGCTCGGGGGCCCTTGGTCTCCTATTCTTTTTGCCCACAGAGAAGTCTCAGGGCATTTCTTTCCTCTGTGAGCCCTCGGAGGTCGGCCTCATACTGACTCAGCTCAGCTCGAGACCGAGAAAATGCTTCCCGATGAAGCGTTGAGGCCTATGCAGAAAGAAGAAAATAAGTTAGACAGGAACGGAAAAATGAACATATGGGTAATACCAACAAGGGGAGTTAAGGCTTACCCGATTAAGAGATTGATGCGCTTCATTGAAAAGGCTCGATGCCTCGCCCGAGTCCTTTCTCGAGACCTCAAAGTCGCTCAGGCCGGTAGCATCTTCGACACCAGTAAAGTAATCACGGAAGGGAGCTCCTTCGATAGAGAGGGTCTTCAAGGCCCGAGCCTCTTGAATCATCTCCTCGGAAAACGAGGGGAGCATCGGGGAGCCTCCAATTTCTATTGCCCCAAGTGGATCACTAGGGGCGTTCTCTCCATCTCGAGGAGCCTCGAGACCATCTCCTACAGCCATACCTACCGTTGGCTCATTATGGTGGGAGGCATCTTCAATCCTCGATGACTCGGGGACTTCACCCAAGTCTCTTCCCAAAACCCCCTCATCTCGAGATGGAGTCTCTACAGTCTTCACCTATTCAATGGCTTTTGGGTCCTCGGTGCTCATTCCTACTCGAGCCACCATCCCGGAGTCGTCTTCTTTATCTTCATCCATTAGACGCCGAAAAAAGACTTCGGTCAGGAGGATGATGTTCTTCCTCAACTTACGAGCCACCTTCTTCTTAGGTTCTGGATCCTCGGAGGTTGAGATCTTTTTCCTCTTTTTGTCCTTCGCCAGTTTCGATGCTGGGATCGAAGTCTCCTCCTTACCAGATAAGAGCCTCATGACAGCATCTTTGCCAAGGCTTGTATGAAAGGAAATTAAGTAAGAAATGCTTTAACAAAATCATAAAAGACGTAGAAAAGGGGCTTACCATGAGTTTTGGCCTCCCATCGGCCTTTTAATAAATTGCGTCATGAGCGCTCGGCATACGTAGAGGTCAAGGCCAGGTCCCGAACCCAACTCTTGAGGTTAGGAATTGCATCGGGCATCCAAGCGACCGCTACATCATGGAAAAGGATATTGATGAGAATAAGCAAAGGAGAAAAACAATAAATAGGAGCTAACAGGGGGATTGTACTTACGCTTTATATTCTATTTCTCGGGAAATAACATCTTCTCGGCCGGGATTAGGTCGGAAGTCCTCACTCGAAGGAACCGGCCCATCGGTATCCCTCAGTTGCAGTCTTTATTTACTTACTTAAGGTATCCCTCAGTTATCGAGCATATATACCCCGACACTAGCTTGCATCGATCAGGAATCGATGAGGTTTTATCGGTCTTAAAGTCGGAGGTGAGGACGCACCCCCCGGGAACACACTCCTCAGGGCACGGCTCTACCGGTGTTTTATCGCCGGCTGGCCGCGATGAAGAAGCGGTTTCCTTTTGAGGAACAGTTTTTGACGTTTTCGCCATTTGGATTTGAAGTTAAAAATAGATGGAGATGATAAGATTTGGTTTTCTACGAAGAGGTTAGCAGTGAGAATCGTAGATTTGCAGATGAAGAACATAGAAGATGTAAAAAGCTTTGGAGATTGGAAATTTGAAAGTATCAAAATGGTGAAGAGATGAGCTATTTATAGATTTCACAACGACGGTTCAAAATTGGTGGTGGCCGACCATCGACTGACGCACATTTAATGCCTTGGTAACTGTACAGACGGGACGTTTGAGTTACTTTCGTCGCTTACATCACGAGGATGATGTCATGACAGGTCGAGGTAGAAAAATTGAAGGCTTAATTCGTTTCTTGTCATTACACTCCAACCAAACGAGGGGACTATCTGTATACGGATAAAATCATGCCCACCCGATTTTACTATTTGACCGAGACCGAGATACTGCATCGAAGGATGACCTCGTAATGGAGCATACTAAATTACGAGGACCAGGTATGGAGTTCAGAATCGAGGTACCTGTCGAGATCGAGGCTAGTAGCGATCGAAGCCAAATGAGACAGACATCGAGCAAGATCGAAGATAGAATAATAACGAAAAGGCGAGATATCCGTGACTGGTCAAAGATCACATCGTAAATCTCGGTGATTGGTCGAGGATCATGGCTTAAATCTCAAAATGGATCAAATCAGAAACGGTTAATTAGCTAATCGTGGGATTTTCTTCTGTAAGTAGAACTATACCATAAGTAGAATTCCTCTACTATATAAATGGGGGTCCTAATCATTTGTAGACCACAATTCACAGAGATAAAAGCAATATAATTTTCTTTCTCGTTCATACTATTGTTCATCAGCTTGTTATATTGTTCTTGCCTCAACCAGTTCAAGGGTATCCAAACTCGAGGGTTGAGTTCCATTTTTACACTGGTTTGCTTTACTTTATAGTTCATTTATGTTATTAATCCTCATATTTATCAATTGGTATTAAGTGAAGTCACGTATCCTTAGAACCTTATTATAAGTTTAATTGTTATCCAATTTTAAGGGTAAACAATAACATAACATATATAGAAATGCTTCTGTAACGATTCCCATATTGGAATCGTCATGAGAAAGGAAAACAAGAACTAGAAAAGAAGGAAAGAAAATACAGAGAAAATAAAAGACTCAATTTTCATTCAACATGCTACTGAAAGTGCCTTACATCAGTATTTAAAGAAAAGGAAAAATTTATAAAAAGCTACCTTCAGGGGTAAAAGTAAAAGCTACTATAATCTTTAGGACTAAAGTGCAACTCCGAAAAATTATGCAAATATTCAAGAGGCTGCATTTGCAACAATCCATCCTCCTTAAGAACCTTGTCCTCAAGGTTCTGAATCTTGCAGCCATATCTCCAACAATTATAGAACTTCGTATATATTCCAAGAATTGAAAGCCCAATGCAAAGACCAGAAACAACGCACCAAGGTATGATTTCTCGACATCTTGCCAACACTCCCAAGGTGTCTGTCCAAAATTTCCATGCTAAACCACATCCAACTCCCAATAGTAATGTGCTAAAAGTAACTGGCATTATCGTCAAGGTTGAGCCATACCGGAGAAGTAAATAAGCTACAACCAAGATCTAGAAATCACGGCATATCCAAGCTTTCCATGCAGCCCCTCCAATATGGATAAAACCAAATTGATACACCTTAAGATGATGTGACATCCTTCCAGATGCCGGTAAAACTGTTGCATACATTTGAATAAATCCTTGTCCAGATGCCAGAGTAGAACACTAGTTGCGTGCTCATATGTGATTGAACTTTCACAAGAAAAAATCACTATGAAAACCATAATATTCTGTCCACTTTGACCAAATTCAAATATTCTAACATATAGTAGTGCCTTTGGAGAAGACATGCCCATTGCCCTGCCACCAACTTCTGAGAAGAATAAGACCAATAACCTCCAAGATAACTGTGTCACCACTGTCCAAAAGAAATGCATTTACCAAATGGCCATCCAGTTGAATTTGGAAATGGTATAATGCTCCAGTATGCTTCCTCTTAAGTCTAGATATACCCATGTTCTCCATACTTCTATTATCAACAGGAATTAGTTCAGCAAAATTGTCACCACCAAACACCAAGATGCTTTTACTTAATATCGATTGAAGACCATAAAATAATAAAGTAGCAATACTGTTGTCATCTTTTGTCAGTGAGACCTCCATTAAGGACTCATACCATATCTCATCAAATCCAATTTATAGGATGACAACCACACCCATTATAAAATTATTACTACTACTCTTTGGATAATCCACCCATGTGCCATAAAAAAGAACTAGTTTAAGAAGAATAATATCACTTCCATTACCTGTTAGCAAGCAAGTGCTACAAACAACAACTAATTTAAGAAAAGTGCTCTTCCTGAAAAGGTATGCCTCAAATGTTCTTCTTTCTTTTGGATGAGTACATGTGACTCCACTATCATCAATTATAAGCATCAGTAACACATATTTTAGAAGAGGATAAGAAATTACATAGCAAAAGATCACTGACAAGAAATCATAGATTTCCCCTATTGTCGACGAGTGCTCACTTTCTCCGTAATGTTTCTCCGTGAATTCAAACAAGTACTTATCCTTTTCTATCCAACCCTTTTTACTGTAATCCATAAGGGCGCTAACAAATGCAATCTTATTAGCCAACACCTTTGCTTGAGCGATTGTAGTTTCTGAACTATTTTCAGATCCTATAAACATAGTGTTAATGACAACTGTTTGAAACAAACCATCAGTTGTTACCTGCTCATTGCCTTTGTAATTTCTTTTATAACAAGAAGGCACATTGAACCAACTATAGCAGCATTGGAGGAACTATCAGCACCTCCAAAAAGCGGAAGCAGAAAATCATATGCACCACTTATTAGATAATCCCATAACCGACAAGCAAGTCTCAACATCCTAGGAGCTATTACACCAGCTCCTGAATCTCCCAAAGCAGGAAAACCAACATCAGGAAGTTCACATTTTATATCACCATTGGGATCCATGAAATATTTTAATAGAAAACTTCCCTTGAAATGACTTGCAAGAAAATTTGGTTGGCCTTCAGTGCATAGGGAATCAATAGATGATGTTCCACTATTTTCTAACCAACCACAAATATCCGCAAAACCTTTGGACCAAAAACAAAGTAAGTCACTGAAGAAAAGAAACATGGGATTGCTCGTAGTACCATTAATTAGTGATTCTCGATACTGTTGAGCGCAAACAATCAATCATGTATTCCACATTCCCAGATTTTTAGAAAGATGATAAACATCTTCAACCATACCGAAATTGGAATGCTAAGCAAACAAGGAATATTCCATAATTTTAGATGAATCATGACTGGCGTTCACACATAAAACATGCAACAGTTGACCTAACTCAAGTAAAGTAAAATTCCCATCATTTCTCACATCAAAATTCTTTAAGGCATCTACTATGGATAACCTTACAACTTCAAGTACCCTGTTTTTTGTATTTCTAACATCCTTCTTCTTTCTAGTTGACCAAAACTCAGCTTGTAGTTCAGTATCGTTTCTTTGAGGACATTCATCAAACACCTTGCATACCTTATTTTTAGAAACTTCAGCACCTTCATTTTCTATTACTGAGGGCTTTTCCTTATCTTCGTTATCTAGTTTCAAAGAATTTTGGTCTTTAATGGCAAAGACAAGCATGTAATTGGTGGAGAATGGAATCACATGACTTACATCTCAAGTTGTGACTTCATTACGGCTAATTTCCAGAGTTTCATTTATGCGAGAACTTTCATCAACATCTGGTCTTCCTCTGATTTTTTCTCCTCAACATCTTCATCCTTAACTACCAAGAAACCAGTGGTGGCGTTCAACAGTGCCAGCGGCTGTTGCAATTTGTCAAACACCTGATCTTCATTGTTTTCTATATGTTTCATTACTGAATCTCCATCTTCCATTGGAGGGTGACCAGTCTCCAAATAATCATAACCCATTTCGATTCCACCTATTGAATCTAGAGGTTCTTTAAGTGGTTAAAAATCTGTATGCGAGCAATTAGTCTCCACATGCTTAGCACCTAAGTTCAGTAAGCTATCTAACCCAGCGACAGTCATCAACACCACTGAACCATCATAGAATTGAACGAAATAGAAACCCTGATTGTTATTGTCAATCTTATAAGTACATGGAACTTGGTAAGAGTAAGCACTTGTGGGTGAATGGAGATAATTCCATCCTCTATCAGTTGGGTTAGCGAATCCACCAGACAAATTACCATATGAATCTCGATAGAAATTTTGATTAGTACCAGGATACTGATTATATGCATACGGGTAGCCGGAAACCCGCTGATCACTCTCCGACCTTTGAAGGTAATATTGATTTTGTGAACTAAGGATTGTCCAGAAATGACTTTGATACCATTCTTTGATATGTTACAATCTTTTATTCGATCTGTCCATAAAAGCTTGAATCTGTTGCTCCAACTGATTCGTACCTCCACTGGACTCTGCCATTAACACCGATGAATAGCCGAGAATCGTTGACTCTGATACCAATTGTAACAATTCCCACATTGGAATCATCATGAGAAAGAAAAACAAGAACTAGAAAAGAAGGAAAGAAAATGCAGAGAAAACAAAAGACTCAATTTTCATTCAACATGCTCCTAAAAGTGCCTTACATCAGTATTTAAAGAAAAGAGAAAATATATAAAAAGCTAACTTCAGGGGTAAAAGTAAAAGCTACTATAATCTTTAGGACTAAAGTGCAACTATGAAAAACTCTGCAAATATTCAGGAGGCCTGTCGGAGAAGTAAATAAAAGTGTCAACTGGCTTCATCAAATTCCAACAGCATTAGACCTCCATAGCAAGATGCCAGGAGGAATTTGAAATATGAATTACCAAGTTCATCCATTCATAGGAATTCCATATCCATGTCCCACGTATATATAAGTAATATATGTATATCCAAAATGTTTTCTTTGAACAGTCCAAATTCACTTTATCCATCTGCCCAAGAACTCGCTCCATTTCAATGAGTCGCATTTGTGATGCATACATACATACATACATATATATATATATATATATACATACATACATATATATATATATATATATACATACATACATATATATATATATATATATATATATATATATATATATATATATATAAAACCATCTTGCAGTGGTAAAGGGACCTGCATATATAATTTCCAACCAACTGTTGTCACAGATGCGTTACGTTTAAATGCCTCATTTATCAAATTTTCCATCTCCTCTAATTAATAAATCCTCCGTAGCATACAGACAGATTAATATATATGACATTCAACCAAGGTCTATAAACATCTTTTTCTATCAACTCCTCAATCTTTTGAACTTTTACTGTAAGCACATATCATAGATCGAATTAATGGGATCTCGTACGTACTGATGAGCATGACCTTTGACATGCTCATAGATTTCTTCCATCTTATATATCCAACTTACCAGAATGTGCATATCCTCGAAGCATCAATAAATGAGTAGTAAGATCAGGTTTGATACCTCCTGCCTTCATTATTCTATACGTCTTCTCCACATTATCCCCATATTCATGCTATGATATACCCAGCAATTAAATTGTTGTATTAACTAACATTTGGGAGGATATATATATTCAAATCATTTATTTCCCGTAAGGTTTCCTTCCATGTGAGCTATCATCATTAATCTACCAAACACCAAGATAAGTATATTGTATGTTACAATAGTTGGAGTACATATTGCTTCCTGATGCCTACGGTGGCAATGAAACAGTAAAGGAAAAGGAAAAGAAGCTAAGAAGTAAAATTAGGGCAAAAACTAAAAAGGGTTTTTCAATAATCTGAAGCTCAATGATACTTACAAATAGGCTCCACTACTCACTACAAAAACAAATCTTAAAACTAATTCTGACAGGGGCTATAAGTATCGAATTAGAATAAATCTATGAACCTAATTACAATTTATCAAACTTGCTTTAAGAAACCTAGAGGGACTAAACTGCTCACTTAATAACTTTTATTCTATCCGTTAATAACTAACTCCTAACGGCTACGTACAACTATTTAAGCTCCCTGTACATGCCACGCAAGCTGAAGCCATTCTCGTTTGCATCAGTTCCTCTCCCTTGAAAGCTTCCTTGTCCTTAAGGAAGGAAAAGGGGAAAGCGAGTCTTCAAGGCTGAATAGTCCTCCCATATAGCTCGATCAGGTGGCAGTTGGTCCCATTGTACTGGAACCTGCGCCACAACCTTGTTTCCCTTTTGGATCATACGCCTCTTTTAGATTTTGTGTGGTTGGGGACAGTAAGGGCTGGACAATTCAATTATAGGGGGATGTGAGGTTGTTTCTGGTAATTCATGGCATTTCTTGAGTTGGGAAACATGAAAGGTAGGATGTAGCAATAGTTGAGGAGGAAGGGAGAGTTTATAGGCAACATTCCCAATCTTCTGTAATATCTGGTAAGGCTCGTAATACCTAGCTGAAAGGTTAGAGAATTGCCCTCCTGACATGGTGATTTGCCTATATGGTTGAATCTTAACATACACCCAGTCACCTTTTTGAATTGTCTGTCCGACCTATACTTATTTGCTTGGTTCTCCATCCTTTGTTGAGCCCTCTTAAGGTGGTATTTAAGAAGTTGTACCTTGAACTCTCTCGTGAGTAAGCTTCTATCTACTTCCTCCGTGCTTGAATCTCCAATAGCATAAGGCAAGTGCAAGAGAGGAGATTGACCATATAAGCCTTCATATGGTGTACGCTGGACGGCAGAATGAAAGGTGGTATTGTACCACAACTCAGCTGCTCTTGGGTAGTGCATCCAATCCTTTTGAGAGTCTGAGCAAAAGCATCTCAAATAAGTCTCCATACACCTGTTAACTACCTCAGTTTGGCCATCTGTTTGAGGGTGGTAAGCTGTGGAAGTGTTAAGACTCACTCCTAACATGACAAACAATTCTTGCCAAAGCTTGCTTGTAAAGATAGGATCTCTATCACTTATAATATTTTCTGGCAGCCCATGCAACTTATAAACCTGCTTCATGAAAATCTTGGCCAATTCATTGGCAGAATAAGGATGAGATAAACCTATAAAATGAGCATACTTTGAGAGCCTATCCACTACTACCCAAATAATTGATTTCACTTGGACTTGGGTAGCCCTTATATGCAGTCCATACTTATGCTACTCTAGGTTGCAACAGGTATTTTCAGAGGTTGTAGAAATCCTGGGTAAGGGGCATTGTCATACTTGTGCCTCTGACATGTATCACAACTCTTCACAAGGTCTTGAATTTCCTATTTCATTCCCTTCCAATAGAATAAAAAAGATACCCTCCTTTAAGTATTGTCCATTCCTAAATGCCCCCCCAATAGTGGAATTGTACCACAACTTTAGGATCTCCTTCCTTAGTTGTGGGTCAGGCCCTACCACCAACTTACCATTCTTTCTTAGTTGCTCATGCATGAAGGTGTAACCTCTATCATTGGAACCCTTATTCTTGAGGACCTGGATTGCTGCCTTTAGTTCATCATCTAACTCCTAACTTTTCATAATAGATTCTAACAAGTCAGTTTTCACAGTTGAGAGTGTCATGGATGACAGCTCAATTAGTGGAATTCTGGAGAGTGCATATGCAGCCTTGTTTTCCTTACCCTTTTTGTATTCAATCTCAAAGTCATATTGCATTAATTTGGTTATCCACTTCAGCTGATTGCCTGTGTGTAACTTCTGTTCTAGCAAGAACTTAAGAGCCTTTTGGTCTGTTTTAATAATGAAAGGTTTCAATGTCAGATACTGAGACCATTTGTTTACTGCCATGACCAAAGCTAACAGCTCTTTATCATAAACTGATAGGGACTGGTGCTGAGTGGATAACCCTTTACTGAGGTAGGCAATTGGTTGGCATTGTTGCATCAACACAGCACCAATGCCTACATTGCAGGCATCAGTTTCAACCATAACGGTTAATGAGAAGTTGGGTAGGGCTAGAACATGTGTTGTAGTTAAGGCTAGTTTCAGCTTGTCAAAGTCTTCCTCAGCCTTCTTAGTCCAGCAAAAACTATCTTTTTTGGGAAGATCGGTAAGAGATTTACTAATGATACCATACCCTTGTATAAACCTCCTATAATACCCAGCTAATCCCAGAAATCCCCTAAGTTGGGTAATAGTTTTTGGTTCAGGCCAATTCTTCACTGCCTCCACCTTTCTAGGATCAGTTGACACTCCTTGTGAGGATACCTAGTGCCCCAAATACTCAACTCTTTTTGCCCCAAACACACATTCGCTCTTCTTTGCTAATAACTGATGTTGCATCAACAGATCAAAGGCAATCTTAAGATGCTGTACATATTCCTCTAAGCTCTTACTGTAGATTAAAATGTCATCAAAGAACACAAGAATGAACTTCCTCAAATCTGCTTGAAAGATGTGATTCATTAGTCCTTCAAAGCTTGAAGGAGCATTGGTCAGCACAAAAGGCATAACCAGGTATTCATAATGCCCAGAATGTATTCTAAAAGCAGTTTTGGCCACATCTTTAGGTGCCATTCTGATTTGATGGTATCCTTCCTTGAGGTATATTTTAGAGTATATTTGAGAACCACATAATTCATCCAACAACTCCTCAATAAAAGGGATAGGAAATATGTCTTTGACAGTCATTTTGTTAAAGGCTCTATAAACTACACACATCTTCCATGCCCCATCCTTCTTTCCTACTAAGACCACAGGTGATGCATAGGGGCTTGAACTATGATATATTATCCCTTGTACTAATATCTCTTGTACCAATTTCTTAATGACATCTTTATGTACAGGGGATTACCTATAAGGCCCAACATTGGTTGGAGAGGCACCCTCCAATAAAGGTGTGTGATGATCAAACACACCTCTAAAGGGGGGAAGTTGAGTTGGTTCTCCAAACACCATGTCATATTGCTTTAGGACCTCAGTGATTGGACTTGGTTCCTAAATACTTTCAACTCCTTCAACATTTGATTCTTCTTCCTTTGCACCTCTAACCTTTACCATAAAGAACCTTGATTCATTTCCATCAACCTTCTCCAAAGCCTTGGACTGAACAACCTTGAGTTTAGGTTGGTTTCTTGTAGAGTCTGTAATTTGCCCTCATGTTCAAACTCCATTATTAGCTTTTTGAAATTGAACTTGAAGTCTTCCAATGGATACAACCACTGAATGCCCAATACAATGTCACTGTTGCCAATAGGGAAGACCAGGAAGTCACCTTGGAACACTGCACCTTGTATGAGCCACTGAAATCCTTTACAGATTTTCTCTGTAGGTACCTCTCTACCATCAGCTACTTACACTAATTGTGGCTTGATCTTGCTGATTTTGCAACCCAACTTTTTTGCTGTATCTTCATCAATGAAGTTGTGGGTGGATCCACAATCAATAAAAATCTCTAATGGCTCCTGCTCAGTAAACCCCCTAAGCCTGAGTGTTTGGTATCCGGGTGTGCCATTGAGTGCTTGCAATAATATGGCACAACTCTCAGTTGTATCTTCCACCACTTCTTCTTTGACTTCTGCTACTTCCAAGTCCTCTTCCTCATCTGCTTCCTTCTCCTCCACTTCCTCTATAGGCCCCAGCTCCAATGAATAGATATGTGTATTGGCCTTGCATTTATGGCCAGGAATAAACTTCTTATCACAAAAGAAGCATAAATCTCTTGCCCTCGTCTCATCCATCTAAGCAGGGGTCAATCTCCTCCTTCTGTTGGGATCCATTCTGGCAGCAGGGGGTTTCTTGAAACCTGAAGAGCCATCTTTTTTCCAATTATTAGAATGGAGTCCACTTAATCCTCTACTCATAGAAGATCCTGAGCTTAAATTCCTAATGACTTTGATTTGAGCTGCAAAGTTGGCTTCCTGTAACCTAGCCAAGTAGTAAGCCTAGGGAAAGGTGCTTGGGTTCCCCCACTCTAACAGCATTGCTCAGCTCTGGTTTAAGGTTGTTGATAAAGATACTAATGGCATGCCCTATTGATATATCCAACCTAGTCATCACACTATTGAATGCTTGTTGGTACTTTTTCACAGTTCCTGTATGCTTAACATTCATTATTTCAGTCATGGGATCAGTGTATTCTGCACTAAAGCTGTCACATAATGCCCAAATATATTCATCCCATGTAGGAAGGGGCATTTGACCTCTGCTTCTCATGTATCCAAAATGCCACTGTAGGGCATTACCCTCAAAGTGCATAAACACTAATTTCAGCTTCTGCTGTATAGTAATATCTTCCTCAGAGAAGAATTGATCCACTTTATACAGCCATGTCCTCAAGTCCTCACCATTGAACCTTAGAAATTCAACCTTAGCATAATTATTAAATGAAAGTGTTGGTAAGGGAGTATTTGGTGGATGAGTGGCAGCTTTCCATGGGTTGTTTCTAGGTGTGTTTTGGGATAGGTTAGGAAGTGGCTCATAAGGAACTTGGTGGTATTTATGTGAGGTTACATGTGTGTTGGATACTTGGTAGGCTAAAGGGTAGTGTGATGGTTGATTATAGGGGTTGTAAGGATATTGAACTCGATTGGGGGTGTTAGAATGCTGATAAGGTTGAGTATAATGTTTTCTGTTAGCTTCAGGGGGAAGATAAGAGGGAGCTGGTAGAGTTCTGGGCTGAGGAGAGTAAGGAAGCAGGCTGGGTTCTCATTATTGTGTTGGGGTTCTGTAAGCTAGGGTTCAGCTGTGTTTGAGTCAAAAGTCCGAGAGAAGTCCAATTTACTCCCACAACTGTATTTCGAGCAGGGGGTATAAGGTTTGAGGTCGGAGTACTGCTAGGTAGTGAAACACTTGCTGAAACTGAGCAAGTACCTCCCATGGAGTTGGGTGTTGCCATTTCTCCTATACTGAGGGGAAGATCACTAGGAGAAAACAACTCACAGCCTTATGGATTTGTGTCCTTGCCACGTTTAGGTATTCTGCTACCATGTATAACCTCATTAAGCACTTCTCTCAAGTCGTTGACAACTTCTTCATGATTTTTGTAGGTCTGCACTTGAAAAGCTTCGAGCTGATCTTGACGAGCTGTGAAGCTAGACATATCTGTAGACATCTTTTGTAGCATCTCCATAACCTCATTGGATTATCCAGCCATGGTTTCCCACAGAGCCAAGAAGATGCTCTAATACCACTGATGCCTACGGCGGCAATGAAACAGTAAAGGAAAAGGAAAAGAAGCTAAGAAGTAAAATTAAGGCAAAACTAAAAAAGGTTTTTCAATATATCATATGAAACTCAATGATACTTACATATAGGCTCCACTACTCACTACAAAACAAAATTTAAAACTACTTCTGACAGGGGCTATAAGTGTTGAATTAGAATAAATCTATGGACCTAATTACAATATATAAAACTTGCTTTAAGAAACCTAGAGGGACTAAACTGCTCACTTAACAACTTTCATTCTATCCGTTAATAACTAACTCCTAGCGGATAGGTACAACTATTTAAGCTCCTTTTACATGGCACGCAAGCTGAAGCCATTCTCGTTTGCATCACTTCCCTCTTCAAGTCCCGAAAAACTGATTGATACTTTATAGCCAAACCATTGAACATATAACTAGCAGTCATAAGGGCATTATATAAAGAGGTGGACTTGAGTTACTTGTTAGAAGCCTCTTTGAATAGTTCAGCTGCAAGATCAACATCCTTTAACATTCCAACCACAACAATAGCCTTGGAATACTTCCAACACAATAGGGGATTCAAGAATTACTAAAGAAAAACAAAAAAATGAAGAAACGTGCGAAATCTAAAAGAAAATAGGGAATGAAAAAGAAGATAAAAATTAAAGATAGAATGAATTCAGGAAAGAGTTTCTTGAATTCAAAAAGTTTATTCTTGAACTTGAATCCTAACAACAACAATTAGCTAACGAATAACTAATCGCCTTTGATAGAGAATTAAAAATAAGAGATAAATTGTGAAACCCGACTCTTTGAAATAACAAGAACAACAATAAGCCTAAACTTATCACCTTTTTTGAATACCTAGAAGTGATTTAAGATTTCAAAAAATTCATCTTACCACCTTAAGTTAGTATTGATTGTTGAATAATATATTTAAGAGTAGCCACACATAAGAGTGCAAGAAAAATCTCACAATTTTTATTTATATTAGTCTATATAATTAAAGTACAAAAACAAATAAGACACCACTTGATATAGGTAAGGGGTCACTAAATTGAGCCTAAAACACAAGGAAATAGAGTTCTAAACTACTTTGGACAACAAGTCCAACTACCTTAGGAAAGAAAAAATACTAGGAAATAAAAACCAAGTCAATTTTGGAAAGTAACTCCAATAATTTTAGGAAAAGGAAAACATAACCTGAACTACCTAGAAAAGCAATAAATCTAGTAAAAGAATATATGAAAATAAGTTAAACCAATCTAGCATTGAAGGATCTTGAAAATCTTGAAGGAAATTTGCAAGCAACTTAGCACCAACTTGCACTCAAATTCTAGAGTGCCTATTGTACCCTTCTTGCACATCAAGTGAGTCCTTTCTATGTTATAAAAATGTGGCTTTATGTAGGACTTTTTGGGCTGAAAATGTGGGCACATTTTAGGTGCCAAATAGCTCCAACAGCGGCCTGATTTGGACGTTCTTCAGATCTAGGATGTCTCTTGGGATTTAATCTACCTCTTCTTGGACATGAATTTGGACCATAAAATAATTATAACACCTAGACAACTCATATCCTTTGTTCTTGAGCTCTTCTTCCCAGCTAACAACTTCTTTATTTGCTCCTGAAGTCCAATGACCTTATTTTATAACTTTTTAGCTTGAGATCTTATTAAAGGTCCTATTTAAGATTCTAAAATTCCATCCTTGTCCTTGAATAGGATTGAGCTTCCTAGGACGCTATCATCAGCTGTCATGGGAGTCAGTAATCCAATTGACTTCTTCTCCGGTCAAAAGCCTGATAGAAAACAGTCAAAGTATGTTACTTCCTCAACAAGAAAAATAGCAGCGATCATAGACTTAACATTTGGTCTTAATGTAAAAGGCAATGAGAAGAAATACATAATACAGTACAGGCATACAAGGCATTTCTTCAATTGTGCTAGTAGAATGACATGAAATTACTATTGATTAACCGAAAAGAGAATCATCTAATATTGCCAAATGAAGAGAAACGCATCATTTTTGTCACATCCACAAACTCAACTCCATTATTATTTTCACGCCTAATTTACATAATATTATCATAAAAAAACTCACACAAATCACTCTATGAGGTCCAAATTCAATTGACTTTTGCAGTGCCACAAGTCCTCTTTGACCATGATTCCATTTATATAATTTTTTTATCGTTTTTTTATTTCAGAGATTGGTGGTTAACAGAGTTTTTATGTAGTTTATAATTGACAAATAATTAATTTCGGTAAGACCAAAATAATCATTGTATGTGGTCAAAACTGAGCTTGCCCTTCATATGATTAATCGAGACTGGAACATGATAGATCAAGGTTCAACTTCGTGTAATATCGAGCTATGATACGAAGTTAGGTTGCCGAACTCGTGACCTAAAGACCGACCAAGATCAAGATCGGTCAAGATTGAGACTGAGCAAAGTAGAGACAGGTCGAGATCGGTCAATATTGAGACCGAGCAGAATAGAGACCGGTCAAGATCGGCCAAGATTGAGACCAAGCAGAATAGAGACCGGTCAATATGGGCAAAGACTGAGACCGAGCAGAATAGAGACCAGTCAATATGGGCCAAGATTGAGACCGAGCAAAATAGAAACCGATCAAATGCATGATCGGTCAAGATTGAAATCGAACAAGAAAACAATAAAGCCGGTATATCCGTAATTTGGGCGAGAATCTCGGCAAAAATTCCGGTGCATATCAAGGAAAGGCCAAATAATTAATCTATCATGGAATTCCTTTTGTATTAAGAATTATAAACAAAGTAGGACTTTTTCACTATATAAAGGGATTTTTGATCATTTGTAGGACATTCGGAAAGCAATAAAAAACAACACATTATCTTCTTTGAACGCTTGATTATCTTGTTACTCTGTTCTTACATCAGTTGAATCCTTACTTGTTTGGAAGGTGACCAAATTAAAGGGCAAAAGCTAATTGATTTATTTGGTTTGCATTTATCTCTTTTGTAGCTAATGATAGTACTGATATATATTTATATATTTTCCCGATTTGTATCAAGTTATATCACGTATCCTTAGAGCCGCATATAAATTTAATTGTTATCCATTTTTTTAGGGTAAATAGTTTGGCACCCACCGTGGGGTTAAGGATAATAGTGATTATTTGATATAAATCTCTGCAAAATACACTATTTTACACTCGCTCTTGGAAGTATCTTTGATTTCAGGATAAAAATGACGAACTCTCAATTACTGCCCCTACGTATTGACAATGAATCTGGTCACCAAGGCGAGAATAACAACATGACGCCGGGTGATCTGGGGCCACACACTGACCCCGTTGGGACTCAGGCCATGGATCCAATTGACATTAATTCACATGTGGCCATCGAAGCAATCCAACATTCTGGTCCCGAAAATAGCATCTATGGTGGAACCCGATCTGCGGTTCGAAATAACCAAAATATTGGAGAAGATGGGATCAGACTGTGTATGATCTTCAAAATGCTGCAAGCTCAACAGGTGACAATAGCTCAGTTGAAGAGCCAAACCCAGGTACCGAGCAGGGCTGAGCCAGGACCACCCCAAGAAGTCACACACAGAACGGGGCCAGCTATGGTAAGATCAAATGAAAAAGAATCGGGGACTAACCCCGAAATTATAAAATGCTCGAGGAACTGACAAAGCAGGTAGAGTCAGGGGAAAATAAGATCGAAGCAAATGACAAGAAAGTGGAAACTTATAACTCCAGGGTTGATCATATCCCGGGGGCACCACCAATATTGAAGGGTTTGGATTCCAAATAATTCGTACAAAAGCCCTTCCTCCCGAGCGAGGCTCCCAAAATGATCCCCAAGAAGTTTCGCATGCCCGTGATTCCTAAGTATAACAGAACGACCGACCCCAACGAGCATGTCACCTCTTACACATGTGCCATTAAAGGGAATGATCTAGAGGACGACGAGATCGAATCCATGTTACTGAAGAAATTCGGGGAAACCCTGTCAAAGGGAGCAATGATATGGTATCATAATTTACCACCTTACTCTATCGATTCTTTTGCCATGCTTGTAAATTCTATTGTAAAAGCATACGCCGGAGCCATAAAGGTCGAGACTAGGAAGTCGGACCTTTTCAAGGTAAGGCAGAAAGATAATGAGATGCTCAGAGAGTTTGTATTACCTTTCCAAATGGAACGAATGGATCTACCACCGGTCACCGACGATTGGGCCGTTCAAGCTTTCACCCAAGGACTAAATGAACGGAGCTCGGTGGCTTCACAACAATTGAAGCAGAACTTGATTGAGTACCCAGCTATTACTTGGACCGATATATATAATCGATATCAATCAAAGATTAGAGTCGAAGACGACCAGCTGGGGGCTCCTTTTGGATCCATTATCAAAGGGGACGTCGACCAAGAACAGAGGTCGAACAGGGATCGATACCAGCCATATAATAGAGATCGTAGGGGTAATGGAACTGGGCACAATTCCGTACGAGGTGAAAGGAGAAGTGATCGAGGCCAAGGCTCTCGAGGGATAATTAGCAAGAATGGTTTTGACAGGCATACCGGACCTAAGGAAGCACCGTGATTGTTAGAATATAACTTTAATATTAATGTATACACCATCGTATCAGCTATCGGATGCATCAAAGATACTAAATGGCCTCAACCTCTGCAGACCGATCCAGCACAGAGAAATCCTAGTCAAATATGAAAGTATCATGGCACCCATGGACACAGAACGGAAGATTGTAGGCAATTAAGAGAAGAAGTAGCCCGGTTATTCAATGAAGGGCACCTTCGAGAGTTCTTAACAGAGAGTTCAATAGGAAAAATAAGGGCGAGATAACTTTGCCAGTAAACGTGGCCGGGACCATTCAAGAGACGAAGTTCAATGTGATTGAAGGTGACATGAGATATAACGCCCTATTCGGGAGACCATGGATCCACAACATGAGAGCAGTGCCTTCGACTCTTCACCAGGTCCTGAAATTCCCAACACCAGAGGGAATCAAAACGGTTTACGGGGAGCAACTGCTGCAAAAGAAATGTTTGCCATTGATGAAGTAATTCCGATATCTACACCCTCCTCGATAAAGGGGTCAAATTTGAAGGAAAAACGAGAGACCAAATAGCAATCACAAATGTTGGCCTCGATACAACCGGAGAAGCAGAGGACTGACGAAGATGATGCTTATGGGGTCCCTCGATCCTTTATAGTCCCCGATGATTCTGATGCTACCAAATCAACGGTCGAAAAGCTAGATCAAATCATACTAGTCGAACATCTGCCCAAACGAAAAGTATACCTGGGCACTCGGTTAAATCCCGGTCTCAGGGAAAAGCTTATTCAATTTCCTATAGCTAACATGGATTATTTCGCTTGGTCCCATCTTGACATGACAGGGATCCCTCCGAAAATCACCACACATAAACTAAGCTTGGACCCGAAGTTCCATCCGGTGAAGTAAAAAAGGAGATCCCAGTCTGAAGTTAAACATGTTTTCATCAAAAACGAGGTAACCAAGCTTTTTAAAATAGGGTCCATTCGTGAGGTGAAATACCCCGAATGGTTAGCAAACGTGGTAGTAGTCCCGAAAAAAGGAAACAAACTCAGAATATGTATAGATTACAAGGATCTAAATAAAGCATGCCCCAAGGATTCTTTTCCTTTGCCTAATATCGATCGCATGATCAATGCCATGGCCGGCCACGAGATCCTCAGTTTTCTCGATGCCTATTCCGGATACAACCAAATACAAATGAACCCAGATGATCAGGAAAAGACTTCGTTCATCACTAAATATGGTACCTACTGCTACAATGTAATGCCATTTGGATTAAAAAATGATGGTGCCACTTATCAATGCCTAGTAAATCGGATGTTCGAAGAACAAATAGGGAAATCTATGGAAGTTTACATTGATGACATGCTAGTTAAGTTCCTTCAAGCAGAGGACCATTTAAAACACTTGCAAGAAACTCTCAGTATATTGAAGAAATACAACATGAAGCTGAACCTAGAAAAATGCGCATTCGGGGTCGGGTCAGGCAAATTTCTCGGGTTCATGGTATCTAACCGAGGAATCGAGATTAATCCCAACAAGATCAAAGCTATCGATGGCATCACGGTGGTAGACAGCGTAAAGGCTGTGCAGAGGTTAACTGGGCTCATGGCCGCCTTGGGGCGATTCATCTCGAGGTCCTCCGATAAATGCCATCGATTTTTCTCGTTGCTAAAAAAGAAAAATAATTTCACATGGACCTCGGAATGCCAGCAAGCCTTGGAAGCGCTTAAACGGTACTTATCGAGCCCGCCGCTGCTTCACACGCCAAGGGCAAACGAACATCTTTACTTATATTTGGAAGTGTCGGAGGTAGCGGTAAGTGGAGCCGTAGTCTAAGAAGAACGAGGTATGCAATTTCCCATTTATTATGTCTGTCGGACCTTAGGTGAGGCCGAAACTAGATATCCCCATCTAGAAAAATTGGCGCTCGCTTTAATAAGCGCCTCTAGGAAACTAAAACCATACATTCAATGTCACCCCATATGTGTTGTGACAACTTATCCCCTTCGAAATATTTTGCATAAACCCGAGCTTTCGGGACAGTTGGCCAAATGTGTCACGACCCAAAATCTATTAAAGGTCGTGATGGCACCGGACACCGCTGTCAGGCAAGCCAAAACTAAATACTTAATTTGGTTCTCATTTTTTAATATTTTAGAAATCATATTTGTCTTCAATTAAACAGTAAAAGATGGAATCTACAGTGTAAATAATAATATTTTATAACAATTTCAATACAGGACAACCCAAATCACCCCAAAACCTGGTGTCACAAGTGCATGAGCCTCAACTAGAAATGCAAAATAAAATACAACATCTGTCCGAAATGCAAATTCGGGCAGGAGAAAATATAAATATTCTGAAGGAGACTCTGCTAGCTGCGGACTCGTAACGTGGAATGCATCTTACCTAAATCCCCGCAATAACCGCGCCTATGCGCCCACAAGGCCACTAGACAAAAATGTGCAGCAAGTGTAGTATGAGTACATAAATCAACGCGTACGCAGTAAGTATCCCGCTTAACCTCGAAGAAGTAGTGACGAGGGGTCGACTTTGATACTTACTATGGGCTATAAATAAATATCAATGATATAATTAGGCATGGATTACGTAGAACGGCTATAAGCTAAATATCATGAAATAAGTAAACAATTCTTTTGTTCATAAGAAATTTCCAAATTTTATTTTCGTCATTTAACATTTTTGTATCTCGGGCCAATGAAAGCAATATCAATTATTATAAATTCCAAAAATATATCATGCGCAAATCATGTCGAGGTCATACGGCCCGATCCAACATAATATTTAAATTGTGCACTGCCGAGGGTTGAACGGCGCGAACCATAGATGCATCTATTTAACCTGACGAGGCGTTCGGCACGCTCCACAAAAGAGAACATACAATTTAAAACAACCAAATTCAAGATTTATTAAGGCAACTATTCAAGAAATACAAATTCTCATTTACGGTAAAGAATAATGGAGCTTAACCTTTTAAAATTCCTTTACCAAGAAGGATGCAAGCATCGCAATTATAACATGATCTGGGTCCTAGACTACCCGGACATAAACATATTAGTAGCTACGCACAGACTCTCGTCACATCGTGCATATGTAGGCACCCACAAATAGAAGCACACATTGAATTATTTCACCTATGGGGGTTAATACCCTCTTACAAGGTTAGAAAGGAGACTTACCTCGCTTCGAAGTTCCATAGCCAGCTCCCAAGCCTTTCAAACAACTTAAATCGATGCCAAACGCTCCAAAACTAGTCACTAAATGAGTAATTCCATAAATATATAATCTAATACTCATTATAATCCTATTTACAATAATTTCTAACTCCGTTCGAAAAGTCGATAAAAATCACCCTCAGGCCCACATGCCCGGATTTCAAAAAATTTCGAAGATAAACTTTACCCATAACCCCACAAACTCAAATATATAATTTATTTCTAATTTCATGCCTAAATTCGTGATCAAAATCCAAAAATACCAATTTCTAGGTTTTTCTTCCTAATCCCTTATTTCTACCAAATTTTCATGTCTAAATCCTTATATAATCCAAGTATTTAACTTGCAATGGGTGGGAATCACTTACCTTGACATAGATGACGAAAATCTCCCTTCCAAGAGCTCCAAAAATCGCCCAACCAAATGAAAAATGGGTGAAAAGAAAAATCGCCCAGCCCGACCTTCGCACCTGCGGTCGAATAGCCACTTCTGCGGCTCCGCACCTACGGAAATTCCATCGCAGGTGCAGCTCCAGCTCGGCCCAACAATCCACGCATTTGCGCCCCATGTAGCGCATCTGCTCGTCCGCTTCTGCGGCTCTTTATGCGCAGGTGCGGTCCCGCTTCTGCGGAACTTGACCGCATTTGCAGTCTCAACCTTCACCAGCCAAAACTGCTGCTGCGACCCTCTTGGCCGCTTCTGCGGCTCCGCACCTGCGGCCAACACCTCGCAGGTGCGGTTACACCAGATACCAGCTGCCTTAGCATTTCTTCCAAATCCAAACTCGATCCGTTAACCATCCGGAATCCACCCGAGGCTCTCGGGACCTCAACCAAATATACCAACACGTCCCAAAAAACATTACGAACTTAGTCGAGCCTTTAAATCACATCAAACAACGCTAAAAACCCGAATTACCCTCCAATTCAAACTTAATGAACTTAGAAACTTCAATCTTGTACAATCGATGCTGAAACCTATCAAATCACATCTGATTGACATCAAATTTTGCACACAAGTCACATTCGACATTACGGACCTATTCCAACTTCCGGAATCGGAATCCGATTCCGATATCAAAAGGTCCACTCCCGGTCAAACTTCTTAAAATTATCCAAATTTCCAACTTTCACCCAAATGACCCCAAAATGACCTATGGACCTCCAAATCCACTTCCGGACGCGCTTCTAAGACCAAAATCATCACGCGGAGCTATTCCCAGACTCGGAATCCAAAAAGGACATCAATAAAATTGAAATGCACTTAAACTCAAATTTAGGAAATTTTTCCAAAATGCCAACTTCCATAATAGACGCTGAAACGCTCCGGGTCATCCAAAACCTGCTTCGGGCATACGCCCAAGTCCAAAATCATCATACAAGCCTGTTGGAACCTTCAAATCCCGATTCCGAGATCGTTTACTCAAAAATCAAACTTTAGTCAATTCCTCTAACTTAAGGCTTCCGAAATTAGAATTCTCTTTCCAAACCAACTCTGAACTTCTTGAAATTCAATTCCGACCACGCGTACAAGTCATAATACCCGAAGTGAAGCTAAACATGGCCTCAAACCGCCTAATGATGCGCTAGAACTCAAAACGACCGGTCAGGTCGTTACATTCTCTCCCACTTAAACATACGTTCGTCCTCTAATGTGCTAAGAACGTGTCTGAAATCACCGTTTTAACACCTCGTGCACCTACCCGTGCTTCCGCTACTCAGTTGAGCACATTAGCTTGAGCCAATTTGAAGATCTTCCACTTTATTTAGTCAAATAAGCCTTAGAGCCAAATTCCAACATCTGAAATCCTCTACGAGGTTTGTTTCCATCATACGAACACCGTATCCATTACTACACGATGCACTAATACATGATTGCATACATTTACTGAATTCATACCATGCACTGTGTAACTCACACGACCATAATAACATCCTATGACAATGACAGTCGAAATCCCACGAATCTGATGCCCACATGCACCTCACGAAGCATATAAGTCACGTTTCAACTCTCGCAATACTGCCACAACAGAAAGGATGTGTAGAAATTCATAACCAACTTACGAGTCGACAATTCATTGAGTCCCTCCTCCTGACAAGGACCATTACCACATTATGAACCAAATAACGATAATTGCTTTTTAATATGCCTCATATAATCCAATCGCACTGATCCCAGGTCCAATAATCTTGTCTCACCCAGTATAAGTTGTTCCGGCAATAAGCCACCACAAACACTACCAAAGGTCTCATATGATGCCACCATGTGCCAATAACCCACAAACTTGCATGTGATACATAAGGAAAAATGAACTCGGGAAGGAACTGCTCAACCCACGTGACTAATTAAACAACCAAAAAGATGTTATGAACCTTCCTCAGAAAATGAGAAGCAAAACACACAAGAATAGGTATAGGGAACTGTACTCAACCTCACACTATTGTGGCGTGCAACCCGATACACACATGACACCATTGCGGCGTGCAACTCAATCCAACCATGATACCCGTTGTGGCGTGCAACCCGATCCAAACAACATCTTCGTGGCGGCGTGCCACTCGATCCGCACATAGTAATAAATGGGGAAATACCCATCACGCCAAAAATGTTTATACCTTACGAAATGCCCGTATATCAACCATAAGCACGCCAAGTGCATAATACAAATCTTGAGGAGACGAGTAGCGTCGTACTATATAAAACTCAAGCACAACTAAGGTGCGATATATGATCTGCATCTCGAGAGCCATCCCGCTCACATAACACCACCGCTACGCGGGACCTCAACACATTGTACAAATAATCAAGCCGTCTCACAACCCACATGGCACAATAGAGTATTATATGAAGTAGCTGACGACGAAATTAACATCTAACACCCGAATACTCCTCCATAAGGAATGCTATGCTGAATGAACACACCCAGGCTGGTGTAGAGTACACATCCACATTTGGACCCATCAACGGACCCCAAACCGATTCTGATCATACCATGCTTGGGAAAATACCCTCTCAAGGATCCACAATGACCTTTTTCCCATGATACACAAGAACAGCTGTCGAATCTGGAACAAATTTCCACAATTTACAATCAATCGAATAGAGCGCCTTTCAGGCCTAAACTCTCACATCAGCGATAGTACCAAAATCTCCATACTTGGTTTAAATATTTAATCAATCAAGTGACTACATGTTACACTTATACAATATTCCCATGGGATACGATCCCACGACCTTCCACACCAGGTAACAAGTTTGCACATCCATACCACCGACCACACTAATGTTGTAAAGCGAATCAAGAAGCCGCAAATCAGTACACAAGGCCTCTTACACAGGACACCGATCTCAGGTGACGCTAAAGACATTACCAGTTGATTCTAGCCATCTGAATTCTTCCCTGATCATCCGAGCTCGTGACATTCTTGTCATCACCGAACCACAACCTTGATCCTCAACTTTCAATTCCCCATGTCGCTCACTACACCTAACATGCCAATACGTGAGAGTACCAGAATTTCATAATAACCCTTGATCCACTAATAGGATAACACTTCATCATTTAGAAACCTTTTACTTAGCTCATTTCAGAAGAACCAATGCAACATACAACTAAATTCCCAAACCGCAGAAAATACAACCTCATGTCATGATTTAAACTGCCATAACTCTTCTAGAGATGCCTTTACACAACAAAGCCATATGAATCGAATACCTCCCAAATCAACCAAGTTGTGGTGGTGCTCAAGCCCAAGTGAACAACCACAAACCACATGTATAACTTCACGCTGGAGAAACTGGCCACTGCCATAACTGTGCTGATTCAACCATTACCAACCGAGCCACTTCTTCTAATCTACTCGGGACTTGCCCCACAAATAATAATAGCTCCATGCAAAACCCCATGGACCCAAATCCGCACTCATTCTGAGTGGCCTTATTTCACGAGACCACGGTGTCTCCAAAACCCACGAACCATCTCATACCCTCCTTATGCGCATCTTCAACTGGTACACCCATTCTGAAAATCCCTCTATGAATCCAAATTTATTTTCTCCCATTCCTCCAATGCCACACCGCAGACCGAAGATAATGTAGAACACTCCAAGCCACTTTTCATAATCCACTGCAAAAGCTCAATACTTAACCATACTACTGGCTCGAAATCCTTAGTCACCGCACTTTGAACCCACTAGAACCATTGCTGAGAGTCACCCACTCTGACTTGTTCCCAATTATGATCAAACTCCAAGGCCTTGCTAGCACATGAACACTCTCTCAAAGAAGCAACCGGCTGAATTCCTTTCCTTGTACATTACATCTACATGAAGCATAAACTCCGAGCCTTCCCAAAGCCTGAACATGAATCGATAAGGCCAATTATAGCACACATTCCTCGAATCCTTGGCTCAAATCACCATTGATGTTCTCTTTCCTTAGTCGTAACAACCCACCAATATGCCGATAACTAGAAACCTCACAAGTAGACAACCATGCAATCCAATCGCAGGCGGTAGGGCTCTCCCACTTATGCTTGAAGCTACCATTACATGACCCTGGAACCCATCAAGATTCCTTCTTCCTTACTGACATGACCTTGAGCAATCGGCCCGCCAAATTCTTCGAAATCTTCCTGTCAAACATTTCATGAACATTCTGAATCACTAGCCACATTCACATATTCGACCTCTTACTGGATAGCCAGTAGAATTCTTCGTAAAAGCTTCGTCGACACAACGCAATCGCCAGCCTGCTCAGAGGAGATAACTCAAATATGGAAAGTCCATGCCGACACCTTCCAACAATGCTACACTGAGTACCATTACTATGAAATCCTTAAACCATCCTAAGCCCGTGCTCATTCACCAGCTATACAAGCATGTTCACTTCCCATTGACATCAACTAGACGTGCGACGATACATTCCAATCCAAAGTCATGTTGTATCCTTTTTCATATCAAGAAACTCCTTCCTGTCGCACCCAATCATTCTTAATATAGCAGCAAATATTCCAAATCAAGCACGTAGACCTAGTCACTGTCCACCATGAATCCCAAATCACTCTAACTTACCCCAGGACGTGCTGCTATCCTACCACAGAACCTGTATGCTGCTGTACCACTCTCCCACTTAGGTCAAACCCTCTCTTTCAAGAAATAACCCAACTTCTGTTTCTCACACTTGGCCTTCTAGAAATTTAACCACCGCAAGACACCTCCCACATGTCCTTCCTCATCCTTCGCTGCCCAGTTGTTGCCTTAACTCAATATCTATCTCTGTAGCACTTGAACCAATAGATCGCCACCAACTTTAAACCTCCCCGAAGATCATCTTCCTTGAGCCCTCAACACCTGGACCACTGATTAAGTACTAAGCCACCACACACTGCGATCTCTAACAACCGCTTCCCCGACACTATTTCAAACTACAATGCCCCGAAGGCAAATTGATGAAGATCATAACATCGGTGAACATAACACATTTAATCTAGGGTGACGACACCACATCACAGATGAAAATTCCACCATGCTTGAAATACCAAGTCTCGTTACTCCGTCAACCCAAACCTGAACATTCATAGTCCGATTATCTTTCCTTCGCCGGAAATAAAATACTGGATCTCTGAATCATGCACTGAGTAAACCTCCTTCCAAGTCATTCACTACTTCGATGCATAGACAAGCATCCTACTATTACACAAAAATGGGGCGATAGCAATGCACGAATCGTCATAATAATCGATGACAAACCACAAAACCTTAGGTAATACTGATACAGAGCTGCAATGACAGAACAGCCTTCCGCAAGGCGACAATAATAGCCCAATCAAATACGCAGGGAGAAACATCCCGCACCACATCTGTAGTACCATTAAAAGTCCTCAATCCCCAATTAATAACAAGCGCTTCACGTCGCATAAGACTGAATAAGAAGGGAATGAGGGCATAAGCCTCAAAGGAATCGAATCGCACGATGAGGAATCAAGAAGGGAAGTTCTCCTAACAGTCCTGTAGCCTCTTAAAGATAAGTACAGACGTCTCCGTACCGATCCGCAAGACTCTACTAGACTCGCTCATGACTCGTCAGACCTAAGTGAACCTAGTGCTCTAATACCATGTTATCACTACCTAAAATCCATTAAAGGTCGTGATAGCGCCGGACACCGCTGTCAGTCAAGCCAAAAATAAATACTTAATTTGGTTCTCATTTTTTAATATTTTAGAAATCATATTTTTCTTCAATTAAACAGTAAAAGATGGAATCTACAGTGTAAATAATAATATGTTTTAACAATTTCAATACAGGACAACCCAAATCACCCTAAAATTGGATGTCACACGTGCATGAGTCTCAACTAGAAATACAAAATAAAATATAATATTTGTCCGGAATGTAAATTCCGGCAGGAGAAAATATAAATATTCTGAAGGAGACTCTGCTGGCTGTGGACTCGTAACGTGGAATGCAGCTTACCTAATTCCCCGCAATAACCGCGCCTCTGCGCCCATAAGGCCATTAGAATTATATGCACCTGCACAAAAATTTACAGCAACTGTAGTATAGGTACGTAAATCAATACGTACGCAATAAGTATCCCGCCGAACCTCGAAGAAGTAGTGACGAGGGGTCGACTTCGACACTTACTATGGGATATAAATAAAATATCAATGATATAATTAGGCATGGATTACGTAGAACGGTTGTAAGCACAATATCATGAAATAAGTAAACAATTCTTTTGTTCATAAGAAATTTTCAAATTTTATTTTCGTCATTTAACAGTTTTGTATCTCTGGCCAATGAAAGCAATATCAATTATTATAAATTCCAAAACTATATCATGCGCAAATCATGTCAAGGTCGTACGGTCCGATCCAACATAATATTTAAACTATGCAATGCCGAGGGTCGAACGACGCGAACCATAAATGCATCTATTTAACCTGCCGAGGCGTTCGGCCCGCTCCACAAAAGAGAAAATACAATTTAAAACAACCAAGTTCAAGATTTATTAAGGCAACTATTCAAGAAATACAAATTCTCATTTGCGGTCAAGAAGATGGAGTTTAACCTTTAAAAATTCCTTTGCCAAGTTTCGATATGATTTAAGCAGTTTAAATTAACAAGTAGGATGCAAGCATCACAATTATAACATGATCTGGGTCCTAGACTACCCGGACATAAGCATATTAGTAGCTACGCACGGACTCTCGTCACCTCGTACGTACGTAGCCCCCCACAAATAGAAGCACATATTGAATTATTTCACCTATGGGGGTTAATTCCCTCTTACAATGTTAGAAAGGACACTTACCTCGCTCCAGAGTTCCATAGCCGGCTCCCAAGCCTTTCAAACAACTAAAATCGATGCCCGATGCTCCAAAACTAGTCAATAAATGAGAAATTCCATAAATATATACTCTAATACTCAATATAATCCTATTTACAATAATTTTCAACTCCGTTCGAAAAGTCGATAAAAATCACCCTCGGGCCCACGTGCCCGGATTCCGAAAATATTTGAAGACAAACTTTACCCATAACCCCACGAACTCAAATATATAATTTATTTCCAATTCCATGCCCATATTCGTTGTCAAAATCAAAAAATACCAATTTCTAGGTTGTTCTTCCAAATCCCAAATTTCTACCAAATTTTCATGTCTAAATCCTTATATAATCCAAATATTTAACTTGCAATAAGTGGGAATCACTTACCTTGACATAGATGCCGAAAATCTCCCTTCCAAGAGCTCCAAAAATCGCCCAACCAAATAAAAAATAGGTGAAATAAACCCAAACCCCACTTTAAAAAAACATTCCACCCAGCCCGACCTTCGCACCTGCAGTTGAATAGCCACTTATGCGGCTCGGCACCTGCGAAAATTCCATCGTAGGTGCGGCTCCAGCTCAGCCCAATAATCCACGCATCTGCGCCCCATATAGCGCATCTGCGCCTCACGCAGGTGCGGTCCCGCTTATGCGGAACATGACCGCATATGCGGTCCCAGCCTTCCCTAGCCAGAACCGCTTCTGCGAACATCTTGGCCGCTTCTGCGGCTCCGCACTTGGGGCCAAAACCTCGCAGGTGCAGTTACACCAGATACCAGCTTCCTTAGCATTTCTTCCAAGTCCAAACTCTATCCTTTAACCATCCTGAAACGACCCGAGGCCCTCGGGACCTTAATCAAATATACCAACACATCCCAAAACACATTAAAAAATTAGTCGAGCCTTTAAATCACATCAAACAACGCTAAAAACACGAATTACCCTCCAATTCAAACTTAATGAACTTAGAAACTTCAAACTTCTACAATCGATGCCAAAACCTATCAAATCATGTACGATAGACCTCAGATTTTGCACACAAGTCACATTCGACATTACGAACCTATTCCAACTTCCGGAATCGGAATCTGACCCCGATATTAAAATGTCTACTCCCGGTTAATCTTCTTAAAATTATCGAAATCTCCAACTTTCGCCCAAATGACCCCAAAATGATGGACCTCCAAATCCACTTCTGGACGCGCTTCTAAGACCGAAATCATCATGCAGAGCTATTCCCAGACTCGAAATCCCAAACGGACATCAATAACATTGAAATGCACTTAAACACAAATTTAGGAAATTCTTTCAAAATGCTAACTTCCATAATAGGCGCCGAAACGCTCCCGGGTCATCCAAAACCCGCTCCGGGCATACGCCCAAGTCCAAAATCATCATACAAACTTGTTGGAACCTTCAAATCCCAATTCCAAGGTCGTTTACACAAAAATCAAGCTTTAGTCAATTCCTCCAACTTAAGGCTTCTGAAATTAGAATTGTCTTTCCAAATCAACTCCGAACTTCTCAAAATTTAATTCCGACCACGCGTACAAGTCATAATACCCGAAGTGAAGCTACTCATGGCCTCAAATCACCGAATGACGCACTAGAAATGGGCCATAGAAATCAACGGGTATGATATCGAATATTTACCCCGAACATCAATTAAGTCTTAAATTTTGGCAGACTTCGTAGATGACTTCACGCCGGCCCTAGTACCCGAGGTCGAAGAGAACTGTTGATAAATTCGGGTACTTCCTCAGGAATCTGGATCCTCTTCATGGATAGTGCTTCGCACGCGAAGGGGTCCGGGCTTGGCATCGTACTAAAACCACCCACCGACAATGTGGTTAGACAGTCTATTAAAACTGTAAAATTGGCTAACAATGAGGTCATGATTGCAGGTCTCAAACTAGCCAAAGGCTTGGGAACAGAGGTGATCGAAGCCAAATGCGACTCCCTCCTCGTAGTGAATCAGTTTAACGGAACCTTCGAAGTTAGGGAAGACCGAATGCAAAGATACCAAGATAAGTTACAAGTAACTTTGCACCGGTTTAAGGAGCGGACTCTGCAACACATACCTCGAGATCAGAATAACGAGGCCGATGCCCTCGCAAACTTAGGATCGTCGATCGAAAACAACGAGCTCGATTCGGGGGTCGTCGTGCAACTCATGAGATCAGTAGTCGGAGAAGGCCACGCTGAGATAAATTCCACAAGCTTGACCTGGGATTGGAAAAATAAGTTCATAGGATATTTGAAAACCAGAAAGGTTCCATCAGATCCGAAAGGATCGAGGGCCCTGCGCACAAAAGCAACATGATTCACCTTGTCCGAAGATGGAACCTTGTTCAGAAGAATGTTCGATGGTCCATTAGCAATATGTCTAGAACCAAGAGACACCGAGTATGTTCTGAGGGAAGTTCACGAGGGCACTTGCAGGAATCACTCCGGTGCCGAATCATTGATTCAAAAGGTAATCAGAGCCGGCTATTACTAGGATCGACATGGAAAAAGATGCAAACGAGTTTATTCGAAAATGTGACAAATGTCAAAGGCATGTACCAATGATTCACCAACCCGGGGAACCGCTCCATTCGGTCTTATCACCATGGCCATTTATGAAATGGGAAATGGACATTGTTGGCCCTATTCCACGGGCACTAGGTAAAGCTCAATTTAATTTATTTATTACTGACTATTTTTTCAAATGGGTTGAAGCACAGGCCTTCGAGAAAGTTAGGGAAAAGGAAGTCATCGATATCATTTGGGATCACATCATATGTCGATTCGGGTTGCCTTCCGAAATTGTGTGTGATAACGAAAAATAGTTTATCGGCAGCAAAGTAACATAATTTCTCGAAGATCACAAGATTAAAAGAATCATATCAACACCTTATCATCCCAGAGGGAACGGTCAAGCCGAATCAACCAACAAAACCATCATCCAAAAATTTAAGAAGAGGCTAACCGACACCAAATTAAAGTGGAAGGAAATTCTACCCGAAATTCTCTGGGCATACCGCACAATCTCGAAGTCCAGTGTCGGGGCTACCCCATTTTCATTAGTTTATGGCGCCGAAGCTCTAATACCGGTTGAAGTCGGAGAGTCGAGTATCCGGTATCGATACACAACTAAGGAATCAAATGACGAGGCCATGAACACAAGCCTAGAACTATTGGATGAAAGGCGCGAAACAACCCTCATCCAACTAGCCGCCCAAAAGCAACGGATCGAGAGATACTACAATCGAAGAGCCAACCTTCGGTATTTCAATTTCAGGGATTTAGTACTGAGAAAAGTCACCCTCAACACCCGAAATTCCAATGAAGGGAAATTAAGTCCGAATTGGGAAGGACCACACCAAATTCTCGAGGTCACTGGGAAAGGGTCCTACAAGCTCGGCACGATGAATGGGGAGCAACTGCCTAGCAATTGGAACATATCTCACCTAAAGCGGTACTACTGCTGAGGTATGCCTTTTTTTTCCTTTTCCTTTTTCTTTTTTCATATTAACGCTTGCAGGTGGTCGACAAGAAACGAGGATGGATTTTTTAGCTAACGGCACGAAGCCTTTAGGTCTGAAAGCACGTGTTGCACTCTTTTTCCCTCAGAACAATTTTTTCCCAAATGGGTTTTCTCGGCAAGGTTTTTAATGAGGCAACGACGAATCGTGCTAACTTAGAATCAAGCCCAATTAAGAATCGGCATCGGAGATCCATTCGACATTATTCGAGGTTCCTTTGCAATCAACCTCGAATAATGGGGGGCTACCCCCGGATATGCGTTATCTTCGAATATCAACTCTAGAAAGGAAACTACTTCATAAAGAGAGGATCTCAATAGATAGGATTTATTGTAAGGGTCAAACGGTCAAATCGAACCGTGCCCATATAGATTACTCGAACCCTGTTTCAATCGAGAATAATGAGAAATATGTTCCTTACAAACATATTATACTTAAAAACTTTTTTGTCTTCTCTCTTTACTAAAAATTTCGTACATCCACAACCCCAAGGGCCGCACTTAACAGGAACACGAGCAATCACGTCATCGGGCCTCAGGATCAAAAGACCCAATAGGCAACGCCTCGATTTCTAAAAGTTATGGCCACACCACTCAACAACCATTATCTCGAACACACCCAGATAAAACGGGAAAATAAACCCAATGGGTAACTCTCAAACTAAGAGGCTATGGACAATTAAAAATGGCTCGGAGACGTCTGAAAACCATAACAAAAGTAGTCCTTCGAAAAATAAAAAATACTTTCACAACCGGTTCTAAGGGCTATCCTCGGCAAAATCTCAAACTTTGGTAACATCGAACCACAATAACGCCTTAATCCAAAAAGGAAATAAAGGCAAGGTTTGTTCGAACCCTCGAACACAACCTTATTGTTTCATGCTAAGGCATTTCTAACCTTTGTAAGCAAAAATAAGGCAAAGGAAAAATACGATAGCTGAAAGGGAAATAAAAGCCTTATATTTATACACAATCGATTTTTACAAAGACCAAATCGGCCTAAATTTACAACAGCCAAAAAATGGCCTCGGGAAAAATACAAAAGGAAAAACAAAAAGTCCTAAGAGGCTTGGTTTTACGGAGGTTGCACTCCCATCCTCGGGATCTTCTCCATCTTCGGATTCACTCAAACTCTTGGAGTCTTCCTCAGAGAAGGCCAGCTTCCGGGCCCTAACTTCCTTTGCTCTAGCCTTTTGATCTCAGATATGATATCAAAGCCCTGAGCCCCCTCGAGGGTTTCCCCTCGATCCTGCCACTTCATATGTTCAATCATGCCCTTGTCCTGGTTGACTTCGACATCAACCCTAAACTGGGCCACTTTAGCATTAGGTCTTTTGTTAGCCACGATTACCTCATACCTGGCTACGGCAGCCTCGGATCTTGCCACCTCGAGTTCGTCGGTCAAGCTTGCCTTATCAGAAATGGCCAAATCCAACCGGTACTGAAGCTCCTTGATCTTTTCAACCTGCACTGAGGCCTTCTCTTTTGCAGTCTGAAGCTGGGCCTCGGCCGACTCCAATTGAGCTTGGACGATCTCTTTTTTTGAGGCCAGAATGTCCATGTTCTTTTTGAATTCTTTTGCCTCTGCCTCTATTGCATTCACCTGCGTTTGGAGACGTCCGATTTGTTCGAGCCTCTGTCGGTCCTGAAGAATAGGATCATTAGTAGTTATCTACACTTCATCTTCACTATCATGAAGTACTCGAAATACCTGCTCAGTTATCTCGGTATGCTCATCTCAAGCCATTCCCAAATCTGCCTGAAGCTTCTCACTAAGAAACTTGTAGGTATCACTTTTCTCGGTGAGGTTCTGAACCGCAACATCATGCTCCTCCCGGATTCGGAGGAAAACCTCATGATGCAACACCGAAGCCTGCAAACCAGGAAGAAGATGTTAGAATTATCTACAATTCTAAATATAAAAGAAACAATAGAGGCACCCTCGAAATTACCCGGTTCAGAGCATGTTGGGCCTCGTTGAAAAGGCATGCGGCTCCTACCATATTCATCACAACTTGATCCTCCTCAGTCACCAAGGATCTCAGATAACTAGCAATCCCCATGTGCGGAAAGAAAAATTGGGCATCCTCCGAGACGGAAAGCACTATCTTCCGCCTACGATCGGGATTAATGCTCGGGGCCGAGAATAGGTCCACCAGTTTTGGGCTCGATAAAGACCCAACAGCGCCCGACCATGATACTTTCCTCAGTACCAGTAATCCACTAAACCCGGTAATATCCTCCGAGGCGGCAGACTCGAGCCCATCCAAAAAACCACGGATATCGGTTGTCCCCTGAATACCCTCATAAGATCGACTTTCCAACATGTTGGCCTCACGGATCATAGCATTCGAAATCTGAGGGGATCCGAAAATATCGACCATCCTGAGCTCGTCCCCCAAGACATCTACCGCTACTCGAGAAGCCTCGCCCCTGATCTCTCCTTCGATTATCTTAGCTCAGTACGGAGTGGCCTCAACTTCTTCTGGTTCGGGAATTATTGCTCGAGTTCCCTCACCAACCTCCGCCAATTCGGAGGATTTTTGTATCAAAATGTTAGCCCGTACACAGGCTTCTTCCTCTTCTCCTTATTCGGGCTCGTCCCTCAATCGGCGGATCAAGTCTGAAGGCATAATACCAGAGACCCCCTTGGGCTTGCGAGACTTCCTCGTCGGTTTTTTCTTTTCCGATACCGGTGAACTCGGAGCCTCTTTCTCTTCTTCTCTTTGGCCTGCTTCGGAGCAGGGATTTCTTCATCACCAGATGGGGGCCTCATGGCAACGTCCTTCCCAAGGCCTGCAAAGAAAAAAAAAGGGAATACGCTAGAGAAGAAGATCAAATGATAACCGTTCTAAGAAAGAAACTTACCATGATTGCGGGCCTCTCATCGACCTTTTGAAAATTTAAACCAAGCGCGCTCAGAGTATGGTCTCTGTAACACCAGACCTTCAACCTATTGCTTAAGTTCCGGAATCAGTTCCGGCATCTGGGACACATCTGTAACAACATAGAAAAATAGTGGATAAAGAAAATGAAAAGTAAAGCCACAAAATTGAACATTCAAATGGGAATACTACTTATGATTCACATTCCATTTCTCAGGGAACGGCATGCCTTCGGTAGAGATCAGGTCCCAAGTCTTGATTCGAAAAAAGCGGTCCATCGAACCTCGCTCGCGAGTGTCATCTATGATCGAGAATGGGGCTTTGGTGGCTCGGTGAGCAAGCTTGATTGGCCCCCCTCGGTAGAGCCGGGGACTGTAAATACACATAAGGTGATCGAGGGTAAATGGACACCCCTCGATTTTGCTCGTGAAGAATCAGAGGAGAATCACTATTCTCCAAAAAAAAGGTGGATTTGGCCAAGGGTCACGTCGTATCTCTTGCAGAAGTCGACGATGATAGGGTCTAAGGGACCTAATGTGAAAGAGTAAGTGTAAACACTTAAGAACCCCTCCACATGGGTAGTAATTGATTCTTCAGGCGCTGGGACTACCACATGCTTTTCTCTCCAGTTGCATTCCTTTTTCACTTTGTCGAGGATTTCTAGGTGATTAAACATATGTACCTCGAGATAAGCTCACATCAGCCTAGTACTGAGGAGGGTTTTTCGACTTTAAAGTCGATAACAGTAGAGCACCCTACCGGAACGAATTCCTCAGGGTGGGGCTCCGCCGTATCCTCACCGCCGACAGGTCGCGATGAAGAAGCGGTTTCTTTTTGCGGCACTATTTTAGAGGTTTTCACCATTGGTGAACAAGAAAAGAAAGAATTATGATGATATGCGATTTAATTGGAGTTCTAGAAATTTGGGTCTAAAAATTATGAAGCAAAGAGATTCTTCTGAGGAAGATCCAAGAATAGAGAAGAAACTTTGAATGTAAAGATTGAATGAAGAAAAGATTGGGCTCTTATAGGTGGCTGGCAACAGTTCGGAATCGATAATGGCCGACCAACAACTGAGAGGAAATTAATGCCTTGGTAACTAGACCGACGGGACATTTCGTCGCATACATCATAATCGGGCTCGTCGCTGACGTCATTACCCATCAGGTCGGAGTTCGTAAGTTCATATTGTTTCTCGTCATCTTCTTTCTGAGAAACGAGGGGACTATTTGTATACGGTCATAACCGAGGTTGCCCTTAATATGATTAATCGAGACTGGAACATGATAGATCAAGGTTCAACTTCGTATAATATCGAGCTATAATACGAAGTTAGGTTGCCGAGCTCGTGACCTAGAGACCGACCAAGATCAATATCGGTCAAGATTGAGACCGAGAAAAATAGAGACAGATCGAGATTGGTCAAGATTGAGACCGAGCAGAATAAAGACCGGAAAAGATCGGCCAAGATTGAGATCGAGCAGAATAGAGATCGGTCAAGATTGAGACCAAGCAAAATATAGACCGATCAAGTGCATGATCGGTCAAGATTGAAACCGAACCAGAAAATAATAAAGCCGGTATATCCGTAATTTGGGCGAGAATCTCGGCGGAAATCCCGGCGCATATCATGGAAAGACCAATTAATTAATCTATCATGGAATTCCTTCTGTATTAAGAATTATAAACAAAGTAGGACTTTCCCACTATATAAATGGGTTTTTTGATCATTTGTAGGACATTCGGAAAGCAATAAAAAATAACACATTACCTTCTTTGAAAGCTTGATAATCTTGTTACTCTGTTCTTACATCAGCCGAATCCTTACTTGTTTGGAAGGAGACCGAATTCAAGGGAAAAAGCTAATTGATTTATTTGCTTTGCATTTATCTCTTTTGTAGATAATTATAGTACTGATATATATTTATACATTTTTCCAATTTATATTAAGTTATATCACGTATCCTTAGAGCCGCGTATAAATTCAATTGTTATCCATTTTTTTGGGTAAACAATAATAAAGCCAAAATATCGCAAAACAAAATTGGTTCAGTTACAATGAGGATGATATGGTATGTTGCTACTACAGATAATAAGTATAATAAAATCACCCGGAGCGCTAATTGGGGCTAAGATTTTAGCTGTTTTAAGAGCTCAACAACTGCAGAACCATCTGCATACCTCCTAAACAAAAAAAAACCCTCTATCAGTTAATATTCTCTCAATCTTGTCAGTGTCACTGTGGGGCTCATATTGAAGAAAAACAAAAAAGAAATGAAGAAAAATGGGATGGGAGATGCCTAACTTTGTTGACAACTTTGTTGAAGAAAAAATGGGATAGGTGTCTAACTTTGTTGAAGAAAATGGGAGGTGCCTAACTTTGTTGAAATATTATAGGACTAAATCAACAACAAGTCATCTTCTTTGTAGTAGTTGGATGGCATCTCTTACTATAAATAGAGGCCTCCATTCTTCCTTTCAATTACACAAAAATAAGAGAGAAGCAATAAAAGTTAGACAGAGTAATCCACAGATTGTAGTCTATGAGATAAATAGGGAGTGTGAGTAATATTATAGTGAGGTGTTTTAAATATAGATTGTTATTTCTTTCAAAATTGTAGTAGTCTCTTGATACTAATAAGTTGTAATATTATAGTGGTTATATTACTCCGCTCGAGTATTGTATTTTATCCATTAAAAGAGTTGGTGTCGTTGTTACTCTCTTGTGTTATTATTATTTTTCGTGGATATTATTCTTGGGCAGGATTATTATTTTTTCCAACAACGTGGTATCAGAGCCATGGAGAATAATGGTTCGTTATCTTTTCAGTACCCCCGTCTCACAAAAGATAATTATGAGTCTACGTATGAAAGCCATTCTTGGCTCCCAGGATGTGTGGAAAATCGTAGATAGAGGGTATGCAAAACCCGATAATGAGGAAGCTCTGCCTCAAGATGAAAAAGAAGTCTTTGCAAAGAAAAGGAAGAAGGATCAACAATCCCTCACGCTCATCCACCAATGTTTGGATGATACCATATTTGAGAAGGTGGCAAATGCTACCACCTCAAAAGAAGCTTGGGAGATTTTACAAAATTCTCTTCAAGGAGTTGACAAAGTGAGGAAGGTAAAACTTCAAACTCTAAGGGCTGATTTTGAAGTCTTAAAATTGAAAGAATCCGAATGCATTTCGGATTATTGTTCAAAAGTGAAGGCTGTTGTGAATCAATTAAGAAGATACAGGGAGGACAAAGAAGATGTCCGCGTGGTAGAAAAGTTACTTCATACTTTAACACCTAAATTTGATTTTGTGGTGTGTGCTATTGAGGAGTCTAAAGATTTAGACTCTATGATGGTGGAGCAATTGGAAGGTTATTTACATGCCCATGAAGAAAAGATCAAAAGGAGACAAGAAGTGTCATTGGAGCAACTTCTTAAAACTCTGGCATCCTTCAAGGATTATGGAGGTGAAAAAAGCTATCGAGGGAATGGACGGGGACGAGGCCGTGGGGTCATGAAAGAGGAAGAAGTAACAGTAACAACCTCAACAATCAAGTTGAAATCCACCAAACATTCAGAGGTCATGGTCGTGGACATAGAGGAGGAAGAGGACGTGGCTACTACCAAGAAAATAATGGACAAAGGTACGACAAATCAAAAATTGAGTGTTATAATTGTCATAAATTTGGCATTACTCTTGGGAATATCGTAGCAATGTTGAAGAAAAAGCTAACCTTGTTGACGACAATAAAGAAGAAGTTGAGTCAACATTGTTGATGGCACTCAAGGAAGAAGACAGGGATGATTGCAGCTCGTTGTATTTGGACAATGGAACAACCAATCATATGTGTGGATGCAAAGAGAAGTTTGTGGAGATCAATAAAATGGTGAGAGGTAATGTGTCCTTTGGAGATACCTCAAAGATTCAAATCGAAGGGATAGATATGATTCTGATCTCCTGTAAAAATGGTGACCAGAAGTTAATTCAAGATGTTTATTATGTCCCAAAATTAAAAAGTAATATTTTGAGTTTGGGCCAACTTCTTGAAAAGGAATATGACATCCACATGAAAAATATGCATCTTTGTCTTAGAGATTCAAGTGGAGTTCTAATTGTTAAAGTGAATATGGCTAAGAATATATTATTCTCTCTGAATCTTAAGACAATTGATGCAAAGTGTTTGAAGGCTAATGTGCAAGATGAATCATGGTACTGGCACATGCGATTTGGGCACTTGAATTTTGAAGCGCTCAAATCAATGCGAGAAAAGAACATGGCGTATGGGATACCATCAATAAGCCATCACAATCAATTATGTGAAGCTAGTCTTCTTGGAAAACATGCAAGGAGGAGTTTTCCAAAGGAGGCCATGTCAATATCAACCAAACCGCTCCAGCTTGTTCACACTGATGTGTGTAGACCAATCAATCTACCTTCCTTTGGTAAAAGTAAATACGTTCTGCTTTTCATTGATGACTTTAGTAGAAAGACTTGGGTTTATTTCTTGAACCAAAAATTTGAAGCTTTTGCTGTTTTTAAAAATTTTAAAGTACTTGTGGAAAAAGAAAGTGGCTATGAAATAAAAGCTTTAAGGTCCGATAGAGGAGGCGAATTCACTTTAAAAGAATTTAATGACTTTCGTCAATCTCATGGAATTCGTCGCCCTCTAACGGTACCTTATTCACCCCCAACAAAATGGAGTTGCAGAGAGAAAGAATAGAACAATTCTTAATATGGCTAGATGTATGTTGAAAGCTAAAAGTATGCCCAAGGAATTTTGGGACGAAGCTATTTCTTATGCAGTTTATTTGAACAACAGGTCTCCAATAAGGATTATTAGAGATCAAACCCCTAAAGAAGCATGGAGTGGAAGAAATCCAAGTATTAATCACTTGAGAATATTTGGGAGCATAGCCTATGCTCATGTGCCACAACAAGGGAGAGCGAAGCTTGACGAACGAAGTGTCAAGCATGTGTTTGTTGGCTATGATACGAGTTCAAAAGACTACAAGTTATACAACCCAAGCAGCGGCAAGGTGGTGGTAAGTCGCGATGTTGAATTTGATAAAGAATTGGCATGGAACTGGGAAGCTCAGGAAGAAACTTCATATGATTTTCTTCCATACTTTGGTGATGAAAAAGAACCAGAGACAGTGAAACCTGTGCAGGATACAATTCCACCTCCTTCTCCAACCAATGTTGTATCTCCCTCTTCTCAAGAAAGTTCAAATGAACAGCCGCAAAGGACAAAGAGTATTCAATAACTCTTTGAGGACACAGAAGAAGTTACTAATTTTGATTTTTATATTGTCTCTTTGCTGACAGTGAACCAGTGAACTTTGATGAAGTTGTTACAGACAAAAGTGGAGACAAGCCATGGAGGAGGAGATCAAGTCAATAGAGAAGAACAACATCTGAGAGTTAACAACTCTTCCCAAGGGTCATCGAGCAATTGGAGTTAAATGGGTATACAAGACAAAGAAGAATACTGATGGAGATGTGGAGAAATACAAAGCATGACTTGCAGCTAAGGGATACAAGCAAAGGCAAGGCATTGACTATGAAGAAGTCTATGAACATGTTGCCCGCATGGAGACGATTCGTTTGCTCATCTCTTTGGTGACGCAAATGAAGTGGAAGATTCATCAACTAGATGTGAAGTCAGCTTTTTTGAATGGCTATCTTGAAGAAGAAGTTTATGTTGAACAACCATTGGGCTTTGTGGTCAAAAACCATGAAGATAAAGTGTTGCGGTTGAAGAAAGATTTATATGGATTAAAGCAAGTCCCACGAGCATGGAATAGTTGCATCGACAAGTATTTTCAAGACAATGGGTTTACTCATTATCTCCATGAATATGCTATTTACCTTAAAGTTCATACTAATGGAGATATTTTACTTATTTGTCTTTATGTTGATGATCTTATTTTCACGAGTAATAACCCAGGTTTGTTTGCAGCTTTTAAGAAAGATATGTCTCGTAAGTTCGAGATGATAGACGTAGGGCTCATGTCATACTACTTGGGCCTAGAAGTGAAGCAGATGGAGGATGGAATTTTTATCTCTCAAGATAGCTATACAAAAGAGATATTGAAGAAGTTCAACATGTTCGATTGTAACCCCATGAACACCGATGAAGAGTAGGAAAAAATTGTCCAAGTTTGATGAAGGAGAAAAAGTAGATCCCACATTTTTCAAAAGTCTTGTGGGAAGTTTGAGGTGCTTGACTTGTACGAGGCCAGATATACTCTTTGCAGTTGGAGTAGTAAGCCGCTTCATGGAAGCTCCTACCTCCACTCACTTGAAGGTCACTAGAAGAATTCTTCGTTACCTGAAAGGTACGATCGACTTTGGGTTATTTTCTTCTTCTTCTAATGATTTCAACTTTATGGGATTTTGTGATAGTGATTATGCGGGAGATATTGATGATAGAAAAAGCACAACTGGCTTTGTGTTTTTTTGGGTGATTCTATTATTTCTTGGAGTTCAAAGAAACAGTCCATAGTTACTCTCTCGACTTGTGAAGCCGAATATATAGTAGCAACATCAGGTACCTGTCATGCTATTTGGCTAAGAAGATTATTGAAAGAGCTCAATTTGCCACAAATTGAAACTACAGAGATTTGTATTGATAACAAATCTGCACGGGCACTCGCCAAGAATCTGGTGTATCATAATCGAAGCAAGCGTATATATACAATTTCACTTCATCAGAGAGTGCATTGCCAAGAAGGAAGTCAAGTTCAAATATGTGAAGTCTCATGATCAGGCTGCAGATATCTTTACAAAGCCTCTTAAATTTGAGGATTTTCAGAGATTGAGATCAAGTCTTGGAATGAAAAAGAAAAAAATCAAAATTAAGGGAGAGATTTGTGGGGCTCATATCGAAGAAAAACAAAAAAGAAATGAAGAAAAATGGGATGGGAGGTGCCTAACTTTGTGGACAACTTTGTTGAAGAAAAATAGGATAGCTGTCTAACTTTGTTGATAACTTTGTTGAAGAAAATGAGAGGTGCTTAACTTTGTTGAAAATTTATAGGACTAAATCAACAACAAGACATCTTCTTTGTAGTAGTTGGATGGCATCTCTTACTATAAATAGAGGCCTCCGTTCTTCATTTCAATTACACCAAAATAAGAGAGAAGCAATAGAAGTTAGAAAGAGTAATCCACAGATTGTAGTCTGTGAGATAAATAGTGAATGTGAGTAATATTGTAGTGAGGTGTTTTAAATAAAGAGTGTTATTTATTTCAAAATTGTAGTAGTCTCTTGACACTACTAAGTTGTAATATTATAGTGGTTATATTGCTCCGCTCGGGTATTGTATTTTACCCATTAAAAGAGTTGTTGTCGTTGTTACTCTCTTCTGTTATTATTATTTACCGTGGATATTATTTCTGTACGGGATTATTATTTTTTCCGACAGCACGGCAAGCTAGCAACTCATCCCTTAAATGTGAAACCCTTTCTCTCAGATCCTATTTGACCAATGAATCGGCGTGACTCCACCTGTCTGCAAACAAAGCAAATACCTGAAGCTCGTGCAGTCGTGTAACATTATGAATGTTTTCTACAATTTTCAGAAAATCTCTAGAGAATTGCTTCCATCTGGAAAGCATCCGAGATTCTCCATACCCTCTTCATCATTGACAGCAAGGTAAAGTGGTATCCTAATTTACATATAAATACAACAGTGTCAGCCAACTTGATGTTTTCAAATGGTTAAATCAGTTCATTCAGCAGCTTAGATAACAACCTCCATAACATTAAAATCAAAATCCAAATTCCAAAATTTCAAAAGCAATTTTCTATCCAACATTTTCAAAACTCACAAAAAAAAAAATTATCCTCTATCCAAGCAAAACTATTTGAAAGCCCAAAAATCTGGAAAATAAATGAAACCGAAGATCATATGACATATAGAGTATTGAATGCTATCGTCTTTTATGGTCCACAGAGAATACTAACAAATCTCACATGACATCATATACAATTAAGATTCGCCATACCCATTTATCAATGCGACGTTTTCAAGGGTTTATCGAGTGCAAATGTTTTGTTTAGCAAAAAGAATTCCAAAATAACTAACTCAATAAAATATTTCAAGAATTTTTCTGCATTTATTTTATATCCAGACAAAACAACAAATTAAACCCCACAAACAAACCCCAAACAGCAGGTAATGACTTTTTTTTTACAAGCAACAGATACAAGAGAATCCGAGGATAGGAGGGGGAAAGAGGGTTAAGCGTACAAGTGGATTTCGTAGGAGTTCCATCAGTCAGTTCGGTTAGGTTTTAGAAAATTTGATTCGGTATTTCCAGTTTTCGGTTTCTACAAAACTCAAACTGAAATCAAACCAAATTAAATTTGGGCATCTCGAAACCAAATGCCTTGCACCGCAGCTAATCCCAACAATATGAATGCTAAAAATTTGAAGGAATTTTCTCAACCAACTTATCTTTAAAAAAATGTTCTCAACCAACTTATCCTTAAAAAGAAAAAAGGAATGTTCTTTTTATAGGTAACGTAAGAGTGTTTTGATGTAAAAACAGCATTAGGAAATACTGGACAGTGTATGTAAAGAACTTAGAAAGTTACTGATGGAATCCGACTCTTAATACATTTGTTGTAGTCCCGTTGCACCAAAAACTTAGCAAAGAAAAACATTTAGTAAAGCACGGGAAAATATTAGGCAAAATGGTTTCCTCGCCACTTAAACTTGCACCCAATTGTCAATCCGGTAAACAAACTTATAATTTTCCCATTTGAATACCTTAACTTGACGTAATAAATATTTCACGATCCCAAATTCCCTCTGAAGGATGTCGTGATGGCACCTAATCTCTACGACAAAGTAAGCCTAACAAATAGCAACCCCTGAACAAATATGTAAATACAAGATACTGAAAGCGACTAAATAATGCATAAAACCCGTCTGTGAGTAGAATCTCACCAATTCACACACTAAAACCGGTGGAACTGAGTCATAAGCTCTATAGAATGCTACTAGAGTGCTACTATATCACTATCCGAAAATGATATACAACAGTAATGAAAATAAGGGAAGGTGACTCCGAGACTTGTGGACGCCGAGCAGGAATACCTTGAAGTCTCCGGTAAAAGCATCTAGCAAGACTCTCTATCTATCGGCACGAGCAGACGTACCTGGATCTGCATAAAAAGAAGTGTAGAAGAATAGTATGAGTACATCACAACGGTACCCAGTAAGTATCAGCCTAACCTTAGTAGAGTAGTGACAAGGCCAGGTCAAGATACCTACTAGAATATGAAATAGACAGTATAAAGTGAAATACAGATATAAAATGGGAAGTAAGAAAGCAACTGATACGGAACAAGATGATAGCATGATCTAAAATCGGGAAAATCAACAGTAGAAATAGCGTGAAAGAAACAACTAAAGTGATACAAAGATCATGTACGGACTACAACTACTAGAATGATAACGAATGGAGCAACAAGAAATATTTCTTCCACGACACTTTGCAATATGAAATAATAATAGCAAGAAACACAATGAGGTACCGCCTCGTGTATAATGAAATCAAACTGAGGTACCGCCTCGTATAATCAAGAATAACAACTGAGGTACCTCCTCGTATTCACATTTCTCAATTTCTATCACAATCCTTCCTTATACCTCCGCGTAAGCCTCTTAGATTTAAAAATAGGTTTTGAAAATAGTCTTCCTGAAATAGCTACACGCACTTTAGCCCACCTTATGACGCCGCTTGGCTTCACGTAGTTCCCTTACAAGCAACACGCACATAAGTCCCACCTTATACCGCCGCATGCACATCAACCCAAGCCTTATACTGCCGCATGCGCATCAACATCATATCACAATAACAACATCACACCCCAAGTTCCCACATATCACAGCATGTCAACAATAATAATAGCAATGTTTCCACAACAATAGCCCATGGCTCCAACACAACGTATACGAGAATATCAACAACAATAATGGAAGAAAAATGCTCAATAGGATAGATGTTTCAACAGTAACAACTTCGTCTCAACGTATTAACAACTTTCACAACCTCAATATCAAATAACTCAACAATGGAAAAAACAACGTGTAACCGTAATATTAGATAAGACTAACTCACAATAAAGGAAACAATCTTCAATAATGAGTATCAAATATAGAAATCAACAAATAAAAGGGCAACATGAATAATTAATTCAATAATGATAATTAACAATGAATAGATAATATGTGACAATAAAGGGGCAATATGTTCAACTAAAGCATGTGAGAAATTTAGCAAGTAAGATGTAGGACAATTACTAAACAATTCAACTAAAGTATTTAAGGATAGTCTAACACAATTAAGGATGGTTTAGCTATGAGAATCAAGAACATAATATGGCATTTCAATTAAAGCATGGAAATAGTCTAAGTAGCCTAAATCGGTTTGCGTACACGGATTTCACTTAGCACAATTGAATCAAACAATACCAATCCTAAGGGGTAGCTCCCCCACACGAAGTTAGGCAAGACACTTACCTCAATTAGGCCAATTCAATACTCAAAAATAACCTTTTCTTTACAATCCGCCTCTACGAGGCTCAAATCTAACCAAATCGACTCAATAACATCAAATAATGCTAGGAAATTCAATTGCAGTAGATAAAGTTAAGATTTCTACACTTTTTTCAAAAAGTCAACAAAAGTCAACTCGAGCCTCGTAGGGTCAAAACCCATGTCCAATGGTAGATTCTGTCTACCCATGACCCCACGAGTTCATGTCACGACCCAAAATCCAATTAGTCGTGATGGAACCTAACCCAACCTGCTAGGTAAGCCAATTTAACAATAATCCAATTTCAAATCAGAATTACTGAGAAAACAATGATGAAATAATTGAACTTTTATACAACAACCCAAGGACTAGTAGTACCAATCATAAGCTCCTAAGGTTTAGAGTTTTAGAAAAAAAAAACTGAACTGAAATAATTACCACATATGTTTGGATTGTACATGAATAGTATTCAAAACTAAAGCTACCAAGGACAAGTGATAGCCATAACTGGAACGCGGGTTCATCTTCAATGCCAGCTCCCACCATAAACAACAACAACACTCCAAGATATGCACGCAAGGTGCAGAAGTGTAGTATGAGTACAACCGACCCCATGTACTCAACACATATCCTAAGTAACCTCGGCGAGGTAAACGAAGCAAGAACTATAGATGATACTCACTAACACCTGTGCAGTTCATAATTTCAACAAGTATAGAATAGATACATGATCAAAACAGGAGATCTTAGGTAAAACCACTTTGATGCTCACAATTCTTTGTTTTAAATTGTTCTGCTCGGTCAACAATCCATCATATAAGGAAGATATGCAAGTAAAATAAAGTAAACAGTCGAGGAACTTTCAAGTAAAGATGAAATACAATAACCAAATATCAATCCGTTGCGGCGCGCAACCCGATCCAATAATGGTAACCAGCTCTCCCAGAGCTCACAATCAACCGCACGGACAACTCACGTACTGCACGGATAACTCACATGCTATAGTATCAAAATCTGGATCCGCACGGACAACTTACATGCTGCTCGGACAACTCACGTGCTATAGTATCAATATCTGGATCCACACGGACGACTTGCGTGCTATTGTATCAATATCTGGATCTGCACGGATAACTCGCGTACTATAGTATCAATATCTGGATGCGCATAGACAACTCACGTGTTGCACAGACAACTCACGTGCTGCACAGACAACTCACGTGTTATAATATCAATCTACATGGATAACTCACGTGCTAATATTACAAATCGCTCGGCGTGGGTCACGGGCATAACAACACAATCTGCCCGGCATGGTCACAGGCATCCAGTCCAAATTATATCGCACAGAAGCAAGTATATAACAACCCATATATATGACGGATAAATATTAGATTTCATGCTCCTGCACTATTATAATTACATGCTAAAGTGTAGGCATGTGCAATGTGTGCTATCATAGCTTAAATCGGCAAATTTTATCACAGAAATAACAATTACCAAGTCTTATTCAGGGATTTAGCCTATTCGTAACCTCAAACATGGCTCAAATAGTTCACAACAATGATACAAATATGAGAAACATTGTAGCTTAAAGCTTAACAGTCAACTCTAGGCATATCATAGCCTAAGCACTACCCCGAGCATGGATAAATACCCCGGTGCTCGCACATGGGTTTAACTCCACACATATGTGCACCTGTAGCACGTAGCTATCACAAATAATTCAAGCAACTAGTGCCTCAACCAAGTTTAGATAGGATTCTTACCTCAAAAAAGCCAAGTCAAATACCGAGCAAGCCAAACGACACTCTAAAAATTCCATCCCGCGCGTATCTACCTTCGAACGGCTCTAAACTACCAAAAGCAACTCAAAAATATCAAATAATTCCTAAGGAAACAATCCCAAATAATAAAGGTCGAATCTTTACACTTTTACTCAAAGTCAACCAAAACGTCAAACCCGTGCCCGCACCTCGAACCCTGACAAAAATTACAAAATCCGACAACCCATTCAATTACGAGTCCAACCATACTAATTTCACTCAGAGCCGACTCTGAATCGATGTCCAAAACTCAAAAATTCACTTTATAAAATTTTATACAAAAACTCCCAATTTCTCTTTGAAATTATCAATCAAATGCCAAAAATGAAGATGGAATCAAGGAATAAAATCAATACCGAGTATAAAATACTTACCCGAATCAATGTGGTAAACATCGCCTCAATCCGAGCTCCATAGCTCAAAATATGTTAAAATGAACTCAAAATCCCGCAATTTGATGTTTAAATGCACTACCAGGGGTCCCTCTTTGCGATTGTGGTCCCTAACATCACTATCGCGATTCAAAAATTATTCCAGCTCAATTTTTACCCTTCGCAATCGCAAACATTTCCCCGCGACCGCAATGAGAAAATTCCAACAAGCTTGCCCAACTCTTCCAGATAGCCTCTATTTTAATGGCTATAACTTTTGTACAAAACTTCAAATAATAAACGGTTTAATTTTCTAAAAACTAGACACAAAGGACTATAACTTATTTTTTGGATTATCTCCAAATTCCTTATAAATTGCATGATAGAAGCTTCCAAAGTCGGGTTAGTGACAAAAGAATTTTCTTCTTCGCGAACACAAAGAACTCTCCGTGAACGCGATTCATAAGTGCCCTTTTTCCATTTTACTCATCGCGAACGCAACCCAAAGTCAGCGATCGTGATGCACACTACTGTAGCAAAAATCAACAACTAAAAATGGCTTAGAAATGGTTTGAAACTACCACGAAACTCACTCGAGCCCCTCGGGACCCCGTCCGAACATACCAACAAGTCTCAAAACATATTACGGACCTTACCGAGGACTCAAATCACACATATTAACATCAAAACCACGAATCGTCGATCAAGATCAATCTCTTAAGTTCATAAACTTCAAACTTCGAACCAAGCATCCGATTCAAGCCTAACCAATTCGGAATGAACCCAAATTTTGCATACAAGTTCCAAATGACATAACGAACCTATTCCAACTTTCGGAACAACAATTCGAACCCGATATCATCAAAGTCAACTCTCGGTCAAACTTATGAACATTCCAAACCTTTAAATTTCCAACTTTAGCCAATTAGTGCCGAAATCTTCTAGAAATATTCAAATGCAAATCTGGGCATACACCCAAGTCCAAAATAACCATCCGGACCTAACGGAACCATAAAAATCCGATCCGAGATCAAATACTCTAAAGTCAAACTTGGTCAACTCTTCCAACCTAAAGCTTCAAACATGAAATTCATTCTTCCAAATTAATTCTGAATCATCCGAACACCAAAACCGACAATACACACAAGTCATAATACATCATACAGAGATACTCATGCCCTCAAACCACCGAGCAAAGTACAAATACTCAAAATGACTGGTCGGGTCGTTAAAGTTCATATATGTGATTAGTTTCAAAATCCGAGTTCAAATGGACTCTCAAAACTCAATTTCTTATTTTTCAAAAACTTGACAAAGTTTCATAAATTTCTACTTTGATTCACATGATTTTGATGTTAAAATCTAAGATAAGTTGATGGAATATGATTAGAAATAGATTAGGATCACTTACCCAAGATTTGTAGGTGAAATTTCCTTCTCCAAGTCATCTCCTACCGAGTCTAGGGTTCAAAAATAAGAGAATGATCTCAAACATCCCGTCCCTCAGCTATTTGTCCAGTCGCGGATGTCGCATTTGCGACTTGGAAAACCCCCCAAATGTGAAGAATCTCTCAAAAATGCGAAGATCTTCCCATCTCTGCTGCCATTGCAATTGCGATGAATAGATCGCAATTACAAACTTTGGACATCATTAACAATTGCGACAAAATGGATCGCAAATGCGAACTGACCCCTTCCCAGCCTTTTTCGCAAATGCGAACAATGGGTTTGCAAATTCGAACACAGCAGGCTTGGCATGACTTCGCAAATGCGAACCAAAATCTAGCAAATACGAGATCAGAGGCTTGGAGAAAAAAACCAGCAAACTTCAATCGTATCAACACTCCGCTAAGCATTCGAAACTCACATGAGCCCTCGTAGCTCCAAACCAAACATTCACACAAGTTTAAAAACATCATACAAACTCGCTCGCGCGATCAAAACACAAAAATAACATCTGAAAATACGAATTGAACTCTAAAACGCAAGATTTTCAAAGAGAATTTCTAAAATTACAACTACGAGTCCAATTCCTATCAATTCAACTCCGAATGACGCCAAATTTTGCAGACAATTTCTAAATGCCATAACGGACCTATTTGAAGTCCCAAAGACCAATTTTCGAGCTCAATAGCTAAAAGTTAACCTACGGTCAAAATTTTCAATGTAAAATTGCCAAATTCTGGCAAATCAAGACAAATCAACCTACAAACTTCCAAATTCAATTTTGGGTATACGACCAAGTTTGAAATCACGATACAAATCTATCAAAGTCATAGAAACAAAGTTCCAGGGCCGTTTTCACATAAGTCAAAGTTTTATCAACATTTTTAAATTAAAGCTTCTAAGCCTAGAATCAAGGGTCCAAATGAACCCGAAAGCCTTTCGGAAGGAAACTAATTAACGTCGCAAGTCATAAAAGCATAAACTCACATATGTGAAGCAATAAAAGGGTTAACGGGGCACAATTACACAAAACGACTGATCGCGTCGTTACATTCTCCCCCTCTTAAAACAAACGCTCATTATCGGACATGCATAAGGACATACATGAAGTGGTGAATAGATGAGAATAACGACTCTGCATGTCGTGCTCGGTCTCCCAGGTCGCATCCTCGATCGGATGACCCCCTCCATTGAACTTTCACTAAAGCAATATCCTTTGACCTCAACTTCCAGACTTGCCGGTCCAAGATGGCCACCGTCTCCTCAACATAAGACAAGTCTTTCTCCAATTGGACTGAGCTAAAGTCTAACACATGAGACGGATAACCATGATACTTCCGGAGCATAGTAACATGGAATACTGGATGAACTGCAACTAGACTAAGTGGCAGTGCAAGCTTGTAGGCAACCTCTCCAATCCTCTCAATAATCTCAAAAGGTCGGATATACCTAGGGCTCAACTTGCCCTTCTTCTCGAACCTCATAACACCCTTCATGGGCGAAACCCGGAGTAAGACCCGCTCCCCAACCATGAATGCAACGTCGCGAACCCTCCGATCCGCATAACTCATCTTTCTAGATTGGGCTGTGTGAAACTGATCTTGAATCAATTTAACCTTTTCCAAAGCATCATGAATCAAGCCTGTACCCAATAGCATCGCCTCGCCCGACTCAAACCAACCTACTGGAGATCGATACTGCCTCTCATATAAGGCCTAATACAAAGACATCTGAATGCTCGACAGGTAGCTATTGTTGTAGACAAACTCCGTAAGCAGCACAAACTGATCCTAAGAACCCCCAAACTCCATCACACATGAACGAAGCATATCCTCCAATATCTGAATAGTGCGCTCAAACTGTCCGTCCGTCTGAGGGTGAAATGATGTATTTAACATAACCTGCATGCCTAACTCACACTGTACGGCCCTCAAGAATCGCGATGTAAACTGAGTACCCCGGTCAGAGATGATGGATACCGGCAAGCCATGAAGTCTGACAATCGCGCAAATATAGAACTGAGCTCGTTGCTCTAAAGAATACGTAGTCACTACTGGAAAGAAATAGGCCGACTTGGTCAACCTATCCACAATTATCCATATTGCATCGAACTTCCTCTAAGTCCGTGGGAGCCTAACAACAAAATCCATAGTAACTCGCTCCCATTACCACTCTGGAATCTCTAGCCTCTAAATCAATCCACCTGGCCGCTGATGCTCATACTTCACCTGTTGACAATTTAGGCACCGAGCTACATACTCCACTATGTCCTTCTTTATTCTCCTCCACCAATAGTGTTGCCTCAAGTCCTGATACATCTTGGCGGCACACGGATGAATGGAGTACCGTGAACCGTGAGCCTCTTGGAGAATCAACTCATGCAAACCATCTACATTTGGCACACATAGCTTGCCCTACATCTGTAACACACTGTCATCCCAAATAGTGAACTCCTTGGCATCACCGTGCTGAACTGTGTCCTTGAGGACAAGCAAATAGGGGTCGTCATACCGACGCTCTCTGATACGATCATAAAGAGAGGACCGAGAAACCACACAAGCCAAAACTCAACTCGGCTCCTAAATATAACAATCTAACAAATTGGTTGGCTAAGGCCGGAACCTCCAATGCTAATGGCCTTTCTGCTACCGGTAGATATGCTAGACTACACAAACTCTCCGCGTTTCGACTCAAGGCATCGGCCACCACATTAGCCTTTCCGGGATGATATAGAATAGTGATATCATAGTCCTTAAGCAATTCTAGCCATCTCCGCTGCTGGAAGTTAAGCTCCTTATGTTTCAACACTTGTTGTAGACAACGGTGGTTGGTAAAGACCTCACAAGGAACACCAGACAAATAGTGCAGCCAGATCTTCAATGCATGAACAATGGTTGCCAACTCCAAATTGTGGACTGGATAATTCTTCTCATGAGTCTTCAACTGTCGAGATGCTTAGGCAATCACCCTACCGTCTTGCATCGACACCGCGCCAAGGCCAACATGTGATGCATCACAATACACAGTAAAAGACCCCGAGCTCGTAGGCAATACTAATACTGAGTTGTGGTCAAAGCAGCCTTGAGATTTTGAAAGATCTCCTCACACTCCTCGGTCCACCTGAGCAGAGCACCCTTCTGGGTCAATCTAGTCTTAGGTTCAACAATAGATAAGAAACCCTCTAGAATCGATGATAATACCTTGCCAAACCAAGAAAACTCTGAATCTCAATAGTTGAAGATGTTCTAGACCAATTCTGCACTGCTTCAATCTTCTTTGGATCTACCTTGATCCCCTCACTCGACACCACATGACCTAAAAATGCCACTGAATCGAGCCAAAATTCGCACTTTGAGAACTGTGCATATAACGTCTTCTCTCTCTCAAGGTCTAGAGCACAATCTTCAAGTGCTGCTCCTGATCTTCCCGACTATGGGAGTACATCAAGATGTCATCAATAAACACAATGAAGAATAAATCAAGGTAAGGCTGGAATACTCTATCCGTCAGGTTCATCAATATTGCTAGGACGTTGGTCAGCCCGAAAGACATCACGAGGAACTCGTAGTGACCATACCGAGTCCTAAAGGCAGTCTTCAGAATATCCGGATCCCGAATCTTCAACTAATGATAACCTGACCGCAAATCACTCTTGGAGAACACTCTGGCACCCTGTAGCTGATCAAATAGGTCATCAATGCATGGTAATGGATACCTGTTCTTCACCGTAACATTGTTCAACTGACGATAATTAACACATATGTGCATAGATCCATCCTTCTTCTTCATAAACAATATCGGAGCACCCCACAACGACATGCTAGGCCGAATGAATCCCTTATCAAGAAACTACTGTAACTACTCCTTTAACTCCTTCAACTCTGCTGGGGCCATATGATATGGTATAACAGAAATGGGCTGAGTGTCCGGTAATAAATCAATACCGAAATCAATATCTCTGTCGGGCGGCATGCGTGGATGATCTGGAAAGTCTCTCACTACTGGAAGTAACTCAACAGTAGGAGTATCAGCACTGACTCACAAAGGCTAGATAAGCATTACACCCCTTCTCAACCATCCGCTGAGCCTTTAGAAATGATATAACCCTGGTAGGCATATAATCTAATGCACCCCTCCACTCTAACCTCGGTAAACCTGGCATAGCCAACGTCACAGTCTTGGCGTGACAATCAAGAATAGCATGATAGGGCAACAACCAATCCATGCTCAAGATAACATCAAATTCTACCATATTAAATAACAACATATCAACTCTAGTCTCAAAACCACCAAGAACAACTAAACACGACCGATACACATGGTCAACAACAATGGAATCTCCCACAGGTGTAGACACATAAACATGAGAACTCAAGGAATTATGGGATATACCTAAATATGGAGCAAATTAAGATGATACATAGGAATACGTGGAGCCTGGATCAAATAAGACTGATGCATCTCTAAGACAGACCAGAACAATACCTGTAATGACTGAGTTTGAAGCAACTGCCTCTATCCTAGCAGGAAGAGCATAATATCTGGCCTAGCCTCCCCCTATAGGGAGACCTATACCCGCCTGACCTCCAGCTCTAGCTGGCTGAGCGGGTGGAGTGGCAACTGGGATAACAATCATGGCCTGAGAAGTTTGCGGACCTAACTGAATTCGTGGAGCCTGAGTAGTCTGTGAAGGTGCACACCTACTGAGTTTGCGGTAATGTCTGACCATGTTGCGGGTATCACCACACTCAAAACAAGCTTGCGGAGGATGTGTCGGCTGGGACTGGCTCGGGCCTGGTCGGCTGGACTGACCGGTGAAGGCTTCCCATACATGAGGTGCACTAGAAAGTGGCTGAGCAAAGTGTGCAACCTGGGACCTCGATACAACCGGAGCACCACTAGAAGCTGGAAGTGCTAAATGAACTGGGCAGCTCACATAGCCCCTACCATGACGGGACGAAGCTGCAGTGTGACCACCACTAAATCCCCCTGTGCCACGAGGCCTCTTGGCCTCCCTATCCTCTCTATCATGGTCTCGCATACCCTCCAACCTCTATGTAATCTCAACCACCTACTGATACAGAGTGTCTGACCACAACTCCCTAGTAACGTTGTATCTAATACTCTGGTTAAGCCACTCAAAAAATCGACGGACTCGCTTCCTGACTATGGCAACCAAGGATGGTATGTGCCTGGACAAATCACTAAATCATACAACATACTCAAACACTGACATAGTACCCTGGCGCAGCCGCTCGAACTCCACGCACCAAGAATCCCAAAGGTTCTGAGGAACAAAATCCCTTAAGAAAAACTATGAAAATAGATCCCATGTAAGTGAAGCTGCCTCGGCTGGGCTACCCACCTCGTACGCCCACCACCACTGATATGCCACTCCTTTCAGCTGGAACGTAGTAAAGGTAACCCCACTCGTCTCCACAATGCCCATAGTATGGAGAATGCGGTGACACTCCTCAAGAAACCTATGCGCATCCTTTGAAACCAAACCACTAAAAGTAGGAGGGTGGTTTTTTTTGAACCTCTCGAGACTAAGATACTCCTCCTCCTATGCTGATGCCCTAACCACGGGCTGAACTGGACCAACAGGTTGTACTAGTTTGACTATAGGACCTGATCAACATGGACCCGCTGCTCTAGGGGTAAGGGCCGCGGGAGTCTGTGCTCCTCCTCCAGCTTGAGATGTGGCTGGTGCAAGTGGGATCAACCCTGCTTGAGCTAAGGTGCTGAACATGCTCATGAACTGTGTGAGAATCTCCTGAAGTGCTGGGGTGTCAATAGGCTCCTCGGGTGTCTGACCCCTGATTGGAGCTATTGGTGGCTCCTTTGTCGCAGCTCGGGAAGGTGCTCTGGCTGCACCCTGTGCCCGTCCTCATCCTCTGCCCCAGCCCTGTCCCCGGCCTCTCGCGGATCTAGCAGAGGGCGCGGGTGTTTGATTGTCGGATCCTACGGTGCGTGTCCTCACCATCTGTGAGAGAATAGAAAGTCAAAGATTTAGTTTTTGAAATCAACCAATTCGAACGATAAGGAATCAAATAAGTGAAGTTTTACTAACAGTTCCGTAGCCTATCGAAGATAAGTACAGATGTCTCCGTACCGATCCACAAGACTCTACTAAACCTGCTTATGACTCGTAACACCTATGAACCTATATCTCTGATACCAACTTGTTATGACCCCAAATTCCCTCCAAAGGATGTTGTGATGGCACCTAGTCTCTACGACTAGATAACCCTAACAAATAGCAACCACAGATATGTAAATACAAGATACTGAAAGCTACTAAATAATGGATAAAAACCGTTTGTAAGTAGAATCTCACAAATTCACACCCCAAAACCGGTGGAACTGAGTCATAAGCTCTATAGAATGCTACTAGAGTGCTACTACATCACTATCCAAAAATGAAATACAACAGTAATGAAAATAATGGAAGGTGACTGTGAGGCATGCGAACGCCGAGCAGGCATAGCTTGAAGTCTCCGGTAAAAGCAGCTAGCAAGACTCTCTATCTACCAGCATGAGCAGACATACCTGGATTTGCACAAAACGTTGTGTAAAAGCATAATATGAGTACACCACAATGGTACCCAGCGAGTATCAAGTCTAACCTCAGTAGAGTAGTGACGAGGCCAGATCAGGACACCTACTAGGATATGGAATAGTCAGTATAAAATGAAATACAGATATAAAATGGGAAGTAAGAAAGTAACTGATACGGAACTAGATTATAGCATGATCTAAAACCATGAAAATCAATAGTAGAAATAGAGTGAAAGAAACAACTAAAGTGACACAAAGATCATGTATGGACTACAACTACTATAATGATAATGAATGGAGCAACAAGAAATATTCCTTCCACGTCACCTTGCAACATGCAATAACAGCAAGAAACACAACGAGGTACCGCCTCGTGTATAATGAAATCAAACTGAGGTACTGCCTCGTATAATCAAGAATAACAACCGAGGTATTGCCTCATATTCACATTTCTCAATTTCAATCACAATCCTTCCTTATGCCGCGTGAGCCTTATATTTGAAAACAAGTTTTGAAAATAGTTTTCCCGAAATAGCTACATGCGCTTTAGCCCACCTTATGACGCCGCGTGGCTTCACGTAGTTCCCCTACAAGCAACACGCACATAGGTCCCACCTTATACCGCCGCATGCACATCAACCCAAGCCTTATACCGCCGTATACGCATCAATATAATATCACAATAACAACATCGCACCCCAAGTGCCCACATATCACAACTTGCCAACAACAACAATTGCAATGTTTCCACAACAATAGCCCATGGCTCCAACACAACGTATATGAGAATATCATCAACAACAATAATGGATGGAAAATGCTCAATAAGATAGATGTTTCAACAATAACCAACATCGCCTCAACGTATAAACAACTTCCATAATCTCAATATCAAATAACTCAACAATGGGAAAAATAATATGTAACCACAATATTAGATAAGACTAACTCATAATGAAGGAAACAATCTTCAACAATGATTATCAAATACGGAAGTCAACAAATAAAAGGGAAACATGAACAATTAATTCAACAATGACAATTAGCAATGAAGAGATAACATGTGACAATAAAGGGGCAACAGGTTCAACCAAAATATGGGAGAAATTTAGCAAGTAAGATGTAGGACAATTACTATACAATTCAACTAAAGCATTTAAGGATAGTCTAACACAATTAAGGATGATTTAACTATGAGAATCTATAACATAATATGGCATTTCAATTAAAGCATGGAAATAGTCTAAGTAGTATTAACCAGTCAAATACTATGTACAACTCGTGTACCCACTCGTCATCTTGCGTACATGAATTTCACTTAGCACAATTGAATCAAACAATAACAATCCTAAGGGGTAGTTCCCCCACATGAAGTTAGGCCACATGAAGTTAGGTAAGACACTTACCTCAATTAGGCCAATTCAATACTCGAAAATAGCTTTTTTCCCTACAATCCACCTCCACACAGCTCAAATCTAACCAAAATCGACTCAATAACATCAAACAGTGCTAGAGAATTCAATTGCAATAGATAAGTTAATATTTTTACACTTTTCCCAAAAAGTTAACAAAAATCAACCTGGGGCAAACCCAATCAAAATCCAGGTCCGATGGTAGATTCCGTCTACCCATGACCCCACGAGTTCATATATGTGATAAGTTTTAAAATCCGAGTCCAAATCGACTCTCAAAATGTAATTTCTTATTTTTCAAAAACATGACAAAGTTTCATAAATTTCTACTTTAATTCACATGATTTTGATATTAAAATCGAAGATTAGTTGATGGAATATGATTAGAAATAGATTAGGATCACTTACCCAAGGTTTGTAGGTGAAAATACCTTCTCCAAGTCGTCTCCTACCGAGTCTAGGGTTCAAAAATGAGACAATGAACACAAAAATCCCATCCCTCAGCTATTTGTCTAATCGCAGATGTCGCATTTGCGACCTGGGGTTCGCAATTGCAAACCCCACAAATGCGAAGAATCTCTCGCAAATGCAAAGACCTTCTCATCCCTGCTACAGTCGCAATTGAGATGAATATTTCACAATTGGGAACTTTGGACTTTGGCAATTGCGACAAAATGGATCGCAAATGCGAACTGACCCCTTCCATCTTTTTTTGCAAATGCGAACACATCTGACTTGGACTGACTTTACAAATGCGAACCAAAATCTCGCAAACGCGAGATCAGAGGCCTGCAGAAAAAACCCAGCAAACTTCAATCCTATCAACACTCCGCAAAGCGTCTGAAACTCACCTGAGCCCTCGGGGCTCCAAACCAAATACTCACACAAGTCTAAAAACTTCATACAAACTCTCTCACGTGATCAAAACACAAAAATAACATCTAAAACTATGAATTGAATTCTAAAACTCTTGATTTCCGATGTGAATTTCAAGCATATCTTAAATTACACCTACGCGTCCGATTCCTATCAATTCAACTCCGAATGATGCCAAATTTTACAGACAAGTTCTAAATGTCGTAAAGGACCTATTCCAAGTCCCCAAATCAATTTCTGAGCTCAATAGGTAAAAGTCAGCCTACGGTCAAAATTTACAGCTTAAAATTGCCAAAGTTCGGCTAATCAACATAAACCAACCTACGGACTTCGAAAATCAATTCCGGGCATACCCCCAAGTCTAAAATCATGATACAAAGCTATCAGAGTCATAAAAGCACAGTTTAGGGGTCGTTTTCACAAAAGTCAAAGTTTGGTCAATATTTTCAAATTAAAGCTTCTAAGTCTAGAATCAAGGGTCCAAACCAACCCGAAAGCCTCCCGGAACGAGACTAATCAAACTCGCAAATCATAAAAGCATAAACTCACATATGTGAAGCAATAAAAGGATTAACGGGGCACAATTACACAAAATGACCGATTGGGTCGTTATAGAGTACTAATAAACACATCCAACCGAGCATGTATATCAATTGTGCTAACATGTCAAACACGTCATATGCTAGACCATTTATTGTTTGACATGTGTTATTTGTGGGTACCAATTTTAAAATTAATTTATCAAATTTATATTTTATTTTTTACTTATCTTCTCCACTCAAACACCTCCCCTCCCCCCCCCCCCCCACCAAAAAAAAGAATAACTAGTAAAAGAAGATACTGCCGAAAAAGCCTCCGACCAAACCTCAAATCCAAGAAATTAGCCTACTTCCTTCATCCCCTCCTTTACTAGTTCTCTTATTATTTCAATTAAATTCAATTAGGAATATAATTTTTGACCACCAACAAAACCCCAATGGCTGCCATCTCCGGTTTGCCGACGACCAACCACATAATCACGTCTCTTCTGTAAAAAGACCTAAATCATAAGAGATAAGTAAAATCACACACCTTCATATCGAATCTGGCTAGAAAACTCCCAATTTCTCTCTCCTCGCTTAATTTAAAAATTTATAGCATTTCTTTACTCAAACCTCTCACTATATTTGAGAAATAATAAGAAAACGAGATGAGAAAAATTTGAAAGATAATGAGAAAAAACTGAATAAAAATGGGGTGGACTGACGGGAGATAACTGGGGAAGGGTTACTTGTGAAAAGAAGAAGAGAAGAGAGGCGAGCAGTGATGGGCCATGGGGTGCTCTTTCCCTTTTTCTCTTTCGTTTTAATTTTTTCTTTTGATTTTAGTATCTTTTTTAAAATCAAAATATTATACTCACGCGCATTTTTTGCGTGATTGGCACGCATTTTGTCCACATTACTTATGTCAGTGCCGCATAAGCATAGCCAACGATCAAAGTATTTTATTAGTATTCATTCCGTTAAGCTAAGGTGTTCAAATGGAAAATTTATAATTTTTTTTATCGGGTTGGCAATTGGGTGTAAGTTTAAGTGGCCGGGAAGCCATTTTGCCGAAATATTATTAAGATAGCATTAAAAATTATCTTATATTGAGCTCTATTTATATACAATATCTATTAATCAATATGGGATACTAATAAGTGCGTCACTACATATATTAACTGTCTAACAACTGTTACCTTTTCAAATAAAAAAAATATTTATGTTTAAGATTAACAACCCTGTCCCTCTTGTTATCAAAAACTCTAGAATTTCTTTCTTTCCATATAACTCACCAAATCGCTGCCGGGATTTAAAAATACTTTACAAAGTAGCTATATTTAAAAGTTAGTGATAAAGGGTGAAAAGTACATGTCTTGAGTGTGTTTGTGTATTAATTATTGTGTGTGTTGTGGGAGTTCACACCGCTTTTGAAGTAAAAATATGCTCATTACGTATTTCTTATGTGTAGGAACAAACTTACGGGGAAAAGGATCAAATGGATGAAAAATTTGGTGAAAAAAGAGTTGAAGAGAAAAGTCCCGAATAGCGAAGCGAGGTTCACTTCGCCAGATCGGGACCGGAGCAGAAGAAACCAGAAATGTCCTGGACAGCGAATCGAGGTTCACTTTGCCAGATCGGGACCGGAGCAGAAAAAATCAGCTTTTTCAATCTGAATTAGGAGAAGCCAAATTCGTCTCATCTAAACCCTAAACCTTATAAATATGAGAGTTAGCCATTTTTGAAGGGAGGGAAGTCTTTGGTGAGGCAAGAACATACTTGGAAGCAAAGAAAAGCCATAACAAAGTTCGAAAACCGTGGAATTCATCTTGAGTTCTTCATTTACCCTTCTATTATTGATTTTTATGTATTCTTGGGAATTAATTGAGATTGGTCGTTCATTCTAGGGATATGGTTTTACATGAATGTTGATATTTGAATATTGATTTGACGAGTTGATTTACATATTGGGTTATTTATTCATATCCTGAGCCTAATTATTTTACTGCCTAGCTAACAATGAAATACTATATATGAATCTTGAGTTGAACTTGAAAGAGGTAATTCTTGATTGCAATAGGATTGAATAGAACGCGATCTTGAACCTAGTCATTGGAGAATTGATTTGCGCATATGGATAGAAATATACCTATGTGCCGTGCTTAGCCAACTTGCAAGAGACTATTAATGCGTTCTCTTTATCTCTAATCTCATAGGAATATAGGGTTAGAATAGATACAATAGGCGAGTAGAAATTGTCAAATTTCTACGAGTATCATTGTCCTTAGACATTATTAATCTGGATAAATTAATAAGTCAAGTTAATTGAAGAATTCGACAGGATTGTTACATATCCATGACCCTAGAATATTATTTCTCATTGAATTCAACCTTTGGTGCTACGTGTGATAGTTAATTAGTTCTTCTTTTTATCGCAACCGTAGTTCATAGAATTAATTAAACAAAAATCACTTTGAACTTGTTCTTGACTCGATAAATTAGAATTTTCTTAATATAGTTGATAATTAATCCCAAGTCCTCGTGAGAACAATATCTACTCACTCTTTATTACTTGATTGACGGCGTATACTTGCGTGTGTGATTTAGGAAAACCGATTTTTGGTGCCATTGTCGGGCACTTAGAAATTAATTATTTCACTTGATCTAGCTTTCACTGCCTATCAAATCAAGTTTTAATTTTTCTTTTTGTGTTTTCTAGTTTTGGTATATTTAGTATGTTTTTACTTGTGTTAGATGGCATCTTTTAATGAATTTTGGTTGAATGTTGGTTATTCTTATTTTTGTGATCCCTGTTCATATTGTGTAGGACCACACTTGTGGCAAAATTGTAAAAATATTTCCAGGAACGAGTTGGGTGCATGATCTCAATCTTTTGTGTGAAATATTTGTAATGTGTGAGGTGGTCAAGAGGGCCATTAGGATGGTTGTCCTAATTCTTATTATTCTTCTCCTGATCTTATTATGATGCTTCTAATAATGTTTATGAGTTTGATAGGAGTAATGAAGTGGAGGATGTGGAATGTGCTGTCCGTATTATGGACATGGTGAGGCAAGTAGCCGAGCAACAAGATGAAATTCAAAAAAGATTGCCTTAAAAATTCAAGTACTGCAGGCTAGAATGGAAGAATTAATGGCAATTTTCAGGGAGAACCTCAACTCGACAAAGATAGTGAGTTCCTAAAAGAGATAAAAATTGAAGAAGCAGATATAGTGAGCCAATCTTGGCTAGAGGAACAAGCTCAGCTAATAAAATTTTACGGAGTTATCCGTAATGGTCTTTCAAACATGGTAGAACAGCTGATAGAAGGAAGAACTGAGCTCAGGCAAGAAACAGACCAATTTGGCTCAGATATCCATGACCTGCAGGTGCAGTTGAATAAAAAGATTGAGGGGTGTGATGCCCAACAATAAATTGTTGTGGATACTGGCCAGCTTGTGGAGCATAAAGAGGAGTTCCGATCATTCAACCAATTATTATCGATGATGCAAAGGTTGAGGAAGTTTGCAAAAGTGAGAATAATAAAAATGAAGTGATTTTAGAGTTAGAGCGTATTAGACTTTATTCTAACCACTTTTCAACATTGTGTTAGGATGATGACATGAGAATCAATCCTTTCGATCATATGGAAGAGTCAAGGAATGCAAAATAAAGTGCATATACTCTGAAATTTGCTAGGCCAAGAAGACAAAACGACATTCCTCACTTAAAGGCCAAGAAGTACAAAATGCGACATTATTTTCTTGGTTCTTTCGTATTCATAGCACCAACCCAGAACCACAATCGCAAGCTTGACTCAAATTTGGGGATACAATTTATATCTTCGAGGTTGTCACGACCCAATTTTCCATCAGTTGAGTATCGTGATAGCACCTAGTCTTAGGGACTAGGTAAACCTAATATTTACTGAATAACAATAATAATGAAATAATATCTAAATCTCTATAAAATTTACAATTCCCAAAACCAGTAGTACAAGTCATAAGCTCCATAGAGTTTTTTACAATTTTCTAAATACAACTGTTTGAAATAAAGTAAACAGTGTGAATACAAATCAGAAGGTGACTCCGAAGCCTGCGAACGCAGCAACAGGTTTTCCTTGAGTCTCCGCAGCAACAATCCGCACAGCTAGCTAATGATTAGCTGACTTCAAAATACCTGGATCTGCACAAAAATATGCAGAAGTGTAGTATGAGTACACCACGGCGGTACCCAGCAAGTATCAAGACTAACCTCAGTGGATTAGTGACGAGGAACAATCAAGACACCTACTGGACTAAATAACCTGAACAAATGTAAGTATAGAAACAACAGAGTATGATATCTACATAAAGACTACGCGAAGTGGAAATTAATATGGTAATTGCAATAAGGAAGGAAAACAACAACTATTAGCGAAACACCATAATAATGACATAGAAGAATGAACGGAAACACAACCTAAATCCGATAATCATAGTTAAAGAAAGGACAAGTAACAACTCCACAAAACTACAGCTTTCACACCAGGTTTTAGTCAATAAACTCCATGAGGTACCGAACCTCATACTATTCATAACTCACGGGTTCCAATATCTGAACCCTAACACTTGGCATCCTGTGCCCTCATTACAATTCATAACCGTACTGACGACTCACATGCCAAATAGAGTTATTCTCACATAGAAGGCAAGTAAACAAGGGAGTTCATCTATACTCAACAATATTAAGAAAACTTCTTAACCGATAAGAGTGCTCAACTACGTGTATGCTTATACAAGTGTCCTAACATAGTTCATGCCCGCCTTGTCACGTCACATGTGCAAATATTAATAGTAACAATAGCACAACAGACACCTTGTGCAACCCCATAACAACAACCGCACGGCAGAAACCTCGTACATCACAATAACAACAACTGCACGGCAGAAACCTCATGCATCACAATAACAACAACCGCACGGCAGAAACCTCGTGCATCATAATAACAACAACCGCATGGCAGAAATCTCGTGCATCACTACAATAAGTACAACAGCAAAAATGACAAGAATACAAGGGTATGACAATTAAGTCAACTCATAAATTCCAGAACACAAAGAAACGGAGGAACTAATTCACAAGGAGTAGCCATAATAGAGAATACTAATTAGAATAAGAACAGCTCAACAAATAAAAGAGAAACATGAACAATTAATTCAACAATGACAATTAACAATGAAGAGATAACATATGACAATAAAGGGGCAACAGGTTAAACCAAAGCATGGGAGCAATTTAGCAAGTAAGATGTAGGACAATTACTAAACAATTCAACTAAAGCATTTAAGGATAGTCTAACACAATTAAGGATGATTTAACTATGACAATCTATAACATAATATGGCATTTCAATTAAAGCATGGAAATAGTCTAAGTAGTATTAACCAGTCAAATACTATGTACAACTCGTGTACCCACTCGACACCTTGCGTATATGGATTTCACTTAGCATAATTGAATCAAACAATAACAATCCTAAGGGGTAGTTCTCCCCACACGAAATTAGGTAAGACACTTACCTCAATTAGGCAGATTCAATACTCAGAAATAGCTTTTTCCCCTACAATCCACCTCCACGCGGCTCAAATCTAACCAAAATTGACTCAATAACGCCAAACAGTGCTAGAGAATTCAATTGCAATAGATAAGTTAATATTTTTACACTTTTCCCAAAAAGTTCATAAACGTCAACCTGGGGCCCACCCAATCAAAATCTGGGTCCAATAGTAGATTTCGTCTACTCATGACCCCACGAGTTCATATATGTGATAGGTTTCAAAATCTGAGTCCAAATCGACTCTGAAAATGCAATTTCATAAGCTCCATTGAGTTTGTTACAATTTTCTAAATACAACTATTTGAAATAAAGTAAACAGTGTGAATACAAATCAGAAGGTTACTCTGAAGCCTGCGAACGCAGCAACAGGTTTTCCTTGAGTCTCCGCAGCAACAATCCGCACAGCTAGCTAATGATCAGCTGACTTCAAAATACCTGGATCTGCACAAAAATATGCAAAAGTGTAGTATGAGTACACCACGGCGGTACCCAGCAAGTATCAAGACTAACCTCAGTGGATTAGTGATGAGGAACAGTCAAGACACCTACTGGACTAAATAACCTGAACAAATGTAAGTATAGAAACAACAGAGTATGATATCTACATAAAGACTACGCGAAGTGGAAATTAATACGGTAATTGCAATAAGGAAGGAAAATAACAACTATTAGCGGAACACCATAATAAAGTCATAGAAGAATGAATGGAAACACAGACTAAATCCGATAATCATAGTTAAAGAAAGGACAAGTAACAACTCCACAAAACTACAGCTTTCACACCAGGTTTTAGTCAATAAACTCCACGAGGTACCGAACCTCATACTATTCACAACTCACGGGTTCCAATACCTGAACCCTAACACTTGGCATCCTGTGCCCTCATTACAATTCGTAACCGCACTGACAACTCACATGCCAAATAGAGCTATTCTCACATAGAAGGCAAGTAAACAAGGGAGTTCATCTTTACTCAACAATATTAAGAAAACTTCTTAACCGATAAGAGTGCTCAACTATGTGTATGCTTGTGCAAGTGTCCTAACATAGTTCATGCCCACTAGTAAGTACAGGAAAAGAAATGGACAACACATAGAATGTTTTCACACAACTTTCCACAAGATAAAGCTCACACAGGTAAGTGTACCACTACACAAACATCAACAACAAGAATACCCCCAAGCCATCACAAGTCATCACAAATCAATCCCTGACACAACCCACCTTGTCTCACCACGTGTGCAATAGTAAAATAAATGCCCCTTGTCTCGCCACACGTGCATAATAATGTTCCCACCTTGTCTCGCCACATGCGCAACCCCCCCCCCCCCCCACACACACACATATATATATATATATATATATATATCGCCTTGTCATGCCGCATGTGAAAATATCAATAGTAATAATAGCACGAAAGAAACCTCGTGCAACCCCATAACAATAACCACACGGCAGAAACCTCGTGCATCACAATAACAACAACCACATGGAAGAAACCTCGTGCATCACAATAACAACAACCGCACGGCAGAATCCTCGTGCATCACCACAATAAGTACAATAGCAACAATGACAACAATACAAGGTTACGACAATTAAGTCAACTCAGAAATTCCAGAACTCAAAGAAACGGAGGAACTAATTCACAAGGAGTAGCCACAATAGAGAATGCTAGTCATAATAAGAACAACTCAGCAAGAAAGGAAATATTATGTAACAATGGTCTGCAATGTACAGTTCGGCAATGAGGGAGCTAACACAAGGCGAATAATTCCAAATAAGGACAAGTCAACTAAAATATAAGATATCTAACTTCTTTTAAGGTTGGAAAATTAAGAAAGAGATACAACAAATACAATTAGGGATAAGCAGCAGAAAGATGATCATAGCCTCAATTAAGGATGAACAATTACAGAAGGGATAATTATAACTACAAATAAAGATAAGCAGTTAGGAAAAATACAACATGGAAATAGAAGAGATAACAATTTCAGTTAAAGCACATATGAATCAAATGAACAAAAAGAGTGGATCATGAAGTAATTAATTCTCATTAAAGCAGGTAGAAGTGAAACTGGTAATTAAGAAGCCTAATCATAACGAGAACAACTGCATATTCAATGAAATACAAGGACCTAAGAACCCTAAAAGACCAGTTTTCCATAAATAAGTCTGAACACGTACTCGTCACCTCGTGTACACGGACTACAATTAGCACAGAAGACTCAAATCCTAAGGTGTAGTTCCCCCACACGAAGTTAAGCAAGATACTTACCTTAAAAAAGACAGACCGACACTCAAAAATGAACTTCTCGGTGAAATGGCCTCCGGACGGCTCAAATCTAATCAAAATAACTTCAAAGCACATATAAAACTCATAAGAAACTATTCCGGGTCATAAAGCCTCAATCTTTATCAAAACCTAAAAATCGACCCAAAAGTCTACCCCCGGGCCCGCACCTCGGAACCTGACAAATTTCACAAACCCCGAACACCCATTCCGATACGGGTTCAACCATACTAAAATTATCAAATTCCGATACCATTTCGTCCCTCAAATCATGATTTTTCATTTTGAAATTTTTCTTCAAAAACCTCCATTTTCCTCAACTCAAAATACAAATTAAATGATAAAAATAAGGATAAAATCATGGAATATAATAAATTCTAGGTGAAGAACACTTACCCAATCGATTTGTTTGAAAACCCACAAAGAAGCTCCCAAAACCGAGGTCTAAAACTCAAAATATGGAGAAAATGGCCAAACCCTCGACTTATATGATTCTGCCCAGGATTTCTGCATTTGCAGACAAGGAAACGCATTTGCGCTCTCGCATGTGCGAGAAATAGTTCTCATCTGCGAACGCAGATATCCAGGCCTGGATCCGCATTTGCGGAATTAAAGGCACACCAACGGCCCCTCAGAAGCGCCAAAAGAAGCGCAGAAGCGAGCTTCTTCGCAGATGCGATCGCTGGACCACAAAAGCGGCCTTCGAACCTGCGTGCTGGCCTCCGCAGAAGCGAGCGAGCCTCCAGGCCACCATGACTGCAGAAACGACCACGCTCACGCAGAAGCGGAGCCGCACCTGTGCTCCAAAGCGTCGCAGGTGCAAAAACACCAGAACTAGACTTGTTCAAAACCATGAAAACATCAAAAACTCGTCCGAAACACACCTGGGGCCACCTCTCGGAATCATATTCCGACCCCGATATCAAAAAGTCCACTTCCGGTCAAAATCTCCAAAAATTTGACTTTCGTCATTTCAAACCTAAATTAGCTACAGACCTCAAATGCACAGTCCGGACACGCTCCTAAGTTAAAAATCACCAAACGAAGCTATTGCAATCATCCAAAACCCATTCCGGAGCCGTTTACATAAAAGTAAAATTCCAGTCAACTCTTACTGCTTAAGCTTCCAAAACTTGAATCCTTATTCCGATTTGACTTCGAATCATCCGATAATTGAATTTGACCACGCAAACAAGTCAATACTCATAATACGAAGCTACTCAGGTCCTTACACCACCGAACATGACTTAAATTCTCAAAATGACCAATCGGGTCGTTACAGAGGTGGAAGAAAAAGTGGTGAAGTTTGTGTAAGTAGGGCCACGACTATAAAAAAAGGTGCTTGTTGGAGGCAACCCAACTCTAGTGTTATTTTATATTTTTTATTGTGTTATTTTTGTAGTGTTATTTTTGTATTTTATAGGAGTAGCAACATGGAATCAAGCCAGTAGGCGTGTGCAAAAGCGAGCAGGTAGTTGGAACTAAGTGTGAGGTGCCCACACAAAGGACTATATCTGGGAGAAGTTTGAGTATCCCGTGAGCTGTTAATACTTCGGCTTTTGGCCTACCAGGGAGTCTCTCTTACCCTCTTATTATTTATTGTATGCACTAAGGACAATGAATATTCTTAAGTGTAGAGTGTGGTATCAGACTTTGATTTTTGTGGCATGTGCTTAATTGCTAGTGATATTTGTAATTAAATGATCACACTTATGGCCATTGTAATTATATAATTGTAGTCATTTTTTAGTAGATTAATCTCTTGTTTTCTTTAAACCATGAATCTTTTCCGAGATGCCATTTTCTTGAACTGGGTATTTTAGGTAGATTTTTTTTCAAACATTGTAAAGATTTGTGGACTTTGCCCAACAATGGATTACCTAGAGAGTTTTCTTGAGGGACTAAAGTCTAAAGAAAAATACAAAAAAATTTATTTTTTAACTGATAATGGAATGGGAAGAACTTGAACGTCTATGCTATTGACATGTTTTATATCGAGGCTTAGGTTCAGAGTATTTGAACTGAGTACTTTCGTCATGATCTTTATATTACATGCCTTGACAACATATGTGGCTTTCTTTTGACGCTTAAGCTCATATGCTGACTCCTGTGATTACTTCCTAATTGTTGGAATTGTTATGATGACTATGCTTAGTTGTTTAACTTGAGAGTCGGGCATAAGTCATCCGGAGTGAGTCATGTACATTGTGTGATGTGAGGTCTTGATTATATTTTGTGCTATCCTGTGTTAGTCTAGAACTTTCCCCGTGTTAGTCGAAGCGAAATAAGTAAGCTTTGTGAATCTAGGAGATAATGTAGGCGTTTCTTTGATTGTCCATTGAGCTAGTATGCCACCATAAATAAAATTATCCTTAGATAGCCCATTTGAGCCTATAAAACTTTTCTTTGGCATCCACATTACAAGTTGATTCCCTTTTTTGTTCTTAATCAGATCTTCTTGAACATTTACCTCCGAAATCACTTAAGTCTCTAGAAGAGTAAGGTGAAAGTTGATGTAGCTTTTGAGTGGAACCATAAAAAGGCCAAAAAGTGCACGTATGTTTTGAAAGATCATTAGCTGGGCAGCCTAAATGGGGAGAGTGTTGAAAAAAAAAAGGTCATAGAAAATACAAAAAGGAAAATACACCTCCTATTCCTCTTATCCGGGCTAGTGAAATGCAAAGTTGTGCTTAGAGAGAAAGGCCAAATTGTACATGGTTTCGTGGCATTGCTTGAATTGGTCATGAAGAGTGTGTAGTTGAAAGTTAAGTGTAGTTTATTAAAGTGCTCAGGAGGGTTAGTCACTATACCCAAATATATCCTACCTATCTCTTAGCCTACATTACAACCTGAAAAGATCTAATTGATCCTGGACTTTGCAAGCTTAGATTAGTAGAGACATACACTACGGGTAAGCCTATGGTACGACCTCGGGATGTACATGAATTTATTTGAGAGAGTGAGAGAATTCTTATGATTTTTATGACCTTAAATTATACTTGAATGTATATTTTAGTGTGTGGACTAATTTCTATCTTTGATTTGTGGTGAGGGCACATGATTTACAAAGGATTGGTAAAGTCCAGGCGCTTTGAGTTGGCACAAGAAGTGAGTTATAGTAGGGAATGTATTGGAGTCATATTTTGAGGTTAAAATGTTAGAAGAGTCATACAAATATTTTAAATAGTCTTGGCATGGGTCTAATTTTGAAGAAAGATCTCAATAGTTCTTATGCTTGATTCTAAGCGTTGATATAAACCATTATCATTGGTGTGATACTCGAGTAAGTTTTGAAATGTGTTTCTTGCCTATGAGCTTAATGTTAAGTTGCTCAAGGATGACCAAGAGTTTAAGTGTGGGTGGTGATAAAGGATAAAAAGTGCATGTCTTGAGTGTGTTTGTGTATTAATTCTTGTATGAGTTGTGGGAGTTCTGTCACCACTTCAATTTTCCTACGTAGGATGTCATGATGGCACCTAGTCCCTAAGACTAGGTAAGCCTAACATTCATGAAAAAATAACTGAAACAATAATTAAAGTCTCAAAAATCAGCAACTATATAAGATAAAAACTGCAACTCAGCATATACAACTCCCATAACCCGGCGAATACCACTCATAAGAAACTAAATAGTAGTATTGAATTGTCACGCCCCAAAACCGAGGAGCGCGACCGGCGCTCAACCGAGTGAACCCGACCGAGCAAGCCTATTAGATTTCATTCTACCCAAACTCATCCATGAATAGAGATAATACATATTATCATTAATTAGACGAAAATGTGTTCATGTATACAATACCAAATCATTTCCAATAGTTTCATCATTTTTAAAGTCTCAAATGGACAAGTAATACATCCACAACATAACATAGTTTGTCTTTCCCCAGAATCAATACACAACCCATATTATGTCTACAGAGCCTCTATAGATAATGAAGAGTACAATGATAATGCCAGCAACAAGGCCCCGGCTATACCTCAAACCGAATACACAAAGTACAAAAGATACATGACCCCGGGATGAAGTAGGGCTCACCAAGTTAGCTAGGAAGAAAGTGCACTGCTATCACTGATCAATATCTCCTGCTGTGGGACCACCTGCATCCATTGAAAGATGCAGCGCCCCCAGCAAAAGGGACATTAGTACCGTCGAATAGCACTAGTATGTATAACTAAACATCCTCTCAATAGAATGACAAATAATACAAGCAGGATTATCATAATGTCAATGGAAGCCTTAATCAACATCAAACCTCAATTTAGGATCAAGACAGTGTTCAAATTAATTTACATATCTCACATTGGGAGATTTTTAGTATCGATATACCATTGTCCACAATACCAGTACCATTATTCACCATACCAATACCGCTATTCACAAAACTAGTACCACCGTACTCTTAGCACGGAGTCCGATCATGACCCGATCGACTAGGCTATCTCAGTAGAGACATCAACCACAATTTCTCTCAGTATCAATACCACCGTCTTTAACACGGAGTCCGATCACGACCCGATCTGCTAGGCTATCCATTAGGGACATCGACCACAATCACAATTTCAATTACAATTTCCAGCACAATCACCACCATGTGTGCGGCATGGTGTCCGATCTTGACCTGACCGGCTAGGATATCTTATTTAAGACATCAACCTTTTTATATCAATCATCGCATTTCATATTACTTTCACATCTTTTCATTTCATTGGCACTAATGGCCATAATTATAAGGTCATTCTTGGCACGTTGCCCATATTCAGTATTTCATGCTCACCTTATTAATTTCAAATACCATTATCATTATCAACAACAAATACAACTCAAATCAAGGTGTGTAGTACATATGTGAGCAATTTAGAGTCTAAGGCACATAGAGATATTTCACAAACTTTGGCATAATAGCCTTCATTTGAACTTGACTAAAAGTCGAAACATTATTAATGCACAACCCGTATTTTAACACATCCTCAATTGTTAACATAACATGAATAAAGCATTTAGAATGCTTGTTGAATATATATCTTTCAACCCAATCTTTCTCGGAAAGGCCAGTCTCATAATGAATCACTCGGGACTTACATAATTTATATGAATATCATGGGATTCAATCCTAAGAGAAGAGTTTAGCCAACATACCTCACTTGAGCTTCCTTACACTCTAAATATTCCGAAATTCTTAGAAACTTCAATCTATTATAGAAATATAACAAATTTAATCAAAATTAGGAAGATGATCATGGTTCGAGCTCATTTGAGCATTTTATCAAACATTAAGTGTGCATTAAGGTTCCAAGGTCCTTTTATGGAGAATTCCATCATCCCACAACCCAATCTTTACCATTTTCAGCTCAACAATCTTCCTACACCTTTTGATAACACATGCATATAAAATAAACAACTCTCATGCCCACAAATTATCTTGCTAGTTACCCATTTTCAGAAAATTTTGAAATTAGGGTTTAGGGTATAGAATCTTACCTCTAGGATGAATACCTAGTGAGCTTCCCTTCTTAATCTTCCAAAACTTGAGCAAGAATTGAAGAGAAATTATTGAAGAACACCTTCTCACTCTAGGGCACTCTCTCTCACTCTAGAATATCAGATTATGTCTCAAAAATGGCCCAAAGAGTGTATTTAACAAAATAGGGTCGGGTTTTAAAAACCCAAAAATGGAGCTCCGGAATAAGGTATGCGATCGCATAACTGATATGCGGACCGCATATCGGTCGCATAATTGGTTACAAAATAGCCAAAAGAATTGTTTGTGTATGCGGTCACTATGCGATCCGCATAACTGTTATGCGGTCGCATAGTCGACCGCATAGTTGCTTCCAACTAACCCAAATTAACTGCCTCACTCTGCGGCCATTATGCGGTACGCAGAGTGGTTCTGCGGTCGCATAATGGACCGCAGAAGTGCACTTTTTCGCCAAAAATTTTTCTTTACTTTTCGATGCATTATTCAACCCAAAAATTCCGAACACGTAAGCCTAGTCCGACACCATGAAATATTATTTTCTTTGCAAACTTTACTGGGTTTTACACTTAAGTACTTCAAAATTTTCCGGGGTGTTACATGAATAGTCCTATATATCAATGTCTATAAAATGATAAGGAAAACAAAATAATCTAGGTAGAGGGGGACTCCGAGGCTTGCGGACGCCGGCAGGTATACCTTGAAGTCTCTGAAGCTGATCTCTTGCTAGTACCTGGGCTGGTAGGAGTTACCTGGATCTGCACAAAAAAATTTGCAGAAGCGTAGCATGAGTACACCACAACGGTACCCAGTAAGTGCCAAGCCTAACCTCGGTAGAGTAGTGACGAGGTCAAGTCAAGGCCTTACTGGATTAAATAAGAAAAAATGTACACGTGTATGGCAGTGTAGTAATGATAGCAATGAAATTGAAATAACAAATAACATATCAAGGTTAGCTACATGGAACGAAAGCAAATAGTGCAACACGGAGAAAACAAGGAATGGTATGCTAAGGAAAACAAAACAAAAAACATAAGTGAAGCAGTAGAGAAATACCAACAAGAGTCACTACCGAGGTACCGCCTCATAGTCTCAAATAACAAGTATAATTCACAATCATTCCCTATATCACCGCAGGATCCTTGCATTTAGTTTTTGAAAATTATTTTCCCTAAATAGCATTATGTGTTTTACCCTACCTTATCACACCGTATGACTTCTACTAGTTCCCCTACTATCCACGCGTATCAAGCCCACCTTATCTCACCGCATACATTTCAACCCCAAAACCTTGTACCACCGCATGCGTATCAATATCACAACATAATACAAATCGCACCTCAAGTGCCCAATATCACAACTTGTCAAAGAAATCGACAATAACAGTGTTTTCAAAATAAAGAGCTCGTGGCTCAACCACAATATACACAAGAGTCTCAACAATAACAACTGAAAGTGAATAACTTAACAGAATAGTATTTCTCAACTTAACACTTTGCCTCAATATGAATCACAGTCTTTATAACTCAATACCGACTTCATCAACAAGATATTCCAAGAATATCAACCTCAAGTAAAGAATTCACGGTTAAATAATGAACAAGGATTAGAGGAAACAACAACTTCAACTAACCATGTAGGACAATTAACAAATAAGAGATAAGACAAGCAGAGCATGTGAAGATAGACTAGAAATGATGACTATAACATGTTAAGGCAACTCAATTAAGGAATGAAAGGAATCTACATAGCTAAAACCGGTAAATTTTCACATTTAGCCCGTGCACACACTCGTAACCTTGCGTACACAGCTTTCGCACATCACAGTTATCACAAACAACACCAATCCTAAAGGGTAATTCCCCCACACAAAGTTAGGCAAGACACTTACCTCAAATCACGCTAACTCAATCCACTAGTAGGTCTTTATCTTGATTATCCAACTCTGAACGGCTCGAATCTAGCCAAACAAACTTCATACTATAAACATAAACTATAGGAAACTATTTCGAACAATAAAATTATGACCTTTGCAAAAAATAAAAAGTCAACTCAAAAGGTCAACTCGGGCCCACATCACGAAACCCGACCAAAACTATAAAATCCGAACACTCATTTGATAACGAGTCCAACCATACAAGAATTACTCAAATCCGACCTCAAATCGCTTTTCCAAATCCTAAAATTTTAGCCTAAGAAGTTTTCACAATTTTTTTCCAAAATTTTCAACTCAAATCACAAATTAAATGATGAATTAACAATAGATTCGTGTAATTTAACCAAAACTGAGTTAGGATTTCTTACCCCCAATATTTTCCTTGAAACACTCCCGAACAATCACCACAAACCGAGCTTTCTAGGTCCAAAAATGGATTATGAAATCAAACCCTCGAAATAGGCCTTTTCTGCCCAGCGATTTCGGCTTTGCGGGCCTTTAGTTGCATTTGCGACGCCGTACCTGCGGAAAAACCATCGCAGGTGTGGATTCCACTTAGGCCATCACTTTTCGCTTATGCGGAACAAACGTGTATCAGCGCATTTGCTTCTGTGGATAAAAGGCGCTTCTGCGCACTCGCTCCTGCGGGTAAGGCCCACTTCTACGACAATAGACCAAGCCAGCCCTGTCTGTATCTGCGACCACTCCTCCGCACCTGCGGACTCGAAGATGAGGATATCTCCTCGCACCTGCGACCCCAGCTGGGCAAAGCCATCTTCACTTCTGCGATCAGCTCCTCGCTTTTGCATGTCCGCACCAGCGGCCAAACCCTCTGGAGGTGCGATGACACCAGAACATTAGTGGTTCAGCAATTGCACAGGTCCAAAATTATTCCGGATTCAATGCGAATCACACCCGGGGACCCCGTCCGAATATACCAACAAGTTCCAATACACATAACAGACCTAATCGAGGCAAAAAATCACATCAAATAACATCGATTCTACGAATCGCAACCCAATTCAAGCCTATGAAACTATGAACTTCCGAATTAAAAAAACTAATGCCGATTCCTACCAAAACAACTCCGATTGACCTCAAACTTTACACACAAGTCATAAATGACATGGCATGCCTATTTTAACTTTTGAAATCAGAATCCGACCCCGATATTAATAAAGTCAACTCCCGATCAAACTTTTCGAACTTTCAAACCTTCAACTTCCTAACTTTTGCCAATTCACACCAAAACGACCTACGGACTTCCAAATCAACATCTAGACATGCTCTTAAATCCAAAACCACCATACGGAGCTATTGAAACCATCAAGACACACTTGTCTACACAAAAGCCAAACTACGGTCAACCCTTTCAACCTAAAGCTTCGCATTAGGGACTATATATCCCATTTCACTCTGAAACTCCCCCGAAATCAAAACCCAGACACCCCAGCAAGTCCAGCAACCACAATATAACATATGGGAGGCAATAAATAGGGGATCGAGGCTAAAGTACTCAAAATGACCAGTCGGATCGTTACAAGTTCACATCAATTTTGAATTAAAAATATGCTCATTACATGTTTCTTATGTGTAAGAATAAACTTGCGGGGAAAAGGATCAACTGGGAGAAAAATTGGTGAAAAAAGAGCTGAAAAGTTCCGCACAACAAAGCGAGGTTCACTTTACCAGTCCGGGACCGGAGCAGAAGAAATCAGAAAAGTCCCGGACAGCGAAGCGAGGTTCATTTCGCTAGACTAGGACCGAAGCAGAAAAAATCAGCTTTTCCAATCCGAATTAGGAGAAGCCAAATTCGTCCCAACTAAAACCTAAACCATATAAATATGAGAGTTAGCCACTTTTTGAAGGGAGGGAAGTCTTTGGGGAGGCAAGAACACACTTGGAAGTAGAGAAAATTAATAACAGAGATCGAAAATCGTGGAATTCATCTTGAGTTCTTCTTTTTCCCTTCTATTATTGATTTTTATGTATTCTTGGGAATTAATTGAGATTGCTCATTCATTCTAGGGATATGGTTTTACATGAATGTTGATATTCGAATATTGATTTGACGAGTTGATTTATCATATTAGGTTATTTATTCATATCCTGAGCCTAATTATTTTACTGTCTAGCTAACAATGAAATACTATATATGAATCTTGAGTTGAACTTGAAAGAGGTAATTCTTGATTGCAATAGGATTGAATAGAACGCGATCTTGAACCTAGTCATTGGAGAATTGATTTGCGCATATGGATAGAAATATACCTATGTGCCGTGCTTAGCCAATTTGCAAGAGACTATTAATGTGTTCTCTTTATCTCTAATCTCATAGGAATATAGGGGTTAGAATAGATTGAATATATAGACGAGTATAAGTTGTCAAATTTCTACTAGTATTATTGTCCTTGCTGGTTAATAATCCGGATAAATTAAATAAGTCAAGTTAATTGAAGATTCGACAGGATTGTTACATATCCATGATCCTGGAATATTATTTCTCATTGAATTCAACCTTTGGTGCTAAGTGTGATAGTTAATTAGTTCTTCTTTTAATCACAACTCTAGTTCGTAGAATTAATTTTTTTTAAAATCACTTTGAACTTGTTCTTGACTCGATAAATTAGAATTTGCTTGATATAGTTGATAATTAATCACAAGTCCCCATGGGAACGATACTCTACTCACTCTTTATTACTTGATTGACCGTGTATACTTGCGTGTGCGATTTAGAGCAAGTTGCTCATTTCATACCTGAATATTAGAGTTGAAATCTCTTTTTATGTAACTATTAAAATTTGGTATTTTTACATAACAAATGAGATTCCTACGAACATTACTATTTTTATTTGACGTCTTAAAAATAAAATACCAAAATTAACCGAATTACCTATACAAAATAGATTAATCAAAGAATTGGTAAGGTATGAATTTCTAGAAATAACAGTTGAACCGAACCAGGTACCTACAGCTACTGCCTATTGGAAAAAATCGCAGAATAGAACCTTACGTTTTATCTTTAGAGATGACAGGTTTATTATACAATCAAAGGAGGAAGATACATATACAATGTTTATACTGCTCGAGATGTCTTTGTTCTCTGCCAAAATAAAAAAAAAGAGTGAAATCAGCATCCGTGAAGTAAAAAATAAAAAAGGAAATTATTGCGGAAGAAAAATCAGAAACCAAAAATTGGAACCAAAACGAAGCTGTCGCTAAAAGGAGATATAAGTCTACTTGTGTCGGTGATTGGTGAACGACTGGAGGAGTGGCGGAGTAGCTGAGCAGTCGATCTCGAAGGCTGGACTGGCGGAGCAGTGGCGGTGAATGTCGAGAGAAAAGAGAGGGTCTAAGCTTTTTTTCTTCTCTTTTTAGCTTCAATGAAGGTGGAAGTTAAAAATCCTAAGGCATTTTTGGAGAAAATGACAAAACTAGTCCCTTGTGTTCGGGGTCGGTGTAAAATAGTCTTTTCAATATATATATTTGAGAGTCGTTGTAGTTCTTTATGTTTAGCAAAACTTAGCACTTTTAATCTTAGGATATATTTTTAACATGGAGGTATGTATATTTGATAGAATTAGCTTGTAAGTAGCATAAACTGTTTAAACTATAAAAAAAAATAAAAAAAAATCAGAGTCCGGACAAGCTACTTCTTATTAATTTTTCCCAATTTGTACCTTAGAAAAATCCTTAACCGTAAGATTTCAACAACAAAGAGTGCTACTTAGAGTGTTGATTCATTTCCTATTTCACATAATTAAGAAGCGAAAGGTATATATTAATTTCCTTGATTAGGATTTTTCTAAAGGTTCAAATGAGTCCGGGGAAGTTCATCATAATGATGGCGTAGTAATTGACTGGTATCCAATTGGTGATATAAAGTAATTGACTATTTGCTGTGTGTGTGTGTGTGGGGGGGGGGGGGGGGTGTTCTTTCTTCTTTTCTCAAAGCAAGAACCTATAAGTTGACATGTACATATAAATATGGTATATTGGATTCTTTTCTCAAAGCAAGAACCTATAACTGGACATGTACATATAATTATGGCATATTGGATATGAAGTCCAAAAAGAATCACGCAAAAATAACAAATACACACATCAGAGTATACTTTAAATATATTGGTGTAACAAAAATTGCGTATAAAGGTAAATTAAAACTCTTCGGGAACTCGCCTGGGACGACGCACAAGTAAAACGGTCTAAGAGAGATGTGGGCTCTTATCTTATAAAATGCACGCGCAACACATGAGGCTCATCCCATTATTTTAGCTCACTCGAGTATAATTAGATTTGTAAATATCACGATCTAAAATTTAACTAGTCGTGATGACACCTAATCCAACCCGATAGGTAAGTCAATTAGTAACAATAATCTAATTCATAGAGATTTACTGCGAAATGTATAATATAGCTGAACTTCTATACAATGAATTCCCAAGAACTGGTAGTACAAATCACGAGTTTCTAAGATTTAGAGTTTACAAGCTGGAATGAAATAAATACATCATCTGTTTGAAATATACATGAACAAATTAATAATTCTAAAGCTACCAAGATCAAGAGGCAGCTATGACCGGAATGCAGGTACTTCTTCAATGTCAGCTCCCGCTATACACATCAACATCAACATCCAAATTTGCACGCAAGGTGCAGAAGTGTAGTATGAATATAACCGACCTCATGTACTCAATAAGTTACAAACCTAACCTTAGGTTGAAAGTAGTGACGAGCTGGGATAAAGGTTAGAGTCTAACATCAATAGCCAACAACAGCTCATAACAATATAACAAAAGTGATATAAGAAATAACTCAGAGATATAATGCTCAGCTCATTCACAAATCCGAAAAATAGACATGATTTTCAAGTATATTAGTGAAAACCCAAATCTTTTACTGAAATCACCAAAATATGAGTAAATCTGAAAAACTGTGATTTTTCCTAAAAACATTCAACAACAGGTAAGATGTTTCATTATCCAATAGCATGAGGAAAGTACATCTCTATTCCTACATGTCAATGTGTATGTGAAGTCATAAATGACGCAATACCTTATAACATGAGGAAAATACATCTCTATGCATATATGTCAAGTGTGCATGTCGAATGCAATGCAACACAGTGATAAAACCATATGCATACTCTCAGAGTATCAATTCACCCAGTCCTCCCAGTCACTCAGTTCTTACAGTCACTCAGTCCTCACAGTCACTCGGCACTAGCTCTCAGTATGTACCTGCACTCACTGTGGGTGTGCAGACTCCGGAGGGGCGGATCCTGCCCAAGCACTAATATAAGCTAATCATGACATAAATCAATAAAGCCAGTCTATCGACCTCACAAATCTCATGCCAATTGGCCCAAACAATGATAATACGATATGAGACAAATAATAACATAGAGACTGAGATATAATAAACAATGAATGGGTATGACTGAGTATGTAATTATAATTTAAGCAAATAACTCAACAGCAGAAATAACCTCAGTGGGTCCCAACAGGATAAGCATATAGTCTAAACATAGTTTCTAATATGGATCACAGCTTAATTACACTAGCACGTAGAAATCTCGTGATAAATACAAGATTAGGTAACTACACAGTATCACAGAAACAACCGAATCATAATTCACACGGTGCACGCCCACACGCCCATCACCTATCATGTGTATCACCTCAACACCAAATATATAACACGTATATGCGGGGTTTATACCCTCAGCACCAAGTTTAGAAGTGTTACTTACCTCGAATAAGCCAAATCCAATACCGAGGAAGCCACACAATACTCTAGAAATGTCATCCCGCATGCATCAACCTCCGAACGGCTCGAAACTAGCTAAAAGCAACTCAAGAACATCAAATAATTCCAAAGAAAACAAACCCAATTGATAAAGGTCGAATCCTTAATCAAAATCCCATAGTCAACCAAAAAGTCAAACCCGAGTTTGCACCTCAGAACCCGACAAAACTTATAAAATCCGATAACCCATTCAATTACGAGTCCCACCCATACTAGTTTCACTAAAATCCGACTCCGAATCGATGTTCAAAACTCAACAATTCACTTTATGAAACTTTGGATAAAACCCCCAATTTGTTTTTAAAATTTACAATGCATTTACCAAAAACGAAGATAGATTCACGAAATATAACCAAAACCGAGTAGAAAATACTTACCCCAATCCATAAGATGGAAATTATTTCAAACATCATCTCAATCCGAGTTATATGGCTCCAAATATGCAAAAGTGGCGGAAACCCCAAAAATTAGAATACTTATAATCACTGGAAGAATCAATGAATCACGATCGCGGAAATATCACCGTGATCACGAAGAAGAAAAAGCTCTACCCCAGAAATACTATATGCGATCGCGGAATAACCATCGCGATCGCGAAGAACAACTACACCGCCTCCATAAATACGCTACACGGTCGCGAATTAAATCATACGAATGCGAAGCACACACGCTCCCACACTTCACGAACGTGTCCCCGATCATACGCGAATGTGATGAAGAAGCTTCCAACTCCCAGCTCTCAGCTCAGCTCTATGCGAATGCGATATCTCTTATGCGAACGTGATGCCCAATCTCCAGCAACTTACACGAACGCGGATAATTACTCGCGAATGCGGAGAAGAAATACTAAGATCTAGATTTTCCCCTACACAATCACATCACTCAATTCGCGATCACGAAGAACACTGGGTGCACCAGACTTCAGTAGAAACCAGCAATGCAAGATGAAGAAGAAAAGGCCTGAAACACGCCAGAGCCCCTCGGGACCACGTTAGGGCATTCCAACAAGTCCCATAACATGACACGGACCTACTTGAGGCCTCAAATTACTCATAACAATATCGAAACGACGAATCGCACCTCAAATCAAATATAAAGAACTTTGAATCTTTCAACTTTCAAAACTCGTGCTGAAACATATCAAATTAACTCGGAATGAACTCAAGTTTTGCGCAAAAGTCCCAAATGACATAACAAAACTATTCCAATCCCCGGAACAACAATCTGAATCTGATATCCTCAAAGTCAACTCTCGGTTAAACTTATGAACTTTCCAAACCTTCAAATTTTTAACTTTCTCTAATTAGCGCCGAAACCTTCTAGAAATATCCAAATGCAAATCTGAGCATACGCCCGAGTCCAAAATTACCATCCGGACCTAACGAAATCATCAAAACTCTAATCCGAGGTCAAATACTAAATAGTCAAACTTGGTCAACTCTTTCAACTCTAAAGCTTCAATTATGAAATTCATTCTTTCAAATTAATTCTGAATAGCCTGAAAACCAAAACCGAAGATTCACATAATTCATAATACATCATACAATATTGTTCAAGACTTCAAATAGCTGAACGGAAATACAAATTCTCAAAATGACCGGGTGAGTCGTTACATTTCACACTTTGTTTTTAATTAAGAAAACATTCTCGACTCTTTTGCTTCTCCGGAAGTACATTTCACACTTTGTTTTCAAGAGTATTCTTGTTTTGTTTTGATGTTTGGATTGTTAGGTAGTTGATTCCTACATCATGGTATTATATAAAGTTATTGTAATTTATAAATTAGCAAAATTTAACGGATTCATGGTCTTACACGCCATGTCTACGAGCTTATACCTCGCTTTGTATCCCCGTCTTTTAATGCACTATGTCAAATATTAAAATATGAAGTGTGCCATTTTAGCCTTTCAATTTTTTTAAAATTTTCAGAAATCATTAAAAGATATTAATATATTCGTAATTTTAACAATTCTATATTGGATAGATTATAAACTATTCTAGGAAAAAAAATCTCAAGAGACAATACTGCTTCATTTCAACTATGTTTGAATAGATGTTCAGGAGATATACTTATGGACCAACGAAAGAATTCAATCAAATAAACCATGCAGATTTAAACAAAGAAGAAGACAGAATTAAGAAAAGATCTTGATATAATGAAAACAATTGATGGAGATCTTGAGGATCTTACTGAAACTCAAATAAATATATAACACAAATTATTAAAATAAAAGAACATTGAATACACAATAAGTAAAAACAGATAATTTCGTGAAGCATACATCAAATTTTGGCAGAGGAAATGGAGTCACTAAAAGTAAGAGACAGAGAGAAATTGAAGGTCATAAAAATGGCGAAAAATGGTTGAATAGTTAAAATTAGTAGTATGTTGGTGGAGGAGATGCTGATGGGGTGGAGGCGAAGCATAGGTGGCGGATTGCTCATACTTCTTAGGTGGTGGAGGAGAGGCATAAGTGGAAGTTTGCTTGTAATAATTCATTTGTTGTGGAGGTGAGCAATAAGATGATGATTATTCATAGGTCATTGGTGGAGGTGGTAAAAAGTAGGTAAGTAATTGCTCTTAGTATTTTTGTGGAGGTGGAGGAGATTTATAGGAAGGCGTAGATTCTTTATAGTATGGTGGAGATGGAGAATGTTAAGAACATGGTAATTGCTCATAATATTTTTGTAGGGGTGGAGGTGACTTGTAATAAGGTGACTGCTCATAATATTCTGGAGGAGATAGAGGTAACTTGTAGTCGAAGGATATTTTTCATAATAAATTGGTAGTGGTGGAGACTTGAAGTAAACTGGTGTAACGACCTGATCAATCATTTTGAGTATTAGAATAATATTCTCCTATTTGATGCTTTTCATATATGTACTTGGTATTTTATGACTTGTATGGAAGAGTGGTTTGATTTTCACGTGGTTCAAGAGTAATTTGGAACACTTAATTTTATTTTGAAAGTCTTAAATTGGAAGAGTTGACCAAAGTTTGACTTTTGAATAAATGATCTCGCAATAGGGATATGAGGATTCCAATAGTTTCAGATGAGTGATTTGATTTTCATGGGATTCGGGAGTGATTTGGAACACTTGGGTTTCATTTTAGAAGTCTTAAGTTAAAAGAGTTGACCAATATTTGAATTTTGAATAAACGACCTTGCAATCGAGATTTGAGGGTTCCAATAGGTTCGTATGGTAATTTTACATTTAAGCCTATGTTCGGATTTAGTTTTGGATATTCCTAAAAGATTTTGACTCTATTCGTCGAAAGTTGACAATTTGAAGAATAGGAGAATTCATAAGTTTGACGGATAGTTGACTTTGATGATATTGGACTCCGATTGTGGTTCGGGGACGTGGAATAAGTTTGTTTTGTTGCATGGAACATGTATGTAAAGTTTAGTTGGGATCTGAGGTGCGTAGGCATGAATCTGATGCTTGGTTGGAAGTTTAAAGGTTTATGAACTTAAGAGAGTTCAATGTGTAGTTTTTTCTTTGATTCGTAGATGTGATGATCTAGTATGTGTTTGGAGGCTTTGGATAAGTCTAAATAGTGTTTATAGACTTGTTAGTATGATTGGATAGGGTTGCGAAGTCTCGGGTAACTTTTGGACCAGCTGGAGCATGTTTGGAGTTACAGATTTTTGCCGGTATTAGTTTGTTCACAGTGACCGTGGAGCAGGTCTTGGAATTGCGTAGAGTAATTTAGAGCTGGGGACAGTTGCTCTTCACGTTCGTGGAAGGGGAGCCGCATTTGCGTAGAGAGAGTTGGAAATTGGGAGGAATCCTTCGCATTCGCGTTCGCATTAGGCTGGGCGCGTTCATGTAGAGAGAGGCTTAATGGGCAGGTTGTTCACCATGATCGCGAAAATCTACATGAATTGTTAACACTTAAAACATGAAATCTTCAGGTAAAATTTGAAGTTTTTGCCTACAACTTAAAAGAGTAAAATTTGAAGTTTTGAGCTATGATTTGGACTTGAATTTGAAAAATTCAGCAATATATGGACTCGTGGGATTATGGGTAAATGAGATCTGCCCCTTGACTTAGATTTTGACCATGTGGGAATGAGTTAGCTTTTGTTAATTATTTGAAAATTAATTAAAGATTAAAGCTTTATTAATTGAACTTGATTTCTATAATGTTATTTGACATTATTAAGTATTGTTTGGCTAGATTCGAGTCAGTTGGAGATGATTTTTAAAGAAAGGTGATTTTTGGAGGGTTGATTGGGCTTGTTAAGGTAAGAATCTCGTCTAACCTTATTTTAAGGGAATAAAATCTTAGGATATGACCTTAATTTCTTAATTGAAATATGTGAAAAGCGACGTATATGCAAGGTAACAAGCGTATATGCGGATGTTGTGCATTATTCATGGCCGAATTAGACTTTAGGCTTTTATTATGCGTTGTTTGGTTGTGTGCCTTTTATAATTCATGTTCTAATACATTGTATGACTATGTAAGCTTATCCTTTTATGCTAGTAACCATGTTTAGTATTACTATCTCTTAATTGGCCAAGATGAGCTATTCTATATGAGATTTGGCCGTAATCATGCTTCAACTCTTGAGCACACATCTACACCTCTATTTATTACGTCCTTGTGCACTTTATTAATTGTTTGTGAGCATATGCCTCTTTAAAGATGAAATGTTATTTCAGATTGCTATGACTATGACACACTTGGACATGTTAAGTGGATTGATTTTTAGATATGGCACGGGATTTCTGGTATTATTGTAATATTATTATTATTGTGGTACGTTATCTTTGACTTGCAGTTATAATGATATTGTTACTATTATGGTACGAGATCTCTACCTGCAGTGTGTGAATTTGGATCTATCCCTCTAGAGTCGTCCTCTCATGTTTCTCTCTTAATGGTGTACACGCAAATTATGAGAAAATAAAAGGTGTTTGATTGATTCTGATATAGATCCGATGATGGTAATTTTTGCACATAAAGGTGGAAGTTTAGTGAATCTCTTATGCCTTATCATGCATTTGATATGCTTTCTAACATGCTACTTGATGCCTCTGTTATATGTTTTGGCTTATTTGCAAAAATAGAATTATCCATGGTGAGTTGATATCTCTTAATATGATCTTTAATGAAATTGTATCTTTTTCATTGTCCTGTTGTGAATAATTATGAATTGTACATGTTTATTTGATTAGCAGGTATCACATGACTTGAATCTCGTCACTATTTCATCGAGGTTAGTCTTAATACTTATAGAGTACACATTGTCCCGTACTCATACTCCACTTCTGCATACATTTGTGCAGATCCAAGCGTTGGCAGTAGTAGACTTCAAGAGGGAGCCTAGTAGTTGTTAAAAGAGACTCGATATAGTGCTGCATGATCGGTTGCAGACCCTTGGAGTCGCCTTCCCCTTTCATATTATTATCTATATTCAGACATTATTGTATTATTGAGAGATTTTGTCGTATTTTGTTATAGATATCATAATTCTGTTGTATCAGGTTTTGAAGGTTTGATGTTGTAGTATCTTTATACTTCCCGTTGTTGGGAGACTTGTTTCGCTATTTATGCTATTTGAGTTATAATATATCTCGTTTCATTTGATTTGATCTATGTTGTATGTTAGCTTACCTAATCTTGGGGATTAGGTGCCATCACAACCGTTAGTGGGGTTTTGGATCGTGATAAAGTTGGTATCAAAGTTCTAGGTTCATAATTCTATGGGTCATGAACATGTCTAGTAGAGTCTTGCGGATCAGTACGCAGGCTTCTATACTTATCTTTGAAAGGCTATGAGACAATTAGGAAACTTCACTTTCTTTTTTTTTTTTCTATTGTGCGACTTTATTTTGCCATGAAGTCTGAATCTTTGCTCTTCTATTCTCTCACAGATTGTGAGAATACGTTCTTCCATAGCAGCTGAATAAGAGCCAGTATTCCAGGTCCGTACCGGTAGAGGCAGAGGTCCGTACCAGCTCAAATTTTTCCATATGGTCCAGCTCAATTTTCCATGGGTTTTATTGCTACCTTAGTGCTTCAGGATACTATTGTCTGGATCTTGAGTTATTTTGAGGGTTGGCACAGGCTGGTATGATTCCTACAATACCATCTATTCTCAAACTGGAGGGGGAGCATAGACAACTACCACTTATCCATGGTAGTTTAGGACTTATATTTCTTTTTATAAAAATTTCAAACAAATGATGTAATCTTTATTCATACCAGATTTATATTTGTATTCTTATTCTTAATCATTCATGACTTCTACTACCGATCTATGGGATAATTATATGGATTTTTACCAACTTATTTACTATTTATTGATGATATTTTATTCGATTTGTATTATCAGTTCTTTAGCTTATCTAGCATATTGAGGTTATGTGTATTATGACCAAGTGAGATTTTGGGTCATGACACACACATCTGTACTTGTTATTCTTGTTATATGCCTTAAATTTTTATAACTACTTGAGTCCCCTTATTTATTTTAGAGATCATGTTTAGGCCTTTGATTCTTAATTAAACATAATGATTATTTGATGGATAGATACAAGTTGGAGTTATAATCATACATTAAGTACATGCATATACCATGCATAACGATCATTTCTTATTCATATGCATACACTCGTGCATATGGTTTCTGATATAGACTAGGATTATGGTACGTGAGTTGTTAGTGTAGCTGAGATAATTGTTGCACAAGGTTCCTGCCGTGTACTTATTGTGGTATTGATGGAATGAGGTTTTTGCCGTGTGGATATAATGATATTGATATTATTATTAGCACAAGTTTCTGTTGTGCAGTGCACGAGGTTTCTATTGTACAGCGTCTGGATATGGATCCATTCCCCTAGGGCCACCCTCTCATGTTTCTCTCTTGATGGCATACACACATGTTGTGAGAAATCAACGAGTATATGGTTTGATTGTGATGTGGGATCCGATGTGATGATTTTTTAGCATAAAGGTAAACGTTTTGACCATTCAAGTGAATCTTTTGTGCTTATTCATGCATATTACATGCCTTATTCATGAAAATCTTCTGCATATGCTAGCTCATATATTATAGAGACGCATGAGACTTTCTAGTGAGTTATTGAACACCTGGAGAGTGTCAGATTGATGGAAAAGGGGGAGTTTTATCATATAATATCATGTGAACTCATAAAAAAGCATTCGTATAAATGATATTCGAAATTTATTGAGAAAACAGACTCTTATCAATCGTAGTCCTTGGTGATAATGTATAAGTATTTGAATTAAGGCTATTTGATGAAAATTGTGTTAATACGCGGATTTGGTGCATTTATACATGATTTGACTTGGTTATTTGAAAGACATGCTTATTACCTTCTTCCTAAATTGTGCACTTTATTTGCCGTTCCTAGGATATTTCTCTGTTATAATACATACTATATTGAGAAACACAAGTTATATAACGTGAGTCTCTTTTGACTTAAAACCTCGTTAATACTTTACTTAGGTTAGTCAAGATACTTTCTAAGTATATGTGGTCTATTGTACTCATACTATACTTGTGTACCTTGTGTGCAGATTTTGAAGTTGAGCAGTAGTGGATGACGAAGTCTAGCATTAAAGATTTTATAACGACCCAACTTATCATTTTGAGCATTTGCATTCCGTTCAGCTGTTTGAAGACTTTAGTAGCTTCATATGATGTATTATAACTTGTGTAAATTGTCGGTTTTGGCTTTCAGGTTATTCGCAATTGATTTGGAAGAATGATTCTCAACTAGGAAGCTTTAAGTGGAAGAATTGACCAAGTTTGACTTTTTAGTACTTGATCTCAGATCGGAGTTTTGATGGTTCCGTTAGGTCCGTATGGTGATTTTGGACTTGGGCGTATGCCTGGATTTGCATTTGGATATTTCTAGGAGGTTTCAGCACTATTTGGCGAAAGTTGAAAATTTAAAGATTTGGAATGTTCATAAGTTTGACCGAGAGTTGACTTTGATGATATCGGGTTCGAATTATGATTTTGGGAATTGAAATAGCTTTATTATGTAATTTGGGACTTGTAAGCAAAATTTGAGTTCATTCCGAGTTGATTTGATAAGGTTCGGCACGAGTTTTAGAAGTTAAAATATTCAAAGATCATAAGTTCAATTTGAGGTGCGATTCATGATTTTGATGTTGTTATGCGTGATTAGAGTCCTCAAGTAAGTCCATATTATATTATGGGACTTGTTGGTATGTTTGGACGGGGTTCCGAGGGGCTCGGGTGAGTTTCGAATAGGTTTGGGTTGTGTTGCGCTCATTTTTTATATTTCGACGTCGTTTCTTCAAGCATAAATGATACCACATTATGCAAATGAGCCCTAATTTCTATTTTGATTGAAGCATTACATTCGTATCGTAATTTTGGAACCATCGCAACTTGAATCATCAAGTTGCAACATCGTATGAGGAATTTATGGTCATTTTACTAAGAATTGGGTTGCCAGATTTTTCAGATTAATTACGAATTGCCACTGAATTCGTATTTAAAAATCTGCACTATTTTCAAATATTGAAACTAATATATATCCTTCATTATAAGGTCAAATGAAGTAATTCAAAAGCCTAACTTGACTGAAAATTCACGAGGCATCCATTAGAGGCATCAAAAGCGAGTTTCGGGATTGTTTGGCACAAGAAATGAGACTGAACACCTGGGCAAAAACATATAATGTAGAAGGTTTGTTCATTTGGTCATATTTTGAGTCGCGAGCTCGGATTTGGGTGATTTTTGAGGCGATCTTTACCACATTGATTGGGGTATGTGTTTTATTCTCATCTTTTGTTATATTTCATGAATCCATCTTCGTTTTTGGCATTTGATTGATGATTTTAAAGTGAAATTTAGGATTTTTGTCTAAAATGTCATAAAGTAAATTTTTGAGTTTTGAACATCGATTCGGAGTCTTATTTGAGTGAAATTAGTATGGTTGGACTAGTAATTGAATGAATTATTAGACTTTGTGAGTTTCGTCGAGTTTTGAGGTACGGTCCCGAGTTTGACTTTTTGGTTGACTTTAGGCTTTTGATTAAAAATTCAACCTTTATCGATTGTGTTTGCTTCCTTTGGCATTATTTCATGTTCTTTAGTTACTTTTAGATAGTTTTGAGCCGTTCGGAGGTCGGTACACGCGGGATGGAATTTCTTGAGTATTATTTTGCTTGCTCGGTATTGGATTTGGTTTGTTCGAGATAAGTAACATTTCTAAACTTGGTGTTAAAGGTATAAACCCCTGAATATACAAGTTATGTGTTAGGTGTTGAGGTGACGCACATGCTAAGTTATGGGAATGTGGGCATGCACCGTGTAAATTATGACTCTGTTGACTCTGTGGTACTGTGTAGTTACCTAATCTTATTTGTATCAATGAAATTTTTACGTGCTAGCGTAATTGGGTTGTGGTCCATGTTAGAAACTATATTTAGGCTATATGCTTATCCCGTTGGGACCCACTGAGGTCATTTTAGCTATTGGGTTCTTTGCTTAAATTGCATTTACATAGTCAGTCATATTCATTCATTTACATATCATACCTCAGTCCTTGTTATTATATCTTATCACCATTGTTGGACTGATTAGAATGATATTTATGAGCTCGAGAGACTAGAGAGATTGATGACTGAGTTGGGGCCTGAGTGCCGGATTGTGAGTAATATTGAGGGGATCGGGTTGCATGCCGTAGAAGGCCCTATGAGATTTATATATATTATTGATGGGATCGAACTGTAAACCGCAACAAGCCACGTTGGCTTTATATGTATAATTATTATATGGATCGGGCTGCATATCGTAGCAGGCCCTATGGGCTTTATATATATTATTGATGGGATCGGGTTGCACGCTGTAGCAGGCCATGATGGCTTATACTGGCACTGGGCAGGATTTGTCCCTCATAAGTCTAACATATCAGCAATGAGCATAGTATTTATTGATTCATGATGGGATCGGGCTGCGCACCGTAATAGGTACCGTACAATGTTGAGTGACTGAGTGTACTGAGTGATTGTGTAACGACTCGGCAGTTTGTTTTGAGTGTTATAGACTTGTTCCTCTATTTACTGCTTATTTTATGCTCAATTATCGTTATGTGACTTGCCGGGGTAGTGGGTTTGGTTCCGGGGATATTTCAGAATGAGTTGAGACACTTAGTCTCAAGGTTGGAAGCTTTAATTGAAAAGGTTGACTTGATGTTGACTTATGTGTAAATAGCTCCGTAATGGAGTTTTGATGGTTCCGATAGCTCCGTTGGGTGATTTTGGACTTATGAGTGTGTTCGTACAGTAATTTGGAGGCCCGTAGTTGATTTTGGCTTGAAATGACGAAAGTTGAAAAATTAGAAGTTTTGAAAATTGAGAAGCTTGACCGAGAGTTGACTTCCTGGTTACCGAGCTCGAATTTTGGTTTTGGAAGTTGGAATAGGTCTGTTGTGTTATGTTATGACTTGTGTGCAAAATGTGAGGTCAATCGGACTTGATTTGATAGGTTTCGGCATCGAATGTAAAAGTTAAGAGTTCATAAGTTCATTAGGCTTGAATTGGGGTGTGATTTGTGTTTTTGATGTTGTTTGATGTGATTTGTGGCCTCGACTAAGTTCGTATGATATTTTAGGACTTGTTGGTATGTTCGGTTGAGGTCCTAGGGGCCTCGGGTGGATTTCGGATGGTTATCAGAGTGGAATTTAACTTGGAAGATTGCTGAAGTTTTCTAGTGTTACAGGTCTGGTTTGCTTATACACGATCACATGGGAAGGTCCGCGATCGCGTAGGCTTATTTTGGGCAGCTGGGATTGTGTTCTATGCATTCGCGAATTTTTGTCTCTGATCGTGTAAGCTGGAGGAAGCAGTGAATCGTGAACGCGTTGGCTAAGCTGCTTTCGCGAAGAGGTAATGAGGCAGGAGCTGGTCACGCGCTTTGTTCTTCGTGACCGTGTGAAGAGGGTCCCGATCGCGTAGGTCTGAGGAGTCAGTGATTCGTGTTCGCGTGGAGCTTTTCGCGTTCGCATAGAGTTAATTCTGGGGCAGCTTAGTTTTGTGCTTCGCGATCGCGAGGCATTTTCCGCGATCGCGATTGAGGACTTCTGGGCAGAATTTAAAGTCTCAAAAATGAGGGTTTGAGTTTATTCCACAATTTGATTTTGGGAGCTCGGATTGAGGCGATTCATGGAGAGATTTTCAAGGGAGTAAATAGGGTAAGTGATTTTAACTTGATTTTGGTTAAATTACATGAATATATCCTTGATTTCATCATTTAATTAGTGATTTGGGTTAAAGAATTTGGGGAAAATGGAGAAAACTTCGTAGGCCGAATTTTTGGGATTTGAGCGGTATTTTGGTGCCGGATTTATGTAATTTTGGGATGGTTGGATTCGTGATTGAATGAGTGTTTGGATTTTGTAACTTTTATCAAATTCTGAGACGTGGGCCCAGGGGTTGACCTTTGAGTTGTCTTTTTGACTTTTGATTAAAAACTTAGCATTTTCATATGGAATTGATTCCTATAGGTTGAGTTGATTGTATCGAATTATTTGTGCCTAGATTTGAGGCATTCAGAGGATGATTCAAGCAAGGGCTTGTTGAAGTAGAGATTTGCACGGTTTGAGGTAAGTAACACTTCTAAACTTAGTTCTGAGGGTATGAATCCCTGAAATTACGTGCTATGTGATTGGTGTTGAGGTGACGCGCATGCTAGGTGACAGACGTGTGGGCATGCAACGTAGTAATTGTGATTCAGTCGATTCTATAGATTTGTGTAGCTATCTTATCTGAATATTATTACTGTACTCTATGTGTTAGAGCACTTGAACTGTGATTTATGTTAGAAATCATGTTTAGGCTATGTGCTGGTACTATTGGGCCCCATAGTGGTCGTTATTTGTTGTTGAGTTATTTTCTTAATTGAAGTTATTTACTCAGTCGCATTCATCATTGCATATCATATCTCAGTCTCTATTATCATACATTGTCACATTGTGTATCATTGATTTGGGCTGCTTAGCATGAGTGTTGTGAGCCCCAGAGACTGGAGAGATTGATGACTAAGTGAGGCCGAGGGCCTGTTTGTGAGTGATATTGATGTGATCAGGCTGCACGCCATAGTGGACATTATTGATTCATGATGTGACCGTGATACGCACCACGACAGGATTTATTAGCGCTTGGGCTGGATCTGCCCCTCCGGAGTCTGCACACCTACAGTAAGCGTAGTTGCTAGTGATTCAAGATGGGATCGGGTTGTAAGCCGCAGCGGGTACCGTACAATCCTGAGTGATTGAGTGTGATGAGTGACAATTGAGACAGTCAGGTTGAGTACTCTAAGAGTGTGAGTACGCGAGGCTTCCATTGTGTTGCATCACATACGATATGCATATTGGTATGTAGATGTAGAGATGTCATATTTCTCATATCATTCACACTTGACATATTTTATCTGTTTAAGTTTAACTGTTTAACCTGGAAGCATATCTACATTCCTGTATTGGTACCTGTAGATTATGATGTTTCTCTGAGATATTATTGTCATATGTTCTATAAATTTCTGTACTGTTTAATTCTGTATTTGGACTGAATTGTTCGGACTCGGCACTGATTTCAGTCCAAAGGTTAGACTTGTTACTTATTGAGTTGGTTGTACTCATGCTACACCCTGTACTTCGTATGCATATCCAGGTATTTTCGGACATAGTGGTTGTTGATCTTGGAGCTTCAGCCTTTCAGAGATTTTCGAGGTGTCTGCCTTAGCGTCCGTAGACCTTAACTATCCTCCCCTATCTCTAAGTTTTACTTATTATGTTCTACTTTCTTAGACAGTGTATCAGACTATTTTATTGTATAGATGCTCATGTACTCAGCGACATCCAGATTTTGGGGAAATTCTGTATTGCTTTGTGGCATTTTCATCCAGTTTTATGAGATGTTTACTTACTTAAACCTATTTCGGTATATTTTGAATTTAAAAATGTTAGTATGTGTGAGTTGTCGGCTTGCCTAGTATCATAATAGGCGTCATCACAACATGTTAATTATTGGGTCGTGATAGATTGAGCGTGATGAGTGGGAGTATGAGACAGTGATATTGAGTACTCTGAGAGTGTGAGTACGTGAGTGAATCATTGTGATGCATTGTATTTGACATGCATACTTGACATACATGCATAGAGATGCATTTCCTCGTGTTACACGATTTTCTAATATTCATGACTTCACATGCACATTGACATGTAGGCATAGAGATGTACTTTCCTCATGCTATCTGAGAATGAAACATCTTATCTGTTGTTGAAAGGTTTTGGGAAAATCACAATTTTCTAATTTACTCATATTTTGGTGATTTCGTTGAAAGATTTGAGTTTTACTGTTATTCCTGGAAAGCATGCCTATTTTTCTGTAACTCTGAACGAGTTGAGCATCATATCTTTAAGTTATTACTTGTGTTGATTTTATTATATTGTTACGAGTTGTTCTTAGATGTTGGTATTGGACTCTGACCGTTGTCCAAGCTCGTCACTACTTTCAACCTAAGATTAGGTTTGTTACTTATTGAGTACATGGGGTCGGTTGTACTCATACTACACTTCTGCACCTTGCGTGCAGATTTTGGAGCTCAAATTGTTTTGTATGGCGGAAGCTGGCTGTGAAGATAGACCTGCGTTTTCGGTGATAGTTGCCTCTTGTTCATGGTAGCTTTAGGTTTATAAAAATCTATTTATGTACATTTCAAACTGATGGTGTATTTATTTCATACAAGCTTTGTAAAATCTGAATCTTAGAAGTTCATGATTTGTACTACTAGCCCTTATGGATTCTTTTTATAATAGTTCGGTTATATTATCATTATTTTCTCAGTAGATCTCATTTGAAATTTGATTATTGTTAAATTGGCATACCCAGCGGGTTGGGTTAGGTGTCATCACGATTAGTTGTATTTTGGGTCGTGATAAGTTGATATCAGAGCTGTAGGTTCATAGGTTCTACGAGTCATGAGCAAGTGTCTAGTAGAGTCTTGCAAATTAGTATGATGACCTCCATACCTATCTTCGAGAGGCTACATGGTATTAAGGATAAACACCCCATATTTCTTTCTTTATCGTGCGACATTGATTCAACTTGAAGCGTATTTCTTTGAATTCCTTCCACTCACTCGTATGCGCATGTGAGAGCTCGGTATCAGTTGTACATCGATGGCCTGTGGATTCCATGGATGGGGTGCGAGATGTGTGTTTTGTGTTTTGGTGATGGGACACTCTAGATGACTTGAGGCACAGTTTGGATCGCAGCTTAGGCTTGGTAGTTTTAGTTGTGTGAGCATGTGCTTTTGGACTTCTACGTCTAGTGGTGTCCTTATGAGTGGGACCGGTGGCTGAGTGAGTGGTTGGATGACTATATGATGAGTAGGATGTGACTGCGGGATGTGTTAAGATGGTTTGAATATGATGGGAAGAGTTTTCTTGAGATATGAAAAGTACTATTAGATGCTCGATTTCTGTGGATGTGTCATACAATATTGAGTTACAAAGGTTTGTGAGAGATTCTTTCGTGTTATTTCATTTGTGGAATGAAGTAGATTTTCATGTCTTGTTGATGAGTTCAGACTCAGTAATATTAAGTGATTGCATAGTAATTGTGGCTGTGAAAGGGTATAGAGAGATGTTAGTTTGAGGCTAAGCATGTGGGTTATTACCTGCAGAGTAATCTACGGATGTGTAATCCTTATGATGTTGTGTGGAGGCTTTTATTTCTACCAGTGGGTATAAGTGTTGCAATTTAAGTTTGTATTAGTTGAGAAAGTTGACCTGACTGTCACAAGGATGAATAGGAGCTTAGCAGATGATTTGAGGTATTATATGGTTTGTGTTACATGAGCTTATGGAGGATTTAGTTGAATCTCACTGCGGTATTATGGCAGTAATAAAGTGTGGGCATTATGAGTTATCGAAAGTTGTGTTCTATGGCATTGAGCCAAGTGAGGGAGTCTGCAATCGATGATATGATTGCATGGTTGTGTGTTGTACTGGTTTCGGTTTGAGGCATACTTGTGAATCAGATATGACTTGCAGAGATTGAGATCGAGAATAACTCGAGTAAAGAAATTTCTTGATACGGGTTATATTACACTTTATGGGTATATGGAAATCATGGAAGGATTTGAGTTATTGTTCATGACGGATGTAGTGCGCATGGAGTAGGAGTTTACTCGGTTGCGTTAAGGCGGGGTTACCTTTTTTGGTATTGTTGTGCTAATGGGGCACAGGTCGTTTGGCCCGCTTGGGTGGTGCAATTGAGATTCAAGCAAAGTGGATGACTCTCGAGAGGGTTCTAATGGATTCAATATTTATATGTGGCAATTGAGAATTTTGTTTGGATTTGTATATGGCTAGAATCTGAGATTTACATTGGATGGTGTCGAGACTCGCGGTATTTCTAATCATCATGGATTTACATTTCAGTATCAGGAAGGTGAAGGAAACGACTTTAGATTCACAGAAGGTCTCTTCAGAATGGGTGTCCGTTTATGATACTTTTGGGGTGCTTAAAATGTAATACAACGTCCTATGGGCCTTAAGGCGGTGTGGTTTTTTGCTAGGATTATTTATGGTGAGCTTTGGGAAAGGATCGTGGTGTCCTGGCAAGGAGAAGTTTCAACTTGAGGGTAATTCGGAAGGAACTCGGAGGAATAGGACAACTTTGTAGTATGTTGGATCAGTACGATAATGGATATAATCGGTTCTTTGGGTACTTATGATGTAGTGAGTCTCTACAGGTGTTTCGTGCCAATACTCTAGTGTTTGGCGACCTACGTGGCTTGGTTGAGTTAAAGAGATTCAGTTCTGATGGTTCGGTTATGTGCAAATGGGTTTCAAAGGGTTCTCGATGGTTTCTAACATGATTTGAGATGGATATTTCCTAGCGGCATAAGGAGCATTTTGTATATTATGATTTTTCTCTTAAATGAGATCAAGTGGAAGGTTTCCAGCTAATCGAGTATGTAATCTACTTGTGACCCATGGCCGGTAATGTGGTTCTCGTGTTTTCACATGATCGCATGATAGATGCAGTGTGTCGTGTGGGATTGAGATTTGTATGTGCAAGGGAGCGATTCAGTGTTGAAGAGAGGGTCATGAATTCTTAGACAACATGGACAGTTTTATATGACAAGATAAATGATATTACTACTTGGTATTTCCTGAGAAGACTGCGCATTTCAAAAGGGCGCTTTGTGGTTGGACTTACGGATGCTTCATTGGTATTGCGGTACTCGCCTGGTTGATCGACTGCTGATGTTCGGATTTTGGTATGTGGCACAGAAGAATTATGGAAGTATTTCTCGTAGAATGATTATGTATGAAGGATGTGTTAGTCACTTGAGTAGTGGAGACTAGGAGTCTTAGAGGCATTATAGAAGTCTAATGCTGGTGGTTTGGAGACTGGGAGTCTCAGAGGCAGATTGTTCCTTGGTTGCAGACTGTGAAGGTATGGCCAAAGTCAGATATCTAATAGTTGGTGTTATGGTTAGGCCATTGAGGACTTTTGGAGGGTTATTTATCTATCTATGGATGACCGGAGTCGATTTGGGGCCCGGGGCCCCATTGGTAGGCCAATAAGGATGTGTATTCTACACCAGTTCGTATTTGTTGACTCAACACCGTTATTGTTGAAGGGTGTGTCATTCGGTTTGAGTTGATCTTGAGTGTGTTCTGATATACTCTTTGTGTTACTCTTCTATGCTATGAAGAGTTGTGATTTATTGGTTATATGCGCGTATGATGCGATTCTGTTTGGGCCTTGCATCAGAATTCGAGTGAGATGGTTATTGGAGTGTTGAACAGTTGATTGTGCCTTGGTTATTTTTTTTTCGGGCCGTGGTATATTGTGTTATTTGCTATCCATGGTTATGGTCATGCACTTGTATACTTGATATCAAATTGCCTGTGGTTGTTGATTTAGAGCATTGGGGCTCGAGGTATTTTATATGGACCGGTGTTTGGATGGGTCACGTATTGGAGCGGGGTTATGATGGGATATGATCCTTTATGATAGATTCATGTGTTTTGGTTCTCCTGTGTGTAATGGGTTCCTAGAATTACATTCTGGTGGTAATTGTTGAGCTTGCGGGACGGTTCTCTGATTTGAGTCATTTTTCATTTTTGGGTGCGTCCGGATTATTTCTTATTGGTGCACGGGTTGCACGATTTGTGGTTTTAGGTTGTATTGGTGTGGCATGTCTATAGAACATTTGTGTTTGATGAGATGTGGTCATTGGAAATAGAATCTGTACTATTGGATTTGATTACAGTATTTATGGAGGAAAAATATCGAAAGTCGGCTTATGATTTGGCTTTGGTTCTTAATGGACGAGAGATGGATCCATGACTTGTTGATCTGATGAGTGGTTATGAGTTTTGTATGTTTCTTTCATCATCGGCAGTGTACGAAGGTTTTGAATGATGTTTTACTTGTTATGAGGTTATTACCGGTATTGGATTTGTTTTGACCAGCTACTGTGATCGAGAATTATTACTACGAGTATGCGAGTTGTGTGGTATATCATATGATTACGTCTTGGGTTATGGTTATGGCTTGATTCAGCTTGTTTAGACTTATACAGTATGTAGATGCGAGATTCAGGTCTTGTGAGAAAATCTAGATCTTGGAAATTGGGTTCTAAGTCTTATGAGCTAAGGTTGAACTAAGGATCTTCAGTTATGTTGTGTTATCAAACTTATATGGGCTGGGGTGATGTGGGATCACCCCCGGGTATGTGCGTGGTAAGGTTACACAGTGAATTGATGGCTTTGGAACGACTCTTGGCACGTTCGAGGACTAACATATGTTAAATTGGGGGAGAATGTAATGACCCAACCTATCGTTTTGAGCATTTGTATTCCATTTAGCTGCTTCAAGTCTTGAGTAGCTTCATGTGATGTATTATGAATTGTGTGAATCACCGGTTTTGCTTTTCAGGTTATTCGGAATTCATTTGGAAGAATGATTCTCAACTAGGAAGCTTTAAGTTGGAACAGTTGACAAAGTTTAACTTTTTAGTACTTGACCTCGGATCAATTTTTTGATGTTCCATTAGGCCCGGATGGTGATTTTGGACTTGAGCGTAAGCCTGGATATGTATTTAGATATTTCTAGAAGGTTTCGGCACTATTTGGCGAAAGTTGAAAATTTAAAGATTTGAAATGTTCATAAGTTTGATCGGGAGTTGACTTTGATAATATCAAGTTGGAATTGTGGTTCCGGGAATTGGAATAGCTTCGTTATATCATTTGGGACTTATGTGCAAAATTTGAGTTCATTCCGAGTTGATTTGATAAGGTTCGACATGAGTTTTGGAAGTTGAAAGATTCAAAGTTCATTAAGTTCAATTTGAGGTGCGATTAGTGGTTTTGATGTTGTTATGCTTGATTTCAGGCCTCGAGTAAGTCCGTGTTATGTTATGGGACTTTTTGGTATGTTCGGATGGTGCCCGGAGGGGCTCAGTTGAGTTTCGGATAGGTTTGGATTGTGTTACGCTCATTGTTTATGTTTTGACGTCGTTTTGTCAAAGCACATATGATACCACATTAAGCAAATAAGCTCCAATTTCTGTTTTGATGATGCATTAGATCCGTATGGTAATTTTGAAACCATAGCAACTTGAATCAACAAGTTTCGACATCGTATGAGGAATTTATGGTCATTTTACTAAGAATTGGGTCGCTAGATTTTTTAGATTAATTACGCAATTGCCACTGAATTCGTATTTAAAAATCTGCACTATTTCCAAATATTAAAACCAACATATCTCCTTCATTATAAGGTCAAATCAAGTGATTCAAAATTCTAACTTGACTAGAATTTCATGAGGCATCCATTGGAGGCATCAAAAGCAAGTTTTGGGATTATTTGGCATAAGAAACGAGACAGAACAGTTAGGCAAAAGCATATAATATCGAGGGTTTGTTCATTTTGTCATATTTTGAGTTGGGGAGCTCGGATTTGGGTGATTTTTCTATACGGAGGGATGGATATTGGTTGAGTTTACGGAAGCAAATCGATGCCAAAATCAATCTCTCGCTCTGGTGGAATACCTGTAAGTTCATCTGGAAATACATCTGCGTACGCTTTGACTACTAGAATAGACTAAAGTGTAGGTATCTCGGCATCTGCATCTCTAATTCGTACAATATGATAAATGGACCCTTTTGCGATCATTTTCCTCGCCTTCAGATAGGAAATAAACCTACCTCTGGGTGTCGCTGTATTACCTACCCATTCAAGGACTGGCTCACCCAGAAAATGAATTCTAGCTGTCTTTGCTCGACAATCAACTGTGGCATAGCAAGCTATCAACCAGTCCATGCCCATGATAGCATCAACATCCAACATCTCTAGCTCAACTAGGTCGGTTGAGGTCTGACGACTACATACTGTCACCGTACAACCTCGGTAAACTCGTCTAGCAATAATTGATTCTTCGACCGGTGTAGATACCGCAAAAGGACCACTTAGTATTTCAGGCACTATACCAAACCTCCCCGCGACAAACGGGGTAGTACACGATGAAGTAGATCCTGGGTCTATCAAGGCATAAGCATCGTGAGAGCAAATGGTCAACATACCTGTCACAATGTCTGGTGAAGACTCTTGGTCATGTCGACCTGCTAAAGCATAACTACGATTCTGGTTACCACCTGAACTGGAACCTCTATCTCTGCCTCGACCTCTACCCACCGAAGACTGAGACTAGAAACCTGAAGGATGCACAGACATAGATGATCCTGTTGCTGAATTCGCTGGTTGTGCCATACCCCCAAAATCTCTATTTGGGCAATCTCGTAACATATGCCCCGGACGTCCACATATATAACAAGCATCGGAAATGGCTCGGCATTGGCCCAAGTGTCCTCTACCACAGATGTCACAACATGGCAAAAATGACCATGCCTACCCTGAACCTCGCTGTCGCTACAAACCCGACGCCCGTGAGCTCTCACCTGGTCCTGAGTGAGTATAACGGCCATACCTGTAACCCTGTAACTGAGATGGCGGAGGCCTAGGTGGCCGTTCGAAGTACTGGGGCCTATAACTACCCTGAGACTGCTCTTGAGACCTGGCAAATCTCATCCTTTTACACTGTCCTGACTCAATCCTCTCTATACCCTGCTGCCGACGCCTACCCCTTTCTATATTCTGGGTGAATGCCTGAATCCGGGAGATATCCATACTATCCTACAATGCAGCAGTGGCACATGCCCCAGTCAACTCTAGGGCCAACCCTGGTATAAACCTATGAATCTTGTTCCGCATAGTAGCAACTATAGATGGTGCATATTTGGCCAATGAGTCAAAATAGAGACTATACTCTCGAACACTCATATTGCCCTGTTTGAGGGCTAGAAATTGATCGACTCAAGCCTGTTGGATCTCCCGCGATAAGTACTAGTCAAGGAAGGCATCTGAAAAATTCTCCCAAATAGCTGGAGATGCATCACGCCCCCTGGACCTCTCCCATCCCTCGTACCAAAGAATGGCTATATCTAGGAGTTGAAAAGCTGCTAGCTCAATTGCCTCTTTCTTCGTGGCATGCATAACCTGAAAGATCCTGTGAAGCTGATCTATGAAATCCTGCGGGTCCTCCCTCTGATCTGTTCCCGTAAACTCTGGGAGACTCAAAGCAATAAACTCTCGGACCCTTGAACTCCCAGACCCCTCAGAAGATCCTGCACTAGCGGGTGCCCTAGCATGTTGCTGGGTAGCTACCAAATGTGTCAACAAATGCACCGCACTCCTCAAGTCATGATCTGATGGAAGCAGAGGGGGAACTAGATGTGCGGTCTCCCTAGGAATCTCCTCAGGTGGTGGAGGAGCCGGTAATGGTTGAGTAGGGGTCTCTCCCTGGGCCTCAAATTGGGCCCCATCTACTAAGGGTACCCTGCTAGTCTCCTCATCTACTTTTGTATCTCTCCTCTGGCTAGCCGTAGTCTTCCTAGTCACCGTCATCTGTGCATACAGATGCCAACACGTAAGTTTAATTCAAATTTCCTATAACTTAGTTCTACAACACGATTTAGATTCGAGAGAAGGGTAACCAACTCCTAAATGCCTGTAGTCCCCTGCTTATATAATGTGGTGCACAACACATCTATAAACAAGACCCTGCTAGACACGACTTGTAGACTCCCTAGGACAAAACTGCTCTGATATCACTTTCGTCACATCCCGAACCTCGGGTGCGAGACCGGCACCCGGTGCCTCACCTATCCTTGCGTACCAACTTGCGACTAAGGGAATCTGAACATATAATGTCATACTTTGGCCATGGGCCACATTGCAAGACAATTTGCGAAGCAAAATATAAAATTGAATGGATACCAATGCTGACTAAACATCAATATAAAGCTGGGCCGGCAAGGCCGTCATAACTACTAAAGCTGACAAACCAACAAAATATATATACAAGGTCTACAAACTCAACATACCGCACTGACTTACAGGATATGTCTACATGTCTCTACTGATGGATGTACTGTGATCGGAACAGGGACCCGACTTACCCATAACCTATATACATAGATACACAAGATGTACACAAAACTCTAGACCCGGCAACTCCGAAGGACGTGGAGCTTACCGATAAAGCTAAACTCAGGAAACTCCTACTGAGGAGGTCTACGCGTCTATTTGTCTGAACCTGCACACATGAAATGCAGCGTCCCTAGAAAAAGGGACGTAAGTACGAAATAACGTCCGAGTATACAAGGCAATAAAATAACTGAAAGCTGAAACTGAACTGATAATATAATAACTGAAAGTAACTGGGAGTCAAAGATGCTCTAGAGATATACTTACCTACTGATACCGACTCAACTCTCTCAATATAGTAAATAAAATAGATGTCCGACCCTATAAGGCTTGAAACGTGTAATTGTTCTACCATAGTAGGCTCGCTCATAGGCGCTCGGCCATACTAGGCTCTGTAACTCGGCCAAGCTGGGATCGCTCATAGGCGCTCGACTATAGTAGGCTCGGTATATAACTTACCATATGGTCAGAGATTGCCCAATAGGGGCCTTCCCACCGATTATAGCTTGATGGTGGGGAAAATACTATAATACTGTATATATATATAGACCATGCGCCTCTTGACTGAAAGAAGACAATACTCAATTGAATATGACGTCCTAATAAGGGAAAATACTGTAACTTATGAGACTAGGATAATGTACATAAATTCGAGAGTATGAACTTCTCTTTATGCCTCGTTAGCAAACGCATGTAGTTACGAGATCATGCCAAAATAAATGAAGGGCTTAACCTTAACATACCTGGAGTAGGAAAAATCCGTATGATATTCTTGCACTGTACTCCCTTAAAATTGCAAAATCTCATGTTGCTATGTATTAAATAGTCTTGTATGGATTTGATTGTAGCAAATCATGAGGCAATCTTTCTAAAACGTGAATCTTGCATCTTCTAATCTTAAGGAGATAAGAAAGCCTTAGCTTGCATGTATTGAGATAAAATGAATATCATTATGCAACCTTGATCAGAAAGCTAAAGGGAATATGAATCACTTTGTATGCTCTAATAATATGACACCTTGTTACATAATATATGAGTTACTTATGGGATTTATTATCCATTTTATGGGCTGCCACGTTGATGCCTTTAACCTTATCCAAATAATTACCTAATTAATTAGGTAATATTTCATTGCCCAAATATTAACCAATTACCCACATAATTAAGAATCATCTCAACTTACTTAAAATACTACTCACTTTTAACATACCTTGTACGCCTTACTATCATGGTTATGTAGTACCTTGTATGGCACTAGTCCATAAATACACGGTATTATGGCTCGTACCGTATTTTATCCCAAACCAACAACCTTCAATGAAACTCATTTTCTTTGATTCATTTACTCTTTATTTTTTACGGTACTTACTTATTGCTTGTTATAAATAGAATAAATGTTTATAATCTCAAGACAATCTCATCCCCGAGTCTACATCAATTAACTGAAGACGAAACTTTAACGTACGAAAATGCAAGATGTAACATTTGTGATTGGATGACTATATGGTGAGTATGATGAGACTACAATATGTGTTCAGATTGTTCAAATGTGACGAGAAGAGTTTACTTGAGATGTAGCAAGGACTATGGGGTGTCTGATTTCTGTCTTGATTTGGCGTATGGTCTCGAGTTATGGGTGTGTTGAGGGATCTCTCATGTGTTTAGTTGTGGAGTGAAGTAGATTCTCATGTCTTGTTGATGGGTTCAGAATCAAGAAGACTAAGTGATTGCGTAACATAGTTCTTGCTATTTTGTAACACAGAATGACTGAAAAGGACATTTAGCTAACTAATCAAAGCAAGACACCACAACCTAGTAGACAACCGGGGGGACTCCGTGAATCCCCAGGAAAAGCAAGTCCCGCATGCGGGCAAAGAGATACTGGTTAGCAAAGATGCAGCACCTAGCAAAAGAGCTCCACTTAGTAAGGAAGGTCACAAGAGAAAGATTTGCCCTCAAATACGGACTTGATGACCATAGCTTCACTGAACAGTTTGGCAAATCCTCGCCATAGGATTCCCAGAAGGCATCACCTCAAAAGGATTCCTTGGATCAATCTAGTTTAGAAGAACCTTGAAGTCCTTTATGGCTCAATAGCAGAGTTTAAATGCCAAAATAGGCATGATGTTTAATGTGTTGACGGGGAGTAACAACCACAACAGTATGCCAACCCCGCAAATAGGAGTGGCTCCGGTCGAGGGTAACCCTAACGTATTGATGAAGGCTCCTAGAATTCCTGATAATTTCGAGGCCTGAGGGTCAGGTATGTCCAAAAATATTGAATTACAAAGTTTAATACTAACCCTGCAGCAATAGGTTAAGGAAAAGAATGAAATAAGAACTCACATAATTCGGCCTTAAATAGTCCATGCCAAAAAAAAAACTACCCAGCACCACAAAACTATTATGCGAACTGCATAACTAATCTACAGCCCGCGAAACCATCACGAAACGAAACAGTCTCATTATCCAGCCATCGAGAAATCGATTTACGGTTCGTATATCCATTCTGCGGTCCACGAAACTCACCGCAAAATCGACTAGACCAAACTCCTCAACGACTGCGAAACTGATGTGCGTCCCGAGAACCATTTTGCGGTCTGCGAAACCCTTCGCGAAAATGAACTGGCAACATCCAATTTCTGCAATCTCGCTCCTAAGGCGGCGAAACTCACCTGAGGCCCTCGGGACCCAATCTACGCATACCAACAAGTCTATAAATACTATCTGGACCTATCCAAGGACTCAAAAATACATCTGAAAACATCACAACAAAGAATCGAGGATCAAATCTAATAGAATTTTTCTAAGTTCATAAACTTCAAACTTTGGAACACGCATCTGATTCAAACTTAAACACATTGAATCTCAACCAAACTTTGCACACAAGTTCTATTCAACAATATGGACATATTCTGAATCTCGGAACATCAATCTGGGTCCAATAACACCAAAATCAACTCGTGGTTAAACTTATGAATTTTTAAATCCTTCAAATTTTCATTTTTTAGCAAATAGAGACAAAACCTTTTAGAAACCTCCTAGTCCAAATCCAAACATAGGCCTAAGTCCAAAATTATAATCCGAGTCTATTGGAACCATCAAATCATGATTCCAAAGTCATTTACTAAAAAATTAAATATTGGTCAACTCTAGCAACTTAAGCTTCCAAATTGAGTCTAAGCATTCACAATTCACTCCCAAACCTTTCCGTAACAGAACTACCCTTCCTTACAAGTCATTAAAGAACAAACAATCATACTGAAAGCATCAAGTAGGGGAACATAGCTCAAATACATAAAACTATCAGTCGAATCGTTATATTTTTTCCCTCTTAAACAAATATTCATCCTCAAATCAAGTTTAGAATCATACCTGAAATGCCAAAAAGACGAGGATATTTGCTTTGCATACCATGCTCGGTCACCCAAGTCTCCTACTTGACCGGCTGACCTCTCCATTGAAACTCAAATCTCATCATGCCCTTCATAAGTGAAACTCAAAGCAGAACATTCTCACCCTCCATGAAAGCCATATCAGCATAACGCTTCTACCTGAACTACAATGTACAAAGCCGCTCTTGAATCAACTTCACTTTTTCCAAAGCATCATGAACCAAATATGCGCTTAATAACCTAGCCTCACCAGGTTCAAACCAACCAACTAAAGAACGACACAGCTTCCTATATAAGGCATTATATATAGCCATCTAGATATTGGACTGGTAGCTATTGTTATAAGCAAACTCCGCTAATGGCAGAAACCGATCCCACTGTCTACCAAAATCAATAACGCAGGCTCTCAACATATCCTCAAGAATTTGAATAGTCTGCTCAGACTGCCCGTCCATCCGTGGGTGAAATATAGTGCTAAGCTCTACCTGTTTGCCCAACTCTTGTTGAACAGCTCTCCAAAATGCGATATAAATTGCGTGCCCCGATCAAAAATGATAGAAACAAGCACATGACAATCTCTCTTATGTAGATTTGAGCCAACTTCTCTGAAGTGTAAGAAGTCATGACCGGGATGAATGTGCAGACTTAGTTAGTCTATCCATACTGATCCGAACTGTGTTAAACTTCCCCAAGGTTCGTGGCAATCGCCAATCTCTGAGTCAAACTACCCAATTTCTGATGTTCATACTTAACCTACTGACAATTCAAATACCACAAAACATGCCCAACAATATCCTTCTTCATCCTGCCACTAATAATACTGCTTCAAATCGCGATGCATCTTTGTAGTACCCGGATGAATAGAATACCTCGAACTATGAGCCTCCTCAAAAATCAACTCCCTTAAGCCATCCATATTAGGAATACAAATCCGACCTTGAAGTTGCAACACACCATCATCACCAATGACCGCCTCTTTAGCACCACCTCGCAGCACCGTGTACCTAAGGACAAGCAAGTGTGGATCATCATACTGGCGAGCCTTAATGCGCTCAAACAATAACGACCGGACAACAACACAAGCAAGAACTCTACTAGGATCAAATATATCCAATCTCACAAATCTATTAGACAAGTCCTGAACATCCATAGACCAAAGGCCTCTCCATGGATGGAATAAATGCCAAACTCCCCAAACTCTCCGCCTTCTTACTCAAAGCATCTGCTACCATATTCGTGCTCCCCAGATGATACAAGATAGTGATATTATAACACTTTAACAACTCCAACCATTTCTGATGCCTCAAATTTAAATCCTTTTGCCTAAACAAATGTTGAAGACTCCGATAATCTGTGTAGACCTCATATGACACACCATACAAGTAATGATTCCAAATCTTAAGTGCATGCACAATAGCTGCTAACTCCAAATCGTGAATTGGATAAATATTCTCATGAAGCTTCAAGTATCACAGCGCATAGGCAATCATCCTAACTGCTTTTTAGTATTCGTGTTTGCCTTTTTTCTTACTTACCTTTCATACGAAAAACTCACGAGGTCGTCCTGCATCAACACACAACCAAGACTAACGGGCAAAGCCTCACAATAGACAGTATACATTCCCGATCTCGAGAGCAATACCAAAACTGGGATTGTACTCAAAGTCGCCCTGAGCTTCTAAAAGCTCTCCTTACACTAATCAGACCATCAAAAAGGAATGCCTTTCTGAGTCAACTTAGTCAATGGAGCTGCAATAGATGAGAAACCCTCCACAAAGCGACGGTAGTAACCTGCCAAGCCCAAGAAGCTCCTAATCTTTATAGATTTAGAAGGTCTAGGACAACTCTGAACGCGCCTCAATCTTCTTCGGATCCACCTTGATACAATCAGTAGACACCACATGGCCCAAGAATGCCACTGAATCCAACAGAAACTCACATTTAGAGAACTTAGCATACAACTTCTCCTCAAAATTTGAAGTACAATCCTCAAATGTTGTTCGTTCTCCTTCCTGCTACGGGAATACACCAAGATGTTATCAATGAATACGATGACAAAAGAATCCTAATAAGGCTGCAACGCATTGTTCGTCAAATGTATGAAAGCTTATGGACATTAGTCAACCAAGAGACATCACCAAGAACTCATAATGCCCATAACAAGTCTTGAAAACCGTCCTAGGAATGTTTGAAGCCTTAATCTTCAACGGGTGATAACCCGATCTCAAATCAATCTTCCAGAATACCCTGGAACCCTAAAGTTAATCAAGCAAAATCATCAATGCGAGGTAATGGATACTTGTTCTTAATAGTGACCTTGTTCAACTATCGGTAATCAATGCACATCCTCATAGAACTATCCTTCTTCTTCCCAAATAACATTGGTCCCCCAAGGAGAAACACTCGGCCTGATGAACCCCTTATCCAACAACTCATGTAATTGTTCTTTCAATTCCTTCAACTCAAATGGAGCTATGTGATACTGTGGAATAGATATGAGTTTCATGCCCGACACCAAATCAATACCAAAATCAATATTCCTATTGGGTGGCATGCCCAGTAAGTCTGCAGGAAACACATCTAAAAACTTCCTCATCACAGGGACTGAATCAACAGTAGTACACTCGCAACTAGTATCCCTAACAAAGGCCATATATGCCAAACACCCCTTTTTAGCCATATGTTGATCCTTCATAAATGATATCATCCTACTAGAAGTGTGATCAAGATAACCCTTCCATTCCAACCTTGGAAACCCTAGTATAGCCAACTTCTTAGTATTAGCGTGACAATAAATAATGGCATGATACGAAGATAGAAAATCCATACACAAAATCACATCAATGTCGACCATACTAAGCAACAAAAGATCCTCATAATACCTAATAGTAAAAACACAAGACTAATACACATGATTCACCATAACAGAATCACCAATAGATGTACATACAGGAATAGGGGTATCAAGAGAACCACGAGGAATATCAAAATAAGGAGAAAAATATGATGACACATAAGAATTAGTAGACCTCGGATCAAACAACACATAAGTATCTCTATGAAAGACCAAAACCATACCTTTGATCGCTACATCTGAGGCTATCGCCTCGGATCTACCCCAAAAAGAATAGCAACAAGGCTGACTAGGTCTTACTACCACCAACCTGGCCCCCTCCTCTAAGGTAATCTCTAGTTGTACATCTTTCCCCTCTAGCTGGCTCATTACGGGGTGGAGCAACTTGTGTCGAAACTACTGGCTAAGAAAACTGTGGAGCTGTGTTGCTAACTAGTCTAGGATAATTCCCCCTCATGTGTCCAAGCTCTCCACACTCATACCAACCTCTAGGCGACTGAGGCTACTAAACCTAAAATTTCCCTTGATGGCCTGAATATCCACTAGAGAAATCCTGAATAAACTGATCTCATTATGAACTCACTGGGAGAGCACTGAAAGACGATGGAACTGGAGTGCTAAAAGATGACTGAGCCACTGCTCCACCGGCTACATATGGTGTAGAATGAGCGGACCTACCATGATGGCCTCTGCCAGACTAACCTCTAAGCTACCAGAACGATGTGGTCTATTATCTCTTACCATAGCTTCTCGTCCCTGAGTACGAATACGTTCTATCCTCTAAGCTATCTCTACGGCCTGGTGAAACTTAGTCCCAATCTCTTACTCTCGAGCCATAGAAATCCTAATGCCATAATTCAAACCCTTAATGAATCTCCTTACCCTCTTAGCCTCGGTAAGGATCAAGATAACAACATGATGATATAACTCTGTGAGTCTCGCCTCATACTCGGTCACAGTCATGCAATCTTGCTGAAGATTCTCGAAATAGCCTCTCAATTCATCCCTCCTAGTGTGTGGGATGTACCTCTCTAGGAATAACTGTGAGAACTGAGCCCAAGTAAGAGGAGGTGAACCTGCTAGTCTGTGCACCTTATAATTATGCCACCATCTACTAGCAGCCACTCTAAACTAAAATGTAGTGAAGTCCATCCCGTTGGACTCTACCAAGCCCAAGTTGCAAATCATCTGGTAACATCTGTCTAGAAAATCCCGGGCATCCTCTGAAGTACCGCCCTCAAAGTGTAGAGCATATAACCTCTGAAACCTCTCCATCCTCTTCTGCTCACCAGAAAACATAGCAGGTTGAACCGCGGGTCTAGCTGCTATAATAGGCTACTTCGAAGTACGAGTGATAGGGGTCTAAACTTCCTCTCTAGCCTTAGATGTGGCTGGGGCCACTGGAACCACTCTAGCCTGGGTTAAAGCATCAATAAAACTGACCATCTTGGCCATGGCCTCCTAAAATATCGGTGCCACAACACAACCCTCTAGGTGGAGTAGGAATTGGGCCTCAACATGATCATCAACATGCTGATCCTCTACCTGATCCTCAGGCGGATCCACTGATACTGCTCGAACAAGCTCCTAGGCTCTAGTGGGTACTCCACCCCTATCCGTCACTATGTGACCCTTGGTGGGAGCCTTAGCCCTACCCCAGGCCCTATCCCTCATGTCTACAGTCAGTAGTATTGCCTCTCCATCACCTAACACTATTGAAGGACGCATTTTTGCCATTTGAGAGAGAGTAGAAGAGAATTCAAATTTAGAAATTAATAAACGCACGATAAGGAATTAAGAAAATGGAAGTTTCTTAAACCCTATAGATTCTCATAAATAGATATTGACATCTCTGTACGATCCAAAAGACTCTACTAGGCCTTCTCGTGACTTGTGAGACCCTTAGAACCTAGAGATTTAATACCAACTTGTCATGATTCAAAATTTTCACCAAAGGTCGTGATAGCATCTAACCTACTTGCTAGGCAAGCCAACACTAAACAACAATATTAAAATTCACTTTAAGCCATTAACAGAGATATGATAACAATAAGAATGCGAAATAAGTCCCAAAACCGGTATCATAAATATAAATATTTGAGACAGGATCTAAACATGACCACAACTTTCTAACGAACTCTCCCAAAACCTAGGTGTCACAATATAGTCACGAGCATCTAACAAGAATATGAAATCTGAACAGAATACAACGAATGTTTGGAAATGACAAAATACATAGACATGTATAAAAGAGTAGGGAAGGGGAAACTCCATGTGTTGCAGATCGGATCAAGTAAGCATCTCGCCACGAAGTCTCCAGATAGCACTTCTACTCCGCTGGGTGAATACCACTAAAACCAGCCTCAAGGCTTTCACAAAATATACAGAAGTCTAGTATAAGTACAAAATTACGGTACTCAATAAGTATTAAGTCTAGCCTCGAAGAACTAGTAGCAAAGGGTTGACTCTGACATTTATTAACAGCTCAATAAGCATATGAAACATAAATAGAGCATGGGATAAAGTATGGTAATATCAATCGAGTCTGCCAATAGAAACATAGTACAATTGGAATGTAAACATACCTTTCAAGCAAGGAAGATAACACAATATCAGTTATCTCAATCTTTCAAAAGCATAATATGAGTCAGTCAACATTCATATATATATATATATATATATATATATATATATATATATATGTAAGAGTCATTGCACAAGTAGAGGCTCCAATACATGCTCACAATCCAATACCAAATCTCAGTGCACAATTCCTATATTCGACACTGGTCAAGTGTCCAAACTAGCACTATTCTGAGTGTCTGCGCTCACAATGCCCAAAATAACATGGGTAATTACCTGACTTCGGAGGTACGGTACCTTATCCAAGTATCGTTGCGACGTGCAATCTGATCCACTAATAGTAAATATATCATTGCAGCGTGCTGCCAGATCCACACATGTGACTGTTGCAGTGTACGACCTGATCCACACATATTATCGTTGTGGCGTACAACCCGATCCACGCACAAATCATCAATAATCAATATCCACTCATAATGTCCACGGTGCCAAAGTTCTCATCTTTTCACAATATTCAACTCTCCAGCTCTTGAATATATGTATGAAGCAATATAATTACGAGGCAACAGATCACAACAATAGAAATACGGATAAAAACTCATATGGCTAAAATATGATTATGGATAATCATGTAATTTAATTCATCTCAACAATTCAATTAAACAAATTTCATATTCAACAGTCTATTCCTAACATTTAATATGAATAGATTAAGCCATGTAAGAACCAAGTCATGAATCAATAAAACAAGTGTATGACTACGACTTAAGAAAAAGGCCCAATATGGCAAAATATTCATTATGACCAATTTAACAAGTCATAAATTTAAGCATGCTTCTAAGCACAATTACAAGTCATCACCTAATAGAATCAATGAAATATAAATAACAAGTTTACATAATCCAAACAAGGCATAATCATAAGCCAAACTCTACCAGATATGGTCACAACTTAGCTACATATTTATGCTCGTTACCGTACATATATGTAGCTCCTAAATCAAGCAACATGCATCAAATAGATTAGCTATACGGAGAATTCTCTCTTACAAGGATAGACAAGAGACTTACCTCCATCCCAGAACACCTTCAATTTTTCAAAATAGCTTTTCCTCTCAAATCAACCTCCAAATGACTCGAATCTAGTCAAAAACAACTCAATAACATCAAACAAAGCCATAGGAATTAATTTCAAACAATAAAGCTTCAATCTTTAATTAAATCCCCAAAAGTCAATGTGGGCTCACATGGTCAAACCCGAGTCAAGGGATAGATCCCGACCACCCATGACCCCACGAGTTTAAATATATGATTAAATTCTAAAATCGAGTCCAATTAACCCTCAAATTTCCAAAATACACTCTCTTAAGTTGTAGACAAAAATCTCAAATTCTCTTATTCAAATCCATGCTTTGATGTTAGATCTAGTGTTAATTCCATATAAATCACTTACCCCCCAAGCTTATGTGTGAAACCCTAGCTTCAAACTCCTCAGAATAAGCTCCAAAATTTGGGGAATAAAATAAGAAATCATAAATTCGGTTTTAAATAGTCCATGCAAAAAATATTGCCCCGCACCGTGAAAATGACTATGCGGACCGCATAAATGATTTGTGGTCCACGAAAGCATTGTGAAACGAAATAGTCCCACTCTCCAGCCATCGCGAAATAGATATGGAGTCCGCAGATCCATTCTGCGGTCCGTAATATTCACCGCGAAATTGACCAGACCAAACTCCCCAATGACCGCGAAATTGACGTGCGGCCCATAGAACCATTTTGCGATCCGCGCAACCCTTCGTGTAAATGACCTACCAACATCTAATTTCTGCAATCTCACTCCGAACATGTTGAAACTCACCTGAGTCCCTCAGGACCCAATCCAACCATACCAACATGTCCATAAACACTATCCGGACCTATTCAAAGTCTCAAAACACATCTAAAAACATCACAATAATGAATCGAGGATCAAATCTAATAGATTTCTCTTAAGTTCGTAAACTTCAAAACTTCCAAACAAACGTCCATTTACAAATTAAAAACCTCGAATCTCAACCAAACTTTGCAAATAACTTCTATTCAACCATATGATTCTATTCCAAATCTCGAAATATCAATCGAGGTTCAATAATACCAAAGTCAACTCTTGGTCAAACTTATGAATTCTCTATTTCTTCAAATTGCTAACTTTCGACAAATAGAGCCAAAACCTTCTACAAACCTCCCAGTCCAAATTCGAACATAAGCTCAAGTCCAAAATCATCATACGAATCTATTGGAATCATCAAGTATCGATTCCGAGGCCGTTTACTAAAAAATCAAACATTGGTCAACTATAGCAACTTAATCTTCCTAAATTAGTCTAAGTGTTCACAAATCACTCCCAAACCTTTCTGAAACCAAACCAATCATCCTTACAAGCGTAAAACAACAAACAAATAAACATATGAGAAACATCAAATAGGAAAGTGGGGCTCAAATACATCAAACGACCGGTCATATTGTTGCACTCACCACCAATCGAGGTTCACCGGATACTCGGAGCATTAAATGGAAAGGACTCACGTCACTTCAAATTCAAAAGTGATGATGACGGTTTCGGTGGTTTTCCTCTTAAACCTTATCACTTCCCGGATAATATTTCGAAAACTACTCGAAAAATGACGGTTTCGACTGGTTACTCCATCCCCGTTCTTTCCATTCTTGTCCCATTTTTCAAACAAAATTTCATGAAATAATAAAATCGGGTAGATTGTCTATTTTATCAGTGAACTATATTAAAGAATTTCTTTTTGAAAAATTCCAATTATTCTCAACGACTACTAGCAATTAGTTGTACCATTAACGGTTATATATTAATGAAATTTTTTGTAGGTCGTTGGAATTTCTTATTAACTTCCATATCGACGCATAAGTTTAGCTGATAATTCAATTTGGCTGTGAATATTCTCCTACGCACCCCCTTTTTCCCCTGTCTGTGAATATTCTCCCAATTGGGCAGGAGAGAAACTAGGTGTGTGCCTATTTTGAGAATGGTTTTTATAAGGCAGGCCGAATAAAAAGCCCAATAAAGAATGAATACAGAAATATTTGTACTCCTCATTCCACCTCATGCTAACTTCTCTTATCCTTTTATTTATCACATTCCAAAGAAACACACTCTTCTCTTTCTCCCTCCCTCCCTCCTCCATCTTCTTCTTCATTCTCTTCTCTGCAGAGTTTTCTGGCTTCTATTTCAAACCCATTTTGCAAAATTCAAGAATTATTGAATAGTTTTTGCTTCATGGACTTATAATTTAATATACGTCAAGATAGTGTACCTATGGTGTGAAAATAAGTGAGAACTTATGACTCCCTTATTATACCTTTATGTGAATTTATAGTAGAAATTAACATGTCTTGCCTATTGCCTCAATTCAAGTGCTTGCCTGATACTTTTGCCCTTAGCTTCAAAACCCATCAACAGTCTGCCCCTCAACTCTGTAAGTCTCTTCCTTTCCCCGCAAAAAATACTCCGTACCTTTTTTTTTTTTTTTTTTTTTTTACTGAGTTGAATTTAATGTATTTTTTTAAGTAGTTATTTTTCTGATGGTGTTTAAAAGTGAATGTTCAATGAGGAAATATCTCTGTTTTTTATGTAAATGATTTTTGCTAATATTTTCTTGCCAATTTATATATTTATGCGACTGAGGTGAGCAATGTTTTAACTTTGTGAATAACTTCAATGAATATGGAGATTCAAAGATTTTGTTTTTAGAAAGAAGAGTCAAGACGAAACTTTGGTACTGAATCCCTTATAAAAGAAATCGAAGAAAAGTTCTCAACTTTATAAAAATTTAGATTCTTGATTGATATTAGATGTTGATTTTTTAGTTATTGAAGAAATTATGTAGGAATAAAAGATTCTGAATGACTGAATCTATCCTTTGTCTACATAATCAGACGGTGATCATTGCTTTTGGCTAAGAGAGCAAACATCTAATAGTACTTTTTATTTTGAAGAAAAATTTTACAACACGTGAGTCCATTGGGTTTAAATCCTAGATCAACCTCTGCATGTAAACAATGTTGGCTGCAAGGTGGACTGTATTAATATAAATTAATGTAGTATTAGACTTTTAGATTCTTGATGAAGTCTATACGAATCCAGTTACTACCTAAAAGTAGAAACTTACTGAGAAACATACATACCTCGCAACTACTGTTTAGGTACACTTAGGGAGAGGGAGGGTGAGGGAACCTAAAGCTAGCAGTTAGTTAAATAACCGGTAAGCTGCTGAATCGGAACTCTTTAAGGCACACCTTTACTCCCATTTATTCACGCTTTCACACCTCAGCATCGGCAGGGACCCAGAGAGCTGTCTCCGCTTTTTATTCCCTCTTGCCAATAAACTTTCCCCAGCCTTCGATTAAATCCACTTCTTTCGAAGTAGGTGAAGAGGATCGACTGACCCGGGTTTTCACGAGCATTTGCGGAGGCCGCCCGGTTTGAGTCTAAATGATTTGGTAGTGCGCAAGCCGAAGGATCGATGTCCTCTAGAGCTAACATAGAAAGAGATTCCCAGATAGCAAACCCAAAATTTATTAACCGAGATATGGAACTCCAGCAAGAAATCTATTGAAGAGTTGGTGTTGGATGGAGCAGGCACACTGACAACTCTGATGTGAATGAACTTATATTACTCTGAGGATCATAAGTTGCTTGTGTCTATTGATGATGCTTAGGAAAGGTGGGACTCTATCTCCACTATTTATTCCGAGTGAGAGCTTTATACAATCAGGACTATCTGTGCTAGTTGTATTTTCAAAAGACACAACTCTTGTGGTTGACTATTTCTTTTAATTTTTTCCTGTCATTGCCTCTGTAAGCTTGGAAGAATGCGGGGAAGGCAGGCTTGGAGTGGCTCACTAGGTTATTTAATATCATTTTTAGAACGATAAAGATGCCTGAAGAGTGGAGGTGGAGCATGACAAGATGCGGGAAGCGCGGCTTAGGTGGTTTGGTCATATGAGTAGGAGGAGCACAGACGCCCCAGTGAGGAGGTGTGAGAGGTTGACATTGGAGGGCATACGGAGAGGTAAAGGTAGGTCAAAGAAGAGGTTGGGAGAGATGATTAGGCAAGACATGACGCAACTAACCGAGGACATGACGCAACTGACCGAGGACATGACCCTTGATAGGAAGGTTTGGCGGTTGAGGATTAAGGTAGTAGAGTAGGTAGTCTCGAGTGTTCATAACAGTAGTATTGGCACGCAGTCTCACTTTCTGTTGGTAGTAGGTTTTTATGACTAACCGTTGTTTTCTTTCATTGTTGATCACCTTACTATCTTGTTGTTTTTATTCTGCTTTTATATGGCTTTTTGGTACTATCCCTTCTTGTCTATATTTTCATTAATGTGGTGTTATGCTTTCCTGAGTTGACGGTCTATTGGAAACAACCTCTCTATCCTCACAAGGTAGGGATAAGGTCTGCGTACACACTACCCTCCCCAGACCCCAGGGTGTGGAATAATACTGGGTATGTTGTTGTTGTTGTTGTTGTTGTTGTTGTTGCCTCTCTAAGCTTGATTTATGAGCTGCAGCCTTTTGCTTTGCGACAAGTGTGTGATGACTTCTATTTGGTGATCTACCAGTTTGCATTATACTAAGTTTAGTGTTACTAATAGACCTGGATGCAGATTGATTCTAAAGTTTTAGCTTGATTCACTATTACTTATATCCTTGCGTGGTTGGGAATGTGTTAATTATCCATATTATAGGACATAGAACTCCATGGTTCTTAATATCGTCCTTTCTGAAATGCAGCAAAAGGTAGAGATCCTTATCAATTGCGGACTCAATGTGTCTTATCCACTACATCAACAGCGGCAGCTACAGTGCTTGATATTGAGAAGCTACAGTTACCATCTATAGACAGATCATGGGAAGCACCCTCGGCAAATGCCACAACCACAGCAGTAGATGTACAGAGGCTAAAGTTGCAGTCTTTGGAGGCTCAGTCACTGAGATACAGTGGAGGAGTTGCTCTGTCCACTGAGGTACGACTTAAATGGATAGCCTAGAAATATATAGAGACTAATCTTGAACGCTGAGAAACTGAATCGTGTTTCTATCTCTCTGAATAGAACGATGAGATAAGTTTCAGGTGGACTTAGTTTTTCGGTAAAAAAAGAAGAAAGAAGCAGTACTGAGTAGTTCTTTTTCTTTTAAATTTGAGTAGCTTTCTAGGTCACAAGTGGAAGCAGGTTATATATTATATTTGGCCAGAGTCAAATTTTTATGCCATCGAAATCACTTCACTTTAGCACCATGGTGTCTAGTTATGGTTCCTAATATGCTATTTGTATTGGATCTTACTCTGTCTCCTCATTGGTTGTAATATGCCCAGTGTGAAATATGAAAAGGCTGTTACTTGTAAATTGCTGATTCAGTACGTCTGCAGGCAAACACTAAAGCTGCTTTAGCTACTGAAAATCTTCTTACGGGTGAAGAAGCTGTAATAGCTGCTTCTGCTGCTGAAGCAGTTGCTTTGGCAAAAGCTGCACTAAAAGTTGCAAAAGATGCTGTGATGATGGTCGGCCATAACAACTCAGATAACAATATGGCAGGTGTGGATACTACCCAGCTGCTTGAGAGGTTTCAACCTGGTGAGACGGGGCGACACAGCATAGTTGGGGAGCTAAAGGCAAGTGAGATGAGATGGAGTGAAAGTAATTCATTCGGGAACTCACTTACAGATTCTGAGGACCTGGAACCAACACATGAAGAGCTGGAACTTCTTCAAACAGATCTTTTAAATGGTATAGCTGTAAGATCTAAGCGTCAAAATGAACGGAAGGCTAGAAGAGATAGAGCAGCAGAGAGGGCTGCAGCCAATGTTGTGTCAGTGAAGTCTGGTTTCGCAGGCCGAAAAAAGCGTGCGTCAGTACAAGATGTTGATTACTCTGATCCATTGCGTTACTTGAGAGGAACGACAAGTACTTCTAGGCTGCTCACTGCATCTGAAGAACATAAGTTATCAGAAGGAATACAGGTGCTAAGTTGCCCTTTTGCCTTCTGAGATTTTGTACAAGCATTTTCCTTTTCGGCTGCAGCAACAAGCACCCTTGCACCAGCTTTTACCTTTCTTTGTTCATCCCAAGTAAATTATATCTTTCCAGTTGCTTATCTTTGGCTCAAACCTAAGTGTTGTTTCTTAAATCTAAATCTGAAGAACTACTTTCATATTTCTTTCTCTTTTTGTTACATAGTGAGGATCCAAGTCTATAGGTGCATGAATAGTTTGTGAATCTTTTCTTTACCCTGCTATGGATGTTGATTTCCTATCTGGCTGTGAAGATGTTCAATGAAAGTCAATCTACTTTAGTAAACATCATGTCAAAAAGAATACTTCTTGTTTAACTGAAATTGTCTGCTTCCATGAACAATTATGAGCTTTTAGTAGAACACCGCAAAAGTTGCTCTTGGATCTTTTTGTTTATTGCTTCAAATGAAGGATCTAGTCGCGAACTCTTAATAAAGTGCTGAGACATCATTGTATCTACTGCTAGCTTCTTTCTCAAGTTTATGTTTATATTTTATTTTTCTGAGGAGTTCACTTCCTACTTTTCCTTGAAAGTGTTATTTTTGTGTTTGTTCTTTAATTAATTTGTGATGACAAAAAAACAGGAGCTACTGAAGTTGGAAAGGCTTCAGGAGGAGCTTGCAGAGCGCTGTGGGGGTCAGCCCACTTCCGCACAATGGGCTGCTGCAGCCGGAGTTGACCTGAAGACCCTACGGAAGCGTATAAGCTATGGAATTCTTTGTAAAGATAAAATGATTAAGAGCAACATAAGGCTTGTTATATCCATTGCCAAAAATTATCAAGGAGCAGGAATGAATCTTCAAGATTTGGTTCAGGTATATATGGGGCAATTATATATGATCACGAGACAACCCTCAGGGGTTGGCCTGGTGGCAATTGACTTGAGCCTTGGGGTTTGCTCCCTTTCAAGGTCTCAAGTTCGAAACCCACTGGTTGCAAACAATTTCTGAGGGCCATCGGACTGGGTAAAACCTGAATTAACCGTGGTGCACTTGCGGGAAACTCCTTGCCGAGGGCCTGTGCACTCCCGGGATTAGTCGGGGCTCAAAGAGACTCGGACACCCGGTGCAAATCAAAAAAAATATATGATCACGAGACTGTAGCTCTTCGGAGGGATTAAAACCATCAGAAACATAACGTGCTTATATTTGGAAATTGATTTACAGGAAGGATGTCGTGGCCTTGTAAGGGGTGCTGAAAAGTTTGATGCTTCAAAAGGTTTTAAGTTCTCAACATATGCTCATTGGTGGATTAAACAGGCTGTTAGGAAGTCGCTTTCTGATCAATCCAGGACAATTCGGTTGCCGGTATGTGTGACACTCCTGCTCCAAATAAAAAAGAAAGACATGTATGTCTTAGTTGACTTTCCTTGGCTTATCTAATTTTGAGCATTCCTTTAATTTTTCCATGACAGTTTCACATGGTCGAGGCAACTTATAGAGTTAAGGAAGCAAGAAAGCAATTATATAGTGAAAATGGTAGACATCCTGACGAGGAGGAACTAGCTGAAGCAACGGGATTGTCAATGAAGAGGCTCACTGCTGTGATGCTAACTCCTAAAGCTCCAAGATCACTTGACCAGAAAATTGGATTCAACCAAAATCTCAAACCTTCGGTTGGTCCTGGAAAACATTTCTTGTTTCTTTTTACGTTCTTGATGATCCTGGAAAATCTTTCTTTTCACATTTTCTGGCATTGTTGTGTCCAATCCAGCTATTCTTGAATTAATTTTATGTGTGGTTACAGAACTTTATTCACTATATACTAAGAGCCCGTTTGGACATAAAAAAAATTTCTCTTTTTTTCAAAAACATTTCACTTTTTTTCGAAATCGGCGTTTGTTCATAAAATTTCCAATCTTATGCATTTTGGAAATTTTGAAAAATTTGAAAAACTCCAAAAAGCTGTTTTTCAAAATTTTCACTCACAAAACTTCAAAAACAACCCAAAATTACATTCATGTCCAAACACAACTCTAAATTTCAAATACTATTTTCACTTGAAAATTTTTTTTCCCCTATTTTGGAATTTTACAATTCTTATGTCCAAACGCCCACTAAAATTACAAAGCTACTTAGGGGTGTGGCCCTTTCCGGACCCTGCGTGAATGCGGGATGCTTTATGCGCCGGGTAACCCCAACTACAAAACCTACCATCAAGTGAGGTGACTTTACTGTTATAGTGGGTTGAACTTTGGGGCTTTACTTTTATAGCGAGTAAAGTATAGTTACTTTAACGTGGCAAAAAATAGTTTTATAATTTAACTGTTATAGTAGATAAAATTCAGATGCTTTAATGGGAGAAAAAGATAGTTTTGTGACTTTAGTGTTAAAATGGATAGTATTCAGTTACCATACGTGAAATTAACCCTGCAATTCTTGATTCTTACCACTTCAGAATTAATTGACTCTTATTTGTTGTGCTAACCTATATCGGTTTCTTTTACATATGGTGTTCAGGAAGTGATTGCAGACCCTGAAGCCAAAACATCAGAAGAGACATTGATCAAGCAGTTCATGAAACAGGACCTACAGAAGGTTTTAGATACCCTGAATCCAAGGGAGAGGCAGGTTATTCGATGGCGATTTGGACTGGAAGATGGGAGGATGAAGACATTGCAAGAGATTGGGGAATTAATGAGCGTAAGCCGGGAGAGAATCAGGCAAATTGAGTCTAGTGCATTCCGCAAGTTAAAGAACAAGAAAAGAACGAAAAATTTGCAGCAATATATTACTGCTTAAGAGTCCACAAAAATAGGAGTATTCACTTTCTATAGTTCATTGAGTCTTCATTGTTTGATAGGAAAAGTTGGTTCTTCTTTAACAAATTTTTTTTTTTGTTCAGAACTTTGCAAACATTTTGTGCATAATACAAAAAATTTGGTTCAAATGATTGGAAGTTGGAACATTAAATTTTCTGTTCTTCATGGGAATAAACGTATTTAAAAATTTCTCCTAACATTATGCCCATCTACAATTATTGCGCATTAAAAATTGTGGTACTTTAAGCAAAGCAAATGAAATAGTCCCTTATTAGCAAGCAGTGCCTAAGATGCCGTTTGTTTCGAAAATAAGGTGATAGAAACTAAGAATCCACCTCTTACAGAGAATCAGGTTTCCCACAGTAAGCAAGCAACAGATTGTAAAACCAAACATTATAGGGAACCCGGTTTTTTATTTATTCCCACAGTAAATTTCTAAGAGTAACGAAGAATATCAAATACATCACTGTTTGGAATAGAAATAAACAGTAACAACGTATAACTCCAGAAACCAAAATATATGGAAAAAAACTGGCCACCATAATATGTATAGCACGGAATTCCACTGCGCTATACCTTAACGGCCGTTTGTCCGTTAAGATATAGCGCCGTGAAATACCGCGTTATATTTGAACTTAAATGGACGGGAAGGTATAGCGCCTATAGCGCGGTAAATAAGGGCGCTATACCTGCATAAATACCATCTTCTTCCCCAAAAACGGAACATCCCCCCCCCCCCCCCCAAAAAAAAAAAAAAAAAAGCCAAAGCCAGCGGTCCCCCTCTCCATTTATAACGGAAAAAAACTCGGGTGGAGCCTACCGGTCCAACAAGAAGTGTAGATTCTCGGTCACACATCGTATCTAAGGCGTTATCTCGTAGTGGGTTGCTTGTTTCGGGTCCGAATCACCGAATCTTACTTTCTAAAAAATTTAAATCAAGGTATTCCGACTTATTTTTTGTTAAAACTCATGTATAAAAAATGCCTATTAGTTGTTTTTACTGTATTCTATGTTATTTCGTGATTGTTTTACGATTTAATTAATTTTTTGTTTTTTATCCAAAATAACAAAGACTCAAGAAACCTAAGGACGTAAGATATCTTCAATCTTTGGATCTGGTCCTAGAGGTTGCAGCAGCTTTGTTCTTGATAAAGGTGGTGGCTAGCACTTGAGAGAATATGATTTTTGGATTTGCAAGTATTGCAGAAATAAAATCTCTTGCCTCATATTGATAATATGTGTGTGTTAGGTCATCAAAAATGATGCAATAAAGTGTCCTTTAGTTTGGCCTTAGCAAGCTACAACTGTGTTGTTGTACTGGTGCCAGACGATACAGTGCAACAACTTTTACAATTGTAGATTTGACTGCACGACGACCAGAGGAACTGATCCCTCTCTATTCCCTTTGCTATACTTTTATCTGATTTCATTGAGAATTGAACCAGACATTTGACTAGTCACTCTAAACGCAAGGGAACTAATTGTATCAGGTTCCTTATCTAGTTGACTTGTACTGTGACCGGAGGAACTGATCCCTATATGCCCCCTCTGTTGTTTCCTTATTTGATTTCATTGAGAATAGAATCAGACATCTGACTAGTTACTCTGAACGCAAGGGAACTAATTATATCAGGTTCCTTATCTGGTTCTCTCATGAAGTTTGTCAAATCATCAAAACAGAAGACGCATAACTTATCAATTTGCCCCTTTTTGATGATGACAAACTTAGAATTAATATTTCCCCTACGAAGCAGATCTCCACATTATTCCCCTTACGAATCAACCATATCCCCCCCGAGAAACTATCCCAAAGGAATTGATTACAACTGGTTTCTCGAGACTGTTTGGCAAATCATCCAAACACAAAATAACATAACTTATCAATTTTTCCCTTGTTGATGATGACAAACCCAGAATTGATATTCCCCCTGAGAACCAGATTCCTTATATATTTCTCTTACGGATCATACCGATAATCAACATGAGAATAACAATGCAATATTCCCCCTGCAAAATAGACCAATAGATCCTTTGACAACCATCAATTATGTCCCCCTTGAAGTTCCCTCTTTTGGAATTATTGAAAAAATTAATAGAAGAAGCACAAGCAAAAAAAAGTTTAACAACATTAACTCATGCCACTTGGGCAACATAGCATAAGCAAAAACAAGAACAACAAGTGAATATCATTGCACAAAATAGAGTGACAGCCCATAGTAGAGTAATTATAACAAAAACATAGCAATTTCAATCAATACAAAATATGATAATTTAAATCACTAAATTACCAATGTCATCAAATATAGGGATTAGAAGGAGATAGAAATTTGAGGGAATTTGGAAGAGGTGAAAGACACGGGTCATTGGGCAGGAAGAAAATTAAGTGGCTAAGACATTGATTGGCTTGTCCATTCGTTCATTCACAGTCCTCTGGTCAATGATCATCTGCTCTCTCAGGTCCTCCACCTATTTTCTCAATCTTTCATTCTCAGCCTTCAACTGAGCATTCTCTTCTGCCAAGGGACGTCTGGGACCTGGTTCTCTACCTATCTGTGCAGGCTGAACCATCAATCATATCACTAAGAATCTCCCCAAACTTCTCCTCATCAAGAACAAACTCAGTCTGATGCACATATAGCATCAGAGTATCACATACAACATAGAAGTGTTTACTTCTTCTTCATAAACGTTGGGACTTGGAGGAACAAAGAGGTGATTCTATTTTATTTTTTATTTTGGAACTCAACAATGTCAAGAAGTTCCTTCATTTTTCAGCAATATCAGAGTAAAAAACTCAGCCTACCAGCACTTTTTGAGACTTCAGAGTCTTCTTCCTCTCCAAACCCGATAACTTAACCTTTTGCTTCTGTAAGGAACCAGGCTCCTCACTCACACTACCCTTTCTTTTTCTGAGCGGTCAGGTCTCCCTCTTTTTCTTCTCAATCTGTTCATCCTTATCATCTGCTTCATCTTTCTCAGCCAACTTTCTTTTCTCCATTTTGCTTTTTTTTTTTTGAATTCTTTCTCACAAGTGAAGATTTTTCTACTTCATTCTCTCTTCCACAATCACTACATCAGCAGGTCACGCCACTTCATCATCAATCAGCCTATGTTTCATCAATCATTTTTGCTGGATCAGAGGTTCGTTTAAGCACAGAACTCAAGAGAAAAAGATCATCATCAGAATTAACATCCTAAGAAGGATTTGAGGGACCAAGTCACTCATTCAGTTCCCCCTTTTCCAGCATATTCACTAATTCCTCCATCCTTCAAGGCTTTTATAAGCCCAATAACAATTTCAGCCTCACTCTCTAGAATATTAGATCTACCTCCCTTTATGTTAAAGTCCCATCAAAATCTACCAAAGACTTCTTGAAGTTTTGATTTAGATGGAATTAGGATTTTGGAAGGTGACAGAGTTGGGTTCACTTCTGGCATATTTGGAGAGAAGGATTCTTTTTAAGACAAGGTTGATTTTGATTTTGAAGAAAAGAATCGGTTTTGGTTGGGTGTGAGAGAAGGAAATGGTTTTTTGGGGCAACGGGTCAGTTCAGAAATGTTTAACATTTTGGACTTCAAAAATTAGGAGAGAGACGGGAATAAATTAATTACATGACACTTCAATAGTTTAAAAAGGCATATAAGTATTGAAAAGACTACTAACCTGAGTCACAGGGACCAGGGTTCCTTGACGGTTTTTGAAAATTTGAGCAAAAACTCCTAGAAGTGAAATGTCACTCATACTTGTTTTCTCCTGAAACGACCATATGTGTATACCTGTAACGGTATATAATTGAGTTAGATGCCACGAGAAAAATACTTTTTAGCATTGTACCTTTCCTTCTTTACATAGCAAATTATCGAGGGACTAGGTCCTTAGTTGAGCTTGATCAACCCCAACTCCATACGATCTCTTTCAAAGTGTTCTCTCCTCAGTTCTCTGGTGAACAAATCTGCTACCTGATCCTCTGTCTTGCAAGCCTTCATACAAATAAGCCTTTTTTAAACATTGTCCCTCAAAAAGTAATATCGCATATCAATGTGCTTTGTCCCCTTGTGATGTACCAGGTTCTTTTCCATGTTTAGAACACTTGTGTTCTCACACAACAATGGAACACAATATGTAAACACACCAAATCTTCTAGTTGTTGCTTGATCTATAGCAGTTGAGCACAACAAGAGGCAACATCCACATATTCAGCTTCAATAGAAGAAAGAGTCACAAGGTTTTATTTCTTTGTACCCTAAGAGATCAAGCATGACCCCAGAAAATGTACCATTCTAGATGTTCTCTTTCGATCCACCAGATATCCAACATGATCAACATCAGCATATCCAACCAAGTCAAAATTATCTAGTGAAGGATAAAAGAGGACCAGGTCCTACGTTCCCTTAGGATATCTCAAAATTCTTTTGGATGCCTTCAAGTGAGATTATTTGGGCTTGATTGGAACCTAGAACACAACCTAACACTAAAAACAATATCAGATTTGATAACAGTCAAGTACAAAAGAAATCCAATGATACCCCTATACATAGTTTCATTGATAGGAGATCCAGGTTCGACCATGTTTAAATGAGTAGTAGTGGCAATAGGCGTATCAATGGTCCTAGCATTCTCCATCTCAAATCCTTTCAACAACTCCTTGAAGTACTTAAACTCCAGAATTTGAAGGACCAGGTTCCTCCATATTTGAAACATCATTGACATCAACAGAATTATAACTTCCACTTTTTTGTCCTGCATCAGGAGTACCTGGTGCAACATCAGCAACCCTATGTTCAGATTCAGTCGAGGTGATAGAGGGACCAGGTTCTTCTGTGCCTTTTGGAGATACCTGGTTGTAACACCCTGGAAAATTTTGAAGTACTTCAATGTTATTAAGAAAGTTGATGTGCGCTAATTATATTATTTTATGTGTAGACAAGGACTATTATATGAACGATATCAATTGATCATGATAATATATGTATGATGTACATTAAGAATGGTTTATGGTCTAAGAAGAGCCCCAAGGCTAAGTCAAGTTGAAAATTTTATGAAGGGATAAAGTTTCAAGTGAGTTCGCACAAGATTCTATTTCAAACGCATGATGCTACCAAACTATAACTACTTAGGAGATGATCTACCTATAAAAGTAAATTTCTTAGAGTCTAGTTTTCAACTCTTCAAACCGTTCATCATTTAAACACTCCTACAAGAAGTTATGACCAAATTACCAAAGGCTGAAAAAATGAGATTCTGCGACCAATTCTGCGATCGTGAAAGTGCTTCTGCGACCGCAAACTGGTCGCAGAATGGACCAGTACAACCCATTTTTTGGCACTAATTTTACAGTACATTTTGCAACCCGCATAGCTATTCTGCGGTCCATTATGTGACTGCAGACCTGCTTTCAGAGGGTTAATTTTTCTATTTTCATAACCCAATCTCATTTTGATATATAGGCTTTGGGGTTTATTTTGGGGAAATTATCTGAGGTTTTTTAGAGAGAAGTGAGAGTGTTATAGAGAGAGGAAGTAGATGAAGTATTTTTTTCATCAAGATCTTGTCCAAGCTTTGAAATCCAACAAGAAAATCTCACAAGTTCTTCATCTAAGAGGTAAGGTTTCATACCCTAGTTTTCAATTTCGGATTTGGGTAGAAGATGGTTGATTAGGAGTATGATTCTTGGGTATGAGAGTATTATTTATACATGTATGTACTAATAAGTTTTGTGGAAAGATTGTTGAGCTCAAATAAGTAAAGATTGGGTTGTAGAATGAAGGAAATCTTGTAGAAGAACCTTGTGGCCAAATTTGCACACCTAGTGTTTGATCAAATGCTCAAATGAGCTGAAACCATGAATACCTTCCTAATTTGTGTTCAATTTTGTTATGTTTCAAAATAGATTGGAATTGCTAGAATTTCTGGAATGTTGTAATAATTTAAGGAAAGCTCAAAGCAAGGTATATTGGCTAAACTTCCTTCTTAGAATTGAATTCAGTGATGTTCCTGTAAGATTTAAGTATGGATGTCTCAAGTTCCTTATTCTATGTTCCGGGTTGTTCCCAATAAATTCGAATGTCCCGAATAAATAAAGTGTCGAGAATTATGTATTCAAAATGTATTCCGAATGTTCCTATCACATTATGTTATCTTTTGGGAATGTGTTAAAGAATGATATGTGTATTAAAATGCTATGTCTTTGAGTAGTGTTCCAAATGAAGGTTATGATGTCAAATTGCGTGAGAAAACTCAATATGCTTAAGACTCTTAATTGCTCATATGTGTACCTAAAGTCTTGATTAAAAATGTCTTATTGTTGATAACCTATAAAGATGGTTGGAAGTGAAATAAGTGAATTGGGGATATAAAATGTGGCCAACATGCCAAGAGTAAAAGTTATACTTGTGGCCAATGGTGCCAATGAAATGAGATGATGTGAGAAAGATTATGAAATGAGCTTTGATTCAACTATTCTAAAATTGACTTTGAAAATAGAATTGCCTAAAAGCTTATGAACTCAAGTGATGTCCATATGTGACTGTTTTAGCTAATGCTATGTTTAGTGAGTATTTTCAATGTGTTTTGCATTCTTACATATTCGTGAGTGAAAATTGTGTATTGTCCTTTTTGGAAAAAAGTATTTCAAGAATAAATGATATGTTACTTGTTTATGATTTTAACTTGTGCTTTGATTGCCAATCATTTTACTCCATTTCTTGAAAAGAAATCCATTGTGTTTAAAGTCTTCATTACTAATAAACCTAAAGTTGTGATTTTCAGAATATTGTATATGTTGATATTTATGACGATGATCCATGAAAGGAAAGATATGAAAGTGTGGAATATGAAATACAGCCATTATGCCATTAAAGAAGAATCATATGTATGGCCAAGAGAGCCAATAAAATAATAATAATGTAAGTGGTTGAAAGTACGGATTAAGTGATATATGGTGTGAAAGGTTATGAGATATACGTATTTGTACTTTGGTTTCCAATGTGTTATAAGCCCCTATGTTTTTGCGAGTAAAGACTGTGATGTTCCTAAATATTCTAAATGCTCTTAATGTTCTATGATCACCCCTGGAAAGTACAAGTAAGTGATAGTATAAACACGAAATGTGGTCGTTGCCTAAATGAGAATTATGAAGTGTTGTATGTCCCAATGGTTTCAACTATAGTTGAATGCTTTTGAAATAATGTATATAAATGACTTCGATTATTAAGTCTCCAAGAGTCATGAACCTAGATAATTACCTCAAGAGGTCAAGGGAGTGAATAATGAGATAGAAGGGAGATATCCTTTGTTAAATGATGATGAACCATAAGAAAAGGAATTGGGCCCATGTACCATTGAAATCGACTTATTGATTTACCATGCATGTGCTAATGTAATGAGTTGTGTTTCTCCATGATGATCATGAACATGAAGTATTCCAATGATATGAGTAATTACGACCTTAAATGTAATAACAAACTATGTCGCTTTGAGTTTATATATGGTATTGTGATTGGGATTACACCTCTACCCGCATATATTGGGGTGAGGTGGCAAGGCCACTTTGTGTAAATATTGTGATATTGTGATACAACTCCACCCGCATACATTGGGGTGAGGCGGCAAGGCCACTTTGTGTAGAGTTTTATTATTGTGGAATACACCTATACCTGCCTACATTGGGGTGAGGCGACAAGGCCGCTTTGTGTTGAAGTTTTCTATTGTGGGATACACCTCCACCCGCATATATTGGGGTGAGGAGGTAGGACCGCTTTGTGTAGGGATTGCGGTATTGTGATACACCTCTACCCACATATATTGGGATGAGGCGGTAGGACCACTTTGTGCAGGGATTGTGGTGTTGTGATACACCTCTACCCGCATATATTGGGGTGAGGAGGCAATGCCGCTTTGTGTTGAGTTTTGATATTGTGGGATACACCTCCACCCGCATATATTAGGGTGAGGCGGTAGGACCGCTTTGTGTAGGGATTGTGGTATTGTGATATACCTCCACCCGCATATATTGGGGTGAGGCAGTAGGACCGCTTTGTGTAGGGATTATGGTATTGTGATACACCTCCACCCGAATACATTGGGGTGAGGTGGCAAGGCCGCTTTATCTTGAGTTTTGGTATTGTGGTATACACCTCCACCCGCATATATTGGGGTGAGGTGGTAGGACAGCTTTGTGTAGGGATTGTGGTATTGTGATACACCTCCACCCGCATATATTGGGGTGTGGCGGTAGGACCGCTTTGTGTAGGGATTATGGTATTGTGATACACCTTCACCCGCATATATTGGGGTGAGGCGGTAGGAGCACTTTGTGTAGGGATTGTGGTATTGTGATACACCTCCACCCACATATATTGGGGTGAGGCGGCAGGACCGCTTTGTGTAGGGATTATGGTATTGTGATACACCTCCACCCGCATATATTGGGGTGAGGCCGTAGGAGCGCTTTGTGTAAGGATTGTGGTATTGTGATACACCTTCACCTATGTATATTGGGGTGAGGCGGTAGAACTGCTTTGTGTAGGGATTCTGGTATTATGGAATACACCTCCACCCGTATATGTTGGGGTGAGGCGGCAGGGCCGCTTTGTGTGAGGGTGGTTATAAAGGATCCCCGACTTAATATCTATAAATTTGAGTAGAGGCCCTTAATAAATTTGCTTGACGTTAACGGCTATCTTAGCCCATTTATTGTTATCATGATTCATCATATCCATGTTGTATTTTCAATCCCTTGAATAGGCGTATTTGTATTGTGTAAGTGAACGTTGTGAACGGTCTATGGGATGCATATGTGTATAATATGATATGTGAGCACTAAGGACAATCTATGAAATGTATATGTGTAAAATAAGGGAGGAAGGTGCCACTTTCATTGGACTTGTTTGTACATGTTGTTACAATTACATTATATTATGTATTCCACGTATAGTTCATATGGATCAGTTCATCCTAAAAGAAGTTTAGAATGATGCAAGTATAATAAGATTTGAAATGTGATTCTATGGAATGTTTCGTAGTTTCTTGATGTATTTTATTTGCCTCTTATTTGAGTTATCATATTTTCATATGTTGTTTTGATTGCCTTACATACGAGTACTATTTCACATGTACTCACGTCCCTTTTGCCGGGGGCGCTGCATCTTTTAATGGATGTAGGTATACTTCTACAGGATGATATGGACCTTTGATAGGGATCTTCTTCACTACTCAGCTTATGGTGAGCCCACTACAATTCTAGTGGGTGTTTGGGTCTAGTTAATTTTATGTATATAGGTATCTATTGTCATGAAGATCCATGTACACTGTGGGTTATGTAATTAAAGATTTGAGTGTTGTCATGTATTTATGTTCACAGTATTAACAACTATTTATAGAGTTGTGTAACCACTACGAGAAAGAAAATATGGGCCATTGAGCCAAATGTATTTAATATGAAAGTCAAAATCTTATTATGTTATGGTAAATCATGCATGAGTAATGATGAGAGGTTAATGCAAACTAGGCTTTCTCGACTGGGTTTACTCGGTTGAGTACCGGTCGTGCTCCTTAATTTCGGGGCTTGACACGGGTCCATTTAAGTGACTTATCAAGATCATTTTTAACCCTTTTCAGATCCTCCTGAAGTTGTCTATTCTTTTCAAGCTCAACAACAAGACTTGTTTTAACTTTCTTAAGCTCACTCTCAAGCTCAAGTTGAGCCTCATTAGCCACTTCTTTACCCTTAGGGATGCCCATCCATTTTTTTGTTTGGTTTTTCAACAAGGTATTTTCTCTAGTTACTTCTTCCACTTGTTCCTTCAAGTCTACAATGGAAACTACCATGTCATCCATCTCTTGTTCTATGTCACCAATTTCTTTAATTAAAGCATTTTTCTCATTAATGAGGACATGATAGGCATCAATCAACACATTTGCTAAGGACATCAATTTTTTCTTAGAGTAAGTTTTCAAATTTCTTTAAAAATCAAGAAAATATACCTTATCTTCCTCCTTGTCCTCATCATCATCAGATTTGGCCATGAGTGCAAAGATTGACTCATATTATGAAGATCTATTGTCAACAACCATCACAGATGTATCTCCTTAGTCATCTTCACCTTCAGATTCACTGGAGGAATCTCCCCAGGCAGCCAGGGCTTGCTTCACCATGTTATCAGCAACATCTATTCTTTTGAACTTTCTGTCAGGGACCTGGTTCCTCTTAACCGCCTTTTCAGTGTTAGTTTTGTAATGATCCTACTTATGAAGAGGACAGTATTTAATGAAGTGTCTAGGCTTTCCACACTTATGACATCAATCATTTTATTTGAAGTTCCTGCTGGAACTTCTTTTCTTTGGGATCCCACTATTTCTACGAATCGTCTTTTGAAATCTTCGAGTGAGATAAGTCATGTCAGATTCATCACTACTTGAGTGGATGTAGGCAGCTTTGAGAACTAGGTTATTCTCCTTCTTGGGCTCTCTTCCTTCAAGATCTTTCTTTCTCTTCATCTCATAGGTTTTGAGATTCCCAATGAGTTCATCAATGGTCATCTTCTACATATCCTTGGCTTCAGTGATAACATTCACTTTACTTTCCTAGGAACTTGGTAAAACACTAAGTATTTTTCGGACCAACTTATTTCTTGGGATGACTTCTTTAAGGGAGTGAAGCTCATTGATAATGGAGGTGAAACGTGTGTGCATATCTTGGATAGACTCATCCTCCTTCATCTTGAAAAGCTCATACTCAGTAGTAAGTATATCAATTTTGGACTGCTAACTTGAGTAGTTCCCTCATGGGCAGTTTAAAGAACTTTCCAGATCTCCTTAGCAGACTGACAAACTGAGATGCAGTTGTATTCATCTAGTCCGATTCCACAAACAAGAATCTTTTTTTCTCTGAAATTCTTCTCAATAGCCTTTCTATCAGCATCGTTGTACTTATTTCTTTTTTTTTTTTTGGGATTGTAACTGTTCCCTCACTAACAGTTTTCATGGGAACAAAAGGTCCACCATAGATTATATCCCACAACTCTGTGTCATCAGCCATGATGAAGTCATGCATTCTTATTTTCTACCAACCATAGTATTGGCCATTGAATCTTAGTGGTTTGTACGTTGATTGTCCTTCCTCGAAGTTTGGTGAAGCAACTATGTAGATCTTTTCTAGGTGTTAACCTTTTAAAAAGAATCTGTTCCGATACTAATTGATAGAAACTAAAAGCCCACCAAATTGTAAAGAAAACCAGGTTCTCTATTATTTCCCACGTTAAGCAACAGACTGTAAAACCAAATAGTATAGGAACCCGGTTCTCTATCTGTTCCCACAGTAAATTATCTGTAAATAAAGATCACGCGATATTTACGTGGAAAACACCTTGTTCAAGCGATTAAAATCACGACCTACCCTAGTAGGATTTCAACTCCACTAAACCGAGCAAACTTCAAATTACAACCTATTGCAACCTAGGAATTAAACTCTTAATCTCTCACCCTTTACAATAACTCTATTATTAGCCCTTTGCAATAACTCTATTACAAAGCAACAAACCTTGACTAACTCTAGTCAAGAAACTAAACCAAACAGTAGTTTAAATCTGTCCTACATAGACACATCTTGAAAGAAGTGTAGGATTACAAATGAAGAACAAAATAACAAAGACTCAACAAACCAAAGTACTTAAGATGTCTTCAATCTTTGGATCTGGTCCTTGAGGTTGCAACAACATTGTTCTTGACAGAGGTGGTGGCTAGCACTTGAGAGAATATGATTTTTGGATTTGCAAGTGTTGCGGAAATGAAATCTTCTGCCTCATATTGATAATATGTGTGTGTTAGGTCATCAAAGATGATGCAATAAAGTGTCCTTTAGTTTGGCCTTAGCAAGCTACAACTGTGTTGTTGTACTGGTGCCAGATGATACAGTGCAACAACTTTTACAGTTGTAGATTTGACTGCACGACGACCATAAGAACTGATTTCTATTTGTTCCCTCTAATGTTCTCTTATCTGATTTCATTGAGAATTGAACCAGACATCTGACTAGTCACTCTCAATGCAAGGGAACTAATTGTATCAGGTTCCTTATCTAGTTGACTTGTACTGTGACTGGAGGAACTGATCCCTATATGTTCCCTCTGTTGTTTCCTTATCTGATTTCATTGAATAGAACCAAATATCTGACTAGTTACTCTAAACACAAGGGAACTAATTGTATCAGGCTCCTTATCTGGTTCTCTCATGAAGTTTGTCAAATTATCAAAATAAAAGACGCATAACTTATCAATTTCCCCCCTTTTTGATGATGACAAACTTAGAATTTCCTGAGAACCAAATCTCCACATTGTTCCTCTTACGAATCAACCATATTCCCCTGAGAAACTATCCCAAAGGAACTGATCACAACTGGTTCCTCGAGTCTGTTTGGCAAATTATCAAAATACAAAATAACATAACTTATCATAAGGTGAAGAAAACATTTATCAATTTTATTTGGAAAAAGATCCAAATTTGCCTTTGTACATAGATGAAATGTCTAACTTTATCTTTCATTAATGGTTGGGGTCACATATACCAACGTTGTTACAACAGTGGTGCATATATATCCTTATTCATAGATAAAAAATGAATAGTTACTAATTAATCTCCAATCACAATATCTAGCATCAGGTTAAGCCACGTGACTAAAGAATAAACTAGCCCATTTACCACCCCTACCCCCAATGATACCATTAGAATGCACATACTAAATCATCCTCTAATTTCATTCTTCATCTTGCCACCATTCCAAGTCCAATCAAAGTCATATCATTAGAATCGTGCAAATGAATATAGTTAAGATTAGATAGGTATATTGGTGACCTCCTTCAAAACTCTCAAAACAAATCTATATATTTATATCAAGGAGGGACAAGAAGAAGTGATGTGGCACCTTTCATTAATCAAGATTGCTATCTAGCATTTTGCCTTACTTTTTTTTTTTTTGCCTTTTTTCCACTATTTCACATTTATCTCTTTATTATATACATTTGTTTAACCAAAAAATATTTTTTGTGGTCAAAGTCAATATTAAAGAAAATCATATTTCTAAAACTAAGTTTACTTCACTTTTTCAAAAATAAGAAAATAAAATAAGAGAGTAAAAAGCAATTGAAATTCTATATTCAGTAAACGAGGGAAAGAAATCCTATTGAAGAACATCGTTTTCTCCCAAGAATTGTGGACAAGAATCTTCAATCAAATAGGGATAAAGTAAAAGACGGATTGCATATATTTGTGAGTCTTCTAATGATGGTACAAAATAAGGTCTTCTGATGATAGTACAAAATAAGGTAAGGACTCTTATATAAAGATATAAAAGATGTAACAGTTCCCTCTTACTTAATTCCTACCCGTTACTGACATTTTCTGCATTTATTATCCATTACTGAAATTACTCATGACGATTATAGTAATAATAGGTGATCACGCATAATCAGGGATAATGCCGATTCTCTTTCCATATTCATAATTGTTCATAAATCTTCCTTATTTATGTCATTCATGCATCTCGTGTCTATTTCTTCTCTTCCAGTTGTTAGGTACGATACCTTCTTCAGTAAATCCCGTGGGTATTTTAACCGTGCTTCATTATTCTTCTTTGTTAACTTGCTACAAATGCCACTTGTCATCATATCATTAGTCCACGTGTCACGCTTATTTTTTCACCAATACAGATAGCCCTCCCACTTTCTAAATATTCTCGACTGAATATTTGGGAAGTGGTAAGTTTAATTATGGCGGTAATGTCTTGCCGCCTCTTCCCAACATTATTAAGCTTTCTTCAGAAGCCAAGAGACGTACATCCTTTCCATTTAATGCTCGGGACACGTGTCCTATTATGATTGGCTTCGCAGTTTATAGTATCTTTTTAGGGTTTTCTGCGACTGCGTCAGTTCAAAGTGATGGTTCCATGATGACGGTTCATAATGACGGTCCTTCCTTATAAATACAACATTACATACCACCCAAAAAATTCTTCTTCTTTCTTGCATTCATACTCAAACTTCTTCTGCAACTTTTCCCCTTTCTTCGTGCTTTCACCATTAAAAATGACTTCTCATTCTTCGTACCCTTCTTCATCATCTGAGCCTCGTAAAACAATCATTGTTGATGAGCTTCCCCCTTCTTCTGCCCTAGTTAGGAGTAGGATAGGTGGTAGGCTCTGTAGCCTAGGTTCTTTATCAAGTCATAGCTCTACTCCTTCCCAGAAGAATATTTCAGAGCCTTCTTCTTCCGAAGCTAGAAGTCGATCGGCCCCTAGATCTTCCTCTAGGAGTAAGACCATAACAAATCGATACATGAGCCTGCTATTTCTGAAATTGTTCCTCAAGATTTCTCTTTTCAATCAGACTGTGAAGCAATGAGAAAACATGTTTCTTCTATTGCAATACTTAATCCCGCCACTCGTTATCCTACTTTAATCATCGCTGGCCTTCTTCCTCTAGTTCGCCGTGAATGCCACTGGAAATCTAATTTTTCTGTTGTAGTTCCTAGTACTGATATGAATAACCTCTTATCGTGAAGGTTATTCGTTTCCTTAAACTTATTCTTTCACCTTAGGATTCAAGCCACCTATTGACAAAGTGGTCATTGAGTTTTGTCGTTACTTCGATGTGTGTCTTGGTCAAATAGGCCCGATAATATAGAGGGTAGTAGCTTGCGTTCGTTATTTATCAAACTTAGTTTTAGCCCCTCTCACTTTTCAGCACATACTTCATATGTATTCCCTGAAGCTCGCGAAGGTGTCTTTTCTCTTGTCACGAGAAGCAAGAGAGTTTTAGTCAGTCCTGAAGATGATCATGACTATTGTTGTTATCGGATGCGCTACCGTTCCCCTCGGCCCTGTCGAAGCCGACCTCACCTCTCGGGGTATTGTTATCAACCCTCTGTATTGTTTGGTTTGCAGGAGGACCAGGAGGAACGAGACCTCATCCATTCGCATTGTTGGAAGCACCCGACAACGCCTGCCTCAACTCCGTCATTGCTTGATCTTGTCCTGAGAGGTGGCCCATAATAGCCTTTTGTTCCTCCCTCAGAATTCTTACTGTTTTCACTACGTGCTCGTCTTCAGCATCATCAGGAGTTGCCTCTCGAACATATCGTGGATATTGCCCTCCATGGACCGGCGTGGCCTCATCCCCTTTGTTGCGGGTATCACTGATCGACTCTTCGTGTTGAGGCTGATTTCATTGGGCCTCAACATTATGTGCGACGTTGACATCGTTATCTGCCATTTTTATGATTTTTTGCTAAGAAACAAAGAACCAAAATAGGTTTGTAATAGATGCAAGGACCAACTCAATTACGCAATTGTCTAAGCCCCACAGTGGGCGCCAAACTATTTACCCGTAAAACGATACAACTGAATTTATACGTGGTTTATAGACAAGCGAATCGATTTGATCTCAAAATGATAAATAAATTAAAAAAGAATGCAAGACTCGGGGTTGAAATCGAGATAAGACAGCAGAGAGTTTGGTTCCGGGAGCAGAGCTTCCTAAGGCAGTAATAACGATATTAATAAATAAAATGTTATTGAGCTTTGAACAGTATATAGCATAAACTTGTCAGAAAATTCGTCTCCTACAATGGTTGTTGAACTCACTATTTATAGTTGCACCTAGGGAATAAGGTCCTAGGATCAAGCCTCTCTTAAATGACAATTATGGGGGCCATTGAAGAATGGCGGGCTATGAATGCCATGTTCTCTATAACGGACTACGTATTTAATATTGCAGAATATTCTCCATTGAATGCTACCGGGTGATAGGCATTTATTTGTCTTTATGAGCATCATTCCCTTCGGAGACAACCGAGATTGCTGCCCCTGGACTAGGTTTCCACTTGTCTTGCTCTTCATCTATCTCCGGCTCCACGTGTCGCTCTATTAAGTGAGCATTTAATATGAACATATTTTACCCTATTCAAGTGTATTTATCACGGCTAACATTTACAAAGTCGAACTATGAACTGGCCTTTGCGTTTATCGTAAAATATTTGTTGTTGCAACTCATTTTGCTCATAGAATTGCAAGTACTATAGTTATGAAGAAGCATTAATGCTTCGTGCCAAACCATTATTTCCATCGTCGAGTATTGTTACAGGTATACAAGGACGATGTGGTCAAACCTTTGTATCAAACATCAAGCAAGATACTAGGATTAGAAATTTCAGTTTAAGTGCAAGAATTGTCTCTGTGGATGTGAATTTGGCTGAAGGTTCGAAGTTCAAACCTTTGTATCAAACATCAAGCAAGATACTGGGACTAGGAATTCCAGTTTAAGTGCAAGGTTTGAGATTGTCTCTGTATATGTGAATTTGGCTGAAGGCTCAAAATTCCCAACATTAAGTGCAGAAAGGTTGAGTTTTGAAATGTAACATGGTGTACCTATGGAGGATTATTTTTCATGGTGCCGCATATGGGTAGCTAGCCTGGTCATATTGTATTTTTCTTTAATTTTTTCTCCAAAGCAGTATTGCATTTTTCATTGTACATAGACATTTATTTCATCAAGAACAACTTTATATACATTTTGCAAAGTATATAACTGAACGTCACATGATTGCTCTTCTATTAATTGAATTATATAGTTTTAATTATTCATCTAAAAGATTAATATAGCTGTAGTCAAAATTGACAAACAATTGCAAAAAAAAAAAAAAAAAGTATGACAATTAGTAATATTTTCATGAAAAGGTTAGTAGAAAGTTGGCAAATGGAATTTGAAAGAAACAAATGGACTTGAGAAGGATGTATTACTACTCCTCACACCTTTATATACGAGATTAAAACTTCTCTGAAGAAATTGAGGCTAAGTTTCATACTGCCGATCTTGGTCAACATGCGTTAATCACTTTCTCATAAGTCGTGGATTAGATGATGACCATATTTTTATTTTAGGGATTTAAATGAAATTAATTCAGATTCTTTTTTTTCCCTGTAACTCTAAAGAAAGTGATTTTTAGCGTGGAAGGGTGTTGGATTAGCAAAGTAAATAATCATGGAAAAAATTTCATTATCAGCTGTTAGAGAATATTTGCTTTCTTTCGGATTTAAAAATTTTAGTCTTAAATTGAGAGTTTTGGAGTTAAATGGAGTCTCATCTATGGAATGCACTACCTCAATTCTACTACTACTATTATCTGAATTTTATCTACATAAATTTATCGATTTATATCTTGGCAAAATTTATAATAAGATCACATCAAACGCGAGTAGCAGACAAATTTATAACAAGTGAGATTGGAATTTGGAGATCAATTGTTAAAATGGAAACTTTGGAAACTGTGAGACAAATTGTTCCTACTGAAGAAACAAGGTCACATAATCAAAAACTGCGTTCCCAATATGCTTTAACACATTGTTAAGAGGTCCAGTTGCTGCGGCAAATTCTCGCTTCCACTCAGTAGTACTTCACCCAGAAGCAACCCCCACTTCTCTCATCAATAGCCACCCAGAAGTAACCTCCATTTGCACACACTAAGCAGCGACCACAAAAAGAACATTGATAGAATCAGTGAAGAAACACCCAAGATGTGAAACATTTTTGAGAAAATCTCCTACTTAGGTAGTAGTATTTATTTTTAAATGATCAATTTAATTGAAGTTCCATAACTGATCAAGTTTAACCATAGGGCCAAATATAGAAATGAGTAACTGAGGGCTGCACTGACCTGACCTCTGGGGCAGTGCAACTGTGGGAAGTGTTTTTTAACTGTACGATTGTAGATTTGATTCTTTTCTGACGCTTTTGACTGCCTTCCTTTCAAAAGACCAGTTTCTTTCCCTATTGATCACCACCTATTGGATGTGTTTAGGAGAGTACTCATACCTTCACTTGCAGAAAATGAACCATTATTTGCGCCAAGTTTTCATGAAATTCTTGGGTTATGTGCTGTTTGGACAAGCTTCTAAAATCAGTTTATTTTGAAAAATATTTTTCATAAAAGTATTTTTTAAGAAAATATTTTTGATTAGAAGCAGTTTGTATTTGACTAATTAATTTAAAAATCACTTTTGAACAGTAATTAGTGTTTGACCAAGATTTTGAAAACTGTTTTAAGTGTATTTTTCTTAAAAGTACTTATCAGAAAAGTGCTTTTGGAGAAAAACCACTTTTTTATATTTCTCAAAAACTGTTTCTGCTTCTCCTCAAAAGTACTTTTTCTCATCTAAAAGCTTGGCCAAACAAGAGTTTTGACCAAAAAAAAGCACTTTTGGCTCAAAAACAACTTGGCCAAAAGTGATAATACACTTAAAAGAGACCAGTAGCCGAATATGTTTCGTTTTTTTTTTTGTTGAGAATTTTATAAAGAATACAATGTTTTTAGTACTTATTTTAAAAAGTTACAATTACTTTTAGAAAATTCACAAATGCAATTTATTACAACGTTTTAACTTTTTAATTAGACTAGTCTTAGAGTACGCGCTTTTGCCCATATACCTTGTCTCAATAAGTATTAATTTTTAAAAAATGTCATATAAATATTAATTTAAGAATTATGTTTGAGTTATATAATAAATTTAAAAGAAGAAAGTGTAAAATCATGAAAATGATGATTAATGTCGATCCTATTTAATTAACTCAATAAAGAAAGAAGTTCTACCTCATGGAAGTCCTTAAAATATTAAATATTAGTTCTACTAAAAATATATTATTAATTATAATTACGATTTTTGTTCAACTTGAATGGCACTTATGGAGGATAAAAGTTGATCAACATTTCATGTTAATATTTCATATTTTTATGATATATTGTGTGAATATAGATAGATAGATTAGACTCGTCTATCGAAAAGTTTTTCGTGTGACCATTGATCTTTAAATTATATTCCATCAAAATTATGATGAAATCTAATTAGTTGGATTCAAAATTTTAAATGTTAATATAAATTATTAACATAGAATTATTTGTTGAAGGAATAGTTTAGTTTTTTAAAGCTACAAAAGTGAAGATGTCGACCAATTCAACTTTGTGACAACTAACTTCATATAAATTACTCTACAAATTTTTAGATTGTTAGGTACCTTAAATATTTTATTTTTAGTTAGGTTTATTTCCATAACTTTATATTTACCTTATACTTTCAGATTATTTATTTTTCAAAATTAACATATAAAAAAATAACTATGTAGGTAATTTTCAAAATCAATTCTTTGAATCTACTATTGCGGCCAAACGCACATGCAAGTACACGCGGTCGCCAAGTAATAAAGTGACTAGAAGTCGGATGTCGAACCCACCAGGACTTGTTATCAACTATTAACTAGATCAGACTATTCTAATTATCTAAATAAGGATTAAACCAAAAGATTATGATCCTAAAGTAATTAAACTAAAAAGAAAATAAATAATGAACTCTGAACAAAGGAATAATAAATTTTTATGTTATCAATGTAATGAAAACAATCCGAGGTTATGGTCTATCTAACATTTCTATTGTATTCTTCAATTGAATTGACTAACTAATTTATCTAGCTTATTGGTTGACACGGTTAATATTGCTCATAAGAATTTGTCGAGTTCTTACTCGCCTATTCAAGTTAACCTAACGCCTATATGTCTATGGAGTTAGAATTAACAAGAACGCATTTATAATTCCTGTACATCAATCAAGCAAGGCAATTAGGTATATGTCTATCCTATTCGCGAATCCATTCCCCGACGTCCAGGTTCAAGAACTTGCACTACTCAATCCTATATGCAATCTAGAATTCCCACTTTCGAGTTCAACCCAAGATTCGTAAGTAGTATTCAACTGGTGATCAAGCAATTAAATAATTAAGCGTAAGATTGAATAAATAAACCAATATGATAATCAAGAAACCAAAATCAATATCCAAATAACAATAGTCATGAAAGAACCACAACCCTAGAACGTGAAGTTTAGTTCCACATAGACATGGTAGCCAAACAACAAATCATACAAAGAAACATAAAAATTACTAATTTTGGTAGAAGAAAGATGAAACCTGGCCTCCACGGCGGCTCTGTGCTCTCCCTTGGTCAAAAGTTATGTAAAAATTATGTTTAATGACTATTTATAGGTATAGGAATAAGCTTAGGCGAAATAAACAAGTCCAAAACAAAAAAGGAGATAAAATTGCCTCAAATCCCGAACACTGTGCGTCACCACATGGAACGTGCGAAGCAGCCCGCGCTGGACCTCGCGTCGCTCGACCTAATGCGAGGAATTTCTCTTGCGTCGTCTGACTCTTTCTGCTTCCACTATTTGCTGCCAAGCTTCTTCGATTTTATTTTCCAATTGATGCTTCATGTCTTTTTGCAAACTTTCAGCCAATAAACTTAATTAATGCTCATGCTTTCAACTTCCTCCATCATAATGTCATAATGTTCCCATCATTAGGTACTTACGAGCTACTAATTGTAGTGTATAAAATACACTTAAAATATTTATCTCGCTCCCAAATTCTATCTTCAAACTACCTACACATAAATTAAACTCAATTAAGCACAAATATAGTATAATTTAATATTAAAGCCCCAAAATATAAGGTAAGTAATGCACTAAAAGTATATAATTATAGCCAAACATCACTACCCCACACTTAAACGTTACTCGTCCTCGAGTTAACCAATAATTTACATTAACCTTGAGCACTTTATATGTAACACATGTGAAGCACACTATACCAATGACTATGTTGATAGCAACCATTAAACTCTAGCATATGCAATCACATACACTTTCCTTCACTTTATGCCATACTTCACAAATATTCAAAATAAAGACAACATGCTCATAACAATCCTAGCCTCAAAAATCGACTCAATGTTATAATGCACTCATGGTTGTGCCCTCACAACAAGAATAAGAGAAGTCTAATAACGTTACATATCCCTCGTGATACCTTGTGCCCTCACAACAAGAATAAGAGAGTAAGTTAAATCCACATATTCAAATCAAATGCTCAAATATATTTTAAGGACTCACATATATCAAAGGAAATCGCTCACTCTCCCAAAGAAGTCACATGCATGCAATTGGTACCATAAGCTTGCCAATAATGTAAATCTCTACTAATGTAAGCTCGCTCAATCTAAAATCAATTAGGACTTTTTCATGATTGTAATGTGGGCTAAAGGATGGGTAGGATATATTTAGGAATAGTGGATCACCCTCCTAAGTACTTTAACACATCGCAAAATTAACTTTTAAGCGCAAATGTTTCAATCCTAACTTTAATTTCACAACTAAAATCACCCCCCAAAACGTTCCCTCTTTCTTTAAGCGCTACTTTAATTTATACCCCACTAGCAAGAACAAGATGTTAATTTATTTATCTATATTTTTTTTCTTTTTCTTTCAATAATAGTTTTCTCTTCTTTTACAATGTCCGCTAGTGGTGTATTCCTTTACAAAATAAGTGCACATTTCTTCCTTTCATTGGTTCCACTCGAAAACCATCCAAATTCCCTCCTTACTTCTTCTAGCGCTCATTTACAATTAAAGTACTTTAAGAGGTAAAAGGATCAAAATAATATCAATTAAGAATAAAAGGGATATTGGTTTTTTAATGTGGGTGTCAAATAAACGTCTATAGGCTAAAAAGGGTTAACTAGGGATACATTTTATTCATGGTAAGCAATAAAGCTCAAAAAGATTAAAGAAAGCCTAAATCATTTTTCAAATGGAGCATTACCTAAACTTTCGCGAAACTTACATACCGGGCAAGTTCTAGGCACTAGTACAATACATGGACTACACAAAATCTCACCACACGTGGCACATGACTCACTAAGGTTGGTACCATTCCGACTCTCAAACTAATGCAAGTATTCACGAAGCCACGAGATATTAAGCACTAAGCACAAAGTGAACATAAGACAAGTCAACGAGACATAGGCACCACAAAACATGTTATCCAATTTATAAAGTCATCATGATAAATTTTAAAACATAGGGAAGATATTACACATGCCAAAGCCTAAATATGCTACTATCAAACAAGTCAAGAGCTCCTAGAAATCTCATATTTCTTCCTCCATTTATTTTCTAAATTCTAATCTACTCTAAAAATAAAAACCTACTACTACCCGGTTCAAGTTACATCCTATGGAAAAGAACCGAGCTACAAAAAAAAAATCATGAAGGATTATTACTACCTAAAAGACAAATAGACATACTTTTTTATTATTTTTTTATTTTTCAATTTGTTTTCTAGACTTTAATCCCGCAAGAAAACTGTCTAGGAGATCCATCGTCAGGAAAAGTCCAATTCATTTTTTTAAATTTTAAAATTAATCACCTAAAATACTACACTACTATAAAAAACAAAAATACGAAACTGAAAAAAATTAAGAAATTAACATACTAACATAATACTACTAATGATCTAAAGAAATTCTCCCACCCAACACTTAAAAGACTGCAGTGACGAGGGTGGGCAAGAAACTCCCTAAAAGGCCAAAAGGCCAAAGCACTAACAGCTCACGTGGTACTCAGACTTCTCCCAAGGATGGTCTTTTGTGCGGGTACCTCACACTAGTTCCAACCATCAGGCTCACTTTTGCACACTTCCAATGGCTTTGCTTCCTATGCTCAAATCCTACAAAATAAAATAACACTACAAAATAAATACAATAAAAAAAAAGAATCAAAACTAAAAGAAAGCAGTAAAGCTGGGTTGCCTCCCAACAAGCGCCTAATTTAAAGTGGCGGCACGACGTGAACCATTTTTTTCTCCACCTTGAACTTATGAATTGTACCCCTAACAGGGCATCCAGTCTGTGGCTATGCTCCTTTGGCGGGGATACAAAAATAAACAGGCCAAATAATAAATTTTTCACTCTATACTTCTCGGCCTTTATATGAGAAATGTAATTTTTTCTCTCGGGCACGACAAATCCAAAAATGTAAGCAGATTATTCCTCTTCTATTGATTCCTCCAAATGCTCAGATAACTCGATTTCCATGTCATCATCAAAACATAATGTCGAAAAATATTTAGAATGAGGGCCAACACGCCCCAATTTTGGAATTGTATTAATATTTACATCCTCATATTTACATGCACTAGAGTCTTCAAATATAACATTATCTACTCCCTCATATCACTCGAGAACACTCTTCCCAACATTGATATCCTCAAGAAAAATATGGTCTAATGATTGGTATTCTCGTTTTAGCTCCTCAATTTGGTCTAGAAGATTTTTTCAGCTTCACACAACTCATCATTAAATTGTTGAGCGTTGAACGCATCAACCTTTGCACTCAAATATGTATCTAAGTTGTGCAAAGCCAAGCTAAACCTGTCAATTTCTTGTGCAAGATCAACTCTCTCCTTCGACCAATCATTCACCAACTTTGTTAGAAGATAACGTCGTTCCGCATATTCCCTTAATTGTGAATATTCGTCCCAATACCAACCCTTACTCCCATATTCAAACTCAGACCTCCCAGAGTTCAGGTCATAACAAGCCCAAAAAGATAGGCCATAAAAGTCTTCCGTCAACCAAGCGTCTTCATCAATAACTTTACCTCCGGATTTTTCATCCCTAGATGTCATTTTTCATCCCTAGATGTCATCCCTAGATTTTTCATAAGCTAATTCTAAGTCCCCGGTAACTACACCAAAACTTGTTACGGCCAAACGCACACGCAAGTATACGCGGTCGTCAAGTAATAAAGTAACTAGAAGTCGGATGTCGAACCCACGAGGACTTGTTATCAACTATTAATTAGATTAGAATATCCTAATTGTCTAAACAAGGATTAAACCCAAAAATTATGATGTTAAAGTAATTAAACTAAAAAGGAAATAAATAATGAACTCTAAACAAAGGAAGAATGGATTTTTATGTTATCAATGTAATAAAAACGATCCGGGGTTATGGGATATCTAACATTCCTATTGCATTCTTCAATTGAATTGACTAACTAATTTATCTAGCTTATTGGTTGACACGGTTAATATTGCTCATAAGAATTGTCTAGTTCTTACTCGCCTATTCAAGCTAACCTAACGCCTATATGTCTATGGAGTTATAATCAACAAGAACGCATTTATAATTCTTGTATATAACCAAACAAGCAAGGCAATTAGGTATATGTCTATCCTATCTGCGAATCCATTTTCCGATGTCCAGGTTCAAGAACTTTCTCTACTCAATCCTATATGCAATCTAGAATTCCCACTTTCGAGTTCAACCCTAGATTCGTAAGTAGTATTCAATTGGTGATCAAGTAATCAAATAATTAAGCGCAAGATTGAATACATAAACAATTATGATAATCAAGAAACCAAAATCAATATCCAAATAACAATGGTCATGAAAGAACCACAACCCTAGAACGTGAAGTTTAGCTCCACATAGATATGGTAGCCAAATAACAAATCATACAAAGAAACATACAAATTACTAATTTTGGTAGAAGAAAGATGAAACCCGGCCTCCACGGCTGCTCTGTGCTCTCCCTTGGTAAAACGTTATGTAAAAATTGTGTTTAATGACTATTTATAGGTGTAGGATTAAGCCTAGGCGAAATAACCAAGTCCAAAATAAAAAAGGAGGTAAAATTGCCTCAAATCCCGAACACTGTGCATCACCACATGGAACGTGCGAAGCAGCTCGCGCTGGACCTCGCGTCGCTCGGCCTAACACGAGGAATTTCTCTCGCGTCATCTGACTCTTTCTGCTTCCACTATTTGCTGCCTAGCTTCTTCGATTTTATTTTCCAATTGATGCTTCATGTCTTTTTGCAAACTTTCAGCCAATTAACTTAATTAATGCTCATGATTTCAATTTCCTCCATCATAATGTCATAATGTTCCCATCATTAGGTACTTACGAGCTACTAATTGTAGTGTATAAAATACACTTAAAATATTCATCTTGCTCCCAAATTCTATCTTCAAACTACCTATACATAAATTAAACTCAATTAAGCACAAATATAGTACAATTGAATATTAAAGCCCCAAAATATAAGGTAATTAATGCACTAAAAGTATATAATTATAGCCAAACATCACTATCCCACACTTAAACATTACTCGTCCTCGAGTCAACCAACAATTTACATTAACCTTGAGCACTTTATATGTAACACATGTGAAGCACACTATACCAATGACTATGTTGATAGCAACCATTAAACTCTAGCATATGCAATCACATACACTTCCCTTCACTTTATGCCATACTTCAAAAACATTCAAAACAAAGACAGCATGCTCATAACAATCCTAGCCTCAAAAACCGACTCAATGTCACAATGCACTCATGGCTTGAACACTCAACATTGTAGAGAAGTCTAATAACGTTACATATCTCTCGTGATACCTTGTACCCTCACAACAAGAATAAGAGAGTAAGTTAAATCCACATATTCAAATCAAATGCTCAAATATATTTTAAGGACTCACATATATCAAAGGAAATCGCTCACTCTCCCAAAGAAGTGTAACGACCCGACCGGTCGTTTTGAGCATTTACGCTCCTTTAACTATTTGAAGTCTTGAATTACTTCTTATGAGGTATTATGATTTGTGTGAATTGTCGGTTTTGGTTTTAAGTTATTTCGGTGTTAGCTTAGAAGGATGAATTTTCATGTTGGAAGCTTAAGTTGAAATAGTTGGCAGGATATTGACTTATGAGTAAACGACCTCAGAATTTAATTTTGATAATTCCAATAGCTCCGTATGGTGATTTTGGACTTAGGAGTGTGCCCGGAATATTATTTAGAAGTCCGTAGTGGAATTAGGCTTGAAATGCCGAAAATTTAATTTTGGAAAGTTTGACGGAGGGGTTGACTTTTTGATATCGTGGTCAAAATCTGATTCTGGAAATTTGAATAGCTTCGTTATGTCATTTATGACTTGTGTGTAAAATTTGAAGTCATTCTGGATTGATTTGATATGTTTCGGCACAAGATATAGAATTTGAAAGTTCAAAGTTCATTGATTTTGATTTGAGGTGTGATTCGTCGTTTTGATGTTGTTTGATATGATTTGAGGCCTCGAGTAGGTCCATGTTATGTTATGGAACTTGTTGGTATGTTCGGACGGGGTCCCGAGGACCTCGGGTGAGTTTCAGATGTTTAACGGATCGAATTTGGATTTGGAGGAGGAGCTGAAGCAGCTGGGAGGCTGGTGTGATCGCACCTGCGCGAAAAAGGGCCGCAGGTGCGAGCTCGCGGATGCGAGGAATGATTCGCAGAAGCAAAAATGCATGGTCTGTTCAGGCACTGCGGGTGCAAAAATAGTCATCGCGGGTACGAAGGAATCATCGCGGGTGCGAAGACCGTATGCGCAAAGAAATCATCGCAGGTGCGAAGACCGCAGGCGCGAAGAAATCACTGCGGGTGCGAAGACCGCAAGTGCAAAGAAATCACCGCAGGTGCGAAGACCGCGGGTGCGAAAATCCTGGACAGAATGTTAAAAAAAGAGGGGTTCTGAGTTTCTGCCATTTTTGGGCTTTAAGTACGGTTTTTGGGGCGATTTTGAGAGAGAATTCAAGGGAAACTTGAGGTAAGCCACTTGTGATCATTTCTACTCCATAATATTGAATTATCATTGAATAATCCGACTAGATTACATGTTTTTGAGGTGTAAATCGGGGGTTTGAACTTAGGGATTTGAAAATAAGATTTGAAGATTTGGAGGTCGAGTTGAGGTCGGATTTTGGTAAAATTAGTATGGTTAGACTCGTGGTATGTGCTTCCGGATTTTTTAACTTTTATCAGATTCCGAGACGTGGGCCCCACAGGTGATTTTTGGGGCATACTTTTGGATTTAGGGAAAATATTAATATTTTGATATGGAATTAATTCCTATAATTTTTGTGGGCTGAATCAAATTAATTGTGACTAGATTCTAGCCGTTTGGAAGTCGATACGCGCAGAATGGAATTCTAGAGCATTGCTTAGCTTTCTCGACATTAGATTTTGCTTGTTCGAGGTAAGTAACTCTTCTAATCTTGGAGTTGAGGGTATGAACCCTGAATATATGTATTTCGTTAATTGTTGGGAGGTGACACGCATGCTAGGTGCCGAGCGTGTGGGTGTGCACTATAGAAATTGTGACATAATTATTTCTGTAAAATTTTGTAGTTAAATGATCTTGGCATTTTCCATGCATTTTATGAGTTAGAGAAATTAAGCTGAAAAGCATATTAAAAATCATGATTGAGGCTATGTGCTAGTATTATTGGGACCCACAGAGGTCATATTGTTGTGAATTATTTGTTTTAAATTGAAAATTCACACTCAGGCATATTCATTTCATTGCATATCATAACTCAGTTTTATGACTCATAGCTGGTCCTCGCGAACGCGAAGGCCAGGGGGGAGTGATCATCGCGAACGCGAGCTAGGCCTCGCGAACGCGAAGGCTTGGCAGCCAGTACCTTTCGCGAACGCGACAGTGCTCTCGCGAACGCGATGAACACTGTCGCCCAGCACTTAACAGAATCCAAAACGGGATTTTTGCCAAAAAACTCATTTTTCTCAAAATCCAAACGGTGAGGGGCGATTTTTCAAGAGTCATTCCTTCCCCAAATTGTTGGTAAGTGATTCTAAACCATTTTCTTTCAATTACCCATTACAGTTTTTGAATTTTCAACCTAAAATCTAGAGTTTTCATGGTAGAATTAGGGGTTAGGGTAAAAAATAGGGATTTCAGGAATATGGGGATTTAGACCTCAATTTGAGGTCGGATTCCAAAACTAATTACATATTCCGGCTCAGGGGTGAATGGGTAAAAGAATTTTGGTCCGAACCTCGAGTTTTGACCAATTGGGCCCAGGGTCGATTTTTCGACTTTTTGGAGGAAAATTTGGAAAATTTAATTTATGCAATATAATTGATTCCTTTAGCAATATTTGATATTATTGAGTCATTTTTGAATAGATACGAGTGATTTGGAGGTGAATTCCAAAGGAAAAGCTGTGATTGAGAATTAAGTGGCCTTCGGAGCGAGGTAAGTGTTGTGTCTAACCCTGACTTGAGGGAATTAGGAACCTTAAATTATTTGCTAAGTGAAATTCATGTGAGCGGCGTATATGTGAGGTGACGAGTACCTATGCGCCGCCAATTTACTTTTTTTTCCATGTTTCTCTATTTTTTCTGATATTGTCTCATTCCTATGCCAAATTGCTACGTGTTATACTAGTGTTGTTTAAATTATTGTTCTTATCATGTTTACGGAATTTTCTGGTGATAATTGAGTTTTTATTTCAAAGTTAAGATTGATATTATGGAACCATATATTGAAGTAAGGTTTGTACTTGTTATGCTATCTCCCTGTAGTTATTTATGCATTGCATTATGGTAAGGGAGAGTGTTAATGCATGAAGGGTGATGCCGTGCCGTATTATGAGTATTAATGCACGAAGGGTGATGCCGTGCCATATTGTGAGTGTTAATGCACAAAGGGTGATGCCGTGCCATATTGTGAGTGTTAATGCACGAAGGGTGATGTCGTACCATGATATGAGAGTAAAAGCATGAAGGGTGATGTCGTGCCATTTCTATTAATTTTATGGTGAGATTGAGAGTAAAAGCACGAAGGATGATGCCGTGCATTCTTCTTTACTGTATTCACTATTCCTATTGATTCATGGTATGTTGACTGCTCCGGTGATCATTCTGTTGTAGTTTTTATCTTGTATTCCCCTCAGTATGTTCCCCTCCCGACATTTCCTGTTTAGTTCTTCATCTCTGTTATTTGTATGTACACTATTAAATTGTACAGGTTGATTTGTAGGTGCCTTGCCTTAGTCTCGTCTCTACTTCGTCGAGGTTAGGCTCGACATTTACCAGTACATGGGGTCGGTTGTACTAGTAATGTACTCTGCACTTTCTGTGTAGATTTTGATACCGGCTCGGGTTGATCAATATTTTGCTATTGGTCCGCTGTCCGGAGACTCAAGGTAGATCTGTCGACGTTCACAGACCTTGAAGTCCCCGTCTATCTTTTCTGTTCTACTGTTTCTTTCATTAAGATAGTTGTATTTCTTTCAGACTATTACTTGTAGTAAATTCTAGAATGCTCGTGAATTGTGACTCCAGATCCGGGTGGTAGTAATTAATATATTTTTATGATATTTCGCACTTATTATATTTTATCTTAGTTAATTATTGTTAATTACTGAATGGAAAGAAGGAATTGGTTAATGATTCTCTAACGTTGGCTTGCCTAGCAAGTGAAATGTTAGGTGCCATCACGGTCCCGTCGGTGAGAAATTTCGGTCGTGACAGTTGGTATCAAAGCACGGATCCGGGCCCGTTTACCAAAAATGTTGACCGAAGTCAACTAAAATCAACTTTTAAGGCAAAAATTCTTATTTTCATTAGTTTTCAACATAAAAGCTTTCCGGAAACCTGCCCGGACTGTGCTCGCAAATTGAGGAGGGTAAAAATGATATTTTTAAGGCTTAAGAGCGCAAATTCTAGTTCTAAAACATAAGATGACCTTTTGGGTCATCACAATATTTATGGGATCGGGCTGCACGCCGCAGCATGTTGCATATTTATGGGATCGGACTACATGCCGCAACATGTTTGATATCGGCCGAGGGCCTGATTGTGAGGATGAGTGTGGATCGGGGCTTTCCACCTGCAACATACTTTATTATTATAGCACGTGAGTTGTCCGTACAGCACGTGAGTTGTCCGTGCAGATTATAACGCTTGGGCTGAAGGAGCCCCTCCGGAGTCTGTACACACCCCCAATGAGCGCAGGTACCTACTAAGTGCGACTGGCGAGTGGCGAGTGCTGAGTGACTATGAGGCATGAGTGATTGTGAGGTATGCCCGAGTGACACGAGTGACTGTGAGGCATGAGTGATTGTAAGGTATGCCCGAGTGGCACGAGTAACTGTGAGGTTTGCCCGAGGGACTGTATATGAGTGATGTTCTGCCCGAGGGGCTGTTTATGATTTTATCACTGAATTTAATCGCATTGGCATGCACACATGACATACAAGCATAGAGATGCATTTTTTCCTCATGCTGTACAACATCACATCATTCATGATTTCTCACACATTTTGACAGATGGGCATTATGATGCATTTGTTCTACACGGGTTATCCGAAAGGAAAATGAAACATATTATTTATTTTTGAAAAGATTTTTGGAGAAATTTATTATTTTCAAACTATTCATATTATTGGCAACTTCGACAAACGATTTGGGTTTTCACTGATGTATTTGAAAGAAAGAACTACTATATTTGAAATCATTATTTGGCTGAGTATTTTATCCCTGAGTTACTTCTGGTATTATTTGCTTTATGTTGTTATGGATTGTTGTTGACTATTAGTTTATTAGTTTTGGACTCGACCTTGGTGGAAGCTCATCACTACTTTCAACCTACTTCTAGGTTTGTTACTTACTCAGTACATGGGGTCGGTTGTACTGATACTACACTTCTGCACATTTTGTGCAGATGTTGGTTGTTGTTGTTGCTGTGCTCGATGGTTGCGGGATCGAAAGATGTATCTGCGTTCCTGTTGTAGCTGCCTCTTATTAAGGGTAGCCTTAGATTTATAAAAGCTTTGTTTATGTATTATTCAAACAGACTATGTATTTATTTTATTTTTGCTTTGTATACTCTATTCTTAGAAGCTCATGATTTGTACTACCAGTTCTTGGGGAGATATATTGGTTTTAGATATTTTCTTTTAATTAATTTCATTGGAATTGAATAGTTGGAAATTGGCTTACCTAACGGGTTGGGTTAGGTGACATCACAACTAGTGGGATTTTGGGTCATGACAAGGTGGTATCAGAGCTCTAGGTTCATAGGTTATACAAGTCCTGAGCAAGTGTCTAGTAGAGTCTTGCGGATCGGTATGATGACGTCCATACTTATCTTCGAGAGGCTACAGGGCATTTAGGATATATACTTCCCATATTTCTTTCTTTATCGTGCGCGATTGATTCAACTTGAGACATAACACTTTGAATTCCTTTCACGTATTCGTATGCGCACATGAGCGCTCGGTATCAGCTGTGCATTGTCAGCTTGTGATTCCATGAACGAAGTTCGAGATGCGTATTCTATATTTTGGTGATGGGAAAGTCTGGGGGACTTGAGGAATGGTTTAGATCGCAGCTTAAGCTCGGTAGCTTCAGTTGTAACTCGTACAATTGGACTTATATGTCCTGTAATGACCCTATAGTGGAATTTGTGGCTCGATGAGCGGTGGAATGGCGGTGTGATGGGTATGATGTAACCGCGGGATGTGTTAAGATGATTGGAATATAACGAGAATTGTTTCCTTGAAATGTAAAGGAAAAGGCCATTGGGTTCTTGATTTTCGATTTGATGTGACGAACAATCTCGAGTAATGAATGTTTTGAAGGATCTTTCACATTGTTAAATTTTGGGACAGACCAAAGTCTCATGTTTGGTTAATGAGTTTGGACTCAGATAGACTAAGTGATTGCATAGTAATTATGACTGCGAAAGGGTATAACAAGATACCAGTTTGAGGCTAAGCAGGTGGGTTATCCCCTGCGGAGTAATCTACGTAGGTGTATACCTTATGATATGAGTAGAGATTTTCTTTTATGCCGACAGGGTGTATGGGTGGATATTTAAATCCGAATCTGGTTGAGAACGTTGACTTGTGTGTTAAGAGGATGAATACGAGCTTAGCGGATAATTGAGGTATTTTTATTGTTGGCGTTGTATGAACTTGGGAAGAAGTTTCATTGGACTGACTGTGGCATTATGGCAGTAATAGGGTATGGGTATTGTGAATTATGGAGTGTTTTAATCTATGGCTTTGAGCCAAGAGGGGGAGCCTGCTATAGACGAATCAATTCATGGGTATGTGTCAAATTTTGTTTGGGTCTAAAGTATGCTTGGGAATTAGTGATGACTTGCAGAGGTGGAGTTCGAAAATGACTCGAATAAGGAAAATTCCTGGTTACGGATTATATTGCACGGATGAGTATATGAAAAATCGTGGGATGAGTGAGTTGTTATTGGTGAATGATGTAGTGCGCACGGAGTATGAATTTGGCATATGGTGTTAAAGTAGAGTTACTTCTTTGAGTGTTGTAGTGCTAATGGGGCACGAGTCTTTCGACCCATTTGGGCAGTGCAATTAGATGTGAGCAAAGTGGGTGACTCCCGAGAATGGTAATGGATCAGTATGGTAATGGATATGATCGGTTCTTTGGGTGCTTATGATGTGGGGGTTTTCTACAGGTGCTTTTTGGCAATACACCTGGACTTGGCGACCTGCGTGGCTTGGTCGAGTTAGAGGAATTTAGTTTTAAGGGCTTGATTATGTGTAAATGGATTTCAAAGTATTCTTGAGGGTTTCTACCGGTGTAGAGAACGTGTTGTGTATTGTGATTTCCTCCTGGAAAGAAGCAAGAGAAAGTTTTCTAACTAAAATGGTATGTAAATATTGGTGACTCAAAGTTGATAATAAGATTCTTGTGCTTTTCACATGATGGCAAGATAGATGTTATGTGTTGTACAGAAGCTAGATTTTCATGTACAAGGTGGCAGTACAGTCTTGAAGAGAAGGTAAGGAATGTTGGACAGCATGGACAGTTTCAAATAACTAGATCAATACTATTACTACTTGGTATTGTATGAGAAAGGGGCGGACTTCAGAAGGCGCATTGTATTTTGACTTACGGATGTATAAATTAGTATTGCGGTACTCACATGGTTAATAGACTGTTGATATTCAAATTTTGTCAAGTGGCAAGAAAGAACTTTTAAAGTATTTCTCGTGGGATGATCGTGTATAAGAGAGGTGTTAGGCATTCGGGCGGTGGAGATGGAATCAAATATGGTGATTCGCGTATTCTATAGATTTGGAGATTGGGAGTTCCCAGGAGCAGATTATTTCATGGTTGTGGACTGTGAAGTTGTGGTCGGAGCTAGCCAGATGATGAAATATGTTATGATTCAGTCATTATGGATTTTCAGAGGGATTTTTATCTATTTGTGGGTAACCCGGTTGATTTGGGGGTCCATAGGTAGGCCCAATTAAGATGTGTATTCTACATCGAGCCGGAATGGTTGGCTCTATACTGCTATTATTGAGGGATGTGTCATTCGGTTGATGTTGAACTTATTCGTGTTCTCAATGACCTGTGAGTTACTCCTTTATGCTACGAAGAGTTGTGATTCATTGGTTATGTGCACAGATGGTGCAGTTCTATTTGAGCTTTATAGCGAAATTTGAGTGTGATGAGTACCTGGTGTACTGCATGATCGATAGCGTAATGGTTATGTCCTTTCAGGTTTTGTGTGGTATTTTTGTCATTTGCCTATCCGTCGTTATTAATTTGGAGAAGGGTGGCTCGTAGTATTTAATATGAACCTCGTGTTAGAATCGGGTGATGGTTCTACGGTGTATGATAAATTATCAGCGTTTCGTTGTAGCGGTACTTGTTATTCTGGTGGGGCAGTTCTCTCATTTGAGTCATTTTCCATGACTGGGTACATTTGAATGTTGCGTATTGGTGAACGGATGGCACGGGTTGTGGCTCCAAGTTATATTGGTGCGGTATGTTTTTGGAACAATTATGTTTAGTAATATAAGGTCATTGGACCTGGAATGGGTACTATCAGGTTTAATTTCGGTATATTCGGGAGTATAATATTGAAAGTCGGCTCAGAAAGTGATTATGGTTCTGGTTGGGGCGAGAGATCTCCATGACTTGTTGATCTGATAAGGGGTTACGAGATTCTGCGTGTTTCTTTTATTATCAACAGTGTGCGGAGGTGTGGGGATGAGGTTTTATTCGATATAGGGTTTGATGCTAGTACTTGGTTGGTTTGAATTAGTAACTGTGATCAGGAATGGTGCTACGAGCATGCGAGTTATGTAATATGTTGGTTGATTATATCCGTAGTTATAGTTATAGCTCGATGCAACTTGTTTGGACTTATACAGTGTGTAAATGTAAGATTTATGTCTTGAAAGAAATTTTAAAGGTTGGAAATTAAACTCCAAGCTTTAGGGGGTAGGGTTAAATTAATGGTTTTCAGTTGCATTGTGTAGTCAAGCCTTATGTGGAAAAGGGTGACGTGGATTCACCCCCGGGTACGTGCGTGATAAGATGGAATAGTGATTTGGTGGCTTGAAAACAACTCATGGCACGTTCGAGGATGAACATATATTTAAGTGGGGGAGATTGTAACGACCCGATCGGTCGTTTTGAGCATTTTCGCTCCTTTAACTATTTGAAGTCTTGAATAACTTCTTATGAGGTATTATGACTTGTGTGAATTGTCGGTTTTGATTTTAAGGTATTTCAGAGTTAGCTTGGAAGGATGAATTTTCATGTTGGAAGCTTAAGTTGAAATAGTTGACCTGATATTGACTTATGAGTAAACGACCTCGGAATTTAATTTTGATGATTCCAATAGCTCCGCATGGTGATTTCGGACTTAGGAGCATGTCCGAAAAATTATTTGAAAGTCCGTAGTGGAATAAGGCTTGAAATACCAAAAATTTAATTTTGGGAAGTTTTGACCGGGGGGGTTAACTTTTTGATATCGAGGTCAAAATCTGATTCTGGAAATTTAAATAGCTTCGTTATGTCATTTATGACTTGTGTGCAAAATTTGAAGTCATTCCGGATTGGTTTGATATGATTCGGCACAAGATATAGAATTTGAAAGTTCAAAGTTCATAGATTTTGATTTGAGGTGCGATTCGTCGTTTTGATGTTGTTTGATATGATTTGAGGCCTCGAGTAGGTCCATGTTATGTTATGGAACGTGTTGGTATGTTCAGACGGGGTCCCGAGGGCCTCGGGTGAGTTTCGGATGTTTAACGGATCGAATTTGGATTTGGAGGAGGAGCTAAAGCAGCTGGGAGGCTGGTGTGATCGCACCTGCGTGAAAAAGGGCTGCAGGTGCGAGCTCGCGGATGCGAGGAATGATTCGCAGAAGCGCCGCGGGTGCGAAAACAGTCATCGTGGCTGCGAAGACCGCAGGTGCGAAAACAGTCATCGCGGGTGTGAAGGAATCATCGCGGGTGCGAAGACCGCAGGCGTGAATAAATCACTGCGGGTGCGAAGACTGCAGGTGCGAAGAAATCACCGCAGGTGCGAAGACCGCGAGTGCGAAAATCCTGGACAGAATGTTAAAAACAGAGGGGTTCCGAGTTTTTGCCATTTTGGACCTTTAAGCACGGTTTTTGGGGCGATTTTGAGAGAGAATTCAAGGGAAACTTGAGGTAAGTCACTTGTGATCATTTCTACTCCATAATATTGAATTATCATTGAATAATCCGACTAGATTACATGTTTTTGAGGTGTAAATCGGGGGTTTGAACTTAGGGATTTGAAAATAAGATTTGAAGATTTGGAGGTCGAGTTGAGGTCGGATTTTGGTAAAATTAGTATGGTTAGACTCGTGGTTGTACGGGCTTCCGAATTTTATAACTTTTATCGGATTCTGAGATGTGGGCTCCACAGGTGATTTTTGGGGTGTAATTTTGGATTTTTGAAAAATATTAGTATTTTGATATGGAATTAATTCCTATAATTTTTGTGGGCTGAATCAAATTAATTGTGACTAGATTCTAGCCGTTTGGAAGTCGATACGCGTAGAATGGAATTTCTGGAGCATTGCTTAGCTTGCTCGACATTGGATTTTGCTTGTTCGAGGTAAGTAACTCTTCTAATCTTAGAGTTGAGGATATGAGCCCTGAATATATGTATTTCGTTAATTGTTGGGACATGACGCACATGCTAGGTGATGGGAGTGTGGGTGTGCACTATAGAAATTATGACATAATTGTTTCTGTAGAATTTTGTAGTTAAATGATCTTGGCATTTTCCATGCGTTTTATGAGTTAGAGAAATTAAGCTGAAAAGCATATTAAATATCATGATTGAGGCTATATGCCAGTATTATTGGGACCCACAGAGGTCATATTGCTGTGAATGATTTGTTTTAAATTGAAAATTTACACTCCGTCATATTCATTTCATTGCATATCATAACTCAGTTTTATGACTCTATTTTGATGCATATAAATATTTTGGGCCGAATGCCCTGTTTTTACTGAAATGCTCGAGTGCCTTGAGAGGTTTATGACTGAGTGAGGCCGAGGGCATGATTTGTGAGGATATTTATGGGATCGGGCTGCACGCCACAACCTATTACATATTTATGGGATCGGGCTGCACGCCGCAGCATGTTTGATATCGGCCGAGGGCCTGATTGTGAGGATGAGTGTGGATCGGGGTTGCCCGCCTGCAACATACTTTATTATTATAGCACGTGAGTTGTCCGTGCAAATTATAGTGCTTGGGCTGAAGGAGCCCCTTCGGAGTCTGTACACACCCCTAGTGAGCGCAAGTACCTACTGAGTGCGAGTGCCGAGTCCTGAGTGCTAAGTGACTATGAGGCATGAATGATTATGAGGTATGCCCGAGTGGAAAGAGTGATTGTGAGGTATGCCCGAGTGGCAAGAGTGATTGTGAGGTATGACCGAGTGGCACGAGTGACTGTGAGGTTTGCCCGAATGGCTGTATATGAGTGATGATCTGCCCGAGGGACTGTTTATGATTTTATCACTGAATTGAATCGCATTGGCATGCACACATGACATACAGGCATAGAGATGTATTTTTTTTCCTCATGCTGTACAACATTACATCATTCGTGATTTCTCACACATTTTGACAGATGGGCATAGTGATGCATTTGTTCTACACGGATTATCCGGAAGGAAAATGAAACATATTATTTATTTTTGAAAAGATTTTTGGAGAAATATATTATTTTCAAACTATTCATATTATTGAAAACTTCGGCAAACGATTTGGGTTTTCACTGATGTATTTGAAAGAAAGAACTACTATTTTTAAAATCATTATTTGACTGAGTATTTTATCCCTGAGTTACTTCTGGTATTATTTGCTTTATATTGTTATGGATTGTTGTGGACTATTGATTTTGGACCTGACCTTGGTGGAAGCTCGTCACTACTTTCAACCTATGGCTAGGTTTGTTACTTACTCAGTACATGGGGTCGGTTGTACTGATACTACATTTTTGCACATTATGTGTAGATGTTGGCTGCTGTTTGTTGCTGTGCTTGATAGTTGCGGGATATGAAGATGTACCTGCGTTCCTGTTGTAGCTGCCTCTTGTTCAGGGTAGCCTTAGATTTATAAAAGCTCTGTTTATATATTATTCAAAGAGACTATGTATTTATTTCATTTCTTCTTTGTATACTCTATTCTTAGAAGCTCATGATTTGTACTACCAGTTCTTGGGCAGATGTATAGGTTTTATATATTTTATTTTAATTAATTTCATTGGAATTAGATAGTTGAAAATTGGCTTACCTAACAGGTTGGGTTAGGTGCCATCACGACTAGTGGGAATTTGGGTCGTGAAAAGAAGTCGCGTGCATGCAATTGGTACCATAAGCTTGCCCATAATGTAAATCTCTACTAATGTAAGCTCGCTCAATCTAAAATTAATTAGGACTTTTTCATGGTTGTAATGTGGGCTAAAGGATGGGTAGGATATATTTAGGAATAGTGGATCACCCTTCTAAGCACTTTAACACATCACAAAATTAACTTTTAAGCGCAAATGTTTCAATCCCAACTTCAATTTCACAACTAAAATCACCCCCAAAAACGTTCCCTCTTTCTTTAAGCACTACTTTAATTTATACCCCACTAGCAAGAACAATATGTCAATTTATTTATCTACATTCTTTTTCTTTTTCTTTCAATAATAGTTTTCTCTTTTTTTACAATGTCCGCTAATAGTGTATTCCTTTACAAAATAAGTGCACATTTCTTCCTTTAATTGGTTCCACTCGAAAGCCATCCAAATTCCCTCCTTACATCTTCTAGTGCTCATTTTACAATTAAAGTGCTTTAAGAGGTAAAATGATCAAAATAATATCAATTAAGAACAAAAGGGATATTGGCTTTTTAATGTGGGTGTCAAATAAACGTCTATAGGCTCAAAAGGGTTAACTAGGGATAAATTTTATTCATGGTAAGCAATAAAGCTCAAAAAGATCAAAGAAATCCCAAATCATTTTTCAAATGGAGCATCACCTAAACTTTTGCGAAACTCATATACCGGACAAGTTCTAGACACAAGTATAATACATGGACTATACAAAATCTCACCACACGTGGCACATGACTCACTAAGGATGGTACCATTCCGACTCTCAAACTAATGCAAGTATTCACGAAGTCACGAGATATTAAGCATTAAGCACAAAGTGAACATAAGACAAGTCAACGAGACATAGGCACCACAAAACATGCTATCCAATTTATAAAGGCATCATGATCAATTTTAAAACTTAGGGAAGGTACTACACGTGCCAAAGCCTAAATATGCTACTATCAAACAAGTCAAGAGATCCTAGAAATCTCATATTTCTTCCTCCATTTATTTTCTAAATTCTAATCTACTCTAAAAATAAAAATCTACTACTACCCGATTCAAGTTACATCCCATGGAAAAGAAACGAGGTACAAAGAAAAACCACAGAGGATTATTACTCCCTAAAAGACAAAAAGGCATACTTTTGTATTATTTCTTTTATTTTTCAATTTTTTTTCTAGACTTTAATTCCTCAAGAAAACTGTCTAGGAGATCCATCGTCAAGAAAAGTCCAATTCATTTTTTTTTAATTTTAAAATTAATCACCTAAAATACTATACTACTATAAAAAATAAAAATATGAAACTGAAAAAAATTAAGAAATTAACATACTAACATAATACTACTAATGATTTAAAGAAATTCTTCCATCCAACACATAAAAGACTGCAGTGATGAGGGTGGACAAGAAACTCCCTAAAAGGCCAAAGGCCGAAGCACTAGCAGCTCACGGGATACTCATACTTCTCCCAAGGATGGTCCTTTGTGCGGGTACCTCACACTAGTTCCAGCTATCAGGCTCACTTTTGCACACTTCCAATGGCTTTGCTTCCTATGCTCAAATCCTACAAAATAAAATAACATTACAAAAATAATACAATAAAAAAAGGAATCAAATGCAGTAAAGCTGGGTTGCCTCCCAACAAGCGCCTAATTTAAAGTCGCGGCACAACGTGAACCATTTTTTCTTCCACCTTGAACTTATGAATTGTACCCCTAACAGGGCATCCAGTCTATGGCTATGCTCCTTTGGCGGGGATACAAAAATAAATAGGCCAAGTAATAAATTTTTCACTCTATACTTCTCGACCTTTATATGAGAAATGTAATTTTTTCTCTCGGGCACGATAAATCCAAGAATGTAAGCAGATTGTTCCTCTTCCATTGACTCCTCCAAATGCCCAGATAACTCGATTTCCATGTCATCATCCAAATATAATGTCGAAAAATATTTAGAATGAGGACCAACATGCCCCAATTTTAGAATTGTATTAATATTTACATCCTCAATTTATATGCACTAGAGTCTTCAAATATAACATTATCTACTCCCTTATATCACTCGAGAACACTCTTCCCAACATTTACATCCTCAAGAAAAATATGGTCTAATGATTAGTATTCTTGTTTTATCTCCTCAATTTAGTCTAAAAGATTTTTTTCAGCTTCACACAACTCATCATTAAATTGTTGGGCATTGAACGCATCAACCTTTGCACTCAAATATGTATCTAAGTTGTGCAAAGCCAAGCTAAACCTGTCAATTTCTTGTGCAAGATCAACTCTCTCCTTCGACCAATCATTCAGCAACTTTGTTAGAAGATAACGTTGTTCCGCATATTCCCTTAATCATGAATATTCGTCCCAATACCAACCCTTACTCCCATATTCAAACTCAGACCTCCTAGAGTTCCGGTCATAACAAGCCCAAAAAGATGGGCCATAAAAGTCTTCCCTCAACCAAGCATCTTCATCAATAATCTTACCTCCGGATTTTTCATCCCCAGATATCATGTTGAGAGAACTAGAAACACACTAAGAGAAAGATCAAATTATTATAAAAATAAAAATATTTATAAAAAGGAAAAATAAATTTTGTAAAGATAAAAGTAAAAGTCTAATTTAGAAAATAAGCTAATTCTATGTCCCCGGCAACTGCGCCAAAACTTGTTGCGGCCAAACACACACGCAAGTATACGCGATCGTCAAGTAATAAAGTGGCTAGAAGTCGGATGTCGAACCCACGAGGACTTGTTATCAACTATTAATTAGATTAGACTATCCTAATTGTCTAAATAAGGATTAAAACCAAAAATTATGATGTTAAAGTAATTAAACTAAAAAGGAAATAAAAAATGAACTCTAAACGAAGGAAGAACAGATTTTTATGTTATCAATGTAATGAAAACGATCCGGGGTTATGGGCTATCTAACATTCCTATTGTATTCTTCAATTGAATTGACTAACTAATTTATCTAGCTTATTGGTTGACACGATTAATATTGCTCATAAGAATTTGTCGAGTTGTTACTCGCCTATTCAAGCTAACCTAACGCCTATATGTCTATGGAGTTAGAATCAACAAGAACACATTTATAATTTGTCACGACCCCAAATTCCCTCCGTAGGATGTCATGATGGCACCTAGTCTCTAAGACTAGGTAAGCCTATCAATGTGGAATAATAATAAATATCTGAAATAAATAAACTACAATTCAAACAATTTTAACTCCCAAAACCCGGTAGAAATAAGTCACAAGCTTCTAAGAATTTATCCTCGATGTCTCTATATAACAGAGTCTAAAGAAAATAAGGAAGCAACAAAACAAGAATAGAAGGGGACTACAGATTCTGCGGGCGTTGGCAGATATACCTCGAAGTCTCCTCGTACAACTAGTTTACTGATGCATGGTCTGATACGACGTACCTGGATCTGCACAAAAAGATGTGCATAAGCGTAGTATGAGTACACCACAGCGGTACCCAGTAAGTGCCAAGCCTAACCTCGGTAGAGTAATGATGAGGTTAGGTGAGGCCCTACTGGAGAATAAATAATGGCATGGTAAAATGTTTAAACAATATTATAAGATAGAATTACAATGGAAATGAATCAAGTAGTATGTCACATTTAATTACATCAAATAATGGCAAATAAATACCTCATGAAAACAAAACAGAATCTTTTCAACTTTAAGAAAATCACAACAATAATCATAGGCAACTGCGGCCATAAATTAATATCAACAAGGCACTCCTGAGATACCGCCTCGTAGTCCCAAATCATAAACAAATTCACAATATCTCATTTTCTTATATCACCGCGGGAGCCTTCACAATTTATTTTAAAGAAAATATTTTTTCCGAAATAGCATCCCGCGTTTTCGCCATCCTTATCACACCGCATGACTTCTAGTAGTTCCCCCTATTAGCCACGCGTATCAAGCCACCCTTATCTCACCGCATGCGTTTCAATACATATACCTTATACCACCGCATGCGTATCAATATCACAATATATCACAATTTGCACCTCAGGTGCTCAAATAATTTAACTTGCCAAAATAATTCATCAACAATATTGTTCCACAATAAAGAGCTCACGACTCATGTCAAAATAACTCAACAATAATATATTTCCACAATAAAGAGCTCACGGCTCATGTCAAAATAATTCAACAATAATATTTTTTCACAATAAAGAGCTCACTGCTCTATCACAATGAGTACAAAAATCTTACAAAAATATTCAGGAGTAAATAATTCAGGAAAATAATATTTCAAAATCTTTAATACGTTGCTTCAATATCAAGTTTAAAAATGTTAAATACTTCATATTAATAATATTTAATTTAAAGAAAATCAACATTCAAATAATACACAGAATAAAAGAAATCAAGTTCCAACTAAACAGTTAAAACAATTAGCAGGAAAAGGTCAAGCAAATTTAAAATATAAACATTAAATCAATAATGAAGAATATAACAAAATGAAATAATTTAAGTAATGCGCAACAGTGATCTACACAATTTAAAACATAATCTTTCACATTTAGCCCGTGTACAGACTCGTCACCTCATGTACACGACTTTCCACACATTACAATTATCAATCCTAGGGGAATTTCTCTCACACAAGGTTAGACAAGTCACTTACCTCGACTTGCTCCAATTTAATCAAGTATTATACTTTTTCCTCGATTTTCCGACTCTGATCGACTCGTATCTAGTCATAATTAATTCAATACAGTCAACAAAAATTATAGTAATCAATTTCATAAGAAAATATTATATTTTTCAATAAATTTGAAATTAGCACAAATTTTGCTCGTGGGGCCCACATCTTGAAATCCGGCAGAACTTACAAAATCCGACAACCCATTCAATTACGAGTCCACCCATAATAATTTTTATCAAATTTCGATAACAACTTGACCTCCAAATCTTAAATTTTTGTTTTTTTTGGAAGATTTTGCAAAAATCTTGATTTTTCTTCCATAAATTCACGGATTTATGATGTAAATAAGTGTGGAATCATGAAATATAAACAATATAGGATAAGTAACACTTACCCCAATATTTTTCCGCAAAAATCGCCCAAAAACCGTGCTCCAAAAATCCAAAATGAAATGAAGGAAATGACCATTTTTGGTCCTTAAGTTTGTGCCCATCCGTCACTAAAAGTTCAGTTTTCGTCACTAAAAGTCCACCAGAAACTGCTCTACCAGCCTTTTTTTAATCAATCATAAATTTATGTACAAATGTCCAAATGATGAATGGTTAAACTTTCTGTAAACTAGAATCAAATGATTACAACTTTCATGTTTTGACAATTTTCCGAATCCTTATGAATTGCGAGATATAAGCTTCCAAATTCGGCTCCACGCATCAGAAATTTCTGGCAAAACTGCTCTACCAGCCTTTATTCAATCTATCATAACTTTCTGTACAAATGTCCAAATAATTAATGGTTTAACTTTCTGGAAACTAAAATCAAAGGGCTACAACTTTTATATTTTGACAATTTTCCACTTTCTTATAGATTGCGAGATATAAGCTTCCAAATTTGGCTCCACGCACTAGAAATTTCTGGCGAAATTTCTGCAACAGAAATTTCCAGCAGCCTTCTTTGTCCGAAATCCATTCCGTTTACCTTCCGAAATCCACCCGAGACCTTCGGGACCTTAACCAATTATACCAACATGTCCCAAAGTACAATACGAACTTATTCGAGGCTTCAAACCACATCAAAACGACGAATCACACCTCAAATCAAAATCTATGAACTTTGAACTTTCAAATTCTATATCTTGTGCCGAAACACATCAAATCAATTCGGAATGACTTCAAATTTTGTACACAAGTCATAAATGACATAACAAACCTATTCCAATTTCCAGAATCGGATTTTGACCTCGATATCAAAAAGTCAACCCCCCGGTTAAACTTCCCAAAAATTCAACTTTTGGCATTTCAAGCCTAATTCCACTACGGACTTCCAAATAAAATTATGATCATGCTCCTAAATCCAAAATAAACATACGGAGCTGTTGGAATCATCAAAATTCTATTCCGGGGTCGTTTGCACATAATTTGACATCCGGTCACTATTTGAACTTAAACTTTTAACTTTTCATCAAAATTCCATATCTCGGGCTAGGGACCTCGAAATTTGATTCCCGGCATACGCCTAATTCCCAAATCACGATACGGACCTACCGAAACTGTCAAAACACTGATTCGAGTCCGTTTGCTCAAAATGTTGACCAAAGTCAACTCAGTTGAATTTTAAAGCTGTAATTCACATTTTAATTTATTTTTCACCTGAAAAATTTCTAGAAAATTTTACGGACTGCGCACGCAAGTCGAGGAATGATAAATAGTGCTTTTCGAGGTCTTACAACACAAAATTAATTATTAAATTTAAAGATGACATTTTGGATCATCACATTCTCCACCGCTAAAACAAATGTTCGTCCTCGAACGGAGTTATAAAAAGTACTTAAGCTGGTGAACAAGTGTGGATAACAGCTGCGCATATCATGCTCGGTCTCCCAAGTCGCCTCCTCGACCGGATGACCCCTACACTGAAACATCACGGAAGCAATGTTCTAACCTCAGCTTTCGAACCTGCCTATCCAAAATAGCCACTGGTTCTTCAACATAAGATAGATCCTTGTTCAACTGAACCGAACTGAAGTCTAACACATGATATTGATCGCCGTGATATTTCCGAAGCATGAAAACATGGAATACCAGATGAACCGCAGAGAGACTAGGTGATAGTGCAAGTTTGTAAGCCACCTCTCCAACTCTCTCAAAAATCTCAAAAGGCCCAATATACCTAGGGCTCAACTTGCCCTTCTTCCCGAACCTCATCACACCCTTCATAGGCGAAACCCGGAGCAATACCCGCTCACCAACCATGAATGCAACATCACGAACCTTCCGATTCACATAACTCTTTTGTCTTGATTGGGCTGTACGAAGTCAATCCTGAATCAACTTAACCTTTTCCAAGGCATCCTGAACCAAGTCTGTACCTAATAGCCTAGCCTCGCCCGGTTCAAACTAACCCACTGGGGACTGGCACCGCCTACCATACAAGGCCTCGTACGGAGCCATCTAAATGCTTGACTGGCAACTGTTGTTGTAAGAAAAATCCACAAGTGGTAAGAACTGATCCCAAGCACCCCCAAAATCTACCACACACGCACGAAGCATATCCTCCAGTATCTGAATAGTGCATTCGGACTGCCCGTCCGTCTGAGGGTGAAATGTTGTTCTCAACTCCACACGAGTACCCAACTCTCGATGTACAGCCCTCCAAAACGGTGAGGTAAACTGTGTACCCCAGTCAGAGATGATAGATACCGGTACACCGTGAAGTCTGACAATCTCGCGAATATATACCTGAGCCAACTGCTCTGAAGAGTAAGTAGTAATCACAAGAATGAAATGAGCTGACTTGGTCAATATATCCACATTCACCCAAACTACATCGAACTTCCTCCGAGTCCGTGGGACCCCAAAAATGAAATCCATAGTGATCCGCTCCCATTTCCATTCTGGAATTTCCAACTTCTGAAGCAATCCACCCGGTCGTTGATGCTCATATTTCACCTGATGAAAATTTAGGCACCGAGCTACATATTCCACTATGTCTTTCTTCATCCGCCTCTACCAATAGTGTTGTCTCAAGTCTTGATACATCTTTGTAGCACACGAATGGATGGAGTATCGCGAACTGTGAGCCTCCTGGAAAATCAAGTCACGTAAACCATCTATATTTGTCACACATAGCCTGCCCTGCATCCGTAATATATCTTCATCTCCAATAGTGACTTCCTTGGCATCGCCATGCTGAAATGTTTCCTTAAGGTCAAGCAGATGGGGGTCATCATACTGACGTTCCCTGATACGGTCATAAAGAGAAGACTGAGAAACCACACAAGCCAAAACTCGACTCGGCTTGAAAACATACAATCTGACAAACTGGTTGGCCAAGGCTTGAACATCCAAGGCCAAAGGCCTCTCTGCTACCGGTAAATATGCTAAGCTCCCCAAACTCTCCACCTTACAACTCAAGGCATCAACCACTAAATTGGCCTTCCCAAGATGATAGAGAATTGTGATATCATAATCCTTAAGCAACTCTAACCATCTCCGATGCCGCAAATTAAGATCCTTCTGTTTAAACAGATGTTGTAGACTTCGGTGATCGGTGTAGACCTCGCAATAGACATCGTACAAATAATGCCCCCAAATCATTAAGGCATGAACAATACCTGCTAACTCAAGGTTGTGTACATGATAATTCTTCTCATGCACCTTTAACTGTCTGAACGCGTAGGCAATCACCCTACCGTCTTGCATCAACACTGCGTCGAGGTCAATACACGACGCATCCCAATACATAATATAAGACCCAAAACCTGTAGGTAATATCAACATTGGGGCTGTAGTCAAAGCTGTCTTGAGCTTTTGGAAGCTCTCCTCACATTCCTCGGCCCATATGAACGGAGCACCCTTCTGGGTCAATCTGGTCTTAATAGTTGTTCATAATCAATTATAAAATCGTCAATTAACTTCATGTTAACAAAAATCTCATTTTAAACCTTCATAATACTGATAACGAGATACGAGGCATGAAGACCTCATAATTATTTACCCAAATTAATGAGTCACATTTAACGTCACCTAGGCGGGAACCTACCTCGTAGGTTAAAACTCAATAATTACAACACAAAATTGGCAAGTATGCATAGAGAATTTCATATAGAATTTTCAAATAAGCCTAACAGGCATGACTCCCTATTATTACTATAGTACAAATTTAATTTCACAAGGGAGAACTTAAACACAAGAATTTTCCTCACAAGGATCTCGTCCTTATATAACTTCTACCGCAGCTCGTAGCCCAATTTAAACATATCAATTTATATAAAAATGTGAGGATCTCGTCCTCAGTTCTGAACCACAAGTAATATGCATATCATGCCAATTGAAAATTTCCATTTTCTCTTTTTAAATAATTTCGGTTACACCAAATCACAACACATAATGAACCCCACACCGGTAGGGCATATAATTCACAATTTGTTATTAATTATCCGTAAATTACATCAAAACTTACCGAAATGAGTAACAGAAAATCACATTTAGCCTCACAGGTCTTATTAGTGACTAACATGGAATGATAGGCGTAGTTATCTCCATGGAATCTCCCAACAGGAGTAAACACATAAGTAGATTATAGAATTATGAAACTCACTCATAAGTGGAGCACAATAGGAGGACTCATTTTGATATTGAGAACCAAATCAAGTTAAGGAAATTATTCCTTTATATTAAATCGAGGTCGTACATGTAACAACACCATCTGATGTAGCGACCTCCGCCATACCGTAAAACAAATATATCAACGGTTGGGTCTCCACCTCTAGGACGCCTTCTACCCGTCTGTCCTCCACCCCTATCTGGTCGTGTGGGTGGTGTAGTAACTGCAATGGGGCACGTAACCTGAGTGCTTTGATGAAATAAGTCTCTCCCAAGTTTGGGACAATTTTCTCATGATGTGCCTAGGATTACTGTTTTCATAACAACCCCTTTGAGGGTTAGGCTGCTCATATTGAGTCTGTGCCAGATAACTGGAATAACCATTGTAGGAACTCATGTCGGTGGTGCATTAAAAGAACTTACTAGAGCACCCTGAGTAATCCGATGTGCAGACTGGGATGGTCGACTGCCTGAGCCCCCATCATAATGATTTATACTTGCAGAGTAGAATCCACTGAATCCCCCAGAACCTCGAGATGTCTTGGTCTCCTTAGTTTCCTTTTTCCTCACCCCGAACACATTCTAATATCTTGGTAATTTGTATAACTAGCAGAAATGAAGTATCAGCTTATAGCTCCCGAGTCGTACAAAATTTTACGATCATAATCGAGTCCTTTAATGAGTCTGTGGACTCGCCCTCTGGCTGTAGGAAGCAAAGTAGGAGTATGACGGGCTAACTTATTGAACTTGATGGCATATTCTGACACCGTCAATGGTGACCTGACGCAACCGTTCAAACCCTATGCGCCACGCATTATGGAGAGTCCGGGAAACAAACTCTTTCAAAAGCATTTTTGAGAACTGAGCCAAGTGGGTGGTGTTGCATTGGCTGGTCTGCCCTCTTTATAGGCTTGCCACGAATACCGGTGGAGAATTATCTCTCCCAAGGAAAATTTCTTCTTTTGTTATGCTGACTCAACACTATTGAGTTGGCCTATTTCTTAACATACTCTTCGATTCTTCCTTGGGGTAACCCTTACCCCTATTTATATACAACGATCACAAAAGTAGAGCTCCATACAGACAAATCTTGGCACGAACCACATAGTCCAGAATCTCGTCAACAACTGTACTTCCTCCAAAGCACCCCAAAATCCACAACCGCGACGTCCATGCTGAGTAGACCTTCTGTAAATTTAGAGTTGTTTCTATAACTCCTTTGGTACTGAAGTATAAGATTATTAAGGAGGCGGACATACCACAAGTCCCAACCTTATCCTCTACAAAATCTCAGGCCTTAAACATGTGTAAATTTTAGGGAACCTTTCAGTACAACATATATACATTTCAGGCCAAAACTGATATAATACATGACCCCGCAATCCACCCATTGATCGTGGACTCCCCCTACTCCGTGCGAAGTAATAACCTTCACAGCTTGTATAAATCAACCAGACGCCAACGTCCGTTGTACCCCCACATGATTCACTAAGTGATCTCTCAATACGCCCGCATCTTTAGTCGGAACCACACGTTGAGGCAATGTTTGAGCATCTCTGGCTCCCTCATAGTCCATCTACGGCATCACGAACCGTGGACTTATAACTGATACCGAGTGCTCAATGTCATACACGAGTGGATACAAAGGAATATAAGATATATGTTTCAAGCTAAATCAATGCCGCATGATAGGGAATCAAAGAAGTGAATATTTTCCTAACAGTTCCATAGCCTTCCGAAGATAAGTACAGACGTCTCCGTACCGATCCACAAGACTCTACTAAACCTGCTTGTGACTCATAACACCTATGAACCTAGAGCTCTGATACCAACTTGTCACGACTCCAAATTCCCTCCGTAGGATGTCGTGATGGCACCTAGTCTCTAAGACTAGGTAAGCTTATCAATGCGGAATAATAATAAATATATGAAATAAATAAACTACAATTCATTCAAACGATTTCAACTCCCAAAACCCGGTAGAAATAACTCACAAACTTCTAAGAATTTATCCTCGATGTCTCTATATAACAGAGTCTAAAGAAAATTAGGAAGCAACATAACAAGAATAGAAGGGGACTCCGGAGTCTACGGGCGTTGGCAGATATACCTCGAAGTCTCCTCGTACAGCTAGTTTACTGATGCATGGTTTGATAAGACGTACCTGGATCTGCACAAAAAGATGTGCAGAAGCGTAATATGAGTACACCACAGTGGTACCCAGTAAGTGCCAAGCCTAAATTCGGTAGAGTAGTGACGAGGTCAGGTCAGGCCCTACTAGAGAATAAATAATGGCATGGTAAAATGTTTAAACAATATTATAAGATAAAATGACAATGGAAATGAATCAAGTAGTATGTCACATTTAATTACATCAAATAATGGCAAATAAACACCTCGTGGAAACAAAACAGAATTCTTTTCAACTTTAAGAAAATCACAACAATAATCAAAGGCAACTGCGGCCATAAATCCATATCAACAAGGGCACTCCCGAGATACCGCCTCGTACGAACGCCTGTGCTTCAACCCATTTTGAGAAATAGTCAGTCATAAATAAAATAAACTTAACTTTACTTGGGGCCAATCATAAACAAATTCACAATATCTCATTTTCTTATCTCACCACGGGAGCCTTCACAATTTATTTTAAAGAAAACATTTTTCCCGAAATAGCATCCCGCGTTTTAGCCATCCTTATCACACCATATGACTTCTAGTAGTTCCCCCTAGTAGCCACGCGTATCAAGCCACCCTTATCTCACCGCATGCGTTTTAATACCCAGACCTTATACTACCGCATGCGTATCAATATCACAATATATCACAATTTGCACCTCAGGTGCTCAAATAATTTAACTTGCTAAAATAATTCATCAACAATATTGTTCCATAATAAAGAACTCACGGCTCATGTCAAAATAATTCAACAATAATATTTTCCACAATAGAGAGCTCACGGCTCATGACAAAATAATTCAACAATAATATTTTTTCACAATAAAGAGCTCACGGCTCATGTCAAAATAATTCAACAATAATATTTTCCCACAATAAAGAGCTCACGGCTCATGTCAAAATAATTCAACAATAATATTTTTTCCCAATAAAGAGCTCACTGCTCTATCACAATGAGTACGAAAATCTTACAAAAATATTTACGAGTAAATAATTCAGAAAAATAATATTTCAAAATCTTTAATACGTTGCTTCAATATCAAGTTTAAAAATGTTAAATACTTCATATTAATAATATTTAATTTAAAGAAAATCAACCTTCAAATAATGCACAGAATAAAAGAAATCAAGTTCCAACTAAACAGATAAAACAATTAGCAAGAAAAGGTCAAGCAAATTTAAAATATAAATATTAAATCAATAATAAAGAATATAACAAAATAAAATAATTTAATTAATGCGCAACAGTGATCTACACAATTTAAAATTTAATCTTTCACATTTAACCCGTATACACACTCGTCACCTCGTGTACATGACTTTCCACACATTACAATTATCAATCCTAGGGGAATTTCCCCCACACCCCCCCACAAGGTTAGACAAGTCACTTACCTCGACTTGTTCTAATTTAAACAAGTATTATGCTTTTTCCTCGATTTTTCGACTCCGATTGACTTGTATCTAGTCATAATTAATTCAATACAGTCAACAAAAATTATAGTAATCAATTTCATAAGAAAATATTATATTTTTCAATAAAATCCGAAATTAGCTCAAATTTTGCTCTTGGGGCCCACATCTCTGATCCGGCGAAACTTACAAAATTCGACAACTCATTCAATTATGAGTCCACCCATACCAATTTTATCAAATTCCGATAAAAACTCGACCTCCAAATCATAAATTTTCGTTTTTTGGAAGATTTTGCAAAAAAATTTAATTTTTCTTCCATAAATTCACGGATTCATGATGTAAATGAGTATGGAATCATGAAATATAAATAATATAAAATAAGAAACACTTACCCCAATATTTTTCTGTAAAAATCGCCCAAAAATCGCCCAAGAACCGTGCTCCAAAAATCCAAAGCGAAATGAAGGAAATGACCATTTTTGGTCCTTAAGTTTCTGCCCATCCGTCACTAAAAGTCCATTTTCCGTCACTAAAAGTCCACCAGAAACTGCTCTACCAGCCTTCCTTCAATCGATCATAACTTTACGTACAAATATCCAAATGATGAATGGTTAAACTTTCTGAAAACTAGCTCAAACGACTACAACTTTCATGGCTTGAAAATTTTCTGAATCCTTATGAATTGCAAGATATAAGCTTCCAAAGTCGGCTCCACGCATCAGAAATTTCTAGCGAAACTGCTCTACCCGCCTTCATTCAATCCGTCATAACTTTCGGTAAAAATATCCAAATAATGAATGGTTTAACTTTCTGGATACTAGAATAAAACGACTATAACTTTCATGTTTTGCAAAGTTTCGGATTCCTTATGAAATGCGAGATATAAGCTTCCAAAGTTGGCTCTACTCATCAGAAATTTCTGGCGAAACTGCTCTACCAGCCTTCATTCAATCCATCATAACTCTCTGTACAAATGTCCGAATAATTTATGGTTTAACTTTCTGGAAACTAGAATCAAAGGACTAAAACTTTTATGTGTTGACAATATTCCGATTCCATATAGATTGCGAGATATAAGCTTCCAAATTTGGCTCCATGCACCAGAAATTTCTGTTGCGAAATTTCCAGCAGCCTTCTTTGTTCGAAATCCATTCCGTTTACCTTGCGAAATCCACCCGAGACCCTCGGGACCATAACCAATTATACCAATATGTCCCAAAGTACAATACGAACTTATTCGAGGCTTAAAACCACATCAAACAACATCAAAACAACGAACCGCACCTCAAATCAAAATCTTTGAACTTTAAACTTTCAAATTCTATATCTTGTGCCGAAACATATCAAATCAAATCGGAATGACTTCAAATTTTGCACACAAGTCATAAATGACATAACAGACCTATTCCAATTTCCAGAATTGGATTCCGACCTCGATATCAAAAAGTCAACCCCCCGGTCAAACTTCCCAAAAATTCAACTTTTGGCATTTCAAGCCTAATTTACTACGGACTTCCAAATAAATATCCGATCATGCTCCTAAGTCCAAAATTACCATACGGAGCTGTTGGAATCATCAAAATTCTATTCCGGGGTCGTTTGCACATAATTTGACATCCGGTTACTATTTGAACTTAAACTTTTAAGTTTTTATCAAAATTCCATATCTCGGGCTAGGGACCTCGGAATTTGATTCCGGGCATATGGCTAAGTCCCAAATCACGATACGGACCTACCGAAACTATTAAAACACTGATTCGAGTCCGTTTTCTCAAAATGTTGACCAAAGTCAACTTAGTTGAGTTTTAAAGCTCTAATTCACATTTTAATTTATTTTTCACCTGAAAACTTTCCAGAAGATTTTACGGAATGCGCACACAAGTCGAGGAATAATAAATAGTGCTTTTCGAGGTCTTAGAACATAAAATTAATTATTAAATTTAAAGATAATATTTTGGGTCATCACATAATTCCTGTACATCAACCAAGCAAGGCAATTAGGTATATGTCTATCCTATCCGCGAATCCATTCCCCGATGTCCAGGTTCAAGAACTTTCTCAACTCAATCCTATATGCAATATAGAATTCCCACTTTCGAGTTCAACCCTAGATTCGTAAGTAGTATTCAATTGGTGATCAAGCAATCAAATAATTAAGAGCAAGATTGAATAAATAAACCAATATGATAATCAAGAAACCAAAATCAATATCCAAATAACAATAGTCATGAAAGAACCACAACCCTAGAACGTGAAGTTTAGCTCCACATAGACATGGTAGCCAAATAATAAATCATACAAAGAAACATAAAAATTACTAATTTTTGTAGAAGATATATGAAACCCGGCCTCCACGGCATCTCTGTGCTCTCCCTTGGTCAAAAGTTATGTAAAAGTTGTATCTAATGACTATTTATAGGTGTAGGAATAAGCCTAGGCGAAATAACCAAGTCCATGACAAAAAAGGAGATAAAATTGCCTCAAATCCCGAACACTGTGCGTCACCACATGGAACGTGCGAAGCAGCCCGCGCTGGACCTCGCGTCGCTCGGCCTAACACGAGGAATTTCTCTCGCGTCGCCTGACTCTTTCTGCTTCCACTATTTGCTGCCTAGCTTCTTCAATTTTATTTTCCAATTCATGCTTCATGTCTTTTTTCAAACTTTCAGCCAATTAACTTAATTAATGCTCATGCTTTCAACTTCCTCCATCATAATGTCATAATGTTCCCATCATTAGGTACTTACGAGCTACTAATTGTAGTGTATAAAATACACTTAAAATATTCATCTTGCTCCCAAATTCTATCTTCAAACTACCTACACATAAATTAAACTCAATTAAGCTCAAATATAGTACAATTTAACATTAAAGCCCCAAAATATAAGGTAATTAATGCACTAAAAATATATAATTATAGCCTAACATCACTATCCCACACTTAAACGTTACTTGTCCTCGAGTTAACCAACAATTTACATTAACCTTGAGCACTTTATATGTAACACATGTGAAGCACACTATACCAATGACTATGTTGATAGCAACCATTAAACTCTAGCATATGCAATCACATATACTTCCCTTCACTTTATGCCATACTTCACAAACATTCAAAACAAAGACACCATGCTCATAACAATCCTAGCCTCAAAAACCGACTCAATGTCACAATGCACTCATGGCTTGAATACTCAACATTGTAGAGAAGTCTAATAACATTACATATCTCTCGTGAAACCCTGTGCCCTCACAACAAGAATAAGAGAGTAAGTTGAATCCACATATTCAAATCAAATGCTCAAATATATTTTAAGGACTCACATATATCAAAGGAAATCGCTCACTCTCCCAAAGAAGTCACGTGCATGCAATTGGTACCATAAGCTTGCCCATAATGTAAATCTATACTAATGTAAGCTCGCTCAATCTAAAATCAATTAGGACTTTTTCATGGTTGTAATGTGGGCTAAAGGACGGGTAGGATATATTTAGGAATAGTGGATCACCCTCCTAAGCACTTTAACACATCACAAAATTAACTTTTAAGCGTAAATGTTTCAATCCCAACTTCAATTTCACAACTAAAATCACCCCCTAAAATGTTCCTTCTTTCTTTAAGCACTACTTTAATTTATACCCCACTAGCGAGAACAAGATGTCAATTTATTTATCTACATTATTTTTCTTTTTCTTTCAATAATAGTTTTCTCTTCTTTTACAATGTCCGCTAGTGGTGTATTCCTTTACAAAATAAGTGCACATTTCTTCCTTTTATTGGTTCCACTCGAAACCCATCCAAATTCCCTCCTTACATCTTCTAGTGCTCATTTTATAATTAAAGTGCTTTAAGAGGTAAAATGATCAAAATAATATCAATTAAGAACAAAAGGGATATTGGCTTTTTAATGTGGGTGTCAAATAAACGTCTACAGGCTCAAAAGGGTTAACTAGGGATAAATTTTATTCATGATAAGCAATAAAGCTCAAAAAGATCAAAGAAAGCCTAAATCATTTTTCAAATAGAGCATCACCTAAGCTTTTGCGAAACTCACATACCGGGTAAGTTCTAGACACAAGTACAATACATGGACTATACAAAATCTCACCACACGTGGCACATGACTCACTAAGGATGGTACCATTCCGACTCTCAAACTAATGCAAGTATTCACGAAGCCACGAGATATTAAGAATTAAGCACAAAGTGAACATAGGACAAGTCAACGAGACATAGGCACCACAAAACATGCTATCCAATTTATAAAGGCATCATGATCAATTTTAAAACTTAGGGAAGGTACTACACATGCCAAAGCCTAAATATGCTACTATTAAACAAGTCAAGAGCTCCTAGAAATCTCATATTTCTTCCTCCATTTATTTCCTAAATTCTAATCTACTCTAAAAATAAAAACCTACTACTACCCGGTTCAAGTTACATCCCATGAAAAAGAACCGAGGCACAAAGAAAAACCACGGAGGATTATTACTACCTAAAAGACAAAAAGACATACTTTTGTATTATTTTTTTTATTTTTCAATTTTTTTTCTAGACTTTAATCCCTCAAAAAAACTGTCTAGGAGATCCATCGTCACGAAAAGTCCAATTCATTTTTTTAAAATTTAAAATTAATCACCTAAAATACTACACTACTATAAAAAACAAAAATACGAAACTGAAAAAATTTAAGAAATTAACATACTAACATAATAATACTAATGATCTAAAGAAATTCTCCCACCCAACACTTAAAAGACTGCAGTGACGAGGGTGGACAAGAAACTCCCTAAAAGGCCAAAGGCCGAAGCACTAGCAGCTCACGTGGTACTCAGACTTCTCCCAAGGATGGTCCTTTGTGAGGGTACCTCACACTAGTTCCAACCATCAAGCTCACTTTTTCACACTTCCAATGGCTTTTCTTCCTATGCTCAAATCCTACAAAATAAAATAATACTACAAAAATAATACAATAAAAAAAAGAATCAAATGCAGTAATGCTGGGTTGCCTCCCAACAAGCGCCTAATTTAAGGTCGCGATACAACGTGAACTATTTTTTCCTCCACCTTGAACTTATGAATTGTACCCCTAACAAGGCATCCAGTCTGTGGCTATGCTCCTTTGGCGGGGATACAAAAATAAACAGGCTACTTGCGTTTGGACTCATATGTTCGGTAATGTCCCTACAAGTGGAATTTGTGGCTCGATGAGCGGTGGAATGGCTTTGTGATGAGTATGATGTAACTGCGGTATGTGTTAAGATGATTTGAATGTGAGGAGAAGTGTTTCCTTGAAATTTAAAGGAAGGCCATTGGGTATGTGTTAAGATGATTTGAATGTGAGGAGAAGTGTTTCCTTGAAATTTAAAGGAAGGCCATTGGGTGCTTTATTTTCGTTTTGATGTGACGTACAATCTCGAGTGTGAATGTTTTGAAAGATCTTTCACGTTGTTAACTTTTGGGGAAAATTAAATTCTCGTATGTGGTTAATGAGTTTGGACTCAGAAAGATTAAGTGATTTCATAGTAATTGTGGCTGCGAAAAGGTATAACAAGATGCCAATTTTAGACTAAACAGGTGAGTTATCTCATGCGGAGTAATTTATGTAAGTGTGTTCCTTATGATGTGAATAGAGAGTTTCTTTTCTGCCAGCGGGGTGTATGTGTTGAGACTTGAATTTGAATCTGGTTGAGAAAGTTGACTTGAGTGTTAAGAGAATGAATGCGAGATTAGCGGATGATTGAGGTATTTTATGGTTGGTATGTCTTGAGCTTGAGAAGAATTTTTGTTGAACTGACTGTGGTATTAAGGTAGTAATAAAGTATGGGTATTGCGAGTTATCAAGTATTTTAATCTATGGATTTGAGCCAAGTGGGGGAGCCTGCTATTGACAATTCAATTCATGGTTATGTGTCAAATGCTTTGTTTTGGTCTGAAATATACGTAGGAATCAGTGATGACTTGCAAAGGTAGAGTTTGAGAATGACTCGAGTAAGGAAATTGCTGGATACGAGTTATATTGCACTTTATAAGTATAAGAAAATTGTGGGATGAGTGAGTTGTTATTTGTGAATGATGTAGTGCGCACAGAGTATGAATTTGATATGTCGTATTAAAGTAGAGTTACTTCTTTGAGTGTTGTTATGCTAATGGGGCATATGTCTTTTGGCCCATTTGGTTGGTGTAATGTGGATTTAAACAAAGGAGGTGACTCTCGGAAAAGTTCTAATGGATTCAAGATTAATATGTAACAATTGAGAATTTTTGGCAGATTTGATTATGGCTAAAATCTGAGATTTAAGTTGGATGGTGTCAAGACTTGTGGCATTTTTGTATATAATTATGGATTTTATATTTCGATATCAGGAAGGTGAATGAAACTGCCTTAGACTCAAATAAGGTATTTGCAGAGTGGCTGTTTCGGTTGTGGTGTTTATAGGGGTAATTATGATGTGGTGAGACTCTATAGATGTTTTGGTGGCAATATTCTTGGGTTTTGGTGACCTACATGGTTTGGTCGAGTTAGATGAATTTAGTTCTAATAGCTTGGTTATGTGCATATGGATTTCAAAGTGTTCTTGATGGTTTCTATCATAGTTTGAACCGGATATTTTATACTGGTGTGGAAAACGTGTTGTGTATTGTGATTTCCTCCTGGAAGGAAGCAAGAGGAAAGTTTCTAACTAATCGGGTATGTAATTTGCTGGTGACTCAGAGTTGATAATGGGATTCTTGTGCTTATCACATGATGGCATAATAGATGTGGTGTGTTGTGCGAGATTAGGATTTACATGTATAAGGTGACAGTTCAGTCTTGAAGAGAAGCTAACAAATGTTGGACAGCATGGTCAGTTTCAGATATTTCGATGAATGTTATAACTGCTCGGTAATTCCTGAGAAGGGTGCGCATTTCAGAAGGCACGTTGTGTTTTGACTTACGAATGTTCATCGGTATTGCAGTACTCACTTGGTTGATAGACTGCTGATATTCAAATTATTGATATGTGGTACGGAGGAATTATGGAAATATTCCTAGTGGGATGATTGTGCATGAAGTATGTGATAGCGATGCGAGTGCTAGAGTTGTGATCAATTACGATGGTTCATGTGCACTTATTTGATTGCTCATGTATGATATGCTTGGATTAGAGTCCTGTGACCATGCCAGACGGATTATGTTATTGGCACGTGAGTTATCCATGCGGATCTATGTACTATTATTTTTGGCACGTGAGTTGTCCGTGCGGGTCTAGATATTTAAATTATTGGCACGTGAGTTGTCCGTGCGGGTCCAGATATTGATACTATAGCAGATGAGTTGTCCGTGCGAGTGATGTTAACGTGAGCTCTAGAAGAGCTGGTCACTGTTATAAAATTTGTGTGTATTGGTTCTACTATATATAATGAGCTTATAGCATTACAGTTGTGGTGGTGCTTGTTGAACTTACAATACAGTTCTCTACTTTGAGACATCTTCCATTTTGGGTACGAGGTTGCGCAGTTGTGGATTGAGTTGTATTAATGTGGAGTGTCTGTGGGATAGTTGTGTTTAATAATATAAGGTCATTAGACCTAGAATGGGTACTATCGGGCTTGATTATGGTATATTCGAGAGGATTATGGTTCTGGTTGGGGCGAGAGAGCTCGATGGCTAGTTGATCTAATGAGTGGTTATGAGTTTTTGATTGTTTCTTTCATCATTGGCAGTGTACGAAGGTTTTGGAATGAGGTTCTGTTGAATGCGGTGTTTTAATACTTGTACTTGGTTGGTTTGGAGTAATTACTGTGATTGTGATCGGGAATGGTGTTGCGAGCATGTGAGTTGTATATTATGTAATGTGATTATATATGTGGTTATGGCTATGTCTTGATACAGCTTGTTCAGACTTATACGGTGTGTGAGATTTAGATCTTGGAAAGAATTCTGGGTGTTAGAAATTGGGCTCCAAGGTTAAGGTTAAATTAATGATTTTCAGTTATGTTGTACGATGAGGCCTATATAGAATAGGGTGACGTGAGATCACCCTGGGTACGTGTGTGATAAGATGGAATAGTGATTTGGTGGCTTGGAAACAACTCTTGGCACGTTCGAGGACGAACGTATGTTTAAGTGGGGGAGAATGTAACGACCCGGTCGGTCGTTTTGAGTATTTCAGCCCCGTTCCCCTATTTACGGCTCAATTTATGCCTTATAATTTATTTATGACTTATCGGGTTAGTTGGTTCGGGCTCGGAAGAATTTCGTAGTGAAATGAGACACTTAGTCTCATAATTAAAAACTTAAGTTGGAAAAGTTAACATGATATTGATTTATGAGTAAACGACCTCGGAATTGAATTCTGATGATTCCAATAGCTCTGTATGGTGATTCTAGACTTAGGAGCGTGTCCGAAAAATTAATTGGAGGTCCGTAGTGGAATTAGGCTTGAAATGCCGAAAGTTGAATTTTTGGGAAGTTTGACCCTGTGGTTGACTTTTTGATATCGGGGTCGGAATCTGATTCTCAAAATTTGAATACATTCGTTATGTCATTTATGACTTGTGTGCAAAATTTGAGGTCAATCGAATATGATTTGATAGGTTCCGACGTCGTTTTGTAGAAATTGGAAGTTTCAAAGTTCATTAGGCTTGAATCTATGTGTGATTCATGTTTAAAGTGTTGTCGGATGTGATTTAAAGAGTTGACTAAGTTCGTATGATGTTTTAGGACTTGTTGGTATATTTTGTTCAGGTCCCGGGGGCCTCGGGTGAGTTCCGGGATGGTTTCAGATCATTTTTACTTGTTTTGAAACTGCTGGAATTGATATCTGGTATTGTTCTTTGCGAACACGAATGCTCTTATGGGTTGCGAAGAAGGATTTTGGATGGCTGGGATTTGCCCATCGCGAACGCGATGAAGAAGACGTGAACACGAAGAAGGGAGCCGGGGAAAGCCTATGCGAACGCGAGTGGGCAGACGCGAACGTGAAGAGGAAAGGGAGTTGGGGGCCTGCCCGACGTTAAGCCTTCGCGAACGCAGCTCGTGTCTTGCGAACGCGAAGGGTAGAGGTCGGAAGGCATCGTGAACAGGATGAGGATATCGCGAACGCGAAGAAGGAATCTTGGCAGCACAACTTTTGTGCTTCGCGAATGCGAAGGTATGGTCGCAATCACGATGAAGGAATTTCTCGGCAGAATTAAAAGTTCCAAAACGGGGGTTTTGAGTTCATAACACAAAATCAAATTGGGAGCTCGGTAGAAGGCGACATTTGGAGAGATTCTTGCGTGAGTGTTTGGGGTAAGTGATTCTTATCCAGTTTTGATTAATTTCTATGATTATGTCTTTGAATCCATCATTTAATGGGTGAATTAAGTTGAAAAATTTAGAAAACCCTCTTGGTTTAAATTGAAGATTTGAGAGTCGAGTTGAGGTCAGATTTTGGTAAAATTGGTTTGGTTAGACTCGTGGTTGAATGTGCTTTCGGATTTTATAACTTTTGTAGAGCTCTGAGACGTGGGACCCACGGGTGATTTTTTGAGCTAAATTTTGGATTTTGTTGGAAAATTATTTTTTTCTTATGGGATTAATTTCAATAAATTTGTCCATTGTGAGGATATTTAGGCCACGTGCCAATATTTTGGGACCCATGGGGTCGTGTTGCTGTTGAATTAATTGTTCAAAAATATACATTTCATACTCAGTAATATTTGTCCATTGTGAGGATATTTATGGGATTGAGCTGCGCGACGCAGCAGGCCATAATAACTTTATACATTACTATTTTATGGATCGGGGCTGCCCGCCTGCAGCAGGCCTTATTGGCTTTATTATTATACAGATCGGGACTGCCCGCCTGTAGTAGGCCATATTGGCTTTATATCACACTTGGGCTGAAGGAGCCCCTCCGGAGTCTGTACACACCTCCAGTGAGCGTAGATAATTATATATATTGGGGATGGATTTTTCAGGGCATGGACTTGCCTTACTTATTTAGATTGTGATGAAATTACATGGACATGGATCTTGTCCGTGTCATTTATATTTTGGGATAATTTTCCCAGGGCTGGATTGGCCTTATACGGTACAGAGACACTGACTATATATATATATATATATATATATATATATATATATATATATATATATATATATATACGTGATGGAATATCCCTTGGCCGAATTGGCCATAAACAATACCGAGTGACCGAATGATTTGTGACCAGTATTACATGATGTCTTTCCACTAAGATGTCATATTCCTCATATTGTGCAGTATTGATCTATTTCACTTGTACTGAGTTTAGCTGTTGAACTTGAATGCATGCCTACATTTCTGTACCATTATTTATACTAGACTGTAGCTGCGGAGCTCATCATTGCTTTCAGCCCAAAGGTTCGTCTAGTTATTTATTGAGTTAGTTATACTCATACTACACTCTGCACCTCGTGTGCAGATCTAGGTGCTCCTGGATACGACGGCTGCTAGATTTCGAAGTTAATAATGTTGGGGGCTATCAAGGTAGCTGCTTGACGTCTGCAGACTTGGTTCCCTTCCTGTTTAATTATTGTATTGTTCTATATTTTCAGACAGTGATTTTGTCAGTCAGACTTTGTATTTATATTAGATGCTCATGTACTCTGTGACACCAGGTTTCGGGAGTGTTTATATATGTATTTGTGAATTTTCTTTCGCTGAATTTAATCATTTATTTTTTAAACATAAAAGATATGGGAGTTTATTGAGATTGTCGGTTTGCCTAGTATTGAGATAGGCGCCATCACGACATGTGAGATTTTGGGTCGTGACAGAGCTTTCCTTAAATTACTACGACGTTCCGAAAATCCTAGTAATCCCAATCTATTTTGAGACATAACAAAATTGAACCATAATTTGGAAGATATTTGTGGGTTCAACTCATTTGAGCATTTTATCAAACACTAGGTGTGCAAATTTGACTACAAGGTTCTTCTACAAGATTTCCTTCATTTCACAATCCAATCTTCACTTTTTTGAGATCAACAATCTTCCCACAAACCTTATTGGTACATGCATAAATAATATTCTTACACCCAAGAATCATACTCCTAATCAACCATCTTCTACCCAAATCCGAAATTAAAAACTAAGGTATGGAACCTTACCTCTTAGATGAATAACTTGAGGGATTTCTTGTTGGATTTCAAGGCTTGAGCAACATTTGATGAATAAGGGCTTAGGAATTCCTCCTCCCACTCTAGCGCACTTTTCCCTCTCTAAAAATATCAGATTATCCATCCAAAATGACCCTAAGATCATTTTATAGGAACTAGGGTCGGGTTATGAAATTAGAAAAGTGGACCCTCAAACATCCGGACCGGGCAACAGACCAGGCTAGGCACGGTCTATAGCGAGCTACAAACCAGGATTCGCAAGGGATATAGCACGGTCTAGCGTGTTACAGACCTGGCTTCGCAAGGGTTATAGCACGGTCTAGCGCGCTACAGACCTGGCTTCGCGAGGATTATAGCACGGTCACTTGCTTACAGTCTTTGGGAATTTGAACATAACTTCTTATAGGAGTGTCCAAATGACAAACGGTTTGAAGCGTTAGAAACTAGACTTAAAAGGCTTTAATTTGATAGTTAGATCACCTCCTAAGTCGTTATAATTTGGTAGCAGAATGCTTTTGAAATAGGATCCTGTGTGAATTGAGACATCCTTTCCACTTAATGTATTCAACTTGTTCCACACGAATTCTTGCCATTCATAAAACTCCTTAGTATGTTCCAATACACCTTAAACATATATTTTTCAATTCAAAATAATGTGGTTCTATCCCACGGGTCTCCTTTAATACTCGAACACGTTATTCCCAAATACCGTAATCTTCAATTATTGGGAAAGTTTTAACGGGGCCTTACATTCTCCCCCTCTTAGGATCATTTGTCCTCGAATGAGAAGTAGAGTCCGTCCCCAAACACTTAACATAACACATCTCTTCTTTTCCGCACATCTCAAACTCCTAAATTTGACTAACTCCTAAAGTTTTAAGAAATTTCGACAGAGTTTCCTCTGTATTCGGGCCTATCCACCTGTTAGAGAATCACCAAAACCAGTCCTAACAACATATCCACAACTCTACAAAGCATCACAATATATATCAACAACATTAATCTCAACATTACAGGAATCATATTAACAAGAGTGATATCTGGACATGAGCTGCACATATTTAAATCATAACACATATAAAGTGCCTTTCGATACACAATCATTTGACTATACACTCAAGTGAGAACATTTTATTTCCTTAACACTTTTGGACCTCAAGGTGGTCTCCTTGACTTATAGACTTCGTCATTACATATTAACGAAGGCAATCTCAACTCTCGGACTTATCTAACAAGGATGGCAAATAGATACCCCTCATAATCCAATTATCCATTAACTTCACATTCACTAGACAACGGATTTATAATTACCTTCATAGACGTAGACACATGATACACCGGGTACACAGAGGACAATAATAGGGGAAACATTATACTCATAGTTTGGCCTATTTCCTTCAAGATTTCATAAGGCCTAATGTGACTACACATACTTTACCTTCCTTAACAATTCACCCAACATATTCATTGAGAAAATCTTGAGAATAACCTGTTCACTTTCTTCAACTCTAAACCCCTACGCCGAATACCCAAACTAAACCTTTGGCGACCTACAACAATTACTCTAAGATGTGGTAGCTTGAATATGACCATAAAACTTCCTATCTATTGTATTTGATCACTGGATGATGATGCTTCTTTGACATGTTTGAACCTTAAACCCCCATAAGTTACTATAAATAGGAACAACGAGGTCTGAGATTGGGCTGGATTTTTTTTTTTTAAGATTCCATTTATGTGCTGAGCAGGTCATTTCAGGAGGTTATATCCTAAGAGAGATGAAGGTTACTACCAATAGTGCTGACATGGTTAATCATTGTGATGATATCATTGATTCGACAAATGAGGCATAGAGTTATCTAGTACACATTGATAATGTAGGAACCACGTACATGATCTTAAGATGTAAAAAAAGTCAGTCATTTTAGATATGTGATATATGGGAGGCATGATCGGGAGGATAACTACATTACGGCCAGTTATTTCTGGAAGACTATGAGTCATGAAAAGGACAACAACAATTGTTTCATTCCATATGTGCCTTGTTTGGCAATAGTAGGCCTCAAAGAGAAATAGCCAAGTACGTGACACCAGTCGCCTCTTGGAATGTAGGGAAAATTAGTTTAACTCGAGATAAGAATATTCTGGCACCCTGAATGTGATACAGGTTTCAAAATGCATGAAATTGCATTATGCTCTTAACATTAAATGACACAAAGAATAGATATGCCACAAGCCCATGAGGTTGAAAAAGAAATTGAAAACTTGCGAGATTATTATCATTCTGACAGCTCATCCCTTGCCAATAGTTGATCCTATATGAGAGGACTAGAGATACGACAAACTTGTCTTTCAAGTCAATATACTCATGATATGTGCCAAAATCTGAAAATATCTAATTTCAACCGTTCACGAGTGAAACCATATAGCTAGGACATCGTAATATTGGGGTGAAATCATGTATTGGTTAGTAAGAATGAACACTTTGCTATGAGATAGACATTTTTCTACCGTAACAACTCTCAAGCTGCCATATCAGGCCACTTCACTGGCAACTATAATACAAGGAACAAAGTGAGTTACTCACTGAGGCATGCTCTAGATTGACATGAAAGTCATATTGAGATGGGAGAACAAAAAGATCTTCTTGTGACGAATTTGTGAAAATTTCAAATTTCCTAGAAACTTTATGCAGAGAAGTGACCCCTTTCAATTTACAGGTACACATATTATAGGTGTTGAGATATGCTCTCATGTTACTAGATAGTGAAAAGGATTCATGATTATATTCATAAAAGGAGTAAAGTAACTGTTCCAACCATAGGACCCGCATACACCAAAGAGAAAAAGAGTGGCTCAAGATGGATCTCAACACTAGGCTGCTTTACATTAGATTTGATACCACATAGGTAAATATTATGGTGGTGCGTGCATAGGCACAAGTGAGCAGATGTTACCCATTTGAATCAAAATGTTTTGTAAGAAATTCATCAGGTATAGTCCCTTGTTGAGAATTTAGGAAAACAAGTGAGAAGTATTAATCATAGAGTTATAAATCAATCCAAGGACATAATTATAGAAGTCAATTCCTCAAGAGGTCATAAATAAGAGAATTGTGATCAAGATGCTTCACGAATAATGAATCTCGTTCAGAAAGTAAGTACATGCAATGTTTTGTGATTCAACATTTTGGTTAAGACCATATTTGTGTAGGCCCCTTCACTATGGATGTACATATACAATAAGGAAAATAATGCGGTGTTTAGAATAAGGTAGACAGGAGTGACTTACTCGGTAACTTTACATTGACGGGGCAGTGCCTTAACTTATGCCCCTCGACTCCACATCCATAACATATATTGGTACCATAGCGACATACCCCTAAATGACATCTCCTACACTTCATACAACGAGGATGAGGTCTGTTAAACTGACTCGCCCCACCGACCTGATATTTACCCTTTTTGCATACATCGTAAACATTCCCCCTATCCTTGCTCTAGGACCCCGTGACATGATTAACAATCTCTACACCAACTCGCTGTATGGTCTTTTGGAATTGCCCAAATCTACCACCCCTAACATGCTCCAGAGCATACTTAGAACACGAAGCAAAATGTTCCTGCCCGCATATCAGGCAGACCGGGATGGGTATACCCAACCTAAGGACATTTATTCTTCTTGTGCCCCCTCTTTCCACAACCATAACATATTTCAAGAATCATCCAACATAAACCCGAGTGGCTCTTCTTACATAACAAACATTCCAGCTTATTGATGCCAATAATCCTCTTTCATTTCTTAGGTACTCTCACCACATAATCCGGTGGAATGGTAACATTAATAGGAACAAGGATACTTCCCCTAGCAACTTGTTCTTTCATTCCCTCCTTGCTGCCTCAAACCCGTGGGTTACTCATATGGAAATTGAGACATGACGAGGAATTTAACTTTCTATCTTGAGCTCTATCGCACGATATGGAGTATCAAAGAAGTGTGAAATTCCTAAATGTCCAAGTAGCCTCCTCCATTATAGATGTGGTCGACAACACACCGATAAGAAGGACTCTACTAGACACGGCTCCGAGATATCCTAGGACATTTTAAAACCTTAGGCTCTGATACAAAGTTTGTCACGCCCCGAACTCAGAGAGCGCGACTTGCGTTCAACCGAGTGAACCTGGCCAAGCAAGCATATTAGATTTTCTTCTACCCAAACTCATCCATGAATAAAGAGGAGATGTACTCCATTAATAAAACACTAAAAAGATTTCATTAACAACTCCCATTTCATTTCCATTAGCAGCTTCATTTATAATTTCCAAAATATTATAATTTTATAGATATAATGAAAAACATGTTTGCCAAATACCAACATTTCTAGTTCAATTCCCCACATCAAACACCACCCACAACCTGTCTACGGAGCCTCTAAGTACAATAGAAGAGTAGTATGGAAGTGCCGGCAACAAGGCCCCGGCTATACCTTAAAACACAATGTAGAACTCAAATGACATCAGGCCCAGAATAGAGTAGGGCTCACCAAAACCTGCTGAATAGAGAGTGACTACTAACGAGGACCAAAGCTGCCCGCTGATGAACCACCTGCATCCATTGAAGATGCAGCGCCCCCGACAAAAGGGACATTAGTACATATGGAATAGTACTAGTATGTAAAGCCAACTGTCCACTTTCAAAATAGAATGCCAATATAAAAAAGGGAAAACCATAGAAACATCAAGTCACAATCAATGATATCCAAATGCCAAGTTAAAACAAGATAATTTTCAAAATACGAAAATTATATATATATATATATATATATATATTTGGTTGGGAAATCTTTACCACCGATATACCACAGTTTACAATATCACCTTTTACAATACCAATACCACCGTACTTTTAGCACGGAATCCGATCACGACACGATTGGCTAGGCCGTCTCATCCGAGACATCAACCACAATCCCAATTTCAATTACAATTTCAAGCACAATCACCACCATGTGTGCGGCATGGTGTCCGATCACGACCCGATCGGCTAGGCCATCTCACCACAATGCCTTGTGGATCGACATCATCATTTTCTATCAATCATCACATCCCAATTAAGGGGGATAATTTTATCACATCAATCTCATCCCAAATAAGGGGAATAATCACAATCCACTCCTACACCGGCACACGTAGTTTTGGGGATATGTTATTTCAACCTACCGTTCCTCGGTGACTTATCGATACTCCCAAATATATTTTTGATTTGCATACAAAGGAAATAACGATACAAATACATTTACCTCATAACCTTCCACACCATTCATAGCCTCATTGGCATTTTCATCCACTTACAACATCATTATTTCATTGGCTCTCTTGGCCATACATATGATTCTTCATTCATGGCACAATGGCCGTATTTCATATTACACACTTTATTTTCTTTCCTTTCATGGATCACCATCATAAATATCAACAAATAGAATATTTCAGAAATCAAAACTTTAGGTTCATTGGTAGTGAAGACTTTAAACACAATGGATTTCATTCCAAGAAATGGAGTAAAATAATTGGCAATCGAAGCACAAGTTAAAATCATACACGAGTAACACATCATTTATTCTTGAAACACTTTCCCCCCAAAGGGAAATACACATTTTCATCTCATGAATACATAAGTGCTCAAAACACATTGGAAATACTTACAAAGCATAACATTAGTTGAAACAACCCATTTTGGGCACGACTTGAGTACATAAGCTTTTAGGCAAATCTATTTTCAAAGTCAATTTGGATCAATTGAATCATGAATCATTTCATAACCTTTCTCACATCATTTCATTTTATTGGCATCATTGGCCACAAGTATAAAGTTTATTCTTGGCACGGTGGCCACAATTTATATCACCAACTTACTTCTTTCACTTTCGAGCATCTTTATACATTATCAACAACAAGGAATTTTCAACCAAGACTTTAGGTACACATATGAGCAATTACGGGTCTTAATCACATTGAATTTTTCTCCCACAATTTGGCATGATAACTTTCACTTGAAACACTACTCAAAGCCATAACATTTTAATATACATATCATTCTTGAACATATTCCCGAAGGATAACATAATGTGATAGGAACATTCGAAAAATATTTTGAATGCATAATTCTCGACACTTTGCTTACTCGGGCCATCGAATTTATTGGGAACAACTCGGAATATGGGAATACGGAACTTGAGCCAACCATACTTGAAACTTATGGGAACATGATGGAATTCATTTCTAAAAGATTAGTTTAGCCAACATACCTCGCTTTGAGCTTTCCTTAAATTACTACGATGTTCCGAAAATCCTAGCAATCTCAATCTATTTTGAGACATAACAAAATTGAACTATAATTAGGAAGATATTTGTGGTTTTAGCTCATATGAGCATTTTATCAAACACTAAGTGTGCAAATTTGACTACAAGGTTCTTCTACAAGATTTCCTTCATTTCACAACCCAATCTTTACTTATTTGAGGCCAACAATCTTTTCACAAACCTTATTGGTACATGCATGTATAAATAATACTATTACACCTAAGAATCATACTCCTAATCAACTATCTTCTACGCAAATTCAAAATTAAAAACTAGGGTATGGAACCTTACCTCTTAGATGAAGAACTTGAGGGATTTCTTGTTGGATTTCAAGCCTTGAGCATGATTTGATGAACAAGGTATTAGGAATTCCTCCTCACTCTAGGGCACTTTTCCCTCTCTATAAATATCAGATTATCCATCCAAAATGACCCTAAGATCGTTTTATAGGAACTAGGGTCGGGTTATGAAATTAGAAAAATGAATCCTCAAAAATCCAGACCGGGCTACAGACCAGGCTAGGAATGGTCTATAGCAAGCTAAAGACTAGGCTTTGCGAGCTCTGTAGCGAGCTACAGACCAGGCTTCGCAAGTGATATAGCATGGTCTAGCGTGCTATAGACCTGGCTTCGTGAGGATTATAGCACGGTCTAACACGCTACAGACCTGGCTTCGCAAGGGTTATAGCACGGTCACATTCTTCCAGCCTTTGAGAATTTTAACATAACTTCTTGTAGGAGTATCCAAATTAGTTAGAAACTAGACTCAAAGTGCTTTAATTTGATAGGTAGATAACCTCCTAAGTCGTTATAGTTTGGTAGCAGCATGCTTTGAAGTAGGATCTTGTGTGAATTGAGATCCTTTCCACTTAATGTATCTAACTTATTCCACATGAATTCTTGCCATTCACAAAACTTCTTAGTATGTTCTAATACACCTTAAACATATATTTTTCAATTCAAAATAATGTTGTTCTATCCCATGGGTCTCCTTTAGTACTCGAACACGTTATTCCCAAATACCGTTGGCGCACATTAAAATCTTCAATCATTAGAAAATATTTAACGGGGCCTTACAGAAGGGTGATGCCATTCCATTTTATTTCTCTTTATATTATTATTTTATGGTAAGGATGAGAGTAAAAGCACTAAGGGTGATGCCGTGCCATTTTATTTCTCTTATGACACCATTTCATGGTACGGATAAGAGTTAAAGCACGAAGGGTGATGCTGTGCCATTTTCATATCGTATGTTATCTGTCCTCCTTGGTTGATGATTTATTTGACTGTCTTGTGTTGTCGTTCCAGTTGTAGTTATCATATATTTTTCCCCTTTAGCATGTCCCCTCCCAACTGTACATATTAAATCTCTATTTTGTTGTTGTTTGATACATATAACTATGTTTGTACAGGTTTAATTACGTGAGTGTCTGTCATAGCCACATCACTATCTCGTCGAGGTTAGGCTCGACATTTACGGAGTACATTGGGTTGGTTGTAGTCATGATATACTCTGCACTTCCTGTGCAGATTTTGGTATTGGGACTAGTTGTACATAAGGTGCGCTAGCTCGGATTATCGCATTCGGAGACTAGAGGTAGATCTGCTGACGTCTGCAGACCTTGAAGTCCCCTTCCTCTTTTCTCTTTTACTGTTCATTTCATTCGAAACAGCTGTATTTATTTCAAACTCTATTTGTAGAACTTCTAGTAGTTCGTGTACTCGTGACTCAGGATCTTTGGGAGGAGATATTATTACATGATTTATGCTGGTGTTGTGTTAGTTTGAGTACCTATCTCTCGTTATTTATGATCACTTTGTTATAAACTGTTAAAATTTGACAAATTAACTATCTCACGTCGGCTTGCCTAGCAAGTGGATGTTAGGCGCCATCACGACCCCGAGGTTGAGATTCCAGATCGTGACAAATTAATACTTCCAAATCTAAAATTCTCGTTTCCGATCAATAATATTTTTTGGCTTTGTTTGTACTTTTAAGCTTTATAAATGTTTAGGTAAACATACTCATAATTATAATAAAATAAATTATATGTCTACCTGACGTAAGAGGGTTCATATTTTTGGAGTTACCCAGTTTAAATAAGAACTGTATTTATATATATCTTAAAGTTTTTTTGACTTTAAATTCCTAAATATTAGGAATTTATACGTAGTTCAAATAAGGAAAGACTTAATAGTTAAAAATATTTATTTTAAAATCCTAAGTATTAGGTAAATAGTTAAATGATGATATTGTCTAGTGTAAAATTATTTTTAAAGTATAGAAAAAGCAAATGATATTTCGTTAAGGGATTTCATGCTTTTATATAGTATAGATTGCTAAGTTCATAAACTCCTATAATTAATCCCTAAACGTGGGATAATGGTACTAACAAATTGTTAATAGTCAGTTACACAGTACCTAATTGATTAGACTTCTATAGGCTATAATATCTCAATAATCACTCTATTAATCATTAATACAATCAAAGTATATTCACTTTCAAAAGAAACATGCCTTTTCAGTTTTAAATTTTACAAGATTTTCTTTTTCTCTCTCATAGAACCCTCTACAGTCTACACCATCCAAAAGTCGCCAAGGCTTGGGAAATTTTCAGCAGAAATGTGTTTGCTTCCCCAGATTTGTTTGATAATGTATTTATTATTTTATATTATATATACTATATATTATGTGTATATTTTAATAATATATACATTTTTCTATATACATTTAATAATATATACATTATATTTATTTTCCACCAATTTACTTCTTATTTATCTCTCTATCAGCGAAAATGTGTTTCCTTCCCCCGAGTTTTCTTATAATGTATTATTGTATATTATATATTATATAATGTGTTATTTTATATTTTAATTATATATGTAGTTATATATAGTATACAAACATTAAACCAAAAAGAAATTATATATATTAACAAATATATATATATATATATATATATATATATATATATATATATATATATATATATATATATATATATATATCTTATTGTATATTTTCTTTGGATAAGGATTCCTTCAAAGTATTCTAAAATTTTGGGTTCTCCTAATTTGATTGACTAACTTCGCATAGATAGAGAGATAAATATTTTTTGATATATCAATGCGGTTATGAAATAGTGTTATAGTGGTCATCAATAATTAAGAAAATAGAGAAATTTTAGGGGGCTAATTATATGATATAATTTTAGATAATATTTTTGTACATTTGAGGTAGAATATGTTATTCTAGTATTAGTTATAGATTATGAAATATTTCATAAATTCATAAGTAATTATAATAATTTCCCCCAAGAAGATTAATTACTAGTCTAATACAATGGTAAGTCATATTAGCAATTCTTACTTTGCACTTTGCAGATGTCATCTCCTTCTCGAAATATACTAATAGAAAATTTCTTATTATTTTATAATTCTCTTATTATAATTCGTGTATAATCTTTAACGATGTACCAAATGAATGACATTTTAGATTTTAGACAAAATTACAGAATAATGCACTCAATAAGTTAATCTTGCACTATTTTAGCCCAGTTACAATGTCACGACCCAGAATCCAACAAGTCGTGATGGCACCTAACTCAACCCGCTAGGTAAGCCAATTAATAACTATCCAATTTAATGAGATTTATTGAGGCAAATGAATGATAAAATATCTGAACCTTTATACATTTTTCAAGGACTAATAGTACAAATTATGAGCTTCTAAAATTTACAATTTACAAAGCTGATGTGAAATAAAAATACATCATCTGTTTGAAATATACACGAATATATTAAAATTCTAAAGCTACCAAGATCAAGAGGCAGCTATGACCGGAACGCAGGTACATCTTCAAATCCAGCTTCTGCCATACACAATAACATCAGCATCCAACATCTGCACGCAAGGTGCAGAAGTGTAGTATGAGTACAACCGACCCCATGTACTCAATAAGTAATAAACCTAACCTTAGGTTGAAAGTAGTGACATAACAACATAATAAAGTGATAAAAGAAGTAACTGAGAGATATAATGCTCATCTCGTTCACTGTTCTAGAAAAATAGGCATGCTTTTCAGGTATATCAGTAAAAACCCAAATTTTTTTACTGAAATCACCAAAATATGAAAAATTTGTAAAACTGTAATTTTCCCAAAAGTATCAACAGGTAAATGTTTCATTTTTAAATGGTATGAGAAAAAATACATCTCTATGCCTATATGTCAATGTGTATGTGAAGTCATGAATGACACAATACCGTACAACATGAGAAAAATGCATCTCTATGCATGTATGTCAAGTGTGCATGTCAAATGCAATGCAGCTCAGTAGTAAAACCATATGCATACTCTCAAAGTATCAATTCACTCAGTCCTCACAGTCATTCATTCCTTACAGTCACTCAGTTCTCCCAATCACTCGGCACTCGCACTCGCACTCAGTACAGTACAGGGCAGATCCAGCCCAGAGCAGATCCAACCCAAAAATATCAAGCCAAACGATACTCTAGAAATGATATCCCGCACGTACCGACCTCCGAACGGCTCGAAACTAGCAAAAAGCAACTCAAATACATCAAATAATGCCTAAGGAAACAATTCCAAATGATAAAGGTCGAATCTTTAATCAAAGGCCTATAGTCAACCAAAAGGTCAAACTCGGGCCCGCACCTCATAACCCAATGAAACTCACAAAATCTGATAACCCATTCAATTACGAGTCCAACCATACTAGTTTCACTCAAATACGACTCCAAATTGATGTTCAAAACTCAAACATTTGCTTTATGAAATTTTAGACAAAAACTCCCAATTTTCTCTTTAAAATTCATAACCAAATGCCAAAATCGAAATGTAATATAACCAAAACCGAGTAAAGAACATTTACCCCAATTCATGTGGTGAAAATTGCTTCAAAAATCGCCCAATTCCGAAGTCTATAACTCAATATATGATAAAAATGGCCAACCCTCGATATGTATAGAATCTGCCCAGAATTTCCGCATATGCGGTCATAATGTCGCATCTGCGAGCTCCGCTTCTGCGAAAAGAATTCTTCGCTTCTACGAAAATAGCTTGGCCCAGTACCCCCTCGCACTTACGGTAAATAAATTCCGCATCTATGAAGCTCTTCACGTCTGTGCTCCAATTCATCGCACTTGCACTGTTGCAGGTGCGCCAATTTTCTCGCTTCTGCGACCACAATACCAGCCCTCCAGTTCTGCGTCTACGCCTCATTCCTCGCACCTGTGCCCAGTGGTCCTCATGTGTGATCATACCAGACTTTTCCCAGAACCAGCCTCCTTCAGCAAATGCAACATGCGACAAAAATAATCCGAACCTCGTCCGAAACTCATCCGGGCCACTCGGGACCCCTTCCAAATATACCAACAAGTCTCATAACATAACACGGGCCTACTCGAGGCCTCAAATCACGCATAGAAACATCGAAATGATGAATCACACCTCAAATCGAACTCAATGAACTTTTGAACTTTCAACTTTCAAAACTCGCGCCGAAACATATTAAATCAATCCGGAATGAACTTAAATTTTGCGTACAAGTTCTAAATGACATAAAGAAGATATTCCAATTCCCGGAACCACAATTCGAATCCGATATCCTAAAAGTCAACTCTCAGTCAAACTTATGAACTTTCCAAACCTTCAAATTTTTAACTTTCGCCAATTAGTGCCGAAACCTTCTAGAAATATCCAAATACAAATTCGGGCATACGCCCGAATCCAAAATCACCATCCGAACCTAACGCAACTATCAAAACTCTGTTCCGGGGTCAAATTCATGAAATTCAAACTTGGTCAACCCTTTCAACTTAAAGCTTCATACATGAAATTCATTCTTCCAAATCAATTATGAATAACCTGAAAATCAAAACCGACGATTCACACAAGTCATAATACATCATACGGAGCAACTCATGCCCTCAAACTACCGAGCGAAGTGCAAATGCTCAAAATGATCGGTCGGGTCGTTATATTCTCCCCCACTTAAACATACGTTCGTCCTCGAACGTGCCAAGAGTCATTCCAAAGCCATCAAACCGTCGTGTAACCTCACCTCGCACATACCCGGGGTGATCCCACGTCACCCTATTCCATATATAGGACCGACAACATAACATAACTGAAGATCATTACTCCAACCTTGGTCCGTAAACCTCAGAATCCAATTTCCAACATCCAGAATTCCTTACAAGACCCGAATCTCGCATCTACACATTATATAAGTATGAACAAGCTGTATCAAGCCATAACCAAAGCCTAATATGCCATCACATGATATACCATATAACTCAAATGCTCACAACAATAACTTCTGACCACAACAGCTGCTGTAAACAAACCCGATTCCGGTAATAAACCTCTAATCAAACAAAACGTCGTTCAAAACCTCCGCACATTGTCGATGATGAAAGAAAATGCCGTAACTCATAACTGTTCATCAGATCAACATGTCACGGAGCTCTCTCGCCTAACTAGAACCATATCACAAATTCTAAGCTGACTTCTGATAGTACTCTTCCGAACACACCGTAATCAAATTCGATAGCAACCACCTCAGGCCAAAAGACTTCATCGCACCAAATACAAGCTACTCTACTGACATGCCACACCAATACTACCTAGAGCCACAAACCGTGTAATCCGTGCACCAATACGCAACAATTCAAATGCACTCAAAAATGAAAAATGACTCAACTAAGAGAACCGTTTCGCAAGCTCAACAAGTACCACCACTAAGGCAATGCTACAAACCTATCACACATAGTAGAACAAAAACACACGAATCTAACACAAAGGATCATATCCCAAAATAACTTCGCTGCAATGCGTAACCCATCCAAGCACCAGCACAGATGAAATACCTCCAGTCACCATGCTCAAAATCAACAACTACACGCAATTCGACATCACATACAAGAAGTGTGTGACCACAACCAGAGAGAAGCAAATAGCACAATATACCACAGCCCGGAAAGAACATAACTAAGGCGCAATCAACCATTCAACACCCTAATAACCATCTCGCTCAAATCCCGCTACAAGACCCAAATAGAAGCGCACCATGTGTGCATATAACCAACAAATCACAACCCCTCGTAGCATAGAAGAGTAACATATGGAACATATCAGAACACGAATTAGCTCAACTCTTAACTGAATAGAACATCCCTCAAGAATAGTTGTACGGAGTCAACCAATCCAACACAGTGTAGAATACACAGCCTCATTGGGCCTACCAATATGCCCCAAATCAACTCTGGTCATCCACAAATTGATAAAATAACCCTCCGAAAATCCACAATGACCCAACCATGACACATATTATCATCTGGCTAGCTTTAGCCACATTTTTGCAGTACATAACCACAGAACGGTCTACTTCTGAAATCTCCCAGTCTCTTAATCCATAGAACACTCGAATCACCATATCTGATCCCAACTCCAACGCCCGAATGTTTAACACATCTCTCATACACAATCATCCCACGAGGAATACTTCTATATTTTTTCCGTGCCACATAGCAAAAATCTGAATATCAGCAGTCGATCAACCAAACGAGTGCTGCAATATCACTGAAGCATACATAAGTCAAAACATATTGCGCCTTCTAAAATGTGCACCCTCTCAGGCATTACCAAGTAGTCATAACATTCATCGAAGCATTAGAAACCGTTAGTGTTGTCTATTAATTCATGACAATCCCTTCAAAATTAAACCGTGACCTTGTACATGTAAATCTCAATCCCATACAACACACCGCATCTATCTTGCCATCATATGAAAAGTACGAGAATCTCATAATCAACTCTAAGTCACCAGCAGAATCCGTACCCGATCTGTGAGAAACCAGCCACTTGATCCCATTCAGTAAAAAATCACAATACGCAACATGCTCCTGATACCGGTAGAAAATATCCATCTCAATCCTTGGTAGAAATCATCGAGAACACTTTGGAATCCATTTCCACATACCCAAGCTATCAGAACCGAATCCCTCCAACTCAACCAAGCCATGCAGGTTGTCAAAACCCAAGAGCATTGCCACAAAACACATGTAAAGACTCACCACATCATAAGTACCCAAAGAACCGATCATATCCATTACCGTGCAGATCCAACTTACTACTAAACTGTCCTGTTTCTTCGAGTTCCTTCCGAATTACCCTCAAGTTGGCACTTCTCCTTGCCAGAATACCACGATCCTTACCCATAGCTCACCATAAGATATCCTAGAATAAAACCACACTACCCTAAGGCCCATAGACGATGTATTCCTTCTTAGCACCCCAGAAGTACCATAATCGAGACACCCACTCTGAAGAGACCTTATGTGAGCCTAAAACTGTTTCCTTTACCTTCCTGATACTGAATGTAGAATCTATAATGGTACAAAAATACCGCGAGTCTTGACACCATCCAATCCAGATCCTAGATCTTGTTATATACAAATCTGAATAAATTCTCAATTGCTATATATAAATCTTGAATCCATTAGAAAGTTCTCGAGAGCCATCTACTCTGCTCAAATCTCAGTTGCACCAAAAAAATGTGCCGAACGACCTGTGCCCCATTCGCACGACAATACCCAAAGAAGTAATCCACACTTTTAAGCATCCGAGCAATTTCCTGCTCCAATGGCACTACATCCGTCACGAATAACAACTCAATCATTCCATAATTTACATATACCCATAAAGTGTAACACAACCCGTATACAGAAATTCCTTTACTCGAGTCATCCTCGATCTCAACCTCCGCGAGTCACATCTGATTCACAAGTATGCCTCAAACCGAAACCAGTACAACATGTAACCATGTAACCAAAGCATCGATAGTAGAATCCCCCACTTGGCTCAAAGCCATAGAACAAAATAATCGATGACTAATAATACCCAAGCTCTATTACTCACATGATCCCGCACCGAAATTAAACTCAATCCTTCATAAACTTATGTAACACAAACCATATAATACTTCAAATCACCTGCTAAGCTTGCATTCATCCTCGTGACGATCATGTCAACTATCATAACCGATCCAAATTCAAATCGCACAAATATAACCCATTGATAGTAAAGAAAGCCTCCACACAACATCATAAGGACCACACATCTGTAGGTTACCCCGCAGGTGATAACCCACCTGCTTGGTCTCAAACTGGAATCTCTCTATACCCTTTCACAACCACGACTATACGCAGTCCCTTAATCTTTCCGAGTCTGAACTCATCAACAAGACATGAAAATCTACCTCGTTCCAAAAATGAAATAACACGAAAGAATCCCTCAAAATTCTCATAACTCCAGACTGTACATCACATCAAGACAGAATCAAGGACCCAATAGTCGTTTACACCTCAAGCAAACTCTTCTCGTCACATTCAAACTAACTAAGCACAGCCCGCTGTAACGACCCGGCCAGTCGTTTTGAATATTATAACCCCGTTCCCCCATTTACTGCACAATTTATATCTTGCAATTGATTTATGACTTATCGAGTTAATTGGTTCAGGTCCGGAAGGAACTTAGAGTGAAATGAGACACTTAGTCTTATAATTTAAATATTTACGTTAGAAAAGTAGACCGGATATAGATGTATGTGTAATCTATCTCGGATTTGAATTCTAATAGTTTCGTTAGCTTCGTTAAGTGATTTTGGACTTAGGAGCGCATTCGTAATGTGAATTGGAGGTCCGTGGTAGAATTAGGCTTGAATTGGTGAAATTGGAAATTTGGCGATTTCGATCGGCAGTGGAAAATTTGATATCGGGGTCGATATGGAATTCCGGAAGTTGGAGTAGGTTCATAATTTTATTTGTGATATGTGTACAAAATTTGAGGTCATTCGGACGTGGTTTGGTTGGTTTCGGCATCGGTTGCCGAATTTGAAAATTTAGAAGTTCTTAGGCTTGAATCCGAGGGTAATTTGATGATTTGATATTGTTTTGAGTGATTCGAAGGTTCGACTAAGTTGGTATGTTGATATATGACTTGTTGGTATTTTTGGTTGAGATCCCAAGGGCCTCGGGGTGATTCCGGGTGGTTGACGGATTTGTTGAAGTTGGAATTTGCAGCGGGAGCTGCTGCTACTGCTATTTTCGCACTTGCGGAAGAAAGCCTCGCAGGTGCGAGGCCGCTGGTGCTCTTGGAGAGTACGCAGGTGCGGGAGACACTGGGCCAAGGCTGGGAACGCAGGTGCGAAGAATTGGCTGCATCTGCGAGCCCGCAAGTGCGAGGCCTTGAGCGCATATGCGTAGATGAGGAGTTTGGGCTGGTTTCACATATGCGCACCTGGGACCGCAGATGCGAGTCCGCAGGTGCGAGGAAGGTGTCTGTAGCTGCGGAAGCTGGGGAATTAAGTGAGTTGCGCAGGTGCAGCTCCTTGGGCCGCAGGTGCGGTCGCGCGGGTGCGAGAAAATGGCCGCAGGTGCGAAAAACCTGGGCAGAAATCATAAATAGAACCCTTCGCGATTTTGGTGCATTCTTCACCATTTCTATTCGGTTCTTGGAGATTTTGGGAGAGATTTGAAGAGGGAATCAAGGGGGTTTCGTTGAGGTAAGTTACTTGAGCCTTAATACTTGTATATATGGTGATTTTTCGTTGTTTAATCATGGTAATTAGTGAAAAATGAGGAGTTAGGGCTTGGTATATTTGGAGAGTAATTTAAGGATTTGAAGGACCAAACGATGTCAGATTTTGATGAATTTGATATGGTTAGACTCGGGAGAGGTCAAGGTTTATTATTCTATCATTTTGACTGATTTCGACATGTGGGCCCGGGGGTCGGGTTTTGGTCGGTTTCGGATTTTTGGCATAATTTGATAGTTTTTCTTGCGGAATTCATTCCATTAGCGTATATTGATGGTATTGTACTGATTGTGAATAGATTCAGAGTATTTGGAGACTGAGTCCAGGGACGAGGGCATCTCGAAGTAGGATCTTTGCGCTGGTAAGATAAGTAACAGTTTTAACTCTGGCTTTGAGGGTATATACCCGGAGATTTGACATCATGTGATGGTTTGGAAGTGATACCCATGCTAGGTGATAAGTGTGTGGGTGTGCACCGCGAGGGATTGAGACTTGGTCTGTCCCGTGAGGCTGTGAGGCCTAATGGCTATTATCTTTGGTTATGTCTTTATTGGTTGTTGAACTTGTTTTCCTTCATGTTAGAGATCATGCTTAGGCTTTATTCATGCTCACATTATTTGTACTCAGTCATAGAAATTATTGTACCTGTTTACCTCAGTCTCTATTATTTGCTAATATGCGGTGATACTTGATATATGCCGTGTTCCCTTATTTGTTGGTGATGATGAGGCTAGTGAGGTACATGATTGAGTGAGGTCGAGGGCCTGGTTGTGCGGATATTAATACCATAGCACGTGAGTTGTCCGCGTAGCACGTGATTTGGCCATGCGGGTCCAGGTATTGATACCATAGCGCGTGAGTTGTCCGTGTAGCACGTGAGTTAACCGTGCGGATCCAGGTATTGATATGATGGCACGTGAGTTGTCTGTGCTTAGCGCTTGGGCTTTGGGAGCCCTTCCGGAGTCTGTACACATCCCCAGTGAGCGCAGAATTTTAAGTTTTTTGAGTATTGAGTGTTGAGTGCAAGTGGTAAGTGATGGAGTGACACTGCTGTGAGGTTGTATTTATTTGTGTTGTTGCTGCATTTATCTGTTAAACTTCTTTGTGGCATTTACTGAGTTATGGAATTTACCTGTTTATTTCTGTTTATTTTTAAATTGTGAAAATAAATAATTGGACTGTTTTACTTAGCTCGTCACTATTGCTCAGTTCCTTAGTTATTTCTGTTACTTGCTGAGGTGGTTGTACTCATGCTACACTCTGCACTTTATGTGCAGATTCAGGTGAGTTAGAACGCGACGATCGTTGAGTTCAGGCCGACTATCCGTGGAGTGTCCGCAGATAGTTGAGTTCAGGCCGACGATAGTTGCTAGCATCCGTAGGACCTTGTTACTCCTTTTATCATTTCTTCTTTTGGATTGTATTGACAGTTAGACAGTTTTATTTCTTAGTTCATAGATTTAGACGCTCATGACATAGTGACACCCCGATGTTTGGGGCTCGTTTCCGTATTTCTAAAATTATATTTAAAGTTGATTTAGTTTATGAGAAATTCAAATGTTGAAATGCTTTATTAAATTCTTATAATTGGTTTATTAGTAATATTTTGGGGAATAGGTTTGCCTTGTAATACGATAAGTTCCATCACGACCATGGTTAGATTTTGGGTCGTGACACCCACAGTCACAACATACTCATTATATATACATCCAACCACTCATCGAGCCACAAGCTCCACTCATAGGGACTCTACCGGACATATAAGTCCAAAAGCACAGCTCACACGACAAAAAATACAGAGCCTAAGCTGCGGTCCAAAACTGGCATCAAGTCCTCTAGACTGGCCCATCACCAAAACTCAGAAAACACATCTTGCACCTCATCCACGGAATCCACAAGCCAACTATGCACAGCTGATAACCGAGCGATCATATGCGCCTACGAGTGTGTGGAAGAAATTCAAAGAGATATGCTCCAAGCTGAATCAATGTCGCACGATAAGGAAAGAAAGATGGGAAGTTTATCCCAAATGCCTGTAGCCTCTCAAAGATAGGTATGGACGTCATTATACCGATCCGCAAGATTCTACTAGATATTTGCTCATGACTCATAGAACCTATGAATCTAGAGCATTGATATCAACTTGTCACGACCCAGAATCCAACTAGTCGTTATGGCACCTAACCTAACCCGCTAGGTAAGGCAATTAATAACTATCCAATTTAATGAGATATATTGAAGCAAATGAATGATAAAATAACTGAACCTTTATACATTTTCAAAGGACTGGTAGTACAAATCATGAGCTTCTAAGATTTAGAATTTACAAAGCTGGTATGAAATAAAAATACATTATCTATTTGAAATATACATGAACAGATTAAAATTCTAAAGCTACCAAGATCAAGAGGCAATTATGACCGGAATGCAGGTACATTTTCAAATCCAGCTTCCGCCATACACAGCAACATCAATGGTAAAACCATATGCAAACCATATGCATACATTTTCAATACCGTACAACATGACAAAAATGCATCTCCATGTCTATATGTCAAGTGTGCATGTCAAATGCAATGCAGCTTAGTGGTAAAACCATATGCATACTCTCAGAGTATCAATTCACTCAGTCCTCACAGTCACTTATTACTCACAGTCAATCATTTTTCACAGTCACTCAGTCCTCCCAATCACTCGGCATTCACGCTCGTTCTCACACTCGCACTCGCACTTAGTACAGTACATGGCAGATCCAACCTAAAATTAATTGCAACTGCGCTCACTGTGTGTGTGCAAACTCCGGAGGGGCATATCTAGCCCAAACGCTATAATAAGCCAAATCCTGGCATGAATCAATAAAGTGTGCTGCAGCGTGCAGCCCGATCCTATAAATGTCACTCATAAATAAGCCCTCGGACTCACTTAGTCATCCATCTCTCCAGTCTCTCGGGCTTACAATATCATGAAAAGCATCCCTAAAATAATGATGTAATGTATCAATAAATGGTAACAAAGACTGAGATATAATATGCAAATGAATGTGTATAATTGGGTATGTAATTGAAATGTAAGCAAATAACTAAACAACATAAGTGACCTCAGTGGGTCTCAACAGGAGAAGCATATAATCTAGACATAGTTTCTAACATGGATCACATCTCAATTACTCTATCACGTAGAGATTTCATAGATATAAATAATATTAGGTAACTACACAGTACCACAAAAATAACCGAGTCACAATTCACACGGTGCACGCCCACACGCCCATCACCTAGTATGTGAATCACCCCAACACCAAACACATCTCACGTATATTTAGGGGTTCACACCCTCAGCATCAAGTTTAGAAGTGTTACTTACCCCGAACAAGACAAATCTAATACCAAGCAAGCCAAACAATACTCCAAAATTGCCATCCCGCGTGTACCGACCTCCGAAAGGCTCGAAACTAGCCAAGGCACAACTCAAATACATCAAATAATGCCTAAGGAAACAATTCCAAACTCAAAGGTCGAATCTTTAATCAAAGGCCCAAAGTCAACCAAACATTCAAATCGGGGTCCGCACCTCGAACCCGATAAATTCTTATAAAATCCGATAACTCATTTAATTGTGAGTCCAACCATACTAGTTTCACTCAAATCCGACTCTAAATCGATGTTCAAACCACAAAATTTCCCTTTATGAAATTTTAGACAAAACCCCAATTTCCTCTTAAAATTCATAATCCAAATGCCAAAATCGAAGATACATTAATGAAATATAACCAAAAACGAGTAGAGAACACTTACCCCAATCTATATAGTGAAAATCGCCTAAATAATCGCCCAATTCCGAAGTCTATAACTCAATATATGATAAAAATGGCGAACCCTTAATATGTATAGAATCTACCTAACATTTCCGCATATGCAGTCATAATGTCGCATCTTCGACCTCCGCTTATACGGAAAAATTCTTTGCTTCCACTAAAACAGCTTGGCCTAGTACCCCCTCGCGCCTGCGGTAAACAAATTCCGCTTCTCTGAAGCTCTTCGCGTCTGCACTCCAATTCATCGCACATGCACTGTTGCAGGTGTGCCAATTTTCTCGCTTTTGCGACCACAATACCAGCCCTCTAGTTCTGCTTCTACGCCTCATTCCTCGCACTCGCGACTCTCACACCTGCGCCCAGTGGTCTGCAGGTGCGACCACACCATACTTTGCCCACAACCAGCCTCCTTCAGCAAATAAAACATGCGATAAAAATGATTTGAACCTCGTCTGAAAGTCATTCGAGCCACTCGGGACCCCATCCAAATATACCAACAAGTCCCATAACATAACACGGACCTGTTCGAAGCCTCAAATCATACATAACAACATCGAAATGATGAATCGCACCTCAAATCTAACTCAATAAACTTTTGAACTTTTAACTTCCAAAACTCGCACTGAAACATATTAAATCAATCCGGAATGAACTCAAATTTTCGTACAAGTTCCAAATGACTTAATGAATCTATTCAAATTCTCAGAACCACAATCTGAATCCAATATCCTCAAAGTAAACTCTCGGTCAAACTTATGAACTTTTCAAACCTTCTAATTTCTAACTTTCGCCAATTAGTGTCGAAACATTCTAGAAATATCCAAATTTACATCCGGGCATACGTCCAGATCCAAAATCACCATACGGACCTAACACAACCATCAAAACTCTGTTCCGGGGTCAAATTCACGAAAGTCAAAATTGATCAACCCTTTCAACTTTAAGCTTCAAACATGAAATTCATTCTTCCAAATCAATTCTGAATAACCTGAAAACCAAAATCGACGATTCACACAAGTCATAATATATCTACTACCGAGCAAAGTACAAATGCTCAAATGACCGGTCGGGTCGTTACATACAAGTTTGCAAATATGTAGCCAACTATCAATAAGATCTTTTCTTTTCTCATTCCCTCACAACCTCATCTTTTTTTCGTCACCTACTTACCCTTATTGTAGCTCTCTCCTTATTTTCCACCCTTAAATATTTAATTTAATTAATAAAAAAGCATCATATGCAAACAAAAATGAAAACAAAAATTCGTTCCCCATTTTTAGTGTAACTATTGATCGAGACACTCAGTCAACACTCATTCATGCCGTCTCCCGTAACGAATACTTCTCCGAATTGTTTTTTCGATTTTTTTTATTTTGTATATCTTCAAGCATAAAATATCCGTGAGTTTTTATTCTTTTTTTCCTCAAGTTTATACATACCTATCACAACTACAAAATGCAAAAACAGATGCGAGAAACCTAAAATCTCATCTCCTTTAATGCTAATCTTGTTAAATATCTAATATGATTTGGTGAGAAATTTGGAGTGGGTATTGTTTGAACTTATTAGAAATAGTCTAACTAGATCGTATACAGAGTTTGAATTTATTTTCTAGAGATTTAAACTAGTTTTATACAAGAATTGCAAGTAAAAATCGTACAAAGTGTTCGTCAGAGATGCTTATACACTTTTATACAATGTTATACACTTTTATACAAAGAGATACATTATGTATATAGTTGTATAAAAGTGTATAAAGATGTATAACCACATTAGTGAAAATATTCGTGATACACTATGTATATAGATGTATAAGAAGAATGAGAAGAAGAAGAAGAAGAACAAGAAGAAGAAGAAGAAGAAGAAGATGAAGGAGAAGAAAATGCGAGAAATTCACCAAATACCTATAAATAATGTACCGACCTTGTATACAATAGTGTATAAGAGGTGTTTATACACTAGTATATACTATTTATACAATCTTATACATTATTATACAAATGAATACTATCAATGGAGCTTCACGGGTTCTTCTTCTTCCTTAGGCATCCTCTGAAGGAAGTGAACCTCTTTAGTGCATGACAATAAACACATTTCTCCCCATTCCAATGGAGGAAGTGATCTTCATATGACTCCAAATAATTAATTCTCTTGCAAATTGGTTTTCTTCTTCATCAAAATAATGATTATAAACTTTGAATCTGGAAGATGAAATGAAGGAGAATAACAATGGTAGAGAAATTTTGGGGTGCAAAGGCATGACAGGGAAGAAGAAGAAGAAGAAGAACGAAGAAAAAATGGGTGGACTAACTGGTGAAAAGTAATTTTTAGGTCATGTACAACCTGGACTACACTGGATAAGAATTTCAAACGTGGGCCATTTTTTAATGTGTTGTTGGGCGAAGTGATAAGGGGTATAATTCTCCCTAGATTTTATAACATAAAGCAAATAGTGATCAATAAATCCCCTTGAAATTAAGATACGATATTCAATGTCCACTAAATTTGAAATATTATTATATATGCACTATTTCGTTATATATGAACACTAAAATGCTAAAAATCAACTGCAGAAAATCGACTGAAATCAGTCGGTCAAAATACCGATCAAAAAATGGACCGGGTCAATCGCAATAAGCAACTTTTTCCCCAAGAATTGACCAAAATTGGTGATTTCTGTAGCACCAAAAACTAGAAAATTCAGTCTATGGCAAATTCCATCGATATTCTTAATCAAAAAATATTTTCTCCAAAGGTCGGTCGGTTACTATAAAAAATAATTTAAAAATATTTTCACAATACCGACTAACTCGGTCGGCTTGGTATTTAATATAAATAATTAAAATATTCTCAGTAAACCAACCGATGTACTTTTAAAAAAAAGTAAACTTATTTCGCAGATCGATTGAATTCGATCGGTTATTTGGTCAAATATATTTGAACCTTTATATTTCGTTGAAATCTATAATCTACTTAATAAAATAATATCGTAAAGGGAAAAAAGCAGTTTATTTTTCAATACAAATAATTAATGCATTAAAGCAACTTTTTTTATTTTAAAATAATACAAATAATATGCGTGATTATCTTGGAAACGTAGACTCGCTTAGACAATTGGTCTCAAGATTTATTAATGAACTCAATAATTAAGAGTAGCTAGCCACTTAAACTCAAGAATGATGCATGACCCAAATAAAATAAAGTAGTTGGAAGCTGTCATGACCCAAATCCATAATAGGCCGCGATGGCACCTAACACCGCCGTTAAGCAAGCCCACAAGTGAAACTACTTTTATTTATCCTTTCTCAACATTTAAAACAAAAGCTTTCCCTTTAAAAGAATAAAATGAGTAAGATTTCATGCAACCGTACATACTCTTTTCTTAACAAAATACCAGCATAAAAAGTACATCTATTATAGTGATAGAAATAATAAGTACAGCAGTACATAAATGTTAAAAATCCCCAAAACCCGGCGTCACAAGTACATGAGTGTAACGACCCGATCGGTCATTTTGAGAATTAGCGTCCCGTTCGGTAGCTTAAGGTCTCGAGCAGCTTCGTATTATGTGATATGACTTGTGTGTGTGGTCGAGTTCGGTTTTCGGATGACTCGGGGTCAATTTGGAAGAAGGATTCTTGTTTTAGAAGTTTAAGCGGTAAGAGTTGATCGGAATTTGATTTTGGTGTAGATGACTCCGAAATGGCATTTTGATGATTCCAATAGTTTCGTATGGTGATTTTGTACATAGGCGCGCATATGAATTTGGATTTGGAGATCCGTAGGATAATGTTAAGCATTTTGGCAAATATTGGAAAGTTGAAGATTTGAAAGGTTAAGAGGTTGTACCGGAAGTTTACTTTGTTGATACAGAGATCAGATTCTGATTCCGAGGGTTAGATTAGTTCTGTTATGTCATTTGGGACTTGCATGAAAACTTTTGACGTCATCCCGGGAGGGGGGGGGGTCGACCGCTTAAGCGAGGCAGGCCACTTCTGTAATTGTTTGGACGCTTCCGCGATGTCGCTGGTGCGACCCCCGTTTTCGCAGGCGCGCGTTCTGTCCTGTCAAGTGAAGGTCGCAGATGCGGTACCTTTCTCGCAGATGTGAGTGCGTAGGTGCGCAACTTGTTCCGTAAAAGCAGAAAATGCTGGGTAGAAAGGTTATATTCGAGGGTTTGCCATTTTTACTATATTTTGAGTTGTAGACATCAGATTTGAGCGATATTTTAGGGGTTCTTTACATGTTCGATTGGGGTAAGTTTTATATATCCGAAATTGATTACATTTCATGCTTTCATACTTATTTATATCATTAAATTTGCAAATTGAGTCAAAGAAAATGGGAAATTTTGTAAAATTCTTTCAAAATGTAAAATGAGGATTTGAAGGGCGATTCAATATCAGAAATTGATAATTTTGGTTTGGTTGAATTTGTATCGGAACATATATTCAGGTTTTGTGAATTTTTGTGGGTTCCGAGGTGCGGGCCCGGGGGTTGACTTTTAGTTTTAATTGAAGATCAAAGCTTATCCAGAATTATTTCCTATGAGTTTTATTTATGATTTAAAGTAATTTTGACTAGATTTGAAACGTTCGAAAGTTGTTTCACTCGAGAAGTTTATTTTAGAGTATCGGTCTAGCTTCTTTGAGGTAAGTATCTTGACTAACTTTATGTGGGGGAACTACCCCTTATGATTTGAGTCATTTGTGCTAATTGTGTTATGTGAAGGCCATGTACGCGATGTGACAGGTATGTACTCATGCTTAATTGTGAAAATTTGACTATTTAGGGTTCTTAGGTTCTTATGTTCATTAGATATGAAGATGTTTTGTCATATTAAATCCCCCATTTACTAAATTCACCCTTACGTGTCTTATTTGGAATTAATTGAGCCTTTGTCATTTTATTCTCTCACGGATGGTGAGGACACGACCTGTAGTTACTGATGACACTGCCCCCAGAGCCGGTGTTTCCAGAGGATGGGGTAGAGGCAGAGGCCGAGAAGGAGCATGTGTCGCAGCTAGAGCACCTATCAGACCAGCAGTTGAGGAGCTGCTAATAGCTCCAGTTGGGGGACAGGTACCGGAGGCACCTGATGTTACCTGGGACTTCAGGAGATGTTAGAACAGTTCTTGAGCATGTTTGGTGCATTGGCTCACACGGGGTTGATTCCGGTTGCACCAGTCACTTCACTGACTAGGGGAGGAGCTCAAACTCCCGCCGCCCATATTCTAGGGTAGCGAGTCCACATTGATCAGGTCCTAGGTGTCATGCCGACATAGCCGGTTGTTTAGTTTAGCCCGTGGTTAGGGTAGCAGCATCTGAGGAGGAACAACTTAGACTTTTGAGGTTCAAGAAGTATTACCCTCCTACTTTCAGTGGTTTGGCTTCAGAGGATGCATAGGGTTTCCTAGAGAAGTGCCACCGTACTCTCGCACTATGGGTATTGTGGAGACGAGTGGGGTTGCTTTTACTACGTTCTAGATTAAGGGAGCGGCATATCAGTGGTGTAGAGCGTATGCATTGGGTAGCCCGGCCGATGCAGCTTCACTTTCATGGACTCAGTTTTCAGAGATGTTCTTGATAGAGTTTGTTCCCCAGACTCTTAGGGATGCATGGCGTGCGGAGTTTGAGCATTTGCATCAAGGCACTATGTCAGTGTTAGAGTATTCCATTAGATTCAGTGATCTGTTCAGACATGCACCCATTTTGGTTTCTACAATTAGAGAGCGTATCCGCGGGTTCATTGAGTGCTCAATCATGATATCCGGTTTAGCATGGCTTAGGAGTTGGAGTCGGATGTTCCATTTCAGCAGGTAATAGAGATCGCTTGCCAATTGGAGGGCATGTGGGACCATGAGAGAGTGGGCATGCTGGGTCAAGAGAGAGAGGACAGGGAGGCTAAGAGGCCTTGTAGACCGGGAGGATCTAGTGGTCCGTATTTCGGGAGTAAGGTACAACACGGTAGAGGTTTCATGGGTCAGCCAGTTCAGTTTGCACTTCTGGCTTCGCACGGTGTTTTAGGTACCCATGGGTCTCAGGGTACCCATACCGTACAACTTCCATAGCCACGTCAACAGAGAGGTTGCTTTGAGTGTGGAGATACCAGCCACATGGTGAGAGATTGTCCAAGACTCTGGACATATGTGTCACAGCGGGGTATTTAGGCTATGAGTTCTGCTCCAGTTGCTGATATCCCTACACCGCCAGCTTGGGGTGCATGTCAGGTGAGTAAAGGGCACCCCAGAGGGGGAGGCCCGGCCCGTTGATGTTATTTCTACGGTAGGGCTGAGGACGCTGCAATAGATAATGTCGTACAGGTATGGTTTCGATTTGTTATAGAGGAGCATCATTCATATTTTGTTTCGGTTTTGCTTATCGGGGTGAGTCTTCCTATTTTGCTTCACAGATGGGTGAGTTTCATGATTGTTTACTCTGCTTATGTGTTTACCCTTGTTGGGAGATTCTATAGTGGTAGCCCATGTCTATCATTTTTTTTATTATATATTATTGAGAGCTATGAGACTAGAAGTGACTTTCTGTTACTCATTACGGTAGTTTTGATGTGATTTTTGGGTGGTTGGTTACGATTTGTGGTTTAGATGCTCTACCGACATGGAGAGTTCGTTACGTGTTGTGATTTTGTATCGCGAAATGGAGTAATTAGAAGGCTTCGGTTGGTATGATGTGTATACTACTTGTGGTTCAGAATTGAGGATAGGATCCTCACGTTCTTATGAGATTTGATATATTTCAATTGGGCTGCATACCTCGGTGGAAGTTATATCAGGATGCGATCCTTGTGATTAGTTCATGTGTTTTAATACTCCCTTGTGAAATTGATTCGTAGTATGCTACTGCTAGGAAGTTATGCCTGTCGGGATTATTTGATTGTTCTTTCATGTGTTTTCTTGTATATTCAGTCATATTCGTGTTGTACTTATTGGGTTTTAGCTTGCGAGGTGTGTGCCCAGGTGGCATTAGATGTGACTTGTTAATTCGAGTGAATAGTTATGAGGTCTTCATGTTTCTTGCATCATTTTTAATATTGTGAATATTTGGAACAAGGTTCTAGCGGATATGAGGTTAATTGTCGGTGCTGGATTTGATTATGGGCAGCTATTGTGATCAGAGATGTTGTTATGGGCATATGTGTGATGTGTTACGTCGTGTGGTTGTACTTGGTGGGTTTAGGCATGAGTTGTTTCAGCGAGGCTGATACCGTGTGTCGGTGTGGGAATTAGGTCTTTTGGAAATGATTGGAAGGTAAGAAATTTGGTTCTAAGGTTATCAGTGTAGGTGGAAGGAATAATGTTTAGTTCAGATGGTGTCGTCGGCCCTATGTGGATTGGGGTGACGTGGGATCACCCGCAAGTATAAGTATGATAAGTTCATTCAGTGATTTGAGGAATTCGAAATGGTTCTTGGCACGTTCGAGGACCAACGTTTGTTTAAGAGGGGGAGAATGTAACGACCCGACCGATCATTTTGAGAATTAGCATCCCGTTCGGCGGCTTAAGGTCTCGAGCAAGTTCGTAGTATGTGTTATGACTTGAGTGTGTGGGTGAGTTCGGTTTTCGGATGATTCGGGGTCAATTTAGAAGAAGGATTCTTGTTTTAGAAGCTTAAGCGGTAAGAGTTGACTAGAATTTGATTTTGGTGTAGATGACTCCGAAATGGCATTTTGATGATTCAATATCTTCGTATGGTGATTTTGGACTTAGGCATGTGTTCGAATTTCAATTTGGAGGTCCGTAGGATAATTTGAAGCATTTTGGCAAAAATTAGAAAGTTGAAGTTTTGGGAGGTTGAGAGGTTTGACCGGAAGTTGACTTTGTTGATTACGGGCTCAAATTCCGATTTCGAGAGTTGGGTTAGCTCTGTTATGTCATTTGGGACTTGCATACAAAATTTGACATCATTCCGGGTTGATTTGATATTTTTCGGCACGAGTTTTTGAAGTTGGAAGATTTGGAAATTCATAAGTTCGATTCATGGTGCGATTCGTAATTTTGATGTTATTTGATGTGATTTGAGGCCTCGAGTAGGTCCGCATTATGTGATAGGACTTGTTTGTATATTTGTACGGGCTCGAATGAGTTTCAGATGAGGTTCGGATCATTTCGGTTCTTGTTGGCAGTTGTGGTACTGGTTCTTCGCACCTGCGCACAATTGGCCGCAGGTGCGGATGCGCTTATGTGATGGGAGTGTCGTTTCTGCAAAGCTAAGGCGTGTGGGTGAGTTCTGCATCTGTGGATATTTTGGCGCAGATGCGCAAGCGCTTCTGCGGGTAGGATCGACCGCTTCTGCGAGGCAGGCCGCTTCTGCGGTTGTTTGGAAGATTCCGCGATGTCTCTGGTGCGACCCCCATTTTCGCAGGTGCACGTTCTGGCCTATCAAGTGAAGGTCACAGATGCAGCACCTTTCTCGTAGATGTGAGTGCCCAGCTGCGCAACTTGTTCCGTAAAAGCGGAAAATACTGGGCAGAAAGGTTGTATTCGAGGGTTTGCCATTTTTACCATATTTTGAGTTGTAGACCTAGGATTTGAGCGATATTTTAGGGGTTCTTTACCTCTTCGATTGGGGTAAGTGTTATATATCCGAAATTAATTACATTTCATGATTTCATACTTATTTATATCATTAAATTTGTGAATTAAGTGGAAGAAAATGGGAAATTTTGTAAAAATCTTTCAAAATGTAAAATGATGATTTGAAGGGCGATTCGATATCGGAAATTGATAATTTTGGTTTGGTTAAACTCGTATCGGAACAGATATTTGGGTTTTGTGAATTTTTGTGGGTTCCGAGGTGTGGGCCTGGGGGTTAACTTTTAGTTTTAATTAAAGATCAAAGCTTTATTACTCGAAATTGTTTCCTATGAGTTTTATTTATGATTTAATGTTATTTTGACTAGATTTGAGCTGTACAGAGGTTGTTTCACTCGAGAAGGTCATTTTAGAGTATCGGTCTAACTTCATTGAGGTAAGTATCTCGCCTAACTTTGTATGGGGGGGAATTACCCCTTAGGATTTTTGTCATTTGTGCTAATTGTGTCATGTAAAGGCCGTGTACGTGAGGTGACGAGTACCTACTTGGGCTTAATTATGGAAATTTGACCGTTTAGGGCTCTTAGGTTCTTATGTTCATTAGATATGAGGTTTTTAGTCATGTTAAATCCCCCATTTACTAAATTCACCCTTAAGTGTCTTATTTGGAATTAATTGATTCATGTTCTACCCTTATTGCCGATTAAACTCGTATGTGCCTCAAGTGAAGTTGTTGCCTTTTTATTGTCATGCTATCCTTTCCGTAATTGCTTAACCTTAATTGAATATATTATTATCTCTTCCGAAATTGCTTAACCTTAATTGAAGTTATTATTATCTCTTCAGTAATTGCTTAACCTTAATTGAAGTTATTAGTATCTATTCTGTAGTTGCTTAACCTTAATTGAAATTACTATTATCTCTTCCATAATTGCTTAGCCTTAATTGAAGTTTGTTATGCCTTTCATAGTTGACGTATTCTTATTTGAGGTCATTGATTCATGATATCTCTCTTGTCGTCGAATTGTACTTTTGTGGAATCATTGTTACATATTATCTCTCCCTTGTTGAGCTATTCTTGTTGAGACCATTATTCCTTGTTGTGTCTTTCTTTGTGAGCTCGTTCTTCCATTTCTTTGTGTTCTGAAGTTCTTGTGTTGATTTACTTGTCGTATTCTCGTGTTATTGTTGGTGTTGCTGTTGTACCCAGTGTTGTTGAGCCAAGGGCTATGCGTGGTTGTGGTATTGAAACTGTTTTGAGGAAATGTTATGAAATATGGGCACATGTTGTGAAAGTCATTTTATTGTATTGTTATGTTTTGGCACACGTGGTATTGTTGTGAGGATTGTCGGGATGTTCGCACGTGAGTTGTGTGTACTGTTGTCATTATTGATATTTGCACATGCAGCGTGATAAGGCGGGTTATATATGTGGGTTTGCGCGTGTGGCGAGACAAGGTGGGAATATTATTATGTGCGTGCGGTGAGACAAGGCAGACATTACCTTTATTATTGCGCATGTGGCGAGACAAGGTGGGCTATGTCGGGGAATGATTTGTGATGAGTTATGATGGCCCAAGGGCATTGTTATTGTTGATATTTGTCTAGTGGTGTGCCTACCTTGTGTCAGTTATACTGTGTACATGTTTTGGTGATCATTTCTTATGTGTCATTCATTGCCTCTACTCTTAGTTGTTGACTTGAATTATGGTAGGACACTTGCACAAGCATACACATAATTTAATCACCCATATTGGTTTAAGAAGATGAATCCTGATGTTATTGACCATTTACATGTACTCTCGTCTACTTGCCTTCTATGTAAGAGTTGTTCTATTGGCACGTGAGTTGACCGTGCGATCATGAGTCATTGTTATTGTTAGCACGTGAGTGGTCCGTGCGGATATTAGATATTGTCTCTCTCTTGGTACGTGAGTCGTCCGTGCAGTTATGGATTGTAATGTGGGCACAAGATACCAAGTGATTAGGGTTCATGAATTGGGACCCGCGATTTGTGATTATGAGGTTTGGTACCTCGTGGAAATTCTTGAATAAATCTAGTGTGAAAGTGGTTGTTCTTATTGAGTTGTTACTGGTTTTCCTTTATTTAGTTTCACTAGACTTAGACTGTGTTCAGCTTACTCTACAACATTATTACCTGTTTGATTCCTGTTAAAAATTGTTGTTACTAGTGTATTATTGCAAGTATTGTTTTGTCTTCGTCACCGTGCTTAGCTTTATATTAATATTGTTTCTCTGTTAGTTCACTTTCATACTTGTTCAGGTTGTTTAGTCCAGTAGGTGTCTTGACTGTCCCTCGTCACTACTCCACCGAGGTTAGTCTTGATACTTACTGGGTACCGTTGTGGTGTACTCATGCTATGTTTTTGTACATTTTTGTGCAGATCCAGGTACTTTAAAGTTGGTTGTTCACTAGCTAGCTTTTCGGGTTTACTGTGGAGACTCAAGGTAAACTCGCCGTCGCGTTTGGAGGCCTCGGAGTCACCTTCTGATATTGTACTTGTCTTGTCTATTTCTTTTCAGGAACAATTGTACTTAGAAGACTATTCTAGTAAATTCAATAGAGCTTATGACTTGTACTACCGATTTTGGGATTGTTGGCTTTGTAAAAAAAATCTCTGTTTCGTATTTAGTAGTTGTTGGTTGAGTTGCCATTAATTCAGTAAGTGTTAGGCTTAGCCATCACGACAACGTACAGAGGAAAATTAGGGTTGTGATAATAAACAATCTAGAGAATATAAAAAACTACTACAACTACTGTCAGAAAGTGATAGACAAAAATAGTAAATAAGATAGAGGGAGACTCTGGTGCTGCAGATCATAGCAAGGCAAGCGGCTCACGTGACCACATGTAGTACCTGTCTCAGTACCTGCACATCAATGCAGAAGTGTAGCGTGAGTACGAAAAACAACACGTACCCAGTATGTATCTAGTCTAACCTCGAAGAAGTAGTGACGAGGGGTCGACCTGATACTTACTAGAGGTCAAATAATAATATAACTACATAAAGTAGACATGGTGAGTGTACAACAAGTAACAACGAAGAAAATAAGAGTAACTACAATAAATCCACTCATGAGTCTATATCAAATCACTAACATCTCACAACCGGCCGTGAAGGTGCTAACTCAATTATAACTAAACCAAAACTAGTTTTGGATTATTAAGCAGGAAGCTGCCAAGGCGAACGACCCGATCCTATAGGAATAGTGGTACTCAGTACTACCGAGTCGAACGACCCGATTCCATAAGAGTAGTGTTACCATCATGCCGAGGCAAATGGCCCGATCCCACAAGAATAATGTTACCATCATGCCGAGGTGAACGACCCGATCCCATAAATGTAGCATTACCATCATGACGAGACGAATGGCCCGATCCCGTAAGAATACTGAAATTTACATTGCTCGCGGAAGCACTTGCGAGACGAGAAGGCACAGATTTATAGCTTATCAAGTAGTTCAAAATTTTTCTAAAATAAGAAACTAAGTCGATATCTCCAATTTAAATCCTCAGTCTCAGCCCTAATCAAGACAATTAACACACATGATAGGCATAAACAGTACAATTAAAGGCATGATGTAAATATAAGTCTACCTGGACCTATCATGAAATATAGCTATGTACGGAATCTCATCACCTCGTGCATACGTAGACCCCAACAACAAGTAGCACACAACAATAATACACCTAAGGGGATAAATTCCCTCTTGCAAGGTTAGGCAAGAGCCTTACCTCAGTTCCAAGTCCTCAATCCAACTGTCCAACTGCACTAGAACTCCTCAAACGACGCCGAGGACTCCGAAACTAGTCAAAAGTCATATAAAATAATAAATATATGCTCAAAAGTTCATAAATTAGCTATTATAATAGTTACCCAACCCAATTTGGAAGATTCCTGAAATTCACCCCCGGGCCCACGTGCCCGGATTCCGGAAAGTTTTGAATATAATTGTTACCCATGACCTCCCGAACTCAAATATATAATTTATTCCAATTTCCACTACCAAATCCATGATCAAATCCCAATTTTACTTAAACCCTAGGTTCTTGACATAATCCCATAAGTTTCACTAATTCTCCATGTTTAATCTACCTATAAATCACGTATTCAACTTGAGAGTCGGTGGAGTTTACTTACCTTGTATAGTATATGCGAATACCCCTCAAAAATGCTCTCAAAATCGCCCAAGACCTAGTGAAAGTGTGTGGAAAATGGCCTAAGTCTCGGATTAAATGCACTCACTGCCCAGCGATTTCCGCACCTGCGGTCACTTAACCGCATCTACGGAACCGTAGGTGCAGTAAAAGGGCCGTATCTGCGATGCCCCACAACCTCCAGCTTCCTCGCTTCTGCAGATGGGGAAGCGCTTATTCTTGTCCACTTCTGCGGACACCTTCTGCTTTTGCGGACTTTCCTTTGCTCATGCGATCCCCAGCCAGCCGGCCCATTTCCACACCTGCGAAGACTCGATCGCATCTGCAGACGCGCAGATGCGGAAAATGCCTCGCACCTGTGACCACCCAGATCCAGCCCCAAGTCCGCTTCTGCGACCACTGGGCCATTTTTGTGAGCTCACACCTGCAGCCATTTCCACGCACTGAAGCCACTAACAGCCCCCCATGTCCAAAACTAAGTCTGATTCCAATCCGATTTTGCACCCGAGGCCCCCAGGGACCCTATCCAATTACACTAATGCATCCAACAACATATTACGAGCTCGCTCACGCGATCGAAACACCAAAATAACATCTAGATTCACGAATCGGACGCTAAAACGCATGAGTTAAACATGAAACTTAAAAACTTTTAAAAACACTTCCGCACGTCTGATTATAAAATCAACTCTAAATGATGCCAAATATTTTGCATACAAGTCATAAATCACCACACGAAACTATTCCTAGGCTTGGAATCCCAAAAGGACCTCAATAACATCAAAGTCTCCTCCAAACCAAATTTAATGAACTAAAAAACCTTCAATGAACCAACTTCACACGTTGAGCGCTGAAACGCTCCCAGGTTACCCGAAACCCGATCCGAATTCACGCCCAAGTTCCAAATCACAAACGAACCTATTAAAACCTTCAAATCCCGGTTCCGATGTCGTTTACTCAAAATATTGACTTAAGTCAATCTTGGCCACCTTAGGCCACTATTAAGGAACTAAGTATTTCAATTTCAACCCAAACCCTTCCAAACCTAAACCAACTATCCACGCAAGTCATAAAAATATAAAATCATATATGGGGAGTCTTAATTAGGGGAATGGGGATCTAGAAATAAAAATGACCGGTCGGGTCGTTACATTCTCCACCTCTTAAAAAAACATTCGTCCTCGAACGGGTCTAGAAGCATACCTGGAGTGCTGAACAAGGGCGGATATCTGCTCCTCATGTCCTCCTCGGTCTCCCAAGTCGCTTCCTCCACTGGTTGACCCCTCCACTGAACGTTTACCGCAGCAATCTTCTAGGACCTCAAGTGGCGAACCTGCCTGTCAACAATGGAAACTAGCTCCTTCTCATAACCCAGGCTCTCTTCTAGCTGAACCGTGTTGTAATCTGACATGTGTGACCTGTCGGCATGGTAACTCTAGAGCATAGACACATGGAAGACCGGATGAACTCCCGATAGACTGGGAGGCAAAACATGCTCATAAGCAACCTCCCCAACTCGCCTCAACACCTCAAATGGGCTAATAAACCTTGGGCTCAGCTTGCCCCTCTTCCCGAACCTTATGATGCCCTTCATCGGTGAGACTTTCAAGAGGACCTTCTCGCCCACCATAAATTATAAGCCACATACCTTCTGATTTGCGTAACTCTTCTGTCTGGACTGTGCTGTACGAAGCTGCTCCTAAATTAACTTTACCTTCTCCAAGGCATCCTTCACTAAATCAGTGCCATATAACTTAGCCTCACCAGGCTAAAATCATCCGATGGGAGAATGACATCGCCAACCATATAAAGCCTCAAATGGAGCCATCTCGATGCTGGACTAATAATTGTTGTTGTGAGAAAACTCGGCCAAGGGCAAGAATCCATCCCACTGCCATCTGAAGTCGATGACACATGCTTTGAGAATATCCTCTAGAATCTAAATAGTCCACTCCGATTGCCCGTCGGTCTGTGGATGAAAGGCTGTGCTGAGCTCTACTCGGGTACCCAGGTGACTCTGTACTGCTCTCCAGAAATGTGAAGTGAATCGAGGGCCTCTATCTGATCTGATAGAAACAGGCACACCATGCAATCGAACAATCTCCTGAATGTAAATCTGGGCCAACCTCTCTGAAGAGTAAGTAGTCACCACCGGAATAAAGTGTGCCGACTTGGCAAGCCTATCTATAATGACCCAAACGGGATCAAACTTCCTCAACGTCCGCAACAACCCAACAACGAAGTCCATAGTGATGCGCTCCCACTTCCATTCTGGAATAACCATTTGCTGGAGTAGGCCACCTGGCCTCTGGTGCTCATACTTGTCTTTCTGGAAATTTAGACATCTCACCACATACTCAACTATGTCCTTCTTCATCCGCCGCCACCAATAATGCTGCCTCAGATCACGATACATCTTGATAGCACCTGGATGAATAGAACACCTAGAAATGTGCAGCTCCTCTAGAATTTTCTCCGTCAAGCCATCAACATTAGGTACACATAGGCGACCCTGGAGTCGTAGAACACTATCCATGCCGATAGTAACCTCCTTGGAACCACCATGTAGTACCATCTCTCAGAGAACCAACAAGTGCGGATCATCGTACTAACGAGCCTTGATCTGCTCCAGTAATGAATGAAGACTAAGTCACAACATATGCAAGAATTCAACTGGGCTCTGAGATATCCAACCTCACAAGTATGTTAGCTAAGGACTGAATCTCCCAAGCCAATGGCCTCTCCTCCGCCGAAACAAATGCCAAACTGCCCACACTCTCGCCCTTCTTGCTCAAGACATCCGCAACCACATTCGCCTTGCCCAGATGGTAAAGGATGGTAATATCATAGTCCTTCAGTAACTCAAGCCACCCGCGCTGCCTCAAATTAAGGTCCCTCTGCTTAAACAAATGCTGTAAGCTATGATGATCGGTGTAAACCTCACAGTATACCCCATAGAGATAATGTCTCCAGATTTTGAGAGCATGAACTATCACGGCCAACTCCAAATCATGCACGGGGTAATTCTTCTCGTGGGGATTTAGCTAACATGAAGCATATACAATAACTCGCCCTTCTGCATCAATACATAACCCAAGACAATGTGTAAAGCATCACAATACACAACCCAAGCGAACGCGTAAAGCGTCGCAATACACGGTATACATCCCTGAATTGGAGGGCAATAGTAACACTGGTAATGTAGTCAAAACGGTCTTGAGCTTCTGAAAGCTCGCATCGCAATCATCGTTCCATCTGAACGGAGCACCCTTCTGGGTCAGTCTAGTCAAGGGCGCCGCAATAGACAAGAAGTCCTCCACAAACTGACGATAATAACCTGCTAACCCCATGAAACACCTGATCTCGATCGATGTGGTGGGACAAGACCAACCTTGGACTGCCTCAATCTTCATGGGATCCACCTTAATACGCTCACCTGATATAACATGCCCCAAGAAAGCCACATAAACCTACCAAAACTCACACTTAGAGAACTTAGCATGAAGCTTCTATTCCCGCAAGGTCTGAATCACTAATATCATATGTTGTTCGTGCTCCTTCATACTACGCGAGTAGATCAATATGTCATCAATGAAGACAGTGACAAATGAATCAAGATACGGCCTAAATACCTGATTCATCAAATCCATAAACGTCGTCGGGGCGTTAGTCAAGCCGAATGACATCACTAAAAACTCAATGGCCATATCTAATCTGAAAAGCCGTCTTTTGAATATCCGAAGCACGAATCTTCAGCTGATGATACCCAAACCTCAAGTCGATCTTAGAGAACACCCTGGCACCCTGCAACTGGTCAAGAAAATCATCAATGCGCAGTAACGAGTACTTATTCTTGATGGTGACTTTGTTCAACTGGCGGTAATCAATGCACATCTGCATACTCGCATCCTTCTTTTTCACAAATAACATCGGTGCGCCCCAAGGCGACATACTGGGTCTAATGAATCCATTCTCAAGCAACTCCTGAAGTTGATCCTTTAACTCTCTAAGCTCCTTGGGAGCCATACGATAAGGCAAGGTAGCTATAGGCTGGGTGCCTGGCACCAAATCAATGCAAAAATTGATATCCCAATCCAGCGGCATACCAGGTAGATCACCAGGAAATACATCGAAAAACTCTCATACCACTGACACTGAATCTAACACGAGAGTCTTTGCAGTAGTATCCCAAACAAAGGCTAAGTAGGCCAATGAACCCTTCTCGACCATATGTCGAGCCTTCAATAAAGAAATAACCCTGCTTAAAGTACCGACAGACGAACCCCTCCACTCTAATCTGGGTAACTCAGGCATTGCCAAGGTCACAGCCTTGGCATAGCAATCAAGAATGGCGTGGTACGGGGACAACCAATCCATGCCCAAGATAACCTCGAAATCAACCATACCGACCAATAAAAGATCCGCTCGAGTCTTATATCCGCAGAAAGTCACCACACAGGACCGGTAGACCCGATCCACAACAACTAAATCATCCACTAGCATGGACACATATACAGGAACGCTCAAGGACTCGCGGGACACATCTAGATAAAGAGTAAATAGAGAAGAAACATAGGAGTAAGTAGGCCCTGGATCAAATAATACCGAGGCATCCCTACGGCAAATAGAAATAGTACATGTGATCACTACATCAGAGGCGATTGCCTCTGGCCTGGCAGGGATAGCATAGAATCTAGACAAAGCGCCACCTGACCGGCCTCCACTTTTGGGATGACCCCTACCACCTGCCCTCTGCCTCTGGCCAGGCGGGAAGGCTCTACGGTAGCTGGTGCAGTAATCATGGGCTGATAGTCTTGCTTCTCAGCCTTGCCCTGAAGTCTAGGACAAAATCGCTCCACGTGGCCAAGATCCCCGCACTCGAAATAACCCCTCAGAGCAGTGGACGACTGACCTGAAGTCTAACTCTGATGGCCTGAATACCCACTGGAGGAACCCTGAATAGCTGGCGGGCGGTAAGTACTCTCTGGAATGGCACTAAAGTAGGGTCAGGATGGAGCACTCTGAGCAGGCAGTGGTGCTGACTGCATGGGCCTACTGGTCTGACCCCTCATAAACTAACCTTTGCCCCCAGGTGGGGCGCCACTGAATCCTCCAAACTTCCCGGGCTGCTTGTCTGTTGGCACAAACTCTCCACTGTGGTTGCAAATACGCTCGATCCTCCGAGCTATATCCACAACCTGATGAAAGGGATTCCCCATCTCTACCTTATGTGCCATAGAAACCTGAATCTCAGGGTGCAGACCTGCAATGAACCTCCGCACCCTATCTGCATCTGTGGGGAGTATAATATTTGTATGGAGAGACAAGTAAGTGAATCTTGCCTCACATTCGGTCACAGACATATAACCCCGACGGAGTCGCTCAAACTAACCCCGAATGTCCTCTCTCAGAAGGTGGTATATACCTCTCCAAGAATAGATGTGTAAACTGATCCCAAGTCAAGGGAGGTGAACCTGCTGGCCTGCTAAGAAGGTAAGCTTGCCACCATCTGCGGGCCTTGCCCTCAAGCTAAAAGGTGATGAAGTCCACCCCGTAGGACTCGAATATCCCCTTGTTCTAGAGCCTATCCTTGCACCGGCCAATGAAATCCTGGGGGTCCTCTAACCGCTCACCCCCAAAGTTAGGGAGCGAAGTATAGTCCATCTGTCCAGCCGCTTCTGTTGATCAACGGTCATGCTTGGTACAGCCTCTGGCACAGCCGCTATAACAGTCTGGGCTTCGCCCGCAAGTAGTGCACCTGGGGTCTGATAAACGGTAGTAGCGTGCCCTAGAGCCTGAGCGGTAGGGGTCTGTGCTCCCCCTCCTACCTGAGATGTGGCAGGGTCCGCTGGAAATAAACCAGTCATGAAATATGCTGGGGCTAGCTCAACTGTAGGTGCCTCATCCTGCTCCTCAATAACAGGATGCTCTACTGGATCCACTGGTGGTACGACGGGAGCAATTCTAGGACGCCCTCGTCCTTTGAGAGGAGCTGAATCCCTCCCCTGGCCTCTACCTCAGCCTCTAGCAATGGGGGGAGCAGCTCCTCTACCCCCTGGTACATTCATTGTGCGCATTCTCACCATCAGCGAGAGATCAATAGAAATATACTTAGCACAATATCAAACTACATGATAGGAGATGAAGAAAAAGAAGTTCCCTAACACCATATAGCCTCTCGAAGATAAGTACGGATGTCTCCGCACCGATCCGCAAGACTCTACTAGGCCTGCTCATGATGCGTGAGACCTATGTGAACCGAAAGCTCTGATACCAAGCTGTCACGACCCAAATCAATAATAGGTCATGATGGAACCTAACATTGCCGTTAGGCAAGCCCCAAGTGAATCTACTATTTATTTATCCCTTCTCAACATTTAAAACAAAATTTTTCCCTTTAAAAGAACAAAATGAGTAAGATCTCATGCAACCGTATATAGTCTTTTCTTAACAAAATACCAGCATAAAAAGTACATCCACTGTAGTGATAGAAATGATAAGTACAACAGTACATAAATGCTAAAAATTCCCAAAACTCGGTGTCATAAGTATATGAGTAATCTAGAGAATATACAAAACTACTACAACTATTGTTGAAAGTGATAGACAGAAATAGTAAATAAGGTAGAGGGAGACTCTGGTACTGCAGATCATATCAAGGCAAGCATCTCACCACTAAGTCTCAGTTGATGATCGGCTACGCGCCCACGTGACCACTGGTAGTACATGTCTCAGTACCTGCACATCAATGCAGAAGTGTAGTATGAGTACGAAAAACAACACGTACCCAGTAATTATCTAGTCTAATCTCGAAGGAGTAGTGACGAGGGGTCTACTTGACACTTACTAGAGGTCAAATAATAATATAAGTACATAAAGTAGACATAGTGAGTGTACAACAAGTAACAATGAAGCAAATACGAGTAACTACAGTAAATCCACTCATGAGTCTATATCAAATCACTAACATCTCACAACCGGCCGTGAAGGTGCTAACTAAATTATAACTAAACCAAAACCAATTTCGATTATTAAGCATGAAGCTGCCGAGGCGAACGACCCGATCCCATAGGAATAGTGGTACTCATTACTGCCGAGGCGAACAACCTGATTCCATAAGAGTAGTCTTACCATCATGTCGAGGCGAACAACGCGATCCCCACAACAAGTAGCACACAACAATAATACACCTAAGGGGATAAATTCCCTCTTACAAGGCTAGGCAAGAGACTTGCCTTGGTTTCAATTCCTCAATCCGGCTCTCCAATCTTACTAGAACTCCTCAAACGATGTTGAGGACTCCGAAACTAGTCAAAAGTCGTATAAAATAATAAATATATGCTCAAAAGTTCATAATTTAGCTAATATAATAGTTACCCAACCCGATTTGGAAGATTCGTGAAATTCACCCCCTAGCCCACGTGTCCGGTTTTCGGAAATTTTCGATTATAATTGTCACCAATGATCTCCCGAACTCAAATATATAATTTATTTCAGTTTCCACTACCAAATTCATGATCAAATCCCAATTTTACTTAAACCCTAGGCTCTTCACAAAATCCCACAAGTTTCACTAATCTTTCATGTTTAATATACCTATAAACAATGTATTCAACATAAGAGTGGGTGGAGTTTACTTACCTTGTATTTTAGATGAGAATCCCCCTCAAAATTTCTCTCAAAATCGCTGCATATGCGGAACCGCAGGTGCGGTCAAAGGGTCGCATCTGCGATTGCCCACAACCTCCAGCTTCCTCGCTTCTGCGGCCGGGGAAGCGCTCCTGCGGGTCCGCTTCTGTACATCTACTTCTGCGGACTTTCCTTCGCTCCTGCGATCCCCAGCCAGCCGGCCCATTTTTGCACCTGCGAAGCATCGATCCCATCTGCGGACGCGGAGATGTGGAAAATGCTTTGCACCTGTGACCACCCAACTCCACGCGGGTGCGATTGCACCAGATCTGAAGCCACCAGCAACCTCTCCATGTCCAAAACTAAGTCTGATTCGCACCCGAGGCCCCCGGGACCCCATCCAATTACACTAATGCATCCAACAACATAATACGGACTTGCTCGCGCGATCAAAATACCAAAATAACATCTACAATCACGAATCGGACGCCAAAATACTTGAGTTCAACAAGAAACTCCAAAACTTCTAAAAACACTTTTGCGCGTCCGATTCCTATCAAATCAACCCGGCATGATGCAAAATCTGTTGCGTGCAAGTCATAAATCACCACACGGAACTATTCCCAAGCTCGGAATCCCAAACGGACCTCGATAACATCAAAGTCTACTCCAAACCAAACTAAAAGAATTAGAAAACCTTCAATGAACCAACTTCCCACATTCAGTGCCAAAATGCTCCCGGGTTACCCGATCCGAACACACGCCCAAGTTGAAAATTATCATACGAATTTATTGGAACCTTCAAATCCCGGTTTCGAGGTCGTTTACTCAAAAGGTTGACTTAAGCCAAACTTGGCCACCTTAGGCCACTATTAAGGAACAAAGTGTTCCGATTTCAAAACCTAAAACAACCATCCCTGCAAGTTATAAAATAGTAAAAGAACATACAAGGAGTCTTAATTAAGAGGACGGAAATTTAGTAAGCAAAACGACCGATCGGGTAGTTACAGAAGTTCTATCCTAGGTTAGTCAACTAAAATTGGTTTACCAAGAGATCCACTCAAGTTCTTCGAGGAGACTATTGATCAAGTGAGAATAAGGTATGCATATGCACGTGCGCATAAGGAAGTCTATGTTTCCAGAAATGGACGAAAATAATATGCATTAATTTGAAGTACATTGCATGTATGTAAAAGTTACAAATAAAATAAGTAAAACATGACAAGGTATGAATAATCAAATACACATACACAGAGTAATATCTTGACTAATAACTTAGAAATTAAACTAACTTAGATAGAATAATTTGCATTGGTAGAACCTGCTAGATGAACTGAATCAAGAAGATACTCTTTGACCTATGTCACAAAAAAATGAAAGAGATTAGGATCATTTATGGTTATAAATAAATAAATATATTTACTAATAATTAGTTAAACATAACATGGTTCAACTTCATCAAAGGATTGCACAAGTAGTAATATATATAAAAGTATATCACTTTATTTTTCAAAATAAATAATTAATATTATATATTACACAAAATAAAGTAGTGCATAAGCTAATATTTTAAAAATATCTCAATCGCTTTTTCTATTCTTTGTGTAGATGGAACCTCATAGATGAACGTATAATATAAATTATCTAATCGATGAGGATTAAGGAAGGATTTTTTTAGAGGGGGTTAATGTATTTATTAAGCATGCAATATCATTTTCTCCATTTCAAATTTAGATGGTGATTAAATATCCATGTGTGAAGTCCAAGTGTTAAAAAAATTTTGGAAACGGAAAAAGTTAAGACTCATTTTATAGTAGGGGTTTATACATAATTATATATTTTGTATGAACTAATCATGGTGAGATTGATGATGGTTATGATATATTTTAAAATATGATTATTAGTGAAAGTAGTAGGTTGATGAAGAATAGTGTTCAAGATTCTAGATTTTATGATATAAAGGCGGATACTTTTGGGATGCACTTATGGTTTGTACCCGAGAAAGTATTGAACAAGCTCTTAACAAACAAGTAAAGCTTTTCTATGAAAAGTTAGAGGCTGCTAGACATCCACTGTGCGAAGAGAGTACACACTTTAAGTTGTTTGTTGCAATTATATTACTGAATATCAAATAAGATTGGAATATTTCTCGCGTGGCCTTAGATGCTTTCATTGGGCTTATAAGTGAACTAGTTAACCCAAATATCAACTTACCTGCTGAGTTCTATAAGGCAAAGAAATTAATTTCTAAGTTAGGACTCTCCTATGTAAGAATTAATTATTGTGAAAATGATTGTACATTATACTATACGGATGACACAGATTTAGAATGTTATAAATTTTGTGAAAAGCCTCAATTTATTGTTATATTGCAGGTTCAGACCAGGCCACTAGTGTCACGACCCAAAACCCACTATAGGTCGTGATGGCGTCCAACGTCGTTGTTAGGAGCGCCAACGGTGAACTATCTCGTTAATTATTTATTTTTATTACTTTCGAAATTATAAATTTTATTAAGAAAAGAAATTTACACATTAAAAATCATAGGTACATACATAGTTAGTAAGATAATAAAATAAAAGATGATAATATTATGCAAATCCATAAACATCAACTAGAATATCCCAAAACTCGGTATCACGAGTGCATGAGCGTCTACTAACGAGTGCAATAATAATACAACATCTGTCTTAAATGGAAAATAGACTGGATAAAGTAAATAAATATGATGGAGACTCTGTGGGCTGCGGTGCGTAGCATAGAAAGCAGCTCACCATAAAGTCGCCTCAACAGTCACGTGTACGCGCCAAGATGGCCACCAAATGAACCTATCAGACCCTGTACATTTAGTGCAGAGTGTGGCATGAGTACGTAAATCAACACGTACCCAGTAAGTATCTAGCCTAATCCCAAAGAAGTAGTGACGAAGATCGACATCGACACTTACTAGCGATCCAATAAAATAATATAATGAATTAAAAATAGATAAGAAACACAACAGTAACAATGAGGTAAAATTGTAATTCACATAATCTTCCAACATTTCTTTTGATGATATAAATCTCTAACATCTCATGTGCTATCTAATAAATCAGAAATATCAAGTACAATCTCAAACGAATAAGGAATACCATATAAGTGCCAGGTCTCAATCAAAGGGGATTCTCAGAATTATTAGGACTCCTAGCTGTATCACACACGATTATATTGAGGTCATACGACCCGATCCAGAATGGTGTGTATACTGCCGAGGGTCGACCGGCGCGAACCAGAGATGCATCTCAATATACTGCCGAGGCGTTCAGTCCGATCCACAGGAAAAGGAAGAAACTTATAGAGTTACGAGCTATGTGTTTGCAACACAAGTATAGGAGTATAAAGTAAACATGACTGGCATAAAGTAAATATGATTTTTACCATCCATCAAATATCTCGTCAAACAACACAAGGTGATAAGGTTCGGCCTAATATATTCCCAATTAATTTCAATTTTAAGTTCAAGTAATTAAGCTAGCAAATTGAGTTCAAATAAGTCAAATATTACATGATAAAGTCCTAAGTCTACCCGGACATAATCAAGCTTTTAGCTACGTACGAGCTCTCGTCACCTCATGCGTACGTAGCTCCCACAACTAATGGCACATAACAATTTAATACCTATGGGGTAGTTTTTTCCTCACAGGGTTAGACAGGAGACTTACCACGCTCCGAAATTCCATAACCGGCTCCAACGCCTCTCTAACACCTCAAGCCTATGCCCATCAATCCGAAACTAGTCAAATAATATGAAACCAATAATAATATACTCCAAAACTCATAATTAATCAAATTATAATAATTTTCAACTTCGCTCGAAAAGTAAACAAAGTCAATCATCGGTCCCACGTGCCCGGATTCTGAAAATATTTGAAGATAAACATGACCCATAACGTCACAAGCTCAAATATACAATTTATTCTCAATTCCATGTCCAATTTCGTGGTCAAAAATTTAAAAGTACCAAATTCTATGTTTACTTCCAAAATCTCACATTTCTACAAAATTCTATGTTTAAATCCATATATAATCCATGTATTTATCTTACAACAAGTGAGAATATTTTACCTCATAATAGATGATGAAAACCTCCCCTCCAAGAACTCCAAAAATCGTCCAACCAAGTGAAAATGAGAGAAAAATTATCCAAATCCCGCATAAAAATCAAGTATGCCTAGGTTCTTCCTCTTCGCGATCACGGAAGTGCCCTCACGATCGCGAAGACCAAGCCAGCCTTGACCCAGATTTCTTTTACGCGAACATGACCAATGAAACGCAATCGCGAAACTTTGCCTGAACAGCCTACGCGAACGCGAGCCTAGATCCGCGAATGCGAAGGCCGAACTTTCATGCCTCAGACCAACACCTTACGCGATCGCGAACCAATCTCTGTGATCGTGAAGATAGCCTTCCAAACCCAAGCCACCTCGCTAACACTTCGTGTTCGCGGCCCCTCCCACGCGAACGCGATGAACCATCAGACCAAACACTGCCATCGCAAGCCTCCATACGTGATCGCAATGAACAACTTCACCCAACTCCCAATCTACACTACGCGATCGCGAGCCTATCATCGCGATCGTGATCAACAACCCTGACACCAGAAACTAGCAATTTCAAGACAAGATAAAATTGTCCGAAACCACCTTGAATCACACCCAAGGCGCCTGGACCCCATCCAATCACATCAACAAGTCCCAATACCTTTTCCAAACTTATCCAAAGGCTTGAAATGTCACGAATAACATAAAAACCACTAATCGATGATAAAAATCATTCTTTCAACTTTCAAATATTCAAGCTTTGATGAACGCGTCCGAATCATACTTAAACATTCTGGATTGACGCCAAATTTTATGTACAAGTCACAAATCATAATGAGAACCTATTCCAAGGCTCGGGATCAAAAACGGACATCAATGACATCAAAGTCCACTTCCAAACCAAACATAGGAAATTCTGAGACCTTCAAAAGGCCAACTTTTCACAATAAGTGCTGAAATGCTCCCGGTCTACCCGAAACCCGATCTGGACCTACGCCCAAATCCAAAACCATCGTACAAACCTATTAGAACCTTCAAATCCTGATTCCGAGGTCGTTTACTCAAAAGTCAAACCTTGGTCAACTCTTCCACCTTAAAGCTTCCGAATTGAGATTTTTCCTTCCGAATCAACTCCAAACTTCCTGAAATTTAATTCTGACTACGCCTACAAGTCATAAAAGATGAAGTGAAGCTGCCCAAGGCCTCAAACCGTTGAACGACGTGCTAGAGCTCAAAATAATCGGTCGGGTCATTACATTGCCCCCCCACTTAAACATGCGTTCGTCCTCGAACTTGCCAATAATAGTTTCAGAGTTTCTCAAAATCACTGTTTAACACCTCATGCAACTACTTGTGCCACCACAACCCATATGAGCACATTAGCTCGAGCCAGACTAAAGATCTTTCCTGCTACCTTAGCCCACAAGCCTTAGAACCAAATTCCACCATTCGAAATTCTCTACGAGATCTGATTCTAACATACGAACACTGCATCAGTCTGAACACACTGTAGCAAACATGATCATGCACCCATGACGAAACCACATAATGCACCGCATAATTTGTATGCCCATAATAACATCCTCCAACCATAGAAGCTACAAATTCACTAACTCGATGCCCGTAATATACCTTATAACAAGTATAAGACCTAACCCACCCCTCACAATACTGCAACGATGAAAGCGACACGTAGAAACTCATAACCACCTACCAAATCAATAAATCATGGAGTCTCTCTGCTTGACAAGAACCATTTCCTTATTCTGAACTGATTATTGACATTTTCCTCCTAATATACATTGTATAAATCTGATTGCACTAATTTCAGGCCCGACAACCTCGTCTCACCCAGTACAAGCTGCTAGACCAACAAGCCACATCAAAAACCACCTAAAATCTCTTAGGACGACATCAATGCATCAACAAGCCACAACTCGAACATGACCAATTAAGGAAAAACAAACTTGGTTAAAGAACTATCTAGCCTGCATAATGAATAAAACGGCGTAACAAATGCTATGAACCTATCTCAAAGATGAGAAATAAGGCACACAAAATAAATATAACGAATCGTACTCAACATCTCATTATTGCGGCGTGCAACCCGATCCATACATCATACTCGTGGCGGCGCACCACCCGATCTACACATAACAATCAGTAAGGAAATACCTACCGAGCCAAAATGCTCATACCCACGAAATGCCTGAATATTATCCACAAGCACGCCAAGTGCATAAACACAACCCTGGGGAGTCTGATAGTGCCATGCGCTACCAAGCAAGACTAAGGTGCAATAAACGACCTGCATCTCGAGAGCCATCTTGCTCATATAACACTACAAGCTACATGAGATCACAACACATGTGCGAATAATCAAGCCGCCTCACAACCCGCATGGCATAATAGAGTATTACATAGAATAGCTGACCACAAGAATAACATCCAACGCCCAAAGACCCCTTTGTAAGCAATGCTATGTTGAATGAACACATCTGACCTGATGTATAGCATACATTCACATTATATCTACCAACGGACCTCAAGCCGATCCCGATCATCCCATACTGGGCCAATAACCTTTCAAGGATCCACAATGACCCTATTCATGACACATACAAGCAATCGTCTAATCCGGAACAAACTCCCACAGTCCACAACCAAAGGAAAGGGCACCTCTCAGGCATAAACTCTCCCATTAGCAAAAATATCAGAATCTCCATACCTGATTTGAATCTCTAACAATCAACTGCCTAACATGTCACACTTATACGATCTTCTCATAGGATATACTCCCATATTCTTCCGCACCAGGTAGTAAAATCTGAACATCAATGGCCATCGACCATGCTATTTCTATAGTGGTAGTTAAGCATCCCCATTTCAATACGCAACACTTCTTCCAAAAAATAGACTGTCACGACCTAAACCGACGGGCCGCAACAGGCACCCAGTACCTTACTCAACCGAGTACCAATGTAACGTATCTTTCTTATTACATCATCATAGGTAAGTGGGCTAGAAGGGGCATCATAAGATAACCAGAGTAAACATGAGGGAATTACCCGACATAGAATGACCCAACTTGATATAAGAACCCATACACGTGACATACAGGCCTATAAGGCCAACATGATCATTTATAAACTCAAAATATAGGCCAACAAGCACATCTATCTACAAACCTCTAACAATACATAATTGTCATAAAGGTCGGGACAGAGCCCTACCATACTAATCAATACATGTCCTAATGATACTGACTAAATAGCAACTCCGGAGCAAATGGAGCACACCAACATCTTCCGATGATCTGATAGACTACTTAGAGGGCTCTCAACCTATCTATCGGGACCTACGGGCAAGGAACGCAGCGTCCCCAAGCAAAAGGAACTTCAGTACAAATAATGTACCGAGTATGTAAGGAATGAAAATTAGTAAACAATAGACACGAGAAAAACATAGAGTAAAAGACTCGACATGTATGTCTGAATTACTCTGTGAATCATTAATATTTATAATGTCGTGCATAAGCATATAAAATGTCATACCATGCATAGGTATATGCGTACATAACATCATCAAGCCTCTGAGGGCATCCCATCATATCATCTCGGCCTCTGTGGGCAATTCATCAACGTATTCCAGCTGATCAGGTGGTGATACGTATATAATGCCGTAACCTTTTTCCATATCCCATATACATAAAATATACTTGTATATAACGCTATCTGGTCATGGGTCAATGTACATGTATAAATGAATGGAATGCATAAGAAGTAAGTTAATAATATTTCTCAGAATGTCATGAGATCAATGTGCCTTTGATTAATATAATAAAATAAACTCTATCAACGTACGTATTTTCTAAGACCCATGAACAAATGATAGAATAATAGAACACATGGGGAATCAAGAACGTAGGCACTTCTAGTACTTCTATGAATATAGTCAATTATGAAAGTTGTGCATTTACTCTTTTTGTTTGTATCGTATGGATCATGCCAAAAGAAAGAAGGGATAGCCTTAACATACCTGAACCGATTCTCTTGACAATCCCTTTAACACCGTTGATTGCGACAATGCGTAATGGCGGATCAAAGTAGGAAAGAATCGTATGATATTCTTGAGAAATATTGCACCGTATTCCCTTAGAATCGCAAATCCCATGTTGCTATAATATTAAATGGTCTTCGTATGAAAGGTTTGAAGCAACTATGTTTCTATTATAAACCATTACCCTTGCTGAAGCTTTCTTTTCTAATGTAGTAGATGAGAGCAATTTGTTGTAAATTTGTATGAATCACGTTACCACTACCAATTTGTATGAATCTCACTCAAATGAATTAGAGAGACTCTTTTGTATGAATCACGTTACTTGGCCACACATTTTGCCTAATCGTGCCACTTATCTTCTAGCCAAAAGAGTCACCCTTGGGGGCTTAGTTGGCTGCCACATTGGGGTAGTGTCCCCCACAATATTTATCCATAATTTCTAATTACCTTGTTAATCTTTCACTAAAAATCCATAATTAACTAATTATCCACATAATTCCCTAATTAATTAGGTAATATCCCATTACCCAATTTTTTACATAATTAAAAATTATCTCAAATTACTTAAAATACTACTTACTTTTAACACACTTTATGTACTATCATGGTCATATGGTACCTTGTATGGTACTAGTCCATAAATACCGTGTATTTTAGATCAGGTCGTATTTTATCCAAAATGTCAAACTTCGACGAAATTCATTTTCTTCAATTTACTTACCCTCTCACCTTCACGAATTTACTCGTCACTTGTTTGAAATATCATAATGCTTATAATCTCAAAATAATCCCATTCCCGAACTTACGTCGATTAACTTACGACGAAACTTTAATGCACAAAAATGCGGGATGTAATATCTCATTTCCGAGCTTTCATCAATTTACATATGGCGTACTTTTACGTATGAAAATATGGGGTGTAACATAGACCATCCTCAGGCTGCCCGAAAATAGTGCTAGCGTACTCTGAACATCTGAAATCCTCCCCCGCTCCTCCGAGCTCGTGACATTCTTATCAAAACCGAACCGCAACCTTGACCCTCAACTTCCAATTTCCATACCGCTCAGTGCACCTATAATGCCGCTATGCGAGAGTACAAGAATTTAATTATAACTCCTGAACCACCAATAGAATAAACACTTCATCGACTAGAACCCTTTCACTCCAGTTATTTTAGAAGAACAATTGCAACACGCAATCGAATTCCCATAACCGCAGAAAATGCAAATATCAAGTTGTGGTCTAAACCGCCATAACTCTTCCGGGATCGATTTACACATAACAAGGCCATCAGAATCAAATACCTCCAAATCAATCAAATTACAGTGGTTGTCAAGCCTGCACGTATAGCCACGAATCATTTGTATAGCCTTAACACACCGAAAGAACTGATCATTTCCACAACCATGCTTATTCAAACCATTACTAACTGACTCAACTTCTTCCAATTTACTCTTGACATGCCTTTGAAATAATAGATCTATTCAATCACATAACGGACCTCAAACAACACTCATCTCGAGTGACCCAAATCACGAGACCACATCGTCTCAATACCCATCAGGCATCTCATACCCTCCTCATGCACTCAAATAGTATCTCCAACTGATACACCCGCTCTGAAAGACCCCCTACGAATCCGAAGTTGTTTTTCCCATTTCTCCAATACTGCACCGCAGACCCGATGATAATTTAGAAATTCCCTAAGTATCCTTCACACTCTACTGGAAACCTAGTCCTCAACCACATAACGAACCCAAAATCCTTAGACACCGTACTTTAATTCTTGAACCTACTAGAACCTTTATTGAGAGTCACCCACTCTGACCTGGTCCCGAATATAACCAAACTTTAGGGCTCTGTTAGCAGTTAAACACTCCCAAAGAAGAAATCGGATGAATTCAATTCCTTGTACATCACATCCACAAGAAGCATAAACTCTGAGTCCCAAAATCTGCACATAATCGATAAGGCGAAATGTAGCACACATTCATCAAGTCCTTTGCCCGAACGTACCGGTAACCAGAAACTACATAGGCACATAACCACGTTGTCACACCCCAAACTCGAGGAACACGACCGGCGCTCAAACGAGTGAACCCAGTCGAGCAAGCCTACATTACATCAACCTCTCATCATAACTCATGCATGATTTATCAAAACATAATTAGTTCATGACTTTCATATTGAATACATTTGGCTCAATGGCCCATAATTTTTTTTTTCTTTTCTTTTTCACTTATAATGGGTACATAGCTTCATAAATATCTATGAACATAAATACATGACGAAACTCAAAACTTAAGTACATGACCCACAGTGTACATGGAGCTTCTATGACAATAGATACCTAAGTACATAATACCAACTAGACTCGAGTGCCCACTGGAATTGTAGCAGGCTCACCATAATCCGATGCACAGAAGATCCCTACCAATGTTCCATATTATCCTGTAGAAGTATACCTGCATCCATTAAAAGATGCAGCGCCTCCGATAAAAGGGACGTTAGTACTGTCGAATAGTACTAGTATGTATAACTAAACACCCTCTCAATAGAACAATTAATATTACAAGGAGGAATAATCACAAAATCAATGAAAGTATCGAACAATACCAAAACATCAAGTGTCATGTAAATTCCCATAATTTCAGATTAGTGAGTCTTAGCACCAATATACCATTGTTCACAATACCATTATTCACGATACCAATACCACCGTCCTCTCAGCATGAACTTCGATTACGACCCGATCGGTTAGGCTGTCTTATTCGAGACATCAAATACTTTGTTTTTATATCAATCACAGCATTTCATATTTCTTTTATTAAAGTACATCAAAAGACTACAAAACATCACGTAGATTGAAATATCAAGCCCTATTATACTTGCATCATTCTAAACTTTTTTTAGGGTCAACTGAGCCATATGATCTATACGCGGAACACATAATATAAAGTAATTGAAATAACATGTACAAACAAGGCCAATGAAAATAGCTCATAATGTCTGCGTTGACAATGCGTCTTACTTGACTGTCCATATCCCTCTCTTATCTTACCCTTATGCATTTCATAGACCGTCCCTAGTGTTCACATATCATATTATACACTTATGCATTTCATAGACCGTTCATAGGATTCACATATACCATGCGATACACATGTGCATTTCATAGACCGTTCACAGTGTTTACTTACACAAACACCTGCACATTTCATAGACCGTTCACAGTGTTTACTTACACAATACACCTATGCGTTTCATAGACTTATACAATACACTTGTGCATTTCATAGACCGTTCACAGTGTTTACTTACACAATACACCTGTGCGTTTCATAGACCGTTCGCAGTGTTTACTTACACAATACACCTGTGCGTTTCATAGATCATTCACAGTGTTTACTTACACAATACACTTGTGCGTTTCATAGACCGTTCACAGTATTTACTTACACAATACACCTTTGTGTTTCATAGACTGTTCACGGTGTTTACTTACACAATACACATGTGCATTTCATAGACCGTTCACAGTGTTTACTTACACAATACACCTTTGTGTTTCATAGACCGTTCACAGTGTTCACATATCATATTATATACCTATGCATTTCATAGACCGTTCACAGGATTTCATAACACATCATTATGCATATAACCATGTATAAACTCAAAGTGACATGATTAACATTACATTAAGGTCATAAGTTCCCGGATCATTGGAACACTTCATGTTCATGCTCATCATGGAGAAACATAGCACATTACATTAGCACATGCATGGTGAATCAATAAGTCAATTTCAATGGAACATAAGCCCAATTTCCTTTCTTAAGATTCATCATCATTTAGCATAGGACATCTCCATTCCATCTTGTTATTCACTCACTTGACATCTTGAGGTCATTAGCTAAGTTCATGATTCTTGAGGACTTAACATCGAAGTCATTTACATGCATTATTTCAGAAGCATACAAATATTGTTGAAACCATTAGGACATACAACACCTCATAGTTCTCATTTAGGCGATCAACCACATTTCATCTTCATACTATCACTTCATTAGTACTTTCAATTACATACAACATCATTATTTCATTGGTTCCCTTTTTGCCATACATATTATTCTTCATTCATGGCATGGTGGCCGTTATATTCCATACTTTCATTTCATTACTTTCAATACTCATCATTATATTTCACACATCATTTCATTTCATTGGCTCTATTGGCCACAATCATAACTTTCATTATTGGCACGATGTCTACACTTTATATCCCCACCTCACTACTTTCACTTTCAAGCATCTTTATAAATTATCGACAATAAAGAATCTCAAATCATGACTTTTAATACACCTATTAGCAAATAAGAGTCTTATGTACATTGAGACTTTTAATACATTTTGGCATAATAGCATTCACTTCAAACGCTACTTGGAGTCATAATATTTTTATACCCAACTCATGTTTTGAACACATTCCCGAAGGATAACATCATATGGTAAGAGTATCCGAAATACATTTTGAATATATACCTTTCAACACAAAGCTTATTTGTAATAATTGACTTATAAAGAATAACTCGGGACTTACAAGAGCATAATGGAATTCAATTCTATGAAAGAAGTTTAGCCAACATACCTCGCTTTGAGCTTTACTTAAATTACTACAATGTTCCTGAAATTCTAGCAATTCCAATATATTTTGAGACATAACAAAATTGAACCATAATTAGGAATATATTCATGATCTCAGCTCGTTTGAGCATTTTATCAAACACTAGGTGTGCAAATTTAACTACAAGGTTCTTCTACAAGATTTCCTTCACTCTATAACTCAATCTTTACTTATTTGAACTCAACAATATTCCCACAAACCTTATTGGTACAAGCATATATACATAATACTCTTACACCCAAGAATCATACTCCTAATCACCAATCTTTTACCCCCCAAACTCGAAATTGAAGATTGAGGGTTTGAATCTTACCTATTAGATGAAGATATTGTGATTAGCTTCCTTGATTCTTAAAGATTGGTGCAAGATTGGATGATTATAATGTTAGGTTCCCTCCTTCTCTCTCTAAAATACTCTTACCTCTCTCTAAAACCCTCAGAAAAATACCCCAAAATAAGCCCCAAAGCCTATTTATCAAAATGGGGTTGGGTTATGAAAATAGGAAAATTGACCCTCCGAACCCAGCTATGCGGTCGCACAATGGACCGCACAATTGGTGTGCGGGTCGCATAATGGTCGCATAATTCAGTGCCAAGAACTGGGCAGTTCTGGACCATTTTGCGACTAGTTTGCGATTTCATAACCATTTTGCGATCGCATAATGGTCGCATAATTTGTCACAGAATTGCATTTTGTCAGCCTTTGGTAATTTGGTCATAACTTCTTGTAGGAATGTCAAAATGATGACCGGTTTGAAGCATTGGAAACTAGACTCAAAGAGATTTAATTTGATAGGTGATACACCATATAATTCTTCATATCAAGAGAGGTATGATCATTTGACTTTAGGTCTTGTGCGAACTCACTTGAAACTTTATTCTATCATGAAAGTTTCAACTTGCCTTAGCCTAGGGGCTCTTCTTAGACCATAAATCATTCTTAATGCACCTCATACATATATTATCATGATCAATTGATATCATTCATATAATAGTCCCTTTTCTACACAAAAAATAATATAATTAGCGCACATCAACTTTCTTACTAGCGCTCAAGTACTTCAAAATTTTCCGGGGTGTTACACACGTGACCCAATCATAGATGGTAGTCTCCCCCACTTAGCTTTAAGCCACAATCACATAAATTCCGAACCCTCAATGACTCCTCTTTCTTAGTTACCATGATCTTGCATTGTTACTCCGCCAAATTTCTCGCAAGTTCTTGTTAAAATTTTCATAACATATCCCAAATTAACATCCCGAAATGTACACTCGACCTCCTGACAGCTACACCATCTTCTTCAAGCAATCCAAGCCCACATCGTAGTATATATCTCATGTTGTATATAAAGTAGAACTCCTCATAGGAACTTCATCAGAAACCACGCAACCCCTAACCTGCCCACAGACCACCTGTGTAATTCCATATTGACATCCACCAACGACATTGTCATAGTTACATATACTATGAAATTAGTTAATTCTCCTGGGTCCACACTCACCCGCCAGCCGCAAGAATCCATTCATTCCATTAATATCAACCGAAGGTCCAATAATGCATTCATCACTCGAAGTCATATTATACCCCAAAACGGTAATCTAGCATTCACGCTCCTCTACATCCCAAGCAAACTCTTTCGGCCACATTTGAACTTCCTAGATATAGAAGCCACCATCTCAAACAAAATATACAGTCTTAGTCCTTTGTTCACCATGACCCAGCTAGCACCAAGCTTCCTCAAAGCATGTGGATATCCTACCACGAAATTCATACGATACGAACGAACTGCTTGATCTCTGCTACTCATAGTAGAAATGCTAACAATTTAACCACCGAGAGTCACATCCCTCTATGTCTGTCCTTATTCTTCGCTGCTAAAAATACTGCCTCAAATCATAACCCATCTCGGTCGCATACAAATGAATAAAGTACCACAACCTTTGAGCCTCGAATCATCGATGATAGAAACACTGAATCGACCCTGCAGCTACCACATACCGCCATCCCTGATAACCATTTCTTAGGTACCATTTCACAACACCATGCCCCAAAGGAAAACAAATGGAGACCACCATACCGACGAGCCTTACTGCTTTCAAATAGGGACGACGACTCCATGACACAAAAATGAATTCCACCAAGTTGGAAATGTCAAATCTCGCTACTTTGTCAACCAAAACTTGAGCAGTCATAGACCAGTTGCCTTTCCAGTATGGAAACGAATACCAAACTTCCTAATCATAAGCCAAATAATCCTCCTCCTAAATCATTCATTGTTGCGGCACATAAATAAGCACCCTACCATTTACACAAGCATTGCGCAATAATAACATATGAATATCAAAATTCAATGTGCATAGCCTCAAAATTGTAGGCTAACTCTGGGCTGAAATAACATCACCCCTCCACAAGGCGACGGTAATAGTCCACCTGTATACGTAGGGAAAGACATCATGTACCATATCTATAGCATTTCTACTACTCGTAGGTGCCCAACTGATACTAAATCCTCGACGTCACATAAGAATGAGTGGAAGGAAATGAAGACATAAGCTTCAACGAAATCAAATTGCATGACGAGGAATCAAGAAAGATAGGTTCTCCTAACAGCCCTGCAGCCTCTCGAAGATAAGTACATATATCTTTGTACCGATCGCAAGACTCTACTAGACTTGCTCATAACTCGTGAGACCTAAGTGAACCTAGTGCTCTGATACCAAGTTGTCATGATCGAAAATCTATTATAGGCCGTGATGGCGTCCAACGTCACCTTTAAGCAAGCCAATGGTGAACTATCACGTTAATTATTCATTTTTATTACTTTCGAAATCATAAATTTTATTAAGTAAAGAAATTTAGGCATTGAAAGTCATAGGTACATATATAGTTAGTAAGATAATAAAATAAAAGATGACAATATTATGCATATCCATAAACATCAACTAGAATATCCCAAAACCCAATGTCACGAGTGCATGAGCGACTACTAAGGAGTGCAATAATAATACAACATCTGTCTGGAATGTAAAATAGACAAAATAATGTAAATAAATATTATTGAGACTCTGTGGATTGCGGTGCATAGCTCTAAAAAGTAGCTCACCATAAAGTCCCCTCAGCAGTCGCGCCTACGCGCCAAGATGACAATCAAATAAACATGTCAGATCCTGCACATTTAGTGCAGAAGTGTAGCATGAGTAAGTAAATCAACTTACTAGTGATGACGAGGGGTCTACATCGACACCTACTAGTGGTCCAATAAAAGCATATAATGAATTACAAACATATAAGAAACACAACAGTAATAATAAGGTAAAATTGTAACTCACATAATCCTCCAACATTTCTTTTGATGATATAAATCTCTCATATCTCATGTCCTATCTCAATAGATCAAAAATATCAAATACAATCTCAAACGAATAAGGAATACTGTATAAGTCCAGGTCTCAATCAAGGGGGAATCTCAGGAATATTCGGACTCCTAGCGGTAGCACACTTGATTATACCAAGGTCGTACGACCCGATCCAGAGTGGTGTGTTGAAACGACCCGGCCGGTCATTTTGGGAGTTATAGCCCTTTTTTCCCATTTCTACTTATTTTGTATTATTCAGCTGTATTATGTTATATCGGGTTAGTTGGTTCGGGACCGGAGTGGTTTTAGAGTGAATTGAGACACTTAGTCTCTTAAGTAGAACTTAAGTTGAAAAAGTCAACCGGATGTTGACCTATGTATAAACGATCTCGGATTTGAAATTTGATGATTACAATAGCTCCGTATGGTGATTTTGGATTTAGGAGCGTGTCTGAAATATTATTTGGAAGCCCGTAGAGGAATTAGGCTTGAAATGCCGAAAGTTTAATTTTTAAGAAGTTTGACCGGGGGGTTGACTTTTTGATATCGGGTTGGAATCTGATTTTGAAAATTGAAAATACCTCTTTCATGTCATTTATGACTTGTGTGCAAAATTTGTGGTCAAACGGACGTGATTTAATAGGTTCCGGAGTCATTTGTAGAAATTAGAAATTTCAAAGTTCATTAGGCTTGAATTGGGGTGTATTCATGGTTTTAGCGTTATTTGAGGTGATTTGAGGGTTCAACTAAGTCCGTATGATGTTTTAGGACTTGTTGGTATATTTGGTTGAGGTCTCGAGGGGCTCGGGTGAGTTTCGGATGGTTAACGGGTTGGATTTTGGACTTGGAACTCTGCTGGAATTTTTCTGATGCACCATCTGGTTTCCTTCATCACGTTTGCGAGTGGAGCCTCGCTTTCGCGAAGAGGAACTGGGAGGCTGGAAATATTTTCCCTTCGCGTTCGTGAAGAGAAGCACGCATTCGCGAAGGGTGGACTGGGTGTGCATCGCGAACGCGAGAGGTGTTACGCGTTCGCGAAGAAGAGAGGAAGCAGCCGAAGACCCCAGGCAATTGGTCTACGCATTCACGTAGGGGGTGTCGCGTTCGCGTAGTGAGAGGGAACGAAGTATCGCATTTGCGATGGGTTGAACGCATTCGCATAGAAGGCATTGAAGCAGAGGCATTTTGTGCTTCGTGAACGCGAGGGTGATGTCGCGTTCGCGAAAGAGGAATTTGGACGGGATTTATTTTGTGCTTCGCGAACGCGAGGCACTGACCACATTCGCGGGGAAGAAAAGTCTGGGCAGTGATTTAAGTTCTGAAAATGGGACTTCTTCCCATTTTTAGTTTTTGGCTATTTGGAGCTCGGAATTGAGGCGATTTTGGGTGATTTTCAGAGAAACAACGGGGTAAGTGTTCTTAACTAAATATTGGTTAAATTACCCGAATCCATGGTTGTTTTTATCATTTAATTGGTGAATTGAGTTGGAAAAATTTGAAAACCCTCTTGGTTTAAATTGAAGATTTGAGGGTCGAGTTGGGGTCGGATTATTGTAAAATTGGTATGGTTAGACTCGTGGTTGAATGGGTTTCCGAATTTTGTAATTTTTGTCGAGTTCCGAAATGTGGGCCCTACAGGCGATTTTTGAGCTAATTTTCGGGTGTTTATGGAAAATCATTATTATCTTGTAGAATTAATTCCAATGAATTTTATTGACTGAAATGAATTATTTATGACCAGATTCGAGGTGTTTGGAGACCAATTCATGAGGAAAGGACATTGCAGAATAAGAATTTCGCGGTTTGAGGTAAGTAACGATTGTAAATCTAGTCCTGAGGGTATGAAACCCCGGATTTTCATATCATTCTACTATTTTGAAGTGATGCACATGTTAGGTGACGGGTGTGTGGGCGTGCACTGTTGGAAAATTGTGAGTTGGTCTGTCCCATAGCAACTGTAATGTTGCATACTTTGTTGAAACCATTTGATACTTATATGTTTTAGAAAGAATTTATGTAAATTGGGTTGAATGCCATGTTTGGGCCTTGTGCCAATGCTGTTTGGACCCTTAGGGGTTGTTTCTTACCATCCTGTCACTGTTTTCGATTGAAAATCTATACTCAGGCATGTTTATACTTGTTTACCGTATAACTCAGTTTTATGACTCTATTTTGATGCATATAAATGTTGTTTTGGGCCGAATGCCTTGTTTTACTGAAATGCCCGAGTGGCTTGAGAGGTTTATGACTGAGTGAGGCCGAGGGCCTGATTTGTAAGGATGAGTGTGGATCGGGGCTACCCGCCTGCAGCATATTTATGAGTGAGTGAGGCCGAGGGCCTGATTTGTGAGGATGAGTGTGGATCGGGGCTGCCCGCCTGCAACATACTTTATTATTATAACACGTGAGTTATCCGTATAGATTATAGCGTTTGGGCTGTAGGTGCCCCTCCGGAGTCTGTACACACCCCCAGTGAGCGCAGGTACCTACTGAGTGCGAGTGTCGAGTGCTGAGTGACTGGGAGGCATGAGTGATTGTGAAGTATGCCCGAGTGGCAAGAGTGATTGTGAGGTATGCTCGAGTGGCACGAGTGACTGTGAGGTTTGCCCGAGGGGTTGTTTATGAGTGATGTTTTGCCCGAGGGGCTGTTTATGATTTTATCATTTTTGCTCACCTTTGAATTGAGCCTTTGTTTGAAAACTGTTGGAAAAATTATCTTTAAATGATTCTTACTGGAACCGGGTTAAAACGAGATGATTCGATTCAAACACTGATTTTTAAAGCATGTTGTACTTTACTGAGATTTCATGATATGAATGTTATATGCTTTATTGCTCGTCACTACTACTCAGTCTTTATTTATTGTTGTTACTTACTGAGTTGGCGTACTCACGTTACTCCCTACACCTTGTATGCAGGTTCAGGTGTAGCTGGATATGGTAGCGGTTATTGAGTGTTATGGTTGTAGATTTTCTTGGAGATAGCAAGGTAGCTGTTTGGTGATCGCAGCCCCTGCTCTTCTCCCTCTTATCTTCCTCTAGTTGTATTTAGCTATTTTCCAGGCTGAGTTAGCCTTGATATTGTTAGACAGATTGTAGTAGATGTTCATGACTATTGACACCATGATGTCGGGCTTTTCTTTTCCGCACTTCTGTTTTTCTTTGATTTGAACTCTTTAAATGGAGGTTTTATGTTAAATAACCTTGAAATTATCTTTGAAATGAAAATATTGGTTTGTTTTGGAAATGAGTCGGCTTGCCTAGTTCCATGATAGGCGCCATCACGATAGAGGTTAGTTTGGGTCGTGACATGTGTACACTGCCGAAAGTTGACCGGCATGAACCAGAGATGCATCTCAACATACTATCAAGGCTTTCAGCCCGATCCACATGAAAAGAAAAACACTTATCGAATTACGGGCCATGTGTTTGCAACACAAGTGATGGTAGGCTATAATTACGTATTTTAGGCGCTTATTACACTCTAATTCACTACACTTTATTCATGTTTGAGCTTTAAATGGTAGTGTGTTGCACTTATTGTGTGTTTAATGCCTTGTAGGAGTGATTCCAAGTGATGTAGATGTTAAGGAGATAATTCGAGTGATTTGGAGCTTTGAAGTCTGAGTAAAAGCCCAAGGGATTAAGCCGGGATCGTGTTCTCTGGTCGAGGACCAAGTCTTGACGTCAAAAATCGAAGCAAAATCCATACTCTGAGAAATCCTCACTGTCACGGCATGTGGGGCGGCCCGTGGGGTGCCGCGCTAGTGTGAATCTCTTTTGTCTGTCAGATAGCAACTCTATAGATTTCTCCACTAATGCCCCGCATGGCGCGTCACCCCATGCGGTGGGTGCGCCTGTGGAAATTTTACATAGTGAAAATCCTATTTCGGCTAGGAGAAGGTGATTTCGTCTGGGCCCGACCCTACTTTGTATAAATACATTGGAAAATATTATTTTCTGGACTTTTGACACATATTCGACCTGAGGAGGATAAGGAAGAGTTGGAAGAACACGAGCACAAGGATTTCATCATTCCTTCCTCACTCAAGACCCGAGTTTGGATTGAATTTGTGTTTTCCTATACTTTAATTTTATTTCTGATAAATTGCTCCATATCTTTGGAGTAGTTCTCTTTAAGGTTTGATGGATTTGGTGTATTGATGGTTGTTTGTGGATTGTAACTCTAATTTTATGTATTGAAGCGTTTTTGGATGAATTAATTATTGCATCTATACTCACTTGTTCATGTAATCGAGAGAGGAATAACTTGTGATATCTTTGCATTATATTGTTGGTTGAGTTCATTAATTCTTCTTAGTAATCGAAATAGGCTAGTTGAATCATTGATTAAACCTAGTTAGAAGGCTAATCGAGAGAGGTTCACCTAAAGAATAATTCACTATGCATTCTTGCATATCTTCACGCGCTTAAATTGGTCCATCTTGTGTGGTTAAGACTTAATCGAGAGACGCATTTTTGTTGAACGTTTGAATTAATAATTGAGTTAATTTGAGAGACTAACTTAAATATTAGAAGTGAATTGCCTAGAGTTAGATCTCAAACAATTATCTTGCACATATCCTATCAAAACCCTATTTTCTCCCACTGGTAACTTTCATTGCTTATCTTTGTTTCGATTGTCATTAGTCAATAACTTTTAGACTCATAGTTAATTTTAGTTAAAAATCATATAAATCTCAAGTGTTGATCATCTTGGATAGCAATCAAGCTAGAAACTACGAGAATATTGTTTAAATAAAATCCCAATGGATACGATATTATACTATACTATATTTGATTAGCGAGCATAATTTAAGTGTGTGTTTCGAGATCGTCAAATTTTGGTGCCGTTGTCGGGGATTGGCAATCAATAGTGTTTGAAATAGTTTTTGGTGCTAATTCAGGAATTAGGTTTTAGTTTTTCTTTCTTTTCGTTTTCTTTTTCTATTTTATTTTCTTTGTTAGTTAACTTCTTTTCAAGATTTGTTTTGTAGTACCTAACAAGTTGGAGAAGATACCGTAGATTTTGAACTCTAAATGTTGTGAAGATGGAGTAAAACCAGCCTAATAAAATAGTTGAAGAGTTAGCAGTTGAACATTATTAGCAGTCTGCTATGTGTTTTAAATGCGGTGAAAATCATATATGGGTTGACTGTCAAGCAGGTATGTATTCTTCCTATGGTTCGCATTTTGAGCAGTCTCACTCTGTTTCTAGTTCGTTCAGGTATAAGGATTCATATGGGCACAATTCTGACTCTGGTGGGATGAATACCCTTATTATGACTGGAATGAAAGCAAAGTGAGACAAACATCTCAAGAGGAGAATGGTAATTTAGAAACGCTTATGCATAGGTTCATGAATAGTGTTGAAGAAAGGTTTGTGCAAAATGATGAAGCTATTAAGAACCTAACAACGCGAGTGAGTCAAATAAAAAGTATACTTTCAGAAATCGCATTGTATTGTGATGGTGAATATATGGAGGAGATACCTTGTGAGAACGAGGCTACTCGAGAGGATGAGCATCCACTGAGAGCTTTTCACTGTTCAAGAGGACTTTGATTCAACTGAGATGATTGAAAATAAGGTTGTGGCTGAGTGTGAAGCAACGAAATAAGAGTTCAAACCCCCATCTACCTTTCCACATTTGCAACCTTTAGTAGAAGAGAATAAGAAATAAATGGTCTTGGACATACCAGAGGAATATTCACTTGACCTTTCTTCTTTCTTTTCTTATTCTAACCATGATCATGTGGATTTTATTTTTGGGGATTTACAGGAATATGTATGGATTGATCCTGTGAAATAATGCAGAAACAAGTTAAGGATCATCATGAACGAGTAATTCACTGCTCAAGATGAGGATAAGAAAGAAAGAAAAGAGTAGGTCTTGCAGGTATCCTCAGAAGAATTGGGCTTAATGAGCTCCACAAAAAATCCCAAGGAGCGAAAACGAGGAATGAATTCTGAATTAGGGGTGGAGTTAATAAGTTCTCGGAAAAGAAGAAAATTCAGGGAAGTTTTCTTTACCTCTTACTTTTTAATTATGTGTCATAGAGACATGCCGCAACTAAAAGAGTATATGTATATTAGTTTTAGTTTTTGTTGGTTGTAGTAGTTAGAGTTAGAGATAGAAAAAATTGGAAAAAAACATAAACAAAAAATTTAATTTTTGATTTTTCGTTTGTAGGAAGTGTAATAATTTCCCCTTGGTTTTTCTTTGTGTCGCAGTTCTTTTCCATGAGTTTTGCTTGAACCGGGCATAGTTAGTTTTTATTTTTTTTAGGAGTAAGAAATCGTGTGCTATGAATTGAATTGAATTGAATTTAAGGCAATATCTCTTGACTTTATTATACCTTGAGAATACTAAGTGCTTTAGTTCCGACGCTTAGGCTCAGTTTTTGACTCTTGCATGAGCACCTTAAATTGTATGATCTTAACTTTTCTTAACTGCTTTGACAAGAGTGTCTTGATGAGTCCAATACTGAGTAAGTTGTGTGCCATGTGTGGGAGGTTTTGTGTATTCTGTGCATTACATTTGATGTCTAGAACTTACCCCGTGTATTTGCAAAGCGAAATAGTAGTTTTGTTCAGTCTTGGAAGTGATTTAGGCGTTTCTTTGTTGAGCCAGTTATATGCTTTTACCCACCTAATTGTTATGTATCGTAGTTAAATCTTCTGAGCCTGTAATCTTCTTTCTTTGGCAACCACATTACAAGCCTTACCCATTTGTTCGAATTGACCATCTATTTGAACCTTGTACCTCTCGTGAGCACTTGAATTTGGTATAAACTTTGTAAAAGTTGAAGTGTGGGGTGGTTGGTTTGGCTTTTGAGTGAAACTAATGAAATAAGGAGAAAGGAGAACTGTATTGAAAAAGTAAGAGCCACTTGAATTGAAAAAGGAAAGAAAACAAATGTTGTATTGTTGTGCAAAATATTCTTTGATAGTGGTAACTTGATGTAATTGTTCTTAAAGAAGTAGGGAGTTAATGTATATGGATGTGAAGGTGGAGTTATGGTTTGACTTAAGTTTGGGGTTTTGAATGGCTAATTGTATGTATTAAAAGTGCTTAGGGAGGTGTAGTCACTCTTATATATAAATATATCCTACCCATCCCGCAACCTACATTACAACCAGTTAAAGTCCTACTTGATCCTTGACTGAATGAGATCAATTAGTAGAGTAGTACACTATGGGCAAGCCTATGGTACGTCTTTTGTGGCATATGAATGTTGTTTCTCAGAATGAGTGAATTCTTTCTATCTTGACTTCCTGATTATTCTTAAATTCTATTGTGTGTGGAACTACTCTCAATTGTTGTGTGAGAGCACTTAATTCATGAAGAAAAGGTAATGTCATTGACCTCTGTGTTAGAGTAAGTGAGAGGGGTATAAATAATTCGTGGTGCTTTTGAGTAAAATTTTGAGGCTAGGATATTATGTTATTGTGCTTAATCTGTTTTAAATATTCTTGGTATGATGAGTTAGGAGAGTTGTTTAAAAAGGTCGTGTTTATATAAAGTGTAGTTTGATTGCTCGAGGACGAGCAATGGTTTAAGTGTGGGGTGTTGATGGTAGGCTATAATTACATATTTTAGTCGCTTATTGCACTCTAATTCACTGCACTTTATTCGTGATTGAGCTTTAATTGGTAGTATTTTGCACTTATTGTGTGTTTTATGCCTTGTAAGAGTGATTTTGAGTGATGTAGATGTTATGGAGATAATTTGAGTAATTTGGAGCTTTGAAGTCTGAGTGAAAGCCCAAAGGATTAAGCCGGGATCATGTTCGGGGGTTGAGGACCAAGCCTAGACGTAAAAAATTGAAGCAAAATCTGTACTCTGAGAAATCCTCACTGCCGCGGTGCGTGGGGCACCGTGCTAGTGCAAATCTCTATTATCTGCCAGAAATCAACTATCTGGATTTCCCCACTAATGCCCCGTATGGCGCGTCGCCCCATGCGGTGCGCCTGTGCAAATTTTACAGAGAGAAAATTTGGTTTCACTAGGAGAAGGTGATTTCGTCTGGGCCCGACCCTACTTGGTATAAATACATGGGAAACGTTATTTTCTGGACTTTGGCACATATTCGACCTGAGGAGGCTAAGGAGGAGTTGGAAGAACACGAGCACAAGTATTTCATCATTCCCTCCTCACTCAAGACCCGAGTTTGGATTGAATTTATGTTTTCTTATACTTTAATTTTATTTGTTATGAATTACTCCATATCTATAGAGTAGTTCTCTTTAGGGTTTGATGGATTTGGTGTATTGATGATTGTTTGTGGTTTATAACTCTAGTTTTATGTATTGAAGCGTTTTTGGATGATTTAATTGTTGCATCTATACTCACTTGTTCATGTACTCGAGAGAGGCATAACTTATGATATCTTTGCATTATATTGTTTGTCACGACCCAAAATCCCATCACAGGTGTCGTGATGGCACCTAGTCTCGAAGACTAGGTAAGCCAATTACAATTACATTTCAAGCCATTTTTTTATATAAACCAACAGCGGAAATAATTACAAATATAACAACCTCCCAAGACTGGTAGTACTGAGTCATGAACTCTAACTGAATACATAGAATGATCACGAGGACCGAATATACAATACCGTTTGGTTAAAAATTAACGGTACAATGAAATGAAAAGACTTCAAGGGACTGCGACGACCAAGCAGCTCTACCTTGAATCCTTGCAATCCCACTCTAACTATGTCTGAGTCCGATACCTCCAATACCTGGCTCTGCACAAAAATGTGCAGAAGTGTAGTATGAGTACACCATGGTCGGTACCCAATAAGTATCAAGACTAACCTCGGTGGAGTAGAGACGAGGTACAGTCAAGACACTCACTAGTCTAATAACCTATGCAATATAGTATACAAAATAATAGAAAACAAATAACAATAATAGCAACACAAATCAACCAATGATATGCCCGGCATGGCAACAAGAACACTATTAATATTGCTCAACAAAAATAAATACAAGTACACCCAAGTAAATCAAGTTCTTCAAATAAATATCTTTCACATATAATTTTTCCAAATAACTCTCTTTCAAATATAATTTCCTTAAATAAATATCTTTTTTAATAAAAATCCTTCCAAATAAATATTTTGAATATAACTTTCAATTAAAAGTCACCATGTGATACCTCATTTCATAATCATAAAAGTACGGGTCTCAGCCCTTTTCATATTTTACGGCACTTCGTGCCCATAATTAAATCATCATCTTTTTCCGGCACCTCGTGCCCATTTTTCATATCACATCTCCACGGACAGTTCACGTGCCAATAATAAAACCACCATATTTTCCCCAGCACTTCGTGTTCATATTTCATATCTCAACTGCACGGACAATTCACATGCCAATATCATCATTATTTATTCACGATACCTCGTGCCCACATTTCTTTTTATAATCCGCCTGGCAATAGCTACATGCTCCAAATTTAAACATAAATCAAACTATTATCAATTTACCAACAACAAGACAAATTGCACAAGGTATAAAAATAAGGACAAGGAAAATCACAACATCATATAAAATCACCAATGCAACCACTCCACATCATCACATATCATCCCTGACAATAGCCACCCTTATCTCTCCTATAATAGCCTCCATTATCCATCTGCCTTGACAATGTCAATAGCCACCCTTATCGCTCCTATTGCCATCCTTATCTCACTTATAGCCACCCTTATCGCTCCGCCCATACAATATTCCAACAAACACAACAACAGTGAAATGCCACCCTTATACCCACATAATATCAACAATGGAATGTCACCCTTATATCCTCAAAATTACAACTCACACAACACAACAATTTACACGGAAAATTATCACGGCAACATAACAAAATCAATTCATATCACAATTTGCCCATGGCCACAATCAATTCCAAGGATATAATAAAATCAATTAATTTCACAACAAATAGCCCAATGCTCCACACAATGTATATAAAATCTCAAATTCAATCAACAGAGATAGAAAATAATCAGCATAGGGTAACGCCTTCATTAATCCAAATTTAGATAATTATATTAACACTTCTTCTTAATCTTGCTTAACTAATTATTTGCATAGGGAAAATTCATAATAAAATTAAATTCCAAGAAATATCAAACCATCGAACTCATGGAATTCACATAAATATACAAGCAATAATTACCTCAAATTGTCGTATAAAAATACGTTCAATAAATGCGAATTGAGGCATGGCAAACAGATGATTATATAAATGCCAACAAATATCCAATTTACTACACAATATCCCTAAGACTTTAACCCAATATAATTTGCACATATAAGCCCGAGTACGTACTCGTCACCTCGCGTACACGGCTTTTCACATTACACAAATGGCACATAAAACTCGATGCCTAAGGGGTAATTCCCCCACTCGAGGTTAGGCAAGACACTTACCTTTTTGAAGTTATGTCGATATTCCAAAATTGCCTTCTTTCTTGAATTGACCTCCGGACCGCTCAAATCTATCCAATTTAATTGTATAACTTCATTAATATTCATCGGAAATAATTCTGGATAATAAAACGTCGACTTAAAAATTTATTCCAAAAGGTCAACAAAAGTCAACGCGGGGCTCGCCTCTTGGAACCCGACATAATTTTCATGAAATCCGAACACCCATTCCGATACGAGTTCAACCATACCAATTTTATCCAATTCCAATAACAACTCGACCCCTAAATCTTAAATTACACCAAGAGGGTTTTTACAATTGTTCCAAATTAATTCACCGATTAAATGTTAAAAACAACCATGGATTCGGGTAATTTAGCCAATATTGAGTTAAGAACACTTACCCCGTTGTTTCCTCTGAAAATTTCCCAATAATCGCCTCTTCCCGAGTTCCAATCCGTCAAAAATGGAAAATGGGACGAAGTCCCATTTTCAGAACTTAAACTCACTGCCCAGGCTTTTCTTCTTCGCGAAAGCGGCCATTGCCTCGCGTTCGCGAAGCATAATTTTCGTTCTGCCAAATTCCTTCTTCGCGAACGTGACTGTCCTCTCCTGTTTGAGTAAAGTATCGCATTCGCGAGTCATGTGTCGCGTTCGCGAAGAGTAAAGTGGAGAGGACGAACTGCCTCACTCCTCTTCGCCAATGCGAGCCCATCATCGCAAACGCGTAGCTTTAACCCCAGCTCCTCTTCGCGAATGCGAAGGGCAAATCTTGCATTTCTCAAATTCCTCTCCTCGAACGCGAGGGCCCACTCGCGAACGCAAAGAAGCAAACCAGAAAGAGCACACCAGCAGTCTTCAGTCAACGTACCAGGTCCAAAATGATCCGTTAACCTTCCGAAATCAACCCGAGGCCCTCGGGACCTCAACAAAACATACCAACGCATCCCATAACATCATACGAACTTAGTCTAACCTTCAAAACACCTTCTACAATACCAAAAACACGAATTACACACGAATTCAAGCCTAATGAACTTAGAAATTTCCGAATTCCACAAACGACGCCGAAACCTTCCAAACCACGTTCGAATGACCTCAAATTTTGCACATAAGTCAGAAATGACACAACGAAACTATTCCAATTTCCAAAATCAGATTCCGACCCAGATTTCAAAAAGTCAACCCCCCAGTCAAACATCCCAAAAATTCATCTTTCGTTATTTCAAACCTAATTCCACTACAGACCTCCAAATAATTTTTCGGACACGCTCCTAAGTCCATAATCACCATACGGAGCTATTGACATTATCAAATTTTCATTCCGGAGTCGTTTTCTCAAAAGTGAACTCTCCGGTCAACTCTTTTCATTTAAGCTTTTAAATAAAAAAATTTTCTTTTAATTTAATTCTGAATCTTCAGTAAATCAAACTTGACCACACCCGTGGGTCATAATACATATTGCGAAGCTGCTTGAGACCTTAAGTCACTGAAGGGGGCGTTAATTCTTAAAACGACAAGTCGGGTCGTTACATTGTTGGTTGAGTTCATTAATTCTTCTTAGTAATCGAAAGAGGCTAGTTGAATCATTGATTAAACCTAGTTAGGAGGATAATCGAGAGAGGTTCTCCTAAAGACCAATCCACTACGCATTCTTGCATATCTTCACATGCTTAAATTGGTTCATCTTGTGAGGTTAAGACTTAATCGAGAGAGGCATTTTTGCTAAACGTTTGAACTAAAAATTGAGTGAATTTGAGAGACTGACTTAAACATTAGAAGTGAATTACCTAGAGTAAGATCCCAAACAATTATCTTTCACCCATTTACCGCTCAATTTATGCTCTATAGTTGTTTTATGACTCACCGAGTTAGTTGGTTCGGGTCCGAAAGGAATTTGGAGTGAAATGAGATACTTGGTCTCATAATTGAAAATTTAAGTTAGAAAAGTGGACCAGATATGGACCTATATATAAATGACCTCGGATTTGAATTTTGATGATTCCAATATCTCCGTATGGTAATTTTGGGCTTAGGAGCATGTTTGAAAAATTATTTGGAGGTCCGTGGTGGAATTAGGCTTGAAATGCTAAAAGTTTAATTTTTGGGAAGTTTGGCCGGTAGGTTGACTTTTTGATATCGGGGTCGGAATCAGATTCTAAAAATTGGAATACCTCTATTATGTCATTTATGATTTGTGTGCAAAATTTGAGGTCAATCGGACATGATTTGATAGGTTCCGGAGCCATTTGTAGAAATTAGAAATTTCAAAGTTCATTAGGCTTGAATTGGGGTGTAATTCATGGTTTTAGTGTTGTTTGACATAATTTGAGGGTTCGACTAAGTTCATATGATATTTTGGGACTTGTTGGTATATTTGGTTGAGGTCCTGAGGGGCTCGGGTGAGTTTTGGATAGTTAACAGATCAAATATTTGAACTTGAACAACTGTTGGAATTTTCTGATATCTGATGATGTTTTCCTTCTACGCGATCGCGTGAATGCGTCTACGATCGGGTAGGCATAATTGGTCAGTGGGGGTTTTATTCTACGCGATCGCGTAGGGTTAATGTGAGGCAATGGCATTTTTTTGCTTCGCGATCGCGTGAAGCGGGATGCGATAGCTTAGCTCTGGGATTTTGTGACTTGCGAACGTGTGAAGAAGGTCGCATTCTCGTAGAGTAAGTGAAGCGGAAATAGAAGTCACGCGTTTTGTGCTTCGCGATCGCGCGGACGAGTCCATGATCGCGTAGGTCTGTGATGTTATGCATCGTGATCGCGTGGGAAAGTCCGTCATCGCGTAGAGTAAAATCTGGGCGATGGAAAATTATTCTTCGCGATCGCGTGGGAATGTTCGCGATCGTGTAGAGAAAATGCCTGGGCAAAGAGTTTAAGTTCTGAAAATGGGACTTCGTCCCATTTTCAGATTTTGGCGGATTTGAGCTCGGGAAGAGGCAATTTTCGGGAATGTTTCAAAGAAAATAACTGGGTAAGTGTTCTTAACTCAATATTGGTTAAATCACCCGAATCCATGGTTGTTTTTATCATTTAATTGGTGAATTTAGTTGGAAAAGTTTGAAAACCCTCTTAGTTTAAATTGAAGATTTGAAGGTCGAGTTGGGGTCGGATTTTGGTAAAATTGGTATGGTGAGACTCGTGGTTGAATGGGCTTCCAAAATTTGTAACTTTTGTCGGGTTCCAAGACGTGGGCCCCACGGACGATTTTTGAGCTAAAATTCGTGTTTTTATGGAAAATTAGCATTTTCTTATGGAATTAATTCTAGTGAATTTTATTGACTGAAACGAATTATTTATGGCTAGATTCGAGGCGTTTGGAGGCCAATTCACGAGGAAAGGGCATTGCAGAATAAGAATTTCACGGCTTGAGGTAAGTAATAGTTTTAAATCTGGTCCTGAGGGTATGAAACCCCGGATTTTGTGTCATGTGATTATCTTGGAGGTGACGCACATGCTAGGTGACGGACGTGTGGGCATGCACCGAGGAGATTGTGACTTGGTCCGTCCCGTGAAAACTGTAAAACTGAATAACTTGTTGATAGTTATGTGCTCTTTATGTGTTGTGGAAACTTGACTATAAGTCATGCTAGAAACCATGTTTAGGCTATATGTTGGTATTGTTGGGACCCACAGAGTTCGTGTACATGTTGAATTATCTGCTTAAATTGTTGTTTTGTACTCAGTCATAGCTTACTTGATTATTTTATCTCAGACTCTATTGTTCATTATTGATGTATCATATCATTGTTATTTGGGATGATTTTATTATTGTTGAGAGCCCGAGAGACTGGAGAACTTTATGACTGAGTGAGGCCGAGGGCCTGATTGTGAGATATTATACCATAGCACGTGAGTTGTCCGTGCGGATCCTTATATTATACTATAGCACGTGAGTTGGCCATGCATCACGTGAGTTGGTCATGCGGATCCGGATATTTATATTATGGCATGTGAGTTGTCCGTGCAGCACGTGAGTTGTCCGTGCAGCACATGAGTTGTCCGTGCAGATTATAGCGCTTGGGCTGTAGGAGCCCCTCCGGAGTTTGTACACCCCCAGTGAACGCGGGTACCCATTGAGTGCGAGTGCTGAGGGCTGGCAGCCCAATGAGTGATTGTTGTCCTGAGAAGTTGTACTTGTTTTTGATTGGTTGATGCACTTAGTTGCTATATGTTGTTGTGGTGAAAATTCTAAAGGATTCTATATCCGGATTACATGAACTTGAATTGTATAAAATTGATTTGATTTAAACTGCCGGATTCGAAAGCATGTCTATTCTTTGTTGGAATTACTGAAAATGAATTATAATTGTATAGCTCGTCACTATCTTCAGTTCTTTATTTATTATTGTTACTTGCTGAGTTGGTTGTACTCATACTACACCCTACACTTCGTGTGCAGATCCAGGTATTCCCGGACAAAGCGGGTGTTGATTCTTTCGCACAGTTGATTTTTCGGAGATTCAGAGGTATTTGTCGTGTTTCGCAGACCTTGCCTCTCCTCCCCTATCTCTTTGTTTACTCTATTTGGTCTCAGACTGTTATAGGGCATATTTTTCAGACTTTTATTCATATTAGATGCGCATGCACTCAGTGACACCGGGTTTTGGAAGTGTTTATATATGTATTTATGAGTTTTTCTTCCGCTAAATTTAGATATTATGTTTTCAAGCTTAAAAGATATGGTGGTTTATTGGGATTGTCGGCTTGACAGGCGCGGGTGAGATTTTGGGTCGTGACACATATCCTATCAAAACCCTATTTTATCCCACTGATAACTTTTCTTGATTATCTTTGTTTCGATTGTCATTAGTCAATAGCTTTAGACTCTTAGTTAATTTTAGTTAGAAATCATATAAATCTCAAGTGTTGATCATCTTGAATAGCAATCACGCTAGAAACTACGAGAATACTGTTTAAATCCAATCCCTGTAGATACGATATTATACTATACTATATTTGATTAGCGAGCATAATTTAAGTGTGTATTTCGAGCTCGTCAACAGGTACATGAGCATAAAGTAAACATGATTTTTGTTGTCTATCAAATATCTCGTCAAATAACTTAAGGTGATAAGGCTCAGCCTAATATATTCCCAATTTATTTCAATTATAAGTTCAAGTAATTAAGCTAGTAAATTGAGTTCAAATAAGTCAAATACTACAAGATAAAGTCCTAAGTCTACCCAGACATAATCATGCTTTTAGCTACGTACACTCTCCTCACCTCATGCGTACGTAGACCCCACAACTAGTGACACATAACAATTTAATACCTACGGGGTAGTTTTCCCCTCACAAGATTAGACAGGAGACTTACCTCGCTTCGAAGATCCATAACCGGCTCCAACGCCTCTCTAACACCTCAAACCGATGCCCATCAATCTGAAACTAGTCAAACAATATGAAACCAATAATAATATACTCCAACACTCATAATTAATCAATTTATAACAATTTCCAACTCCGCTCGAAAAGTAAACAAAGTCAATCCTCGGGCCCACGAGCCCGGATTCCGAAACTTTTCGAAGATAAACATGACTCATAACGTCACAAGATCAAATATATAATTTATTCTCAATTCCATGTCCAATTTCGTGGTAAAAAGTCCAAAAGTACCAAATTCTAAGTTTTCTTCCAAAATCCCATATTTTTATAAAATTCCATGTTTAAATCCATATATAATCCATGTATTTATCTTACAACAAGTGGAAATAACTTACCTCATAATAGATGATGAAATGCTCCCCTCCAAGAGCTCCAAATATCTCCCAACCAAGTGAAAATGAGAGAAACAATGAGCTAGATCCCTCATAAATATCAAGTCTGCCCAGGTTTCTTCCTCTTCGCGATCGCAGAAATACCCTCGCGATCGCGAAGGCCAAGCCAACCTTGCCCCACATTTCTTCTACGTGAACGCGACCAATAAAACATGATCGCAACCCTTTGCCTGAATAGCCTACACGAACGCGAGCCTAGCTCTACGAACGCGAAGGCCAAACCTTCATGCCTCATACCAATACCTTACGTGATCGCGAACCAATCCCTGCGATCATGAATAACAGCCTTCCAAACCCAAGCCACCTCACTAACACTTCGCGTTCGTGGCCCCTCCCATGCGAACGCATTGAACCATATGACCAAACACTCTGATCACGAGCCTCCATACGCGATCGTGAACAACAACTTCACCCAACTACCAATCCACACTACGCGATCGTGAGCCTATCATCGCGATCGTGAGCCTATCATCGCGATCGCGATGAACAACCCTGACACCAGAAACCGGCAATTTCAAGACAAGATGAAATGGTCCGAAACCACCCTAAATCGCACCCGAGGCCCCCGGGACCCTGTCCAATTACACCCACTAGTCTGAATACCTTATCCAATACATGGATTATATATGGATCTGAACCTACGTCCAAGTCCAAAATTATCATACAAATCTATTGGAACCTTCAAATCCTAATTCCGAGGTCATTTTCTCAAAAGTCAAACCTTGGTCAACTCTTCCAACTTAAAGCTTCTGAATTGAGAATTTTCCTTCTAAATCAACTCCAAACTTCCCGAAATTCAATTCTGACAACGTGTACAAGTCATAAAACATGAAGTGAAGCTACTCAAGGTCTCAAACCACCAAAAGACGTGCTAAAGCTCAAAACGGTCGGTCGAGTCATTACAACTAGACTACGAAGATAACCACATATGTCATTGTTATGCTAGATAATAGGCCTTATGCGACTTGTGCTGAATTTTTGTTCGAGCTTAGGCAGCATGTTTTTAATGAGTTTAAGATAAAAATGTATTATTTTAGTAAATTCATGTTATATTTATTATGTTTTCATCTACTGTTAGACTTTTAATTTGCAAACGAAGTGTGCATGAGAGTCTCGCCACAATCAGGCAGTTGCTATAAAATTTAAGTTGAAAGCCCGTAAGAGATTGTCCGACATTTTCTTGACTACTCGTAAAGTAAGAAAAATGCCAAGGTGGTGTCTCCAACATTTATGAGAGGATCTACATAGGTAGTGGGAAACTAAGAAATTTCAGAAAAAGAGTGAACAAGGAAAGAAATCCAAGCATCCAAGAAGGGAGACTCCTTGCACTATGGGGATACTGTTAGCATGGAAATGATTAGGAGGTGACTAGTAATTTTGTAGCGACCCAATCGTTTATTTTAAGCTCTAGCATATCATTCGACAGTTTGAGACCTTGAGTAGCTTCTCTTTATGTATTATGACTTTCACGTGTAATTGGTTTTGATTTTCGAGAATTTTGGAGTTAATTTGGAAGAATAATTCTCAATTCGGAAGCCTTAAGTTGGAATAATTGACCAAGGTTTGACTTTTGAGTAAACGACCTCGAAAATAGGATTTGAAGGTTCTTATAGGTTCATAATTAGGTGATTTTGGACTTGGGAGCATGTTCAGGTTGAGTATCGGATAGTCCGAGAGCGATTCAGCGCTTATTATTAGAAGTTTGCATTTTGAAGGTTTTAAAATTTTCTAAGTTTGACTTGGAGTGTACTTTGGTGTTATCAAACTCTGGATGGTATTATGGGACCTTGTATAGGTTTGTTTTATTGATTGGAACTTGTGTGTGAAGTTTGATCGTGATCTGGTATGTCTAAGTGTGATTCAAACGCGTTCAACGAAGTTTGAAGGTTTGAAAGTTAGAAAAAGGATTCTGATCGTCGATTTGTGGTTTTATGTTATTCGTGGAGTTTCAAGCCTTTTGGATAAGTTTGGATGAGGTATTGGGACTTGTTGGTGTGATTGGATGGGGTCCCAGGAGCCTCGGGTGTGTTTTGAGATAGTTTCAGATCATTTCTCTATGTTTTGCAGCTGCTGATTTCTGGTGTGTTTGGTGTTCATCGCGATCACGGAGCTTGATTAGTTTGTTCTTCGCGGTCGCGTAGTGATGGTCTATCACGCCCCAAGCTCGGGGAGTGTGACCGGCGCTCAAACGAGATACCTCGATTAAGCAAGCCTATTGGATGCCTTCTACCAAACCTTGCCCATTAACACTATAAGAATCAGTAAGAAGAGATAAACATGAGAGAAGTAAAGTGTACCACATTCTTTTTCCATTACTCATAGAAGCTTCATTTATAATTTCCAAAATATTACAATTTCATAGTTACAAGGGAAAAACAGGTTTGCCAAATTCCAATACTTCTAGTTCACTACCCAACATCGAACACCACCCACAATATGTCTACGGAGCCTCTAAGTATAAAAGTAGAGTAGTATGGAAGTGCTGATGACAAGACCCCAGCTATACCTCAAAACACAATGTACAACGTCAAGTGACATAAGGCCCGAAACAGAATAGGGTTCACCATAACCTGTTGAGTAAAGGGTAACTTCTAATGAGGATCAAAGTTGCCCGTTGATGAACCACCTTCATCCATTAAAGATGCAGCGCCCCCGACAAAAGGGACGTTAGTTCGAATGGAATAGTATTAGTATGTAAAGCTAAAAGTCCTCCCATGAAATATAATGCCAATATAACAAGGGAATAATCATGAAAACAGCAAGTAACAACCAATGATATCCAAATGCCAAGTTAAACCATAACAATTTTCAAAATAGGAAATTAACATTTTTGGTTGGGAGATCATTAGCATAGATCTTCACACCAAACACAAGGCATGGAGTCCGGTCACAAGCTTGATCAGATGAGCCATCTCTCCACGAATAAATGTGGATTGACATGGTGATACGAAATAAAAGGTGATACCAAGAGTAGGAACCACTATGCGTGCGACATGGCGTCCGATCTCCACCCGATTGGTTTGGCCGTCTCCCTACATCTGCCGTGTGGGTTGACTTCCAATTCACAACTAACTTCAATATCATCCTAATTAAGGAGAATAATCTCATCACATCAATCTCATTCCAATCAAGGGGAATATCTCAATCCACTACTACACCGGCACATGTAGTTTCGGGTGTGGGCCGTTATAACCCACCCTTCCTCGGCTCGCTAATGGTACTCCCAAAAATATTTTGTTTTGCACACAAAGGAAATAGAAATACAAACACATTTACCTTATAACCTTTAACACCATATATTGCTTCATTAGTAATTTCAACCACTCACAACATCATTATTTCATTGTCTCTCTTGGCCATACATATGATTCTTCATTCAAGGCACGGTGGCTGTATCTCACATTCCACACTTTCATTCCTTTACTTTCAAAGATCATCATCATCACAAACATCATCATATAGAATATTCTGAAAATCATAACTTTAAATTTATTTGTAATGAAGTCTTTAAACATAATAGATTTCTTTCCAAAGTATGGAGCAAAATGACTTGCACTCGCAGCATAAGTTAAGAATCATAAATGAGTAATACACCATCTTTTTTTGAAATACTTCCCTAAAAAGGCAATGCACAGTTTCAACTCATGGGTAAATAAGAACTCAAAACACATTGGAAAATCTTACAAAAGAGATCATGGTAATTTACGATTGAAATATAGATTCAAATCCAATGCACTAGTTACAACAACCATGGGCACATTTTATATCTCAGATCTCACTTCTTTCACTTTCAAGCATCATCATAGTTTATCAACAATGAGAGCATTTGGGAATCAAGACTTGATATGTATATGAACAATATGAGTCTTAAGCACATTGGGTTTTCTTTCCAAGTCAAGCATAATAAACTTTCATTTGAAACATGAATTAAAGTCATAATATTTTAATACATAAACCATACTTGAACACATTCTCGAAAAAGATCATGATAGGATAGGAGCAATTGGAACATGTTTTGAGTATGTGCATCTTTCAACACAACTCTTACTTGGGATAATCAAATTTATTATGAATATCTTGGAACATAGGAATTAGAAACCTGGGCCAACCATACTTGAAACTTATGGGAACATCAACGAATTCGATTCTAAGAGAGAAGTTTAGCCAACATACCTTACTTGAGCTTTCCTTAGTTTAGTACAACTTCCCAATACTCTTAGCAATATCAATCTATAGGAAGATAGCGAAAATCGGATAATAATTAGAAGGATTCTCATGATATAACTCTCTTGGGAATTTTGTCAAACACCTACTATGCAAAATCGACTACAGAGCTCTACAATGGTAATCCCTTCCTCCCTCAACCAATTTCAACAAGAAACTATCCAAAATAGTTTAACAACCCCACATACTATCATTATTGTCACATGCATGGCCTATCTCCAACTCTATAACCTACTTAAACCCAAAACAATTGCATGACGGTTTTAGGACAAGGTCTTACCTGGGTAGATGATGGTCTAAAGAGTGATTCCCTTGAATCTTCAAGATTGGGGCAAGGAATGATGATCAAAGCACTTGGGGGTTCCTCCTCTCCCTCTAAAGCACTCCCATCTCTCTAAAATAGACATTTAACCCAACCAAAATAAACCCGAAGTCATTTTATAAGGAATGGGATCGGGTTATAAAAATAGAAAATGGACCCTCCGAACTCAACTCTGCGGTCGTAGAGTGGACCGCAGAACAAATATGCGGCCCGCAAAATAGACCGCGAAAACAATCCCAAAAATTGAGCTGGTCTAGACAAGTCTATGGCAGATCTGCGGTCCGCGAAATTCTTCATGCTAACTCTATGATGGAAGTGCGGACCGCGAAACGGATATGTGATCCCATAATGGACCGTAAAACGACCTTCAAAATTCAATAATTATTTAGCTCAACTCTTCGATGGTTATGCGGCCTGCGGAATGGTTCTGCGGTCGCGAACCTTACCGCAAAATTGCCTCCTTCTGCAAAATGTTCCCCCAACTCCTCAGTGCATCCTTTAACCCAAAACGTTTACCCCGGCACCACAAAACCTTAGTACACATTAGTCTACCTCGGCACCACAAAACCCTAAATTCCTTGGCAAAAATTTTACGGGGCCTTAAATGGTCGCGAACGCGATGAGTTAGTGGAGCTAACCTAGGTATGGAAGGTTGTTCCTCACTATCGCGTGGCTTTGTCACGATCGTGTAAGGGATTTTCTGAGGCTAAAGGTTTTGACCTTCGCATTCGCGAAGGCTTGGGCAGGCTGAGCTTCGCGATCGCGAGAGCACCCTCGCGTTCGCATAGTGTGATTTCATGGGCGAGGCTGGTTGGCCTTCGCGATCGTGAGGAGGTTTCCGCGACCGCGAAAAAGGTCATCTGGGAAGAATATAAGGTTGCAAACGGGACTTGGCTCATTTTCATCTCTTTTCTCACATTAGAGGCAATTTTGGTTCATTTTGGAGAGCCATTTTCATCATCTATTATAAGGTAAGTGATTCCTACTCATTGTGAGTTAAATACATGGATTATATCTGGATTTTAACAAGAAAATTGGTGGAAATTGTGGGATTTTGAAAGAAAACTTAGAGATGGTATTTTTGGATTTTGACCACGAAACTGGATATGGAATTAGGAACAAATTATATATTTGAGTTCGTGGTGCTATGAGTAATATTTATCTTTGAATATATTCGGAATCCGAGCACGTGAGTTTGGGGGTTGAATTTTTTGACTTTTCGTGTGGCGATAGGAATTATTTCAAATTGATTAAATTATGAGTCTTTGAGTATATTTTTATTGGTTTGCACGTTCTTTGACTAGTTTCAGAACCTTTAGCATTGGTTTAAGGTGTTAGAGAGGCGTTGGAGCCGGTTATCGAATTTTATAGCGAGGTAAGTCTCATGTCTAACCTTGTGAGGGAAAATTTACCATGTAGGTGTTATACTTGTTATGTGCTACATGTTATGGGAGCAACGCACGTGTGAGGTAATGAGTGTCTGTGTGAACGCTAGAATTCCTGCTTAGGTCCGGGTAGACTTAGACTCACGCCATACTTTAATTGTATTATTTTAGTTATTTGCTCATGCCTACGCTGGTTTGGGTCTTGACAGTTTGGTATCAGAGTTGTAGGTTCACTTAGGTCTCACAAGTCATGAGCAAGTCTAGAAGAGTCTTGCGGATCGGTACAGAGACGTCTGTAAGCAAGTTGAGAAAAGAAGACGACTCGAATCAAGATAAGTGGGTTGAGGACCGGGCAAAGACTACCTATGTAAGTTTCATAATTACTAAAGTTATAATTTGTTTTATAATATTATCAAATTACTAATTTTATCTTTTAAATGAAGGGCCGCTATAAAAGTACCTTATTGCAGTTCTGTTAGAGTCAGCCAATAAATGATCAGGGGGAGCCAACATAAGTTTCGGATGAGGACGCTCAAAGACTTTTGTTGGATGTTGTTGGTGGTCCAAGAAAGTGAATAGTTGTCACAACCCAAACAAACCCCTATCGTGATGTCACCTATCGTGAAACTAGGCAAGCCGACTCATTTCCAAAACAAACCGATATTTTCATTTTAAAGATAATTTCAATGCTATTTAGCATAAAAACCTTCGCAAAGGAGTTCAAATCAAAACAAAAGTGCAGAAGGAAAAGCCCGACATCGGGGTGTCACTAGTCATGAGCATCTACTACAATCTGTCTAACAATATCAAGGCTAACTCAGCCTGGAAATAGCTAAATACAATTAGAGGAAGATAAGAGGGAGAAGAGCAGCGGCTACGGTCGCCAAGCAGCTACCTTGCTATCCCCGAGAAAATTTGTAACCAAAATAATCAACAACCGCTACCGTGTCTAGCTACACCTGGATCTGCACACAAGGTGCAGGGAGTAACGTGAGTATGCCAATTTAGTAAGTAACAACAATAAATAAAGACTGAGCAGTAGTGACGAGCAATAAAGCATATAACATTCATATCAGGAAATCTCAGTAAAATACCACATGCTTTTAAAATCAGGGTTTGAATCAAAATATCTCGTTTAAACCCAGTTCCAGTAAAAATCATTTAAAGATATTTTTCAACAGTTTTCAAACAGAGGAAAAATGCAAAGGTGAGCAAAAATGATGAGATCATAAACAGACCCTCGGGCACAATATCACTCATATATAGCCCCTCGGGCAAACCTCACAGTCACTCATGCCACTCAGGCATACCTCACCATCACTCTTGCCACTCGGGCATACCTCACAATCACTCATGCCTCCCAGTCAATCAACACTCGGCACTCGGCACTCGGCACTCGCACTCAGTAGGTACCTGTGCTCACTGGGGGTGTGTATAGACTCCGGAGGGGCTCCTTCAGCCCAAGTACTATAATCTACACGGACAACTCACGTGCTGCACGGACAACTCACGTGCTGCATGGACAACTCACATGCTATAATAAACAAGGATAGATAAGAGACTTACCTCCATCTGACAAGCTTTAATCAACAACAAATCACCTTTTCGTACAAATCCAATACCAAATGACTCAAATCTAGTCAAATACAACTCAATAACATCAAATAAAGTCATAAGAAACAACTCCAAACAATAAAGCTTCGAACTTTAAACAAATTCTCAAAAGTCAACTCGGGCTCACACGGTCATAACCCAAGTCAAGGGGTAGATCCCGGCTACCCATAACTTCACGATTCCAAATATGTGATTAGATTCCAAAACCAGGTCCAAATCGAACCTGAAATCTCCAAAATACTTCATCTAAAGTTGTAGATAAAAATCCCAAATTTTACTTTTAACTTCTAAGTTTTAGGTGTAGAAATCCACGGAGAATTAAGATATAAAGTCAAATCTAAGTAAATACTGCTTACCTCCAATGTAGTAGTGAAATAGCTCTTCAAATACTTTTTCTCTTGAAGTCTAGGGCTCAAAATATGACATAATGGGCAAAAGTCCCAAAATATAATACTTATAGTCTGCCCTAGGTAAAGCCTATGTGATCGCGGTCAAACACATCATGATCGCGAAGCACAAACAGTCGCTGCCAAGAAATAAGCCTCCGCGATCGTGACTCCCTCTTTGCGAACGCGAAGCTCTCCAGCTCTGCCTCCAACACGAACACGTTCACACATTGCGAATGCGGAAAACAAACCTCCAGCCGGCCTCTTCCTCTACGCAAATGTTGTCCCATTGAAGCGAACGCGAAGACCAAAATCTAGCCGCCTCAAAATCCTACTACGCGATCGCGTGCACCTCATCGTGCCTACGATGAACAAACACCACGGCTCAACATCAACACTTCACGATCATGTCTTCACCCCCGCGATCGCGATGCATGCCTGAACACTAGAAAATCAGCAACCTCAAAGTGGTTCACAATTATCCAAAACTACCACAAAACTCACTCGAGCCCCTCGGGACTTCGTCCAAACATGCCAACAAGTCCGTATACCCAAATCAAACTTATCTAAAGGTTAAAAACACCATAAATAACATCCAAGTTAAGAATCAAAGATCAAATCATTCTCTCAGCTTTCAAACCTTCAAACTTCGCAAAACACGTCTGTATCACACTTAGCCCTACCGGATCACAAACAAACTTTGTACACAAGTCTCAATAAATCAAATGAACATACCCAAAGTTTTAGAACACCAAGCAAAGCCTGATAAAGCCAAAGTCAACTCCCGGGCAAACTTATGAACTCTCCAACTCTTATACTTGCCAACTTTCGAGAAAAAAGGCCAAAATCTTCTAGGAACCTTTAAACCTAAATTCGAACATACATCCAAGTCCAAAATCACCATACGAATCAATTGAAACCTTCAAATTCTGATTCCAAGGACGTTTACTCAAAAGTCAAACCTCGGTCAACTCTTCTAACTTAAAGCTTCCAAATTGAGAATTATTCTTATCAACTACAACCTCTCGAAAATCAAACTCAACCATACATGCAAGTCATAATGAATCATGTGAAGTTACTCAAAGTCTCAAACCGCCAATCAAAATGCTAGAGCTTAAAATGACCGGCCAGGTCGTTATATTTGGTTTGATTTGATTTGGTATTGAGTAAAAAATCCGAACCAAACACACACACACACACACACACACACACACACACACACACATATATATATATATATATATATATATATATATATATATATATATATATATATTTTTAAGACTTTATATAGAATTTTCTTTAAAAAAATATCTAAAATTATTTGTGATCCTCTCATGGGAAGTAATATTTTATAGAATTATGCAGTGCATCTACTGTTATTCACTTTAAATATTAGTTTGTATAATTACTATCTTATCAAGTGTTATTGAATGCGTCAATCTCTTTATTTTTCCATAGTCATATGTCAAGAACTATTAAACTCTTATATCTTTTTCGAATTTGAAACGATATTTTATCAGTAATTATAGAATTAAATAGAATATATAATTATTTAGGTTTCATATTGATTTTTGTGTTTAATTATTAAATTCGGTTAATCTTAAAAGCATATATCAACGAATAATTATTGTTAGACGACTAAGAAAATAACTATCATGTATTACTAAAAAATGCTCCCAAAAGAATATTTTAATAGATCATGTTTTCAGTTTTTTTTAATTTTTACTAACCATATATTCACTTATCAAAATTTTATCTATAACTTTAATAAAGTAAGATTGAAATAATATTCATGTAACGAAAAAATCCGAAAACCTCGAAAAAAACTGACAAAATCGTACCAATCCAAACCGATATAGTTGATTTAATTCTGATAAAACCCGAACTAACACGGCTTATGTACCCCAACGAGGGCTAAAATATTAGTCTCTTATACATAATTTTGTCATAATTAAGCCCGAACATTAATAATTTCACTGAGATCCAGGAATTATTTAAAATCGCAATAAACAAATTTTTTTATGCTAATAATTCGATACTGGGTTCAACTTCATTTGTCGTGTTAAATCTTGTAACTTTTCTAAACTTGCGATAAAACTAAAAATTTAAAATGCAGCGTCCTTATAGTGTATAAATTTTTTTATATCAACAACAAAACGTAAATCTTTACAAATAATACAAAGACTCACATAGTGGCACATATTAAAAGCACGAAGCCCCTTAGCTACCAAGTTTGTCATGCCCAGACCACGGGGAGCGTGACCGGCGCTCAACCGGGATAACCCTGCCGAGCAAGCCTGCTAGGTTTTCTTCTACCCAAACTCACCCATGAATAACGAGAAGATATATTTTCATTAATTAGACAATAAGGAGATCATGTATACAACACCAATTCACTACTATTAGTTACTTCATTTATAAGTCCCCAAAATATTACATTACACATCCATAGTTTAGAAGTTGAACATGTGATACAATTACAACATCTTTAGTTTGACCTTCTCAATACCAACATACAACCCACACTATGTCTACGGAGCCTCTAACGGATACAAAAGAGTACTAGGATGGTGCCGGCAACAAGGCCACGGCTATACCTCAAAACACAATACATGAGAAACAAAAGATACATGACCCCGATATGAAGTGGGGCTCACCAATTCAGCTGAGAGGAGGATGTACTGCTATCACTGATCGATGCCGCTTGCTATGGAACCACCTACATCCATTAAAAGATGCAGCACCCCCGGCAAAAGGGGCGTGAGTACATGTGGAATAGCACTCATATGTAAGGCAGACAGAACAACATATGGAAATACAGTAACTCAAATAAGAGGCAAATAAATTATGTTAAGAAACTACGAAATGACCCATAGCATCACATGTCAAGTCTTATTATACTTACACCGATCTAAACTTCTTTTGGGTTCAAGCTTGCCCTATGAACTATGTGTGGATACAAAATATAATGTAAAAGTACCAACATGTACAAACAAGGGCAATGGAAGTGGCACCTATTGTTCGTGTTGCATATGCGTCTCACCAGACCGTCCATAGCCCTCTCTTACTATGCACTTATGTGTTTCATAGACTTTCCATAGTATTCACATATTATATTATACAGCTATGCGTTTCATAGATCGTCTATAGGGTTCACATATTATATTATACACCTATGCGTTTCATACACCGTCCATAGGGTTCATTCATATTATACACTTATGTGTTTCATAGACCATCCATAGGGTTCATTCATATTATACACCTATGCGTTTCATATACCGTCCATAGGGATTCATTCATATTATATACCTATGTGTTTCATAGACCGTCAATAGGGTTCATATATTATACTATCATGCACACGACTATATATACACTCAAGTGACGTGATTACCATTACCATTAAGGCCGTATGTTCCCATATCATTGGAATACTTCATGTTCATACTCATCATGGAGAAACACATCTTATAACACTAACACATGCATGGCAAATCAATAAATAGATTTCAATAGTCCATGGACCCAATTTCTTTTTGTAAGGTTCATCATCATTTAGCATAGGACGTCTCTTTTCCACATCATTATATACCTCCTTGTCATCTTAAGGTCACCAGCTAAGTTCATGATTCTTGGTGACTTAACATCGAAGTCATTTACATTTATTATTTTAGAAGCATACAAACTATAATTGAAACCATTGGAACATACAATGCCTCAAGATTCTCATTTTGGCAAGCGGCAACAATTCATGTTCATACTATCACTTACTTGTACTTGCCATGGGTGATCATAGGACATTAATAACATTATTATATAAAGGAGTCAAAACTCATTTCATAATTTTTCACACATTCTTTCATTTCATTGACACTATTAGACACACATGTAATTCTCATTCTTGGCACAATGGCCACATTTCTACATCTCATACTCGCTTCTTTCACTTTCAAGCAGCATCATACGTTATCGATAATAAGAGCATTGAGTTTCCTTTCCAAATTTAAGCATAGTAACATTCATTGAAACATGAATTGAAGTCATAATATTTTGATACATAAACCACACTTGAACACATTTCCAAGGGAGAGCATAATGTGATAGGAGCAATTGAATCACATTATGAGCATACAATTTCCGACAAAATGCTTATTTCGAATAACTGAATATTTTAGGAATGACCCGAATCATGAGAAAATAAGAATTTGGGCCAACCACGCTTGAAACATACGAGGACATCATGAAATTTGGCTCATCTGAGGGAGTTTAGCCAACATACCTCGAAAGAGATTTACGTGGTGTGACAATTACGTCTCGACATTCCTAATGATGTCAATTTATATAAGGGGAGAAAATTACAAGTATGATTAGAGGAATTGGTATGGCAAGAGCTGCTACAATGATGGCCCAACCTTTCCCTCAACCAATTCAACAATAAAACTATCCAAGATTGCTCAACAACCTCCCCACAATCCCTATTAGCTCATGCATGTGATAAATCTACTATCCTCACCCAAAAACAACCCAAATTTGAAATTGGAGAATTGGGGGAAGAAATTATTACCTTTTAGAAACCCTAGCAAGTTCCTTTTGATGAAATTCCAAGGCTTGAGCAAAGATCTTGATGAAAAAAAACTTGGGGCCTCCTTCTCTCTCTAGAATAGCTCTCCCCTCTCCCTAAAATATCAGATAAAAATGACCCCTATGGCTAGATAAAATGAAATGGGATCGGGTTATAAAATTAGAAAAATGAAGCCCCGATGCAGATCTGCGGTCGCATATGCGACCGCATAACACTTCTGTTGTCCGCATAATGGCCTTCCGAAACTGGGCACTTCTGTGCAGGTCTGCGATAGGTTTGCGGTCTGTAGATCAATTTGGCGGTCGCATAATGGACCGCAGAATCTCCTTTCGAAATTTCTCATGCTGGTTATGCGACGGATGTGCGGCCCACGAAACGCTTATGCGATCACATAACTGACCGCAAAACAACCTCCAAAATTGGCTCATTTCTCTGCTTCACTCTGCGGCAAATCTGCGGTTGCATAATTGACCGCATAAATGCCATGTTCTGCAAAATTATTTCTTCAACTCCCAAACGTACTATACACCCCAAAACGTTGGTACCGTGGTCCGTACACATTACCCTACCTCGGCACCACAAAACTTGAATCCCTTGTCAAAATTTTATAGGGCCTTACATTCTCCCCTACTTAGGATCATTCATCCTCGAATGAGGGTTAGAATCCACCATTAGCATCCAATGTCACTCAATTGTGACTTCACACACTAGTAGTTCCAAAGTTTGTTTAACTTCCTAAATTTCCAAACATTTCGCCAGAGTCTCCCCTGTAATTAGGCCTATCCACCTACCATAGAATCCCAGAAATCGATCCTAACAACAAATAGATAACACCTCATTGCACCATAGACATGAAAACAATACCAATCGTGACATCCTAGGTATTATATTATCAAAATGGAGCATTTGCATAAACTGTACAAGTTTGGACATAACTCATAGAAAGTAAACTCCTAATATTATTTTATCACAACAATTCCATGATGATCTTGACTTTATCCATAGATTAGTGAACGAGTTCTGGCCCCTATCAACACTAGCACGACCGACGCTCAACCGGGATAACCCTGTCGAGCAAGCCTGCTAGATTTCCTTCTACCCAAACTCACCCATAAATGATGAGAAGATATATTTTCATTAATTAGACAATATGGAGATCATGTATACAATACCAATTCATTACTATTAGTTACTTCATTTATAAGTCCCCAAAATATTACATTACACATCCATAGTTTAGAAGTACATGTGATAAAATTATAACATCTTTAGTTTGACCTTCCTAGTACCAACATACAACCCACATCATGTCTACGGAGCCTCTAACATGTACAAAAGAGGACTAGGAAAGTGCCGGCAACAAGACCCTGGCTATACCTCAAAACACAATACATGAGAAATAAAAGATACATGACCCCGATATGAAGTGGGGCTCACCAAGTCAGCTGAGAGGAGGATGTACTGCTATCAATGATCGATGCCGCCTGCTATGGAACCACTTGCATCCATTAAAAGATGCAGCGCCCCCGGAAAAAGGGATGTGAGTACATGTGGAATAGTATTCATATGTAAGGCAGACAGAATAACATATAGAAATATGGTAACTCAAATAAGAGGCAAATAAATTATGTCAAGACACTACGAAACAACCCATAGCATCACATGTCAAGTCTTATTATACTTACATCAATCTGAACTTCTTTTGGGATAGAGCGTGCCCTATGAATTATGCGTGGGATACAAAATATAATGTAAAAGTACCAACATGTACAAACAAGGGCAATGGAAGTGGCACATATTGTTCATGTTGCCTATGCGTCTCACCGGACCGTCCATAGCCCTCTCTTTCTATGTGTTTCATAGACCGTCTATAGTGTTCACATATTATATTATACACCTATGTGTTTCAAAGACCGTCCATAGTGTTCACATATTATATTATACACTTATGTGTTTCATAGACCGTCCATAGGGTTCACATATTATAATATACACCTATGCATTTCATAGACCGTCCATAGGGTTCATTCATATTATACACTTATGCGTTTCATAGACCGTCCATAGGGTTCATTCATATTATACACCTATGTGTTTCATAAACCGTCCATAGGGATTCACATATAATACTATCATGCACACGACTATATTTACACTCAAGCGACATGATTAACATTACCATTAAGGTCGTAAGTTCTGATCGAGGCCAAACCTACACCACTATAGAGTAGCGAGGATGGTCGATGCAGTTTTACCCAACGAGGTCGGGATCGATTTCCAAAGGGAAGTAATTTGGCTTGGAGTTAGGTATCTAACTAATCTAGATGTGCGTGTTGTTCCTAATTGCACTTCCAAACATTGTTGCAATTAATTCTAATCTAATTTTATACTATTGTATGCTAAGTGTAAGATAAGTACAATATTGTTTGTGAACGTTTTCAAGTGTTAAAAGGCACTAGGGAATTGACTTCCGCCTTGGTGAGTATCTAATAGGTATATCAAGAATCTAGGACAAGTTTGTTATGATTGGGGTCGTGATATAACCATCACACATAAGTGCTCACTCTATACCTCTCGGTAGTTTGAGTAACTTTGCTCAATTTGGCTTTCTCAAGCCCAAATGGGTGTTCATACAATACAAGTGAAATTGGCTCAAGTCGGGTATTACTATCTCTAGGTTTAACCCTTTAATTGAAGCTATCAATCTCTTGAGTTCACCCCAATTCCTTGTTAGCCTAATTTTCCTAGACTTAGTCCCTCTTTCTCAAGAAGAGCCTAAGTCATAAAGGCATGAGTCAGTGTTTGGAACCACTAATTCTACAATTTTAGCATGAACTAGGCTAAATATCACTAACCCATAAACAATTAAGCCCATTAAATATCCACACTAGGGTTGGGTCACAACCCTAGCTATGGGGTCTAGCTACTTATAATAACAGCAGAAATCAAAGATAAAGATGAAATATAAGCCATAATATTAAAGTACAAGATGAAAATCTAAAGTTTGAAGGTAAATCTACTCTAAAATTGCCCAAAAAGGGAAAACCCAGTCGTTCACATGCTCTGCTAAAAAAAATTTAACCTAAAATTGATAAAAGGATCTATTTATACTAGGCTGAAAATTTCGGAAAAAAATGCCCCTGCGGAGGTTTCGCGGATGCATAATTCTGACTGAGTCCGCGCTTGGGCTTTCGCGACCGCATAATAGTGACCGTGGTCCGCGTTTCTTCATATTTGGGCCTGGGTAGATCTTCATTTCACAGATCACGTAATATTCATCGTGTCCGCATGAGATTCCTTCGCGGACACGTAATTTGGACGTGGACCGCCTTCTTCATTTATGCCCATCTTGCAAAGTCTCTGAACGTCGACAAATGCTGTCCGCAAAATTCCAACCGTGACCGCGCCAGTCACTTCGCAGTCGTGTCTTTCTGCCGCTCTCAGTGCTCAATTTTAGTGCTTAAAACAGCCTCTCTGAATTTCTATTTCGCGGTCCATGGAATAATGGCTGCCTCAGAGATGATAATTTCATGGCCGCCCTTTTCTATCGCGGTCCGCGTTCCACAGTATTGGTCCAGACTTGGTTTTTGTTCAAGTTTGACTCCTTTATGAGTTGGTTATGGCTTCTTTGGCTCATTTCGAACAAAACCCTGCAAGCAAGCACATTAAGTTAGTTTCTGGGAATACCTTCATGCATTTTTGGCCCAAAACCTAAGTAAAAGAGAGCAAATAATAGGCTAAAATCCCTACTTATCAACTTCCCCAAACTTAAGCTTTTGCTTGTCCTCAAGAAAACAAGGTAATTCCCACCTCCACAAGAAAAATAAATGAAACTTTCAGCTATCCTAAGGTGACTTCATCAAGCATCAATCGGGACTAACAATTACCCTCAACACAAATGCATTATCAACAACATCATGCTATGACTTTTTGAGTTCCATAGTTCTAATGCGACACAAAAGCATCAAGAGTTGACTCAATTCATCAAGGAAGCTCGCTCTCTCACGTAGGTCATTGTGGATCCCAAACTCCTCCTCCTCTACTCTACATGAGCAAATCTCACTTTATAGAATGTGACACTCAAAACAAGGATTGTAAAGCAGTGCGCTCATCACTCTCAAAAGAATGCCACAAGTCCGGCTCTAAGTACCGTAAGCTTGCCCCTTATGTAAATCACCACTAATGTAAGCTCACTCAACTTGAAATCATATAGTGCTTTAGCGGGATGTAATGAAGGCTTTTTGGATCAAGGTTGGACATAATGAACTATAATGGTTTCATCTTTCCTTAAGAATTCCATTTTCTCATTTCGGTTCATACTTTCTTGACTCTTTGAGTCATTTTCTTCTTCCTCAAGGGAACTAAAGAGACACATTGTCACTCTTTCTTGTTCATGACAATCATTTTTCTCCTTTTCTCATCATTCCATGCCTTTCAACATTGTTTTCTTTGAATCCCTTCAACTTTTTCTTTCTTTTTGACATATTTCTTTTTAACTCTTCATCCTTTTCTTTGCCCTTTCCTTTTCATCAATTCTTTTTGTTCTTTGTACCTTTCATCACTTTGAAATTCCTTATCTCCCCCAAACTTATGTTTTTGCTAATTGCTCATCATGAATGCTAAGGAAAGATTGGGAGCCAAGAGAGGGTCATTATAAAATGGATGAAGGCTTGTAATGTGGCTATTGAATGAAAAAGGCTTAGGCTCAAAGGGGTTTACTAGGGATATCATATTGGTAGGTTACGGAAGCTTTCACAATTCAAATGGGACCAAGGAGAGCCTACAATCACTTCTCAAGTCGAGCTACACTTAGAATTTTGCCTAGACAAACATTTAGGGCAAGTTCTAGACTTATTAGCATAGGACTTGGACTTGCAATTCAATACCTCACCTCTCTCTCTCAAGCTAATGGATTATTAAAGAGAACAGAGTCGAGGGCCCACAACAACCCTAGCTAAGATTGAAGATCACAGATGGTTCAAAGAAACCACTTGATGATAGTTTTAGTCGACTCAAGAGTCTAAAGGTCACAACTAGAGCAATTTTTTGTCAATCAACTTGTTTCTAACCATGAGGTCGAAGGTAAATGTGTTAGTACCAAGTGAAGCCTACTTGAGACACTTTTATTCATTACTACTACATATCAGAGCAAAAAGAAAAACAGACTCAATCCCTTAAGAAGGTTGTCACGCCATCCATCGTTGGGAAGAGCCACCCGTTCACACAATATCCACCTTTGGAAAGAACCGTGGCATTAAGAAAACCAAAGGCTTATTGATCACGCAAAAATGTGAAAAGAAGCTACAAAACTCAAAAAGAGGCTACTAAAGGAAATAAGAAGCTAAGCTATTAAGGAAAAATACAAAAGAAGTTATAAAGTAAACTACAGAAAGTAAAATGAATATGTACAATAATAGAGTGAACCGAATATATATAAAATGGAGATGAATATATACATGGAATGGTAAAGTTATATACATACCAAAAGTGAAAAATAATGAAAGTGAAAATAACGATAAGTAAAAATAAAGGAAAATAGTATCATAATTATTACATGCCAGTCATCAAATCAAAATAAGACCACCCCCCAAATTAAAGATAGCATTGTCCTCAATGCTAAAAGCAAAAATAAGATTAGGGAAGGGATAGAGAGTAAAAAAAACTCCCTATGTGGTCTCTGTCTGCATGGGGTCAGGCTCACTAGTGGGGACCTCGGACTGCATAGGATCATCAACTCCCTCCGGGTCCTCCAACTGTATCTCCAGGTCCTCTGACTAGGGCACCACAAATCCTCTCACCGGCTCTCTATCAGCCTCCTGCTCTGATGCCTGTGTTGTCTGTGTTGTAGGGGCAGTCTCCTCCATAAGAAGGTCCAGTGGAATTTCTCTACCTCCTTCTTCAACAGCTCCACTAAATCTTTTGAAGCTTGAGTCTTCTTCATCTTTTTGACCTGCTTGCCCAGCTCCTTGATCACCTTCCCATGAGTATCTAATGTCTCCAGGATTTTCTTTTGGTTGTCCAGGAGCTTCTTTTGGTTGTCCAGAAGCCTCTTCAATGAATCCTCCACTGATGGAGGTGCCTGAAGTTGGCTGGGGCTGCCTGTGCTACGACTGCACTAGATAAGACAGACAGCTTTGATGTAGTTGCTTGCAACCAGTTATTGACATTGGATAGCATCTGAGAGACCCGCAGTGAAGTCTGAGGATATGCGAAAGATGAGGGCACGGATAATGGGGCTGTGACAGATATCCCGGATGAGGGAGGTGGCATAGAAGCCGAAGAACCCTCCGCTGTGGAAGGCTCGGAACCAGTGGCCACTACCCTTTTGGCTCTTCAGACTGGCCAGTAGAGGTAGTGGCTTTGCCTTTAGACTTCGGGTTGTGTGCTCCCTGAATGTTGTACCAAGAGAAGGGCCTTTTCGGCTTCACCTTCATGTCAAAGTGTCTCCCCTCAACCCCCTGGTCCTCCAGGTACATCGTGATAAAATTGGGGTAAGGGTAGGACCTTTCTTCCTTCCCGGTTGCCTTAAATATGATCTGGGCCATGAGATTCCCCACATTTATTGGGTACCCTGCCATGATGGATGCTATGAGGATCGCACGGGAGAGAGGAATATCACTGTCATGCTGGCACGGATCAAGGCGACTGCAGACGAAGGTGCACCACCCTTTGGCTTCAAAGCTAAGGGTGTTTCTGGCAATTGAGACTCCCGGTGTAAGACAGGCCGGTGTTGTCCCTGGTATGGCTATCACCTCTGCTACCCATGGACGGGCTACTTCATCTAATGCCAACTTCTTAGTCACATAGGTACCCTTTTTGATGTGGGCAACATTGGTGTAGAATTCCTTGAGTAGGTACTCATTTGCTTCCAGCAACTTGCTAGTGAAGAATTTCTACCACACTCTTTCATCAAATTGTCTCTTCACATTCGGGTTATGAGGGACAAGGTATCTTTCTATGAAATGTCGCTCAAGGGTGAGCGACCTTTGTGGCCACCATTCCCAGAATTTATGGTAGGCCTTCTCACTCACGAACCTATCTTGCCACACTATCAGCTTCCTTGATCTAATCAATCCCCCCTCATGGGTATCACCTCTTCTCCCATCATCCGGAACCTCTTCTTCATCATCAATATTAATAGGAGCAATTGTTGAGGCCGGAGTTGCAGCAGGTGGGGGAGATGGTGCTGAAGTCTCACTACCTCCTTCTGAGCCATCAGCCGACTCAGATGAGGAGGTGGGTTGATTGATGAGACGGAAAGGTTGAGATTGAGCCTCGTGTTTTTGTGCAGATACTCCCTCGGAAATCTCCCGAGAAGGGAGGTATTCACTAGTGTCCGAGGAGTCAGTCTAAGGTCTCACAGGTGGGGCCTTTTTGCTAATAATCTTCTGAGGTGCTAAAGGTGCAGTCTGCTTCCCTTTGCCTTAGCCTCGGGAGGATTCTCCTCTCCCTTTTGATTTTTCGGGACCACCACAAGATCACACCATTATCTGCACACACAATTAGTGAAAGATCATTAGAATTATGGTTCAATGGATCCTTAAAGAAATGCAAATCAAATGAAACAGTGCTTCCTAAAATAGTGCACCGCGGATCGCGGAAAAATGGGCGCGGCTGCGGAAGGGCAGGGCCATCGCGGACCGAGTAAAAATGGGTGCGGCCACGAGGATCTTGGACTCAAACTACCAACTCGCTGATCAAGGTCTTCCGCGGACCGCAAAATTTGGGACGCGGCCGCGAAAGATCAAATGCGGACCGCGTAAAAATGGATGCCGTTGCTGAAGTAATTGCCAAACTCTCTGAAACGCATGAGCGCGGATCGCGAATTTTGGACGTGGCCGCATAAGTTCAAACGCGGACCGCGGAAAAATCATCGCGTCCGCGAACATGCAACCATACTCAGCTCTCATAAATTAAAGAATGCGGACCGCGTAAAATGGACCGCGGTCCATGGAGTTCAAACAAAACGGGCACTGGCACATTTGAAACCTAGGGTTTTCACTAAGTGCAAAAATTAATGCAATTAACATGCATAGTTAATAACCTTATCCCCCATTAGTCATGTAAAACAATTACCCACATGAATTTAAGCATCAATTAAGCATGATTTTGAAATTGTGGCATGTATTAAACCCTAACTAAAAAGAAAAATTAAAACTAGAAGAAAAGAAAAGAAAGAGATAAAATCAATGCAAAGATTTGAGCATACCAGTTGTGAAATTGTAGAGGAAAATGGATTCTTGATTGATATGAAATAAGATTGACAGTCAAAGAAGAGGAAGATGAACAGTGCTCTAATGTGGTGAAAGTTTGAGGTTCAAAAAGTGTAAAAGTCCTAAGGGCTTTCTATTTATACCAAATCGATGGGGACCCACCGACTTACCTTAGCGCGGTCAGCTGAATTCTACCGCGGTCCACGCTTTTTACCTTTCGAAGAGCTGCTGCAAAATCCTGCGCGCGGTCTGCGGAAAACTGGGCGCGGCCACAAATGTCACCGCGGTCCGCCAAATTATGAACGCGGACGCGAACTCAACTTCAGAGAGTTGATATTTTGGGCTCTTCAAGTACGCGTCCACGGATAAAATGTGCCGCCGTGAAATGCTAATGCGGACCGCGAAATTTTGAGCGTGGTCCGCAAAATTCCCACACTTAGTCAAATTTTTCCCTGTCAAAGTCCTGCACTGCACAACCAATTCCTACACAAACTTCACAACTCGTTAGTCCAAAATAATGCCTAATCTAAGAAGAAAATCAAAAGGAAAGAAAAGAAAAAGAAAACGTCACATGGGTTGCCTCCCAAGAAGCGCCTGATTTAACGTCGCGGCACGACGCATGTTACCATCATCATGTGAAATTGATCAAGGCCACCATGTGGCTGTCATCAAACTTGCCGAGGTAGTGCTTCACTCGGTGCCCATTTACTCTAAAGATTTCACCATTTTTGTTTTTCAAATAAAGAGCACCAAACAGAGTTACATGCACCACTTCAAAAGGGCCACTCCATTTTGACTTGAGCTTTCCCGGAAACAGTCGTAACCGAGAGTTGAATAGAAGAACCAAGTCACCCTCCTTGAATTCTTTGTTCTGGGCATATTTGTCATGTAAGTACTTCATCTTGTCCTTATACAAGGACGAGCTAGAATAGGCATGAAACTGGAATTCATCAAGTTCATTGAGTTGCTCTACCCGGAGATTGGCTGCTACATCCCATTCAAGGTTTAACTTCTTGAGCGCCCACATGGCCTTGTCCTCTAACTCAACCGGAAGATGGCATGCTTTCCCAAATACCAACCGGTACGGAGACATACCAATTGGAGTCTTGTACACAGTTCTATAAGGCCACAAAGCATCGTCAAGTTTCCTTGACCAATCCGTCCGGTTTGCATTGACAGTTTTTGATAATATGCTCTGTATCTCCCTGTTGGAGACCTCAACTTGTCCACTAGCCTGGGGATGATAAGGGGTTGACACCTTATGATTGACACTATACTTGGAAAGTAAAGTGTCGAAGGCCTTGTTGCAGAAATGAGAACCCCCATCACTGATGATCGCCCTAGGAGCCAAACCTTGTGAAGATATTTTTCTTTAAGAATGCCACCACACTCTGTGCCTCATTGTTGGGAAAAGCTACAGCTTCAACCCATTTGGAAACATAATCAACAGAAATCAGAATGTAAGTGTTACCACAGGAACTCATAAATGGCCCCATGAAGTCTATGCCCCACACATCAAAAATATCGATCTCAAGAATAGTGGTGAGAGGCATTTCATCCTTCTTGGAAATTCCACCAACTTTTTGGCATTCATCACACCTCTTAAAAAGCTCACTTGCATCTTTATACAGGGTAGGCCAATAAAATCCACAGCTAAGAACCTTTGAAGCAATTCTCGCCCCACCATGATGACCACCGTAGGGCGAGGAATGGCAAGTATCAAGAATATTCATTTGCTCCTCTTCCGGGACACATCTTCGGACCACACCATCATTGCAAATCTTGAAAAGATAGTCCGCCACTTGATTATCACTTCCTTTTCTATCAATGATTTCAAGGTTAAACTCTTGTAGAAGAATAACCTATCTTATCAACCTAGACTTCGAGTCCTTTTTGGTCATCAAGTAATGGAGTGCCGTGTGATCGGTGTGCACAATCACTTTGGCACCCATGAGATATGGCCTGAACTTTTCCGTGGCGAAGATAATGGCTAATAACTCTTTCTCGGTCATCGTATAATTGACTTGGGCGTCATTCATCATTTTGCTTGCATAATAGACCGGATGAAATAGCTTGTTGACCCTTTGCCCCAAAACCGCTCCTATCGCAACGTCACTAGCATCGCACATGAGCTCATATGGTAAGCTCCAATTGGGTGCGGTATTGATGGGATTGGTTGTCTATTTATACTTGATAAGCTCAAAAGCTTTCATGCAATCTTCATTGAACACAAACTTTGCATTCTTTTCTAGCAGCTTGCACAAGGGGTTCACCACTTTTGAGAAATCCTTGACGAACCTTCGGTAGAACCCCGCGTGCCCAAGAAAGCTCCTAACTCCCTTGACGGAAGTAGGAGGAGGGAGTTTTGAAATAACTTCAATCTTTACTTTGTCAATTTCAATACCGTTCTTTGAGATCTTATGGCCGAGGACAATGCCCTCCTCGACCATAAAGTGACATTTTTCCCAATTAAGCACTAGGTTGGTCTCTTCACATCGGGCCAACACTTTGTCAAGATTATCCAAGCATTCTTCAAATGAGTCCCCCACAACACTAAAATCATCCATGAACACTTCGAGGAAGTCCTCCACCATATCCGTAAATATTGCCATCATACACCGCTGAAAGGTTGCCGGTGCATTACACAAACCAAACGGCATCCCTGAGAATGCAAATGTGCCATACGGACATGTGAAGGTAGTTTTTTCTTGGTCTTCTGGTGCAATGAGAATCTGGTTGTACCTTGAGTACCCATCCAAAAAGCAATAGTAGGCACGCCCGGCAAGTCTGTCCAATATTTGATCAAGAAATGGCAATGGAAAGTGGTCTTTACGGGTCACTTTGTTCAGCTTTATGTAGTCCATACATACCCTCCATCCGGTGACAGTACGAGTGGGGATCAACTCATTTTTATCATTTGTGAATACAGTCATACCCCCTCTTCTTCGGCACACATTATACCGATGAAGTCCATGAACTATCCGAAATAGGGTGCATCAAGCCACTTGATAATTTCCTTCTTGACGACCTCTTGCATAGCCTCATTCAATCTCCTTTGATGTTCCACAGAGGGTTTGGCATCATCCTCTAGTATAATTTTGTGCATGAAAAAGGCGGAGCTTATACCCCGAATGTCAACCAAAGTCCATCCAATTGCCTTTTTCCTTCTTTGAAACACCGCAAGGGTGGAGTCTACCTGCACGTTAGTTAGGCAAGCAGAAAGAATAACATGTAATGTGGAAGAAGGGCCTAAGAATTCATACCTGAGGTGTGAAGGCAAAGGCTTCAACTCCAATGTTGGTGGCTCCTCGATTGAGGGCTTTGTTGGTGGAGTCTTCCAGTTTTCCAAGTCCAAGGAAAGTTTACGGGGCCCATATGAGTAGGATCCCATTCCTTGCAACGCATTTGCACATTCAACCAGGCCTTCCTTTTCATCATCCTCATGGTTTAACAACACAGCTTCCAAAAGGTCTTCCACATTGATCATGGCACTCGTGTCATCAACTATCACCTCCATCACAAGATCCACAAAAGAGCAAACTTCATTGCTATTTGGTTGCCTCATTGATTTGCACACGTGGAATACAACTTTTTCATCGCCCACTCGAAAGGTGAGCTCCCATGCTTTCACATCAACCAATGCCTTCCATGTTGCTAGGAAAGGTCTCTCCAATATTATAGGCAACTCATAGTCAACTTCGCAGTCGAGAATCACAAAATCAGCAGGCAAAATAAACTTGTCGACCCGAACTAGAACATCATCAATAATACCAAGCAGCCTTTTCATTGTTCGATCCGCCATTTGTAATCTCATGGAAGTAGCTCTTAGTTGCCCAATACCTAGTGTCTTGAACACGGAATATGGCATCAAATTAATACTTGCTCCCAAATTACACAAGGCTTTTGCAAAATCGGCGCTACCAATGGTGCATGGAATTGTAAAGGCACCACAGTCTTCAAGATTTGGAGCCATCGAGTGCACAATGGCACTCACTTGATGAGTCATTTTCATGGTCTCACAATTCATAGATCTCTTCTTAGTTACCAAGTCCTTCATGAACTTGGCATATCCCGGCATTTGTTCGAGAGCTTCCACCAAGGGCACATTGATTGACAAACTTTTCATCATCTCAATAAACTTCTTGAATTGGTTTTCATTATTTTGCTTTGCAAGCCTTTGAGGATACGGTGGAGGAGGCCTTGGCAAAGGGGCCTTGGCTTTAGTCACTACCATTTCTGGTATGTCTATCACGTGTTCCCTAGACGGGTTCACATCATTTTGAGTCTCCTCTATGTTGTCATCAATATCGATCCTCACTTCATCATTAACATTCTCATCATTGGCTTGAATCTCATCATCTTCTTGCAACACAACATTGTCACTCACAATCTTCTTTGGATTAGAGGTACTTACATCTCCACCTCTACCGCTTCTTGTGGTCACCGCCATAGCATGGCCTGTATTGTTCCCAGCCTTCGGGTTTACTACCGTATCACTTGGTAGTGCCCCCTAGGGCGAGTATTCATTGCTTGAGAAATTTGACCCATTTGTACTTCCAAGTTGCGAATAGAGGTAGTATGGGAGGCTATTTGGGCATCGGAGTCAGCATTCCTTTCCATCATTTGTTTGAACATACTCTCTATCCGCCCCATCTCATTGTTTGAAGAACTTTGCCCTTGATACGAATATGGAGGCGGATTATTGGGTTGTTGATACATCGGGGGCCTTTGAAAGCCCGACCCCCGGTTGCCTTGATTATTATTATTCCAACCACCTTGGTTTCCATTGCCGCCCCAATTCTGATTGTTGTTCCCCCAATTGTTTGAGTTGTTGTTGTTGCCATTGTTCCAATTCCCTTGGCCTTGGTTGCCCCAATTTTGATTGTTCCCTTGCGATCTCCATTGTTGATTTGGAGCATTGCTCCATTAACCTTGGTAGTTATTGGCATATAACACTTCCTCACTTTGATCATCATAAGAATTGTCTTGATTGTAACCACTACCACTTTGTTCATATTGATCTTGATTGTTTTGCACTTGTTGACCACGTTGTCTCCTCTTGTTGACCATGACATTTACCCCTTGCATGGCATTTACTTGCTTTGTCCCTTGAACTTGTTGAAGCTGGGCCTTTGCTAACTAATTCATAGTAGTTGTCAACTCGGCTATGGCTTGTCCGTGATCATGAAATTCCTTGTGAAGATGGATGACAGTAGGGTCACCCTGAGGAACATTTGCCCGACTCTGCCAAGCTGAGGATGTGTCAGCCATCTCATCAAGTATGTCACAAGCATCGGCATAAGGCATTTTCATAAAATTTCCCCCAGCTAGCTGATTCACCACACACTGGTTGGTCGTGTTGATGCCCCCATAGAATGTCTGCTGAATCATTGCTTCAGTCATATCATTGTTTGGGTATTCCTTGACCATTATCCGGTATCGCTCCCAGATTTCATGTAGGGGTTCATTAGGTTCTTGTTTAAAGGCTAAGATCTCATCCCTCAATGCTGCCATATGACCCGGTGAGAAAGACTTGGCTATAAACATTTCTTCCAACTCATCCCACGTGTGTATGGAGTGGTTGGGTAGCCTCTCGAGCCAGTCCAAAGCTTTCCCTCTAAGTGAAAATGGGAAAAGTCTCAATCTCAGAGCGTCCTCCAACACGTTCGTTTGCTTGCTCCCCCAGCATGTGTCTACAAAACCCTTTAGATGCTTGTATGCATTCTGATGAGGGGCTCCAGTGAAGAAGCCCCTTTGCTCCAATAGCGTCAGCATGACATTTGTAATTTGAAAATTGCCCGCTCAAATCCGGGGGTGGACAATTGCACTTGCGTAACCTTTATTGGGTAGCACCCGGTGTGCTGCCCGTAGAGGAGGTGAGGGAGGGTTTGGAATGTTGTAATTAGCCTGGCGGCCTCTTCTTTGGACTTGAGGTTCTAGATTAACCTCATCCTCACCATTGTCATCTACCTCCTCCCCCGGAAGAACATGTCCGAGAGCATCATTATGAGCCATTTGGTACCTAAAGCGATTGATACACAAAAGTTAGAAAAATAGAAGGAAAGAAAAACAAGACACACAAATAGTTAGATATATAGCCAACACCGTCTAGATCCCTGGCAATGGCACCAAAAAGTGATCGAGGCAAACCTACACCACTATAGAGTAGCGAGGATGGTCGATGCAGTTTTACCCAATGAGGTCGGGATCGATTTCCACAGGGAGTTAATTTGGCTTGGAGTTGGGTATCTAACTAATCAAGATGTGCGTGTTGTTCCTAATTGCACTTCCAAACATTGTTGCGATTGATTCTATTCTAATTTTATACTATTATATGCTAAGTGTAAGCTAAGTACAATATTTTTGGTGAAAGTTTTCAAGTGTTAAAAAGCACTAGGGAAGTGACTTCCTCCTAGGTGAGTATCTAATGGGTATCAAGAATCTAGGATAAGATTGTTATGATTAGGGTCGTGATATAACCATCACACATAAATGCTCACTCTATACCTCTCGGTAGTTTGAGTGACTGCCTGATTTGGCTTTCTCAAGCCCAAATGGGTGTTCATATAATACAAGTGAAATTGGCTCAAGTCGGGTATTACTATCTCTAGGTTTAACCCTTTAATTGGGGCTATCAATCTCTTCAGTTCACCCCAATTCCTTGTTAGCCTAATTTTCCTAGACTTAGTCCCTCTTTCTCAAGAAGAGCCTAAGTCATAAAGGCATGAGTCAGTGTTTGGAATCACTAATTCTACAATTTTAGCATGAACTAGGCTAAATTTCACTAACCTATAAACAATTAAGCCTTAAAATTTAAGACCCATTAAATATTCACACTAGGGTTGAGTCACAACCCTAACTATGGGGTCTAGCTACTCATAATAACAGCAAAAATCAAAGATAAAGATGAAATATAAGCCATAATATTAAAGTACAAGATGAAAATCTAAAGTTTGAAGGTAAATCTACTCTAAAATTGCCCAAAAATGGAAAAACCAGCCGTTCACGTGCTCTGCTAAACAAAACTTAACCTAAAATTGATAAAAGGATCTATTTATACTAGGCAAAAAATTTCGGACAAAAATTCCCCTGCGGAGGTATTGCGGACGCATAATTCTGACCGCGTCCGCGCTTGGGCTTTCACGACCACGTAATAGTGAGCGCGGTCCGCGTTTCTTCATATCTGGGCCTGGGTATATCTTCGTTTCGCGGACCGCGTAATGTTCACCGCATCCGCGTGAGATTTCTTTGTGGCTACGTAATTTGGACGCGGACTGCCTTCTTCATTTATGCCCATCCTGCAAAGTCTCTGAACCTCGACAAACACTGTCCGCTAAATTCCAACCGCGGCCGCGCCAGTCACTTTGCGGTCGCGTCTTTCTGCCGCTCTCAGCGATCAATTTTAGTGCTCAAAATAACCTCTCTGAATCTCTATTTCGCAGTCCGCGGAATAATGGTCGCCTCAGCGATGATAATTTTGCGGCCGCCCTTTTCTATCGCGGTCCGCATTCCACAGTATTGGTCTAGACTTGGTTTTTGTTGAAGTTTGACTCCTTTATGAGTTGGTTATGGCTTCTTTGGCTCATTTAGAACAAAACCCTGCAAGCAAGCACATTAAGTTAGTTTCCGGGAATACCTTCACGCATTTTTGGCCCAAAACCTAAGTAAAAGAGAGCAAATAATAGGCTAAAATCCCTACTTATCAAGTTCCCAGATCATTGGAATACTTCATGTTCATGATCATCATGGAGAAACACATCTTATTACGTTAACACATGCATGGTAAATCACTAAGTAGATTTAAATGGTGCATGGACCCTATTTATTTTCTTAAGGTTCATCATCATTTAGCACAGGACGTCTTTTTTCCACCTCATTATATACCTCCTTGTCATCTTAAGGTCACTAGGTAAGTTCATGATTCTCAGTGACTTAACTTCGAAGTCATTTACATTTATTACTTTATAAGCATACAAACTATAGTGAAACCATTGGAACATACAATGCCTCATGATTCTCATTTTGGCAAGCAGCCACAGTTCATATTCATACTATCACTTACTTGTACTTGCCATGGGTGATCATAGGACATTAATGATATTATTATATAAAGGAGTCAAAACTGAGGGAGTTTAGCCAACATACCTCGAAAGAGCTTTCTGTGGGTAACAATAACGTCCCGACACTCCTAACGATGTCAATCTATAGAAGGGGAGAGAATTACAAGTATGATTAGAGGAATTTGTATGGCAAGAGCTGCTACAATGATGGCCCAACCTTTCCCTCAACCAATTCAACTATAAAACTACCCAAGATTTCCTAACAACCTCCCCACAATCCCTATTAGCTCATGCATGCGATAAATCTACTATCCTCATCCATAATCAACCCAAGTCCGAAATTCGAGAATTGGGGAAAGAAATTCTTACCTTTTAGAAACCTAGCAAGTTCCTTTAGATGAAATTCCAAGGCTTGAGCAAGATCTTGATGAACAATTAGTTTAGGAACCCCCTCTCACTCTAGATCACTTCTTCACTCTCAAAATATCAGATTTTTACTTTACAAATGGTCCTTAACGTCTATATATCAAAGTAGGGTCGGGTTATACAAAATAGAAAATAGACCCTTCGAACACAGCTTTGCGATCGCAGAGTGGATCACATAACGGATATGCGGTCCGCAAAATGGGTCGCAAAAGTGATGTCAAGAACTGGGCTATTCATGTCAGGTCTGCGGTCCGCAAACTAGTTCTATGGTTGCATAATGCACCGTAGAACTCCCTTTCGAAAATCTTGATGTAGGATCTGTGATGGATTATGCAGCCCGCAAAAGCATTATGCGGTCGTATATTGGACCACAAAATTACTCTCCAGAATTGGCCATTTTTCTGTTGCACTCTGCGGCAGCAGAGGCCCCCATGCCCTAGGTATAGGAAGATGCACTTTGGGAAAGAGCTGCTACAATGATGGCCCAACCTTTCCATTTGCCAAGCTTGATTGCCGAACCAGAACCGTTAGGTTTGAATTTTCAAATGAGCCAGTTATTGAATGGAAAGAGGATGATGTGGTTTCGAAGGGTAGGTTTATTTCTTACCTTAAGGCCACGAAGATGATCAACAAGGGGTGTATTTACCATTTGGTCTGGGTGACGGACACCGATGCTGAGGCACCTATACTTGAGTCTGTGCCTGTTGTGAATGAATTTCCGGAGGTCTTTCCAGATGAGCTCCCTAGGATCCCACTAGACAGGGAGATTGATTTTGGGATTGATGTGATGCCAGGCATGCAACCTATATCTATTCCACCCTATAGAATGGCACCAGCAGAATTGAAGGAGCTAAAGGAACAATTGAAGGATTTGTTAGAGAAGGGTTTCATCTGACTGAGTGTGTCTCCTTTGGGGCTCACCGGTTCTCTGTGTAAGGAAGAAAGATGGGTCAGTGAGAATGTGTATTGACTATCGGCAGCTCAACAAGGTCACGATCAAGAATAAATACCCACTACCAAGGATAGATGACTTGTTTGATCAATTGGAGGTTGCTATGTATTTCTCCAAGATTAATTTAAGATCTGGGTATAACCAATTGAAGATCAGGGAGCAGGATATTCTGAAAACAGCTTTTAGAACCCGGTATAGGCACTTTGAATTTTTGGTAATGTCTTTTGGGCAAACAAATGCCCCAGCAGCTTTCATGGATCTTATGAACTGAGTTTTCAAGCATTTTCTCGACTCCTTTGTGATAGTGTTCATTGAAGACATCCTTGTATATTCACGAAGACGAGAGGACGATGCTGATCATCTCAGGGTAGTTTTACAGACTTTATATCAGCACAAGTTGTATACGAAGTTTTCAAAGTGTGAATTTTGGCTTGAATCTATCACATTCTTGGGTCTTGTCATCTCCAGAGAAGGAATTAAGGTTGATCCACAGAAGATTGCAGCTGTGAAGAATTGGTCGAGGCCTACAACTCCAACAGAGATTCACAGTTTCTTGGGCTTAGTTGGGTATTACAAAACATTTGTGGAGGGGTTTTTCACTCTTGCCTCTCTGTTGACTAAACTGACGAAGAAGGCAGTTAAGTTCCAATGGTCAGATTCTTGTGAAATGAGCTTCCAAGAGTTGAAACCAAAATTAATTACGGTATCAGTGTTGACCCTACCAGAGGGTACGAATGGGTTTGTAGTATATTGTGATGCTTCGAGAATCGGACTAGGGTGTGTATTGATGAAACATGGAAAGGTGATCGCTTATGCTTCTAGAAATCTCAAGAATCATGATAGGAACTATCCAATATATGACTTAGAGCTCGCGGCAGTGGTTTTTGCATTGAAGATTTGGCATCATTATTTGTATGGGGTTATTCACAGACCATAAGAGCCTTCAATATATTTTCAAGCAGAAGGAATTGAACTTGAGGTAGAGAAGATGGCTTGAGTTACTCAAATATTATGACATCAATATCATATATCCTCCAGGGAAGGCCAATATTGTGGCGGGTGCTCTTAGCCGGAAATCTATGGGTAGTTTGGCTCACTTTGAGGCATACCAAAGGCTGTTGGCCAAGGAGGTTCGTCGGTTTGCTAGCTTGGGAGTTCTCTATGTGGACTCCAGTGAAGGAGGGGTGATTGTGCAAAATAGATCTGAATCATAGCTTATGGTAGAAGTCAAGGATAAGCAATACAACGATCCATTATTGGTACAGTTGAAGGAGGGGATTCATAAACATAAGACCACGGATTTTTCTCTTGGCATGTATGATGGTACACTAAGGTACCAAGGACGATTATGTGTTCCATATGTAGATGGTCTCCGGGAAAGAATCATGATCGAGGCTAACAATTCCAAGTATTCCGTGCACCCAAGCTCTACAAAGATGTACCACGATCTTAAGGAAGTCTACTGGTGGAATGATATGAAGAGGAATGTAGCGAACTTTGTGACAAGATGTCCCAATTGTCAATAAGTAAAGGCAGAACATCAAAGGCCCGGTGGGTTGGTACAGAACATAGAAATGCCCATGTGGAAATGGGAGATGGTCAATATGGACTTTGTGGTAGGACTACCTCGCACTCCACGCAAGTTCGACTCAATTTGGGTGATTGTGGATCCACTCACGAAATCAGCACACTTCTTACCTGTTAAGGCTACCGACACATCGAAATAGTATGCTTAGTTATATATCAAGGAAATAGCCAGGTTGCATGGCACTCCAGTTTCCATCATTTCTGATCAGGGGGCACAGTTCATAGCTAATGTTTGGAAGAAATTTCAGCAAGGTTTGGGTACTCAGGTGAATCTTAGTACAGCCTTTCACCCGCAGACTGAAGGGAAGGTAGAGCGGACTATTCAGACGCTTGAAGATATGTTGCGGGCTTGTGTTCTTTACTTCAAGGGTAGCTGGAATGATCAATTGCCACTCATAGACTTTGCCTACAACAACAATTATCATGCTAGTATTCAGATGGCACCGTTCTAGTATTTATATGGTAGGAGATGTCGATCTCCCATTGGATGGTTCGAGATTGGGGAAGCAGAGTTGATAGGACCATACCTCGTGCATCAGACTATGGAGAAGGTTAAGATCATTAAGGAGCGGTTAAAAACTGCTCAGAGTTGTCAGAAGTCATCTTATTCGGATGTTTGTCGTAGGGATTTGGAGTTCAAAGAAGATGATTGGGTGTTCTTGAAGGTTTCCCCCATGAATGCGGTTTTGTAAGAAAGGGAAATTGAGTTCGAGGTATGTTGGACAGTACAGAATCATTCAGAGGATTGGTCAGGTGGCTTATAAGCTTGAACTACCTCTAGATATGTCTTTAGTGCACCCGGTGTTTCATGTATCCATGTTGAAGAAGGTGGTTGGAGATCCGTCACTCATTGTTCCGGTTGAGGCCATTGAGGTTAATGAGGAATTGACTTATGAAGAAATTCTAGTTGCCATTCTTGATAGGCAAGTTTGAAAGTTGAGAAACAAAGAGATTGCATTCGTGAAAGTGCTATGGCGAAACCAACAGATTGAAGAGGCCACCTGGGAGGCCAAGGATGAAATGAAGAAGAAGTACCCTCATTTGTTTGAATAGCTATGTAATCATTTCTATGAAGTTTTCCCCCTATGAATTATTATTATGTATCACTTGTACAGTTCATGCTAAGGGTGTTCCTTTCTGGTAATATATTCTCTATGAGGCCACGGTTGGTGTTAACTTTATGTTATGTTGCATCTTTGGATTATGTATATGTTGTTAGGATTGGTTTCTGGAATTCTCTTACAGGTGGATAGGCCCAGTTACAGGGGAAACTCTGCCAAAACTTTTGGAAATTTACGGAGTTAGTCAAAAATTTGGAACTGTTGGTGTGTGAAATAGCAGCTGAGTCACATTGGTTTCTAATGGCAGATTTTGACCCTTATTCAAGGATGAATGATCTTAAGCGGGGGAGGATGTAAGGCCCCGTAAAATTTCACCTAGAACCCGGGGTTTCGTGATGCCAAGGTGGACTTATATGTTGATGATTGTAGAGATTCTTCAGCTCGCCGCAGTACGAAATTTTTGGGTTGAACAGTGTATTGGGGAGTTGAAGAAAAGTTTTGGCAGAGCAGGGTATTTTTGCGGTCCACTATGCGACCGCAAAATCACTTTGCGGGCCGTAGAACGGCCGAAGAGTGCAACAGAAAAATGGCCAATTTTAGAGGGTCGTTTTGCAGTCCATTTTGCGAATGCATAATGCTTTCGCGAGCCACACAATCCATCGCAGATCCAGCATAAAGATTTCCATATGGGAGTTCTATGGCGCATTATGTGACCGCAGAACTGGTCTGTGGACCGTAAACCTGTCACATACCTGACCCGAACAACCTAGTTCTTGACATCACTTCTGCAGCCCATTTTGCGGACCGCATATCCATTCTGCGGTCCACTCTACAACCGCAGAGCTGTGTTCGGAGGATCTTGCTCAAGGCTTGGAGAATTAACAAGGAGAACGCACTAGGTCTTCATCCTAGAGGTAAGATTCTACTCCCTAGCCCTCAATTTCGGGATTTAACTGAAAATAGGTAATGAGAAAAGCAATTCTTGGGTATGGGAGTTGTTCATTATGCATGCATGTACTATCAAGGTTTGTGGAAAGATTGTTAAGCTCAATTGGGTAGACTTGGGTAGTGGGATGAAGGAATCCACCATAGGAGGACCTAAAAATCATAATGCCCACCTAGTGTTTGGTAAAATGCTCAAATAAGCTGGAACCATGAACTCCTTCCTAATTTGTGTTCAATTTTGTTATATTTCCAAATAGATCGAAGTGGCTAAGATTTCCAAATCATTGTAGTAATTTAAGGAAGCTCACGGCGAGGTATGTTGGCTAAACTTCTCTCTTTGAATTGAATCCCACGATGTTCTTTTAAGCCCCAAGTTGATCATTATAAACTTGACTATTCCGAATGCTTTTATCTTATTGTGTTATCCTTCGAGAATGTGATCTAAGTATGTGTTGTGTATTAACATGCTATAACTTCAGTATGTGATCCTAATGAAAGTTATTATGTCAAATTGTATAAGAAATCACATTGTGCCTAAGACTCTTATTTGCTCACATGTGTACTTAAGGTCTTGAATAGAAATACCTTGTTTTTGATAATCCTTGATGGTGTTTGAAAGAAACAGAAGTGAGCATGATATATGAAACACGGTCAACGTGCCAAGAGTGATATTACAATATAGGCCACTAGTGCCAATGAAATGAAGAGAAGTGCAATAGACATTGAAATGGGCTGTAAATTCTTTAAATAATAAATGACTTGGGAGTATCGCTTAGTCACCGAGGAAGGGTAGGTTGAAATAACCTAACCCCGAAACTACATGTGCCGGTGTAGGAGTGAGTGAGGGGTAAAATCCCTATGTGAGGTGGTGAGAGTTTTCCCCGAATATTGGATGAGATTGATGTGTTGAGATAAATCTCCTTAAATGGGATGTGATGATTGCTAGCGGAATGTGATGTGACGTCAACCCACACGGCATTATGTTGAGACGGCTTAGACGATCGGGCTGAGATCAAACGTCATGTCGCGCACATAGTGGTATTATGAATGGACGTCTCGAGTGAGACGACTTAGCCAATCGGGATAAGATAGGACTCCATGCTAAAAGCACAGTGGTGTATCGGTACTAAAGATCTCCCAACTTAAAATATTAAAACTTGCTTGAAATTTATTCTTTCTCCTAACTTGGTACTTTAATATTGATAAGGCCCTCATTGATTTCATGTTTCTTTATCATTGTACTATTACTCGTTCTATTGAGAGGGTGTTTAGTTTTCATAGTAGTACTATTCCATATGTACTAACGTCCCTTTTTGTCGGGGGGCTGCATCTTTAATGGATGCAGGTGGTTCCACAGCAGGCGGCATTATGCAGTGATAGCAGTACACCCTCTCCTCAGCTGACTTGGTGAGCCCCACTTCATTTTGGGGTCCTGTATTGTTTGTCCTTTGTACATAGTATTTTGAGGTATAGCCGGGGCCTTGTCGCCGGTACTGTCATAACACTCTTTGGTTTCCGTTAGAGGCTCCGTAGATATGGTGTGGGTGGTATATTGGCATTGGGAAAGTCAAACTATCATACTATGAATGTGTAATGTATTTTGAGACTTATAAATGGAGTAACCAATGGTAACGAAATGGTGTTTTTCGCATGACCTTCTTATTGTCTAATTAATGAAATATATCTTCTCTTTAATTTTGGGTACAGTATGCATGAATACAGGTGTATTCAGTTGTATTAAAAAATACAGACCTTCGAAATACATAAACATAGGGAAAAATATATTTATACAAAAATACAATGTGTTTGAGTGAATTTGTACATAATACAATGTATTTGTATCATTGTATATGAATAAATAGCAAAGAAGAGAAGAAAGTTCGTCGGAGATGGCATTTTCCGGCCAACACTCCTTGCATCGCTTCACTACCTCTTCCATTATAATTTACAACGCTTCCAATTCGACCGCTTCTTCCTCTTTTCTCTCTTACTTACCTTTCTAGGAATCCCTCTTTCTCTTCAATCTCTCTGTCGCCCAAGGTATCTCCGCTTCCTTTTTTTTAATTATAGGTTTACTTTCATGTTTCTGATTTTGAGATTTTTAGGCTTTCTTTCATGATTTGTTTTTCCTATGTGTATCTATGATTCGGCCTATTTTGCTCGAAGAGAGAGAGAAAGAAGAAAAATTTTGAGAGAGAATCGTATGTTAATTGAAAGAAAAAGAGAGAAAACATAAATAGCATATTTCATGCCTTATTTCATGCCTCAATGGTAGTATATACCATAAAACTTATTTTGCTATAAAATATAAAAGGTAGCTATAGAAAATAATATTTTGAAATGATTTTGGTTTATAATAAATAGGGTGTATACCTTTGCTATAGGAGGTAAAATTTCCTATATTTTTCTTTTTTATTTTGTTTCGAAATAACATAGGAGGTTTCATTTCAAAAACTATTTACAGCCTGTTTGGCCAAGGTGTAAAAATCAGCTTATTTTGAGAAGTGCTTTTTTCAAAAGTACTTTTGGTGAAAAGCAGTTTGTGCTTGGCTCATTTATTTAAAAAGCTCTTCTGAGCAGCAATTAGTGTTTGGCCAAGCTTTTGCTTCTAAGTGTATTTTTCTAAAAAGTGCTTTTCAATAAAGTGCTTTTTGAGAGAAGCAACATTTTTTGCTTCTCCAAAACTACTTCTACTTCTACACAAAAGCACTTTTTCCCTCAAAAAGCTTGGCCAAACACTTCAACTTTAGAAAAAAAGCATCTTTTTAGTGCTTTTGGAGCCTAAGGTTTTAAAGTATCCTAGGATGTCTTGGAGCCATGTCTAGTAGAATCTTTCTTATCGGTGTGTTGTCGACCACGTCTATAATTAGGAGGCTACTTGGGCATTTAGGAATAACACCCTTCTTTGATGTTCCAGATCGTGCGATAGAGTTGGTTGAAAGATTGTTCCTCCTTTAACTCGTGCATTGCTCTAATATTTAGTATATTGCACCTAAAAAGAAGGCAAGAACTGGCCAAGGGGACAATGCCACCCCAGGAGTGGCATTTGATTCTATACTGGATGATGCGAGTGAGCACCCAAGGGGTGAGGATATTCCCCTAGTTACTACACTGCCTAATTCTACTACTCCTGCTCAGACTGCACCAATTCCTACACCTACTGACGGTGCAATAATTCCTCCAACCGATATCCTAGTTCCACCTCTAACCTTAACACCCAATCCCAGTGTTTTTGATAGGGACCTTAGGGGAGCCATACAAATATTGGCTCAGATAGTGGCTTCCCAGGCCCAGAGATCGAATGTTGCACCTACTTCAAGCTTATAAAAAGGTGAACAATATTCAAGCTTATAACGCGACTTAAGTGATTAGGAAGGATGTTTAAGGGGTTATTCATATAAGAGAAAGATGTGGGTGAAGGTGTATGCCCTTAGTCACTCTATAGGCGTATGTACTAAGCTTTCACATATTAGAAAACGCAATTTGCTTGTCATTTTTCAATATCCAAGTGTGGACAAACGTGTTCAGAATGTTTCACGAATGTTTCATGAGGCTAAAGGTTGATGCTAGAAATTTGAAGATCATGTTTTGTATTATCTCTTAAAAGTAAAGATTTAGGAAGAGCAAGAAAAGTTGAATGGTTCCCATAATGATGTACTTTAGTATGTCGAATCATGACTTGGTCAAGGAGTGGCTATAGGAATGTGTTTTTAGGAGTATAGGGCAAATGAAGGTTGTGGTTATCATGTATTGGGTTGTTGTTCCACTGTGTGGTGTGTCGTGCGGCAAGAGATGAAGTCGCCCATGGATGGTCCAAAGTTGGTGTGGTAGAGTTGATAGGTGCCAGAACTCATTCACTAATCTATGGAGAAAGTCAAGATCATCATGGAATTGTTGTGTTAAAAGAATGTTAGGAGTTTACTTTCTATGAGTTACGTCCAAACTTGTACAGTTTATGCAAATGCTCCAATTGATAATATAAAGCCTAGGATGTCACGGTTGGTGTTGTTTTCATGTCTATGGTGCAATGTGGTGTTATCTATTTGTTGTTAGGATTGATTTCTGGGACTCTCTGGTAGGTGGATAGGCCCAATTACAGGGGAGACTCTGGCGAATTTTTTGGAAATTTAGGAACTTAGCCAAAATTTGGAACTACTGGTGTGTGAAGTCATAATTGAGCCATATTGGATGCTAATGGCGGATTCTGACCCACATTCGAGGATGAATGATCCTAAGCGGGGGAGAATGTAAGGCCCCGTAAAATATTGTCAAAGGATTAAAGTTTTGTGGTGCCGAGGTAGGGTAATGTGTACGGACCGCGGTACGATTTTTTGGGGTGTACAGTACGTTTGGAAGTTGAAGAAATAATTTTTCAGAACATGGCATTTCTCAGGTCAATTATGCGATCGCAGAACCATTATGTGGGCCGCAGATCCGCCGCAGAGTGAAGCAGAGAAATGAGCCAATTTTGGGGGTTGTTTTGCCGTCAGTCATGCGATCACATAAGCATTTCGCGGGCTACACATCAGTCGTAGAACCAGCATGACGAATTTCGGAAAGAGGTTCTACGGTCCATTATGCGACCGCAGACCTGCACAGAAATTCCCATTTCTGGAAGGCCATTATGCGGTCCACTTTGCGGATCGCAGAAGTATTAAGCCACCGCAGATCTGCATCGGAGCTTTATTTTTCTAATTTTATAACCCGGCTCCATTTTGTTTTATCTAGCCATAGGGGTCGTTTTTTAGGGATTATCTGATATTTTAGAGAGAGGGGAGAGCTATTCTAGAGAGAAAAGGAAGCCCCAAGTTCTTTGTTCATCAAGATCTTGCTTAAGCCTTGGAATTTTATCAAAAGGAACTTGCTAGGGTTTCTAAAAGGTAAGAATTTTTTTCCCTAATTCTCCAATTTCGGACTTGGGTTAATTATGGGTGAGGATAGTAGATTTATCGCATGCATGAGCTAATAGGGATTGTGGGGAGGTTGTTGGGCAATCTTGGGTAGTTTTATTTTTGAATTGGTTGAGGGAAAGGTTGGGCCATCATTGTAGCAGCTCTTGCCATACCAATTCCTCTAATCGTACTTGTAATTCTCTCCCCTTCTATAGATTGACATCGTTAGGAGTGTCGGGACGTTATTGATACACCACGGAAAGCTCTTTCTAGGTATGTTGGCTAAACTCCCTCAGTTTAGTCGAATTTCATGATGTCCTCATATGTTTCAAGCTGGTTGGCCCAAGTTCTTATTATCTCATGATTCGGGTCATTCCTAAAATATTCAGTTATTCCAAATAAGCATTGTGTCGGAAATCATATGCTCATAATGCGATTCAATTGCTCCTATCACGTTATGCTCTCCCTCGGAAATGTGTTCGAGTATGGTTTATGTATCAAACTGTTATGACTTCAATTCATGTTTCAATGAATGTTACTAAGCTTAAAATTGGAAAGGAAACTCAATGCTCTTATTATCGATAACCTATGATGTTGCTTGAAAGTGAAAGAAGCGAGTATGAGATGTCGAAATGTGGCCATCATGCCAAGAATAAAAATTACATTTGTGGATAATAGTGCCAATGAAATGAAAGAATGTGTGAAAGATTATGAAATGAGTTTTGACTCCTTTATATAATAATGTCATTAATGTCCTATGATTACCCATGGCAAGTACAAGTAAGTGATAGTATGAACATGAATTGTGGCTACTTGCCAAAATGAGAATCATGAGGCATTGTATGTTCCAATGGTTTCAACTATAGTTTGTATGCTTCTAAAATAATAAATGAAAATGACTTCGAAGTTAAGTCACCAAGAATCATGAACTTAGCTAGTGACCTTAAGATAACAAGGAGGTATATAATGGAGGTGGAAAAGAGACGTCATGTGCTAAATGATGATGAACCTTAAGAAAATAAACTGGGTCCATGCACCATTTAAATCTACTTAGTGATTTGTCATGCATGTTAATGTTATAAGTTGTGTTTCTCCATGATGAGCATGAACATTAGGTACTCGAATGATCTGGGAACTTACGACCTTAATGGTAATGTTAATCATATCACTTGAGTGTAAATATGGTCATGTGCATGATGGTGTAATATATGAATCCTATGGACGGTCTATGAAACTCATAGGTGTATAATATGAATGAACCCTATGAACGGTCTATGAAACGCATAGTTGTATAATATAATATATGAATCCTATGGACGGTCTATGAAACGCATAGGTGTATAATATAATATGTGAACCATATATACAGCCTATGAAATGCATAGGTGTATAATATAATATGTGCACACCATGGATGGTCTATGAAACACATAAGTGCATAGTAAGAGAGGGCTATGAACAGTCTGGTGAGACGCATATGCAACATGAACAATAGGTGCCACTTTCATTGCCTTTGTTTGTACATGTTGGTACTTTTACATTATATTTTGTATCCCACGCATAGTTCATAGGCACGCTTGATCCTAAAAGAAGTTCAGAATGATGTAAGTGTAATAAGACTTAACATATGATGTTATGGGTCATTTCGTAGTTTCTTGACATAATGTATTTGCCTCATATTTGAGTTACTGTATTTCCATATGTTGTTCTGTCTACCTTACATACGAGTACTATTCCACATGTACTCACGTCCCTTTTTCCGGGGGCGCTGTATCTTTTAATGGATGCAGGTGGTTCCATAATAGGCGACATCGATCAGTGATAGCAGTACATCCTCCTCTCAGCTGACTTGGTGATCCCCACTTCATATCGGGGCCATGTATCTTTTGTTTCTCATGTATTATGTTTTGAGATATAGTTGGGGCCTTGTTGCTGGCACTATCCTAGTCCTCTTTTGTACCCATTAGAGGCTCCGTAGACATGGTGTGGGTTGTACGTTGGTATTGGGAAGGTCAAACTAAAGATGTTGTAATTGTATCACATATTCCACTTCTAAACTATGGATGTGTAGTGTAATATTTTGGGGACTTATAAATGAAGTAACTAATAGTAATGAATTGGTGTTGTATACATGATTTCTATAATGTCTAATTAATAAAAATATATCTTCTCGTTATTCATGGGTGAGTTTGGGTAGAAGCAAATATAGCAAGCTTGCTCGACAGGGTTATCCCGGTTGAGCGTCGGTCGCGCTAGAGTTGATATGGGCCAGAACTCGTTCACTAATCTATGGAGAAATTCAAGATTATCACGGAATTGTTGTGTTAAAATAATGTTAGGAGTTTACTTTCTATGAGTTATGTCCAAACTTGTACAGTTTATGCAAATGCTCCATTTTGATAATATAATGCCTTGGATATCACAGTTGGTGTTGTTTTCAGGTCTATGGTGCAATGTGGTGTTATCTATTTGTTGTTAGGATCAATTTTTGGGATTCTCTGGCAGGTGGATATGCCCAATTACAGGGGAGACTCTGGCAAAATTTTTGGAAATTTAGGAAGTTAGCCAAAATTTGGAACTGCTAGTGTGTAAAGTCACAATTGAGCCACATTGGATGCTAATGGCGGATTCTGACCCTCATTAGAGGATGAATGATCTTAAGCAGGGGAGAATGTAAGGCCCCGTAAAATTTTGCCAAGGGATTCAAGTTTTGTGGTGTCGAGGTAGGATAATGTGTACGAACCGCGGTACGGACTTTTTGGGGTGTACAGTACGTTTGGGAGTTGAAGAAATGATTTTGCAGAACATGGCATTTCTGCGGTCAATTATGCGACCGCAGAACCATTATGTAGGCCGCAGATCTGCCGCAGAGTGAAGCAAAGAAATGAGCTAATTTTGGAGGTTGTTATGCGGTCTGTTATGCGATCGCATAAGCGTTTCGCGGGCCGTAGATCCGTCACAGAACCAGCATGAGAAATTTTGGAAGGAGGTTCTGCGATCCATTATATGACCGCAGACCTGCACAGAAGTGCCCAGTTCCGAAAGGCCATTATTCGGTCCATTGTGCGGATCGTAGAAGTGTTATGCGGTCGTATATGCGACTGCAGATCTGCATCGGGGTTTTATTTTTCTAATTTTATAACCCGACCCCATTTCGTTTTATCTAGCTATAGGGGTCATTTTTTAGGGATTATATGATATTTTAGAGAGAAGGGAGAGTTATTCTAGAGAGAGAAGGAAGCCACAAGTTCTTTGTTCATCAAGATCTTGCTTAAAATTTGGGATTTCATCAAAATGAACTTTCTAGGGTTTCTAAAAGGTAAGAATTTCTTCCCCCAATTCTCCAATTTCTGATTCGGGTTGATTTTGGGTAAGGATAGTAGATTTATCACATGCATGAGCTAATAGATTTATCACAAGATTTCTAAAAGATCTTTCTCATGTATGTGATAAATCTACTATCCTCACCCATAATCACCCCAAATCCAAAATTGGAGAATTGGGGGGAAGAAATTATTACCTTTTAGAAATCCTAGCAAGTTTCTTTAGATGAAATTCTAAGGCTTGAGCAAGATCTTGATGAACAAAGAACTTGGGACTTCCTTTTCTCTCTAGAATAGCTCTCTCCTCTCTCCAAAATATCAAATAATCCCAAAAAAATGACCCCTATGGCTAGATAAAACAAAATGGGGTCGGGTTATAAAATTAGAAAAATGAAGTCCTGATGCAGATCTGTGGTTGCATAACACTTTTGTGGTCCGCAAAATGGACCGCATAATGGCCTTCCGTAATGGGCATTTCTATGCAGCTCTGCGGTCCGTAGATCAATTCTACGGTCGCATAATGGACTGCAGAACCTCCTTCCGAAATTTCTCATGCTAGTTCTGTGATGGATCTGCGGTCCGGAAAACGCCTATGCGATCGCATAACTGACCGCATAACAACCTCTAAAATTAGCTCATTTCTCTGTTTCACTCTACGGCGGATCTGCGGCCCACATAGTGGTTCTGCGGTCGCATAATTGACCGTAGAAATGCCATGTTCTACAAAATTATTTCTTCAACTCCCAAACGTACTGTACACCTCAAAAAATTCGTACTGCGGTCCGTACACATTACCCTACCTCGGCACCACAAAACTTGAATCCCTTTTGGCAAAATTTTATGGGGCCTTACATTCTTCCCCGCACAAGATCATTCGTCCTCGAATGAGGGTCAGAATCCGCTATTAGCATCCAATGTGTCTCAATTGTGACTTCACACACCAGCAGTTCCAAATTATGGCTAACCTCCTAAATTTTCAAAAATTTTTGCTAGAGTCTCCCCTGTAATTGAGCCTATACACCTACCAGAGAATCCTAGCAATCGATCCTAACAACAAATAGATAACACCATATTGCACCATAGACATGAAAACAACACCAACCGTGACATCCTAGGCATTATATTATCAATTGGAGCATTTGCATAAACTGTACAAGTTTGGACATAACTCATAAAAAGTAAACTCCTAACATTCTTTTAACACAACAATTCCGTGATGATCTTGACTTTCTCCATAGATTAGTGAACGAGTTTTGGCCCCTATCAACTCTATCATACCAACTTTGGACCTTCCATGGGCGACTTTCATCTCCTGCCACACGACACACCACACAGTGGAATAACAACCCAATACACGATAACCACGGCCTTCATTTGCCCTATATTCCTAAAAACACATTCCTATAGCCACTCATTGACCTCTCATTATGGGAAGCATGCAACTTTTATTGCTCTTCCTAAATCTCTACTTTTAAGAGACAATACGAAATATGATCTTCAAATTTCTAGCATCAACCTTCAGGATCATGCAACATTCGTGAAACATTCTAAATACGTTTGTCCACACTTGGATATTGAAAATTGACAAGCAAATTGCGTTTTCTAATATGTGAAATCTTATGTACATACGCCTATAGAGTGACTAAGGGCATGCACCTTCACCCACATCTTTCTCTTGTATGAATAACCCCTTAAACATCCTTCCTAATCACTTAAGTCGCGTTATAAGTTTGAATATCGTTCACCTTTTTTACCCTTTAAAAATAAATTTCACATTGGATAGAATTGTAATTAAAATTATTTTTCTAAAATTTAGGTCTTTTAGATCAACTAAAATTTTAATTATTAAATATTTTCTTATTGAACTACGTAAGCGGTCTTAATATTTAAAACTAAATAAAAATTTTCAAACGTATTTAATATTCGAGAACAAAATAAATAAGTCAATGACTTACATAAATGTTAACATTGTGGCTTAAGTAGTCTTCTTTTGATTTTTGATATTTTACTTAAACATAATTCAATGTTGTGAACAAAATAAATAAGCAATCAAACTAATTTAACAAAAAAAAAAAACTTTTTTGAATCAACGGATTAGTTAAATTCCAATTTAGTTCTTCTCTAAATTCATCATATAAATTTTTTTCTTATTTGAGCAATGCAATATAATTGTAATCCTTTCATGTTATAGTGATATATTTAAAACCGGGCAAGAGATCATATTAAGAAATTGAATCAATAAAATTAAATTAGTTCCTTTAATATTGAGAATAAATAATTAAGTTTTTTAATTAAGTAATTAGAAAAAGAACCCAATTTGTTTTCCAAGTTATTTTTCAAGTTGAAGGAACCTAAAATTGTTCCATAAGAATAGTGTTGGTGGTGAAAGAAATTAAAAAAAGAGCAAGTTAGAAATAATAAGGATGAAACAATAGAAGACAAAATATTTATAAATAAAATTTCAATAAATCACAGTTGCCTATTCTCTCTCTCTTTTGTTTTTGGCATTTATTCCAATAAATTACATTTTCCTATTTTTTTTTTTTTTGGATACATTAAGTGAATGAGACTAATAGTTCTAATGAATCTATACACACAAAGATCTAAAGTAAAAGATCATATTATCTATACAAAATTGAGAAATTTGCAAACTTTTAACAATAATAATAAAACAGTATTATCACTTATCAAGTTTTTTGAGATAGTTAGATGAGATTAATATTCATTATTTTCAAGACTTACGCTTTTTAAAAATAACAATAATCACATACATTATTTGATAATATCTATATTTTTTAAAATTATATATTGATTGATATGGGTACGCGCGCATTGCGCGTATATATATGTGTGTGTGTGTCGTCATCTTCTTCATTTTCTTATAAATAATTTAAAATCGGTTCGAAATACAGAGTATTTTTTTTTTACAGATTCATATGATAATCCAACTCGTGCCACTGCATTTAAGAAGTAATTTAGAAAGTTCTCATCACTTATAAATGCTAATCTTCAATAAGAGATTATTAACTGATGTATTATAGTTAGTTTTTAAAGACGTCCACACATAAAAAAAAAAAAGCATTCATTAAAGCTAGAGTTCATTGTTTACAACTTATTATGAAATTCAATTACAACATTAGATGTACATTCTTTTTATTTTTGTCACGATCCAATTTCTCCTATAGACCGTGATGGCGCACAACGTTGCCGCTAGGCAAGCCTATAGTAAACTAACTCTATGATCCTTTCTTTTGAAGAATTGAAATAGTTGATTTTTAGTTTGTGCATAGATAAGAAGTAAGAATTTAATACAAATGAGAAATCAAAATTTTTAAAGCAAGTGAGATAAGTAAAATAACTCAAAAACCATCAAGTGTCTACTAGCATAAATTACCAAGACCTGGTGTTACAAGTGTATGAGTAACTAGTTGAATATACAAAAGAATACTACACTACTGTCTAAAGTGAGATTGACAGAAAATACAAGCAAAAGAAAGACTTCGGCTGCTGCAAAACGAGCTCAGAAGGCAGCTCACCGTGAAGTCTCATGGTAGTAGTCAAGGATGTGCATCGGACTGATATCCAGATGCACCTGCCTTAGATCCTGTACATTTAGTGTAGAAGTGTAGCGTGAGTACATAAACAACATGTACCCATTAAATATCTAGTCTAACCTCGAAGAATTAGTGACGAGGGGTCGACGTCGACTCTTACTATGGGCCAACAATGAAATATATATGATTCTAATTTAACATGGGACATATAAATGACAATAAATCTGAGAAGCGAGAAATAAATAAACAATTCTTTCACTTATAGTAGGTACCAAATCAATTTCCCTCATTTAACCATTTACCTCTCAAGACAATGGAACAATATCAAATATAATTGGGCTTCCAGTATTATTACGCACGAATTATGCCGAGGACGTACGGCCCGATCTAAAATATATGTACATATACCGTGTGCACTGCCGAGGGTCGAACGGCATGAACCATAGTATCACGACCCGAAATTCTCACCTTCGGACCGTGATGGCGCCTAACATTTTACTTGCTAGGCAAGCCAACGTTAGAATAATATTAACCAATTTTTAAACAATCTTTAAATTATTAATAATCAAAGAAACAAATGTGGAAGCAAAGTTTGAAATATAGTGAAATAATCTATAAAAATGACGGTGTCTAAATACCATCCCAGAATTGGTGTCACAAGTGCACGATCTTCTAGAATAAATATAAATAAAGGTCTGAATAAATAAAGTTGTCTGGAAATAAACACACAGCTAAAGTAAAATAGAGAGGGACTTCAGAACTGCGGACGCCATGTAGTTATACCTCAAGTCTCCTCTGGTAGCTGAAATCCGAGCAAGTTTATGGTGCGCTGCTGAGACCAACTCCGAAATCTGCACAAGAAGTGCAGAGTGTAGTATCAGTACAACCGACCCCATGTACTGGTAAGTGCTGAGCCTATCCTCGACGAAGTAGTGACGAGACTAAGGCGGGTCACTTACATTAACATGTACGCAATATTAGTAACAACAACAACAACAATAGAAATAAATCAGGTAATTTATTTATAATAATTGAAGCCAACTCAGCAGTCATAACCAATTGTCATTTCCATCAATTCTGTTGCAGCGTGCAACCCGCTCTCACAATATATTCACATTCACTTATGTTGCAGCGTGCAACCCGCTCTCACAATATATTCACATTCAATTCTGTTGTAGCGTGCAACCCGCTCTCACAATATATTCACATTCAATTCTGTTGCAGCGTGTAACCCGCTCTCACAATATATTCACATTCAATTCTGTTTTAAGTCACAGGGATCGAGCCTTCTTCGCGTTCGCGAAGGGCCTGTCGTGTTCGCAATGAGTAGCAGCCTGTGGCTTTCGCGTTCGCGAAGGCTTCCCCCTCCCCCCTCCCCCGGACCTTCGCGTTCGCGTGCCAGTGCTCGCGTTCACGTATAAGGACAACTGAACCCTCCCCCAGGCCTCTAAAGCTTCGCGTTCGCGAAAGGTAAAGTCCATATAGCTTCGCGTTCGCGGTCCAATCTTCACGTTCGTGAAGAAGGAAAATTTGGCTAGCTCAGTTTGCTCTTCACGTTCGCGATAGTACATTTGCGAACGCGATGAAGAAAATACCAGAAGCCCAAAGTCTGCAGAAAAACAGATTTCCTAAGTCCGAAATCTTCCCGTAGCCTCTCCGAAACTCACCCGATCCCTCAGGGCTCCAAACCAAACATGCACACAAGTTCTAAAACATCATACGAACTTGCTCGCGCGATCAAAATGCCAAAATAACACCTAGAACTACGAATCGGATACCAAATCAAAGGAAATTTTCAAGAAAACTTTAAAACTTATATTTTTACAACCAGGCGTCCGAATCACGTCAAATCAACTCCGATTCTCACCAAATTCGGCAGACAAGTCCTAAATATTATAGTGGACCTATACCGGACTCCTGAACCAAAATACGGACCCGAGGTCAATAAATCCAACATTAGTAATTTCTTAGAAATCATTAGGCTTTCAAGCTTTTAATTTTTTATCAAAATTCCATATCTCGAGTTAGGGATCTCGGAATTCGATTCTTGGCATACGCCCAAGTTCCAAATCACGATACAGACCTAACGGAATTGTCAAAACATTGATCCGGGTCCGTTTGCTTAAAATGTTGACTAAATTCAACTCGGTTGAGTTTTTAAAGCTCTATTTCATATTTTAATCCATTTTTCACATAAAAACTTTTCGAAAAATTGTACGGACTGCGCACGCAAGTCAAGGAATAATAAATGGTGCTTTTCGAGGTCTTAGAATACAGAATTACTTATTAAATTTAAAGATGACATTTTGGGTCATCACATTCTCCACCTCTAAAACAAACGTTCGTCCTCGAACAGAGTTAGAAAAAGTACCTAAGCTGGAGAAAAGGTGTGGATATTTACTCCGCATGTCCGACTCGGACTCCCAGGCATATGCCTCTACCGGCTGACCTCTCCATTGCACCCGAATTGAAGGATAACTCTTAGAGCTCAACTGCCGTACCTGCCGGGCTAGAATAGCCACCGGCTCCTCCTCGTAAGTCAAATCTTTGTCCAATTGGACTGAGCTGAAATCTAACACATGGGACGGATCACCATGATATTTCCGGAGCATAGATACATGGAACACCATATGAATCGCTGATAAACTAGGTGGTAATGCAAGCTTGTAGGCTACTTCACCCACCCTTTCAAGAATTTCAAAGGGTCCGATATACCTAGGGCTCAACTTTCCCTTCTTTCCGAACCTCATTACACCTTTCATAGGTAAAACCCGGAGCAATATTCTTTTTCCAACCATGAATGCAATATCACGAACTTTATGGTTGGCATAACTCTTTTGCCTAGACTGATATGTGCAAAGTCAATCCTGAATAATCTTGACCTTATCCAAGGCATCCTGTACCAAATTGGTACCCAACAACCGAGCCTCTCCTGGTTCAAACCAACAATCGCCTCCCGTATAATGCCTCATATGGAGCCATCTAAATGCTCGACTGGTAGCTATTATTATAAGCAAACTCCGCAAGTGGCAAGAAATGATTCCAAGATCCTCCAAAGTCTATAACACAAGCGTGAAACATATCTTCCAATATCTGAATGATGCGCTCTGACTATCCGTCTGTCTGTGGATGAAATGTTGTACTCAACTCCACCCGCGTGCCCAACTCACGATGTACATCCCTCCAGAAATGTGAGGTAAACTGCATACCTCGATCTGAAATAATAGACACGGGCACACCGTGTAGGCGGACAATCTCACGAATGTAAATTTCAGCTAACCTCTCTGAAGAATAGGTAACTGCCACTAGATTGAAATGTGCTGACTTTGTCAACCTGTCCACAATGACCCAAATTGCGTCAAATTTTCTCTGAGTCTGTGGGAGCCCAACAACAAAATCCATAGTGATACGCTCCCACTTCCACTCAGGAATTTCTAACTTCTGAAGCAAACCACCAGGTCTCTGATGCTCATACTTTACTTACTGACAATTCAGACACCGAGCTACATATGCAACTATATCCTTTTTCATTCTCCTCCACCAATAATGTTGCCGCAAATCTTGATACATTTTGGCGGTACCTGGATGAATAGAATACCTGGAACTGTATGCTTCTTCAAGAATTAATTCAGGAAGCCTATCCACATTAGGCACACAAATATGACCCTGCATTCGCAGAACCCCATCTTCCCCCACAGCAACCTGTTTGGCATCACCGTGCCGCACCGTTTCCTTAAGGACAAGTAAATAAGGATCATCATACTGCCTCTCTCTGATGCGCTCATATAAAGAAGACCGAGCGACTGTGCAAGCTAGAACCCGACTGGGTTTCGAAACATCTAACCTCACGAACTGATTAGCCAAAGTCTGAACATCTGCAGCTAATGGCCTCTCACCAACCAGAATATATGCAAGAATGCCCTTACTCACAGCCTTTCTACTCAAAGCATCGGCAACCACATTAGCCTTTCCGGGGTGATACAAAATGGTGATATCATAGTCTTTCAACAATTCCAACCATCTTCTTTGCCTCAAATTAAGATCCTTTTGTTTGAACAGATACTGAAGGCTACGATGATCAGTAAATACCTCACACGAGACACCGTAGAGGTAATGCCTCCAAATCCTCAGCGCATGAACAATGGCTACCAATTCTAAGTCATGAACAGGATAATTCTTCTCGTGAACTTTCAATTTCCGCGACGCATATGCAATTACCTTGCCATCTTGCATTAATACAGCACCAAGCCCTATGTGAGATGCGTCACAATATATCGTATACGATCCTGAAACTGTGGGTAATACCAACACTGGCGCCGTAGTCAAAGCGGTTTTGAGCTTCTGAAAGCTCAACTCACACTCGTCTGACCATCTGAATAGGACACCTTTCTGGGTCAATATGGTCAATGGGCTTGCTATAGATGAAAACCCTTCCATGAACCGACGATAATAACCTGCTAAACCCAGGAAACTCCGGATCTCTGTAACTGAAATAGGTCTAGGCCAATTCTGAACAGCCTCAATCTTCTTAGGATCCACATTTATGCCTTATGCCGATACAACATGCCCCAAAAAGGCAACTGAGTCTAACCAAAACTCACATTTTGAAAACTTGGCATATAACTGATTATTCTTCAAGGTGTGAAGAACACTTCGAAGATGCTGCTCATGTTCCTCTCGACTGCTGGAGTAAATCAAGATATCATCAATGAATACAACCACAAAAGAATCCAAATAAGGCTTGAACACCCGATTCATCAAATCCATAAATGTTGTTGGGGCATTTATCAACCCAAATGACATCACTAGGAATTCATAATGCCCATACCGAGTTCAAAAAGGTGTTTTAGGAACATCAGATGCTCTAATATTCAACTGATGGTAGCCAGACCTTAAATCGATCTTCAAAAATACCTTGGCACCCTGAAGTTGATCAAATAAGTCATCAGTTCTTGGCAGCGAATATTTGTTTTTGATAGTGGCCTTGTTCAACTGCCGATAATCTATAAACATCCGCATAGAGCCATTGTTCTTCTTTACAAATAATACTGGTGCACCCCAGGGCGAGACACTAGGTCTAATGAATCCTTGATCAAGCAAGTCTTGTAACTGCTCTTTCAATTCTTTCAACTCCGGCGGGGCCATACGATATGGTGGAATAGAAATGGGCTGAGTGTCCGGAGCCAAATCAATACAGAAGTCAATATCTCTGTCGGGTGGCATCCCCGGCAAATCTGCAGGAAATACTTTTAGAATTTCACGAACAACTGTTACTGAGTCCATAGAAGGAACATCCGCACTGGGATCGCGAATATAAGCCAAATAGGCTAGACACCCTTTCTCTACCATACACCGAGCTTTCATATAAGAAATAACTCTGGTGGCAGAATGACCAGGAGTTCCTTTCCACTCTAACCGAGGTAACCCCGACATAGCTAGGGTCACTGTCTTGGTATGACAATCCAATATAGCATGATAAGGGGACAGCCAATCCATACCCAAGATGACATCAAAATCTACCATATCAAGAAGTAGAAGATCCACACTAGTCTCAAGATTACCAATAGTAACCACACACGAATGATAGACATGATCTACTACAACAGAGTCTCCCACCAGTGTGGATACACACATAGAAGCACTCAGAGAATCACAAGGCACAACCAAATATGAAGCAAAATAGGAAGACACATAGGAATAAGTAGATCCTGGATCAAATAGAACTGAAGCATCTCTATGGAAAACTAGAATAATACATGTGATCACAGCATCAGATGACTCGGCCTCAGGCCTAGCTGGAAAAGCATAAAATCGGGGCTGGGCCCAACCACTCTGAACTGTGTCCATGGGACCTCTGACTGGTTGGCCTCCACCTCTAACGGTCTGACCTCCACCTCTAATGGCCTGACCTCCACCTCTAATAGCCTGACCTCCACCTCTAGTTGTCTGACCCCTACCTCTAGCTGGCTGAGTAGGCGGTGAAGCAACCGGTGCCGGTATGATGGCACGAGAATCTTGCCGAGATCTATTACTAGCCAATCTAGGGCAATACCTCCTGATGTGACCAATGTTCCCACTCTCATAGCACCCATCCTGATGCCGTGGCTGTTGAAGCTGAAGCTGACCCAAATGGGTCGGATAACCACTATAGTAAATCTGGAGTGGTGGTTCACTGATAGGAACTGAATGTGCACTCAATGTTGGTTGCCCAGAGTAAGGCATTATAGGACCGTGACTCCCTGAAGCACCGGGAGATACATGAAGTGCTGAATGAAATGGTCTAGGAGGATGACCCCTACCAAAATTACCTCTGCCTCAAGACAAGGCACCACTGAAACTACCGAACTGACGAGGCCTCTTATCGGACCTCTGCCCTCTCTCTTGTGCAAGAATCATCTCGATCCTCCTTGCAACATTAGCAGCTGCCTAAAAAGAAATCTCACTTCCGGTCTCCTTGGCCATATGAAGTTTGATAGGGTGAGTGAGTCCCTCAATAAACCTCCTCACTCACTCTCCCTCCGTAGGTAGTAAAAGGACAGCATGACGGGCCAAATCCACAAAACAGAACTCATACTGAGTAACAGTCATACTTCCCTACTGTAGACGCTCAAATTGCTTGCGGAATTCCTCTCTCAGTGTGATAGGGAGGAACTTTTCCAGAAATAGCTGAGAGAACTGCTCCCATGTAAGTGCAGGCGATCCGACTGGTCGGGTCAATGTGTAATCTCTCCACCACCTCTTGGTGGAACCCATCATCTGATATACAGCAAAATCAACCTCATTGGTCTCAACTATACCCATGTTCCGCAGCACCTCATGGCAGCGTTCAAGATAATCCTATGGGTCCTCACAAGGTGTACCACTGAAGTGAACTGAAAAGAGCTTAGTAAATTTATCCAGTCTCAATAAGGCCTCAAAAGACATGGCGGGCCTATCACCGGTCTGTGCCGCAACAACTGGCGAAACTACCCCAACTGGCGGGGCTGTTGGAGCCTGATTCTGGGGAGCCATCTGCTTCGGAACGGGAGTAGTGGGAGTTTGTGCTCCTCCCCCAACCTATGAGACGGTTGGTGCCACTGGAAATGTACCATTCTGGGCCACGCCCTCCATAAGACTTACCAAACGGACTAGAGCGTCCTGAAGTACTGGAGTGGCTATGAATCCTTCCTAGACCTGAACTGGTCTAACTAGTACATTCTGAACTGGAACCTCCTCCTGAAGGTCCACCTCAGGTTCTTCAATAGGTGCAGCTTCTCGAGCTCTGGACTGACCTCTACATCGGCCTCTGCCTTGGCCTCTAGCACGACCTCGACCTCGACCTCTACCCTTGGCCATAGTTGCCACCGGGGGTTCTGGTCCCTGACCGTTGGTAGAGGTATTATGTGTTCTCACCATCTGCGAGAGAATAAGAGTAAAATGGTTCAATCATCGATGATAGAATAAAATCGCACGACAGAATAAGAAAGAAGTGATATTGTTCCTAAACTTCATAGCCTCTAAGAGATAAGTACATACATCTCCGCACCGATCCTTCAGACACTACTAAGCTTGCTCATGACTCGTGAGACCTATGTAACCTAGTGCTCTGATACCAACTGTCACGACCCGAAATTTTCACCCTCGGACCGTGAAGGCGCCTAACATTTTACTTGCTAGGCAAGCCAACGTTAGAATAATATTAACCAATTTTTAAACAATCTTTAAATTATTAATAATCAAAGAAATAAATGCGGAAGCAAAGTTTGAAATATAGTGAAATAATCCATAAAAATGACGGTGTCTAAATACCATCCTAGAATTGGTGTCACAAGTGCATGAGATTCTAGAATAAATACAAATAAAGGTCTGAATAAATAAAGCTGTCTGGAAATAAACACACAGCTAAAGTAAAATAGACAGGGACTTCAGAACTACGGACGCCATGCAGTTATACCTCAAGTCTTCTCTGGTAGCTGAAATCCGAGCAAGTCTATGGTGCACTGCTGGGACCAACTCCGAAATCTGCACAAGAAGTGCAGAGTGTAGTATCAGTACAACCAACCCCATGTACTGGTAAGTGCTGAGCCTATCCTCGACGAAGTAGTGACGACGCTAAGGTGAGTCACTTACATTAACATGTACGCAATATTAGTAAGAACAACAATAATAGAAATAAATCAGGTAATTCATTTATAATAATTGAAGCCAACTCAACAGTCATAACCAATTGTCATTTCCATCAATTCTGTTGCAGCGTGCAACCCGCTCTCACAATATATTCACATTCAATTCTGTTGCAGCGTACAACTCGCTCTCATAATATATTCACATTCAATTCTGTTGCAGCGTGCAACCCGCTCTCACAATATATTCACATTCAATTCTGTTGCAGCGTGTAACCCGCTCTCACAATATATTCACATTCAATTCTGTTGCAGCGTGCAACCCGCTCTCACAATATATTCACATTCGGTTCTGTTTTATGTGACAGGGGTCAGGCCTTCTTCGCGTTCGCGAAGGGCCTGTCGCGTTCGCGATGAGTAGCAGCCCCTGGCTTTCGCGTTCGCGAGTCCTCCTTCGCATTCGCAAAGGCTTTTTCCCCCCTGGCCTTCACGTTCGCGTGCCAGTGCTCGCATTCGCGTATAAGGACAACTGACCCCTCCCCCAGGCCTCTAAAGCTTCACGTTCGGGTTGAGCTGGTCGCGTTCGCGAAGGGTAAAGTCCCCATAGCTTCGCGTTCGCAGTCCAATCTTCGCATTCGCGAAGAAGGAAAATTCGGCCAGCTCAGTTTGCTCTTCGCATTCGTGATAGTACATTCACGAACGCGATGAAGGAAATCCCAGAAGCCCAAAGTCTGCAAAAAACCAGATTTCCTAAGTCCGAAATCATCCCGTCGCCTATTCGAAACTCACCCGAGCCCTCGGGGCTCCAAACCAAATATGCACACAAGTTCTAAAACATCATACGAACTTGCTCGCGTGATCAAATCGCCAAAATAACACCTAGAACTACGAATCGGACACTAAATCAAAGGAAATTTTCAACAAAACTTTAAAACTTATATTTTTACAATCGGACATCCGAATCACGTTAAATCAACTCCGATTCTCACCAAATTCGGCAGACAAGTCCTAAATATTATAGTGGACCTATACCGGGCTCCGTAACCAAAATACGGGCCCGAGGTCAATAAATCCAACATCAGTAATTTCTTAGAAATCATTAAGCTTTCAAGCTTTTAATTTTTTTTCAAAATTCCATATCTCGAGTTAAGGACCTCGGAATTCGATTCCGGACATACGTCCAAGTCCCAAATCACGATACGGACCTATAAAAATTGTCAAAACACTGATTCGGGTCCGTTTGCTCAAAATGTTGACTAAAGTCAACTCAGTTGAGTTTTTAAAGCTCTATTTCACATTTTAATCCATTTTTCACATAAAAACTTTTCGAAAAATTGTACGGGCTATGCACGCAAGTCGAGGAATGATAAATGGTGCTTTTCGAGGACTTAGAACACATAATTACTTATTAAATTTAAAGATGGTATTTTGGATCATCACACATAGATACATCTATTAACATGTAGTTGCGAACGACCCACTCCCATGAGAGTAGTGGAATTTACCCCGCTCGTTAAATATACTTCCGACGCGGTTGAACATAGATTTCTCAAGTTATCATGATATCCCTCAATTCTTTCCAAAATAATAAATTCAACTAGGAAACTTTAAAATCTAGAATTCCTCAATCTCAACTCTATTCAAGGCAATTAGTAAGCATAATCAATTAACGGTGTCAACAAGGCATGGTGTAGGCCTAACACTACCCGTACATAAGCATAATTAGTAGCTATGTACGGACTCTCGTCACCTTGTGTGTACGTAGCCTCCCAAAAATAGAAGCACATATTAATTAAATTCACATATGGGGTTAATTCCCTCTTACAAGGGTAGAAAAGAGACTTACCTCATCCCAAAGCTTACTTCCCGGTCCAAAATTGTGCTTCAACTCTCAATTTGGTGCCAAACGACTCGAAACTAGTCACTTGTTATATAAAATAGTCAAACATGTTCAAAAGTTCATATCCTAGCTATTAAAGTGATTTCCCAACCCTAATTGAAGAATTCCTAAAACTCACCCCCAGGTCCACGTGCCCGGATTTCGGAAATGTTTGAACAAAGTTGTTACCCATAACTTCATGAACTAAATATATGATTTTTACTAAATTCCATAACACATTTCGTGGTTAAATCCCATTTTTATCAAAAATCTAGGTTTTCACCTAAATCCATGATTTTCACTAATTTACATGTTATAATCTTCCCATAAACTATGTATTTAACTCGCAATAGATAGAAATTACTAACCCTTGATAGCTAGATCGAACTCCCCCTTTTTAAAGCTCCAAAATCGCCCAAGAGTGCAATAAATAAGCCCAAACATGGCTAAGTCCCGATTTAAAAACTCTCTGCACAGCTGCTCTCTTCTTCGCAAACGTGGAACAGGCCTTGCGTTCGCGAAGGCAACGGCCCAGGCCCATGAAAGCTTGGCCTACGCGAACGCGACCAGGTCCTCGCGAAGGCGAAGGCTTACCAGCCCTGTCATTCGAGAACGCGAGGGCACCTTCGCTAACGCGAAGAGCACTAGCATTGACCCCTCCCCAGGTCCCTCCCTTCTACGCGAACGCGATGGGGCTTACGCGAACGCGTAGACCTGGGACCTCAAGGCTCCGTGAACGCGGTCCCCTTCTCGTGATTGCGAAGGGAAAATTGCCCCACTGCCCAAATCCTCCTTCTCGAACACAATGGTCCTTTCACGTTCAGGAAGAAGGAAACCAGAACTGGAAAATTTGGTTTCTTCAATTTGGATCCAGGGGGTGCGAAACACACCCGAGCCCCCCGTGACCCCGTCTAATTACACAAACAAGTCTATAAACATAATACGGACATGATCAACTCTCAAAACGCGTAAAATAACAACAAAACCAAGAATCACACCCCAAAACAAAATTGAATCAAGTTATAAACTTCAAGTTTCCAAATCGCTCCAAACGCGTCGAATCATACTTAGACCTCTCGGAATGACACCAAATTTTGCGTGTAAGTCTTAAATCACCATACAGAACTATTCCCGATCTCAGAATCCCATTTGGACCTCGATATCTCCAAAACCTACTCCAAACCAAATTTAAAGAACTTCAAAAACCTTAAAAGATCCAAATTTCACTATTAGGCGCTGAAACGCTCCCGGGTCATCCAAAACCCGATCTGAACATGCGCCCAAGTCCGAAATCATAATACAAACCTATTGGAACCCTCAAATCCTGATTCCGAGGTCGTTTGCTCAAAACATTGATCGAAGTCAAACTTAGCCATTTTAGCCAATCTTAAGGAACCAAGTGTTCCGATTTCAACCCGAACTCTTCCAAATCTCGAACTAACCATCCCCGCAAGTTATAAAACAGTAAAAGCACATACGGGGAGACTTATTTAGGGGAACGAGGTTCTATAAAGAAAATTGACCGGTCGGGTCGATACATTCTCCACCGCTTAAACAAACGTTCGTCCTCGAACGGGTCTAGAATCATACCTGGAGTGCTGAATAAGTGTGGATATCTGCTCCGCATGTCCTCCTCGGCCTCTCAAGTCGCCTCTTTGACCGGTTGGCCCCTCCACTAATCCTTTACCGCATAAATCTTCTTGGACCTCAACTGGCGAACCTACCGATCAACAATGGCAACTGGCTCCTCATCATAGCCCAGGCTCTCATCTAGCTGAACCGGCATGAAGTCCAGATGAACTCCCGATAGACTGGGAGGCAAAGAAAGCTCGTAAGCAACTTCCCCAACTCGTCTCAACACCTCAAACGGACCTATAAACCTTGGGCTCAATTTGCCCTTCTTCCCAAACCTCATGATCCCCTTCATCGGCAAGACTTTCAAGAGAACCTTCTCGCCCACCATAAATGATAAATCACGTGCCTTTTGATCCGCATAACTCTTCTGTCTGGACTGTGCTGTGCGAAGTTGCTCCTGAATCAACTTTACCTTTTCCAAGGCATCCTTCACCAAATCAGTACCATATAACTTAGCCTCGCCTGACTCAAACCATCCGATGGGAGAACGACATCGCCGACCATATAAAGCCTCAAATGGAGCCATCTCAATGCTGGACTGGTAACTGTTATTGTAAGAAAACTCGGCCAAAGGCAAGAATCGATCCCACTGTCCTCCAAAGTCAATCACACATGCTCTAAGCATGTCCTCCAAGATCTAAACTGTCCACTCCGACTGGCCGTCGGTTTGTGGATGGAATGCTATGCTGAGCTCTAACTGGGTCCCTAACTCACTCTGTACTACTCTCCAGAAATGCGAAGTAAACTGAGGGCCTCTATCTAATATGATGGAAATAGGGACACCATGCAACCGAACTATCCCCTGAATATAAATCTGGGCCAACCTCTCTGAAGTATACGTGGTCATAGCCGGAATGAAGTGTGCCGACTTGGTCAACCTACCGATAATGACCCAAACTGCGTCAAACTTTGCAAGGTCCGCCGCAACCCAACTATGAAGTCCATAGTAATGCACTCCCACTTCCACTCAGGTATAGTCATTTGCTGGAGTAGGCCACCTGGCCTCTGGTGCTCATACTTAACCTTCTGGCAATTTAGACACCTCACAACATACTCAACTATGTCTTTATTCATCCGTCGCCACCAATAATGTTGCCTCAGGTCGCGATACATCTTCGTAGCATCTGGATGAATAGAATACCGAGAACAGTGTGCCTCCTCTAGAATCCTCTCCCTCAAGCCATCAACATTAGGAACACATAGACGACCCTGGAGTCATAGAACACCATCCTCGCCGATAGTAACCTCCTTGGCACCAACCTGCAGTATCGTCTCTCTAAGAACCAACAAGTGCGGATCATTAAATTGTCAGGCCTTGATCTGCTCCAATAGTGAGGACTGGTCAATGAAGCATGCAAGAACTCAACTGGGCTCTGAAATATCAAACCTCATAAGTCTGTTAGCCAAGGACTGAATGTCTAGGGCCAATGGCCTCTCCTCTGCTGAAATGAATGCCAAGCTACCCATACTCTCTGCTTTTCTGCTCAAGGCATCTGCAACTACATTCGCTTTGCCCGGATGATAAAGAATGGTGATATCATAATCCTTCAGTATCTCAAGCCATCTGTGTTGCCTCAAATTGAGATCCCTCTGCTTGAACAAATGCTGCAAGCTGCGATGATCAGTGTAAACCTCACAGGACACCCCATAAAGATAATGCCTCCAGATCTTAAGAGCATGAACAATCGCAGCCAACTCCAAATCATGTACACGGTAATTCTTCTCATGGGGCTTCAGCTGACGTGAAGCATATGCAATAACTCGCCCCTCCTGCATCAACACACAACTCAAACCAACGCATGAAGCATCGCAATATACAATATACATCCCCGAATCGGAAGGCAACACTAGAACTGGTGCAGTAGTCAAAGCTGTCTTGAGCTTTTGAAAGCTCGCCTCACAATCATCGGACCAACGAAACGGAGCACCTTTCTGAGTAAATTTAGTGAAAGGTGCTGCAATAGATGAGAAGCCCTCCACAAATCGGCGACAATAACCTGCTAACCCCAAGAAGCTCTTGATCTCAGTCGCCGAAGTGAGACGAGGTCAACTCTGAACTGCCTCAATCTTCTTGGGATCCACCTTAATACCCTCGTCTGATACGACATGCCCCAAAATGCTACAGAATCTAGCCAAACTCACACTTGGAGAACTTAGCATATAACTTATGTTCCCGCAAGGTCTAAAGCACCACTCTCAAATGATGCTCGTGCTCCTCCATGTTGCGCGAGTAGATCAAAATGTCATCAATGAAGACAATGACGAACGAATCAATATATGGCCTGAACACCCTGTTCTTCAAATCCATAAACGTCGTTGGGGCGTTAGTCAAGCCCAAGGACATCACTAGAAACTCATAATGGCCATATCTAGTCCGAAAAGCAGTCTTCGGAATATCTAAATCCCGAATTTTCAACTGATGGTACTCCGATCTCAAGTTGATCTTAGAGAACAACCTGGCACCCTACAACTGGTCAAACAAATCATCAATCTGCGGCAACGGGTACTTGTTCTTAATGGTGACTTTGTTCAACTGGTGGTAATTAATGCATATCTGCATAGTCTCATCTTTCTTCTTCACAAATAACATTGGTGCACCTCAAGGCGATACACTCGGCCTGACGAACCTCTTTGCTAGAAACTCCTCAAGTTGTTCCTTCAACTTTTTCAACTCTTTCGGAGCCATACGGTACGGTGGGATAGATATAGGCTGGGTACTTGGAGCCAAATCAATGCATAAATCGATATCGTGATCTTGTGGCATGCCTGGAAGATCAGAAGGAAACACATCGGAGAAATCCCGGACTACGGTTACTAAATCAATCGCTGGAGTCTCTGCAGTAGTATCTTGAACATAGGCTAGATAAGCCAAATAACCCTTCTCGACCATATGGCGAGCCTTCATAAAAGAGATGATCCGACTAGGTGTACTGATAGACGAACCCTTCCACTTCAATCTAGGCAACTCTGGCATCGCAAGGTAACAGTCTTGGCATGGAAATCAAGGATGGCGTGATATGGAGATAACCAGTCCATGCCCAGGATGACCTCAAAGTTAGTCATATCGAGCAATAGAAGATCCGCTCTAGTCTCACAACCAGGGAATGTAACCACGCAGGATCAGTAGATACGATCCACAATAACAGAATCTCCCACAGGAGTGGACACGTACACATGAGTGCCTAAGAACTCACGAGAAACATCCAGGAAGTGAGCAAATAGGGATGACACATATGAATAAGTAGACCTTGGATCAAACAATATCGAAGCATCTCTACCGCAGACAGAAATAATACATGTGATCACGGCATCTGAGGCCACTACATCTGGTTTGGCCGAAAAAGCATAAAACCTAGACGGAGCGCCGACTGGCTGGCCTTTGCCTGACTGAACAGTAGCTGGCTGACCTCCCCCTGCCCGACCCCTACCCGCCTGCCCTCGGCCCCTGGGCGATCGGATGACTGGTGCTGTAATCATGGGTTGATGGCCCTGTTGTATGATGGTAGGCTATAATCTCATGTTTTAGTCGATTATTACATTCCAATTTACTGCACTTTAGTTGAGTTTGAGCTTTAATCGCTAGTGTTTTGCACTAATTATGTGTTTTATGCCTTGTAGGAGTGATTCCGAGCTATGTAGATGTTATGGAATGAATTCAAGTGATTTGGAGATTTGAAGTCTGAGTAAAAGCCCAAAAAATTAAGCCGGGATCGTGTTCGGGGAACAACGGATGATAGTTTAGAACGAATGAATAATCGAGCAGGCATACTGCGCAGTATCTAGTAAAATGCACATAACATTTTTCTCGGAACTTCGTTTGGGCTCCACAATATATTGTTAGAAAGTTAATTCAAAGAGCTACAACTTTCATGTTTTACAGTGTTTCAAATTCCCAACAAAATAGGGTGAAAAGTGCGTGCCAATTGCGCGGCCGTGCACTGACCGCGCCTATGGCGCAGAACAGTGTGAAAAGTGTGTGGCCAAGTGTGCGGGTACACTTCCAGGTGCACGGCCGTGCACGTCCAACTCCGGAAAAGTGTATTTTTCGCGTAGAAGAAGGTGTATTTATTTGGGGCCGACCCTACTTGGTATATATACATAGAAAAACAGTATTTTGAGGACTTTTGACATAATATAGACCTAAGGAAGCTAAGGAGAAGAGGGAGAAGCAAGAGCACAAGTATTTCACCATTCATCCTCACTCAAGACAAGGGTTTGGATGTTTTATGTTTTCCTTTGACTTAAACTTAATTGTGATGAATTTCTCCATATCCATGGAGTAATTTTTCCTTAGGGATTGATGAATTTGGTGTTTTGAGAATTGTTTGTGCATATTAACTCTAGTTTTATGTATTGAATCATTTTGGGTATTTTTATTGTTACATATATATTCATTTGTTTATGTAATCGAAAGAGGCATAATTTGTGATGTTCTGCATTATCTTATTGGTTGAATTCATTGATTCTTGTTAGTAATCGAAAGAAGCTAGTTGAATTAATGTTTAGACCTAGTTAGGAGGATAATCGAAAGAGGTTCTCCTAAGGATCAATCCACTACGAATTATTGCATATATTCACCAAGCTTAACATAGTTCATATCGTAAGGTTGAGACTTAATCGAGAAAGGAGTTTCTACTGAATGTTTGAACATAATAGAGTGAATTCGAGAGACTCACTTGAACCATAGAAGTGAAGTAACTAGAGTTAATTCCCAAACAAATATCTTACACCTATCCAATCAACCCCTATTTTCTCCCTTTGATATCTTCTTGCTTACTCTTGTTGCGATTGTCATTAGCCAATGGTTTAGACTTTTAGTAAATTTTAGTTTCAAATCACACAACTCTAAATTGTTGATCATCTTGGATAGCAATTAAAACTAGAAGCTACGAAAATATTGTTTAAATCCAATCCCTGTGGATACGATATTTTCTATACTATATTCGACTAGCGAGCATAATTTTGTGTTGTGTTTTTAGCTCGTCACTATACTGCTTTGCCCCGAAGTCTGGGACAAAACCTCTTCATGTGGCCCAGATCCCCATACTCGTAACAACCTCACGGTACAATAGACTGCTACCCTGAAGTCTGACATTGATGGCCTGAATACCCACTGGAAGGACCCTGAATAGTTGGTGGGCGATATGAGTTCTCTGTCATGGCACTAAAATAAGGTCGCACTGGAGTACCCCGAGGAGGTAGCGATGCTAGATATGTGGGCCTGCTAGGCTGACCCCTCACAAACTGACCTCTGCCCCCAGCCGGGGCACCTCTAAACTCCCCATAATAACGGAATCGCTTAACCCGCTGCATCTGCTCTCTACCTCACTGACGGTAACCCTCAATCCTCAGAGCTATCTCCACTACTAGCTGGTAAGAAGTCCCCATCTTAACCTCCCGGTCTATAGTGGCCTGAATACCGGAGTGCAACCCCACAACAAACCTTCGTACTCTCTCCGCGTCAGTAGGAAGTATCATATGTGCATGGCGAGACAACTCAGAGAATCTCGCCTCATAATCGATCACTGACATCGGACCCTACTGGAGCTGCTCAAACTAAAACTGCAACTCTTCCCTCTAGGAGGGTGGAATATACCTATCCAAGAAAAGGCGTGTAAACTGATCCCAAGTCATGGGAGGAGAACCTGTTGGTCTGCCGAGGAGATATGACTGCCACTATCTACGGGCCCTGCCCTCCAGCTGGAAAGTAGTGAAATCCACCCCATGGGACTCTAATATACTCATGTTGTGCAGTCTGTCCCTGCACCTATCAATGAAGTCTTGGCGATCCTCATGTCGCTCACCTCCGAAGATAGGAGGGTGAAGCCTGGTCCATCTATCCAATAGCTTCTGGGGCTCGCCGGCCGCAACTGGTCTAGGCTCAGGTACAGCTGCTGCAACTGGCTGGGCTCCACCCACGGGTAGTGCACCCGGAGTCTGATATATGGCAGCTGCATGTCCCGGTGCCTGAGCAGTAGGGGTCTGTGCTCCCCCTCCCACTTGAGATGTGGCTGGGTCTACTGGAAATAAACCAGACTGGGTCATAGTATCCATGAACCGTAGAATACGGCCCATAACCTCCTAAAAGCCCGGTGCTGACATGAAATCTACCGGGGCTGGCTCTGCTGCAGGCACCTCGCCCTACTCCTCAATAGTAGGATCCTCTGCTAGATCCGCTAGTGGTATAGCTGGGGCAACTCTGGGACGTCCCCATCCCCTACCTCGGGCTGGTGCCCTCCCCCGGCCTCTACATCGGCCTCTAGCAATAGGGGGCAACTCCTCTCGGGTCTGGAATATCCGACGTGCGCGTTCTCACCATATGTGATAGAATAAGAGAAAGACACTTAGTATAACATCAACTGCACGATAGGAGATGAAGAAAGAGTAGTTTTCTAAAACCCTATAGCCTCTCGAAGATAAGTACAGACCTCTCCGCACCGATCCGCAAGACTCTATTAGGCTTCCTCATAACTTGTGAGACCTACGTGAACCTAGCACTCTGATACCATGTTGTCACGACCCAATTTCTCCTATTGGTCGTGATATTGCCCAACGTTGCCGCTAGGCAAGCCTACAGTGAACTAACTCTGTGATCCTTTCTTTTAAAGACTTGAAATAGTTGATTTTTAGTTTGTGCATAGATAAGAAGTAAGAATTTAATAAAAATGAGAGATCAAGATTTTTAAAGCAAGTGAGATAAGTATAATAACACATAAACCATCGAGTGTATACTAGCATAAATCACCAAGACCTGGTATCACAAGTGTATGAGCACTAGTAGAATATACAAAAGAATACTACACTACTGTCTGAAGTGAGATAGATAAAAAATACAAGCAAAAGAAAGACTTCGGCTGCTGCAGAACGGGCTTAGAAGGCAGCTCACCGCGAAGTCTCGTGGTAGTAGTCAAGGATACGCGCCAGACATATATCCAGATGCACCTGCCTCAGATCCTACACATTTAGTGCAGAAGTGTAGCGTGAGTACATAAACAACATGTACCCAGTAAATATCTAGTCTAACCTCGAAGAAGTAGTGACGAGGGGTCGACTTCGACTCTTACTATGGGCCAACAATGAAATATATATGATTCTAATTTAACATGGGACATATAAATGACAATAAAACTGAGAAGCAAGAAATAAATAAACAATCCTTTCACTTATAGTAGGTACCAAATCAATTTCCCTCATTTAACCATTTACCTCTCAAGACAATGAAACAATATCAAATATAATTGGGCTTCCAGTATTATTACGCACGAATTATGTCGAGGATGCACGGCCCGATCCAAAATACATGTACATATACTCTGTGCACTACTGAGGGTCGAACGGCAGGAACCATAGATGCATCTATTAACCTGCCGAGGCGAACGACCCACTCCCATGAGAGTAGTGGAATTTACCCCGCTCGCGGAATATACTTGCGACGCGGTTGAACATAGATTTCTCAAGTTATCATGATATTCCTCAATTCTTTCCAAAACAAGAAATCCAACTAGGAGCCTTTAAAATCTAGAATTCCTCAATCTCAACTCTATTCAAGGCAATTAGTAAGCATAATCAATTAACGGTGTCAACAAAGCATGGTGTAGGCCTAACACTACCCGTACATAAGCATAATTAGTAGCTATGTACGGACTCTCGTCACCTTGTACGTACGTAACCCCCCACAAATAGAAGCACATATTAATTAAATTCACCTATGGGGTTAATTCCCTCTTACAAGGTTAGAAAAGAGACTTATATCGTCCCAAAGCTTACTTCCCGGTCCAAAATTGTGCTTCAACCCTCACTTTGGTGCCAAACGACTCGAAACTAGTCAATTGTTATATAAAATAGTCAATACACGTTCAAAAGTTCATATCCTAGCTATTAAAGTGATTTCCCAGCCCTAATTGAAGAATTTCTAAAATTCACCCCCGGGCCCACGTGCCCGGATTTCGGAAATATTTAAAGAAATTTATTACCCATAACCTCATGAACTAAAATATATGATTTTTACTAAATTCCATAACAAATTTCGTGGTTAAATCCCCTTTTTATCAAAAACCTAGGTTTTCACCTAAACACATGATTTTCACTAGTTTATATTTTATAATCTTCCCATAAACTATGTATTTAACTCGCAGTAGGTAGAAATTACTTACCCTCAATAGTTAGGTCGAACTCCCCCTTTTTGAAGCTCCAAAAATCGCCCAAGAGTGCAATAAATGAGCCCAAACATGGCTAAGTCCCGATTTTAAAACTCTCTGCTCGGCTGCTCTCTTCTTCGCGAACGCGGAACAGGCCTCGCGTTCGCGAAGGCAACGGCCCAGGCCCATGAAAACTTGGCCTACGCGAACTCGACCAGGTCCTCGCGAACGCAAAGGCTTACCAGCCCTGTCCTTCGCGAACGCGAGGGCACTTTCGCGAACGCGAAGAGCACTCGCATTGACCACTCCCCAGGTCCCTCCCTTCTACTCGAATGCGATGGGGCTTACGCGAACGCGTAGGCCTGGGACCTCAAGGCTCCGCGAATGCGGTCCCCTTCTCGCGATCACAAAGGGCAAATTGCCCCACTGCCCAAATCCTCCTCCGCGAATACGATGGTCCTTCCGCGTTCGCGAAGAAGGAAACCAGAACTAGAAAATCTGGTCTCTTCAATTTGGCTCTGGGTAGTCCAAAACACACCCGATCCCCCGTCCAATTATACCAACAAGTCTATAAACATAATACAGGCCTGCTCGACTCTCGAAACGCGTAAAATAATAATAAAACCAAGAATCACACCCCAAAACAAAATTGAATCAAGTTATGAACTTCAAGTTTCCAAATCGTTCTGAACGCGTCGAATCATACTTAGACTACTCGGAATGACACCCAATTTTGCGTGCAAGTTTTAAATCACCATACGGAACTATTCTCGGTCTCGGAATCCTATTTGGACCTCGATATCTCCAAAACCTACTCCAAACCAAATTTAAAGAACTTCAAAAACCTTCAAAGAGACAACTTTCATTATTAGGCACCGAAACGCTCCCGGGTCATCCAAAATCCGATTCGAACATGCATCCAAGTCCAAAATCATCATACGAACCTATTGAAACCGTCAAATCCCGATTCTGAGATCGTTTGCTCAAAACATTGACCAAAGTCAAACTTAACCTTTTTAGCCAACCTTAAGGAACCAAGTGTTCCGATTTCAACCCGAACTCTTTCAAATCTCGAACTAACCATCCCCACAAGTCATAATACAGTAAAAACACGTACATGGAGCCTTATTTAGGGGAACGGGGTTCTAAAAAGCAAAACTACCGATCTGGACGTTACAATTTTTGTCTCAAATCTAGTTAGTATTACTTTTCCGGATTCATGAATAAACAATACTACATAGAACGTGACAAAAACAAATACAACGTTCATTCTGCATTAATGGATATTAAAGAAAATACCTAAATAATTTTAAGAAAAAGTAGACTTATATTAATTATGATTGGTATAGTAGATTCACCCTATTTCCCTCCTCATTAGAAAAAAATTCCTTTAACAAATACTAACTCCTCATTTGAAAAAAATTCCTTTAACAAATACTAACTTTAGAGCATGTTTGGAAAGCCATCTAGTACTAAGATTTGGATGTAATTGGTGTAATTACATAGTTTAGGACTCTTTATCAGGCCAAATAATTACTTGGTCGCATGTAATTAGGTGTAATTAAGAGAAATAATTATATTCTTCAATTCTCAAGGGAATGCAAGAATTAATGGTAATTATCTGGTGTAATTATTTTCAAACTTATTTTTTTCTTTATTGAATATATTAAAATATAAAACTCTTTCTCTTTCATATTCATTCCGACGTGAATAAACGTCAGTCATGCTCCTTCTTCCATCTTTATTTCTTTAATTTGTTTGTCTTATTAAACACTTTTTTCTCAATTTGAGCTTGCTTCCTAAAAACATTTACGTACTTTGCTACTTTTGTTTTCCATTAATTTGAGTTAATATTATCATTTTAAAATAATATTTAAATATTTGTCACACATTAGAGTTTGCCTACTTTGTATCTTACTAATTTTATTTTCTAATCATTAGTATAAATATTTGTTATAAAAAATAGTTTTTAAGCTCATAACTAAATTTCTTATATCTACATGAGTTGGTAAAAGATTAGATTGGTTATTGAAATTTTTATTTATTAATTTAGTAACAAAATTTCTTATTTGGAAGATATCAATTATTTTTATAATATTATATAATTATTTATAATCATTTAATAAATTTTTAATATATATATATATATATATATCACACAATAAAACTTAATATATTATACTTGTCTAGCCATACATGACAGTGAAAATTATAATTTAATATATTCTCGTAAATAAATAAGATATTGTAATTACTATGCTATATAATTATCATAATATGTGATTACTACTCATGTAATTAGAATGCCGTATAATTATAAGTAACTTTTAAAAATTATTTTCTTTTTATTTTGTTTTCCGAAACAATACCCTTAAAATTAGGACGGAGGGAGTAACAAATAAAACAAAAGCTTGAAATTATCTGTCAAAAGAAAAGGACTTCATACCTCTTTTTGTTTCTTACAACAGTCCTTTCACACAGAAGACTGCAAGTCTGCAAAGCTGAAAACAAACTTAGAGAGAGAGAGAGAGATGAAAGGAGGGAAACAGAACTCCGATGCCGTCGCCGGCGACAATGGTGTCAGTCGTGAGCAGCCATCCAACGGTGCCGCACAAGCTGAGCAGCAAAAAAGAGATGGGAATGCTGGCGAAGAGGATGAAGATGTGGGAAAGGAGTATGAAGAGAAAATCGAAGAAGAGGAATTAGCTGATGCGGAAAAACCAAAGCTTGCTGAAGGGTTTTATGAGATTGAGGATGTATGGAGAAAGAGGGTTCGAAAGGTTAGTTTCATTTTGGAGTCAAACGACTTTTCCCCTTTTTTTGTTACTTTTTTTTAATCCTTATTTGTGACTTTAATTTCTGTGATTGTGTGGATTTGGGAATCTTGAAAATGCTGTGGAAAAACAAAGGGCAAAGTTCAGTATCTAATCAAATGGTAAGTTTACTATGCATAATGCAATAGATATATAAAGTTATTTACTTTGCTTCCCGTTTTCCATTTTTGAAATGTTGTACCATGAAATTTGCTAGATTGAAGGATAAGATTCTGTTGTATGCAGGCGAGGCTGGCCGGAGAGTGCAAACACATGGGAACCTGTGGAGAATCTAATGACGTGCTATGATGTTATTGATGCATTTGAAGAGAGGTGTGCATTTTTTGTCCATTGCACTTACTTGAGTATAGTAGTTAGCTGAGTTGGTTTAATAGAATAATGGGAATATTGATTTTTCGGCTCTTTTTCATTCTTTTGTTGTGCTTTATTTTTCTTTTTGAAGCTTGCGGTCAGGGAAACAACGATTGGCACGTAAGCATAAGCGGCAGCATGGGGTTACTCACACTCAAATCAAAAGAAAGCAGCAGCAGTGTTCCCCTGCAGCTGCTACATATGATGTGCCTGCAGTGAAGGTTAGCATAATGGAGGAACCTATGCCTTCATCTCCTCTGGCTAGCTTGGATGCTATTAATCGTGTGGATAGTAGTGGTAGTGGTTTGAATGATATCCAAGTGGACGGAGTGGCGAACGGTAATGATTTGAATTTCGATTCCTCTATAAAAGAAATTAATGAGAAAAATGAATTGGATTTAAAGCTTAGTGAATTAAAGGGAGGGATAGCAACAAAAGAGACATCTGCGGATACATCTGGTGATGGCCTTACAAGTGGATTTTCAGCAGCCAATGGAACAGAATCACTTCAATCTGGTCGCTGTACCGGAGCTAAAAGGAGGAAGCCTACTTCTGTTCGGAGGTTTAAACCGGAAACTGCCTCAGGTGTAATGAATGATTCCCAAGATGCTGTAGCAAATGCTACTAGTGGCCCTTTTGTTGCATTCACGCAGGAAGGAATTCACGATCATGGATTTGTGGGCAATGCTTTAGGTTGCAAAAATAAGTGGGATGATTCCAAAGATGCGTGTGCCATAGCAGAAATTATAAAGCCTATGAGCTATTCGGCATCTGTATCGAGTGATTTTCAGGATGTGTCCGTGACCTTTTTAGCTAAGAGGTCTGTGACTTCCAGACTACACTTGTTTTTACTCAGTTGCAAAGAATATGAGCTTTCCTTAAATATAGTGAAATTAATGTCTTCAGAAAGGAAAAAAGGTACAGTAAAAATAATGAACTTCTTTCAAATGAACAAAAGATGCTTGCTGTGCACTAAATTTGTTGCTTACTCACTTATCCAAATTACCTCAGCTATTCTTGGATGTAACTTATTTTCTGGATGCCATGTATTGGAATTAACTGGCTTTTTTTCTGTTTTATCACATGCATTGTCTTGTTTGGTGTCCATTGTTTCTTCCATCAATGGTAGTGCAACGTTCTGTCTTTTCTTCTTTGGAACAGAATATGTCCATTGCACTCCAGTGGTTGAACCTCTTTAAGAGAGCTGCTTTGCATATACCCTTTGAAGGATGTGCTGAAACCTTTAAACAAAGAAAAAGGAATAGTTTCTTGAGAGGGAATATTTAATCAGGATCTGAGATAGGTCTTTGACTTGGAAAGGGAGAGAAAATGATGGACTATCATTTATCCGTTTGATTTCTCTAGGTGACCTTTCTTTTTGGTTTTAGCTTGTTGAGTTTTGGAACATTCATCATTTACTAAGTTACTCCCTTTATCCTGGTCAAATTTGAGCTTGTTTGGCGTTGCTTAGAGATTAAGAAGTGAAAGTTTGAATCAATTAATATATTTGTACTCGATTTAGTATGTTTACTACTTTACTAATGTGAAAATAAGTATAATTGTTTTATTTTTGAGAATGAAAAATAAGTATAATTGTTGAAAGGACTTTCCTTCAATTATACCAACAAATGAATATCTTTAATTTTTTTTTATAAGTAATGAATATCTTTAAAATTCACTCACTTGCTTAATGCCTTACACTCTCGTCAATACTACTGCAACTTATAACCAAGTTTCAAGATATAAGGGAATACTGTCCGTCTTGTTCCTTTGCTATTTCCTTATCACATTGCCTTACTGTCTCTTACATTTCCTTTACCGTCTCTAGCCATCTTTGTTAAGTGTCCCACACTAGTTGAAGGAATAGGATGTTGTCTCCTTATAGGGTCTTGGTCAATGTTCACCTCATGAGATAGCTTTTGGGGTTGAGTTAGACTCATTGTTCATTTTTTTAATATGGTATTAGAGCTAGTCCTACGCCTATCTTGGTTTATCAAATGTTTGGGCCCTTATGTTATACAGATGTTCAGTTTTGGGCGTGCAACGGTGTTAAGTGTCCCATATTGGTTAAGGTAATGAGCTGCTGCCCTCCTTATATGCTCTTTGGGCAATCCTCGTCCCATGAGCTAACTTTTGGGATTGTATCAGGCGAAAGGCACCAATTTATTCAGTCCAAATTGTCGCTAAATAGAACTTGCCCTGCCTATCTCTATCTTTATTATTTCTAGCAATATCCACCGCTACCACTGGACTTTGTTCTTTACCTCGTTTAACAACATTACAACACAACTCTAGTAAGCTTTTGCAGTCTGTTTAACTATCCAAATTGAAGACCAATCCTTTGTGGAAACTACTCTATCCTCCTGGTGTAGACTTTATCCATGAAGAGCATAGCATCTCCCTAAACTAGCTTGTTATTAACAAATTTTTTAAAAAACTTGTGTAGAAGCAACTAATATTTTTCTTGGGCTTGCTCCTTGACATGGTAAGGATAAACTGTAATTTCTAGTGAAGTTGGTTATCGTGGTCAAGTTGAAACTGTCTATGCTGCTTTGGTTGTTAGTGTTTGGACCAGAGTTACTTTAAACATGACCCCTAGGGAGTAGTAAATTGAATTTGGCCATCCTGAACACAATACACTAGCGATTCATTTATATCCCTTTGGTTTACAATTTAGCTAGAATAATTGTTTTCTAACTAGACTCTGCTTATTAAACCGTGGTTCATAATTTTTTGCTAGTGCTTCTTTGTGGAAGAACCTTTATTTTGGATAAGAAGAAAATTCGTAAATAATTTCTTCATCTATATTTTAAATTATACTATTTTAACCAAGGTTAACACACACGACACCCCTTTTCTTTTACAATTTTGTGACTTCTAAATCTGACTCTCCTTAATAGAATTGTAACTCCAAAAATCTTTTGTTAGTGCTTTATTCTGTAAAAATCTTTGAAGTTATTTACTTAATGATATTAAGAAGGGATTTGATACTATTTTGTTGAAGTTTTTGAACTACATTACCATAAAATAAAGGTTTTTAGCGACGCTAACTATATAACCTAGTGAATCCTATTCTTTGCAAACAAAAGTTTATGCTGGGTAGTGTATCACATTATTTTTCCCATTCCACAAACTGGAATAATTTTCATGTTAAGCAACTTTTGTGTGGAGTATTTAGAGGTTTAAGTAGAGATACTGGTAGATTAAACTTTTGGTACTGGGCAACGGACAGTATCATTCTTGAATGTGTTGTGGCAGCCATTGTGGAAGGGCAAGAATGTAATAGGGAGAACCATAGTTGTTACAACAGGTTGATAGAGCAGTTAAGTCATAGAGATAATAACTGGCCTTGGAAGATGATTTGGAAAACTAGAGTTCTAGTTAAGGTAGTATAGCAACCTGGGGAGCCTGTTTGACTCGGGACAATTTGCAGAAAAGAGGCTTTAGTCTATGCAATAGGTGTTACCTATGTGAAGAAGAGCAAGAATCAGTGAATCAGCTCCTCCTTCATTGTAGAGTATCTAGGCAATGCAGGGATCTATTGTTCAACATCTGTCGTATTTCTTGGGTGATGCTTCAATCTGTCAGGGGTTCGTTAGAAGCTTGGCAATCTCATAGAGTACCTAGAAGGCTAAAACATTCCGTTGTGCATTCTATGGACCTTATGGCTGGAAAGGGACAATGCTTGCTTTGAAGGACATGGGAATCATATTATTAGAATTAAGAATATATGTCTCCATAATCTGTATTTTTGGTGTAAAGTTAGTCAGTTAGGAAATCTGAATCAATATTTAGACTTCCTGGAGGTGTTAGGAGGGGGAGGATAGCTTGTTGATGTTGTCGTTTGGGATGATTCTTGTACCATTTTGTACCATCTCGGTACCTTATAGATAAACTTTTACCTTATTAAAATAATAATAATAATAATGGGGAGAACCACGTAGGCAGATTTGTGGAAATGGACGAAATAAAATAAAAGCAGAATTTCACAAGCAATGCCTCAATGAACTGTGACTGATATTTTAACAGGGGCAATGTAGTCTTTGAAATTTCTGTTGTTAAAGTATGAAACTTAATGTGATTTTTGTGAAAATTGTGTCTATTTGTGTTGCAGCAATATTATGTGTTTTCTTGGATGGGTAAAGCGTATAGGTGTTATCTGTTTATATTACACCCCCCTCTCTTTCTTGTCTCATCAGCTTTTACCTAGTTGAATCAGTGCCTAGTGTCCTTGTCGCTTTATAGTCTAGTTCAATCTGTCCACTTAATATTATTGTGGTGAATCTTTTATAAGTTTATAGGTTATATGATGGCATTTTTTGTTTTTCAATGGTTTCCTGCAGGTCTGATGGAAAGGAAGTTATGGTGGATAACAAGTTTCTAAAGATGAATAATCCACTTGTGGTAGCTGCTTTTCTTTTTCTCTATTGAATCTTTCATCATCATAAAATGCAGTGATATTATATTTTCAATATGGATTATTTATAGTGACCCTCTAGTTTCCCATACTTATAGAGACCTCTGCTGTTCTTAAAATTACACCAACCTGATCTCTTAACATATCATCGCTAACACAGTTCCTTAATGTATCTTAATTCATCCAAAATAAAAAAAAGTATTTGCTTCTTACTTGGTCGTTAAGATTGATTATTCATTTGATGATCGACATTTTATGTATATTTGACAAAAAAATGTTAACCTATGGATTAATTTCAGAAACTAGAGGAAAAGTTCATTTAACTGTAACAAAACTGAAGAGGAGGTTAATGTAATTTATTATTTCTGTTATATATTCTATTCTTTTTAATTGAATTAACTTTTGCTTTCTTTTGCAGTTGATAAACTTTTATGAGCAAAATCTTCGATATCATCCCACACAATGAATGCGCTTCGGCGAAGGTGGAACTATTCTCGCTTGACTTGTATGTACAGAGTGTTGAAATCTTGTAGCATCAGGCTGTAGGTATTATACCTGTTAGAGTATTTATAGGGAGGTCAGTAAATCACTAGAGTTATGCTGCATATTATGGAAACCCTGCATTAGCTTCAGCTGATTTTTCAAAAAAAAAAAAAAAAAAAAAAAAACCTGGACTTCAAAGTTTTATCTCTACAGTATAACCCAATATATGCATTGTAAATGACAGATAATATTCTTTTGTTATCTTAGGTGGCAAAACCATTATAGGTTTTGTAGTTCAATAGCATTAATATGGAATGCGCAAATGTTTGTGGAATTGCTCTGCTATTGGCCATTATATGTTCTAATACATTTTGTTAGATGAACAAAAGGGAGGATGATTGATAATCTACCTGATCGAATTCGCATAACAATTGTAAAATTTTTATGTGACGTCCAGTTTTGCACCACTAATTGAATTTGTGCCCACTTTTTAAAAATTTTTAGTTGATACCCAATTTTAGGATAACATCAGATACATACATTTTTCTCTTCTTCTTTACTGTTGTTTCTTCTTTTTCTTCTTTGTGTTTAGAGTTTCTTCTTCTTCTTAGTTACAAAATGGGTTTGGTAAATTTGTTGTTTTGACAATTTGATGATTGATGTTTGTTCTTTATGATATTTGAAAGTTATGTTTCAAATTTGAGCTCATTTGGGATAGATTTGGACATTGAATCGTGTATTATTGAAATTTGAAGAACAAGTTTATGTTGCAGAATTTAAGATTTGAAATTTGAAGTTGCATTCAATAGATTGAACTACTTAAGATTCGAATTTCTGAAGTTGTATTTGAAAGATAGAAGACTTTAAAGATTTCTGAAGTTGCATTGAAGAGATTAAACTACTTTAAGTACGAGCGGGCAAAATTTTGTACAATGCGAGTACAACTTCAATGGTGGCCTCAAAAGTGGGTATATATAAAAATGCCCATTAACAATTGGGTCTTCGCTCTCTTTTGCTTCTCTTTCCTAATGTTGTGTTAGTTGGAGCAAATCGTTTAGACTTATTTTGGTATGAGATTTTTTGTTCCTATATCATAATTCATACTTATTTCCCAAATTTCTCTAAAGTTTGTTATTTACCTATAACTATAACTATATATTATTTACAATTCATATACATTCCCCTTAAAAGGCTCCCAAACCATGATTATTGCCATCAATTAAGGGATTCAATTCCACCATTTTCTTCCTCTCCCCTCCCCCTCTTCTTCTGTTGCCTCCCTCTTCTTCTGTCGCTTTCCTCTTCTATTAATTTGTTGCCAATTTATGCCATATATTGCTGTCATCGGTTTTTATAATATGCCACATATTTCAATTGCTGCCATTGATTTGTAAATCGTGAAGTATACTCCATCATGAAAAAAAAAAATTCAGCGATTCAAATGAAATAGTGATGACTGAAAAATCATTCCTAATATTTGGGTCATTTTCTCCCGAAACATAAAATTTATTCACGTACTGAGATTGGGTAGTGAAACTTATTTACATCATTCATACAATATTGATACAAAACTAATAAAACCAAAACATCATACAACTTAAAATTAATTTTCGTAAACTATAATATAACTTTAATACAACTTTGATATATTTATACAACAATTGTATAATATTCATACAAAAAATAATACAACTACAACATAATACAATTTTCATATGACTACAATACATCTTTAATATAAGTTTGATAAATAAATATAACTTTATGTAAAAGAGAGACAACGTAAATACTAATTTCATACAATGATTCATATAATATATGACTTATTTAAAACTTTCATTTGATATTTATACAAAAAAAAATAAAAATATAACTACAATAGAATACAATTTAATACAGTATTTATATAAATTTCATACAACTATAACACAACTTTAATACATCTTCTTCCTCTTCAAAATTTAATATGAAAATTCATCCAAAATCAACTATAATCTTCACCGAACACCTCAAAATTGAGATATAATCTTCAAAAGATTTTTTTGATCATTTGCTACAACACCCAATCCAAATAAATAATAATTTTTAAAAATTCGAATTCAAAATCAAAGATTTGAAACTTTTTTGTTATGGTTGTCAATGTCTGGGGAGGTAGCGACAAGGACTAGTTCGTTGGTGACATGCGATGACGTCAAATCCATTATTGAATTCTCTGAAGAAGAAGACAAGAAAAAGGAGATGAGCAAAGAGAGAGAAGTATAGAAGATCTAAAGAAGAAAAAATAGGGCAGAAGAGTGAAGAGAGAGAGAGAGAGAGACGAAGAGGGGGGGGGGGGGGAGATTACCCGCATGTGTGGGATTCAATTACCAAATTAAAAGGCTACAATCAAGGGATATTCAATTAATATTAATTTGTATAGAATTAGTAAATTATATATCAACTTGTGATTAAGTTAAAATCTCAATAGTGATGGTAAATAAGTTTCAAAACTAGTATAGCTAAGTAAAATTCTCTTTTTGTATTATTGCCTTATTGGTGGCCCATGTTATAGAGCTAGCAACAAGCTTAGCCGAGCTCTAGGCACCATTCAAGTCCAAAACAAGGGAAAATTTCTCAATTTTGATGTTTATTGTCAAGGCCCTGTCACAACTCGGAATTCCCACCCTCGTAATCGTGATGGCGCCTGACATTTCACTTGCTAGGCAAGCCAACGCTATAATAATTTTTAGTCATTTTCAATGAATCAAATTAGCTGATACCAATTAGACTGAAATAGAGTGTGAAAAGTCATAACAACTGCAATATCTAGATGCAACCCCAGATCTGGTATCACAAGTGCACGAACGACTAGAATAATACAGATAATGGTCTGAATGAAAGTAAAACTATTTGAAAGAAATAAATAGCTAGAATAAAGTAGAAGGGGACTTCAGGGTTGCGGATGCTGAGCAGTTGTACCTCAAGTCTCCGTCTGATTGTCAATCCGAGTAATCTACTGACTGCCGCTGGGACCGACTACAAAATATGCACAAGAAGTGTAAAGTATAGTATGAGTACAACCGACCCCATATACTCTGTAAGTGTCGAGCCTAACCTCGATCAAGTAGTGACGAGGCTAAGGCAAGTAACTTACAATAACATGTACGCAGTATAATAATAATGACCGGAAAGAAATGCAGAAAGAGTAAGGTAACCAATTTATGAAAATAAACTCAATCCTCGAAATCAGTAACACCAGAAATACCAATCCTCAGAATCTCATACGAAAGCAACGAAGCCAACATAATACAACAAAGAATACAAAATACACAATATGTTGTGGCGCGCAACCCGATCTCATCGTACAAACACGATCCTCCCTTATTTCACCATATCAATATCAATAATAACAAGTAAAATCTATTGCGGCTCGCAACCCGATCCCAACATATAATCATAATCAATATCATAATCCTCCCATATTTCACCATATCAATCCTCCCTTATTCCACCTGTTGTGGCGCGCAACCCAGATCTTATCATATTAATATCAATCCTCCCTTATTCCACCTGTTGCGGCGTGCAATCCGATCCATAAACAAGAATCAATAGATGCAATAAATTTCGCAACTCAATTTACACGAATCTCTAAGAATAAAGAATATGAAAGCAAGCCATAAAGGAACCTCGTACCAAATCAAGAGATACTACAATTAATACAAAGCAACAAGACAAATCAAATATATGACAATTAAGGTGAACAAGTAAGACAATTAAGACAAGTAGCAATTAATCATGGAATCATGGAAGAACCGAAAAATTTAATATGAGCTCATATATTGGTAATATTTTAGATTGGGGGCGCTTTTAGATATTAGGGTATCGGGAAAATGAAAAGTCAAAGATGCCATTTGTAAAATCATTGATGTTAATGATGTTAGATCAACTAACTATTTGCTTTATTTGAAAATCTAACCTTCCCCAACCTATTCATCCAATTTATTTTGATGCGAAAATCATAGCTATTGCTTTTTGTTTATGAAGAAGACCCCGTAATTCCGTCTAGTATGAACTGAAGCTGTCAGAAAAAGATAGGAGTAGTACATTAAATGTACTTGAAAAACTTGCATGTCTTAATTATTTGTTGGAAATTTCCGTAACTTTACATAATTTCGAAATGGGTGAATTATAATTCAAGAAAAATGAGAAATCAATATTTGAGTTTACACACAGAAAATTTGATGGGTTGATCATTGCATTTCAAATTCAGCAATTAGGCGGTGATTATTTTTTCTAGTACAACCAACCAATCAGTGTACTACTTATGCTAATTTTAGGCTAAAATTAATTATAATAATGGAGTATTACTAATTCACTTCTTAATGGATTATACAAAAGGAACCTAACCATTCCACCACAATTTTCAATATTGTTGCAAAATAAAATAAACGGCAAAGGGCCAAATATACCCCCCTACTTTCGAAAATGGTCTAAGAATATCCTCGTTATACTATTGAGTTATCTATACCTCTGCAATCATACTTTGAGTTCAAATATACCCTTCATTTAAACGGAGGGACACGTGTCATCGTCCTGTTGGTCAATTCTAAATATCTCATAATTAATTAAAAAGACTCATTACCTATACTCGAAAAATAATTTTTTTTTATAAAAACTAGAAAAAACTAAAATATTTTTTTACTAAAAACTGAAAAAAACGAAAATATTTTTTTTCCAGTTTTACAAAAAAACTGCTTAAAAAAAACTGAAAAATATTTTCTAAAATAATATTTTTGTAAAAACTGAAAACAAAAACTGAAAAGCAATTTTCTAAAGCAATTAAAAACTAAAAAAAACTGAAATATTTTTAACTAAAAACTGAAAAAAAAGAAAATATTTGTTTTTTCAGTTTTTACAAAAATATTTCTTTAGAAAATTACTTTTTAGTTTTTTTTTTCCAGTTTTTACAAAAATATTATTTTAGAAAATATTTTTCAGCTTTTTTAAAGTAGTTTTTTTCAGCTTTAAAAATTGCTTTTCAGTTTTTTAAAAAATTACTTTTTTTAGTTTTTAGTAAAAATATATTCAGTTTTTTCGAGTTTTTACAAAAAAAAATTGCTTTAGAAAATTGATTTTCAGCTTTTTTTTTCCAGTTTTTTCTAAAGCAGTTTTTTTGTAAAAACTGGAAAAAAAAAATATTTTCGTTTTTTTCAGTTTCAAGTAAAAATAATTTCAGTTTTTTTCAGTTTTTCCAAAAAAAAAAATTGCTTTAAAAAATTGATTTTCGGGTATGGGTAATAGGTCTTTTTAATTAATTAGAAAATATTTAGAATTGACCAACATGGCGATGATACGTGTCTCTCCGTTTAAATAAGGAGCATATTTGAACCCAAAGTATGACTGTAGGAGTATAGATAACCCAATAGTATAACGAGGAGTATTTTTAGACCATTTTCGAAAGTAGATGAGTATATTTGGCCCTTTGCCGTAAAATAAAATAGGGCAGTACGATGCACAAAGCATTCTACGTTCACGTAGAAGAGGGGCCACAAATCAAGAGAATGTTATGTAGACAACCTATCTAATGCAAGCACCAATGGTTGATACCGATGTTTGAACTCGTGAACTATAAGTCACACAAAGACTACTGTTGCTCCAAGACTCTCTTTATTGTTGCAAAATAATGGATGGGAATAATACTTAAGTTACCTAAGAAGAGGTTAAAAAGGCATTGCCCTAAAGTAATATAGATTAATATCGCACTCGCAGACACAGGATGATCTATGCCAGAATCCAGCCACCCATGTTCCCTCAATTAATACAAATATAACCTGAAAATGACAAGCAACAAAACCTTACCCCAATCAGCTTTAGATTAAAGTCCAAAAACAAAAAAAAAAAGGGTGAGAGTGTAAATGTAGTGGATATTTACCTAGTGGCGTTGAAGGACACGATCGAGCTGTTCTGTGAAGAAGTTGAAAAAGATTCGGTGGATTTCGGAAGGGATCTCGCCGGTGACAATGGCGTCATTTTCTTCGACACGTACTCTACTGTGCCTTCAATCTCACACTCACCTACTTCTCAAGGTAAGCGAGCTCTCTTTCTCTATTCGAACAGAAAAGAATACACACACTCAAATATTGGTACCAATCAATTTATGATATACATGACTGTACATAGACTTTTGTCATGTAATCTGGTCAGTCTAATTAATTATGCAAAAGTATTATGATTTGATACAAACGTAGAACAGAGTAACTTCTTTCTCAATGAACGCACAAACGCGCCAAATTGCCAGAAGTTGTCCTCTTTCTGTATTGCGTTTACCAATACATAGATAGAATTGAGGGAAGAACCAATGATGTTATCTTTCACTGTTTTCTGGAGATTCGATTCTTCGCATTGGCTGGGCAACCTGCTGCCCAATGACAGTCAATGGGCTTGGGCCCTGGTAATGGGCTCGGACCTTTCACGAAAGTAATTTTTTAGGACAATGTCTTTTATGGTAAAATTTCGGGATAAATTCACAAATATACCTATAAAAGCCAAAATAAATTACACTTGCTCTACCCATTAAGAATAGAGTAAATTGGCCTTTTTGACTTTTTACAATGTTGAAATTACCTACCCATTCAATAATCGGCAAAGGGCCAAATATACTCTTGTACTTTCGAAAATGGTCTAAGAATAATCTCTCGTTATACTATTTGGTTATCTATACACCTGCCGTCATACTTTGGGTTCAAATATACCACTCATTTAAACAGATATACACGTGTCATCGTCCTATTGACCAATCTTTAAATATCTCCTAATTAATTAAAAAGACCCATTACCCATACCCCAAAAGCAATTTTCTAAAGCATTTTTTTTTTTTTTGTAAAAACTTTAAAAAACTGAATTTTTTTTACTAAAAACTGAAAAAAACGAAAATATTTTTTTTTCCAGTTTTTACAAAAAAACTGCTTTAAAAAAAATAAAAAATATTTTCTAAAATAATGCTTTTGTAAAAACTGAAAAGCAATTTTCTAAAGCAATGTTTTTGTAAAATCTGAAAAAAACTGAATATTTTTTTACTAAAAACTTAAAAAATCAAAAATATTTTTTTCCAGTTTTTAGAAAAATATTGCTTTTAAAAAAACTGAAATATAATTTTTAAAGCAATTTGTTTTGTAAAAACTAAAAAAAAAAATTGAAAAGTAATTTTCTAAAGCAATGTTTTTGTAAAAACTGAAAAAATAAATATATTTTTTTTTTCAGTTTTTAGTTAAAAAAAATTTAGTTTTTTTTCAGTTTTTAATTGCTTTAGAAAATTGCTTTTCAGTTTTTACAAAAATATTGTTTTAGAAAATATTTTTTAGTTTTTGTTAAAGTAGTTTTTTTGTAAAAATTGGAAAAAAAATATTTTCATTTTTTTCAGTTTTTAGTAAAAAAAAAATAATAATCAATTTTTACAAAAAAAAATTGCTTTAGAAAATTGCTTTTCGTGTATGGGTAATCGGTCTTTTTAATTAATTAGGAGATATTTAGAATTGGCCAACAGGACGATGACACGTGTCCCTCCGTTTAAATGAGGGGTATATTTGAACCCAAAGTATGACTACAAGGGTATAGATAACCCAATAGTATAACGAGGAGTATTCTTAGACCATTTTCGAAAGTATATGAGTATATTTGGACCTTCGCCGTTCAATAATTACCATTATACATATTTTAGTCCCCTTCTTTTCTTTCTTTTTTTATTTTTATTTTTATTTTTATTTTTTTATCTTTCTCTTTTCGTTCCTTTTTCTCCTTTTCTTCTCTATTTCCATTTTTTTCTCCTTTTCTTTTTTCTTTCTCTTTTTTTTCCTTTCTTTTTTCTCTTTTTCTAATTTCATTCATGTTTTTGCTCCTTTTTCTTTTTTTCATTTAGTCTTTATTTTCTCTATACCAATAAAAACGATAACTTATACAATATACTTTTTTTTTTTTTTTACTTTTTCTCTATATTTGATAAAAATTAAGTCAAAGAGTATTTTTTTACTTTTTTTTCTCTATATAAAGTATAGTATGCCTTTTATCTTTATTTTTTACTGTGCTAAATGTGTGTATTGCAAATATTTCTGGCGATATTATATCAAATGGTATAGTAGTATAAAGAAATAATATATTAGTCTAATAAAATAACTTATTAGTACTTAATATTATTGTTAAATATTTTATACAATAGTATACTAGCACCGTATATAAATATACCAAATATGTATATTATTATTTTATGTTTATTCCTATACCTACTTGTAATATAGTGAATAGTACCTACATGGAACTCCATCAAACACTTCATTTAAGAAAAAAATATTAAAAAGTACGAGAATTTCGTTGAAAATTTAAAAAGTAGCCTAGTTGGAAACTTCAAAAAATTTGAAAAAGATTCCAATTATAATTGTATATTGTTATATTATACTGTATACTATAATAATATACTGTTGTAATAAACTTCATCCAAAAAAAAAAAAAATACTGTTGTAATAAATTGTATACTATTGAATTATATATTGTATACTAAAATGGTATACAATATATTAAAATGGTATCTTGTGTGTTTTTGTTCAATATCTAAATTCTCTTTAAAATTGCCTTCAAAGTTTTAACACAATTTTCATATTGGGTAAGACAATAGCATCCCTAGCAACAACAACAACTACACTTCAGTCCAAATCAAGTTGGGGTCGGTAAAATGAATTCTCAATAGTATACCCAAATGATATACAAATATATCAAATAGGTATATTACTATTTTATGTGTATTCGTACACCTGCTTTTGGTATAGTCAATAATATCTTCATGAAACTCCATCAAACACCTCGTTTAAGAAAACATTCGAAAAACATGAGAACTCCATTGAAAATTTGAAAAAGGATTCAATTGAGAATTTAAATTTTTTAAAAAAGACTAAATTATAACAATATACTGTTAGATTATATGATATACTATAATAGTATATTGTTGGAATTCATTCTATATTGTTGAATTAAATATAGTATACCAAATGTTATACAATATTCAAAACGGCAAAGGGCCAAATATACCCCTGTACTTTCGAAAATGGTCTAAGAATACCCCTCGTTATACTATTGGGTTATCTATACCTCTGTAGTCATACTTTGGGTTCAAATATACCCCTAATTTAAACGGAGGGACACGTGTCATCGTCCTGTTGGCCAATTCTAATTATCTCCTAATTAATTAAAAAGACTCATTACCCATACCTGAAAAGCAATTTTCTAAAGCAATTTTTTTTTGTAAAAACTTTAAAAACCTGATTTTTTTAAACTAAAAACTGAAAAAAACGAAAATATTTTTTTTCAAGTTTTTACAAAAAAACTGCTTTAAAAAAACTGAAAAATATTTTCTTAAACAATATTTTTGTAAAAACTGAAAAGCAATTTTCTAAAGCAATGTTTTTGTAAAAATTGGAAAAAACTGAATGTTTTTTTACTAAAAACTGAAAAAATCGAAAATATTTTTTTCCAGTTTTTAGAAAAATATTGCTTTAAAAAAAACTGAAAAATAATTTTTGAAGCAAGTTTTTTTGTAAAAACTAAAAAAAAAGAAAAACTGAAAAGCAATGTTTTTGTAAAAATTGAAAAAACAATTTTTTTTTTTTTTTTTCAGTTTTTACTTAAAAAAATTTAAGTTTTTTCCAGTTTTTAATTGCTTTAGAAAATTGCTTTTCAGTTTTTTTTTTTTTTTTTCAGTTTTTACAAAAACATTATTTTAGAAAATATTTTTCAGTTTTTTTTAAAGCAGTTTTTTTGTAAAAACTGAAAAAAAAATATTTTCGTTTTTTTTTAGTTTTTAGTAAAAAAAAACAATTCAGTTTTTTCCAATTTTTACAAAAAAAAAATTGTTTTAGAAAATTGCTTTTCGGGTATGAGTAATGAGTCTTTTTAATTAATTAGGAGATATTTAGAATTGGCCAATAGGACGATGACACGTGTCCCTCCGTTTAAATGTGGGGTATATTTGAACCCAAAGTATGACTGCAGGGGTATAGATAACCCAATAGTATAACAAGGGGTATTCTTAGACCATTTTCGAAAGTACATGGGTATATTTGGACCTTCGCTGTATTCAAAAATAGTATATTATGTTCTTTGTGCAACATCAATAAAACTCTTCGAATTTGACTCAAAAATTTCGACCCAAAATCCACAAATAGATTCCAAAATCTCCATCAAATTGACTCAAAATTGACTCACAACCTCCAATCTATATTTCGACCACACCCCATAAAAATTGGATCAAAATAACTATAAACTCAACAAATTCAATTTATGAGTTTCAAGCTTCAAGGTCCATTAATGGTAGATTTAATTTTTCTTACAAAAAATCTTCAAAAATTAGTGTTAAACACAATTTCTGCATCAAAAAATAACATTCAATTCAACAAATTCCAACAACAAAAAAACTTCGAACGCACACGAAAATTTAGACTTGAAACTTTGAACTCATACATATGAATTTTTTTTTTTCTTCTTCAGATCTAGAATTTTGACCTCGATTTGTAACGGTTTTGGCCTTAATCCAATTCAAAAATGGAGAATGAATTGATGAAAAATGTTCAATGGACACATAAATCCTATTATAAGATGAGAAAGATAGATGAAAATATTTATTTATACTTGAGAAGACAATGAAAATAAGGAAATATGAAGCAAGTGCTAGTCTTCTCCTTTGAATGCTAGGGTTAGTGTTTAGTAATGATAGTGGTTATAAATTATACTCCCTCCGGTCCATAATAAGTGACTTTTTGGATGTTTTCACACAGATTAAGAAATCCACCTTTTAACATTAATTAGCAATAAAATTTACCATATTAACCTTAACTATCACTTCATATAAACACCTCTAACTCCAACATTATTTACTCCAAGGGCAATGTAGGAAAAAAATAATTACTTCATTCTTGAAATCTGAAAAAATTACTTATTTTGGACCACAAAGAAAAGGCTAAAAAAATCACTTATTATGGACCGGAGGGAGTAATAAAAAAGCCGGGTAATTAATTTGGGAAAAATAAGTATAAATTGAAATAAGTAACATTTAAGATAGTAAAAACAGGTAGTTCTTTTGAATTGAATTGGTATTTGGGGTAGATTATCCTTTGTGTCAGTTGTTTAGTAAATGATTCTTTTTTATTTCCTAAAGGGTAATTTCTCAAGGGCTATATTTGCAATTTTTTAAACTAGGGATAAAATCTAAAACTATGACCTAAAAAAGAATATTTGCGTAATCAACCTTTTTATGATAGTCATTTTTTTTTATGTCTAGTTTGCCAGCATAAAAAAGGAAAAAAAGAGTTCCCTCACTTATGTACGAAATTCATTTTACTCACAACTATCTTGACTTTGAATTTTATATCATTTGTTTCAACCAACATTAATAGTCAATATTTTTAATTGAAACATTATCCAATTTGCTAATATCTATTGATCTTTAATATACTTTTAAAAAAAATATTTTTACTCACCAACATAATATTAGAAAATATTTTTAGGAAAATATTGTTCATGATAAATGTTCTTAAAAAAAATCTCATGGGAAATTGGCTTTCGTCTAGCAAATCAAACACATACGGAAACAATAAATCCTTAGGGACCTTAATTTCTTAAGATTAAACTTTTCTTTTTAAAATATTTTCCCCAATTTTTAGTATGTTTTGCTAAATATATCTAATTAATATCATTAGTAGAATTCTTAATTTAGTTTGAGAAATATTATTAGTAGAATTCTTAGTGTAGTTTGAACTATTTTAGCCTTTCCTTGTAAAATTGGGATAATTGACATTAACTTCAAATGAAAATAATTGTAAGAGTTAAATAGTGTTTCATAAAACGAGACGGAGAGAATGATAGTAGATATTATATACAAAAAGAGATTTTAACACTGTAGAGCAAATATATAAAACTATTTAAATAAATGGCATAACCTTTGATTTTTTTTCAAAATTGACAGATTCGTTTACTTTTATGGCATATTCTAATAGTACTTACGGTTAATGATAGACCACTAATTTAGGAATTAGTTTATAATCTTATAAATACATATTCATTTCTCTTTCATCCTCATTAATATATTTTCGTTTCTCTATTAATAAATATAGAAAAGTGCTTGACAATAGGGACGGCTAGATGACCACCATACAGGTTTGGTTTGTATTTTAGTTCTTTCTTACTATTTATAATTGATTATTAGATAATTTTAAACAAAAAATAGTTACTCGATCAAAATAATGACTTTGAGTATATAATTTATTTAATATATATATCTGATATTCCCTTCGAATTCACCATAAATCTAATTTCTCTTGCGACTGCTATTCTCAATTTTTTGAAATTCTTAACCTAATTTCATAATCTTTATTATACTATGTATATTTTTTATTATACTATGAATATCTTTATTATACCATGTATATAATTATATATGCGCACATAAATAAACAAATGCATATGTACGTTATACCATTATTATAATGTGTATATAATTATTACACACTTAATAAGAAAAACAAATCTACAATATACCCTTCATACATGATATAATATAATTATATATATTTATACATAACTAAACAAATACTAATTTATGATATACCATTATTATGTCGTGTATATAATTTTCTACGCATACTAAATTAACAACCACAAACCTACACTATACTCATAATATACTAATTCACTTAATTGGAAGTTCAAGGAAATGCCTTCAATGGTGGAGATTATTTTGTGTCTTCCTTTGATGGTATGTCTAGTTTTTTGAAGACTGGAGTTTTTTTTTTCTTTCGGTTTTTGTTTGAAAAAACGGAGATCATATGTAGAAGGTTATCATTGGGGAGTTTAATTAGGAGAGAAATTATGAGATTTATTGGGATTTGATTGACTATCAGATGGAAACTGCTACTAATATAATATTTTTATTGCCTTATTTGTTATTCAATAAATGATGCTAAGATTCTGTAGATATTTTTAAAATCTTGTCTAGTTATAAAAGTGTCTCATACAAAAAAGTGTCTAAGTATCCATTTCATGCAGTTAAGGTTGTAGCTGTTATCTATGACAAAATTAAAGATTTGTTAAAAAGTTATTGAATATAGCCACACACAAGTATATTGTGATTATCTTATACTAAAAAAAAGATGTATACTTTGATTATTGTTATTGCCATGGCTCACGACTTCCATGCGTCGATGCACTGTAACTTTATAAATAAGAATCATGACGTACAAAAAAATTAAACATTTAGCTTGAAGCAATCTAACAACTTAGCTTGAAGATAGTTCCACCAATACCAAGTCTCCTTGTGAAACAAAAAGATTTTAGTAACAACGCACAACCTTTTTTTATATTTCAACATATTCTGATCACGAACAAAGCCCTCCTTCCGTTTCATTTTATTTGACGATGTTTGACTAGGCAACTAGTTTTCTTTTTTCCCTTAAGAAAAGAAAGAATATTTGTATGCAATGTTCCTGTGGTTGTTAAATATGCTAATTTGCAACTGCAAAAGCAAATCAGAGAAACTGTTTAATTAAATTGTCTAGACAGAGGAAGATAAGTTCTTCAAGGCTGGGAAATTGTAACTTTTTACTTGCATACCAGATTTAGCTCTCCCTTGCACGACTAACCAATATATAGTCTTAGCTAATGTGGGAATTTCAGTCTGATTCTCTCTTCACAATATATATTGTCTGCAGAATATGCTTGTTGTCTCTTGCATTATTTTAGTCTCAGCGCTTCCTTTAAGAATGAGTTGTTCAAGTCTTCCCTTCAAAGATTCAACCATGGGAAGCAACTTAAATGCAACTTCTTTGCTGGATAATGTTTCAAGAAAGAACAGCATGTCAATCCCAATTCATACTCACTTTCAGCTTCCTTCTCCATTGCCCAGGTGGCCTTCAGGTATTTTCTCTTCGTCGATATAGTATTCCTTCCATTTTACTACCCATCTTGTCCTGATTAGTATTCGATCACTTGTTTCTTGTCGTCGATATATTCTTTCACTATTTCAATTTTCAAATAATATACTTCAGTATTTGCAAATATTGCTGTGAAATTTGAGATGCTGGTGAAATAATATACTTCAATGGTTTCTGCTCACAGTTATCAACTTTCACAAATCTTTTTTTAAGTGAAGTTCATGTCAAAACACAGTTTTTTTGAAATTTCAGGTGAAGGCTTTGCAAGTGGAGTCATTGATCTTGGAGGATTACTTGTGTCCCAAGTATCGTTGTTAACTAAAGTTTGGGCTACCCATGAAGGTGGACCAGATAATCTTGGAGCTACGTTTTTTGAACCATCAAATTTACCAAATGGATTCTTTATGCTTGGTTCCTATAGCCAACCTAACAATATGCCCCTTTTCGGATGGATTCTTGCTGGAAAAGATACATCAGGAGGTGCCCTAAAGATGCCATCTGATTACGCGCTAGTATGGAGTAGTCAGAAGTTGAAAATTAATCAGGACGGTGTTGGCTATATCTGGCTGCCAATACCTCCTGAGGGCTATAAAGCCATAGGCCATGTTGTCACGACCTCGCCTCAGAAGCCTTCTCTGGATAAAGTCCGTTGTGTTCGTGCTGATCTTACCGATGTATCTGAAAGTCATGATTGGATTTGGGGCACCAATGGCTTGAATGTTTACTCTTCAAGACCTAGAGACAGGGGAACACAAGCTTTAGGAGTGTCAACAGGTGCTTTTATGGCTCAGAACAATGGAGCTGCAGACTCACTAGCTTGTTTAAAAAATGTCAAAGCTAATTTATCTGCTATGCCAAATTTGAACCAAGTTAAAGCTTTGGTTCAAGCATACTCTCCATTGATTTACTTTCATCCTAATGAAGAGTTCTACCCCTCATCAGTAACTTGGTTTTTCCAGAATGGAGCATTATTATACACCAAAGGACAAGAATCTTCACCGGTTGGTATTCAGCCAACAGGTTCAAATCTTCCCCAAGGTGGTTCGAATGATGGTGCTTACTGGTTGGACCTCCCAAGTGATAATGCAGCAAAAGCTAATGTCAAGAGAGGAGATTTGCTGGGTGCCACAGCCTACTTACACATTAAACCAATGTTTGGCGCAACGTGTACTGATATTGCTGTGTGGCTATTTTACCCTTTCAATGGCGCTGCAAAGGCTAAACTCGAGTTCATGACTATTTCATTGGGAAAAATTGGAGAGCACGTTGGCGATTGGGAGCATGTTACATTGAGGATTAGCAACTTCAATGGAGAGTTACAAGGCGTATACTTGTCGGAACACAGTGGAGGCATTTGGGTAAGTACTTCGCAGCTTGAATTCCAAAATGGTAACAAACCTGTGGTGTATTCATCGTTGCACGGACACGCTGCTTATCCGAAACCAGGACAGAATTTGCAAGGCAGTGGAGATGTAGGAATCAGAAATGATACAGGAAAGGGGAAGTTGATGGATACAGGAGGAAATTTCTTAGTAGTTGGTGCAGAATACTTGGGTACAACTATAGTGGAGCCACCTTGGCTAAATTATGCAAGGGAATGGGGTCCTAAAATCAGCTATGATATATCAAAAGAGCTCAACAAAGTAGAGAGATTTATGCCTGGGAAACTTAAGAGGGCTGTTGAGAAAATTGTGAGAAGCCTACCAAATGAGGTATTGGGTGAGCAAGGACCAACTGGTCCAAAGTTTAAAGACATGTGGAATGGTGATGAAAGAGGTTGAACATTACTCTCTCCAATCCAAAATAAGTGTCATCTAAGATTTGTCACATCCACTAATTAAAAAAAAAAACTTTGATTTAAATTACCATTTATCTCTCCTCATATTTTTTAGATCATTGGTTAGAGCGAGGCTAAATTTGAAAAAAGTTGTTAATGCTTATTTTGGATCAAATTGATACTTATTTGGACAGGAAGGAGTAACATAATTCAGATATTTAAATATTGATCAAAAGGTATTGGCTTTTCCCATGTGTTTTTTCACAATTCTTTTGAGCAATTGCATTATCAACCAGCCATTTATTTTACAACTAAGTGACTTTGTGGTAACCCAGTGACTACAGATAATCTAATTAAGATCTTCCTCAGAAGTAACCCCCCCCTAAATTACAATGATGGGGATGATGTTCCCGAGTCCTGGCACCTTTTGTAATAAATTTTATTCTTTAGATCCTTTAGTTCAAAATTCAGAATTGTTTTAGCAAGAAGCAAAAGCTTGATAGATTGGCAATTAACAATAAGCCCTACACAAACCAAAAAAGGGACTCGTCGACAGGTTATTTTGGTAACGTGAAATGGAGTAAGTATAAGGAGTTTTCTTTTTTCCATCCTTTCACTAATAACTAATATAATGGGGATTTTTTTTTAATTTTGGACATAGATGTGGTTAAAACATATTTGCATCGAGTGTTAAGTGATAAATATACTTAAAGTGAAAATGTGCATTTATAAATTAACTATGATTTACTGTTAACTATACTAGAAGACATGTGTCACGTATTTATAGATTTAGTGTAAATACCTAATGCATGTATATTTACAGTCATATCTGAAAATTGAATTATTTAACCCTTGATAAAGTATCATGGAAAGTAAACGCGAACACGTTATATAGATTGGGAATATTAGGATTTTTTTCTTGGCCATTCGTTAGGAGGAAATAGATTTTGTACTTTTCGATTCCTTTATGAGAATTAAGCACCAATCCTTTAAATTTATTGCCACAAAGATTTCTCTTATCTGTTGGTCTATCACTAACATGCATGTTGTGGAGAATTAAAGTTAAATCTTACTATTTTTGTCAGTAATAATATGAACAGAAAGAAGTAAGTAATTAACGTTAACGTTTTTAATACCTTTTAGCATTTTTCCTAAAATGTTATTGTCAATTAGTTATTTGTCACTAGTCACTACACGTTTGTTGGTCATGAACAAGTTTCTTCTAAGATGCAAGCAATATAATACTTTAGGAACTTGATTATTGACGTCTTCTAAAACTAATGAAGTGTTAAAGAGAAGACACATATTGAACCAATTTGAGATCATCTTCTAAAACTAATGAAGTGTTAAAGAGAAGAAACATATTGAACCAATTTGAGATCATCTTCTAAAACTAGCAAAGTGTTAAAGAGAAGCTAAGAAACATATTGAACCGATTTGAGAAGTGATCGTTGTAGTTTAGCTATTAGATAAATCTCTTAAGTTATGATAATAATAAAAAGAGTACTCAAGTTTGGTTTCCAATTTCCAAGCACCACTACGGTTTCAGAAACATGTTTTATACTGCTCCCTTCGTTCAAAAAAAAAAAAAGACACACATTTTAATATTTTCTCAATGAGAATCTTTTAGTCACATAAATATTATAACACATTTAAGATAATAAGTTTAAAATATTTATAACCTCAAAATATTATAAAATATTTAAGACTACACATTTCAAAAGTCTTTCTATTTTTAAAAAGTTATGCCAAGTCAAATTTACGATAAACAAAATGAAATAGAGAGAGTATAAAATATATAAATGGATATACTGTGAGTCTATGAGGAAGGAGAGGTGTATATTTGGTATTACTTTTTTTTCCAAAGTTAGTACTCCCTAGTCCCTATAAGGACCAGTGGTGGATGCAACTCACAGATTACGGGTTCATCTGAATTTAATTTCTTTAGGTCTTTTTTGACGTGGAATATATATATATATATATATATATATATATATATATATATATATATATAGAAGTTAGATATGAAATTGCAATTTTAAAAGTGCAATGAATTTAATGTTAAGAATCTTAAAGATAACCTTCAAGTTTAAATTCTGAATCTGTCTATGGTAGGAAAATCTTAGATAGAGTCTGTCGTTAAGAAAAGTTTTAAGAAATAGCCCGTCAAAAATTTAAAACACACTCGCCAGAATTTTGAAGCACTGAAAATTATGACGATCACTAGAATTTTATCTACAATGCTGAAAATTCTGGTGATCCGTAAGAATTTGTGACAATATCCTGACGATCACCATAACTACTGCATGCTTTAAAATTCTATCTGTATACTTTAACATTCTAGCAATTGAGAAAATCCTGCTGAGCGAAACTTTAAAATTCTGGCATGGAGCTTTTTTTTTCGAACTTCTGTTACTGGGTTAAAAAAATCATTAGTGGCACTGGAATGTCCTATTTTTGTCATTCTCCTAATTTTAATGGGTTTGATCTTTAAAATTCTCAACACTAAATTCATTATACTTTTTAATTATGGGTTCATATCACGATCCAAAATTCTACCGGAGCCGTAATAGAGCCTAACACCGCTTGCTAGGCAAGTCAACCCACCACAAATCAGAAATAAGCATCAACAATAGCAAAAAATAGTCTCAACAACGGAATAACATAAATAATTGAAGTTAGAATAGTCATACAATTGAAAACCAACCCAAAATCTGGTGTCAATGAGTACATGATCTCTAAAGATTATTAAGTACATAAATCTGATCAAAATACAATACTGTTTGAACGACTAAATAGTAATAGTATGAAATTGGAAAAGGGACTTCAAGGCCTGCAAACGGAACAACAGAGCTACCTCGGAGTCTCCAACAGGAATAGATGCCGCCCTCAAGCAATCGCCTCTATCAGAAGCACCTGGATCTGCACATAAAGTGAAGAGTATAGTATGAGTACAACCGGCATTATGTACTCAATAAGTAACAAGCCTAACATCGGACTGAAAGCAATGACGATCTAGACAAGGCCCCATATTCATTTTTGATAGCCAACAACACAATAACAGTACAGTAATGACAAAAAGAACACGTACCTCAAGTAATATCAAGTTCAACCTTTTTGCAGTAAGAGTAGAAATAAGCATGCTTTTCAAGTATAAAAGTTAAGGCATAAATATTTCCGTAGAAATCACCTAGACATGGGTTTATAAATTTAACTGCGATTCCAAGTTCTAAAAATCAAATAGAGACATCAAGTACAAATTATTATGAGGGAAAAATCACAACCCTATGCCTACATGATAAGTATACATGCCAAAACCAACGATATCGTAGTTTAATCATCAAGTATACCAAGTCTCAGCACATGTATAGTGCTTGGCACAAGTATCCCTCAATTATCACACACAACCATACTCATCACTATACAGGCGCCTGGCATAAGTCCCTTACCAAGCACGTATCGTATGCCTGCACCCACTTATTATTACCTGACTTCGGAGTGGCGGATCCTAACTCAAGCGCTGATCGGATCTAAGTCAACGATCAATATCACTTAGCCCAATACTGGGCCTAGTGCACGCGTCACCCCACTATAAATATCACCTAGCCCAATATGGGGCCTGGAGTATGCGTTATCTCACTATCAATATCAACTCGGCTCTATAGCCCAAGATCAGTCATCAAACCGGCCGAGTCTTAAAATGCTCACATCTTACAATACTCAGCTCAGCCCATATCACACATATAAAGACGCTAATAACTTGTGAAGTAACATACAAATATTGCACAGAGATAGAGATATATTATGTGGATATAATATGATGAATGAGAATATGACTAAAATTAAGGCAAACAGCTCAACATAGTAATACTAAACCTATCATATCCCAAATAAATAAGTACATAGCCTAGACATGATTCCTAACATGAATAATAGTTCATGTAGTCATATAAGTGGGAAAAACACGATAACAAAGAGCTATAATAGCAAAACAAAGCACATAATAGCCTAAAGTCTACCCGTATCATTCATAACTATGGTGTAAACATATCCACTCGTCCTCTCACACGTGTGTCACTCCCGACATGTATCAAATATCATAGCCAATGGAGAAATTACCCTCAATCAAGCTTAGACAAGTTACTTACCTCAAACGAGCTAAGTCAATACTCCAAAATTACCTTTCCTTGCGAATCGACCTCTGAACAGTGAGAATCTAGTCAAATAACACACCACAATGTCAAATAATGCTAAAAGGAACAATAACAGAGCATATAGGCTCAATCATTAATCAAATATACAAAGTCAGTCAAAACGTCAATCCGGGCCCGCACACCGGAACCCGACAAAAGTCACAAATCTCGATCATCCATTCTAACACAAGTCCAAATATACAAGTTTCATCCAAATCCGACTCCAAATTAGGATTCAAATCTCAATTATTCATTCTCCAAAATTTCTTACAAAATGCCTCAATTTTCTCCGTTAGATTTCATCAACCAAAATCCAAAATCAAGGATAGAATTACAAATAATATCAAATCTGAGTTAAAAAATCTTACCCAATCCAAGTGGGTAAAAATCGCCTAAAATATCGCCCCAATTTGAGATTCCAATCTCAAAATATGACATAATGAAGCCAAACCCTCTGTGTTAGAATAACTATGTGAATATATATGTAATTAGTCTTATTCTCCTATGTAATAGGAGTAGATTATATATTATGTGTACTTATAAATAAGGTTCATTATATTACAATTAACATTAATAATAGATTTTTCTCTCATGCATTCTCACATGGTATTAGAGCATCAATGAGAAAAGATAGTTGTGCATCATTCCAGCGACATTTGGGAAGAAAGAACTCAGTCACCGTGTAATTTCTCGGTGACGACTATTTGTGTTAAAGTCACTATTTATCAGTGTTGTGCACAAACCAACTCACGCGCGAGGCCGACTGGAAATTTTCTAGCGAGATCTGTGCACGCGCCGGGCGCATGAGACCCATTCCATCCATATTCCAACAAACTTCCTTCAAGACAGCTTACTCGCACCACAGTTCCGAGTCCAGCAGTACTATTTCTGATAGATTCCGACAACTTTGGACTTTTTCGTTGAGCTACAGTGTTTTTTGGTGTGAACATCATTTTTCGGCGTAAAATAGTATTCTTGGTCTCTGCTGTTAATAATGCTTTCCCAGATATTTCTTCAGTTTTCCCGCAAGAGTTACTGATTTTCACTATTCCAAGTTAACCCTACAACTTTTAGTCAAGAATTTGAGAAATTAATTATAGCGAAATGGTTACAAATACTAAGAATATTTGGATGGTTTCTCTACTAGATTATATTGAGTTCCTTAAGTAAAAAACATGTAAACATACATCTTCAGAGACAACTTCCATTGTTCAAACATATAATATTCTGACTTGTGTCTCCCAATCTTCATCCTCTGATTCTTGGGTCATTGATTCAGGTGCATCTGATCAAATTTCTGGTAACAACTCTCTTTTTACTACTATTTCATATTCTCAATCTCTTCCAACAGTCACAATGGCCAACGAGTCTCAAACCATGGCAACTGAAATAGGTCAAGCAAATCTACTTCCTTCCTTACTTTTAGATTCCATTCTATATGTTCCCGGTAGTCCTTTTAATCTCATAGCCGTTAGTCATTTAGTCAAATCACTTAAATGCTCTGTTTCATTTCTTGATGACCTTGTTTTTATATAGGAATGTAGTATAAGGCGAATCATTGGTACCAGGTGTGAATCAAATGGACTTTATTACCTTATCCTTGCTAAATCACATGAACCCACATGAACAACTTATTCTGTTACTGATTCACTAGATTTATTATATAAATAGTTGGGACATACCAATTTGTCAAAACTTTAGAAAATGGTAACTGGTTTGTCTCATTTGTTCACTCTAGAGTGTGAGTCATGTCAGCCCGGTAAGCATACTCGCTCCCATTTCCCTCGGCATCCTGATAATCGAGCAGAGTCACCTTTCACTTTAGTCCAGTCAGCTGTTTGGTGTCCTATTCGGGTTAGTTCTACCTTGGAATTCCGATACTTTGTTAGTTTCATTGATGATTATTCCCAGTGAACTTGGATAATCTTTATGAAAAACCGATCTGAATTATTTTCTATTTTTCAGACCTTCTATGCTGAAATCCAAAATTAATTTAGGGTTTCTATTCGCACATTTCATAGTGATAATGCCCTAGAGTATTTTCTTCTCAATTTCAGCAGTTTATGAACTCTCATGGGATCATTCATCAAACATCTTGTCCATACACATCTCAACAAAATAGGGTAGCGGAAAGGAAGAATAGGCATCTCATTGAGACTGCTCATATCCCACTCATACAATCTCATGTTCCTTTGAGTTTGTAGGGGGATACAGTTCTCACCTCTTGTTATCTTATTAATCGTATGCCATCCTCATCTATCCAGAATTAAGTTCCATTCTATGTGTTGTTTCCTCACTCACCCTTGTTCTCCCTTCCACCTCATGTCTTTGGGAGCACATTTTTTATTCATAATCTTACTCCAGGAAAAGATAAGTTAGCTCCCCGTGCTCTTAAGTGTGTATTTCTAGGTTACTCGACAACACAAAAAGGGGTATCGATGCTACTCACCTGACCTCCAGCGGTGCCTATGTTTACTGATGTTACCTTCTTTGAAACTCAGCCATATTTCACAGGCCTAGGTGATCACTTAGACATTTCTGAGGTACTACTAGTTCCATCTTTTGGAGATTTAGCCCTACCACCTATAGATCCTCCTAAATTCTCAACCACATAAGTCTTACACAGACCAACCATTGAGGAATCTAGTGTTACTCCTCCTAGATCCCCAACCACAGGAACACCACTCTTGACTTATCATCGTCGTTCGCGCCCAACATCAGGCCCAACTAATTCACGTCCTGCACCTAGCCCTGCTCCTAATGCGGACTTGTCTCCTTCTAGTCAGCCGATTTCACTTCAAAAAGGTATAAAAACCATACTGAATCCTAATCTCTAGTATGTCGATTTAAGTTATCATCGTCTATCATCACCCCATTATGTTTTTGTATCTTCTTTGTCCTCTGTTTCCATCCCTAAGTCTATAGGTGATGCACTGTCTCATCCAAGATGGCGACATGCTATGGTTAATGAGATGTCTACTTTACATACGAGTGGTACTGGGAGCTTATTCCTCTGTCTTCAGGTAAATCTACTGTTGGTTGTCGTTGGGTGTATGCATTCAAAGTTTGTCCAGATGGCCAGGTTGATCGACTTAAGTCTTATCATGTTGCCAAAGGGTATACTTAGATATTTGGGCTTAATTACAGTGATACTTTCTCTCCCGTGGCTAAAATAGCACCGGTCCGCCTTTTTCTATCTGTGACTACTGTTCACCATTGGCCTCTCTATCAGTTTGATATTAAGAATGCTTTTCTTCACGGTGACCTTGAGGATGAAGTTTATATGGAGCAACCACCTAGTTTTGTTGCTTAGGGGGAGTCTAGTGGCCTTGTATATCAGCTGCGCCAGTCACTCTATGGTCTAAAGCTATCTCCTCGAGCCTGGTTTGGTAAGTTCAGCACAATTATTCAAGAGTTTAGCATGACGCGTAGTGAAGCTCTCTGTGTTTTATCGGTATTATACTTCAAATATCTGTATTTATATAGTGGTTTATGTTGATGATATTGTTAACCGACAATGATCAGGATGATATTACTAAGTTGAAGCAACATCTCTTTAAGCACTTTCAGACTGCGGATCTGGGTAGATTAAAGTATTTTTTGGGTATTGAGGTCGCTCAGTCTAGCTCAGGTATTGTGATCTCACAACATGAGTATGCCTTAGACATTCTTGAGGAGACGAAAATGACAGACTGTAGACCTATTGACACTCCTATGGATCCAAATTCTAAACTTCTACCAGGACAAGGGGAGCCACTTAGCGATCCTGCAAGATATAGGTGGCTGGTTGGTAAATCAAATTACCTTACAATGAATAGACCTAACATTTCCTTTCTTGTAAGTGCAATGAGATAATTTATGGATTCTCCCTGTGATAGTCATTGAGATGCAGTTGTACGCATTCTTCGGTATATAAAATCAGCTCTAGGAAAAGGACTATTGTTTGAGGATCAAGGCTATGAGCAGATAGTTGGATACACAGATGCTGATTAGGCAGGATCACCTTCTTATAGACGTTCTACGTCTGGATATTGTGTTTTAGTAGAAGGTAACTTGGTGTCTTGGAAGCGCAAGAAACAGAATGTCATTTCTCAGTATAGTGCGGAAGTAGAATATCGAGCAATGGCTATGGCAACATATGAGCTAGTTTGGATCAAGCAGTTGGTCAAGGAGTTGAAATTTGGTGAAATCAGCCAAATGGAACTTGTGTGTGATAATCAAGCTGCCCTTCATATTGCATCGAATCTAGTGTTCCATGAGAGAACTAAACATATTGAGATTGACTGTAACTTCGTCAGAGAAAAGATACTCTTAGGAGATATTACTATAATGTTTGTAAAGTCGAATGATCATCTTGTATATATTTTCACCAAGTCACTAGTCCTCGTATTAGTTATATATGTAACAAGCTCGGTACATATGATTTGTATGCACTAGTTTGCGGGGGAGTGTTAGAATAGCTATGTGAATATATATGTAATTAGTCCTAGTCCCGTATGTAATAGGAGTAGGTTATATATTATGTGTACTTATAAATAGGTTTCATTCTATTACAATTAACATCAATAATAGATTGTTCTCCCATGCATTCTCACTCCCTCGATTATAATATTGTGCCTAGTGATTTTGTATCTGCGACCATTTTTGCCACTTTTGTAGCATTGTTTGTGTGGTAAAAGACTCACTTCTCTGAGTTTCACTAAACTCCCAACCATTCGCACCTGCAGCCAAACATCCGCTTCTGCGGATCTGCTCCTCCGGATAAAACTTCGTACCTGTGCAATAGCATTTGCACACTGAACTTTGCATCTGTAAACTCTCCCCCAGGCCTAGTTCTGCTTCTATGGACTCTTACACGCACATGCGGTCAAAGTTTTGGAGGTGCGACATACTTGAACCGGACTTGCCATCCAATATCAAAATGGTCCGGAATCTATCCGAAACACATCCGAGTCCCTCAGGACCCGTCCAATCATACCAACAAGTCCTAATACATCACCCAAACCTATCCAAAGGCTCCCAACATCATAATTAACATCAAAACCAAGAATAGTCGCTCAAGATCAATCTCTTAAGTTTATAAACTTCCAACTTCAAACCAAGTGTTCGATTCAAGCCTAACCAATTCGGATTTCAACCAAACTTTGCACACGAATCCAAAATGACCAACAAACCTATTCCAAGTCCCAAAACGGCAGTCCGAACCCGATATTTTCAAAATCAACTCCCGATCAAATCTATGAATCTTCCAAACCTTCAACTTTCCAACTTTTTACAATTAGAGCCAAAATACCCTAGGAACCTCCAAATCCAAATCGAGACACACGCCTAAGTCCAAAATTATCATACAGAAATATTAGAACAGTAAAATCACCAATTAGAGATCATCTACTTAAAAGTCAAACCTTGGTCAACTCTTACAACTTAAGCTTCCAACTATAGAACTAAGTATTCCGATTCATTCTAAAACTTTTCCAAAACTAAACCAACCATCCCCGTAAATCACATAACAGCAAACAAGCATATAGGAAGCATAAAATTGGGGAACAAGGCTCAAACAAACAAAATAATTGACTAGGTCGTTATATTCTCCCCCTCTTAAACAAATGTTCATCCTCAAACGGGTTTAGAATAATACATAAGATATAAAGAATATGAGGATATATGCTTCGCATATCATGCTCGGTCTCTCAAGTCGCCTCCTTGATCAGTTGGCCTCTCCATTAAACCTTCACTGATGCAATATCCTTAGACATCTACTTTCAAACCTGCCCATCGAAAATGGCCATTGGCTCTTCTTCATAATCCAGATTCTCATCCTACTGCACTGATTTGAAATTCGCACGTGTAATTGATCCTTATAAGTCTTCTGAAGCATGAAAACATAGAACACTGGGTGAACTCCCGATAAGCTAGGTATTAAAGCAAGTCTGTAGGATACCTTACCCACTCTCTCTAATACCTCAAATGGACCAATATACCGAGGGCTCAACTTGCCCTTCTTTCCAAATCTCATCATACCCTTCAGAGGCAAAACTCGTAGAAGAACCTTCTCACCTTCCATGAAAGCTACATCCCGAACTTCCTATCACCATAGCTATTTTGCCTAGATTGCGCTGTACGAAGCTGCTCCTGAGTCAATTTCACCTTCTTCATAGCATCACAAATCAAGTCCGTGACAAAAAATCTAGCCTCGCCTAGCTGAAACCAACCGATCAGAGAACGACATTGCCTCCCATATAAGGACCCATACAGAGCTATCTTGATGCTCTACCGATAGCTGTTGTTGTATGCAAACTCTGCTAATGGAAGAAACTAAACCCACTGGGCTTCGAAATATATGACACGGGTTCTCAACATATCCTCCAAGATCTGAATGGTCCGCTCGGACTACCTTTCCATCTAAGGGTGAAATGCAATGCTCAACGTAACCTGCATGCCAAAATCACACTGAACCGCTCTTTAGAAATGCAAAGTAAACTGAGCGCCACGATTTGAGATGAGAGAAACATGCACACTATGCAAGCGGACAATCTCTCTGATGCAGATCTTAGTCAACTACTTCAAAGTGTAAGGAGTCATGACTGGAATGAAATTTGCAGACTTGGCCAGTCTATCCACAATAACCCAAACAACGTTAAATCTCTTCAATGTCCGTGAAAACACTACCACAAAGTCCATGGTGATGCTCTCCCACTTTCACTTCGGTATATCTAGACTCTGAAGTAAACCACCAGGTCTCTGATGCTCATACTTGACCTGCTGGTAATTCAAACACCTAGCAACATATTCAACAATGTCCTTCTTTATCCTTCACTACCAGTATTACTGCTTCAAATCACGATACAACTTCGTACAACCTGGATGAATGTAATACCACGAACTATGAGCCTCCTCAAGAATAAAATCCCTCAAGTCATCCACATTAGGAACACAAATCCGGCCCTGAAGCCGCAATATACTATCATCACGAATAGGCACCTCTTTAGCACCACCTCGCTGCACCGTGTCCTTAAGGACAAGCAAATAAGGATCGTCATACTGACGAGCCTTAATGTACTCAAACTAGGATAACTGAGATACAACACAAGCAAAGGCCCTACTAGGCTCCAAAATATCTAATCTCACCAACCTATTAGCCAAAGCCCGAACATCCATAGCCAAAGGTCTTTCCACAGTTGGAATGAATGCAAAACTTCCTATACTATCCGCCTTTCTACTCAAGGCGTCTTCTACCACATGGGCCTTCCTCAGATGGTAGAGAATAGTGATATGATAATCCTTCAACAAGTCCAACCATCTTCGCTGCCTCAAATTCTAGTCTTTCTATTTAAATAGATGATGGAAACTTTGATGAATCATATACACCTCACAAGACACACCATATAAGTAATGCCTCCAAATCTTGAGCGCGTGAACAATAGATGCCAACTCCAAATCAGGTACTTGATAGATCTTCTCATGGGTCTTTAACTGGCTACGCGTAGTCAATCACCCTACCGTCTTGCATCAACTCACACACACAATACCAACCCGTGAAGCATCATAATAAACCGTATACGACCCCGATCCTAAAGGCAAAACCAAAGCTGGAGTCATAGTCAAAGCTTTCTTGAGCTTCTAAAAGCTCTCCTCACACTCATCCGACCACTTGAATGGAGAGACCTTCTGAGTCAAATTAGTTAATAGGTCTAAAATATATAAAAACCCCTCCATAAAGTGGTGATAATACCCAGCCAAGCCTAAGACACTCCCGATCTCTATAGCGGTAGAAGGTCTGACCAACTCTGAACTGCCTCAATCTTCTTCGGGTCCACCTTGATACCACTGCTAGATACCACATGACTCAAGAATGCCATAGAGTCCAACCAAAACATGCACTTGGAGAACTTAACATATAGCTTCTTCTCCCTCGAAGTCTAAAGCACGATCCTCAAATGCTGCTCGTGCTCCTCCCTACTACGGGAATACACCAATATTTCATCAATGAACACAATGACAAATGAATCCAAGTAAGGCAGGAACACACTGTTCATCAAATGCATAAAAGCTGCTGGGGCATTAGTCAACCTAAACGACATCACCAAAAACTCATAATGCCTATAACGAGTCCTGAAAGCCATCTTAGGAGTGTCCAAAGCCCTAACCTTTAACTAGTGATACCAATATCTCAATTCAATCTTCGAGAACACTCTGGCACATTAAAGATAATCAAACAGATCATCAATTCATGGCAACAAATACTTATTCTTGATGGTAACCTTTTTTAACTTTTGGAAGTCAATACATATTCTTATAGACCCATCCAATTTCTTAACAAACAACATTGGTGCATCCCAGGGTAACATATTAGGCCTGATGAACCACTTATCCACCAACTCCTGTAACCGCTCCTTCAATTCCTTCAACTCAATAGGATCCATGAGATATGGTGGAACAGAAATAAATTGAGTACCTGGTGCCAAATTAATGCCGAAATCAATATTCTTATCTGGTGGCATGCCCGGTAAGTCTGCAGGAAACACATCTTAAAACCCCCTCACTATTGGAACTGACTCAATAGTAGGAGTGTGAGCACTAATATCTCTGACAAAGGCTATATACGCCAAACATCCTGTCTCAACCATCCGTTGAGCCTTCAAAAATGAGATCAGTCTGCTAGGAGTGCAACCAAGAGAACCTTTTCATTCCAACCTCGATAACCTCGTCATAGCCAACATCACGGTCTTAGCATGAAAATCAAGAATAACATGGTACAAAATAGCCAATCCATACCCAAGATCACATCAAAATCTACCATACTAAGAAATAGAAGGTTAGCACTAGTATCATAACCACCAATAGTGACCACACAATACCGATACATATGATCCACCATAATCTAGTCACCAACAGGTGTAGACACATGCACAGTGGTATCAAGAGAACCATGTGGCATATCCAGATAAGAAGCAAAGTATGATGACACATATGAATAAGTAGAACCAGGATCAAACAATACTAAATCATCCTTGTGGCATATAGAAATAATACCTGTCACTTCATGAAAAGCAATGACCCCATTCCTCCCTAGGAATGCATAGCATCTGGCCTAACCTTCATTGGGCTGAGCTCCCCCTCTAGGACGACCATGTCCTGGATGACCTCCATCCCAAGCTGGCTGAGCGGGTGGTGTAACAACCAGCGCAGGAATCATAGTTTTTCCTCCCTACTGTTCTAAATCTTTGCGAAGACGGGGCAGTATTTCCTGACGTGCCCCATATCTCCACACTCGTAACAACCTCTGACCAAAAATACCCTGAGGTGGACCCCGTGAACCAGAATACCCATAAGAAGAACCTGGTACCTATGAACCCTGAATAGATGGAGCGCAATAAGAACCCTGCACTGGAAGTGTACTAAATGAAGACTGCATAGAAGCTCCTTGACTGCGCGGTGGTGAATGATAAACTGGCCTGCTAGAATGCCCTCTGCCAAAATTGACCTCGACCCCTAGATAAGGCGCTGTTGAAGCTACATGAATGTCGAGACCTCTTATCCCCCCTGCATCAACTCTATTATCTCACTGCGGATGCTCCTAACACGACGTGCTATCTCCATAACCTAGTGAAATAAAGTCACGATCTCTGTCTCTCTAGCCATAGCAAGGCAAATACTATAGTGAAGACCCTCAATGAACCTCTTCACTCTCCCCTCTTTAGTGGGAATCAAAATAGTAGCATGACGGGACAGCTATATAAATATCATCTCATACTACGTAACTTATATGTGACCCTACTCAAGGTACTCAAACTGCCTCCTTATCTACTCTCTCATAGTGCGGGGCATAAACTACTCCAAAAAGGCCCTGGAAAACTGAGCCCATCTAAGATGAGGTGATGCTACTAGTCTGCCCAACTCATAAACCTGGCACCACCTCTTGGCTGGATCCTGCATCTATAAGGCGATAAAATCAACTCTATTGGACGCAACTAGTCCCAAATTACATAGAATCTCATGACAACGATCCAAAAATCTTAGGCATCCTCTGAAGGTGTACCACTAAAGTGAGGAGGATACAACTTCATGAACTTATCTAATCTCTTTAGTTCATCAGCTGATATCGCGGGCCTATCCTCAAGCTGTACAGTAATAGTAGGCTGAAGTACCTTAACTAGTAACACTCCGGGGTCTTATAACTTTGGGCCATCTGCTCTGGGGTATAAGTAGCTAGATTCTGCGCTCTACCCTGTGCCTAGGAAGTAGCTGGTACAATAGAAAATGCCCCAGCTTGAGCCAAAGTCTCAAACTAACTGGCCATATGAATCAAAGCATCCGGAACAGCTAGTGAAACAAGTAAACCCTGGGGAACCTGAGTTGGTATCTCCGGCTCAAGATAATCATGAACCTTCTCCTCAACAGGAGCTAATGGTGGCTCTACAGCAGCTGCACGAGTAGGGGTGCTAATTATGGTGCGTGCTCTATGCCTACCTCGGCCTTAGTCACGACCTCTCATGGCCCTGGCCTAGTGTGCCGACGCCTACTCGGCTGAATAATATGAATGCATCCTCACTGTCTGTGAGAGAATAGAAGAGCAAAGATTCAGACTTAAAGATAAATAATTCTGCACGACAGAGAATGAAAGAAAGAGAAGTTTTCCTAACAGGCCTATAGCCCATCGAAGATATGTACAGATGTCTCCGTAGTGATCCCTAAGACTCTACTAGACTTGCTCATAACTCGTGACACCTAAACAACCTAGTGCTATGATACCAATTTGTCATGAACCAAAATCCCATCGGAGCCATGATGGTGCCTAACAATGCTTACTAGGTAAGACAATCCACCAGAAATAAAAAAAATAAGCATCAACAATAGCATAAAATATTCTCAATAGCAGAATAACATAAATAACTAAAGTCAAAATAGTGATAAACCAACCCAAAATCCGGTGACATCGAGTACATAATCTCTAAAGAGTATTAAGTACAAAAATCTGATTAAAATACAATACTGTCTGAATGACCAAACAGTAATAGTACGAAACATGAAAAGGGACTTCAAAGTCTGTGTTCGAAACAACAGTGCATCATCGGAGTCTCCAAAAGGAACAAATTCCACCCTCTAGCAATAACCTCTGTCAGAAGCACATGGATCTGCACATAAAGTGCAGAGTATAGTATGAGTATTATCGACCCCATGTACTCAATAAGTAATAAGCCTAACCTCAGGCTGAAAGCAACGATGAGTTAGGCAAGGTCCCACATTCATTTTCAGTAACTAACAACAAAAATAACAGTATAATAACAACAAAAAGGAAATGTAGCCTAAGTAATATAAAGTTAAACCTTTTTGTAGTAAGAAGAGAAATAAGCATGCTTTTCAGGTATAACAATTAAGGCATAAATCTTACACATAAATCACCTAGACATGGATTTATCAATTTAAATGCGCTTCCAAGTTCTAAACATCATATAGAGACATAAAGTACCAAATAGCATGATAAAATAATCATAACCCTATGCTTGTATGACAAGTATACATGCCAAAACAACGATATCATAGTTTAATCATCAAGTAAACCAAATCTCAACACATGTATAGTGACTGGCACAAGTACTCCTCAATCATCATATACAACCGCACTCAACACTCTACGTGTGCCTAACATAAGTTCCTCACCAAGCACGTCTCTTGTGCCTGCACCCAAAGATTATTACCTGACTTCAGAGGGGTGGATCCTAGCCCAAGCGCTGATTAGATCTAAGTCAACAATCAATACCACTTAGCCCAATATGAGGCATGATGCATGCGTCACCCCACTATAAATATCACCTAGACCAATATGGGGCATGGCATACACATCATCTTATTAGTAGTATCAACTCGGCTTTATGGCCTAAGATCAATCATCAAATTGCTCGAGTCTCAAAATCTTCAGATCTCACAGTACTCAGATCAGCCCGTATCACACATATACGGACACCAACAACATTTGAAGTAACATATAAAGAGTGCACAAAGATAGATATATATTACGTGGATATAATATCATGACTGGGAATACGACTACAATTAAGACAAATAACTCAACATTTCAATACTAGCCCTATTATATTCCAAATAGATTAGCACATAGCCTAGATATGATTCCTAGCATGAATAATAGCTCACAATAGTAGTCATATAAGTGGGGGAAAACACAATAACAGAGAGGTATGATTGCTGCACCTTATTTTGCACTAGTCAAAACAAGATTCAACTTGTGTTTTCTCTGTTGTTGATGAAAGAGAGTCGCCACCTAATATTTAAAGGTATACTAGGGTACCTATTTAATTACTAAAGGTCATATTCTTTATTAGTCTGCTAACTTATGAGATTATGGGCAAGGGTTCTTGTTCTTATAAGGGGAAGGTGTTAGGCACCCCTTAAAATCTACCCGAGGTTGCTCCATACGACTTAAACTAGATTTAGGACTAATTGTTTGTATTATGCTTAACTAGTTTTAAAAGGAGTACGACTTACTATATATTAGAGAATGATACTTACAAAAGAAGTGTGTAGCTTAAAGGGGATGGGTTTATAGAAGAGTCTTAGAAAAATACTGTTAGTGTATATACGCTTGAAAGAGCTTAAAAAATGTGTATGGTGTTTGTATGAAAATATGTGAAAAGAAGAGCTAAGTTGTAAAACACTTTGTCTTTAAGAAGCATGGATGTTCATGTTATTATTAATAAAATGAAAATATTGTGAAAGTAAACCTAAGACATACCTTGACTTTTAAATATTAGACTTGAAGGAACCGTTTGAAAATCTTTGTTTGGGGCGGCAACACCTTGGTTTTCGAAAAGAGTTGTTTTCCTTTTAGAAGTTCAAACTTGCGATTCAATTATGATTTTTCCTTTTGAAAGAGACTGTCACCTCTTTCCAAGCTTTTGGGCTTCAAAATCATTAAGAAGGGTTAGCAAAGCATAGTGGATTAATAACATAACAACTCATGATTAGCGAACATAGGATTAGTTACTAACTAATACTTCTTTTAATCCTAGCTTATTTAAGGTTTGCCTAAGTTTTATATGACTTTAGATATAAAGTAAAGCATTCAATCCAATATATAATTATTGTATACATGTGAGATAAAACAACAACAAAAACGTAGCACGATGCAACAAGGCAATAAGGCTAAGGCAATGAAGCAGTAAATGACAAAAGAGTTTAAAGGAGAGGATTGGACTCTGGTATTTAGGCCCCAAAGAAGCAGGCCCAGCAATACATGGACATGTAACAACTGACTCCGGACCTTATGAGATATAGCAATACCGGATTTGGGGTTGAGTTCCTTAGGAACTCAGCAGGTACATGTTAAGAAATAAAGAAAAGAGAAGGTCATTAGACACATATTCTGTATATTCAATCATGCATGAAACACATAAGTAGACGATTGGAGCAAAATATAACAAACTAACAATACTCAAATACTATGAGAAGTTATAGTAATGTGGCGATTATATATGGTAAATAATTTACATTGAAAACCTTGAGTTGTCATTAAACACTAAACCCAAAGAGAATAACAAGTGTCAATGAATTAAGGGCTAAGGAGAGAGTTCCACTCAAGGCCGACGCCCCCTTTGAATTCTCCGACACTTCAAAGTTTCCAAGGGTCTCAAGACCTAGGGAAATGCTTGTGCCGAGGAGAGCAGCCTAACCTAGAGTTAAACTCCACTCCCAAATACCCCTAACCACTAACGACTCATTCTTCCCTATAGGTTTAAGCGCCAATGAGTCTCTTTCAATGTAAACCAACTACTATAAGACACCCTACCACAGAAGTATTCCTCTTTCTTAGCAGAATAACATAAGGAACACAGAAATAATTTTATTTGTTCATAACTATATTTCCAATACTTAAGCGAATGGTTAACACATTAAACGGGTCTCAAGGTCAAGTTTTCAAATATACATAGAAATAAGAACACTGTAATGTTACTACTAGGAACCAAACACTTGGGATCACACATCTTGAGAATAGATAGAGAGCACACAGTTCAGATATGTAACAACCCAGAAATATAGATGCATTTGCCGTAGCAGACTAATCACTCAGATCTTGTTACTAGTACACATATAGGTTAATAATACTACTTGGAACTCTGGAAAGCATCAACAAAGATTCAGACAAAGCATTCATGGTTAGAAATCTATACAAGTGTTATTAGAGATACCAGAATATAATCAGAACTTTTAGCATGACTACAGGTTTGCAGATTCAAATTGAACATCTAAGAATTAACAGGATCACAAACTATCTGTCTCAACTCATTTGGAATTGATGGCAGAATAACTTCTTCATAGGAATGCTAATCTTATTAGGAAATAGGCAAACTATTGTACCTAAGCAATGGCAATAAAGAGTTTCTCTTAAAGTTCATAGACTAGATTTAATTCATGTTAAAAGGGAAAGAGAAGACTGTATGCAATTTCAAGACAGTGCATAGAGGCATGAAATCATGAGAGATATGCAGAGATACATACAAAACTTTCATTCAACTATACATACAGATATTTCAACTAATGTCATGATCTTACAAAAACAGGATGAGTTTTAGTAATTGTAACATCAGGTCAACAATGTCGAAGACAAGGAGACATCATACTAAACAGGCTTAACCTAGCTGTACAGACTAAGATTATCATCTAAACATGATGGAGTTGCACTCAACTTATGAAATAGCTAACACTCAACATGACAATAACCTAATTAATGAAAGATAACCTAATCATAACAAACATATGCAAAAATGATTTCTGGTGTTTTACAGGAGTTGACTTAGTTACCTTAGTGAAACAGTTCCACATAATGAGGCTTAGATATGTGATTAGCAGTTAAGCAAAGACATAAGAATCTCATAGTAATGACTCAGAAACTGCTCTTAGTGTTAAAAAACACTTATACAAAGAAGGAGAGCATTTAGACACTTAAAATTCACATGCTTCAGCTAAGTGATGAAGGATTAAACTATGAGTTGTCATGTCAATTCTAGTTAGAATTATCAAAACGACAACCTCAACTATAGAATAACGGAATGCAGCAAAATAGTTTGGTAGGGATAAAGATAACAACAAAATCATTAAAAGAAAATCTGGAGTCTAGGCGAATATGATAAAGTCATTAAGGCATGTTAAGTAGCTTAATCACATAGGCTGCTTGATACAGAATAGAGGCCATCAAGGTCACATAATAACATAGTCAATACTGATTAAAGATATTCAAAAGCGTAACAGGTGGCCACAAATTAACAACACATCATCATGAACTGGAAATAACATCTATACAATAAATGATAAACATTGTAAATGAACACAACTAATAAAATACAGTAGCTTGTTCATGATATTCTAGTAAGACAGTCAAAAGAGAAAGGGTGGAAGTGTACTGACCTTTTCCAGGGTAGCAGACTAAACATGATTTTAACTTAGACGTATGAAAACCAAAGTTTCAAGCTCTTGAGAAGTGAAGGAACTTGGAAATAAAAGGAAATAGAGATTGATCAGAAAAAAATCTAGGCTTCTAAACCGTATGAGAATTTTGACTCTTGTTAGGTTTGGTAAGTCTTGTTGGTGATGTTAAGTGAGAGCAATCAAGGCTCTATTTATAGTGCCATTTAATAGCTTAGGGTTTCAGCAAGATTCAAACTTGGTAGTGGAAGATGATGACTACCAGATGATGCGAGAAAGATCGAGTGAAAATCTAGCAACAGAGGTGAAATGAGTGAGGAAGTTTTTTACCATAGTGAAGATCGATCGTTTGAAGGCAAAGAATCATCGGGCAAGACCTCAATGTCCAAAGGTCACTGCGTTTGACCTCTAGACAAATAAGGACATCGGTGATGATGAAGAAATGCCATGCATGCCATGGATTTAACAACACATTGAGAGAAATCCGAAGACTTGATATTGCATCGTCGTATCTAGGGTTCAGATTTGGGCATTTGAATTTTGGATGATGAAACGAGAAAGAGTCGGCGATAATCACGGATAGGGAAGGCAAAGAGGATGATTCTCTGTTCGATTTGTGACCTTGCACAAATATGTGCAAGGCATGTATTTGATTTGACCATGGCGAGTTAAGAGAAAAGAGGATGAAAAGGGAAATGGGGGGTGGCCATTTGTGGAAAATGAATTAGGGTTAGGGAGTGGGGTTTGGCTGTCTCTTTTTTAAGAGTGAGAGATGAGATCTGGGCCGTTGGATCTGATGATCATCGACCCTGATAATTCGGCCAGTTAAAGGTTTTAAAAGATTTTAAAGTGAAAATATGAGAGCTGTTAGATCTTATATTTTCAACGGCTGAGATCAAAGCAGATATGGTATTTAAAATTAAAGGAAAATGGAGATAAATGAGGGTCGTTGATCTGTAGGATGGACGACCTAGATTGATTGTGTTTCTTTTATGAGTGATAGAGACGGGTGACGTGGCGTGCTCTGATCGGTTCTCATAGGTTGGGGCAGATTGCCAAAATGGAAAGAGTGGGTGGACCTGGATTGGGTCAGATGGGATTATGCTTGAGTATTGGCTAAAATTAATTTAAAAGATAGCCATTGTGTGTTTAATTGTGCAATTGCAATTGTAGCCATTTATCTTTAACCTCTTTAAAATTAATTTAATTAAACTTAATTAATTTCAATAAAATATAATGAAAATAATAATCGTCAAATACACAACTAATTTATGTAATTAATTATTTATTAAAATATCTTATTTTCCAATACTAATTTCGAATTATTTTGAAATAGTAAGCTAATTTACTAAATTTAAGGAGTAACTCTTAAAATTAATTATAAGACCTATGTAATGAATATAAAGGTTGTTTTAATAGTCTGAAAATAGTAAGAGTAATATATTTATAATTATATAATACTAAAATATTGATTTTAACTTTATTAATTTCTTAATTTATAAAAATAGGTGTTATTGATTAGAAAATATTTTCAATATATTTATTATAAATATAAATCAATAAGTGTAAGTAAATTAATTTTAAAAAGGAGGGTCAAAATTGATCGTCAATAGTTTCCCCTCTTTGACTGAAGACAATGAAAGAGTTTTCGGGCAAAGAAATTGAACCAAAACCAATTTTGTCCTGACTTTTGGCATGCATCGCAGGAATGGCACGGAGATTATTAGTTGTAGGATTGGGAGTTAAGGAAGATTCTAGGAGGATTCTTTTGGGAAATTGGGGCCAAATTTTGGCTTTGAATTACTCACATACCCGGGCTTAATGAGGATCAAGCCTCATGTAGTTCTGGAGTGAAGACTTCGAGGAAGCGATGCTCGCAGGAATTGCCCCAGTATCGTATTATGATGATACTGCGAGAAGGAGGATTTGGCACTCATGACAACTTGAATTTGCAGCTTGACTTGAAGGATTTGAAAACTTGGAGTTCCATTGGTCGTTTTGTGCTTGAACTTGGATCCTTGGCCTGCTAATGAGTTTGCGGACCCTCATAATATTGTAGTTTGGTCTGCTACTTAGAAGGAGTTCCACGTTGCGATATTTGTTCATGAAAAAAATGATATACACATATATCCATATATTGCAATGCAGAATATATTAAGATGTGATGTAAATGATACAGGAATGATGATGCCTCGATGCCAGCGAGCCGTTATTTGGGATCGGGATGATGGGATACTTGAACTTGACTCAATTTATTAGCCGGGCTGTGTACCGTTTCGCAGCTTTCGGAGCATTGAAAAAGTATCTCCGCTTGTTGGGAGAGCTTGACTTGTAGAGTGCGTCTCCGCTTATTGGGAGATCTTTGCACTAAAAAGTATCTCCTCTTATTGTGAGAGCATGATTTGTAGAGTACGTCTCCGCTTGTTGCGAGAGCTTTGCACAGAAAAATGTAAGGTAATCCTCGCCTGGGAGTAATTGACTTAAAACGTAATCGTATCTAAAGTGCATGAGAAAAACATCAAAATATTCAAGATAATAGCAAAGGAAAAGAAAAGCATGCCCAAGAAATACTCTTGACTGCGAAGCTAAGTTGCGGCCCTTGATTGGCAGAACATCAGTGACGAGGTTTGCGACTGTCTATTCTGGCCTCTGTTGTGATGGAGCGGCGATGCGTTCTGTGAACAATTTGCTATATTCAAGGTTTCGATTGGCGAAACCAATGTTTGCTTTGTACAGGGCGCTCCGATCGATTGAGCTAAAGATTTGCTATATACAGGAATCCAATTGGTGAAGCCGACAACTCGTTTTGTTCAGGGTGCTTCGATCGATTAAGCTGGCGATTTGCTATATACAGGACTCCAATTGGCGAAGCCAGTGGCTTGTTTTGTACAGGGTGCTCCAATTGGTCGAGCAGGCGGTTTGCTATATACATGCTTCAATTGGCGAAGCCAATAGTTCGATTTGTACAAGGTGCTTCGATTGTTTGAGCATGCGGCTTTCTATATACAATGTGCCTTTTCCGCATCATCGGTCTGACTCCGAGATACCTGCAAAGGATTCAAGAATTATCTTCAGTCGTACCAGAAAACATTAAATAAAGGAGAAATGGTGATAATCCGGGGAAAGTGGCGAATCCTTCATTTGCCCCAGTGTAGTCCCAACACTTCCGCACGTCCTATTGACCCTGTACTCAAATAAAAATTCTTAGTGGGAGCGGGGGGTTGGTTTGTGTCGACCACAATATTGGTTTTGCCCTGACTCTTGATATGGCTACGCCACAAACTTCGGTAGGTGGAACAAATTACTGTATTTTTGAAAACATCTTTTTTAAATTTTGTTTTAAGGAAAATGCCATCGTTCCAGATTATGACATGCTACGAAGGTTCTCCAAATGTGAGCGTCGCTTCTTGAAAACTCTATCCTATTGATGTCGATCTTCCGTGATGGTTCTGGCAACTCAGCTGCTTGCCATTGTGATTGCATCCTAATTCGAACTAATGCATGACAAAGGTTTTTCTAAGGTTATGACCGAACCCTTTCAGGTTGCCTACGTATCCAAAATGGAATCAGGTCTGAACGAAGTTCGTGGATGATAAAAAATATGATAAATATGATCGAGCCTGACTCAGGCAGCCTACATATCCAAATGGAATTAGGTCAAGATGTAGTTTGATTACAACAGATCCGAAATGATGAGATTAAGAACAAAATGGCCGAGTCTGACTCAGATTGCCTACATATCCAAATGGAATCAGGCCAGAACATACTTCAATTACAAAAGATGACTGAATCCGATAAGGATTGCCTACGTATTCCTTCCTAAGGAAATCAAGTCGGTGTAGTTCCATAGCAACATACAAAGTGATATTTGGATTTTCTATTATAAAAGAAAGGATGGAGAGAAACCGAACCCTACATGGGTTGCCTACGTATCCCTCCATGGGAAGTCAGGTTGAATGTAGTTCTATTATAGCAAAACCCAACTCTATTTGTCTTCAAACATAGAATCTCTTGATTGCGTCTGAGTTGATAGGCTTCGTGTTGACTTTTCCCTCCATTTTTGCCAGGATTAGAGCTCCGTCCGACTACACTCGGTGAACCACGTAAGGGCCTTGCCAATTTGATGTGAACTTTCTTTTTGCTTCTTCCTGGTGGGGAAAGATTTTCTTCAGGACCAATTGTCTCGGTGTGAACTGGCAAGGCTTCACCCTTTAGTTAAATGCATCTGGCCATCCTATTCAGATATAGCTGACTATGGAATACTACATCCATTCTCTTATCGTCGATGAGCATGAGTTGCTCCTGTTTGACCCGTGTCCACTCTGCATCATTTAACTTAGCCTCTTGTATGACTCTTAAAGATGGTATCTCCACCTCCACGGGTATCACAACTTCAGTTCCATATACTAACATGTATGACATTTCCCTAATGGATGTTCTCATGGTGGTCCAATAACCCAGTAAGGCGAAGAATAGTTTCTTGTGCCATTGCCTTTGATTGCCTACTATCTTTCACAGAATTTTCTTGATATTCTAGTTGTCTGCCTCGACTGCCCCATTCATTTGTGGTCTGTAGGCTGTGGAGTTGCGGTGGACAATTCTGAACTTCTCACAGATTTCCCTCATAAGGTCGCTATTGAGGTTAGCGACATTGTCAGTGATGATTGACTCAGGTATCCCAAATTGGCAGACAATGTTGTTTCAGACGAAATCCGCCACTACCTTATTTGTGACGGCCTTGTAAGTAGATGCTTCGACCCATTTGGTGAAGTAGTCGATGGCTACCAAGATGAAGCGGTGCCCATTTGATACAGCGGGATCTATAAGCCCAATCATGTCCATGCCCCAAGCGGCGAACGACCAAGGCGAACCCATCACATTCAACTTATTAGGCGGAACCCGAATGAAATCCTTGTAGATCTGGAACTGGTGACACTTCTATACGTAACAGATACTATCACTTTCCATAGTCATCCAAAAGTATCCGGCTCTCAAGATCTCTTGGCTAATGGGAACCCGTTCATGCGAGGTCCACACGTTCCTGCATGTATTTCTTCCAATAATCTGGTCGCCTCGGTGGCATCTACACATCTCAACAAATCCAAGTTTGGGGTCCTCCTGTACAAGATTTCCCCATTAATGAAAAAGTGATTCGCGAGCCTCATGAGGGCTTACTTCTGACTATTAGTAGCATTTTTGATACTCTCTGGTTTCAAGGAATCTCCTGACGTCATGTACCACGATTTACCGTCTGGCTCTTCATCTACATGGAAGCAATATGCATGTTGATCCCTAATCTCTACCTTGATAGGGTCGATGTAGTTCTTATTTGGATGCTGAATTATGGACGATAGAGTTGCAACGACGTCGGCGAACTCGTTCTGAATCCTAGGAACGTGATTGAACTCAATCTTTGTGAACTTATTGCATAATTATTTTACGTAGTACAGGTACGAAATGATCTTGATATTTTTGGTAGACCACTCCCCTTAGACTTGGTGTATCAATAGATCAAAATCCCCTATGACCAAAAGTTCTTTGACGTTCATGTCGACTTCCATTCTGATCCTAAGGATGCATGCTTCGTATTCATCCATTTTATTGGTACAAGGGATTCTTATCTTTGACGATGCTGGATAGTGTTGTCTGGATTCCAAAAATAGGATTGCCCCAATTCCTACTCCTTTGAAGTTTGCTGCTTCTTCGAAAAACATCTTCCATCCAGGGTATGACTCTGCAATATCCTCTCTAGTGAATAATACCTCTTCGTCAGGAAATACCTAGTGAGTGGCTCATAATCCCTGTCCACCGGATTATCTACAAGGTGGTGGGCTAAAGCTTGCCCCTTGATAGCCTTTTGATTTATGTACACAATGTCAAATTCGCTGAGGAGAATTTTCCATTTAGCTAGCTTTCTAGTAGGAATTGGCTTCTGAAAGATATATCTGAGTGGGTCGAACGAGATATCAAATGCGTAGTGTATGCTGACATGTAATGCCTTAGTTTCTAGGCAATCCAAGTCAGAGCACAACAAATGCGTTCTATCAAAGTGTATTTGGCCTCGCATGGTCTGAACTTCTTACTTAAGTAGTTGATGGCCTGCTCCTTTCTCCCAGTTTTGTCAAGCTGTCCCAACACACATCCGAAGGCGTTGTCCAAGATTGACAAATATAGTAACAATGACTTCTCGAGCTCGGGGAGAACCAACACTGGTGGGATTGACAAATATTCCTTAATTCGATCGAAGGCTTTCTAACACTCTTCTGTCCATTTTGTGGCGGTGTCCTTTTTCAGCAACTTGAAAATAGGTTCACAAATTACTGTGGACTGGGCTATGAAACGACTGATGTAATTCAGTCTACCCAGGAAACTCATCACATCTTTCTTATTCTTGGGCGATGGAAACTCCTGAATGACCTTGATTTTGATAGGTCCAGTTCTATCCCTTTTCTGCTTACGACGAAGCCTAACAATTTTTCCAGTAGGGACTCTGAACGCGCATTTTGCCGAGTTCAATTTCAAGTTGTACCTCCGCAGGCACTCAAATAATTCCTTCAAATCGTCCAAGTGCTCTGAACTCTTCCGAGACTTGATGATGATGTTATCCACATACACCTCGATCTCCTTGTGAATCATGTCATGAAAGAGGATCGTCATGGCCCTCATGTAAGTGGCACCAACGTTCTTGAGACCGAACGACATGGCTCTATAGCAGTAAACTCCCCAAGGTGTGGTAAAGGCTATCTTTTCTGCATCTTTCTTGTGCATCAAGATTTGGTGGTATCCAGCAAACAATCCACGAACGACTGTAGTTTATGCTTTGCATAGTTGTCGATGAGGATGTGGATATTTGGTAAAGGGAATTCGACCTTTGGAATGGCTTTGTTGAGATCTTCACACATTTCCTGATCTTCCCATCTTTCTTGGGTACTGGGAATATTTTCTAACCAACTGGGATAATTGGTGACCCTTACTATATTCACCTTAATTTGCTTGGTTACTTCTTCCTTTATCCTCAGACTCAAGTCGGGCTTGAAATTTTTGGGTTTTGTCTTGACTTGTGATTTGGCAGGATTGGTAGGAAATCGATGCGAGACAATGTCAGTACTTAATGCAGGCATGTCATCATATGACCATGCGAACACATCGATGTATTGTCGGAGTAGCTCAAGCAGGTTTTCCCTCTACTCGGCTTCTAGATGAATGATGATTTTGGTTTCTTTCACATCTTCTTTGCTTCCAAGATTGACCACTTCTATTTCTTCTAGGTTAGGCTTTTTCTGACTCTCCAGCTGTTCGATCTCTTGTAAGAGATTGTTTGGCATCATACTCTCGCCGTATTCCTCGTAATCTGGGTCATTTCGCTCGACGATTTTGTTACATGTCACAATCACGAACGCGGTTTTTTATCATTTTGATTACTGAAAAGAAAAATGAAGTACAAATGAAGTGGTAAATTTTGCATTCAATATTTAAGAAAATGATTTTTTTTATTTCATCAAAAGGGGAACATCTAGGCGTTCAAAAGAGGCAAATGATAAAAGGTTACAGACACGGTGCATGCCTCAATTGACCGTGTGCTTTTCAAAAGAAAACTTTTACAATTCCACACTAACAAGACTCCCAGCGAACCAAAGACAGGCTGGCAGTCCAATTCCGTAGCTTTTCCCCTGGTTTGGCATTTCGAATGGTCGGTGTCTTGATGTCAGTTCCTTCATAGCATTCTTCAATCATAGCCACAAACAGCCTTCCCATTCCCTCAATGATATCATCTTCTGGCGCTGAACTCTGGCCCGTACTCGAAACATGCTCTGGCACAAAAGCCTTTTCCCCAGAGCTACCGATATGAGTCTTCCCCACTGGAGGCTGATATCCTATGCCGACCCTTCCTTTCTGCCCGTTTGGTTTAATTCGTTCTGTAATCCCGTCTGACCTGGCTCCTAGCCTAGTTCCTGGCCTGTATCCATATTTCATCATCTCCCTTATGGCCATCTTGGATCTATACGGTGACTGCATTCCCAAGTTTTATTCATATCTTTGATTTCGATAGTCTGTATGATTTCCACTGTATAGAAAGTAACTCCGTCTAACCCTTCAATGAATGAGACTGCATGCTCCAAATAAGCCGTTTGGCCCCATTTGCCATGGACCACAATTTCTTGACAGTCCCACTCAAATTTCATGCATTGGTGTAGGGTGGATGGGACAGCCCCAACCATGTATATCTAGGGTCTTCCCAGTAGCAAGTTGTATGAAGAGGAAATATCCATCACTTGAAACAATGTGGGAAATTCAACTAGTCCGATCTACAAAGCCAAATAAATTTCTCCAATAACATCCTTCTGCAAGCCATCAAAAGCCCTCACCCTTACATGGCTTTCCTTGACTTCCCTCAGGTGGATTCCCAACTCGTGCAGAGTAGAGAGCTTGGAGATGTTGACTCCTGACCCCCCATCAACCAGTACTCGGGACACCACCTTGTCCCCGCATTTGACAGTGATATGTAGAGCTTTTTTGTGACTCAGGTCTTCGACAGGAAGCTCGTCTCTTTTGAAAGTGATCATATTTGCTTCGACAATTTTCCCAATTATTGTAGCCAGTGCCTCACTGGTGGTGTTGCTTGGAACACTTACCCCACTTAATACTTTCATCAGGGCATCCTTATGACTGTCGGAGCTCATCAGCAAGTCCATGATTGATATTTGCGCCAGAGTTTTCTTCAGCTGCTCCTCCACGGAGTATTCTTTGGTCGACATTCTCTTCCAAAATTCTGCAGCTTTCAGGTCTGTTATATTTCTTCTTTTAATCTGCTCCCTTCCGAAATTCCCTCGAGTTGCATCTTCAAGAGCTAGCATCTCCCTGACCTAGTCATACTGTGGGCGGCCACAGAGTCTGCCATCTAGGCTTTCCCCTTTTGCTGGTATACCCATGGGATAATTTTGTATTCCCGACTCTCTTCATCCCCTGTAGCAACGACAGGTTGTCGTTGATAAGTCTGAACCATCACCATGGGTCTCACCTTTACTATGATCATTGGAGTCTTTTGAGGTAGGATCCTTGCAGCCTATGCATTTCCTATTGCGACAATAGTTCTTTTAAAATCATATTCTTCATCCAAGGCAATCATGTTGACCCCTTGATTCCGGTGATTCAGAAGTGGATTGCGATTTACATTGGGCGGAGCTGGAGTGAACTGAATGGATCCGCTTTCGATCAATTTCTCAATTTCATTTTTCATCTTAAAATAATCTTCAGTGTCATTCCCAGGCATGTTTGAATGATATACGCACCTTTTGGTTGCATCATAATACTTTGAGGGATACTCAGGAACCCTTCATTCCACTGGATGTATCAGTCCTTCTCTCCTCAATCTTTCAAACAATTGGGCCAGAGGCTCAGCAATCAGGTTATAATTTCTGGGACCCCACTCTTCAAAATTTAGACTAGGGCGTAGTGCATAAGTGGGCCGGTTTTGATGAGTGGTGGTTTGGACATGATCACATGGTCGTTGTGGATTCAGGTTGTTATGGGCTTGAGGAGGGTTATATTGAGATTGGAGGTGGTAATATGGCTGTGTGTTATAGACTGGAGCATAGGCGGGTGGTGGTAAATGATTTTTTGGGGAATGAAAAGTGTTGCCATGATGTGGGCTGGGTTAGTAATAAGGGACGACTACTGAGACTTATCCTTTTTCTTCTTTCCGCTACCGATTGACCCTGATTGGATTGCCTTGTTGGTCGCTTGCAGCGCGGCCATGGATTGTACTTTGCCAGATTTTATACCTTCTTCTAAGAAATCTCCCATCTTGACCAGTTCAGGGAATTTCTGTCCCATCATACCCATCATCTTTTCAAAGTATATCCCTTCACTGGCCTTGATGAAATACTTGGTTAATTCACTGTCGTCCAACGGAGGTTGTGCCCTGGCAGCTTCCGACCTCCATCGTCGTGCATATTCTTGGGATGACTCGGACGATTTTTTCTGTAGGTTTACTAGTGCGAATCTATCGGGAGTGATCTCTGTGTTTAATCGAAAGCAATTAATGAAATCTTCTGCCATATCCTGCTATGTTCTCCAGTTTCACGGATCTTGTCAAGTATACCGGGTAAGTGCTTCTCCCGTCAAGCTCCTTATGAATAACTTCATTCCCAGCTTCTCATTCCTTCCCACCCTAACTAACTTGTCACAATATGCCCTCAAATGTGCGTGGGGATCACCCGTCCCATCAAAGATATCGAACTTTGGAGGCTTATACCCTACTGGCATATCTACATCCGGATGGATACACATATCCTCATAGTTCAAACTTTCACTCCCTCGAGCGACTTGGAGGTTCTTCATTTGTTTTCTCAAGATCTGTAACTGCTCAGACACTGACTCCTCTTCCTTACGCCTAGATTCCCTTTCCATCTCAGTGTATTAGTCAATCTAATAAGGTACCTAACCGTGACAGGTGATGTAAAGGTAGGTTCAGAAACGACATATATAGGGGGAACATACTACTCATGGACAACAATATATGCTACTGGTATGTTATAGTTTTGGTGAGTGGTAAAAGTGAATTAGTCATGAGGAGGGGTGTGAGTTGTGTTAGTGGTAATAGGCGGGTTTTGTGGCGTTTGAACGTACTGTGGTACGTAGAGAGTGTGGATAGGGGGATTTTGTGGATTTGTGGGAGTTACTGGAGGTATGATTTAAGTGGTGGGGGGTGTTTATGGTATGGAGTGATGAGGAAGGAAAGTGGTCGGGGATTGAATCCAAAGAAGGAAAGCGAGGTGGTTGAGGGAGTGTTGTCATGGCCAAATGTGCTAGTTCCCTGATATGCTCCTCCCTTAAAGACTCCATCTCCTGGGCCATCCTTGCCACGTGTTCATCATTCCTTGTATCGTCCTTCTCTCCCGATCGCCCCGGGCTATCGCCTATGACCAGAATATTTTCAGTCGGGTTTTCTATAGCAAACATCTTCCCCATTGATCTTAAGTTGTACGGTGGTTCCGCCAGTTTCGGGTCGACACAAAACAACTTTATTTTGGGGATTAATAATAAAGTAAGAAATGAAAAAAAGAAAGAAAAAGAAACAGAAGTCAGTTTCTTCATTTATACAAGCAGAAGATCACACAGAATAGTTAACTCACATATTCAGGCAAGCACATTTCCCTAGAATTCGTGGGACCTCTGATTATTCTAGGTGGGCTTAAATTGCGATTGTTTGACAAACAATTAGACTTGACACATTCAGATCCGAAGCAAGTTTCTTTTTTCAGTGATAATGTTTAGATTGAGATAGGTGGGAACAGAGATTACATCACTGTTTCTGACATTCATAGAACTGTATGGGCTTAAACAACTTGCCCTTAGGGAAAATAAGAAAACTAGGGATAAAGATACAAAGTGGGAAAGAAGGGGAAATCAACCAACTCCTAGTAACCATCCCCAGAATCATTCCCCATCTCCTTTTCTTCTTCTGGTTCTTCCTCCGGATCTTCTTTCGGATCCTCTTCAAATTCCTCTTCGTCATCTTGAACTCAGACCCTTCCCTTGTATCTTCCTTCGGTCATGTCTCAGATTCTATCTGGATGCCTTCCACTACCCGGTCATCATCTTCAGTAGGTGGCAACATATGATCGATGGATTCTGGGACCACTTGATGGTGCATCAAGGTAGTCACAAGATAATGTGGAAGAATCTCATAGTAGATTCGCAAAACAGCCATTGCGTCTTCTAGATAGGCTATACCCTCTATTTTTGGTCGGGCTAGATCATCTTCCTCGTTGATCCAGACATAATACTTCGGAGTGCACCACAAGTTTTGACACATCGACATTGTAACCAGGTCATTCCACTCTTCTTGGAGCCTTCTTATCCTTGGTATTGGAATCTGTCCATTGTACTCATCCTTATAATATGCCATCCTCGTCCATAGAAGCACATCTTGGATCGACCCGAACTGTCTGAGAACCCGCAAGGGTGAGTATGATTGGATGCCCTCAAATTCTATCAGCTCAATGACGTATTTCTGAGGAGTCTTTAGGATTGCCTTCCCGCCTAACCGTGACATCTTCCAATTGACCCATTCTCCACCTAGATTAGTCAGCATTTCTCTCTACTTTTCTTGTCTATGTGGAGAGACCCAATGTCTTATCCTCTCGTTATGACTGCGAATCATGTTGCTGATGCCCACAAAGTAGTCAATGGTGGCCTCTCACTGGAAGAAATGTTCTGTGGCCCAGATCATACCCTCATGCACATGCAGACAAAGCCCTTAGAATCTCAGCTAGCACCATTGGTACCAGAGTAGCTTGGAGGTTTTCACAGAATGTCGCTAGAACCATGGGCAACAAGTTGATATTGATCTGACCTCTTCTCTATGGGAAGACCAACAATCCCAATAGTGCCAATGAAAAAATGATGGGTCTGAGACTCTCTCATGTTGCTTGATCACACTGAATTTCTCTCGAGTACTACTCATAGCTTTCACTATGTCTGAACCTATCGAACAACTGATCTAGGCTCAATTATCCGTCCTTGTTGTTTCTCAAACTTTGACTATTAGCCAGAACCATAACATCTAGGAACCTATATCCGGGCATGGTGACTGGTAGTATTGGTCTCCTCCTTATAAATGGCAGTTCCGTGAAAATGGTAACTTCTTCCAATGTCGGCACTAACTCACAATTAACAAACTTAAACACCACCTTAGCCGGATCCTAGAACTCTAACAGCAGGCGAGTGAGTACCTTGTCTATTCGGATATTTAGCAAAGCGGTCAGTACCCCCAAGTGTGTCCGAATTTTATCTTCGTGCTCTCGATGGATATTCTTCCACCACTGCTTCAGTTTGTGTGGCGCTCCCATCAACATATTGATCTCAGGGATGTTTTGGTTGATTTTCATTTCTGAAGTGGGTAGAGAAATGTTTTGGTAAGTGTTTGCATCAGATCTTTAGATGTCTCGTCAGGTTCGTTCGTCTTTCCACAGAAGTCATGTTGTTGGGTGCATGACCCATTGACATTAGGGTGGATTTCCTAATTATGTGTTGATGCCAAGGATCGACTCACCTAAGGTTTATGCAATATGATCTATGTTTGCTAGAGTAGAGTGTTTCCTGCTTTTGAATAGGACTGTAGACTGCGAGAAGTTATGTCAGTTGACCTAATAAAGCCATTCTCTAAAACTAAAGAGTTTTGAAAAGAAGGTTCAGAGGGGTGTAAAAGACAACCCTCGCATGCCATCGTGTGTGATAATGTACGACCAAGACTCTATAGGCAGAAGTGTGATGACAATATATATATAAAGCGGTAACAGATAAGGGTGTAACAATAATAAGCATGATAATAAGAAAGCATAAGGAACAAGTAGGGCAAGTAAGAACAAAATTGCAAATTGAATACAATTAAAGCAATGTACAAACAAATCTAAGTGCTAAATTCAGTCGAAGTCTTCTAAGGTCAGAACCTAAGTGTGAATTATCAGCAAAGTCGCCTTGTTGTTGCACCCTATTTTGCACTAGTTAAAATAAGATTCAACTTGTGTTTTCTCTGTTGTTGATGAAAGAGAGTCGCCACCTAATATTTAAAGGTATACTAGGGTACCTATTTAATTACTAAAGGTCATATTCTTTATTAATCTGCTAACCTATGAGATTATGGGTAAGGATTCTTGTTCTTATAAGGGGAAGGTGTTAGGCACCCCTTAAAATCTACCCGAGGTTGCTCCATAGGACTTAGACTAGATTTAGGACTAATTATTTGTATTATGCTTAACTAGTTTTAAAGGAGTACGACTTACTACATATTAGAGAATGATACTTACAAAAGAAGTGTGTAGCTTAAAGGGGATGGGTTTATAGAAGAGTCTTAGAAAAATACTGTTAGTGTATATACGCTTGAAAGAGCTTAAAAAATGTGTATGGTGTTTGTATGAAAATATGTGAAAAGAAGAGCTAAGTTGTAAAACACTTTGTCTTTAAGAAGCATGGATGTTCATGTTATTATTAATAAAATGAAAATATTGTGAAAGTAAACCTAAGTCATACCTTGACTTTTAAATATTAGACTTGAAGGAACCGTTTGAAAATCTTTGTTTGGGGCGGCAACACCTTGGTTTTCGAAAAGAGTTGTTTTCCTTTTAGAAGTTTAAACTTGCGATTCAATTATGATTTTTCCTTTTGAAAGAGACTGTCACCTCTTGCCAAGCTTTTGGGCTTCAAAATCATTAAGAAGGGTTAGCAAAGCATAGTGGATTAATAACATAACAACTCATGATTAGCGAACGTAGGATTAGTTACTAACTAATACTTCTTTTAATCCTAGCTTATTTAAGGTTTGCCTAAGTTTTATATGACTTTAGATATAAAGTAAAGCATTCAATCCAATATATAATTATTGTATACATGTGAGATAAAACAACAACAAAAACGCAGCAAGATGCAACAAGGCAATAAGGCTAAGGCAATGAAGCAGTAAATGACAAAAGAGTTTAAAGGAGAGGATTGGACTCTGGTATTTAGGCCCCAAAGAAGCAGGCCCAGCAATACATGGACATGTAACAACTGACTCCGGACCTTATGAGATATAGCAATACTGGATTTGGGGTTGAGTTCCTTAGGAACTCAGCAGGTACATGTTAAGAAATAAAGAAAAGAGAAGGTCATTAGACATATATTCTGTATATTCAATCATGCATGAAACACATAAGTAGACGATTGGAGCAAAATATAACAAACTAACAATACTCAAATACTATGAGAAGTTATACTAATGTGGCGATTATATATGGTAAATAATTTACATTGAAAACCTTGAGTTGTCATTAAACACTAAACCCAAAGAGAATAATAAGTGTCAATAAATTAAGGGCTAAGGAGAGAGTTCCACTCAAGGCCGATGCCCCCTTTGAATTCTCCGACACTTCAAAGTTTCCAAGGGTCTCAAGACTTAGGGAAATGCTTGTGCCGAGGAGAGCAGCCTAACCTAGAGTTAAACTCCACTCCCAAATACCCCTAACCACTAACGACTCATTCTTCCCTATAGGTTTAAGCGCCAATGAGTCTCTTTCAATGTAAACCAACTACCATAACACACCCTACCACAGAAGTATTCCTCTTTCTTAGCAGAATAACATAAGGAACACAAAAACAATTTCATTTGTTCATAACTATATTTCCAATACTTAAGCTAATGATTAACACATTAAACGGGTCTGAAGGTCAAGTTTTCAAATATACATAGAAACAAGAACACTATAATGTTACTACTAGGAACCAAACACTTGGGATCACACATCTTGAGAATAGATAAAGAGAACACAATTCAGATATGCAACAACCCAGAAATATAGATGCATTTGCCCTAGCAGACTAAATCATAAATTGGTTTAACTTAGATCTTGTCACTAGCACACATATAGGTTAACAATACTACTTGGAACTTTGGAAAGCATCAACAAAGATTCAGACAAAGCATTCATGGTTAGAAATCTACAGAAGTGTTATTAGAGATACCAGAATATATTTAGAACTTTTAGCATGACTACAAGTTTGCAGATTCAAATGGAACATCTAAGAATACTTAACAGGATCATAGACTATCAGTCTCAACTCATTTGGAATTGATGGCAGGATCACTTCTTCATAGGAATGTTAATCTTATTAGGAAATAGGCAAACGATTGTATCTAAGCAGTAGCAATAAAACGTTTCTCTTAAAGTTCATAGACTAGGTTTAATTCAGGTTAAAGGGGAAAGATAAGACTGTATGCAGTTTCAAGACAGTGCATAGAGGCATGAAATCATGAGAGATATGCAGAGATACATACAGAACTTTCATTCAACTATACATATAGATATTTCAACTAATGTCACGATCTTACAAAAATAGGATGAGTTTTAGTCATTGTAACATCAGCTCAACAATGTCATTAAGGGTCAAAAATAGGGGAGACATCATACTAAACAGGCTTAACCCAGCTGTACAGACTAAGATTATCATCTAAACATGATGGATTTGCACTCAGCTTATGAAATAGTTAACACTCAACATGAGTATACCCTAATGAAAGATAACCTAATCATAACAACCATATGCAAAAATAGTTTCTGGTGTTTTACAGGAGTTGACCTAGTTACCTTAGTGGGTCAATTCCACATAATGAGGCTTAGAGATGTGATTAGCAATTAAGCACATACATAAGACTCTCATTGACTCATTGTAATGACTTAGAAACTGCTCTTAGAGTTAACAAACACTTATACAAAGAAGGAGAGCATTTAGACACTTAAATTTCACATGCTTCAGCTAAGTGATGAAGGATTAAACTATTAGTGGTCATGTCTATTCTAGTTAGAATTATCAAAACAACAACCTCAACTACGGAACAACGAAATATAGAAAAATAGTGTGGTAGGGATAAAGATCACAACAGAATCATTAAAAGAAAATCTGGAGTCTAGGCAAATATGAGAAAGTCATTAAGGCATGTAAAGTAGCTTAATCACATAGGGTGCTTGATACAGAATAGAGGCCATCAAGATCACATAATAACTTAGTCAATACTGATTAAAGATACTCAAAAGTATAACAGATGACCATAGGTTAACAACACATCATCATGAACTGAAAATAACATCTATACACTAATGACAAACATTATAAATGAACATAACTAATAACAGACAACATCATGTTCATGATATTCGAATAAGACAGTTAAAAGAAAAAGGGTGAAAGTGTACTGACCTTTTCTAGGGTAGCCGGCCAAATATGATTTTAACTTAGCCATATGAAAATCAAAATTTCAAGCTCTTGAGTAGTGAAGGAACTCAGAAACAAAAGGAAATTAGGATTAAGTAGAAAAGAAACCTAGGCTTCTAAACCATATGAAATTTTCGACTCTTGTTAGGTTTAGTAGGTCTGGTTGGTGATGTTAAGTGAGAGCAATCAAGGCTCTATTTATACTGCCATTTAATGGCTTAGGGTTTCAGCAAGATTCAAACTGGGTAGTGGAAGATGACGACTACTAGATGATGCAAGTATGATTGAGTGAAAATCTAGCAACAGAGGTGAAATGAGTGAGGAAGTTTTTTACCCGAGTGAAGATCGGTCGTTCGAAGGCAAAGAATCGTTAGACAAGACCTCAATGTCCATAGGTCACTGCATTTGACCTCTGGACAAAGAAGGAGAGTGGTGATGATGAAGAAACGCCATGCATGCCATGGATTTAACAACATATTGAGAGAAATTCGAAGACTTGATATTGCATCGTTGTATCTAGGGTTCAGATTTGGATATTTGAATTTTGGATGATGAAACAAGAAAGAGTCAGCGAGAATCGCGAATAGGGAAGGCAAAGAGGATGATTCTTTGTTCGATTTGTGACCTTGCACAAATTTGTGCAAGGTCTATGACTGATTTGACCATGGTGAGTTGAGAGAAGAGAGGGCGAAATGGGAAATGTGGGCGGCCATTTGTGGCAAATGAATTAGGGTTAGGGCGTGGGGTTTGGCCGTTTCTGAGTTAAGAGTGAGAGACGAGATCTTGACCCTGATAATTTGGGCACTTAATGGTTTTAATTTTAAAATGAAATATGAGAGTTGTTAGACCTTCTATTTTCAACGGCTGAGATCAAAGCGGATAGGGTATTTAAAATTAAAGGAAAAATAGAGATAAAATGAGGGCCGTTGATCTGTAGAATGGACGACCTAGATTGATTGTGTTTCTTTTGTGAGTGATAGAATGTAACGAAAATATTAATCATCAAATGTAAAACTAATTAATGTAATTAATTAATTATTAAAACATCTTATTTTCCAATACTAATTTTGGATTATTTTGAAATAGTAAGGTAATTTACTAAATTTAAGGAGTATCTTTTAAAATTAATTATAAGACATATGCAATGAATATAAAGGTTATTTTAACAGTCTCAAAATAGTAACAGTAATATATTTATAATTATATAATACTAAACTTTTGATTTTAACTTTATTAATTACTTAATTTTAAAAATAGGTGTTATTGATTAGAAAATATTTTCAACATATTTATTATAAAATCAATAAGTATAAGTAAATTAATTTTAAAAAAGAGGGTCTAAATTGGTCGTGAACAATGATAGCAAAACGAAGCACATAATAGCCTAAAGTCTACCTGGATCAAGAATAACTACGGTATACGCATATCCACTCGTTACCTCGCATGTGCATCACTCCAACATGTATCAAATATCATAACCAGCGGAGAAATTATCCTCGAACCAAGCTTATACAAGTTACTTGCCTCAAACGAGCCAAGTTAATACTCCAAAAAAAAAAAATCCTCAATCGCGAATCAATCTTCGAACGACGCGAATGTAGTCAAATAACACATCACCATGTCAAATAATGCTAAAGGGAACAATAACGAAGTATAACAACTCAATATTTAATTAAATACACAAAGTCAACCAAAATTTCAGCCCGGGCCGCATTCTGAAACCCGATAAAAGTCACAAATTCCGATAAGCCATCCAACATAGGTCCAAATATATACGTTTCATCAAAATCTGACTCCGAATCGGGGTTCAAATCTCAATTATTTATTCTCCAAAATTTCTTACAAAAACCCCAATTTCTCCCTTAGATTTCATCAATCAAAAGTTAAAATCAAGGATATAATCATGAATAATAATTAAATCAGAGTTAAGAACGCTTACTCAATTCAAGTGCGTGAAAATCGCCTAACAATTGCTCCAATTCGAGTTCACAATCTCAAAATACGACAAAATGAAGCCAAACCCTCGATTATAATATTTCGCCCAATGATTTTGCATCTACGATAATTTGTACCGCTTCTGCGGTGTCACTTATGTGGCAAAAGGATCGATTCTACGAGTTTCACTAAAATTCCGACCACTTGCGCCTGCTGCCAAACATCCGATTCTATGGATCCGTTCCCGCGGATAAAACTTTGTGCCTGTGCACCGAACTCTGCAATTGAGGACTCCCCTGCCCAGACCCAGTTTTGATTTTGCGGACTCCTCCACACACAAAGTTCCGCAGGTGCGACGCACCAAAACCTGACATGCCATCCAATATCTAAATGGTTCAGAATCCATCCGAAACACACCCGAGCCCCTCGAAACCTTGTCCAATCATATCAACAAGTCCTAATACATTACCCAAACCTATCCAAAGGCTCCAAACACCATAATTAACATCAAAATCAAGAATCATCGCTCAAGATCAATCTCTTAAGTTTATTAACTTCCAACTTTAAACCAAGCATCCGATTCAAGCCTAACCAATCCGGATTTCAACCAAAATTTGCACACTAATCCCAAATGAAAAAATGAACCTATTTCAAGTTCCGGAATGACAATCCGAACCCGATATCATCAAAGTCAACTCTCGGTCAACTTATAAACCTTCCAAACCTTCAACTTTCCAACTTTCGATAATTAGAGCCAAAATACCCTAGGAACCTCTAAATTCAAATTCGGATATACGCCTAAGTCCAAAATCACAATATGAACCCATTGAAACCATCAAATTACCAATCCAAGGTCATCTACTCGAAGTCAAATTTTAATCTAGTCTTATAATTTAAGCTTCCAACCATGGAACTAAGTGTTCCGATTCATTCCAAAATCTTTCCGAAGCCAGACCAACCATTCCCACAAGTCACATAGCAACAAACAAACATATGGGAATCATCAAATAGGGAATCAGAGCTCAAATATACAAAACGACCGTCCATGTCATTACAGTTCAAGACTTCAAATCTAAGTTTGTTAAAATTTTAATAAAGTTATATCTATACTATATTAAAAGAACGAAGGCCCTTAGCGAAATGTTGTTTACTTTTTTTTACCCTTTAAAAATATATTTCGTATTGGACAAAATGATAATTTAGATCACAATCCTAATTTTCAGTAATTTAAAATCAACTAAAAATTTACTTATTTAACTTTTCTTTATTGAACTAGGTAGAAAAGCCTATTTTTGAGTCCTTCAAAATCAATTAAGAGTTTTACCATACAAAAATTTGCTTATATAAACGCTAGAAACTACAAGTTAGCAAAGTTTGTACGAGTAAGAAACACCATGATTTTGATAACACAAAGATCCAAAGTTTACATATGATTTGCTTATTTAAAATAGAACTCTTATTGCATAAAGTTATAATTATTAGTTGAATATTCTTAAGGATTTTAATTAACAAAAAACTAAGTTACTTTTTTTTTAAATATTGAGAACAAATAATTAAATCTTTAAATTAATTAATTATGAAAATAATTCAATTCAATTTTTTCCAAATTCATCATACAAGTAAAATTATTTGACAAGCTACAAAACTCCTAAGGTATATAAATGTTTTGTAAGAAGCACACTAACGCTTAAAGAAATAAAAAATAAAGCAGAATGGATTATAGAATAAATTTAAGAGTCAAATCGGTGAAAATATAAATTTGAAGCAACAAGGATAAAATAGTAGAAGACAAAATATATTATAAATGAGTTGTCATTTAATTTTTTTTCTTTCTTGCATTCAGTAAAAAATGATAATGGCTATATATATACTTTTTATATTAAGTTATTTGTATTAAAATATTAATTCAATAGTCATTTGTTAAAACTTTACATTGTCACTATGAATCATGCAGGATGTATATTGCCAATATTTTCATTCTCAAATTATTAAAGGATCAAAAGATTCAATTTTTAATTTATGTTATTTGACAAATTCTTAAAGAATTGGGATAAAGGTATTTTTATGTTTTTTTGTTCAGTATTAATTCACATAAATAACAATAATTTTCATAAATTATTGCGTCATAAGTTCTCATAAATCACAATAAGTCATTTGAAAACTTTTGTGAGATGAGATTGTTCATTTATTCAGATAGCTACACGAATCAACTATTATTTCAGGATTTTTTTTTTTAACTTTTATTTTATAATTTTATATAACTTAAACAAATTATAATATTTACGTGATATTTTTAAAATTATGTATTCAATGACATTGGTACACACACAATGCGTATATATATATATATATATATATATACTATAAAGTGTCAACAGTCATTAATTGATTCAAGAACCTCAATCTTCAGGGTCAGAGCTTACGTGAAATTATAAAATTTTGCTAGTCACAGTACACAATGCGTATATACCCTGAAGATTGAGGTTCTTGAATCAATTAATGACTGTTGGCACTTTATAGTGTATATATATATATATATATACACTATAAAGTGCCAACAGTCATTAATTGATTCAAGAACCTCAATCTTCAGGGTCAGAGCTTACGTGAAATTATAAAATTTTGCTAGTCACAGTATGGACCAAATATACAGTACCATTAGTTTACATGTTTCTTTTTCACTAGTGAATGATTGGAATTGTCACCCAATGAAGATTGCCACTTTGTAAATCCACACCAACCTCCCTTGATTTGATATTCAACACATCATCAAATTTTTGGAGAGATTGTATCAAAACCATACAAGAAAAATGACACCTCACCCTGAGAAAACGACACTGGCTAAAACTGACCATTAATCCTGAATTATTTAATCATGTGGTATCTCCAACTTATTAGTTATAAGTTATAATCTTTTCTTGAAGAGTTGCCACCAACTAGGAGGGGGGGAGAAAGAAAGAAAAGAAATGGGAAGTAAAGTTTCTCCAAGAAAGTTGCATTATGATGTTAGTATGTCAAAGAGAACAAGAAAGCCATTGAATCTGAGTGCAATTAGTGATGAAAATCCTCAGCAGTCTGAAGAGTTGATTGGCTCAGTGGAAAACAAACAAGTTCCAAGTGAAGAAGAAAGGAAATATGAGAGGAAGAGTTTGAAACAGCTGATTGAAGTAAGAAGCATTTCACTAAGGCAACATTTTATAGAGGAAGAAAAGCAACTTCAAGTGATGGTAAAACAGCAGCCAGAAGAAAGCATAGTAAATGGATTGAAGTTGAAGAAAATTATGAGATGTTATACCAAAGTTTTAAGTCATATGATTAAGAGAAAGAAGACTGCTGGTTACAGAATGAAAATGCAGGTCCACAAGTCCAAATCTTGAGCTTATACAGAAAAATTGAGTTTTTTCTTCCTTAGGATCTAAAAACTCTCCCGCTCCCAACTCCCAAGAGGAAGAATGGGGTCGGGGAAGATTAATACTATATGAATATGTATATGTGCATATGCACTTCTTTTTGACAAATTTATTGTTATTTGCATTCACGGAGGCAGTCCTTATTTTTTTCTGATAAGGTAGTTTTTACAATAAGATAGACAAAATCACTTTTTTTAAATATTTTATTTTATCTGGCAGACCAATTTTCATTCTTAAAACGTGACCGGCGCTCAATAGGCATAACTTCATCGGGCAAACCATAAGTACCCATAACAACCTAAACACCTACCAAGTCACGTTACTTTGAAGAAAATCGGACGTAGTTTTTATGTTTCTAGGACTATTATATTCAATAATTTTGTGTCTCAGCCACATGTTCAACTTGATATGACCGGGAAGTAGATAATACCTTCTTATTTCTTGACCGAAAAGTTCTTGAATGGCTTCTCATACTTGAAAGGACGCACGCCTCTTTACATTTATTGAGCATGCCTTTCTGTGATTCGGCAAATAGTTTTGCCAGTTACCAAGGTAATGATTACTTTAGTTTGAGAACCGCCTATAAACTTGCCTTTCTTTTCACTTTTACTTTACTCTTTTCCAAATTTCGTCAGCAAACCCTTCAATTCTCTGCAACCTCTCCTTCTAGCAAAACATCCGATAATTTTTTTCTTGATCTATTTCACCATGTCTTCTCTACATATTGTAATTTTCATCATCGGAAACATTACTGCTATCGTTAAATAAAACAGTTCTGTAGTGACCATGACTTCACCACTTTCAACAACCGCTGGTACCGAGACTTGCATCGACAGTCCAAAAAATATAAACCCAAAAATACTGGCATTGAGCCCCTCACTACGAGCACGATCATTCCTAAAGAATAGTCTTTTAACAAGGATCTTCAAATCCAGAGCACTTCTTTTAATCCAGACAATGACCAGGATAGGGCGATCGACAAGTATACTTCGTCCATTCGGTCGACCAACATTTCTATTGTGAAGGAGGACAACAACTGGAAAAATATCGAAGTGTTGGTCCCGCTTGACGTGGAGAAGGTGACCTTCGTTAAACTAGGATTTTTTTTTGTTTATACATACACTTTTACCCTCAAACTTGGATATGAGATTGACCCTATATCACGACCCTAAATCCAACTAGCCATGATGACACCTAACTTTGCTAGGTAAGCCAAATAATAGCATTCCGATTCAATTAATATTTAACTAACTCTAATAGACTCCCCAAAGACCGGTAGTACAAATCATGAGCTTCTAAGATTAGAATTTACAAAACTAGTGTAAAATAAAAATACGTCATCTGTCTGAAATATAAATGAACAGATTTAAAATTCTCAAACTACCATGGACAAGAGGCACCAGTGACTGGAATGCAGGTACATCTTCAGATCCAGCTCTCGCCGTACGCAACTACATCAACATCCGAAATCTGTCCGCAAGGTACAGAAGTGCAGTATGAGTACAACCGACCCCATGTACTCAATAAGTAACAAGACTAACCTTTGGACTGAAAGTAGTGACGAGCTCAGTAGGTATAGTCCAATATAAAAATAACAGTACATAAATATAAGCGTACTTTCAAGTTCAACAATTAAGCTCAGTGCAAGTAAAATAGCTCAATTCTAACTGATACGAGGAATATGAGATCTCTATATCTACATGTCAATGTACATACTGTATGTGATGCACTTCAGTGGAAACCTCATATACTCAAATCTCAAAATACTCAATTACTCAGTACTGTATATGTCCAATCCAGCCCAGGGAAGATCCATCCCATATATATGAACACATCGACTGACAGTCAGTCACTCAATACTGTATAAGGCCAATCCAGCCCAGGGGTAAATTTATCCCCAAATGTAAATGACTCGGACAAGATTCATGTCCAGGGAAATTCATCACAATTATAAATAAATAAGGCAAGTCCATACCCTGGGAAGTCCATCCCGAATATATATAAATAAGGCAAGTACATGCCCTGAGAAGTCCATCACAAATATAAATCATCTACGCTCATTGTGGGGGGTGTAAACTCCGGAGGGGATTCTTCAGCCCAAACATAATATAAAGCCGATATGGCCTGCTATAGGCGGGCAGCCCCGATCTATATAATAATAAAACCGATATGGCCTGCTGCAGGCGGGCAACCCCGATCCAAATAATAATAAAGCCTAGAAGTACTGGTGCAATGGGCAGCCCCGATCAATATAATAATAATATATACAAAGCCGATATGACCTGCAGCAGGCGGGCAACCCCGATCCCATAAATATCCTCACAATGGATGAACATGACTGAGTATGAAATGTATATTTTAAACAATTAAATTCAACAGCAACACGACCCTATGGGTCCCAAAATATCGACACGTAGCCTAAACATGATCTTTAATATGCGTCTCAGCTCAATTTCTCTAACACGCGGAGAATATGCGGACAAAAATATGATTTTTTAATTTTACAACTCCCGAGAATTTATTTAAGTCACAATTTCTATGGTGCACGCCCACACGCTCGTCACCTAGTATGTATGTCACCTCCAACAATTGATATAACACAAAATTCAGGGATTCATACCCTCAGAACCACGTTTAGAAGTGTTAGTTACCTCGAACAAGCCGAGTCCAATATCGAGAAAGCTAAATAATGCTCCAGAAATTCCATTCTTTGCGTATCAACCTCCGAACGACTCAAATCCCGATGATTTCCTTGAAAATCCCTCGAAAATAAGATCGCCACAAATCAAGCTTTCTTAATTCAGCTCTTTAGTGATATTAAAACCTCCCACTACTCTTATAACTTCACTCTACATCAACATAATTCAATTGGACCAATATTAGTAAACAAACTTCCAGATTTTTGATCATTTAGGCTTTTTATCAAACACCTAGTAGGCATAAATCTCTACATCTCTTAACTATAAAATTAGTTCATCTAACTTCCACCATTTACCAACAATTTAAACTCCCAACATCACATGCGTGACCAACCATTCACTCCCAACCATCAAAATTCCATCAAATAATCACTTTGCAATCTCTACAATGGTCATACATTTAAATTGGGAACTTATTACTTCCAATCATCATCCCATGAGTTTCAATACTTAATTCATACTCATTTTACTACAATAAATCCATGAATGTAAGTCTAAGGATTTAGGATTATCTTTTGGAAGAAATCTTGCAAAACCCTCCTTTGCGTTCTTGAAGAAATTTCTTGAAGATCTATGTATTTTATGTGTAGATTTCATCAATACTAGTGTAGAAATGGTAGAATTCCACACAAAGATAATGGGGATTGCTTACCTTGAAGAATAGAGGAGTTTGTGGTCTTGAGAGAGAGAGGACAAGAGCTCCAAAATCCGTTCAAGTGAAATGGGGAAAATGAACCCCGAATTGGCTTAAAACGAGCTGGAGCTGGGGCGCGCCCGGTTTGGCGAAGTGAGCCTCACTTCATCATCCACTGCATGCAAGGGAATACCTGATCCGCACCCGGTCTGGCGAAGCGAGCCTCGCTTCGCTGTCCGCCAAAATAACTGGGTGGTCTAACTTTAGTAATTTGATCATAACTTTTAGTAGGAAAGTCCAAATGACGAACGACTTTATGCGTTAGAAACTAGACTCAAAGACTACACTCTAGGCGCAAAATTTATGGAAAGTATCTCCACCTTATGAGAGTTATACCCATTCAAATGTAGGTGTTGTGACAATTAAGATACGTTTTCCACTTAATATTTCCAATTTTCGCCAATTAGTGCCGAAACCTTCTAGACTTATCCAAATGCAAATCCGAGCATATGCCCAAGTCCAAAATTACAATCCGAACATAACGGAACCATCAAAACTCCGATCCAAGGTCAAATAATAACAAGTCAAATTTTGTCAAATCTTTCAACTTAAGGATTCCAACATGGAATTTATTCTTCCGAACATGTTCCAAAATACCTGAAAATAAAATCGATGATTCATATACTTCATAATACATCATATGAAGATATTCAAGACTTTAAATAGTTGGAAGGAGCATAAATGTTCAAAATAACAACTCGGGGCGTTACATTCACCCCCACTTAAACATACGTTCATCCTCGAACGTGCCTAGAGTTGTTCCTAAACCTTCAAATCACTATTCTACCTTACCACGCACATACCCGGGGGTGATCCCACGCCACCCTATTCCATATAGGCCTGACAACACAATATAATTGAAGATCATTAATTTAACCTTAGTCCGTAAAACTTAGAACCTAATTTTCAACATCCAAAATTTCTTACAAGACCCGAATCTCATATCTATACACTGTATAAGTCTTAACAAGCTGTATCAAGCCATAACCATAACCCAAGATATAATTACATAACATACTACACAACTCGCACACTCGTAACAAAATTTTCTAATCACCGTAACTTCTTAAAATCAAACCCGATACCGGTGATAAACCCCATATCAAATAAAATCTCGTTCAAAACCTTTGTACACTACCGATGATGAAAGAAACGCTTAAAAACTCAAAGAACCACTCATCAGATCAACTAGTCATGAAGCTCTCTCTCCCCGAATAGAACCATAATCACTTTCTAAGCCGACTTTCGATATTATCCTCCAAATATACCGTAATCAAATCCGATAGTACACGTTCTAGGTCCAATGACCTTATATTATCAAGCACAACTATTCCACATACACGCCACACCAATATAACTCATGCCACAAACTGTGCAACTCGAGCATCCAAAAAAGAGAGAACCGTTTCGCAAGTTCAACAAGCACCACTACAGCTGCAATGCTATGAGCTCATCATATATAGTAGAACCAAGACACACAAATCTAAAAACAGTAACCAACTCTCCTAGAGCTCACATTAAAATCAACCGCACGGACAACTCACGTGCTATAGTATCAATATTTGGACCAACATTTACAATTCACGTGCCAATAATATCACTATATGGATCCGCACGGTCAACTCATGTGCCAATAACATAATCCGCCTGGCATGGTCATATGCCTCCAGTCCAAGTATATCATACAGGAGCAATCAAATAAGTACACATATATATGATAAATTAAATAAGACTCGTATGCTCCTGGACTGGTATAAATAATACGCCATAGAGTGGGCATGTGCAAAGTGTGCTATCATAACTCAATTCGACAAGTTAACGCAGAAATAACAGTTACCAAGTTTATTCAGGGAATTAGCCTCTTTGTAACCTCAAGTATAACCCAGGTAGTTCTCAACAAAGGTACGGATACGAGAAACAATATAACTTCATGCTTAACAGTCAACTCTAGGAATATCATTGCCTAGGCATTCTTCCGAGTATGAATTCTTGCTCCGACACCCGCATATGGGCTCAAACCTCACATATATGCGCACTCATAGGGCGTAACTATCACAAATAATTAACACAACTAGTGCCTCCACTGAGCTTAAATAAAACACTCACCTCAAATAGGCCGCAACCCTGAAAAATATGCTGCTGAGAACTCCCAGTCTCTAAATTCATAGAACACATAAATCACCGTAACTGATCCCAATTCCAGCACTCGAATGACTAACACATCTTTCATACACGATCCTCCGATGAGGAATACTTTCATAATTCTTCCGTGCCACAAAGTAATAATTTGAATATCATCAGTCTATCAACCAAGTGAGTACCGCAATACCAATGAACACCCGTAAGTCAAAACATAATGCACCTTATGAAATGCGCACCCTTCTTACGGATTACCGAGCAGTTATAACATTCATCTAAATATCTGAAACTGACCATTATGTTCAAAATTCATGATCTTTCTTTCAAGACTGAACTGCCACCTTGTACATGTAAATCCTAATCCCGCACAACACACCACATCTATTATGCCATCATGTAAAAAGCACGAGAATCCCATTATCAACTCTGAGCCACTAACAAATTACATACCCGGTCAGTTAGAAACCTTTCTCTTGCTTTATTCTTGGAGGAAATCACAATACACAACACATTCCCCACACCGGTAGAAAATATCCGGTTCAAACCATTGTAGAAACCATCAAGAATACTTTAAAATCTATTTGCACACAATCAAGCTATCAGAACTAAATTTCTTCTAACTCGACCAAGTCACGCATGTCACCAAACCCAAGAATATTTCCACTAAAACATCCGTAGAGCCTCACCACTTCATAGGTACCCAAAGAACCGATCATACCATACTGGTCCAGCGTACTACCCAGTCGTCCTATTTTCTCCGAGTTTCTTCTGAATTACCCTCAAGTTGACACTTCTCCCTGTCAGAACTCCACTATCCTTACCCAGAGCTCACTATAAGACATCCTAACATAAAAGCACACCGCCCTAAGGCCCATAATCTATTGTATTCTTCTTAAATACCTCCATAAATACCACAACCGTAACACTCACTCTGAAAATACATTTAAAATTGTTCTTCTTACCTTTCTTATACTAAAATGTAGAATCCATAGTCATACAGAATTACCGCAAGTCCCGGCACCATTAAATGTAAATCTCAGATTCTATCCATACACAAATCCGAAATTTTTTTCGATTGCTATATATAAATCTCGAACCCATTAGAACCTTCTCGGGAGTCACCCACTTTGATCAAATCTAAACTGCACCGCCCAAACGGGCTGAAAGATACATGCCCCATTAGCATAACAACACTCAAAGAGGTAACCCTGACTTAACACCACCGATCAAATTCATACTCCGTGCACACTATATCTTTCACAAATAACAACTCACTCATCCCATTATTTTCATATACTCATAAAGCGCAATATAACCCGTATTTAGGAATTTCAGTACTCGAGTCATCCTCGATCTCAACCTATGCAAGTCATAACTAATCCACAAGTATGCGTCATACCAAAACTAAATTTTAATATATAACCATGAAATTGAATTGTCAATAGCAGGCTCCCCCACTTGGCTCAAAGCTATATATTAAAACACTCGATAACTCACAATACCCATACTCTATTACTGCCATAATACCGCAGTCAGTTCAACGAAAATTCTTCTCAAGCTCATGCAACCCCAACCATAAAAATACCTCAATCATCCGCTAAGCTCGCATTCATTCTCTTGACACTCAAGTCAACTTTCTCAACCAGATTCAAATTCAAATCTCAACACATACGCCCCCGCTAGCAAAAACGAAACTCTCCACTCAACATTATAAGGAACACACCTACGTAGATTACTCTGCATGGGATAACCCACCTGCTTAGCCTCAAATTGGCATCTTGTTATACCCTTTCGCAGTCACAATTACTATGCAATCACTTAATATTTCTTAGTCCAAACTCATTAACAAGACATGAGAATTTAATTTGTCCTAAAATTTAACAACGTGAAAGAACCTTCAAAACATTCATACTTGAGACTGTATGTCACATCAAAACAAAAATCAAGCACCCAATAGCCCTTTTTACATTTCAAGGAAACACTTTTCGTCACATTCAATTCGTCTTAACACATCTCGCAGTCACATCATACTCATCACAAAGCCATTCCACCGCTCATCGAGCCACAAATTCCACTCGTAGGGACATTATCGAACATATGAGTCCAAATGTACAAGTTACAACTGAAGCTACTGAGCTTAAGCTGCGGTCTAACCCTGGCCTCAAGTCCTCCAGACTGGCCCATCACCAAAACACAGAAATCACATCTCGCACCTTATCCCTGGAATCAAAAGCCGGTAATGCACGACTGATACCAAGGGCTCACATGCGCATACGAATGCGTGGAGAGAATTCAAAGAGTTATGTTTCAAACCGAATCAATTCCGCACGATAAGGAAAGAAAGATGGGAAGTTTATCCTAAATGCCCTGTAGCCTCTCGAAGATAAGTATGGACGTCATCATACCGATCCGTAATACTCTACTAGACACTTGCTCATGACTTGTAGAACCTATAAACCTAGAGCTCTGATACCAACTTGTCACGACCCAAAATCCCACCAACCGTGATGGCACCTAACTTCACTTGCTAGGTAAGCCAAATAACAGTATTCCGATTCAATTAATATTTAACTGACTCTAATGCACTCCCCAAGGATTGGTAGTATAAATCATGAGCTTCTAAGATTAAAATTTACAAAACCGATGTGAAATAAAAATACGTCATCTATCTGAAATATAAATGAACAGAATTAAAATTTCAAACTACCATGAACAAGAGACAACAATGACTGGAACACAGGTACATCTTCAGATCCAGATCTCGCTGTATGCAGCTACATCAGCATCTGAAATCTGCACGCAAGGTGCAGAAGTACAATATGAGTACAACCGACCCCATGTACTCAATAAGTAACAAGACTAACCTTTGGGCTGAAAGTAGTGACGAGCTCAGCAGGTATAGTCCAATATAAAAATAACAATACAGAAATGTAGGTATGCTTTCAAGTTCAACAGTTAAGCTCAGTGCAAGTAAAATAGCTCAATTCTGACTGATACGAGGAATATGACATCTCTATATCTACATGCCAATGTACATACTGTATGTGATGCACTTCAGTGGAAACCTCGAATACTCAAATCTCAAAATACTCAATTACTCAGTACTGTATATGGCCAATCCAGCCCAGGGAAGATCCATCCCATATATATGTACACATCGACTGATAGTCAGTCACTCAATACTATATAAGGCCAATCCAGCCTAGGGGTAAATTTATCCCCAAATGTAAATGACTCGGACAAGATTCATGTCCAGGGAAATTCATCACAATTATAAATAAATAAGGCAAGTCCATGCCCTGGGAAGTCCATCCCGAATATATATAAATAAGGCAAGTCCATGACCTGAGAAGTCCATCACAAATATAAATCATCTACGATCACTGTGGGGGGGGGGACTAGGGGTTGCAGACTCCGGAGGGGCTCCTTCAGCCCAAGCATGATATAAAGCCGATATGGCCTAATGTAGGCGGCCAACCCCGATCCATATAATAATAAAGCTGATATGGCCTGCTGCAGGCGAGCAACCCCGATCAATATAATAATAATATATATAAAGCTGATATGGCCTGCTGCAGGCGGGCAGCCCCAATCCCATAAATATCCTCACAATGGATGAACATGACTGAGTATGAAATTTACATTTTGAATAATTAAATTCAGCAGCAACACGACCATATGGGTCCCAAAATATTGGCATGTAGCCTAAACATGATCTTTGATATGAGTCTCAGCTCAATTTCTCTAACACGTAGAAAATATGTGGATAATAATATGATTCTTTAATTTTACAACTCCCCAGAATTTATTTAAGTCACAATTTTTATGGTGCACGCCCACACGCTCGTCACCTAGCATGTGCGCCACCTCCAACAATTGATATAACACAAAATTCAGGGATTTATACCCTCGGAACCAAGTTTAGAATTGTTACTTACCTCGAACAATCCGAGTCCAATATTGAGCAAGCTAAACAATACTCCAGAAATTTCATTCTTCGCATATCAACCTCCGAACATCTCAAATCTCGATGATTTTCTTGAAAATCCCTCGAAAATAAGATCGCCACAAATTGAGCTTTCTTAATTCAGCTCTTTAGTGATATTAAAACCTCTCACTACTCTTACAACTTCAATCTACATCAACATAATTCAATTGGACCAATATTAGTAAACAAACTTCCATATTTTTGGTCATTTAGGTATTTTATCAAATACCTAGTAGGCGTAAATCTCTACATCTCTTAACCATAGAATTAGTTCATCCAACTACCATCATTTACCAACAAATTTTACTCCCAACATCACATGCATGACCAACCATTCACTCCCAACCATCAAAATTCCATCAAATAATCACTTTTCAATCTCTACAATGGTTATTTATTTAAATTGGGAACTTATGGCTTCCAATCACCATCCCATGAGTTCCAATACTTAGTTCATACTCATTTTCCCATAATAAATCAATGCATGTAAGTCAAAGGGTGTAGGATTACCTTTTGGGATAAAATCTTGCAAAACCCTCCTTTGAGTTCTTGAAGACATTTCTTGAAGATCTAAGTATTTTATGTGTAGATTTCATCAATACTAGTATAGAAATGAGGGAATTCCACACCAAGATAATGGGGATTGCTTACCTTGAAGAAGAGAGAAGTTGGTGGTCTTGAGAGAGAGAGAAGAAGAAGAGATCCAAAATACGTCCAAGTGAAATGGGGAAAATGAACCCCGAATTGGCTTAAAAAGAGCTGAAGCTGGGGCGCGCCGGGTCTGGCAAAGTGAGCCTCACTTCGCTGTCCACTACATGCAAGGGATACCTGATCCGCGCCCGGTCTGGCGAAGTGATCCTCACTTCGCTGTCCGCCAAAATAACTGGGTGGTCTAACCTTAGTAATTTGATCATAACTTTTAGTAGGAAAGTCCAAATGACGAACGACTTTATGCGTTAGAAACTAGGCTCAAAGGAAACACTCTAGGCACAAAATTTATGGAAAGTATTTTCACCTTATGAGAGTTATACCCATTCAAACGTAGGTGTTGTGCAAATTAAGACACATTTTTCACTTAATATTTCCAATTTTCGCTAATTAGTGCCGAAACCTTCTAGACTTATCCAAATGCAAATTCGGACATACGCCCAAGTCCAAAATTACCATCCGGACCTAATGGAACCATTAAAACTCCAATCCGAGGTCGAATAATAAAAGTTAAATTTGGTCAACTCTTTCAACGTAAGGCTTCCAACATGGAATTTATTCTTCCGAACATGTTCCAAAACACCTAAAAACAGAACCGACTATTCATACACATCATAATATATCATATGAAGCTATTCAAGACTTTAAATAGTTGAAAGGAGTATAAATGTCTAAAACGACAACTCGGGTCGTTACACCCTATCATCTTCGACTTTTGCTGGAATTAACAACTATGTTTAGCTCAAGTGGGTCCAACAATATGGAGTATGGTAAACTATTTCCGGTATCCGACCTCCAGGCACAAGAAAATCTCACCCTTGCACAATTGATCCATCTATATTCTCCCAAAATCTTCCGAGGAGGCGTGTTCAAACTCAACAAGCGTGGTCATAATTCCACCATCACCAGCTTGGATGATGACAATGACCGTGGTTGGATAGAGAGATTTGTTGTCATCGTTCCTAGTGATATTATATCCTTGTTAGGACCTTCAATTACCGAGACTTGGATCTATACTCATACGTTCTTTTAAATGCATATTTTTCTATATCATTTTGAAAGAATTTTTCATCCTGTTGATTTTTCTTTCTTTTTTTTAGCTGCTCGCTGGGGGCCACCAGTAATTGAAGTTCTACCCCAGTGGGTTCAAAACTTTTTGGACACTTCTATGTCCGAACTCTGTACGTGAAAGGAAATTTCAATAAAGAAAAATTAAAAATGCAAAAATCACGGTAGGGCGATACTCCCGGTGAACTGATCGTACCCCAAACCGACACAGGTGCACAAGTAGAGTATACTAGGGCGCTTGAGAGAGCCATGTCGAAGGAACTCGGCAAACTGATCCCGTAACTTCATGAGAAGGGGTGCTCTCCTATCTTTTGATTAGGAAAATGACACATACCAGGGGGTGACTGTTTATTAAAAATACAGGATTCTGCTAAGTGGTAACACGATGTATATAGTATGACACCTGCCCGGTGCTGGAAGGTCGGAAGGAGAAGTATTATAAGCTTTGAATGGAAGCCCCTGTAAACGGCAGAAGTAACTCTAAGTGTTCCAAGGTAGCAAAATTCCTTATCGCATAAGTAGAGACCTGCACGAATGGTGTAATGACTGCCCCGCTACCTCCTTATTAACGTGTACCTTCTTTTGCCATAGACTCTTGACTTTTTCCATTCTTGTTTTACAATATCAGGGCTTCCCAGGAAATCGTCCGTTTGTTAGGTCGTCGAGATTTCACTCGACCCAAATATGACCTAACAATTATTTCAACAAATCTTTGACCGAAAAAGGGCTCGTGAAGCAACATCTGCCAGTCCCTGGCCTCGGCTAGAAGAGGGATAGAAGAGAATATTCTTTCTAAGTTGGGGAGAAGGCACAACCTCCAATTATAGAGATAATTCTTGCAAGACTGGATACAATGGTCCTTGATGAAGAAGAAATTAAGGATGAAGTCAAAATTGTTTTTCTTCAAAATAGAAGAAAATAAAAAACCCCAAACAGTCCAACCGGAGGAGACAGAGAGGCTCTTTGAAGAGTTTGATTTGGGTAAAATAGTTGACTCTCCCTCCGGAGCTCCGGTTGCTCCTACCGGTCAGAGGAGTGATACTCCAAGTGCTGCCCCAACTTTTGCTCCTCCAACATTGGTCATTGTTGCTCGAGTAAGACATCTGTTTCCCCCAGTCTCCAGACCACACAAATATGGAAAGCACCTTTTCTGCTCCACTCCGGTACCCTAATAGTAAACGTAATGTTACCATTACAATTCCGAGTGAATGCCACATTCTTTCCAAGCCAGTTAGAGTAGCCAGTTATATGAAACTCTTAGATACAAAGAAAGACTGAAAGAAATGAATGCTTTTTCTGCTGAGTGTCTCATCAACAACAATATACATCTTTCTTCTTAGGTACATTTTGCCTTCCTCTCTTTTTCCCTATTTTTATTTTTCACTTGTTTCCCTACTAACTTTAAACTTTACCTCTTAGGCTATTGTTATTGCTTCCAAGGGTCTCCAAAGAATGACTTTGGAGAGGGACGAACTTCGGTCTGAGTGGGATCAATTCGCTGAGCGTCTTCCGGCCTTTGGCCAAACTTGCACAAATGGAAGAGCTCAAGGCTCGATTGGAGCAAATGGAGCAAGATAAAAGATCTCATAGCCAAGAGGTCACACAATTGCATACTGAACTTGCCGAGCAAAAGGGCAAGTGGTCGGAGTTACAAGATGTTATTTCTTCAGTGGCTGAACAGGAGTCAGTTTCTATGAAAAGGATTCAGGCCTTGGAAGCTAACTTGCATTCTAAGACCAAGAAGCTACAGTGGCTGAATAGAAAAGGGCCAAAATAGAGGAAAGGTCCTGAAAGGTCATGGAACAAAATTGGGAACACTTAAAAACTAGTTCTGACATGGCAGAGACCTACAAGATTTTAAAGAATGAAAATGAGCGATTGCAATAAATAATCTAAGAACTTTGAGCAAGATTCCGAGCTCAAGAGGGGTCATTTGTGCTTGAAAAGACTTATGTTATTTTTAGAATGCAAAGGAAGACTCTAGAGGATGCCAAAACCGGCATTGAAAATATAAATAACTGCATTGCTGAGGCTCGTGCCTTACAGACAACCACATTTTAGAATATGCCCGCTAGGCAAATTGCTTCAAGTTCTTCAGTGAAATATTCAAAATCTTCTGAACTTGAAGAGAAAGATGAAGATGTTGAGCATGATGATGAAGAAACACATGAGCAACCTTATTCTCCAAAAAGTGTAGATCCGATGAATACTCCAACCTTAGAGGTCTCCAAACCTTCGACATCTGCTGAAAAAGCAGATTATATATTTTTTAAACTATTGTATATTTTCTAGGCTCTCTTTTGGTCTCGGAACTTTGAAATGAAAGATGTTTTTTCACATTCCTTTGAGTTACCTTAGCTTCTCAGAGTTTTAAGTTAGCAAATGACACCCTGATCCATGATTTTTTATTAATAAGGTACGAGAAGTTTTTCATCTGCTTGACTTTATTAACATATATTCTAGCTTCCGGTTCTTAACCTTTTACTGAAAATGTTTTATAAGAAAGAGCCCTTATATTTATAGTAATATTGAAGAGGACGTCTCCTGTTCATTCTGACACAGTTATTTGATATTTTAGTAACATACAAATAAAGGATACTCCAAACTATTTAGATAAGAAATAAGCGATAAATGGAAAAGAAAGGAGTTTTCGTTTATTCCTTTCATTCACAAAAATATATTTGATCAAGTAAGAAAATTTTATTTTTCAAATAACCGAATTGCCAATTCATGTGGCTAACTCGTAGCTCTTATTTCTACGGGATTAGATATGCAGTCTCCGGTCTCGACTTGAGGTGACCCATAATAATTTGAACTTTGGAGTTTGAAATATGTTACACCGGTTTCAGCAGTCCCCGATATTGCTGCATTTCTGAGTAACCATTTTTCACTTCCTTTTATTTTCAAGCTAATATCAACACTTTCATGCTCTCGCACGGGTAGGTATAGTTCCCCCTATGTTATAATGTGAAGTATGAAGATTCAAATACTGAATTTCCTATTGCCTGTCACAATTTATTATCGTAATATACTTTACATTGCTTTATCATTAAAAAATATTTCCAAAAACATTTGAGACAAAAACTGGACGAAGAAAAAAAGAGTACAACGCGTATTTTCAGTTTAACCATCAACCTTCAACAATAATACCTTTTAAGATGGCCAACGTTCCTACTTCTTGACAATTTGGCTCTATCTAAATTTTTCAGTTTATACGAGCCTTTACCGGTTATAGTTGAAATCCGATAAGGACCTTCCCAATTTGGTCCTGGTTTTCCGACGTTGACTTCTTGAGTGTTATGAGTTACTTTATGTAGAGCCAAATTTCTTACTTTGAAGTAACAGAGATTCACTCTATGGTTGTAATACCTCTCCATTCTTTGCTTCCGTGGCATTATCATAACAAAAGCCAAATCCCGGAGGTCGTCAAGCAAATCTAATTTAATCAACATAGCTTCAGTAATATCTAACTCGTTTATTCACGAAAATCTCATCGCCGGCTCACCTATCTCCACCAGAATCAGATCTTTTGTCCCATATACAAGAGAAAACAATGTTTCTCCAGTGCTAGATTTTGCCGTGGTGCTATATGCCCATAATATTACCGCTAACTCTTCAGCCCCCCTCCCCCTCCCCCCCGCCTTTTGGCATCCTCTAACTTTTTCTTCAGATTTTGAATTATTATTTTGTTCGTTGACTCTGCTTGACCGTTAGCACTTGGATGATATGGGGATGATGTAATCCTTTTGATTTTCAAACCTTCTAAGAATTTTATAATTTTGGAGCCTATAAATTGTGGCCCATTATCACAAGTAATTTTTTTTGGGACTCCAAATCGATAAATTATGTGAGCCAAGATGAAATCTATCACCTTGCAGTTGTGGACGGCTAATTTTTTTTATCCTCCTTTTAAAATTAATTTTTTATGCTTAATAATTTGTAATAAATGTGGTAAAATATTTTCTAATCAATAATACCTATTTTTTTTATAAATATAATAGGAAATAAGTAATTAACAATGTTAAATCAATAATTGGTATTAGATATTTATGAATTATATTACTCTTACTATTTTGAAACCATTAAAATAACCTCTATATTTTGATACACAACTTTTACAATTAATTTAATAAATTAATCATTTATTTTTAATTCATCGGTTACTACTTTAAATTAATCCGAGATTAGTTTCAAAATTTAGTAAATAAAGTATTTTGGTAGATAATTAGTTAATTACAGTAATTTGTATTGTATTTGATGATTATATTTTATCACATTTAATTAGAATTAATTAAGTTTAATTAAGTTAATCGTAAAGGGGGTTAAAAACTTAAAAGGATACAATTGAAATTACCTAATTAAATACAATGTGGCTATTTGTTAAATCAAATACTAGTTAATTCTGCCCAAAAACAGAGGCCTAATAGTCTAACCTGGTCCGGAACTGACCCCTCCTATCCACTTTGGCAAACCATGCCAACCTCTGAGGACCAATAACATCGTGCCATGTCACCCATCCCCTTCATTCACAAAACAAGCACAACGGATCTGGACAGTCGATCCAAATCATCGACGGTCTACGTTTATTCCTGCTATCCCCTTTATTTTAAACCATATGCTAGATCTTATCTCAACCGTTGGATCATGGTCCTCGTTTTTTATAAAAACTATTTTTTAACAAATCTTAGGACCTGAATTATCAAGGCCGTTGATCAAAGGATCCAACGGCCCAGATCCCATCCCTAGTTTTTAACCCACAAAGCGACCTAAACCCTAATCATTCTCACCAAGACCGGTTGCCTCCCTTTCCTTTTTTGCTCCTTATTCTCTCAAATCCTAACTCCCGTCAATCATGAAACCTTTCACAAATCGGTGCAAGGTTATAAATTTGAACCCTAAACACTCAATATGCCCCTACATCCACGAATCTAGCAAATTTTTCCCATTTTCATCACTAAAATTCAAATTCCCAAAATCAAACCCTAGACCTAAAAGATGAAACTAAAAATCGCTTGATTTCCCCTCGTCCTTTCAAATCCAGAAGTATGCATAGTTGTTCGTCTCCAGTTTAATCATTATATTCTTTATCCAGAGTGTCAAAGGCAATGCCCTCTGAATATTAGGGTTCAATCGGTAGTCCCAAAAGACTTCTGTGATCGACCCTCGTGTCCAGGTAAATATTCATCCGTGATTTCCCCTTTTTCCCTACTGATTTCACCTTCTCACTATCGTTATCTACCTTATTATTTTCATCCACTATCTTTTGAACCGATATGAAACCCTAAGTGACTTGAATGCCATTATAAATAGGGCATTCAATATCCTCACTTAACAGAGATGAATATACCTAACACTATCGACAAAAATATTGAAAGAAAAACGATTAAGTCTTTTCAGCTAAGTTTCAAGTTCCAGTAGCCTCTCCTAACTTCTTCTTTCTCTCTTTTCATTCCTGCTCAATTTTGATCCCAGTAAGTGATTTATTTTGGGTTTGGACTTCTAAACGGCTAAACAAAGGACTCTTGCTTGGTTTGCTGCTTTGTAAAAGGTCAGTAATCATTGACTGTCACGACCTAGAATTCTCACCCTCTGGATCGTGATGGCGCCTAACATTTCACTTGCTAGGCAAGCCAACGTTAGCTATACTTATCAACCATTTTAACAATTCAAATAAAATGATAACAATAAAAAAGAATAGTCTGAAATAAAGTGATAAACTAATAAAATGAAGTAATCCAAATTCAATACCAGAAACTGGACCCAAATCAGAGGGCCACGACAAAACCAAGAAGTTTTCTAGCGTGACTCTCTCGCGACAGGCGAAAAGGAGACGACTGTACTGTGACTCTCTCGCGAGCATTGCCATGGCCACTCTGGCCGGTAGCCAGCCTCCTCCAATGGCTGGTCTGCCTCCCCAACCTCCTCCCATCATTTCTAACCCTACTACACAATCAGAAATACCTAGATTACTCCCAGATTCTGAAATCAGTCATGATGAATGCTGCGAGTCCTAGTTCTAACGTGACTGTTGATCCAGTACGTCTTCGACGCGCTACTTTTGTCAATGGACAACCAATGGTGAAGTTTACTGAAGCAGAAGTTGATCGTATGAATGTCATTGAAGGACTTCAGTATGTTGTTATTTGTAAGTTCTCCTATGGCTGGCCTGAACTCCCAGAATTACGTAGGATTGTGCCTGCACAATGTGGAATTAAGGGTGAGTGTAACATTGGTTATTTGAGAGATAGGCATATTTTGATTAGGTTGGCGTTATGGGAAGATTTCATAAATTTTACGTCAAAAAGTGTGTATTATGTGAAGGGCAAAGATGAAAATGAATACCAACTTAGAACACTGATTAATGATGCTAAATTTAAAGCTGGGGAAGAAACACCTAAGGTTATGGAATGGATCTCGTTTCCGAACCTGCTTCCCACGTTCTTTGTTAAAGAATGTCTATTTTCTTTAGCGTCAGCTGTGGGAAAGCCTTTACACTTGGATATGGCTACTATAAATAAGACTCGACCAAACTGTACGAGGATTAAAATTCTTGTTGATCTTCTAGCTGATTTACCAAAGAAAGTACGCATGGACATCGAGAATGAAGCCACTGGTAAAATTCGTACTAAATGGGTGAATATTAAGTATGATTACCTTCTTAAATATTGCAAGACTTGCAAACTACAAGGAAATGATGAGTTTGAGTGTTGGCATATTCATCCAGAATTAATGGGAAACAAAGAAAGTGGTAAGCAAGTTTTATAAGAGGTTCAAGATGGGGAAGTTGCTGATCAGAATGGGCAGAGGAACAACACGATTAATTAGCCAATTATGATTTTATCAAGTGGTAAAGTAGTTGGTAATGTTATGGAACAATGGAAGGAAGTAAGATATAATAGGGTGAAAAAGGTTGCAAGACAAGGTGAAAACCAAGAAGCTACTGGAAAAGAGATTGTCCCTATTAATTAAGGTGTAGTACAACTACTTCCAAGGGATAATGTAGTGTCTCAGCAGGTTCAAACAACCAACAAGTTTTCAATTTTAGAAGTTGATGATGGAGAGAAAGAGGATAACAATGAATTAGCGTTGGTGTCCCAGAATAATGCTCCTCAAAGTCCTAATCCTAATGCTAATGAGAGAGGGATGGCAAGGTCAGCTAATAAGCATACTTCACCTGAGAAGGCATTGAATCCAGCTGCACCAGTATTTAATCCTACGTCTCCTGGGGTTGGAACTACTAAGGCAATTAAGAAAGAAACCAATTTTCAGAAGGAGGGACAGAATCCACTGCACAATGGGTTAGTCGAGCTTTTGGAGTAAATAATGTCACTAATAATCAGTCGTGTCAGGAAGTGCCATCACAATCACTGGATACAATAGTTATTGAAGAGCAAGAGAATTTCCAAGATCGTGTTAAATTTACTCAAGGGAGATTATGGAGTGATCAAACGGAGGAGCATTCTGATGAGGATGATGAGGATAAATTGGATGATAATGAAGAGAATGATCAAATTGAGTAAGATGATCATGAAGAAAAAGAACAAAGTGTAAATGGAAACAATGGACAGTTGATGATACAACAAGGAGATTGTAATTCAAAATTGATGGAGGAGATGTCCAGGAATGAAGCCAATGTAAAAGGAACCAAAGTTTTTAGCTCCAAATCAAAACCTAACTCTATCCCTAACACTAACCTTCCTGTTTCTGTGACTAAAACTATCAGTGGTGATCTTATTAATCCAGGTGATAAAGTTAAAGATATGCAATCTCATGTGGATATTCAGAATGTCATGCAGACAACATTTGATAAGGGAGGGGATCCTAATCAAAATAAAGGACAATCAATCACAGTTTGTGAAATCAAACCAGTTGACCTAGATGGACATATTGGGAAAGGAAATATGAGCAAGAATTTAATTCTAAAGGATTCCAAGAATCAGTTGGCAACCAAAGAGATGCACATAGAAGATGAAGATAACCAGCAGGGCAAAGAAAAGGATTTAGATGCTGAATCAACGACCCAGAATTTCATGCATATTACTAGGCAAGGCGATATATCTCCTACACAAATGGAGAAGGGAAGATCAGTAGGTAGAGTTAGAAGAAAGCAATCAAAGGAGTTGCCTAGTGTGCAAGCACCTGGGGTTCAAATAAGGAGGACAATTTCCAAATCAATCAATTAGATATGAATGCTTTGATTTGGAATATTCGTTCAGTCAAAACTAAAAGAGCTTTTGAGAGGCTCATTTCAATGCATAAAATACATAAGTTCCAGTTCATAGGCTTAATGGAACCAATGCAACAAGGGAGAAAGCTGGATAAATATAGTAGGAAAATTGATTTTTCTCATGCCATCAGAAATGTTTCTAATAAAATCTGGGCATTTTTTGATGAGAGATTTGAGGTTACAGTAATGATGGACATGGTGCAGCAGCTAACTTTAAAGATTTATAATACTGAAGATCAGCAGGAATTCATCCTAACTCTAGTATATGCAAAATGTAATGCGATTGAAAGAATAGAGTTGTGGGATTCATTATATGCATTGGCCAGTGATATGACTCTTCCATGGCTAGTTGGTGGTGACTTTAATGTCATTTGGGATGAGGAAGAAAGATTTGTAGGGTTACTAGTTCATATTAATGAAGTTGATGATTTTAGACATTGTGTCAACACTTGCAATTTATTTGATCTTGGCTTCAAGGGGAGTAAATATACATGGTGGAATGGAAGGGCAAAGATTGTATTTTTAAGAGGTTGGATAGATGCTTGGCAAATATAGAATTTCAGAACTTATGGCCTGGACTAGAGATTGAACATTTATCAAAAATTGGGTCTGATCATTGCCCATTGTTGATCACTCTGAATCCAGAAGTTGCTCCAATTAGGAAGTCATTTAGATTTTTAAAATTTTTGATCAAACATGATTCATTTAAGGATGTAGTTCGAGAAAACTGGCAAGCTGATTTTCATGCTAATCCCTTCATCTTATTTAAGTATAAGTTGAGGAAATTTAAGAAGGCTTTATCTACATGGAGTAAGGCTACTTATGGGGATATATTTCAAAAGATATCAGTCTAGAGGAGGTGGTGAAAGTTCACGAGGCTTAGTTTATATTGAGACCTACTCTAGAGAATAGAGAAAGGCTACATCGAGTGCAAGCAGATTTGTATAAATATATGGCATTGGAGGAGGAATTTTGGAAGAAAAAGTCAAGTATGACATAGTTTCAAGAAGGAGATAGAAACACGAAGATTTTTCACGCACAAGTTAGAGGAAGAAGAAAGCATTTATAATTAAAGAGAATCCAATCCAGTGATGGTAATTGGCTAGAGGAGAATGTGGAGATAGCAAGTGAGGAAGTGCGGTTTTTCTCAGCTCAATTTCATGAGGATACTATCCCTACTGCTTTTGGCATTTTAGATATTATTCCTCACATGCTAAATAGGGAGCAGAATCAAGAACTTTTAAAGCAGCCAACTAGTGAAGAAGTTAAGCAAGCAGTGTATGGGTTGAATAGTGAAAGTGCTGGGGGTCCAGATGGATTTAATGGAGGTTTCTTTCATGCTTGTTCGGATATTATAGGTAAAAACGTGGTGGAAATGGTCAAGGCATTCTTCAATGGGCAGGAACTCCCTAAGTTTGTAACTCATACAAACTTAGTCTTATTACAAAAAAAAAGGAAGTAGCTACCTTTTCGGATATGAGACCAATTAGCCTTAGTAATTTCATCAACAAAGTATTTTCTAGGGTCATCCATGAGAGGTTAGTTGGCTTTCTTCCTAACCTCATCTCTGATGAACAAACAAGTTTTGTAAAAGGAAGGAGTATTGTGAAAAATGTGTTGCTAACTCAGGAAATAATCACTGACTTGAGATTGAGAACTAAGGCAGGCCCTAATGTTATGATCAAGCTAGACATGATGAAGGCATATGATAGACTATCTTGGTTGTTTTTAACCAAGGTATTAAGAAAGATGGGATTTGATGAGAGATTTATTGGTTTGGTATTTGGAATCATCTCCAACAATTGGTATTCGGTTCTTATAAATGGCCAGCCTCATGGCTTCTTCAAATCCACGAGGGTGGTAAAGCAAGGTGATCCATTATCATCTACTCTATTCATATTGGCAGCTGAGGCACTTTCAAGAGGCTTGAATTTACTTCACTGGAACCTATACTTATGTGGCTTTGGACTTCCTAAATAGAGTCCCAAGATAAACCACTTAGCATATGCAGATGATACGATCATATTTTCCTCCTCAGATGCTACTTCACTTCAATTGATCATGGAAGTATTATATGCATATGAAGTAGCCTCTGGACAGAAGATAAACAAGTCCAAATCTGCAGTCTAATATGCATCACTCTACCAATGATGGTGTGGTTAGGAAAGTGGAAAGAATTACAGGGATTAGAAGGCAAGATTTTCCTTTGATATATCTAGGATGCCCAATCTTTTATACTAGAAAGAAGATGGAGTATTATGAAGGACTTATCAACAAAGTCCTAGACAAATTACAGTCGCGGAAAGGGAAATTACTGTCTATCGGAGGAAGAGCAGTTTTGATCACTTATGTATTGCAAAGCATGCTCATTCACTTGTTGCCAACAGTGAATCCACCTATATTTGTGATTAACAAACTTCAAAAGCTTTTTGCAAGATTTTTCTGGAGCAATTCAGTAGATGGGAGAGCTAGACATTGGGCTTCTTGGGATACTTTATGCTTGCCTTGTGATTAAGATGGTGTAGGGTTTAGATCATTACATGATATGTCTAAGGCATTATTTTGTAAGTTATGGTGGAATTTAGAACTAAACCATCACTTTGGAGTTCTTTTATGAGCCAAAAATACTGCAAGAAATTAAATGCATTGGTGGTTCCTTGGAAGAGGGGATCACATGTTTGGAGAAAAATGCTAGAGTGTAGGGATCTTGTGGAGCATCAGATTGTATCGAAGCCTAAAATGGGATTATCTCTCTTTTGGTCTGATAACTGGACTGGTTTGGGATCACTATACTTTGGTACACCACCTGACTTCTTTTGTGATGAAACAATTCACAATGTCTATGATGTTGTGAATGAAGGAGCTTGGGATGTGGAGAAACTATATGACATATTGCCTGAAGATTTAGCCATACACATTCTGGAAAATGTTGCTCCTCCGATTGAACATCATGTGTTGGATAAGCCTATTTGGAACCTAGAAACAAAAGGGAACTTCTCTGTCAAAACATCTTGGGATTACCTTAGAAGAAGGAAAGATGCTGCTATAACATACAAGAATATGTGGGTGAAGGGATTTTCATTCAAAATTTCATTCTTTATGTGGAAGCTGTGGAAAGGTAGGATACCTTTAGATGATGCAATACGGAGGATAGGGTATTTTATGCCCTCAAGGTGTTGGTGTTGTGTGAATCCGGAGGAAGAATTTGTGGCTCATGCCTTTTTCAGTTCATATGCAACCAAAAAAGTGTGGGGGTATTTCTTTTCTCATGCAGGATTATCAGTAGAGGGTTTAAGCTTGCACCAGGTGATCGTTAAATGCTAGATAGTAGAGGTCATTTCAAGATTAAAACCTATCTTTCAAGCACTGCCTTGTATTATTGTTTGGGAGCTGTGGAAAAGGAGAAATAGCAATAAGCATGGTGATGCTGTGTCGATCAACAAGGTAGTGTATCAAATTAACACTACAATTCAGTCCCTAATCAAAGTGAGGTAACCAGGCTTGATTAATGTTCCACACAGGTGGCCAGATATACTACACATGATGGAAAGGTATGTGCCTAAGTTGAAGTTTAATAAGGTGATCTGGGAGCTCCCTATGGATGGATGGATTAAAATAAACACGGATGGGGCATCAAGGGGTAACCCTGGCAGGAGTTCAATAGGTTTTTGTGTGAGGAATGAGCTTAGAGATATTGTATATGCAGTAGGGAAGGATATAGATAAGACTACAAGTACACAGGTAGAGACAATTGCGATTCTGGAGACTTTGAAATACTGCCTGCACCAAGGTATGGTTCAAATATGGTTAGAAACATATTCAATGTTGCTGAAAAATGTTATCCAAGGAATTTGGAAACCTCCCTGGATCATTGAGAATGAGGTTGAGGAAATCTAGAAGATGATAGGGCTGTGTAATGTAAGGGTCACACATATTTATAGGGAAGGAAACAAGCTTGCTGATCATTTGGCCAATTATGCACTTGATACTGGTAATATTGAATGCCATGACTTTCATCATTTGGATACACAAGGGAGAAGGCTGGTCAATGTTGATAAACTTCAATGTCCAAACTTGAGAATCAAGGTAGCAAAGAATTAGAAAGGGAGGAGGAAAGAAGCATAAGGGAGATGGAGAAGAAGCAGGGCAACAACATGGATCATCAACCTCAAATCCTTATGGAGGAGAGGTTGGTGGTTAGAGTTTTTACTAACGGTGGGTTCTTTTTTGCAAGGAATGATACTGTCTTCATGCCTCACCATATGGTTGAACTTACATGGGTGGTATTAGCACTATGTGCTCATTCCTAGGAAGGAATACCACTGGTGAGCATAAGCATGGAAGCAAGGAGAGTCTTAAGTATTCTAGGGCATGCACATTTCTGCCGTCATCGATGGTTTGATATCCATAAGTACTACACTAGAGTTCCAGTCCCTAATTTAATGAAGGTACACATTAGGAATAGTCAATACTGGAGATACAAGATGAGTCTGCACAGTTTTGTGAGCTTGGCATTCATGAAGGATTCACTGTTTTGGCACCTAAAAATGAGAAGCATGAAGATACTGGGAAGTCATTGCCCAGTGTACTTCACTATATCCCAACAATGGTGCTACACCAAGAATACATTAAATGGATGCCTGAGAGCACACGAATTTCACATCAAATATTACAAGTATATGCACAATTGTAGAACTGTGGACAATTTGTACATAACAGGATTGTGGGGTGCATTGTGGATCAAAAATCCAATGCAAATCACTACTTCAACTTTGCAGACAGGGAGCCAGGCATAAATTCTTGTAGAACAACAATGCAAATTTCATGCTGCCCTCAAAACTTCAGAGGGGGATATTGGTTCTGCTGGAGATCACATAAGCAATTGCCATGCTAAAATCCTTATGGAGGAGGGCATGGTGATTCTATTTTCTACTAACAGTGTTTGTTTTTTTGCAGGACATATTACTGTACTCATGCCTTATCTACTAACAAATCTTCAGTTGGTGGTATTAGTACTATGTACTCATTCCATTGGAGGGGAGTTATGGGTAAGAATAAGCATGAGATCAAGGAGAAAAGAGAAGCCCAGTCATCCTATTCTGCCTAATGAGTTTGGCAATACTAATGGCTGGGTACTTATAAGCTGCCCAGGTAATTCTAACCTATTATGGGAGCTAAAGGATTGGTGCATTAACAGGATTTGACTCATATGGCACTTCTTTATCCGTATGAGGCAAAAGTCACCCAGGTGCAAGGGCTCAAGACAATGAACTTTGGACAATTTTGCGGGAAGAATGGAGCAAAGATGGAACAAATATCAAGTACGTCTGGAAGCTAAGATAATTGAGGATGAAATCTGTGGCTGGAATATATGGAATCAAACAACAAAAACCCAAGAAAGTTTAAAGACAATACAGCTGGTCTTTGGTGGAGCAATTCACTGGAGCAACGTTGATGGAGCTGGAAGATACATAGGCAGCATTGGAAGCTTCCAAAAAGACTCCCATGGCATGGCAAGCTTAATTTGGCTAGTTACGTTTGGATACATGATACAATGGTTTGATATGGTAACTGATTTTAGCAACTTGAAGATGGGCTATAATGGCAAACTTGCAGAATTTGGCTACTATTGTAATAGGCTAGTTTTAATATGCTTTGAGCGTGTTTATATATTTTCTAGATCAAATTGTAATACCAATTTTGGGCCTCAGAAGCCCAAGATTGGTAGTAGGATCTATGTATTAGTCATTTCTAATGGTCTTACTCCTTGTAAGTCAACATGCTACTTTGTCTTTTTGTGTTATTATATATATAAAAACTATCCCTAGGCACCTAGCCTAGTGGATTGATCAAAACAAATACTAGAAACTGGTGTCACGAATGCATGAGCGTCTAGAGTACTACAAATAATAGCCTAAATAAAACATAACTGTTTGAATCAACATAAATAGCTAAGATGACATAGAAGGGGACTTCAGGGCTGCGGATGTCGTGCAACTATACCTCAAGTCTCCACAGATAGTTGGATCCGAGCAATCTCACTCAACGCTACTGGGACCCACTTCGGTATCCGCACAAGAAGTGCAGAGTATAATATTATAACAACCGACCCCATGTACTCTGTAAGTGCCGAGCCCAACCCCGACGAAGTAGTGATGAGACAAAGGTGAGTCACTTACAATAACCTGTACTCAATAATAATAATAACAAGAAAATAGGAAATGGAAATAAAGCAGTTACCTCATGTAGACGAACTCAAAATCCAAATTCCAGAGAGCCCAGAATAACAAGTCTCATAATCTCATATCAAAATACCGAGGTAACTCCAATAATCACAAACAAATACCACATATACAATCCGTAGCGGCACGCAACTCGATCCCATCATATCATCATATGTCAATATCATAATCCATCCTTATTCTACCATTTCAATTCGTTAGCTTTCAGTTTTTGTTGCGGCATGTAACCGTTCCCCAAATAATTTCAATCAATAACAACAATTCAACAACCACATTTATCAGAATTTCTATATCAAGAGGGTAAATGTACGAGGCAATAAAGAACCACATAACAATTAAAGAATTTCTAACAACTCGAAGCCTCAACTTTACCAATTCATCGGTATCTATTAGTTAAACAACTAATGCAAGGGAAACCACATAGTACAAGGCAACAAATATAACAAAACTATAAGACAAGTAAATTATACGACAATTTAGATATGCAAGGAAAGCAAGTAGAGTCAAGTAGATAAGCATGGAGCCATGGAAGGCACTGACAATTTAATACAAGAATAATTAAATGACAAGTGACAATGATGGCATAGAAGTCAAATAAAGTATGTAACAATTAAGGCATGAAGCAAGACATATCATGGATTAAACGGAAACATGGAAACAAGTATCATGATGGCTCGCTGCCTCGCATATACATCGTTTTCCCACATAATTTACATAACACATAGTTCATGGTTCCCTAATTCCCTCAAGTCAAGTTTAGACCCAATACTTACCTCACTCTGTAATTCAATCAATCAGTCAACTACGACCTTGCCTTTTGAACAATCCTCCAAACCGACCAAATCTAGCAAATTAGCGATCAAATGATTCAAAATAAGTTTTAGAAACTACCTATTAATGAAAGAAGTTTAATTTTGATCATTTTTGAAAACGTCAACAAAAGTCAACCCCGGGACCGCTTGGTCTAAACCCGAGATTCGGACCGAAACTCGATTACCCATTCACCCCGAGCCCGGTTATGTGATTTGTTTTGAAATTCGATCTCAATTTTACAAAAATTCCAAATTCTACCCAAATCCCTAATTTCTACCACGGAAATCCTAAATTTGATGTTGAAATCTCATGAAAAGTAATGTGTAATTGAAAGGAAATGGATTAGAGTCACTTACCAATAAATTTGGGAAGAAAGGTCTCTTGGAAAATCGCCTCTGGTGTCACGAATACATGAGCGACTAAAGTACATCAGATAATAGTCTGAATAAAACATAACTGTTTGAATCAAAATAAATAACTAAGATGACATAGAAGGGGACTTCAGGGTTGCAGACACTGTGTAGCTATACCTCAAGTCTCCATAGATAGCTGGATTCGGGCAATCTCACTCAGCATTGGTGGGACCCAGTTCGGTATCTGCACAAGAAGTGCAGAGTGTGGTATGAGTATAACCGACCTCATGTAGTCTGTAAGTGTCGAGCTTAACCCCGACGAAGTAGTGACGAGGCTAAGGTAGGTCACTTACAATAACTTGTACGCAATAATAATAACAAGGAAACAGGAAATGGAAATAAAGTAGTTAGCTCATGTAGACGAACTCAAAATCCAACTACCAGAGAGACCATAATAACAAGTCTCATATTCTCATATCAAAATATCAAGGTAAATCCAACAATCACAAACAAATACTACAAATACAATCCGTTGCAGCGCGCAACCCAATCCCACCATATCATCATATGTCAATATAATAATCCGTCCTTATTCCGCCATTTCAAATCATTACCTTTTAATTTCTGTTGCAGCGTAAAACCCGCTCCCCAAATAATTTTAATCAACAACAACAATTCAACAACCACATTTACCAGAATTTCTACATCTAGAGGGTAAATGTATGAGGCAATAAAGAACCACATAATAATTAAAGAATTTCTAACAACTCGAAGTCTAAACTTTACCAATTCATCGATATCTATCAATTAAACAACTAATGCAAGGGAAACCACATTGTAGAATGCAACAAATATTACAAAACCATAAGCCAAGTAAAGCATATGACAATTTAGATATGCAAGTAAAGCAAGTAGAGTCAAGTATATAAGCATAGAGTCATGGAAGGGACGGAAAATTTAATACTGGGATAATTAAATGACAAGTGACAATGATGGAATAGAAGTCGAATAAATCATGTAACAATTAACGCATGAAGCAAGACATAGCATGAATTAAAGGAAAACATGGAAACAAGTATCATGACGACGTATATACACTCGTCGCCTCGCATATACGCTGTTTTCCCAAATAATTCATATAACGCATAGTTCATGGTTCCCTAATTCCCTCAAGTCAAGGTTAGACCCAACACTTACCTCACTCTGTAATTCAAGCAATCATTCAACCACAGCATTTGCCTTTTGAACAAGCCTCCAAACCAATAAAATCTGTCAAATTATTGATCAAATGAATCAAAATAAGCTTTAGAAACTGCCTATTAATTAAAGAGGTTCAATTTTGATCATTTTTGAAAAAGTTAACAAAGGTTAACGCCGGGCTCGCTTGGTAAAAACCCGAGGTTCGGACCAAAACCCGATTACTCATTCACCTCCGAGCCTGGTTACGTGATTTAGTTTGAAATCCGACCTTTATTTGAGGTCTAAATCTCAATTTTACAAAAATCTTCAATTCTACCCAAATTCCTAATTTCTACCATGAAAATCGTAAATTTGATGTTTAAATCTCATGAAAAGTAATGAATAATTGAAAAAAATGGATTAGAGTCACTTACCATTGAATTTGGGAAGAAACGTCTCTTGAAAAATTGCCTTTAGGGTGTTTAGGTTTGACAAATGGTGTAAAATGAGCTAAGTCCCATTTCCCCCCTCTTTTACCCAACTACAGTTACCGCAATTACGATGTCTTGATCGCAATTGCGAACATCGCAACTACGAGACAAGGATCGCAAATGTGAACCCTGTCACAGGAGAACAGAAGTTGTAAATGCGACACTTAGATTTCAATTGCGAATATTCCACCATCGCAAATGCGACCAAAAACATTGCAATTGTGAAGTAGACTCGAGTGGTTAGTGATAGCAAATGTGACCACTTCCTTCACAAAAGCGAAAGGCCACAGTTTACAAAAGTGAACCAAATTCTCGCAAATGCGAGATTCACCCAACCCAACCCATGCTCGCAAATGCGAACAATTCTTTGCAAGAGCGAGACTTGCAATTGCGAGCCAGACCTCGCAAATGCGAGATCTACAACAAAGCACCAGAACTGGTATTGCACCAACAGTCTTCACACTAACCAAAATCATAAACACGTACGAAATTCACCTGAGCCCCTCAGGCTCAAACCAAACATGCACATAAGTGTAACAATATCATACGAACTTGCTCGCACAATTCAATCACCAAAATAACATCTAAATCTACAAATCAACCCTCAAAACGAATGAAATTCAAAATAAACTCAAGAACAACTAGAATCACATCTAAACATCTGAATTATGTCAAATCAATTCTGAATTGCACCAAATTTTGTAGACAAGTTTCAAATAGCGATACAGACCTATTCCATGTTTCAACATCAAAATCCGAACCCGTTAGCTATGAAGTCAATTTACGGTTAAACTTAGGAAATTTTCAAACTTTCAAAATACTTGTTTTCGGCAAAATGAGTCAAATCAATTTAGGGACATCCAATTTTAATTTCGTGCATACGCTCAAGTCCAAATTCACAAAACGGACCTACCGGAATCGTCAAAATACCGATCTGAAGTCATTTTCAGAAAATGTTGACAGTTGTCAACTCAAGTTGTTTTTAAAGCCAAAAATCACTCTTCAAATTTTCACATAAAATCATTTTGAAAAATCAATAATAACCATGCACACAAACCAAGAAACATCAAACGAAGCTAACAGAGGTCTTGTAACATGGAATTAAGGGCTAATACTACAAAATGACCAATCGGATCATCACACTAACCCTCTCTCTATCTTTTATTAATTATGTTACTATGTGTTTAGGATGTTTTCTTTTTTGATTACATTTTTTTTATGATGTATATTAGTAGCTTACGACTGAGTTTGTTCTATTCAACTTTTACGTTGTGATGACCCAATATGTCAGTATCGGTTTTAGCTTTCATTTATGTGTTCTTGAGAAATCAAATAGCTTCGTTTAGCCTTCCCTGATTTGCATGCGCAATCCGTAACTTTTTCCGAAAGCTTTTTATGTAAAAAACTGAAGAAAATATGAAATTTTGCCTTAAAACTCATTTGAGTTGACTACGGTCAATATTTTATATAAACGAACCCGGATCAGTATTTTAACTGTCCCAGTTGGTCCGTATCATGATTTGAAACTTGGGCGTATTCTCGAAATTGAATTCGGAAGTCCCTAATTTGATTAAAAGTACTTTGTTAAAAACTAGTAAATTGAAGTCTAAATGAATTCCTATGTTTGACCGTAGGTTGATTTTATTTCTACCGGGTTCGGATTTTAGTTCTGAAACTTAATATAGGTTCATTTCACTATTTATGAATTGTTTGCAAAATTTGGTACAAAACGGAGTTGATTTGACGTGATTCTGACTCCAGTTGTTAAATTGAATGTTCTTAAGTTGCTTTGAAAATTTCATTCGTTTTATTGTCCGATTCGTAGTTTTAGGTGTTATTTTGGTGCTTTGATCGCGCGAACGAGTATGTATGATGATACTACACTTGTGTGCATGTTTGGTTTGGAGCCTAAGGGGCTCGGGTGAGTTTCAGATAAGCTACAGAGTAATTTTTGAACATAGAAAGTTATTGGTGTGACCTGGTGTGCAGGTCTCGCAATTGCGAGACAAGGGGTCGCAATTGCGACTGAAGGCCAAGTCTGTCATGATCACAATTGCGAACAATTTGTTTAGAATTGCGAATAGGGCCTAGGAATAACAGAGATCGCAATTGCGATCAATTGATCGCATTTGCGAAGTTCCTGTGTTCGCAATTGCGATGAACGTAGAGATGGGAGTCTCTTCATATTTGCGAACCCCAGGTCGAATTTGTGACATCTGTAATCTATTGTTCACAAACTCCCAACCCTAAACACCGTAGAGGCAATTTTTCCAAGAGAATTTCTTCCTAAATTCATTGGTAAGTCACTTTAATCTATTTATTTTCAATTACCCATTACTTTTCAAGTGTTTTCAGCATTAAATCTAGGATTTCCATGGTAGAAATTAGTGATTTGGGTAGAATTAGGGATTTTTATAAATTTGGGATTTAGACCTCGAATTGAGGTCGGATTTTAAAACAAATTACATAATCGGGATCGTGGGTGAATGGGTAATTAGATTTTGGTCCCGAATCTCGGGTTTTGACCAAGTAAGCTCGGGGTTGACTTTTGTTGACTTTTTGGAAAAAAATGTAAAGATCATTGCTTTATTTATTGTAATGGATTTACCTAGCCTTGTTTGTCGATATTACATTGATTTTGGTTAGATTCGATTGGTTTGGAGGCGGATTTTAGAGGAAAGTCACTGGTTGAGCTTTGATTTGTTTGCGGAGCGAGGTAAGTGTTGGGTCTAACCTTGACTTGAGAGAATTAGGAACCCTTGAACTATATGTTATGTGAATTACTTGTGTACGATGTATAAGCGAGGTGATGAGTGTATATACGATGTCAAAATAATTGTTTCCATGCTTTGCCGTGTTTCATTAATTATTCTATTCCATGTATTAACTTTTACGTGCTTTAATTTCTCTCTATGTCGTAACTTGTTGCTTGCCATTTATTTACTCTTGCATTGAAATATTTGTTTCTTCCATGATTCCATGATTAATTGCTAGTTGCCTTAATTGTCTTACTTGTACACTTTAACTGTCATATATTTGGCTTGTCTACTTGCTTTTGTAGTAAGTGTAGTATTCCTTGATTTGGGTACGGAGTCCCTTTATTGCTTGCTTTCATATTCTTTAATCATGGAGATTCTTGTGATATGAGCTGTTGGATTGATTACAATTATTTAATATGTTTATGAATCAGGTAGCACGCCGCAACGGTTGTGATATGGTAAAATAAGGGAGGATTTCGATATTGGTATGGTGGGATCGGGTTGCACGCCGCAACGAATTTTGTATGTGATTATGATATTGTTATGGTGGAATAAGGGAGGAATTTTGATATTTATACGGTGGGATCGGGTTGTGCACCGCAACAGATTTCATATGTGATTTTTATATTGATATGGTAAAATAAGGGAGGATTGTGTTTGTACGGTGTGATTGGATTGCGCGCTGCAACAGATTATGTGTGTTATGCTCATTATTGTATTGTGTTAGTTTTTCAGTATTTTTATATGATATTCTGAGGGATGATATTTCTGGATTTACTGGCTTCAAGGATTGAGTTTGTTTTTCATTAGTTTTACTGCTTTGACATCATTTCCTGTTTTCCTTTCCTATTATTATTTTTATACAATGTACATGTTATTGTAAGCGACCCACCTTAGCCTCGTAACTACTTCGTCGAGATTAGGCTCCGCACTTACATAGTATATGGGATCGATTGTAATCATACTACACTCTGCACTTCTTGTGCAGATTTTGGAGTCGGTCCTAGCGGCAGTCAGTAGATTTCTCGGATTGATTGCTTGATGAAGACTTGAGGTACAATTGCACGGCGTTCGCAGCCTTGAAGTCCCATTCTACATTACTCTAGCTGTTTATTTCATTTCAGACAGTTATGCTTTCATTCAGACTTTTATTTGTAGTAATCTTGCCGCTCGTGCACTTGTGACAATAATTCTGGGATTTTATCTAGATATCGCAGTTATTTATTTTACTCATTCTATTTCAGTTTATTCAGTTTATTGATTATCATTTAATTTGAATTGTTCAAAATGGATAAAACCAATCTCTTACGTGGGCTTGACTAGCAAGTAAAGTGTTAGGCGCCATCACGATACCGAGGGTGGGAATTTTGGGTCGTGACAAGTTGGTATCAGAGCACTAGGTTGTCAAGGTCTCACGAGCCATGAGCAAGCTTAGTAGAGTCTGGAGGATCGGTACGGAGACGTTTGTACTTATATTCCAGAGGCTATGAAGTTTAGGAACAATTTCACTTATATCCTTCTTTATCGTGCGATTTTACTGTATCATTGATGATTGAACCATTCTATTCTTGTTCTCTCGCAGATGGCGAGAACACGCACAAAATTTGTAGCCAGACAGGAGCTGGAGCCTCCAGTGGCAGCTCCTACCAGGGGTAGAGGTCGAGGGCAAGGTCGAGCCAGAGGCTGAGGAATAGGTAGAGCTCAGCCTAGAGCTCGAGCAGCAGCACCCGCAGTGGAGCCTCAGATTGATCCTGAGGAGGATATTCCTGCTCAGACTGTAACCGTCAAACCAGCTCAGGTCCCGGAGGGGTTCATAGCCACTCCAGTGCTTCAAAACGCTCTAGTCCGCTTGTGGGATTTATGGAGAGTCTGGCCTAGACCGCTGCATTCGCGGTGGCACCAACCATCGCTATGGCTGGGGGAGGAGCACAGACTCACGCTACTCATACCCCAGAGCAGGTGGCTCTCCTATATCAGACTCCAGCAGCCTCGCCAGTTGGGGTGTTCAGTCGATAATTGCAACACAGGCCGGTGATAGGCTCGCTATGTCTTTTGAGGCCTTGTTGAGGTTGGAAAAGTTTACCAAGCTCTTCCCTATTCATTTTAGTGGTGCATCTTCCGAGGACCCACAAGATTACCTAGACCGTTGCCACAAGGCGTTGCGCAACATGGGTATTGTGAATACCAATAAGGTCGACTTTGTAGTGTTCTAGATGACCGGTTTTGCCAAGAGATGGTGGAGAGATTATATGTTGACTAGACCAGCTGGTTCGCCTGCACTTACCTAGGATCAATTTTCACAGCTATTTCTAGAGAAGTTCATTCCCATCACTCTGAGAGAGGATTACCGCAAGCAGTTGGAGCATCTTCAACAGGGTAGTATGACTGTTACCCAATATGAGACTCGATTTGTGGACTTAGCTTGCCATGCCATAACTTGCTCCCTATTGAGAGGGAGATAGTGAGGAGATTCATTGATGGTCTCACTTTCACTATAAGGCTGCAGATGGCCAAGGAGACTAGAGATGATATTACTTTATAGAGGGCTATAGATGTTGCTAGATGGATCGAGATGGTTCGTGGTCAGGAGAGGGGGCAGGTGTCTGATAAGAGGCCTTGTCATTTCGGTGGTCTCAGTGGTGCCTGATCTGGAGGAAGGGGTACTTTTGGTCCAGGCCATCCTCCCAGGTCATTTCAGTTAGCGCTTTAGGCATCTCATAATGCTTCAGGGAGTCGTGGTCCTTATGTATCTCATTCTGGGTAGCCAGCCTATAGTGCAACATCAGCTCCTATCAGTGCACCTCCGATTTAGAACTATCACCGTGGTTATCCAACTTGTTCGGGTCAGCTTCAGCTTCAGCAGCCACATCAGCAAAATGGGTGTTTTGAGTGTAGAGGTACTTGTCACATCAGGAGGTTCTGTCCAAGGTTATTGGTCACCATGCCACATCAGATTTCTCGAGCCATGGTCCCGACACTGGTTGCTCCACCGCCCGCTCAGCCAGCTAGGGGCAGGGGTCAGACAGCCAGAGGTGGCGGTTAGGCCGTTAGAGGTGGAGGCCAGCCATTTAGAGGCCATCCTAGAGATGTGGGTCAGAGTGGTGGGGCCCAACCCTTGTTTTATGCATTCCTAGCTAGACTTGAGGCCGAGTCATCTAAAGACATTATCACAGGTATTGTCCCAGTTTTCCATAGAGATGCTTCAGTTCTATTTGATCCGTGCTCTATTTATTCCTACGTGTCATCCTATTTTGCTTCCTATCTGGTTGTGCCTCGTGATTCTTTGAGTGATCCTGTGTATGTATCCATGCCTGTGGGAGATTCTATTGTTGTAGATCGTATCTCTCTCCCGTTTGTGATTACTATTAGGAGTCTTGAGACTATCATAGATCTCCTACTTCTTGATATGGTAGACTTTGATATTATTTTGGGCATGGATTGACTGTCACCTTATCATGCTATATTGGATTGTCATGCCAAGATAGTGACCTTAGCCATGTTGGGGTTGCCTCGATTCGAGTGGAGAGGGGCCCCTGTCCATTCTACTAGCAGGGTTATTTCTTATGTGAAGGCCCGTTGTATGGATGAGAAGGGATGTATAGAATATTTGGTTTTGTTCATGATTCGAGTACAGAGGTTCCCTCTATGGATTCAATACCTTTTGTGCATGAGTTTGCAGAGGTGTTTCCTGCAGATCTTCCAGGGATGCCACTCGATAGAGATATTGACTTATGTATTAATTTGGCTCCAGGCACTCAGCCCATTTCTATTCCACCATACCGTATGGCCCCGCCGGAGTTGAAGGAGCTGAAGGAGTAGTTGCAAGATTTGCTTGATAAGGGATTCATTAGACCTAGTGTCTCACACTGGGGTGCGTCCGTGTTGTTTGTGAAGAAGAAAGATGGTTCGATGAGGTTGTGTATAGACTATCGGCAGTTGAACAAAGCCACTATCAAGAACAAGTATCCGTTGCCAAGGATTGATGACTTATTTGATCAGCTTCAAGGTGCCAAAATATTTACGAAGATTGATTTGAGGTCTGGCTACCATCAGTTGAATATTAGGGCATCAGATGTTCCTAAGGTAGTTTTTCGGGCTCGGTATGGACATTATGAATTCCTAGTGATGTCATTTGGGTTGAAAATTGCCCCATCAGTATTTATGGATTTGATGAACCGGGTATTCAAGCCCTATTTGGATTCTTTTGTGATCTTATTCATTAATGATATCTTGATCTACTCCCGCAGTTGAGAGGAGCATAAGCAACATCTTTGGATTGTACTTCAGACTGAGAGATAGTCAGTTATATGCCAAGTTTTCAAAGTGTTAGTTTTGGTTGGACTAAGTCGCCTTTTTTGGGGAATGTTTTATATGCAAATGGCATCAAAGTGGATCCTAAGAATATTGAGGCAGTTTAGAACTGGCATAGACCTACTTCATCTACAGAGATTCAGAGCTTCCTGGGTTTGGCGGGTTTTTATCGCTGGTTTGTGGAGGGGTTTTCATCCATAACATCCCCATTGACTAGATTGACCTAGAAGGGTGTTCCGTTCAGGTGGTCTAATGATTATGAGTTGAGCTTTCAGAAGCTCAATATTGCTTTGACTACAACGCCATTGTTGGCGTTGCCCACGAGTTCAGGATATTACATGATGTATTGTGATGTATCTCGTATTGGGCTCGGTGCAGTATTGATGCAAGATGGAAGGGTGATTGCATACACAACGCTGTAGTTGAAGGTTCATGAGAAGAATTGACCTGTTCATGACTTAAAGTTGGCAGGCATTGTTCATGCACTGAAGATTTGGAGGCACTATCTTTATGGCGTGTCGTGTGAGGTATTCACGGATCATCGGAGTCTTCAGTATTTTTTCAAGCAAAAGGATCTCAACTTGAGGCAGAAGAGGTGGTTGGAGCTGTTGAAAGACTATGATATCTCCATTTTGTATCATCTCGGGAAGGCTAATGTGGTGGTCGATGCCTTGAGTAGAAAGGCTGTGAGTATGGGTAGCCTTGCGTATATTCCAGTTCTAACTTGCACGGTCTCTCGGTCTTCTTTGTATGAGCGCATCATAGAGCGTCAGTATGATGACCCCCATTTTCTTGTCCTTAAGGACATGGTGCGGCACGGTGGTGCTAAGCAGGTTACTGTTGGAGATGATGGGGTTTTGCAGATGCAGGGTCAGATTTACGTGCCCAATGTGGATGGGCTTCGTAAGTTGATTCTTGAGGAAGCCCACAGTTCCCTATATTCCATTCATCCGGGTGCCGCCAAGATGTATCAGGATTTGCGGCAATATTATTGGTGGAGAAGGATGAAGAAGGATATAGCTGCATATGCAGCTCGATGTTTGAATTGTCAGCACTTCTAGAGGACCATACAACGTGAGTTAGGCACACGGGTTGAGTTGAGTACATCATTACACGCCCAGACGGACGGACAATCCGAGTGCACTATTCAAATATATTAGAGGATATGCTTCGCTCTTGCGTTATGGATTTCAAATATTCTTGGGATCAGTTCTTACTGCTTGCGGAGTTTGCCTACAACAATAGGTACCGATCATGCATTCGGATGGCTCCTTAGGAGGCATAGTATGGGAGGCAGTGTCGTTCGCTAGTTGGTTGATTTGAGCCGGGAGAGGCTCGGTTGTTGGTTACCGATTTGGTTTATGATGAATTAGACTAGGTCAAGATTATTCAGGATCGACTTCGCACAGCTCAGTCTAGACAAAAGAGTTATGCCGATCGTAGAGTTCGCGATGTTGCATTCATGGTTGGAGAGAAGGTATTGCTCCGGGTTTCACCCATGAAGGGTGTGATGAGGTTCGGAAAGAAGGACAAGTTGTGCCCTAGGTATATCAGACCCTTTGAGATTCTTGAAAAAGTGGGTGAGGTATCCTATAGACTGGCATTTCCACCTAAGTTATCAGAAGTTCATCCGGTGTTCCATGTGTCCCTGCTCCGGAAGTATCACGGTGATCCGTCCTATGTGTTAGATTTCAGTTCAGTCTAACTGGACAAGGATTTTAGTTATGAGGGGGAGCCAGTGGCCATTCTAGCCTGGCAAGTCCAGAAGTTAAGGTCTAAGAGTTATCCTTCAGTTCGAGTGCAGTGGAGAGGTCAGCCGATCGAGGCAACCATGTGGGAGTCTGAGTCGGACATTCAGAGTAGATATCCACACCTTTTCACCAGTCCATGCACCTTTCTATGTCCGTTCGAGGACGAACGTTTGTTTTAGAGGTGGAGAATGTGATGACATGATAGGTCAGTATAAGTTTTAGCCTTCATTTCTGTGTTTTGAGATCTCGAATAGCTTCATTTAGACTTCCTTGATTTGCGTACGCAGTCCATGTCTTGTTTCGGAAGATATTTATGTAAAAAGCTGAAGAAAATGTGATATTACACTTGTGTGCATGTTTGGTTTGGAGCCAGAGGGGCTCGAGTGAGTTTCAGATAGGTTATAGAGTGATTTTTGAACTTAGAAAGTTGCTGGTATGACCTGGTGTGCAGGTCTCGCAATTGCGAGACCAAGGGTCGCAATTGCGACATAAGGCCAAGTCTGTCATGATCGAAATTGCAAATAAATTATTTGCAATGCGAATAGGGCATGGGAACAGCAGAGATAACAATTGCGATCAATTGATCGCATTTGCGAAGTTCCAGTGTTCGCAATTGCGAACAATTCATCGCAATTGCGATGAAAGTAGAGATGGGAGTGTCTTAGCATTTGCAAAGGATTTCTCGCATTTACAGGGTTCGCATTCGCGAACCTCAGATCGCATTAACGACATCTACGCCAGGACAAAATGTTGAGAACACGGGATTTAGCTCATTTTTTACAAACCCCCAACCCTAAACACCTTAGATGCAATTTTTTCAAGATATTTTCTTCCTAAATTCATTGGCAAGTGACTTTGATCTATTTCTTTTCAATTACCCATTACCTTTTAAGTGTTTTCAACATTAAATCTAGACCTCGAAATCTAGGATTTTCATGGAATAAATTAGGGATTTGGGTAGAATTAGGAATTTTTGTATATTTGGGATTTAGACCTCGAATTGAGGTCAGATTTCGAATCAAATTACGTAATCGGGCTTGGGGGTGAATGGGTAATTGGGTTTTGGTCAGAATATTTCTTTCATATTATTTAATCATGGAGATTCTTGTGAAGTGAGCTGTTGGATTGATTATAATTATTGAATTTGTTTATGGATCGGGTTGCACGCCGCAATGATTATGAAATAAGGGAGGATTTCGATATTGGTACGATGGGATCGGGCTGCATGCTGCAACAAATTTTGTATGTGATTATGATATTGTTATGGCGGAATAAGGGAGGATTTTTTATATTTATACGGTGGGATCGGGTTGTGCGCCGCAATGAATTTCATATGTGATTTTGATAATGATATGGTGAAATAAGGGAGGATTGTGTTTGTATGGTATGATCGGGTTGCGCACTGTAACAGATTGTGTGTGTTGTGCTCATTGTTGTATTGTGTTTCTTTTTCAGTATTTTTATATGATATTCTGAGGGATGATATTTTTGGATTTACTGCCTTCGAGGATTGAGTTTGTTTTTTATTAGTTTTGTTGCTTTTCCATCATTTCCTATTTTTCTTTCCTATTATTATTTTTATACAACGTATAGGTTATTGTAAGTGACCCGCCTTAGTCTCGTCACTACTTCGTCGAGGTTAGGCTCGGCACTTACATAGTATATGGGGTCGATTGTAATTACTACACTCTGCAATTCTTGTGCAGATTTTGGAGTCGGTCCTAGCGGCGATCAGTAGATTGCTCGGATTGATTGCTTGATGAAGACTTGAGGTACAATTGCACAGCGTTAGCAGCCCTAAAGTCCCATTCTACATTACTCTAGTTGTTTATTTCATTTCAGACTTTTATTTGTAGTACTCTAGTCACTTGTGCACTTGTGACACTAGTTCTGGTGTTGTATCTTGATATCACAATTATTTTATTTACTCATTCTATTTCAGTTTATTCAGTTTCTTGGTTATCATTTAATTTGAATATTTCAAAATCGCTAAAAACAATATCTTACATGGGCTTGCCTAGCAAGTGAAATGTTTGGTGCAATCTCGGTCCCGAGGGTGAGAATTCTGGGTCGTGACACACGTGCTATCTTCACTGATCGATTTGATTATTTTATGATAAGTTATGATCTTTTTGGTCTGTTGACCAATCTGTATTTTTAATGAATCTCATCTCCTATAGCTCATCCAGATAAACAATTTTCTATAATGATTAATATAAGTTATGTTGAACCCTTGTCACTAGATAAACTAAAACCTTTTGGTAATTCTATGTATGATCTGCCTCTGTCGGTTAAATAACGGTTGTGATACCATGTTTAAATAGTTTTGCTGAGCCATGCCTTTAGACCTTGCCAAATGTCCTGTTAAGAGCTCATCTACTACACTATATTATATTGATCCTTATTTGTAATGTTATATCATGTTGTTGATTAAATACAAATGATCTTCATGTTAAACCTTTGACCTGTTTGCTTTGATTGAATAATTTATTGAAACCATGCCTACTGTACACACTTAAGGATTCATGCAAATTTGTCATTATAATTTGAACTCATGTAATGAATTCATTAGTATAGTCATCATGCTATCTGCTCATCTGATCTGGTAACCATGAAGTTCTGTGGAAACCTTACTGTATGCTGGTTAAATAACTCTTATTGACCTCCCTGCTTTTCATTACACTTCTGCTTGTCCAGTGATGCTCATGAACATTTTACCCGCTCTTTATTTGAGAAAGGCTCATGCCTAAACTACTATATTCTTTATTTGAAAACTGCTCTATAGAAGAAGAAAGTTGTACCATGCCTTAATGATTTAACAACTTGAGTGACATAGAAATCTGAAAGGGAAGTTTACTATTGAAACTTGATCACTTATAGGCTAAAGTAAACTCAATAACACTTGTTGTCCTGTTCCCATCTACTAAGAATGAACATCCCTATCCATTGTCTCATATTTCATTGATGTCCTTGTCTATAAAGGCTTAATCATGAATCTGGAAGTAGTTTGAGAACCTGATAGACCATATGTCCTGTTTTTAAGTTTGAACTAGATTAAAACTAATCTTCCTACCTATATTGATACCCCTGCTGGTGTTGTTGCCTTTAGGGAACCTGAACAAGGCTGTTAGTATAGGTGTTTAGCAGAGTGAGGTTTTAACTGTATATATATGTTTACTTCTAATTGTTCTAAAGATCAATGCAATGACTGTTGAAATATTGTGAACCTAGTTGAGGATTCTAAAATGTTGGACCCATAGTAGAACTAATGAAGTCAATATACAAGTCTTCCCTATCACTTGGATCACTAAACTAAGCATTTCTGAACTTGAATTAGCTTACTGATAGTTTTCCATTGACTCTCCTTGTTCTTGTATCTATGTAATAGCCCTTCCAAGTGTTCTGATGCTTGTCATAAATAGGTTTAAGGTCATTGATATCACTGAATACTACAAGCCCACTTGCAAGTAGTTTTTCTAAATGTCTTGGGTTCTGAAATTTTAAATTGGTTCATATCGTTGCACTCTGATGATGTTCTCTATAGCTTATGTCAGAACTCTGTGTAACTGCACCTTTGTGTCTGCTACTGCTCTCATGTTAACTACTGAGTGACTACCTCATTTGTGTCTGAACCTTTGAGGAAAAATAAGTATGCGTGATTAAGGGTATTTGGGGTGAAACATTATTTGTGGTTAAGATGCCTTTCCCTGAAAGAAGCACTATTAGGGGTCCATGAGACCCTTGTGAACTCTAAAGTGCTAGGGATCCAAAGGGTATCTTGTCCATGTTACCCTAAGCCTTTAGTCATTGACTCTTATTAATCCTCCTAGGATTAATACAAATGGAATTGGTTACTTGTATTCTTTATTCTTATTTACTTGTTTTGATTTATTTTGTTGCGCCTCATATTGATTTCATCATTTTTTTATTTATTTATCTTATGTGCATGTTTGAACTGGACCTGCCGAGTTCTTTGGAACTCAGGCCCAAGTTGCAGTCTAGGATGCCTTTCCCGCTCTGTGACATCTACCGCTGCTTGTAGATTTGTTGGGCCTGGTCCACTGACCCAATATCGAGTCCAGTTCCTTTTTCCCTTCTCATTTTTAGACGAAAAAGTTAGCTGTTTATTTTGTGTATATGTCTGATACTAACTCTATTATTGAATACTTTTGGTACTTTTGATTGTTTTAGGAACCTAGGCAAACCAAGGCCCATAGGTAAACAAAAGAGAATCCAAGTTTAAAATCATGTTCATTGTAACACTTCATAGCTTTGATCACTTACTTAACAAACAAGAGACTTGTTTTTATTAATCACTAACCATGTTCAATAAATTTTGAGTTTGAGCATATTTGAAAGGCGAAACGACCTCTCTTTGAAAAAAATCAGAATCGAAAGGATGTTTCCAAGGCCGATTTTCAAGAAAAATAAAACCAAGCATCGCTTGAGATTGCAAACTGAATGAGTTTTAAAAAAATACAACTCCGATTGAAATCAATTCTTAAGAAAAGGTATACCTATCCCAATCTATGATATATTTTCTAGTGGTCTTTTATTCCGCTAAGTCATACGAGTAACCACATTTTTCCAAAAGATAAAACATTCAAATCTCCTTTCCAAAACATAAAAGCCATTCACACGTTTTTCTCTACTTTTGTAGGTATAAACATTTCAAAGGATCTTTCATAAGGCATTAACCTTATAAAACCTAGAACACTTTTTTCAAAATACATACACAACCCTCTTTTCAAAATAGTATATTTTAATAAGAATATGTTACAGACTTTAAGCACCATACTAAGCAGAATATAGACCTTTACTTTTCCGAACCTAACCTAAGTTTAAGGAGCTACCTCAAATAGATTTTAAAGGATGCCTTACACCTTTCCCTTAGAATAATTAGGACCCTTACCTAAATCTCATCGGTTAGCAGACCATTAGGATAATAATCTATTAAACACATAGGTACCCTAATATACCTTAAAATATTAGGTGGTGACTCTCTTTAATCAACATCAAAAGAACCACTAGGTGGATATTATTTTGACTTGTGCAAAATAGGGTGCAACAATATAGAGACTCTGCTGGGGATGTTACACTTAGGTTCTGACCTTAGTAGACTTAGGCTAGATCTGAAAGTTGGGGATGCTTGTTTGTATTCTATTTTAACTGTGATTAACTTTGCAAATATGTGTTTACTTGTCTTAATTGTTAATATTTATATGACATATCAAACATGTACTTATTCGCCTGCTTTTCTTATTGTTAGTACTATCACAATTATCTGCTACTGCTTTATATACTATCATCATATTTTTTCTTATCGAGTCTTGGCCGTATATAATCACATACAAATGACACGCGAGGGTTGTCTTTTACAGCCCTGCGAACCTTCTTTCAAAATTCTCTAGTTCAGAGAACCCCTTTGTCAGGTCAGTTGACATAAAGTCTCATAGTTATTAAGTTTAACTCAAAAATTAGGAAATACTCTACTCTAGAAAACATAGGTCATACTGCATAAACCTTAGGTGAGTCGGTCCTTGGTATTGACTCACGATTAGGAAATCCACCTTAATGTCAATGGGTCAAGCACCCAACGACATGCCTTTGTGGAACGATGAACCAATCGAGAAAAGACACTAAAGATACGAAGCAAACACTTACGAAACCTTTTTATCTCTTTAGATGGAAATCAATCACAACGTCCCCAATATTAACATGGTCATGGGTGCGCCGCACAAGCCGAAGTAGTGGTGGAGAAACATTTGACGGGAGCATGGGATGAGATCAGAACACATCTAGGAGCATTGACTGCCTTGATGAACATCCGAGCCGACAAAGTCCTTACTAGAGTGCAAATCGAGTTTTGGGACCCAGCCAAGGTGGTTTTTAAGTTTGTTGATTATGAGTTGACACCAACACTAGAGGAAATCACTAGCTTCATGGAGTTACCATTTACCGAGTGAAAACCAATACTGCCAGTTGTCATGCCCAATCACAGGATCCTCCATGCATTGGGTCTGACAAACACCAGAAATTTGAGAAATGTTGAAGATGGATGGGTGAGCTTGGACCAGTTGTTCAACAGATTCGGACACCGGGAAAGTTACGAGTGGCACCTTGAAGAATTTCAATGCGATCAAGCAGCATGGGAGAGTCTTCGCCCCTAACTTTATCTCTGGCACTGTTAGGATTACTAGTCTCCCCGCAAAGAAAGGGACAAATCAACATCAACCTGCTGCCCCTAGTCTTGGCAACCTTTTGAGGAAATCTGCAAGTCACCCTTATTCCCATGATATTGGCAGAGACATTCCGGGAACTGTCAGCATGTCCAGATATGGGCCATAGAATATTTCTTTCAGAGGGAGGCAACCGTTGACTATTTTGTGGGCATCAATAACATGATCATAATCCATAACGAAAGGATAAGACACTGGATTACACCGCATGAGCAAGAGGAGTGGAGAGAGCATATGAGTGGAAAATTGTTAACTGGAAGCTCTCAGGGTTAAGTGGCAGAGCCAGGGAAAGTATTTCATCGAGTTAATAGGACTTGAAGGAATTCAGCGGTACACGCCTCTGAGTGTTCAAAGGCAATTTGGTCTGATTCAAGACATGCTCCTCTGGTCAAGGATTGCTTTGTATGAAGATAATTACAACAAACAAATTCCAATCCTGAGGGTGAGGAGGCTTCAAGAAGAATGGAATGACTTGATCATGATACCTCTGGGGAAAAATTCCTGGTACACACCTGAATACTTCGTGTGGATCAACGAGGAGGATGTTTTGTCCCGACCTAGAAGATTTAGCAACGACTCTATAGATATCACAAGAATTTTCCCCACTATCTCGTCACCACCACCATGCATCGACAAGTTGTTCCATGATCGGCTGACCACATGTGGCCACCACCGGAGGACGATGATCGGGTGATTGCGTACATATATATTGAGTTAGAAACAGAGCTGGAGGAGGATCCTGAAGAAGAACTAGAGTACAACAATGAATAGGAGGAAGAAGAAGTCGAAGAGGACCCTGAGGAGGAAAGCTTGGGAGGTGACTCCGGGGATGTTTATTAAGTGGCTGGTTGATTTCCCTTTAGCCCATGCAAACCTATGAGCCGAGGCAATCTTTTGAACTTTGTAAACAATGTTGTAAACACCGCTCTCATCTATTGTAATCCAAAAGCCTATTAATTAAAACTAATGTTTGCTCCAGATCAAAATGTGCTGAATCTGATTGTTCGTCAAACATTTGCGACATAGGCCTACATCTAGCAAAGAGACGTCCCTCATATATTAGGAAACACGCTTGCCTGAATACGTGAATTAATTGCTCTATGTGCTTATATTTGTGCAATCTCTAAAACTGGCTTCTGCTTTTCCTTATTTTCTTACTTTATTGCTTTATTTTATCACCATAAAAAAAGGTTGGTTTGTGTTGATACGTAAAATTGGATGAGCCACCGTACAATATGAGATCCAAGAGAAAGATGTTTGCAACCGACAACCTAGGGCTTTCGGGGGCAAAGAACGATACCCGAGAAAAAGTACAACATATCTGAGGGCTGGTAACCCCCTGCAACCCAAGTTATACCACCAGTAACCCCCCCCCCCAAATATGCCTACCCCCTATACATACACCGTATGTCCCAAATTATGTCCAAACACTACAAAATCCACCAGCCACTACCAATTTAGTTCACACCCCTCCTCGTGACAACGTCACTTTTTCCAACAACCAGACCCAACAAATATCTGTGACACACACCGCCACACATGATCAATATGTTCCACCTGTATATGGCACCTATGAACCTACCTTTACCACACCCGTCATGGTTAAAGTGCCCTACAAGATCGATCAATATGCTTAGATGGAGAAAGAATCAAAGTATAAGGAAGAGGAGTCAGTGTCAGAACAGCCGCGAGTGTTAAGAAAATGGATGAAGAATCTACAAGTTGCTCGAGGGAGCGAGAGCTCAGATTATGAGGACTTGTGTATACATATAGATGTTGACATGACCAAAAGATATATAGCCTCCATAGTTTGACATCATTGACAGAACGAGTGACCCCACGCATATTTGAGGGCCTACTGCGACAAGTTGGTCGGGGTAGGAAGAAATGAAAAGCTGAGAATGAAGTTGTGTATAAGGAGTCTGACAGGATAAGCGCTTACTTGGTATACCTGCCAAGACCACAGGAATTGAAGAGAGTGGCAGGACATGGCGGAGGATTTTATGAATCACTTCAGATTTAATACCGAGATCACTCATGACAGGTTTACTTTGGTGAATTTATAGAAGAAACCCTCTAAGTCATTTCAAGAGTACGCTCGCCGCTAGAGATCGAAAGCTGCCAGGACCCAACCACCCACTGGATGATAATGAACTAACAAAGTATTTTATCCGAACCCCAAAGGGGATTTATTTTGAAATGATGTTGGGTATGATGGGTCAGAAATTTTTCGAGCTGGTTAAGATGGGAGACTTCTTGGAAGAAAGTATCAAATCAGGAAAAATACATTCAATGGCCTCGCTGCAAGTTGCCATCAAGGCCATACAATTCGGTTCCATAGGCTGTGGGAAGAAGAAGAAAGAGGAAGTAACGACAATCGTCCCCTACTATCAGTCAAGTCCTCCTCGCAGAAACAACTCTTACCCTATAAACACCCATCCCTCACATCAACCCACTTACACTCAAGTATACAACACCACAATTATCAACCTCAATACAACCCACTCCGAGCCAATGTAAATCCAAATCCACCACGACCATATGCCTCAATCCAAACCACCACCCACCAAAATTGACCCTTCTATGCACCACGGCCAAGCCTAAACTTTAAAGAAAGAAATCCTAAAAACTTCACTCCGATCGCTGAACCCATAGCCCAGTTGTTTGAAAGGTTGAGGAGAGACAGATTAATACACCTAGTGGAAGGGAGAATTCCTTACCAGCCATCCAAATATTTTGATGCAACCAAGCATTGTGCCTACTATTCGGGTATTCCTGGGTGTGATACTGAGGGCTGCTACAGATTGAAGAATGAGATCGAGCTACTAATCAAAAGTGGAGCCATCCAATGTACCCATCTCCGCCGAATGTAAACCATAACCCATTGCCAAACTATATGATTGCATTGGACGAGCATTATGATCTGAATGGGACCATCTTCACTATTAGGAATGTTAAAGTTACAAGAGTGACACCTTGAGAGACTCCATTGATTACCGTGCAGTTGAAATCTCCTGTGATGGTTCAGACATACCAACAATGGTCCATCGCCACTGTCAGAAATGAGGAGAGTCAAGAATATAAAATAGTTCCATGGACTTACCAGTCAAAGGGAAAGGGTAAAATGACAGACATCGCAGCTGCTCACAGGATGACTAGATCAGGAAGATGTTACGCTCTAGAAGAGGTGAACCGAGGGAACCCGAGTAGAGAACATAATCAAAGAAGAAACATAACAGACACCGAGGCGACAAAGTTTTGGAGGAAGATACCAGTTAAAGAGTATTCTATGGAGGAACAGTTTAGAAAGACCCTTGCTAACATATCGATCATGGATTAGTTTATAAGCTCCGACGTTCATAAGGATGCTTTGGTTAAGGTTTTATGAGGAGTGAGTGTGCCAAGCAATACTACCAGTGAGGCATTAGCAGCAACCGTTGGAAAGATAGTCAAAGCAAACATGATTTTCTTTCGTAGGAATGAACTTTCTGTGGAGGGTATAGATCATAACAAAGCTCTGCATATCACAGCTAAGTGTGGGGATAAAGTTGTGTCCCGAGTACTCATCGATGGAGGATCCAGAATAAAATTTTGCCCTTTCTCTACTCTGCGAGAATTGGGTATCCACTTGAGAGAAGTGAAAGAAAGCCTTGTAAGAGCGAGGGATTTCGATGGGTCACAGAAAGATGTCATCAGAGAGATTTACCTAGCCTTACAGATTGGACCAGTTGAGTTCCCAATATTGTTTCAAGTGATAGATATTTCCTCTTCATACAACCTATTACTGGGAAGACCCTAGATACATATGGCAGAGGCAGTTCTTTCCACTCTCCACCAGTGTATGAAATTCAAGTGGGATTGCCAAGAGATTGTGATACATGGGAGTGGAGTCAGTCAGCTTACATGGAACATGTGGTCCCTTTCATAGAAGGATTAGATGGGGTCACCTTTCATGCGGTCGAGATCATTCAAGTAACGGAAATGGATAAAAGTGAGTAGCATAATGGTATGCAGTCACCGTACATGACAAACACTGTACAACTTATAGTACTCTATAAGGTTAATTAAAGTTTAGAGTAGCCACCTAGTATTTAAGGTATACTAGGACACCTATACTACACTACCTAATATAAACTGAGTCATGGTCTACGAAACCGTTGAGACCAGTTAAGGATTCAAGTTATCTCGAGGGGAAGGTGTTAGGCATCCCTCAAGATCCACAAAATGTGATTTCGGTGGGCTCAATCAAGTAAATGAGTTAAGGTTCAGAAGAATGATTAATTTAATATATGGAAGGAATAAAGTAGTTCAAATGAAGAATGATTAAACATGAGTGTCAAAATAATAGATTAGATACAAAGGGTGTGAAATAAGTATATGAAAATTATATTTTTGATGACTTGGTAAGAGGTAAAGAAAATATGTAGTAACTATTTATAAATTAACTAAATAAACTGTAGTTAAAGAATGCACTTGGAAGAATTTGATTTATAACCAAAGGTAAGCTATTTTGAGTGATAAGCTAAATATAAAAAGAAAAGGGAAAGTTACTTTAAACTGATTGGCCAAAATGGGGATTTACTCTAGTTGATTTAATTTTTACAAGAATGATTGGAAAGTTAAATTAAATAGAGGACGGTTAGTTATAGCAAGCAAATAATAGAATATTTATATTCACATGCACATGTAGTAAAAGTAAATGAACAAAGTGTATGAAATAATTTACATTCTTTGAAATCGGTGCACAAGACCTAAAGAGAATAATTTGGTATTTAAAAATAAGTTAAGTATACAATGTAATAAAGAACAATAACAATAAACAAGACAAGGTTAAATAATATACAAACACAATGTCTTACACTTTAATTTAATAAATAAAGTATGAAAGAATTTCATTTTAAAATGAATAGACAAGTATAGGAAGATACTAAAGAAATGAGAATATATAGTGACAAGTGAAATATTTGCGAATTGACTAAATAAATATTAATTAAAGAAAACACTTTGAAAGAATTTGATTGATGTACAAATATAAACTATTTAAGTGAAAAGCTAAAAATATAAAAAAATAGAAATATACTCTAAATGGTTGGTAAAAGCGGAAAAGAATAATCTCCTGTAACGATCCGGCCGGTTGTTTTGAGTATTATAGCCCTGTTCCCCCATTTATTACTTATTCTATGCTCATTTATTATATTTGACTTGCGGGAGTGGTTGGTTTCGTTCCGGGGATATTTCGGAATGAGTTGGGACACTTAGTCCCAAGGTTGGAAGCCTAAGATTGAAGGAGTTGACCGGATATTGACTAATGTGTAAATGACTCCAAAACGGAGTTTTGATAGCTCTAATAGCTCCATAGGGTAATTTTGGACTTAGGAGTGTATTGGGATGTTGATTTGGAGGTCCGTAGATGACTTCAGCTTGAATTGACAAATATTGGAAAAGTTGAAGTTTGGAGAGTTGAAATGTTTGACCGAGAGTTGACTTTGTTGTTACCGGCTCGAATTTTGGTTTTGGAAGTTGGAATAGGTCCGTTGTGTCATTTATGACTTGTGTGCAAAATTTGATGTTAATCGAAGTTGGTTTGGTATGTTTCGGCATTTGTTTTAGAAGTTAGAAGTTCATAAGTTTGTTAGGCTTAAATCGATGTGCGATTCGTGGTTTTAGTGTTGTTTGATGTGATTTGAGGCTTCGAGCGAGTTCATACGATATTTGGTAGAGGTCTTGGGGGCCTCGGGTGGATTTTCAGATGGTTAACGGATTGAAATTGGACTTAGAAGATTTGCTGAAGCTGCTGATGTCTGGTGCCATCGCACCTGCGGAAGGAGTGGCCATAGGTGCGGAGTCACAGGTATAACTGGCAATGTGCAGGTGCGAAGGAGATCTGGGGTTTGCTTTGTCGCAGGTGCGAGAGGTGGTCCGTAGAAGCAGAGTCACTCCTACAGAAGGGAGATCGCAGGAGCGGAAATTGGTGAGTCTGAAGTGGTTAGGTGCTTAAGTAGAAGTTGACGTTTGGACGCAGAAGTGCTTCCGCAGATGCGGTCTTGGGGAGCCGGTGCAGAGATTTCACTGTCGATGCGGTTCCGCGGAAGCAGATTTTTGGCTCGTAGGTGCGAGACGCCTAGCAGAAGACTTCATAAAATCGAGGGTTTTGAGGTTTTTCTCATTTTTGGACTTTGCAAGCTCGGTTGGAGGCGATGTTTTAGAGGGGTTCCACTAGATTTCAAGAGGTAAGCAACTTTCGGTCATTTTTATCTATTAATATTGAATACCCATTGAATTTCCCACCTAGATTATATGTTTTTAAGGTGTAATTCAGGGAATTTTGGACTAGGGATTGGAGAGTAAGATTTGGGGATTTGAGTGATGATTAGATGTTGGAATTGGGTAATTTTGGTATGGTTGAACTTGCCATTGAATGGGTGTTCGGATTTTGTAAATTTTGTTGGATTCAGAGATGTCGGAATTGGGTAATTTTATAAATCTTGTGTTAATTGTACTAAGTTGTTTGTGGCTAGATTCGTGTCGTTTGGAGGCTGATGTGTTATGTGGTTGGTGTTGAGGTGACACACATGCTAGGTGACGGGCGTATGGGCGTGCACCGTAGTAATTGTGACTCAGTTGATTCCATGGAACTGTGTAGTTATTTAATCTTGTCATTATTCATGTATTCTCTCTGTGTTAGAGAAATTGATATGTAAATCATGTTAGAAATCATGTTTAGGCTATATGCTGGTATTGTTGGGACCCACAGAGGTCGTTTTTGTTGTCGAGTTATTTGCTTAAATTATAGTTACATACTAAGTCGCATTCATTATTTGCATATCATATCTCAGTCTATGTTATCATTTGTTATCACATCATGCATCATTGTTTTGGGTTGATTGACATGAGTGTTGGGAGCCCGAGAGACTGGATGGGAACACAGTCAAAGAAAAATTTCCCTTCTTGATTTTTTTTGATTTGTTTTTGGATTCTCCCTTAACATTGTTTTATTTTTTTGAAAAAACGAGACCAAACCCGAAGGTTGCCTACGTATATCGTTAAAATGAGAATTAGGTCAAGCATAGTTTAGGAGGAATAGAAAGAAAATATATTTTAAATTTTCATTTTGTTTCATTTTTTTTGAATTTTGAATAGGGGAATTAGTTTTTTGATTTTTGATAAAGAGAATTGAATGTAAAACGGGCTTTGTAGTTACTGTTCCGAAGCGATATCAGAGCATTGAATGTTAGACGGGCTTTGTAGTTACCATTCCGAAGCGATATCAGAGCACTGAATATTCGACGGGCTTTGTTACCGTTTTGAAGCGATATCAGAGCATTGAATATTAGATGGGCTTTGTTACCATTCCGAAGCGATATTAGAGCATTGAATGTTAGACGGGCTTTATTACGGTTCTGAATCGATATCAAAGTATTGAATGTTCGATGGGCTTTGTTATTGTTCCGTATCGATATCAGAGCATTGAATGTTCGACGGGCTTTGTTACTGTGCTGAAACGATATCCGAGAATTGAGAGGACAGTAAAATATTTGCACGATGGGAGTAACAGGAAAGAAAATTTCCGCATGATGTGAGAGACAGGAATGTAAAATCCCCACGCGGTGGGAGAGACAAGAATTGAAAATCTGGGAGTATTTTTGATTTTTTGAAAGATGATGTCGAACCAGGGAAAGTCCTTGCTTGATTTTATTTTTAAAAATGTGACCGAACCCGCAGGTTGCCTACATATCTCGTTGAAATGAGAAACATGTCCAGTGTAGTTCATGAAGGTTAGAGATAAAGGGGAGATGTTTTGGATTTTGAATTTCCTCAAGGAAAGAGTATGATATATTTTGGATTTTGATGTTGATGTCTCATGGGGAGACTTCTAGAGAAGAAACAGAGGAAGATATATAGATGTTTGTTATATTTTTTAAATTTTTGGGGAATGATCCCTTTGTAAGGATCTTCGATCAACTGTGACCCAAGTTGCCAAACTTGACCGATTTGTCCAGTTAAGGACGAGAAAAATCGAACTTATTATAGGTTGCCTACGTATCTTGACACAAGGTCAAGAATCAGGTACGCGTAGTTTGTGAAGATCGGAGAGTATAAGGTGTATGGTTTTCAACACTTCTTTTACTCTCCTATTTTTGAAGGATTGCAACTAACTACATTAATTGCATCAAAGATATGTATATAATGCAAGGGTTTATACAAACTCGGAGTGATGCCTCGTTGTATCCATGATTGGGTGTGGTGCCTCTGGAGTTGAAGAGTGACTCCGTCTAGAAGATGTGCCCCAACTGCTCCTTCGAACAGTTGCTTCGATGCCCCTTGACTATTTGTGAGACAGTTGTTGTGGTTGTCTCCCAACTGATTGCAGGGATGTTTTGTTGCAACATTCGAGCTGTCCACAAGAACCTTTTCGTGATTGTCCCCGACTATTAGTCAGGGTGATTATCTGTTCAAGATATAGAAATATAGTGAGAGTAGTGTCATCATAAAATGATGGAATTGAGAATTGTAACTAACACTGCCCTGATTGTTTGATTGATGTTCTACAATGTCTGATGTCGAATGCTATTTTCCGTGTAGTCCCAGGATGATGCATCTTTCAACTGTTCACAGGAACCATTTGATGATAGTCCCCGGTTTACAATCGGCAACGATGTTCTGATCTAAATATAGAAAAGTGGTGGGAGTATGGAAGTCATGAAAAATTATGGAGTTTATTGTAAAACTACTACTCCCTGACTATCTAACTGATGTTCCACCAAGTACGAGACCAGATGTTATCTCCTGTGAAGTGCCCGGGATGATGTTCCTACAAAACTCAGAGGAGAAAATGTTAGAATCCCTCTTGAAATCACGAATCGTACTCTAATTCAAGCCTAATAAAACTAATAAACTTTTAACTTCCAAAACTCATGCCGAACCATATCAAATCAACTTCGAATGACTTCAAATTTTGTATGCAAGTCCCAAATGACACAACGGACCTACTCTAACTCCCGGAATAGAAATTCGAACTCGATATCAACAAAGTCAACTCCCAGTCAAACCTCTTAACCTTCCAAACCTTCAACTTTCTAACTTTCGCCAAAAAGTACCAAATCAACCTACAGACCTCCAAATCAAAATTCGGACATACACCTAAGTCCAAAATCACCATACGAAGCTATTGTAATCATCAAAATACCATTCTAGAGTCGTCTATACAAAAGTCAAACTCCGGTCAACTCTTTCAATATAAGCTTCCAACCTTGGGACTAAGTGTCCCAATTCACTCCAACATTTCCCCAAAACCAAATAAATAACCCCGGAAAGTCACATAACCACAAATGTACATAGAAGAAGCAATACATATGGGAACGTGGTTATAATGCACAAAATTACCGGTCGGGTCATTATATTACCCCCTCTTAAACAAACGTTCATCCTTGAGCGGGTCTAGAATCATAACTGGAGTCTCAAAAAGGTGTAGATATATGCTTTGCATCTCCCGCTCGATTTCCCATGTAGCCTCCTCGGCTGGCTGACCTCTCTAATGCACCTTCACCAAAGCTATATTCTTCGACCTCAACTTTCAAACCTACCAGTCCAAGATGGCCACCGGCTCCATATCATAGATCAAATCTCCATCTAGCTATACTATGCTAAAGTCCAAAATTTGTGAAGGATCAACATAATACTTCTAAAGCATCGAAACGTGAAATACTAGGTGAACATTTGATAGACTAGGTGGTAAGGCAAGTCTGTAGGCCACCTCTCCAACTCTCTCAAGCACCTCAAATGGACCAATATACTTGGGACTCAACTTCCCTTTCTTCCCGAATCTCATCACACCCTTCATAGGTGAAACTCTAAGTAGAACCTTCTCACCCACTATATATGCAACATCACGAACCTTCCTGTCAGTATAACTCTTCTGCCTTGACTGTACTATACGAAGCAGTTCCCGAATCACCTCCACCTTCTCCAAGGCATCACAAACCAAGCCAGTGCCCAATAACCTAGCCTCCACAGGCTCTAACCAACAAGCCATAGACTGACATCTCCTCCCGTACAAGGCCTTATAAGGATCCATATGAATACTCGATTGAAAGCAGTTATTGTAGGAAAACTTTGCTAACAGAAGAAACTGAACCCATGAACCCCCAAATCAATGACACAGGCATGTAACATGTCGTCCAAGATCTGAATAGTGCGCTCAGACTGTCCGTTCATCTGGGGATGAAATGTTGTACTTAGCTTTACCTATGTGCCCAACTCTTGTTGCACCGCTCTCTAAAACTATGATGTGAACTGAGTGCCTCGATCCAAAATAATAGACACGAGCACACCATGAAGGCAAACAATCTCACGAATGTAAATCTAATCCAGCCGCTCTGAAGGGTAGCGAGTCACAACTGGAATGGAGTGTGGAGATATGGTCAGTATGTCAACAATAACCCATACTGCATTGAAATTACTTGTGATACGCTCTCACTTCCACTCTGGAATATCAAGTCTCTAAAGCAAACCACCAGGTCTCTGATGCTCGTACTTCACCTGCTGACAGTTAAAACATCGAGCAACATACTCAACAATATCCTTCTTCATCCTCCGCCATTAATAATGCTGCCTCAAATCCTTATTCATCTTCGCGACACCTGGATGAATGTAATACCGTGAACTATAGGCCTCCCCAAGAAACAACTCATGCAACCCATCCATATTTGGAACACAGATCCGACCCTGTGTTACACCCCACTTAAATAAAGTATGATAAGAGCGGATCATAGCGCGACCAATCAGCTGGAGACACGTCCGAAGCCAGAAGTTGCTCATAAATTTTAGTTGGTCTATGCCAAGTGTCTCCTCGTGCGCTGCAACTGGAGTGGGGCGACCCATTTTGTGTGTGGAAATGGCGGAAATTCCTATGCTTGGTAACAATATAAAAGGGCAGTGAGGCTCTTTCTCTTTCATTCTAGAAGTATCATCAGAACTCAAAATAGTCTCAATGCCGTTTTATAATTTCCTAGCATATTAAGGCAAAATCGAAGATAAATCTGGAATTGGCAAGATCTAACTTAAAGAGCTTGGATCATCGCCTTCATCGAGTGAAATCGATTCCAAAGATTCATTAAGGGGTGAAGCTAACCACCATAGAAGTGTAATTAGTTACCTGACCAAGTACGTAGGGAAACCTACTTTCTTGGAATGAGTTCGTGTAAGCCTCTTCTTCTTTCCAAGTGACTCATGTGCTGTAAAGTGTAGTTGTTCTAAGTACTCTCAATGATGTTGTTCTTGTTCCTATGCAGTTTGCTGGTAGCACATCCTTCAAAGTCTACATTGTTTCCAATTGGTATTCCTGTGGTCGGAAAAGTGTGTGTATGTGTTCAGGTCGGAATCATGTACTCGTACCTTTTATGCCATGAATCTGATTTAATTTTATTTTCTTAGCCTTACATAATCATTACATTATCCGTACTGACACCCCTTCATTTTGGACGATGTGTTCATGCCCATAGGTACAGATAGACACGGTGACGCCCCTCCCTAGTAGGTGCATGATTCAGCTGTTGATTATTGCTCTCCTCTCCTTCGGAGTAGCAATTCAGAAGTCAATAGGTATGTAGGGAGATGTTGTAAATGGTTTGAGTACGGTGGGACCCTGTCCCGACTTAGTTGTGTACGTGTACGTTCTTTTGGTACTCTTAGAGGCTTGCAAGCTAGAGTCTGGTTGTATGTAGGGGTAGTTTCCATTTGTTAAGAAATGTTGTAATATGTATGAAATGCCAGTGTTGTCCTTGTTATTCAGTGTACTCATTCTAAATTTTGGTGATTCTTACTTGGAGGCCTTAATGCTCCAGAACTCATGAATGAAAGGTCGAAAGAGCATGCATTGGTTCGCATGAAACTTCAGGCGTTGCGTGCTGGTCACACCTTCCAAGGTTGGGGTATGACACACTTGGTATCAGAGTGGGTTATATCCTCGAAAGTGTGCAAGCCGTATCTAGTAGAGTCTTGTTTATGGGTATGTTGTGTACCATACTTATAAACATGAGGCTACAGGATATTTAGAATGAATAACCTTCTTATCCCTATATTGTTTATCTATATAGCAATGTTGATCACGAGACGTTAAGCACTTGTTCAGGGACTAAACGAAGAAGTAGAAGAAGGTACCAGTCAGGTTCCACCAGCCCTTGTGGGTCAGCATGGACCCTACGATGAGGTTGGGACCCAGGTCTCGGGGACAGCACCACTACCCCCATGCCCGCCCAAAGAAGTTAATGCACCCCTTGTTCCTCCCCCAATTATTCTCGAGCAGGATTTAGACATGAGAAATGCAGTGCAGCTGTTGACTCAATTAGTGGCTTCTCATGCCCAGCATCAGGCCCCTGCAATCTCAAATAGAGAAGTCAATACGAGTGTCCGGGATTTCATAAATTTGGACCCCCCAGTGTTTATAGGAATGGACCCCAATCCCCAGAATTTTCTAGACCAAATACAACGGACCTTGCAAGTTATGCATGCTACTGATGTGGAGTCCGTGGAGCTTGCCTCATATAGATTGTGAGATGTTGTTGTGACTTGGTATTTGATGTGGGAGCTGTCTAAGGGACCTCTTGCCCTACCGGTGGGATGGAAAGTGCTTTTTGAAGCCTTCCTGCAGCAGTACTTGCCTATTGAGCTCCGCTGAGCTAAGCAAGATAGATTCTTACGATTGGAACAAGGTAACATGAGTGGTAGGGAGTACAACATGCAGTTTAAATCCTTGGACAAGTATGCTCCCTTGATTATAGGGGAGATGAGTGATGGAGTGCACCGATTTGTGGGTGGATTAGGACCACATCTGATTAATGAATGCACCACAGCTTCCCTGAGCCCAAACATGGACATTGATCATATACAAGCCTATGTCCAGAGCTTAGAGGATCGAAAAAGGCAACAACGAGATGCTCGAGAACACCAACGGGGCCAACATAAAAGAGCCCGATCTGCATGTCACATGGGAGAACCATGAGGTGAGTTTAGACCTTCATTTCTTCGGCACCCATCTAATTTGGTAGCCAGTGCAATGTCACAGTTTCAAGACAGGAGCTGTGGTCGGATTTCCTATTCTGGTCAGATTTAGAATCCTCGAGGACAGAGCTCACAATATAGTGGAGGTCCTGGTAAGATGAGGCCCCAGTGTCGCATTATGGCTGGTGTGGCAGGAATCATTTCGGGCTTTGCCATCGGGATTTCAAATTTGTTCTCTTCTTGTGGGCAGCCTGGTCACAACATGTGCTTGTTCCCAACGAGGAATGTGGATGGTGGGATACCACCAACGGGATCTGCAATAACTTCTTCCTCGACAGAGCACCCTAGTGAACAAGGTATGCGGCCGCCGATGGGAAATGGTAAAGGTAGGAGTGGAATGCCTAGCCCAGGTGGGCAACAACAGAATAGCATCTATGCATTGTCAGGGCAATGAAATTTAGAGTCATCACCCGACGTGGTCATAGGTATGTTGTCCGTATTCTCCCTTAATATGTATGCTCTGATAGATCCAGGATCCACTTTGTCGTGCGTTTCCCCGTTTGTTGCTAGCAGGTGTGGTAAGAAACCAGAATTGTTACATCAACCATTTGAAGTGTCCATGTCCGTGGGTGAATCTGTGGTAGTTAGGTGGGTGTATCAAGGTTATGATGTGGTGATTCATGATCGTCATACCCTGGCTGATTTGAATGAATTTTAAATGATAGAGTTTGATGTCATCATGGGCATAGATTGGTTGGCCTCTTGCTATGCTACCATGGATTGTTGGAAGAAATTTGTCCGCTTTAGCTTTCCTGGAGGACCTGTAATCGAATGGAAGGGAGATTTCGCAGCGCCAAAATCTTACCTTAAGGCCGGAAGATGATCACGAAAGGATGTTCTATCATTTGGTACTGATGCAAGATGCAGAGGTTGAGCCTTTGACACGACCCAAAATCCAACTAGTCGTGATGGCACCTAACCTCACCCGCTAGGTAAGCCAGTTAACCACTAACCAATTCCAATAACAATAAATGAAGCAATTAAGTAACGAAATTATCTGAATCTTATACATTCCCCAAAAACTGGTATTACAAATCATGAGCTTCTAAGAATAGAGTTTACAAAGCGGAAATAAAATAAATACATAGTCTGTTTGAATAGTACATAAATAGAATTTTACAGATCTAAAGCTACCACGAACAAGAGGCAGCCACAAGCGGGACGCAGGTACATCTTCAATCCAGCTCCCATCTAACACATCAACATCTGCACGCAAGGTGCAAAAGTGTAGTATGAGTACAACCGACCACCCATGTACTCAATAAGTAACAAACCTAACCTTAGGTTGAAAGTAGTGACGAGCTAATAGAAAGGTCAGGTCCAACACCAATATTTCACAACAGTTCATAACAGCATAGTACAATAACAAAGAAGAATCTCAGAAATAAAAGGCTTAGTTCGTTCATAGTTCCGGAAAAATAGGAATTTCTTTTCAAGTATCTCAGTGAAAATCCAAATCTTTTACCGAAAAGCTAATATACGAGTAAGTTTGAAAACTGTGATTTTTCCCAAAAACTCCTTTCAACAAATAGTAAGATGTTTCATTTTCAGATAGCATGAGGAAGGTACTTCTCTATGCCTACATGCCAAGAGACAAGTAAAATTATAAATGTCCCCAAAACTGGGTAGCAGGAGGAAATGTACCTCTATGCATGTATCTCAAGTGCACATGTAAAATGTAATACATCCCGATGATGAGCTCATGTACTCACGCTCTGAGAGTACTCAATCTCACTGCCTCGCATTCTCTCTCACTATGCTCAGCACACTCAATCACCCTGTGTTGTACAATACCCGCTGCGGCATGTTGCCCGATCCCTGTTTATAGTCGACTGCGCTCACTGGGGGTGTGCAGACTCCGGAGGGGCTCCTTTCAGCCCAAGCATTATATCGCTGTAGCGTGCAACCCGACACAATCATATAAGTAGCCATAAAGATCATTGCGACGTGCAACCCAATCCACATAATGTAATCAATATATCGTTGCGGCGTGCAACCCGATCTCATAAAATGTAATCAATATAACATGTTGCGGCGTGCAGCTCGATCCCAAAGTATCACTCTCACTCAGGCCCTCGGCCTCACTCAGTCATCAGTCTCTCTCATGGGCTCACAATGTCATGAAACTAGCCCGACAATAATGGTATGATGTATCAATAAATAACTGAGACTGAGATATGATATGAATGCATGAATATGAGTAAGTACAAAATATCAGTGAAATGACATTACGAAACGACCACTATGGGTCCAAACAATATCGGCATAATGCCCAAACATGATATCTAGCATGATTGACAGTTTAACTACTTTATCACATGGTGAAAACACGGATATCAACAAAGTAGGACCACTATACAGTGCCATGGAAACAATAGAGTCCCAATTCACATGGTGCACGCCCACACGCCCGTCACCTAGCATGTGCGTCACCTCAACACTAATCACATAATACGTATTTCGGGGTTTCATACCCTCAGCACTAAGATTAGAAGAGTTACTTACCTCGAACAAGCCAATACCAATGCCGAGCGAGCTAAACGATGCTCCAAAGATGCCATCCCGCGCGTTCCGACCTCTGAATGGCTCGAAACTAACCAAAAATAACTCAAGTACATCAAACAACGCTAAAGGAAATGATCCCGATCGAAAAAGATCAAATCTTGAATCAAAAAGCCCAAAACCGCCCAAAAACCCAACCCGGGCCTGCATCTCGGAACCCGACAAAATTTACAAAATCCAACAATCCATTCAATTACGAGTCCAACCATGCTAGTTTCACTCAAATTCGACTCCAATTCGATGTTCAAAACTCAAAAATTGACATTATGAAACTTTAAGCCAAAATCCCCAATTTCCTCTTTAAAATTCACAATCCCATTACCAAAAACGAAGATAGATTCATGAAATATAACCAAACACCGAGTAGAGAACACTTACCCCAATTCATATGGTGAAAATTGCTTCAAGAATTGCCTCAATCCGAGCTCCATAGCTCCCAAAATGATAAAATGGCCAAAACCCCCGAAATGAGATTTAATATAATCTGCCCAGCTATTACACTTCGCGAACACGGACAATTCCACGCGTCCGCAGAGAACAAATGCCCACCAGCTGAAATTTCTCTTTCGCGAACGCAGCACCACAGACGCGAACGCGATGAACAAACTCCTAGCGCTACGTGATCACATACCACACTTCACGATCGCGAAGAACAAACGCCTGACATCCTCAGTCCTTCCTTCCTACTACACGAACGCATCTCCAAGCTCGCGAACGCACTGAACAAATGCCTCAACCTCCCCGAACGTGACGTTGGACTCGCGAATGCGATGAACAATCCTACTCAGTCATCCAACAACCCTACGTGATCGCATTCTATACTTTGCGATCGCAATTAAGGAAACCTGAAGCCCAGAATTCTGCAGAACCAGCAAATGCAAATATGAAGGAAAATAGCCCGAAATCAATCCGCAACACGCCCGTGCCCCTCGGGATCACGTCCGAACATCCCAACAAGTCCCATAACATAATACGGACCTACTCGAGGCCTCAAAACCCACATATCAACATCGAAATGATGAATCACACCTCAGCTCGAAATCAATGAACTTTAAAACTTCAAACTTCCACAACTGATACTGAACCCTATCAAATCACGTCCGATTGACCTCAAATTTTGCACACAAGTCACATTTGACATTGCGGACCTGCTCCAACTTCCGGAATCGGAATCCGACCCCGATATCAAAAAGTCCACACCCGGTCAAACTTTCCAAAATTTAAACTTTCGCCATTTCGAGCCAAATTCAACCACGGACCTCCAAATCACAATCTGGACGCGCTTCTAAGTCCAAAATCACCCAACGGCGCTAACAGAACCATCAAAATTCCAATCTGAGGTCAAATGCTAAAAGTCAAACTTGGTTAACGCTTTCAAATTAAAAGCTCCCTAGTTGAGAATCATTCTTCCAAATCAGTCCCGAATAACCTAAAAACCAAAACCGACAATTCATACAAGTCAAAATACATCATACGGAGCTACTCACGCCCGTAAACTACCGAGTCAAGTGCAAATTCTCAAAATGCCCGGTCGGATCGTTATATCCTCCCCCACTTAAACATACGTTTGTCCTTGAACGTGTCTAGTTGTTCTCAAAGCCATCAAACTACCGTATAACCTTACCATGCACATACCCGAGGGTGATCCCACGTCACCCTATCCCATACAGGTCCGATAACACAACATAACTGAAATATCTCAATTCAAACTAGCCCACAAGCCTTCGAATCCAATTTCCAACATCAGGAATTTGTTATAAGATCATAATTTTGCATCTACATACTGTATAAGTCTGAGCAAGCTGGACCAAGCCGCAACCATGACCCAATACTCAAAACGCAAATACCACATAGCTCAAATGCTCGAAGCAATGATTCCTAATCATAGTAGCTGCTCAAATCAACCTAATACCGGTAATAACCTCACATCAAACAAAGCTTTGTTCTAAACCTTCGTACACTGCCAATGATGAAAGAAATATGCAGAACTCATAACCATTCATTAGATCAACAAGTCATGGTACTCCATCTCCTTCGACAAGAACTATAGTAAATTTCTAAGCCGACTTTCGATATTATCCTTCCAAATATACCACAATCAAATCTGATAGCACCCATCCTAGATCCGACGACTTCATCTTATCAAATACCAGCTACTCTACTGACATGACACACCAATACTATCTATAGCCACAACCCGTGTAATCTGTGCACCAATAAACAACATTTCAATTGTACTCAATCACGAACATGACTCAAACAAGAGAACCGTCCCGCAAGCTCGACGGGTGCCACCCCAACGCAATGCTAAGAACCCATCACACCGTAAACTATAACACACGAATCTAACACAAAGGATCATATCTCAACATAACTCTGCCGCCATGCGTGACCCCATCCAAACACTGAGACATATGAAATACCTCAGCCACCATGCTCAAAATCAATAATCACACGCAATCCGATATCAAGTACTCAGAGTGCATTACCATAACCATGTAGAAGCAAACGACACAATGCCATACAATCCCGAAAGAACATAACCAATGCGCAATCAATCATGCATCACCCAAATACACATCTCGCGCAAATTCCGCTATAAGGCCCAAATAGAGCCGCACCAGGTGTGCTTATAACAAACGAATCACAACTCCTCGTAGCATAGAAGAGTAACTCACAGATTATTTCAGAACACGAATAAGCCCAACAATAACAAAATGGCACATCCCTCAACAGTAGCAGTATTGAGCCAACCAATCCGGCTCGGTGTAGAATACACATCCTAATTGGGCCTACCAATGGACCCCAAATCAACTCTGGTCACCCACCAATAGATAAGTAACCCTCCGAAAGCCCACAATGACTGAATCATAACACATACTATCAACTGGCTAGCTTCGGCCACAACCTCACAATCCACAACCATGAAACAATCTGCTCCTAAGAACGCCCAACCTCCAAATCCATAAAACACACGAATCACCATATCTGATCCTAACTTCACCGCCAGAATGCCTAACACATCTCTCGTAACGGTCATCCCCACGAGGAATACTTCTAAAATTCTTCCGTGCCATATAACAAAAATTTGAATATCAACAATCGATCAACCAGGAGAGTGCTACAGTACCAGTGAAGTATCCATAAATCAAAACACACTGCCCCTTCTGAAATGTATACTCTCATCAGGCCATACCGATTAGTAATATCATTTTCCTAGTCATCTGAAACAGTCCATGCTTCCTACGAATTTATGTCCTTCCCTTTAAAACTGAACTGTGACCTTGCACATGCAAATCTCAATCCCACACAATACACTGCATCTACCATGCAATCCTTCGTAGAGTACAAGAATCTCATAATCAACTCTGAGTCACAAGAAGAATACATACTTGATCAGTCAGAAACCTTCCATTTGATCTCATCTTGGAGAAAATTCCAATACGCACATATTGCTCACGCCGGTAAGAAATATACCCCCCGAGCCATGGTAAAAACCATTAAGAACTCTTCGAAACCCATTTGCACACAACCAAGCTATCAGAACTGAATCTCTCTAACTCAACCCAGCCATGCAGGTTGCCAAAACCCAAGAGTATTGCCACGAAACACCTGTGGAGACTAACCACATCATAAGTACCCAAAGAACTGATTATATCTATTACTGTGCTAACCCAACCTACTTCCAGGCTGTCCTATTTCTCCAAGTCCTTTCCAAATTACTTTCAAATTGATACTTCTCCTTGATGGAACACCACGATCCTTAGCCAAATTTCACCACACAAGAGACCCTAGTATAAAACTACAACACCCTAAGGCCCATAAGCCGCTGACTCCTCTCATAAGCACCCCAAAGCACCACAACCGCGACACCTACTCTAAAGAGACCTTATGTGAACCTAAAATTGCTTCCTTCACCTTCTTGATACTGAAATGCATAATCCATAATGATATAAAAGTGCCACAAGTCTCGACACCGTCCAATGCAAATATCAGATCCTAGCCATATACCAATCCAAAATTCCCAATTGCTACATATAATTCTTGAATCCATTAGAACCATTCTCAAAAGACATCTACTCTGCTCAAATCTCAATTGCACCGCCCCAAACGGGCCAAACGACTAGTGCCCCATTAGCACGACGACACCCAAAGGAGTAATCCCCACCTTAACGTGACCAAGCAAATTCCTACTCCATGCACACTACGTCTTTCACGAATAACTACTCAATCATTCCATGATTCCCATATACCCATAGAGTGTAATACAACCCATATCCAGAAATCCCCTTACTCGTGTCATCCTCAATCTCAACCCCTGCAGTCATAGCTGATTCACCAGTATACCTCAAACCAAAACCAATACAATACATAATCGTGTAATCAACTCGTCGATAGCAGACTCCCCCACTTGGCTCAAAGCTATAGATTAAAACACTCCATAATTCATAATACCCATACTCTATTACTGTCATAATATTGTGGTCAGTACAACGGATATTCTTCTCAAGCTTATACAACACCAACCATAAAAATACCTCAATCGTTCGCTAGACTCGCATTCATTCTCCTAACACTCAAGTTAACTTTCTCAACCAGATTCCAATTCAAATCTCAACACATACGCCCCGCTGGCAAAAAAGAGACTCTTTATTCATATTATAAGGAACACACCTACGTAGATTACCCCGTAAGGGATAACCCACCTGCTTAACCTTAAATTAGTATCTTGCTAAACCCTTTCGTAGTTACAATTACTATGAAGTCACTTAATCTTTCTGAGTCCAACTCATTAACCAGACATAAGAATTTAATTTTCCCCAAAATTTAACAACGTGAAAAATCCTTCAAAACATTAATACTCAAGACTGTACGTCACATCAAAACAAAAATCAAGCACCCAATGGCCTCTCTTTTACATTTCAAAGAAATCCCTCTTGTCACATTCAAACAATCTGAACGCATCTCGCAGTCACATCATACTCACCACATAGTCATTCCACTGTACATCGAGCCACAAATTCTACTCATAGGGACATTGCCGGACATATGCGTCCAATTTTACAAGTTACCATTGAAGCTACCGAGCTCAAGCTGCGGTCTAACCATGGCCTCAAGTCCTCCAGACTGAACCATCACCATAACACAGAATACACATCTCGAATCTCGTTCATATAATCACAAGCAGCTGGCGCACAACCGATACCGAGCGCTCATGTGCGCATATGAATGCAAGGAAGGAATTCGAATAGTTACACTTCGAGATGAATCAATGCCACACGATAAAGAAAGAAAGATAAGAAGTATATCCTAAATGTCCTGTAGCCTCTCGAAGATAGGTATGGACGTCATCGTACCGATCCGCAAGGCTCTACTAGACACTTGCTCATGACTTGTAGAACCTATGAACCTAGAGCTCTGATACCACCTGTCACGACCAAAAATCCAACTAGTCGTGATGGAACCTAACCCCACCCGCTAGGTAAGCCAGTTAACCACTAACCAATTCCAATAACAATAAATTAAGCAATTAAGTAAAGAAATTATCTAAATCTTATATATTCCCCAAGAACTGGTAGTACAAATCATGAGCTTCTAATAATGGAGTTTACAAAGCGGAAATAAAATAAATACATAGTGTGTTTGAATAGTATATAAATAGAGTTTTACAGATCTAAAGCTACCATGAACAAGAAGCAGCTACAGCCAAGACGCAGGTACATCTTCAATCCAGCTTCTATCGAACACAACAACATCTTCATGCAAGGTATAGAAGTGTAGTATGAGTACAACCGACCCCATGTAATCAATAAGTAACAAACCTAACCTTAAGTTGAAAGTAGTGACGAGCTAACAGAAAGGTCGGGTCCAACACCAATATTCCACAACAGTTCATAACAGCATAGTACAATAACAAAGAAGAATCTCAGAAATAAAAGGCTCAGTTCGTTCACAGTTCCAGAAAATAGGCATTTCTTTTCAAGTATCTCAGTAAAAATCTAAATCTTTTACCGAAAAGCCAATATACGAGTAAGTTTGAAAATTGTGATTTTTTCCAAAAACTCCTTTCAACAAATAGTAAGATGTTTCATTTTCAGATAGCATGAGGAAGGTACTTCTCTATGCCTACATGTCAAGATACAGGTAAAATCATAAATGTCCCCAAAACTAGGTAGCAAAAGGAAATGCACCTCTATGCATGTATCTCAAGTACGCATGTCAAATGCAATGCATCCCGATGATGAGCTCATATACTCACGCTCTTAGAGTACTCATCTGACTGCCTCGCATTCTCTCTCACTATGCTCAGCACACTCAATCACTCAGAGTTGTGCAATACCCATTGCGGCGTACAGCCCGATCCCTGTTTATAGTCGACTCATCTCACTAGGGGTGTGCAGACTCCGGAGGGGCTCCTTTCAGCCCAAGCGCTATATCGCTGCAGCGTGCAACCGGGCCCAATCATATAAATAGCCATAAAGCTCGTTGCGGTATGCAACCCAATCCACAGAATGTAATCAATATATCACTGCGGCGTGCAACCCGATCCCATAAAATATAATCTAGTAGTAATTTGAGATAATACTATGAGTAATTTTAATTCGCCTAATAAGAAATCATAGGTAATTCGGATAAAAGAGGAAAAATCAGAACTCATAGGATCGGAGAACTAATCATAACTCTGGAATATTATGTTAGGATTTGCCCTGATTTTCTTACCATATTTAAAATTTTCTTTTACTTGAAGGAATGGTATAATATTTACCATAATTGATTTACTTTTTCTAAAAGAAAAATATAGATCTCTTCTATAATCTATATATCCTTCCTTAGAAGAAAAGGTTGTGGACCTCTATAAATTGAGGATTACTCATTCACATAAAAATACAATAGCATCTGCAATATAGTACTTAATAGAGTCATGTTTAGGGTGGAACTTTTTCTTTTAATATTTTATGGTCTCTTTTATATAGTAGGTTGTTCATCTCCTCCTATACAAGTGTAAGTCAATTGATAAAATCACATTATAATATTATTTTTTTATATAATTCTATTTTATCGTCTCTAAGATTTATTTTATTTGCTTCCTCATGACACTTGTTATTTCGATCCCAACAAGTGATAGCAGAACCAACAGTGAGGTTAAAGATAGGTTCAAGGCGGGTTAAGGTCAAGTTGCAGCCAATTTGACGATAATGAAGATTTTTGTCAAAAAAGGTATATCCCAAAATACTACATGCGGAGATATTTAACTACATTTTCAAAATTTATATTGTTGCTTAAAAACAAAAATCATTTTCAGCACATGCTTTATATTAACCATGGTCCCCAATTATTAACTTATGCTTACATTTAGAGCATAGACTTTCACTTTTAGCCCTGCTCACTTTTAATGTAAAGGTTTTACTTGTAACCTTGATCACTTTAAATCTAGGGTTCCAAATTTTTTAATTTGTTCTCATTTTTAACGCACAAGGCTTCAATTTTTAATCTGTGCCTACTTTTAACCATGTTACACAACAGTAATGAAGATTATGTGAAGATAGCGAATCAAGTTTGGTCAGGAAAATTCAGGCCAAATTGGAGAATTGTTAGAATTTGACTGGTTTTCTTACCATATTAGGATTTTTCTTTTACTTGAAGGAAGGCCAGTATATTAACAATAATAAATTTTATTTTTCCTAAAAGGAAAATATAGATCTCTTCCATACTCGACAGATTATTTCTTGGAAGAAAGGGTTTTGGACCTCTATAAATTGATGATCCATCATTCAGCACAATAACACTAAAACATCCACAATATAGTCCTTAATAGAGTTATATTTAGGGGGAAATTTTTTCTTTTAATATTTTGTAGTATCTTTTATATATTAGATTATTCATCTCCTCCTATATAAATGTAGGTCAATTGATCAAGTCACAATATAATATCATCTTTTGATATATTTCTCTTTTGTCGATTAATTTATCTTTTCCAAGGTTTACTTTGTTAGCTTCCTCTTGACATCTTGTTATTTCGATCCCAACATATTCATCTCATCTGAAGTAGTTTTTATACTTTGCTTTCGTGTTTTCATTATAATTAAGTGTTTAGTTTCTGCAATCTTGGTTTAGTAACTAAACATCCCACCTTGATAAGCTTGAACACTTTAAAAAATTTAGTTGGCTTAGTCAGAAATTCATGACAAGTCCCTATTTATTCGATATCAAATTCTAAGAGCTTGTTTGGTCAAGCTGTCAAAAATAATTTATTATTTTGAAAAGTGCTTTTGTTAAGAAGTTGTAACGACTCGACAGTTCGTTTTGAGCTTTAGCAGTCCATTCGGTGGTTTAAGACTTTGAGTAGCTTCATATGATATATTATGATGTGAGTGTATAGTCGGCTTTGGTTTTTGAGTGGTTCGGGATTGATTTGGAAGAATGACTGTTGATTTGGAAGCTTTAAGTTGGAAGAGTTGATCAAGGTTTGACTTTTAGGTAAACGGACTCGGAATCGAATTTTGATTGTTCTGATAGGTTCATATAATAATTTTGGACTTGTACGTATGTTCGGATTTGGTTTGTTTTGGAGGTTCCTTGATGAATTCGACACTATTTGTTGAAAGTTGGCAATTTGAAGAACTTAAGAGTTCATAAGTTTGACCGAGAGTTAACTATGATGTTATTGCACTCTAATTGGTATTACGAGACTTTGGATAGGTCTATATAGTTGAATTGAACTTGTGTGCAAAGTTGAAATTAATCCGAAGTGTTTAAGTGTGATTCAGATACTCTTTTGAAAGAATGAAGATTAATAATATAAGAGAAATGCTATTAAGTTTGAGCCTCGATTCTTTGTTATGATGTTCCCGTGGGTGTTTTGAGGCTTTGGATAAGTTTGGATAATGTATTTATACATGTTGGTATGATGGGATGGGGTCTCGTGAGGCTCGAGTGTGTTTTGGATCATTGATTGAGAAACTAGTTAAGTTAAGGATTAGGACTTTCACAATGGTCAATATCGGGTCAAGATAATCACTTTTCGGTGTTTTGAATGCGCGAGCAGTTTCATTGTGTCTTTTATGATTGAAATGCATATATAGTTTATGTCCGAGAGGTTTCGAATGAGCTTTGGGTGCTAAAACGAAGATCTTATTGTTGGTTTTTTTTTCCTGGGGTAAAACATTAAGAAAATGCCATTTATGCCCCTAAAATTTTTAGATTTTCTTTAAAACTTTAAAACATCATACCTCCCTCATTTTAAGGCCAAATTGGGTGATTCAAAAGGCTATCTTGGGTGTAATCTCGCAATAATTATGTTGAGCTTATCAAATGTGAGTTTTGAGGTCATCTAGGATCTGATTCGAGATGGAACAACAATTGCATTTGTTTTACATGTTACGAATTTTAGTCACTTTTTCTCACAAGGTTTTGCAACTCGGATTTAGGAGGCGATTTTCACAATTTGGATTGGAGTAAGTATTTTTGACTCGGATTTATTTATATTTCATGATTCCAACCTTGAATTTAGCAATTGTTTGATGAATCAAATTGAAAAAATTGGGGATTTTAGTAAAAATTTTCTAAAACATAAATTGATGATTTGAGGGTCGATTTGAAATCGGATTTGAATGAAAAACATATATTTGGACTCGAATTGCAATGGGTGTTTGAAATTTGTGAGTTTTGTCGGGTTCTGGGGTGCAAGTCTGGGGTTGACTTTTTTATTTTAGTTAAAGATCAAGTTTTTATTATTCGAAATTATTTTCTATGACTTTTATTTCTGATATTAAGTTATTTTGGTTAGATTTTGGCTGTCCGGAGGTTGATTTGCACGGGAAGGGCTTATTAAAGTGTTGATTTAGCTTATTTGAGGTATTTATTTTGCATAACCTTGCATGGAGGGATACCCCTTAGGTGCTAATCATGTTATGTTGATCTCTATGATGTGAAAGTGATGTGTACATGAGGGTACTTTGTGTAATTTTGACCGGAATAGACCGTAGGCTATTAATATGCCTTAATGTGATAATAAACTTTATATGAAACACATTGAGTTCCTTTTGTGACTATTTCATCATGATCATTACAATGACTTATCTATTGTCATGCTACATTTATTGTACACCCTTCCGCTTTTATGATTATTGTTATGTCCATATGTACTGTTGCAGAAATATGTGAGCTTACATCATGATGGAACATTGGTATCAGTGTTTGCGATATTGTGGCACTTGATGTTATTTTTTTGAGGTGTTGTGGCACTTGTGGACATGTTGAGCGGATTGATTGGGGGTGTCAATACGAGGTTTTTGCCATGCGATTGTATCTATTGTTATGCGTGTGGGGCAAAAAAAGGCTGGTGTTATGATGGTAGGCTATAATTGTATGTTTTAGTTGTTTGTCGCACTCTATTTAATGCACTTTAATTGAGTTTGAGCCTTAATCGCTAGTATTTTGCACTAATTATATGTTTTATGACTTGTAGGAGTGATTTCGAGCTATGTAGATGTTATGAGATGAATTTACACTATTTTAGAGCTTTGAAGTCTGAGTAAAAGCCCAAGGATTAAGTTGGAATCGATTCTGGGGATCAACAGACACTAGTGCATTCAAAAAGAGAAACGAAGAATCGAGCCGGTCATCACCCAGGTGTGAGATCGCGCACTGGGCGCGCATGTGAGGTAGAACACTATGCAAAGTGCGTGGCCTAATGCGCGAGCACCCTCCCAGGTGCGCAGGTCCTGTCCGGGAAAAGTCCTATTTTGTGAAGGAGAAGGTGTGTTTGTTTGGGCCCGACCCTACTTGGTATATATACATGGAAAAATAGTATTTTGAGGACTTTTGACATACTTTAGACCTAAGGAGGCTAAGGAGAAGTGGGAGAAGCAAGAGCACAAGGATTTTATCCTTCAATCCTCACTCAAGATAAGAGTTTGGATTGATTTATCTTTTCCGTTAACTTAAACTTATCTGTGATGAATTTCTCCATATCTATGGAGTAATTCTTCTTTAGGGACTGATGGATTCTGTGTTTTGAGAATTGTTTGTGGATATTAACTCTAATTTTATGTATTGAATCGTTTTGGGTGTTTTAATTGTTGCATATATATTCACATGTTTATGTAATCGAAAGAGGCGTAAGTTGTGATGTTTTTGCAGTATCTTGTTGGTTGAATTCGTTGATTCTTCTTAGTAATCAAAAGAGGCTAGTTGAATTACTGTTTAGATTTGGTTAGGAGAATAATCGAAAGAGGTTCTCTTAAAACCAATCCACTACGAATTCTTACATATCTTCACCGAGCTTAACTTAGTTCATATTGTGAGGTTGAAACTTAATCAAGAGAGGAGTTTCTACTGAACATTCGAACTAATAATAGAGTGAATTCGAAAGACTCACTTGAACCTTAGAAGTGAATTAACTAGAGTTAAATCCCAGACAAGTATCTTGAACCTATCCAATCAACCCCTATTTTCTCCCATTGATATATTTTTTGCTTACTCTTATTTCAATTGTCATTAGCCAATAGTTTAGACTCTTATTTAATTTTAGTTTTAATAACATAAATCTCAATTGTTGATCATCTTGGATAGCAATCAAGCTATAAACTACGAAAATATTGTTTAACTCCAATCCACATGGATACGATATTATATAATACTATATTTGACTAGCGAGTATATTTAAGTGTGTATTTTGTGCTCGTCAAATTTTGGCGCCGTTGTCGGGGATTGACAATTGATAGTGTTTGAAATAGTTTGTGGTGCTAATTCAGGAATTTTTCTTTTTATTTTATTTTCTATTTTTACGTTTGGTGTTACATGACTGTGCGCAAGCTACAGGTTAGACCGGTGCATGACTCGATCCTCTGGGAAGGAAGTGCTCCCACACGAATCAGAAATCGAGAAACAACTACGATAGTTGAGGAAGGAAAGAAATCTCCCCGAGAATACAAAGAAGATTGGGCAATCCTCAACCAAAGAAATTATGGCGGGAGATGAAGATAACATTGATTTGGCTGCAAGAGAGGAAGCCCAACAAAGAGAAAAAGCTGTAAGGGATGCTGAGGAAATAGCTCTTCGAAATGCACAACTTGTCTATGAAGAGGAGAGAGCTCGAAGAATTGATCTGAATCAACCCTTGGGTGCAGACCAATTCAGAAATATAGCTCCCAGTGCTGGGAGACCACTTGGAGATTATGCTATACCGGTCTACAACCAAGGTATATCAAGTGTGAGATCACCTCCAGTTGTAGCTAATAATTTTGAGCCGAAGCAGGGGTTGCTTCAAACTCTACAAAACAACTGTATCTTCAGAGAAAAGATGAACGAAGATCCAAACAATCATCTGATGGACTTCGAGGAGATTAAGAACACCTTTCAATACAATGGTGTGTCACAAGATACAGTTTACTTAAGGGAATTCCCATTCACTCTCAAAGATAATGCAAAGCACTGGCTTCGTAGCTTGCCTAATGGATCGATTAGAATATGGGATGAGATGACCAGAACATTTCCTGAAAACTATTTCTCATCAGCTAAGATGGGCAAGTTTAGAAGAGAAATCCATAACTTCTTCCAAAACGAGACTGAAATTGTGTTTGAAGCTTAGGAAAGGTTTAAGGAGATAGTGCAAAAGTGTCAACATAGCGGAATTGAACTTTGGATGCAACTCCAGGATTTTTGGGATGGATTGACACCAGCCTCACGTAGAACATTGAGCAATACAGCTGGAGGACCATTGATGAAAAAGACTCCAGAGGAGATAATCATAATTCTGAATGAGTTATCTGAAGACGCAAATCAGTGGCCCTCTGAAATCGCTAAAAGAAGAAGATCAACTGGTGTTCACCAAGTTGACGCTAACACATTTGTGTAGGTACAGCTTGATGCCATGGCCAAGGAAATAAGGAAGCTGACCTTAGCCTCGATACATAGTGAGCCCCATGCAGTGTGTGATATATGTGGAAGAGGGCACCCTACTCATGAGTGTCAAGCCACAATCGAGAAAGTTAATGCTGTTGGGAATTATAACTTCAATGCAATGGGTCAGAAGCACTCCGATTTTTCATGGAGTTCACTTGGGGGTACTGCAAATGCATGGCAACAAAACAATCCCAGATTTCAAGGACAAGGAGCTCCTGGTTTTGTGAATCAGCTGAGGCCGCAGTTTCAGCCTCAACAGCCAATTCAGCCTGGGCTAAAAGATCTAGTAAAGTCCTTTATTGTTAAGACATATGAGAGATTAGATGCTCATGGTTCAGCTATCAAATAACTTGGCATTGGTTTGCGGAACTTGGAGAAGAAAATGGGACAAATTGCAACTGTATTGTGTGAGAGAATCCCAGGTACTCTACCATCTGACACAGATAGAAATCCCAAAGGAACGGTAAATGTTGTGACCTTGAGAAGTGGGCAAGTATTGAAAGATCCCACTCCAGTCCAAAAAGAAGTGGTACCTGAAAAAGAAGTTGAGGAGCAGCTGAAAAATAAAGTTGATAAGAAGAAGAAAGGTAAGAGAGGCGCTGAGAAAAAGAACAAGGAGGAAACTTCAAGAAGAGAGGAATCTAATGAGAGCGAGCATATTCATGCTCTACTCTTTCCCCAAAAGATGTATAGAGAAAAGCTGGACACGCAGTTAGAGAGATTCTTAGAGATGTTGAGATAGGTTAGTGTAAGCTTGCCATTCATAGAAGTTCTCTCACAAATGCCAACTTATGCCAAATTCTTGAAGGATATCCTTACAAAGAAAAGGAAGATCGAGGAGACATCGGTAGTCAAGCTCACAGAGCATTGCAGCGCAATCTTACAAAACAAACTCCCACAAAAGTCTAGAGATCCAGGGAGTTTTACAATACCTTGTTCATTAGGTACTCTTAATTTTGATAAGTCTTTATATGATTCTAGTGCCTCAATTTAATGCCTTTGTCTATTTATAAGAAATAGGAGAATGAGTTTAGAGAGATAAGGTATACGCCAATATCTTTGCAGCTGGCAGACCAAACAACTATAATACCCAAGAGGACAGTTGAAGATGTCTTAGTTCGCGTAGATAAGTTTGTATTTACTGTAGATTTCATAGTGGTGAAGATGGAGGAGAATAAAGAGGTACCCCTTATCTTAGGAAGACCATACTTAGCAACGGGCAAAGCAATATTAGACATACATGATAGAAAACTCATGCTTAGAGTGGGTGAAGAGACGGTGACTTTCGAGATGAATGTGGAGATGGGGGCGATAAAGGAGAAGACATCTGCAAGTGTAGAATGGAGAGTTAAAAGCTCGAAAGAGAAGGTCCCAGTGATTGAGAAACACAAGTGTGGTGTGTACCCAAAGAAGGTTGAGAAGAAGCTGTCCTCATGGATGTGTGCACTAGTTCGTACGAGAAGGATGGAGCCCGACTTCGACTCAGACCCCGACTAGAGATTCAGGGAAGTTTCCTCTACCTTATGCTTATTAATTGTGTGTCATGGGTACATGCCACAACTTAAAGTGTGGGGTGGGGGATATTTATATGTATGTATGTATGTATATTAGTCTTAGTTTTTGTTTGTTAGTTTTAGCAGATAGAGATAGAAAAGACAAATGAAAATCCCATAAACAATTAAAATTTTCGATTTTTCCCGACGATGGATATCATATTGAGAGGTTTCTTGAGGGATTAAGTCAAAATAAAAAGACAAAAACATTTTATTTTATTAGGTAGTGTATTAATTTCCCCTTGGTTTTTCTTTGTGCCGCGGTTCTTTTTCAAGGGTTTTGATTGAACCAGGTGTAGTTAGTTTTTATTTTTGGTTAGGAATAGGAAGCCTTGTGTTGAGAGCTAAATTAAAGATAATATCTCTTAACTTTATTATACTTTGAGAATAGTGAGTGCTTTAGTTGTGACACTTAGGCTCAGTTTTTGACATCTAGCATAAGTACGTTAAATTGTATGACCTTAACCTTGTTTAATTGCTTTGACTAGAGTGTCTTGATAATCCAATCTTGATTGAGTTATGTGCCATGTATGTGTGAGAATTTGTGTTATTCTGTGCATTGCATTTGATGTCTAGAACTTGCCCCGTGTATTTGCAAAGTGAAATAGCAGTTTTATTCAGTCTTGAAAGTGATATAAGCATTTTTTTATTGAGCCAATGATATGAGTTTACCCACCAATTTGTTATGTATCGTAGTTAACCATGTTGAGCCTGTAATCCAGTTTCTTTGGCACCCACATTACAAGCCTTATCCATTTGTTTGAATTGACCATCTATTTGAACCTTGTACCTCTCATGAGCACTTGAATTTGATATGAACTTTGAAAAAGTTGAATTGTGGGGTGGTTGGTTTGGATTTCGAGTGGAACTATTGAAATAAGGAGAAAGGTGCAATGTTTCGAAAAAGTAAGATCCACTCGAATTGAAAAAGAAAGGAAAAAATAATTGTATGATTGTGAAAAATATTTCTTTATAGTGGTGACTCTTGATGTAATTGCGATAAAAGAAGTAGGGAGTTAATATATATGGATGTGAAGGTGGAGTCTTGGTTTGACATAAATGTGGGGTTTTCAATGAAATGTATGTATTAAAGTGCTTAGGGAGGTGTAGTCACTCTTATATCTAAATGTATCCTACCTGTCCCACAGCTTACATTACGACCAATGAAAGTCCTACTTGATCCTTGACTGAATGAACTCAATTAGTGGAGTAGTACACTACGGGAAAGCCTATGGTTCATCTTTTGTGGTATATGAATGTTGTTTCTAAGAGTGAGCGAATTCTTTCTATTTGAAGTTTGTAATTGTTCTTAAATTTGATTGTGTGTGGAACTACTCTCTTTTGTTACGAGGGCAGGTGATTTATGAAAGAAAGGTAATGTAGTTGACCTCTGTGTTAGAGTAAGTGAGCGGGTTATAAATAATGTGTTGAGCTTTTGAGTCAAATTTTTAGGCTAGGATGTTACGATATTATACTTAGTCTATTTTAAATATTCTTGGTATGATGAGTTATCAAATTTGTTTAAAAAGGTCGTGTCATTATAAAGTGTAATTTGATTGCTCGAGGACGAGCAATGGTTTAAGTGTGGGGTGTTGATGGTAGGCTATAATTGTGTGCTTTAGGTGCTTTTCGCACTCTAATTTAATGCACTTTGTCTAATATTATCTATACATGATATAAAACTCATGCTTAGAGTGGATGTGTGCACTAGTTCGGGCGAGACGGATGGAGCCCGACTTCGACTCAGACCCCGACTAGAGATTCAGGGAAGTTTCTTCTACCTTATGCTTTTTAATTGTGTGCCATGGGGACATGCCACAATTTAAAGTGTGGGGTGGGGGATATTTGTATGTATGTATGTTAGTCTTAGTTTTTGTTTGTTATTTTTAATAGTTAGAGAGAGAAAAAACAAATTGAAAAAAACATCAAAATTTAAAATTTTTGATTTTTCCCGACGATGGATATCATATCGACAAGTTTCTTGAGGGATTAAGTCGAAAGAAAAAAGAAAAAAACATTTTATATTTTGTTAGGTATTGTATTAATGCCCTCTTGGTTTTTCTTTGCGTCGTGGTTCTTTTCCAAGGGTTTTTATTGAACCGGGTGTAGTTAGTTTTTATTTTTTGTTAGGAATAGGAAGCCTTGTGTTTAGAGGTGAATTGAAGACAATATCTCTTAACTTTATTATACCTTGAGACTAGTGAGTGCTTTAGTTGTGGCACTTAGGCTCGGTTTTTTACTCTTGCATAAGTACCTTAAATTGTATGACCTTAACCTTGTTTAATTGCTTTGACTAGAGTGTCTTGATAATCCAATCTTGATTGAGTTATGTGCCATGTGTGTGAGAGAATTTGTGTTATTCTGTGCATTGCATTTGATGTCTAGAACTTGCCCCGTGTATTTGCAAAGTGAAATAGTAGTTTTATTCAGTCTTGGAAGTGATATAGGTATTTTTTTTTATTGAGCCAATGATATGAGTTTACCCACAATTTGTTATGTATCGTAGTTAACAATGTTGAGCCTGTAATCCAGTTTCTTTGGCACCCACATTACAAGCCTTACCTATTTGTTTGAATTGACCATCTATTTGAACTTTGTACCTCTCATGAGCACTTGAATTTGATATGAAGTTTGCAAAAGTTGAAGTGTGTGGTGGTTGGTTTGGCTTTTGAGTGGAACTATTGAAATAAGGAGAAAGGTGCAATGTTTTGAAAAAGTAAGAGCCAATCGAATTGAAAAAGAAAGGAAAAAATAAGTATATGATTGTGAAAAATATTTCTTGATAGTGGTGACTCTTGATGTAATTGTGATCAAAGAAGTAGGGAGTTAATATATATGGATGTGAAGGTGGAGTCTTGGTTTGACATAAATGTGGGGTTTTGAATGAAATGTATGTATTAAAGTTCTTAGAGAGGTGTAGTTACTCTTATATCTAAATGTATCTTACCCGTCCCGCAGCTTACATTACAACCAATGAAAGTCCTACTTGATCATTGACTGAATGAACTCAATTAGTGGAGTTGTACACTACGGGCAAGCCTATGGTTCATCTTTTTTGGCATATGAATGTTGTTTCTGAGAGTGAGCGAATTCTTTCTATTTGAAGTTCCTAATTGTTCTTAAATTTGATTGTGTGTCGAACTACTCTCTTTTGTTATGAGGGCACGTGATTTATGAAGGAAAGGTAATGTCGTTTACCTCTGTGCTGGAGTATGTGAGCGGGTTATAAATAATGTGTTGAGCTTTTGAGTCAAATTTTGAGGCTAGGATGTTACGGTATTGTACTTAGTCTATTTTAAATATTCTTGGTATGACGAGTTATGAAAGTTGTTCAAAATGTTCGTGTCATTATAAAGTGTAGTTTGATTGCTCGAGGACGAGCAATGGTTTAAGTGTGGGGTGTTGATGGTAGGCTATAATTGTGTGTTTTAGTTGATTGTCGCACTCTAATTTAATGCACTTTAAATGAGTTTGAGGCTTAATCGCTAGTGTTTTGCACTAATTATATGTTTTATGCATTGTAGGAGTGATTCCGAGCTATGTAGATGTTATGGGATGAATTCACGCTATTTTGGAGCTTTGAAATCTGAGTAGAAGCCCAAGGATTAAGTTGGAATCGAGTTCGAGGATCAACAAACACTAGTGCATTAAAAAAGAGAAACGAAGAATCAAGCCAGACATCACCTAGGTGCGCGACAGCGCACTGGGCGCGCATGTAAGACAGTACACTACGCAAAGTGTGCGGCCTCTTACAAACCAATCCACTATGAATTCTTACATATCTTCACCGAGCTTAACTTAGTTCATATTGTGAGGTTGAAACTTAATCGAGAGAGGAGTTTCTATTGAACATTCGAACTAATAATAGAGTGAATTAGAGAGACTCACTTGAACCTTAGAAGTGAATTAACTAGAGTTAAATCCCAGACAAGTATCTTGCACCCACCTATCCAATCAACCCTTATTTTCTCCCATTGATATCTTCTTTGCTTACTCTTGTTGCAATTGTCATTAGCCAATAGTTTAGACTCTTAGTTTATTTTAGTTTTAATCACATAAATCTCAATTGTTGATCATCTTAGAAAGCAAATAAGCTATAAACTATGAAAAATACTATTTAACTCCAATCTATATGGATACGGTATTATATTATACTATATTCGACTAGCGAGCATATTTAAATGTGTGATTTGCGCTCGTCAAATTTGTAAATCTCTCTTCCACCTTATTATGAACTTATACACAAGCTCTTCTAAACTACCATTCTCCCCTTGAGGTGGTTGTCTCACTTCGCTTCCATTCCAGTTATAATAAGGGTATTCATCCCAACCAGAGTCAAGATTGTGCCCACATCCTCATACCTGTACGGACTAGAAACAGAGTGAGACTGTTCCAAATACGAACCATAGGAATAATACATACCTGCTTGACATTCAACCCATAGATAATTTCCACCGCATTCAAAACACATAGCAGACCGTTGATAATATTCAGCTGCTAACTCTTCAATCGTTTTAGTAGGCTGGTTGTACTCCATCTTCACAGCATTTAGAGTTCAATATCTACATTATCTTCTCCAACTTTTTAGGTACTACAAAACAAATCTTGAAAAAAAGTTAACTAATAAAGAAAATAAAATAGACAGGGAAAAAGAAAAGAAATAAAACTAAAATCTAATTCCTGAATTATCACTACAAACTATTTCCAACACTATTGATTACAATCCCCGGCAACGGCTCCAAAATTTGATGAGCGCAAAACACACACTTAAATATGCTCGTTAGTCGAATATAGTATAATATAATATCGTATCCACAGGGATTGGAGTTAAATAGTATTTTCGTAGTTTATAGCTTGATTACTATCCAAGATGATCAACAATTGATATTTATGTGATTAAAACTAAAATTAACTAAGAGTCTAAACTATTGGCTAATGACAATTGCAACAAGAGTAAGCAAAGAAGATATCAATGGGAGAAAATAGGGGTTTATTGGATAGGTGCAAGATACTTGTCTGGGATTTAACTCTAGTTAATTCACTTCTAAGGTTCAAGTGAGTATCTTGAATTCACTCTATTATTAGTTCGAATGTTCAGTAGAAACGCCTCTCTCGATTAAATTTCAACCTCATAATATAAACTAAGTTAAGCTCGGTGAAGATATGCAAGAATTCATAGTGGATTGGTTTGTAAGAGAACCACTTTTGATTATTCTCCTAACTAGATCTAAATAGTGATTCAGCTAACATCTTTCAATTACTAAGAAGAATCAATGAATTCAACCAACAAGATAATGTAAAAACATCACAAGTTATGCCTCTTTCGTTTACATAAACATGTGAATATATATGCAACAATTAAAATAACCAAAACGATTCAATACATAAAATTAGAGTTAATTTTCACAAAAAATTCTCTAAACACCGAATCCACCAATTCCTAAAGAATAATTACTCCATAGATATGGAGAAATTCATCACAAATAAGTTTAAGTTAAAGGAAAACATAAAACAATCCAACCTTTGTCTTGAGTGAGGATTGAAGGATGAAATCCTTGTGCTCTTGCTTCTCCCAGTTATCCTTAGCCTCCTTAGGTCTATAGTATGTCAAAAGTCCTCAAAATACCGTTTTTCCATGTATATATACCAAGTAGGGTCGGGCCCAAACAAACACACCTTTTCCTTCACGAAATAGGACTTTTCCAGGGAAAGGACGTGCGCGGCCGCGCACCTGGGAGGGTGCTCGAGCATTAGGCCGTGCACTTTGCATAGTGTTTTGACTCACATGCGTGCCTAGTGCACTCCCAGTGCACGGTCGCGCACCTGGGTGACATCCGGTTCGATTCTTCGTTTCTCTTTTTGAATGCACTGGTGTGTGTTGATCCCCGAACTTGATTCCAACTTAATCCTTGGACTTTTACTGAGATTTCAAAACTCCAAAATAGCATGAATTCATCCCATAACATCTACATAGCTCGGAATCACTCCTACAAGGCATAAAACATAGAATTAGTGCAAAACATTAGCGATTAAGCCTCAAACTCAATTAAAGTGCATTAAATTAGAGTGTGACAAGCAACTAAAACACACAATTATAGCCTACCATCATGTTATCTTGGGCTTCCCACGTGGCGGAAAAAAGGTGGGTATATGCGCATGTGGCAATATAAGGGTGGCATACCATTGTTGTGTGCACATGCAGCGTAATAAGGGTGGCATTGTTAATGATGTTATGTGATATTTTGGGGAGTCCTTACTGTTATTGTGATTGTGTTGAGACATGATTGATATTTTTATTTTCATAATTATCTCACGCGACGTCATAAGGATGATTTTTGATTTTGATATGTGACATATCGGAGTGAGTGCTGTAGTTATTATTGTATTGGAACGGTTTATGACTTCTTGTGTGTGTCATGCATTCTGCGTGATTTGTTGCGTTGTTTCCAATGTGCTAATCTATGTCTCGGTTATTACTTGATGATTTGGTTATCAAGATGCATTTACCTACGTGGAGTTGTTATCTCATATGTTGTTAAGTTGTTGGTAACATAATGAATTGAAGTAAAAATAAAATCGTCGTCATGTTTTACTTTATTTGATTCTCGATAAATCCTTCTTGAGCATGTTATTGGTAACTGACATGAGTACGATATATTTGGGGGCATGAGGACTTTGTTGTTACACCCCACACCTAAATAAAGCTTGATAAGTGTGGCTTCTAGCGCAACCAATGAGTCGGCAACGCGTTTGAGGGCGGAAGATGGAAACACGTTTCATTAGACTTGCGCCAACTGTCACCGCGTGCAGTGACCGGGGCAGGATGACCTATTTTGCATGTAGCAGTGGTGGAGTTTAAAAGATTTGGTGTGATATAAAAAGGCAATGCAACACTCCTTCTCTTTCATTTTTTAAAAAGGTATCACCTATGTTAGTTATCCCAAGTGCTCTCAACACCCCTTTAGACTTTCCAAAAAATTTAAGGAAAAGTTGAAGGCGAATTTGAATCTTGAAATATCTAGCATGAATGAACTGGGAATCATTACTGTAATATTTATTATCTTGCTGTATCGATTCTGGAAAATTCGTTGGAGGCAGGGTTAATCATCCTAGAGGTCTAGTTAGTTTTTCAACAAGGTATGTAGGGAAACATTTTTTCTTGGCATGAGTTGGTTTAAATCTCTCTCTCCCTCTAAAGGATTTTTGTATTGTAAGAATTTGGTTGATATGAGTCCCTCTCAATGACATTTTTCTGTTCTTGTACATTCTGGCCGGTAGAGTTTCTCTCAAAATCTATAATGTTCCCAGTTGTTATTCTGTGGTCGGAGAGTATGATTCTTTCTAAGGTTAAGCATGGTATCCATTGAAACTACTACTGCATTGCATTTATGTATATGTATCTATTTTACCTTATCAAGTGTTATAGTCAGCTGGGTACGACACCTATTGTGCAACCACTGATCAGTTGGGTATGAGAGATATGATATGAGCTATTACTGAGCCCTTGTGTGTACGATGATGTATGATGTGTGATATGAGGTTACTGAGTCCTCTTAAGGCCAATTACGTCGATAACTGCTGATACCGGGTATAGTCGATACCTCCTGAGGTGGGGTACGATCGAGTCCTCTTCGATGTTAGTTATGGAGTGATGTGTGATATGAGGTTACCGAGCCCTTGTGTGGCTATGTACGATCGAGTCCTCTATGAGGCCGGGTATGGAGTGATGAAATATGCCCCAAAGAGTGGCTGAAGATGTGTATACTTATATGTTTTATAATTAATGTATGGCCTGAATGAGTGGCTTGGCTTTACAAAAGCTTGCATACATTCATGATTCATGGTTTATAGTTCCCACCGATTATGCCCCTGGTGGCTCGTCTTCTGTATTCAAGTTGATATTACGCACTTATTTCTCTTATGTTATGACTCAGATTTACATACTTTCATAGTCTTACATACTCAGTACATTATTCGTACTGACGCTCTTTTCTTTTGGGCGCTGCGTTCATGCCCACTGGTATAGATATAAGTGGTGGTGTCCCTCTCTAGTAGGGTGTTGTTCTAGTTGAGCGGTCCTTGTACTCCATTCCTTCGGAGCAGTTGTTCGAAGTCAATAAATACTGAAGCTCATGCCTTAAAGTTTTGGGTATTGTAGGACCATGTCCCGACAAAATTATGCATACATATATCTCCTTTTGGTACTCTTAGAGGCTCGCACACTAGGGTTTAGCTGTATGTAAAAGGGTGGATTATGACAATTGTGAATATGTATAAAATGATAAGGTTTCTTTTACAAGTCATTTGTTCACATTTTAATTTTGGTGATTGTTACTCGGAGGCCTTGTTGGCCTAGGTCTTATGAATAAAAAGATGTAAGAATAGATTTCGGTTGATGGTAGGCTATAATCTCGTATTTTAGTCGCTTATTGCACTCTAATTTACTGCACTTTATTCGTTTTGAGATTTAATCGCTAGTGTTTTGTACTTATTGTGTGTTTATGCCTTGTAGGAGTATTTCTGAGCTATGTAGATGTTATGGAATGAATTTGAGCTATCTGGAGCTTTGAAGTCTGAGAAAAACCCAAGGTATTAAGCCGGGAGCGCATTCGGGGGGTCGAAAATCACATCTGGATATCAAAAAGCGAGGAACATTCTGTACTCAGAGAAAAGCCCACTATCGCGGTGCGTGGGGCGCCGCGCGTGTGCATTTTTCTGCTGCCTCACAAATTTTAACTCTCTGGATTTCCCCGCTAATTCCCCTTTACAGAGTGAAAATCATATTTCATCAAGGAAAGATGGTTTCGTCTGGGCCCGAACCTACTTAGTATAAATACATGGAAAAGCGTTATTTTTGGGAATTTTGACACATATCCGACCTAGGGAGGCTAAGGAGGAGTTGGAGAAGCAAAAGCACAAGGAGTTCATCATTCAATCCTCACTCAAGACTTGAGTTTGGATCGTTTTATGTTTTCCTTTACTTTAAACATATTTGTGATGAATTGTTCCATATCTATGGAGTAGTTATCCTTAGGGTTTGATGGATTTGGTGTATTGATATTTGTTTGTGGATTATAACTCTAGTTTTATGTATTGAAATATTTTTGGATGATTTAACTGTTGCATCTATATTCACTTGTTCATGTAATCGAGAGAGGCATAACTTGTGATATATTTGCATTATATTGTTGGTTGAGTTCATTAATTCTTCTTAGTAATCGAAAGAGGCTATTTGAATTGTTGATTAAACCTTGTTAGGAGGATAATCAAGAGAGGTTATCCTAAAGACCAATCCACCACGCATTCTTGCATATCTTCACGTGCTTAAATTAGTTCATCTTGTGAGGTTGAGACTTAATCGAGAGAGGAGTTTCTACTAAACGTTTGAACTAGTAATTGAGTGAAGACTCACTTAAGCATTAAAAGTGAATTATCTAGAGTTAGATCCCAAATAATTATCTTGCACCTATCCAATCAACCCCTATTTTCTCCCACTCATAACTTCCGTGCTTACCTTTGTTGTGATTGTCATTAGTCAATAGCTTTAGATTCTTAGTTAATTGTAGTTTTAATCACATAAATATCAATTGTTGATTCTCATGAATAACAATCAAGCTAGAAACTACGAAAATACTATTTAACTCCAATCCATGTGGATACGATATTATACTATAATTATGCTCGCTAGTCAAAGATAGTATAGTATAATATCGTATCCATAAGGATTGGAGTTAAACAGTATTTTCGTGGTTTCTAGCTTGATTGCTATTTAAGAGAATCAATAGTTGAGATTTATGTGATTAAAACTACAATTAAGTACGAATCTAAAGCTATTGACTAATGACAATCGCAACAAAGGCAAGCAAGGAAGTATCAGTGGGAGATAATAGAGGTTGATTGGATAGGTGCAACATAATTGTTTGGGATCTAACCGTAGATAATTCACTTCTAATGTCTAGGTGAGGATCTCGAATTCACTCAATTATTAGTTCAAATGTTTAGTAGAAACTCCTCTCTCGATTAAGTCTCAACCTCACAAGATGAACCAATTTAAGCACGTGAAGATATGCAAGAATGCGTAGTGGATTGGTCTTTAGGAGAACCTCTCTCAATTATCCTCCTAACTAGGTTTAATCAACAATTCAACTAGCCTCTTTCGATTACTAAGAAGAATTAATGAACTCAACCAACAATATAATGCAAATATATCACAAGTTATGCCTCTCTCGATTACATGAACAAGTGAAAATACATACAACAGTTAAATCATCCAAAAATACTTCAATACGTAAAACTAGAGTTATAATCCACAAACAAATATCAATACACCAATATGCCAAACCTTAAGGAGAACTACTCCATAGATATAGAGAAATTCATCACAAATATGTTTAAAGTAGAGGTAAACATAAAACGATCCAAACTCAGGTCTTGAGTGAGGATTGAATGATGAACTCCTTGTGTGTTTGCTTCTCCAACTCCTCCTTAGCCTCCCTAGGTTGAATATGTGTCAAAACTCCCAAAAATAACGTTTTTTCATGTATTTATACTAAGTAGGGTCGGGCCCAAACGAAACTACATTCTCCTTGACGAAATAGGATTTTCACTCTCTAAATATTTCACATGAGAACCGCATGGGGCAACGTGCCATGCAGGGTATTAGTGGGGAAATCCAGAGAGTTGAAATCTATCAAGCAGTAGAAAAATACACATGTGCGGCGCCCCACGCGCCGCGGTAGTGGGCTTTTCTCAGAGTACAGAATTTTCTTCGCTTTTTTATATCCATATGTAGTTTTCGACCCCCAAACGCTCTCCCGACTTAATACCTTGGGCTTTTACTCAGACTTCAAAGCTCCAAATAGCTCGAATGCATTCCATAACATCTACATAGCTCGAAATCACTCCTACAAGGCATAAACACATAGTAAGTACAAAACACTAGCGATTAAAGCTCAAAATGAATAAAGTGCAGTAAATTAGAGTACAATAAGTGACTAAAATACGAGAATATATCCTACCATCAACACCCCACACTTAAACCATCGCTCGTCCTTGAGTAATCAAACTACACTTCATATAGACACGAACTTTTTAAACAACTCTTATAACTCATCATACCAAGAATATTTAAAACCGATTAAGCACAATACTGTAACCTCCTCTCCTCAAGATTTGACTCACCACGCATTATTTATAACCCGCTCACTTACTCTAACACAGAGGTCAATCATTACCTTTACTTCATGACACAAGTTCCCTCACACAACAATAAAGAGTAGTTCCACACTAAATGAAATTTAAGAACAATTAGGAACTCAAGATAGAAAGAATTCGCTCACTCTCAGAAACAACATTCATATGCCACAAAAGATGTACCATAGGCTTGCCCATAGTGTACTACTCTACTAATTGAGCACATTCAGTCAAGAATCAAGTAGGACTTTAACTGGTTGTAATGTAGGCTGCAGGACGGGTATGATACATTTAGATATAATAGTGATTGCACCTTCCTAAGCACTTCAATACCTATAATTTACCTTTCAAAATCCCACACTTATGTCAAACCATAACTCCACCTTCACATTAATATACATCAACTCCCTACTTCTTTAAGCACAATTATATCAAGAGTTACCACTATCAAGGAACATTTTTCACAATAATACAACATTTGTTTATCTTTTTTTTCAAGTCAAGTGGCTCTTTCTTTTTCAAAGCAATGTACCCTTCTCCTAATTTCCTTAGTTCCACTCAAACGCCAACCCAACACCCCACACTTTAACTTTTACAAAGTTCATAACAAATTCAAGTAATCACGAGAGGTATAATGTCACGCCCCAAAAACGAGGAGCGTGACCGGCGCTCAACCGAGTGAAACCGACCGAGCAAGCCTGTTAGATTTCCTTCTACCCAAAATCATCCATGAATGAATATAATACATATTTTCATTAATTAAACAAAATGTGATCATGTCTGTAATACCAATTAATTACCAATAGTTTTTGTCATTTTTAAGGTCTCAATTCCACACATTTTTCATAATCTAAATTGGAAATAGTAATTCAAGTACAACATAATGAGTTTGACTTCCATGCACCAGTATACAACCCACTCTATGTCTACAGAGCCTCTATAGATAAAGAAGAGTACAATGATAATGCCGCCAATGAGGCCCGACTATATCTCAAACAGAATATAGAGAGTACAAAAGATACATGACCCTGTGATGAAGTGGGGCTCACCAAGTCAGTTGGGAAGAAGGTGTACTGCTATCACTGATCAATATCTCCTGCTGTGGAACCACCTGCATCCATTTAAAGATGCAGCGTCCCCGGCAAAAGGGACGTTAGAACCGTCAAATAGCACTAGTATGTGTAACCAAACACCCTCTTAATAGAACAAATAATAAAAACAAGAATATCATAATATCAATGAAAGCCTTAATCAACAACAAACCTCAATTTAGGGTCAAGACAGTGTTCAAATTAATTTTCATATCTCACATTGGGAGATTTGTTTTAGCATCGATATTCACATTACCATTGTTCACAATACCAATGCCACCGTACCTTTAGCACGAAGTCCGATCACGACCCGATCGGCTAGGCTATCTCACTAGAGAATCAACCACAATTACTATCAATACCAATACCACCATAATTTTAGTACCGTAATTTTAGTACGGAGTCCGATCATGACCCGATCGGCTAGGCTATCTCATTAGAGACATCAACCTTTTTATATCGATCATCGCATTTCATATTACTTTCACATCTTTTCATTTCATTGGCACTAATGACCATAATTATAATATCATTCTTAGCACGTTGGCCATATTTAGTATTTCATGCTCACCTTTTCCCTTTCTAACATCAGCATCATTAACAACAATAACAAAAACAACAACGACAACAACAACAATTCAAATCAAGGCATATAGTACACATGTGAGCAATTAAGAGTTTAAGGCACTTAGAGATTCTTCACAAAATTTGGCATAATAGCCTTCGTTTGAATTTAACTTGAAGTCGAACATTTCTAATGCACATCCCATATTTTTGACACATCCTCAATTGATAACATAACATAAATAAAGCATTTGGGATACTTGTTGAACATATATCATTCAACCCAATCTTACTCGGAATAGCCAATTTTATAATGAACCACTCGGGACTTACATAATTCGCATGAATATCGTGGGATCCAATTTTAAGAGAAGAGTTTAGCCAACATACCTCAATTGAGCTTCCTTAAACTCTAAAATGTTCTGGAATTCTTAGCAACTTCAAGCTATTGTAGATATATAACAAATTGAATCAAAATTAGGAAGATGATAATGGTTCTAGCTCATTTGAGCATTTTATCAAACACTAGGTGTGCATTAAGGTTTCAAGGTCATTTTATGGAGGATTCCATCATCCCACAACTCAATCTTTACCATGCTTAGTTCAAAAATCTTCCCACACCACTTGATATCACATGCATGTAAAATAAACAACTCTCATGCCCAAAAATTATCTTGCTAATTACCCATTTTTAGAAAATTTCGAAATTAGGGTTTAGGGTGTAGAATCTTACCTCTAGGATGAAGACCTAGTGAGTTTCCCTTCTTAATCTTCCATAACTTGAGCAAGAATTGAAGATCAATTATTGAAGAACACCTTCTCACTCTAGGGCACTCTCTCTCACTCTAAAATGTCAGATTATAGCTCAAAATGCCCCAAATAGTGTATTTAACGAAATAGGGTCGGGTTTTAAAAACCCAAAAATGGAGCACCGGAACAAGGTCTGCGATCGCATAACCGATATGCGGACCGCATATCGGTCGCATAATTGGTTACAAAATAGTCGAAAGAACTGTCTGTGTATGCAAATTCAAGCATAATGAAACTAATAAACTTCCAACTTCTAAAACTAATGCCGAACCATATCAAATCAATTCCGAATGACCTAAAATTTTGCACACTAGTCTCAAATGATACAACGGACCTATTCCAACTCCCGGAACAAAAATTCAAACCCAGTATCAACAAAGTCAATTGTCCCTCAAACCTCTCAACCTTCCAAACCTTCAACTTTCCAACTTTTGCCAATAAGCCTCAAACCAATCTACGGACCTCCAAATCAACATCCGAACATACGCCTAAGTCCAAAATAACCATACAAAGCTATCGAAGCCATCAAAATTCCATTCTGGAGTCATCTACACAAAAGTCAAACTCTGATCAACTCTTCCAACTTATGCCTTCAAGCTTGGGACTAAGTGGCTCAATTCACTCCAACGCTTCCCGAAAACCAATCCAACCACCCCGGTAAGTCACATAACTACAAATGAACATAGAAGAGGAGATAAATAGGGGAACGAGGCTACAATACATGAAATGACTGACTAGGTCATTACATCATGGTAATGGATTGGCTGGCCTCTTATTATGCTACGGTGGATTGTCGGGAGAAAGTTATTCGCTTTAAATTTCCAATAGGATGCATTTTCGAATGGAAGGATGATGTTTCAGTGCCAAAATAGAAGTTTATTTCTTACCTTAAGGCTCGAAAGATGATCACGAAAGGACATGTCTATCATTTGGTACAGATGCAAGATGCGGAAGCGAAGCCTCTATCACTTCAGTCGGTTCTGGTCATTAGTGAATTTCCCAATGTGTTCCCTGATGAACTCTCGGGTATTCAACCTGAGAGGGAGATTGAGTTTGCCATCGATGTGCCATCCAATACGCAATCGATATCAATTCCTCCGTATAGAATGGCTCCCGCCGAGTTGAAGGAACTAAAAGATCAGTTTACGGACCTTCTTAATAAGGGCTTCATTCGACCCAGTACTTCCCTGTGGGGAGCCCCAGTGCTATTTGTTCGAAAGAAGGATGGTTCGTTGAGGATGTGTATTGATTACCGACAACAAAATAAGGTAACTATCAAGAATAAGTATTTGCTTCCAAGAATCGATGATTTATTTTACCAATTGCAAGGCGCTAAGTATTTCTCGAAGATTGACCTCAGATCTGGGTATCATCAGTTAAAGATTAGGTAAAAGATATTCTGAAAATAGCCTTTCGGACCAGATATGGTCATTACGAGTTTCTTGTTATGTCCTTTGGCCTAACCAATGCTCCAATGGACTTCATAGATCTGATGAATCGAGTATTTAGGCCATATTTGGATATCTTTGTGATCGTGTTCATTGACGATATTTTGGTGTACTCTCGATCGGAGGTAGAGCACGCGGAGCATATGCGAAAGATCCTGCGCACACTCTAGGATCACAGGTTGTACGCCAAGTTTTCCAAGTGCAAATTCTTGCTAAATCGGTGACTTTTCTTGGTCATCTAGTATTGGCAGAAGGTATCAAGGTTGATGGCCAAAAGGTTGAAGTAGTAAAGAATTGTCCAAGGCCTAGAACTCCTACCGAGGTACGCAACTTCTTAGGCTTAGCCAGTTACTAACAAAGATTTGTGGAGAATTTCTCATCCATAGTTTCTCCCTTGACGAAGTTGACACATGAGGCAACAAAATTCAAGTAGACCAATGTTTGTGAAAAGAACTTGCAAGAGTTAAAGGACAGGTTAACCTCGGTGCCAGTTCTAACTCTTCTTAAAGGACCCGGGAGGTAATGTCACGACCCAAAATCCAACTAGTCATGATGGCACCTAACCCAGCCCGCTAGGTAAGCCAATCTAACAATAATTCAACTCAAGTAGATCTACTAAGAAAAATAATGATAATATAACTCAGCATTTATACAAGGAATCCCCAAGGACTGGTAGTATAAATCATGAGCTTCTAAGATTTAGAGTTTACAAAGCTAGTATGAAATTAATACATCATATGTTTGAAATGTACGTAAATAGATTTTTATAAATCTAAAGCTACCATGAACAAGAGGAAGCTACAACCGGTGCAGGTGCATCTTCAAAGCCATCTCCTGCCATACACATCAATACCAGCTCCAAAATCTGCACGCAAGGTGCAGAAGTGTAGTATGAGTACAACAAACCCCATGTACTCAATAAGTAACAAACCTAACCTTAGGATGAAAGCAGTTACGAGATTGGATAACGGTTAGAGTCCAACACCAATAGACAAGAACCACCCATAACAATATAATGAAAATACTACAAATAATACTCAAAGATATGATGCTCAGCTCGTTCACAGTAAAACCCAAATCTTTCACCAAAATGACCAAAATATGAGTATATCAGAAAACTGTGAAACCAAAAACATTCAACAATAGATAAGATGTTTCATTATCAGATAGCATGAGGAAAGTAAATCTCTATGACTACATGTCAATGTGCATGTGAAGTCATGAATGTCACAATATTGTACAGCATGAGAAAATGCATCTATATGCCTACATGCCAAGTATGCATGTCAACTGTAATGCAACACAGTGATAAAGCCATATACTTATACTCTTGGAGTATTCAACCTCACTCAGCACGTTGAATCACTCAGTACTCCCAATCACTCATCACTCTCAATCACTCAGCACTCGCACTCGCACTCTTCGGTACATGCGCTCATTGCTGGTATGTCAGACTCCAGATGGGTAGATCCTTCCCAAGCGCTAATATGAGCCAATCATGGCATGCTGCGGCATGTAGCCCGATCCCATAAATATCACTCACAATCAGGCCCTCGGCCTAACTCAGTCATCAATATCTCTATCTCTCGTGCTCACAAATCTCATGCCAATCAGCCCAAACAATGATACATGATGTAACAATAAATGATAACAGAGACTGAGATCTGATATGCAAATGAATGAATATGATTGAGTATGTAATTACAATTTAACCAAATAATTCAACAGCAGAAATGACCTCAATGGGTCCGAAAAGAATAAGCATATAGACAAAACATGGTTTCTAACATAGATCACAACTCAATTACTCCAGAACATAGAAATTTCATGGATAGAAACAAGATTTGGTAACTACACAGAATCAACCGAGCCAAAATTTACATGGCGCCCACACGCCCGTCACCTAGCATGTGCGTCACCTCAACACCAAACACATAACACATATGTTCCAGGATTCATACCCTCAGCACCGTGTTTAGAAGTGTTACTTACCTCGAACAAGTCGAATCCAATACTGAGTAAGCAAAACAATACTCTAAAAATGCCCTCCCATATGTACCGACCTCCGGACGGCTCAAAACTAGCCAAAAGCAACTCAAAAAAATCAAATAATTCCTAAGAAACAACCCCTAATGATAAAGGTCAAATCTTTAACCAAAAGTCCAAAGTCAACCAAAAGGTCAAACCCGGGCTCGCACCTCAGAACCCGACAAAACTCACAAAATCTAACAATCTATTGAATTACGAGTCCAACCATACTAGTTTCACTCAAATACAACTCCGAATCGATATTCAAAACTCAAAATTTTACTTTATGAAATTTTAGACAAAACCCCAAAATTTCTCTTTGAAATTCATAATCCAAATGCCAAAAACGAAGATAGGTTCATGATATATAATAAAAATCGAGTAGAGAACACTGACCTCAATCCATATTGTGAAAATAACCTCAAAAATCTTCTTAATCCGAGCTCCATAACTCCAAATATTTTAAAATGGCTGAAACCCCCGAAAATAGAGTTTTTATAATCACTGGATGAATTAATGAATCGCGATCACGGAACTATCATCGCGATCGCGAAGAAGAAAAATGCACGGCCCTGAAATACTCTATGCGATTGTGGGACGAGCCTCGAAGAATCTCTACATGAACGCGGCCCCAGCATTGTGAATGCGATGAAGAAGTCACAAAGACCCGCCCCGCCTAGCTCTACACTGCGCGAACGCGTAACCACTTATGTGAACGCGACGCTCAAGCTCCAGCAACCTACGCGAATGCGGATGAGTATTCACAAATGCGAAGAAGAAGATACCCAGCTCCATATTTTCCTCTATGTAATCGCACCTCCACCTTCACGATCGCGAAGAACAATTGGGATATCAGACACCAGCAGCAACCAGCAATGAAAACATGAAGAAAATGGCCCCAAATCAATCTGAAACACGCCTAAGCCCCTCAGAACCCCGTCCGAACATGCCAACAAGTCCCATAACATAACACGGACCTACTCAAGGCCTCAAATTCTCCGTAACAATATCAAAACCATGAATCGTGCCTCAAATCGAATCTAATGAACTTTTAAACTTTCAACTTCCAAAATTAGTGCCCAACCATATCAAAACAACTTGGAATGAACTCAAATATTTCACACAAGTCCTAAATGACATAATGAATCCATTCCAATTCCTGGAACCACAATCCTAACTCTATATCATTAAAGTCAACCCCCGATCAAACTTATGAACATTCCAAACCTTCAATTTGCCAACTTTCTCCAAATAGTGACAAAACCTTCTAGAAACATCCAAATGCAAATCCGAGCATACGCCCAAGTCCAACATCACCATCCGAACCTAACAGAATTATCAAAACTCCTTTCTGAGGTCAAATACTCAAAAGTCAAACTTGGCCAACTCTTCCAACTTAAAGCTTCCTAGTTGAGAATCATTCTTCCAAATCAATTTCAAATCACCTGAAAATCAAAACTGACTATTCATAAAAGTCATAATACATCATATGAAGATATTTAAGACTTCAAATAGATTAATGGAATGCAAATGCACAAAATGATCGGTCGGGTTGTTATAGATACGTTATATATTGTGATGCCTCTAGAGTGGGATTGGGTAGTGTTTTAATGCAATATGTGAAAGTTGTTGCTTATGATTCAAGACAACTAAGGAAAGATGAGCAGAATTACCCCACTCATGACTTGGAGCTAGCAGTTGTTGTATTTACTTTAAAAATATGGCGTCGCTACTTGTATGGGGTTCATGTTGACATATTCACGAACCACAAGAGCTTGCAATAAAATTCAATCAAAAAGAATTGAATCTGAGACAATGGAGATGGCTCAAATTGTAAAAGTCTTACAATGTTGATATTTTATACCACCTCGGGAAGACAAATGTTGTGGATGGTGCATTAAGTCAAAATACATAGATAGTATATGACATGTGGAGAAGCATAAATTGGAGATGAATAAAGACTTGTACTAGCTGACTAATCTAAGCATACGGTTTCTCGACACCTATGATGGAGGAGCCGTAGTTTGAAACACTGTTGAGTCCTCATTAGTGGCGGAAGTAAAGGCACGACAATTTGACGAGCTTTGACGAGCCACCCTTGGTGGAAATGAGAGAATGCATTCCCTTTCAAAAGAAGCAAGAGTTCCAGTTATCCGATGATGGAGTCCTCATATACAATGATCGGTTATGTGTACCCAGTGTTGGGGGACTCCGAGAGTAAATCATGGCGGATATTCATTAGTCTCGGTATTCTGTTCATCCGGTATCAACCAAGATGTATCACGATCTTCAGTGTCTATACTGGAGGAATAGCATAAAGATGAGCATTGTTGAATACGTCGCTCAATGTCCAAACTGCCAACAAGTTAAGGATGAGCACCAAAAAATAGTAGGATTTTAAGAAAATATGAAAATTCTGACCTAGAAGTGGGAGATAATCAATATGGATTTCGTTACCGGATTTCCACGATCACGTCAAAGGTTTGACTCCATATGGGTTATTGTGGATCCAACTCACCAAGTCAGTTCATTTTATGCCAGTTGAGACTACCTTCTCGGCTGAAGGCTACCCCAAGTTATATATTAAGGAGATACTTCGACTTCATGTAGTTCTGATTTCTTCATATTGGACCGAGGTGCCTAGTTTACGGCTAATTTTTGGAGGTCATTCCAAAAAAGATTGGGTACAATGATCAACCTTAGCACAGACTTCCATCCACTAACAGACGGCCAGGCTAAGCGCACTATTCAAACACTCAAGGACATGTTGCGAACCTACGTTTTAGATTTCAAAGGAAATTTGGAAGATCATCTACCACTCATCGAATTTGCTTACAACAATAGATATCATGCTAGCATTCAGATAGTACCGTATGAGGCCCTATACGGATGGAAGTGCATCCTATCGGCTGGTTCGAAGTTGGTGAAACAAAATTATTAGGTCCCAAGTTGGTGCAACAAGATTTAGAAAAGGTGAAAACAATTTAAAGCTGACTATCGACCGCCCATAGCAGACATAAATCTTACTCGGATAACTGACGGTGAGATTTGGAGTTTGCTGTGGGAGACTGGGTGTTCTTGAAGGTGTTGCCTATGAAAGGCGTGATGAGATTTGGTAAGAAAGAAAAATTAAACCCCCGGTATATTGGACCACACCAAATTATTCAGAGAGATAGTCAAGTGGCTTATAAGCTTGAATTGCCCTCGGAATTGGAGGCAGTGCATCCGGTATTCCATGAATCTATACTTCAAAAGTCCTTGAGTGATCCATCATGTGTTACCCCTATTGAAAATATTCAAGTCACAGAGGACTTAACTTATGAAAAGATTTCGGTGGCAATCTTAGATCGTCAAGTGCATAAGCTGCGAACTAACGAAGTTGCTTCTGTTAAACTACTTCAGAGGAACAACAGAGTAGAATAAATGACATGGAAAGCTGAAGAAGATATGAAATCCACGTATCCCCATTTGTTCCATGATATGGAAAGCAACAATAAGGCCACCACGGTGGACTATTTTGTGGACTATTTTGTGTTGCTGTTGGGATGCGTGTTTTACTACTGTTTTGTGGAGTTTTGGAGGAGGAAGGGTGTGGATAAACACCACATAAATTCAGGGTGGTGGGCTGGTCGTTCGTCATAAACTTTTCAGGATGTTTGACACTACTACGGTGGTCGTTTTGTGTTTGAAGAGATTGGGGTGTGTTGAGCTATTTTGTAGTATTTTGTGGTGTATATAAGGTTGGAAAATAATGTATATATGTTGATATTGTTGTGTTCTTGTGTTGTTGGTGTTATCTTGAATTTGGAGGAAGTAAGGATTATAGGGGAGATGCTGCCCGTTTTAATACAAAATACGTTTGTCGTTCGTTGTGCGATAGTTGTACCCTTCGTAACTTAATGATAGAATTATTATTGTTGTAGCTTAAGGTGAGAAGAGGTGAGTTCAACTTGGTGATTGGAAATATTGTGATAAGGTATTTTAAGGCTAAACCTTTCTTCATTTTGGCATGATCCCGTAACTACATGCCTTTAATAACGAGGCATAAAGAGAAATTCGTATTCCTGAACTTATGTACATTATCCTAGTCTCATAAGTTACAGTATTCTTCCTTATCGGGACTTTATATTCAGTTAAGTATTGTCTTTTTTCAGTCAAGAGAGCAGAGGGTCTATATATATATATATATATATATATATATATATATATATATATATATATATATATATATATATATATATACGGTATTACAGTATTTTCACCACCATCGAGCTATAATCGGTGGGCAGGCCCCTATTGGGAAACCTCTGATCAGATGGTAAGTTATATACCGAGCCTACTGTGGAAAAGCGCCTATAAGAGAGCCCAGGATGGCCGAGATACAGAGCCTAGTATGGGTGAGTGCCTATGAGCGAGCCTACTACGGCCGAGCAGTTACACGTACCGAGCCTTATAGGGCCGGACATTTATTTTACTTACAATATTGAAGGTGTTGAGTCAGTATCAACAGGTAAGCTTATCTCCAGATCATCTTTGACTCCCAGTTACTTGCAGTTATTATATTATCAGTTCAGTTTTAGCTTTCAGATATTTTATTGTATTACATACTCGGTACATTATTTCGTACTGACGTCCTTTTTCTGGGGACACTGTATTTAATGCGTGTAGGTTCAGATAGACAGACGGGTAGACCTCCTCAGTAGATGTTGCCCGAGTTCAGCCTGATCGGTAAGCTCCATGTCCTTCAGAGTTGCCGGGTCTAGGGTGCGTGTATATACGTTATGGGTAGGTCGAGGCCCAGTTTCGATCAAAGTACATCTATCAGTAGAGGCTTGTAGACATATCCTGTCAGTTAGTTCACCATGTTGGGCTTGTGGGATTTGTATGTATATTTTGTTGGTTTGTTAGCTGTAGTAGTTATTACGTCCTTGTCGACCCATCTTTATATTGATGTTTAGTCAAAACTAGTTTCTGCTATGTTTTATATTTTGCTTCGCAAATTATCTTGCAATGTGGCCCCATGGCCAAATTATGACGTTGTATGTTCAGAGTCCCTCAGTCGCAAGTTGGTATGCTATGTTAAGTGAGGCACCGGTGCCATTCTAGCCGCCAGGTTCGGGGCGTGACAAACTTGGTATCAGAGCAGTTCTGTCCTAGGGAGTCTACAAGTCGTGTCTAGTAGGGTCTTGTTTATAAATGTGTTGTGCACCACATTATATAAGCAGGGAACTACAGGGCATTTAGGAGTTGGTTACCCTTCTTTCAAATCTAAATCGTGCTGTAGAACTGAGTTATAGGCAATTTGAGTTAAACTTACATGTTGGTGTTTGCATACATAGATGACGTTGACTAGGAAGACTACGGCTAGTAAGAGGAGAGATACAACAGCAAGTGAGGGGACCAGCAGGGTACCCCCAGTAGATGGGGCCCAATTTGAGGCCCAAGGCGAGACCCCTACTCAGCCATTACCGGCTCCTCCACCACCTGAGGAGATTCCTAGGGATACCGCACATCCAGTTCCCCCTCCACTTCCATCAGATACGGACTTGAGGAATGCGGTGCATTTGCTGACACAGTTGGTAGCTAAACAGTAAGAGGCTAGGGCATCAGCTAGTTCAGGATCTTCTGAGGGGTCTGGGAGTTCAAGGGTCCGAGAGTTTATTGCTTTGTGTCCCCCAGAGTTCACGGGGACAGATCAGAGGGAGGACCCACAGGATTTCATAGATCAGCTTCACAGGATCTTCCGAGTTATGTGTGCCACGGAGAAAGAAGCAGTTGAGCTAGCAGCTTTTTGACTCCGAGATATAGCCATCCTTTGGTACGAAGGATGGGAGAGATCCAGGGAACGTGATGCACCTCCAGTTGTTTGGGAGAATTTTTCATATGCCTTCCTTGACCAGTACTTACTGTGGGAGATCCGACAGGCTCGATTTGATCAGTTTCTAGCCCTCAAGCAGGGCAATATAAGTGTCCGAGAGTATAGTCTCCATTTTGACTCATTGGCCAGAAATGCACCATCCATAGTTGCTACTATGTGGGACAGGATCCACAGGTTTATAGCAGGGTTGGCCCTAGAGTTGGCCGAGGCATGTGCCACCGCTGCATTGCAGGATAGTATGGATATCTCCCAGATTCAGGCATTCGCCCAGAATATAGAAAGGGGTAGGCATCGGCAGCAAGGTACAAAGAGAACTAAGCAAGGGCAGCGTAAGAGGATGAGATTTGCCAGGTCTCAGGAGCAATCTCAGGGTAGTTATAAGCCCCAGTACATCGTACTTCCACCTAGGCCTCTGCCACCTCAATTACAGGGTTACAGGTATGACCGCTATACTTAGTCAGGACTAGGTGAGAGCTCACGGGCATCGGGTTTGCAGTGACAGCGAGGTTCAAGGAAGACATGGTTGGGCCAATGCCGAGCAGGTTCCGATGCTTGTTATATATGTGGGCATCCGGGGCATATGATGTGAGATTGCCCAAATAAAGATTCTAGGTATGGCACAACCAACAAGTTCAATAGCAGGATCATCTATGTTCTTTCATCCTTCATGGTGCGAGTCTCAGTCTTCGGTTGGTAGAGGTCGAGCAGAGGTAGAGGCTCCAATTCGGGTGATAATCAAAACTGTATCTATGCTTTAGCAGGTCGACAGGACCAGGAGTCTTCACCAGACGTTGTGACAGGTATATTGACCATTTTCTCTAACAATTCTTATGCCTTGGTATAGTGCCTGAAATACTAAATGATCCTTTTGCGGTATCTATACTGGTCGGAGAACCGATTATTGCTAGACGGGTTTACCGAGGTTGTACGATTACCGTTTGTAGTCGTCGGACCTCAGCTGACCTAGTTGAGCTAGAGATGATGTATTTTGATGCTATCATGGGCATGGACTGGTTGGCAGCTTGCTATGCCACAGTTGATTACCGAGCAAAGGTAGCCAGATTTCATTTTCCGGGTGAGCCAGTCCTTGAAAGAGTAGATAATACAGCGACACCCAGAGGTAGGTTTATTTCTTATCTAAAGGCGAGGAAAATTATCGCAAAAGGGTACATTTATCATATGGTGCAAGTTAGAGATGCAGATGCTGAGATACCTACACTTCAGTCTATTCCAGTAGTCAAAGAGTACGCAGATGTATTTCCAGATGAGCTTTCAGGTATTCCTCCAGAGCGAGAGATTGATTTTAGCATTGATTTGCTTCCAGGAACTCAACTAATATTCATCACTCCGTATAGAATGGCACCCACCGAATAGAAGGAGTTGAAGGAGCAGTTAAAAGATTAGCTGAAGAAAGGTTTCATCAGACCGAGTACCTCACCTTGGGGTGCACCAGTACTGTTTATGCGGAAGAAAGACGGCTCGCTGAGGATGTGTATCGATTATAGGCAGTTGAATAAGGTAACTATTAAGAATAAGTATCCACTTCCAAGGATCGATGACTTGTTTGATCAGTTGCAGGGGTCTAGATTCTTTTCAAATAGATTTGAGGTTGGGATACCACCAGGTCAGAGTTGGGGAGAAAGCTATTCCGAAGACATCCTTCAGGACCCGATATGGCCACTTCGAGTTCCTTGTCATGTCCTTCGGGTTGACGAATGCACCCGTCGTATTTATGGACTTGATGAATAGCCTATTCCGACCATTTTTAGATCTGTTCGTGATAGTATTTATTGATGATATTCTGGTTTATTCACGTTCAGAGGATGAGCATGCGGACCACCTGCGAGCGGTACTCCAAACCCTCCATGATCGTAAGTTGTATACTAAGTTTTCTAAATGTGAGTTCTAGTTGAAGTCTGTAGCATTCTTGGGGCATATTGTATCCGATGAAGGTATAAAGGTAGACACTCAGAAGATTGAGGCCGTGAAATCCTGGCCTAGACCTACCACTCTGATAGAGGTTCGTAGCTTTCTAGGCTTAGCAGGATACTATCGGAGGTTCGTAGAGGGTTTTTCTTCCCTTTCGGTACCATTGACGAAGCCGAATGCAGCTAAGTTTCAGTGGACAGAGGCTTGCGAACGGAGTTTCCAAGAGCGTAAGAACAAGTTGACCTTAGCGCTAGTTCTAACACGTCCACAGGATCCAGAGGGTTATGCCGTGTATTGTGATGCCTCAGGTGTCGGGTTAGGATGTGTCCTGATGTAACATGGGAAGGTAATTGTGTATGTTTCAAGGTAGTTGAGGAAGCACGAGAGGAATTATCCGACACGTGACCTCGAGTTAGTTGCGATTGTCCATGCACTTAAGATATAGCGGCATTATTTATATGGTGTTCATGTTGATATATTTACAGATCATAAAAGCCTGCAATATATATTCAAGCAAAAGGAGTTGAATTTGCGACAGAGGCGATGGCTAGAGTTATTGAAAGATTACGATATTAACATTCTCTACCATCCAGGGAAAGCTAATTTTGTAGCGGATGCCTTAAGTCACCTATTTATGAGTAGCTTAGCACATGTAGAGGCTGAGAAAAGAAAATTAGCGAGAGAGATTCATCAATTGGCTTGTTTGGGGTTCGGTTAGTAGATTTTGACGATGGTGGAGTGGTACTCCAAAACACTGCAAAATCATCTCTCATAGCTGAAGTTAAGGAAAGGCAGTACGAGGACTAAGAGTTGGTCGAGTTGAGAAAGCGAGTTCCGTAGCAGAAGAAGTCGTTGTTAGAGCTCAAGAGAGATGGGGTTCTCAGATATAGGGGTCGTCTGTGTGTTCCAGATGTAGCAGGGCTACGAGACAGAATTATGTCAGAGGCACATTATTCGTGGTACTCCATTTATCCTGGGTCGACGAAGAAGTATCATAACATTAAGGATGTGTACTGGTAGAATTATATGAAGAAGAACATTGCTGAGTTTGTCGCCTAGTGTCCTAGTTGCCAGCATATGAAGTTAGAGCACCAGAAGCCCGGAGGGCTAATGCAGACTATAGAGATCCCTACGTGGAAATGGGAGGCGATAAACATGGACTTCATCACAGGTTTGCCTCGTTCTCATCGTAAGTTTGATTCTATATGGGTGATAGTCGATAGGCTTACGAAATCAGCCCATTTCCTACCAGTCAGATCTATATATACAGCCGAAGATTATGAGAAGTTATATATTAAGGAGATAGTACAGCTACACGGAGTACCACTATCTATTGTATCTGACTGTGGGGCCCAGTTTACAGCACATTTCTAGAGGTCATTTCAGAGAGGTCTAGGGGATCAGGTGAATCTCATCACAACTTTTCATCCACAGACTGATGGACAAGCCGAGCGCACAATTCAGACCCTCGAGGATATGTTGCGAGCATGTGTGTTGGATTTTAAAGGCATTTGGGATGAACATCTACCTCTTATCGAGTTTGCATAGAATAACAGTTACCACTCCAGTATCCAGATGGCTCTGTATGAGGCTTTATATGGGCGTAGGTGCAGATCTCCTATAGGGTGGTTTGATGTTGGATAATCTGGGTTACATGGGCCAGACATGGTTCAGCAGGCCGAAGAGAAAGTAAAGCTTATCTGGGAGTGACTGTTGACAGCTTAGAGTCGTCAGAAGTCATATTCTGACATGCGGCGACGAGACTTAGAGTTCGGGGTTAAAGATTGGGTGTTCTTAAAGGTATCACCTATGAAGGGCATGATGAGGTTTGGCAAGAAAGGCAAGCTTAGCCCACGGTATATTAGGCCTTATAGGATTATTTGGAGAGTGGGCCAAGTAGCTTATGAGTTAGAATTGCCCTCAGAATTGGAGCCTATCCATCTATTTTTTCACATATCTATGCTACGGAAGTGCATTGGCGATCCTAACCGAGTGGTTCCCACTGATGATGTACAGATTATGGATGACTTGTCATACGAGGAAGTTCTAGTTGTCATCCTAGACCGACAAATCCGCAAGCTACGAAATAAGGAGGTAGCCTCCGTGAAAGTTTTATGGAGAAGCAAGAATGTGGAAGAGATGATGTGGGAAACGGAGGAAGAAATGAAGTCTAAATACCCCCACCTATTTCAAACTGAAGATATGGCTCGAGATGGGATGCTACAGCACATCTCTATTCGGGCTAGTAGGTCATCAGGTAAGCTCTTAATTTTTTTAACTTTCAGTATTTATGATTTACGGCTGTGAGGCAAAGTGTTGCTATTTATAGACATTGGCAATGTGTGGCATGCATAGTATGTTTTCTAGATGTGTGCATGTTGGTTTTAGTCTAGTGTATGGAAGAGACTTTGGCAACAATTTCCAAAGTCTCTAAGAGTAAACATTCGAGGACAAATGTTCCCAAGGAAGAAATGATGTTACACCCTATATTTTCGTACGTAAAGGTGCATCGTAAGCAAACTAATGTAGGACCAAAAATGAGATCATCTTTGAAAATATATAAAGTAAGTTAATGATGTTACCTCGGAGGTTACAATTATTGAAGATCATGAACAACAAGTACAAAGAGGGTGGGAAGATTCAGAAGCTAAAGGAATTGAAGAAAATAATGTTTTGTCGAAAGTCGACAAGTTGGGAATGTTATAACATGTAATTTTGGGGTGAGACTAGGGTACTTAACATGATAAGGAGGTTATGTTATGAGTTATGTTAGTCGTATGATAGTCGTGTGTTATGTTTTGAAGCCAAGTGAGTTGTGGAACAAAAGTCGATGAAAGTCATCACAAATTACGTTCATAAGTTTTACTGAAATTTGGGTCAAATATAACTACAAATTTTTCCCAATATGCTTAGAGTTACGGGGTGTTCCACACCATCAAATTGAAGATCTATAAGTCTATTTTCTAACTCAATAAATATTTTGTCAATACATCATCTGAGTAGAGAGATATATGCATTTTTGCGAGACTACACAAGCCGCTAGGTGACAAGTAGGTGTGTCACCTACTTGCTTAAATGAGAGTCCGAAAATGGGCCAGTTCGGGTCGTCCAATGAGGCCTTTTTAAAGGACTATTTCCTACATATATTAGACTGATAATAGGGCATAATAACCAGACATAAGCTCTGCAAAAATCCTTCCAAAACTTTCCCACAAACCCTAGTTGATTTTCTCTCCCTTTCAAGTTGAGGTAAAACCTAGAATTTGAAGAACCAAGATAGGAGCTGAGTTATCCAACAAATAAGGTATGTTTACTTCTCTCTTTCATCCATTTTTTTCTGCTTTAAATGCATGGGAAGTCGTTCGATATTTGTAAGAACTCACGGGACGCTGATCGGAAGTTGTGAGTTCGAGTTATTCACTTGTAGCGGATTATTTTGTGGACTGTTTTATGTTGCTGTTGGGCTGCATGTTTTACTACTATTTTGTGGAGTTTTGGAGGAGGAAGGGTGTGGATAAACACCACATAAATACAGGGTGGTAGGCTGGTCGTTCGTCATAACATTTTTGGGTTGTTTGATGCTACTACGGTGGTCGTTTTGTGTATGAAGAGATTGGGGTGTGTTGGGTTATTTTCTAGTATTTTGTGGTGTATATAAGGTTGGAAAATAATGTATATATGTTGATATTGTCGTGTTCTTGTGTTGTTGGTTTTATCTTGAATTTGGAGGAAGTAAGGATTATAGGGGAGATGCTGCCCATTTTAATACAAAATAAATTCGTCATTCGTTGTGCGATAGTTGTACCCTTCATAACTTAATGATAGTATGATTATCGTTGTTGTAGATTAAGGTGAGAAGAGGCGAGTTCAACTTGGTGATTGGAAAGATTATGATAAGGTATGTTAAGGCTAAACCTTTCTTCATTTTGGCATGATCCTGTAACTGCATGCCTTTAATAACGAGGCATAAAGAGAAGTTCATATTCCTGAACTTATGTACACTATCCTAGTCTCATAAGTTACAGTATTCTCCCTTATCAGGACTTTATATTCAGTTAAGTAGTGTCTTCTTTCAGTCAAGAGAGCAGAGGGTCTATATATATACGATATTACAGTATTTTCACCACCATCGAGCTATAATCGGCGGGCATGCCCCTATTGGACAACCTCTGATCAGATTGTAAGTTATATACCGAGCCTACTGTGGTCGGGCACCTATGAGCGAGCCCAGGATGGCCGAGATACAGAGCCTAGTATGGTCGAGTGCCTATGAGCGAGCCTACTACGGCCGAGCAGTTACACGTACCGAGCCTTATAGGGCCAGACATTTATTTTACTTACTATATTAAAGGAGTTGAGTCAGTATCAATAGGTAAGTATATCTCCAGATCATCTTTGACTCCCAGTTACTTTCAGTTATTATATTATCAGTTCAGTTTTAACTTTCAGTTATTTTATTGCCGTATATACTCGGTACATTATTTCGCACTGACGTCCCTTTTCTGGGGACGCTGCATTTCATGCGTGTAGTTCAGATAGACTGGCGGGTAGACCTGCTCACTAGGTGTTGCCCGAGTTTAACCTGATCGGTAAGCTCCATGTCCTTCGGATTTGTCGGGTCTAGGGTTTTGTGTATATATTGTGTATATATGTTATGGGTAGGTCGGGGTCCTGTTCCGATCACAGTACATCCATTAATAGAGGCTTGTAGATATATCATGTCAGTTAGTGCAGCATGTTGGACTTGTAGGCTTTGTATGTATATTTTGTTGGTTTGTTAGCTATAGTAGTTTTGGTGTCCTTGTCGGCCCATCTTTATATTGATGTTTAGTCAAAGCTAGTTTTCGTTCTATTTTATATTTTGCTTTGCAAATTGTCTTGTAATGTGGTCCCATGGCCAAAGTATGACATTGTATGTTCAGAGTCCCTTAGTCGCAAGTTGGTATGCTATGTTAAGTGAGGCACCGGGTACCAGTCTCCCCCCCAGGTTCGGGGCATGACAATAGTTCCTACCGATCACGCCCCCGGTGGATTGTCTTCGGTATTGAAGTTGAGATCACCCATTTATTTCTCTTACATTATGACTCTGATTTATATGCTTTCTTAGGCTTACATACTCAGTACATTATCCGTACTGATGTCCTTTTCTTTTGGGTATTTTGTTCATGACCATAGGTACAGATAGACCCGGTGATGTCCCTCCCCAGTAGGGTGTTCTTCCAAGTGAGAGATTGTTGTACTTTATTCCTTTGGAGTAGTTGTTCGAAGTCAATAGGCACTGAAGCTCATGTCATAACGTTTTGGGTATGGTGGGGCCATGTCCTGACCAAGTTATGCATATATATATATATATATATATATATATATATATATATATATATATATATATATATATATATATATATATATATATATCTCCTTTTTGGTACTCTTACAGGCTTGCATGCTACGGTTTGGCTATATGTAAAAGGGTGGATTATGACTCTGATTCAGTTGTGAATATGTATAAAATGCTAAGGTTTATTTTGCAAGTTAGTTGTTCACATTTCAATTTTGGTGATTCTTAGAGGTCTTGTTGGCCTAGGTCATATGAATAAGAAGATGTAAGAACAGACACCAGTTCGCATGTGCCTTCGGGCATCGTGTGCGGGTCGCACCGCCCAAGGTTGGGGTGTGGTATTTGTCGTGCCAGTATGACTAATATTATGACACGGGGTCTTTGTCATGCGGATGTGACTTATGTTATGGCACGGGGTCTTTGCCGTGCGAAGCTGATTGACAGTGCGGGTACGAGGTACCAAGGGGTATATGATTCGTGATTTGTGACTTGTGATTCATGATTATGAGGTATGGTACCTCGGGGTGATTCTTGTTGTAAATATTGTGTCGGAATAGTTGATGATTAGAATAATCATTGTTTTCTCTTAATTACTTTCACTTGTACTATATTTGTGTTTGATTATTTTGCTGTTTTATCATATGATTACTCTTTGTTGCCATCTATTTATTTTGTTTCCCATTGTTAGCTTTATATTGATATTCTGCACAGGATAATTGAATAGTGAGTGTCTTGACTTGAACCTCATCACTACTCTACTGAGATTAGTCTTGATACTTATTAGGTACCAACCGCGGTGTACTCATACTATACTTCTACATATTTTCGTGTAGATCGAGGTGTTGGAGATAGCGGACCCGGGCCGTGTGAGCTTCTTTGATCACAGGAATTCATGGTAGAGTTGTTTTGTTCGTCGCAGACCCTTGGATTCCTTTCCTTACGCATATATTGTCAACTCTATACCCGAACAATATTTTATTTAGAGATATTTCTATGTATTCAGTTAGAGCTCATGACTCTGTACTACCTAGTCTTGGAAATTTGTTGTGATTATCGTCGTGTTGACTTGTATCACCTTTATTTATGCATTTATATTAAACTTTCCTTCCTAATATCATGTTTTACTGGCTTAACTATTATAAGTGATCGGCTTATCTAGTTTTAGAGATTAGGTGTCATCACAATCCTTAAGGTGAGATTTTGGATTGTGACAAAAGTGCTTTATGAAAAAGTACTTTTGCAAAATAGCAGCTTGTGTTTGGACAATTCGTTTGAATAGTGCTTTTTGCAAGCTCATTGTGTTTGGCCAATCCTTTAAAAAGCACTTCTAAGTATCAAATTACGAAAAAGGACAGTAAAGGTTCAATTTGTGATTAGTATTATTTAGAAAAGAGAAATAAATTTAAACATTTATTATAAATAATTTAATTAAAATATAAAACATAAAGTAATAATATAAATTAAAAATTCCAATCAATATAAAATAAAGTTATTCCAAAGCAATAACATTGAGTGTTTGGTATTCCTTATTGTTTAGATGAAAATTTAAATATATCAAAATACATCATTTAATATTATTTAAAATCTACTCATAGAAATAGGAGAAAGAGAATAAAAATATGATTAAATTAAAAAAGAGAAGAAATGTATAGTATAAATAAAAAAGGAAAAAGAAAAATATTAAACTAATGAAGGATAATTTAAAAAATTATAAATTTATTATAAAGTTATATTTTTGTCTTGAATAAATTAATTTTCTGTTTCTGCTTCTTAGAAGAAGTTAGAATTTATAGCTTCTCCCCAAAAGCAGAAAAATTATTTCTGCTACTGCTCAAAAGTACTTTTTATTTTGGCCAAACACATTAAATTTTTCAAAAAATAATTTTTTGACAAAAAAAATACTTATGGACTCCCAAAAGGTTGGCCAAACAGGCTCTAACTTACTTTACTACTTATTGACTGTGTTACTTGCGTGTGCATTTGGGAGCAACAAATACCAAATGAAAATAAAAAAATAAAAAATAAAAAAACTCAATATCTTGAAATTTATATATATGAACCACCTTTATAGGTAGTTAACACGAATCTGTACCTGTATATCAAAGTGAAAAATATTAATAATTTGGTGAGAACCTTAAGTGATACAAATTGGCATATAATTCATTCATGACGTATTTGCACAAAATGGCCTTAATTGAAGACACTACTTCCTGTTAGTAAATCGGTAAAATCTCTCTAGAAAAAGAAAAAGTAATCCAAATTCTTTTGAATATCATACTAGCAAATAATCCCTCATTTCATAATAGGCCGCCTTCATAATACAAAGTACAAAAGACTCCACTAGGTGCATCCCTAACTTCCTGTGTATTTTATTTTAAACGGGCTACAAAACATTCTATCAAGACTCAATAATCCTTTTGTAACAACCAAAAGATCTTCATAGGATATAGACATGATGCTTATCTTATATCCTGGTTTCAGATTATACTTTTTGTTTCTCATTCGATGTTTGATATATACTTATATTGGAGTTTTGATTAATTCAAATTCGCTACGCGTAAGACTCACTAACGAGGAATGTACTTTCTACTAGGAATTTTTTTATTTTCAAAACCCAAATCCAAAACCCCTGATTAAATATGGAGGAATCATATACATCTCGTCACAACTCTAGGTCGTCTTTGTTTCAACTTATCAATGTCTAATAATTAGGCTCTTGGCTTTTGTCCTGGCTAGTTGAAACCATATATGGTGGAGGTATCAGAATCTGAGACTCGGTCTTATATGGCAAGTGGGCCGGTCTAAACGGTCCCGAGCCGGTCCCAAATTAAACGGGCCAAACGGTCCCGGGCTAAACGGGCTTTTTGTAGGGAACGGTTCGGGACCGGAACCGTTTGCTCCCGAACTAAACGGTCTCGGCCTGTGGGCTAAACGGGCTAAGTGGGCCCAACATATTTTTTAAAAAAAAAATAAAATTAAATAGATATTAGAGACAAAAAGATGTTAAAAAGAATATCTAAGGCAATGCTTATTAAATTTTATTATAGAATTGTGACCTAAATTTTAATATTCAAAATTTAATATCGAATATATATAGTATAGTATATATATATATATATATATATATATAGTGTATATATATATATATATTCGATAAGCTATATATACATCTTATATACTATATATAAGATGTATATATAGTATAGTATAGTATATATATATAAGCTATATATACATCTTATATACTATATATAAGATGTATTAGTATATAAGATGTATATATAGTATAGTATAGTATATATATTAAATGTATAAAAAGTTTGGGATTAAAATAAAGTTGGGGGGTTAAATGGCTATTTTATAAATAGCCAACGGCTATTTTTGACAGTCCAAAGACTATATTTGTAAAAACAAAAATAGCCGTTGGGACCGTTTGGCCCGCCAAGGGACCGGTCCGGTCCCGGTCCCTGGCGGACCCAAATCATAGGACTGGCCTACGAGACCGGTCCAGGCCCACTAAAATCGGGTCAAACGGACCTGGCCCGTTTGGCCCGAGATCCCGGGCCTGGACCGGCCCACTTGCCACCCTTAGGCCGAAATCTATCACCGCTGCCTAACTTTTATTTCAAAATAAGCATCACAATCCTAGATGGATTACAGCTTAAAAGGTAATCCATGTTACTCATCATCTACACATATGTACTGTATCTATTAAATAACAAATAATGGGTAGTGGAACCCCACTTTCTACTTAGCATTTGTTGACTTAAAATAGTTAGAGGACATATAGTTCAATTAATTAGGTGTACCTTATGTAAATCTAGAATATTTAAATTTTAGCTCAGGAATCAGGATTGTTTATGCTGAAAAAAACTGTGTGATATACTTAACAAATCTATCAGAGTTGACAGGTTTGGACTTGCCCAATAAAAATAGTACAAACCAAAATAGATCTAATCTAACTGATAGCTCCATCCAAATTTCTTGTCAAATATCCATTTACTAAAGAAAGAATTGTGACAATAACTAGGAGAGTATTGTGTGTATTATTTTAGCTGCATCAAACACAAGAAAAACACGCAAATGGACACCCATCTCGAAGACTTGGGCGCAACCTCCCCCTGTTCAACTAAATTACAAGAAGAGTAGCTAATTACTAAGGTAAGTATAATGACTCGTCCTGTCATTTTGAGCATTTGTTTTCAGTTAGATGGTTTGAGGTCTTGAGTAGCTTCATATGGTGTATTATGACTTGCATGTATTGTCAGTTTTGGCTTTCGAGTGGTTCAGGGTTGATTTGGAAGAATGATTCTCAACTAGGAAGTTTTAAGTTGGAAGAGTTGATTAAGTTTAACTTTTTGTGTATTTTACCTCGGATCGGAGTTTTTATGATTCTGTTAGGTCCTGGTGGTAATTTTGGACTTGGGCGTATGTCCGGATTTGCCTTTGGATGTTCCTAGAAGGTTTTGGCTCTAATTGGCAAAAGTTGGCAATTTGAAGAGTTGAAAAGTTTATAGGTTTGACCGGGATTTGACTTCGATGTTATTGGGTTTGGATTGTTATTCCCGAAGTTGGAATATATTCATTATATCATTTGAATTTTGTGTGCAAAGTTTGGTCAGATTCCGGATTGGTTAGGCTTGAATCGGACGCTTGGTTCGAAGTTGGAAGTTTATGAACTTAAGAGATTGATCTTGATCGACGATTTGTGATGTTGATGTTGTTATGTGTGATTTGAAGCCTCGAGTAGGTTCGCATTATATTTTGGGACTTGTTGGTATGTTCGGACTAGGCCCCGAGGGACTCAGATGAGTTGTTGGGTGGTTCTGAGTCATAGAGGCGTTTATTTCCAGATTCCTTTCTATGTTAGGAGAACAACATACTCGGAATTAGCGAGTTTTGGAGGACTACTTTGGGAGATATGGGACCCAACTACTGTGGGTTGGACTCTTGAGTTATGAACACCCAAGAGTGATGTTTTGGCGAATTGGTTGAGCTATCGGACTCTGATTGAGTCGGTTTTCATTCGTGTGAGCTTGTATTGATTCGGACTTCGCTCGGGTAAGCTTGGATTTGGAATCCAAGGCGAGATCGACGTTGACTTTTGTTGACTTTTTGGCGAAAATATACAGATCATAGCTTTATTTATTGTAATTGGCTTCTCTTGCATCGTTTGATGTTATTAAGTAATTTTTGGTTAGATTTGAGCTATGTGGGGTGAATCTTAGGAGAAAATCTATTTCGGAGGGTTGAGTTGGCCTAGTTGAGGTAAGTATCTTGCCTAACTTTGTGTGGGGGAAACTACCCCTTAAGATTTGGGTTGATTGTGCTATTTGTGTTGTGTGAAATCCGTATACGAAAGGTGACGAGTGGGTACACGGGATATATGTGGTATAGGACCGGTTTATATTATCTAGAATCTTTCTATGCCTTTAATTAAATTATCATAACATGTTATATCTCTCATTGTTAATCTACTCTTACATGCTCTATTTGATGTCGTTAGCACTTATTCTACCTCTTACTTGTTATTTTGCTCTTATATGCTGTAGTTGAAGTTATTGCCTTCCTTATTTGCATGTTACCTCTTAATTGTTATGTCACGCCTCGAACTTGGGGAGCATGACCGGTGCTCCACCGAGTAAGCCTGGTCGAGAAAGCCTACTTTACATCAACATCTCATCATAACTCATTAATGATTTATCAAAACATCATTAGATTATGACTTTTAAATTGAATACAATTGCCTCAATGGCCTGCAATATTTTTCATGATGGGTGCGTAGCCTCATAAATACTGTGAACATAAATACGTGACATAACTCAAATCTTTAATTACATGACCTATAGTGTACATGGAGCTTCTATGACAATAGATACCTAAGTACATAAAACGAACTAGACTCAAACACCCACTAGAACTATAGCGGGCTCACCATAAGCTGAGTAGTGAAGAAAATCCCTATCAAAGATCCATATCATTCAATAGAAGTGTTTCTGCATCCATTAAAAGATGCAGCGCCCCCGGTAAAAGGGACATGAGAACATGTGGAATAATACTCGTATGTAAAGCAGACAGAACAACATATGAAAATATGGTAACTCAAATAAGAGGCAAATAAAGTACATCAAAAAAATTACGAAAAGTCCCATAGAATCACTTTAAGTCTACAAGGGGTGTGAAACAAGGGGATCCCCTATCTCCAGCATTGTTCATTCTGTCAGCTGAGGTACTTTCCAGGTCTTTGAATAAGCTCTTTGAAGACAAGTCATTTATGGGATTTGGAATGCCTAAGTGGTCTGATCCTTTAGACCACTTGGCATATGCTGATGATACGATAATCTTTGCAGCTTCTCATCCTCCCTCCTTGAGCAAGATTATGGCAGTGTTGGGGAACTATGAAAAGATATCAGGTCAAATGATCAACAAAGATAAGAGTTCATGCTACATGCATTCAAATGTTGCTAATGGATTGTTTCAGGAAGATGGATCTATTACAGGATTTGCAAGAGGTAAATTCATCTTCACATATCTAGGGTGTCCTATGTTTTACACTAGAAGGAGGAACGACTATTATGAGGATCTTATCAAGAAGGTGAAGGCTAAATTGCATTCATGGAAAGGAAAGCTGATGTCATTTGGAGGAAAGGCAACACTCATCTCTAGTGTGTTGCAAAGTATGCTAGTTCACATGTTATCAGTCCTTGATCTACCAAACAACATCCTGGAGCATCTACATAAGACTTTTTCTAGGTTTTTTTGGAGCACAAAAGAAGAAGGGAGAAGCAGACACTAGGCTTCATGGAAAACTTTTTGCCTTCCTAAAGAGGAAGGGGGCCTAGGTTTTAGGTCCTTACATGATGTCTCAAGGGCACTGTTTGCTAAACTATGGTAGAGGTTTAGGACCACAAAATCTTTTTGGTCTAATTTCATATGGAATAAGTATTGCAAGAAGGAGCTACCAACAATGGTGCCTTTTACGGGAGGGTCTCATGTTTGGAGACAAATGTCGAATGCTAGGGAAGAAGTAGAACATGAGATCGTATAGGAATTAAAGAGTGGAACCACTAATATTTGGCATGAACTTTGGGATTGGGTGCACTTTATCACGTATTACCTGAAGACAAGTCATTTGTGGGATTTGGAATGCCTAAGTGGTCTGATCCTTTAAACCACTTGGCATATGCTGATGATACGATAATCTTTGCATCTTCTCATCCTCCCTCCTTGAGCAAGATTATGGCAGTGTTGGGGAACTATGAGAAGATATCAGGTCAAATGATCAACAAAGATAAGAATTCATGCTACATGCATTCAAAGGTTGCTAATGGATTGTTTCAGGCAGATGGATCTATTACATGATTTGCAAGAGGTAAATTCCCCTTCACATATCTAGGGTGTCCTATGTTTTACACTAGAAGGAGGAAGGACTATTATGAGGATCTTATCAAAAAGGTGAAGGCTAAATTGCATTCTTGGAAATGAAAGCTGCTGTCATTTGGATGAAAGGCAACACTCATCTCTAGTGTATTGCAAAGTATGCCAGTTCACATGTTATCAGTCCTTGATTCACCAAAAAACATCCTGGAGCATCTACATAAGACTTTTGCTAGGTTCTTTTGGAGCACAAAGGAAGAAGGGACAAGCAGACACTGGGCTTCATGGCAAAATATTTGCCTTCCTAAAGGGGAAGGGGGCCTAGGTTTTAGGTCCTTGCATGATGTCTCAAGGGCACTGTTCGCTAAACTATGGTGGAGGTTTAGGACCACAAAATCTTTTTGGTCTAATTTCATGTGGAATAAGTATTTCTAGAAGGAGCTACCAACAATGGTGCCTTTTAGGGGTAGGTCTCATGTTTGGAGACAATTGCCGAATGCTAGGAAAGAAGTAGAACATAAGATCGTATGGGAATTGAAGAGTGGAACCACTAATATTTGGCATGGACTTTGGACTGGATTGGGTGCATTTTATCACGTATTACCTGAAGACAAGTCATTTGTGGGATTTGGAATGCCTAAGTGGTCTGATCCTTTAAACCACTTGGCATATGCTGATGATACGATAATCTTTGCATCTTCTCATCCTCCCTCCTTGAGCAAGATTATGGCAGTGTTGGGGAACTATGAGAAGATATCAGGTCAAATGATCAACAAAGATAAGAATTCATGCTACATGCATTCAAAGGTTGCTAATGGATTGTTTCAGGCAGATGGATCTATTACATGATTTGCAAGAGGTAAATTCCCCTTCACATATCTAGGGTGTCCTATGTTTTACACTAGAAGGAGGAAGGACTATTATGAGGATCTTATCAAGAAGGTGAAGGCTAAATTGCATTCTTGGAAATGAAAGCTGCTGTCATTTGGATGAAAGGCAACACTCATCTCTAGTGTATTTCAAAGTATGCCAGTTCACATGTTATCAGTCCTTGATTCACCAAAAAACATCCTGGAGCATCTACATAAGACTTTTGCTAGGTTCTTTTGGAGCACAAAGAAAGAAGGGACAAGCAGACACTGGGCTTCATGGCAAAATATTTGCCTTCCTAAAGGGGAAGGGGGCCTAGGTTTTAGGTCCTTGCATGATGTCTCAAGGGCACTGTTCGCTAAACTATGGTGGAGGTTTAGGACCACAAAATATTTTTGGTCTAATTTCATGTGGAATAAGTATTGCAAGAAGGAGCTACCAACAATGGTACATTTTAGGGGAGGGTCTCATGTTTGGAGACAAATGCTGAATGCTAGGTAAGAAGTAGAGCATGAGATCGTATGGGAATTGAAGAGTGGAACCACTAATATTTGGCATGAACTTTGGGATTGGGTGCACTTTATCACGTATTACCTGAAGACAAGTCAATTGTGGGATTTGGAATGCCTAAGTGGCCTGATCCTTTAAACCACTTGGCATATGTTGATGATACGATAATCTTTGCATCTTCTCATCCTCCCTCCTTAAGCAAGATTATGGCAGTGTTGAGGAACTATGAGAAGATATCAGGTCAAATGATCAAAAAAGATAAGAGTTCATGCTACATGCATTCAAAGGTTGATAATGGATTATTTCAGGCAGATGGATCTATTACAGGATTTGCAAGAGGTAAATTCCCCTTCACATATCTAGGGTGTCCTATATTTTACACTAGAAGGAGGAAGGATTATTTTGAGGATCTTATCAAGAAGGTGAAGGCTAAATTGCATTCATGGAAAGGAAAGCTGCTGTTATTTGGAGGAAAGGCAACACTCATCTCTAGTGTGTTGCAAAGTATGCCAGTTCACATGTTATCAGTCCTTGACTCACCAAACAACATCCTGGAGCATCTACATAAGCTTTTTGCTAGGTTATTTTGGAGCACAAAGGAAGAAGGTAGAAGCAGACACTGGGCTTCATGGAAAAATCTTTGCCTTCCTAAAGAGGAAGGGGGCCTAGGTTTTAGGTCCTTACATGATGTCTCAAGGGAACTGTTTGCTAAACTATGGTGGAGGTTTAGGACCACAAAATATTTTTGGTCTAATTTCATGTGGAATAAGTATTGCATGAAGGAGCTACCAACAATGGTGCATTTTATAGGAGGGTCTCATGTTTGGAGACAAATGCTGAATGCTAGGTAAGAAGTAGAGCATGAGATCGTATGGGAATTGAAGAGTGGAACCACTAATATTTGGCATGAACTTTGGGATTGGGTGCACTTTATCACGTATTACCTGAAGACAAGTCAATTGTTGGATTTGGAATGCCTAAGTGGTCTGATCCTTTAAACCACTTGGCATATGTTGATGATCCGATAAGCTTTGCATCTTCTCATCCTCACCCCTTGAGCAAGATTATGGCAGTGTTGGGGAACTATGAGAAGATATCAGGTCAAATGATCAACAAAGATAAGAGTTCATGCTACATGCATTCAAAGGTTGCTAATGGATTATTTCTGGCAGATGGATCTATTAAAGGATTTGCAAGAGGTAAATTCCCCTTCACATATCTAGGGTGTCCTATGTTTTACACCAGAAGGAGGAAGGACTATTATGAGGATATTATCAAGAAGGTGAAGGCTAAATTGCATTCATGGAAAGGAAAGCTGCTGCCATTTGGAGGAAAGGCAACACTCATCTCTAGTGTGTTGCAAAGTATGCCAGTTCACATGTTATCAGTCCTTGATTTACCTAACAACATCCTCGCACATCTACATAAGACTTTTGCTAGGTTCTTTTGGAGCAACAAAGGAAGAAGGGAGAAGCAGACACTGGGCTTCATGGAAAAATCTTTGCCTTCCTAAAGAGGAAGGGGGCCTAGGTTTTCGGTCCTCAAATGATGTCTCAAGGGCACTGTTCGCTAAACTATGGTGGAGGCTTAGGACCACAAAATCTTTTTGGTCTAATTTCATGTGGAATAAGTATTGCAAGAAGGAGCTACCAACAATGGTGCCTTTTAGGGGAGGGTCTCATGTTTGGACACAAAAGCCGAATGCTAAGGAAGAAGTAGAACATGAGATCGTATGGGAATTGATGAGTGGAACCACTAATATTTGGCGTGGACTTTGTACTGGATTGGGTGCACTTTATCACATATTACCCGAAGACAAGTCATTTGTGGGATTTGGAATGCCTAAGTGGTCTGATCCTTTAAACCACTTGGCATATGTTGATGATACGATAATCTTTGCATCTTCTCATCCTCCCTCCTTGAGCAAGATTATGGCAGTGTTGGGGAACTATGAGAAGATATCAAGTCAAATGATCAACAAAGATAAGAGTTCATGCTACATGCATTCAAAGGTTGCTAATGGATTATTTCAGGAAGATGGATCTATTAAAGGATTTGCAAGAGGTAAATTCCCCTTCACATATCTAGGGCGTCCTATGTTTTACACTAGAAGGAGGAAGGACTATTATAAGGATCTTATCAAGAAGGTGAAGGCTAAATTGCATTCATGGAAAGGAAAGTTGGTGTCATTTGGAGGAAAGGCAACATCATTTCTAGTATGTTGCAAAGTATGCCAGTTCACATGTTATCAGTCCTTGATCCACCAAATAACATCCTGGAGCATCTACATATGACTTTTGCTAGGTACTTTTGGAGCACAAAGGAAGAAGGGAGAAGCAGACACTGGGCTTCATGGCAAAATCTTTGCCTTCCTAAAGAGGAAGGGGGACTAGGTTTTAGGTCCTTACATGATGTCTCAAGTGCACTGTTTGCTAAACTATGGTGGAGGTTTCGGACCAGAAAATCTTTTTGGTCTAATTTCATGTGGAATAAGTATTGCAAGAAGGAGCTACCAATAATGGTGCATTTTAGGGGAGGGTCTCATGTTTGGAGACAAATGCTAAATGCTAGGGAAGAAGTAGAACATGAGATCGTATGGGAATTGAAGAGTGGAACCACTAATATTTGGCATGAACTTTGGACTGGATTTGGTGCACTTTATCACGTATTACCTGAAGACTTTCAAATCAATGAAGATCTTCAGGAGATGGCAGAACTGTGGAAAGGGGAAGCATTGGATGATCAGCTGCTAGATCAAACTTTCAATGAGGAAATTGCAGAACATATAAGGCTAAATGTGAATTATGAAAGAAATGAGGGATATTGGGATAGGCCTTACTAGATGCCAACTCCTTCAGGCAAGTTCAGTGTTAGCAGTGCTTCGCAAATATTAAAGCATAGGACTGATCCTAATCAGGAATTCAAGTTAATGTGGATTAAAGGTTTGCCATTCAAGATATCCTTCTTCTTGTGGAGATTGTGGAGGTAGAAAATAGCCCCTGATGACATGTGGAGGAGGCAAGGGCAAATGGTGATGTCTAGGTGTTGGTGTTGTCAGCAGCCCCAAGATAAATCCATTGAGCATATATTTGTCACAAGTCCTACTGCCTATAAGGTATGGAACTTGTTCATGGGGGCTGCTGGAATTACTGTGCAATTGATTCAATTGAAGCAGATTATAAGGCATTGGTGGTATACTCAGTGTTGTCCAAATTAAAGCCACTATTTTAAGCAGTACCAACTATCATCACTTGGGAGCTTTGGAAGAGAAGAAATGCAAGTAAACACGGGGGTTCAGTGTCCACAAATAGGGTGATTCATGAGATAAATAGGACATTGCATCAATTGGCAAAGGTGAGGTATGCTTGGATGCCTAATATTCCATTGTTATGGCCAGACATGATTCAATACTTTGAAGGATATAAACCTATATTGATCACTACAAGAGTAACATTACAGCTTCCTTTTCATGGTTGGTACAAATGTAATACTGATGGAGCCTCAAAGGGTAATCCTGGACCTAGCTCCCTAGGCTTTTGTGTGAGGGATGATGAAGGTGATGTGGTGTATGCTAAGGCAGTAGACCTGGAAGTGACAACTAATGTGGTAGCTGAAGCTAAGGCTATTCTTCAAGGATTGGAATACTGTGTGTAGCATGATCTTCACCCTCTCATATTTGAGACTGATTCATTGGTGATGAAGAAGGTGATAGAAAGGGAATGGGTTCCTCCATGGGTAATTGCATAGGATGTGAAGAAAATTATAGAGATGAAGGACAACTTCAATGTGATCTTTCAACCTGTGCTCAGAGAAGGAAACTCAGTGGCGGATTTTATAGCTAACATTGTGTTTTCTTTTGCAGGTACATCTGAGTTTCATTCATTCTCTAAACTGTCTAGTGTAGGGAGGAGGTTGATCAATCTAGAAAAATCACAATCACCTAACCTTAGGGTTAGGATAGCAAAGAGAAGAACCCCAGACTGATGGCTTCACAGGATTGGACTCTACACAAACCTGCATGTCTCTTTGTCACATTCAGTATGCTATGAAGGTATTTTTCAATGGTATTAGCATTGTCCCATGCTCATTCTGGGGGTGCTTTGATAGTGTACAGAAAAAATACGATAAGCAGGTGTGGGATGGTATAATTTATCCTACTTCTGATATGTCCAAATGCTAAGGAAAATGCTGAACCCATCATATGGTATTTCTGGAGATTGTTGAATCATTCCTCAGTGGTATTAGCATGCTTTCATGCTCAATCTGAAGATGGTTTAGTAATGTTTAGAATGATGTCTACATTAAAGGTTCTAGTAGGGAAGGATCTGAGCTTACAAGATTACAAAAAGGCACAGTTTCAAAGCCTGGCCTTCGCCTTGCAAAGCTTGCTTAAAGCCAACTCATTCCTGGCTTTTGCCTTGCAAAGCCGGCCTAAAGCCAACTCATGCCTGGCTTTTGCCTTGCAAAGCCTGCCTAAAGCCAGCTCAAGCCTGACTTTTGTCCTGCAAAGCTTGCCTAAAGCCAGCTCAAGCCTCGCTTTTGCCTTGCAAAGCCTGCCTAAAGCCAGCTCAAGCCTGGCTTTTTCCTTGCAAAGCCTGCCTAAAGCCAGGCTCCTCTTCTACACATTAATTTTGATGAGTGAGCACATGATTAATACTTGGACAAAATCAGTCCACTGCATATGGAGATCATATAGTAGCTACACTTGGAAGACTATGCTAGCTTCAACTCTGTAGTGGAGATGTTTGAAATTTATTTTAGCTTATGGACAGTATACCCTGGCGCCTGGTGAGAGCTTCATAAGTGATGCTTGGTATTTGCCAATGACAATTGGATTCACACACACTGATAGGAGAATGAAGCTTCAACTTATTATGTTGTAATAGCTAGTTCATTAGATTTTAGCTTTTCTATCTTTTTAATAGCTAGTAGCTTCATGCAACCTCTATTTTGGTTTTGGACATCTTGTAAGCGTTGGAGCCATTTTGGGATTTTATTTATATATTAGCCACTATGCAAGTGCTGCCGAGTGGTATAGTTGCTTAAAGAAAATGACATTTCAACTCTTATTATACTTACACCATTATGAACTTCTTTTGGGATCAATTGAGCAATATGAATTATCTGTGGGATACAAAATATATTGTAAATGTAACAACATGTACAAACAAGGGCAATGAAAGTGGAACCCGTGGTTTGTGTTTTCTATGACTCTTACTAGACCGTCCATAGCCCTCTCTTTCTATGCACCTATGTGTTTCATAGACCATCCATAGTGTTCACCCATACTATACACATATGTGTTTCATAGATCGTCCATAGTGTTCACATATTATATTATATACCCATGCATCTCATAGACCGTCCATAGTGTTCACATATCATATTATACACCTATGCGTCTCATAGACCGTCCATAGTGTTTATTCATACAGTACACCTATACAATTCATACACAATACACCTATGCATTTCATAGACCATCCATAGGATTCCATACATAATACACCTATGTTTTTCATAGACCGTCCATAGGATTCTATACGCAATACACCTATGTGTTTCATAGACCGTCCATAGGATTCCATACACAGTACACCTATGCACTTCATAGACCATCCATAGGATTAATACACCTATTCATTTCATAGACCGTCCATAGGATCACATATACAATACACCTATGTGTTTCATAGACCGTCCATAGGATTCAATACATCTATGTGTTTCATAGACCGTCCATAGGATCGCATATACAATACACCTATGTGTTTCATAGCCCGTCCATAGGATCACAATTAGGAACATCATAGCCTTTACTCATGAGGAGGTAGGAGCTTATAACACATTGAAAATACTTACAAAGCATAACATTAGTTAAAACAGCCACATTTGGGCATGACTTGAGCACATAAGCTTTTAGGCAAATCTATTTTCGAAGTCAATTTGGAGCATTTGAATCAAGGCTCATTTCATAACCTTTCTCACATCATTTCATTTCATTGGCACCATTGGCCACAAATATAACTTTCATTATTGGCTTGGTAAACACACTTTATATCTCCAACCCACTTCTTTCACTTTCCATTATCTTTATGGGTTATCAACAACAAGGTATTTCTATTCAAGACCTTAGGTACACATATGAATAATTAAGAGTCTTAAGCACATCGAGTTTTTCTCACACAATTTGGCATCATAACGTTCATTTGAAACCCGACTCAAAGCAATAACATTTTAATACACAACCCATACTTTGAACACATTCCCGAAGGATAACATAACATGATAAGACCATTCGGAACACATATTAAACATCTCTCTTTCGGCACAAAGCTTATTCGGAATAGTCAATTTATAATGAACAACCCGGGACTTACAACAACATCGTGGGATTCAATTTTAAGAGAATAGTTTAGCCAACATACCTTTCTTGAGCTTTACTTACATTACTACAATGTTCCAGATATCCTAGCAACTTCAATCTATTTAGAAACATAACAATAGTGAACCATAATTAGGGAGAGATTCATGGTTTCAGCTTACTTAGGCATTTCATCAAGCATTAGGTGTGCAAATTACACTACAAGGTTTCTATGGTGGAATCCTTCCATCCCACAACAAATAATTCACCCAATTTAGTTCGAAAACCTCACTACCACCCTTATGGGTACATTCATACACAAAGAGTACCTCCCACACCTAAGAATCATATTTCCCATGACTTAGTTTTAGTCCGAATCCCGAAATTTAGGGCTAGGGAGTATAACCTTACCTCTTAAATGAAGATCGTGTGATTGGCTTCCTTGATTCTTGATGATTGGGGCAAGAATGGATGATTAACGTGCTAGGTATTCTCCTTCTCTCTCTAAAATACTCTCTCCTCTCTCTAAAAAATTAGATTTTCCTTATAAAATGACCCCCTAAGGCCTTATATCAAAATATGGTCGGATAAGAAATTTTCCAAAAATGATCCCCGAAGTCAATTATGTGGTGCAACTTTGTTGTAGTAGAATCATTATGTGGGCAGCAGAATCGATTATGTTGCCAGCAGAATGATTATGTGGGCAACAAAATTTTTCTGCGTCAAGCAAAAATGATTATGCGGCCAGCAGAACTATTTTTCAAAATTTTCCCATTCTCTGCTCCACTTTGCGATACATATGTGGCATGCATAGTATGTTTCTGGCTACGTGCAGGTTGGTTTTAACCTAGTGTACGAAGGATACTTTGGCAAAATTTTCCAAAGTCTCTAAGAGTAAACATTCGAGGACGAATGTTCCCAAGGGGGGAGTGATGTTACACCCTATATTTTCGTACGTAAAAATGCGTCGTAAGCAAACTAATGTAGGACCAAAAATGAGATAATATTTAAAAGTATATAAAGTAAGTTAATCATGTTACCTCTGAGGTTACAAATATTGAAGATCATGAACAACAAGTACAAAGAGGGTTGGACAGTTCAGAAGCTAAAGCAATTAAATAAAACAATGTTTCGTCGAAAGTCGACAAGTTGGAAATGTTATAACATGTACCTTTGGGGTGAGACTAGGGTGATTAACATGATAAGGAGATTATGTTATGATTTATATTAGTCGTATGACATCCGTGTGTTATGTTTTGAAGTCAAGCGAGTTGTGGAACAAAAGTCGATGAAAGTCATCACAAGTTACATTCATAAGTTTTACTGAAACTTTGGGTCAAATGTAACTGCAATTTTCTCCCAATATACTTAGAGTTATGGGGTGTTCCACCCATCAAATTAAAGATCTATGAGTCTATTTTCCAACGCATTAAACCATTTGTCAATACGACATCGGAGTAGAGAGATATGTGCATTTTTGCGATACTGCGCAAGCTGCTAGGTGACAAGTAGGTGTGTCACCTACTTGCTTAAATGAAAGCCCAAAAATGGGCCATTTCGGGTCGTCCAAAGAGGCCTTTTAAGGGCCTATTTTCTTCATATATTAGACTTAAAATAGAGCATAATAACCAGACATAAGCTCTGCAAAGAATCCTCCCAAAAATTTCCCACAAACCCTAATTGATTTTCTCTCCCTTTCAAGTTCTAATTGGAGGTAAAACCTAGAGTTTGAAGAACCAAGATAGGAGCTGAGTTATCCAACAAATAAGGTGAGTTTACTGCTCTCTTTCATCCAGTTTTTCTTCTATAAATTCATGGTAAGTCGTTCTATACTTGTGAGAACTCACGGGACGGTGATCGGAAGCCGTGAGTTCGAGTTATTTACTTGTAGCGGACTGTTTTGTGGACTGTTTTGTGTTGCTGTTGAGCTGCGTGTTTTACTACTATTTTGTGGAGTTTTGGAGGAGGAAGGGGGTGTATAAACACCATATAAATGTAGGGTGGTTGGCTGGTCATTCGTCATAACATTTTCGGGTTGTTGACACTACTACGGTGGTCGTTTTGTGTATGAAGAGATTGGGGTGTGTTGGGCTGTTTTGTAGTATTTGATGGTGTATATAGGGCTGGAAAATGATGTATATATGTTGTTATTGTTCTGTTCTTGTATTGTTGGTGTTATCTTGAATTTGGAGGAAGGGCATATTATAGGGGAGATGCTGCCCGTTTTAATACAAAATAGGTTTGTCGTTCGTTGTGCGATAGTTGTACCTTTCGTAACTTAACGATAGTATTATTATCATTCTTGTAGATTAAGGTGTGAAGAGGTGAGTTCAACTTGGTGATTGGAAAGATTGTGATAAGGTATGTTAAGGCTAAGCCTTCCTTCATTTTGGCATGATCTCGTAGCTACATGTGTTAATAATGAGACAAAAAGAGAAGTTCATATTCATGAATTTATTCACACTATTCTAGTCTCATAAGTTACAATATTATTCCTTATCGAGACTCTATATTCAATTTAGTATTGTCTTCTTCCAGTCAAGAGAGCAGCAAGCCTATATATACAGTATTACAGTATTTTCATTACCATTGAGTTATAATCGATGGGCAGGCCCCTATTGGGCAACCTCTGATCAGATGGAAAGTTATATACCGAGCCTACTGTGGCCGAGCGCCTATGAGCGAGCCCAGCATGGTCGAGATACATAGCCTAGTATGGCCGAGCGCCTATGAGCGAGCCTACTACGGCAGAGCAGTTATATATACCGAGCCTTATAAGGCCGGACAATTATCTTACTTACTATATTGAAGGAGTTGAGTCAGTATCAACAGGTAAGTATATCTCCAGATCATCTTTGACTCCCAATTACTTTCAGTTATTATATTATCAGTTCAGTTTCAACTTTCAGTTATGTTATCGCCTTATATACTTGGTACATTATTTTGTACTGACGTCCCTTTTCTGGGGACGCTGCATTTCATGCATACAGGTTCAGATAGACAGACGGGTATACCTCCTCAGTAGGTGTTTCCAGAGTTCAGCCTGATCGGTAAGCTCCACGTCTTTCGGAGTTGCCAGGTCTAGAGTTTTTGTGTACATCTTATGTATATCTGTATATATGTTATGGGTAGGTCGGGGCCCTGTTCCGATCATAGTACATCTATCAGTAGAGGCTTGTAGACATATCTTGTTGGTTAGTGCAGTATGTTGGGTTTGTAGGCCTCGTATGTATAATTTGGTGGTTTGTCAGCTGTAGTAGCTATGACGGCCTTTTCAGCCTAGCTTTATATTGATGTTTAGTTAGCGCTAGTTTCCATTCAATTTTATATTTTGCTTCGCAAATTGTCTTGCAAGGTGGCCCCATGGCCAAAGTATGAGATTATGTGTTCAGAGTCCCTTAGTCTCAATTTGGTACACTAGGTTAGTTGAGGCACCGGGTGCCAGTCTCGCTTCCAGGTCGGGGCGTGACAAATTTTGTATCAGAGCAGTTCTGTCCTAGGGAGTCTACAAGCCGTGTCTAGTAGGGTCTTGTTTATAGATGTGTTATGCACCACATTATATAAGCTGGGCACTACAGGGCATTTAGGAGTTGGTTACCCTTCTTTGAAATCTAAATCGTGCTACAGAATTGAGTTATAGGAAATTTGAATTAAACTTATGTGTTGGTATTTGCATGCACAGATGACGGTGACTAGGAAGACTACGGCTAGCCAGAGGAGAGATACAGCAGTAGGTGAGGGGACCAGCAGGGTATCCCCAGTAGATGGGGCCCAGTCTGAGGCTCAAGGGGAGACCCCTACTCAGCCATTACCGGCTCCTCCACCAACTACGGAGATTCCTAGGGAAACCGCACATCCAGTTCCCCCTCTACTTCCATCAGATCAGGACTTGAGAAGTGCGGTGCATTTGTTGACACAGTTGGTAGCTACCCAGCAACAGGCTAGGGCATCAGCTAGTGCAGGAACTTTTGAGGGGTCTGGGAGTTCAAGGGTCCGAGAGTTTATTGCTTTGAGTCCCCCAGAGTTCACGGGGACAGATCAGAGGGAGGACCCGCGGGATTTCATAGATCAGCTTCACAGGATCTTTCGTGTTATGCATGCCACAGAGAAAGAGGCAGTTGAGCTAGCAGCTTTTCGACTCCGAGATATAGCCATCCTTTGGTACGAGGGATGGGAGAGGTCCAGGGGACGTGATGCACCTCCAGCTATTTGGGAGAATTTTTCAGATGCCTTCCTTGACCAGTACTTACCACGGGAGATCCGACAGGCTCGAGTCGATCAGTTTCTAGCCCTCAAGCAGGGTAATATGAGTGTTCGAGAGTATAGTCTCCGTTTTGACTCATTGGCCAGATATGCACCATCCATAGTTGCTACTATGCGGGACAGGATTCACAGGTTTATAGCAGGGTTAGCCCCAGAGTTAACCGAGGCATGTGCCACCGCTGCATTGCAGGATAGTATGGATATCTCCCAGATTCAGGCATTCGCCCAGAATATAGAAAGGGGTAGGCGTCGGCAGCAGGGTACAAAGAGGGCTGAGCAAGGGCAACGTAAGAGGATGAGATTTCCTAGGTCTCAGGAGCAATCTCAGGGTAGTTATAGGACCCAGTACTTCAGACGGCCACCTAGGCCTCCGCCACCTCAGTTACAGGGTTACAGGTATGACCGCTATACTCAGTCAGGACCAGGTGAGAGCTCACGGGCGTCGGGTTTGCAGCGACAACGAGGATCTGCGCAGATATGGTCATTTCCTCCACGGTGTGACATCTGTGGTAGAGGATACTTGGGCCAATGCCGAGCAGGTTCTGATGCTTGTTATACATGTGGGCGTCCAGGGCATATGATGCGAGATTGCCCAAATAGAGATTCGGGGGGAATGGCACAACCAGCGAGTTCAGCAACAGGATCATCTATGTCCGTGCATCCTTCAGGGCGCGAGTCTCAGTCTTCGGCTGGTAGAGGTCGGGGCAGAGGTAGAGGTTCCAGTTCAAGTGGTAATCAGAACCGTATCTATGCTTTAGCGGGTCGACAGGACCAGGAGTCTTCACCAGACGTTGTGACAGGTATATTAACCATTTGCTCTCACGATGCTTATGCTTTGATAGACCCAGGATCTACTTTATCGTATATTACCCCATTTGTCGCGAGGAAGTTTGGTATAGTGCCTGAAATACTAAGTGATCCTTTTGCGGTATCTACACCGGTCGGAGAATTGATTATTGCTAGACGGGTTTACCGAGGTTGTACGGTGACAATTTGTAGTCGTCAGACCTCAGCTGACCTAGTTGAGCTAGAGATGATGGATTTTGATGCTATCATGGGCATGGACTGGTTGGCAGCTTGCTATGCCACAGTTGATTGCCGAGCAAAGGCAGTCAGATTTCATTTTTCGGGTGAGCCAGTCCTTGAATGGGTAGGTAATACACCAACACCCAGAGGTAGGTTTATTTCCTATCTGAAGGCAAGGAAAATGATCGCAAAAGGGTACATTTATCATATTGTGCGAGTTAGAGATGCAGATGCTGAGATATCTACACTTCAATCTATTCCCGTAGTCAATGAGTATGCAGATGTGTTTCCAGATGAACTTCCAGGTATTCCTCCAGAGCGAGAGATTGATTTTAGCATCGATTTGCTTCCAGGAACTCAACCAATATCCATCCCTCCGTATAGAATGGCACCTGCCGAATTGAAGGAGTTGAAGGAGCAGTTAAAAGATTTGCTGGAGAAAGGTTACATTAGGCCCAGTACCTCACCTTGGGGTGCACCGGTACTATTTGTGCGGAAGAAAGACGGCTCGCTAAGGATGTGTATCGATTATAGGCAGCTGAACAAGGTAACTATTAAGAATAAGTATCCACTTCCAAGGATCGATGACTTGTTTGATCAGTTGCAGGGGGCTAGATGCTTTTCAAAGATAGATTTGAGGTCGGGGTACCACCAGGTCAGAGTTCGGGAAAAAGATATTCCAAAGACAGCCTTCAGGACCCGATATGGCCACTTCGAGTTCCTTGTCATGTCCTTCGGGTTGACTAATGCACCCGCCATATTTATGGACTTGATGAATAGCCTATTCCGGCCATTTTTAGATCTGTTCGTGATAGTATTTATTGATGATATTCTGGTTTATTCCCGTTCAGAGGATGAGCATGCGGACCACCTGCGAGCGGTACTCCAAACCCTCCGTGATCGTAAGTTGTATGCTAAGTTTTCTAAATGTGAGTTCTGGTTGAAGTCTGTAGCATTCTTGGGGCATATTGTATCAGATGAAGGTATAAAGGTGGACACTCAGAAGAATTGAGGCCGTGAAATCTTGGCCTAGACCTACCACTCCGACAGAGGTTCATAGCTTTCTAGGCTTAGCAGGATACTATCGGAGGTTCGTAGAGGGTTTTTCTTCCCTTTCGGCACCATTGACGAAGTTGACACAGAAAGAAACTAAGTTTCAATGGACAGAGGCTTGCGAGTGGAGTTTCCAAGAGCTTAAGAACAGGTTGACCTCAGCTCCAGTTCTAACACTTCCAGAGGGTCTAGAGGGTTATGCCGTGTATTGTGATGCATCAGGTGTCGGGTTAGGATGTGTCCTGATGCAACATGGGAAGGTAATTGCGTATGCTTCAAGGCAGTTGAGGAAGCACGAGAGGAATTATCCGACCCACGACCTCGAGTTAGCTGCGGTTGTCCATGCACTTAAGATATGGCGGCATTATTTATATGGTGTTCATGTTGATGTATTTACTGATCATAAAAGCCTACAATATATCTTCAAGCAGAAAGAGTTGAATTTGCGACAGAGGCGATGGCTTGAGTTATTGAAAGATTACGATGTTAACATTCTCTACCATCCAGGGAAAGCTAATGTTGTAGCAGATGCCTTAAGTCGCCGATCTATGGGTAGCTTAGCACATGTAGAGCCCGAGAAAAGACAATTAGCTAGAGAGATTCATCAATTGGCTTCGTTGGGGGTTCGGTTAGTAGATTCTGAGGATGGTGGAGTTGTACTCCAAAACACTGCAAAATCATCCCTCATAGCTGAAGTCAAGGAAAGGCAGTACGAGGACCCAAAGTTGGTCGAGTTGAGAGAGCGAGTTCCGCAGCAGAAGAAGCCATTGTTAGAGCTCAAGGGAGATGGGGTTCTCAAATACAGGGGTCGTTCGTGTGTTCCAGATGTAGCAGGGCTACAAGACAAGATTATGTCAGAGGCACATTATTCATGGTATTCCATCCATCCTGGATCGACGAAGATGTATCATGACATTAAGGATATGTACTGATGGAACGATATGAAGAAGAACATTGCTGAGTTTGTCGCCCAATGTACTAGTTGCCAGCAAGTGAAGGTAGAGCATCAGAAGCCCGGAGGGCTAATGCAGACTATAGAGATCCCGACATGAAAATGGGAGGCGATAAACATGGACTTTGTTACGGGTTTACCTCGTTCTCATCGTAAGTTCGATTCTATATGGGTGATAGTTGATAGGCTCACTAAATCAACTCATTTTCTACCTGTCAGATCTACATATACAGCAGAAGATTATGCAAAGTTATATATTAAGGAGATAGTGCGGCTACACGGAGTACCAGTATCTATTATATCTGACCGTGGGGCTCAATTTACAGCACATTTTTGGAGGTCATTTCAGAGAGGTCTAGGGACTCAGGTGAATCTCAGCACAGCTTTTCATCCACAGACTGATGGACAAGCCGAGCGCACAATTCAGACGCTCGAGGATATGTTACGAGTATGTGTGTTGGATTTTAAAAGAAGTTGGGATGAACATCTACCTCTTGTCGAGTTTGCATATAATAACAGTTACCACTCCAGTATTCAGATGGCTCCGTACGAGGCTTTGTATGGGCGTAAGTGCAGATCTCCTATAGGGTGGTTTGATGTTGGGGAATCTGGGTTATATGGGCTAGACCTGGTTCAACAGGCCATAGAGAAAGTAAAGCTTATCCGGGAGCGACTGTTGACAGCTCAGAGTCGTCAGAAGTCATATTCTGACGTGCGGCGACGAGACTTAGAGTTCAGGATTAATGACTGGGTATTCTTAAAGGTATCACCTATGAAGGGCGTGATGAGGTTTGGCAAGAAAGGAAAGCTTAGCCCACGGTATATTGGGCCTTATAGGATCATTCGGAGAGTGGGCCAAGTAGCTTATGAGTTAGAGTTGCCCTCAGAATTGGAGTCTGTCCATCCGGTTTTTCACGTATCTATGCTACGGAAGTGCATTGGCGATCCTACCCGAGTGGTGCCCACGGATGATGTACAGATTACAGAGGACTTGTCATACGAGGAAATTCCAGTTGCCATCCTAGACCGACAAATCCGCAATCTACGAAATAAGGAGGTAGCTTCCGTAAAGGTTTTATGGAGGAGCAAGAATGTAGAAGAGATGACGTGGGAATCGGAGGAAGAAATGAAGTCTAAATACCCCCACCTATTTCAAACTGAAGATATGGTTCGAGATGGGACGCTACAACATAGCTCTATGTAGGCTAGCAGGTCATCAGGTAAGCTTTTATTTTTCACTTTCAATATTTATGATTTACGGTCGGTGAGGCAAATTGCTGCTATTTATAAAGATTGGCCATGTGTGGCATGCATAGTATGTTTCTGGCTACGTGCAGGTTGGTTTTAACCTAGTGTACGAAGGATACTCTGGCAAAATTTTCCAAAGTCTCTAAGAGTAAACATTCGAGGACGAATGTTCCCAAGGGGGGAGTGATGTTACACCTTATATTTTTGTACGTAAAAATGCATCGTAAGCAAACTAATGTAGGACAAAAAATGAGATAATATTTAAAAGTATATAAAGTAAGTTAATCATGTTACCTCTGAGGTTACAAATATTGAAGATCATGAACAACAAGTATAAAGAGGGTTGGACAGTTCAGAAGCTAAAGCAATTAAATAAAATAATGTTTCGTCGAAAGTCGACAAGTTGGAAATGTTATAACATGTACCTTTGGGGTGAGACTAGGGTGATTAATATGATAAGGAGATTATGTTATGATTTATATTAGTCGTATGACATCCGTGTGTTATGTTTTGAAGTCAAGCGAGTTGTGGAACAAAAGTCGATGAAAGTCATCACAAGTTACATTCATAAGTTTTACTGAAACTTTGGGTCAAATGTAACTGCAATTTTCTCCCAATATACTTAGAGTTATGGGGTGTTCCACCCATAAAATTAAATATCTATGAGTCTATTTTCCAACGCATTAAACCGTTTGTCAATACGACATCGGAGTAGAGAGATATGGGCATTTTTGTGATACTGCACAAGCTGCTAGGTGACAAGTAGGTGTGTCACCTACTTGCTTAAATGAGAGCCCAAAAAATGGGCCATTTCGGGTCGTCCAAAGAGGCCTTTTAAGGGCCTATTTTCTTCATATATTAGACTTAAAATAGAGCATAATAACCAGACATAAGCTCTACAAAGAATCCTCCCAAAAATTTCCCACAAACCCTAATTGATTTTCTCTCCCTTTCAAGTTCTAATTGGAGGTAAAACCTAGAGTTTGAAGAACCAAGATAGGAGCTGAGTTATCCAACAAATAAGGTGAGTTTACTGCTCTCTTTCATCCAATTTTTCTTCTATAAATTCATGGTAAGTCGTTCTATACTTGTGAGAACTCACGGGACGGTGATCGGAAGCCGTGAGTTCGAGTTATTCACTTGTAGCGGACTGTTTTGTGGACTGTTTTGTGTTGCTATTGAGCTGCGTGTTTTACTACTGTTTTGTGGAGTTTTGGAGGAGGAAAGGGGTGTAGAAACACCATATAAATGTAGGGTGGTTGGCTGGTCATTCGTCGTAACATTTTCGGGTTGTTGACACTACTACGGTGGTCGTTTTGTGTATGAAGAGATTGGGGTGTGTTGGGCTGTTTTGTAGTATTGTGTGGTCTGCATAAGGTTGGAAAATAATGTATATATGTTGTTATTGTTGTTTTTGGTGTTGTTGGTGTTATCTTGAATTTGGAGGAAGTAAGAATTATAGGGGAGATGCTGCCCGTTTTAATACAAAATAAGTTTGTCGTTCGTTGTGCGATAGTTGTAACTTTCGTAACTTAACGATAGTATTATTATCATTCTTGTAGATTAAGGTGCGAAGAGGTGAGTTCAACTTGGTGATTGGAAAGATTGTGATAAGGTATGTTAAGGCTAATCCTTCCTTCATTTTGGCATGATCTCGTAGCTACATGTGTTAGTAATGAGACAAAAAGAGAAGTTCATATTCATGAATTTATTCACACTATTCTAGTCTCATAAGTTACAATATTATTCCTTATCGAGACTCTATATTCAATTTAGTATTGTCTTCTTCCAGTCAAGAGAGCAGCAAGCCTATATATACAGTATTACAGTATTTTCATTACCATCGAGTTATAATCGATGGGCAGGCCCCTATTGGGCAACCTCTGATCAGATGGAAAGTTATATACCGAGCCTACTGTGGCCGAGCGCCTATGAGCGAGCCCAGCATGGTCGAGATACATAGCCTAGTATGGCCGAGCGCCTATGAGCGAGCCTACTATGGCAGAGCAGTTATATATACCGAGCCTTATAAGGCCGTACAATTATTTTACTTACTATATTGAAGGAGTTGAGTCAGTATCAACAGGTAAGTATATCTCCAGATCATCTTTGACTCCCAATTACTTTCAGTTATTATATTATCAGTTCAGTTTCAACTTTCAGTTATGTTATCGCCTTATATACTCGGTACATTATTTTGTACTGACGTCCCTTTTCTGGGGATGCTACATTTCATGCATGCAGGTTCAGATAGACAGACGGGTATACCTCCTCAATAGGTGTTTCCAGAGTTCAGCCTGATCGGTAAGCTCCACGTCTTTCGGAGTTGCCAGGTCTAGAGTTTTTGTGTACATCTTATGTATAACTGTATATATGTTATGGGTAGGTCGGGGCCCTGTTCCGATCATAGTACATCTATCAGTAGAGGCTTGTAGACATATCCTGTTGGTTAGTGCAGTATGTTGGGTTTGTAGGCCTCGTATGTATAATTTGGTGGTTTGTCAGCTGTAGTAGCTATGACGGCCTTTTCAGCCTAGCTTTATATTGATGTTTAGTTAGCGCTAGTTTCCATTCAATTTTATATTTTGCTTCGCAAATTGTCTTGCAAGGTGGCCCCATGGCCAAAGTATGACATTATGTGTTCAGAGTCCCTTAGTCTCAATTTGGTATACTAGGTTAGTTGAGGCACCGGGTCAGTCTCGCTTCCAGGTCGGGGCATGACAACCTCGACACCACGAAACGTTAAATTTCCTGGCAAAAGTTTACTGGGCCTTACATTCTCCCCCACTTAGGATCATTCATCCTCGAATGAGGGTTAGGGAAAGCCACAAAACACCAAATATGACTTAGATCTTTATTCACATTCCTAAATCTCATATTTGACTAACTCCCCGAATATTCCATAAATTTTGACAGAGTTTCCCTTGTAATTGGACATATCCACCTGTCAAAGAATATCATAAATCAATCCTAACAACATATAGATAACACCACATTGCACCATATACATGAAAACAACACCAACCTTGACTCTCGATGCTAACTCTATGACCTTGCTTACTTTGGTCGTATCCTTGGCTTTTCCTTCGTCCATTACGCGGACAATTGGGCACCTCACACATTATACCTACTATGTGCATCATTCCTTTAATACTTAGGCCTTTCTCATTTCGTAGCACTTTGTGCAAACATTTCTTGATATTAACAAGGGCACTCCGAGAATAATTCGGAACCTTAATGCACGATTGAGGATATAAGAAGAGAAACATTTCCTAAATGTCGTTGTAGCCTCCCTATTATAAGTGTGGCCGGCAACACACCGATAAGAGGGACTCTACTGACACAACTCCATGACACCTTAGGACTCTTAAACCATGCTCTGATACCAAGTTTTTCATGCCTCGAACTTGGGAAGCATGACCGATGCTCAACCGAGTAAACCCGGTCCAGCAAGCGTACTTCACATCAACATCTCATCATAACTCATTAATGATTTATCAAAACATCATTAGATCATAACTTTTAAATTGAATAAATTTGGCTTAATGGCCTACAATCTTTCTCATGATGGGTGCGTAGCCTCATAAATAATGTGACAATAAATACATGACAAAACTCAAATCATTAATTACATGACCCACATTGTACATGGAGCTTCTATGACAATAGATACCTAAGTACATAAAATGAACTAGACTCAAACACCTACTAGAACTGTAGCGGGCTCACCATAAGCTGAGTAGTGAAGAAGATCCCTATCATCCAATAGAAGTATATGCATCCATTAAAAGATGCAGCGCCCCCAACAAAAGGGACATGAGTATATGTGGAATAGTACTCGTATGTAAAGCAGATAGAAAAACATATAAAAATATGGTAACTCAAATAAGAGGCAAATAAAATACATCAAAAAAAACTACGAAACATCCCATAGAATCACATTTCAAGTCTTATTATACTTAAACTATTCTGAACTTCTTTTGGGATCAATTGAGCCGTATGAATTATGTGTGGGATACAAAATATAATGTATATGTAACAACATATACAAACAAGGGCAATGAAAGTGGCACCTATGGTTTGTGTTTGCTATGAATCTTACTAGACCGTCCATAGCCATCTCTTTCTATGGACCAATGCGTTTCATAGACTGTCCATAGTGTTCACCCATACTATACACATATGTGTTTCATACACCGTCCATAGTGTTCACATATTATATTATACACCTATGCGTCTCATAGACCGTCTATAGTGTTCACATATAATATTATACACCTATGCGTCTCATAGACCGTCCATAGTGTTTATTCATACCGTACACCTATACATTTCATATACAATACACTTATGTGTTTCATAGACCGTCCATAGAAATCCATACACAATACACCTATGCGTTTCATAGACCGTCCATAGGATTCCATACATAATACACCTATGCGTTTCATAGACCGTCCATAGGATTCAATACACCTATGTGTTTCATAGAACGTCCATAGGATTTAATACACCTATGCGTTTCATAGATCGTCCATAGGATTCAATACACCTATGTGTTTCATAGACCGTCCATAGGATTTAATACACCTATGCGTTTCATAGACCGTCCATAGGATCATATATACAATACTCCTATGCATTTTATAGACCATCCATAGGATTCCATACACAATACACCTATGCGTTTCATAGACCGTCCATAGGATTCAATACACCTATGTGTTTCATAGCCCGTCCATAGGATCACATATAAAATACACCTATGTGTTTCATAGCCCGTGCATAGGATCACATATACAATACACATATGCGTTTCATAGACCATCAGTAGGATCACATATACAACACACCTATATGTTTCATAGACCGTCCATAGGATCACATATACATTACACCTATGTGTTTCATAAACCGTCCATAGGATTCATAATACATCATTATGCATATAACCATATATAAACTCAAGCGACATGACTAACGCTACTTTTAAGGTCGTAAGTTCCCGTATCATTGGAACACTTCATGTTCATGCTCATCATGGAGAAACATAGCTCATTACATTAGCTCATGTACAGTGAATCAATAAGTCAATTTCAATGGCACATGGCCCAAATTTGTTTTTATAAGATTTATCATCATTTAGCATAGGACATCTCCCTTTCATCTCATTATTCACTCACTTGTCATCTTGAGGTCATTAGCTAAGTTCATGATTCTTGGGGACTTAACATCGAAGTCATTTGCATTTATTATCTTAGAATCATACATACAATGATTGGAACCATTGAAACATACAATGCCTCATAATTTTTATTTTGGCAAACGGCCTCATTTCATGTTCATACCATCACTTACTTGTACTTGCCATGGGTGTTCATAGAACATTAAGAGCATTTAAAACATTTAGGAACACCATAGCCTTTACTTATGAGAATGTAGGAGCTTATAACATATTAGAAATACTTACAAAGCATAACATTAGTTAAAACAGCTACATTTGGGCATGACTTGAGCACATAAGGTTTTAGGCAAATCTATTTTCGAAGTCAATTTGGAGTAGTTGAATCAAGGCTCATTTCATAAACTTTCTCGTATCATTTAATTTTATTGGCACTATTGGCCACAAATATAACTTTCCTTATTGGTATGGTTGCCACACTTTACATCTCCAACCCACTTCTTTCACTTTTCATCATCTTTACGGGTTATCAACAACAAGGCATTTCTAATCAAGACCTTAGGTACACATATGAACAATTAAGAGTCTTAAGCACATCGAGTTTTTCTCACAAAATTTGGCATCATAACTATCATTTGAAACCCGACTCAAAGCCATAACATTTTAATACACAATCCATACTTTTAACACATTCCTGAAGGATAACATAACGTGATAAGAGCATTCAGAATACATATTGAACATATCTCTTTCGGCACAAAGCTTATACGGAATAGTCAATTTATAATGAACAACTCAGGGACTTACAAGAAAATCATGGGATTCAATTTTAATAGAGAAGTTTAGCCAGCATACCTTTCTTAAGATTTCCTTACATTACTACAATGTTTTGGAAATCCTAGAAACTTCAATCTATTTAGAAACATAACAATAGTGAACCATAATTACGGAGAGATTCATGGTTTCAGCTCACTTAGGCATTTAATCAAGTACTCGGTGTGCAAATTACACTACAGGTTACTATGGTGGAATCCTTTCATCCCACATCAAATCATTCACCCAATTAGTTCGACAACCTCCCTACCACCCTTATGGGTACATTCATGCACAAAGAGCACCTCCCACACCTAAGAATCATACTTCTCATGACCTACTTTTAGTCCAAATCCCGAACTTTAGGGCTAGGGAGTAGAACTTTACCTCTTAGATGAAAATCATGTGATTGGCTTCCTTGCTTTGTGAAGATCGGGGCAAGAATGGATGATTAGCATGCTAGGTCTTCTCCTTCTCTCTCTAAAATAGCTCTCTCCTCTCTCTAAAAAATTAGATTTTTCATTGTAAAATGACACCCTGAGGCCTTATATCAAATTAGGGTCAGATAAGAAAGTTTCCAAAAATGATCCCCGAAGTCAATTATGTGTGCAAATGTGGTAGCAGAATCTTTATGTGGGCAGCAGAATCATTTTGTGGGCAGCATAATTGATTATGTGGCCAGCAGAATGAACATGTAGGAAGCAAAATTTATTTGCGGCTTCAAAAATGATTATGCGGCCATTTGAACTATTTTTCAAAATTTTTCCATTCTCTACTCCACTTTACGATGCTTATGCGGTCTGCGGAACCGTTCTGCGGTCACGAAATTGACCGCAAAATTGCTTTCTTTTGCCAAACATTCCCATCAATACTTTAGTGCATTATTCTACCCAAAACGTTCGTACCGTGGCTCGTTTTCTACAATCCTTAAACCCATTAGCCTACCTCGGCACCACGAAACCTTAAATTTCTTGGCAAAAATTTACGGGGCCTTACATGTTGAATCACTTTTAATTGAAGTTTTTAGTTCGTGGAATATCATCTTGCAGAGTTATTGGTGTTGAAGTTGTAATTGTTGTTATCTCATTGAGGCGAATTTGTTAATTGTTGAGATACCTTTCCTTCTTGAGCACTCCCATTCATTTTATTATTGTTGAAATGCTTGTACACATTGTAGATGAGCCATGGGTTATTTGTTGTGGAAATATTGGTGTTGTTGACTTGTGACAAGTTGTGGCATATGGGCTCTTGTGGTGCTAGTTGTGATTGTGTTATGATATTGATACACATGCGGTGGTATAAGGCTAGGGGTTGATACCCATGCGGTGAGATAAGGTGGGTTTGATACGCGTGTTACTAGTAGGGGAACTACTTTAAGCCACACAGTGAGATAAGGTGAGCTAAAATGCGTGAAGCTATTTCAGGAAAAAAAATGATTTTCAAAACTAAATATAAGGCTCACGTGGTGATATAAGGAAAGATTGTGATTGAAATTGTGAAATGTGAATACGAGGTGGTACCTCTGTTGTGATTTTCATTGTACATTCCATGTTGGAATAACTTGTTTATTTGAACGATCATTGTTCTTCCTTCAATCATTCATTTTTATTTTGATTGTGTTCGGTTATTCGTTGTTATCTTGGTGTTGGAACGATTGTGGTTTCTTGTGTGAGCCGTGCATTCGACGTGATTTGTTGTGTTGTTTTAACATACCAATTTGTGCCTCCGTTATAACTTGGTGAATCGATTGTCAATGTAAATTTAATAGCGTGGAGTTACTATATCATATTCTGTTGAGTTGTTGGTAACATAATTGTATAAGTAAAAGAATTATTAACATGCTTTATTCTATGCTCCTCTTAAGAGAGAACTCGTTATCTCACTCGGTGCCTTATTATTTTAAATAGTTATCGCACTTTCACTATAATTAGGTTCTTAAATTATACTCATCAGCCTATTAGATGTTTAACTTACTTAAAATTATTATCATGTTTTTCCTTAACAAATTCTACATTAAATTCGTTAATTTAACTTATGTTTTGTTTTGTTTAAAAATGATACTTTTACTCAATTTTATTGATTTCTAAACTAAACCCATATTATACTCTATTTCGTACAAATTGTATATTATTTTACTTTACTTGAATTCTAAAATAAACTCATTATTTTATTTGACACCTTACTTTATTCAAGACTGTTATTATGTTTTATGGTGCTTAAATATATCTTTCGTTCATCTAAATTAATATTTATCACGGTTGCAAAGTACATGGTAGCACGTGAGCTTTGCCGTGTGAAGATGATTGTTATTGTATGCAAGAGGTGCCATATGTGTAAGATTTGGAAATTATAGTCCATGACTTGTGTTTTATGAGGTGTGGTGCCTCATGGTAATTCTTGTTGTTAGTCCATGCATTGGGAGCGATTTGATTATTTGATTTGTCATCTGTTTCCTTATTTGAGTTCATTTACATCTCATCGGTGTTCTTATTATGTTGTTTCTTTATTACTTGTTTTCTACTTGCTGCCATTTATGTTTCTATTACTTCATTATTGGTTGTAAATCAATAATTTTTTGTTGTTGGTCTTACATTGATGTTCTTTCCATTGTTAGCTTATGTATATCTTGAACAGGTTTCTTTGTCTAGTAGGTGTCTTGACCTGGCCTCTTCACTACTCTACCGAGGTTAGGCTTGATACTTACTGGGTACCGTTGTGGTGTACTCATGCTATGCTTCTGCCCATTTTTGTGCAGATCCAGGTATTCTGATTGTGTTGTTGAGAGTTGTGTCTGTGTGGCGGGAGACTTCAAGGTATACCTGTTTGACGTTCGTAGGCCTCGGAGTCACCATCTTACTTCATATGCTACTCTTAAATTGTAATTCAAAATAGTATTGTATTTAGAAATTCTAGTGTGTTCTAGTAGTGCTTATGACTCCGTACTATCGGTTTTGGAAAATGTATAACTATTGGCCGCTTGCGGCTATGTATGTTATTTAATGGTTTATGATAAATGATTAAATAGTTCAATTCTGTTATTAAATCAGCATGTGTTAGGTTTACCTAGTATTAGAGGCTATGTGCCATCACGACTTCCTAAGGTGGAAAATTGGGGTCTTGACATGCAAACGCGTAGCACAAGGCCTCCAGCCCTAGCACTCGTCTCGAACGCGATCAGCTGTCTGGAAAAGTGAGGAACAAAACTAGCCTGCCCCAAAATACTTCTGCGCGGTTGCAAGACCTGCTCTGTGATCGCAAAGCAATGCAACAGAACAACACATCAACAGCTCAAAACTCAACCAAAATGGTCCAAAGCCACCCCAAAAATCACCCAAGATCCAGTCCAATCATTCCAACTAGTCTACATACTTACTACAAACTTGTCATATGGCTAGAAACATAAATAACAACAACAAACCAAGAATTGAAGATCATATCCATCTCTTAACCTTCGAACATTCCAACTTCTCCGATTGAGTCCGAATTACACTTAGACATTCCGGATTACAATTAAACTTTTCACACAAGTTAAATTAAACCAAGTGAATATCCAAAGTTGTAAAACCAAAATCAAAGCCCATTATCTTAAAAGTCAACTGTCGGTCAAACTTAAAAAGTCTCTAATTCTTTAAATTTCCAACTATAGAGTATAAATCCTCTAGAAACCTTTAAATCAAAATCAGAAGTATGCCCAAGTACAAATCACCATACGAACCTACTGGAACCATCAAATATCCAATCCGAGGTCGTCTACTCAAAAGTCAAACCTTGGTCAACTTTTGCAACTTAAGCTTCCAAAAATAAAACTAAGTAGTCCAATTCATTCTCAAACCTTCCCAATACCAAACCAACCATCCCCATAAGTCATAAAATATCCAAAGAAAATATGGGAAGCATCAAATTGGGTAAATGGGTCCTAGAACTCAAAATGAATGGCCGGGTCGTTACATTCTCCCCCTCTTAAACATATGTTCGTCCTCGAACTGGTCTAGAATCACACTTGGAATGCCAAACAAATGAGGATATCTTCTCCGCATATCATGCTCGGTCGCCCAAGTCGCTTCCTTAACCGGTTGACCTCTCTACATAACCTTCATTAATGCAATCTCTTTCCACCCCAACTTCCGAACATGTCTATTCAAAATGGTCATGTGCTCTTCTTTATATGCAAGATTATCATCCAACAACAATGAAATTAAATCTAACACGTGTTACTTGCCTTCATATTACTTCTGAAGCATGGAAAAAGGAATATCTGATGAATTCCTGACAAGTTGGGTGACAAAGCAAGCTTGTAAGACACCTCGACATCTCTCTCCAAAACCTCAAATGGACTAATATACCTAGGGTTCAATTTTCCCTTCATCCCAAATCTCATCACGCCCTTCATAGGAGAAACTCTAAGAGGAACCTTTTCACCCTCCATGAAAGCCACAACACAAGCCTTCCTATCAGCATAACTGTTCTGCCTAGACTGCGCTATACGAAGCCGCTCATGATTCAACATCACTTTCTCCAAATCATCACGAAACAAATCGGTACCCAATAACCTAGCCTTACTAACTCAAACCAACCAACCAGAGAACAACATCGTCTCCCATATAAGGCCTCATACGGAGCTTTGTGAATACTTGACTGATAGCTATTGTTGTAAGAAAACTCCATCAATGGTAGAAATTAATCCCAATGGCCTTGAAAATAAATAACGCATGCTCTCAACATATTCTCACGGATCTGAATAGTCTACTCGGACTGCCCATCCATCTGTTGGTGAAATACAATGAGCTCAACCTGCATACCTAACTCTTGCTGAATAGCTCTCCAAAAGTGCGATGTGAACTCAATACCCCGATTCAAAATGATAAAGACAGAAACCCCTTGCAAATAGACAATCTCTCTGATGTAGATCTAGGCTAAATTCTTTGAAGTGTAAGAAGTCATGATCGGAGTGAAATGCATTGACTTGGTCAATCTATCCACAACGACCCAAATAGCATAAAACTTTCTCAAGGTGTGCGGCAATCCTACCACAAAGTCCATAGTAATGTGCTCTTAGTCCACTCCTCTATATCCTAAAATGCGCTCTTAGTCTACTCCGCTCTATCCTAACTCTGAATCAAACCACGTGATTGTTTATGCTCAAACTAAACCTACTAATATTTCAAACATCGCGAAACATGCCTAAAAATTATCTTCTTCATCCTTCGCCACAAGTAATGCTGCTTCAAGTCACAATACATCTTCGTAGAACCTGAATGGGTAGAATACTTCGAACTATGATCCTTCTCAAAAATCAACTCCATCCAGCCATCAACTTTAGGAACACATATCCGACCCTGAACTCGTAATGCACCATCATCACCATTGACCACCCCCTTAGCACTAGCCTGCAACACTGTGTTCTTAATTTCACGCAAATGAGGATCATCTTAATGATGAGCCTTGATGCGCTCAAATAAGGATGACTGTGCAGCAACACAAGCAAGAGCTCTACTAGAACCGAAAATATCAAATCTCACAAATATTTTTGCCAAGGCCTGAATACGATAGCTAAAGGCCTCTCTTCGGATGGAATGAATGCTACTACCCATACTCTTCATATTTTTACTCAATGTATCCGCTACCACATTCGCCTTACCCGGATGATAAAAGAGTGTGATGTCATAATCCTTCAACAACTCCAACCTCCTCCACTGCCTCAAATTCAAATCCTTTTGCTTGAACAAATGCTGAAGACTTCTATGATCAGTATAGACCTCACACGACACACCATACAAGTAATGTCTCCAAATCTTGAGTGCATGCACAGTAGCCACCAACTCCAAGCCATAAACCACATAATTCTTCTCATAGGGATTGAACTATCGTGACATATAAGAAATCACCCTACCATCCTACATCAACACCATGCTAAGACCAATGCGTTAAGCATCACAATACACTGTGTATGACCTTGAACCTGTAGGCAACACCAACACTAGAGCTATAGTCAAAGCAGTCTTGAGCTTCTAAAATCACTTTTCACACTCATTAGACAATCTATAAGGAACACCATTCTAAGTCAACTTTGTCAATAGGGTTGTAGTAGAAGAAAACCCCTCCACAAAGCTAAAATAGTAACTAGCCAAACCCTAGAAACTTTTAATCTCTGTAGCTGTAGAAGGTCTTGGCAATCTCAGCACAACCAATGTCACGGTCTTAGCGCGACAATAAAGAATAACATGGTATAGAGATAGCAAATCCATACCCAAAATCACATCAAAATCTATCATACTCAACAACAAAAGATCAACACTAGTCTCATAACCTCAAACAGTAACCACACAAGACCGATATATACAATCCACCATAATAGATCACCAATAGATATAGATACATGAATAAGAATATCAAGAGAATCACAAGGCATTCCTAAACAAGAAGCAAAATATGATGAAATATACGACTAGGTAGACCCTAGATTAAACAATACATAAGCATCTCTATGACAAACCAAAACCATACCTACGATCACAATATCCAAGGCCACCACCTCGGGCCTACCTGGGAAAGCATAGCAACAAACCTGATTGCCACTGGTCTGACCTTTACTTACCTGGATCCCTCCACTAGGACAGTCTCTGGTTGCATATCCTTCCACTCTAGCTGCATAGCCAGGGGATGGAGCAATTGGTGCAAGAACTACTAGCTGAGAATTCTATGGAGCTGCATCCCTAACAACCTTGGGGTAATGCCTCCTTATATAGACAATATCTTCACTCATAACAACCTCTATCTAACAAAGGCTACTGCACCTGAACTTGCCCCTGATGACTTGAATACTCAGTGGATGGCCCCTGAATAGACGAAGTACGATACGAAGTCATTGTGAGAGCGCTAAAAGATAATGGAACTGGAGTGCTAAAAGATAATCAAGAACACTGCCCCACTAGATATATGCTATGCAGAATGAGTTGGCCTATAATGATGGCCTCTACCAAACTAACCCCTACCTCCAGATGAGGTACCACTGAAGCTACTACAATGGCGAGTCCTCTTATCTCTCACCATTGCCTCTCTCCCCTGACTATGAATATGTTTGATCCTCCGAGTTATCTCCACATCTTGATGGAAAGTAGTCTCAATATCTGACTCTCGAGCCATCAAGATCCCGATGCCATAATTCAAACCCTCAATTAATCATCTCACCATCTATACCTTTGTAGGGATCAAGATAGCAACATGATGAGACAACTCTTTGAATCTCGCCTCATACTCATCCAGTGCGTGGTCACCATCATGCTATCCTGCTAAAGATGTTCAAAACTGGCCTCTCAACTCATCCATCCTGGTGCGTGGGATGTACCTCTCAAGAAATAACTTTGAGAACTGGGTCCAAGTAAGAGGAGGTGAACCTGCTGGCTTGCCCAACTTATAAGTTTGCCACCATCTCCTGGTAGTCCCTCTAAACTGAAATATAGTGTTGTCCACCCCATTAGAATCTACCAAACCAAAATTGCAAAGCATCTGAAGGAATCTTTCTAGAAAGTCCTGGCATCTTCTGAAGCATCACCGTTAAATGTGTCGAGGATATAACCTCTAAAACCTTTCCATCCTCTTCTACTCATCAGAAGATATAGCAGGCATAACCATATGTCTAGCTACTATAATAGGCTACAATGGAGTACGAGTAGCACATGTCTGAACTCCTCTTCAAGCCTGAGATGTGGCTGGTGCCACTGGAACCACTTCAGCCTAAGTCAAAGATCTATAGAAATGACGATCTTAGCCATGGCATCGTGAAATATCTGCGCCATAACAAAACGCTCTACATACTGAGCTGGCACTGGTGCCTCAACATGATCATTAATAATCTAATCCTCTACCTGGTCCACAGGTGGATCTGGTGATACTACCCTAGTACGCTCCAGAGATCTGGTGGTGCTCTACCCCTAGATATAACCGTGTGACCGCAAGTGGGTGCCTTGACGCTACCTAGACCCAACCCCCCATGACTACAGCTGGTGGCACAACCTTTCCATCACCCACTGCTGTTGAAGCACATGTTCTTACCATTTGTGAGAGAGTAAAAGAGAAGGATACAAACTTACACAATAATCAACGCACGACAAAAAATCAGAAAGGGAAAGTTCCTAAAGCCTCATAGCCTCTCGCAGATCTATACTAACGTCTCAATACTAATCCAAAATATTCTACTAGGCCTGTTAAAAACTTATGAGACCCTTAGAACCTAAAGCTCTGCTACCAACTTGTCAAGACCCAAAATTCCTCCAAAAGTCATGATAATTCGTAACCTTCTTGCTAGGCAAGCCAATACTCAATAACAACAATATGATTCCATTATTAAACCTTTAACTAATTCATGATTTGAATAAAAAACGGAATAACTCTCAAAAATCAATATCATAAATACATGAATCTACAAGGTCATAATACGACCGTAACTGTCTCACTACTCTCCCAAGGAATGATGTCATAACATCGTCATTAGCATCTAACAAGAGTATATAGTCTTAACTAAACAACAACAACTGTCTGGAAATGGAAATACATAGACAGATATAAATGAGTAGAGAAGGAGGACTCCATGTGTTGTAGATCAAATCAAGTAAAGTAGCTCATCATGAAATCTCCAATGAAATACTCATACTCAGCTCAATGGGTACCGCTAATACCAGCCTCACAATCTGCACAAAAATGTGCAGAAGTGTAATATATGTATAAAACCACGGTTCTTAGTAAGTATCAAGTGTTATATCGAAGAAGTAGTGACGAGAGGTCGACACTGACACAGGGGTCGACACTGACACCTAATAATAATTCAATAATCATACGAACACATAAATAGAATAGGGAATAAAGTCCACCAGTAGAAGCATTGTAAATCTGGAATTTAGACATGCTTTTCAGACAAAAGATAGAATACAGTATCAGTTATCTCAATTTTTTTCATAATCATGATATGAGTCACTCAATATTCATATATGTATAAGAGCTACTACATAAGTCTAACCTACCAATGCATGATCATGATCTAATACCAATACCTCACTATACAAATCCATATATCCAACACTGGCCAAGTGTCCAAACTAGCACCAATCTGAGTGCCTGTGCTTATAAGGCCCCAAGTAATATGGGTAATCACCTAACTCCAGAGGGACCGGTCCATATCCTAGCGTTGTTATGGCATGCAACCCGATCTACAAATAATAATTTTGTGGCATGCAACCTGATCAGATCATATTACTGTTGCACTATGAAACCAGATCCACATATAATTCCGTTGTGGCGTACAACCCGATCCAATCACAATATAATCAATAATCAATATCCGCTCACACTGTCCTTGGTGCCAAACTTCTTAAACTTCAACAATATCCACCTCTACACTCATGCATATGCATATGAAATAATATAATTAAGAAGTATCTAACATAACAATAGAGATGTAGATAAAAGCTCATGTGGCTAAAAGATGGCTATGGATGATCATGTAATTCAATTTATCACAAAATTTCAATAGCCTATTTCTACATTCAAAAGTCTAGTCATAACATTTAACATGAGTAAATTAATCCATTTAACCACCAACCATGAGTCAAATAAGACAAGTGCATGACTACGACTTAATAAGAATGCTCAACATGACAAAATGTATCCTTTATGCCCCAAAAAGTAATAACTTTAAGCATGCTTCTAAATCATAATTGTGAGTCATTACGTAGTCATACAATCATTGAACCATGGATAATAAATTCAAATAGTTCAAACAAGGCATATCATAACCAAAACTCTATCGGATATGGTCACAACCTAGCTACGCATATACGCTCGTCACCTCGCATATACGTGGCTCATAAATCATGCGATAAGTAGCAAATATATTACATATGGGGAGAATTCCCTAGTAGAAGGATAAACAAGAGACTTACCTCCACCTGGTAATACCTTAAACCTTCCAAAACTACTTTTCCTTTCAAATTCACCTCCAAACGACTCGAATCTAGTCAAATATTATTCAAATAAGTTAATACAAGCTTTAGGAATTTCTTCCATAACAGAATTATTCAATCTTTAACCAAATACTAAAAATTAACATCGGGGCTCAGCCCCGAAATCCGAAATTGATCATAGATATAGTTCATTCATAACCCCGTGAGTCCAAATATATAAGTAGATTCTAAATTAGTTTTCAATTTCATAATTAGAACCCAAAAATCACTCTCTTAAGTTCATAACAAGAACCCCAGTTTCTACACTTTAATTCCTTGTTTTCGGTGTTAGAAATCCATGTAGATACGTGAAATTTAATAACAAATGAGTAGAAATTGCTTACCCTCTTGCCTTGTATGAAAATCCCATTGAAAAATCAGCCCTCTCTAAGTATAGGGTTCAAAATATGATAGAATGGAAAAAATTCCCAAAATGGCCACTTAAATATACTGCCCAGGTATACTCTTCAAGATCGGAATCAAGTGCTCTGCTATCAAAGCAAAAAACGCACCTACCTAGAATCCCTATATCGCCAATGTGACCTAACCCGTGCGAATGTGATGACCAACTGACCACTTCCCTTCACAAACCTGAGTTGCCCCTTATCGAACGCGAAGGCCGAATTCTCCCAGCCAGCTCCTCCATTTTGCAAATGCAAGCACACCCACGGGAAAGCAGATACCAGCCTCCCCTACACTTCACGAATGCAATTGCTCCCCTGCGAATGCGAAGTACAAGGCCTCTAGCTCCTAGCACTATTCGTGAGCACGACCAACTATCCGCAAACATGATGAACAAAAACAGGCTGCCCCAAAATTCTACTCCACGATCACAAGGCCTACTCCTCGATGGTGAAGAACTACTACACATAAACACATCACTAGCTCCACGCTCAACCAAATGGTCTGAAACTACCATGAAACACACTTGAACCCCCTGGGACCCCATCCAATCATTCCAACCAGTCTATATACTTACTACAAACTTGTCCCAAGGCTCGAAATAGAAAAAACAACAACAAAACGAAGAATGAAGATCAAATCCATTTCTTAATTCAAATATTCCAACTTCACCAAATGTGCCCGAATCACACTTAGACATTCCAGATTACAACCAAACTTTGCACACAAGTTTCATTCAACCAAATCAACCTATCCAAATTCATAAAACCAAAATCAAAGCACATTAGCCTAAATCTCAACTGGCGTTCAAACATAAGAGCTCTTGAATTCTTCAAATCCAACTCCGAACTTTCGACAAAAGAGTCCAACTTCTCTAGAAACCTCCAATCTAACTCCGAAAATATTCCCAAGTTTAAAATTATCATGCGCACCTACTGGACCATCAAATCACCAATCCAAGCTCATCTACTCAAAAGTCAAACCTTGGTCAACTCTTACAACTTAAGCTTCTAAAAATAGAACTAAGCATCCCAATTCATTCTCAAATCTTCCCGAGACCAAAACAACCATCCTCACAAGTCGAAAAAATCAAAAGAAACTAAGGGAAGCGTCATATAGGGAACATGGATCTAGTATTCATAATAACCAGTCGGGTCGTTACACTCAAGCTGTCATCATAAAACAACCCAAAAACTAAAAATTCATCAATGATGACTTCTACAAATATTTCTACAATATCAGTAAAAATAGCCACAACGTACCACTAAAAAGTGGACTATACATTACACGGTTCGAATGGCATCCTCTTGAATGCAAAGGTACCATAAGGGGTATGTGAATGTCATTTCCTCTGATATTTTAGGGCTATGACAAGCTGGTTGTAACCTGAGTAACTGTCTAGAAAACAATAATACCCATGTACTACTAGCCTATCCAACATCTAATTTATGAAAGAGAGGATAAATTGATCCTTGTGCGTAGCCTTGTTACTACACTAGTGGGTACCAACTCATTTGGTTTGTTTGCTACAACTGTCATTCCACCCTTTTAAAAGAACACACTAAACAAGATTCACCCAAATGATGTCTAAAGTGGAAAAGTAGTTCCATTATTTATAATTTTCTTCTTCACTACTTCTTTCATTGTATGATTTAACCTTCTATGCTACTCAACATCCGGTCATGTCCATCTTCCAGAAAAATTTATGCATACAAAATGATGGGTTGATTCTGTTAATATCTGTAATGGTCCACCCTATAGCTCGCTTATGCCCTCTGAGTACTTGCAACAACCTTTGTTCTTGCAATTGAGATAGATCATATGATATTATGACTGGTAAAGTTTCAAAATTCCCCAGTAAACATCTTTGAAGCTTCTTCAATAAATGGCTTCGGTGGTGTTATGGCTAGTGGTCTCAATAAACTTTTCTAACCCGTGAACATACTAATATATCATGTTGAGTACTTGCAATATTTCTTCCACTAACTCATCTTATCTCTCCTCCCTATTACCAAAAAAGCTCTTTCTAAGAGATCTTCTAGGGTCATGTATTGCGCCACACTAACACAATTACTCTCCATAACTGAGATTATGGCAAAGTCTACATAGTGGACTAGTGAATTGAGTGCTCTATACATGCTAAAATCCTCTATTCTGTCACCCACTCCCATCGTCACCTACCCTTCACAAACGTAAATGATTGCATAGCTTGTGGCAATAAATAGTCACCTAAAAATAAATGAGACTTCTTGATCAGGTTCATAATCCAAAACAATGAATTCATCTGGGCATATAAACGATCCCTGTTGAACTAGTACGTCGTCAGTCATACCCTTCGGACTAGCTAAAGATATATCTGCCAATTGTAATATCACCATGGTGGGTCGAGGATATGCAAACCCTAATTGTCGAAAAACGGATACACGCATCAAGATGATACTCGCACAAAGATCACACAAATCTGAATGAACTTCATGCTTACAAAGAGAAATCTGGATAGTTAAGCTCTCTTGATCATTTAATTTAGGAGGTAGCTTGAATTCTTGAAATATATTCTTCTATGAGCACAACAGTTTCAAACTCAGTCAACCCGCACTTATTTGCCACAATCTCATTGATGTACTTCACTTATAAGCAGAATTATCTTTCAACTTCTGTAATCTTTGAGGGAATAGAGGAGGTGGCTTGGCAGCTATCGGTTGTGGTGGCTTTGCTATGGCCTCCTTCTCTGACTTCTCTCCTTCACTTGAAGATTTTGATTCAGCCTCCTAGCTTGTTTCTGAGCAAAAGTCACTTGCTTCCCCTTCTTGGATGGGATTTTTTCTAATTATCTCATATTGCTTAGTGTCACAACATTAACAGGAGCCTTAGGATTAATCTCGGTGTTGCTAGGTAGTGCCCCAACTAGTCAGGTGTTTTAGGCGTTAGCAAGATGCACCATTTGTTTTCCCAGAGTTCAAATAATAGTAGTCTAATTCTATATATTAGCCATAATCTTTTTGAGCATCTCTTTGATATTACCTATCAGATTTGCATACTAATCTGACTATAGTGGTCTAAATTTCTAGTGTTGACCTTGTGGTCTGAACTAGTTTTGAGTCCCATGATTTCCACCCTATGTAAATTTGGGTGGTTTGTCTAGTTGGAATGATAAGTGTTCCCATATTGATTTTCTTGGCCTCTAGCATTACGCATAAAATAGATTGACTCTAAATTTGCTGGACATAGATCACTAGTGTGGAGTTTTCCATAGACTTCGCAGAACGATTGCACTTGTTGCACTAGTTGAACCTATTGTGTAGGAGGTAACTGATGTTTGTTCAGAACGATAGCCATTTTATTGAATTGGTTCACCAAAGAAGCCAATTTTGTTGATAGTGCTGATATGACATCCAACTCAAGTATACCCGCAGGCTTATGAACTGTGTGTCTGGCTACTTCTCTCAGCCAATCTGGACTACTCTTAGAGAATTTATTCCAGAGTGTAGATCTCATCAAATATCATTTCCAACATTTGACCACCTGTTGCTGCATCAACAATTATCTTTGTCTTCGGATGAAGACCCTCGATGAAAGTGTGAGCTAACACCTCATTAGTCTGATTATTGTGCGGGCGATCATAAAGTTATCATTTAAATCTCACCAGAGCTAAACATCGGGATTCACATCTCTTTATTTAAAAGCAATTATTTATTAGGATTTTGCAGTGTAACCAGATAGGAAGAACCTTGCCAAGAACTTGCGAGCCAAATCTTTCCATGATGTAATAGAGTTAGTTGGTTCATCTTTCAACCACCTCTTAGCCTTTTCCAACAAAGAGAAAGGGGACAATGTGAGTCTAACATAGTCGGGTGTGACTCTAGTTTTGATGTAAGTGTCACTGATCTCCAAGAAGTTCAGACTGTGCTGTTGGGGATCCTCATCTGGAAGACCTATGAATAGATTGTTCTCATGTAGCAGCTAGATTATGTTATGTTTAAGCTCAAAGTGCCCAGTGATCGTGGGCTTAATGATACTAGAGGTGACATTTGAAATGCTGGACATAGCAACCTCTTGCACCGCTAGTGGTTGTGCATCCACCATTTTAACAGGTAATTGAATGAGTACTTGAACGTTATTAGCTTCTCTTGCCTCCCTCAATATTTTGCAAAATGCTCTCTCTTGTTTTGTGTCAAAGCCTTCAAGGCTATCTTGGCTCCCAACCCATTGCATTCAAGCAAAGTACCTGAGAAGTAGATATGAAACCAAACAGAAAAATTGGAGTCGACTAAATAAGTAATAATGGCTAAATCTAGTAAAGGTGTTAATTTCGAAGTCCCCCGCCAAACTTGTTTCTCCCAAATGAACACGTAAGTATTCCGGTCAACAAGTAATAAAGTAATAAGAATGAGTGCCGAACCCAAGTGAGACTAGTCATTAACTACTTGCTAATTCAACTTAAATTTGTTACATAGTCCAGTTTACCAAAGTTGATTTTTTTGTCACTAATCTGTTATAGCAGAAATTAATAAGTAATAAAACCACGATAGTAAAGAATTATTGTTAAGAGTTTAATTCAGTAGAGATAAGTATACCAGAGTTTTTGCTGGTTCACAATTCCTATTGAGTTCTAGTTATCCCCCTTCAATTCGAATGACTTATCATTGCTAATTAACAGGATTAGAATTACTCGTACCATTCTCCCAAATTACAACTTGCCTACTTAAGATAAATAAATGCCCATATTCCTATGGAATTAATCTAACCAAGAATGCTTTACGATCATGGTATATCATGATCCAAAATCCCACCAAAAGTCGTATAATTTCGTCACATCATTTGTCACATCAAAACACGGTACATGTCAACAACAACTATATCAAAACTGTTGTATGAGTCAAAGTATACATATGAATGTCCATGATCCTTTCTCAAAACTGCACATCATTAATCCATGTTCCCGACATAGGCCACGTGTCTAAACAAGCACCAAAAATACTAATGCGTAGGCTCATAGGGCCCAAGGTAACATAGATAATCACCCGACTCGAGGACGAATCCATATCCAAACATTGGTTATTTTACATTAATGATCAATAACAAAAAATCAATATTTTCTCAAAGTGTCCATAGTGCCAAAATCATCAAATTTCCTCAATGACCAACTCTCCACTCATTCATGTGTATATGGAACAATATAATAAGGAAGCATCGGACAATGACAACAAGAATAAGGATAAAAGCTCATATGGCTAGAAGATATGGCTAATCATGTAAATGAATTTGTCACAACAGCTCGATAAACTATTTAAGCGTGCACATACTAATCATATTATTTAATATGAGCCAATTAAGCTCATATGGCTATGGCTATGGCTAAAAGCACCAGACAATAACAACAAGAATGCGGATAAAAGCTCATATATCCAGAAGATGGCTATGGCTAGTCATGTAATTTAATTTGTTACAACAACTCGTTAAACTATTTAACCCTGAATAGACTAATCATATTATTTAACATGAGCCAATTATGCCATATAAACACCAAATCATGGAGAAAATAAGAATGCAAGTTATCACTACAGATTAATAATAAAAGCTCAACATCAATCCTTTATGCCCAAACCAACAAACCTTAAGCACGCTCCTAAATCATATTTGAAAATTATCACGTAGTCATAGAATCAATTGATACATGGATAGAAACCTCACATAATGCAAACAAGGCATAACTCAAGTAAACAATACCGAAAATGTCAAAACCTAGATACGGATATACGCTCATCACCTCACACATACGTGTCTCCTAAATCTAGAAACAAGTAGCAAATAGATCCCTTATTGGGAGAATTCCCTCTTACAAAGATAGTCGAGATACTTATCTCCATCCAGTATGCTTCAAACATCCAAAATAGTCATCCCTCTCAAATCAACCTCCAAACAACTCAAATCTAGTAAAAATAACTCAATAACGTCAAAAAACCCATAGGAATCAATCCAAAAAATAAATTTTCAATCTTTAATCAAATCCCCAAAATTCAACCCTGGTCCACATGGTTAAGGCCCGAGTCAAGAGGTAGATACTGACTACCCATAACACCACGAGTCCAAATATGTAATTAGATTTCAAAACCGAGTCCAAATAGACCTTCAAATCCCAAAATTTCATCCTCTTAAGTTGTAGGCAAAAATCCCAATTTTCTCTTCATAATCTCATTATTAATGCGTGTAAATCCATGGGTTTTCAAGATATATAGTCAAATCCAAGTAAAAATTACTTATCCACAAAGTAGTGATGAGAATCTCCTAAAATATGATTTCTTACCGAGCTCCAAAACTCAAATTAATGAAAAATAAGGTAAAACTCGAATTAAAACCCTTCTATCAGGCATCCTCGCACCTGCGACCAATATTGTCACTTCGGTGATGTCGCTTTTGCGGCAAAAGCCTCGCATATGCGAGATATATTAAGACAACTGACCCTTGCACCTGTGGTTCACCTGCCGCTTCTGCGGCCATGCAGGTGCGACCTTCCTTCGCTCCAGCGACATCGCATCTGCAATGATCATGGTCGCATATTTGACCACTGCAATTCCATTAGCCCTCCGTAAATGCGCAAAAAATCCTTGTAGGTACGACATCACACTTGCACATCATAATCTCATAGGTGTGACACACCAGCACCATACCTGCCAATATACACAAAAAATGTCTGAAATCAATTCGAAACACACACGAGCATCTTGGGACCCCGTCCAATCATACTAACAAGTACAAATACCTAATCCAAACTTATCCAAATTCTCAAAATGCCTCAATTAACATCAAAACCAAGAATCAACGATAAAAATTCCATCTCTTAACTTCGAAATTAGCTAACTTCACTAAACAAGTCTGAATTATGCCTAATTCCTTAACCAAATTTTGCACACAAGTTCCAATCAACTAAATAAACCTATCCAAAGTCCCATAACACCAATAGAACCCGATAACCCCAATTTCAACGCCCAGTCAAACCTATGAACTCCCCAAACTTTCAAATTTTCAACTTTCAGCAAGTTGAGCCAGAACTTTCTAAGAACTTCTGAATCTAAATCTGAACATGTACCTAAGTCCAAAATCACCATACAAACTTATTCGAACCATCAAATCACCAATCCAAGACCGTGTATCCAAAAGTAAAACCTCGGTCAACTATAGCAACTTTAGCTTCCAAAATGAGACTAAGTGTCTAAATACATCTAAAATCATCCTAAAGCTAGACTAACCAATCCTGTAAGTCACAAAACAACAAACAAACGTATTAGAATCATCAAATAGGGGATCAAAGATCAAATATACAAAACGGTAGGTCGTGTCGTTACATTCTTCCCCTTTTAAACAAACGTTCGTCCTCTAACAAGCTTAGAATCATACTTGGAATGCCAAAACAAATGAGGATTTCTGCTCTGCATACCATGCTCCGTCTCCCAAGTCACCTCTCCACTAAACCTTCACTGATGCAATATCTTTCGACCCCAACTTCTGAACTTGACTACCCAAAATGGCCACCGACTCTTCTTCAAAAGCAAAATTCTCATCTAACTTCACCGATTTGAAATCAAACACATGTAATTGTTCGTCATCATACTTCCAAAGCATGAAAGCATAAAACACTCGATGAACTCCTGACAATCTAGGTAGTAAAGCAAGTCTGTAAGCTACCTCATTCACTCTCTCCAAAACCTCAAATGGACCAATGTACCGAGGACTCAACTTGGTCTTCTTCCCCAATCTCATTACACCTTTCATAGGTGAAACTCTAAGAAGAACCTTCTAACCCTCTATGAAAGGGATATCACGAACCTTCCTATTAGTATAATTTTTCTATCTGGACTGTGCTGTATGAAGCTACTCCTGAACCAACTTTACCTTCTCCAAAGCATCACGAACCATATTTGTGCCTAATAACCTAGCCTCACTAGGCTCAAACAAGCCAATCGGAGAACGACATCACCTCCCATATGATGCCTCATACAGAGCCATATGGATACTAGACTCGTAGATGTTGTTGTAAGAAAACCCTGCTGATGGTATAAAATAATCCCACTGGCCTCCAAAATCTTTAATTGGGGCCCTCAATGTATTCTCTATGATCTGAATGATCCGCTCGGACTGACCATCCATCTGAGAGTGAAATTCGATGCTCAATTCCTGCGTGCCCAACTCATGTTGAACAACTCGCAAAAAATGGGATGTAAATTGAGTGGCCTGGTGCGATATGATAGAAACAGGCATACCGTACAAGTGGACAATCTCTCTGATGTAGATCTGATCCAACTTTACTAAAATGTAGGATGTTATGAACGAAATGAAGTACACATACTTGGTCAGTCTGTCCACAATGACCCGAACAACGTCAAATTTCCTCAAAGGACATGGCAATCCTACCACAAAATCAATAGTAATGCACTCCCACGACCACTCTAGTATATCTAACCTCTGAAGCAAATCACCCGATCTCTGATGCTCATAATTGACCTGCTGATAATTAAAACACTGTGAAACATGCCCAACAATATTTTTCTTGATCCTCCACCACCAATAATGTTGTCACGTTACATCTTTGTAGCACCTGGATGAATATAATACCGTGAATTATGAGCCTAATCCAGAATTAACTCTCTCAACCCATCCACATTAGAAACGCAAATCTGACCCTAAATTCATAATACAACATCATCACCAATAGTCACCTACTTAAGGATTGTGTCCTTAAGGATAATTAAATGAGGGCCATCATACTGGCGAGCCTTAATGAACTTAAACAAGGACGGTTGCGCAACAACACAAGCAAGAACTCTACTTGGCTAACAAATATCCAATATTATAAACCTGTTGGCCAAAGTTTCCATCCATAGCCAAAGGCCTCTCCACAACTGCAATAAATGCCAAAATCCCCATGCTCCCCGCCTTTCTACTCAAGGCATCCGCCATCACATTTATCTTCCCCGGATGACACAAGATAGTGATATCGTAGTCCTTTAACAACTTCAACCACCTTCGTTTCCTCAAATTCAAATCCTTCAGCTTGAACAGATGCTGAAGACTTCGATGATTAGTGTAACCTCACAAGACACGCCATACAAGTTGTGCCTCAAAATCTTGAGCGCGTGCATAATAGCTAGTAACTCCAAATCATGAACCGGATAATTCTTCTCGTGGGGATTCAACTAACGCGATGTATAGGCAATCACCCTACCGTCCTGCATCAACACACAACCAAGAACAACACTCATAGCATCACAATAGACAATATACATCCCCAATTCTGAGGGAAACACCAATATTGGGGTTGTATTCAAAGTAGTCTTAAGCTTTTGAAAGTTCTCCTCACACAAGTCAGACCATGTGAACGGAGCACTCTTCTGAGCCAACTTGGTCAATAGAGCTTTAATAAATGATAACCTTCCACAAAGAGCCAATAATAACCAGCCAAACCTGTGGCACTTCTAATCTTTATAGCTATAGAAGGTCTATGCCAACTCTAAACTGCCCCAATCTTCTTCGGGTCCACCTTGATCGCATCAATAGACATCATATGGCCCAAGAATACCACTGAGTCCAACCAAAACCCACGCTTGGAAAACATAGCATACAAGTTCTTCTCGCCCAAAATCTGGAGCAAAATCCTCAAATGTCGTGTCACGCCCCGAACTTGGGCAGCATGACCGGCGCTCAACCGAGTGAACCCAATAGAGCAAGCCTATGTTACATCAACCTCTCATCATAACTCATGCATGTTTTATCAAAACATAATTAGAACTTGACTTTCATATTGAATACATTTGGCTTACTGGCCCATAAATCATTTTTTCTCTATTGAACAACACAATTAACATAAAAACCAAGAATCTGTATTCCAACAAAACTTTGCACACAAGTTTCAATCAATTAAATGAACCTATACAAAGTCCACAAATACCAATCATAACTCGATCACTCCAAAGTCAACTCCCGGTCAAACCTATGATCTCTCAAAATATTCAAATTGCCAACTTTCGGCAAATAGATCCAAAACCTTCTAGGAACCCCCGAATCTAAATCCAAACATATGCCTATGTCCAATAGTAACATACGAACCAAACGGAACCATCAAATCATCAATCTGAGACCGTCTACTCAAAAGTTAAACCTTGATCAACTCTAACAACTTAAGCTTCCAAAATGAGGCTAAGTGTCCCAAATCCATCTCAAATCTTCCTGAAGACATACTAACAAATCTCGCAAGTGATAAAACAACAAACAAACATGCGAGAAACATCAAATAGGGGAGCATAGTTCAAACACACAAAACGGCTGGCTGGATCATTACACGGTATATAATTAAGCGCGATGACTAGGTATATTCCTATCCTAACCACAATTCAGCACCATAACCTTAAGGATAACATAACGCTCCATTTAAATCTGATATAAGCTATGAACCGCTTTACCAAGCAAACTTAGATAGTTGATAGAAGGAAATTGTTGGCCAAGCTGTCAAGCAATTATGCACAAAGTTAAAGAAATAACCATATGATACCAATTCACTTTAAAGGATAAAATAATTGTCAAACATTAATATTCATGTCTAACCACGACCAATAATTGTAGAACGTAGCCACACATAGTCATAACAACAATTACACAAGTGTTAGAATGATAAAATTATAAGGAAATGTGAAAGGAAATTGTTTTTGATGAACTTTGACACAAAGTTGCTCCACATGGTGTATTTCGCCTTCACTATATCTTCCTCTTCAAAAAATAGGTTTGGGAACCTTTCTATATGTGTTAGGGATGTAGGACCAAAAGACCCTTTCCTTTCGCATTGGGAAAGTTTTTCGGGCTCAAGCACCCTGGGCATCGTAGATCGATGGCCCCACCATTGGATGTTCTAGTTCTAGTGCCACGGTACAAAGGATCAGTGGCCTTGGTGCTTGCTTGTGCTACAAGTTCTGCTCTTTATCTTCAGCGCCCTAGGCACCACATATCGGTGGCCTACGTGCTGGCTTTAGCTTCTGTGTTTCATTCACCGAGAATGGTGGCCTTGGAACTGATATTACTCATTTTCTATTTTTCTTTGATTTTAGCCCCAACTTGTGCACGTTCATTTTATTTCACTCCCAATTGATTCCTACATATATAAATATAAATATTTTGATCTTACGAGCATGTTCGTATATGGTTTATATACTTGTTGTGATTGGACGGGGTCCCAAGGGCTGCGAGTGAGTTCCTTCTCCGTGATCGCGGAAACTGGATCACGATCGCGGAATGTTTTGAGCTGGCCAGGGATGTTCTTCTTCGTGTTTGCAACACAAGGGTCACATTCGTGTATGGTGAATCCAAATGGCCTTTGCGTTTGTGACATGGACATCACGTTTGCGTATCAGTGAGGTTGGCTGGGGAGGGTCACGTCCTTGGCTTTCACGTAGGCTTGTTGTATTTGGTCATCGCAATCGTGTAATTTGAGGTTGGCTGGGGGGCTGCGTTCGCTTAAGTGTAATTTGAAGCTTTTGATTTTTTTTAATTCACGAATGCGAGGCCATGGCCGTGTTCGTGAAAGGTACCACATGAAAGAGGTACAAGTGATCTATTTTGGGATTTAGACCCATTATTTCATAATTTGAGTCGTACAGTCGGAGATGGATGGTTTTGGAAGGGGATATCCACACATGATAAGAGGGTAAGTGATTTATACTTGATTTTAACATTATATCTTGTTTCCCCAATGGATTATTACACATGGATTATGGGATTTTAAAGGGAAATTTGTGGATTTTAACTATGGGTTTGGAGAGTAAATATTGAGATTTGAACCCTATTTAGGAGTCAAGTTTGGATGAAACTTGTATATTTGGACTCGTGTTGGAATGGATAATCGGGATTTATGACTTATGTCAGGTTCCGGGACGCGATCCTGGGTTGAATCTTTGGTTGACTTTGTGTATTTGTATAATGATCGAAGCTTTAGTGTTTGGGGTTGTTTCCTTTGGCTTTATTTGATGTTATTGAGTTATTTTTCGCTAGACTTGAGCCATTCGGAGGTCCATTCAAGTGGGAAGGAATTTTTGGAGTATTGATTTTGATTGTTTGAGGTATGTATCTTATCTAAACTTGGTTGAGGCACTAGATTCCTAAGTTATTGGTGTTGGCTCCACGCTAACGGTTGCGTACATGTGAGGGTTTGAGCCTAGGTGCGTGCACCTATTTTATTCATGTTCGGTGTAGTATTTAGGATATATTATGCCTTATTTTGTATATTTGTGATTTTTATTATCATGCTTTACATGTTGTATGACTACGTCACTTCGCGAATCATGCTTTACGTGTTGTACGACTACGTCACTTTGTGATCGCTGCTATCTTTTAGGCATATTCGGTTGATCTTAGCCGTAATTGTACACTTTGCACATGCATACACATTAGCAAGTCATTTTATCAGTCCAGGAGTACTTGATTTATGTTCATTGACTGTATACACGTAGTCTTGTATGTCTTTTTATGTTCTGTACTAGTTTGACAACACGTGAGTTATAAGTGCGGGTTGAATTGATCGTGGCACGTGAGTTGTCAATGCAGTTATTATGGAACGTGAGTTGTACGTGTAGCGTGTGGATAAGGATCCATCCCCCTAGGGTATTCCTCTCATGTTTCTCCTTGATGACGTACACGCGGTCGTGAAAATGTACTCAGTGTTGGGTCGTTTTATATCTTCCTATTTGCATATTCCTTGGATGTTTCTCCTTGTTGTTGGTTTCCCAAACTACACACAAGCATACATGGTCCACAAGTAGTAACGTAGCTCGAAAGTTAGATGTCGACCCCATAGCGACATACATTAATCACTAACTAAACATACGAAAATTGATTAGAAAGAGTGATGGTTTATTTATCTACTAACTACACTTGCTAATATTTAAACAAATAATTAGCCAACTAACAAGAACGAAAATGCTTACGCTTGTGATTTAAACGATGGATGTGAATATTCCGCGATTGTGGTCAGTTTATCAATCCTATTGAGTTTGTAATCACACATGTTAATCCAAATTATCCATAGTTGCTAGTTGACCGGATTGTTTTGTATGAATAACATGTTCCCACAGTACTATCCGCCTGTGCACAATATATCAATCATATATCCCTATGATATTAGATCTATCATGAATAAATTAATTATGGCATTCAACTTAGCGAAACTATAAAGTATGTCCCCATCTTAATCAATTCTCTCAACTCAACAGGAGCCATCATATAAGGAGGGATAGATATCGGTTGAGTACTTGGGCGCACATCAATATTGAACTCAATCTCCCTTTCTGAAGGAAGAAATGGAAGATCATCTGGAAATTTATTAGCTATCAAAACTGATTGAAGGGTTGGTGGCTTTGCATTCGCGTCTCTAATACGAACAAGGTGATATATACAACCCATGAAGATCATCTTCCTTGACTTATGATAGGAAATAAACCTACTCTTTGGCGTTCCATCATTGCCCTTCCATTCAAGGACTGGTTTGCCCGAAAACTAGAATTTTACAATCTTCATCTAGCATTCAACTGTGACATAACAGGACGCGAACCAATCCATGCCCGTAATAACATTGAAATCTACCATCTCTAACTCAACTACATCCATGAAGGTTTCACGGCTACAGATTATTAACGAACAACCTCGATAGACTCGCCTAGCAATAACGGATTCACTAAGCAGTGTTGATTCCAAAAATGGCTTCCTTAATAACCCGGGCTCTATACAGAACTTACCAGTAATAAAGGGAGTGACATACGATAAGATAGAACTTGGATCTATCAATACATATACATTAAGAAACGGATAATATACCTATGATGACATTAGGTGACGACTCTAAATCCTGTCGACCTGCCAAAGAAAAAATGCGGTTCTGGTAATCGCCCAAACTCGATTTTCCACCTCTACCTGTTGCCTCGACTGACTGATGTTTGAGAATCTAATCTTGGAGGACATATTGATGATGACAAAGCTACTACATATCAGGTTGGCTAGGCCATGCCACGTCCATCTTTCATCGGGCAGTTCCGTATAATATGACCAGGACCCCCATAAGTATAGCACGCATCCGAGCCCTGACGACACTGCCTGAAATGTGCCTTACCGCAATGATCACAATGTGGCACATGTGATCTCCTCTTACTAGAATCTCCCCAAAATCACGAACCCTCGCACTAGCAGACCTCTACAAAGGTCCAACACATGTACCTTGATGTTGTGCTTGGGAGGCCACCAACCAGGTCAATAACTGCTTTGCACTCTGTATGCATGGGTCAGAAGTGGCAGGTGGGGGAACTCGGGGTACTGGGGCCCCGCTTAGCTTCACTAGTGTTGGCGAAGGAGGAGACGTATGAGATGGTGTCTCACTCTGGGCCTTGCTATGGCCCATACTAGCGGGTGGCACCTGACTAGTACCCTCTTCTGCAGTTGTATCCAACCTCTTACTAGTTGTCGACTTCCTAGTAATAGACATCACTGTATTATGAAACAAGATAGACATTAGGAAGTAAATTCTTATGACTCAACTCTATCACATGATCTAGGATGAGAAGAAAGAGTGACAATCCAAAATGTTCCGTAGCCCCCTGTTTATAATTGTGGTGCACAACACACCCATAAACAATACTCTACTACACATAGCTTGTAGATTCTCTTGGACAAACCTGCTTTGACACCATGTTTGTCATACCCCAAACCAGTGGGGAACGGCTGGAACTCGGGCCTTACTTACTGAGCACCAACATAACATAAATAAATTACCATTCTAGCGTATATAAGTGAGCCTGAAGGCCATCATACGATAATCTGACAAAGCATGAGAGACTATCCAACGATAAATAACCCAAAATGACATACATAAGTGAATACATAGGACATAAAGGCCGACGAGGCTGTACTAAATTCTATATACAGGATATTAATCTACAATCCTCTAGAGAGCACGTAAAAAAACATAAGGTCGGGATAGGGCCCCACCGTACCCAAAAGCATACCGACTCAAAAGGCAACTCCTGAGCAAGTGTCATGCACCAACAACTTCCTCTGAGCTGATAACCTACTGAGGAGGAACGCCAACTTGTTTATTGGGACCTGCAGGCATGAAATGTAGCGTCCCCAAGCAAAAAAGGGATGTCACTATGAATAAAGTAACGAGCATGTAAGGAAAGAAAGCATAAGTAAAATCAGTAACATAAATAGAGATAAGTAGAGATAACATGTAACTCTAGATGTCACTAAGGATGTATGACATGCATGACTTTATTTAAAACATATACATACATACATACATATATATATATATATACATATATATATATATATATATATATATATATATATATATTATATTCCACTCTCTGGGGTTGTAACATCATAATCAAGCCGCTCTTTGGGGCTAGCGTCATCATAAAGTACCCGACTGTAGGGGCGTGCACAATAGGTGACATACCCGTCCATCTATAGCGTGGCTCGATGTCATAAAGTAGATACACACACACACACACATACACACACACACACACACACACACACACATATATATATATATATATATATATATATATATATATATATATATATATATATATATATATATATATATATATATATATGAATGACACATGAAAAGACATCCTGAACCTTTTGGATTGAGGTAAGGATGGTAAACCTCCGAATACGTTAAGGGACTAACATCATCAATATACGTTTCATTAAGAGTCAAAATACATAAGCTTCTAAACTACTAAGAGTAGAGCCGTTATAAGTATTATTCGTTTATGTTTCATTCGTATAGAATCATGCCAAAAGAAGGAATGTATGTTCCTTAACATATCATGGCCAATTTTGCCTCAACAATACAAATTCAAAGAGCCTGCAATGCATCTCAATCTACATAGTAACAAGTACATAAACTTTACTAGCGAATTACTAGTTAACACGACATGTGGAAAGCTCGGATTGAACCCAACTTAAACCCCTTTACCCTTCTTAAGCCTTTACTCCAATACAACAACATATACAGTATAACAAAAAATTTATATAAAGGTTTTCCAACCTTATATCAATCTTCACAGCAACACTAAGTAGCCCTAACAAGAGGTAACAACAATATGAACAACTTCCAAACATTATGTGGTCGTTTCTTCTTCTAGATTATAACCTCATCCATACAACCAACACATAGACAAGCATAATAATAAAAATAATATCATAAACAAGCTATTTCCCATAATTTCCCGCAACAAGAATCCATATATACCACTCCAAAACAGTACAACATGAGACAACAACACCTTATACTAATTTACATGTTATCTTGTTGTTTTTCATCCAAACAACTTAAACAACATATAAATAAGTTTAAACACAAGAAAGAGGATATTATAAATACCTAAAACAATTGAAACAACTTGGAATCCAAGCTTTACTTAACTCACAACAACCCTTATTCACACCACAATATCATAGAGGTGTTATTCTTCACCTTAGCTAACATTTGATGTTGGATTTGGATATAAACACGAGGTTTTCACCTTGAACCCTTAGGGAACTGTTGAAAGGTATTAGGAGAGTGAGAGTATGAGGTTTCACGAAAAAATTACCATAATTATGAACCTTCCAAACACTTTAAAATGTTCAAAGGTAGGCCACTGCCTAAGTGGCTCCCAAAAGGGGTTGCTTGTGCAGTCTCGGAAAAATACGAATATCTCTCTACTACGATGTTGCATAGACAAACGATTTAATGCGTTGGAAATGAGACTAGTAGATACTCTTTTTTGTGGGTTGATCAACCCATAACTCTAATTATATTTTTAGAGAAAATATCAGTGATATTAGACCCAAATTTTAGTAAAATTATGAACGTAACTTGCAATAACTTTTGCCGAATTTTGTTTTACAACTTGTATTAAATCATCACTATCTTTATAAAGGACTGTAATCCCTCTGGGTTTCTATTAGTTTACTTAGGATGCAACTCGAAATACGAGAACATGGGTGTAATAGAAATTCCAACATGTTTTGTAGAAGCATCAGAAATCGGGTGGTTTGCTTTACAAGATTAATATACCAGAGTGGAAGTGGGAACGCATTACCATGGACTTTGTGGTAAGGTTGCCATGTAACTTGAGGAAGTTTGATGCCATTTGGTTCATTGTGGATCGGTTGACCAAGTCGGCACATTTCATTCCAGTTATGACATCCTACACTTTGGAGTAGTTAGCTAGGATCTACATCCAGGAGATTGTTCTCTTCCATGGTGTACCTATTTCTATCATCTCAGAAAGTGGCACACAATTTACTTTGCACTTTTGGAAGGCGTTGCAGCGTGAGTTGGGTGCAGGTTGAGTTGACTACTCATTTCACCCTATGATGGATGGGCAGTCTGTGTGGATTATTTAGATCTTGGAGGACATGTTGAGGGCATGTACAATTGAATTTGAAGTTTAGGGGGACCAATTTCTACCCAAAGCGGAGTTTCCCTACAACAATAGCTATCAGTCGAGTATCCAGATGGCTCTATATAAGGTCATATATATGAGGGATGTCGTTCTCTAGTTGTTTGGTTCAAGATCGAGGAGGCTAGGTTATTGAGCAAAGACTTGGTTCGTGATTCCTTGGAGAAGGTGAAGTTGATTCAGGAGAGACTTCGCACATCACAATTAAATTCGATGAGTTATGCTGATAGAAGAGTCAGTGATGCGACATTGATGTAGGGTGAGAAAGTTCTTCTTTGAGTTTCTCCTATGAAGGGCGTTGTTGTTTAGGAAGAAGGAAAATCTAAGCCCGATGTTCATTGGTCCTTTTGAGGTGTTGGAGAGAGTCGGTAAGGCTTCTTATATACTTTCCTTACCTCCTAGTATTTATAGAGTTCATCCGATCTTACATGCTCTTATGCCTTGGAAGTATTATGAGGATTTTTCACATGTGTTAAATTTTAGCTCGGTGCAGTTGGACACGGATTTGACTTATGAGGAGGAGTCATGTCCATTTTGGATAGGCATGCTTAGAAGTTGAGGTCAGAGGATATTGCATCGGTGAAGGTCCAGTGGAGAGGTTAGCCAGTCGAGGAGGCAACTTAGGAGACTAAGCATGATATGCGGAGTAGATAACCTCATATTTTTTGCACTCCGGGTATAATTCTAAATTAATTCGAGGATGACCGTTTATTTAACATGGGGAGAATGTAACAATCCGATTGGTCATTTTGTGTATTTGATTGCCATTTTTCCATTTGATGCTTCTTATACATTTGATTGTTGTTTTGTGACTTAGGGGGATGGTTAGTTTGGTTCCGGGGAAGTTTTGAAGTAATTTGGAACACTTAGTCCCTTCGTTGGAGGCTTAAGTTATAAGAGTTGATCAAGGTTTGACTTTTGTATAAATGATTGCGGATTAGTGATTTGATGAATCCAATATGTTCATATGGTGATTTTCTACTCAGCCGTATCCTCTGATTTGGATTTGGAGGTTCCTAGGGTATTTTGGAGCAATTTGTCAAAAGTTGGAATTTTGAAGATTAGAATAATTCCTAACTTTGACAGAGGGTTGACTTTGGTGATATCGTATTCGGATATTAGTTCCAGAAGTCATCATAAGATTATTTTGTCATTTGGGTCTTGTGTGCAAAGTTTGGATTCATTCTAGATTGGTTAGGCTTGAATCAGACGTTTGGTTTGAAATTTGAAGGTTCTTAAACTAAAGAGAAATTCAACTTGCATTTTGACCTTCGATTCATTGTAGTGATGTTATAGTATGTGTTTGGAGGCTTTGGATAGGTCTTGTAATGACCTAACTGGTTATTTTGAGCATTTGCATTCCGTTCGCGATTTGAGGTCATGAGTAGCTTCATGTGGTGTATTGCGACTCATGTGTATCGTCGGATTTGGTTTTCAAGTGGTTCGAGATTGATTTGGAAGAATGATTCTCAATATGGATTAGAGTTTTATGGTTTTCTTAGGTCTGGATGGTGATTTTGGTTCGACATATGCACAGATTTGCATTTCAATGTTTCAAAAGGTTTTAGCACTATTTGGCGAAAGTTAAAAATTTTGAAGGTTTGGAAAGTTCATAGGTTTGACCGAGAGTTGATGTAACTACCCGGCCGGCCGTTACGAGAGTTATAGCCCCATTTACCCTATTTTTGCTTCTTTTTGTGCTTTTCAGCTATGTTATGATATACCGGGTTATTTGGTTCGGGTCCGGAGTGGTTTTGGAGTGGATTGAGACACTTAGTCTCTTATTTAGAAGCTTAACTTAGAAAAGTCAACAGGATATTGACTTATGTGTAAACTTTCTCGGAATTGAATTCTGATGGTTCCATTAGCTTCATTAGGTTATTTTGGACTTAGGAGCGCATCCGGAATGTGATTTGGAGGTCCGTAGTGGAATTAGGCTTGAATTGGCGAAAGTTGGAAATTTGGCGATTTCGGTCGGCAGTGAAAAACTTGATATCGAGGTCGGAATGGATTTTCGGAAATTGGAATAGGTTCGTGGTTTCATTTGTGACGTGTGTATAAAATTTGAGGTTATTCGGACGTGGTTCTTAGGCTTGAATCTGAGGGTAATTTGGTGTTTTGATGTTGTTTTGAGTGATTCAAAGGCTCGACTAAGTTTGTATGTTGTTATATGACTTGTTGGTATGGTTGGTTGAGGTCTCGAGGGGCTCAGTGTGATTCCGGGTGGTTAACAGATTGTTTGAAGTTGGAAAAATGCTGTTGAAGCTGCTGCTACTGGTATTTCCGCACCTGCGGAGGGGGAGCCGCAGGTGCGAGGTCGCTGGTGCGCTTGGTAAGCCGCAAATGCGGACAGGAAGAACCTGGGCTGGAACCGCAGGTGCATAGAAGTGGTCGCATCTCCGAGCCCGCAGATACGAGGCTGAGTCGCAGATGCGGTAATGAGGAGGGCTGGCAGTGGCCGCAGGTGCGAGGTCTTTTCCGCACCTACGAGGTCGCAAAAGAGGATAGGGAGCGAAGGTGCGGAGATAGGCACTTAAGCGATTTTCCGCAGATGCAGAGATTTGTGCGCAAAAGCTGCTCTGCATGTGCGCATATTGAGCCGCAGGTGCGGAAAACCTGGGCAGAGCTTATAGATAGAAGACTACGAGAATTTTTGTTCATTTTCACCATTTTCAGGTCGGACCTTGGAGCTTTTAGAGCGATATTTGAAGGGATTCAAGGGTATTCACTGAGGTAAGTTGCTTGAGCTCTATTATCATTAGCTATGGTATTTTCCCATTAATTTCTCACCTAATTAAAAGGATGTTTGGAGTGAAATAAGGGGTTAGGGCTTGGGATTTTGGAGAGAGTAATTTGGGGATTTGAGGAACCAAATGATGTCGTATTTTGATGAATTTAGTATGGGTAGACTCGTGAGTAAATGGGCTTTCAGGTCTTGTGACTTTTATCGGAATTTTGAGACGTGGGCCTGGGGCCGGGGGCCGAGTTTGAGTGAATTTCGGGATTTGGCCTATAAATTGGTATTTTCCTTGTGGGATTCATTCCTTTGGTTCATATTGATCGTATTTTATTACTCATTGCTAGATTCAGGTCATTTGGAGGATGGTTCAAGAGGAAAGAGCGTTCCAGAGTAGGAGTTCTACACTGTTGAGGTAAGTAACAGTTTTAAATCTGGTGTGTTTGATCACGGAGTTGGTTGAGTTCGGGCGCGATCGAGTACGGGAGACTACGAGATAGCTGATGGCATCCGCAGGACCTTGTCTCTCCTTCTATATTTCTTTCTGTCTTGTATTGATACTTAAACACTAGTTGTATTAGTTTGGTTATCTAGATGCTCATGACTTAGTGACACCCCGATGTTTGGGGCTGGTTTCCGCATTTTGATTCTATATTGATTTCAACTTTGGTTTTTATGAATATATCTGATATGAAAAAGTTTTAAATTACTGTTTCTATTGAATTACTCTAGTATTTTTGGGATAATCAGCTTGCCTAGTTCCATCGGTAGGCGCCATCACGACAGGTTAGGTTTTTGGGTCGTGACAAGTTGGTATCAGAGCCTAGGTTACATAGGTTTCACGAGTCATGAGCGGGTAGTAGAGTCTTGTAGATCGGTACAGAGACGTCTGTACTTATCTTCGAGAGGCTGCAGAACCCTTAGGAAAATTTCACATTCTTGGATTCTTATCATGCGAATCTATTTATTCTGCTAATTAAACACATGTTCTTTCATTCTCTCACAGATGGTGAAGATTCGTGCTACCGGTCAGGAGGGCCAGCCATCAGTACCACCAGCCAGGACCGCGAGAGGCCAAGGTCATAGAAGAGGCCGCGGTAGGGGTAGAGGTGCCACCCGCACAGCAGCTAGGGCAGTACCTGCATATCCACCAGTTGTCCCATATCAGGACCAGATTCCAGTTGTTAATACACCAGCTCAAGCATCACCTGTGCCTATTGTGATTCCAGGCCTCCAGGAGGCCCTAGCTCAGATTCTGACAGCGTGTACCGACCTTGCTCAGACGGACTCTATCTCGACGGCCGCAACCACTTCTCAACCCGAGGGAGGCACTCATACTCCTGCCTCTCGCACACCCGAGGAGGTTGTTCAGGGACTCTAGACACCGGAGACACCACCAGCCTAGCCGGTTGCAGCTGCTCAGGACTATGTGGTTCCTGTTATGCTTGAGGATGATCATTGTAGGTTGGAGAGGTTTGGGAGACTCCTGCCTCCACCTTTCAGTAGAACAGAGAGAGAGTGGATGCTCAGGACTTCTTGGACATGTGTCAGAGGACACTCCGTACAGCTGGTATTCTAGAGACTTATATGGTCTCATTCACTACTTTTCAGTTTTCTGGGGCTGCACTCAGATGGTGGGAGACTTACGAGAGGCGTAGGACTGTGGGCGCAACACTCATTACTTGGCAGTAGTTCTCCGTGGTCTTTTTGGAGAAGTTCGTGCCTCAGTCCCGCAGAAAGGAGCTGCGCAGACATTTTGAGCAGCTTCGCCAGGGTGATTTGTTTGTGATGCAGTATGAGATGCGATTCTGGGAGTTGGCCCGTCATGCTATCTAGTTGGTTCCCACAGACAGGGAGAGGATCATGAGGTTTATAGATGGTCTCACTTTTCAGCTACGACTGCTTATGACCAGATAGAGGGTGTCTGGTGCTACCTTTGATGAGGTTGTCAACATTCCTCGGCAGATTGAGATGGTTCGCGGTTAGGAGAGGGTTGAGAGGGAGGCCAAGAAGCCTCATGGTCAGGGTGGACTCAGCGGTGCTCCTTTTGGGGGTAAGTTCCAGCACGGTAGAGGTCGTTATTTCAGACAGGCTTAGTGAGCTCGGCCATTTCACCGTGGTGCATCATCTGGCCATGGTTTTCATAGTCATCAGCAGGGCCAGTCATCATTCAGGGCACTACCAGCGCACAGTTCTCATCATTCCCCGCCGCTCAGGTATCCTCGGGTAGTTCTTTTGGGCATCAGGAGCAGCAGTTTCATCAGAGGAGGGGTTGTTTCGAGTGCGGATATTTTGGTCACATTATGAGATATTGCCCTAGGCTATTGGGTGTGACTCAACAACGAAGTACTCGGCCGATGACACCAGCACCTGTTCCTCCACCACACGCCCAGCCAGCCAGGGGTGGAGCTCAGATAGCTAGGGGTAGAGCCCAGTCAGCTAGGGTCGCCCGAGAGGGGGAGGCAGATCAGGGGGTAGCCAGGCCCGTTTCTATGCCCTCCCAGCCAGACTAGATGCTATTGCTTCAGATGCTATGATTACAGGTATTGTCTCAGTTTGTCACAGAGATGCCTCTGTATTATTTGACCTTGGTTCCACGTATTCATATGTTTCCTCGTATTTCGCCCATTTTCTGGATATGCCCCGTGAGCCTTTAGTTTCATCTGTTCATGTATCTACTCTTGTGGGCGATACTATTATTATGGACCGCGTATATAGGTCATGTGTGGTGACTATTGGGGGTCTGGAGACCCAAGTGGATCTTTTGCTGCTCAGTATGGTTCACTTTGATGTGATATTGGGAGTGGATTGGTTCACCCAAGTGGACCCACGTCAGTTGTTCTAGATTATCACGCTAAGACTGTGACGTTGGTGATGCCAGGATTTCTGAGGGTTGAGTGGAGCGGTTCTATATACTATGTACCTAGTAGGGTGATTTCATACTTGAAGGCTCAACGTATGGTTAAGAAGGGTTATCTATCCTATTTGGCTTTTGTGAGGGATGTTAGTGCAGAGACTCGTGCCATTGATTCTATTCCGGTGGTGCGTGATTTCTAGGATATGTTTCCTACAGACATGACAGGCATGTCGCCTGACAGGGATATTGACTTCGATATTGATTTTTGTCTGGCACTCAGCCCATTTCTATTCCACCTTATCGCATGGCACCAGCGGAGTTAAAGGAGTTGAAGGAACAACTTTAGGAACTCCTTGATAAGGGGTTTATTCGGCCTAGTATGTCACCTTGGGGTGCACCAGTTTTATTTGTAAACAAGAATTATGTTTCCATAAGGATGTGCATTTATTATAGGTACTTGAACAAGGTCACAGTCAAGAACAAGTATACTTTGCTTCGTATTAATGATTTATTTGACCAGCTTCAGGGAGCGGGGGTGTTATCCAAGATTGATTTGAGGTCCGGTTATGACTAACTGAAAATTTGGGATCCGAATATTTTTAAGAAAGCTTTCAGGACCCGTTATGGCCATTATGAGTTCTTAGTGATATCTCTTTAGCTGACCAATTCCCCAGCAGCGTTTATGCATTCGATGAATAGTGTATTCCAACCCTATTTGGACTCATTCGTTATTGTATTCATTGATGACATCCTGGTGTACTCTCGTTGCCAGGAGTAGCATGCTCAGTATTTGAGGGATGTATTGCAGAGATTGAGGGAGGAGAAGCTTTATGCAAAGTTCTCCAAGTGTGAGTTTTGGCTCGATTCAATTGCATTCTTGGGGCACGTGGTGTCCAGTAAGGGTATTCAGGTGGATCCGAAGAAGATAGAGACGGTGCAGAGTTGGCCTAGATCGTCCTCAGCCACGGAGATTAGGAGCTTTCTTAGTTTGGCAGGTTATTACCGTCGCTTTGTGGAGGGTAGGGTGATTGCCTATGCCTTGCGCCAGTTGAAGACCCATGAGAAGAACTATCTTATCCATGATCTTGAGTTAGCAGCCATTGTTCACGGCTTGAAGATTTGGCATCATCATTTGTATGGGGTTCATTGTGAGATCTATATTGATCACCAGAGTTTGCAATATATGTTGAAGTATAAGGATCTTAACTTGCATCAATAAAGACAGTTAGAGCTTCTTAAGGACTACGATATCACTATTTTGTACCATCCGGGGAAGGCCAATATGGTGGCCGAGGCTTTGAGTCGCCGGGCGGAGAGTTTGGGGAGTTTAGCATTCTTCTAGTAGCAGAGAGACCCTTGGCATTGGATGTTTAGGCCTTAGCGGGCCATCTTGTCAGATTGGATATTCCGGAGCCGAGCCGGGTATTGGCTTGTGTGGTCTCCAGGTTTTCTCTTTATGACCGTATCAGGTAGCGTTAGTATGATGACCCCCACCTGCTCGTTCTTCAGGATAGGGTTCAGCGAGGTGATGCTAGGGATGTGCCCATTGGTGATGATAGCATGTTGAGGATGCAGGGCCGGATATGTGTGCCTGATATAGATGGGCTCAGGGAGTTGATCCTTGAAGAGGCCCACAGCTCGTCGTATTCCATCCATCCGGGTGCCGCTTAGATGTACCAAGATTTGAGGCAGCACTATTGGTGGAGGCGGATGAAGAAAGATATAGTTGGGTTTGTAGCTCGGTGTCTCAACTATCAGCAAGTTAAATATGAGCATCATAGACCGGGTGGCTTACTTAAGAGGTTGGAGATCCCAGAGTGGAAGTGGGAGCGGATCACCATGGACTTGGTAATTGGGCTCCCACGGACTTTGAGGAAGTTCAATGCTATTTGGGTGATTGTGGATCGGCTGAAGAAGTCCGCGCACTTCATTCCAGTTGGTACTACATACACTTCGCAACGGTTGGCCGAGATTTATATCCGAGAGGTTGTTCGTCTGTATGGTGTTCCAATTTCCATCATTTCAGATAGAGGTACTCAGTTTACATCGCAGTTTTAGAGGGCCGTGCAGCAAGGGTTGTGTACTCAGGTTGAGTTGAACACAACTTTCCACCCTCAGACGGACGGGCAGTTCGAGTGCACTATTCAGATTTTGGAGGACGTGTTGCGCGCTTGTGTCATGGACTTTGGGGGTTCATGGGACCAGTTCTTGCCGCTCGTGGAGTTTGCATATAACAACAGTTACCAGCCGATTATTCAGATGGCTCTGTACGAGGATTTATATGGGAGGAGGTGTAGATCTCCAGTAGGATGGTTTGAGCTGGGTGAGGCCAGGCTTTTGGGTATAGACTTGGTCCAGGATGCATTAGATAAAGTGAAATTAATTCAGGAGCGGCTTCGCATGGCGCAGTCTAGGCAGAAGAGCTACGCGGACAAGAAGGTCCGTGATGTGTCGTTTATGGTTGGGGATAAGGTTTTGCTGAAGGTATCACCCATGAAGGGTGTTATGAGGTTTGGGAAGAGGGGCAAGTTGAGCCCCCAATTCATTGGGCCTTTTGAGGTGCTTCAGAGGATAGGGGAGGTGGCATATAAGCTTGTATTGCCACCCTGCTTGTCGAGTGTGCATCCAGTGTTTCATGTTTTCATGCTCCGGAAGTATGTTGGCGACCCGTCCCATGTTTTGGACTTCATCACGGTTCAGTTGGAGGGTGATATGACTTATGATGTGGAGCCGGTGGCCATTTTGGATCAGCAGGTGCGGAAGTTGAGGTCAAAGGACATAGCTTCGGTAAAGGTGCAGTGGAGAGGTCAGCCTGTGGAGGAGGCCACCTGGGAGACTGAGCGAGAGATGTGGAGCAGATATCCATGCCTATTTGAGACTCCAAGTATGTTTCTAGACCCGTTCGAGGATGAACGATTGTTTAAGAGGGGGAAGATGTAACTACCCGGTCGGTCCTTTCGAGAGTTATAGCCCTGTTTTCCCCATTTCTTCTTTTAAGCTATGTTATGATATACCGGGTTAATTGGTTCGTGTCCGGAGTGGTTTCGGAGTGGATTGAGATACTTAGTCTCTTATTTAGAAGCTTAAGGTAGAAAAGCCAATCGGATGTTGACTTATGTGTAAACAATCTCAGAATTGAATTCTGATGGTTCCATTAGCTTTGTTAGGTAATTTTGGACTTAAAAGCGTGTACGGAATGTGATTTGGAGGTCCGTAGTGGAATTAGGCTTGAATTGGCGAAAGTTGGAAATTTGACGATTTCAGTCGGCGGTGGAAAATTTGATATCGAAGTCGGAATGGATTTACGGAAATTGGACTAGGTTCGTGGTGTCATTTGTCACGTGTGTGTAACATTTGAGGTCATTCGGGCGTGGTTTGGTAGGTTTCGGCATCGTTTGTGGAATTCAGAAGTTTAGAAGTTCTTAAGCTTGACTCCGAGGGTAATTTAGTGCTTTGATGTTGTTTTGAGTGATTCGAAGGCTCGACTAAGTTTGTATGTTATTATATGACTTGTTGCTATGGTTTATTGAGGTCCCGAGGGGCTCGAGGTGATTCCAAGTGGTTAACGGATTGTTTGAAGTTGGAAAAATACAGTTGAAGCTGCTGCTACTGGGGGAGCCACAAGTGCGAGGTTGCTAGTGCACTTGGTAAGCCGCAGATGCGGACAAAGAGGACCTGGGCTGGAACCGCAGGTGCCTAGAATTGGTCGCATCTGCGAGCTCGTAGATGCGAGTCTGAGTCACAGATGCAGAAATAAGGAGGGCTGGCAGTGGACGCAAGAGCGAGGTCTTTTCTGCACCTGCGAGGTCGCAGAAGCGGATAGGGAGCGCAGGTGCGGAGATGGGCACTTAAGAGATTTTCCGCAGATGCGGAGATTTGTGTGCAAAAGCGGCTCTGCATGTGCGCATATTGAGCCGCAGGTGCGAAAACCCTGGGCAGAGCATATAGATAGAAGACTTCGCGAATATTTGTTCATTTCCACCATTTCCAAGTCGGACCTTGGAGCTTTTAGAGTGATTTTTGAATGGTATTCACTGAGGTAAGTTGATTGAGCTCTATTGTCATTAGCTATGGTGTTTTCCCGTTAATTTATCACCTAATTAGTAGGATTTTTGGAGTGAAATAAGGGGTTAGGGATTGGGATCTTGGAGAGAGTAATTGGGGATTTGAGGAACCAAATGAGGTCGGATTTTGATGAATTTAGTATGGGTTAGACTCGTGAGTGAATGGGCTTACGGGTTTTGCAACTTTTGTCGGATTTCGAGTCGTGGGCCCGGTGGCCGGGTTTGATTGAATTTCGGGACTTGGCCTATAAATTGGTATTTTCCTTGTGGGATTCATACCTTTAGCTCATATGATCGTATTTTATTGCTCGTTGCTAGCTTCGGGTCATTTGGAGGCCGGTTCGAGAGGAAAGAGCATTCCGGAGTATGAGTTCTACACAGTTGAGGTAAGTAACAGTTTTAAATCTGTTCTTGAGGGTATGAAACCCGGAGTTTGGTATAATGTGACTGTTTAGATGTGGCACCCATGCTAGGTGACTGTTTGGAGGTGGCACCCATGCTATTGGTCCGTCCCGGGATACTGTGAAGTCTAATGGCCTTTATTTGTGTTTATATGCATTCCTGTCTACTAGAGCTTGACTGCCTTTCATGTTAGAAATAATGCTTAGGCTATATTCCTGCTCCTGGTAGTTATATTCTATCATAGTGATTCTTATACATGTTTACCTCAGTCTCTGCTATTTTCCCTGATGATATACTGTAACACTTTGATTTGGGTTGTTTTTCCTTTCTTTATTGAGAGCTATGAGATTAGAGAGGTTCATGACTGAGTAAGGACGAGGGCCTGGTTGTGAGGTATTGTTCTATGGCACGTGAATTGTCCGTGCGGATCCTTATGTTTACACTACGGCACATGAGTTGTCCGTGCAGCTCGTGAGTTGTCCGTGCAGATCCAGGTATGATATTATAGCATGTGAGTTGTCCATGCAGCATGTGAGTTATCCGTGCGGATTATAGCGCCTCGGTTGTAGGATCCCCTCATGAGTCTGAACACCCCCAGTGAGCGCAGGTACCTATTGAGCGTGTGCATTGAGGGCTGAGAGTTGAGTGTCGAGTTATTGAGGGTTTGAGTGACAGTGTCTGTGAGGTTAGAGATGAGAGAGAGAGGCCAAGAAGTCTCGAGAGTCTGGCACTTATAGTGGTACTCGTGCCCTAGCTACAGCTCGTCAGGGCAGAGTTTATATGGGTCGCCCTGTTCATTCAGCACTTTCAGTTGCTAGCGGTGCTCCGACCACTACTAGGCCCCAAGATCCTTATTATGCACCGCCAATGTCTAGTGTGCCTCCTGTACGAGGTGCTTCCAGTGGTCAGTCCAGTCGATCAGGCCCGAGCCAGTCGCAACAACCACGTCCTTTGAGAGCTTGTTTTGAGTGTGGCAACATTCGTCAAACAGGCCAATATGTGGCTCCGTTATAACTTGGTGAATTTAGGACATAACCCTAGGTCTTAATTTAAAGAATTAAATGGGGTTTCAATTAAAATCATAGATTAAAGCTTAAACAAAGGGAATGAATCAAAGGGAAATACTTAGGTTATGGTTTAGACCTTTCCCCATGGAAGAAACTTGAAGAACATCCTTGAATTCTCTCAATCCCAAACTTTCAAGATGAGAAAAACTACATCATTAATAGACAAAAATGCCCAGTTGTTCTACCTTGTTTCTTGTGCCAAATTATCCCGAAACTGCCTTTTGATGCCTCCAATAGATTCCTCGTGAAATACCATTCAAGTTAGGGTTTTGAATCACTCCATTTGACCTTACAATGAAGGAGATTTGTTGGTTTCAATATTTGAAAATAATGCAGACTTTCAAATACGAAATCAGTGGCAATTTCATAATGAATCTGAAAACAATTTGGCAACCCAATTCTTAGTAAAATGACCATAAATTTCTCATACAATGTCGAAACTTGATGATTACAGTTGTTATGGTTCCGAAATTACGATACGGATATAATGGTTTAGTCAAAATATGAATCAAAGGCCGTTTGCTCAATATGGTAACATTTATACTCAAATCGAAACCGAAAATAATTACCATACAACCCAAACTTATCCAAAACTCATCAGAATTTAACCAAACTTTGTGGACATGTCCAATATCATCATACAAACTTATTGAAATAATTAAAACCCGATTTCTAGTGCGTTTACCCAAAAGTCAAACTTTGGTCAACTCTTCTAACTTAAAACTTCTAAAATAAGAATCATTCTTCCAAATCAACCCCGAACCGCTCGAAAACTAAAACCAACCATACACGCAAGTCATAGTACATAATATGAAGGTACTCAAAGTCTCAAACCACTGGATGGAACGCTAAAGCTCAAAACGACCGGTCGGGTCGTTACCTTCTCCAAGAGTGCCAAGAGTTGTTCCAAAGCCATCAAATCGCCATATAACCTCACCATACACATAAACAACCTCACCTAATCCACATAATCCCGTCAACAACACTTAACTAAGGATCATTACTTCAACCTTAGTCCATAAACCTTAGAACCCAAATCCTCAACATCTGAAACTTATTATATGACCTGATTCTTGCATCTATGCACTGTATAACTCTAAACAAGTTGTATCAATCCATAACCATATCTCAAGACATTATCACATGATATACCACATAACTGAAATACTCATACTAATAACTTCCGACCGTAATAACTGCTCGATAACCAACTCGACACCGGTAACAAACCTCATATCAACTAAAATCTTGTTCTAAACCTTCGTACATTGCCAATGATAAAAGAAACATATAGAAACGCATAACCACCCATCATATTAACAAGTCGTGGAGCTCTCTTTCCCGATAAGAACCGTATCCAAAATCTAAGCCGACGAGTGAAACAATTCTTGCAAACATACCCTAATTAAATACGATGGAACTCATTTCGGGCCCAATAACCTAACCTCATCCAGTATAAGCTACTCAACTAACCTATCACACAAATCCTATATATAGCCACATACTATCTGTGCACCAACGAACAATAACATAAATATACCCAATGATGGAAAAGGAATTGAAATGAAGAAACCATCCTATCAGCTCAACAGATACCACCACGAAGCTCAATGCTATCAATCCACCACACAAGGGGAAACATAACACAGGAAATAACCACAAAGGATCATATCCTATCATAACGCTGCTAAGATGCATGACCCAATCCAACACCGGTCCACTTGGAATACGTCGAGCCATGATACTCACAATCAATAACCATAAGCATATCAGCATCAAACACATGAAGCGCGTCACCATAACAATGGAGATGTGGATATCACTATATACCAGAAACAGGAAGACCATAACCAAAGCACAATCAACCATTCAACGCCCAAGAGCAATCTCGCTCGAATTTCGCTACAAAGCCCAAACATAACCACATCGGTGTGCAGATAACCAATAGATCACAACCCATCGCAGCATAGGAGAGTAACACATGAGACATATCAGAACACGAATGTGATCCACCCTAACCGATAAAATACCCCTCCACAATAACTGTACTGAGTAGATATATCTTACCCGATTTAGAACACACATCCTTATTAGACCTCCTAGTAGCCTCCAAATCAATTCCGATAATTCCGAAGTAGATAGATAGCCTCTAAAAAACCCAGAATCACATATCTATAGTACATACCATAAGTTGCCAACCTCTTAACATACCTTCACCGTTCACAACCATGGAAGAATCTTCCTCGAGAACCCTCTTAGTCTTCAAATCCCTAGAATACTAGAATCTCCAAATCCGATCACAACTACACTACTCAAATAACTGACACATTCCTCACATATGGTCAACCCACAAGAAATACTTCTATAATTATTTCACGCCACAAAGCAAAATTTGGACATCAGCAGTCGATCAACAAGGCGATTACAGTAATACCAGTCAAGCATCCGCAAGTCTAAACATAGTGCGCCTTCTGGAGTGCGCACCCTTCTTAGGTGGTATCAAATAATGCTAGCATTCTTCTAAACATCTGGAATAGCCCATGTTGTCTAGAACTCGTGACCCCATCCAGGAGAATATCATAACACGCAACACGTTCCTTATTACGGTAGAAGACATTTAGCTCAAGCTGTGGTCGACACTATCAAGAACTCTTCAAGGCTAGTCCGCACATCACCAAGCCATCAGAACTGAACTTCCCCAACTCAACCAAGTCACACAAGCCATCAAACCCAAGAGTATTTCCATAAAACGCTGGTGAAGCATTACCACACCAAAAGACTAGTTACCTTTGTTGTCATGCTGACCCAATTCTTCTAATCCTCCTCAACTTGTCTTCAAGTCAACATTTTGCCTAATCGGTACACAATGATCCTAAGTCAAAGCGCAATGCGGAAGACACTAGCATGAACCACGTCGTCTGAAAACCCATAAACCGTTGTATTTCCTCTGGAGCACCCAACAATGTTGCAATCGAGATACCCACTTTGAAGATACCTTCTGTGAATCTGAAGATGTTTATCTAACCTCTATGATACTAGAATGTAGATTTAGCAATGATACAGATATACCGCAAGTTCCAGCACCATCCCATGAAAATCTCAGATCTTATTCATGTACAATTTCGGGGAACCTCTCAACACTGCATATATAATTCATACCCAAGACTAATATGACACTTGCCCATGCAATCTAATTGTCGATAGTATACTCTCCCACTTGGCGCGGAGTCATAGGGCACAATATCTGATGATCCACATTACCAACCTTCATAAGCTTGTACAGAACTAATCAGATACACGAACCAGTTGCATCCCACACTTGAACAGCTGAAGATCTACCAACACGTCCGCGTCCTTAGTATGGACAATACCTTGAGACAATGATCGAGCATCTGCAACATTACAAACTGTCGGAGCATAGTTGATACCGAGCGCGCAACATCATATACGAGTGGATGTAAAAGGATATAAGCATATGAAGCAATGTTGTATGATAAGGAATGAAAGGATTGGTTCCTAATAGTTTGGTAGCCTCTCGAAGATAAGTATAGACGTCTCCGTACCGATCCGCAAGACTCTACTAAACTTGCTTATGACTTGTAGCACCTATGAACCTAGAGCTCTGATACCAACTTGTCACGACCCTAATTTCCGACCTTAGGATGTCGTGATGGCACATAGTCTCTAAGACTAGGTAAGCCTAACACATACTAATTTAATAACATAATTGAAGTATTTAATCATTTATCATAAACCATTAAATGACATACATAGCCGCAAGCGGCCAATAGTTATACATTTCCCAAAATCGGCAGTACGGAGTCATAAGCACTACTAGAACACACTGGAATTTCTAAACACAATACTATTTTGAATTACAATTTAACAGTAACATACTAAAGTAAGATGAGTCAGCACAACCTCCAACCTCTTAGCAATCCCTACTACCTCCTGGTATGTAATATCCATCTCCAACTCGTGGGCCATGCTCTATCCGATACTGGGGTTGAGCCCATCAATGAACCGACGAACCCGCTCTCGAACAGTAGCGACCAGGGCTGGTGCATGCCTGGCCAAATCACCGAACTGGACAGCAAACTCTGACACAGTCATAGCACCCTGGCACAAATGGTCAAATTCCGCTCGCCAAACATCCTTGAGACTCTGGGGAACATACTCCCTCAGGAACATATCTGAGAACTGAGTCTAGGTGAGTGAAGCTACCTCAACCGGACTATCCAACTCGTATGCTCGCCACCACTGGTAGACCGCTCCTCTAAGATGGAATGTGGTGAAAGAAACCTCACTAGTCTCCGCAACACCCATAGTACGGAGGATACGATGGCAGTCCTCAAGAAAACCCTAGCATCCTCTGATGCCAAGCCACTACAAGTAGGTGGGTGGTACTTTTTGTACCTCTCGAGCCTGAGCTGCTCTGCCTTAGAAGCTGCTGCCCTGACCTCGGGTTGAACTGGAGCTAATGGCTGTATCAGTATGACCTCTGGATCCTGATCTACCTTAACCCGCTGCTCTGGGGTACTGGCAATGGGAGTCTGTGCTCCTCCCCCGGCCTGAGATGTGGCAAGAGCAAGAGGTATCAATCATGCCTGACCCAAGGTGCTGAACATGCTCAGAAACTGGGCTAGAGTCTCCTGGAGGGCTGGTGCAGTAACAGGCATCTCAGGTGCTTGTCCTCCAACTGGAGCTACTGGTGGCTCCTTTGTAGTTGCTCGTACGGGTGCTCTGGCTTCACCACGTGGACGTCCTCGGCCTCTACCCCAGCCTCTCGCGGCTCTAGTAGGGGCTGCGGGTGTCTGATCGTCCGATCCAGCTGTACGTGTCCTCACCATCTTTGAGAAATAGAAAGACAGAAGTTTAGAGTCCAAAGTGAAAATCTCGCACGATAAGGAATAAAAGAAAGTGAAACTTTTCCTAACAGTTCCATAGCCTCCCGAAGATAAGTACAGACGTCTCCGTATCGATCCGCGAGACTCTACTAAACCTGCTTGTGACTCATAACATCTATGAACCTAGTGCTCTGATACCAACTTGTCACAACCCCATTTTCCCCTCTGTAGGATGTCATGATGGCACCTAGTCTCTAAGACTAGGTAAGCCTAACAATTTGTGAAATCAATGAGTAATACACTGAACTCCCATCTCAACACATGATATATAAATATAAAAATGTCATTCAATAATTACAACTCCCAAAACCCAGTGGAAACAAGTCACAAGCTTCTAAGAGCAAATACTAAGTGTCTTTATACATCAGAGTCTAAAGAAAGATAAGGAATACAACATAGTAAGGATAGAGGGGGACTCCAAGGTCTGCGGACGTTGGCAGATATACCTAGAAGTCTCCACGTATGGTCCGGCTCAATGGTATCTGGTCTGGTGGAAAGAACCTGGAACTGCACAAAAAGATGTGCAGAGTGTAGTATGAGTATGCCACAACGGTACCCGGTAAGTGCCAAGTCTAACCTCGGTAGAGTAGTGACGAGGTCGGGTTAGGGCCATACTAGTTTAAAAGAAAAGTAAGGCAGAAGATATAATAATATTTTGTAATGACTGAGAATTTAAACAATAAGAAATTTCAAAAAATATCAGCACAATAAATAGAGGTACACAGCAGGGGCACTCCCGAGGTACCGCCTCGTAGTCCCAAATATAAAGATACAGTACAGGGGAATCTCCCGAGGAACCGCCTCGTAGTCCCAAAGTAAATATGCAGTACAGGGGGATCTCCCGAGTAAACACCCCGTAGTCCCAAAGTAAATATGCAGTATGGGGGGATCTTCCGAGTAAATATCTCGTAGTCCCAAAGTAAATATGCAGTACAAGAGGATCTCCCGAGGAACCGCCTCGTAGTACCAAAGTAAATATGCAGTACAGGGGGATCTTCCGAGGAACCGCATCATAGTCCCAAAGTAAATATGCGGCAGGTAATCGAAGGAAAACACAAATTTTCAGCAAGAATCTTACAGTTAAAAATATTATTCAAATCAAGGAAAATAGGTAATTCAACTAAACATGTTGCACAATTTATAAGTAAGAGTTAAGGCACGTAGACATGTGATGCTAGACTAAACATGATCACTACATATGTTAAGGCAACTCAGATAATGTATTTTAAAAGAAGACAACTCAGTTAATGTATTCTAAAAGATGACAAATCAGCAAGAACCGTATTTTTCATAATCATCCCGTGTACGCACTCGTCACCTCGCGTACACGGAGATTACATATCACAAATTGTTATAACAGTACTATTCTAAGGGGATTTCCCCCACACAAGGTTAGACAAGTCACTTACCTCAAATGTCACTCAATCAATCGGTAAGAATGCCTTTCCCTCAATTTTCCGACTCTGAATGGTCGAAATCTAGCCAAAAGTAATTTCATAACATGAATACAGTTACAATAAACTAATTTAAATCATAAATCTATGACTTTAGCAAGGAATCGAAAAATCACCCCAAAAAGTCGACCCGGGCCCACGTCTCAGAATCGGGTAAAAGTCACAAAATACGAACACCCATTCAACCACGAGTTAACTCGTACTAAAATTACCAAAATCCGACACCAAGTCGCCACTCAAATCCCCTAATAACACTTTCCAAATCCCTAGCCTCAACTCCCACATTCCACCATAAACACACACAATCTAGGTGGGAAAAACAACGGAAAAACAAGATTATTGATAAAAAAATAAGCATAAGAGACTTACCTCAAGAAATCCCTCAAAAAATGCTATCAAGAATCGCCAAAACCGAGCACAAAATGTCTAAAATGAGTAAAAATTGCGAACCCTTACATTTAAGTGTTCTGCCCAGCTTTCTCGCTTCTGCGAGGGATCCACCACATCTGCGGTTCCGAACCTGCGGGAAAACCATCGTAGGCGCGGACTTCACTTAAGCCCTCAAAGTTTGATTCTGCGAACAAGGGCCGCACCTGGGCGCCCGCTTCTGCAATCCATCCTCCGCTCCTGCGAGTCCGCTTCTGCGAGACCCTGACCGCATCTGTGGTCCCAGCTGGACAGGCCCATAATCGCTTCTGCGACTCTATGGCCGCTTCTGTGGGGTCGCACCTGCGGCCCAAAGTGCGCAGGTGCAATTACACCAGGTGCAACAAACTTCAGCCAACCCAACACAACTCCAAATGATCCGTTAATCATCCGAAATAAACTCGAGGCCCCCGGGACCTCAACCAAATATACCAACCAGTCCTAAAACATCACAAGAACTCAGTCGAGCCTTTGAATCACATCAAACAACGCTAAAAATATGAATTACATATCGATTCAAGCCTAATGAACTTTAAATTTTCAAACTTCTACATCCGAAGCTGAAACCTATCAAATCAAGTCCGATTCACCTCAAATTTTCCACACAAGTCATAATTGACATTATGGACCTATTCCAACTTTCGGAATCGGAATCCGACCCCGATATCAAAAAGTCCACTCCCGGTCAAACTTCTCAAAAATCATCTCATTTTCTAACTTTCGCCAATTGACGATAAAATGACCTACGAACCTCCAATTCAACATCTGAATATGCTCCTAAGACCAAAATCACCCTATGGAGCTATAAGAACCGTCAAAACTCCATTTCGGAGCCGTCTTCACACAGTTCGAATTACGGTCAATTCCTATAACTTAAATCTCCATTTTAGGGACTATGTGTTCCATTTCACTCCGAAATAAAAAATGAATCTTCCCGGTAAGTTACATAACCACTAACTGAAGTAGGGGGGCAATAAATAGGGGTTCGGGGCTAATTTTCTCAAAACGACCGGCCGGATCATTACAGGTTTGTAATAAATCTTATATATATATATATAGTGGGTAATTAAACAGTAAATTTAGTGGGCAATTGTGAATTTTTTTACCGGCACCCCCAATCCCATATTAACTTAGCACAATATATTTTTGAACTTTGTACGCTTTATAGAGTAGAAGTGATGAGAATAGGCTCTAGCTCCAAAGATTCTTCAATCCCTGTCTACTTCCTTGGAAAGAGTTGTCATTATTTGGGGAGCTAGCCGATACCTAAACCTGATCTGTTTCTTTATTTACACCTCTGGCAGGCATGACTTTACACCATTGATATTCGTACCAAGTCAGGAGCTGATCAGTGAGAAGGCGTGCATAGAGTAGTGGAGAAGAGGCAGAGAATATTTATAAGGAGAGAGAGGGAGCTGAAATAGAGACCTTAATAATCAGTTGTACAATTGAAATGGAAGAAGAACTTCAAAAAGTACTCTCCCAGAGACTGCCAAATATGAACGTGGTTTTTGCCATTCCTACGAGTTCCTATTTTATACGCTAGCTAGTTGAGTTTAAGTTATATTTCCTCTATTTTAATTTATGTGAATCTATTTCTTTTTTTTAATTCGTGCCAAAAAGAATGACTTCTTTTCTTATTTAGAAATAATTTACCTTTATGCAATGATTTATAATCACACAAAATATATGCACCTCATTTTACACCACAAGTTTAAAAGTATTCTCTATTTTCTTAAACTTCGTGCCCAATCAAATGGGTTCACATAAATTGAAACGGAGGGAGTATATACTTACTTATGTTTTTTATTTTTATAAGGCTACCAATAATATTTGTGTAGAGAAGTTTACATGCTTGATAGAACTTTAGTATTTGTATTACTCCATTCGTTTTAATTTATGTGAACATATTTGATTGAGCACGAAATTTAAGAAAAAATAAAGATTTTTGGAATTTGTGGTTCTAAACAAATCAAAAAGGGTCAGTATTTATATGGTTATAAAAATTTGTCATTAATGGTAGAATTGAAAGTTTAAGTTAAATTATTTTCAATTATAAAAATGAATTATTCTTTTTGAAACGGACCAAAAAAAATATATGCTATAAAGCTTGCATGACAAAACTATGAGCACTTCATTTCCTTTTCCATTCCTCTTTGCCCTAATACGGGGTATGCAGTTTTATTCGGTTGACAATAATGATTATCAATACATGGCTTTTTGCTTTGTTTTTATCACTTCTTTTTTCTTCTTTTGTTTTTTTTTCCGGTGGTTTTGCAAGTTTTGAGTGGTACTCAGTAACTCTCTCATTTGAAAAGTAAAACTTCATGTTTGATTTTTAAAATTTGTTTAAAAAAAGATTCAATATGCAACTTATATTTCAATTTATGTGAACCTATTTTTTTTTTAGTCTGTGCCAAAAAAAATGACATCTTTTCTTATTTGAAAACAATTTACCTTTAAGCAATGATTTATAGTCACACAAAATATATGTGCTTCATTCTACACCACAAGTTCAAAAGTCTTCTCTTTTTTTTTAAATTCCGTGACAAGTGAAATGAATATTTTCTTTAGATGTTATACAAGGGACCTGCAAAGAACGCAAAGATAGGGAAATCGATGGCTGATTCTGAAGATGAAGATATATCACCACTTTGCGGCAAACCATACTTTGATTTTATCCTCGGCGAGTCAAATCTCGAGCCCAAGTATATGATGGTAACTTCGTTTCTAACTCCTCTTTCATTGAATGCTCGTATGCAGTAGCGGTGCTAAATAGGCGAGTGAGGTCAAATTTTGGATGGATCAAAACATGTCAAATAAGTAAACATGCCATTATCAATCCTCCTAAAGTTTGTCTGAGTCAAAATTAGGTCAACCTACTTAACATGGTCCAACCTCTCCTTAATTTCCTTATTTAGCTTTTTGTAAAAGAAAAAAAAGAAATCTAATATGATTTTATATGTTTTGATTTGAGTTGCATTTTGACGAATCGGATTACACTATTTTCACTTGTTTTGACTCATTACGTGGTTGAGTCAAGTTGGGGTCATACCCAACCGGTTAAAAGTTTGAGCGAGTTATTAAATCTATAGTTGATTTTGCCACCTCTGCTAGTGTGGGTGTGTGCGCAACGCACGCTGATAATAACTAATTCAAGAATATCATATCCTACTCTATGGACAGTTTTTACCAGCCAAAATATGCCCAGAACTTACTCCAGGTGAAGTTCCTGTAGTCCTCACTTGCAGTGGAAAGAAGTGGGACATGTGCTGCTCTGGAGACTATCGAAGGAGGTTTAAGCAGGGCTGGAAAAATTTCGTGAATGATAATAATTTGAAGATCGGAGATGGACTTGTGTTTGAACTTCTGCAGTGCAGCAGAGCAAAAATGACGTTCAAAGTTCAAATTCTCAGAGGTGATTTTCCGGCTGAATTGATGACTGAACCGGAGGATGGTACTGCAGAAAATCCAATAGTTTTATAGGTTGTAAGTTGTAAGTTGTAAGTATTTGGAAGAAGTTGCTTGAACTTTGTTCCATGCAGAAAATATTTCCGCTTTGTTAGTTGTAGTATTAACGTATGTTGCACCATGGGTGGAGGCAGCTTTTTCTTATTTTCATCTCAAAGTATATACTGCAAGTTTTATGGATGTTGTAGTAGTGTAATCTACCCGTCTATTTGTGCTCTATATCTATCTTATTCCAGCTCTGTTCCTAAAAAAAGGAGTCTAGGAAATATTTTCACCATTACTTAGTTATTTTTAGAATTTCAAGATTTTTAGAATCATTGCCGTTGCTTTTAGCAATGGTCCCTGTAGTTTCACCTTCATGGCTTCATCCAATGTTCAATCCAGCCTCCAATAGTTAGGGGTCGTTCGGTTCAGTTCTGGAATATCCTATGGGATCTCACCCCTTACTTGACGATAACTAGCATTATTTTGGTATAAAATTTATAAGGTATTAGCTAATACTTACAACTAAATATGAAATTACTATAATCTCATATTTGTTATTATCCTGGTAACTAAACGACTCTTTATAGTCCATGGATGGATCCAAGTATTAGGTAGTGGGTGGTCGAGTAACCATTAATCCCCACTGGGACGGTAGATATTTGTATACAAAATATACTTCCTTTTTCTCAATTTAAGTGGCACTCTCTTTTTATTAGTAAATTTCAAAAAGAAAGATATTTTTATATATATGAAAATAATTTAACTTTAAATTTTTTTTGTATCCATTTTATCCTTAATAAAAAAATTTTTATAGCCTCACAAAATGTCTTTTATTCTTTAAGCTTCTTATACCATACGTATAAAAATAATAATTATTTTATTAAATTTCGTATCAAGTTAAACAACGTCATATAAATGAAATAGAATAAACGATGACATCCACAATCATAAAATGCTGCTGGACACATCAATTTTTAGGCGAGAATCAAAGGTACCGCTTTGGGCCAAAACATAGTAGTTCGAGTCTCTATCAAAGCAGTCTTTTCAATTAAGCTGGTTATTTTTCTTAATTTTTAGGGGAATTTTTAGAAATGATAGTAGTTTGATAACTAATTACTCCACGTAACTACAGTTTAGATATTTTCCATTCGTAGCTAGTATTTTCTTTTTCAGGTGTATTCAGTGTATTCATGGCACCAATTCGGCTGTATCCATGAATACAGTTCATGACAAAAGGATTCAATGTATTCATTTGTATCCGTGAATACAGTTCAAAGGTGAAATACAATGTATACAAGGATACAAATAATAAAATTTTAAAATGGAGAATACGCTCAAATTCGGTCAGATCTAAGACGGCTAGATCTGAGAAAAATTCGGCGAAAAATTCAAGAATACACTGTACACTTAAAAATAGATAATACACACAAATCATGCCAGATCTGAGCCGGCCAGATTTGAGAAATATAATAAGAAGATCTAACAAAATATAAATACATTGTATTTACACTTAAAATAGAGAATACATACAACAATATATTGTATTCACAACATATTTCTTGGCGCTTCGCTGAAAATATTTTTGTCGAATTTTGGGAAAAACTAATATCAAAAAATAGATCCGCCCAAGATCTATTCTTTCATGTATATTTCATGGGGTGTAAGTGGCAGCAACTCAACGACTCTGTGAAATAAAGTTTCGATTTTCCTTGATTTTTCTCAGATCTACGGAGTTCTATGTGGAACTGAAAGAAATGGATTGTGAATTCGTGTAGAGGAGGATGAGAGTAAGAGATGATGAAAAATTAGGACTATTTGGAGACGCCGGCAAGGGGGATTTTCGAAGATCATGGTGGCGCGCGATCTGGTGGCGGCGAGAAAAATGCTTTGGGAAAGAAGATAGTTCTTTAGTGTGAGGAGGAGGGAGAGATCTGAAAATTGTATCCGGATGATAAAATGCTATAAAATATAAACATTAGCTACAAATCATAATTATTTTAAAGTGTTTTGATTTGTGGTATATATGGTGCATTATTTAGTTACACATGTAAAATTTTCTATTTCGTACTCTCTTTATTTATCTTCCATTCCGATTCGAACTTCTAATGTTTTACTCGTCTATTTTACTTTAATTTGCTGATGTAACGACCCAACCGATCGTTTTGTGTAATTGCGCCTTGTTTCCCCTTTTGATACTTCACACATGTGTAATTTGAGTTTTATAACGTACATGGTATTTTAGTTTCATTCTGGAAAGATTTCGGGTGATTTGGACCCTTTGGTTCTTAACTTAGAAGCTTAAGTTAGAAATATTTACCAAATTTTGATTTTTGTCAAAATAATCCAGAATGGTATTTTGATGGCTCCGATAGCTTCATATCGTGATTTTAGACTTGGGCGTATGCCCGAAATCGAATTCAAAAGTCCGTAGGTTGATTTGTGTTGTTTTGCCAAAAATTAGCTATTTGAGGTTTAAAAGTTTTACCGTAGGTTGACTTTTGGCTATCGTATTCAAAATTTAATTTTGGGACATGAAATAGGTCCGTTATACTATTTAGAATTTGTCTGCAAAATTTGGTATCGTTTGCAGTTGATTTGATAGGATTCATATATTTAGTTGCAAATCTAGAGGTTCTTGAATTTTATTTTAAAATTTATGTGTTTTGATGTCCAATTGGTAGTTTTAGATGTTATTTTTGTGTTTTGGTCGCGTGAGCGAGTTCTTATGATGTTCTTAGACTTATGTAGATGTTTGGTTTGGAGCCCCGAGGGATCCGATGAGTTTCAAACGTGTTTCAGAAAGTTTTGGACTGAAATCATGAAATCCGGTGTGATGATGCCTCTGGTGTCGCATTTGTGAACACCAGGGTCGCAATTGCGGCCTTAACAGGGGGATCACAGGTATTGCAATTGCGGTACCTCAGTTATATTTCTTGTTGTGCGTTTCATAACAAAAAGAGTTATTGGTTGATCAGTTCTTGTTACTTTTATCAATCCTTGTCTTATCAGTTTCGTCCGTATTTGACTATTTGTGGTTCTCATTAACTGCTTTCTTTTTGTTATCTTTATGCTCATAATTCTACCATTAGTTTATATTATTAAATTTGTTCATTATCATTCATTTCTCCGCTTTTCCATTACTCCTCGTTATTATATTTTGTTATGTTTATCATGTCCTAGTAAGTGTCTTGACCATGCCTTATCACTACTCTATCGAGGTTAGGCTTGATACTTACTGGGTACCGTTGTGGTGTACTCATACTATGCTTTTGCACATCTTTTTGTACAGATTCAGGTACGTCTGCCCGTGCTGGACGTTAGTGATTGACTTGTTAGCTGCCTTCCGGAATCTTCAAGGTATACCTGCTCGGCGTTCGTAGGCCTAAGAGTCACCTTCCCTTATCTTCTCATTCCGTTTTTTTCTTTATCATACAGTGTTGTAGTAGAAATTTTAGAATATTCTGTAGACCTTATGACTCAGTTCCACCGGTTTTGAGAATATGTTGTTGAGGTTATATTTTGTAAGTTAATATGAGTTATTCTATTTTATTTTCGTATCTCATTTGGTTATTCCTGTTATGTTATTATCAAATATTAGGCTTACCTAGTCTTAGAGACTAAGTACCATCACGACATCCTAAGGTGAGAAATTGGGGTTGTGACAAGTTGATATCAGAACTCTAGGTTCATAAGAGTTACGAGTCACAAGAAGGTTTAGTAGAGTCTTGCGGATCGGTACAGAGACGTCTGTACTTATCTTCGAGAGGCTACAGAACTGTTAGGAAAACTCCATTTCTTTGATTCCTTATCGTTCGAATTTGTTGACTTCGAAATCTAAATTTTTTTCTTTATATTCTTTCACAAACGGTGAAGATACGCACTGCTGGATCCGATGATCAGACATTCGCGCTTGATAAGTGAAAATTTTTACTTATTAGCACCTTTTTCCTTTCGTTTTAGTCTAAAAGCGTTTAATTGTGTTCCCAAAAATTGATGAAATATGCTTAATTTCAGGAATAGTGGAAAATGAGCCCCAAAGATGAATCCAACTCAACAAGGAGTGATCTGAACTCAAGGACGAAAATAGGCACAAAAGCTCAAAAGTGTGGATCGCAGATTATCATCTGCGGCCGCGGATTGTGAAGCAAATCCCATCAGAGGCAAGTGCAAAGAGCGGTCCGCACATGAAATGTGCGGCCGTAGAACCTGGGCAAGAGCAAAAGTTCAAAAAACCTGCATTCAAGTTCAACAGAAGTGCGGACCGCACAATTATTGTGCGGCCACAGTCATATTTGTGCGGTCCGCAGAAGATCAATGTGCGGCCACACTACGAAATGTGCGGACCACAGAAAGAGTGAAATACGGCCGCAAGTTTCCATTCCTGCCAGGACAATTCCAAGTGTGGACCGCACATGGAATTATACGGCCGCAGAACCTCCGAAAGGGCATTTTTGTCCGAAAATTCCAGCACTGTATGAATAGAAGAGATTCACTTTTTAGGTCAACTTTTGACATTAGTAGCCACTCTTGACGCTTTACTTTGCTTCTTTTAGTAGTTTTTGCTATTTTGAGCTTTATGAATAGTACTTTGATCATCTTAATTATTATTATGGGTTTAATTATCACTTCTTCTTCTTTTTCTTCTGATTTAAGCATGAGTAACTAGATTTTCACTAGGGTTATGACCCAACCCTAGTGTGTAAACTTAATGAGTATTTGATTTATTGCTTGTTTATGGTTGGGTGATGATTATCTAGCCTTGTTCTTGCTTTTATTTAAAGAATTAATGGTTGCAAATATTATTTCAAGCCTATTTGACTTGGTTTCTACTTGAGAAAGAGAGACTTGGTCTAGAAAAACTTGGCTAGCAAGAAATTGGGTCAATCGAGAGATTGATAAGCCCAATTAAAGGGTTGAACCTAGAAATAGTAAAACCCGACTTGAGCTTATTATCAACTGCTTTGTTCAATACCCATTGGGACTTGAGAAAGCCAAATTAGGAAAAATCACTCTCTGACCGAGAGGTATAGAGTGGGTACTTGAGTGTTGATAGCTATAATACACCCCGACCAATAAAATAAGCTTTAAGGCTTACAATCCATTAAGCGAACACCTAAGTAAAGGCCATAGCCCTAGGCCTTTTATCATTTGAAAAAAAACCAAAAATAATTTCCTAGTTTCGTTCTTAAAACCGCAATAGAAATTTAAGTTAGATTTGCAAACAAAACCCAATATTCCGGAAGTGCAAATCAAGATATACAATTTCACATACTAAGATATATACTACTAGCACCCATTCGCATAGCTCCCAGTGGAATTCGACCCCGACTCTGTTGTGTATTATTATTGCATCGACTGTTTTCATATCCTCAAATAGAGGAGTGAAATTGGACGAGATCAATTTTTGTCACCGTTGTCGGGGAGCTAAAAGTTGGTGTTAGCTATATATTTAGGTGTGTTTTTGGAATATCTTCTTTTCCTTCTTTGTTACTAATGTGTGAGGATTGTAGGTGCAATCATGGCAAACAATAAGCTCGGAAACATAGCCGTGAGGGATGTAGACATTGATGATGATGCAATGGATGAGGTCCCTCTTGAACCTCAAACCAATAAATGAGGCCGACCGCCTCAAGACAATGTTCCCGAATGAAGGGTATGCAAGTGCTATAGTCCCACCCCATATTAGGGTGGGAAACTTTCAAATAACCAACGTGATGCTCACTTTACCCGAGCAACGAGGGTTCTTCGCCAGTGCACCGAGTCAAAATGCATATAAACATTTGAAGGGGTTCATTGATACGTGTTGGGGAAGCAAACAAACAAATGTCTCCTAGGATTTTTTGAGGCTAAGGCTTTCTCCCTTCTCTCTATGGGAAAAAGCTTTAGATTAGTTGGAACGTTTGCCAAAGGAACGTTTGCCAAATCATTCCATTCATACTTGGGATGAACTTGCGGAGAAATTTATTTCAAAGTACTTCTCTCCCGGGCATATGGCTATTCTTCGGGATGAACTTCTAGCATTGAAGCAAGAGCCCAATGAACCACTACACGAGATATGGGAAAGATATAGGACAGTGGTAAAGGAGTGCCCCAACAATGATATGACGGATAACATGATTCAACAAACTTTCTATCGGGGGATCAATACCACCAACCAATGTGTAGTGAATCAACTTGCCGATGGGAACTTCATGACTACACCTTATGTGGAGGCGTGTGATATTTTGGATGAGATGGAGGATACTTCATCGGCGTGGAAATCTAGAGCCAATGTTCCTCAAGGTAATCCAAATGTGATTCTTCTTCGTTAAGAGTTACATGACCATGGGCAAGCCATAGCCGAGTTGACAACCACCATGAACCAATTGGCAAAGGCTCAACTTCAACAAGTGCAAAACCTGAGGCAAGTCAATGCTATGAAGGGAGTCAATATGATGGCAAACAAGAGAAGAACAAGAAGTCCACAAGTGCAACAAAGAGTGGACAATTTCATGCAAGATGATAGTGGGTTTGATCAAGGAGATTCTTACAATGATCAAGATGAAGAGGTCCAATATGTTAATAACTTTCAAGGGCAAAGAAACAACTACAAATTCCCTAGTCAACAACAATGGAGACCTTCGAATAATCAAGGCAATTGGAATTCTAGCAACTAAGGTAATTGGAATAGTGTAAACAATCAAGGCAATTCGAGTGGAAGCAATAACCAAGGGAATTGGCAAAATAATAATAATCAAGGCAATTGGGGAGGCAACAACCAAAGTGGGTGGAACAACAACCAAGAAATCGGGGGTCAGGTTTTCAAAGGCCCCCGATGGACCAACAATCGAGCAACCCACCTCCTTATCCTTCTCATGGTCCTAGTTCCTCCAACAGTGAAATGGGTCATATTGAGAACATGCTCAAGTAAATGATGGAGAAGAATGCCGATTCCGATTCCCAACTTGTTTTACACAACACATCAATCCGTAATTTAGAAATGCAAATGGGTCAAATCTCTCAAGCTTTAAATTCTCGTCCTAAGGGGGCACTACCAAGTGATACAGTGGTGAACCCGAAGGGTGGGAACACTACGGGGAATGTCATGGACGTTACTATAAGAAGTGGAAAAGGTTGGAATGTACCTACCTCAAGTCAAAGGCAACATATGGATGATGAGCAAGTGGTAGAAGAAGAGGAGATCCCGAACAATGTTGTGCAAGAAAATGATAAAGTGCGAATTGATATTGCTGACACGGTGGAAGAGACTCAAGAGGATGTGAACCTATCTAGGGATCATGTGATTGACATACAGGAACCGGTAGTTCAAAAAGCTAAGGCACCATTGCCTAAGCCACCTCCTCCCTATCCTCAAAGGCTTGCCGAGAAAAATGGCGAGAATCAATTCAAGAAGTTCATTGATATGATGAAGAGTCTCTCTATAAATGTGCCATTAGTTGAAGCTTTGGAGCAAATGACCGGATATGTTAAGTTTATGAAGGACTTGGTGACAAAGAAGAGATCGATGAATTTTGAAACTATCAAAGTCACTCACCAAGTGAGTACAATTGTGCATTCGATGGCTCCAAAGTTAGAAAATCCCGGTGCTTTTACAATTCCTTGTACCATTGGAAGTGCCAAATTTGCAAACGCTCTCTGTGACCATGGGGCAGGTATCAACTTGATTCCATATTCGATTTTCAAAATATTGGGAATTAGGCTACCAAGACCTACATCTATGAGATTACAAATGGCCGATCGTACATTGAAGAGACCGTTGGTGGGTGATTAAGGATGTATTGGTTTGAGTTGACAAGTCCATTCTCCCAGCGGATTTTGTGATTCTTGATTGTGAAATGGACTATGAGGTGTCGATTATTCTTGATAGACCTTTCCTTGCTACGGGGAAGGCTCTTATTGATGTGGAAGCCGGTGAACTCACTTTCCGGGTGGGTGATGAAAAGTTTGTGTTCCACGTGTGGAAATCTATGAGGCAACCGAATAGCAATGAAGTGTGTTCGTTCGTGGACTTGGTGATCGATGTGATTATTGATGATACTAGTGCCACGATTAATGTGGGTGACATGTTGGAGGCCTTTTTGCTCAATTTTGATGATAATAAAATGGACGGCTTCATGGAATGTGTCAATTCTTTGCAAAGGATGGGGTCATACAATTATGCACCTCGGAAACTTTTCTTGGATCTCGAGAATAGGAAAACTCCTCCTACAAAGTCTTCAATTGAAGAGCCTCCTATCTTGGAGTTGAAGCCATAGCCTCCACATCTCAGTTATGAATTCCTTGGCCCTTGCTTTACTTTACCAGTTATTCTTTCCTCTTGTTTGACTAACGTGCAGGTTGACTCTACACTAGCGGTGCTCTACAAGAGGAAGAAAGCTATTGGGTGGACTTTGGCGGATATTCGGGGAATAAGCCCCGCATTTTGCATGCACAAGATTAATTTGGAGAAAGATGCCAAACCCTTCATTGAACATCAAAGGAGACTCAATGAAGCAATGCAAGAGGTGGTCAAAAAGGAGATCATGAAATGGTTGGATGCCGAGGTTGTCTCCCCATTTCTGACAGTTCGTGGACTTCTCTGGTGCAATGTGTTCTGATGAAGGGGCATAACTGTGGTCACCAATGATAAGAACGAGTTGATTTCAACAAGAACGGTGACCGGATGGAGAGTGTGCATGGACTATCTGAAGCTAAACAAAGTCACAAGGAAATACCATTTCCTAACTACCATTTCTTGACCAAATGCTTGATCGGTTGGCTAGCTGGGTGTTCTATTACTTTCTGGATGGATATTCGGGCTACAATCTAATTCTTATTGCCCCGGAAGATCAAGAGAAAACAACTTTAACTTGTCCATATGGAACTTTCGCTTTCAAGCAGATGCCATTTGGCTTATGCAATGCACCAGCAACTTTTCAACGGTGTATGATGGCGATCTTTACGGATATGGTAGAGAACTACCTTGAAGTCTTCATGGATGACTTTTCGGCAGTCGGGGAGTCCTTTGATGATTTCTTGTCAAATTTGGATAAGGTATTGGCAAGGTGTGAAGAAACGAATTTGGTGTTGAATTGGGAGAAATTCCATTTCATGGTCGAGGAGGGTATTGTCCTTGGCCACAAGATTTCAAAGAAGGGGTTAAAGGTTGACAAGGAAAAAATAGAGGTGATTTCTAAACTTCCACCTCCAACATCCGTGAAGGGAGTGAGAAGTTTCTTAGGTCATGCGGGGTTCTACCGGCATTTCATAAAAGATTTTTCCAAAGTGGTGAACCCCTTGTGCAAGATTTTAGAGAAAAATGCTAAATTTCACTTCAATGATGATTGCATGAGAGCATTTGAATTGCTCAAGTTCAAGTTGACAACTACTCCCATTATCACCGCCCCGAATTGGAGCATTCCTTTTGAGCTCATGTGTGATGCTAGTGATGTGGCGGTTGGAGTAGTTCTGGGGCAACGTATTAACAAGATCTTTCATCCGGTCTACTAAGCTAGTAAGATTATGAATGATGCCCAAGCCAATTACACTGTAACCGAAAAAGAGCTCCTTGCCATTGTGTTTACTATTGAGAAGTTCGTCTGTACTTGATGGGTACAAAAGTGATTGTCCATACTGATCATGCAGCACTTCGTTACCTTATGAGCAAGAAAGATTCCAAAGCTCGGTTGATGAGATGGGTGCTTTTGTTGGAAGAGTTCGATATAGACATCCAAGACCGAAAAGGAAGTGAAAACCAAGTGGCGGACCACTTGTCTCGTTTGGAGAAGGAGGGGAGGCTGCATGATGGCCTTAAAATCAATGACTCCTTCTCCGATGAGCAACTCTTAGCCATTTCAATGAAAGAGGTGCCATGGTTCACGGATCTAGCAAATTTTCTTGTGAGTGGTATCATCCCGGATGAGTTTTCTTCAAACCAAAGAAAGAAACTCAAATGAGATTGTCAAGACTATTATTGGGATGAATCGTACCTTTTCTGAATTTGTACGGATGGAGTGATTAGAAGATGTGTACGGGAGGAGGAACAAGTTGAAATGCTTGGGGCTTGTCATTCTTCACCGTATGGTGGTCACCATGGTGGAGCAAGAACGGCGGCCAAAGTGCTAAGTTGCAGTTTCTATTGGCCCACTCTCTACAAGAATGCAAGTGATCTAGTCAAGCGTTGTGATGAATGTCAAAGGGCCGGTGGAATCTCAAAGAAAAATGAAATGCCCCTCACCACCATTTTGGAGATTGATATTTTTGATTTGTGGGGTATTGACTTCATGGGACCTTTTATGAGTTCTGGTGGAAACACCTACATCTTGGTCATAGTTAATTATGTGTGTAAATAGGTTGAGGCCGTTGCTCTATCCAACAATGAAGCAAGAAGTGTGGTGACATTTTTGAAGAAGAACATCTTCACAAGATTTGGTACTCCGCGGGCTATCATAAGCGATGGGGGGTCGTATTTTTGCAACAAAGCTTTTGGCACCTTGCTTAGAAAGTATGGTGTCACTCATAAAGTTACGACTCCCTATCACCCTCAAGCTAGCGGTCAAGTGGAAGTCTCCAACCGAGAGATAAAGAGTATTTTGTCCAAAACAATTAATGCTAACTGGACGGATTGGTCAAAGAAGCTTGATGATGCACTATGGGCTTATCGGAGTGCTTTCAAAACTCCTATCGGGATGTCTCCATACCGGTTGGTGTTTGGCAAAGATTGTCATCTTCCGATGGAACTTGAGCACAAGGTCATGTGGGCTTTGAAGAAGTTAAATCTTGATTGGGATGCAGCTGCTACCTCGCGGGTTGCATATTTGAATGAATTAAATGAATTCCGGTACCATGCATATGCAAGTTCGTCCTTGTGAAAATAAAGAATGAAACACCTTCATGACAAATACACCCAAAACAGGGAATTCAAGGTAGGCGATCTTGTTTTATGTTCAATTCACGATTGAAGATGTTTCCCGGAAAGCTGAAATCCAAATGGAGTAGTCCCTTTGAAATTGTGGGTGTGACACCTTTTGGTGCATTGGACTAGAAGAACAAAAATTATGAAGTATTCCGAGTCAATGGTCACTAGGTGAAGTATTATTTGGGACAAGCTGAAGATGGACACATGGTGGCAGTGATTTATTTGAAGTGATGGTAATCTGCATCGTGGTACGACGTTAAATCAGACGCTTCTTGGGAGGCAACCCATGTTTCTTTTTTTAGATAGGTCTTATTTTGTGCTAAATGGATTTGAAGTGTGTTGCAGGAATTTGTGTGCTTTACAGGAGCTGGGTTCAGAAAAAATGGCTAAGTATGAAAAACATGCGGACCGCACAATATTTGATGCTACAGCAGAAGGAAAATGCAGCCGCACAATTCCTGTGCGGACTGCACAATTTCTGTGTGGACCGCACAACTTGAGATAGAAAATTGCAAACTCTCTGAAGTTTGTTTGTCAGAGAAACAGCCAAAGTGCGAACCATAGAAGGAAATGGAACATCAGGTAACAGAGTGCGGACTGCAGAAGGAATTCTGCGGCCACACTCATCTCTTGAACCTTTAGCCAAACCCGCTTAGTATAAATAGTATCCCTAATGCTACTGTTGAAACTTTCCAATCTCTGAGCAATCAAAACAAAGGGCTAAAATCATGCACACAACTGATTCAATCATCTACCATCTAATTAAGCATATGTGATAATTCCTTAGCATCACTTCAATCACTGGTATGTTCAAATCATTTCTAGAATTTTTCAATTTTCTAACCTAGTTTAGAAATTGTTAGTTATTTTAGACCAATTGTCAGTTTCATATCCATGTGGGGTGAAATTTGTGTTAGGTAAACTCCTACTTGTTATTTGGGGAATGGGTATCTTGTTTATCATGTTTAATTTCTACTACCATGTCCAGTTTGTGCATAAAATAGAAACCCTATAGGACTCTTCCTGATTGAATTTTGAAATGTGCGGCCGCACAAGGAATTATGCAGTCCGTAGAAGTGTAGCTTAGGGAATTTATTTAGGCAATATTGTGCGAACTGCACTTGAAATTGTACGGCCCGCGAAAATTCAATCGCGGTCGTAGAAAAGTGTGTGCGGCTGCAGATCAGGGCATTCTCTATCTTCAGAGAGTTGCCATTTTCAGGTGCCCATTGTGCGGGCGAACTCAGAAAAGTGTGGATCGCACTTCAACTCTACGGCCGCACTCAAAATTGTGTTTCATCACTGGGTCTCACTTCCAAATTGTGCGGTCCGTACAACCCAATTTGCGGTCGCACTTGTAATTGTGCGGACCGCACTTCTCCACCCTGCATTCATGTTCTGATATATGTTATACTGCATGTTTACTTGAACCATAACTAACTTCTGATGTTGCTTGTTACAAAAAATGGTCAGATCCCGAGGTCGTGGTGACACGTCAAAGGGGAGGGGTAAGCCTTCCATAGGCAGAGGCAAAAGCAATTTACCCCTCGCCCTCCAAGGGGTAATCAACATGAAAGCCACAATAGGCCGAGGAAGACGGCCCAAGTCCTCAGAATCTATTTCATATGCCCCATCTCGGGAAGCATCAGAGCGCGACTCAGTGCAAAAGCAGCATGCGGTTCAATCATAGCCACAACAGCCACAGGGCAGATTCCAACTTAGAGATGAACCTTTCTCTTTTAAGAGCTCTTTTGAGGGTTCGGATGGTGACAGTAAGGCTTCAGAGCCCTCATCCACACATTCCCCTGACGCACCTGCTACTACAGTGGATGTTGATGATATTCCGGATGATGGCTGAGGGGATGATACTAGAGTTGCCGGCCTTGAGAGGTCGAAGAAGAAAGAGATTTGGGAAGATAGGTTTGTGAGTCTGGCTGCTTTCACATGCTTCCGAGAGTGGTGGCCAATGAGATCGCCCACTCTTGAGCATCAGTTCATGATAAAAGACCTTGACAAATACAAGCCGACAGTGTTGAGATAGTTCCGATAACAGAAGGGGTGGATGTGGTTCACCAATAGTGTGGTAGATGCCAAGGAATACCTGGTCCAGGAATTTTACGCCAATGTGGCACATATAAAGAAAGGGACCAAGGTAACAAAAATGAGAACTCTTAAGGTGCGATTCGACCAGAGCACCCTGAACACGTATTTAAGGTTTAAGGATGTGAAGCTTGTGCAATACTTGGAAAAGTTAGCACTGGGAGATGCAGTTCGACCATGGCTAGCTGAGATTCTTGTAGCTCCGGGGCGGCCTCCAGTTTGGATCACAACAGGGGTTCCTATTCAGCGGAATACCCTAAATTTTGAGGTAAAGGGATGGCAAACATTGTTATGTACCAGACTAGATCCATGCCAAAATGAAACAAATCTTCCGATTTCGAGGGCAGTGCTAGTCGCTTCTATCATGGCCGGGTATCCAATCAATGTGGGTATCGTGATGCTGGCAAACATGTCTGTGGTCACCAGGCAAGGTGACACCTCATACACGTATCCCAACACCATCACTGAGTACCTCACAGATGCGCGGATGGAACTAAGGGATTTTGACACTAAGGTGCGGGCGAAGAAGCCTTTCTCATGATATTCTTTGATGGATGGTGGAAACCCAAAGAAAAAGGGTCAGCCCTCTACTATTGCAAGCCAGTCTGATGAGCCTGCTGGGGTAGCTGCTGAGACAGTCGACATGCCATCTACTTCAGTAGATCCTTCTGATAGTGCAGCAGCTATGCCTCCACCTCCTTCTTTAGGTCCTTCAGCATCAGTGTCATCCACATCGGTTTTGAAGCTGGTGCCTATGCCCACTCATCCACTATCTGTGCTATGAGTCTCCCAAACACTATTGAGCCTCAACAACTGGATGCAGATAGCCATTGCAAAGCTGTCTAACATATCCAGTGTTGTTGCAGCACAGTCATCCACTCCGACACCCCCGATTCCTCAGACAGTCGAGAACACATTGAAGAAGATATTGGAAAACCAAACCACCATCATGAACAACTTGGTTGCACATGGAGCAGTGATTGAGGAGCTGGGGAAGCAGGTAAAGAAAATGAGGAAATCCCAGGTGTCCAAGAAATAAGTTGACAGGTTGAGGAAAGAGGTGACCAAGATAACAACAACTGGTGATCTTCCATTCGATTTGCTCGTAGGGTCAGACCCACCAGCACCAGCAGCACCATCTGTTCCAGTGGCACCAGCTGGCCATTCTGAGGAGCCAGACCTGGCTGCCGACACTGCTGAGGCAGTACGACAGATGTTCACCAAGCCAGTTACTCCCAGAGACGATGATGATGAGATCCAGTTAGAGGGGACTGAGGGCGGTGATGCTGCTATGGACACAGAGATGTCCAAGGCCACACAGAGAGTCCTTTTTTCACTCTTACCCTTCTTTATTCTTATTTTGTTAAGCATTGGAGACAATGCTTATTCTTATTCGAGAGGGTAGAGTTTATTTGATATTTGGATGACTTTTAGACATTTGGTTTGTAATAATTGACAATATTTTCTTCTTTCTCTTTATGCCGTATGTATATATCCTCTCTTTTCCTCTCTCATTATGTATAATTGTTATGCTTTCGGTAGTTTGATTTTTAGCTTCTTTATTTTGTTTTCTTATTAGTCTATGCTTAATCTAGTAGCTTCTTTTAATTTTGTAACTTCTTTTTTATGTTTTTAGTGACCAATAGGCCTTTGGTTTTCTTAATGCCACGGTTCTTTCTAAAGGTACTTTTTGTGTGAACCGGGTGACTCTTCCCAACGATGGATGGCGTGACAACCTTCTTAAGGGATTGAGTCCATTTTTGGTGTTTAGGTAAGAATAGTAGTAGTAATGAATAAAAAAACCTAATTGAGTCAAGCTCGAAGAGTCAAACATGCTTCACTTGGTACCAACACACTTAACTACGCGTTTATGGTTAAAAACAAGTTTTTTGGAAAGAAATAGCTCTAGTTAGTGACCTTGTGACTCTTGTGTTGACTTAGACAATCATCGAGTGGTTTAGTCGAGCCATAGTGATTTTCATTCTTGAATATGGTCGTTGTGGGCCCTCGACTCTATCTTTTTTAACAATCCAGCTGCGTGAGAGGTGAGATGATTTTGTTGCAAGTCCAAGTACCCGTACAGATGGTCTAAAACTTGCCCCGAATGTGCTTCTAGGTGAAATTTTAAGTTTTGCTTGGCTTGAGAAGTGATTGTAGGCTCTCCTTGACCCGCTTGAAATATTCCATGGCCCACCAATGTTGTTATCCGTAGTTAACCCATTTGAGCCTAAAACCTTTCTCATTTGATCACCATGTTACAAGCCTTTACCCATTCTATCGTGACACTCTCTTGGCACCGGAACTTTCCTTAACACTATTGTGAAATAATTGGCTAAAAATGTAAGTTTGGGGGAGAGATGAGGAGTTTGAAAATGGTATCAAGGAACAAAAAGAGCAAATAAATGAAGAGAATGAAAGGCAAGAAAAAGAAAGAAGAACAAAAAGAAAAATGCAAAAAAAGAAAGTGAATAAGTTGAAGAGTTGAAGGGATTTCAAAGAATAGTAATGATGCAAAGCATGGAGAAAACAAAGAAGGAGAAAATGGATATCATGATCATGAAAGAGTGATGCTAAGTCTCTCTAATCCCCCTATGGAAAATAAAATGCCTAAAGAAAATTGGCAAAGCATGAGCCGATAAGAAAAAAAAGGAGTGCTTAAGGAAAGATGAACTCATTCTATCATAGCATATCCAACCTTAGTCCAAAAGCTTTCATTGCATTCCGAAAAAGCCCTACGTGATTTCAAGCCGAGTGAGCTTATATTAGTGGCGATTTACATGAGGGACAAGCCTATGGTACTTAAAGCCGTACTTGTGGCAATTTATTTTGAGAGAGATGAGCGAACCTTTCATAAATCTTTGAATTGAGTGCCATATTCGTAAGTGAGGTATGCAAACAGAGAGTAGATGAGGAGGAGTTTAGGATCCACAATGACCTACATGAATGAGCAATGTTCCTTGATGAATTAAGTCAACTTTTGATGCTCAAGTGTCACATTAGAACTATTTGTGCTTAAAAGTTCAACACATTTCCTTGTTAATAATTCATAAGTATTGTGGGTAATTGTTGATCCTAATTGATTTGTGATTGATGCATTTTTTATTATATGGAATATCTCTCAACTTGTGAAGGTGGAAATTACCTTATTTGCTTGAGGACAAGCAAAAGCTTAAGTTTGGAGAAGTTGATAAGTGGAGATTTTGACTATTTATTAGCACCTTTTTGATTTTGTTTTAGTCCAAAAGCATTTAATTGTGTTTCTGAAAATTGATGAAATATGCTTAATTGCAGGAATAGTGGAAAATGAGCCCCAAAGATGAAATCCAACTTAAGAAGGAGTGATCTGAACTCAAGGATAAAAACAGACACAGAAGCTCAAAAGTGTGGACCGTAGATTATCATCTGCGGCCTCAAGGACGAAAACAGGCACAAAAGCTCAAAAGTGTGAACCACAGATTATCATCTACGGTAGCAGATTATGAAGAAAATCTCATCATAGGCAAGTGCAAAGTGCGGTCCGCACATGAAATGTGCTGCCGTAGAACCTGGGCAAGAGCAGAAGTTCAGAAAACCTGCATTCAAGTTCAACAGAAGTGCGGACCGCAGTCATATTTGTGCGGTCCGCAAAAGAGCAATGTGCGGCCACACTACGAAATGTGCAGACCGCAGAAAGAGTGAGGTGCGGTCGTAGTTCAGAATTATGCGGCCGCAGGTTTCCATTTCTGCCAGGATGTAGCAAAGTGCAGACTGCACATGGAATTGTGCGGCCGCAGAACCTTCGAAAGGGCATTTTTGTTCGAAAATTCCAGCACTGTATAAATAGTTGAGATTCACTTTTTAGGTCAACTTTTGAAATCAGCACCCACTCTAGACGTTTTACTTTGATTTTTTAAGTAGTTTTTGCTATATTGAGCTTATTGAATATTACTTTTATCATCTTAATTATTATTATGGGTTTAATTCCCACTTCTTCTTCTTTTTTCTTCTTATTTAAGCATGAGAAGCTAGATTTTCACTAGGGTTGTAACCCAACCCTAGTGTGTAAACTTAATGAGTGTTTTATTTATTGCTTGTTTATGGTTGGGTATTGATTATCTAGCCTTGTTCTTGCTTTTATTTGAATAATTAAGGGTTGCAAATATTATTTCATGCCTATTTGACTTGGTCTCTACTTGAAAAGGAGAGACTTCGTCTTGGAAAATATGGCTAGCAAGAAATTGGGTCAATCGAGAGATTGATAAGCCCAATTAAAGGGTTGAACCTAGAGATTGTAAAACCCGACTTGAGCTTATTATCAACTTCTTTGTTCAATACCCATTTGGACTTGAGAAAGCCAAATTAGGCAAAATCACTCTCTGACCGAGAGGTATTGAGTGGGTACTTAAGTGTTGATAGTGATAATATACCCCGACCAATAAAACAAGCTTTAAGATTTACAAACTATTAAGCGAACACCTAGGTGAAGGTCATAGACCTAGGCCTTTTTATCATTTGAAAAACAACCAAAAATAATTTCCTAGTTTCGTTCTTAAAACCGCAATAGATGTTTAAGTTAGATTTGCACACAAAAACTAATATTCCGGAAGTGCAAATCAAGATATACAATTTCACGTACTAAGATATATACTACTAACACCCATTCGCTCCCAGTGGAATTCGACCTCGACTCTGTTGGATATTATTATTGCATCGACCGTTTTCATATCCTTAAATAGAGGAGTGAAATTGGACGAGATCAGTACCCCCTACTAGAGTCGCGAGAGGCCGGGGCAGAGGCCGAGGAGGAGCACGTGGTGAAGCTATAGCACCTGCTCGAGTTGCGATTGAGGATCCACCATTAGCTCCAGTTGGGGGACACGCACCCAAGGCGCTTGTTGTGACCCCTACACTTCAGGGGACCCTAGCACAGGTTTTGAGCATGTCCGATACTCTAGCTCAGGCGGAGTTGATTTCACTTGCACCAGCCACATCTCAGGATGTAAGAGGAGCTCAAACTCCCACGGGCCGTACCCCAGAGCAGTAGGTCCATGTTGATCAAGTCCTAGAGGTTATGCTAGCTCATCCTATTATTCCAGTTCAGCCCAAGTTTAGGGTAGTGGCAGCTGAGGATGAGCAGCTTAGACTTGAGAGGTTCAAGAAGTATCATTCTTCTACTTACAGTGGCCTAGCTTCAGTGGATGCGCAAGGTTTTCTAGAGAAGCAGCGTATCTGTTTTCAGCAGTCAGGAGTAGCGTATCTGTGGTGGAGGGCTTACGAGGAGGGCAACCCAGTCGATGCAGCTTCACTCACATGGACTCAGTTTTCAAAGATGTTCTTGAGAGAGTTTGTTCCCCAGACCGTTCGGGGTGCATGACGCGCGGAGCTTGATCAGTTGTGCTAGAGGTACTATGACAGTGTTAGAGCATGCCATCTTATTCAGTGAGTTGGTCAGACATGCACCTACCTTGGCTTCTACAGTCAGGGAGCGAGTCCGCCGATTCATCGAAGGGCTCAACTATGGTATTAGATTCTGCATGTCTCGAGAGTTGGAGACATATATCCCATATTAGCATGTGGTATAGATCGCGTGGAGGTTAGAAGGTATGCAGGGCTGTGAGAGAGAGGACAGGGAGGCCATAAGGCCTCGAGGTACTGGAGGATTTAGTGGTGGCCACGTTACAATTACAACTCGTCATGGTGGAGGCTATGTGAGTCATCCAGTTCATTCAGCACTTTCAGCTTCTAGTGGTACTCTGGCTATCTCGAGGTCTCAGGTTTAACACTTTTCTCAGCCACTTTTTAGTGCACCTCCTACATAGGGTGCCTTCAGTGGACACTCTAGCCGATCAGGCCAGAGCCAGTTTCAGCAGCCACCCCACCAAGATCTTGCTTTGAGTGTGGTGATACCCGACATTAGGTGAGGGACTACCCCAGACTCAGGAGGGGTGCACCTCCACAGACTACTCGGGCTCCACGGATTACACCAGGTCCACAGACTTCACAAGCCATGGTTGCTGCTCCAATTACCTATCCACCCGCACAACCAGCTAGGGGTGGGGGTCAGGCAGGCAGAGGTTGCCTTAGAGGGGTAGGCCATGCCAGATTCTATGCTTTTTTCGGGTTGGACGAAGGCAGTCCCATCAGATGCAGTCATCACAGGTATGGTTCTGATTTGTCATAGGGATGCATCAATCTTATTTGATCTGATTCCCACTTATTCATATGTATCATCTTACTTTGCTCCGTATTTGGATATATATCGTGATTCTTTGAGTTCTTTTGTTTATGTGTCCACGCCTCTAGGAGATTCTATTATTGTGGACCGTGTGTATTGGTCGTGTTTAGTTGTTATTAGTGGTCTTGAGACCAAAGTTGATCTATTATTACTCAGTATGGTACACTTTGATGTTATCCTGGGCATGAATTGGTTTTGTCGCCCTATCATGCTATTCTGGATTATCATGCCAAGACTGTGACAGTGGCTATGCAGGGTTTGCCGTGGTTAGAGTGGATGGGTACATTGTATTATGTTCCTAGAAGGTTTGTGTCCTTTATAAAGGCTTTGCGGATGGTTGAGAAGGGGTTGATGCTTATCTAGCCTTTGTGAGAGATGTCAGTGCTGATACTCCTACCGTTGAGTCAGTTATGATAGTGAGAAACTTCCCAGATGTATTTCCAGCAGATCTTCCGGGTATGCCACCCGATAGGGATATCGATTATGGTATTGACTCGTTGCCGCTCAACCCATTTTAATTCCACCATAACATATCACCCTAATAGAGTTGAAGGTGCAGTTGTAAGGGTTTCTTGATAAGGGTTTCATTCTGCCTAGTGTGACTCTTTGGGGTGCTCCAGTTTTGTTTGTGAAGAAGAAGGAATGTTCTATGCGTATGTGTATTGATTATCGGTAGTTGAACATAGTTACGGTGAAGAACATGTACCCATTGCCACGCATTGATGACTCATTTGACCAGGTACAAGGAGCTAGAGAGTTCTCAAAGATTAATTTGAGGTTAGGGTATCATCGGCTGAAGATTCGGGATTCGAATATTTTGAAGACTGCCTTCAGGACTCGGTATGGTCGCTACGAGTTCCTCGTGATGTCATTTGGGCTTACCAACGCCCCAACAACATTTATGCACCTGATGAACAGCATATTCCAACCATATCTTGATTCATTTATCATTGTATTTATTGACGACATCTTGGTGTACTCTCACATTTGGGAAGATCATGAGCAGCATCTAAGGATCGTGCTCTAGACCTTGAGGGAGAAGAAGTTGTATGCAAAATTCTCAAAGTTTGAATTATGGCTTGATTCAATGGTGTTTTAGGGTCATGTGGTGTCGAGTGAGGGGATCAAGGTAGATCCAAAGAAGATTGAGGCTGTTCAGAGTTGGCCCAGACCATCTTAAGCTACTAAGATTCGAAGTTTTCTTGGATTTGCTAGGTATTATCGCCGTTTCGTAGAGGGTTTCTCATCCATTGCTGAACCTATGACCAGATTGACCCAAAAGGGTGCTCCTTTCAGATGATCTGAGAAGTGTGAGGCAGGCTTTCAAAAGCTCAAGACTGCTTTGACTACAACCCCAGTGTTGGTGTTACCTACGGGTTCGGGGTCTTACACTATATATTGTGATGCATCACGTGTTGGGCTTGGCGCGATGTTGATGGAAGATGGTAGGGTGATTGCATGTGCATCTTGGCAGTTGAAGGTCCATGAGAAGAATTATCCGACCCACACCTTGGAATTGGTAGCTATTGTTCAAGCATTTAAGATTTGGAAGCACTACCTGTACGGTGTTCCATGTGAGGTCTATACCGACCACCGGAGTCTCCAGCATCTGTTCAAGAAGAAGGATCTTAATTTGCGACAGCGGAGATGGTTAGAGTTTCTTAAAGACTATGATATCACTATTATATATCATCCCGGGAAGGCCAATATGGTTTCCGATGCCTTTAGCCGAAAGGCAGAGAGTATGGGTAGTTTAGCATATCTACCGGCAGCAGAGAGGCCACTAGCCCTAGATGTTCAGGCATTAGTTTGTTAGATTGGATTTTTTGGAGCCCAGCCGGGTTCTTGCTTTCATGGTTTCTTGATCTTCTTTAAATGATCGCATCAGAGAGCGTCAGTATGATGACCCCTATTTGCTTGTCTTTAAGGACACAATACAGCACGGCGATGCCAAGGAGGTTTCTATTAGAGATGACGCTGTGTTACGGATGCAGTGCTGGTTATGTGTGCCCAATGTAGATGGGTTACATGAGATGATCCTTGAGGAGGCCCACAGTTCGTGATACTCCATTCATCTAGGTGCCGCTAAGATGTATTAGGATTTTAGGCAGCACTATTGGTGGAGGAGAATGAAGAAAACTATAGTGGATTATGTGGTTCGGTGCCTAAATTTTCAGTAGGTGAAGTATGAGCATAAGCGGCCGGGCGATTTGCTTCAGAGACTTGAGATTCCCAAGTGGAAGTGGGAGCGTGTTACCATGGACTTCATTGTTGGGCTCCCACGAACTTTGAAGAAATTTGATATAGTTCGGGTGATTGTGGACAGGTTGACCAAGTCGGCGCATTTCATTCCGGTAGTGACTACCTTTTCTGCAGAGCAGTTGGCTCAGATCCATATCCGTAAGATTATTCGTGTCCATGGTGTGTCAGCATCCATTATCTCCGATCGAGGTACGCAGTTCACATCGCATTTCTGGAGAGCTGTACATCGTGAGTTAGGCACGGGGTTGAGTTGAGTAAAACATTCCACCCCCAAACGGACCGGCAGTCCGAGCGTACCATTCAAATATTGGAGGATATGCTTCGTTCCTATGTTATGCATTTCGAGGGTTCTTAGGATCAGTTCTTGCCACTTGCAGAGTGCGCCAACAACAACAACTACCAATCGAGTATTTACATGGCTCCTTATGAGGCCCTATATGGGAGACGGTGTCGTTCTCCAGCTGGTTGGTTTGAGCTGGGAGAGGCTAGGTTTTTGGGCACAGATTTGATTCGAGAAACCTTGGAGAAAGTCAAGTTGATTCAGGATCGGCTTTGCATAGCCCAGTCTAGGCAGGAGAGTTATGCCAATCGGAAGGTTCGTGATGTAGCATTTATGGTTGGAGAGAGGGTTTTGCTCTGGGTTTCCCCCTTGAAGGGTGTGATGAAGCTCGGGAAGAAGGGCAAATTGAGACATAGGTATATCGGTCCCTTTAAGATCCTTGAGAGAGTTGGTGAGGTGGCATACAAGCTTGCATTGCCACCTAGCGTATCTGCGGTTCAATCGGTGTTCCATCTTTCTATGCTCCAGAAGTATTATGGTGATCCGTCTAATATGTTAGACTTCAGCCCAGTCTAATTGGACAAGGATTTGACTTATATTGATGATCCAGTGGCTATCTTGGATAGACAGGTCCAAAAGTTGATATCAAAGAACATTACTTCAATGAAGGTTCAATTGAGGGGTCATCCGATCGAGGAGGCGACCTGGGAGACCAAGCACGACATGCGGAGTCGTTATCCTCATTTTTTCGTCACTTCAGATTTGTCTTTATGCATGTTCGAGGATGAACGTTTGTTTTAAGAGGGGGAGAATGTAACGACCCGACCAGTCGTTTTGTGTAATTGCGCCCCGTTTCACCTTTTGATGCTTCACACATGTGTAATTTGGGTTTTATGACATACGAGGTATTTTGGTTTCGTTCCTGGAAGATTTAGGGTTGATTTAGACCCTTTGTTTCTTGACTTAGAAGCTTAAGTTAGAAGTGTTTACCAAACTTTGACTTTTATGAAAACAATCCCGAAACAGTGTTTTGATGGCTCTGATAACTCTGTATCATGATTTTGGACTTGGTTGTATTACCGTAATCGAATTCAGAAGTCCTTAGGGATTTGTGTTGTTTTGCTGAAAATTGGCAATTTGAGGTTTAAATATTTGAACGTAGGTTGATGTTTGCCTATCGGGTTTGGAATTTGATTTTGGGACTTGAAGTAGGTCCGTTATGCTATTTAGAACTTGTCTGCATAATTTGGTATCGTTTGAAGTTGATTTGATAGGATTCAGACGTTTAGTTCCAAATCTAGTGGTTCTTGAACTTTACTTTAAAATTTATGTGTTTTGGTGTCCGATTCGTAGTTCCAGATGTTATTTTTTTGTTTTGATCACGCGAGCGAGTTTGTATGATGTTCATAAACTTATGTAGATGTTTGGTTTGGAGTCCTGAGGGCTCGGATGAGTTTCAGAGGTGTTTCAGAATGTTTGGGACTGAAAACAGGAAATCTGGTGCTGGTGTGGCATTTGCAAACACTAGGGTCGCTCATGCGACCTTAGCAGGGGGATCACAGGTAACGCAATTGCGATGCTTGGGTCTCAATTGCAAAATTTACTTGGTCTGGGCTAGGCTAGGTTCGAATTTACGACAACTAAGTCGCTTTTACTTGGGCTGGGCTAGGTTCGCTTTTAAGAATGTCAGTGCTGGAATTGCGAGCTTTTCTTTGCAATTGCGACATCTGCAACTGGACATAAGGGCTGGAAAGTTTGGATTTAGTCTCATTCCTCACATTTTAGAACTGTAGACTTGGTAGGAGGCGATTTGGAGAGAGAATTTTTATCTACAAACATTGGGTGAGTGATTCTAATCAATTTCCAACTATATTTCATGAATATATCTTAGATTTAACATCAAATTTATGTGATTCAAAGAGGAAAAATTGGGAATTTTTGTCAAATTTTTTAAAAATGAAGAATTGAGTTTTGAGAGTCAATTTGGACTCGTATTTGAAAACGGATCACATATATGGACTCGTAGGGTTATGGGTAGTCGGAATCTATCCTTGGACCTAGGTATTGACCGGGCGGGCTCGGGGTTGAGTTTTGTTAACTTTTTGACAATTTTGTAAAGATCAAAGCTTTATCTATTGTAATTGTGTTCCATTGCATTGATTGATGATATTAAGTCACTTTTTATTAGAATTGAGCCGTGTGGAGGTGAATTTGAGGGGAAAAGCTATTTTCGAGGGTTGAGTTGGCCTAGTTGAGGTAAGTATCTTGCCTAACTTTGTGTAGGGGAACTACCCCTTAGGATTTGGGATAGATTGTGCTATTTGTGTTATGTGAAAGTTGTGTACGCAAGGTGACGAGTGGGTACACGGGTTATATGTGGTATTTGACCTGTTTAGGTTATTTAGACTCTTTCCATGCCTTTAATTGAATTGCCCTATCATGTTTCAATTCTCGTTGTTAATCTACTCTTACATGTATTAGTATATCCTTACATGCTTTATTTGACTTTGTTAACACTTGTTCTACCTATTACTTGATACTTTACACTTTTATGCTTTAGTTGAAGTTATTGCCTTCCTTATTTCCTTGTTACATCTTTAATTGTTGAATTACTTTGACTTGAATTTGTTATTTTGTGAAATATCTTCTTGTTTAGTTATTGGTGTTGAAGTTGTGAAAACCATTATCACATTAAGGCGAAGTTGTTAATTGTTGATATATCTTCTTGTTGAGCAATTCATATTCATTTGTTATTGTTGATATTCTTGCACACATTGTGGTTGATCCATGGGCTATTTGTTATGGAAACATTGATATTGTTCATTTTTGGCAAGTTGTGGCATATGGAAACTTATGGTGCGGGTTGTTATTGTGTTGTGATATTGATGCACATATGACAGTATAAGGATAGGGGTTAACATGCATGCAGCGACATAAGGTGGGATTTATGTGCATGTTGCAAGTAAGGGAATTACTTAAAGCCAAGCAGCGACATAAGGTGGTATAAAGTGCATGTAGCTATTTCAGGTAAAATATTTTCAAAACTATCTAAATATAAGGCTCACGCGGCGGTATAAGAAAAGATTGTGATTGAAATTGTGATAAGTGAATACGAGGCGGTACCTCGGTTGTGATTCTTGTGGTGTATTAAATAATGAAAATATTTATTGGTTGATCAGTTCTTATTACTTTTATTATTCCTTGTCTTATCAGTTTTGTTTGTGTTTGACTATTTGTAGTTCTCATTAATTGCTTCCTTCTTGTTATCTTTATTTTTACAATTTTGTAATTAGTTTAGTTATTAAATTTCTGCGTTATCATTCATTTCTCTGCTTTTCCATTACTCATCGTTATTATATTTTGTTTTATTTATCATGTCCTAGTAAGTGTCTTGACCTGACTCGTCACTACTCAACCGAGGTTAGGCTTGATACTTACTAGGTACTATTGTGGTATACTCATACTATGCTTCTGTACATCGTTTTGTGCAAATCCAAGTATGTCTGCCCGTGCTGGACGTTAGTGATTGACTTGTTAGCTACCTTCCGGAGACTTCAAGGTATACTTGCTTGGTGTCTGCAGGCCTCGAAGTCACCTTCCCTTATCTTCTCATTCCATCTTTTTCTTTATTAGACAGTGGTGTTGTAGACATTTTAGAATATTTTGTAGAGCTTATGACTCAATTCCACTGGTTTTGGGAATATGTTGTTGAGGTTATATTTTGGAAGTTAATATGAGTTATTCTATTTTATTTTCGTATCTCAGTTGGTTATTCCTGTTAAGTTATTATTAAATGTTTGGCTTACCTAGTTTTAGAGACTAGGTGACATCAAGACATGCTAAGGTGGAAAATTGGGGTCGTGACACCTGGCTTTTCATTTTTATTATTTTTTATTTTTTCTTTCTTACTAAATGTAACGACCCAACTAATTATTTTGATCTTTAGCATTCCATTCGATTGTTTGAGACTTTGAGTAACTTTATATGATGTTTTATGACTTATGCGTAGGTCGATTTTTGTTTTTGAGTAGTTCGGGATTGATTTGGAAGAATGACTCTCCATTTGGAAGCTTTAAGTTGGAGAAGTTGACCAATGTTTGAATTTTTGGTAAACAGACTCTGAATCGGGTTTTATTAGTTCCGATAGGTTCGTATGCTGAATTTGGACTTTTACGGGTATGTTCGAATTTTATTTTTGAGGTTCCTAGAAGAATTTGACACTATTTATCAAAAGTTAGCAATTTGAAGAACTTAAGAGTTCATAAGTTTAACCAAGAGTTGACTTTGATATTATTGGACTCCAATTGATTTTTCGAGACTTTGGATAGGTCTATATAGTTGAGTTGAACTTGTGTGCAAAGTTTTGAAGTAATTTGAAGTGTGTAAGTATGACTCAAATACTCTTTTGAAGGAATAAAGATTTAACAACTTAAGAGAAATTCTATTCGATTTGAGTCTCGCTTCTTTGTTGTGATGTTCCCGTGGGTGTTTTGAGCCTTTGGATAAGTTTGGATAATATATTTGTACTTGTTGGTATGATTGGATGGGGTCCCGATGGGTTTGGGTGTATTTTTTATCATTGGTTGAGAGACTAGTTAAGTTAAGGATTTTGGAGTTTGACCACCATTAATATCGGGTTAAGACGAGGTCTTTTCGATGTTTTGAGTACGCGAGTAGGTTCGCTGCATGTTTTATGATTGAAATTCAGATATGATTTATATCCGAGAGGTTCCGAATGAGTTTTGGGTGCCAAAATGAAGATTTTGTGATTGCTGATTTTCTGGTACAATAATTACGAAAATACCAGTTATGTCCCTGAAATTTTCAGACTTCCTTTAAAATATCAAAACATCATATCTCCCTCATCTTAAGACCAAATTGAGTTATTCAAAAGGCTATCTTGGGTGTAATCTCACTAGAATAATGTTGGGCTTATCAAATGTGAGTTTCAGTATTATCTAGGATCTTATTCGAGCTGAGATAGCTGCTATATTCTTTTTACTTGTTCCGAAATTTAATCACTTTTTCTCACAAGGTTTTGGAGCTCTGGAAGAGGCAACTTTTAGGGAGTTTTCATCTACTTCATTGGTGTAAGTAAACCTAACTTGTATTTATAATTATAACATGAATCTATATCATTGATTTTGGCTCTAAATCAAGAAATCTTAATGAAGAAAAGAGGGTTTTGGCTTGGAAAATAAGAAAATGCATGTTGGGGTTTTGGCAAAATATTTTTAAAGTGAATAATTGGGTTTTGAACATTGATTCAGAGTCGTATTAGGATGAAACTTGTATGGTTGGACTCGTATTCGAACGAATTATCATAATTTGTGAGTTTTGTAGGGTTCCGAGATGCGGGTCCAAGTTGACTTTTTGGTTGACTAAGTATTTGATTAAAGATTCAAACTTTATCATTTGGGTTTGATTTTTATGGAATTATTTGATGTTAGTGAGTTGTTTTTTGCTAGATTCGAGCCGTTCAGAGGTCAATTTGTGCGAGAAGGCATTTTTAGCTTATTGGTTTTGCTTGTTTGAGGTAAGTGTCTTGCCTAATTTTGTTGAGAGAGTTTTTCCTACTAAATGATATTTTTTGTTACATGCGGGAGTGATGCATATACGGGGTGACAATCTTATTTGTATGTACCAGAGTTTTCATGCTCGAGAGGGGGAATTATATGCTTGTTTGTGCCCTGTGGAACTTGGTGATTCCTTGACTTTTGCTTTATATAATTCTATGACTAATAAACTTAATTATATGTGTTAGAAATCAAGTTAGAACGTATGGTATCTTAAAAGGATTTAATGTGTTGTCTTTGAGACTGCTTACATACTTAATTTGACCGTAGCATCATGAATACCCATCTATAACTGTTATTGCCATGCTACTTGAGCTTCCTTATCTGTAATAAGAGATGATGACTGGGGCCTTAGGGATATGTTTGGAACGAGGGTTATTTCCGTGTTGATTGATATGAAGTCAACACGATGAGTATTCTCGTGCGATTTGAAATATGATTGGCCGGTTGGTTATTTTTGTGTAAATGGAATGGAAGTTGGATTTTCATTATGATTGCTCGAACGTTAAACACTTACATGCTCTCTACTTTAGATTCTATTAATTTTTGATGTTTTGTATGTTACTTTCACGCTTGTGTTCCTTATGTAGTTACCTATGTGCTTCCTATTTGGTCTGTTCTACTATATCCATTACAATATCCATGTTCCTACCTTGTTTGTTACTGTTACTCTTACGTTTCTACTTGATTTACTTCTATTACATGTCCTCCCGAATTCATGCATTTACTTGTTATTAGCCCTTACATGTTATATGCGTCTATTTGTTATGTGATTTATTTATTAGACGCCTTGACCTGTTACATGCCTTCACGTACTAGATACTTTTACTTACTACATACCTTATTTGTTACATGATTTTACTTATTAAATACCTTTATTTGATACTTGTTTTTACTTGCCAAAAATCTTTACTCGTTTCATGTCCTACTCCTCTTTGTGTAGCTGTATTAGGTGACTTTTAAGTTGGTTGTGTGTTTATGCTTTTTGAAAGTCTTGTCTTTCTATATGGGAGACTAGCTCTTGGATACTGGGCTACCCATTGTACTTTGTTTGAGTTTGTATTTCCTAGTTGAATATCGCGTGTTCGTTTTCTTGGTGTTATGTTGTGAACTTTTCTGTGGTTGGTTGTTATTTTAGTTTCATATGATCTTATTATATATGGAATTGGGTTGCACGCTGCAACGATACTGATATTATATATGGGATCGAATTGCACGCCGCAATGTTATTATTATTATATATGGGATGGGGTTGCACGCTGCAACGGTATTGATATTATATATGGGATCGAGTTGCACACTTCAACGATATTTTATATATATATATATATATATATATATATATATATGGATCGGGATGCGCGCTGCAACGGAGAAGATGTATTATCATTATTCTTGGTTGTCGATTTCTGTTACCGTATTGCGTTGTGAGAGTAAGAAGTGATGTTATTCTGGGGCACTCTATCATTTATATTCTTGTTTCATTTATTACGTGATTTTTCATGTCTCTATTTGCTCTTTCTTCTAATCATCTGCACAGGTAAAATAATAAGTGAGTATCTTTAAACTTAAAACTTCATCACTATTTTACCGAGGTTAGTCAAGATACTTACTAAGTACATGTGGTCGGTTGTACTCATACAACATTTCTGCACCTTGCGTGCATATCTTAGAGCTGTGAAGCTGTGGAAGACGAAGTCTTCCATTGGCGACGTACTACCGCTCCAGATTCAAGGTACCTCTTATTCATGGTAGTTTAATATTTTAATTTTTTTAATGTAAATTTCAAACAGATATTGTGTTTATTCTTCATATCAGTTTTGTAAATCTATATCATAGCGGCTCATGACTTGTACAACCAGTCCTTAGGATGTCGTATAGATTTTAGTTATTTTCATTCTTGTTGTTATTGATCCTTCACTTAAGTTACCTTATTTTGTGTTTGACTTATCTAGTGCTGGGATTAGTTGTCATCATGACTAGATACATTTTGGGTCGTGATACTAATATATTTCATTGTGGCAAATTAAAAAGGACAAGAAAAATATCATTTGCACATCCACATTGAGCCTTATTTTTCAGTTCTCCAATCTAAAGCAAAAATACTATCCTTTCTAGTCGATTTGTCCTTTTTAGCTACTATTGTCTATGGAGGTATATTCCTTTTCCCTTTTTCTTTTCTTGAATCGATCCAAAGAATTCTATTGGCTATTGCACTTTGAATTGGAACAAAGTTGTTGCACGATAACATTATGCATATATAGATATGAATTCTCAGCTATATATATGAAATCATGGCTAATGCCTAACACTAATCATAAAAATTAAAATTTCTTGGTTCTTTATAATTTCATAATATTTATGAACTGTAAAATTAAACTGGTAAAGTTAATTCCTTATTTTTTTCTATATTTGCTAATTATCCTGGCAATAATTATCCAACTAGCTATAAATTTATTGCTACAATAGAATTTCGTAGCTAATGTAAGTTTTTGCCACATATTGAAGTTACTTTAGCACTAGTAAAGTTTTTGCCAGAAAAAGTGTAATGACCCGACCAGTCATTTTGTGTATTTGAGCCCCGTTTTCGCTTTTGAAGTTTTTCATATGTGTATTTGTTATTTTATAACTTGCAGGGATGGTAGGGTTCATTTCGGGGAGGTTTTGGAATGATTTGGATCCATTAGTTCTTGGTTTAGAAGCTTGAGTTGGTAATGTTGACTGAGGTTTGACTTTTGTAAAAACGATCCTGCAATAATATTTTGATCAGAGACGGATCCAGGATTTTGAGATGCACTACAGACTTTAATGTAAATTTGGTACTTCCAAATAGTGTCATTTTTTAGGTCAATAATATCAATTGATGTGAGAATATTTAGTGTTTTTTGACTTATTATCAACTTTAAAATAATATCTAAAGAGATAACCTATATACTTCTTAAACCATTCAGTTCTTCCCATCAAAATTCATAACAGAGAGGGAAAATAAAATAGTAATGACAATTTAATACCGTAAAATAAAATGATATGACTAGTTCTTTATATGTAAATTACTTTCCAAAATAAACTATATGTTGTAATAAAACATTATAGACGAAAGTTCAATAATTTGATTGAAACAAAAATATTTAAGCAAGTCATTGTGTAATTTAATGTTCAGTCAATAATTTGCAAACCACAACTAAAGTATTCCTTAAGAAACTTTGTAACAGTTCAAAATTCTTCCAGGTAAAAGCAATTAAAAACTAAGAATCAAAAAGGGTAAAGAGAAAATTACTTCAAAGATAGCAATTAGGATTGGGATTGGCATAAATCGGGATTAAGGAGAATAATAAAAATTAGGAAAAAGCTAGAAAAGAAAAATAAGGGAGTAGTGAGTAGCATGTGAGTTGGAAAACAAATGAAAGAAAGAAAAAAGCAAAATGGAAACTGTAGGAGAAGGAAGTCCAAAGGGTATCGATCCCTCGTCCTTGGGAAAATAAATCATCCATCTAACCAGTGAATCACTTAGCTTTTTAGATCATGGACGCCAAAAGATAATATTAGACTATTTCTGTGAATTATGTAGATGGAATACCTAACTTACTGTGAAGATCATGGGTTCCGTGAATCCCAATTTATAGGGAAGATCTGCACCTGGTTTTGATAGCTCCAACAAGTTCGTATAGTGATTTTGGATTTAGGCGTATGTCCGGAATTGAATTCAGAGGTTCCTAAGTTGATTTGGCTTGATTTGCTGAAAGTTGGCAATTTAAAAGTTTAGAAATTTCTTAAGTTGGACCGTAGGTTGACTTTATGGCTATCGGGTTCGAATTTTTATTTTGGGACTTGTAATAGGTATGTTTTGTCTTTTGCAAAATGTTTACAAAATTTGGTGTCATTCTGAGTTGGTTTGATAAGAATCGGATGCTTGGTTGTGATTCTAGTGATTCTTGAGTTCATTGTCATATTTCATGTGTTTTGATGTCCGATTCATGATTCCAGATGTTATTTAGGTGTTTTGATCATGCGAGTGAGTTCATATGATATTTTTAGACTCGTGTGAATATTTAGTTGTAACGACCCAACCCGTCATTTTTGCACTTCGCTCGGTAGTTTACGGGCATGAGTAGCTCCGTATGATGTATTTTGATTTGTGTGAATCCTCGATTTTAGTTTTCAGGTTATTCGGGACTGATTTGGAAGAATGATTCTCAACTAGGGAGCTTTAAATTTGAAAGAGTTGATCAAGTTTGACTTTTTAGCATTTGACCTCGAATTGGAATTTTGATGGTTCCGTTAACTCCGTTGGGTGATTTTGGACTTAGGAGCGCGTCCGGATTGTGATTTGGAGGTCCGTGGTTGAATTTGACTCGAAATGGCGAAAGTTGAAATTTTGAAAAGTTTGACCGGGAGTGGACTTTTTGATATCGGGGTCGGATTACGATTTCGAAAGTTGGAGCAGGTCCGTAATGTTAAATGTGACTTATGTGCAAAATTTGAAGTCAATCGGACGTGATTTGATAGGTTTCAGCATCGGTTGTGGAAGCGCGAAGTTTCAAAGTTCACTGATTTTGTATTGAGGTGTGATTCGTCATTTTGATATTGTTATGTATGTTTTGAGTCCTCGAATAGGTCCGTGTTATGTTAGGGGCCTTGTTGGTATGTTTGGACGTGGTCCCGAGGGGCTCGGCCGTGTTTCCGATTGATTTCAGATCATTTTTCTTCACGTTTATACTGCTGTGTCTTGCTGGTTTCTGGTATCTCAGTCCTTCATCGCGTTCACGTGGCAAGTATTGCGAACGCGTAGTGTATTTTGATGGAAGCAATAAATTGTTCTTCGCGATCACGAAGTATGTCCCGCATTCGCGTAGAGTTGGGGTAAGTCCTCTTCGCGTTCACTTATGGAGGATTGCGTTCGCATAGTATTGAGGTTGGCAGTTGGGAATTTAAGCGTTCTTCTATGCGATCGCGTAAGGTTAGTCGAGTTCGTGAAGCTTTGGCAGCAGTGTTCATCGCGTTCGTGTTGGGTGCATCACGAATGCGTAAAGTCTTTTATGGCAGTGTGAGTTTTATTCTTCGCGAACGCGATAGTTTTCCCGCGTTTGCGAAAGAGGGCGTCTGGGCAGTGTATATAGTACTCTATTTCGAATGTTTCAGACATTTTTATATTTTGGGAGCTATGGAGCTCGGATTGAGGCGATTCTTGGAGCAATTTTCATCACAATGATTGAGGCGATTCTTGGAGCAATTTCATCACAAGGATTGAGGTTATATTTTGGAAGTTAATATGAGTTATTCTGTTTTTATTTTCGTATCTGAGTTAGTTATTCCTGTTATGTTATTATTAAATGTTTGGCTTACCTAGTTTTAGAGACTATGTGACATCAAGACATGCTAAGGTAGGAAATTGGGGTCGTGACAACTGACTTTTCATTTTAATTATTTTTAGTTTTTCTTTCTTACTAAATGTAATGACCTAACTGATCGTTTTGATCTTTAGCATTCCATTCGATGGTTTGAGACTTTGAATAACTTCATATGATATTTTATGACTTATGTGTATGGTCGATTTTTGTTTTTGAGTAGTTCGGGATTGATTTGGAAAAATGACTCTCCATTTGGAAGCTTTAAGTTGGAAGAGTTGACAAATATTTGAATTTTTGGTAAACTGACTCTGAATCGGGTTTTAATGATTACGATAGGTTCGTATGCTGAATTTGAACTTTTACGAGTATGTTCGAATTTTATTTTTGAGGTTCCTAGAAGAATTTGACACTATTTGTCAAAAGTTAGCAATTTGAAGAACTTAAGAGTTCATAAGTTTGACCAAGAGTTGACTTTGATGTTATTGGACTCCAATTAGTTTTTCGAGACTTTGAATAGGTCTATACAGTTGAGTTGAACTTGTGTGCAAAGTTTTGAAGTAATCTGAAGTGTGTAAGTATGACTCAAACACTCTTTTGAAGGAATAAAGATTTAACAACTTAAGAGAAATTTTTTACAATTTGAGTTTCGATTCTTTGTTGTGATGTTCCCGTGGGTGTTTTGAGCCTTTGGATAAGTTTGGATTATATATTTGTACTTGCTGGTGTGATTGGATGGGGTCTCGATGAGCTTTGTGATGTACAATACCCGTTGCGGCGTACAACCCGATCCATATTTATAATACTGTGCTCGCAGGGGGTGTGCAGACTCCGGAGGGGCTCCTTTCAGCCCAAGCGCTATATCGCTGCGGCGTGAAGCCCGATCCCATAGAATGTAATCAATATGTCGCTGCGGCGTGCAGTCCGATCCCATAAAACGTACTCAATATAACATGTTGCGGTGTGCAGCCCAATCCTAAAATATCACTCTCACTTGGGCCCTTGGCCTCATCAGTCATCAATCTCTCTAGTCTCACTCACAGGCTCACAATGTCATGAAACTGGCCCGACAACAATTATATGATGTATCAATAAATAATAACAGAGACTGAGATATGGTATGAATGCATGGATGTGATTGAGTATGAAATGTCAATGAAATCAGTGAGATGACAGTAAGAAACGACCACTATGGGTCCAAACAGTATCGACATAATGCCTAAACATGATATCTAGCATGATTGACAGCTTAACTATTTTATCACATGGTGAAAGCACGGATATCAATAAAGTAGGACCACTATACAGTGCCATAGGAACAACAGAGTCTCAATTAACATGGTGCATGCCGACACGCCCGTCACCTAGCATGTGCGTCGCCTCAACACTAATCACATAACACGTATTTCGTGGTTTCATATCCTCAGCTCCAAGATTAGAAGAGTTAGTTACCTTGAACAAGCCAATACCAATGCCGAGCAAGGCAAGCGATTCTCCAAAGATCCCATCACGCGCGTAGCGACCTCCAAATGGCTCAAAATTAACCAAAAACAACTCAAGTACATCAAACAATGCTAAAGGAACCAATCCCGATCGAAAAAGATCAAATCTTGAATCAAAAGCCCAAAATCGGCCAAAAGCCCAACTCGGGCACGCACCTCGGACCCCAAAAAAATTTACAAAATCCAACAACCCATTCAATTACGAGTCCAACCATACTAGTTTTACTCAAATCCGACTCCAATTCAATATTCAAACCTCAAAAATTCACATTATGAAACTTTAGGCCAAAACCCCCAAATTCCTCTTTATTATACACAATCCAATAACAAAAAACGAAGAAAGATTCATGAAATATAACCAATACCGAGTAGAGAACACTTACCCCAATCCTTGTGATGAAAAATTCTCCAAGAATCGCCTCAATCGGAGCTTCATAGCTCCCAAAATCTAAAAATGTCTGAAACATTCGAAATAGAGTACTATATACACTGCCCAGACGTCCTCTTTCGTGAACGCGGGAAAACCATCGTGTTCGTGATGAATAAAACTCACATTGCCACAGAAGACTCTACGTGTTCGCAATGCACCCCACGCGAACGCAATGAACACTGCTGGAAAAGCTTCACGAACGCGACTAACCTTACGCGATCGCATAGAAGAACGCTCAAATTCCCAGCTGCCAACCTCAACACTATGCGAACGCAATCCTCCATAAGCAAACGCGAAGAGGACTTGCCCCAACTCTACGCGAACGCGGGACATACTTCGCGATCGCGAAGAACAATTTGCTGCTGCCATCAAAATATACTACGCGTTTGCGACACTTGCCACGCGAACGCGATGAAGGACTGAGACACCAGAAACCAGCAAGACACAGCAGTGTAAACATGAAGGAAAATGATCCGAAATCAATCCGAAACACGCCCGAGCCCTTCGAGACCACGTCCAAACATACCAACAAGTTTCCTAACATAACATGGTCCTACTCGAGGACTCAAAACACACATAACAATATCGAAACGACGAATCACACCTCAATACGAAATCAATGAACTTTGAAACTTCAAGCTTCCACAACCGATGTCGAAACCTATCAAATCATGTCTGATTGACCTCAAATTTTGCACACAAGTCACATTTGACATTACGGACCTGTTCCAACTTTCGGAATTGGAATCCGACCCCGATATCAAAAAGTTCACTCCCAGTCAAACTTTTCAAAATTTTAACTTTCGCTATTTCGAGCCAAATTCAACCACGTACCTCCAAATCACAATCCGGACGCGCTCCTAAGTCTAAAATCACCCAACAGAGTTAACGGAACCATTAAAATTCTAATCCGAGGTCAAATGCTAAAAAGTCAAACTTGATCAACTCTTTCAAATTTAAAGCTCCCTAGTTGAGAATCATTCTTCCAAATCAGTCCCGAATAACCTGAAAACCAAAACCGACGATTCACACAAATCAAAATACATCATACGAAGCTACTCACGCCCGTAAACTACAGAGCGAAGTACAAAAATGACGGGTTGGGTCGTTATAACCAAACATTCATACGAGTTTAAAAATATCATACGAACTCACTCGCATGATCAAAACACCTAAATAACATCCGGAACCATGAATCGGACATCAAAACACATGAAATTTCACAATAAACTCAAGAATCACTAGAATCAGAACCAAGCATCTGATTCCTATCAAACCAACTCGGAATGATACCAAATTTTGCAAAAGACAAAACATACCTATTACAAGTCCAGAAATAAAAATCCAAACCTGATAGCCATAAAGTCAACCTACGGCCCAAGTTAAGAAATTTCTAAACTTTCAAATTACCAACTTTTAGCAAATCAAGCCAAATCAACTTAGGAACCTCTGAATTCAATTCCGGACATACGCCTAAATCTAAAATCACTATACAAACTTGTTGGAGCCATCAAAACCAGGTGATGATCTACCCTATAAATAAGGATTCGCGTGAACCCATGATCTTCATAATAAGTTAGGTATTCCATCTACATAATTCACAGAAATAGTCTAATATTATCTTTTGGCACCCATGGTTTAAAAAGCTAAGTGGTTCATTGGTTAGATGGATGGTTTATCTTCCCAAGGACGAGGGATCGATTCCCTTTGGACTTCTTTCTCCTACAGTTTCCATTTGCTTTTTTCTTTCTTTCATTTGTTTTCCAACTCACATGCTACTCACTACTCCCTTATTTTTCTTTTCTAGCTTTTTCCTAATTTTTATTATTCTCCTTAATCCCAATTTATGCCAATCCCAATCCTAATTGCTATCTTTGAAGTAATTTTCTCTTTACCCTTTTTGATTCTTAGTTTTTAATTGCTTTTACGTGGAAGAATTTTGAACTGTTACAAAGTTTCTTAAGGAATACTTTAGTTGTAGTTTGCAAATTATTGATTGAACGTTAAATTACACAATAACTTGCTTAAATATTTTTGTTTCAATCAAATTATTGAACTTTCGTCTATAATATTTTATTACAACATATAGTTTATTTTGGAAAGTAATTCACATATAAAGAACTATTAATATAATTTTATTTTACGGTATTAAATTGTCACTACCATTTTATTTTCCCTCTTTGTTATGAATTTTGATGGTAAGAAATGAATGGTTTAAGAAGTATATCGGTTATCTCTTTAAATATTATTTTAAAGTTAATAATAAGTCATAAAACACTAAATATTCTCACATCAATTGACATTATTGACCTAAAAATGATATTATTTGGAAGCACCAAATTTACATTAAAGTCTGTAGTGTACCTATGGTCTCAAAATTCTGGATCCGTCTCTGATCAAAACATTGTTCCGGGGTCATTTTCACAAAAGTCAAACGCCGGTCAACATTACCAACTCAAGCTTCTAAACCAAGAACTAATAGATCCAAATCATTCCAAAACCTCCCCGAAACGAACCCTATGAAATTCTATTGTAGCAATAAATTTATAGCTAGTTGGATAATTATTGCCAGGATAATTAGCAAATATAGCAAAAATAAGGAATTAACTTTACCAGTTTAATTTTACAGCTCATAAATATTATGAAATTATAAAGAACCAAGAAATTTTAATTTTTATGATTAGTGTTAGGCATTAGCCATAATTTCATATATATAGCTGAGAATTCATATCTATATATGCATAATGTTGTTGTGCTAGAACTTTGTTCCAATTCAAAGTACAATAGCCAATAGAATTCTTTAGATCGATTCAAGAAAAGAAAAAGGGAAAAGGAATATACCTCCATTGACAATAGTAGCTAAAAATGACAAATCGACTAGAAAGGATAGTATTTTTTCTTTAGATTGGAGAAATGAAAAAGAAGGTTCAATGTGGATGTGCAAATGATATTTTTCTTGTCCTTTTTTATTTGCCACAATGAAATAGATTAGTGTCACGATCCAAAATGCATCTAGTCATGATGGCAACTAATCCGGGCACTAGGTAAGCCAAACACAGAATAAGGTAACTTAAGCGAAGGATCAATAACAACAAGAATTAAAATAACGAAAATCTATACGACATCCCAAGGACTGGTTATACAAGTCATGAGCCGCTATGATATAGATTTACAAAACTGATATGAAGAATAAATACAATATCTGTTTGAAGTTTACATAAAGAGAATTAAAATACTAAACTACCATGAACAAGAGGTAGCTTGAATCTGGAACGCTGGTACGTCACCAATGGAAAGCTTCGTCTTCCACAGCTACACAACTCTAAGATATGCACGCAAGGTGCAGAAGTGTTGTATGAGTATAACCGACCACATGTATTTAGTAAGTATCTTGACTAACCTCGGTGAAGTAGTGATGACATGTTAAGTTAAAAGATACTCACTTATTATTTTACTTGTACAGATGATAAGAAGAAAGAGCAAATAGAGACATGAAAAATCACGTAATAAATGAAACAAGAATATAAATGATAGAGTGCCCCAAAATAACATCACTTCTTACTCTCACAATACAATACGATAACAGAAATCAACAACCAAGAATAACGATAATACATCTTCTCCGTTGCAGCGCGCACCCCGATCCATATATATAAAATACCGTTAAAGTGTGCAACTCGATCCCATATATAATATCAATACCGTTGCAGCGTGCAACCCCATCCCATATATAATAATAATAACATTGCGGCATGCAATCCGATCCCATATATAATATCAGTATCGTTACAGCCTGCAACCCAATACCATATATAATAAGATCATATGGAACTAGAATAACAACCAAGCACAGAAAAGTTCAGAACATAACACCAAGAAAACGAACACGCGGTATTTAACTAGGAAATGCAAACTCAAACAAAGTACATTGGGTAGCCCAGTATCCAAGAGCTAGTCTCCCGTATAGAAAGACAAGATTTCCACAAAGCATAAATACACAACTAACTTAAAAGTCACCTAATCCAGCTACACAAAGAGGAGTAGGACATGAAACGAGTAAAGATTTTTGGCAAGGAAAAACAAGTATCAAATAAAGGTATTTAATAAGTAAAATCATGCAACAAATGAGGCATGTAGTAAGTAAAAGCATCTAGTATGTGAAGGCATGTAACAGGTCAAGGCGTCTAATAAATAAATCACGTAACAAATAGACGCATATAACATGTAAGGGCTAATAACAAGTAAATGCATGAATTCGGAAGGACATATAATAGAAGTAAATCAAGTAGAAGGTAAGAGTAACAACAACATACAAGGTAGCAACATGGATATAGTAATGGATATAGTATAACAGACCAAATAGGAAGCACATAGATAACTACATAAGGAACACAAGTGTGAAAGTAACATAGAAAACATCAAAGATTAATAGAATCCGAAGTAGAGAGCATGTAAGTGTCTAACGTTCAAGCAATCATAACACGAAAATTCAACTTCCATTCCATTTACATAAAAATAACCAACCGGCCAATCATATTTCAAATTGCACGACAATACTCATCTTGTTGACTTCATATCAATCAGCACGGAAATAACCCTCATTCCAAATATTTTCCTAAGGCCCCAATCATCATCTCTTATTACAGATAAGGAAGCTCAAGTAGCATGGAAATAACAATTATAGATGGGTATTCATGATGCTACAATCAAATTAAGTATGTAAGCAGTCTCAAAGACAACACATTAAATCCTTTTAAGATTCCATACGTTCTAACTTAATTTCTAACACATATAATTATGTTCATTAGTCATAGAATTAAATAAAGTAAAAGTCAAGGAATCACCAAGTTCCACAGGGTACAAACATGCATATAATTCCCCCTCTCGAGCATGGAAAACCTGGTACATACAAATACGCTCGTCACCTCGTATATGCATCACTCCCGCATGTAGCAAAAAATATCATTTAGTAGGAAAAACTCTCTCAACAAATCTAGGCATGACACTTACCTCAAACAAGCAAAATCAATAAGCTAAAAATGCCTTCTCGCACAAACCGACCTCTGAACGGCTCGAATCTAGCAAAAAATAACTCACTAACATCAAACAATTCCATAAAAATCAAACCCAAATAATAAAGTTTGAATCTTTAATCAAATACTTAGTCAATCAAAAAGTCAATTCGGGCCCGTATCTCGGAACCCTACAAAACTCATAAATTATGATAATTCGTTCGAATACGAGTCCAACCATACAAGTTTCATCCCAATACGACTCTGAATCGATGTTCAAAATCTAATTATTCGCTTTAAAAATATTTTGCCAAACTCCCAACATGCATTTTGTTATCTTTAAAGCCAAAACCCTCTTTTCTTCTTTAAGATTTCTTGATTTAGAGCCAAAATCAATGATATAGATTCATATTATAATTATAAATTCAAGTTAGGTTTACTTATGTGATGACCCAAAATGTCATATTTAAATTTAATAAGTAATTCTATGTTCTAAGACTTTAAAAAGTACCATTTATCATTTCTCGACTTGCGTGCATAGTCCATATAATTTTTCATAAAGTTTTTATATGAAAATGGATTAAAATGTGAAATAGAGCTTTAAAACTCAATTGAGTTGACTTTGGTCAATATTTTGAGCAAATAGAACCGGATTAGTATTTTGACAATTCTGGTAGGTCCGTATCGTGATTTGGGACTTGGGCGTATGCCCGAAATTGAATTTCGAGGTCCCTAACCCGAGATATGGAATTTTGATAAAAAATTAAAATCTTGAAAGCTTAATGATTTTTAAGAAATTACTGATGTTGGATTTATTGACCTCGGGTCCGTATTTTGGTTTCGGAGTACAATATAGATCCACTATAATATTTATGACTTGTCTGCCGAATTTGGTGAGAATCGGAGTTGATTTGACGTGATTCGGACGTCCGGTTGTGAAAATATAAGTTTTAAAGTTTTCTTGAAAATTTCCTTTGATTTGATGTCCGATTCGTAGTTCGAGGTATTATTTTGGCGATTTGATCACGCGAGCAAGTTCGTATGATATTTTAGGACTTGGGTGCATGTTTGATTTGGAGCCCCGAGGGCTCGGGTGAGTTTCAGATAGGCTACGGGATGATTTTAAACTTAGAAAATCTAGTTTTTGAGCTTCTGCTGTCATCTGGTGCATTGTGCTTCGCGATCGCGAAGCCATTCATGTGATCGCGAAGAGAAAATTTTAAGTCATGAGTTTTACTCTTCGCGTTCGCGAAGATAGGCAGGCAAACGTGAAAGGCTAGCTCCCAGTGCACTGCGAACGCGAGCTCAAAGCTGTGATCGCGAAGAAGGAATGAGGCAGAAGCTGAAGCACCGAAATTGTGCTACGCGATCGCATAAACTTGTACGCGATCGCGTAAGGCTGAGAAATTATTCTTTGCGATCGCGTGGCACAATACGCGATCGCGTAGTGTTAAACAAACCTGGGAAAATTTTGTTCTAAGCGATCGCGAACGAATTTCCACGATCGCGATGCATAAAAATCTGAAAAACAGAACTTAAGTTCTGGAAATGAGGTTTCGACCCATTTTCAACCATTTCCAATTTTTGAGCTCGGGTAAGGTGCTTCTTAGGCGATTTTTACGGGAAAACATTGGGGGCAAGTGTTCCTTATCATATATTAATTATATTTCATGATTTCATACTCATTTATATCATGAATCCGTGAAATTATGGAAGAAAAATTAAATTTTTATAAAATTTTCCAAAAACAAAAATTTAAGATTTAAGGTCCATTTGACATCGGAATTTGATAAATTTTATATGGTTGGACTCATATCGGAACGGGTGTTCGGATTTCGAAAGTTTTTCCGAGATTTGAGATGTGGATCCCACTGTCGAATATTTAAATAAATTTCGGATTTTTTTCGAAAAATTAATAAATTCATATGGAATTAATTCCTATGATTTGTATTGAGTATATCGAATTGTTTGTGAATAGATTTGAAGCTTTTGGAGATAAATTTAAAAGAAAAAGTTGTGGTCGAGTAATTAATTAGAATTTACAAAGCGAGGTAAGTGTCGTGGTTAACCTTAACTTGAGGGAATAGAACCCATAAATTATTTGTTATGTGAAATGCATGTGAACGACATATAGGTGAAGTGACGAGTATCTATACGTCGTCAAATTAATTGTTTGCCAACTTGAAAAATCATAAATTATTTTAAATCATGAATTAATTATTATAATAATTGTTTCTCTACTATTCTTTGTCAAATATTAATCCTTGAATTCTTGCATTAATTATTACATTCTATTTGAATTATGTGTCTTAATTGTAATTTGACATTTAGCATATTAAATATTACACTGTCTATTTTCTCTCTGATTTCTATAATAACTTGCTATTTGTCATTGTTTGGTTCATAATTAAATCATAATTATTGTATGCTTGTTGTCTTATAATTTTATATTAATTGTTGCATTGATTGGGGAAATCTTTTCTATAAGAATTGGTAAATGAATATATTGGAGGAGCGAGTTGCACGCCGCAACAATATTGAATTGGTAAATGTGTGTGTGTATATATATATATATATATATATATATATATATATTGGAGGAGCAGGTTGCACTCCGCAACAGAATTGATCGAAATAAATATATTGGAGGATCGGGTTACACGCCGCAACAGACTTATTAAAAGTCCATATTGAAGGATCAGGTTGCACGCCGCAACAGACTTATTAAAAGTCAATATTGGAGGATCGGGTTACACGCCGCAACAGACTTATTAAAAGTCAATATTTGGGGGATCGGATTGCAAGTCGCAACAGACTTATTAAAAGTCAATATTTGGGGGATCAGATTGCACGTCGCAATAGAATTATTTAAAAGTCAATATTGGGGGATCGGATTTTACACTGTAATAAACTTATTTAAAAGTCAATATTGGGGGATCGGATTGCACGCCGCAATAGACTTATTTAAAAGTCAATATTGGGGGATCGGATTGCACGTCGCAACAGACTTATTTAAAAGTCTATATATACTTGATTGAAATAAATATATTACAGACTTGATTAAAAGGAATATATTGGGAGAGCAGGTTGCACGTTGCAACAGAATTGAATGTGAATATATTGTGAGAGCGGGTTGCACGCTGCAAGAGAATTGATGGAAATGATAATTGGTTATGACTGTTGAATTGGCTTCAATTATTATAAATGAGTTACCTGATTTATTTCTATTATTTATTATTGTTACTAATATTGCGTACAGGTTAATGTAAGTGAACCGCCTTAGCCTCGTTACTACTTCGTCGAGGTTAGGCTCAGCACTTACCAGTACATGGGGTCGGTTGTTCTAATACTACACTCTGCACTTCTTGTGCAGATTTCGGAGTTGGCCCTAGCGGCGTACCATAGACTTGCTCGGATTTCAGCCACTCAGAGGAGACTTGAGGTATAACTGCACGACGTCTGCAGTTCTAAAGTCCCTGTCTACTTTACTTAAGCTGTGTGTTTATTTCCACACAACTTTATTTTATTGAGTCCCTTATTTATATTATTCTAAAAGCTCGTGCACTTGTGACACCAAATTCTGGGATGGTATTTAGACACCGTTATTTTTATGGATTATTCACTATATTTCAGACTTTACTTCCGCAATTGTTCTTTGTTATAAATAAATTTAAAAATTATTTAAAAATTGGTTAATATTATTCTAACGTTGGCTTGTCTAGCAAGTGAAATGTTAGGCGCCATCACGGTCCAAAAGTGGGAATTTCGGGTCATGACAGTTGGTATCAGAGCACTAGGTTACATAGGTATCACGAGTCATGAGCAATCTTAGTAGAGTTTGAAGGATCGGTACGGAGACGTCTGTACTTATATTCCAGTGGCTACAGAGTTTAGGAATAATTCTACTTCTTTCATTCCTTATCGTGCGTCATTGATTTATCTTGAAACATATATCTGATATTCCTTTGTATCTACTCGTGTATGACATTGTACACTCGGTATCAGTTATGCGTCGATGGTTCGTGATGCCGCAGATGGACTAGGAGAGAGCCAGAGATGCTCAACATTGCCTTAACATATGGTTCCAACTGAAGATGTGGATGTATTGAGAGATCAACTAGTGAATCATGTGAGGGGTGCAACGGACCTTGGTATCTGATTGATTTATACGAGCTGTGAAGGTTAATATTGTGGATCATCGGACGTGGTGAACTATGACATCGCGTCGAGTGGGGGCGTCCACTATCAATGGATGGATTGCGGGGTCATGTGTTATATTAGTTTTGGCCTGAAATGTATATATGTGGTACTGAAAGGTTCTCCAAAATTTATACATGTTTAAGACCTGAGATTTTGTAAAGGATAAGGTTGGGACTTGCGGTATGTCCGCCTACTTAATAATCCTATACTTCAGTATCAAAGGAGTTAGAGAAATAACTTTAATTTTCAGAAAGTCTACTCAGCGTGGACGTTATGGTTGCGGAGTTTGGGGTGCTTCGGAGGAAGTACAGTGGTTGACGAGATTTTGGACCAAGATTTGTCTGTATGGAGCTCTACTTTTATGATCGTTGTGTATAAATAGGGGTGTTAAGAAATGGGTCAGCTCAACAGTGTTGAGTCAGCATAACAAAAGAATAAATTGGCCTTGGGAGAGATAATTCTCCACAAGTGCCTGTGGCAAGCCTATGAAGAGGGCAGACCAGCCAATGCAACACCACCCACTTGGCTTAGTTCTCAGAAATACTTTTAAAAGAGTTTGTTCCCGGACTCTCCGTGATGCGCGGTGCATATGTTTTGAACGGTTACGTCAGGACACCATGACGGTGTCATAATATGCTATCAGGTTCAGTTAGGTAGCCCATCATATTCCTACTTTGCTTCTTACAGCCAGAAAGTGAGTCCACAGACTCATTAAAGGACTCAATTATAATCGTAAAATTTTGTACGACTCGGGAGCTACAGGCTGATACTTTATTTCCGCTAGTAGTAGAAATTGCCAAGATATTAGAATGTGTTCGGGATGAGTAAAAAGGAAACTAATAAGACCAAGACGTCTCGAGGTTCTAGGGGATTCAGTGAATTCTACTCTACAAGTGTAAATCATTATGGTGGGGTCTCGGGCAGTCGGCCAGCCCAGTCCGCACATCGGATTACTCAGGGTGCTCCAGTAAGTTCTTTTAATGCACCACCGACATGAGTTTCCTACAATGGGTATTCCAGTTATCTGGCACAGACTCAATATGAGCAGACAAACTCGCAAAGGGGTTGTTATGAATACGGTGATACTAGGCACATCATGAAAAAAAAATGTCCCAAACTTGGGAGAGGCATATTTTATCAAAGCACTCGGGCTACGTGCCCCATTTAGTTACTACACCACCCACACGACTAGCTAAGGGTGGAGGATAGGCGGGTAGAAGGCATCCTAGAGGTGGAGACCCAGCCATTGTTATGTTTATTTTATGGAGTGGCGGAGGTCGTTACATCAGATGGTGTCGTTATAGGTACGACATCGATTTAAAATAAAGGAATAATTTCCTTAACTTGATTCGGTTCTGAGTATCAAGACAAGTCCTCCTATTGGGCTCCACTTATGAGTGAGCTTCATAATTCTATAATCTACTTATGTGTTTACTCCTTTTGGAAGGTTTTATGGAGATAACTACGCCTATCATTCCATGTTGGTCTCTAATAAGAGCTGTGAGGCTAAAGGTGGCTTTCTGTTACTCATTTCGGTAAGTTTTGATGTAATTTATGGATAATTAATTACAAATTGTGAATTATGTGCCCTACCAGTGTGGAGTTCATTATGTGTTGTGATTTTGTTTAACGAAAGTTATTTAAAAGGAGAAAATGGAAAGTCTCGATTGGCAAGATGTGCATATTACTTGTGATTCAGAACTGGGGCTGGAGTCCTCATATTTTAAAATAAATTGATATGTTTAAACCGGGCTATGAGTTACGGTGGAAGTTATATAAGGACGAGATCCTTGTGATAAAAATTCTTGTGTTTAAATTCTCCCTTGTGAAATTAAATTTGTACTATAGTACTAATAGGGAGTCATGCCTGCTAGGCTTATTTGAAAATTTTTGTATGAAATTCTCTGTGCATACTTGCCAAATTCGTGTTGTAATATTGAGTTGTAACCTACGAGGTAGGTGCCCGCCCAGGTGGTGTTAAATGTGACTCATTAATTCGGGTAAATAATTATGAGGTCTTCATGCATCGCATCTCGTTATTAGTATTGTGAAGGTTTAAAACGAGATTTTTGTTAACATGAAGTTAATTGACGATTCTATAATGTATTCTGAATAACTATTAAGACCAGATTGACCCAGAAAGGTGCCCCGTATAGATGGTCAGACGAGTGTGAGTTGAGCTTTCAGAAGCTCAAGACTACTTTGACTACGACGCCAGTGTTGGTATTACCCACAGGTTCAGATCTTATACGGTGTATTGTGATACATATCACATTAGGCTTGGTGCAGTATTAGTGCAAGATGGCAGGGTGATTGCATATGCATCGCGGCAGTTGAAAGTTTACGAGAAGAATTATCCTGTTCATGACTTAGAACTGGCAGCCATTGTTCATGCGCTGAAGATTTGGAGGCATTACCTCTACGGTGTCTCGTGTGAGGTATTTACTGATCATCGTAGCCTTCAGTACTTGTTCAAACAAAAAGATCTTAATTTGAGGCAGAGAAGATGGCTAGAGTTGTTGAAAGACTATGATATCACCATTTTGTATCACCCCGGAAAGGCTAATGTGGTGGCCGATGCTTTGAGTAGAAAGGCTGTAAGTATGGGCAGTCTTGCGTATATTCCGGTTGGTGAGAGGCCATTAGCTGCAGATGTTCAGACTATGGCTAATCAGTTCATGAGGTTAGATGTTTCAGAACCCAATCGAGTTCTAACTTGCACAGTCCCTCCGTCTTCTTTATATGAGCGCATCAGAGAGAGGCAGTACGATGACCCTCGTTTACTTGTCCTTAAGGACACGGTGCGGCACGGTGATGCCAAACAGGTTGCTGTAGGGGAAGATGGAGTTCTGCGAATGCAGGGTCGTATTTGTGTGCCTAATATGGATGGGCTTCGTGAATTAATTCTTGAAGAGGCACACAGTTCCAGGTATTCTATTCATCCAGGTACCGCCAAAATCTATCAAGATTTGCGGCAACATTATTGGTGGAGGAGAATGAAAAAGGATATAGTTGCATATGTAGCTCGATGTCTGAATTGTCAGCAAGTTAAGTACGAGCATCAGAGACTTGGTGGTTTGCTTCAGAAGTTAGAAATTCCTGAATGGAAATGGGAGTATATCAATATGGATTTTGTTGTTGGACTCCCACGGACTCAGAGAAAATTTGATGTAGTTTGGGTCATTGTGGACAGGTTGACCAAGTCAGCACATTTCATTACAGTGGCAGTTACCTATTCTTCAGAAAGGTTAGCTGAAATTTACATTCGTGAGATTGTGCGCCTTCACAGTGTGCCTGTGTTGATTATTCCAGATCGAGGTACGCAATTTACCTCACACTTCTGGAGAGCTGTACAGCGTGAGTTAGGCACGCCGGTGGAATTGAGTACAACATTTCATCCACAGACAGACGGACAGTCAGAGCGCACTATTCAGATATTGGAAGATATGCTTCGCGCTTGTGTTATAGACTTTGGAGGTTCTTGGGATCATTTCTTACCATTTGCGGAGTTTACTTATAATAACAGCTACCAGTCAAGCATTCAGATGGCTCTATATGAGGCATTATACGGAAGGCGATGTCGTTCTCCAGTTGGCTGGTTTGAACCGGGGGAGGCTCGATTATTGGGTACCGATTTGGTACAAGATGCCTTGGATAAAGTCAAGATTATTCAGGATCGACTTCGCACAGCTCAGTCTAGGCAAAAGAGTTATGCCGACCGTAAAGTTCGTGATATTGCATTCATGGTTGGAGAAAGAATATTGCTCCGAGACCTATGAAAGGTGTAATGAGGCTCGGAAAGAAGGGCAAGTTGACCCCTAGGTATATCGGACCCTTTGAAATTCTTGAAAGGGTGGGGGAAGTAGCCTACATGCTTGCATTACTACCTAGTTTATCAGCGATTCATCCAGTGTTCCATGTGTCTATGCTCCGGAAATATCATGGTGATTCGTCCCATGTGTTAGATTTCAGCTCAGTCCAATTGGACAAAGATTTGACTTACGAGGAGGAGTCGGTGGCTATTCTAGCCCGCCAGGTCCGACAGTTGAGGTCTAAGAGTTATCCTTCAGGTCGGGTGCAATGGAGAGGTCAGCCGGTAGAGGCATCTACCTGGGAGTCCGAGTCGGACATGCGGAGTAAATATCCATATTTATTCACCAGCTCAGGTTTTTTTTTCTAACTCTGTTCGAGGACGAACGTTTGTTTTAGAGGAGGAGAATGTGATGACCCAAAATATCATTTTTAACATTAATAAGTAATTATGTATTCTAAGACCTTGAAAAACACCATTTATCATTCCTCGACTTGCATACGTAGTCCGTACAATTTTCCGTAAAGTTATTATGTGAAAAATGTATTAAAATGTGAAATAGAGCTTTAAAACTCAACTGAGTTGACTTTGCTCACCATTTTGAGCAAACAGACCCGGATCAGTGTTTTGACAATTACGGTAGGTCCGTATCGTGATTTGGGACTTGGGCGTATGCCCGGAATCGAATTCCGAGGTCCCTAGCCCGAGATATGGAATTTTGATGAAAAATTAAAAGCTTGAAAGCTTAATGATTTTTAAGAAATTACTGATGTTGGATTTATTGACACCGGGTCCGTATTTTAGTTCTGGAGCCCGGTATAGGTCCACTATAATATTTATGACTTGTCTGCTGAATTCGGTGAGAATCAGAGTTGATTTGACGTGATTCGGACGTCCGGTTGTAAAAATATAAGTTTTAAAGTTTTCTTGAAAACATCATTTGATTTGATGTCCGATTCGTAGTTCTAGGTGTTATTTTGGCGATTTGATCACGCAAGCAAGTTCGTATGATGTTTTAGGACTTGGGTGCATGTTTAGTTTGGAGCCCCGAGGGCTCGGGTGAGTTTCGGATAGGCTACGGGATGATTTTGAACAAAGAAAACTGGTTTTTGAGCTTCTGCTGTAATCTGGTGCATTGTGCTTCGCGATCACGAAGCCATTCCTGCTATTGCGAAGAGAAAATTTTAAGTTGTGAGTTTTACTCTTCGCGTTCGAGAAGATAGGCACGCGAACGTGAAAGGCTAGCTCCCAGTGTACTGCGAACGCGAGCTCAAAGCTGCGATCGCGAAGAAGGAATAAGGCAGAAGCTGAAGCGCCGAGTTGTGCTACGCGATCGCATAAACCTGTACGCGATCGCGTAAGGCTGAGAAATTGTTCTCTGCTATCGCATGGCCTTATACGCGATCGCGTAGTGTTAACAAACCTGGCAAATTTTATTCTACGCGATCGCGAACGAATTTCCGTGATCTCGATGAATAAAAATCTGAAAAACAGAACTTAAGTTCTGGAAATGGGGTTTCGACCTATTTTCAACCATTTTTAATTTTTGAGCTCGGGTAAGGCGACTCTTGGGCTATTTTCATGAGAAAACATTGGGGTAAGTGTTCCTTATCCTATATTGATTATATTTCATGATTTCATACTCATTTATATCACGAATCCGTGAAATTATGGAAGAAAAATCAGATTTTTATAAAATCTTCCAAAAACGAAAATTTAAGATTTGAAGGTCCATTTGACATCGAAATTTAATAAATTTTGTATGGTTGGACTCGTATCAGAACGGGTGTTCGAATTTTGTAAGTTTTTTCGAGATTTTAGATGTGGGTTCCACTGTCAAATATTTAAATTAATTTTGGATTTTTATCCGAAAAATTAATAAATTCATATGGAATTAATTCCTATGATTCATATTGAGTATATCGAGTTGTTTGTGAATAGATTTGAAGCTTTTGGAGACAAATTTAGAAGGAAAAGCTGTGGTCGAGTAATTGATTGGAATTTGCAAAGCGAGGTAAGTGTCGTGGTTAACCTTGACTTGAGGGAATAGAACCCATAAATTATTTGTTATGTGAAATGCATGTGAATGACGTATAGGCGAGGTGACGAGTGTCTATACGTTGTCAAATTAATTATTTGCCTATTTACTTGAAAAATTATAAATTATTTTAAATCATGAATTAATTATTATTATAATTATTTCTCTCCTATTCTTTGTCAAATATTAATCCTTAAATTCTTGCATTAATTGTTACATGCTATTTGAATTATGTGTCTTAATTGTTATTTGACATTTAGCATATTAAATATTAAACTGCCTATTTTCTCTCTGATTTCCATAATAACTTGCTATTTGTCATTGTTTGTTTCATAATTAAATCATAATTATTGTATGCTTATTGTCTTATAATTTTATATTAATTGTTACATTTATTGGGGAAATTTCTTCTATAAGAATTGGTAAATGAATATATTGGAGGAGCGGGTTGCACGCCGCAACAACATTAAATTGGTGTGTATATATATATATATATATATATATATTGGAGGAGCGGGTTGCACGCCGCAACAGAATTGATCAAAATGAATATATTGGAGGATCGGGTTGTACGCCGTAACAGACTTATTAAAAGTCCATATTGGAAGATCGGGTTGCACGCCACAACAAACTTATTAAAAGTCAATATTGGAGGATCAGGTTGCACGCCACAACATACTTATTAAAAGTCCATATTGGAGGATCGGGTTGCACGCCGCAACAGACTTATTAAAAGTCAATATTTGGGGGATCGGATTGCATGCCGCAACAGACTTATTAAAGTCAATATTTGGAGGATCGGATTGCACACCGCAATAGACTTATTTAGAAGTCAATATTGGGGGATCTGATTGCACGCCACAATAGACTTATTTAAAAGTCAATATTGGGGGATCGGATTGCACGTCGCAATAGGCTTATTTAAAAGTCAATATTGGAGGATCAGATTGCACGCCGCAACAGATTTATTTTAAAGTGTATATATACTTGATTGAAATAAATATATGATAGACTTGATTAAAAGAAATATATTGGGAGAGCGGGTTACACGTTGCAACAGAATTGAATGTGAATATATTATGAGAGCGGGTTGCACGCTGTAACAGAATTGATGAAAATGATAATTGGTTATGACTGCTGAATTGGCTTCAATTATTATAAATGAGTTACCTAATTTATTTCTATTATTTGTTGGTGTTACTAATATTGCATACAGGTTAATGTAAGTGAACCGCCTTAGCCTCGTCACTACTATGTCGAGCCTTTAAATTTCGGAACAAGTAAAAAGAATATAGCAGCTATCTCAACTCGAATAAGATCCTCGATAATACCGAAACTTACATTTGATAAGCCCAACATTATTCTGGTGAGATTACACCCAAGATAGCCTTTTGAATAACTCAATTTGGTCTTAAGATGAGGGATATATAATGTTTTGAAGTTTTAAATGAAGTCTTAAAATTCCAGGGACATAACTAGTACTTTCGTAATTATTGCACCAGAAAATCAGTAATCACAAAATCTTCATTTTGGCACCCAAAACTCTCGGATATAAATCATATCTGAATTTCAATCATAAAACATGCAGTGAACCTACTCGCGCACTGAAAATACCGAAAAGACCTCGTCTTAACCCAATATTAACGGTGGTCAAACTCCAAAATCCTTAACTTAACTAGTCTCTCAACCAATGATAAAAAATAGCATAGTGAGAGAGAATGTGAGACAGTGAAATTGAGTATTCTGAGAGTGTGAGTACATGAGCTCATCATCGAGATGCATTGCATTTGACATGCGTACTTGTGATACATGCATAGAGGTGCATTTCCTTCTGCTACCCAGTTTTGGGGTCATTTATGATTTTACCTGTATCTTGATATGTAGGCATAGAGAAGTACTTTCCTCATGCTATCTGAAAATGAAACATCTTACTATTTGTTGAAAGGACTTTTAGGAAAAAAAATCATAGTCTTCAAACTTACTCGTATTTTGGCTTTTTCGGTAAAAGATTTGGGTTTTGACTGAGATACTTGAAAATAAATGCCTATTTTTTTTTCAGAATTGTGAACGAACTGAGCCTTTTATTTCTGAGATACTCGTTTTGTATTTGTACTGTGCTGTTATGAATTGTTGTGGAATATTGGTGTTGGAGCCGACCTTTTTGTTAGCTCGTCACTACTTTCAACCTAAGGTTAGGTTTGTTACTTATTGAGTACATGGGGTCGGTTGTACTCATACTACACTTCTGCACCTTACGTGCAGATGTTGGCTGCTGATGTTGTTGTGTTCGATGGGAGCTGGTCTTAAAGATGTACCTACATCCCGGTTGTAGCTACATCTTGTTCGTGGTACTCTTAGATCTATAAAAAAAAAATTATGTACCTGTCAAATAGATTATGTATTTATTTCATTTCAGCTTTGTAAACTCTATTCTTAGAAGCTCATGATTTGTACTACCAGTCCTTGGGAAATGTATAAGATTCAGTAAATTACTTTCGTTTAATTGTCTTGTTAATATCATTGGAATTGGATAGCTGTTAATTGGCTTACCTAGCGGGTTGGGTTAGGTGCCATCACGATTAGTTGGATTTTGGGTCGTGACAAGTTGGTATCAGAGAGGTTCAGACAGACAGACGGGTAGACCTCCTCAGTAGTTATTGCCCGAGTTCAGCTTTATCGGTAAGCTCCACGTCCTTCGGAGTTGCCGGGTCTAGAGTTTTATGTACATCTTGTGTATATATGTATATAGGTTATGGGTAAGTCGGGGCCCTGTTCCGATTACAGAACATCTATCAGTAGAGGCTTGTAGACATATCCTGTAAGTCAGTGCAATATGATGGGCTTGTAGGCCTTGTATATATATTTTGTTGGTTTGTCAGCTTTAGTAGTTATGACGGCCTTGCTGGCCCAGCTTTATGTTGATGTTTAGTCAGCGTTGGTATCCATTCAGTTTTATATTTTTCTTCACAAATTGTCTTGCAATGTGGACCATGTCCAAAGTATGACATTATATGTTCAGATTCCCATAGTCGCAAGTTGGTACGCAAGGATAGGTGAGGCACCGGGTGCCGGTATCGCCCCCCATGTTCAGGGCGTGACAACAAATTCCACTAATAGGGACACCAACAGACCTATAAGTCCCAAAAGCACGTGCTCACATAATCTAAATATTCATGCTCAAGCTACCGTCAAAACCCGGCCTCAAGTCCTCCAGAGTGGCCCATCATCAGCACGCCCAAACCACATCTTGCACCTCAACAATAGAATCACAAGCCATCGGCGTACAGCCAATATCGAGCGTTCATATGCGCATACGAATGCGTGGAAGGAATTCAAAGAGTTACGCTTCAAGATGAATCAATGCCGCACGATAAGGAAAGAAAGATGGGAAGTATATCCTAAATGTCCTGCAACCTCTCAAAGATAGGTATGGACGTCATCATACCTATCCGCAAGACTCTACTAGACACTTGCTCATGAAATAAAATGCAGCGTTCCTAGAAAAAGGGACGTCAGTACAAAATAACGTACCGAGTATGCAAGGAAATAAAATAATTGAAAGCTAAAACTGAACTGATAATATAATAACTGAAAGTAACTGGGAGTCAATGATGATCTGAAGATATACTTACCTGTTGATACCAACTCAACTCTCTCAATATAGTAAATAAAATAGATGTCCGGCCCTATAAGGCTCGAAACATGTAACTGCTCCACCATAGTAGGCTCGCTCATAGGCGCTCGGCCATACTAGGCTCTGTACCTCGGCCATGCTGGGCTCGCTCATAGGCGCTCGACCACAGTAGGCTCAGTATATAACTTACCATCTGATCAAAGGTTGCCCAATTGGGGCCTGCCCACCGATTATAGCTCGATGGTAGGGAAAATACTGTAATACTGTATATATATAGACCCTCTGCTCTCTTGGATGGAAGAAGACAATACTCAATTGAATATGAAGTCCCGATAAGGGAAAACACTGTAACTTATGAGACTAGGATAATGAATATAAATTCGGGAGTATGAACTTCTCTTTATGCCTCGTTATCAAACCCATGTAGTTACGAGATTATGCCAAAATAAAGGAAGGGCTTAACCTTAATATACCTGGAGTACGGAAAACTCCGTATGATATTCTTGAGAAGTATTGCACTATACTCCCTTAAAATTACAAAATCTCATGTTTCTAAGTATTAAATAGTCTTGTATGGGATTTGATTGTAGCAAATCACGGAGGCAATCTTTCTGAAACATGAATCTTGCATTTTCTAATCTTAAGGAGATAAGAAAGCCTTAGCTTGCATGTGTTGAGAGAAAATGAATATCATTATGCAACCTTAATCAGAAAGCTAAAGGGAATATGAATCACTTTGTATGCTCTAAATAATATGACACCTTGTTACGTAATATATGAGTCACTTGTGGGATTTATTATCCACTTTATGGGCTGCCACATTGGTGCCTTTAACCTTATCCAAATAATTTCCTAATTAATTAGGTAATATTCCATTACCCAATAATTAATTAATTACCCACATAATTAAGAATTATCTCAACTTACATAAAATACTACTCACTTTTAACATACCTTGTACACCTTACTATCATGGTTATGTAGTACCTTGTATGGCACTAGTCCATAAATATCGGGTATTATGGCTTGTACCGTATTTTATCCCAAACCAACATGCTTCAACGAAAATCATTTTATTTGATTCGTTTACCCTTTATCTTTCACGGTACTTACTTATTGCTTGTTATAAATAGCATAAATGCTTATAATCTCAAGAAAATCTCATCCCCGAGTCTACGCCAATTAACTGAAGACGAAACTTTAATGTATGAAAGCGTGAGAAGTAAAATCCTTACCCCCTTAAACATTTGTCCTCGAATGTTTACTCATAGAGACTTTGGGAAAATTTTGCCAGAGTCTCCTCCGTACACTAGACTAAAACCAACTTGTACGCAGCCAGAAAATATACTATACATGCCACACATGATGTCTATAAATAGCAATACTTGGCTTCACACAGTTGTCCATTATAAATTCTGAAAGTCAAAAATAAGAGCTTACCTGACGACCCACTGGCCTAAAAGCACTGAGGTATCCCACCTCGAGCCATATCTTCGTTTAAAATAGGTGGGGGTATTTAGACTTCATTTCCTCCCCCGTTTCCCACGTCATCTCTTCTACATTCTTGCTTCTCCATAAAACCTTCACGGAGGCTACCTCCTTATTTCGTAGCTTACGGATTTATCGGTCTAGGATGGTAACTGGAATTTCCTCGTATGATAAGTGCTCCATAATCTATAAATCATCTATGGGCACTACTCGGGTAGGATCGCCAATGCACTTCCGTAACATAGATACGCGGAAAAACGGATGGACAGACTCCAATTCCGAGGGCAATTATCACTCATAAGCTACTTGGCCCACTCTCCGAATGATCCTATAAGGCCGAATATACCGTGGGCTAAGCTTGCCTTTCTTGCCAAACCTCATCATGCCCTTTATAGGTGACACTTTTAAAAATACCCAGTCATTAACCCCGAACTCTAAGTCTCATCGCCACACATCAGAATATGACTTCTGACGATTCTGGGCTATCAACAGTCGCTCCCGGATAAGCTTTACTTTCTCTATGGCCTACTGAACCAGGTCTGGCCCATGTAACCCAGATTCTCCAACATCAAACCACCCTATAGGAGATCTGCACTTATGCCCATACAAAGCCTCATACGGAGCCATCTGGATACTAGAGTGGTAACTGTTATTATATGCAAACTCGATAAGAGGTAAATGTTCATCCCAACTTCTTTTAAAATCCAACACACATGCTCGTAACATATCCTCGAGCATCTGAATTGTGCGCTCGGCTTGTCCATCAGTCTGTGGATGAAAAGTTGTGCTAAAATTCACCTGAGTCCCTAGACCTCTCTGAAATGACCTCCAAATATGTTTTGTAAACTGGGCCCCATGGTCAGATATAATAGATACTGGTACTCCGTGTAGCCGCACTATCTCCTTAATATATAACTTTGCATAATCTCCTGCTGTATATGTAGATCTGACCGGGAGTAAATGAGCTGATTTCATGAGCCTATCAACTATCACCCATACAAAATCGAACTTACGATGAGAACGAGGTAAACCCGTGACAAAGTCCATGTTTATCGCCTCCCATTTCCACGTCGGGAGCTCTATAGTATGCATTAGCCCTCCGGGCTTCTGGTGCTCCACCTTTACCTGCTGGAAACTAGGACACTGAGCGAAAAACTCAGCAATATTCTTCTTCATATCGTTCCACTAGTACACATCCTTAATGTCATGGTACATTTTCGTCGACCTAGGATGAATGGAGTACCACGAATAATGTGCCTCTGACATAATCCTATCTCGTAGCCCTGCTACATCTGCAACACACAGACGGCCCCTATATTTGAGAACCCCATCTCCATTGAGCTATAACAACGGCTTCTTCTGGTGAGGAACTTGCTCTCTCAACTCGACCAACGATGGGTCCTCGTACTGCCTCTCTTTTACTTCAGCTATGAGGGATGATTTGCAGTATTTTGGAGTACAACTCCACCATCGCCAGTGTCTACTAACCGAACCCCCAAACAAGCCAATTGATGAATCTCTCTAGTTAATTGTCTTTTCTTGGCCTCTACATGTGCTAAGCTACCCATAGATCGGTGACTTAAGGCATCTGCTACAACATTAGCTTTCCCTGGATGGTAGAGAATGTTAACATCGTAATCTTTCAATAACTCAAGCCATCGCCTCTGTCGCAAATTCAACTCTTTTTGCTTGAAGATATATTGCAGGCTTTTATGATCTGTGAATACATCAACATGAACACCATATAAATAATGCTGCCATATCTTAAGTGCACGGACAACCGCAGCTAACTCGAGGTCGTGGGTCGGATAATTCCGCTCGTGCTTCCTTAACTGCCTTGAAGCATATGCAATTACCTTCCCATGATGCATCAGGACACATCCTAACCCGACACTTGAGGCATCACAATACCTGGCATAACCATCTGGACCCTCTGGAAGTGTTAGAACTGGCGCTAAGGTCAACCTATTCTTAAGCTCTTGGAAACTCTGCTCGCAAGCCTCTGTCCACTGAAACTTAGTTGCTTTCTGCGTCAACTTCGTCAATGGTGTCGAAAGGGAAGAAAAACCCTCTACGAACCTCCGGTAGTATCCTGCTAAGCCTAGAAAGCTACGAACCTCTGTCGGAATGGTAGGTCTAGGCCAGGATTTCACAACCTCAATCTTCTGAGTGTCTACTTTTATACCTCCATCGGATACAATGTGCCCCAAGAATGCTACAGACTTCAACCAGAACTCACATTTAGAAAACTTAGCATATAATTTACAATCACGGAGGGTTTGGAGTACCACTCGCATGTGGTCTGCATGCTCAGCCTCTGAACGTGAATAAACCAGAATATCATCAATAAATACTATCACGACCAAATCTAAAAAAGGCCAGAATAGCCTATTCATTAAGTCCATGAATACGGAAGGTGCATTCGTCAAACCAAAGGACATGACAAGGAACTTGAAGTGGCCATATGGGGTTCTGAAGGCTGTCTTGGGAATATCTTTCTCCCGAACTCTGACCTGGTGGTACCCCGACCTCAAATCTATCTTTGAAAAGTATCTAACTCCCTGCAACTGATCAAATAAGTCATCTATCCTTGGAAGTGGATACTTATTCTTAATATTTACCTTGTTCAGCTGCCTATAATCGATACACATCCTCAGCGATCCGTCTTTCTTCCATACAAACAGTACCGGTGCACCCCAAGATGAGGTATTGGGCCTGATGAAACCTTTCTCTAGCAAATCTTTTAACTGCTCCTTCAACTCCTTCAATTCGGCAAGTGCCATTACTCAGACTTCAAAGCTCCAAATCAGTTGAATTCATTCCATAACATCTACATAGCTCGAAATCACTCATACAAGGCATAAAACAAACAATTAGTGTAAAACACTAGCGTTTAAAGCTCAAACTCAACTAAAGTACAGTAAATTAGAATGTAATATTCGACTAAAATATGAGATTATAGCCTACCATCAAATGGCATTTAATCATTTACCTTTTGTATTTGCTTTAAAGATTATTTGGTCTAAAAATAACATTGTGCAGGACTATTGGCAAATGTAAACTACCATAAAAAATAGATCAAGAATTGAGGTTCGATATGCGAGGCATATATGGCTAAAGAAATATCTTATTTCTGTTCATACTATTTTGAACATGATATGCCATGTTTGAGAAATAGAACCGAATCGACATGACGATGGAGGCGAAATCGATCCTTTGGCACCACCCTTTTCCATTTTTAATCAATCAGCGAAAGGATGTCCAAAAAATAGTCCACGGCAAAGGTTGTCTGAGATGGAGCTAAAGTCAGCTACAACACATGTATTGTTGAATTGCCCTGAGGTCCAACCTTATTATAAGTAAGTATATATTCGTATATATTACGGACTTTTATATTAGATCTACCATTGATTCATATATATCTTCATCTAATGTTACTTTTTTATATTGTAGACAAAGTGTACATGGCATCCTTAGCATCAAAATGAAATAAATAATATTTTCGAGAAGAAGGCTGCTAAGCGGATTAAAGATACTTTGTTCACTGATCGGAATGCTGGTAAAAAGCCGAAGTGGTTAAGAGAAGATGTTTGGGATAAACTTCTTGAAAAATGGACTACCGCATAATGGAAGAAGAAGAGTGAACAAGCAAAGGCAAACCGTGCCTCCAGTAAAGGTGGCTCGTTGCACACAGGAGGTTTTATTAAATTTGAGACCCATAAACTAAGATTGGTAATTACTTATAAAATTTTTCTTAGTTTTACAAATAGAGTTTCACGATTGTAATGTCTAACTCATACTTTTTGTTATGAAGGAAAATGAAAAAGGGCGAGATATAAGCCACGCTGAGGTCTTCGAGGAGATGCATAAGAAAAAGAAGAAGGATGGTACAAGAGAACACTAGGTGGAGACGTGTGCGTTGGACACATATGTAAAATACTAACTTCATAATTATTTATGATTTATTAATATTAGTTTGTTTACAAAATAGTTAGGTTTTCATTTCAGGAAGATTATCATAAAAGGGTGGAAGAATGACAACAAACTCAGCCTCCTTCAATTCAACAAACACCTGATGATATAGCTTCATTGTAGACAGAGGCAGCAGGTGGAGTAAACAAAAGCAGAGTCTACTGACTTGGCGTATGTCGACCTACAGGTCATCTAAAGTCACTCTTAGCCAATTCTTCTTTTTCTCCAAATCAAGAATAAATGGAATATATGAGAAAGGAAATTCGTGATTTGAAGCAACAGTTGGACTCCCAATTCGGAGTATTTGTTAAGATGCAGAAATTCATGAGAAAATATGGGCATGATCTATCTAATGATGAGTATGAACAAACTGAATCTGATGTGTAGTAGTTTAGGTGTGGTGTTTTGGTTGATTGGTAAACTTGATTGTGAGAGACAACTTTATGTTTTTCTTTTAAACTTGAATGTGGGCTACTATTTGGATGTTTTTATATCCAAAATTGTTAAGTTTAATGGTTGGTATTATTGGTTTAGATTGTGTAAATGGTTGGAATTATTGGTTTAGATTATGTTAGTGGTTGGTATTATTGGTTTAGATTGTGTTACTAGTTGGTATTATTGGTTTAGATGTTATATTTGTTGATTGATTATTAGCATTATTGTATTGTTATAGTTTGACAGGTGGTGTGGCTCAAAATTGGGCAGAATTCTGTCCAGTTTTACAGAAAATTCCGACTGATTTCCGACGGAAACAGTCGGACAGCTGCCCAGATTTTACAAAAAACTCCCAGATTTCTGACCAATTCGGTCGGAAATTTAAAAAAATAATTATTAATATTTAACAGTTTTCGACGAATTCTGTCAGAAATTAAATAAATTTTATTTTTTAATTATTAATTTCCGACCGATTCGGTCGGAAATTTATATATTTTTATTATTTAGTTTTAAATAAGTAATTATTTTTATTTATATTATTACGACTGATTCGGTCGGTAAAATTTCAACCGCTTTGGTCGAAAATATGAAAATATTTGGTCGTCTGACCTTTTTGAACGTTACGACTACTTCGGTCGGAAATCACCGACGGATTCGGTCGAAAATTATTTTCCGACCAACTGTTTTCCGACCGACCAATTTCGGTTGGAAAGTAGTCGGAAATTCGTGATTTTTGACCGATTTCCGACCATTTTGGCGGTCGAAATTCTGCCATTTTCCAGTAGTGTTACTTGTGTTGCTTTTACTTGTGTTGTCCAAGCTCGTCACTACTTTCAACCTAAGGTTAGGTTTGTTACTTATTGAGTATATGAGATCAGTTGTACTCATAATACACTTCTGCACCTTGCGTGCAGATTTTGGAGCTCATATTGTTGTGCATGGCGGAAGCTGGCTGTGAGATGAACCTGGGTTTCCGGTGATAGCTGTCTCTTGTTCATGGTAGCTTTAGATTTTTAAAAATCTATTTATGTACAGATGATATATTTAATTCATACTAGCTTTGTAAACTTTGAATCTTAGAAGCTCATGATTTATACTACTAGTCCTTGGGGATTCGTTGTATAAGAGTTTAATTATATTATCATTATTTTCTCAGTAGATCTCATTTGAAATTGGATTATTATTAAATTGGCTTACCTAGTGGATTGGATTAGGTACCATCATGACTAGTTGGATTTTGGGTCGTGACAGATTTATCAGCGCTCCACATACAAGCTACCACCTTTTTCATGGTAGTTTAGGAATTGTATTTATGTTTATGTATATTCCAATTAGATGATGTAATCTTCTCGTCATGTTAATATTGTATTCATATTCTTACTTACTCATGACTAGTACTATCAGTCCCTGGGATTGTTGTATTGATTTTCGCATTCTTATATTATTTATTGGATGATTTCTCGTTTAGATTGTATATATGTTAGTTGGCTTACTTAGCAGGTTGGGTTATGTGTCATCACGATTTGGTGAGATTTTGGGTTGTGACAATATTTTTGCTTCCGCAATGTTTTCCTTTTTTTCACTTTTTTCTCTACGAATGTTGATCACTCTCTTTTTTCTTTTGGCAGAGAACAAAGACGTATCTAGTAGAATAAACTTCTTGGTTTTTTAACTTCTGTATCAGGAGAATAAACTGATTTTATATTTTCGTATTCTTTACCTGCAGCATTTTGTCTCGAGGTTTATCAAGAATGCAGAAGTGCTATAGAAAATAATCATTGCTGCTATTTTACTCTACAACAAATTTGAAGGGAGTAATGTTTCTAAGCTTTCCAAGGTCCTCCTAACATGCTGTAGTTGTCTTCTCTTATTGATAACCCTAGGCGGCTCTCATATGTATTCATTGCAACATCCTTAAGTTGTTACCTTATGTGCAAGAGTATTACAAACTGGTTTGTTGCTGATTGACAAGGTTGCGATTTTGCTTGTCAGTAGCTCCATGACTAAATAGCAGCGTGTTCTGTCTGATCATCATAAATCTTGTTTTATATATTTTGTGATTTCAATTCAAATGCAGATCAAAAAATTTCATTATGAAGATTTAAGGTTCACAAAAGAAAGGAACTTAAGTAGTTTGTGCATCAGTGAGGTTCATCTTCTATATACTATCTTTGCATTCTTCGTAGAGCAATTTGATAAGTTGGTATTTTAACAACTTATCTTTTCTTTATACTTAAGACTTTTGTGAGGTTGTTTCACGTGATCGCGTAGCATAATAACTGGCAGAATCTGGACAAAATTGACATTTCACGTTTTTGACTCCCAAACCATTTAATACTCGGCCCAGCTCATTTGGAAAATATCTTTGGCAATCTTTGGCGGATTTTACAAGGAGCTAGAGTTTCTTGCACAACACTTGGGGATTGAAGATTTGAAGTCTTTGGATGAGAAATTCTTAACCTTTTACTCATTTCTTCAATTCCTTGCTTTGTTTTTAATATATAACTGTGTAGTATTTATTCCATTACTTGACTCTTATTTATGGGAATATTAATTATTAAAGTTTGGATTAAATCTCTTGTTATGCTTATGTATTGAATGATTCTTATTAATTATGAAGTGAGTTATTATTTATATAATCATTCTTGTTCTTTAATGTTTCTGAAAGGATTAGCTAACCCTAGAATTTGACCATTAACTTTGGTTTAGGATTGGAAAAGGCAAACTTGGGATTGGGAAAGAATAATTAACAAAAACTTGAGGCGTTAACCCTCACTTTATAGATTCTATCTAGGGATAGGATTGAACTACTTGTAGCCATATTCGGGTATCCTTAATTGTCATAATTGTTTTAGAGATAATTCAATTAGAAAGTCTTGTTAGTCTTTGGAAGAAGCTAATATAGAATTAATATCCAAGGCTAATTAACATAAACTCGCTCATATTTGTAAAATCGTGAAATACATTGGATCATTACTTGAGTGTAACTTCACTCGTGTCCATGCTTGTAGCCATTGATCATTTTACTTGCTTTCTAGGTTAGTTTATATATTTGCATTAGTTATTATATTTTCTCAAAAACACCTATTAGTGTTTGGCTTATCATAAAAAACGATAATTCTCTTACTTGTCTAATCGCCTACATATTGTTTCCTGTGGGATTCGACCCCGACTCATAGTTGGGTATATTATACTGCATGCGACCGTGTCCACTTACTCTTTGAGGAATAGATTTGGACGTCAACAAAATTGGCGTCGTTGTCGGGGAATAAATTGGCGCATTTAGGATATTTGGGAAGTAACCGTACGTGCTTTGGTCTAAACTTGAAAATTTTGTGTAGTCATTTTTATTATCTTTATTTATTTTCTTGTGTGTCTTCTTGTTTATTTTCTTGTTTATTTCTTAGTTTTTGAAAATGGCATCACATAATAAACATTTGTCGGAGGGTAGTTGTTCATACTTTGATGACCCCTGTCCTTATTTTGGAGGACCACACTCTTGAAAAAATTATTTAAATTCTCCCGGGGGCGTATTGTGCGTACAATCTCAAACTTATGAGTGAAATATATGTGATAGGTGTGGTGGTCAAAATTGCCATTTGGGCAATTGTGCTTGTTTGTCATTCCCTTCCCTGAACCCACACTATGACGATTCTACTTTTGGTTTTGACATCTGTAGGTATTTGAAAGTGCAAGAAAATAAGCATGGGCAAAATGAAGAGTTTAAGCTCATGATAAAGTACCTACTTGAAGAAATAAACAAAGAGCAAAAAGCCTTAGACGAGATCTTGGAAAATAGTCTCCATAATGGTTTGGAGCTTGAATTAAGAATTAAAATCCGTCAATCGACTCCATGCTTGCTGGTGATGCTGAAAAAAATAAAATTAGAGTCAATCAGCATAATTGAAAAGATGGTTGAAATTGACTCTAGTCCAGAGAAAAAAGAGGATGTCAAAATTTAAAAAATGTTACAAGTTGGGAGGTTGTTATCTCATTCTAAATATTTTTCAACTTTGGAATTATATGGTGATATGGGAACTGAGCCATGTGAATCTATGTGTGAGTGCAAAGAAGAACGACAAGAACCATACATCTTGCAATTTGAAAGTTCAAGAACGCAAAATGCCATTCCTCAAAGAAAAGCCAAGAAAGATAAAATGAAGAAATTGATGTTTGGCTTGATCATCTACATACCAACCCCTACCGCTCGTGGTCACAAACTTGAGTCCAAGTTAGGTGCCCAATTCATATCCTCCAAGTGGAGAGAAAAGTGATAAATTTAACTCAATTCGTTCCACGACGTTAAATGCGGCATTTGGTGGGAGGCAATCCATCGTTTTCAAAATTTAAGTCGTTTTTAAAATTTTCTTTTTTAGAATAGTTTAGTATATTATTTTTGACTAATTTGTAAAGTTTCACATTTTTTTGGAGTTGATTTGAGCAGGTTGGGTGATTCGGACAACCCCAAAACCAGTAGTTGATGAGATTGCAAAAAACTGCAGTATATCGCGTTCACGGACAGAGTCATGCGATCGCGAAGAATAAGTTATTTCCTTATTACTTCATGATCGCGAGGATGCAGACACGGTTGCGCGTCCCAGGGAAATATTTGTTCTTCGCGAATGCACCCATCGGTCGCAAACGGGTGCAATCGCGGTTTACCCAGGTAAGTGCCCAACAATTAAAAAACTGGAAATCAGTGGGGAAACCACTTCTGCCAAAAATAGAAACGGTTCTCCCCACTCCCCTAACCCCAAAATCGTCTCCAACTCTCCATTCTTCAATTCCATTGCAATCTCCACTCTTCATTCTCAAAGGTATGTGCTTTCGAACTCTCCTCTTCCTTAAAATCATTTACTATTCTTCTTTGTGCTAAATTAGTGGAAGAAAAAGAAATGGTTTCTCATGCTTAGGGCTTAAATTTAAGATCTTTGATGTCAATATTGTATGTGAAAGTTGATCTTGCTTATTGGGTGAGGTTGGTTGAGTGTGAGAATTTTATTATTCACAAAATATGGGCAACATGTATGCTAAAACGGACTAAAAACGAACAAAACATTAGTGCACACAAACTGTTTGAGAAAAAGCCTAAAAGAACTATGTATGGGCGAGGAAGAAGTCCTTCGCGATCGTGATGCCCCATTCCGCGATCGCGTAGGTCTAATTCTACTGATAAGAAAATTTCCCTTCGCGATAACGATGGCTTATCCGCGATCGCAGAGCTCTAAGTATGCTAAAAATAATTTGTTCTTCGCTATCGCAATGATCAATTTCGCGACTGCGATTCAGTATCCCCCAGGCAAAAAAATTGTGGCTCTGTCAGTTTTGATCCAAAACCTTTTTGATCCCTTTCTTTGGCCTAAATACATCATAAAACAATGATTTAAGTATCCATACATGTGTTAATATATTTACCCCTTTGTAGGTACTTTGAGCTTGAAAATAGCTTCGACATCAAACAAAATTGTTCAAGAATATGCAGACTAAGTTGCCCAAGAGGAGTACTTTGATCGGGATACATTCTCATCACTAAGGTGTTCCCACCGCTATGACAGACAATTGAGTAGAAGCATTATCAAGGAAAAAGGCATTCCTTTGGCCGACCTTGAAAGTCGATGGCCCGAGTTCTATGGAAGGTTGATGTCGAGTGGATGTATTCGCTTTTCTAAGGAGCTAAGAAATCCAATCACGAAGTGACAAGGAAATTCTATGTGAATGCCTTAGAGACCGACTTCATGAATGATTTGGTTGTCACTGTCAGGGGAAAGGAAGTCCGCTTTGATCCATAATCGATAAATGCATACTATATCATTCTGCGCGTATCCACTTCCAAACGGCTCGAATCTAGTCACAATTAATTTGATTCAGCCCACGAAAATTATAGGAATTTATACCATATCAAAATACTAATATTTCCCACAAAATCCGAAATTATGCCCCAAAAATTATTTGTGGGGCCCACGTCTCTGAATCCGACGAAACTCACAAAATATGACATTCTATCCAATTACAAGTTCAACCATATTAATTTCACTCAAGTCCGACTCCAAATCGGTATTCAAACTCGAAAAATTTATTTTGTGACATTATAGAAATTTCCTTCTATTTCTCTTGAAGATTCGATAATCTTACACCAAAAATGAAGATTAATTCATGAAATATAATCACAAGGGAGTCAATAACACTTACCCCAAGTTGTGTGGAAATATTTCTCTTCAAAATCGCCCAAACCGAGCTCCAAAATCGAAAAATGGGTAAAAATCACAAAAACCCAAATTTAATCTTCTGCCTCAGCGATTTCCATATCTGCGGACAAGGGGTCGCACCTGCGACCCTTGCTTCTGTGGACAAATGGGCGCATTTGTGACCCAGGCCGCTTCTGTGGAGAGCCAAGCGCGGATGCGACTCCGCACCTGCGAACAAAATTTCCCCACCTGCGTTGCTCGGCTTCCTCGCCCTTTTTCCACTTCTGCGCCATTCCTTCGCACATTCAGCCTCGCAGGTGCGGGCAAATTCTTCGCACCTACGAGCACTGCCCAGTTCCACTCTTGGCCGTTTCTGCGACTGGCTGCGTGCACATGCGGCTTCGCACCTACGATCAAAAGCTTCGCAAGTGCGATTACACCAGTAGGCAGCAGTTCCACTATTTCCTCAAGTCCGAATTTGATCCGTTAACCATCTGAACTCACCCGAGGCCCCCTGGGACCTCAACCAAATATACCAACAAGTCCATAACATAACACGGACCTACTCGGGGCCTCAAATCACACCTAACAACATCGAAAAGATGAATTACACCCCAATTCAAAATCAACGAACTTTGAACTTCCAAATTCTACATCTTGTGCCGAAACACATCAAATTAATCCGAAATGACTTCAAATTTGGCACACAAGTCACATTTCACATTACGGACCTATTCCAATTTCCAGAATCGGATTACGACCCAATATCAAAAAGTCACGCCCCGGTCAAACTTCCCAAAAATTCAACTTTCGGCATTTCAAGCCAAATTCCACTACGTACCTCCAAATAATTTTTCAGACATGCTCCTAAGTCCAAAATCACCATACGGAGCTATTGAAATCATCAAAACTACATTCCGGGGTCGTTTACACATAAGTCAACATCCGGTCACTATTTTAACTTAAGCTTTAAACCTTGGAACTAAGTGTTCCAATTCATTCCAAAACCTCACCGGACCCGAACCATTTACCCCGGCAATTCACACAACAGCTGAAAAATACAATTTTAGCAGTAAATGGGGAAACGGGGTTGTAATACTCAAAACGACCGGCCAGGTCGTTACATTCTCCCCCACTTAAACACGTTCGTCCTCGAACGTGACAAGAGTCATTTCCAAGCCATCAAATCATTGTTCCATTTTACCACACACGTACCCTGGGGTGAACCCACGTCACCCTATTCCATATAAGCTTGACAGCACAATACAACTGAAATCATTGATTTATCTTTAGCCCATAAACCTTGGAATTTAATTTCCAACCTTTAGAATTTCTTTCAGGACACGAATCCTCCATTTACACACTGTATCAGTTTGAACAGCTATATCAAGCCATAACCATAACCATAACCACGGACATAATCACCTAACATATTATACAACTCGCATGCTCGTAGCACCATTCCTGATCACAGTGACTACTTCAAAACCAATCAAATACTAGTATTAAACCCATATCGAACCAAACCTCATCCCAAAACCTTCGTACACTGTTGATAATAAAAGAAACATGTGAAATTTCATGACCATTTACCAGATCAATAAGTCACGGAGCTCTCTCGCCCCAACCAGAACCATAATCACTTTCTGAGCCGACTTTCAATATTATACTCCCGAATATACCGAAATCAAACTTGATAGTACCCATTCTAGGTCCAATGACCTTATATTACTAAACACAACTATTCCACAGACATGCCGCACCAATATAACTCAGAGCCACAACCTGTGCCATCTGTGCACCAATACGCAACAATTCAAATATACCCACTCATGGAAAATGACTCAAATGAGAGAATTGCCCTGCCAGATTAACAAGTACCACCACAACGAAACACTGAAAATTCATCATACACCGTAGAACCATCACCCGATTATAACACAAGGTTCATACCTTAACATAACTCCGCTGCAATGCGTGACCCCATCCAAATGTTGGTCCATATTATATACCCCGAGCCACCCTGCTCAAAATTAATAACGACGGAGAGGCAAATGACAAAAGAATGCCACACGAAACCTGAAAGGACATAACCATTACGATATCGATCATGCAATACCCAAATGCTCATCCCGCTTGAATTTTGCTATAAAGCTCAAATAGAACCGCACCATCTGTGCACATAACCAATGAATCACAACTCCTCGTAGCATAAAGGAGTAACTCACAGATCATTTCAGAACACGAATAAGTTCAACATCAACCGAATGACACATCCCTCAACAATAGCAGTATGGAGCCAACCATTCTGGCTCAGTGTAGAATACACATCTTAATTGGGCCTACCAATGGACCCCCAAATCAACTCTGGTCATCCATAATTAGACAAATAGCCCTTCGAAAATTCACTGCGACTGATTCATAATGCATCCTATCATCTGACTAACTTCGGCCATGACTTCACAGTCCGCAACCATGAACAATCTGCTCCTGAAACTCCCAAATTCCAACTTTATAGGACACGTGAATCATCATAACTGATCCCAATTCTAGCCTTCGAATGACTAACACATCTTTAATGCACGATCATTCCAGAAGAAATACTCTCATAATTCTTCTGTGGCACATAGCAATAATTTGAGTATCAGCAGTCTATCAACCATATGAGTACTGCAATATTAATTATACATCTGTAAGTCAAAATACAATGCGCCTTCTGAAATCCGCCCCCTTCTTATACAACACCAAGTAATAATAGTGTTCAGCTAGTTATTTGGAACCGCCCATATTGTCCAACATTCGTTACCTTCTCTTCAAGACTGTACTGTCACCTTGTAGATGAAAACCTAGCTTTCGTATAACACATAACATCTATTTTGCCATCATGTGAAAAGCACAAGAATCTTATTATCAACTTTGACTAACCAATAATTTACATACCCTTTTAGTTAGAAACCTTTCTCTTGCTTCTTTCCATGAGGAAATCACAATACACAACACATTCTCTACACCGGTAAAAATCATCAAGAATACTTTGGAATCCATTTGCACAACCAAGCCATTAGGACCGAATCTCTCTAACTCAACCAAGTCACGCAGGTCACCAAACCCAAGAATATTGCCACCAAAACATCTGTAAGGTCTTACCATGTCGTAATTACCGAAAGGACCGATCCTACCACTACCATAATGGTCCGGTCTACTACCCAGTTGTCCTATTTCTCCGAGTCCCTTCCGAATTTTCCTTCAAATTAATACTTATCCTTGCTAAAACCCCACGATCTTTAGCCACAACTCCCCCACAACCTAACATAGAACCACAATGCCCTACGGCCCATAAGCAACTGTATTCTTCTTAAGCACCTTCAAAACTACTGCAATTGTAACCCTTACTCTAAGAATACCTTATGTGAATTTGAAATTATTCTTCTTATCTTTCTTTTACAAAAATGTAGAATCCATAGTCATATAGAATTTCCGCAAGTCCAGGAACTATCAAATGAAAATCTCAGATTTTATCCATACGCAAGTCCGGAAACATTCTCAATTGCTATATATAATTCTCAAACCCACTAGAATTTTTCTCGGGAGTCACCCACTATGCTCAAATCTAATTGCACCATCCAAATGGGCCAAAAGACACGTGCCCCATTAGCACAACTACACTCAAAGAAGTAACTCTACTTTAACACCACATATCAAATTCATACTCTGTGCATACTATTTCATTCACCAATAACAACTCACTCATCCCACGATTTTCATATACTCATACGTGCAATATAACCCATAACCAGAAATTTTCTTATTCGAGTCATCCTCGATCTCAACTTCTGCAAGTCATAACTAACCCAAAACTAAACCTTTACATATAACATGAAATTGAATTATCAATAGCAGGCTCCCCCACTTGGCTCAAAGCCGTAGATTAAAACATTCCATAACTCACAATACCCATACTCTATTCCTGTTATAATGCCACAGTCAGTTCAACAAAACTTCTTCTCCAACTCATGCAACGCCAACCATAAAATACCCCAATCAGCCGCTAAGCTCGTATTTATTCTCTTAACACTCAGGTCAACTTTCTCAACCAGATTCAAATTCAAATCCTAATACATACACCCCATCGGCAAAAGAGAAACTCTCTACTCACATCATAAGGAATACACCTACATAGATTACTCCGCATGTGATAACCCACCTGCTTAGCCTCAAACTGGTATCTTATTATACCCTTTCGCAGTCACAATTACTATGCAATCGCTTAGTCTATCTGAGTCCAAACTCATTAACCAAACATGAGGGTTTAATTTGTCCCAAAATTTAAACACGTGAAAGATCCTTCAAAACATTCATACTCGAGACTTTACGTCACATCAAATCGAAAATCAAGCACACAATGGTCTTTCCTTTACATTTCAAGAAAACACTTCTCGTCATGTTCAAATCGTCTTAACACATCCCGTGGTCACATCATACCCATCACACTGCCATTATACTGCTCATCAAGCAACAAATTCCACTCGTAGGGACATTACCGAACATATGAATTCAAATTTACAATTTACAACTGAAGCTACCGAGCTTAAGTTGCGGTCTAACCATGGCCTCAAGTCCTCCAGACTGGCCCATCACCAAAACACATAATACATATCTCAAACCTCATTCATAAAATCACAAGCCGGCGATGCACAGCTGATACTGAGTGCTCATGTGCGCATACGAATACGTGGAAGAAATTCAAAGAGTTATGTCTCAAGCTGAATCAATCTCTCACGATAAGGAAAGAAAGATGGGAAGTATATATATCCTAAATGACCTGTAGCCTCTCGAAGATAAGTATAGACGTCATCATACCGATCTGTAACACTCTACTAGACACTTGCTCATGACTTGTAGAACCTATGAACCTAGAGCTCTGATACCACCTTGTCACGACCTAAAATCCAACTAGTCGTGATGGCACCTAACCCAACCTGCTAGGTAATCCAACTTTCATTTATCCAATTTCAATAACAATTATTAAAGCAATTTAAGTAAATAAAGGTCTTAATTTTATACATTCCCCAAGAACTGGTAGTACAAATTATGAGCTTCTAAGAATAGAGTTTACAAAGCAGAAATGAAATAAATACAGGGTCTGTTTGAATAGTACATAAACAGAGCTTTTATAAATCTAAGGCGACCGTGAACAAGAGCCAGCTACAACAGGAACGCAGGTACATCTTCAAATCCGGCAACCATCTAGCACAGCAACAACAACAGCCAATATCTGCACGCAATGTGCAGAAGTGTAGTATCAGTACAACCGACCCCATGTACTGAGTAAGTAACAAACCTAGCCTTAGGTTGAAAGTAGTGACGAGCTTCCACCAAGGTCGGGTCCAAAACCAATAATCCACAACAGTCCATAACAACATAAAGCAAATAATACCAGAAGTAACTCAGAGATAAAATGCTCAGCTAAATCATGATTTCAGAAATAATAGTTCTTCCTTCAAAGTACATCAGTGAAAACCCAAATCGTTTACCGAAGTTGCCGAAAATATGAATAAGTTTGAAAACAATAATTTTCCCAAAAGGTTTTTCCAAAATAAGTAAGATGTTTCATTTTTCTTTTAGATAACCCGTGTAAAAATAAATGCATCACTATGCCCATCTATAAAAAATGTATGAAAATCATGAATGATGTGATGCAGTACAGCATGAGGAAAATACATCTATATGCCTATATGTCATGTGGGCATGCCAATGCGATGCAACTCAATGATAAAATCATAAACAGCCCCTCGGGCATACCTCACAATCACTCGTAAATAGCCCCTCGGGCATACCTCACCATCTCTTATGCCTACCCAGTCACTTAGCACTCAGCACTCGCACTCAGTAGGTACCTGCACTCACTGGGGGTGTGTACAGACTCCGGAGGGGCTCCTACAGTCCAAGCGCTATAATCTGCATGGACAACTCACATGCTATCATATCATATCAGAATCTGCACGGACAACTCACGCGCCATAATAAGCCAATAAGGCCTGCTGCAGGCGGGCAGCCCCGATCCATATAATAGTAATAATATATATAAAGTCAACATGGCCGGCTGCGGCGTGCAGCCCGATCCCAAAAATATCCTCACAATCAGGCCCTCGGCCTCCCTCAGTCATCAATCTCCCCAATCTCTCTCTCATGGGCTCACAATGTCATGATAATAGCCCAAAAATGATGATATGATGTATCAATGAATAACAACAAAAACTGAGATACGATATGTAATGAAATGAATATGACTGAGTATGAATTTTCAATTTAAAACAAATAATTCACAATAATATGACCTCTATGGGTCCCAAAATACTGGTACATAGCCTCAACATAATTTTTAACATGCTTTTCAGCTCAATTTCTTTGACACATAAAACCGCATGGAGAATGCCAAGAATATTTAACTACAAAATTCTACAGAAATAATTATGTCACAATTTCTATTGTGCACGCCCAAATGCCCGTCACCTAGCATGTGCGTCGCCTCCCAACAATTCACATAGTACGTATATTCAGGGTCCATACCCTCAGCTCCAAGATTAGAAGAGTTACTTACCTCGAATAAGCCAAATCCAATGCCGAGCAAGCTAAACAATGCTCCAGAAATCCTATTCTGCGTGTATCTACTTCCAAATGGCTCGAATCTAGTCACAATTCATTTGATTCAGCCCACGAAAATTATAAGAATTTATACCATATCAAAATACTAATATTTTCCACAAAATCCGAAATTATGCCCCAAAAATCACTTGTGGGGCCCACGTATCTGAATCCGATGAAACTCACAAAATATGACATTCTATCCAATTACAAGTTCAACCATATTAATTTCACTCAAATCCGACTCCAAGTCGGTATTCAAACTCAAAAAACAAATTTTGTGACATTATAGAAATTTCCTTTTATTTCTCTTGAAAATTTGATAATCTTACACAGAAAATGAAGATTAATTCATGAAATATAATCACAGGGGAGTCAAGATCACTTACCCCAAGTTGTGTGGAAAAATATCTCTCCAAAATCGCCCAAATCGAGCTCCAAAATCGGAAAATGGGTAAAAATCACGAAACCCCAAATTTAAGCTTCTGCCCCAGCGATTTCCGCATCTGCGAACAAGGGGTCGCACCTGCGACCCTCACTTCTGCGGACAAATGGGCGCATTTGTGACCCAGGCCGCTTCTGTGGAGAGCCAAGCGCGGATACGACTCTGCACCTACGGACAAAATTTCTGCAATTGCGCTGCCCGGCTTCCTCACCCTTTTTCCGCTTCTGCGTCATTCCTTCGCACATATGGCCTCGCATATGCGGGGAAAAATTCGCACATGCGAGCGCTACCTAGTTCCACTCTTGGCCGTTTCTACGACTGGCTGAGCGCACATGCGGCTTCGCACCTACGATCAAAATCTTCGCAGGTGCGATTACACCAGTAGGCAGTAGTTCCACCATTTCCTCAAGTCCGAATTTGATCTGTTAACCATCCAAACTCACCCGAGGCCCCCCGGAACCTCAACCAAATATACCAACAAGTCCCATAACATAACACGGACCTACGCAGAGCCTCAAATCACACCTAACAACATCGAAAAGATGAATTACACCTCAATTCAAAATCAATGAACTTTGAACTTCCAAATTCTACATCTTGTGCCGAAACATATCAAATCAATCCGGAATGTCTTCAAATTTTGTACACGCAAGTCACATTTTACATTACGGACCTATTCCAATTTTCAGAATCTGATTCCGACTACGATATCAAAAAGGTTCCCCCCCCCCCGGGTCAGACTTCCCAAAAATTTAACTTTCGGCATTTCAAGCCAAATTCCACTACGTACCTCTAAATAATTTTTCGGACACGCTCCTAAGTCCAAAATCACCATACGGAGCTATTGAAATCATTAAAACTACTTTCCGGGTTCGTTTACACATAAGTGGACATCCGGTCACTATTTTAACTTAAGCTTTAAACCTTGGAACTAAGTATTTCAATTTATTCCAAAACCTCACCGGACCCAAACCATTTACCCCAGCAATTCACACAACAGTTGAAAAGTACAATTTTAGAAGTAAATGTGGAAACGGGATTGTAATACTCAAAACGACCAGCCGGGTCGTTACAACAATGGTTTGTGAAATATTTGCACGACAGAAAGATATTGAATTGGATAAGAATTCAATCAAGGATCGAGTCTTTTGAGTTCATTGCCGAAGCCAGACTTGGATCTCAATTATCTATGCTCGAGTCATGCCTTCAATTAATGAGATAGAGGTTACACTTGAGAAGGCAAGGGTTATTTGTGTTTTCATGGATGGCACACCGGTGAATGTGGGGCAGATTATTGTTGATGAGATAGCAGAGATTGTTACAGAGAGGACTAATAGATTATTCTTCCCATCTTTGATCACCCATTTATGCTATGAGGCGGGGTAGAGAAGAGACCTATAGAGAAAGAAAAGAATCCAGAGAAGCTCATTCATCTATTGTTGAGAAAGGGAGCGGGGAATGCACAGAAGAAAAGAAAGATTGATATAGCATCACTCTCATTTGGACAGTTTTCTGACACTACTACTGAGATGCTCGATTCTTCCATAGCAGCCACATGCACTTTTACTGCCATTGCACCACTTGAGCAGGGCCTCACAAACTCAGGTATATCTCTCACCGGGTCGATGACATGGAGACACATATCCGCCAGCTTGTAGCTGGTCTCCTTTCTGGACCGTTTGGAGAGAGCACATCTGCAAGTCCATCTAGGACAAGGAAGGATCCATCTTTGACAGATCTTGCTCGAGAGAACCAGGCTATTAAAGCCAAATTGGGTAAGATTGAGAGGAGGTAGCTGAAGCAGAGAAAACATGAAAAGTAGAAGAGCAAGTTCCTGACAAAGATGATGAGAACACTGAGGAAGTTTTATGGATGGGATGATGGGGACGAGGATGACTTGGAGCTCACAGTTTCCAGTACCTCCAACTCTGAGTGATGCAGATTTCAGGGAGCACCTCTCACTATTTTACCTTATTTTGTTAGTTGCATTGAGGACCGTGCAACACTTTAGGTGTGGGTGTCTCATTTCTATATGATTGATGTATGCAGAACATGATTATTTTGTGGACATGACAGATTAGTTAACTTTTGTAGTTTATTGGTGATATTTTGTAGTTTATTTCTAGCATGTTAGCACTTGTTTTTATTCTTTTTATTTTGTTGCTTTATTTACTTGTAGTAGTGTTAATTAAACTCCTTGATTTTTTTTTATGCCACGGTTCTTTTTCCTATGATGGATGGCGTGACAACTTTCTTAAGGGATTAGTCTTTTTAGTTTTTCTCTTTTAAGCAATTTGTTTTAGTTAGTTTAGTATCTAGTAGTGAATAAAGTGGTTATTGACGGTGATCTTTTTATCCATAAACTAACGTGTGGCTTGTTTGGTACAAACATATTTATACTTTAGCATATAAATTGTTGGTGGTTTGAAATAAAAAATAATTGAAGTGATAATCCTTTTTGTCACTTGTAGGTTCTATTTTTGGCTCTTTAATTCATTAAATAGCCTTTTCGGCTATATGTGATTTTCTTTGAGTTTATTGGTTTTAATTAGATTTTGGATTTATATTTCACCCGAGTTTGCATGTGTTATGTGTGGTGAGCTTTTTTGTGAGTTCTTTTGCATTATTTATTGTCTAGAACTTGCCCGGAATGTGCTTCAAGGCGAAATCCTAGACTAACTTGGTTTAAAAAAAGATGTTAGGCCATCCTTGGACCGTTCTTTTGCCTTAAATTTCTCATTGTTGCATATTTTCCTAGTCAAGCCCTTTGGAGCCTTTAACATATTCTTTGGCAACCATATTACAAGCTTTAACCTTTTGTTCTTTATTGATCTATCTTTTGGCATCCCACCTCCCTAAGTGATTTAAAAGTGTAAACATAGGCTAAAAGCCTAAGTTTGAGGGTGACGGTTGGAAATGTTGTGAAAGAAGAAAAAAGGAAGGAAAAATAAGGAGTTGTAAATAAATGGAAGACTAGGTGATAAAATGAAAAGTGAAGAATAGGTGAAAAAGTTTTGAAGGAAGTGTGCTTATTGTTGTAAATTGTAGTGCTTAGGGAGATTTTGAGTCACTCTCCCAAATTATGTCCTACCTTAACCAAAATCCTACATTACAACCCTTTAAGCCCTACTTGATTTTAACCCAAGTATGTATATATTAGTAGAAAAAATACATGAAGTGCAAGCCTATGGCACTACTTGTGTACATTTGAACATCTTTGAGAGAGAGAGAGAGTTAATTCTTTCCATTTGATATCCCATTTCTATTTTAAATTGCATTTTATAGGTTGGAATTCTCTCTTAAAGTGAGGGCACGTGAAATTAGAGTTGTAAATTTAATCTAATTTTCAATTGAGACAAACGAATAAAAGAAAGTTGTTATGTGATCAAGAGGCAAATTTTGAAGCTTTAATGTCATGACTTGATTCCTACATTGATTAACATGATATTTGAGCACTTGAATTGAAATAAAAGTTATGAGAAGTTATTGGTGATTCATATGCTTTAGATTAATTGTTGGTACCAACCGAAGACACTAGATTGTACTTAATTTGAACCTTTTTGACTTGAAATAATGTTGGTGTTCCATTGAGCTTGATTGTTGATTCTATTGAAGGATCTTCTTAGTTGTTGACTTTTTTGAGGACAAGTAATAGTTTAAGACTTTTTTTATACTTAAGACTTTTGTATGATTTTGTGGAAAGACTAAGACATTTGTTGATATTTATTGGCATATTTCAGGTATTATGTGATTTAGAGAAGATATGGAAGAAACCAAGTCAAAATATGTTAAAATAGAAAAATTGATTGTTGCCAGTTATTACTCTTCGCGATCGCGGAGAGTAATAATGCAATTGCGAACATCCAGAGAAATGGATTCAACTCCTCTCCATTTCTCATTTTCTCAATTTTTTCAAGTTCCTATTTGGATGGAAGCCAAATGTCATGGCTAAATATTAATGGTTGAGATTTAAATAACCAAAACCAATGCCCTAACAATGGTTAATAACAAGCCATATCACTTTCTTAGGTTTATGTAGTTGTTCTTTTTTCCACTTTTCTGAACTTCATCCTTTTATGTTTCCCCTTCTTGTTTTATTGTACTATTAGATATACATATTTTTTAATTTTGACTTAATCTTTAATTGGTTCATTGGTGTGTTTCCCTTTTTCTTTAATATGTTCAACCCTTATTATATTATTTCCGTTCTTGTTATTATACGTTTGTCGTAATTTGTTTAATAAGAATATTGGTGGCTAATATAATCTTAGCTTTCTTACAGTTCTAAAGGATTATTACAATAGCTCAATTGAGCATTATCAACTGTTGGTATAAATTTATAAATTAGCATAATTAAAATATATATCTGGTTATAAAAAATATTCAAAGTATCATCCATGTTTATAGCTAATTCTAAAGAAAAGGTGCCATCAAAAGATTAACTCAAAGAAGAAGTGAATAATTAGATCGTGGGAAAAGTAGGAATTTGAAGAACGACGCACTGAAAGAAAAGAGAAAAAAACAAGTAAGAAACAGAGAGCTAAGTTTTTAATGTATTTATGGATGGGATAAATGCAGCTAGAATTGTGGGATTACCCAAACTTTTATTTAAGCAAATATATTAAATATCTATTTTTCTAACCATGATTAGGACCTTGAATTTGGTTAATCAAATCTCAACCTTTAATTTTTAACCATGACATGTGGCTCCCATCTAAATAGGAACTTGGAAAAATGGAGAAAATGAGAAATGGAGAGGAATTGAATCCCAGGGAAATAGCTACCGCGAACGCGGAGGCTGGGCTGCAAACGCGAAGAAGGAAGAGCTGGTCAGTAGTTGTTTAAGTACTCTACGCGATCGCGAAGGGGAAAAATGTGATCGCAGAGTTCCTGGAAGATGGCTATAATGTGTTGGTTGTCACGTGAACGCGATTTAGAAAAGCTTGGTCAGTGGTTGTTCAAATGTTCTCCGCGAATGCGTGGCTCATTCCGTGATTCCGAAGCTTTGCAGAAGTTGGTCACCGCGATCAGGGTGTTGTTTCACGCGATCGCGTAGCATAATAACTGGGCAGAATCTGGACAAAATTGATATTTTATATTTTTGACTTCCAAACTATTTAATACTCGACCCAGCTTATTTGAAAAATATCTTTGGCAGATTTTACAAGCTTTGGAGCTAGAGTTTCTTGCACCACACTTGGAGATTGAAGATTTGAAGTCTTTGAAGGAGAATTTCTTAACCTTTTACTCATTTCTTTAATTCCCTACTTTGTATTGAATATTAAGTGTGTAGTATTTATTCCATTACTTAAACCCTATTTATGGAAACATTCATTATTATAGTTTGGATTAGATTTCTTTTTATGCTTATGTATTGAATGATTTTTATTAATTAAGACGTCAGTTATTGTTTCCTTAATTATTCTTGTTCTGGAATGTTTCTAAATGGATTAGCTAACTCTAGTACTCTCCCAATAACTTCGATTTATAGCTTGTTTGGCCAAGCTTCTCCAAAGCCAAAAGTACATTTTTGTTTTATGAAAAAAGTACTTTTTTTTCAAAGTTGAAGTATTTGGCCAAGCTTTTAGAAGAAAAAAGTGATTTTGAGGAGAAGCAGAAGCAGTTTTGGAGAAGTAGAAAAAAGTAGCTTCTCCTTAAAAATACTCTTTTAAAAAGTACTTTTGAGAAAAATACACTTAAAAACACTTTTTAAAACCTTGGTCATACACTAATTGCTGCTCAGAAGTGCTTTTAAAATTAATTAGCCAAACACAAACTACTTCTCACCAAAAGTACTTTTGAGAAAAAATACTTCTCAAAACAAGCTGGTTTTTGAAGCTTGGGCAAATGTGATGACCCGATAGGTTGTTTTGATTACTAACCCTTATTTTCGTGTTGCGAGACCTCTATTAGCTCTATTTGATATTTCTTAATTTGCGTGCATAGTCCAAGTCTTTTTCTGGAAAGTTTTTATGTAAAGATTTGAAGAAAATATAATTTTTGGCTTTTAAAAATAACTTGAGTTGACTACAATCAACATTTTGTGTAAATGATCCTGGATCGATATTTTGACTATTCCGATAGGTCCGTATCGTGATTTTGGACTTGGGCGTATGCCTGAAAATGAATTTGGAGGTCCCTAGGTTAATTTGACTTGTTTTGCCGAAAGTTAGTAATTTGAAGGTTTGGAAATTTTTTAGGTTTGACTGTAGCTTGAATTTATTGTTATCGGGTTCGAATTTTGGTTTTGGAACTTGGTATAGGTTCGTTTTGCTATTTGAAATTTATCTTAAAAGTTGGTGCATAGTGGAGTTGGTTTGATAGGATTCAGATGCTTAGTTGTGTTGTGATTTTAGAAGTTCTTGTGTTTACTTAAAAATTTCATGCATTTTGACGTTTGATTCGTGGTTCTAGGTGTTATTTTGGTTTTGATCGCGCGAGCGAGTTCGTATGATGTTATTACACTTGTGTGCATGTTTGGTTTGGAGTGCGAGGGACTCGGGTAAGTTTTGGATAGGCTACAGACCATTTTTGGACTTAAGAGATTGCTGTTTTCAGTTGTTTCTGGTGTTTGAGGTTTTGTGCTTCGCGATCTCGATGCTACTCTTGTGATCGCGAAGGGGAAATTGGAGCTGGGGGCGGATTGTTCATCGCGAACGCAAGGGACCGGTCACGAACGCGACGAGCCTCACGCGAAAACGGTTCATTGGCGTAGGCTGGGGGAGAGCTAGAGGTTCTTCTTAGCTAACGCAAAGGCTTGGCAGGGGGTTCCTTCACGAACGCGAAGTTAGACTCACGAACATGCAGGCCATTTTGGCCGCTGTTCTTCGCGAACGCGAAGAACACCTGACGCCTAGGTATTAAACCATTTCAAAGTCGGTATTTTCATCATTTTAACCATTTTCAACTTAGAGCTCGGCTAGAGGCGATTTTGTAGAGGGTGTTCATCATCCCAATTTCATTGGTTAGTAGATTTTAACTTGTTTTATTATATTTTCATAAACACCCATTGATTTTAACCTTTAATCTAAGATTTTTCATGGTAGAAATTAGGAATTTAAATAGAAATTGGAGATTTTGAGAAATCGAGATTTAGACATCAAATTGAGGTCGGAATTCGAAACAAAATCATATAACTGGGCTCGGGGGTGAATGTGTAATTGGATTTTTTTCCGAATCTCGAGTTTTGACCAAGCAAGCTGGGGTTGGCTTTTGTTGACATTTTCCAAATCATTAAAGATTGAATCTTTTTCACTCAAGGGTAGTTTCTAAAGTCTATTTTAAATTAATTGAACTATATTTGGCTAGATTTGACTGGTTTGGAGGCTAATTCTAAAGGAAAATCCTCGGTTAAGCATTGATTTGGTTGCGGAGTGAGATAAGTGTCGTGGTTGACCTTGACTTGAGGGATTATGACATGTTGGTCTATTTACTACGCATATTATGTGTGGGGACGACGTATATATGAGGTGATGAGTATATAAGCATTGTCATTGGGTTAAAGCATGCGGGTGAAAATTATTTCTTTTACAAGGTTGTTTTATTGACTATGTTTTCCATGATTATTACTTTTTTTTATTATTCACCTCGTATTTATTGTTAATTTTAAAGGTGTTGGGAATTTTGAAAGTTGAGTTTGGTATCATGGAACTATATTTGAAGTGAAATTGTTTCCCTCCTTGCATTGTTATCTCGGATTTGTATTGTTGTTTGGTGAGGAAGAGTGAAAATCATGAAGGGTATTGTCGTGCCTTATTTGCATTCATTATCATCTATTGAGAGGTAGTAAGGATTAAAGCACGAAGGGTAATGTCGTGCATTTGATTACTAATCATCATTTAACACATAATGAGAGGTTGAGAGTAAAAGCACGAAGAGTGATACCGTGCCATTTTGTTTATGATATTACATGGTGAAGACGAGAGTAAAAGCACGAAGGGTGATACCGTGCCATTTCAGTTTCATTGTCTTAATTGGTTTCCAGATTGGTGATTTACTTGGTTATATTGTTGTGTATTTTGGAAGGATGTTATTTGGTAATTTTATACTTGTCGTCCTTATGATATTCCCCTTTTGCTTGTCCCCTCCCAGTTAATATTTTAATTGCCCTACCTGGTTTTTCGCTGCTCTATGTATATATCTGTATAGGTTTTAAGTAGGTGTCTTGTCATAGTCTCATCAACTCATCAAGGTTAGGCTCGACAATTACGGAGTACATTGGGTCGGTTGTACTCATGCTATACTTCTGCACTTCTTGTGCAGATACTGGTGTTGATCCCAGTGGCATCTAGTGGTGTTCCGCTCGGATTAAGCTACATTTAGAGACTTGAAGTATAGCGGTATGGCATACGCAACCCTGGAGTCCCCTTCTTTATCCATTTTTACTGTTTAGCAGGTCTCTAACAGTTGTACCTTATTTCAGACCATATGTGTAGTATTCTAGTTGCTCGTGTGTTCGTGACTCAGGATTCTGGGATATGTTTAGAGAACGTCGTTAATATTTTATTATTCTGTTTCAAACTATTTCAGTTTATTTTTATTAATGTTTTATTTTGAATTGTTAAAACTAGATGAATAACTTAGCTAACATTAGCTTGCCTAGCAAGTGAAATGTTAGGCGCCATCACAGTCCTGAAGGTGGATTTCGGGTCGTGACAAGTTGGTATCAAAGCACTAGGTTGCTTAGGTCTCACGAGTCATGAGCAAGCTTAGTAGAGTCGTACTTATCTTCTACAGGCTATAGAGCTTTAGGAAAACTTTACTTCTTTCTTTCTCCATCGTGTGATTTTATTCTATCATTAAAGTTTGAATTATTCCATTCTTGTTCTCTGGCAGATGGTGAGGACACGCACAACATCTACGGCAGGTCAGGAGCCGAAGCCCCAGGTTGCTGCCACTACCAGGGGTAGAAGCTGCGGCTGAGGTCGATCTAGAGGCAGAGGCAGAGGCATAGCTCAGCCTAGAGCACGTGCAGCAGCAACTATTCCGGAGCCTCAGATCGAGCAGGAGGAGGAGGTTCCTATTCAGACCGTACCATTTGGACCAGCTTAGATCCAGAGGGGTTTATTGCTACCCCCATACTTCAGTATGCTCTAGTCCTCTTAGTGGGCCTCATGGAGAGCGTGGCCCAGAGCGGTGCATTTCTGGTGGCACCAGCCATCTGACGGGCTGGGGGAGGAGCATAGACCCCCGCGACTCACACACTAGAGCAGATGGCTCACGGATATCAGATTTTGGCAGTTTCGCTAGTTGGAGCTGCTTAGCCTATTATTGCTAAACAGACTGGGGAGAGGCCCGCGATGTCTTTTGAGGGATTGATGAGATTGGACAAGTTGCACAAAGTTATTTCCTACTCGCTTTGGTGGCACACCTTCTAAGGACCCACGGGATTTCATTGACCGTTGCCATGAGGTGTTACGCAACATAGGTATTGTGGAGTCCAATGGAGTCGACTTTGTAGTATTTCAGATGATCGGATCTGCCAAGAGGTGGTGGTAGGATTATGAGTGGGGCAGACCAGCTGGTTCACCGCCACTCACTTGGGATCAGTTTTCGCATCTATATTTGGAGAAGTTCATTCCATTTACTTTGAGAGAGAAGTACCGCAGGCAGTTTGAGCGCCTTCAGTAGGGTAGAAACACTGTTACCCAGTATGAGACCAAATTCATGGATTTAGCTCGCCATGCAGTTGTCATGCTTCCTACTGAGAGGGATAGAGTGAGGAGGTTCATTGATGGCATGAGAATTCGACTTTGGATAGAAAGGAGCCGTCGTGGAGGACGGAGTTCATCGTAACATCTTTCTTACGCAAAACTTAGTAATTTTATATTTGTTTGGATGAGTTAATGTTTGGCTACCATGTCTATGTGGAGCTACACTTCACATTCTAGGGTTGTCGTTCTTTCATGACTCTTGGTATTTAAATATTGATTTTGAGTTCTTGATTTATCGTATTGGTTTATTTATTCAATCCTGCGCTTAATTATTTGATTGTTTGATCAATAATTGAATACTATCTATGAATCTAGAATATAACTTGAAAGTGGAAATTGTAAATTGCACATAGGATTGAGTATAGCAAGTTCTTGAACCTGGGCATCGAGGAATGAATTTGCTATTAGGATAGACATATGCTAATTGCCTTGCTTAGTTATTATACGAGAATTATAAATGCATTCTTGTTGATTCTGACTCTATAGACATATGGGCATTAGGCTAGATTGAATAGGCGAGTAAGAACTCAATATATTCTTATGAGCAATATTAACATTATCAACCACTAAAGTAGATAAACTAAAGTCAAATCAAGTGAAGAATATAAAAGGATTGTTAGATAGCCCATAACCTTAGATCGTTTTTATCACACTGATAACATAAAAATCTGCTCTTCCTATGTTTAAAGTTCGTTATTATTTTCTTTTTGTTTTTATTAGTTTAGAGTCAAACACTTCTAGGTTTAATCCTTGTTTAGATAATTAGGATAGTCTAATTTAGTTAATAGTTAATAACAATTCCTTGTGTGTTCGACATCCGACTTCTAGTCACTTTATTACTTGACGACCGCATATACTTGTGTGTGCGTTTGGCCGCAATAAGTTTTTGGTGCCATTGCAAGCCATTTAGAAACTAGCTAAATAAGAGCAGCGATGGATTTTTCTATTTAGCTACAGAATTTGTATGTCGCTAAAACTTGATTTTTTAAGTAGTGATATGCAACAAAGTCCACATATTGTGATATATGTGGAGAGGGCTACACGAATAGCCATTGTCCATTGAATCCTGAATTTATTTATTGTGTGGTGCAACAAAGCAGGAGTCCAATGAACTAGAATGCTCAATATGGGAACACATATAATACCAACTGGAGGAACCACCCCAACTTCTCATGGGGTGGAAAGCAGAACAAAAATCAACCTCAAGGAAATTACAAGCCACCAAAGATGCCACCACAACCCCTAGAGGAGTACAAGCAAATTGTTGAAATGGCTCTTGCTTGACAATCAACAACTTAGGATTGATTTTCGAAATTTGAAAAGACAAGTTGGGCAGTTAGCCACCAATCAAAATACTAGACATACTGGAGCTCTTCCAAAAGATACTGAGAAAAATCCAATAGAACAAGTGCAAGCAATTACTCTGAAAAATGGAAGAAAATTGGAGGAGCTTCCCTCTAAAAAGAAAAAGGAGTATGTACCTGAAAGAGATATAGTGGCTAAGCTAGTGAAGGAAGCTAAAAAGAAGGATGGTGAGCAAAGGCAAGAAATAGATGTAAGGCCACCACCGCCTTTTCCACAAAGACTGCAAAAGCAGAAAGATGATGCTCAGTATAAGAAGTTTTGGGGTATTTTGAGCAAGGTATGTGTGAATATTCCTTTGGTGAAAATATTGCAGGAAGTGCCTAAATATGCCAAATATCTTAGAGACATTGTGGCCAACAAAGGGAGACATTCAAAATTTGAAACAGTTACACTTACTGAGGAGTGCAGTGTTAGAGTGCAGAGTAAGCTTCCTTCAAAGCTGAAGGATCCTGGATATTTTACTATTACTTTGGCCATAGGAAAACATAAGGTTGGTCGATCCCTATGTGATTTCAGGGCAAGTATTATATGATTTTAAAAAACTCGAATCGGGAGCTCCTATACCTACTATGATCACTTTATAGTTAGCAGATAGGTTGTTGACAATGCCACAAGGGATTATTGAGGATGTGCTAGTATGAGTGGGGAAGTTCATTTTTCCTGTTAACTTTATTATTCTTGACTACAAGGCAGATGAGGAAGTGCCTATTATTTGGATAACACATGCATGAAAGATGAACAACTCCCATACCCAAGAATTATTTTGATAATTACCCATGTCTAGGTAACTTTCGAAATTGAGGGTTAGGGTGTAGAATCTTACCTTTAGGATGAAGACCTTGTGGGTTTTTCTTGTTAATCTTCCAAGATTTGAGCAAAGATTGATGAAACTTTAGCCTAGGGTTTCCTCTCTCTCTAAAACACTCTCCCTTCTCTCTAAAACATCAGATTTGTAGCTCAAAATTGGCCCTTTGTGTGCATTTAACGAAGTAGGGTCGGGTTATAAAAACTCAAAAATGAAGCTCCGTAACAGGGTGTGCAATCGCATATGCGGTCCGCATATCGGCCGCATAATTTGGCCTTCGAAAATGGGAAGAAAATCTGCCTGGATTTGCGGTCACTATGCGGCCCGTAGACCTGTTCAGCGGTTGTATAATGAACCGCAGAACAGTTCTGCGGTCGCATAGTCGACCGTAGAATGGCATCCAAACCTGCCCATACCTGCCTCACTCTACGACCATTATGCGGCCCGCAGAGTGATTCTACGGTCACATAATGGACCGCAGAAATGCATTTCTCTATCAAATATTTTCCTTTACTCCTCAGTGCATTGTTCATCCCAAAAAGTCCGAGCATCCTCAAATATGTAAGCCTAGTCCGGCACTACGAAACCTTACTTTCCTTATGCAAAATTTTTACGGGCCTTACAAGTACATCCTCAATGCTAGCCTTCGTCATCCACGGTAGCTCAACTCCAACATATGCATGCAAGGTGCAGAAGTATAGTATGAGTACAACCGACCTCATGTACTGAGTTAGATCTTGACTAAGCTCATTGAAGTAGTGATGAGGTTTTAGTCAAAAACTTCTCACTTTACTTAACTCGTGCATCTCAATAGCATAGACATGTACACAACAACAATACTAAAATCTAAGCATAAAGTACAGGTAAGGCCATCAGTACACAAGACATGCACAAGCATCGTAAACAAACTAACACTTCAGCATATAGAGAAGATATGAATTTGATATCAAATAACTCGTCAACTGTTGCATATAGAGAAGATATACATGAATAAATAAGTGAAGTTGCACAAATTGACATATAAACATGATATGTACCGTAAATCATTTCATCAGTCAAAGCAACATATAGAGAAGATAATGCGTTTGAATATCAAATAACTCGTCAACAGTTGCATATAGAGAAGATATGCTTGAATAAATAAGTCAAATTTCATAGATTGACATATAAAGAATATATGTACTATTAATCATTTCATCAAGTAAAGCAACATATAGAAATATATGCATAAAATACATGTACTGGAGCTAGCATATAGAGAAGATATGTGGTAAAACTAATGTATACATTTAGGAAATTTTCATATAGATAAGAATTTTTACAATCCTCAAATACGTAAGCCTAGTCCGGTACCACGAAACCTTACTTTCCTTATGCAAAATTTTTACGGAACCTTACATTCTTTACCACTTAGGATCATTTGTCCTCGAATGAGGGTTAAAATCTATCATTAGCATTCAACGTGACAAAATTGTTAATTCACACACTAGTAGTTTCAAAATTTATCTAACTCCCTAAATTTCCAAATATTTCGCCATAGTCTCCCTTGTAACTGGGCCTATCCATCTGCCAGAGAATCCCAAAAATATATCCTAACAACATATACATAATCCAACGACATAACATAACACAAAACAATACCAATTGTGGCCTCACAAGCAATATATTACCAGAAAGGAACACCCTTAACGTCAATTTTACAAATGATACATAATTCATAGAAGGTAACCCTTAGAATTTTCATAGAACACAACTTAATAAATACATGGATATTCAAACAAATAAGGATACTTTTCTTCATTTCTTCCTCAGCCTCCCAAGTAGCCTCTTCAACCTGTTGGTTTTGCCATAGAACATTCACGGAAGCAATTTCTTTATTTCTCAACTTTCGGACTTGCCGATCAATAATAGAAACTGGAATCTCTTCATACGTCAATTCCTCATTAACCTCAATAGTCTCAACCGGAACAATGAGTGTCGGATCTCCAACTACTTTCTTCAACATAGACACATGAAACACCGGGTGCACTAATGATATCTCAGGTGGTAGCTCAAGCTTGTACACCACCTCACCGGTCCTCTGAAAGATTATGTACGGTCCAGCATACCTCATATTCAATTTCCCTTTCTTACCAAATCGCATTATACCCTTCATGGGGGAAACCTTCTAGAATACCCAATCATCTTCTTTGAACTCCAAATCCCTACGACAAACATCCGAATAGGACTTCTAACGGCTCAGAGCATTCTTCAACCGCTCCTTAATGATCTTAAATTTTTTCATAGCCTGATGCACGAGGACTATCCCTATCAACTCTACTTCCCCAATTTCAAACCATCCAATGGGAGATCTACATCTTCTACCATATAAAGCGTCGAACGGTGCCATATGAATACTAGCATGATAACTATTGTTGTAGGCAAATTCTATGAGTGGCAAATGATCATCCCAGCTACCTTTGAAGTCTAGAACACAAGCACGCAATATATCCTCGAGTGTCTGAATAGTCCTCTCAGCCTGCCCGTCCGTCTGCGGGTGAAAGGTTGTACTAAGATTCACCTGAGTACCCAAACCTTGCTGAACTTTCTTCCAAAAATTAGTAGTGAATTGTGCTCCCCGATTAGATATGATGAAAACTGGAGTGCCATGCAACCTGATTATTTCTTTGATATACAACTGAGCATACTGTTCTGCTGTGTCGGTAGCCTTAACCGGTAAAAAGTGTGATAATTTCGTGAGTCGCTCCACAATCACCCAAATTGAGTAAAACTTGCGCAAAGTGCGCGGTAGTCCTACCACAAAGTCCATATTAATCATTTCCCACTTCCACATTGGAATTTCTATATTTTGTTCCTACTCATCGGGCGATTGGTGTTCGGACTTTACTTGCTGACAATTCGGACATCTTGCCACAAAGTCCGCCATATTTCTCTTCATTTCATTCTACCAATAGACTTCCTTGAGATCATAATACATTTTTGTAGAGCTCGAGTGCACGGAATACCTAGAAGTGTGAGCCTCGGTCATGATTCTTTCCCAGAGACCATCCACATTTGGAACACATAACCGCCCTTGGTACCTTAGCGTACCATCATCCAATCCGATAGAAAAAGCCATAGTCTTATGTTTATGAATCCTCTCCTTCAATTGCACCAAAAATGAATCGTTGTATTTTTCTCTTTGACTTCCACAACAAGCGATGACTCAGCCCAATTTTGCACAATTACCCCTCATTCACTAGAGTCCGCAAGACGAACTCCCAAACTAGCCAATCGGTGAACTTCCTTGGCCAATGGCCTTTGATATGCCCCCAAGTGTGCTAAACTACCCATATATTTTCGGCTAAGAGCATCCGCCACAACATTAGCCTTCCCTGAATGGTATAAAATATCAATGTCGTAATCCTTGAGTAACTCAAGCCATCTTCTCTGCCTCAAGTTCAATTCCTTCTGTTTGAAAATATATTGAAGGCTCTCATGGTCCGTGAATATATCCACATGCACCCCATATAAATAATGACGCCAAATTTTCAATGCAAATACCACCGCCGCAAGTTCTAAATCATGTGTTGGATAGTTCTTTTCATGATTCTTGAGTTGCCTAGAAGCATAAGCTATCACCTTGCCATGTTGCATTAATACACACCCAAACCCAATTCTTGAAGCATCACAATATACCACAAATCCATCTACACCCTCTGGTAAGGTCAACACCGGTGTCGTAGTTAATCTTGCTTTCAATTCCTGGAAACTCCTTTCACATGCATCTGACCATTGGAACGTAATTGCCTTCTACGTCAATTTAGTCAATGGAGAGGCAAGGGTAGAAAACCCCTCCACAAACTTTCTAAAATATCCAGCTAAGCCTAAGAAACTTTGAATCTCTATTGGAGTTCTAGGCCTCGGCCAATTCTTCACAGCTGCAAATTTCTGAGGATCAACCTTAATTCATTCACTAGAGACGACGTGACCCAAGAATATGATAGATTCAAGCCAAAATTCACACTTTGAAAACTTTGCATATAACTGGTGTTGATGCAGGGTTTGCAGAACTACCCTAAGATGAGCAGCATGGTCCTCTCGACTTCGTGAGTATACAAGAATATCGTCAATGAACACTATCACAAAGGAATTGAGGAACGACTTGAAAACTCGGTTCATAAGATCCATGAAGGCTGCCGGGGCATTTGTTAGCACAAAAGACATCACCAGAAATTCAAAATGCCCATACCAAATCCTAAAATCTGTTTTCAGAACATCCCGCTCCCTGATCTTCAATTGGTGATACCCGGATTGTAAATCAATTTTAGAGAAGTACTTAGCGCCTTGCAATTGGTCAAACAAGTCATCTATCCTTAGTGGTGGGTACTTATTCTTGATTGTGACCTTGTTGAGCTGCCGATAGTCGATACACATTCTCAGTGACCTATCCTTCTTCCTTACAAAGAGAACCGGTGTGCCCCAAGGTGACACACTCGACCGGATGAAACCCTTTTCTAACAAGTCTCTCAATTGTTCCTTTAGCTCCTTCAATTCTATCGGTGCCATTCTATAGGGTGGATTAGATATAGGATGCGTGTCTGGCATCACATCAACCCCAAAATTAATCTCCCTGTCTGGTGGGATCTCAGGGAGTTCATCCGAAAAGACTCTCGAAAGTTCATTCACAACAGGCACGGACTCAAGTATAGGTGCCTCAGCATCGGTGTCCATAACCCAGACCAAATGGTAAATACAAGCCTTGTTGATCATTTTCGTGGCCTTAAGATAAGAAATAAACCTACCCTTCAGCACTACATCATCACCCTTCCACTCAATAACTGGCTCACTTGGAAATTCGAACCTAACAGTTCGGGTTCAGCAATCAAGTTTTGCCAAACATGAATAAAGCCAATCCATCCCCATTATCATATCAAAATCGACCATTCCCAGTTCAATAAGATCGGCCACGGTGTCCCGACCACGCAACGTGACAACACAATCCCTACAAACCTGCGCAGCCAAAATAGACTCACCAACTGGAGTAGATATAGAGAACGGCTCATGAAGTTGTTCCAGTTCTATCCCAAATTCCATAGCAACATAAGGAGTGACATATGACAAAGTGGAACCTGGATTAATAAGAGCATACACATCATTATATTGGACAGTCAATATACATGTGACAACATCTGGAGAAGCCTCTGAATTCTGGTGACCCCTCATAGCATAGAAACGGTCGGATCCTCCCAAACTCTGTGCTCCACCCCTAGCTGCACCACGCCCTGCGGGTGTTGGAGTGCCTCGAGCTGGAGGAGGTGCTGCGGATGTAGTAGCTGCAGAACTGACTGGCTGTGCCATGCCCCTACCCGCACCCTGGCGGGACGAACGGCAATCCCTCTGAATGTGACCCCCCAATTCGCATCCATAGCATATGGGTAAGTCTATGTTGCATATTCCTAGGTGCATCTTTCCACACCTAGGGCATGGAGGCCTTTGCTACTGATGAAATCTACCACCATTCTGACCTTGTTGGTAGGATCCCATGTTCCCCTGACTGGGCTTGAAATGGCTCTACTGCTGACTGGGCCCTAATGGCGGTACACTAGCCGAAGACTGAGCAAAGGACTCAGATGGCCCTGACGACCCTCCCCTGAATGTTGACTTGCCACCACCAGAAGAACCACCCAAGTTGCCCGCAGACCGGGCCTTATTGCTACCCTCTCGCTCCATTCTGTTCCTCAATTTGTGAGTCTCTGTGGCTTGAGCTAATGCCACCATCTTCCCATAGTTCATATCAGAATTCAAGGAAGCTGTAGTGGCCTCAGTAATTACCAAAGGACTAAGTCCCTGCACAAACCGGCGCACTCTAGCCTCCATAATGGGCAACATGTGAATAGCATATTTGGACAGGCGCTCAAACTCTATATGGTACTCCCACACATTCATACTACCCTGCTTCAGGCTTTCAAACTTAGCGGCACGGGTTGCCTTAGTTTTGGCAGGCAAGAAATGATCCATAAAGGCATATGTGAATTCACCCCACCTTGCCGGAGGGCTCCCCTCCTCACGGGATTCCATCCACAACTCAAACCAAGAATAGGCCACCCCTTTTAGGCAGTAGGAGGCCAATTCCACTCCCTCCGTCTCTGTAGCATGCATAATTCAGAGAGTCTTGTGCATCTTACCAATGAAGTCTTGGGGGTCCTCATCTGGGTTAGTACCCGTGAACACTGGAGAATCCAACTGGAGAAACTTGTTCACCCTGGAACTAGCAGAATCCCCTGGCTGACTAGGAGAAGTGGGTGCAACATTTGATCTCTAGGCTTGGGAAGCCACTATTTGAGGCAACATCTGTATTGCTCCCCTAAGATCCCCATCAGAAACACCGGAATCGGAAGCTGGAGCTGGAGGTGGAACTGGTATATTAGTTGGAGGGACCGTTGCACCCTCAGTAGGTGTAGGGACAAGTGCAGTCTGATCAGTTGTAGTAGAATCAGGCAGTGTAGTAACTGGAGGAGTGTTCTCACTCCTTGGATGCTCACCCGCATCGTTAAATATAGAATAAACTGCCACTCCTGGGGTGACATTGGCTCTTTGTCCAGTTCTTGCCTTCTTCTTAGGCGTCATATACTGAAAGTTAGAGCAAAGCACGAGTTAAAGAAGGAACAATCTTACAATCAACTTTATCGCACGATCGAGAACAGGAAAGAAGGGTATTATTCCTAAATGCCCATGTGGCATGCTAATTATAGATATGGTCGATAACACACCAATAATAAGGACGATATTAGACACGGCTCCAAGATATCCTAGGATACTTTAAAACTTTAGGCTCTGATACCAAGTCTGTCACGCCCCGAAACTGGCGAGCGCAACCGGTGCTCAACCGAGTGAACCCGATCGAGTAAGCCTATTAGATTTCCTCCAATCCAAACTCATCCATGAATAAATAGGATACACATTAGATAATAGGAAGATCATGTCTGCAATACAAATTTCTTACCATAAGTTACTTCATTTTAAAATCTCAAATTACACACATTTTCATGATCTGAAGTGGAATAAGTAATTCAAACACAACATAAATAGTTTGACTTCCCCAGCACCAATATACACCCCACACCATGTCCACGGAGCCTCTATAGATACAGAAGAGTATAATGATAATGCCGGCAATAAGGCCCCGGCTATACCTCAAGCATAATACATAAGAAACAAAAGATACATGACCCCGAAATGAAGTGGGGCTCACCAAGTCTGCTAGGAAGAGGGTGTACCGCTACCACTGATCAGTGTCTCCTGCTGTGGAACCACCTGCATCCATTGAAGATGCAGCGCTCCCGACAAAAGGGATGTTAGTACATATGGAATAGTACTAGTATGAATGACAAAACACCCTCTCAATAGAATGATAAATAATATGAGCAAGTACAACCATAATATCAGTGGAAGCTTTAAACTATATCAAACCTAAAATTAGGATCAATACAATGTTCAAATAAATTTCCACATTTTAAGTCGGGAGGTCTCTAGTACCAATATGCCACCATTCACGATTCCAATATTCACAATGCCAATACCACCGTACTTTTAGCACGGAGTCCGTTCACGACCCGATCGGCTAGGCCATCTTATTAGAGACATCAACCAAAATCATAATTTCCAGCACAATCACCACCATGAGTGCGACATGGTGTCCGATCACGACCCGATCGGCTAGGCTGTCTCATTCGAGACATCAACCTTTTTATATCAGCCATCGCATTTCATACTTCTTTCACATCTTTTCATTTTATTGGCACTAGTGGACACAATTATAAAATCATTCTTGGCACATTGGATGTATTTAGTATTTCATGCTCACCTTTTCACTTTCTAACATCTTCATCATCAACAACATCAACAATAATTCAAATAAAGGTTTGTAGTATATATGGGAGCAATTAAGAGTCTAAGGGACATAGAGATTCTTCACAAAATTTGGCATAATAGCCTTCGTTTGAATTTGACGTGAAGTCGAACATTTTTAATGCACAGCCCATATTTTGAATAAATCCTCAATTGATAACATAACATTAATAAAGCATTTGGGATACTTATTGAACATATATATAATGAGTCACTTGGGACTTACATAAATTACATGAATATCGTGGGATTCAATTCTAAGAGAAGAGTTTAGTCAACATACCTCAATTGAGCTTTCTTACACTCTAAAATGTACCAGAATTCTTAGCAACATCAATCTATTTTATAAATATAACAAATTGAACCAAAATTAGGAGGATGATCATGGTTCTAGCTCTTTTGAGCATTTTATCAAACACTAGGTGTGCATTAAGGTTTCAAGGTCCTCTTATGGAGGATTCCATCATCCCACAACCCATTCTTTACCATTCTTAGCTCAACAATCTTCTTACACCCTTTGATAACACATGCATGCAAGATGAACAACTCCCATACCCAAGAATTATTTTACTAATTACCCATTTCTAGTTAACTTTCGAAATTGAGGGTTAGGGTGTAGAATTTTACCTTTAGGATGAAGACCTTGTGGGTTTTCCTTGTTAATCTTCCAAGATTTGAGCAAAGATGAATGAAAATTTAGCCTAGGGTTTCCTCTCTTTCTAAAACACTCTCCCTTCTCTCTAAAACATCAGATTTTTAGCTTAAAAATGGTCCTTTGCGTGCATTTAACGAAGTAGGGTCGAGTTATAAAAATTCAAAAATGAAGCTCCGGAACAGGGTCTGCGATCGCATAATTGATATGCGGTCCGCATATCGGCCGCATAATTTGGCCTTCGGAAATAAGAAGAAAATCTGCCTGGGTTTGCGGTCACTATGCGGCCCGCAGACCTGTTCTGCGGTCGCATAGTCGACCGTAGAATGGCATCCAAACCTGCCCATACTTGCCTCACTCTGCGGCCATTATGCAGCCCACAGAGTGATTCTGCAGTCGCATAATGGACCGCAAAAACGCATTTTTCTGCCAAATATTTTCCTTTACTCCTCAGTGCATTGTTCACCCTAAAAAGTTCGAGCTTCCTCAAACACGTAAGCCTAGTCCGGCACCACGAAACCTTACTTTCCTTATGCAAAATTTTTACGGGGCCTTACAGGTACATCCTCAATGCTAGCCTTCGTCATCCACAATAGCTCAACTCCAAAATATACAGGCAAGGTGCAGAAGTATAGTATGAGTACAACCGACCTCATGTACTAAGTAAGATCTTGACTAAGCTTATTGAAGTAGTGACGAGGTTTTAGTCAAAAACTTCTCACTTTACTTAACTCGTGCAGCTCAATAGCATAGACATGTACACAACAACAATACTAAAATCTAAGCATAAAGTACATGTAAGGTCATCAGTACACATAGAGAAAACATGCACAAGCATCATAAACAAACTAACACTTCAACATGTAGAGAAGATATGGATTTGATATCAAATAACTCGTCAATTGTTGCATATAGAGAAGATATACATGAATAAATAAGTCAAGTTGCAAAAATTGACATATAAAGAGGATATGTGCCGTATATCATTTCATCAGTGAAAGCAACATATAGAGAAGATAATGTGGTCAAATATCAAATAACTCGTCAACAGCTGCATATAGAGAAGATATGCATGAATAAATAAGTCAAATTTCATAGATTGACATATAAAGAAGATATGTACTATTAATCATTTCATCAAGTAAAGCAACATATAGAAAGATATGCATAAAAGCCATGTACTGGAGCTAGCATATAGAGAAGATATGTGGTAAAAATTATGTATACATTTAAGGAATTTCCATATAGAGAAGATACGCAAAATCCAAACAATGATAAGTTTTTCCATAATCCGCGTGTACGTCATCAAGGAAAAACCTGAGAGGACGACCCTAAGGGGATGGATCCTTATCCACGCACTGCACAGATAACTCACATGCCATAATTATAACAACTTGACTAAAAAAAAACACAATAAGAAATTAATGCTCGCTAGGCAAAGATAGTATAGTTTAATTATCGTCTCCATAGGGATTGGATTTAAATAATATTCAACTAACTTCTGGCTTAAACGCTATTCAGGATGATTAACACTTTGAATGGAATGATTATGAACTAAAACTAACTACTAAAACTAATTCAATTAACAATTGATCATGGAAAGACAAGAGTTGAGCAACACAAAAAAAATCAATAGGACAAATAAGGGTCATGACAGGATAAGTGCAAGATAGCTATTCAGGATCTAACTCTAGTACAATTCACTCTAATATTCTAATGATTCTCGCGAATTCACTCGATGATTAGTTCAATCATATAGCTAAGACTCCTCTCTCGATTAAATCTAAACTCTAGGAGTTGAACTAATTTAAAGTACTGTGAAGGTATACAAGAGTACATTAATGGACTAGTCTTTTAGGAAAACGTCTCTCGAATATTCTCTTAACTTGATTCAGTCAATAATTCAACAAGCTCTTTCGATTACTTAAAAGAATCACTAAATTAAATCAGACGAAATAATATAAAGATAATCACTCCAAATATTCCTCTTTTGATTAAATAATTTGGTGAACAAAATTGCAATCAATTCAAAGCTCCATAAACGAATTCAAGCAAAATAACTAGAGTTAAAATCTACAAATATTAATCAAAACACCATATGTGTCACACCCTAAAGAAAACTACTCCATAATCATGAAAAAAATCATCAAAAATAGAGTTAAAGAATAAGAAAATATGAATTCAATCCAAAACTCAGGTAGTGAGTTGAGGAAAGAATGATGAATCCATGTGCCTTAAAGTCTCAAATGATCTCCCAATCTTTCGTAGATCAAAAATCTCTTCAAAAACATGTTTTTAGTGTATTTATACTAAGTAGACTACTATTTCCAAGGTAAAGCAGGAAAGTTGGACAATGAAAATACACAAGCGCGCCGCGCCATGCGCCGCTTTTATAGAGAGTTGATTTTTTCACTCTACATGAATTTTGCACTAGAGCCCCGCGCGACGCCCAGCGGCGCGGTAGTGCATTTATCTCGGAGTAGGAATTTTTCTCAATTTTTGACATCTAGACTTGGTCCTCGACCCCCGAACGCGATCACGATTTATTCCCTTGGGCTTTTACTCAGAGTTTAAAGCTCCCAATCATCCAACTTAGCTTCAAAATCGCTCCTTACTCGGCATTACCTCCTACAAGCATAATACACGTAATAAGTACAATGCACTAGCAATTAGGCTCAAATATCAAAGTGTAGTAATTAGAGTGCAAAATATAGTTAAAATATGAGTTACTAGCCTACCATCAATACCCCATACTTAAACCATTACTCGTCCCCGAGCAATAAAACTAAACTTCAAATAAAGATGACATTTTTCCTGAAATAGCTACACGCACTTTAGCTGGCTTTAAGCAATTTTCTTACAAGCAACACGCACATAAGTCCCACCTTATGCTGCCGTATAGACATTAACCCATATCCTTATACTGCCACATACGCATCAATATCACGTCACAATAACAACTCGCACTACAAGTGTCCATATGCCACAACTTGCCAATAATCAACAATATCAATTTTGCCACAACAATAGCCCATGGCTCAAACACAATGTGTACAAGAATATCAACAATAAAAATGAATGTAAATTTCTCAACAAGAAGGATATCTCAACAATAAACAACTTTGCATCAACATGATGACGAGTTTCACAACTTCAATACTAATAACTCAACAATTGAGAGATAATGTGTAACTACGATATCAAATAAGAATAACTCACAAGGAAAGAGATAATATGTAACAATGACTTCAAATAATGATAAATTAACAGTGGAAGTGATAACATGTAACAATTGCTTCAAATAATGATAAATCAACAATGGAAGAGATAACATGTAATAATGACTTCGGATAATGATCAATCAATAATGTAAGAGATAACATGTAATAATGAAAGAGGCATCAACTTCAACTAAGCATAAGAGCAAAATATCAAGTAAGATGTAGAATAAGTGTTAACAAAGTCATTTAAGGATAGACCAACACAAGTAAGAGTAGATTGACTATGAGAATTTAAAACATGATATGACAATTCAATTAAAATATGAAAAGTGTCTAAGTAGCCTAAACCGGTCAAATACCACATATAATCCGTGTACCCACTCGTCACTTTGCGTGCGCGGCTTTCACATAGCACAAATGATACAATCATTCCCAAATCCTAAGGGGTAGTTTTCCCACATAAAGTTAGGCAAGATACTTACCTCAACTAGGCCAACCTAACCCTCAAAAATAGCTTTTCTCCTAAAATTTATCTCCACACGGATCAAATCTAACAAAAATTGACTTACTATCATCAAATAATGCAAGGAAAAACAATTACAATAGATAAAGTTATGATCTTTACACTTTTCCCAAAAAGTTAACAAAAGTCAATCCGAGCCCCCTCAGGTCAAAACTTAGGTCCAAGGATAGATTTCGACTACTCATAATCCCGCGAGTTCATATATGTTATTAGTTTCAAAATCTGAGTCCAAATCGATTCTAAAAACTCAAAATCTTATTTTTCAAAAACTTGACGAAGTTTCATAAATTTTCACCTTGATTCACATGATTTTGATGTTAAAATCTAAGATATATTTATGAAATATAGTTGAAAATGGATTAGAATCATTTATCCAATGTTTGTAGATGAAAATTCCCTCTCCAAATCGCCTCCTACCGAGTCTAGGATTCTAAAATGAGAGAATATGTTGAAAAATCCCGTCTCCTAGTCCTTATGACCAACTACATATGTCGCATTTGTGACACATGATTCGCATTTGTGAACCCTCGCAATTGCGAATCAGGGGTCGCATTTGCGAACATTGACAACCTCAAGAAAAGTCGCATTTGCGACAAAGGCTTCGCAATTGCGAAGTTGGCCACTATCTCAAATGCGACCAAGTGATCGTAATTGCGAACCTGCTCTCATGCCTGCTGACTTCGCAATTGCGAAGGGGCCAAATGCAATTGCGACATTAGAGACCCCCCCGTCACCTTTACAATTGCTAGGCTAGTGCTCGCAATTGCGATAACAGAGCACCAGCAACACCAGCAATTCATTTTCAGTTTAATTCATTCCGAAATATGCCCGAAACTCATCATATCCTCCGAGTCTCCAAACCAACCATCCACACAAGTCTTAAAATATTATACGAACTCGCTCGCACGATCAAAATATAAAAATAATATCTAGAACTACGAATCAAACAGTAAAGCGCATGAATCTTTAAGTAAGTTTCGAGAATCTCTATAATTCCAACTAAACGTCTGAATCATATCAAATCAATTCCAAACGATACCAAATTTTGGAGACAAGTTCTAAATAGCATAATGGACCTATTCCAAGTCCCAAAATCAAATTCCGAACTTTATAGCTAAAAGTCAACCTACAGTCAAACTTTTCAACTTCAAATTGTAAAATTTTGGCAAAACAACACAAATCGACCTACGAACTTTCGAGTTCAATTTCGGGCATACGCCCAAGTCCAAAATCACGATACGAAGCTATCGGAACCATCAAAATACTGTTCCGGGGTCGTTTTCACAAAAGTCAAAATTTGATCAATATTTCTAACTTAAGCTTCTAAGTCAAGAATAAAAGGATCCAAACCAACCCAAAATCTTCCCTGAATGAAACTAATCAACCCCGTAAGTCATAAGACCATAAACACACATGTGTGAAGCATCAGAAGGGAAATGGGGTACAATTACACAAAACGACCGGTCGGCTTGTCACATACCCAAAAGTCAAATCTTGGTCAACTCTTTCAATTTAAAGCTTCTATAATAAGAATTTCTCTTCCAAACCACCTCTGAACCTCTCATAAATCCAAACCAGTCATACTCGCAAGTCATAATATATCATATGAAGCCACACAAGGTATCAAGTCACAAAACGTAATGCTAGGACTCAAAACGATCAATCGAGTCATTACGAAGGTAATTTAAGAACTCAGTCATAACCAGACTAAATTTGATTAGGATTTCATGAGAAAGATGAACGAAATATGAAAAGAAGAGAAAAATGTGGGAAGAACGTCGATGTTATCATTAAGAAAAAACTCACAAGTATCTATACAACTGCCTGTTGATCTGACCAAACTCATTCGGGTCTTCTAGAGATATCCATACCAGACTTATAGAAGAATGAAAAAAGAACTAGACTAATAACCATTATAAATTTGTCACATAAAATAAATAAAATTGGGTTTATCTCTATCTCAACAATATTTATTTAATATGAAATCAGTTAAAGGATTAGTTTACTGCTCTTCTAGAGTGGGGATAGAATTTATACTATCAATTTATATGTTCGACAAGACTAATCAATTGAGATAGTGAGTCGAGGCTTGTGATATTTCTTTCAAACGGAAGAAATATATTTCATTAAGTGGCTAGTTTAATCATTCAGATGTTATAGAGATTATGAACTCTTAAACATAGCCTCAAATTCAGATAACAAAGAAAACGATACCGTAAGTTGATGATATCTAAACAAGAAATATAATTTAGGCAGGGACATATACACCTTGTCGTATATGGTGACACGAGCCACTTTGTCAAAATTTTACTAGATACGTATAAAAAATAAAAATATTCGGGATAAATATAAAAATAACACTGATTATCATTATAATAATTTATTTATTTGTCTACTTCTTCATATTGTGACAACACTTATGAAAAGACCTACATATGCTATTCAATTCAGGTGCATCTTCGAATTCTGTATTGATATAGAGAATATGTAAACCTAACTCTGGGTAATTTGTAATAGAGTAACAACTAATCAATTGAATCATGTTATTTTACAATAAATTTATTGCTTTAATATTTCAGTGGTAAAACATTCCTCTATGCTAGGTTTGAGCTTTGAAAGTCCCATTTATGGCGTGTTTGGTATGGATTTTTATTTTTTCATATTTGGTTGACTTAAATATAATAAAAAATATTTTTCTAATAAACTCATGTTCCTCCAATTGAAGGAAAATGATTCCCTACCAAGAGAAAGGGAAACTATTTTTCAAAATTCTCTTTCAACCTTACCCAGCATTACTGCCACCCTCCAATCCACACCCTCGCAACCTCGGCCCCCCATACCCCGACCAAACACCTTGCACCCTTCGATCTCACCCTAGCCACCCCCGATCCACCCCCACCCCGACACTCCTCTCCCACCCTCCGACCCCACGCCCTTCCCCCTAGTAGAAATCACCCCACCACTAACCCACTCTTGGCCCCCTTCCCCCGACTAGTCCCCTCTCTTCCACCCCCGACCCCCATCTCTCACAATCTCTCCCTCGCTCGACTTGAACTTCGCTATCCGAAACATTAAGGTCGAGGCCGGGTTTGGGATCGTGGCCAGGGTCGAAGTTTAGTGTCGGGGTTCGAGTCCGAGGTCGAGATTACGATCGGGGTCGAGGTTAGGGTAGAGGTAGGGGTCGAGGTTAGGTGTCAAGGTCTAGGGTTCGGGATTATAGCATTTGCCTAAATTATTTAAAACATTTATGGGATAATATATTTACTAATCAAATACCAAGAAATAAGTATGAAAATCACATAATTACACAAAATCCCAATTAGTTGGACAAATGATTTAGGAGCGGCATAGAACACCGGATAATTATTTTTTCCTAAATCTAGATGGTCAAATCAAAAAGAAAAGGGGAAAAAGGTAAATGTTATAAAATAAAGACAGTAAAGTAAAGACAGGTATAGAGAGAGATTGATATATTATTCAAACTTCAAACTTCTGTACATAATGAATTAGAAACTCCTCTATTTATAGAAGAAAGGAAGCAGCTGCGAGGCTTTTCAGGAAGCAGCTGCAAGGCTTTTCTTTAGCTGCTTGTAAGCTGTCTGCATGAGCTGCTTGCAACCTGCCTGTTTAATAAGAAGTTATTGCAAATTATTTCATTGAGCTGCTTGCAACCTGCCTGCATCAGTTGCTTGTAGATAAACTTCAACAGAGTACTAAATGGATAATCTTCTTCAGGAAGATTATCTATAGCAGAGTAATAAATGAACATCCACAATATAATTATTTTCATGACACTCCCCCTTGGATATTCATTAAAAGGTATTGTGCCTTATTAAAACCTTACTAGGAAAAACCCAGTGAAAAAAATTCTAGTGAAGGAAAAAGAGTACACATATTTAATAATACGTATTTCTAGCTGCCTCATTAAAAACCTTATAAGGAAAACTCTGTGGGAAAAAACCTTAGTAAGAAAAAAAGAGTACATCGCGTATTTTACTCCCCCTGATGAAAACCTTGTTTCAAATATTTGAGTCTCCGCATTCCAATCTTGTATACCATCTTCTCAAAAGTTGAAGTTGGCAAAGATTTAGTGAATAAATCTACCAGATTGTCACTTGAACGGATTTGTTGCACATCAATGTCACCATTTTTCTGAAGATCGTGTGCGTAGAATAATTTTGGTGAAATGTGTTTCGTTCTATCTCCTTTTATAAATCCTCCCTTCAATTGGGCTATGCATGTAGCATTGTCTTCGTATAAAATTATAGGTCTTTTCTCACATTCCAAAACATATTTTTCTCGAATAAAATGAATTATTGATCTCAACCATACGCATTCCCTACTTGCTTCATGATTTGAAGAAGTAGCAATAATAGATTGCTTTGTGGAGCGCCATGATATGATAGTACCTCCATATGTAAACACGTACCTGGTTTGAGATCTAGCTTTATGGGGATCAGATAAATAACCTGCATCTGCATAACCAACAAGATCTGCACTATCTTTGTTAGCATAAAACAAACCCATATCAAGAGTTCCCTTTAAATATCGCAATATATGCTTAATCCCGTTCCCATGTCTCCGTGTAGGAGAAGAACTATATATTGCTAGTAAATTAACAGAAAATGCTATGTTAGCCCTTGTAGCATTAGCAAGATACATTAGTGCACCAATTGCACTGAGATAGGGTACTTCGGGACCAAGGAGTTCCTCATCCTCTTCTGGAGGTCGGAACAAATCTTTATTCACTTCAAGTGAATGAACAACCATTGGTGTACTCAATGGGCGCGCTTTGTCCATGTAAAAGCATTTTAAGACTCTTTCTGTATAGGCAGATTGATGGATAAAGATCTCGTCTGCTAAATGTTCAATTTGCAGACCAAGACAAAGTTTTGTCTTTCCAAGATCTTTCATCTCAAATTCTTTCTTAAGATATTCAATTGCCTTTTGGAGCTCTTCTGGAGTTCCAACAAGATTTATGTCATCAATATAAATAGCAAGTATAACAAATTTTGAATCCATTTTCTTTATAAAAATACATGGACAAATAACATTATTTATGTAACCCTCTTTTAGCAAATATTCAATGAGGCGATTATACTACATGTGCCTAGATTGCTTTAAATCGTACAAAGATCTTTGTAATCCGATTGAGTACATTTCCCGAGATTTTGAATATGCTTCAGGCATTTTAAATCCTTCAGGGATTTTCATGTAAATTTCATTATCAAGTGACCCGTACAGATAAGCTGTAACCACATCCATTATATGTATTTCAAGCCTTTCACGTAAGGCTAAACTGATGAGATATCGAAATGTTATGGCATCCATAACTGGTGAATATGTTTCTTCATAATCGACTCCAGATCGTTGTGAGAATCCTTGTGCAACAAGGCGAGCCTTGTATCTTTCAACTTCATTTTTATCATTCCTTTTTCGCACAAAAACCCATTTATGACCAACTGGCTTTATACCAGCAGGTGTTTGGACTACTGGTCCAAAGACCTCTATTTTTCCAAGTGACTTCAATTCCGATTGAATTGACTCTTGCCATTTTGGCCAATCAGATCTTTGTAGACATTCTTTGACAGATCGGGGTTCAAGATTCTCACTATCTTGCATAATGTTAAGTGCAACATTATATGCAAAAATATTATCCACCACTATTTCAGATCGATTTAAATTAATCCCATCATCAGTAGAACTTATTAAAAGTTCCTCACTCACTTGAGTCTCGGGTTCATTGATTTTTTCAGGAATCTCAGAACTAATCAGATCTTGGGTCTCTTCAGGAGATCCCTTCATAATATCATTTTGATCATTTGTCGATTTTCTTTTTCTAGGATTTCGATCCTTAGAACCCAAAGATCTACCACGCTTCAGGCGTGCTTTAGGTTCACTAGCTCTCATACTAGTAGATGGTCCTGCTGGGACATCAATCCGGACAGGTACATTCTCTGCAGGGATATGCGACTTAGTTATCCTTTTCAAATCAGTAAATACGTCTGGCATTTGATTTGCTACATTCTGTAAATAGATGATCTTCTCGACCTCCTGATTACATATAGAGGTACGTGGATCAAAGTGAGATAATGATGAAACTTTTCACACAATTTCTCTTTTGATTTCCTTTTTCTCTCCCCCTAATTGTGGGAAATTTGTTTCATCAAATCGACAATCTGCAAATCGAGCAGTAAATAAATCTCTCGTCAATGTTTCAAGATAGCGAATAATAGAGGGTGATTCAAATACAATATATATTCCTAACCTTCTCTGCGGGCACATTTTACTGTGCTGTGGTGGTGCTACTGGCACATATACAGCACATCCAAAAATTCGTAGATGGGCAATATTTGGTTCATTACCAAAAATTAATTGTGACAGAGAATATTTATTATAATGTGTCGGTATGAGACGGATAAGTAATGCTGCATGCAAGATAGCATGGCCCCAAACAGTAGTGGGCAATTTTGTTTTCATAAGTAGTGGTCTTGCTATCAATTGCAGGCGTTTAATAAATAACTCTGCAAGGCCATTTTGAGTATGAACATAAGCTACAGGATGTTCAACTTTTATCCCAACTGATAGACAATAATCATCAAAAGCTTGAGATGAGAATTCTCCAGTATTATCAAGACGAATAGCCTTTATAGGATAATCTGGGAATTGTGCCCTTAATCGAATTATTTGGACTAATAGCTTTGCAAACGCCAAGTTGCGAGATGATAGTAGGCACATGAGACCATCTTGAAGATGCATCTATTAGGACCATAAAATATCTAAACAATCTACTTGGTAGGTGAATAGGTCCACATATATCCCCATGTATACGTTCTAAAAAGGCAGGGGACTCAATGCCAACCTTCATTGGTGATGGTCTAGTGATCATTTTGCCTTGATAACAAGCATCACAAGAAAATTCATCATTTGTAAGAATCTTCAGGTTTTTAAAGGATGCCCACTTAAATTTTCAGTAATTCGTCTCATCATTATTGATCCAGGATGGCCCAAACGGCCATGCCAAAGCACAAAAGTATTTGAATCAGTAAACTTCTGGTTTACGATAGAGTGTGCTTCAGCTGTACTAATCTTTGAATAGTATAAGCCAGAAGATAAAGTTGGTAACTTTTCTACAATACATTTCTGGCCAGAAATATTCTTTGTAATACAAAGATATTCCACGTTCATTTCATCTATTGTCTCAACATGATACCCATTTCGGCGGATATCTATAAAACTCAATAAGTTTCTTCGGGACTTGGAGGAGAATAATGCATTGTCTATAATAAGTTTTGTTCCCTTAGAGAGAAATACAATAGCTCTTCCAGAGCCTTCAATCAAACTTATATTACCAGAAATTGTAGAAACATTTACTTTTTCCTTATGCAAATAAGAAAAGTATTTCCGATCTTTGAATATGACATGAGTTGTTCCACTATCAATTACACAAATATCTTCATGATTGGTCTTTGATCCAAACATAATTTGAGGATTATCCATATTCTTCAAAATGCATAAATAAAATATATTATAGTAAACATCATTATCAAAGCATAACTTTTATTTATGTATAACAATTACATAACCATACTATCTACTACAAACAACCAAAATTAAAATATTTATATTTCTACAGATTCACTACCGATCACATGACTTGTTTCTCCTTCTGGGAGTGCAAAGTAATCAGCTACATCCAAATGCATGAAGTCTAAATTATCTTCAGAAATAAAATTTGTTTCAGCATTTTTCTCTATCTTCTTCAAGGAGGCTTGATACAGCTCAACCAAGTGCTTTGGCGTACGACATGTACGTGACCAGTGCCCTTTTCCTCCACATCTATAGCATGCACTTTCTGGCTTTGCTGCTTGCACCGCTTCGTGCTTTTGTTCCTTCCTTTTCCACTGCTGGTGGTGAGGAGGGTTCTTTGGTGCGTTATTATTACCATGATTAGAGTTTCTTTCCCGACCACGACCATGACCACGACTGGGGCCACGTCCTCTTCCACGCTTAGCTTGGTGGAAGTTCGTCTCATTCACTTCAGGGAATGGACAAGAACCAGTAGGTCGGTTTTCATGATTTTTCATTAATAACCTATTATGTTGCTCGTCTATAAGAAGATGTGAGATAAGTTTAAAATACTTTTTGAATCCCATTTCTCGATATTGCTGCTGCAGGAGCATATTCGAGGCATGAAAAGTAGTGAAAGTTTTCTCCAATATATCGTGATTAGTAATATTATCACCACATAGTTTCAATTGGGAAATAATTCTGAACATAGCAGAATTATACTCACTGATAGACTTAAAATCTTGTAGCCTTAGATGAGTCCAATCATAACGTGCCTGTGGAAGAATGACCATCTTCAGGTGGTCATATCTATCTTTCAAATTATTCCACAGTATGACTGGATCTTTAACAGTAAGATATTCCATTTTTAGGCCCTCATCAAGGTGATGGCGTAGGAATATCATTACTTTGGCACGGTCTTGGTTCCTGATTTTTATCTTTGATAGTGTCTGCCAGACCCATCGCATCAAGATGAATTTCGGCATCAAGCACCCAAGACATGTAGCTTTTGTCCGATATATTCAGGGCTACAAATTCAAGTTTAGAAAGATTTGACATTATTTAGAAAAAGAAAGTTCGTAACTCTGATACTTTCAAAGTATTTTCTCGAGATGACAGAGTTTCGTGCTGATAACGTGTTATAAAATAAAGACAGTAAAGTAAAGACAAGTATAGAGAGAGATTGATATATTATTCAAACTTTAAACTTCTGTACATAATGAAGTGAAAACTCCTCTATTTATAGAAGAAAGAAAGCAGCTGCGAGGCTTTTCAGGAAGCAGCTGCAATGCTTTTCTTTAGCTGTTTGTAAGCTGTCTGCATGAGCTGCTTGCAACCTGACTATTTAATAAGAAGTTGCTGCAAATTATTTCATTAAACTGCTTGCAACCTGCTTACATCAGCTGCTTGTAGATAAATTTCAGCAAAGTAATAAATGAACATCCACTATATAATTATTTTCATAACAGTAAATACATTTTTCATGCTTACAAGTCACAAGTACCAAATTGATCCAACCCGCTACAAAAATTAAAAGGCAACGTTGACAGTTGAACCCACTCCCACTCCCACCCCCAGCTCCTCTCCCATCTCATTTGTGTCTGAACTCCTCGCGATCTCTCTCTACCTCTCCGACGAATTCGACTTGTAAGTTCTCATCTGTCTCTAAATTTCCCATTATTACCCTGATCCCCAGGTAGAATGCCAATTCTTAATTTGATATGTCTCTGCTCCCACTGCATAAAGCAAGCATCACCATTGATTTTTTTTTTTTTTTTGGGTGTGTTTTTATACTAGTAATATGTATTCTTCTTTGTATTCCCATCTCATAATTGCTACAACGTTGTAATGGTTTACCGATCTGCTCTTCTCTGTACATTTTTCCTAAGAAATGCCCCAAAAAAAGAGATAAAAGTAATAACTTTCAAGTTATTTGCCAAGTTCTTCTAGTTATCCAAACGACTGGTGTCGATTATATACTCAAATCTAAGCAATTCGGTTTAAGTGATGTTAAAGTATACTCCTTAGTGTCCAAAATTGTAGTCGATCCTTGATTTGAGGTTACCATAGTAAATAAATTATCTCGATATAGCTAGTAATTAATAATTGTATTATAGTAACAAGATTCTTAGAGGAAACTTATGCTTCTCTAGGAGTTGTTTAGCCTTTCAAAGATTTATACGTCAGTAAAAACCATAAAGAATTTCTAGTAATAAAAACTATAAAGAATTTCTAGTACTTTTGATTTTGATTTTGATTTTTTTTTCATTTTGTATAAAATTGACCTGAGATGAGTTTATATGAACTTATGAACTGGCATGGTCAATGAGGATTCATATAGTCGACCTCAACTTATTTGGCATTGAGGCTTAGTTGTTATTGTTGTAACAAGATTCTTAGTGGAAACCTATGGAGAGTGGTTTCTGGACCTAACAAACATTGCCATAGAGAAAGTCAAATTGGTGATTTGATCTCGTTCACATTTTTTTCCTTGGCCTTTATGGCGTGATTTTATATTAGATAAATATTGACTGTTGTATTTATTAATAGGTAAAGAAATGATCTCATGCTGACTATGTCGTTCTGATGTTAGATTACACTTTGTAAACAATTTACTATCATGTATTAAGGTGATCATTATTCTTTATGAAATCCTTATTTTCTTCTTTTCAGCTAAAGTAGCTTGGCAAAATGTCCGGGCAAAGCCAGCGTTTGAATGTCGTTCCTACAGTTACAATGCTTGGTGTGATCAAAGCTCGCCTTGTTGGTGCTACAAGAGGCCATGCTCTGCTCAAGAAGAAGAGTGATGCTTTGACTGTGCAGTTCCGTCAGATTCTAAAGGACATCGTGTCAACGAAGGAATCAATGGGAGATGTCATGAAAACTTCCTCCTTCGCTCTGACAGAGGCAAAATATGCTGCTGGCGAGAACATTAAGCATGTTGTCCTTGAAAATGTCCAGAATGCAACCATTAAAGTTCGATCCCGCCAAGACAATATTGCGGGTGTAAAGCTCCCTAAATTCGAGCATTTCTCTGAAGGAGAGACAAAGAATGACCTGACTGGATTAGCTAGAGGGGGGCAACAGGTGCAAGCTTGCCGTGCTGCTTACGTGAAATCTATTGAGTTGCTTGTTGAGCTTGCCTCTCTACAGACATCATTCTTGACTCTTGATGAGGCGATCAAGACCACAAATCGGAGGGTTAATGCATTGGAGAATGTTGTGAAGCCACGGTTGGAGAACACAGTGCTTTACATCAAAGGGGAACTTGATGAACTGGAAAGGGAAGATTTCTTTCGTCTGAAGAAGATACAAGGTTACAAGAAGAGGGAGGTAGAGAGACAGATGCTGGCTTCCAAGCAATATGCAGAGGAGAAGGCTGCAGAAGAAATTTCCTTGAAGAGAGGTATTTCGCTAGGTACAGCCCATAACTTGCTATCCCATGCTTCACAGAAAGACGAGGACATTATTTTCTGATAAGGAGGTCAAATGATTTATTTAAATTGCATTGTGTGGCTTGTCTTTACTTGTCCTTCATTACAAATGGATAATTGATTAGATGGAGAGTCTTTTCGCATTTAATAAGAGCTCTATGCATGTTTGTATTTAAAAGTTAATTTATGGACAATATGGGTGGTTACCTCGTTAAATGGAGCTATTCATTCAGCTCTATCACGAGTTCTTTTACAATTTTTGATTCATTGACAATCTTGTTTCTTTTGGGTCGGAATTTTATTTATACCTTTTTATGCTGAGCTTACCCTTTCTCTATCACAAAATGGTCGTCCATGAAGTTTTACTATTTTTCCACTTCTCCGGTAGCATAGAAGTGGGAAAAGTCTTTTAAGCACGGATTGAATTTCATGCACAAAAATCTCTTCCAAGTGTCTGGAAATAACCTTGCCCTTAATTCAGTAGCTTTTATTATCCTTAGTTATTGGGAGGTTGAATTGGCTATGCTAGTTTAGACTAAAGAGGGTGTCTTTTAAGCACGGATTGAATTGGATGCATAAATATCTCTTCCAAGTGTCTGGAAATAACCTTGTCCGTAATTCAGTAGTCCTTATTATCCTCTTGGGAGGTTGAATTGGCTATGCCAGGTTAGAGTAAAGAGGGTAAACAACAAAACAGATACTTGAATAAGTCATTCTGGTACGCCTTAACCTCTATTCTTGATGAATATGTTGGTATCACCGTGAGGTTTCTTTACTTTTGACCTTGAGGTTTGCTTTTTCCCCTGCTGTCCTGAATTTCTGGACGTCTCATACTTTACCAATGGAGCAATTGCTTCTGTTCTAGTTATATATTCATCTTGTAGATACCGTTGGTGCAATAAATACGACAGTTGTTCTGTTAGTTTTTAGTACCTTTTTTCACCTAGGTCCAAGGTTCTTCTATTCATACAGGACTCCAATTTCAGATTTGAAAGGAAGAAGATGTAGTACATGCACCTCAACTTTAAACTTACCACGCTAATTCTACGGCCCTGTCCATACTTTGGGGACTTCAAAAGGAAAGTTTAATAAGAACAGATGTCACTTCGCTTAACATCATTTATTGGCTTTGCAGTAACTGCAATTGGGAGGGGGGGGGGGTTGTTTCACAAGTGACTAGGTGTGAGTAGCTTGGTTAAAAGCATGGAGCTCATCTAGTAGACTAGGCCGAGCAGAAAATCAGTTGATCATTACACCAATTTCAATGTATTAACACCTCATCATACCTGTTTTATCCATGTCAATATGTCCAGTTATTATCACATGAAAGAATTACCATTATAAGCAATTGGTGAAGAAAACGTATAGCAGATCAACTTATCCTTTATAGGGGAAGAAAAAGTATAGCAGTATACCTTTTTTTGGATAAGATAATGGTGTTTTATTAAAGCAAGTACCAAGGAGGTACTGCAAAAGTACAACAAAAAGATTACATCCACAACACAATAGCTATCAGCTCATAGTTTCTATGAAATCAACAAGTTGAGAAACCTCCCCTACAATCTGTTCCTTACGCCAAACATATAAATTCTGTAAGCACCTATATTTTACAAAAGATATAGTATGTTGTTTTCTCCATAAAGCATCTCTTATTTCTCTCAAGCCAAGTACTTCACGTGATGCATAACGGGATAGCTCTCCAGGTATTTTTTATCTGCTAGTAATAATTTTTTGTGCATGCCAGCTAAGCAGTATACTCTTCACCTTATATGCCATGGCCCATTGAACTCCAAAAATATTTAAAAACGTTGTCCAGATCTGCCAGGTAAACTCACAGTGACGAAGCATATGGTTAGGAGAGATTCCTGCTTTTTCACACAAAAAGCATCTGCAGCACAGTTAAATTCCCCAGATCTGTGGCATTTTTTGCAGCCACCCAACCAAAACAAGCAACTTTATAGGTGCCTTGTTCTCCCGGAGCATCATCCATTGCCAATCCCCATCCCAATTGTCACATGTTGTAGCAGCTCTTAACAGAAAAGGTACCATTGTTTCCTGCCTTCTATCTTAGAGAATCCCTTCTGCTGTCATCCAAGCATGCGGCTCCAATAAATTTAATTGCTGGCTGACTTCATTGAGTTCCCAGTCATTGAAATGTCTCCTAAAATTCAGCTGCCATCCATTTCCTGAAAAACAATCAATAACCAAACAGTTTTTGTTTACTGCTAAAATGTACAAAGTAGCAAACTGATCTTTGAGTCTCCCATTGTCCATCCAGCCCTTGACATATGAACAAAAAAACCTGTCCTTAACGGGATAGTAATGACTTTCATACAGGTGCTGCATGGCTATCGTCAGTCTTCCAAAATTTTATTCTCCTTCCACTCCCTATTTCCATCTTACCATACTGTTGAAATTCCCTCCCACATCCTACTGATATTTCTCCAAATTGCTCCTCTACCAAAAATAGAACAGGATTTGGCCTCCAACAGTCCATCATACTATATTTGATATTTAAACTTCTTTCCACAATTCTTGCTTTTCATCATCATATCTCTATAGCCACTTAAACAGAAGACTTTTATTATACAATCTAAGATTTTTTGTACCCGTTCCACCACCTTTTTTACCTTCGATTACTTCTTTCCACTTCACCCTATGAAATTTCCTCCTTTCAGAGTTACTTTCCCATTAGAAATTCTCTTCTCTATATTGACTGTAATGTGCACAAGGGACATGAGATATGTAGGTATCCTAACTAGCACTCTAATGACAAGAGTCAATCTTCCTGCAAAAGACAAGTAATGCATCATCCTGGGAGATAACTTCTTCACACATGTCCTTTATGGCATTTATATATTTAATTCCTTCCAACACCCACCAAAGAAACTTTCTTTGTACTCTATCATACGCTTTCTCCAGGTCTATGAACACAATGTGTACATAATGCTCAACAAGAATATAGCCATCAATCTCTCTCGCGATAAAATTTCACCAATCTATTTAATAAGAATATAGCCTCCTAAATCTACCAGGTAAGAAACCAAACTGATTATCTGTCACTCTTGTAGTGTCCTTTATGCTTTATCGCTCTTTTCCCGAGTTTCATCGTATTACTGATAAGCTAAGTTGCTCGGACTCGGGTGCGGGTGTCCGATACGAGTGCAAATCTAGAGGTTAGATCCTTCATGATCTAAATTTTAATATTCAAGGATACGGATCCAGGTACAGATATGAGTGCGGGGATTCAGCTAAAAATAATTCAATATCTAGAAATAGTGCTATAAAAATATGTCTAAATTATAAGACATTATGTGAAAAACTTACAAGTTTTTCCGAGAAGGAGAAAATATTAATCAAGCAGATGATCCATGAAAGAGATAAAAGGAAAATGACTGACATAGAAATTTCTATATACAAGGTATTCAATTTTCTTCAATTTCACCCTAACTTTTATTTTAATTTCAGAAATCATGTATTTGTCCCAAATTTTTTCGTCGATTTTTGTTAAAGTACCTAAAATTGATTTACCAGATCCATTCAGATCCCACACCCACACCCGCGTCGTGTAGATGCGAGTGCGGCACCGTAAGTGAAGAGTCCGAGCAACTTAGCTGATAAGCTTAATGCCACGATAGTTCGCACAATTTTGAATATCTCGTTTGCTCTTATAAATTCAATTAGGGTACTTATTTTTTCCGCCATTGGACATACTACCACTTCTTAGTGTAGCATTATGTAGCTTGGTAAGCCATCGCACACCAACCTCTTCCAAATACTTCCAAACCTCTGTGGGAATACCGTCCGGACCCCAAGGCGCAAGCTTTTCTAATCTTCGTATTTTTCATTGTCTGCATTATCTCTGCCGGCCTAATTCTTTGAGTAAAGCTAAAATGCCCTGGTTAGCTGGAGCTCATGGAAGGTTGGGAAATCCATCAGGAAAGTTTGGAAGATGATCTCTGCGTGCATTTTCTGGTGTATCTGGACAGAAAGAAACACTAGATGCTTTGAAGGCATTACTACCCCAAATTACGTTCTTAAGGCTAGATGTTTAACAAGTCTTTGTAGTTGGAGTAATCTCTCCCCTGTCAACTCCCCTGAATCGTTTTTGGACTTTGTTAGCTCCTTAACTTTAGATTAGGCCTTTTGTAATAGAGCTAACACTGTCTTCTTCTTTTTTTCTCTATTCCTTTGCTTTGTAAATTCTGAATTCTGCATCTTCTTGATGCTTTCTATGAAATACATTAACTTATCAAAAAAAAAAGTTTGTAGCTAAAGGATTATTTTTGATAACACATTTAAAAAAAAATATAATTCACTAGGCATCCAGTGGATTCTCTGTTAACAGACAGAAGATCAGTTATGTTACATTTAGCACCTATTCAGAATCTTAGGTAGCTGGTAAAAATAAAAATTCATCAGTGTCCTCTATAAAACCCCACGTGTGGAATTGCACTGGGTTTGTTGTTGTTGTTGTTGTAGTGTCCTCTATGAAATCCAATTTACATGAAAAAGCTAATAAATGCATACATCTCAAAAGGTGTGTTGCAGTAGTTTTATCTTTAAAGAATATCTGATTTCTTCTTTCTAGATGTAGCGGATTATGTCTATCACCTTACCAAATGATAGCATCTACTTTCCCTTGTCCGCATTTTATGTTTTTCCAGCATTCCCAGTGTTCTATTTCATCTTCTAAAAAATTCAAAATCCTATGTTGTGCAATGGTCAGATTTGCTTGAGCTGCTGGTCTGCTAAGGATAGGGAATTGTTCCCCCAGTAGGCCATGCCTTATCTTAATGTCCGAGAAAAGCAACTTCTGATATGCTGATTGAAATTATCTCTTGAGTTCCTGATTTCTTTCCAAGCTCCTTTACCACTTCTTTCTTCTTGTTTTCTAAATTGTTCCTCCATAGCCATTTACTGTAAAAACTTGTGTTATGTGCTCCCAGGTCCGTCACCCCCTAAACCTCCTTGCTCCTTCTCCACTAAAGCTATTTTCCTCTTGAGCAGATCACAATTATAGCCTTTACTCCTTTCCATAGAAGGTCCTTTCTTATTTTCAACCAAGTGTGTGACCTAGCGGTTAATAAAGATGGAATATACCATGGGATAGCCTGAAGATGCAAAAAAAGGGTAGGTTATTTCTAAGCATCAATCTAAGTATTTTGGTGGACAAACTTACATGATACTTATATTGGTGAAAGATAACAAGTACCCGGTAGATTAGTCAAGGTATATGCAGCTGGCTAGGGCACCAATATTTTATTCTAAAGAAAAAGGACTGATTTTGTCCAGCTGCAGCAACACTTTTCTTGGTAGTTTGAACAGGGAGAGAGAAAGTAGATAGAGATACTATTAAGACATTTATCAATGTTTGGATATATTTTTTTGAAGTTTTTCGACTTTGCATCCCATGTGTAGTTAATTCTTGTATGATTTGAACTCGATTAACAGGAAGAAATGATGATTTGGATACAATATTTTATTAATTTATGTTTCTTCAACTTATGGTTGTAGTAGCATTTCTCTCTTAATTAACTTTTGGTGCTGCAGTAGCTTTACAAAAAGATGATAGCTCCTCTAAACCATGATATATTTCCTGTACCAAAAACCTCTATCCTTCAAAACAAGTCAGGCCTTCCCTTCGAAGCATATTCATTCTATTTCTTTGTTTCAATAGCACTCCAAAACTTTTCTAACTTCTTAAAAACTAAGCTTTAAAAACCAGTTCCTGGGCAGTCTGCTGGACACTGAATAGATTCAGAAACATGCAGTACATCTCACAAGCCACTTCACGATGCAAGAGTGAACACTTTACAAGATTCCTCTGTTTTTTATTTTCACAGATTAAACATTAGTTGCAATTTTTTTAACTTCTTTTCATAGAATTTCATAACCCATTATCCAGACAAATGAGGGAACTTTAATAAGTGAAGCACCCTCTCAGATTTTCCATGGGAAATGCCTTATATGCCTGCTGCTTTTTATGGACTTCACTGACAAGTTTTCAGTTTTTCACCCATCCAGATAAATGATAATAGGGTATGATTCTCTATTCAGCTTTTCATTTCCATTCAGTTTGCCAAAAAATGAACTATCTCCCATTACCATTTCCAAAAAAAAAAAAAAAAAAAAAGAGGAACCATCTCCCAGTGGACAGAGTCATTACAGTTCCTTCTCGATATTTGTTTCTTGATTTTTTACTTTTATATTTTGGGTCGGTTTGTACATGGGTCAGATTGGTTCAACCAAAACAATAGTGTCGGGTTTTTAAATATATAAACCCAATCAAACCAACAAATTTCGGGTTTTTCAATCTTGGATTTTTCGGTTTTCTTCGAGTTTTCGGGTTTTTCCCCCATAAAGTCTTCATAGCACAAAATATGTAATTTGTGCTCCAAATATTTCTTTAGTGCTAGTAAGATACAATTATATAATGTATTTTTCAAGAAAATAGCACTAAAGATTAGTCATAGTATTATATTAAAATATTCAATAACAAAAATAATAAAATTGCATAAAGCAAATATTGCTAATTAATAAGCCATAATAAAAATAAACATAATCTAAAAACACTATATAGGTCATGCTAAAATAAATATAGCTAATAAGTACTATATTAATTACACAACTAAGCACTAAAAAAAAAGATAAACTAAGTTATACATTTTTATTATAAACCAATGTAAAACTAAAAAATAGATATCCAACACTATCATCATTTTTAGTGTTGATTTGAATTTCTAGTGTTGATTTGAATTTCTAATTTTGTTAGCAATATTAGTATTGATTTGAACTTTGTTTGAGTTACTACATTTATAAGCTATAAAATTTATTTACCATTTAAGAATGTTAAGTCCAAACTTGAAATAATATGTTAAAAGATAAAACTGTGAAAATGTTTAAAAAATATTTATAAATTACATTACAATAAATATTTATATGTATAAAATATTTTTAAAAATTGTATAAATGTACTATCGGGCTGGTTTTGGTTTCGGTTTGACTTTTTTTAGTTAAAACCAAACCAAACCAATTATGGTCGGATTTTTTTCTAATACCAAACCACAATCGGGTTTTTCTTCCCAGTTTGACTCGAATTATCGGTTTGATACGGTTTATCGGTTTTTTTCCCTAATTTTGGGTAAGTATGATCTTCAAGCTCTGCCTTTTTTCTTTGCAAATTCTTGTCGCCACTTGTCACCAATGCCTGAGTTATGCTTTCTCTAAAACCTGAAACTTAAGCCTCCTTTGATTAGTTTCAAGAGTCTATCCCATTTGACAAGATGAAACTTTGTGGACACGTTACTGTCTCAATATATGAAATCACTCATTTCATTTGTCAGGCAAGAATGCCTTCGGCCTAAATATGGGATGAGATAAAAATTTAAGAAAAAACAAAATTACTGGATGTGTATACTCCATTAACTTCGCGTGGATCTTTCCATATTATTTTCCCTTAGAGGTTTTAACCAAACACATTATCATCCAAGAACAAGTTAGCATTTAATAATATATTTGTTTTGGATGTCAATAGTCTCAATTTTCTCTGCTATTCTCTTGTTTTTACTATACTTCCCTTTTAGTTTCATTGCACTTGCATGTAATATTTTATATTGCTTAGGCCAAGTGAGTGTCTTCTCCAAGTTATAACCAATCAATATAAAGTTCAACTCTCACAAAAATGGGTTAGCAAGTTAGTGAAAATGACAGCTGTATGTGTGCATCTTAACAGAGGCTATTATCTTTCAGTTAGAGGCTGATTTTAGCAATGGATAAGTATAGTTAGTTGTTGTGCAAAACATGAAAAAAATTGTTGTGCTAAACATCTTTTATACATTTGGATTCAGTGTTAACAAATAGGCCAAATGAATACAAAGCCACCTAAACTTGTCCAAAATTTTCACTAGAAGCTGACATGACAGATGGTGTGCTTCTCACTCACAATTTTATTTTAAGCTACAGTACATTCTTTTGCCGGAAAATACAAAATTCTCTCTTCTTTTTTTTTTCTTCATGCCATCTCGTTCTTTCTTCTATATTCAAACCAAAATTTCAGCCATTTTTCCTGTCAATGCTTGTAACCCATTTTTTCAACCCTCTATTAAAACTAACAAAATCAGCTGTTTACTAATGACATTTAGTGATCAACATAAGCGGGCTATGAAGAATTCCTTAATCATCACATTTCTAAAGCAATTTGACATTTCGTACGGCTTATTATTGATTGAGTTGGGAGAGATTAAACACAAAGGAGAAAAAGACATAGAAGCCAAGAGAGAAGCTGGAACGACAGTGATGTGGTCACCTGGCTGATCAAAGAGACATGGAAAGCAACTTTGACGGAAAAAATGGATATTGCCAGAGAATTTTGAAGGACTCATCTGACTAAATGGAGTTCTTCTTCTTCATCATCGTATTCAAACAACAACGACAGGCCATTTCCAATCAACTCCTCGTATCTAGCTTTTTTCCCCCCCTTTCAATCTTTGACTTTTTTATTTGTTCACGTGTATTTTTTTTCATTGGTTGTGTTTGCCATATTAATAGCACAAGTGATATTCACGCACATAATTGTGGAGTTTGTACTCAGTAGATACAATTTGGCCATAGATCAAGTGTAGGTACAAATTTGGCCATAGATCAAGTGTTCACTATGTCATAGGCTTCGTTTAGGCGTCTAATTGAGATCTTTGGACAAGTTCAGGGGGCTGTCTATGAATTTGGCCAATCCTTTTTTATTTCTTATTCCTTCTCGTTTTTGAGCTTCCTTCTTTGAATCATCAGACATTTGTAGTTTTCTTTAGTTCCATCCGGTACTCGGAACCAATTTGTCCGACTAATCTGAATTTGTATGCACTATGAGGGTTTCAAAGCTCCCTACAAAAAATGACTAATTCAGCCTTGAGTTAGGTACTTGTGATATATATATATATTGAACTTCTAACGAGTTCCTAATCGATGCCGTTCGAGTTTTTTTCTAGGATGAAGTATTTGTCCTCATATTTGTAAACAATAAACTCGAGAATTTCTATCACGGTCTTCTCAAATTTCTTGATAAACTTATTAATCACATTATTGTCATGTGATCGTCAAAACTTGTCATGACCCAAAATCCCACCGGGGCCATGATCACGCCTAACACCGTTTCTTAGGCAAGCCAATAACAAATATACAAAAATAAACTTCAATAACAATATTAAATAGTCTCAATAGCGGAATAACATAAATAACTGAAGTCAAAATAATGATACAACCAAAATTCACCCCGAGATCTAGTGTCACCGAGTACATGAGCACTATAGAATACTAAATATAAAGTCTGAACAAAATACAATACTGTTTGGAAGACAGAACATTAATAACATGATATAAAGAGGGGACTTCAAGGCCTGCAAATGGAACAACGGGGCTACCTCGAAATCTCCACAAAGAACGGATACGAATCAGTGGCAACCACCACGATCAGCAACATGTGGATCTGCACATGAAGTGTAAAAGTATAGTATGAGTACAACCGACCCTATGTACTCAATAAGTAGCAAGCTTAATCTCGGACTGAAAACAGCGACAAGCTTGGCAAGGTCCAACACTCATTTTCAATAGGTAACAACAGTAATAGCAATATAATAATGGCAAAAAGGAAAAGCAACTCAAGTAATATCAGGTTAAACTTTATCACAATAAGTAGGAGAAATAGGCATACTTTTCAAGTATATCAATCAAGACATCAATGTTTTCACAAAAATCACCTAAACATGGATTTTCAAATTAAACTGTGATTCCAAGCTCTAAAAATCAAATAGAGACATCAAGTACCAATTAGTATGAAAAAAATACAACTATATGCCTGCATGACAAGTATATATGCCAAGATCAACAACATCACAATTAATCATCAAGTATACGATATCTCAACACTTTTATAATGCCTGACACAAGTATTCCTCAATCATATTCTCAACACACTCACGGTGCCTGGCTAACATGTCCTTGAATCATATCTCTCTCTCTCTCTCTCTCTCTCTCTCTCTCTCTCTCTCACACACACACACACACACACACACACACAGAGTACTATACGGGTGCCTGGCATAAGCCCCCCACTAAGCACATATCAGTGCCTGCACTCACATGTTATTACCTGACTCCGAAGGGGGGAGATCCTAGAACAAACACTGAGCGAATCAAAAGTTAACAATCAATATCAGTCAACCCAATATGGGACCTTGACCCAAGCGTCACCTCACACTTAATATCAACATAACTGTATGGCCTAAGATCGACCATCAATCCACTCAAGTCTCAATATGCTTACATCTCATAGAATACCGCACGGAATGTGCCAACGTGCCATAACTCAGCTCAAACCCGTGTCACACACACAAGGACACAACCAACAGGTGAGATAACATATAAAGAGTGTACAGAGACAGAGATAAGACACGAATATAATATCATGACTGAAAAGTATGACTACGGCTAAGGCAAATAGCTCAACATAGTAAAAATAGCCTTATCATGTCTCTAACAGATAAGCAATAAGCTAGACATGATTTCTAGCATGGATAATAGTTCATATAGTCAAACAAGGGAAGAAAATACGGTATCAAAGAGGCATGATAGCAAAACAAGGCATATAATATCATAAAGTCTATCCGGATCATGAATAACTACGGTGCACGCACATACGCTCATCGCCTCCCACGTGCGTCAACCCCAACATATAGCAAACATCAGAGCCTACCGAAAAATACCCTCAAGCCAAACTTAGGCAAGATACATACCCAAATGCGCGAGAATCAATACTCCAAAAATCCCATGCTACTCGAATCAACCTTTAAATGGGTCAAATCTAGCAAAAAATAACTTAATAACGTCAAATAAGGCTATATGAATTAATTCCAAATAATAAAGTTTTGATCTTTATTCAATTCTCAAAAAGTCAACAACAGTCAAGCCGGACCTACATGGTCAAAACCCGAGTCAAGTGGTAGATCCGAACTACTAATAACCCCAGAAGTCCAAATATGTGATTAGATTCCAAAATCGAGTCCAAATTCACTCCCTAAACCTCAATATCCACTCTCTTAAGAAGTAGAAAAAAAATTCCCAAAACTCTTTCGAGCCACCCGGGACCGTGTCCGATCATAGCAATAAGTATGCAAATACTACTCGGACCAATCCAAAGTCTCCAAACACATACGAGACCATCACATCTATGAATCGAAGATCAAACCACAAATTAAACCTTTCTTAAGTTCAAGAATTTTCAAACTTTAAACCAAGCGTATGATTCAAGCCTAACCAATCTAGATTCCATTGCACATAAGTCCCAAATAACAAAATAAACCTATTCCAAGTTCCAAAATAGACGTATGCGTCTGATCATAGCAATAAGTATGCAAATACTACTCGGACCAATCCAAAGTGTCCAAACACATACGAGACCATCACATCTATGAATCGAAGATCAAACCACAAATTAAACCTTTTTTAAGTTCAAGAATTTTCAAACTTCAAACCAAGCGACTGATTCAAGCCTAACCAATCTGGATTCTATTGCACATAAGTCCCAAATAACAAAATAAACCTATTCCAAGTTCCAGAACCACAAATCTGATATCATCAAAGTCAACCCCCGAATAAACCTATGAACTTTTCAAACCTTCAAACTTCCAATTTTTGGCAATTAGAGCCAAGACATCCTAGGAAGTTCCAAATCAAAATACGTACATACAACGAAGTCCAAAATCACCATACGAACCTATTGGAGCCGTCAAACACCAATCCGAGATCTTTTACACAAAAGTTAAACATTGGTAAACTCTTACAACGTAAGCTTTCAACAATGGAACTAAGTATTCCAATTCACTCCAAAATCTTCCTGAAACCAAACCGTCCATCCCCGCAAGACAAAAATAACAAACAAGCATAAGGGAAGAATCAAATAGGAAAAATGGGGCTCAAATACACAAAACGAACGGTCGGATCCTTACATTTTTTCCCTTTTAAATAAATGTTCATCCTCGAACCTGTTTAGATCATACATGGGATGTCAAAAAGATGAGGGTATCTGCTCCGCATATCATACACGGTCTCCAAGTTGCCTCCTTGACCGATTGACCACTCCACTGGACCTTCACTGATGTAAGATCTTTAGTCCTTAACTTCTGTACCTACCTATCCAAAATGGCCATCGGCTCTTCTTCATAATTCAATTTCTCATCCAACTGCACTGAACTGAAATCCAACACATGTGACTGATCCTCATAATACTTCCGATGCATGGTTACATGAAACACCGATGAACTTTGGCCACCTCACCAACTCTCTCTAACACCTTAAATGGACCAATATACCGAGGGCTCAACTTGCCCTTCTTCCTAAATCTCATCACGCCCTTCATAGGCGAAACTTGGAGAAGAACCTTTCTTACCCTCCATGAAAGCCACTTCACGAACCTTCCTATCAGCATAAATCTCTTTTGCCTAAACTGCGTTGTACGAAGCCTCTCCTGAATAAACTTCACCTTCTCCAAAACATCACGAACTAAATCTGTGCCCAATAACCTAGCCTCACAGGCTCAAACCAACCAATCGAAGAATGACATCGCCTCCCATATAAGGCCTCATACAGATCCATCTGGATGCTTGACTGATAGCTTTATATGCAAACTCCGTTACTGAAAGAAACTAATCCCACTAGCCTCCGAATTCAATAACGCAGGCCCTCAACATATCCTTCAAAATCTGAATAGTCGCTCGGACTACCCATATGTCTGAGGGTGAAATGGACTACTCAAATCAACTTGTGTGCCCAACTCACACTTTAGAAGTGTGAAGTAAATTGATTGCCTCGATCCAAGGTGATAGACACAAGAACTCAATGCAAACGGACAATCTCTCTGATATATATCTTAGCCAACTACTCCGAAGTGTAGGATGTCATGACTGGAATGACATACACAGACTTGGTCAGCCTATCCACAATGAACCAAACAACGTTGAATCTCCATGGCAATGCTACCACAAAGTCCATGGTAATGCGCTCCCACTTTCACTCCGGTATCTCTAACCTCTGAAGCAAACCACCTGGTCTCTGATGCTCATACTTGACCTGCTGATAATTCAAACACCGCATAACATATTCAATAATTTCCTTCTTCATTGTCACGCCCCGACCTCGGGAAGCGCGACCGGTGCTCAACCGAGATACCCCGGTTAAGCAAACCTGCTGGATGCCTTCTACCCAACCTTGCCCATTAACAATATAAGAATAAGTACAAGTGATAGACATGAGAAGAGTCAATGGTTGCTATAGGATATTCATTTATGATTTCCAAAATATTAAAAGTTTATAGATATGATGAAAAGCATGTTTTCCCAAATACCAACACTTATCAGTTTAATTCCCAATATCAAACACCACTCATAACCTGTCTACGGAGCCTCTAAGTACAACAGAAGAATAGTATGAAAGTGTCGGCGACAAGGTCCCGGCTATACCTCAAAACATAAAGTACAACGTCAAATGACTTGAAGCCCGAAACATAGTAGGGCTCACCAAAATCTGCTGAATAGAGAGTAACTGCTAACGAGGATCAAAACCGCCTGCTGACGAACTACCTGCATCCATTGAAGATACAGCGCCCCCGGCAAAAGGGACATTAGTACATATGGAATAGTACTAGTATTTAAAGCTAAATGTCCTCTTTCAAAATAGAATGCCAATATAAGAAAAGGAAAAAATCATAGAGACAACAAGTTACAATCAACAGTATCCAAATACCCAGTTGAAACATAACAAGTTTCAAAATACGACAATAATACATATTTTTGGTTGGGAGATTATTAGCACCGATATACCACCGTATTTTTGGCACGGAGTCTAATCACGCCCGATCATCTAGGCCATCTCCCCACGAATAATGTGGTTTTACATGTGATGCAAAAAAAAGGTGTTACCAAGAGTAGTACCACCATGTACGCAACATGGCATCCGATCTCCACCCGATCGACTAGGCCGCCTTCGCACATATGCCGTGTGGGGTTGACTTTTCAATTCATAGCCAATATCAATCTCATCCCAATTAAGGAGAATAATCACAATCACATCAATATTTTAATCTCATCCCAAATAAGGGGAATAGTTACAATCCACCCCTACACCGGCACGTGTAGTTTCGGGTGTGGGTCTTATGACCCACCCTTCCGCGGTTTGCTAATGATACTCCCAAAAATATTTTTGTTTTGCACACAAGGGAAATAAAAGTATAAATATATTTTATATTCATCTCATTATCTTTCACACTATAAATACCTTCATTAGCACTTTCGACCATTCGCAACATCGTTATTTTCTTGGCTCTCTTGGCCATACTTCTGATTCTTCATTCATGGCACGTTAGCCGTATTTCGTATTCCACATTTTTATTTCTTTACTTTCATGGATCATCATCATAAATATCAACAAATAAAATATTCTGAAAATCACAACTTTAGGTTTATTAGTAATAAAGACTTTAAACACAATGGATTTCTTTCCAAGAAATGGAGTAAAATGATTGGCAACCGAAGCACAAGTTAAAATCATAAACGTGTAACACATCATTTTTTCTTGAAATACTTTTCCCCAACAAGGGCAATACACAATTTCAACTCATGAAGATATAAGAGCTCAAAACACATTGGACATACTTACAAAGCATAACATTAGTTAAAACAGCCACATTTGAGCATAATTTGGGTACATAAGCTTTTAGGCAATTCTACTTTTGAAGTCAATTTGGAACGGTTGAATCAAGGCTCATTTTATAACCTTTCTCACATCATTTCATTTCCTCGGCATCATTGACCACAAGTATAACTTTCATTATTGGCACGTTAGCCACGCTTTATATCTCCAACCCACTTATTTCACTTTCAAGCATCCTTATAGATTATCAACAGCAAGACATTTCTACTAAATACTTTAAATACACATTTGAGCAACTAACCAAATTAAGAGTCTTAGACACATGTGATTTCTTACATAATTCGACATGCTAGTTTTCATTAGAATCACATTTTCAAATCATAACATATTAACACACATCCCATGCTTAATCACCTTCTCAAATAGTAACTTAACATACAAGAACGTGTGGAATACAAATTGAACGCATATATCTTTTGACACAAGGCTTATTCGGAATAATCAATTTATAATGAGCAACACGGGACTTATAAGGCCATTGTGGGGATCCAATTCTAAAAGAGGAGTTTAGCCAACATACCTTACTTGAGATTTCCTTAAGTTACTACAATGCCCCAACACGTCTAGCAATAACAATCTATAGGAAGATAGCGAAAATCGGATAATAATTATAAGGATTCACATGGTGTAATTCTCTTAGGAATTTTGTCAAACACCTAGTATGCAAAATAGACTATAAAGCTCTACAATGGTAATCCCTTCCTCCCTCAACCAATTTCAACAAAAACTACCCAAAATAGTTCATTAACCCCACATACTACAACATATTGTCACATGCATGGCCTATTTCCAATCCCACAATATATATGAACTCGTAACCTCTTGCATGAAAGCTTAGGAGTAGGACTTACCTGGATAGATGATAATCTAGTGATTGGCTTTCTTGATTCTTGAAGATTGGTGCAAGAATATGTGATTAGAATGCTAGATTTCCTCCTTCTCTCTCTAAAATGCTCTTACCTCTCTCTAAAATCATCAGATATTTTCTTCAAAATGAGCCCCTAAGGCTATTTATCTAAAGGGGGTCGGGTTAAAAAAATAGGAAAATAGACCCTACGAACTCAGGTCTGCGGTCGCAGAATGGACCGCATAACAGATATGCGGTCCGCAAAATTGACTGCGGAAGTGATGCCCAAAATTGGAATGGCCTGGACAGGTCTGCGACCGGTGTGCGGTCCGCAGACCACTTATGCGGTCATAGAATGGACCGCATAATTATCCAACAAAATTCTTCAAGCCAAATCTATGATGGAAAATGCGGACCGCAAAATGGATATGTGACCGCAGAATGGACCGCAGAACGACCTTCAAAATTCAACCATTTTTCTGCTCAACTCTGCGAAGGGTATGCGGCCTGCATAATGGATATGCGGTCGCGAATTTGACCGCATAACTGGCCCTTCAGTAAAAACTTTCCACCAACACCTCGATGCATTCTTCAACTCAAAAAGTTTGTACCGCGGCAGAATTTCTACAATCCTCAAATATATAAGCCTACCTCGGAGCCACGAAACCTTAAATTCCTTGGTGAAATTTTACGGGGCCTTACATTCATCCTCTGTCAGCAATAATGCTGCTTGAAACCACCATACATCTTCATAGTACCTGGATAAATAGAATACCACAAACTATGAGCCTTCTCAAAAATTGACTCCCCCAAACCATCCACATTAGGAACACAAATCCAACCTTGAAGTCGAAATACTCCATCCTTACCAATAGTCACCTCCTTAGCATCACCTCGTTGCACTGTGTCCTTAAGTACAAGTAAATGGGGGTCATCATGATGGAGAGCCTTGATGCTCTCAAACAAGGAGGATTATGCAACAACACCAACGAGAACCCTACTAGGCTCAGAAATGTCTAATCTCACAAATCTGTTAGCCAAAGCCTGAACATCCATAGCCAAAGGTCGCTATATAGCTGGGATAAATGCCAAACTCCCCATACTCTCTGCCTTCCTACTCAAGGCATCCGTCCTTCCCCGGGTGATACAAGATAGCAATATCATAATCCTTCAATAACTCCAACCACCTTCGCTGCCTCAATTTCAAATCCTTTTGCTTGAATAGATGTTGAAGACTCCGATGTTCCGTATACACCTCATGAGACATGTCGTATAAGTAATGCCTCCAAATCTGAGCGCGTGCATGATAGCTACTAACTTCAAATCATGTACTAGATAGTTCTTTCATAAGGCTTTAACATGAGCGACGCATAAGTATTCACCCTACCAGCTTGCATCAACACACACCCAAGGCCAACACACAAAGCATCACAATAGACAGTATACATCACTGGTCCTGAGGGCAACACCAAAACTAGAGTTGCAGTCAAAGCAGACTAAGCTTCTTAAAGCTCTCCTCATGCTCGTTAGACTATCTGAACGGAGAACACTTCTGAGTCAACTTAGTCAATGGAGCTGCTATAGATGAAAATCCCTCGATAAAACAACGATAGTAACCAACCAAACCTAGGAAGCTCCCGATCTTAGTAGCGGCAAAAGGTCTGGGCCAATTCTGAACTGCTTCAATATTCTTTGGATCCACCTTGATCCCATCACTGGACACTATGTGGCCCATAAATACCACCAAATCCAACCAAAACTCACACTTGGAGGATTTAGCATACAATTTCTTCTCCCTCAAAGTCCGAAGCACAATCCTCAAATGCTGCTTGTGCTCCCCTTACTACTAGAATACACCATTCAATGAACACAATGATAAAAGAATCCAAATAAGGCTGGAACACAGTGTTCATCAAATGCATGAATCCTGCTGGGGCATGAGTCAAACCAAAAGACATCATAAAAAACTCATAATGCCCATAACGAGTCCTGGAAGTCATCTTAGGGATGTTTGAATCTCTGATTTTCAACTGGTAATACCCCGATCTCAAATCAATCTTTGAGAATACCCTAGCACCCTAAAGCTAATCAAATAAACCATAAATGTATGGGAATTGATACTTGTTATTGATGGTAACATTGTTCAACTGTCTGTAGTCAATACACATTCTCATAGACCCATCCTTTTTCTTTACAAATAACACTGACGCACTTCAAGTTGATACACTAGGCCTGATGAACCCTTTATCCAGCAACTCTTGTAGTTGCTCTTTCAATTTCTTGAACTTAGGAGGAGTCATGCAATACGTGGAATAGAGATAGGCTGAGTGTCTGGTGCCAAATCAATACCAAAATAAATATCCCTATCGGGTGGCATGCCTGGTAGGTATGCAAGAAACACATCCGGATACTCCCTCACTAGTGGAACTGACTCAACAATAGGAGTATCAATACTAACATCTCTGACAAAAGCTAGATATTCCAAGCATCCCTTCTCAATAATCCGTTGAGCCTTCAAAGTGAGATCATTCTTCTAGGAGTGCAACCAATGGAACCCTTCCATTCTAGCCTCGGCAACCCCGCCAACGTTATGGTCTTAGCCAATCCATATCTATGATCGCATTAAAATCCACCATATCTAATAGAAAGTTTGCCCTCATGTCAAAACCACATATAGTGACCACGCATGACCGATAAACTCGATCCACTACAATGGAATCCCCAACCGATGTAGATATATAAGCAGGAACAAGAAGCAAAGTATGATGACACATATGAATAAGTAGAGCCATGATCAAACAATACTGAAGCATCTCCATGGCACATAGAAACAATACATGTAATAATAGTATCAGATGTAACACGGTCATCCCTAGGAATGCATAACTTCTAGCCTGACCTCCATTAGAATGAGCTCCCCCTCTAGGACGACCATGTCCTGGATGACCTCCACCTCGAGCTAGCTGAGTAGGTGGTATAGCAACCAACGCGTGAATCATAGTCCGACCTCCCTACTTCCTTACATATATGTGAAAATAGGGACAATATTTCCTATCATGCCCCAAATCCCCACACTCATAGCAACCTTTGATTGAAAATGATTATGGGGCCTGAGTCAAATCCCGTGAACCAAAATATTCACCAGAAGAACCTCGTACCAAAGAACCCTAAAGAGATGGAGCAAGATGAGAATTTTGCTCTGCAAGTCCACTGAGTGAAGACTGTACAGAAGCGCCTCTACTGGGTGGTGGTGTATGATAAACTAGTGGTTCTACAGTAGCTGCTCGAGCAGGGCCCCTAGTTGTGGCGCGTGCTCCACCCTTGCCTCTGCCTTGGCTCGGGCCTCTTGCGCCCCCCACCTGGGGCACCGGTGCCTCCTCAACTATACCGGAAGAATGTGTCCTTGCCATCTATGAGAGAATAGAAAAGCAAAGATTTAGACTTGGGGATATAAAATCTACACGACAAAGAATGAAAGAAACACAAGTTTTCCTAACAGTCCTGTAGCCTCTCGAATATAAGTACAAACATCTCTGTATTGATACACAAGACTCTACTAGACCTGCTCATGACTCGCGAGACCTATGCAACCTAGTACTCTGATACCAACTTTGTCATGACCCAAAATCTCATCGGGACCGTGATGGTACCTAACATCGCTTGCTAGGCAAGCCAATAACAAATATACAAAAAATAAACTACAATAATAGTATTAAATAGTCTCAATAGAAGAATAACATAAGAAATTGAAGGCAAAATAGCGATATAATTGAAATCCACCCGGAGATTCGGTGTCATCGAGTGCATGAGCTCTATAGCATACTAAATACAAAGCCTGAACAAAATGCAATATTATCTATAAGGCTTAGCAATAATAACATGATATAAAGAGCGAACTTCTAGGGCTACGAATGGAACAACAAGGCTACCTCAAAATCTCCACAATGTCCGGATACAACTCAGTGGCAACCACCACAATCATCAACACGTGGATCTGCACATGAAGGGCAGAGTATAGTATGAGTACAACCGACCCCATGCACTCAATAAAAGCCTAACCTCAAGTTGAAAGTAGTGACGAGCTTGGCAAGGTCCAGTACTGATTTTCAATAGCTAATAACAATAATAACATCATAATATTGGCAAAAAGGAAAAGCAACTCAACTAATACCAGGTTCAACCTTATCACAATAAGATGAGAAATAAGCATACTTTTCAAGTATATTAGTGAAGACGTCAATTGTTTCGCAGAAATCACCTAAACATGGATTTATCAAATTAAACTGCCATTCCAAGCTCTACTAATGAAATAGAGACATCATCTCCAATTAGTATGAAAAAAATACAACTTTATGCCTGCATAAAAGTATACATGCCAAAATATACAACATCACATTTAATCATCAAGTTTACAAAATCTCAGCACATAGTGCCTGGCACAAGTATTCCTTAATCATATTCTCAGCTCACTCGTGGTGCCTCGCTAACATGTCCCTGAATCATCATACCCATACTCACATGCAACACTGTACGGGTGCCTTTAATAAGCCCCTCACTAACCACATACCAAGTTCCTGCGCTGACAGGTTATTACCTTACTTCGAAGGGGCATATCCTAACCCTAGCACTGATCGGATCAAAAGTTAATAATCAATATTACTGAGTCCAATATGGGTACTTGACGCAAGCTTCACCTCACAGCTAATATCAACACGACCTTATGGTCCAAGATCAGTCATCAATCCGCTTAAGTCTCAATATGCTCACATCTCACAGTATCATAATCACAAGATCACATGAAATGCACCAACGTGCCACAACTTAATTCAAACCCATGTCACACACAAGGACATGACCAACATGTAAGATAACATATAAAGAGTGCACAGAGATAGAGATACAATACGTAGATATAATAGCATGAAAAAAAGTATGACTACGACTAAGGCAAATAGCTTAACATAGAAAAAATAGCCTTATCATGTCTCAAACAGATAAGCAATATGGATAATATCTCACATAGTCAACCGACTAGAGAAATCACGGTTTCAAAGAGGCATGATAGCAAAACAAGGCATATAATAGTCTAAAGTCTACCCAGATCATGAATAACCACGGTGAAAGCACATATTCTTGTTATCTCGCACGCGCGTCACCCCCAACACATAGCAAACATTATAGCCTACGGGAAAATAACCTCAAGCCAAGCTTAAGCAAAATACTTACCTCAATTGCGCAAGAATTAATACTCCAAAAATCCCCTGCCTCTCGAATCGGCCTCCGAAAGGGTCAAATCTTGCCAAAGATCATTCAATAGTGTCAAACAAGGATATAAGAATCAATTCCAAACAATGAAGTTTCGATCTTGATTCAATTATCAAAAAGTCAACTCGGGCCCACATGGTCAAAATCCGAGTCAAGGGATAGATCACTATTACCCATGTCCCATGAGTCCAAATATATGATTAAATTTAAAAATCGAATCCAAATCGACTCTCGAAACCTTAAATTCCACTCTCTTAAGTTGTAGAAAAAATCCCAACTCAAATTTTCATGTTTTATGTGTTAATAATTCATGAAGAATCTTGAAATAATACCAAAATGAGTAAAAATCACTTACCCCAAAGTCTTGTATGAAAGTCTCCTTCAAAGATTGCCCCTCTCCAAGTTTAGGTTCAAAATATGAGAGAACATGCTAAAATCCTGAAATATAACACTTAAGTATTCTCGCAGCGATACCCTCCGCGAACGCGGGCCAAGCCTCGCGTTCGCGAAGCATAAATCTGCTATTACCTTCGAAGCCTTCTTCGTGAACGCAGAACGCATATTGTGAACGCTAAGCACAAGCGCCCAGAATTATGCATACGCGACCCTCATCACGTGATCGCGAAGGCTAATCTTCCAGCTTGCCTCCCACGCTCCGCAAACGCGACCACCATAGCACAAATGCGAAAGCCATTGACCATACACACCATGAACACGATTCTCTACCCACGAACGCGAAGAACAAATCACAATTGCCACAATATAACCCTGCGCGATTGCGAAGCACACTAGACACCAACATAAAATCTGCAACCTCAAATAAGCTCCGGGTAGTCTGAAACTTACCCGAGCCATTTGAGGCCCCGTTCAATCATGCAAACAAGTCCGCAAACACTAACCGAACCTATCCAAAGCATCCAAAAACATAAGAGATCATCACATCTACAAATCTAAGATCAAAGCACAAATTGAACTTTTCTTAAGTTCAAGAACTTCCAAACTTCAAACCAAGCGTCCGATTCAAGCCTAACCAATTCAAATTCCATCCAAACTTTGCACACAATTCCCAAATGAGAAAGTGAACCTATTCCAAGTTCCGGAACCACAATCCGAATCTGAGATCATCAAAGTTAACCCCTAGACAAACTTATGAACTTTCCAATTGTTCAAACTTCCAACTTTCGGCAATTAGAGCCAAAACATCCTAGGAACATCCAAATTCAAATCCGGACATGCGCCTAAGTCCAAAATCACCATACAAACTTTTTGGAACCATCAAAATACCAATTCGAGATTGTTTACATAAAAGTCAAACCTTGATAAACTCTTATAACTTAAGCTTCCACAAATGGAACTAAGTGTTCCAATTCACTCCAAAACCTTTCCGAAATCAAACCGTCCATTCTCGCAGGTCACAAAATAATAAACAAGAATATGGGAAGCATCAAATAGGAAAATAAGACTCAAATACACAAAATGATAGACCTAATAGTTACAAAACTTCTCAACAACTGATTGAGTATACAATTGTAAGGACGTGGTACCAACTAACCGCCTCATTATCTCTTTTCATATATTCGTAAACCTCTTAGCTTCAACAAGTTTTGCATGTCTTTTCCAAATATCGAAGGCTTAAAAATGTTAACCTTTATCCTAAAGTCTTACTCCTTCCACTTATTTTATCTGCTTAGTTGTATGCGGTCGAAATAGATTTCGGCCTTCGTATGATCGATCGAGTTCGAAACATAATCGATCGAAGCGAGACTTCGAGTCGGGTTCTGAAGATGGTACAAACAAGCTTCGAGTCCGAGGAGCCGATATCCTTATTGAGCCCGAATCCAAATCGAGCTATGATGCAAAGAAAGGTTATCGAGCTTATGATCTAGAGACCGACCAACATCGATCCCGAATCAATTCAAGGGTCCGAGTTAGAATCGAGCTCAAGTCAAGACTGAAGACTCGAGTCAATATCGAGCTCATAAACAAGAGCAATTGCAATCCCACTAGAGGAGAGAATCTCGACAGAAATTGTGAAAAAGCTGATTTATCATGGTCTCCCACTATGTATTTTTAATTATATTTAAAGTAAGATCCCTCTACTATAAAAAGGGATGGTTATCATTTCGGTAGGGGGCAAGTTTTATGCTTATATTGTAATCCAAATACCATATTCTCCCATGGTGAAGAGTTGTTCTTTCAAGCGTCATAAACTGATTCATCTTGCTTAGTCCTAAAAATTGCTTTCTTTACAACTCTGTTTATTTTGCACTCTTTGCGGTCCATATTTGATATTTTCTTTAATCCTTACGATTTGTATTGAGATATATCACATATCTTTAGAACTATGAATAAATTCAACTCTAACCGTTTTTCGGGTAAACAGTTTGGCGCCCACCATGGGACTAAGGATAACAGTGGTTATATGATACGAATCTTAAAAAAAAAACACGCCATTGTGTTTTGCGCTTGTTTCCAAAAATATCTTAAATTTCGGATTAGCTACGACTAACCATAAATCAAATGGCTTCACCAATCGACAACGGGACCGGTCTTCAAGATGAAAACAATAACTTGACACCCAGTACTGAAAGACCACTGGTAAATGACGTTGGAGCTCAAATCGGAGCGCCAATAGATATCAATTCGCATGTGGCCATTGAGGTGAACCTACATGCCGAACCCGAGAATAACATCCATGGTGGCACTCGGTCTGCAGCTCGAGATACCCATAACGTCGAGGAAAATGGCGTTAGCTTGCGTATGATTTTTGAAATATTGCAAGCCCAACATGCAGCAATAGCTCAGTTGCAGAACCAAACCCAACTACAAAGCAGACAGGAGCCCAGTCCACCTCGAGAAACCACCCACAGAATGGAGCTAGCCGTAGTGAAGTCAAATGAGCAAGAATCAGGGACCACTCCCGAAATTGCTAAATTGCTTGAGGAACTCACAAAGCGAGTCGAAGCCAACGATAAAAAAGTAGAAACTTATAACTCTAGGGTCGATCAGATCCCGGGAGCTCCACCAATGATAAAAGGGTTGGATTCGAAACAATTTGTGCAAAAACCTTTTCCCTCGAGCTCAGCCCCAAAACCAATCCCTAAATAATTTCGTATGCCCCTAAATTCCCAAATATAACGGAACGACCTGTCCCAACGAGCACGTCACTTCTTACACATGTGCCATCAAGGGGAATGATTTAGAAGACGATGAAATCGAATCTGTGTTGTTAAAGAAAATAGAAGAGACCCTCTCGAAGGGGGCAATGATTTGGTATCACAACCTACCACCAAATTCCATCGACTCATTCGCCATGTTAGCAGATTTATTTGTGAAAGCACATGCCAGCGCCATAAAAGTTGCAACAAGGAAATCAGACCTCTTCAAGGTAAGACAAAAGGATAACGAGATACTGAGGGAGTTCGTATCTCGTTTTCAAATGGAACGAATGGACTTGCCACCAATCACAGACGATTGGTTTGTCCAGACTTTCACTCAAGGTTTGAACGAATGAAGTTCGACGGCTTCACAGCGATTAAAGCATAACCTGATCGAATACCCAGCCATCACGTGGGCCGACATGCACAATCGGTACCAATAAAAAATTAGGGTCGAAAATGATCAATTGAGGTCTGAACCCGTTGTTCGAAGGGATACTAATTGAGAACAAGGTCCGATCGGCGATCGATACCAACCATACAACGAAAGCCACAGAGTCAGTGAATTGAGACATAGCCTCAGGCAAAATAACAAAAGAAGTGATTGACGTCAAGGGTCCCGGGGGCTGATGAACAGAAGTAGGTTCGATAGGCCTGTCGGATCTAAGGAAGCACCTCGGTTATCGGAATATAACTTCAGCATCGATGCATCTGCCATCGTTTCGGCCATCGGACGCATCAAAGACACTAAATGGCCTCGACCCATGCAGACCGATCCTGCCCAGAGGAATCCCAATCAAATATGCGAATATCATGGCACCCATGGCCACAGAATGGAAGATTGCATGCAACTAAGAGAGGAAGTAGCCCGGTTATTCAACAAAGGGTACCTTCGAGAATTTTTGAGCGATAGGGCGAAGAACCATTTTAAAAATAGGGATTTCGGAAAGCAAAACGAACAAGAAGAACCACAGCACATCATTCACATGATCATCGGCGGCACCGATACCCCTCAGGGACCAGTGCTTAAATGCACTAAGACATCGATTGTGAGAGAAAAGCAATCTCGAACTCAAGATTACACACCCATAGGAACTTTGTCCTTCAATGATGAAGATGCAGAAGGAGTCATACAACCTCATAACGATGCACTGGTAATATCCGTACTCATGAATAAAACTAAAATTAAGCGTATGTTGATTGATCCAGGTAGCTCGGCCAATATCATTAGATTGAAGGTCGTAGAACAGCTCGGCCTGCAGGACCAGATCGTACCCGCAACCCTGGTTCTAAACGGATTCAATATGGCATGTGAAACCACCAAAGGTGAGATAACTCTACCAATAAACATGGCCGGAACCATCCATGAAACAAAGTTCTACGTGATCGAAGGCGACATGAGATACAACGCCCTTTTCGGAAGGCCATGGATCCACAACATAAGAGCTGTACCTTTGACCCTACACCAGGTCCTCAAATTTCCAACATCGAGATGAGTCAAAACAGTGTACGGAGAACAACCAGTCGCAAGAGAAATGTTCACCGTCAAGGAAGCGAAATCAATATCCTCGTCTTCGCCAGTAAAGGGATCGGGCTTAGAAGGGGAACGGGATACCAAATAGCAATCACAGACATCGGCTTTGACCCAACCAGATAACCAGAAGATCGAAGAAGATGATGATTAGAGGATCTATCGATCCTTCGTGATTCCCGATGACTCCGACGCCACCAAATCAACAATTGAGGAGCTGGAGCAAGTCATACTAATCGAGCACTGGCCCGAACGGAAGGTATACTTGGGAATGAGGTTGAGCCCCGAACTTAGGAAGAAACTTATTCAATTTCTTATCGATAACATTGATTACTTTGCCTGTTCCTATTTAGATATAATAGGGATCCCACCGGACATAACTACGCATCGGCTAAGCTTGGACCCTAGGTTCAGACCGGTGAAGCAAAAGAGAAGACCCCAGTCCGAGGTAAAGCACGCATTCATAAAGGACGAGGTAACCAAACTTCTCAAGATAGGGTTCATTCGGGAGGTGAAATATCCCGAATGGTGAGCCAATGTAGTTGTAGTGCCTAAAAAAGGGAACAAACTTAGAATGTGTGTGGACTATAAGGATTTGAACAAAGCATGCCCCAAAGATTCTTTTCCGCTGCCCAACATCGATCGCATGATCGATGCCACGGCCGGCCATGAGATCCTCACTTTTCTCGATGCCTATTCCGGGTATAATCAAATCCAGATGAACCTGGAGGACCAGGAAAAGACTTTATTTTTTACCAAATATGGAACATATTGTTATAACGTGATGCCCTTCGGGCTAAAAAAATGCAAGGGCTACTTACCAACGCCTAGTAAATAAAATGTTCGAAGAATAAATAGGTAAATCAATGGAAGTTTATATTGATGACATGCTAGTTAAGTCCCTACGCGCAGAGGACCATTTGACCCATTTGCAGGAAACATTTGAGATTTTAAGAAAATACAACATGAAGCTCAACCCCGAAAAATATGCTTTCGGGGTCGGTTCGGGAAAGTTCCTCGGCTTCATGGTGTCAAATCGGGGAATTGAGATTAACCCCGATAAAATCAAGGCCATCGAAGACATCACCATCGTGGACAGCGTGAAAACTATACAAAGGCTAACGGGACGGATTGCAGCCTTAGACCGATTCATTTCGAGATCATCAGATCGAAGTCACAAATTTTTCTCTCTACTCAAAAAGAAGAACGATCTCGCTTGGACCCCGGAATTCCAACAGGCATTAGAGGAACTAAAACGATATCTATCAAGCCCACCACTACTTCACACTCCAAAAACAGACGAAAAACTTTCCTTGTACTTGGCAGTATCGGAAATCGAAGTAAGTAGTGTCCTAGTTCGGGAAGAGCAAGGTACGCAATTTCCCGTTTTATTATATAAGTCGGACCTTAGGAGAAGCAGAAACTAGATATCCGCACCTAGAAAAATTGGCACTTGCACTGATAAGTGCCTCTAGAAAGTTAAGACCATACTTTCAATGTCACCCCATATACGTATTAACCACTTACCCGTTTCGTAATATTTTGCACAAGCCCGAACTATCAGGCCGATTGGCCAAATGGGCCATCAAACTCAGTGGGTACGATATCGAATATCAACCCCGTACGGCCATCAAGTCTCAAATTTTAGCAGACTTCGTGGCCGATTTCATACCAACCCTCGTACCCGAAGTCGAAAATGAACTCCTGTTGAAATCGGGTACGTCATCGGGGGTATGGACCCTTTTTACGGATGGGGCTTCGAACGTGAAGGGGTCCGGGCTAGGCATAGTTTTAAAGCCACCCACGGGTAACAGTATTAGGCGATCTATTAAAACTACTAGGTTGACTAACAACGAGGCCGAGTATGAGGCCATGATTGCAGTTCTCGAGCTAGCTAAAAACTTGGGAGTAGAAGTCATTGAAGCCAAATGTGACTCTTTGCTGGTGGTAAGTCAAGTAAACAAAACCTTCAAAGTTCGAGAAGATAGAATGCAAAGGTATTTGGACAAACTACATGTCACTTTGCACCATTTCATACAATTGACTTTACAGCATGTTCCACGAGAGTAAAATAGTGAGGCTGACACACTTGCGAATTTGGGATCATCGGTCGAGGAAGGTGACTTGAGCTCGGGGACTGTCGTTCAACTCTCAAGATCCGTGATCGAAGAAGGTCACACCGAGATAAATTCTAAGAGCGTAACCTGGGATTGGAAAAATAAGTATATTGAATACTTAAAGAACGGAAAGCTCCCATCGGACCCTAAAGATTCAAGGGCCCTACGGACTAAAGCTGCTCGATTCACGTTGGCTTCATATGGAACGCTATACCGAAGGACATTCGATGGACCATTGGCAGTATGCTTGGGTCCAGGAGATACCGATTACATCCTACATGAGGTGCACGAGGGCACTTGGGGGAATCACTCCGGTGCCGATCCATTAGTCCAAACAATAATCAGGGCAAGGTATTATTGGATTGATATGGGCAAAGATGCGAAGGAATTTGTTCGAAAATGTGACAAATGTCAAAGATTTGCACCAATGATCCATCAACTCGGAGAGCAACTTCACTCGGTCCTATCCCCATGGCCATTCATGAAATGGGGAATGGATATCGTCGGCCCTTTTCCATCGACCCCAGGAAAAGCTAAATTCATTTTATTTATGACTGACTATTTATCTAAATGGGTTGAAGCACAGGCGTTCGAGAAATTAAGAGAGAGAGGTTATAGAATTTATCTGGGATCATATCGTATGTCTATTCGGGATACCCGCCGAAATAGTATGTGACAATGGGAAATAATTTGTTGGCAGCAAAGTGACGAAATTCTTCGAAGATCACAAAATAAGAAGGATATTATCAACACTGTATCACCCCAGTGGGAACGAATAGGCTGAATCAACGAACAAAACTATCATTCAAAGCCTGAAGAAGAGGCTGAGCGATGCTAAAGGAAAATGGAGAGAAATCCTACCCGAAGTCCTTTGGGCATATCGAACAATGCAAAATCTAGTACGGGGGCAACCCCGTACTCCTTAGTATATGGGTCCGAAGCCTTGATACCAGTCGAAGTCGGCGAACCCAGTGCCAGATTTCGATACACAATAGAAGAATCAAATAACGAGGCTATGAACACTAGCCTCAAATTATCGGACGAAAAACGAGAAGCTGCTCTCATCCAATTAGCCGCCCAAAAGCAACGAATCGAAAGATACTACAATTGAAGAACCAAGCTCCGCCATTTTAAGCCCGGGGACTTAGTGCTAAGGAAATTCACCCTCAATACCCGAAATCCGGACGAAGGAAAACTAGGACCGAACTGGGAAGGACCATATCATGTTCTCGAGAACATCGGAAAGGGATCATACAAGCTCGGCATTATAAACGGCAAATAACTGTCAAGCAATTGGAATGTGTCGCATCTAAAACGATACTACTATTAAGGTACGACCCTCCCATATTCATTTACATTTCATAACTAACCCCTGCAGAAGTCCGATCAGGAGCTAAGATGGATCCTTCAGTACGAAGCCTTAGATCTGAAAGCACGCGTTGCACTCTTTTTCCCTTAGACCGGCTTTATCCCAAATGGATTTTTCGGCAAGGTTTTTAATGAGGAAACCAATGATCGTGCTATACTTGGAAATAACACGACAGTATCCGAGGCCTCTTTGCAATCGACCTCGAATACTGGAGGGCATTAGCCCTCAAATATATCAAGTTCTGATGCAAGAAAGTTATTTCGCAACAACGGGATTCTAATAGGAAAATGTTGTAAGAGCCAAATGGTCAAACAAACCATGCTCATATAGTTGGCCCGAGCCCTGACGCAAAACATGAACGCATGTATAATGACTTGCAAAGAAAGTTCTCCTCTTTTCTGATATCTTATATCCAAGAAACATTCCTCTATTTTTGAGATTTATTATGCAAACAGAATTAGGATAAATCTCCGATTTCGAGTTCGAATCTCTTACTCGACCATTACGCCTATGGGCTATATTATTTCGAGTTCAAATCATTCACTCGACTACTTAGCCTATGGGCTACTTTTATTTCGAGTTCGAGCAAGCACTCACTCGACCATTATGCCTACGGGCTACATTATTTCGAGTTTGAATCATTCACTCAACTACTAAGCCTACGGGCTACTTTTATTTAAAGTTCGAGCAAGCACTCACTCGACCATTATGCCTACGGGCTACATTATTTCGAGTTCGAATCATTCACTCGACTACTAAGCCTACGGGCTACCTTTATTTCGAGTTCGATCAAGCACTCACTCGACCATTAAGCCTACGAGCTACTTTTATTTCGAGTTCGAGCAAGCACTCACTCGACCATTACGCCTACGGGCTACATTATTTCGAATTTCGAATCATTCACTCGACTACTAAGCCTACAGGCTACTTTTATTTCGAGTTCGAGAAAGCACTCACTCGACCATTATGCCTACGGGCTATATTATTTTGAGTTCGAATCATTCACTTGACTACTAAGCCTACGGGCTACTTTTATTTCGAGTTCGAGCAAGCACTCACTTGACCATTACGCCTACGGACTACATTATTTCGAGTTCAAATCATTCACTCGACTACTAAGCGTACGATCTACTTTTATTTCGAGTTCGAGCAAGCACTCACTCGACCATTACGCCTACGGGCTACTTTTATTTCGAGTTCGAGCAAGCACTCACTTGACCATTACGCCTACGGACTACATTATTTTGAGTTCGAATCATTCACTCGACTACTAAGCGTACGATCTACTTTTATTTTCAGTTCGAGCAAGCACTCACTCGACCATTACGCCTACGGGCTACATTATTTCGAGTTCGAATCATTCACTCGACTACTAAGCCTACCAGCTACTTTTATTTCAAGTTCGAGCAAGCACTCACTCGACCATTATGCCTATGGGCTACATTATTTTGAGTTCGAATCATTCACTCGACTACTAAGCCTACATGCTACTTTTATTTTGAGTTCGAGCAAGCACTCACTCGACCATTACGCCTACGGGCTACTTTTATTTCGAGTTCGAGCAAGCACTCACTTGACCATTACGCCTACGGACTACATTATTTTGAGTTCGAATCATTCACTCGACTACTAAGCGTACGATCTACTTTTATTTTCAGTTCGAGCAAGCACTCACTCGACCATTACGCCTACGGGCTACATTATTTCGAGTTCGAATCATTCACTCGACTACTAAGCCTACCAGCTACTTTTATTTCAAGTTCGAGCAAGCACTCACTCGACCATTATGCCTACGGGCTACATTATTTTGAGTTCGAATCATTCACTCGACTACTAAGCCTACATGCTACTTTTATTTTGAGTTCGAGCAAGCACTCACTCGACCATTACGCCTACGGGCTATATTATTTCGAGTTCGAATTATTCACTCGATTACTAAGCCTACGGGCTACTTTTATTTCCAGTTCGAGCAAGCACTCACTTGACCATTACGCCTACGGGATACATTATTTAGAGTTTGAATAATTCACTCGACTACTAAGCCTACGATCTACTTTTATTTCGAGTTCGAGCAAGCACTCACTCGCCCATTATTCCTACAGGCTACATTATTTCGAGTTCGAATCATTCACTCGACAACTAAGCCTAGCTACTTTTATTTCGAGTTCGAGCAAGCACTCACTCGACCATTACACCTACGGGCTACATTATTTCGAGTTTGAATCATTCACTCGACTACTAAGCCTACGGGTTGCTTTTATTTTGAGTTCGAGCAAGCACTCACTCGACCATTACGCCTATGGGCTACATTATTTCAAGTTCGAATCATTCACTCGACTACTAAGCCTACAGGCTACTTTTATTTCAAGTTTCAAGTCTCTTAAATCCTTGTGAAAATATTCATGAGGCGTGGATAAAAGTCTTCACAAGACAGGAAACAAAACAGGAGCAAGTCGGCAAAAAGGGGGACATTTCTATATACAAAATTGTTTACATGATTGATTACAACGTAAAAAAATTAAGGACTAAGCTTCTTGGTCATCCCCAAGAACGGTCTCTTCTCTATCGGGCTCCCCCCCATTCTCGGAACCGCTCTTACCCCCGTCATCATCATCATTGTCATCATCATCGTCATCGAAAACCATGACTTCAGCATCGGCTTCGAGTTCTTTGGCCCTTTTTATTTCTTCAGCGAGGTCAAAATCTCGAGCATGTATCTCCTCTAGGGTCTCCCTCCGAGATCGGAACTTAGCAAGTTCAGCGACCCAATGTGCTCGAGTATCGGCGGTCTCGGCTGCCTCTCTTGCTTGGACCTGGGCAGCTTCAGCATCGGCACAATAGATGGCCACAAGTGCATCCGTATCGGCCTTTGCCTTCTCGGCGTCAGATTCGGCCTTGGCAAGTACAGAGGCCAACCGAGCCTCGAGCTCCTCTATCCTTCTTGCTTGGACCGAGCCTTTCTCCTTCATCATTTGAAGTTGGTTTTCAGCTGATGACAATTGGGCTCGAGCAATTTCTTTCTCTGTAGCAAAGCGGTCCATTCCTTCTTTCCACTTCAAAGACTCCGCTCTTATCACATCGACTTATTCACGGAGTTTTTCGATCATCTCGATTTTCTACTGCAGCTGTGAGACCGAAAGGTTAGCCATCGTTCCGGTATCAAGCCCATAAGCCTTTAAAAGCATTATTACCTGCTCGGAGAAATCGATCTGATCTTGGTGAGCCCTGGCGAACTCAGCTTGGAGGTCTTTTATTTCCTCTCCCATTTGGCCCAAAAGGAGTTTTAAGGAGTTCCTCTCCTCTGTAACCCGTTGAAGCTCGGCCTCGTATCGACGCAGCTCGGTTCGGGACCGAGAACATGATTATCGATGAACTGTCGCAGCCTACAAAGAAAGAAGAAACGAAGTCAGAAAAGAAAAGCAAACTTAAAGGTAACGCCATATGATTTAAGGCCTAGCTGATTCAAAGCCTGCTGCACTCTGTGAAAAAGATCTGATGCGTCACTTGTACCAGCAGTGTCTTCAACGCCGATGAACAGGTCACGAAAAGGATACTCTCCATCATGAGGCCTATCTAATTTGATGGCCCCCAAAGCTTGGGCCTCCCGAATCGCCCCTGCAGAAAAAGCAGGGAAGGTGGGCTATCCTTCGATTGCTACTGCCCCGAATGAGTCATTTGGGCATTCTCTTCGGTTCGAAAAGATTCGGGAAGAGCCCCTTCGGACATATCCCCCATCCGTCGGCTTGGATGGGAAACATCTTCGATTTCCAGCAACTCGGGGACTCTGCCCGAACCTCTCTCTGATATATCCTCAATTCGAGGCGGAGCCTTATGAACCACCATCGATCCAGCTACATATGGAATGTCGGTGGTCTTCCTTGTTCGGGTCGCCAGAGCGGATCCATCGTTCTCTTATTCTTTTTCTTCTTCATGCCTCAGACGCAGAACTGATTCTACGGTCAAAGGAATGGCATTCTTGTTAAGTTTACAAGCCATCCTCTTCTTCGGTTTTTGATCTTCGAGGGCGGGGGCTCTTTTCCTCTTATTATCTTTGACCGGCTTTGGGACAGAGGCCGAAGCCTCTTCCTCGACAGACGAGGGCCTCAAAACCGCATCCTTGCCCATACCTGCATGCGAAGATTTTGACTGAAGTATGCGAAAGGCATCTTATTCGAGTTACCGAAGGACACGAGAGGAGTGCTCACCGTGATTTTTGGCCTCCCATCGGCCCTTTGACAAGTCACGCCATGAGCGCTCGGCATATGAGGAGGTCGAAACCAGATCACGTACCCAATTCTTGAGATCGGGCACTGCGCCGGGCATCCAGGGAACCGCTGTATCACAAAAGGGGAATATTGGTGAGAAAAAAAATGAAAGAACAACTTAATAGGGGATAACAGCAAAATTACACTTACGCTTCATGTTCCACTCCTCGGGGAAAAGGCATTTTTTTGGTTGGGATCAAGTCCGATGTCCTCACTCGAACGAACCGGCCCATCCAGCCTCGATCCTTATCCTCGTCTATACTCGAGAATAGAGCCTTGGTAGCTCGACGTTGGAGTTTTATTAACCCTCCTCGAAAAGGATGAGGACGGTATAATCGGACAAGATGATCGAGTGTGAAAGGCATTCCCTCGATTTTACTTACAAAATATCGGATCAAAATAACGATCCGCCAAAAGGAAGGATGTATCTGGCCTAGGGTTATTAGGTATTTACGATAAAAATCTATGATAACAGGGTCGAGGGGACCTAACGTGAAAGGGTAAGTATACACGCTTAAAATCCCTCTCACGTGAGTAGTGATGTCCTCTCCAGGAGATGGCATTACCACCTCTTTGTTCTCCCAGTTACAATCCTTTTTTATCCGCTCGATGTGCTCTCGGGTTATCGAACAAATATATCTCGATACGGGCTCACATCGGCCAGGAACCGGCGAACCTTTATCGAATTTGAAATCGGAGGTAAGAACACACGCCGCAGGAACTAACTCCTCAGAACGAGGATCCACCGGTGTTTTATAGGCAGCGAATTGGGAAGAAGAAGCTTTTTCTTATTGGGGGATGGTTTTGGATGTCTTCACCATTTTAGATTTAAAGAAGGTGACGAAGATTTGGTAATTTGGAAGAAGAATTTTGCAAAAGGAACCACTGATTTGTGAATGGACTCAGAGAGTACGAAAAGAAAATTGGAAAATTTGGAAGATTGGAGTTGCAAAAGTACTAAATGATAAAAGGAAGGGATATTTATAGGTTCAGGCAATGGCGTTTCAGTATCAGCGGTGGCCGACCATCGTCTGACATGTATTAAATACCTTGAAAAACTAAATCGATGGGACAGCTATCACGTGCGTCATGGTCGAGCCCAATATAAACGTCAGCTTGTAATCCGATCGAGCCGTTAAAAAATTATATCGTTTCTCACCACATTCTTCTTGAGAAACAAGGGGACTATCTATATGCGGTCGAAATAGATTTTGGCCTTTGTATGATCGATCGAGTTCGAAACATGATCGATCGAAGCGAGACTTCGAGTTGGGTTCTGAAGATGGTACAAACAAGCTTCGAGTCCGAGGGGCCGATATCCTTATCGAGCCCGAATCCAAATCGAGCTATGATGCAAAGTAAAGTTATCGAGCTTATGATTCAGAGACCGACCAACATCGATCCCGAATCAATTCAAGGGTTCTAGTTAGAATCGAGCTCAAGTCAAGACCGAAGACTCGAGTCAATATCGAGCTCATAAACAAGAGCCGTTGCAATCCCACTAGAGGAGAGAATCTCGACAGGAATTGTGAAAAAAGCTGATTTATCATGGTCTTTCACTATGTATTTTTAATTATATTTAAAGTAAGATCCCTCTACTATAAAAAGGGATGGTTATCATTTCGGTAGGGTGCAAGTTTTATGCTTATATTGTAATCCAAATACCATATTCTCCCATGGTGAAGAGTTATTCTTTGAAGCGTCATAAACTGATTCATCTTGCTTAGTCCTTAAAATCGCTTTCTTTACAACTCTGTTTATTTTGCACTCTTTGCGGTCCATATTTGATATTTCCTTTTATTTATGATTTGTATTGAGCTATATCACATATCCTTTACGAATAAATTCAACTCTATTCGTTTTGCGGGTAAACATTAGTGTTTAACTAAAGACAGAATTTAACAAAGAAATATTTTTGTTATATATCAAAAGCATATTTATTGACTTATGGTTTTAAAAATGCTATGATATTTATGTGACTATGTAAATGCTTGTCATTAAGGGCAAAATGTAAAATTTAGAGTTAATAGATTTCTGAATATGAAAAAGTTTTATTCATTTTGTAACTAACTAAAAAAAAGAGTGTCTAACTAAAAAAAAAAAAAAGAGTGTCATCTAAAATAAAACATAGACTGCAAGTAGAAATGAAAAATGCAGCATTGTGTACTTGGTGTACACATAACACATGCTCGTGATAGTTTTCGTGATTCCACTTAACATGACGGAAACATACAAGAATGTAAACTCTTTTGAGTGACATATCAACCACAAAAATGAGCTCTTTTAGTGATTTGTTTTTCTTGATAATTGGATGGACCGCACATGCCAAAGAGAAATCAATCTTGACCTAAACGTGTAGTCCAGAAAACGTTTGGTAATCTATTCATCTTTCCTTGCAGAATAGTATTACTTATCATAAATACCAAGTATAAATTATTTTGTATCTGTTAAAAACTGAAAGTAAGTCTACCACATACTGAAAGCAGAAAAGTATGAAAGAGAAAGCATAACTAGAGTTTTAAAAAAGAAAAAGAAAAAGATCACTAATCAAACTTTACAAGTAAAATATGCAAGGGCTTTGACCCTCGTCTTTACCTTTCAAACTTCAAAATTACTCTTCATTCTTGAAGTGAGCATGTAGAATACGGGTTTAATTTACAGCATAAAAATAATTACACTATCAGATTATGTTAAAAGTAAATAAAGGTAACTACTCATAGAAAAAGAAAGAAAAAGAAGGTAATCCATAATCACTAAAACTAACTAAGATAATAACACAAGCAATTGTCTACGACATGTTACATCGCACAAACTGTTCATTTACATTGTCGATAGATATAAGGTAAAATGATAAATCCATAGCTTATTCAACAAATGCTTATGCTGTGGAAAGGTTGCATATACTACAAGGTAGTGAGAACTACAAATGATCTCCCACGGGCAAACTTGATCAATTCCCAATCAGTTCTGGAAGTTTTACTCAGGCCTTTTGTAATAATCATCAACCTAAAAGAGGAAACCATCTTTCGCGAAAATCAGACTGGTAAGAAATCATGAAAAGGAGAAGCACAAGGAGCAAGCCAACTCCCCAAGGAGTTCCACCAGCTCTATGAAATGATTCTTGATCAGGCAACGGAATAAAGAACAGAGATTTCTCCAAGCTTGAAAGCAAATGCACAACTAGCAGCAACAGCAAAGGAGATACGATGAGAACGAGCTTCATCTGATCCATAATTCCTTCAAAAATAGACTCATAGTTGATGTACCATGTTATACTTACAAAGGAGAAGAGAACAAGAAAGAAAAAACATAAGTGTATTGAAGGAGGTTGTGAAGAGTAATTGTCAGCCATTTTTCTAAAAAGGGTTTCTGAAAATTTTCTTGAAATGTCTTGAATAATGACTTGTTAGGTTCTTGAAGAAGAAGACTATGGGCTTTTATATAGACTTGATTGATATTTTAGGGTTTAGTGATTTCTTTTAATAGATAAAAATTGATGAATGACTTACTAATGAAGAATAGCTAGAATTGAAGAAAGAGAAAATGACACTTTTCAAGTTAGCTTTTGGATACATTGTAAGATTCTTTCTTTTTGACGATCCACAAATATGCATGCAATTGGCCGGTGACTTTTTTAATATGGTTAACGTCTTTATTAAAATAGTGGACAATGAAATTGCTGACACATGTCACCGGCCAGGGCCAGAACCTGAAGTGGACCTCTTATGTTTTATGAGAAAAGTTTAAAACCGTAAATCTCTTGACAAATATTAATGAATAAAAAAATTAACATTATTATAGGTTAAAATTTAATGATAATATAAAAAAATCTTTAAATATAACTTAAATTCATATTTTATTATCACAGGAGTATAATTTAATGTGAAATTACACCTGTAGTTTGCTTAAGCTGACTTTAGTGCACCCCTTATATTTTGGAAAATCATTATACAACCCTCCCTTCTGATTCATTTCTAGGATAATGGTATTTTTGTTGTAATGAATTGATTTATTGGAGATTTCTGGACCATATGTAGTGCTTTTTGTATTCAAAGCCTATTTTTAAAGACAAATAAAAGCAATATCTCTATCTTAATATGATGATTTAATTTCTTTTTCATTGATTTTGTCGAATAAAAAGTAAAATAGTAAAATAACACCTTTTGGTATACACTTTACTGATTGGAGTCTTGGAGACGATCAGATGATTGTAATTTTGACTTAAGGAAGAAACCTCGTAAATATCACAAAGTAAAGACATTATGACTTATCACGATCTCAAAATCCATCTAGTCGTGATGACACCTAACCCGACTCGTTAGGTAAGCCAGATAACAATCAATACAACTCTAATGAAATGATAATAATCAATAAATGAAATAACTGGAATTTCATACAATAACTCAAGAATTAGTAGTGTAAGTCATGAACCACTAAAGCTTAGATTTACAAGCTGGTATAAAAATAAATACAAAACATGTATGAAATATACATAAAAAAGATTTGATTCTAAAACTACCAAGGACAAGTGGTAGCTATATCCAGAAAGAAAGTACATTTTCATTGCCAGATCCCGTTATCACAATATCTCAGCTCCAAGATCTGCATATAAGGTGCAGAAGTATATTATGAGTACAATCGACCACATGTACTCAACAAGTATCATAACTAACCTCGACGAGGTAATAAAAGAAAGAATTATAAATGATATTCGCAATCACCTGTACAAGTACATAAATTCCAATAAGTATAGAACATAAATATGATCAAATCATGAAATCACAGATAAAACCACCTTGGTGCTCACAATTTTCTTAACGTATTACGCTCAGTCAAGAATCCGGCATATAAAGAAGATATGCAAATAAATCGGGTAAACAACCAAGAAAATTGCAAGTAAAGATAAAATGCAACAACTTAATAACAATCTGTTGCGGCACCTAATCCGATCCAAATAGAAATCACATCATGGCTCTCAGGCCCATATCAGAATCTCAGTAACTAAACCAAACCAATAACTAGCTCTCCCAGAGCTTACATCAACCAGAAATCAGTCAGTTTCTCACAATCCGCGTGTACAACATCAATAAGGCACATGAGAGAGTGATCCTAGGGCGATGGATCCATATCCACACGTTGCACACTGTAGTCACGTACAATCCGTTGGGCGTGGTCATATGCTCAATATCATAATCCGTCCGGCATGGTCACATGCTCAATATTACGGATCCGCCCAACGTGGTCACATGATTAATAACACAATCCGCCCAGCATGGTCACATGCAAAATAACACAATCCGTGCAGCCTGGTCACATGCTCAATGCAATGCGCCTGGCATAGTCACAGTCACAATATCACAATCCACCCGGTGTGATCACAGGTACAATATCACAATCCGCCCGACGTGGTTACATGCACAGTATTACTATCCGTCCGGCGTAGTCACAAACACAATATTACAATCCGCCCGACGTGGTCACATGCTACCAATCAAATCCATATCACACATAAAGCAAATATGCAAGAACACATGCACATGTTTAAAGTATATCAAATTTCATACTCTTGGACTGGTATAAGTGACATGCTAAGGTGTATGCATGTGCACGTGTGATATCATAACTCAAATCAGGTAAATACATCACAAAATAATAACTATCAGGTTTAATCAAGAGATTAACCTCTGTGTAACCTCAAACATGGCTTAAATAGCTCACAGCAGGGTTACAGATAAGAGAAACATCACAGCATGAAGCTTAACAATCAATTCAAGGCATATCATAGCCTAAGCACTACTCTTAGCATGGTTAATATCCCGGTGCACACACATGGGATTAGCCCCACACATGTGCGCCACCCATAACACGTAGCTATCACAAATAACTCAGCCAACTAGTGCCTCAACCAAGTTTAGGTAAGATACTTACCTCAAGCAAGCCAAAAAAATACTCTAGAAGTGCCATCGCGCACGAATCGACCTCCGAACAGTTCGAAACTAGCCAAAAGCAACTCAAAAACATCAAATAGTGCCATAAAAACTAGCCCAAACGATAAATGTCGAATCTTTAATCAAATACTCAAAGTCAACCCGGGTCCCGCACTTCATAACCGGACAAAACTCATAATTTCCAACAATCCATTCGAATACGATTTTAACCATACCAATTACATCCAATTCCAACTCTGTATTGATGTTCAAAACTCAATTATTCACTTTAGAAAAGTTTATACAAAAATCCCTATTTTTTTTTAAATTCATCAATCAAACGGCAAAATCAACGATGGAATCATGTAAAATAAATAAATTCGAGCTAAAAATACTTACCACAATCAAATCGTGAAAATCCCCTCAAAATCACCCAAATCCGAGTTCTATAACTCACAATGTGATTTAAAATAACTCGAAGTCCGAAATAGAGTACTTATATGCACTGCCAGTGGTACCTTGTGATCGCGGTTGTACCCTCGCGATCGCGATGCTCAAAATACACTGCCACAAATTACACTTCGCGTTCGCGACACTTATCCTGCGAACGCGATGACCACTGATGCCATAACTATAAGAACGCATCGCCTCCCACGCGAACACAATGATCAAAACCCCCCCAACTCCCTCACTGAAATGCGATCGTTTCACCTATGCGAACGCGAAGAACAAATCTCTCTAGCCCAGCATACAACCTTCGCAAACGTGGTTTCTCAACCGCGAATGCGAAGAACAAACGTCAACTGGCCCAAAATTCCTCTACGCGATCGCGAGCGTAGCTCCACGATCGCGATGCTCTATAGAAACACCAATAATCAGAAACTCCCAAAACAAATAAGAATGGCTTGGAACTACCCCGTAACTTACCCGATCCCCTCGGGACCCTATCCGAACATACCAACATGTCCCTTAATTGCCAACTCTTCAAATTGCCAATTTTCGCCAATTAGAGCCTAAACCATCTAGGAATATCCAAAGGCAAATCCGGGCATGCACCCAAGTCCAAAATTAATATCAAGACCTAATGGGATCATAAAAACTCCAATCCGAGTCAAATACAAAAATAATCAAACTTGGTCAACTCTTCCAACATAAGGCTTCATAGTTGAGAATCATTTTTCCAAATCAATCCTGAACCACTCGAAAGCCAAAATCGATGATACGTGCAAGTCATAATACACCATATGAAGCTACTCATGACCTTAAACCACCAAACTGAATGCAAATGTTCAAAATGACCGGTCGGGTCGTTACATTCTCTTCCATTTAAGCATATGTTCGTTCTTGAACGTGCCAAGAGTCGTAATAAAGCCATCAAATCACTGTATAGACTCACCATACACGTACCCATGGGTGATCCCAAGTCACCCCCAATCTATAGAAGCTTGACAATACACCCCAACTGAAGACCCTTTCTTCAACCTTAGCCCATAAACCTTGAAACCCAATCTCTAACATCCAGAATTCATTACAAGACCCGAATCTCACAACTGTACACTGTATAAGTATGAACAAGATGTATCAGCCATAACCTAAGATGTAATCACATGATTTACCACATAACTCGGATACTCATAGTAATAACTTTCGACCACAATAGCTACTCAATAACGAATTCGGTACTGGTAACAAACCTCATATCAAATAAAACCTTGTTCTAAGCCTTCGCACACTCCCGATGATGAAAGAAACACGTTGAAACGCATAACCACTCATCAGATCAACTAGTTGTGGATCTCTCTCGCCCGATAAGAACTATTGCCAAATTATAAGCTGGCTTCTGACATTATTCTCCCAAACATACCTTAATCAAATACGATAGTACTAATTCCAGGTCCAAAATCTCATCTCATACAGTACAAGATGCTCGGCCGACATGCCACACAAATACTACCTAAATCCACATACCGTGCAATTCGTGCACCAAACAAGCAACGACTCAAATGCACCAGTGATGGAAAGAGAAACAAATAAGAGAACCGTCTCACAATCTCAACAGATACCACCAGGAAGCGCAATGCTATGAACCCATCACACAAAGGAAACAAAACACACGAAATAAGCACAAAGGATCATATCCCAATCATAACTCCGCTGCAATGCATGATCCAATCCAAACATCAGTCTACATGGAATACCTTGAGCCATGATGCTCACAATCAACAACCATATGCATATCAACAACAAACACGTGAAGCTCATGATCATAACCATAGAGAAACAGGTAACACCACATATCACAAACTGGAAGACCATAACCTAGGCGCAATCAGCTATTCAACACCACAAAAACCATCTCGCTCTAATTCCGCCACAAGGCCCAAACATAATCGCATCATCTATGTAAATAGTCAACAGTCTCATAACTCATCGTAGCATAGAAGAGTAACACATAGAATACGAATAAGGTCAACTCTTACCGATGACACACCCATCAACCATGGCTGTGTTAGGTAAACAAATTCGTCCCGATGTAAAATATACATCCTCGATAGGTCTACCAGTGGCATCCAAATCAATTCTAATCCTCCCCAAATAGGTAGATAACCTCCAAAAAGTCCATAATAGCCTATCCATAACACATACGATCACCGTCAACCTCTCAACAGACCTTCACCATCCATAACCAAGGAACAATTTGCCTCTGAAAACCCTCATAGTCTTCAAATCCCTTGAATACAAGAATCTCCATACCCGATCCCAACTCCACCACTCAAATGACCGACACATCCCTATACATAATCATCTCATGAGAAATACTTCCATAATTCTTCCATGCCACATAGCAAAATCTGAACATCAGCAGTCGATCAACCGGGCGATTACTGTAATACCAGTCAAGCATCTGCAAGTCAAAACACAGTGCTCCATTATCAACTCTGAATCACACACATGATACACATTCTGTCAGCCATAAGCCTTCCACTTGCCCCATCTAGGAGAAACTCACAATGCACAATAAACTCCCCATGCCTTTAGAAAACATCTTTGCCAAGCCGTGTCGAAATCATCGAGAACTCTTTGAAACCCATTTGCACATAAACAAGCTAGCAGAACTGAATTCCTCTAACTCAATCAAGTCACATAGATTGCCAAGCCCAAGAGTATTGCCACAAAACACATGTAGAGTCTCACCACCGAAGAAACAGATCACTTATATTACTATGCTAATCTAAACCACTACCAAGCTGACCCATATCTTTGAATTCCCTCGAATTGCCTTTAAGTTAACACTTCTTCTTGCCAGTACACTATGATCCTTATCCCCAAGCTCACCACAAGATATCCTCTCATGAAACCACGTCATCCTAAACCCCATAAGTTACTGTATTCCCTCTTAAGAACCAAAAAATTCCGTAATCGAGATACCCACTCTGAAGAGACCTTCTGTGAATCTGAAGTTGTTTCCTTAATCTCGCTGACACTGAAACATAGAATCTATAATGATACAGAAAAATGCAAATCCCAACATCATCCCATGCAATTCTCAGATCCTGGTCGTTTACAAATCCGAAAAATTCTCGTATACCACATATCAATCTTGAACTCATTAGAAGTTTTTCGAGAGTCACCCACTCTATTCTAATCTCTAATGCACCGCCAACGCGAGCCGAATGATCTACGCTCCATTATCACGCAATCACCTAAAGATGTAACCCTACTTCTAATCAACCGAACGAATCCCTTCTCCTAGCACACTACATCTACCACAAATAGCAAATCCAGATCACTCCAAGATTTTCATATATCCATAAAGTGTAATACATCATGCATCCAGAAACTTCCTTACTCGAGCCATCCCCGAAATCAACCTCTTCAAGTCACAACTAATCCTCAAATATGCCTCATAGAGAAACCAATATAACACATAACCATGCAATCTAATCGTCAATAGGAGACTTCCCCATTTGGCTCGAAGCCATAAAACATAATATCCGATAACCCACAATACCCTTACTCCATAACTGTCATAATCCCGCACTGAAATTCAACCAAACTCTTCATATGATCTCGTAGCACTAGCCATAGAATACCTCAAATCTTCTCCTAAGTGCATCTACATCCTCATGACAGTCGTGAGAACTTCCTCAAATGACCCGAACACAAATCGTAGTAGATACACGTCCTACTGGTAGAAGGAAAACTCTCCACAGAAAACATCATGAGGATCACACATTCGTAGATTATCCCGTAGGTGACAACCCACTTGCTCAGCCTCAAACTGGCACCTCTCTATGACCCCATCGTGGCCGCAACCACTATGCAATCGTTAAATCCTCCCGAGTATGAACTAGTCATCAAGACGTAAGAATCTACTTCTTTCCACAAATGTACATCTGAAAGATCCCTCAACACCCTCATATTTCAAGACTGTACAACATATCAAAACAAAAATCAATCATCCATAATCCTTTCACATCCAAAGCAAAATTCTTCTTGTCACACCCAAACTATCTAAACATCATGCAGTCACATTATACGCATCATATAACTATCCAACTACTCACAGAGTCATCCATCCTACTCCTAGGGATACTAACGGATATATAAGTCCAAATGCACATACTCACACAACTGAAACAACTGAGGCCAAGCTGTAGTCTAAACCTGGCCTCAAAGCCTCGAGACTGGCCTATATCTAAAACATAGAAAACACATCTCGCACCTCATCCATGACATCACCAGCCGTCAATGCACAGTTGATACTGAGTGCTCAACATAACATACGAGTGAGTAGAAGGAATTCAAAGAGATACGCTTCAAGCTGAATAAATATCGCATGATAAGAGAGAAAGATGAGAATATTCTCCTACATGCCTTGTAGCCTCTTGAAGATAAGTATGGACGTCATCATATAAATCCGCAAGACTCTACTAGACACTTACTCATGATCCTTAGAACCTATAAACATAGAGCTCTGATACCAACTTATCATTACCCCAAAATCTATCTAGTCGTAATGGCACCTAACCCGATCCGCTAGGTAAGCCAGATACCAATCAATACAACTCTAATGAAATGATAAGAAGTCAATAAATTAAATATCTGTAATTTCATACAATAACCCAAGAATTGTTAGTACAAGTCGTGAGCCACTAAGACTTAGATTTACAAGCTCGTATAAAAATAAATACAACACATGTTTGAAATATACATAAACAAGATTCGATTCTAAAACTACCAAGGCTAAGGGGTAGTTATATCCGAAATGCAAGTACATCTTCATTGCCAGCTCCCGTCATCCACATCATCTCAACTTCAAGATCTGCACACAAGGTGCAGAAGTGTAGTATGAGTACAACTGACCCCACGTACTCAGCAAGTATCATATTGATCTCGGCGAGGTAATGTAAGCAATAATTATAAATGATACTCGCCAATCACTTGTACAAGTTTATAAATTCCAAAAGTATAGAAAAGAAATATGGTCAAATCATGATATCACAGATAAAACTACCTTGGTGCTCACAATTTTCTTAGCGTATTCTGCTCAATCAAAAATCCATCATATAAAGAAGGTATGCAAATAAATCGGGTAAACAGCCAAGAAAATTGCAAGTAAAGATGAAATGAAACAACCAAATAACAATCAATTACAGCGCGCAATTCGATTCAAATAGAAATCACATCACGGTTCTCATCCCGACATCATAATCTCAGTAACCGAACCATACCAATAACCAACTCTCCCAGAGCTCACATCAACCAGAAATCCGTTGGTTTATCACAATCCGCGTGTACACCATCAAGAAGGCACATGAGATGGTGACCCTAGGGGGATGGATCCATATCTACACGCTGCGCGGCATAGTCACGTGCAATCCATACGGTGTGGTCACATGCTCAATTTTATAATCTGCCCGATGTGGTCACACACTCAATATCAAGAAGTCGCGTGGCGTGGTCACAGGCTAACACAATCCGTCCGGTGTGGTCACATGCACAAAAACACAATCCGCCTGGTGTGGTCACAAGCTCAACACAATCCTCCCAGCGTGGTCACAGGCACAATATCACAATTTGCTGGGCGTGGCCACATGCACAGTATCATAATCTGCCCGACATGGTCACATGCACAATATCATAATCTGCTCGGCGTGGTCACATGTACAATATCAAAATCCGCCTTGCATGCTTACATAGTACTAGTCCAATCCATATCACATATAAAACAGATATGCAGGAATACATGTACATGATCAAAGAACATTAAATTTCGTACTCCTGGACTGGTATAAGTAACTTGCTAAGGTGCATGCATGTGGAAGTGTGATATCATAGCTCAAATCAGGTAAATACATCACAAAATTGCAATTAGCAGGTTTAATCTGGAGATTAACCTCTATGTAACCTCAAACATGGCTTAAATAGCTCACAACAAGGTTACAGATAAGAGAAACATCACAACATGAAGCTTACCAATCAATTCAAGGCATATAATAGCCTAAACACTACCCCGAGTATGGTTAATACCCCGGTGCACGCACATGGGCTTAGCCCTACACATATGTGCCACTCATAACGCGTAGCTATCACAAATAACTCTGGAAACTAATGCCTCAACCAACTTTAGGTAAAATACTTACCTCAAGAAAGTCAAAACAATACTCTAGAAGCGTGATCCTACACGAATCGACCTCCGAACGACTCGAAACTAGGCAAAAATAACACAAAAACATCAAATAGTTCCGTAGAAAACAAACCTAAACGAAAATAGTCGAATCTTTAATCAAATACCCAAAGTCAACTAAAAGGTCAACTCGAGTCTCGCACCTCGGAACACGATAAAACTCATAATTTTCGATAACCCATTCGAATATGAGTCCAACCATACCCATTTTATCCAATTCTGACTTCGAATCGATGTTCAAAACTCAATTATTTACTTTAGAAAAGTTTATACAAAAACCTCCAATTCCTCTTTTAAATTCATCAATCAAATGCAAAAATCAACGATGGAATCATGTGAAATAAACAAACCCGAGTCAAGAATACTTACCACAATCCAAATCGTGAAAATTTCTTCCAAAATTTCCCAAATCCAAGCTCTATAACTCAAAATGTGATAAAATAACTCAAAGTCCGAAATAGAGTACTTATATGCACTGTCCAATGGTACCTTACGCGATTGCAGTTGTACCCTCGCGATCGCGATACTCAAAATACACTTCGTGTTCGCAACACTTTTCCCGCGAACGCGATCACCACTGATGCCATAACTACGCAAACGCGTCGCCTCCCACGCGAACACGATGACCAAAAACCCCAGTTCCCTCGCTGAAACGCGATCGCGATCCACCTATGTGGATGCGAAGAACAAATCTCTCCAGCCCAGCATACAACCTTCGTGAACGCGAAGAACAAACGTCAACTGCCCCAAAATTCCTCTATACGATCGCGAGCCTAGCTTCGCGATCGCGATGTTCTGAAGAAACAGCATCAATCAGCAAGTCCCAATATATATATATTCTTGGTGAGAAAGAGTGTAAAGCATGAAGGGTGATGCCGTTCCATTGTTATACCTTATCATGTGAGGAAGAGTGTAAAGCATGAAAGGTAATACCGTGCCATTTCATATACATTATTATGCACGAAGGATAATACCGTTCCATTTTATTTACATTATCATGAGAGGATGAGAGTAAAAGTAGGAAGGGTGATGCCATGCCATTGCATTTATATTATCATGTGATGATGAGAGTAAAAGCACGAAGGGTGATGTCGTGCCATTGTTATTATATTATCATGTGTTCATGGCACGAATGGTGTTTCCATGCAATGAATATGAGAGACATGCATTATGTTGTGATATCCTTTCCTTGCATATACATTTATGCTTTTATCCCGAGTTGTTACTGTTGCACCTATGTTTTCTATGATGTTTATGGTTTTCACGTCTTTGTCTTTTTCCTTATTTTTTGTGGTTCTATCAGTGCCTTCTATTTGTTAATTATTGTTACGTTCATGTCTACCTTCTTGTTTGTTATATGTACATCTATGTTTTTTCTCGTTTGTTGTGATTTCATCTAGACCTTCTACCTCACTAGCTGTTGAAATCTATGTTCTTCTACATTACTTGTTGTCACTACTTTTGTGCCTCCTATCTCGTCTATTTCGATTTTCCATATGCTTTCGACTTGTTTATTGCTGCGATTTGCGTACTTTCTACTTCGTAGTTACTGTTATTGACATTCCTTCTACTTGGATAGTACTGTTATATATATGCTTGGTGAGGATGAGATAAATGCACAAAGCGTGTTGCCGTGCCATTTGATTTGTTATCTTGAACACATTCTTCTCATTATGAAAATTTGTCGATTTACTACGTTGACTAGTGGTTATTGTTTCAACAATATGACTTGAGCTGTTAGAGAAGGTTTGGTTGTGATATGAAGAACTTGATCGTATTTCTTTTAGCTAATCATTTACTACTTCTGTACCTATTCTCGTAATCTACTTTGTTATGTCTAGTATTATTTCTATTACAAATTTAACTGCACGGGTTATACTAGTTAGTGTCTTCGACCTAAAACCCTCATCACTACTTCACCGAGATTAGTCAAGATATTTATAGGTTACATGGGGTCGGTTGTACTCATACTACACTTTTGCACCTTGCGTGTAGATCTTGGAGCTGCGTAGCTGTGGAAGACGGAGCCTTGCATTGAAAGAGTACCTATGTTCTAGATTCAACCTACCTCTTGTTCATGGTAGTTTAGGTTTCATCTCTATTTATGTAAATTTCAAACAGATATTACATTTATTCTTCATATAGGATTTATAAATCTAAATCATAGGGAGATGGTAGCCTATAATTACGTAGTTTAGTCGCTTATTGCACATTAATTCACTGCACTTTACTTGTTTTGAGCTTTAATTGATAGTGTTTTGCACTTATTGTGTGTTTTATGCCTTGTAGGAGTGATTCCGAGTAATATAGATGTTGTGGAGCTAATTTGAGCTATTTGGAGCTTTGAAGTCTGAGTAAAAGCCTAAGGGATTAAGTCGCGATCGTGTTCGGGGGTCGAGGACCAAGTCCGGACGTCAAAAATCGAGATTTAATCCGTACTCTGAGAAACGTCCACAACCACAGGGTGTGGGGCACCGCGGCTGCCTATTTCTCTGCTGCCTATCAGAACCAACTCTCTGGATTTCCCCACTAATTCCCCGCATGGCGCGTCACCCCATGCGGCATGCCTGTGCAATTTTTACAGAGTGAAAATCCAATTTCGTCTAGGAAAAGGTGATTTCGTCTGGGCCCAAACCTACTTGGTATAAATACATGGAAAAATATTTTTTTGAACTTTTGACACATATTCGACCTAAGGAGGCGAAGGAGGAGTTGGAATAATACGAGCACAAGGATTTCATAATTCCTTCCTAGCTCAAGACACGAGTTTGGATTGAATTTATGTTTTCCTATACTTTAATTTTATTTGTGATGAATTGCTCCATATCTATGGAGTAGTTCTCTTTAGGGTTTGATGGATTTGGTGTATTGATGATTGTTTGTGGATTACAACTCTAGTGTTATGTAGCGAAGCGCTTTTGGATGATTTAACTGTTGCATCTATATTCACTTGTTCATGTAATCGAAAGAGGCACAACTTGTGATGTCTTTGCATTACATTGTTGGTTGAGTTCATTAATTCTTCTTAGTAATCTAAAGAGGCTAGTTGAATAATTGATTAAACCCTGTTAGGAGGATAATCGAGAAGGGTTCTCCTAAAAACCAATCCACTACGCATTTTTGCATATCTTCACGTGCTTAAATTGGTTCATTTTGTGAGCTTAAGACTTAATCAAGAGAGGAGTTTTTGCTGAACGTTTGAACTAATAATTGAGTGAATTTGAGAGACTCACTTAAACGTTAGAAGTGAATTACCTAGAGTTAGATCCCAAACAATTATCTTGCACCTATCCTATCAACCCCTATTTTCTCCCACTGATAACTTCCTTGCTTACCTTTGTTGCGATTGTCATTCGTCTATAGCTTTAGATTCTTAGTTAATTTTAGTTAGAAATCATATAAACCTCAATTGTTGATTCTCTTGGATTGTGATCAAGCTAGAAACTACAAGAATACTATTTAAATCCAATCTATGTGGATACGATATTATACTATACTATATTTGATTAGCGAGCATAATTTAAGTGTGTGTTTCGAGCTCGTAAAATTTGTAGTGCTAAATCAGGAATTATTCTTTTTATTTTTCTCTTGTTACATTTGGTGTTGTTGATTGTGCACAGGTTACAGGTTTAGATTGGTGCATGACTCGAACCTTTGCGAATGAAGTGCTACCATGCATGCCAGAAATTGAAAAACAACTGCGACAGCTAACGAAGGAAAGAAATCTCATCGAGACATTAGAAACGGTTGGGCAGTCCTCAACCAAAGAAACTATGGGTGGAAACGGTGATGATAATGTGGATTTGGCTGCAAGAGAGGCAACCCTACAACGAGAACAAGCTGTACGGGATGCTGAGGAAGCAGCTATTATAGATGCACATATTATATATGAAGAAGAGAGGGGTCAGAGAATTGCTCAAAATCAATCCTTGGTTGTAAATCAGTTCGGAAATATAGTTCCCGGGCCTGGGAGACCACTTGGTGATTATGCTAGACTGGTCTACAATAGAGGATTATCAAGTGTGAGACCACCTCCAATTGCAGCTAACTATTTCGAGTTGAAGCAAGGGTTGCTTCAAACTTTTCAGAACTACTGTATCTTCAGAGGGAAGCCAAACGAAGATCCAAATACACATCTGATGGACTTCGAGGAGATTATGAACACCTTTCAATCCAATGATGTGTCGCAAGATGCAATGTGCTTAAGGCATAACCCTTCACACTCAAATATGATGCAAAGTAGTGGATTCAAAGCTTGCCCACGGGATCGATTAAAATATGGGAGGAGATGACCAGAAAATTCCTTGATAAATATTTCTCCTCAGCTAAGACGGGCAAGTTTAGAAGAGAAATCCATAATTTCTGCAAAAAAGATACGAAAATTGTTTTTGAAGCATGGGAGAGGTTTAAAAAGATAGTTCGAAAGTGTCAACATAGCGGAATTGAACTTTGGATGCAACTCTAGGATTATTGGGATAGATTGACACCGACCTCACGTAGAACATTGAGCAATTTAGCTGGAGGCCCATTGATGAAGAAGACTCTAGAGGAAATAGTTACAATTCTTGATGAGTTATCTAGAGATGCTTATCAATGGCCCTCTGAGACTGCTGAAAGAAGAAGATCAACTGGTGTTCACTAGGTTAATGCTAATACATTTGTGCAGGTACAGCTGGATGCTATGGCTAAAGAAATACGAAAGCTGACTTTAGCCTCGATACAAAATGAGCCTCATGCAGTTTGTGATATATATGAAAAAGGACACCCTACTCATGAGTGTCAAGCCTCAACTGAGGAAGTGAATGTTGTGGGAAACTATAATTTCAATGCAATGGGTCAGAGGAACCTTGATTTTTCATGGAGTTCACCTGGAGGTACTGCTAATGCTTGGCAACAAAATAACTCTATACCCTAGGGACAAGGAGCTCCAGCATACCAAAATTTGCAGAGGAAGTAATTTCGGCCTCAACAGCCCATTCAGACCGATCTAGAAGATCTCATGAAGGCTTTCATTATCAAGACAGATGAGAGGCTGGATGCCCATGGAGAAACTACCAAAGAACTAGGCACTGGTTTACGAAACCTGGAGAGACAAGTGGGACAGAATCTAACAATATTATCTGAGAGGGTTCCAGGCAATCTCCCCGCTGACACTGAAAAGAATCCCAAAGAACTAGTGAATGTTGCAACCTTGAAGGGTGGGCAAGTGTTGAAAAATCCCACCCCGATCCAAAATGATGTGAAACTTGAAAAAGAAAGTGGGGAGCAGCTGAAGACTGATGTTGATAAAAATAAGAAAGGCCCGATAAAAACTGATAAGAATAAGAAGAACGAAGAATCGAGAAGGGAGGAACCTAAGGAGAGCCAGTATATGACTATCTTACCCTTCCCTCAAAAGCAAAGTAAAGAAAATCTAGACAAGCAGTTTGGGAGATTTCTGGATGTGCTGAAACACGTTCATGTAAATTTGCCATTCACAAAAGTGCTTTCACAAATGCCTGCTTATGCCAAATTCTTGAAGGAGATCCTTACAAAGAAGAGAAAAATAGAGGAGACCTCGGTGGTGAAGCTCACAGAGCATTGCAGCGTGATATTGCAAAACAAACTCCCATAAAAGTGTGGAGATCCAGGGAGTTTTACTATACTTTGCTCTTTAGGCTCTATTAATTTTGATAAGTCTCTATATGATTCTGGTGCCTTTATTTGTTTATAGGAAACTAGAGAAGGAGATTGGACAAATAAGGTCGGTGCCAATATCTTTGCAGCTGGCAGACCAAACGACTTTAATACCCGAGGGGATAATGGAAGATGTGTTAGTTCGAGTGGATAAGTTCGTATTTCTTGTAGACTTTATAGTGGTGACTATGGAGGAGAACAAGGAGGTCCCCCTCATCCTATGAAGACCATTCTTAGCGACGGGCATAGCAATATTAGATATATAAGAGAGAAAACTCATGCTTAGAGAGGGTGAGGAGACTGTGACTTTTGAGATGAATGTAGAAAAGGGGGCACAAAAAGAAAAACTAGCTGCGAGTGTTGAGTGGAAAGTGAAGGGCTTAAGAAGAGAAGGCTGCACTAAGTGAGAAAGATAAGTGTGGGGTGTACCCCAAGAAGGCGGAGAAGAAGCTGTCGGCATGGATGTGCGCATTAGTTGAAAGGCGAGAAATGGAGCCCGACTTCGACTAAGACCCCGACTACATGTTCAGGGAAGTTTCCTTTACCTTATGTTTTTTAATTGTGTGTCATAGGAACATGCCACAACTTAAAGTGTGGGGTGGGGGATATGTTGTAAGTTTGTATGTATATGTGTTAGTTTTGTTAGTTGTAGTAGTTAGATATAGAAAACAATTGAAAAATAAACATAAAAATCATAAAAATTGAAAAACTTTTGATTTTTCCCGACGATGGATATCATTCGATGAGTTTCTTGAGGGATTAAAGTTGAAAGAAAAAGACTAAAATATTTTCTTTTGTAGGTACTATAATAATTCCCCTTTTATTTTTCTTTGTGACGTGGTTCTTTTCCAAGGGTTTTGTTTGAACCGGGAGTAGTTAGTTATTTATTTTGTAGGAGTAGGGAACCTTGTGCTATGATTTGAAATGAAGACAATGTCTCTTAACTTTATTATACCTTGAGAATAGTAAGTTCTTTAGTGTGACGCTTAGACTCAGTTTTTGACTCTTGTATAAGTACTTTAAATTGTTTGATCTTAACTTTGCTTAACTGCTTTGAGTAGAGTGTCTTGATAGTCCAATCCTGAGTGAGTTATGTGCCATGTGCGTGTGAGGTTTTGTGTATTCTGTGCATTGCATTTGATGTCTAGAACTTACCATGTGTGTTTGCAAAGCGAAATGATATGTTTACCCACCAAATTATTGTGTATCGTAGTTAACCTCTTTGAGCCTATAATCCTATTTCTTTGGCCACCACTTTACAAGCCTTACCCATTTGTACGAATTGACCATCTATCTGAACTTTTTCACCTCTCGTGAGCACTTGAATTTGATATGAACTTTGCAAAAGTTGAAGTGTGGGGTGATTGGGTTGGCTTTTGAGTGGAACTAATGAAATAAGGAGAAAGATGCGCTGTTTTAAAAAAAGTAAGAGCCACTTGAATTGCAGTTATTTGTAGCTTTAAAGTCTGAGTAAAAGCATAAGGGATTAATTCGGGATCGTGTTCGGGGATCGAGGACCAAGTTTGGGCGTCAAAAATCAAAATTCAATCCGTACTCTAAGAAAGGTCCACAACCGCGGCGCGTGGGGCGCCGCGGCTGCCTATTTATAGATCTGCTACCTGTTAGAACAAACTCTCTGGATTTCCCCACTAATGCCCCACATGGCACGTTGCCCCATGCGACGCGCCTATGCAATTTTTATGATAGTTGTTAGAAAAAATAATTATATGATTGTGAAAAATATTCCTTGATAGTGGTAACTCTTGATGTAATTGTACTTAAAGAAGTTGAGAGTTGATATATGTTGATTTAAGGGTGGTGTTATGGTTTGACATAAGTGTGGGGTTTTGAACAATGAAATGTATGTATTAAAGTACTTAGGGAGGTGTAGTCACTCTTATATCTAAATGTATCCTACCCATCCCACAGCCTGCATTACAACCAACTAAAGTCCTACTTGATCCTTGACTGAACGAGCTCAATTAGTAGAGTAGTACACTACGGGAAAGCCTATAGTATATCTTTTGTGGCACATGAATGTTATTCTGAGAGTGAGTGAATTCTTTCTATCTTGAGTTCCTAATTATTCTTAAATTTCATTGTGTGTGGAACTACTCTCTATTGTTATGTGAGGGCACTTGATTGATTCATGAAGGAAAGGTAATGTCATTGACTTCTGTGTTAGAGTAAGTGAGCGGGTTGTGAAATATGTGAGGTACTTTTGAGTCAAATCTTGAGGCGAGGATGTTACGTTAGAGTGCTTAATATATTTTAAATATTCTTGGTGTGATGAGTAAGGAGAGTTGTTTAAAAAGGTCGTGTTTATGTCGTGTCTATATGAAGTGTAGTTTGATAACTCGAGGACGAGCCATGGTGTAAGTGTGGGGTGTTGATGGTAGGCTATAATTATGCATTTTAATCGCTTATTGCACTCTAGTTCACTACACTTTACTTGTTTTGAGCTTTAATTGATAGTGTTTTGCACTTATTCTTAGTAAAAGCCCAAGGGATTAAGCCGGGATCGTATTCGGGGATCGAGAACCAAGTCTGGACGTCAAAAATCGAGATTCAATCCGTACTCTGAGAAAAGTAAATAACCGCGGTGTGTGGGGCGGTGCGTGGGGCACCGCGGCTGCCTATTTCTCTAGTACTTGTCAGAACCAACTCTCTGGATTTTCCCAATAATGCCCCGCATGGCGCGTCGCCCCATGCGACGCGCCTGTGTAATATTTACATAGTGAAAATCCAATTTCGGCTAGGAAAATATGATTTCGTCTAGACCCAACCCTACTTAGTATAAATACATGGAAAAACGTTATTTTCTGGACTTTTGACACATATTCAACCTAAGGAGGCGAAGGAGGATTTGGAAGAACACAAGCACAAGGATTTTATCATTCCTTCCTCACTCAAGACACGAGTTTGGATTGAATTTATATTTTCCTATACTTTAATTTTATATGTGATGAATTGCTCCATATCTTTGGAGTAGTTCTCTTCAGGGTTTGATGGATTTGGTGTATTGATGATTTTTTTGTGGATTATAACTCTAGTTTTATGTATTGAAGTGTTTTTGGATGATTTAACTGTTGCATCTATATCCACTTGTTCTTGTAATCGAGAGAAGCATAACTTGCAATGTCTTTGCATTACACTGTTGGTTGAGTTCATTAATTCTTCTTAGTAATCAAAAGAGGCGAGTTGAATCATTGATTAAACCTACTTAGGAGGATAATCGAGAGAGGTTCTTCTAAAGATCAATCCACTACGCATTCTTGCATATCTTCATATGCTTAACTTGGTTCATCTTGTGAGGTTAAGACTTATTCGAGAGAGGCGTTTTTGCTGAATGTTTGAATTAATAATTGAGTGAATTCGAGAGACTCTCTTAAACGTTAGAAGTGAATTACCTAGAGTTAGATCCCAAATAATTATCTTGCACCTATCCTATCAACCCCTATTTTCTCCCATTGATAACTTTCTTGCTTACCTTTGTTGTGATTGTCATTAGTCAACAGCTTTAGATTATTAGTTAATTGTAGTTAGAAATCATATAAACATCAATTGTTCATTCTTTTGGATAGTGATCTAGCTAGAAACTATGAGAATACTGTTTAAATCCAATCCTTGTGTATACGATATTATACTATACTATATTTGATTAGCGAGCATAATTTAAGTGTGTGTTTCGAGCACGTCATATGGGCTCATGACTTGTACTACCAGTTCTAAGGATACTTGCATTAAAATTGGTTGTAGCTTATTTTATATATATTGTTTATTTCACATTTTAGTTGTAACTTATATTATCTGGCTTACCTAGAGGATTATGTTACGTTCAATCATGACTTAGTGGGATATTGGGTCATGAAAGGTTGGTATCATAGCTCTAGGTTCATAGGTTCTACGAGTCGTGAGCATGTGTCTACTACAGTCTTCCGGATCGATATGATGACGTCCATACCTATCTTTGAAAGGCTATAGAGCATTTACGAAGCTTCCCTTCTTTCTTTCCTTATCGTGCGTCCCTGTTTTAGCTTGAAGCCTGCAATTATGATTCTTCCTAATCGTCACTATGTGATGCTGAGCACCAAGTATCAGTGTGCACCGACGGTTTGTGATGTTGTGGATGGACTACAAAAGGGTTATGGATGCTTGATTATTGTCGCGATGTTTTGTCTAATATTAGAAGAAGATGCACTGATAGATCTTTCATTTGTTAATTTGTGGAATGAAGCGGATTCTTGTATTTGGGTGATGAGTACGGACTTAAGATGGATTAATTGGTTACCTAATTATGATGACCATGGTGGGGTCATGTGAAGGTGTTGATTTGAGGCTAGCCGGTGGGCTATCTCAATCGTGAAGATTTGAGGTCGTGTGTCTCGTATAAGGTTTCTATTCAGAGGAATGCATATATTATCATTTCAAAGTATTTGAGGAAGTTAGCATTATGGTCACCACTGAGAGTATGTACTTGCAGAGTCGTTGGAGTGTTTTATGACTGGAGTCACATGGGTTTATGAATTATTCAGCTGATTAATAGTGCGAGACTGGGGCAGCTACAAAGGAAGAGTGTTATCGGTTACAAGCGATGCATTTTATGGCTTCGAGTCAAGTGGAGGAGCTTGTTACCGACGATCGGATTGCATGGTCATGCGTTATATTAGTTCTTGGATTAGGATTGCCTTGCAGATTGACTATGATTTGAGAAAGATTTCATCGAGGATGATTTAGAGCAAGGTGAATGACTGCCGAGAAGGTTCGGATGAGTTCAAGACTCATATGTGCTATTTAAGGATTTTTCGGATTTGTGTCTGGCTAGGACTTGAGATCTCAATTAGATGGTGTATAGACTTGCGGTACTTCTATATCATTATCGACGCTACATGGAAGTATTAGAGAAATGCAAGAAACGTCTTCGGGTTCGCAGAAGGTTCCTTTAGAGCGACCATTTCGGGTTCAGTTACTTCTAGGTATGGCAGTCTGTATGACTTGGGTGAGTTAGAGGGAAATTAATCTTTATGATTTGATTATGTGTTAATGGGTTTCGAAGAATTCACAATCGTTATGGCAACAATTCGAAGTTGATGTCTTTTACGGGTAGAGAGGGTGTGTTGAGTGTGGTGATGACCTCCCCGATTGAGTTAAATGGAAGATTCTTGGTTGATTAGGTATTCCACATGCTTGTGGTTTAGAGTTGATTATGAGGTTTTCTTATTTTTCGTAAATTAGCATGATGGTTGCGGTGTGCCGTGTGAAGTCGGATGTTGCGAGTACAAGGTTGTGTTTTACTTTCAAAAGGAAGGTCATGAGGTTTAGAGGGCATGGACGATTTAAGATGTTTAAGAGAATGCTGGAACTATTTAGTATCGCCTAAGGAGTGTGTGTATGTTTGGAGACGCATTGTATTTTGACTTGCGGATGCTTGACTAGTGTTACGGTGATCGCCTGGTTTTGAGCTACCGAGGTTCAGGTTTTGCTATGTGGCGCAGAAGATCTATGTGAGTATTTTCCGTAAGATGATGGATTATGAGTGATGTATCTTTCATTTGATTAGAGGAGTTGGGATCAGATAAAGATATTTCAGTATTCATGAGGTATAGAGACTGGATGATCTCGTAGGCGGACTATTCCTTAGTTACGAACTGTTTAGATATGATAAGAATTGGATAGCTGAGGGTATGTATAATAGATAGGTTGCTAAGGACTTGGAAGGTTATATGTCTGTTTAGGAATGATCGGATTTGGTTTGGGGGCAATTTGTATGCCTAATGAGGATATGTATTCCATATCAGATCGGGTTTGCTCACTCTTACACAATTGTTACCGTAGGTATATCAACGAGCGGAATGGATGTTATTTGTGCCTTGGTCTATGTTATGTGTTTCTCTCTTATGCTAGGACGGGTTGTGACGCTATTTGGTGATTCGCACGCATTATACAATCTTGTTTAGGCCTTGTGGCGATATATTGGGAAGATGTGTCACGACCCAAAATCTCACATGTCATGATGGCGCCTATCGCAATACTAGGCAAGCAGACAATTCACAAATAACCACGCAACTTTAATTTTAAACATACTGAAATAAAATTAAATAGTAAAAATCTCATAATTTACTGATTAGAAAATACCGCAACTCAATACAAAATCTCCCAAAATTCGGGTGTCACTAAGTACATGAGCATCTAAATGACAACATAGCCTGACTGCTAAAACACTGTCTAGAAAGATAAAATAGTACAAATAAACTGAAAAGAAGGAGAGTCAAGGTCTGTGAATGCCAAGGCAGATACCTCAATAGTCTCCAATAGATAAAGCTCCAAAGCTAGCAACCGCCGTACCCGGAAGTACCTGGATCTGCACACGGAGTGTAAAGTGTAGTAAACTTTGGCCTGAAAGCAGTGACGATCTCAACAGATACAGTCCAAATACAAATTTTAAACAGTATAGAAATATAGACATGCTTTCAAGTTTAACAGTTTAAGTTCAACAGGGATGAAATATTCCAAGTGTGACTGATATGAAGAATGATACATCACAACACCTACATGTCAATTACACATGCCAACTGTAATGCAACACAATGATAAAGTCATATGCATACTCTCAGAGTATTAACTCTCACTCAACACGCTCAATCACTCAGTCCTCCCAAATCACTCGGCACTCGTGCTAGGCATTCGCACTTAGTAGGTACCTGCGCTCATTGCTGGTATGTCAGACTCCGAAGGGGTGAATCCTGCCAAAGCGCTAATATAAGCCAATCATGGCATGGATCAAGAAAGCCAGTTGCGGCGTGCAGCCTGATCCCATAAATATCACTCACAATCAGGCCATCGGCCTCACTCAGTCATCAATCTCTCCAATCTCTCGGGCTCACAAATCTCATGACAATCAGCCAAACAATGATAATATAATGTATCAATATATTGCAACGAAGGCTGAAATATGATATGCAAATGATAGATGTGACTGAGTACATAATTGCAAATTAAGCAAGTAATTCAACAATAAAACGACCTCTGTGGGTCCCAACAGTACCAGCATATAGCATAAACATGGTTTTTAACATGAAGCACAGTTCAATCCTCTAACACATGGAGAATACGTGGATAATACCAAGATTATATGACTACACAGTTCCGCGGAATCAACCGAGTCACAATTTCTACAGTGCACGCCCACACGCCCGTGACCCATCATGTGCGTCACCTCAACACCAACCACATAACACGTAATTCAGGGATTCATACCCTCAGAACCAAGTTTAGAAGTGTTATTTACCTCAAACTGTGTAATTCTCTACTCCAACAAGCCCTTGTCTCGCGAATCGGCCTCCGAACGAGTCGAATCTAGCCACAAACAACTCGATACCATCAACAAAAGTAATAGGAATCAATTCCATATGATAAAGCTAAGTTCTTTAACAAAAGTCAAATAGTCCACTTAAAAGGTCAACCTCGGGCCCACATCTCAAAATCCGATAAAATTAACAAAATCCAAACACCCATTCAACCACGAGTCCAACCATACCAAAATTACTCCATTCCGATCACAACTCGACCTTCAATTCCTCAAATTAAAGCCTATGAGGTTTCTACAATTTTTCCCAAATTTTCCAACCCAAAACACTAATTAAATAATAAAACCAATGACAAATTTATGTATATTAACCAAATCCGAGTTAGAATCACTTACCCTAATCAATTCCTTGAAACTCCCTCCAAGAATTGCCTCAATCCGAGTTCCCAAAGTCCAAATATGAAATAATACTTTAACCCAAATTTTTTAAATCTTATATTTTGCCCAGATGTTCCTCTTCGCGGACGCGATCCAACTCACGCGTTCGCGATTAACTCACTCCCCAAGCATTGCGATCGCAGAACCCTTCTCGCGAACGCATAGCAGAGATTCCCCAGCTGCCTATAACACTCGTCGCGATCGCGTCTCCTTCTCCGTGATCGTGAAAGAGGACACCAGCAACAGAAAAATCAACAGTTCCCCAAAGTTTAAAATGCGCCGAACATGATCCGGATCACACCCGAAGCCCCGGGACCTTAACAACACATGCCAACAAGTCCTAAAACATCATATGAACTCGCTCAAAGCCTAAAATCACATCAAATAACACTAAAACCACGAATCGCGCATCGATTCAAGCCCAATTAACTTATGAACTTCTAACTTCAAAAACTAATGCTGAAACATACCAACTCCGATTGACCCCAAATTTTGTACACATGTCATAAATGACACAATGGCTGTATTCCAACTTCCAAAACCAAAATTCGGGACTGGTAACCACAAAGTCAACTCTCGATCAAACCTCTCAACTCTCCAAACTTCAACTTTTTCAACTTTCGCCAATTCAAGCCAAAAACATCTATGGACCTCCAATTCAATATCCGGTCACACTCCTAAGTCCAAAATTACCATAAGGAGCTATCAGATCCATCAAAACTCTTTTTTGAAGTCAATTACACATAAGTCAATATCCGGTCAACTCTTTCAACTTAGGCTTTCAACCTTGGAATTAAGTATCCCAACTCAGTCCGAAATATCCCCGGAACTAAACTAACTACTCGCCAAGTCACATAACAATAAATGAGCATGAAATAAGAAATAAATGGGGGAATGAGGCTATAATACTCAAAACGACCGACCGGGTCATTACAAGATGGCTCCCGTGATGTTGATTTGCTTATTGTACCTTAGCTATGTTTTGACGAGCGCAAAACACACACTTAAATATGCTCGCTAGTCGAATATAGTATAATATAATATCGTATCCACAGGGATTGGAGTTTAATAGTATTTTCGTTGTTTATAGCTTGGTTTCTATCCAAGATGATCAACAATTAAGAATTATGTGATTAAAAACTAAAATTAACTAAGAATCTAGAGCTAATTGACTAAGACAATTGCAACAAAAATAAGAAATAAAGATATCAATGGGAGAAAATAGGGGTTGATTGGATAGGTGCAAGATAATACTTTACAGTTGTTGATTGGGAATTAACTTGTAACGACCCGGCCGGTCGTTTTGAGTATTATAACCCTGCTTCCTCCTTTACTGCTCAAATTGTACTTTATAGATGTTGTGTGAATTGCAGGGGTAATTAGTTCGGGTCCGGTGAGGTTTTGGAATGAATTGGAACACTTAGTTCCAAGGTTTAAAGCTTAAGTTAAAATAGTGACCGGATGTCGACTTATGTATAAACGACCTCGGAATTTAATTCTGATGATTGTAATAGCTCCGTATGGTGATTTTGGACTTAGGAGCGTGTCCGAAAAATTATTTGGAGGTCCGTAGTGGGATTAGACTTGAAATGCCGAAAATTGAATTTTTGGGAAGTTTGACCGGGGAGTTGACTTTTTTAATATCAAGGTCGGAATCCAATTTTGGAAATTTGAATAGCTCTGTTATGTCGTTTATGAATTGTGTGCAAAATTTGAGGTCAATCGGACGTGAATTGATAGGTTCCGGAGTCGTTTGTAGAAACTAGAAATCTCAAAGTTCATTAGGCTTGAATTATGATGTAATTCATGGTTTTAGTATTGTTTGAGGTGATTTGAGGGTTCAACTAAGTCCCTATGATATTTTAGGACTTGTTGGTATATTTGGTTGAGGTCCCGAGGGGATCGGGTGAGTTTTGGATGGTTAACGGATCATTTTTTGGCCTTGGTGAGATTGTTGATATTTGTTGTTGCATTTTTCGGATTTTCTCTTTTGCGTTCGGGAGTGGACCCTCGCGTTCGCGAAGAGGAATTTGTGGCAGGCAGGATTTACTCTTCGCATTCACGAGCAGGTCTCGCGTTCGCGAAGAGAAGATGGGTTGTGCATCGCGTTCGCGCATGAGATATCGCGTTCGCGAAGGGAAACATAGTGGGCTTGGGTTTTGCCTTCGAATTCGCGAAGGGGAGCTCGCGTTCGCGAAGAAGGGATCTTTTAAACATCGCTTTGCGAAGAGCAAATGTTGGGAAGCACATTTTGTGCTTCGCGAACGTGAGGGACATGTCGCGTTCGCGAAGAAGAGAGGTCTGGACAGAAAGTTTAAGTTCAGAAAATGGGACTTCGTCCCATTTTACATTTTTAACGATTTGGAGCTCGGATTAAGGCGATTTTTGGGAGATTTTCAGAGGAAACAACGGGGTAAGTGTTCTTAACTCAATATTGGTTAAAATTACCCGAATCCATGTTTGTTTTTATCATTTAATTGATGAATTAAGTTGGAAAAGTTTGAAAACACATTTAGATTAAATTGAGGATTTGAAGGCTGAGTTGTGGTCGGATTTGAGTAATTTTGGTATGGTTGGACTCACTGTTGAATGGGGGTTCGGATTTTATAAGTTTTATCGAATTCCTAAATGTGGGCCCCACGGTTATTTTTGGGGCGTAATTTTGGATTTTGTGAAAATATTAGTATTTTGATATGGAATTAAGTCCTATAAATTTTGTGGGCTGAATCAAATTAATTGTGGTAGATTCGAGCCGTTCGGGAGTTGATACATGCATAATGGGATTTCTGGAGCATTGTTTAGCTTGCTCGATATTGAATTCGGCTTGTTCGAGGTAAGTAACTCTTCTAATCTTGGAGTTGAGGGTATGAACCCTGAATATATGTATTTTGTGAATTGTTGGGAGGTGACGTACATGCTATGTGACGGGCGTGTGGGCGTGCACTATAGAAATTGTGACATAATTGTTTCTGTGAAATTTTATAGTTAAATAATCTTGGTATTTTCCATGCAGTTTTATGTGTTAAAGAAATTGAGCTAAAAAGCATATTAAAAATCATGTTGAGGTTATGTGCCAGTATTGTTGGGACCCACAGAGGTCATATTATTGTGAATTATTGTGTTAAATTGAAAAATTCATACTCAGTCATATTCATTTCATTGCATATCATAACTCAGTTTTATGACTGTATTTTGATGCATATAAATGTTTTGGGCCGAATGCCCTATTTTAATGAGATGCCCGAGTGGCTTGAGAGGTTTATGACTGAGTGAGGCCGAGGGCCTGATTTATGATGCATATTCATGGGATCGGGCTGCACGCCGCAGCATGTTTCATATTTATGGGAACAGGTTGCACGCCGTAGCATGTTTGATATCGGCCGAGGGCCTGATTTGTGAGGATGAGTGTGGATCGGGTTCTGCCCGCCTGCAGCATATTTATGACTGAGTGAGGCCGAGGGCCTGATTTGTGAGGATGAGTGTGGATCGGGGCTGCCCGCCTGCAGCATACTTTATTATTATAGCACGTGAGTTATCCGTGCAGCACGTGAGTTGTCCGTGCAGATTATAGCGCTGGGGCTGTAGGAGCCCCTCCTGAGTCTGTACACACCCCCAGTGAGCGCAGGTACCTACTGAGTGTGAGTGCCGAGTGACTGGGAGGCATGAGTGATTGTGAGGTATGCCCGAGTGGCAAGAGTGATTGTGAGCTATGCCCGAGTAGCACGAGTGACTGTGATATTTTGCCCGAGGGGCTGTATATGAGTGATGTTCTGCCCGAGGGGCTATTTATGATCTTATCATTGAGTTGCATTGCATTGGCATGCACACATGACATATATGCATAGAGATGTATTTTCTCACGTTGTACTGCATCACATCATTCATGATTTTCACATATTATTGAAAGATGGCATAGTGATGCATTTTTTTTACACGAGTTATTCGGAAGGAAAATGAAACATCTTATTTACTATTGACAAGATTTTGGGAGAAATTTATTGTTTTCAAAATATTCATATTTTTGGCAACTCCAACAAATGATTTGGTTTATTGTTTCACTGATGTATTTGAAACAAAGAACTACTATTTTTGAAATCATGATTTGGCTGGGTATTTTATCCCTGAGTTACTTCTGGCATTATTTGCTTTATGTTGTAATAGATTGTTTTGGACTATTGGTTTTGGACCCGACCTTGGTGGAAGCTCGTCACTACTTTCAACCTACGGCTAGGTTTGTTACTTACTCAGTACATGGGGTCGGTTGTACTGATACTACACTTCTGCACATTGTGTGCAGATGTTGGCTGTTGTTGTTGCTGTGCTCAATGGTTGAGGGACTTCAAGATGTACCTGCGTTCCTGTTGTAGCTGCCTTTTGTTCAGGGTAGCCTTAGATTTATAAAAGCTCTGTTTATGTATTATTCAAACAGACTATTTATTATTTCATTTCCGCTTTGTATATTCTATTCTTAGAAACTCATGATTTGTACTACCAGTTCTTGAGGAATGTATAAGGTTAAGATAATTATTTACTTAAATTTCTTCAATAATTGTTATTGGAATTGGATAGTTGAAAGTTGGCTTACCTAGCGGGTTGGGTTAGGTACCATCACGACTAGTTGGATTTTGTGTCGTGATAAGGTGGTATCATAGCTCTAGGTTCATAGGTTCTACAAATCATGAGCAAGTGTCTAGTAGAGTCTTGCGGATCGGTATGATGACATCCATACATATCTTCGAGAGGCTATAGGGCATTTAGGATATATACTTTCCATTTTTCTTTCCTTATCGTGCGAGATTGATTCAGCTTCAAATATAAACTCCTTGAATTCCTTCCACGTATTCGTATGCACACATGAGCGCTCAGTATCAGCTGTGCATCATCGGATTATGATTCTATGAACGAGGTTCGAGGTGAGTATTCTGTGTTTTGGTGATGGGCCAATCTAGAGGACTTGAGGCCAGGTGTAGACCGCAGCTTAGGCTCTGTAGCTTCAGTTGTAACCTGTACATTTAGATTCATATGTCTGGTAATGACCCTACAGAGGAATTTGTGGCTCGATGAGTTGTGGAATGGCGGTATGATGGGTATGATGTGACCGCGGTATGTGTTAAGACGATTTGAATGTGACGAGAAGTGTTTCCTTGAAATGTAAAGAAATGGCCATGGGATGCTTGATTTTCGTTTTAATGTGATGCATAGTCTCGAGTATGAATGTTTTGAAGGATCTTTTATATTGTTAAATTATGGGGTAAATTAAATTCTCATATCTAGGTAATGAGTTTGGACGCAGATTGTCTAAGTGATTGCACAGTAATTGTGACTGCGAAAAGATATAACAAGATACCAGATTGAGGCTAAGCAGGGGGATTATCCCCTGCGGAGTAATCTATGTAGGAGTATTTCTTATGATGTGAGTGGAGAGTTTCTTTTCTTGCCGACGGGGTGTATGGGTGGAGATTTGAATCTGAATCTGGTTGAGAAAGTTGACTTGTGTGTTAAGAGAATGAATACGAGCTTAGCGGATGATTGAGTTATTTTTATGGTTGGCGTTGTATGAACTTGGGAAGAAGTTTTGTTGGACTGACTGTGGCATTATGGCAGTAAGAGAGTATTGGTATTGTGAGTTATGAAATATTTTAATCTATGGCTTTGAGCCAAGTGGGGGAGTCTACTATTGACAATTTGATCTCATGGTTAGGTGTTAAATTTTAATTTTGGTCTGAGGCATACTTGTGGGTTAGCTATGACTTGCAGAAGTTGAGATTGAGGATGACTCGAATAAGGAAATTTCTGGTTAAGGATTATATTTCACGTATGAGTAAATGAAATTCGCGGGATGAGTGAGTTGTTATTGGTGAATGATGTAGTGCGCATGGAGTATGAATTTGATATGTGGTGTTAAAGTAGAGTTACTTCTTTAAGTGTTGTGGTGCTAATGGGGCACGTGTCTTTTGGCCTATTTGGGCGGTGCAATTAGATTTGAGCAAAGTGGGTGACTCCCGAGAAAGAAAATTTCAGTAGGTTTGAGAATTATATATAGCAAGTGAGAATGTTTCCGGACTTGTGTATGGATTTTACATTTTTGTGTAAGGAAGGTAAGAAGAACAATTTCAAATTCACGTAAGGTAATTCTCAGAGTGAGTGTTATAGTTGTAGTATTTTTAAAGGTGTTTAAGAACAATACAATTGCTTTTGGGTTGTAGGGCGTTGTGGTTCTATGCTAATGTTTGTGGGGTAAGTTGTGGTTAAAGATCATGGTATTTTAGCATGAAGAAGTATCAATCTGAAGACAAATTCGGAAGGGACTTGGAGAAATAGGACAGCTTGGTAGTAGGTTGGATCAGTATGGTAATGGATATGATCGGTTCTTTGAGTGCTTATGATGTGGGGGTTTTCTACAGGTGCTTTGTGGCAATACACCTGGACTTGGCGACCTGCGTGGCTTGGTCGAGTTAGAGGAATTTAGTTTTAAGGGCTTGATTATGTGCAAATGGATTTCAAAGTATTCTTGATGGTTTCTACCGGTGTGGAGAACGTGTTATGTATTTTGATTTCCTCCTGGAAAGAAGCAAGATAAAGGTTTCTAACTAAAATGGTATGTAAATTATTGGTGACTCAAAGTTGATAATAAGATTCTTGTGCTTTTCACATGATGGCAATATAGATGTTACGTGTTGTATGAAAGCTAAATTTTCATGTACAAGGTGGCAGTACAGTCTTGAAGAGAAGGTAACGAATGTTGGACAACATGGACGATTTCAAATAACTAGATAAATACTATTACTACTTGGTGTTGTATGAGAAAGGGGCGGACTTCAGAAGGCGCATTGTATTTTTTTGCTTACGGATGTATAAATAAGTATTGCGGTACTCACATGGTTGATAGACTGCTGATATTCAAATTTTATCAAATGGCACGGAAGAACTTTTAAAGTATTTCTCATAGTATGAGAGAGTTATTAGGCATTCGGGCGGTGGAGATGGAATCAAATATGGTGATTCGCGTGTTCTATGGATTTGGAGATTGGGAGTTCTCAGGAGCGGATTGTTTCATGGTTGTGGACTGTGAAGTTGTTGCCAGAGCTAGCCATATGATAGAATGTGTTATGATTCAGTCATTATGGATTTTCAGAAGTATTGTTATCTATTTGTGGGTACCCCAAGTTGATTTGGGGGTCCATAGGTAGGCCCAATTAAAATGTGTATTCTATACCGAGCTGGAATGGTTGGCTCCATATTGCTATTATTGAGGGATGTGTCATTTGGTTGATGTCGAACTTATTCGTGTTCTTAAATGATCTATGAGTTATTCCTTTATGCTACGAGGAGTTGTGATTCATTTGTTATGTGCATAGATGGTGCGGTTCTATTTGAGCTTTATAGCGGAATTTGAGTGTGATGAGTAATTGGGTATTGCATGATCGATAGTGTAATGGTTATGTCCTTTCAAGTTTTGTGTGGTATTTTTGTCATTTGCCTCTCCGTTGTTATTAAATTGGAGCAGGGTGGCTCGGAGTATATAATATAAACCACGTGTTAGAATCGGGTGATGGTTCTACGGTGTATGATGAATTTTTAGCATTTCATTGTGGAAGTACTTGTTAATCTGGTGGGGCAGTTCTCTTATTTGAGCCATTTTCCATGACTGGGTACATTTGAATTGTTGCGTATTAGTGCACGAATGGCACGAGTTGTGGCTCCGAGTTATATTGGTACGGTATGTCTGTGGAGCAGTTATGTTTAGTAATATAAGGACATTGGACCTGGAATGGGTACTATCAGGTTTAATTTTGGTATATTCAGGAGTATAATATTGAAAGTCGGTTCAGAAAGTGATTATGGTTCCGGTTGGGGCAAGAGACCTCCATGACTTGTTGGTCTGATAAAGGGTTACGAGATTCTGCGTGTTTCTTTTATTATCAACAATGTACGAAGGTTTTGGGATGAGGTTTGATTCGATATGGGTTTAATACCAGTATGCGGTTGGTTTTGGAGTAGTCACTGTGATTAGGAATGGTGCTATGAGCATGCGAGTTGTGTAATATGCTGGGTGATTATATCCGTGGTTATAGTTATAGCTCGATGCAGCTTATTCGGACATATACAGTGTGTAAATGTAAGATTCGTGTCTTGAAAGAAATTTTAAAGGTTGGAAATTAAACTCCAAGGTTTATGGGCTAAGGTTAAATTAATGATTTTCAGTTGCATTGTGTAGTCAAGCCTATGTGGGATAGGGTGACGTGGGTTCACCCCCGGGTACGTGTGTGGTAAGATGGAACAGTGATTTGATGTCTTGGAAACAACTCTTGGCACGTTCGAGGACGAACGTATGTTTAAGTAGGGGAGAATGTAACGACCCGGCCGGTCGTTTTGAGTATTACAACCCCGCTTCCCACTTTACTGCTCAAATTGTACTTTACAGTTGTTGTGTGAATTGCCGAGGTAATTGGTTCGGGTCCGGTGAGGTTTTGGAATGAATTGGAACACTTAGTTCCAAGGTTTAAAGCTTAAGTTAAAATAGTGACCGGATGTCGACTTATGTATAAACGACCTTGGAATTTAATTCTGATGATTCCAATAGCTCCGTATGGTGATTTTGGACTTAGGAGCGTGTCCGAAAAATTATTTGGAGGTCCGTAGTGGGATTAGGCTTGAAATGCCGAAAGTTGAATTTTTGGGAAGTTTGACCGGGGAGTTGACTTTCTTGATATCAAGGTCGGAATCCGATTTTGGAAATTTGAATAGCTCTGTTATGTCGTTTATGTCTTGTGTGCAAAATGTGAGGTCAATCGGACATGAATTGATAGGTTCCGGAGTCGTTTGTAGAAACTAGAAATTTCAAAGTTCATTAGGCTTGAATTGGGATGTAATTCATGGTTTTAGCGTTGTTTGAGGTGATTTGAGGGTTCAACTAAGTCCGTATGATGTTTTAGGACTTGTTGGTATATTTGGTTGGGGTCCCGAGGGGCTCGGGTGATTTTGGATGGTTAACAGATCATTTTTGGCCTTGGTGAGATTGCTGATATCTGTTGCTGCATTTTTTGAATTTTCTCTTTCGTGTTCGCGAAGAGGAATTTGTGGCAGGCAGGATTTACTCTTCGCGTTCGCGAGGAGGTCTCGCGTTCGCGAAGAGAAGCTGGGTTGTGCATCGCGTTTGTGCATGGGGTATCGCGTTCGCGAAGGGACACATAGTAGGCTTGGGTTTTGCCTTCGCGTTCGCGAAGGGGAGCTTGCGTTTGCGAAGAAGGGCCCCGTTAAGCATCGCATTCGCGAAGAGCAAATGTTGGGAAGCACATTTTGTGCTTCGCGAACGCGAGGGACCTATCGCGTTCGCGAAGAAGAGAGGTCTGGACAGAAAATGGGACTCCATTTTTAATGATTTGGAGCTCGGATTGAGGCAATTTTTGCGAGATTTTCAGAGGAAACAATGGGGTAAGTGTTCTTAACTCAATATTAGTTAAATTACCCGAATCCATGGTTATTTTTATCATTTAATTGGTGAATTAAGTTGGAAAAGTTTGCAAAGTCTCTTAGTTTAAATTGAGGATTTGAAGGCCGATTTTTGGTCGGATTTGAGTAATTTTGGTATGGTTGGACTCGTGGGTGAATGGGGGTTCGAATTTTGTGAGTTTTTTCGGATTCCGAGACATGGGCCCCACGGGTTATTTTTGGGGCGTAATTTTGGATTTTGTGAAAATATTAGTATTTTGATATGGAATTAATTCCTATAAATTTTGTGGGCTGAATCAAATTAATTGTGGTAGATTCGAGCCGTTCGGGAGTTGATACATACATAATGGGATTTCTGGAGCATTGTTTAGCTTGCTCGATATTGAATTCGGCTTGTTCGAGGTAAGTAACTCTTCTAATCTTGGAGTTGAGGGTATGAACCCTGAATATATGTATTTTGTGAATTGTTGGGAGGTGACGCACATGCTATGTGACAGGCGTGTGGGCGTGCACTATAGAAATTGTGACATAATTGTTTCTGTGGAATTTTATAGTTAAATAATCTTGGCATTTTCCATGCAGTTTTATGTGTTAAAGAAATTGAGCTAAAAAGCATATTAAAAATCATGTTGAGGCTATGTGCCAGTATTGTTGGGACCCACAGAGGTCATATTATTGTGAATTATTGTGTTAAATTGAAAAATTCATACTCAGTCATATTCATTTCATTGCATATCATAACTCAGTTTTATGACTGTATTTTGATGCATATAAATGTTTTGGGCCGAATGCCCTGTTTTAATGAGATGCCCGAGTGGCTTGAGAGGTTTATGACTGAGTGAGGCCGAGGGCCTGATTTATGATGCATATTCATGGGATCGGGCTGCACGCCGCAGCATGTTTCATATTTATGGGAACAGGTTGCACGCCGTAGCATGTTTGATATCGGCCGAGGGCCTGATTTGTGAGGATGAGTGTGGATCGGGGTCTGCCCGCCTGCAGCATATTTATGACTGAGTGAGGCCGAGGGCCTGATTTGTGAGGATGAGTGTGGATCGGGGCTGCCCGCCTGCAGCATACTTTATTATTATAGCACGTGAGTTATCCGTGCAGCACGTGAGTTGTCCGTGCAGATTATAGCGCTGGGGCTGTAGGAGCCCCTCCTGAGTCTGTACACACCCCCAGTGAGCGCAGGTACCTACTGAGTGCGAGTGCTGAGTGTCGAGTGACTGGGAGGCATGAGTGATTGTGAGGTATGCCCGAGTGGCAAGAGTGATTGGCAGGTATGCCCGAGTGGCAAGAGTGATTGTGAGGTATGCCCGAGTGGCACGAGTGATTGTGATATTTTGCCCGAGGGGCTGTATATGAGTGATGTTCTGTCCGAGGGGCTGTTTATGATCTTATCATTGAGTTGCATTGCATTGACATGCACACATGACATACATGTATAGAGATGTATTTCCTCGTGCTGTACTGCATCACATCATTCATGATTTTTCACACATTGTTGACAGATGAACATAGTGATGCTTTTTTTTTTACACGAGTTATTCTGAATGAAGATAAAACATCTTATTTATTATTGGCAAGATTTTGGGAGAAATTTATTGTTTTCAAACTATTCATATTTTTGGCAACTCCAGCAAACGATTTGGTTTTTTTTTCACTGATGTATTTGAAAGAAAGAACTACTATTTTTGAAATCATGATTTGGCTGGGTATTTTATCCCTGAGTTACTTCTGGCATTATTTGCTTTATGTTGTAATAGATTATTTTGGACTATTAGTTTTGGACCCGACCTTGGTGGAAGCTCGTCACTACTTTCAACCTACGGCTAGGTTTGTTACTTACTCAGTACATGGGGTCGGTTGTACTGATACTACACTTCTGCACATTGCGTGCAGATGTTGGCTGTTGTTGTTGCTGTGCTCAATGGTTGCGGGACTGGAAGATGTACCTGCGTTCCTATTGTAGCTGCCTTTTGTTCATGGTAGCCTTAGATTTATAAAAGCTCTATTTATGTATTATTCAAACAGACTATGTATTATTTCATTTCCGCTTTGTATATTCTATTCTTAGAAGCTCATGATTTGTACTACCAGTTCTTGGGGAATGTATAAGGTTAAGATAATTATTTACTTAAATTTCTTTAATAATTATTATTGGAATTGGATAATTGAAAGTTGGCTTACCTAGCGGGTTGAGTTAGGTGCCATCACGACTAGTTGGATTTTAGGTCATGACATAACTCTAGTTAATTCACTTCTAATGTTCAAGTGAGTCTCTCAAATTCACTCAAGTATTAGTTCAAACGCTTAGTAGAAACGCCTCTCTCGATTAAGTCTCAACCTCACAATATGAACCAATTTAAGCTCGGTGAAGATATGCAAGAGTTTGTAGTGGATTGGTCTTTAGGAGGACTCCTCTCTCGATTATCCTCCTAACTAGGTCTAAACAATAATTCAACTAGCCTCTTTCGATTACTAAGAAGAGTTAATGAATTCAACAAACAAGATAATGCAAATATATCACAAGCATGCCTCTCTCGATTACATGAGCATGTGAATATAGATGCAACACTTAAAACACCCAAAATGATTCAATGCATAAAAACTAGATTTAATACCCATAAACAAATATCAATACACCAAATCCATCAATCCCTAAAGAGAACTACTCCATGGATATGGAGTAATGCATCATAAATAAAAGGAAAAATATAAAACGATCCAAATTCTTATCTTGAGTGAGGATTGAATGATGAATCCCTTGTGCTTTCACGTCTCCACCTTCTTTCTAGCCTCCTTTGGTCTTAGATGTGTCAAAAGTCCATAAAATAACATTTTTACATGTATTTATACAAAGTAGGGTCGGGCCCAGAGGAAAACACATTTTCCTGCACGAACTGGGATAATAACTATGTAAACATTGCACAGGCACGGCGCATGGGGCGACGCGCCATGCGGGGTGATTGTGGGAAACATTAGAGAACTTGTTCTGATAGGCTTCCGGAAAATTTGGGTAGTCGCGGCTGTGGGACTGTCTCTGAGTACGGATTTTTCTTGCTTTTTGCTATCCCGACGTGGTTCTCAACCCCCGAACGCGATCCAGACTTATTCCCTTAGGCTTTTACTCAGGCTTCAAAGCTCCAAATCACTCGAATTCATTCCATAAAATCTACATAGCTCAGAATCACTCCTACAAGGCATAAAATACACAAATAGTGCAAAACACTAGCGATTAAAACTCAAACTGAATTAAAGTGCATTAAATTGGAGTGTAATAAGCGACTAAAACACGAGATTATAGCCTACCATAAACACCCCACACTTAACCCATTGCTCGTCCTCGAGAAATCAAACTACATGTTATATAGACACGACCTTTTTATACAACTCTTCTCACTCATTACACCAAGAATATTTAAAATAGACTAAGCACAGTAGCGTAACATCCTCGCCTCACGATTTGACTCAAAAGCACCACGCGTTATTTATAACCCGCTCACTTACTCTAACACAGAGGTTAACGGCATTACCTTCCTTCGTGAATTAAGTGCCCTCACAACAATAGAGAGTAGTTCCACACACCATCAAATTTAACAACAATCAGGAACTCAATATAGATACTATTCACTCACTCTCAGAAATAAAATTCATATGCCACAAAAAATGAATCATAGTCTTGCCCGTAGTGTACTACTCAATTAATCGAGCTCATTCAGTCAAGGATCAAGTAGGACTTTAATAGGTTGTAATGTAGGCTGCGGGATGGATAGGATACATTTCGATATAAGAGTGACTCCACCTCCCTAAGCACTTTAATTCATACATTTCATTGTTCAAAACCCCACACTTATGTCAAACCATAACTCCACCTTCACATCAATATACATTAACTCCACACTTATTTGAGCACAATTACATCAAAAGTTACTACTATCATGGAATATTTTACACAATCATACAATTAACTCTTTTATCTTTTTTCTTTTTCTTTTTATTTTTTTTTTTCAATTCAAGTGGCTCTTGCTTTTTTCAACACAGTGCACCTTTCTCCTTATTTCATTAGTTCCACTCAAAAGCCAAACCAATCACCCCATACTTTAACTTTTACAAAGTTCATATCAAATTCAAGTGCTCACGAGAGGTACAAGGTGCAAATAGATGGTCAATTCAAAAAAAATGGGTAGGGCTTGTAATGTGGTTGCCAAAGAAACAGGATTACAGGCTCAAAGGGGTTAACTACGATACATAACAATTAGGTGGGTAAAAGCATATAACTGGCTCAACAAAGAGATGCCTATATCACTTCCCAGACAAACAAAACTACTATTTCGCGTCGCAAACACACGGGGCAAGTTCTAGACATCAAATGTAATGAACAGAATACACCAAAACCTCACGCACACATGGCACATAACTCACTCAAGATTGGATCATCAAGACACTCTAGTCAAAGCAGTCAAGCAAGGTTAAGATCATCCAGTTTAAGGTGTTTATGAAAGAGTCAAAACCTGAGCCTAAGCGTCACAACTAAAGCACTCACTATTCTCAAGGCATAATAAAGTCAAGAGACATTGCTTCCAATTTAAATCATAACACCAGGTTTCCTACTATTCTACAAAACCAAAAAATAACTACACCCGGTTCAAACAAAACCCTTGGAAAAGAACCGCGGCACAAAGAAATACCAAGGGAGAATTATTACACTACCTAACAAAAGAAAATATTTTTTGTCTTTTTCTTTCTACTTTAATCCCTCAAGAAACCTGACAAATGATATCCATCATCGGGAAAATCGAATTTTTTAAAAAGTTTTATGATATTTTCAATTTGTTTCCATCTCTAACTACTACAACCAACAAAACGAAAACTAACATAGATACATACAACATACAACTATCTACCACCCCACACTTTAAGTTGTGAAATGTCCCCATGACACATAATTAAAAAGCATAAGGTAGAGGAAACTTCCCTGAATCTCTAGTCATGGTCTGAATCAAAGTCGGGTTCCATTCCACGCGCCCGAACCAATGCACACATCCATGCATACAGCTTCTTCTCATCCTTCTTGGGGTACACCCCACACTTATCTTTTCCATTCATTGTAGCCTTTTCTTTCGAACCCTTCACCTTCCACTCAACACTTGCAGTTGGCTTCTCCTTTATCACCCCTGTTTTTACATTCATCTCAAAAGTCACAGTCTCCTCACCCGCTCTAAGCATGAGTCTTCTCTTGTGTATGTCTAAGATTGTTCTGCCTGTTGCTAAGAATGGTCTTCCTAAGATTAAAGGGACCTCCTTATTCTCCTCCACATTCACTACTATAAAGTCTACAGAAAATACAAACTTATCTACCCGCACTAAAACATCTTCCACTGTCCCCTCGCGTATGATAGTTGTTTGGTCTGCCATCTGCAAAGATATTGGTGCAGACCTTATCTCTCCAAGCTTATTCTCTAATTTTCTATAAATAGACAAAGGCATTAAATTAACTGAGGCACCAGAATCACACAAAGACTAATCAAAATTAAGAGTGCCTAACGAGCAAGGTATACTAAAACTCCCTGGATCTCCACACTTCTGTGGGAGTTTCTTTTGCAAGATTGCGCTGCAATGCTCTGTGAGCTTGACTACTGATGTCTCTTCTATCTTTCTCTTCTTTGTCAGGATTTCCTTCATGAACTTAGCATAAGTTGGCATTTCGGAGAGCACTTCATCCTCGAATGTTTAAACTTTCAAGATGTACATAACTTACTCATGTATATATATCTTCTCGGGCTATACTCCAATGAAACAAATATCAGGCTCTCACGGGGTCAGGACATCGTCCCTCTATAAAACTACTTCATAATTCATTCGTCACCTACAATTCTGTTAATCTATCTTCTAGGCGGTGACACCTACTAGTTGAAATCTTAATAATCGGGTTCATTACTTTCTATTCCATTATACTAACTTTCCAAACATCTTGCGTACTATATGTTGTTTCCTCCCTTGGGCGTTAGCGCTATCAGAGTCTAACTTCTTAATGTCCTAGGTTACTCCCCTCTCATCCCTTAGTCCATTATCCCCGGGTCCTTATGTTGCTTTTCAAGCTAGCCTTGGTTTCCCTCAACCCTTCAGACATAATGAGAAATAAGATCGAACATTACCCGTAGTCACAGTACCTGACGACTCTTCCGGTGTAGCCTTTGGGTCCTGATGGCCTGCCAAAGCATACATACGGTTTGGACTACCGCCGGAGCTAGATGCTCCACCCCTGGCTCTACCTCTACAAGTTGATGCCTGAGGGCCTCGCTCTAGAGGGCATACTGAAGAGGAGGAGACTGTTATAGATCTGGTGGTCTGAACCATCTCGCTTATGTCCTTCATACGACAATCCCTCATGTAATGACTAGGGTCTCCATAGGTATAACATACATTAGATCCCTGACGACATTGCCCAGAATGAGCTCTACCGCATTGACTGCACCGCGGAGGAAGCGCCCACATCTGCACTAAATTATTCCGACTCTGAAAATCAGAAATTCTCGAGCCCTGGCCTGATTCAGAATAGACAGATCCCTCATAATGCGGCCTCTGCAACTATCGAACACTATTAACAGGATATGGTAGCATAGGATCGCCCAAAAAATCCTCAGGTTGTCTAGCAGACCTAGCCTTCTTACGCTGACCCTCATAACAATTCTCGTATTGCTTCCGTTTTCGATCCTCCAAATTCTTAGCATAAGCCTGGATGCGGGAAATATCCATACTATCAAGTAGAGCGGATGTGAAACACTCATTAATCAGCTGCGGCCCAAGCCCTACCACAAACCGATGCACTCGGTTATTCATCTTAGCCACAATCGAGGGGGCATACCTCGCCAAGGAATCAAACTGGAGACTATACTCCCGCACACTCATATTCCCTTATTTAAGAGATAAGAACCTGTCTACCCTTGCCTAACGAATCTCTGCCGGCAAGTAATGATGCAAGAAAGCCCCTGAGAAATCTTCCCATACTGCTGGAGGTGTATTTGTCCCTCTAGACAATTCCCAAGTTTCATACCACAGAACCACAACATCTCGCAATCGGTAAGAGGCCAACTCTACTGACTCAGTATTTGATGTATGCATCACCCTCAAAGTCCTCTGCATCCTATCAATAATGTTTTGTGGTTCCTCATCCTTGTTGGATCCGATAAACACTGTAGGGTCCGGGTTGATGAAGTCTCGAACTCTCGCGATAATAACACTGTCAACGTAACCAACACCTGTACCTACCTGATGCTAAGCCTGAGCGGCTACCAATCTAGTCAACAACTGTACTGCACTCCGCATATCCATATCCTCATCCTGAGCAATAGGTGGAGGTACTGGGTTCCTCCTAATTTACCCGGGTACTGGCAAAATCGGAGAACTATGCGAGGGTGTCACACTTCCCCTCGGGGCCTCACTCTGGCCCTCACTAGACATTGATGCTCTACTCATGCCCTCATCTGCCACTAGGTTACCCTTCTGACTAGTTGTAGCTTTCCTGGTCATAGGCATCGTTGTATATATAAAACAAGTCGAAGGTCAGGGGCTTTATTCCCTACGACTTTTCTCTATTGCACGATCTAATATCAAGAAGGAAGGGTAACCGGTCCCTAAGTGCCCTTTAGTTTCCTGTTTATACAACGTGGTGCATAACACATTTATAAATAAGACTCCACTAGACACAGCTTGCATAAAACTCTAGGACAGATCAGCTTTGATACCAAGTTTGTCACGACCCAAATCGGAGGGCCACGACTTGCACGCGGTGCCTACTCAACCGAGCACCATGTACCTTATCCTTCTTTACTACAACACTCGTCACGGGCCATGATAGGCCACATCTATATATATAATTAACTATTATAACTTAACTAACATAACTAATTCAAAAAGATTTATATAGATACATAGCCCAACAAGGCCGTTGTCATGTCATACCTAAAACTATACACAGGACATTGTGTGCAAAACCTCTAAGAAAATATAACCGTAATATATAAATCGGGACAGGATTCCCGACATCCTCATAAAACAAAATAACATATATAGAATGTGACTAGGGCAATACTCCTGGAGGAAGTGGAGCTCACCAACCAAAAGCTATTATCTGGAGGCAGCCTATAGTGGATGGTCCTCACCTCGCCTATCTACACCTGCGTGGCATGAAACACAGCGCCCCAGGAAAAGGGACGTCCGTACGAAGAATGTACCGAGTATGTAAGGCAGAAATGAAACGTAATAATAAGATACTATCTCAGGGAGGGATAAAAGTCAATTTATAACCTCTGACTTGTCGTTGAGGGCCATAATATATAGAATAAGACCCATCTCGTATATATAAATAAAACTATAATATAGTAGTTCTGATTACATCATTCTCGTGACATTAACTTCATAATTGATCAGTGGTAACTGCCCGACCGGCCGTAGGACGGTGGTAAATGCATGACTGTGAATGGCAAATTTACATTAAATTATTTCAACATATCCATAAATCACTCAAATTGCTTGTCCAGCTTCTCTCTATAAAGCTTTTAGGGAAAAGGTAAAGCAGGCATATGCTCGCTCTCATTAGATTCCTCCCTTCTCGAAGTTTTCTCTTTCTTCTTTTTCTCAGCTACCTTCTTGCCTTTCTTCTTCTCATCAACTTCAACTTTCAGTTGCTCCCCACTTTCTTTTTCAGGTACTGCCTCTTTTGGATAGGGGCGGGCTCTTTCACTATTTGTCCACTTCTCAAAGTTATAGCATTTACCGTCTCCTTGGGGTTTCTTTTAGCATCAGCTGGCAGAGTACATAGGATTCTCTCAGATAAGATTGTAGAAATTTGTCCCACTTGCTTCTCCAAGTTTCGCATCCCTGTGCCAAGTTCTTTGATAGCTGCACTATGAGTATCTAACCTCTCATCTGTCTTGACAATAAAAGACTTCATCAGATCTTCTAGCCCGGGCTGATTGGATTTTTGAGGTTGAAAGTGCTGCCTTTGCTTATTTTGAAAGCTTAAAGCTAACTATCCCTATAATCTGGAGTTGTTTTGTTGCCATGCATTTGCAGTACCCCCAGGTGAACTCCATAAAAAACCGAGGTGCTTCTAACCCATTGCATTGAAGTTATAATTCCCCACAGCATTTACTTCCTCAAATGAGGCCTGACACTCATGAGTAGGGTTTTCTCTTCCACATACATCACAAGCTTCGTTATTCTCACTTTGTATTGAAGCTAAGGTCAGCTTCCTTATCTCTTTCGCCATGGAATCAAGTTGTACCTGCACAGATGTGTTAGCATCAACCTGGTGAACACCATTCACCCTTCTTCTTTCAGCACTTTCAGAGGGCCACTGATTTGCATCTTCAGTCAATTCATCAAGAATAGTGACTATTTTCTCTGGCGTCTTTATCATCAAAGGGCCTCAAACTGCATTACTCAATGTTATACGTGAGGTCGGTGTCAAACCATCCCAAAAATCTTGGAGTTGCATCCAGAGTTCAATTCCGCTATGTTGACACTTTCGAACTAATTCCTTGAACCTCTCCTACGCTTCAAAAACAATTTCAGTCTCTTTCTGGCAGAAGTTATGGATTTTACTTCTAAACTCGCCCGTCTTAGCTGAGGAGAAATATTTATCAAGAAATTTTCTGGTCATCTCCTCCTATGATCTAATTGAACCCTGGGGCAAGCTTCTAAGCCACTGCTTTGCATCATCTTTGAGTGTGAAGGGTAATGCCCTTAAGTAAATTACATCTTGTGAAACACCATTGTAATGGAAGGTGTTTATAATCTCCTCGAAGTCCATCAAATATGCATTTGGATCTTCGTTTGGCTTTCCTCTGAAGACACAACAATTCTGAAGAGTTTGGAGCAACCCTTGCTTCAATTCGAAATTGTTCGCCGCCACTGAAGGTGGTCTAACACTTGATAAGCCTTGGTTGTAGACCGGTCTAGCATAATCGCCAAGTGGTCTCCCAGCACCCAAAGGTTGATTCGGAACAATTCTCTGAGCCCTCTCCTCCTCATAAAAAAGTTGTGTATCCGAAGATTTATTTTCTCGGCATCCCTTGCAGATTTTTCTCTTTGCTGGGCTGCCTCTCTTGCTGCCAAATCAACATTATCATCATCTCCTACCATAATTTCTTTGGTTGAGGATTGCTTAACCTTCTCTAAATTCTCATGGAGATTTCTTTCCTTCCTCAGTTGTCGCAGTTGTTTCTCGATTTTCGGTTCATATGGTAGCACTTCCTTCCTAGAAGATTGAGTCATGCACCAACTTAACCTGCAGCATGCGCACGGTCAAAGAACACCAAGCGTAAAAAGGAAAAAATAAAATAAAATAAAAGAAAAATTCCTGAATTAACACTACAAACTATTTCAAACACTATTGATTGCCAATCCCCGGCAACGGCGCCAAAATTTTGATGCGCGCAAAACACATACTTAAATATGCTCGCTAGTCGAATATAGTATAATATAATATCGTATCCGCATGGACTGGAGTTAAATAGTATTTTCGTAGTTTATAGCTTGGTTGCTATCCAAGATGATCAACAGTTGAGAATTATGTTAAAAACTAAAATTAACTAAGAATCTTGAGCTAATTGACTATGACAATCGCAACGAACGTAAACAAGGAAGATATCAATGGGAGAAAATAGGGGTTGATTGGATAGGTGCAAGATAATTGTCTAGGATTTAACTCTAGTTAATTCACTTCTAATGTTCAAGTAAGTCTCTCGAATTCACTCAAGTATTAGTTCAAATGCTTAGTAGAAACTCCTCTCTCGATTAAGTCTCAACCTCACAATATGAACCAATTTAAGCTCGATGATGATATGTAAGAGTTCGTAGTGGATTGGTCTTTAGGAGAACTCCTCTCTCGATTATCCTCCTAACTAGGTCTAAACAATAATTCAACTAGCCTCTTTCGATTACTAAGAAGAATTAACGAATCCAACCAACAAGATAATGCAAAGATATCATAAGTATGCCTCTCTAAATTACATGAACATGTGAATAGAGATGAAATAATTAAATTACCCAAAATGATTCAATGCATAAAAACTAGAGTTAATATCCATAAATAAATATAAATACATTAAATCCATCAATCCCTAAAGAGAACTACTCCATGGATATGGAGTACTTCATCACAAATATAAAGAAAAACATAAAACGATCCAAACTCTTATTTTGAGTGAGGATTGAATGATGAATCCCTTGTGCTTTCGCTTCTCCACCTTGTTTCTAACCTCCTTATGTCTTAGATGTGTCAAAAGTCCATAAAATAATATTTTTACATGTATTTATACTAAGAAGGGTTGGGCCCAGATGAAAATACCTTTTCCTGCGCAAACTGGGATAATAACTCTATAAATATTGCACAGACGTGTCGCATGGGGCAACGTGCCACGCGAGGCGATTGTGATAAATTTCAGAGAGCTTGTTCTGATAGGATTCGGGAAACGTGGGAAGCCGTGGCGCGCCACGCGCCTCCCTACGCGCTGCGGCTTTAGGAGTTTCTCTGAGTACGGATGTTTCTTGCTTTTTAGCTACCCCGACGTGGTTCTCGACCCCCAAACGTGATCCCGGCTTATTCCCTTGGGCTTTTACTCAGACTTCAAAGCTCCAAATCACTTGAATTCATTCCATAACATCTACATAGCTCGTAATCACTCCTACAAGGCATAAAATACACAATTAGTGCAAAATACTAGCGATTAAAGCTCAAACTCAATTAAAGTGCAGTAAATTGAGGTGTAATAAGCGACTAAAATATGAGATTATAGTCTACCATCATGTTTGCCTCTTTTTCCGAATTCGTTATGTATATTTGCCTCCCTATAGTTATATTTGTTCACTTTATCATGCTTGATGTTGATGCACATGTGTTTATTGAGCACGAGCATTTGGCTCAATGGATATTCCACGTAAATTGATATGATTTCATCGGGTTGTGCTCCTCAACTGTAGTGTGTGGGATCGGGTTGCATGCGGTAACGGTACTGTGATTATATGTGATTCCTTATGCTTATTTCATATGTTTTGCTTCTACTTTGTGGAAATAGTTCAAAGGAAGATGTCAATACTACCCTGCATATTTAACTTTCTTGATAGCCTTCTTAATTGACCCTCTTACTATTATCTATAATATCTAAGTTATTACTTGTTTGGTGTACGGACCACGTCGTGTGGTGCTCTATGTGGCTTTGGTGCGACTTGTCTGTTGGGATGCATATATTGGGTGAAATAAGGTTTCTGACTATATTATTTGCACTATCGTATTGGGATAAGGAATGTGTGGAAGAATAATTTTATATTACCGCTCAGAATTTGGCAATGGTCCTGGTCGGATGAGGGAGCTCCTCGACTTATTGATTTCATAGTGGTTAAGATTTTGTGCAAGAATCCCTTATCATTAGCAGCGTTAAAAATTTTCAAAATGAGGTTTCATTTGATGTAAAGTATATTGCCGGTATTAAATTTGGTAAAGAGCAGTTATTGTGGTCGGAAGTTATTGTTGTAAGTGCATGACTTAAGTGGCACATCGTGTGGTTTGATCTTAGTAGTGTATTTATGGCTTGATGCAGTTTGTTGGGATGGATATAGTGCATATGTACAAGGATCAGATCTTATAATGGATTTCAGATGTTTGAGACTGAGTTTTAATATTTATGGACTAAGGTTCAAGTAAGGATCTTCAGCTAGGTTGTGTTGTTGGGCTCATATGGATTGGAGTGACGTGGGATCACCCATGGCCATGTGCAAGGTGTGTTTATGCAGTGATGGCTTTGGAATGACTCTTGGCACGTTCGAGGATGAATGTATGTTTAGGTGGGGGAGAATATAATGACTCGACCAGTCGTTTTGAGCATTTGTATTCTGTTCGGTGGTTTAAGGTCATCAGTAGCTTCATGTGTTGTATTACGACTTATGCGTATCGTCGGTTTTAGTTTTTGAGTGGTTCGAGATTGTTTTGGAAGAATGATTGTTAATATGAAAGCTTTAAGATGAAAGGGTTGACAGAGTTTGACTTTTATGAATTTGACCTCAGATTGGAGTTTTTATGGTTTCGTTAGGTGCGGATGGTGATTTTGGATTTCGACGTATGTCCGGATTTGCATTTGGATGTTTCTAGAAGGTTTTAGCTCTATGTGGAAAAGGTTGGCAATTTGAAGGATTGGAAAGTTCATAGGTTTGAACCGAAGTTGACTTCGGAGTTATCGGGCTCGAATTATTTTTTTGAAAGACGGTTCATTGTATCATTTGGAACTTGTGTGCAAAATTTGAGGTAATTCCGAGTTGTTTAGAGGTGTTCGGCATAGGTTTGGAATTTGGAAATTCTAAATAGTTCAGTAAGCTTGAATTGAGGTGTGATTCGTAGTTTTGATGTTATGTTACGGGATTTGAGGTCTCAAATAGGTCTGTGTTATGTTTTGATGGGGTCCCGAGGGGCTCGGTGTGTTTTGGATCATTGGTAGAGAGACTACTGTGAAAATATTTGAGGTGATTCCGAGTTTAGAAGTGTTCGGCGTAAGTTTGGAATTTTGAAATTTGAAATAGTTCATAAAGCTTGAATTGAGGTGAGATTCATAGTTTTGATGTTATGTTGTGGGATTTGAGGCCTCAAGTAGGTCCGTGTTATATTTTGGGACTTGTTGATATGATTCGACGGGGTCCCGAGGGGCTCGGGTTTGTTTTTGATCATTGGTTGAGAGACTAGCTAAGTTAAGGAATTTGGAGTTTGAACATGGTCACTATCGGGTCAAGACGACCTCTTTTCGGTGTTTTGAGTGCGCGAACAGGTCCATAGCGTATTTTATGATTGAAATGCATATATGGTTTGTGTCCGGGAGGTTCAGGATGATTTTCTAGGGGTTTCGGATAATTTCGGTGAAGTTTGGAATTGATGGTGCTGGTACTTCGCAATTGCGAACTTTTTGTTGCAATTGCGAACTCTGCATTTGCGAAAGTTTGGTCACAATTGCGAACATGTGGTCACAATTGCGAACTTTTGGTCGCAAATGCATCATCTGCAGCTGGGTTAAGAGTTGGAATTTCTAGATTTTAGCCCATTCTTTCATATTTTTAACCCTTGACTCGGTGAGAGGTAATATTTGGAGAGAATTTTCACATCTAACTATTGGGTAAGTGATTTTGACTCAATTTCTAAATTTTATCTTGATTGCTTATGGATTTAACTTCTAAATCATGAGACTTGAAGAGAAATTTTGAGGATTTTTGACTATGTTTTAAAAATATAAATTTGAGATTTGAGAGTCGAATTGGACTCGGATTTGAAAACCAAATACATATTTGGACTCGTGAGGCTATGAGTAGTCAAGATCTACCCTTCTACTCGGGTTTTGATAGTGCGGGACTGGGGATGACTTTTGTTGACTTTTGGGGAATTGTGTAAGGATCCTAACTTTATTAATCGGAATTGGTTTCTCTTGCATTATTTGATATTGTTAAGTCATTTTTTGATAGATTTGAGTCTAGCAGAGGTGAATTTTAAGGGAAAGGCTATTTTGAGTGTTGAATTGGCCTAATGTACTTGCCTAGCTTTGGTTGAGGGAACATTTCCTAATAAAATGATATTGTGGGGGTGATGTATATGCGAGGTGACGAGCATATATGCATCTGCGAGGGGGAAATTATATTCTCCTCTGTACCTTGATGAATTTTGTGATTCTTTTGCCTTAGGTTTTACCTGATTTCTGTGATAATATGAGTACGGATGTCAAAACTAGAGATCGTGCTTTAGGCTATTACTGTTTGATTAATTTGATGGACTCTTTGTGAAACCGTTGAAGTGCAAATTTGTTCGTAACTATACTAAATCATGAATACATCGCTACGACTGTTATCCTTGAGATACTTGGGTTCCACACTTGAGTTGAAGATCACTTTTGAGATTTGTTGAGACACTTGAGCAACGGGGTTCTTGAAGTCTATTGAATTATTTAATTGTGCAAGAGTTGTGATTCTCGTTCATGTGGTGTATATTGCTTAACCACTCTTCTTGATGTTATCTATGTTTACTACCTTGTTTTTTGTTGATGTATATATATGCTTGGTGAGAAAGAGTGTAAAGCACGAAGGGTGATGTTGTGCCATTGTTATACATTATCATGTGAGGAAGAGTGTAAAGCACGAAGGGCGATGCCGTTCCATTTCATATACATTATTATGCACGAAGGATAACACCGGGCTATTTCATTTACATTATCATATGAGGACGAGAGTAAAAGCACGAAGGGTGATGTGGTGCCATTGCATTAACATTATCATGTGAGGACGAGAGTAAAAGCACGAAGGGTGATGTCGTGCCATTGCATTAACATTATCATGTGAGGACAAGAGTAAAAGCATAAAGGGTGATGTCGTGCCACGATTTTTATATTATCATGTGTTCATGGCGCGAAGGGTTTTTCCGTGCATGCGAGGATGAAAGACATACATTATATTGTGATATTGTTTCCTTGCGTATATGTTTATACTTTTATCCAGAGTTGTTACTGTTGCACCTATATTTTCTATGATGCTTGTGGTTGTCACGTCTTTGCCTTTTTCCTTATCTGCTACTGTTCTATCCATACCTTCTATTTGTTAATTATTGTTATGTTCATGTCTACCTTCTTTTTTGGTATATGTACATAGGCCTTTTGCACATTTGTTGTGATCTCATCTAAACCTTCTACTTCACTAGCTGTTGAAATCTATGTTTTTCTACCTTACTTGTTGTCACTACTTTTGTGCCTCCCATCTCGTCTGTTACCGTTTTCCATATTCTTCTGACTTGTTTATTACTATGATATGTGTACTTTCTACTCCGTAGTTACTATTATTGGCATTCCTTCTACCTAGATAGTACTGTTATATATATGCTTGATGAGGATAAGATAAATGCACGAAGGATGTTGTCGAGCCATTTGATTTGACATACACACAAGTATTTGGTGAGGATGAGATAAATGCTCGAAGGGTGTTATCGTTCCATTTGATTTGTTATCTTGAACACATTCCTCTCATTATGAAAATTTGTGGGTTTACTATGTTGACTAGTGGTTATTGTTTCAACCACATGACATGAGCTGTTAGAGAAGGTTTGGTTGTGATATGAGGAACTTAATCGTATTTCTTTTAGCTAATCATTTACTACTTCTTGTACCTATTCCTGTAATCTACTTTGTTATTTCTAGTATTGTTTCTATTACAAATTTAACAGCACAAGTTATACTAGTGAGCATCTTTGACCTAGAAACCTCGTCACTACTTCACCGAGGTTAGTCAAGATACATATAGGGTACATAGGGTCGGTTGTACTCATACTACACTTTTACGCCTTCTGTGTATATCTTGGAGTTGCTCACCTATGGAAGACAGAGCCTTGCATTGAAGGCATACCTGTGTTCCATATCGAGCTACCTCTTGTTCATGGTAGTTTAGCTTTCATCTCCATTTATGTAAACTTCAAACAGATATTAGATTTATTCTTCATATACGCTTTCTAAATATGAATCATAGGGGCTCATGACTTGTACTACTAGTCCTTGGGGTAGTTGTATTGAAATTGGTTTTAGCTTCTTTTATATATATTGTTGATTTCACAATTTAGTTGTAACTTATATTGTCTAGCATCCCTAACGGATTGGGTTAGGTGCCATCACGACATAGTGGGATTTTGGGTCATGACAGGTCCAGTCAGTGATTATAGACTTATTGGTGTGATTGGATGGGGTCCCGGGTAACTCGGGTGAGTTTTGGACCACCCTGAGCATTTTTGAAAGTTGCAGATATTTGCTGGTGTCAGGCCCTTTTTCGTGATCGTGGAGGTTGGATCATGATCACGGAGTGCTTTTGAGTTGGGGAGGATTTTTCTTCCCCGCCTTCGCAACTTTGAGGAGGCGTTCGCGATGAGTGAAGAATAATGGCTTGCGCATTCATGAAGGAGTGGAGGCTGGGGATGGTCATGTGCTTGGGCTTCGAGTTCGCGGGAAGGGAACGCAATTCGCATTGACCTATGGAGTTGTTCATCATGTTGGGGTGCTGAGGGTCACGTTCGTGAAGGTTACCACTAGGCATACTTATAAGTGATGTAATTTCGCAATCATACCCATTCTCTCATATTTTGAACCCTAGACTTCGAGAGGTGGAGATTTGTCATGAACCCAAAATTCCACCAATGGTCATAATGGCACCTAACCTCTAAGACTAGGTAAGCCAATCACACAATAATAAAAAATATTTTAATATGACATAATAATTCATAATTTTAAAGCTGCGAAGTAAAATTTCAATAAAGCCAAAACATGAGTACACAAGCCAAACTTCCCAAAATCAGGTAATACAGAGTCATGGGCTCTAAATAGAATACCTAGCGAGTCTCAATAAGTACAATATTTCTTGAAAGAAAATACAACAGTATAAAATAAAAGATGGGGACTCCAAGGATCAGTGGCATCTATGCAGCACTACCTTGAATCCTCTCGATATGTCACAAGCTCACTCACGAGGTGTGCTACCTCCAGCATCTGGATTTGCACAAAAATGTACAGAAGTGTAGTACGAGTACACTAAAATCTATACCCAGTAAGTATCAAGATTAATCTCGGTGAAGTATGACGAGGTCCAAGTCATGTGATACTCACTAGTTAAAGAACCTATACAATATATATTAAAAACTGGCTACAAAAATATATATAAAGGAGTACAATATCAACAATCTTGTTAAGGCAGGTGATAAAAACTCAACGTAGAAAAATCCATTTTTGATAAACAAATCATCAAGTAGAAACAGAGGCATATGTCACCTCATACTCCATATTTCGTCACAATAACAATATCTACCCTTATCGCTTCGTAGTAAAAATATCCACCCTTATCACTCCGTAGTAATAATATCCACCCTTATCACACCGTAATAATAATATTAACCATTATCGCTCCGTAATAACAATACTCACCCTTATCGCTCTATAATATCGATATCTACCCTTATGGTTCTGTACCCCAACACAATAACAATATCACTCACAATCGCACGGCAGAAACCTCATGCCAACACCCCAATTAATCCGCCCAACAAGTCCACATGTGTCATAATCACAAAAATGCAAGATAACAAATTATCATCAAGAGGCATATCCTCATAACTCATCAATAAAGTGAACAAGGACATGATAATAATTAAAATGCGGATTGGGGCTCAACATATGAAGAATGACTACGGCTAAATCAATTTAGCAATGATTTCACAAATGCCCATCTTGGCCAATTAGGAAATTATAATCCTAAAACATGATCTCTCGCATGAAAGAATAAGCTCGCGTAGTCATACAATGAATTATACATGTATCTGTCACGACCCAAAATCTCACATGTCGTGATGGCGCCTATCGCAATACTAGGCAAGCCGACAACTCACAAATAATCATGCATATTTAATTTAAAACATACTTAAATAAGCTTAAATAGTGAAAATCTCTTAATAACTGATAAGAAAATACCACAACTCAATACAAAATCCCCCAAAATTCGGGTGTCACTAAGTACATGAGCATCTAAATGATAACATAGTCTCACTGCTAAATCACTGTCTAGAAAGTTAGAACAGTAACTAACAAGTGCAGAGTGTAGTATGAGTACAACCTACCCAATGTACTCAATAGGTAACAAGACTAACCTTGGGCTGAAAGCAGTGACGAGATTAGAAAGGTACAGTCCAAATCCAGAATACAACAGTATAGATATGGCAGGAAATACGACAGTAATATCTCAAAGAAACTCATAACGAGATACTACACAATACAGAAATGTAGACATGCTTTCAAGTTCAACAGTTTAAGCTCAACACAGATGAAATATGTCGAGTATGACTGACATGAGAAATGTTACATCTTTATATCTACATGTCAAATAAACATGTCACATGTAATGCATCGTAATGATAACCTCACGTACTCCCTTTCTCAGAGTACTCAATCTGACTGTCTCACCTCTCACTCATCCCACTCAGTCACTTAGCACTGTACTGTACCTGCGCTCACTACTAGTATGTTAGACTCCGGAGGGGCGGATCCTGCCCAATCGCTAATATAAAGCCAATCTCGCTTGCTACGGTGTGCAGCCCGATCCCATAATAATAAAGCAAAAAAGTTCTGCTGCGGCGTGCAACCCGATCCATATATATATATATATATATATAAAGCCAAGAAGGCTTACTGCGACGTGCAGCCCGATCCACAACCTCTCTTACAACACGGCTCTCAGGCCCCAACTCAGTCATCAATCTCTCCAGTTTCTCAGGCTCACAAATCTCATGCCAATAAGCTCAAACAATGATATATGATACAACAATAAATAGTAACAAAGACTGAGATATGACATGCAAATGATGGATGTGACTGAGTACAAAATTGCCATTTAAGCAAATAATTCAACAGCATAAAGGACCCTAGTGGGACTTAACAGGATAAACATATATCCTAGATATGATTTCTAACATGGATTGCAACTCAATTACTCTAACACATAGGGATCACATGAATAGCAGCAAGGTTTGATGACTACACGGTACCACATAATCGACCAGGTCATAATTACCACGGTGGACGCCCACACGCATGTCGCCTAGCATGTGCGTCACCTCAACACCAACAACATAACACGTACTTCGGGGATTCATACACTGAGAACCAAGTTTAAAACTGTTACTTACCTCAAACTGTGCAAATCCCTACTCCAACAAGCCTTTGCCTCACGAATCGGCCTCCAAACAACCCGAATCTAGCCACAACAACTTAATAAAATAAATACAATCTATATGAATCAATTCCTTATAATAAAGCTAGGTTCTTTAACAAAAGTCGAAAAGTCAACCCCGGGCCCACGTCTCGGAATCTAAAAAAATTAATAAAATCCAAACACCCATTAAACCACGAGTCCAACCATGCCAAAATTACCAAATTCCGACACCAAATCATCACTCAAACCCCCAAATCATACTCGCCAATCCATAGTCCAAAATTCCACCTTAAGAACACATAATCTAGGTGGGAAATTCAATGGGTATTCAATATTAATAGATAAAAATGACCAAAAATTGCATACCTCATGAAATCTAGTGAAAACCCCTTAAAAATCGCCTCAATCCGAGCTCCTAAAGTTCAACAAAGAAGAAATTACTCTAGCACTAGTTTATATCACTTCTGCCAGCGAAACCGCACCTGCGGCCAAGAATTTTGCATCTGCATAACTGCTTCTGTAGTCGCACGTCTGCTTATGCAAAGAACAAGAGACACCCAACCTCACCCACTGTGGTCCCCTCTTCGCACCTGCGGGACCGCATCTGCAGACAAACTCAATGCTTCTGTGTTCCCAGCCACACTGCCCAGCTACGCTTTTGTGGAACACATCACGTAGGAGCGCGTCCGCTTCTGCGATTTTCTCCTCCGCACTTGCGCTTCCCAGCTTCCTTCTTCCTTTTCGCACATGTGCGCACCTAGCCGCTTCTACGGCTCTTCACCTGCGGCCAATCCTTCCGCAGGTGGGATGACACCAGACCTGAAGCATTTCAGCATAACTCTTAAGTCAAATTTCGATCTGTTAACCATCTGAAATCCATCTGAGGCCCCTGGGACCTCAACGAAACATACCAAAAGGTCCTAAAACACGATACGAACTTAGTCGAGGCCTCAAATCATATCAAACAACATAAAAAATATGTATGCGCCCCAATTTAAGCCTATTGTAACTAATGAATTTCCAACTTTTACAATCGATGTCGAAACCTATCAAGTCAACTCCGATTGACCAAACATTTTGCACACAAGTCATAAATGGCACAACGGACCTATTCTAACTTCCAAAACAAAATACCAAGCCTGGTAACCCCAAAGTCAACTCTCGGTCAACCCTCTCAACTCTCCAAGCTTCAATTTTCCCAACTTTCGCCAATTTAAGCTAGAATCATCTATGAACCTCCAAATCGATATCCGGACACCCTCTTAAGTCCAAAATCACTATACGGAGCTATCATAAACATCGTTCCAGAGTCATTTACACATAAATCAACATCCGATCAACTCTTTCAACTTAGGCTTCTAACCTTGGGACTAAATGTCCCAACTCATTCCGAAATATCTCAGGAACCAACCGACCACTCAGGCATGTCACATAACAACAAGTGAGGAAGGTTCATTAATAGTCGTGAATATATAAATAAATCGACATAATCTTTGATTGTACGTGATTGGCTATTACTACCATAACCATTATCAATTACTCAAGTAACGGATAATCAATGTAATAAATATTAGTAACGACTGAGAATTAAGTAGGGAAAAACAATTACATATTGTACCCTTATATAAACCCCCCTTACCATATCTTGTACAATCATCAAGGAATTCACGAAATCATACTGTCAATCACTTCACTTTTATTCTCTGCTATTTGTAGAATCTTGTTCTCTCTTCTTGGAAGGAAGCTGCGATTATCAATAACATTTTTCTTTCCTTATTCTCTCAATATTTTATCTTCATTATTTATTATTCATCTATATAAGGAAAAGTGAAGTAAAATTGGTTATTAGATACCCTAATTATTCTATTATTTGCTTTGACCACCAAAACTATTTTATTATTAAAACAATCACTCACAACCAGGTAAGACAGAAGCTATTATTTACATCCCATGGCAATTTGCTATTTTGTAAGTGTAGTGGTGAGATATACAATCAGATAAATTTAGATAGATCTTTAAAGAGTTACATTATACATTAATAGGTTTCCATCGGTGGTAGATTCAGGAACCAACCGACCACTCAGGCATGTCACATAACAACAAGTGAGCATAGAATAAGAAATAAATAGAGGAACGGGGCTATAATACTCAAAACGACCAGCCGGGTCGTTACATTCTCTCCCTCTTAAACAAATGTTCGTCCTTAAACGGGTGTAGAATCATACCTGGAGTCTCAAATAGGCATGGATATCTGCTCTGAATCTCTCACCCGGTCTTCCAAGTAGCCTCGTCGATTGGCCGCCCTCTCCAATGCATCTTCACTGAAGTTATATTCTTTGACCTCAACTTCCAAACATGCCGAACCAAAATCACCACTAGCTCCACATCATAAGTCAATTCCTCATCCAACTGAACCGCTCTGAAGTGCAAAACATGAGATGGGTCACCGAAATACTTCTGGTGCATGGAAACATGAAACACTAGATGAACACTAGATAGCCTAGGTGGCAATGCGAGCTTGTAAGCCACCTCCCCAATCCTCTCAAACACCTCAAAAGCCCAATATACTGAGGGATCAACTTGCCCTTCTTCCCGAACCTCATAACACCCTTCATGGGAAAAACTCTGAGCAGTACCTTCTCTCCTACCTTGTAGGCAACGTCATGAACCTTTCAATCAGCGTAACTCTGCTGTCTAGATTATGCCGTTCGAATTCGATCCTGAACCAACTTAACCTTGTCCAAAGCATCCTGAACTAAGTCAGTACCCAATAGCCTAGCCTAGCCTCACCCGGCTCAAACCAACCAACTGGTGACCGACACCGTCTCCCATATAAGGCCTCATACGGAGCCATCTAAATACTCGATTGGTAGCTGTTGTGGTGGAAAAACTCTGCAAGCGGCATAAATTGATCCCAAGAACCTCCAAAATCCATGACACAAGCGCGTAGCATATCCTCCAATATCTGAATGGTGCGCTCAGACTGCCCGTCCATCTGAGGGTGGAATTTTGTACTCAACTCAAACCGTGTGCCTAAATCTCGTTGCACTGCTCTCCAAAATTGTGATGTGAACTGCATCCCCCGATCTGAAATGATGGACACCAGCACACTATGAAGGCAAAAAATCTCGCGGATATAGATCTCAGCCAACCGCTCCAAAGAATAAGTAGTCCCAACTGGAATAAAATGCCCAGACTTGGTCAACCGGTCCACAATCACCCAAATAGCGTCAAACTTCCTCGAAGTCCATGGAAGCCCAACTACTAAGTCCATGGTGATACCCTCCCATTTTCACTCCGGAATCCCAAGCCTCTGAAGCAATCCGCGTGGCCTCTGATGCTCGTACTTCACCTGCTGATAATTTAATCACCGAGCTACAAACCCCACTATATCTTTCTTCATCCTCCTCTACCAACAGTGCTGCCTCAAGTCCTGATACATCTTTGCGGCACCCAGATGAATGGAATACCGTGAACTTTTGGCCTCCTCAAGAATCAGCTCACATAGCCCATTTACATTGGGCACACAAATCTGACCCTCTATCCGCAACACCCCATCATCCCCAATAGAAACCTTCTTGGCATCATCGTGCTGAACCATGTCCTTAAGGACAAGCAAATGAGGGTCGTCATACTGACGCTCTCTGATGCAATCAAACAAGGAAGACCGAGAAATCACACAAGCTAGAACCCGACTGGCCTCCGAAACATCTAACCTCATGAATTGATTGACCAAGGCCTGAACATCTGATGCAAGCGGCCTCGCACCAACAGGGAGAAATTCAAGGCTACCCATAATCACCACCTTCCTACTTAAGGCATCGACCACCATATTGGCCTTCCCGGGATGATACAAAATAGTGATATCATAGTCCTTTAGCAGCTCCAACCAACTCTGTTGCCTCAAATTTAGATCGTTTTGCATGAACAAGTGTTGGAGACTCCGATAATCCGTAAGTACCTCAAAAGACACACCGTAGAGATAATACCTCTAAGTCTTCAATGTATGAACGATGGCTGCCAATTCCAAATCATGAATAGGGTAGTTCTTCTCATGGGGCTTCAATTAGTGTGAAGCATAAGAAATCACTATACCCTCCTGCTTCAAGACACACCCAACACCAATCCGAGAAGTGTCATAATACACTGTATAAGAACATAATGATGAATGCAAAACTAGAACAGGAGTTATGGTCAAGGCAGTCTTAAGCTTCTGAAATCTCTCCTCACACTCATCCGACCACCTGAATAGCGCACCCTTCTGGGTCAACCGGGTCAAAGGCGCTGCAATGGGCGAGAAACCCTCCATGAAACGACGATAATATCTGGCCAAGCTGAGAAAACACCGAATCACAGTACTTGAGAATGGTCGAGGCCAACTCTGAACCGCCTCTATCTTCTTCGGATCCACCTTAATCCCATCAGTGGACACCACGTGCCCCGAGAACGCCATCGAACTTAGACAAAACTCATACTTGGAGAACTTGGCATAAAGCTTCTCCTCCCTCAACCTCTGTAGTACAATCCTCAGATGTTGTGCATGATCCTCCTAGCTACGTGAGTACACCAGGATATCATCAATAAATACTATGACAAATAAATTAAGATATGGCTAGAATACACTGTTCATCAGATGCAGGAATGTTGCTGGGGTGTTGGTCAGCCCAAAAGATATCACAAGGAACTTGTAGTGACTATAGCGGGTCCTAAATGTCATCTTCAGAATATCCGAGTCCCGAACTTTCAACTGGTGATATCCAAACCCCAAATCAATCTTGGAGAACACCCTAGCTCCCCGAAGTTAGTCAAATAAACCATCAATGCGTGGCAAAGGATACTTGTTCTTAATTGTAACTTTGTTAAACTGCCTATAGTCGATACACATCCGCATAGTACCATCCTTCTTCTTCACAAACAGAACCGGTGGACCCCAAGGTGACACACTAGGCCTAATGAACCCCTTATCAAGAAGATATTGAAGCTGCTCTTTCAATTCCTTCAACTCTGATGGTGCCATACGGTATAAAGGAATAGAAATGGGCTAACTGCCCGGCACCATGTCAATACCAAAATCAATATCCCTGTCGGGTGACAGGCCCGGCAAGTCAATAGGAAACACATCCGGAATGTCTCGCACTATCGGAACAGAATCAATAGTAGGAGTATCAGCATCAACATCCCTTACAAAAGCCAAATATGACAAACACCCCTTCCCAACCATCCATTGGGCCTTCAAATATGAAATCACCCTACTGGGAATAAAGTCCAGAAAACCTCTCCACTCGATCCTAGGTAACCCCCGCATCTCCAACGTCACGGTCTTAGCGTGACAATTTAGAATAGCATGGCATGGGGACAACCAATACATACCTAGAATCACGTCAAAATCAACCATACTAAGCAATAAGAGATCAACTCTAGTCTCCAATCCTCTAATATTCACCACACACGACCGATACATACGGTCCACAACAATAAAATCACCCACCGGAATAGATATATGAACAAATGAAACTAAGGACTCATGGGGCATATCCAGATAATGAGTAAATATGATGATATATACGAATAAGTGGAACCAGGGTCAAATAATTTAGAAGCATCCCTGTGGTATACTGAAACAATATATGTGATCACTGCATCTGAAGCAACGACCTCTGGCCTGGCAGGGAAAGCATAGCATCGAGCCTGACCGCCACCTGATCGGCCTCCCCCCTCTGGGGTAACCTCTAGCTACCTGAGCCCCACCCCGAGTTGGCTAGGCAGGTAGTGAAGTAAGTGGTGCAGAAGTCATAACCTGACCCCTCTGCTGAACTAGACCTCCCAAGAAATGGGGACAATACCTTCTCATATGTCCAAAGTCCCCACACTCATAGCAACTCCTATCTGTCCATGGTGGTGGAGACTGAATCTAGCCTCGAGAACAAGAATAACTACTAGGAGAACTTGGCACATATGAACCCTGAACCGATAGAGCACGAGATGAGCTCTGAGTTGGGAGGACATTGATAGATGACTGACTCGGACAGGCACTGTATGAACAATGGCTAGCTGATACACCACAATGAACCGTAAGAGCCATCTAAGCGAGCCTATAAGGACGACCCTTACTGTGGTGGGACTGACCCCCAGAAGAAATACCGCTGAAACCACCCAAACCATGAGGCCTCTTGGCCTCCCTCTGCTCACGCTCCTGACTACGGACCTGCTCTAGTCACCGAGCAATATCAACCACCTCGATGAACCTAATACCTGATGTAATTTCTCGAGTCATAACAAAGCGCAGTCCATAGTTGATGCCATCAATGAACCTCTTAATCCTCTCCCTCTTTGTGGGAACCAACCAGATCGTGTGACGAGCCAACTTTGAAAATCTCATCTCGAACTGGGTCATGGACATACCCTCCTGGCGTAGTTGCTCAAACTACCTACGCAACTCCTCCCTGCGGGTCACTGGTACGAACTTCTCCAAGTAGAGAACAGAGAACTCGTGCCATGTAAGTGGTGTAGCATCGGTTGGCCTGCTCCGCTCATAAGCCTCCAAGTAGGCTGGTCTGGTCTATTACTCTTTCATTGTGTCTATTTCACTCTAGGGGGTTGGTTCACAGGTACAACCTTTGTAACTTCATTGTATACCCGGTTTGTAGCATTGATATTTGTGCTCATATTATTATAGAAATCAAGTAAAACATGAGGCAAACAAAGCACACGGTTTAACAAAACACAAAGAATCATATAATCTACCCCGAACATGGATAACCCTGACATATGCACATACGCTCATCACATCACATATGCATCACACCGGCATGTAGCAAATAATATCATGTTATTAGGAAAACTTTCTCTAACAAAGTTAGACAAGACACTTACCTCATTCCGAAATAATTTTCACAATTCAATACTGTCTTCCTTAGAAATACTCCTCAAAATGATCAAAATCTAGTCAAATATCATTTAAGGAAGTCAAAAAATACTAAAGGAAACATCCCCAATCAATAAAGGTTCAATCATTGACGAAATCCCAAAAGTCAACATGGGCTCACATGGTCTAAATCTGAAATCGAGACTAAATTTCGATGACCATAACCCTATAAAGCCAAATATATAATTTCTTTCGAAATTTGATCTCAATTTGAGGTCTATATCTTAATTTTACAAAATCCCTAAAGTCTACCAAAAATCCCAATTTTCAGCCTATGAAATCTTAAATTTGATGATGAAACTTCAGGAAAAAGTAATGAAAATTGAATTAAAACAAGTTAAAGTTACTAACCTATAATGTTGGGAAGAAATTTCTTTTAAAAATCGCCTCTATGGAGTCTAGGTCTCAAAGAATTTCCACATTTTACCCAGCTGGCCTGCTCGCCTCACGGTAAGTGGTTGTTCGGTCATTGACACTAGAGACTGTTAGGTTTCCAATGACATTCTCGCCGTACTAGAGGAAGAAGACTAGAGTTGATAAGAGAAGGATAGTGATCAGCATGGTTAAGTGTTGCTATCGAAGAAACTCTTTCTTCCATGCTTCACAGTCAAATTTAAAAGAAAATTCTTGAGAAACGATTTCTAAAACTAAAGGTTCAGGCAATGGTTCGTTTTGATCCCTAGCGTTGGAAGAAGATCTAGGAGTGGATGTAAATTTAGCTTTGGAGGAAGAAACTTTGAAAGAAGAAGAATGGTTAGAAGGATTTTTCTGAGAAGATGTGGTGCTCCGGCTCAATATGGAGCCTAGGCTAAGAAGCCTGCCACCTCTATTCCTACTTCTGACCGGAGCAGTAGAAGGAGAAAGTTCATCCACTATAATAGGACGCGAAGGATCAAACGATGAATAGGGGTTTGAAGATCATGAAGCCAGTATTAATTGTTAAGTACAACAAAAGCACGAAGGGAAAAGGGAGAGTTGTAGAGAAGACTTAGAAGAAAACGAAAGAGAGTATGAGAAGTTTTGGAAGATCGATGCATGATGCGGTATTTATAAGGAAGAGGCGTCATCATGAACCATCATTATGGAGCCGTCACGTCGAGCTAACACAACCGTAGAAAACCCTAAAAAGCTGCTGCAAACTGCAGAGCCAATCACGATAAGGCACATTTCTCGAGTATTAAATGGAAGAGACATACGACTCTTCGCTCCTGAAGTAAATCATAATGATATCGGGAAAGGCGGCAAGGCATTCCCTCCATAAATAAACTTACCGCTTCCTGAATATTCAATTAAGAATATTTAAAATGTGGGGGGACTATCTGTATTGGTAAAAAAATAAACTCGCAAACTTGCCACATGGACTAATGGTATGTTGACAGTTGGTATAAGGGTCAAAGGGATAAAGAAGAATGAAGGTTAGGGAAAGCATGAGTAAAACACCCATGGGAACGCTTGCCAAGATACTGTGCGTGACAGTTGAAAAACAAATAGGCATGAGATGGATAATTAAAGACCACAAGTAAGGAAGGTTCATTAATAGTCGTGAATATATAAATAAATCGACATAATCTTTGATTGTACGTGATTGGCTATTACTACCATAACCATTATAAATTACTCAAGTAACGGATAATCAATGTAATAAATATTAGTAACGGCTGAGAATTAAGTAGGAAAAAACAATTACATATTGTACCCTTATATAAACCCCCCTTACCATATCTTGTACGATCATCAAGGAATTCACGAAATCATACTGTCAATCACTTCAATTTTATTCTCTGCTATTTGTAGAATCTTGTTCTCTCTTCTTGGAAGGAAGCTGCGATTATCAATAACATTTTTCTTTCCTTATTCTCTCAATATTTTATCTTCATTATTTACTATTCATCTATATAAGGAAAAGTGAAGTAAAATTGGTTATTAGATACCCTAATTATTCTATTATTTGCTTTGACCACCAAAACTATTTTATTATTAAAACAATCACTCACAACCAGGTAAGACAGAAGATATTATTTACATCCCATGGCAATTTGCTATTTTGTAAGTGTAGTGGTGAGATATACAATCAAATAAATTTAGATAGATCTTTAAAGAGTTACATTATACATTAATAGGTTTCCATCGGTGGTAGATTCAGAATTTACACACTATAGCTTCTGAATTGTAAGTCTGTTATGAAATACATATCTAACTTTACCTATGTGTTCACAAGCCAAAAGCAATGAGTTTTGTCGAACACATAGAATCCATGTTACATCCGCCACTGTTTTCAATGCCCAATAATGGGCGGTTAATGTTCAATTGATAAATCAAAATACCAAACATGAAAAGCATATTCCTGATTACAACCGTATGGGTTAGAATTGAAGTTTCAATAGGAAAAAACAAAGCAAAAGAAAGGGGGTGGGAGGAGAGATAAAGTAGAAAAGAAGAGAAAATTACCTAAGAACAAAGCTAAATATATATTCAATCTTTACATACAAGACAAACAAATCTCTTTGTGCTATTCTACTTACAATCACCAGTATATCATCTTCATCGATCATCTGCAAAACTCCTGATGTCGTTGTTGGAATCATCTTCAGAATCCAATCTCTTTCAAGTTTAATTCCAGCTGATGTTGAACCCATTGTATATAGTCATTTATCCTGATAAATATGAGAAATAGCAGTGTCGATAAAACAGTAAAGTAAATAAAGAGGGTAGTTGAGAATTAGGGCTTTCAGCAGTTGATAAATTTCAGTTTAAACTCTCTTGATAATCCGAATGAACACATTTAAAAATCTTTTCTTATCAATTAAAAATAATTGTACAAAGTCAAATTCAGAGGATTGGAGCAATTTCCACACAAATATAAATATATATGTGGAAAACCACTAAAATTTCGATAGGTGTTATATTTTGAACCCTTATTTCAAAAGTACAATAAGCCAAATGCTAAGAACTATAGATCAAAATTTCCAGAACAAGAAAATACCCGATATACATTTCATCAAGAAGGAGCCGATGATGTTAAAGGCATCTCAATTTCTTGTGAGGAGCTGATTGATGCACCACCATCTTTGCTTCCATGAGAGAAGTTAATAGATGCAGCACCAAATTGTACATTTTTTCCATCACTATTGTTGTGCTGAGAATTTGATCCATTTGCCAATGAAACATTTCTGGCCATTCCAGAATTTGCCATGGTGGGTGCCCTGGATGCCCGTCTAGAAATCTGGCGATTATCAGTGCTGCTAAAGCCACAACATCTTTTTATGCATGTATACATGTAAGTAAAGAGCCAAAGTAGCCATGGAAATCCAATCAAGATTAGAGCTATTGCGGGAAACCAAGGTTGAGATAAATTTGGCACAAAAAGGTAAAGAAAAAGGAAAATCCCACCAATAAGTACACAAATACATAACATGAAAGAGATTAGAGGAACCCTCAGATCCCCCTCCCTCTCAATCATTATTGTTGTTCTTCTTCAATTCGCCTTTCGCAGTTAGATCGAAGGAATTAGCACCTAGAACGAGGGCGCGGGTTACAGGTGACCATTATACTAATAGCGGGAAAATTAACAGTATCCGATGATATTCAGGGAACAATGTAGAATGAGCAAGGATAATAATTCGGATTTGTGACAAGTGCATAAAAGAACTTTACCCAATTCTACCAATGTAGAACGATTACTACTTTTTCTCTCTACAAACACCTCTTTTCTTCTTCCAAACACCTCTTTTCTTTTTTGTGCACCTTATTCTCCTTCTCTTTTATGCTGATTCAGATTTTTCCTCCTCCTTCTTCTCCAATGGAATTTATGAAAACACGATCTCGTTCTTTGAGTATATATTTTTTTGTTGCCGTCTTTTGGGCTGAGATGCCAGAAAAAAATAATTGGATGTAATGCAGAAGAGAAATCAAGAAGAGCGTTAAAGGTGGAAGGTTGTTTATGAGAATCAGATGGTAAGGTCGTTGCATTTGAGATTTACATGCAAAAGGAAGAAGAAATCATGCATGTCTTAACGGCAATTTAATATGCTACGCTAATCTATCCTGAAGGAGAAGAATTGGTTTTTTGTCACATTGACGGGTTTATTAAACTTAGATCGGTTAAAGGAATAAACTCTAAACAAGCCGAGCATGTTATATTTTTATGAGCTAAATTTGGCCCTCCTACGCCTAATGTCACGACTCAAAATCCACTATAGAACGTCGCCGTTGGGCAAGCCAACAGCGAACTATCATGTTAATTGTTCATTTTATTACTTTCGAAATCATAAATTTTATTAAGGGAATTTACACCTTTAAATTCATGGGTACATACATAATTAGTATTGCATAGAAAAAAAAAGATGATAATAATATGTAAACCCGTAAGCATCAACTAGAATATTCCAAAACCCGTTGTCACAAGTGCATGAGCATCTACTAGGAAGTACAATAATAATACAACATCTGTGTAGAATACAAGATAGACAGGATAATATAAATAGTTCTGATGGAGACTCCGTATGCTGCAGATCGTAACATGGGATGCAGCTCACCGTGAAGTTCCCGCAATAGCTGCGCCTTTACGCCCAAAAGACCATCAGAAGTATGTACATGCACAATAAGTGTAGAAGTGTAGCATGAGTAAGTATCAAGCCTAACCCCGGAGAAGTAGTGACGAGGGGTCGACATCAACACTTAATAGTGGTCCAATAAATCAAGTACAGTAGAAAGTAAACAAGTATGAAGCGTGGTAATTAAACAGTGAAAACAAATATAGGCACATGATACGATCCTCATCTGAACAGTAAACACAAGTCCTCAAATATGGGTCACCTCCTCTAATGGAGTATATAATATGGTCCCCACCAGATAGGTCATCACAACTCAAGTCAGGAAAACTCACAGATACAATCTCTTCTTGTCAAATATTACGCACGATTCTGCCGAGGCGAACGGCCCGATCCCATAGGAGTATGATACATGATACTGCCGAGACGAACGACCTAATCTCATAAGAGTGTGTTACATGATACCGCCGAGGCAAACGGCCCGATCCCATAAGAGTGTGGTACATAATCCTGTCGAGGCGAACGGCTCAATCCCATAAGAGTGTGGTACATAATTCTGCCGAGGCGGACGGCCCGATCCCATAAGAGTGTGGTACATAATCCTGCCGAGGCAAATGGCCCGATCCCATTAGAATAAGAAGCTTTAACGGTCCTTGACCCACTCACAAATATACGTGTGAGTTATGAAATTTAAGGAAACCTTTCGATGAATACGCACAACGCGAGAGAAATTCGTAAGGGAAGCATAATTTTCTGATGCTAATCAAGTAGCTCGTCGAATATCTAAAAAGCGAGTACGATACTCTACGCTAGTCTAGTCTCATAATAAATATAAATTAAAGCATTTAAATAGGCAATGACTCAAATAGTATAATTTAAATATGGTGTTAGTTTAAGTCTACCCGGATAAAATCAGAAATGCTAACATACGCATAGACACTCATCACCTTATATGTGTGTAGCTCCAACAACATGTAGCACATAAGAATATAGTACCTACGGGGTAATTTTTCCGTCACAAGGTTAGACAGGAGACTTAATTCGCTCTAAAGTTCCATAACCGGCTCCAACACCTCTCTAGCACCTCAAACCAATGCCCATCGATCTGAAACTAGTCAAACAATCATGAAAACCAATAAAAATATACTCCAACATCATAATTAATTAAATTATAACACTTCCCAACTCTGCTCGAAAACTCAACAAAGTCAATCCTCGGGCCCACATGCCCGAATTCTGAAAATATTTGAAGATAAACATTACCCATAACATCATGAACTCAAGTACATAATTTATTCCCAATTCCATGTCCAATTCATGGTAAAAATCCAAAATACAATTTCTAGGTTTTGTTTCAAAAATCCCTCAATTTTCCACAAATTTCTATGTTAAATCCTTATTAAATCCATGAAATTAACTTACAATACGTGAAAATTACTTACCCTGCAATAGATGATGAAAATCTCCTCTTCAAGATCTCCAAGCATCGCCCAACCAAGAGAAAATGAGAGAAGAGTGAGTCAAATCCCGTACTTAACAAAGCATTCTGCACAGCGATTATCGCACCTACGGCTGAACAATCGCACCTGCGGAAAAATCCATCGCAGGTGTCTTTCCCTCTAAGGCCAGCCAAACCGCTTCTGCAAAAACGTTTTGGCTTCTACGAGCCTTCACTAGTCCTGCCCAACTCCACTTCTGCGGAGGATTTAACCGCGCCTGCGGAAGCGCGCCTTCGCTTGAGCCTCCGCATTTGCGGAAGGCCATGCCCCTTCGCCTCTTGCTTCTACGCTCCACTGCCCACATCTGCAAGCTCGCAGGTGCATGGATTCCTTGCACCTGTGAATCCAACCAGCCTCAATCCCATCCGCTTCTGCGACCCCTGGGCCGCTTTTGCGGTCTCGCACCTGCGGCCAAAACCTCGCAGGTGCGATCACACTAGAAGCCTTAAGCTTCAGTAATTCTTTAAGTCCAAACTCGATTTGATTCCAATCTGATACGCACCCGAGGCCCCAGGGACCCCTATCCAGCCATACCAACGCATCCTAAAACATGATACGAACATTGTCGAAGCCTCAAATAACGTCAAACAACATCAAAATTTATGAATTGACGGCCAAAACCATTTTTTCAACTTTCCAACTTTCAAACTTCGCCAAATGCGTCCGAATTATACTTAGACATCCCAAAATGACACCAAACTTTACGTGCAAGTCATAAATCACAATACAAACCTATTCCAAGGCTCGAAATCCCAAACGAACATCTATAAGCACTAAAATGCTCCCGGGCGATCCGATACTCAACCCGAACATACGCCCAAGTCCGAAATCATCAGACGAACCTATTGGAACCTTCAAATCCCGATTCCGCGATCGTTTACTCAAAGGTCAAACCCTAGTCAACTCTTCCAACTTAAAGCTTACGAATTGAGAATTTCCTTCCGCATCAACTTAGTTCCCCTGGAATTCAATTCTGACCACACGTACAAGTCATAATACATGAAGTGAAGTTACCCAAGGCCTCAAACCGCCGAGCGACGCACTAGATCGCGAAACGACCGGTCAGGTCGTTATATTCTCCCCCACTTAAACATACGTTCGTCCTCGAACGTGCCAAGAATCGCTCCGTAGATGCCCAAAATTACTGTTTAACACCTCGTGCACCTGCCCGTGCCACCACAATCCATGTGAGCACACTAGCTCGAGCCACACTGAAGATCCTCCCTTTTTGTTTAGCCAACAAGCCTTAGGACCAAATTCCAACATCTGAATTTCTCTACAAGACGTGATTCTAACGTACGAACACCGTATCCATCCCCACACACTGAACCAAAACATGATCATGCATCCATGTTGATATCCCATCATGCACCGCATAACTCATTTGCCCATGGTAACCTCATCTAAGCACAACCACTGCAAATTCACTAATCCGATGCTCGTAGTATACCTCATAATGCATATAAGCCCTTATCCAACCCTAGCAGTACCACAATGATGAAAATGACACATAGAAGCTTATAACTACCCGCCAAATCAAAATTTCCTGGAGTTCCTCCGTTTGACCAGAACCGTTACCTGATTCTGAACTAAATAGTGAAATTTTCTCTTTAATATACCTTACATAAATCTGATCACACCGATTTCAGGTCCAATAACCTCGTCTCACCCAGTACAAGCTGCTCAGACAATAAGCCACCTCAGACACTAACTAAAATCTCATATGACACCACCAATGCACCGACAAACTACAACTCGAATATGACACACAAGGAACAACGAACTCTGGCAAAGAACTACCCAGCCCGCGTAATGAATAAAATGGTTGAACAAATGCTATGAACCTTTCTCAGAGAATGAGAAACAAAACACATGAAAATAAGTATAGGGAACTGCACTCAACATCTCACTATTGCGGCGTGCAACCCGATCCACACATGATACCGTTGTGTCGTGCAACCCGATCCAAATACCATGCCCGTAGTGGTGTGCCACCCGATCCTCATATAACGATCGATAAAGAAATACCCATCAAGCCATAATGTTCATACCTATGAAATGCCCGAATATCGACCACAAGCACTTCAAGTGAATGAAAATGACCTTGGGGAGATGGATAGTACCATACACTACAAAACCCAAGCACGACTAAGGTGCAACAAACAACAAGCTACATAGGGCCACAAGACACGCGTGGATAATCAAGTCGCCTTGCAACCTATATGGAATAATACAGTAGCACTTGAAATAGACGATGCCAGGAATATCATCCACTACACCCGAAGAACTATCCATAAGCAAGGCTATGCTGAATGAACACATCCGACCTGATGTAGAGCATACATTCACGTTAGATCTACCGACGGACCTCAAGTCGAGTATGATCATCCCATACCGGGCCAATAACCTTTCAAAGATCCACAATGACCATATTCATAACACATACGAGTAGTCGACCAATCCGGAACAATCTTCCATAATCCATAACAAAAGGAATAGAATGCCCCTCAGACATACACTCTCCAATCCGAAATAGTACCGGACCATTCATACCCAATTTCAGTCTCTAATAATTCAAATGACTGACACGTCACACTTATATGATCTTCTTGTGGGATGTACTCCCACAACCTTCCGCACCAGGTAGAAAAATCTGAACATCTAAAATCTTCCCCCTGCTCTTCCGGGCTCGTGACCTTATTATCAAAACTGAACCGCAACCCTGATCCTCAACTTCTGATCTCCATACTGCTTACTGCACATATCATGCTGCTACTCGAGAGTACAAGAATTTCATTATAATCACTTGAACCATAAGTAGAGTTAACACTTCATCAGCTAGAACCCCTTTCACCCAACTCATTTAAGAAGAACAATTGCAACATGTAACCGAATTCCCATAACCGCAGAACCATGCTGATTCAAGTATAACTAACTGACTCAACTTTTTCCAATTTTACTCGACTTTCCCTTGGAATAATAGTCCTATTCAAACACATAACGGACCTCAAACATCATTCATCCCGAGTGACCCAAATCACGAGACCATGCCGTCCCGATACCCATAGACCATCTCATATCCTCCTCGTGCACTCCATAGTATGTCCAACCGATACGCCCGTTCTGAAAGACCTCCTACGAATTTGAAGTTATTTCTCCCATTTCTCTAACACTACATCGTAGACCCGATGATAACATAGTATTTCCCCAAGTATTCTTCACACTTTGCTGCAAAACCCAGTCATCAGCCACCTAACGAACCCAAAATCTTTAAACACTGCACTTTACTTCTTGAACCCACTAGAACCATTATTGAGAGTCACTCACTCTGACCTGGTCCCGAATATATAACCAAACTCTAGCGTTCTGCTAGCACATGAACACTTCCAAAGAAGCAACAGGATGAATTCTTTTCCTTGCATATCACATCAACGAAAGCATAAATTCTGAGCCATCCCCAACATTTGCACATGAATCCATAAGGCAAAATGTAACACATATACGTCAAATATTTCCTCTTGGTCATAACTAATCCACCAATGCACAGATAACCAAAAACTACACAGGCACACTACCACGTGGCTCACTTATAGACGGTGGGCTTCCCCACTTAGCCTTACACTACAACTACATAGATCCAGACACCACAACGACCTCTTCTTCCTAGTTACCATGATCTCACATCATTGCTCAGCCAAATTTCTCTTAAGTACTTGTTGGACAAATCATACGCATCCCGAATTATCAGCCACATTCGCACACTCGACCTCCTAACAGTCGTACCATCATCATCAAGCGATCCAAGCTCACATCGTCGTACATGCATCCCATGTTGGGCAGAAAGTAGAACTCTTTGTAGGAACCTCATCGAAACCACGCAACCACTAACCTGCTCACAGGAGATAGCCCACATGTGTAACCTCTTATCGACCTCCTCAAACGCCATTGCTACAGTTACGTCCATCATGAAATCAATAACCTCCCTAGGTCCACACTAATCCGCCAACCGTAAGAATCCCTTCATTCATTAACATCACCCGAAGGTCCAACAACATGTTTGAAACTCGAAGTCAAATTGCATCTAAGACAATGATCGGATACTTCACTTTTTCCTACATTCCAATCAATCCCTTCTCGCAACATTAAAAATTCCTAAGCATAGAAACCCCCTCAGAGATCATCTCCCTCGAATCATCAATACTGGAAATGCCGATTTGATCTTGAAGTCGCAACACACAACCAGCTCTGATAACTTCCTCTTAGGTTCCATCTCACAATACCATGCCCAGAGGCAAACAAATGAAAACCAACATGCCGATGGCCTCAATGCATTCAATCAAGGATGGCGACACAACAATATTAAAAAGAATTCCACCAAATTCAAAAATATCAAATCTCGACCATAGAAAACACCAACACTGGGCTGAAATGACAAAATGCCCCTCCACAAGGTGACGATAATAGCCCACTCATATACGCCGGGAGAAACACCCTGCACCACATCTGCAGTACCATTACAACTCATCGATGCCCAAGTGATAACCAGCGCTCAACTTCGTATAAGAATGAGTATGAGGAAATAAAGGCATAAACTTCAATGGGATCAAATCTCAAGGAGGAATCAAGAAGGGAAGTGCTCCTAAGAGCCTTGTAGCCTCTCAAAGATAAGTACATACGTCTCCGTACTGATCCGAAAGACTCAACTAGACTCTCTCATGACTCGTGAAACCCAAATGAACCTAGAGCTCTGATACCAAGCTATCACGACCCAAAACCCACTATAGGCCATGATGGCGCCCAACATCGCCGTTGGCCAAGCCAACAGTGAACTATCACGTTAATTGTTCTTTTTTATTACTTCCAAAATCATAAATTTTATTTAGTAAGGAAATTTACACCTTTAAAATCATGGGTACATACATAATTAGTAATGCATAAAAATAAAAGGTGATAATAATATGCAAATCCGTAATCATCAACTAGAATATCCCAAAATCTTATGTAACAAGTGCAGAAGCATCTACTAGGAAGTGAAATAATAATACAACGTCTGTCTGGAATATGATAGATAGGATAATGTAAATAGTTATAATGGAGACTCCGTATGCTATGGATCATAACATGGGATGCATCTCACCGTGAAGTCCACGCAATAGTTGTGCCTTTGCGCCCAAAAGACCACCAGAAGTATGTACCTGCACAATAAGTGAAGAAGTGTAGCATGAGTACGTAAATCAACACATACCCAGCAAGTATCTAGCCTAACCCCGGAGAAGTAGTGATGGAGGGTCGACATCAACACTTACTAGTGGTCCAATAAATCAAGTACAGTAGAAAGTAAACAAGTATGAAGCATGGTAATTATACCGTGAAAATAAATATAGGTACATAATACGATCCTCAACTGAACAGTAAGCACAAGACCTCAAATATGGATCACCTTATCAAATGGAATATATAATATGGTCCCCACCAGACAGGTCATCACAACTCAAGTCAGGAAAACTCACGGATACAATGGCTTCTTGTCAAAAATTATGGATGATTCTGCCGAGGCGAACGGCCCGATCCCATAAGAGTATTTCATGAAGTTGCCGAAAAGAACAACCCGATCCCATAGGAGTGTGATACATGATACTGCCGAGGCGAACGGCCTGATCCCATAAGAGTGTGTTACATGATACTGCAGAGGCGAACGGCCCAATCCCATAAGAGTGTGGTACATAATCCTGCCGAGGCGAACGACCTTATCCGATAAGAGTATGGTACATAATGCTGTCGAGGCGAACGACCCGATCCCATAAGAGTGTGGTACATAATCTTGCCGAGGCGAACGTCTTGATACCATAAGAATGTGGTACATAATCCTACCGAGGCAAATGGCCTGATCCCATTAGAATAAGAAGCTTTAACGGGTCCTTGACCCTACTCATGTATATACGTGTGAGTTATGAAATTTAAGGAAACATTTCGATGAATACGCACAACAGGAGATAAATTCGTAAGGGAAGCATAATTTTTTGATTATAATCAAGTAGCACGTCGAATATCTAAAAAGCGAGTACGATACTCTACCCTAGTCTAGTCTCGTGAAAAATATAAATTAAAGCATTTAAACAGGCAATGACTCAAATAGTATAATTTAAACATGGCGTGAGTCTAAGTCTACCCGGACAAAATCAGAAATGCTAGCATACTCACGGACACTCATCATCTCATATGTGCTCAGCTCCCACAACATGTAGAACATACGAAAATAACACCTACGGGGTAATTTCCCCCTCACAGGATTAGCCATGAGACTTAATTCGATTCAGAGTTCCATAACCGGCTCCAACGCCTCTTTAGCACCTCAAACCAATGCCCATCAATCTGAAACTAGTCAAACAATCATGAAAACCAATAAAAATATACTCCAACATCATAATTAATTAAATTATAACACTTCCCAACTCTGCTCGAAAACTCAACAAAGTCAAACCTCGGGCCTACATGCCCGGATTCCGAAAATATTTGAAGATAAACGTTACCCAAAATATCACGAACTCAAATATATAATTTATTCTCAATTCCCTGTCCAATTTTGTGTTCAAACTCCGAAATACAATTTCTAGGTTTTTCTTCAAAAATCCCACAAATTTCAAAAAATTTCCATGTTAAATCCTTATTAAATCCATGAAATTAACTTACAATACGTGAAAATTAATTACCATGTAATAGATGATGAAAATCTCCTCTTCGAGAGCTCCAAGGATCACCCAACCAAGAGAAAATGAGAGAAGAGTGAGCCAAATCCTATACTTAACAAAGCATTTTGCCCAGCGATCATCGCACCTACGGCTAAACAATCGCACCTGCAGAAAAGTCCATCGCATGTGTAGTTCCCTCTAAGGCCAGTCAAACCCGCTTCTGCGGAAAATTTCTCGCTTATGCGAGCCTTCACTGGCCCTACCGAACTCCGCATCTATGGAGGATTTAATCGCACCTACGAAAGCGTGCCTGCGGAAGCGTGCCTGTGCTTGAGCCTCCGCATCTGCAGAAGGCCATGCCTCTTCGCCTTTCAATTTTACGCTCCACTGCCCGCATCGGCGAGCTCGCAGGTGCAGTGGATTCCTCGCACCTGCGAATCCATCCAGCCTCAATACCATCTGCTTCTGCGACCCCTGGGACACTTTTGCGGTTTTGCACCTGTGGACAAAACCTCGCAGGTGCGGTCACACCAGAAGCCTTAAGCTTCAGCAATTCTTTAAATCCAAACTCAATCCGATTCCATTCCGATTCGCACCTGATGCCCCTGGGACCCTCATCCAGCCATACCAACGCATCCTAAAATATGATACGAACTTAGTCAAAGCCTCAAATCAGGTCAAACAACATCAAAATTTACGAATCGACGGCCAAAACCTTTCTTACAACTTTACAACTTTCAAACTTCACTGAACGCGTCCAAATTATACTTAAACATCCCGGAATGACGCCAAAATTTACGTGCAAGTCATAAATCACAATACGAACCTATTCCAAGGCTCGGAATCCAAAACGGACATTGATAACACCAAGGTCCACTTCAAGTCAAACTTAGCAATTTCTAAAACTTTCAAAATGCCAACTTTCCACAATAAGCGCTGAAATGCTCCCGGGCAACCAGATACTCAACCCGAACATACGCCCAAGTCTAAAATCATCATACAAACCTATTGGAACCTTAAAATCTCGATTCCAAGATCATTTACTCAAAGGTCAAACCCTAGTTAACTCTTCCAACTTAAAACTTCCGAATTGAGAATTTCCTTCCGAATCAACTCTGAACTTCCCGGAATTCAATTTCGACCACACGTACAAGTCATAATACATGAAGTGAAGCTACCCAAGGCCTCAAATCACCAAACGACGCGCTAGAGCTCGAAAGAACCAGTCAGTTCGTTAAACCTAATGTATAAGAGAACATTTAGCATGGTTGTACATTTGATTTAGTACTATTCTATAATTTCGCCATCCTCTTATATATTCCAAGTAATATTCTAAATTGGTCGTGTTTGAATCTTACGCTATTTTAACCTTATTCTGATTTATCTTGTCTTTATATTATACTCTTTACTTTATTCTCTTCTTATTTACAGATGGAAAGGAGAACCACAATAATGCTGATATATTTTTTCTATTGTCTTCATTTTTATTTTATTTACTCCCATGTTGAACTATTTCAGAATTATAAATTCCAAATAAATTTTAACTTATTTATTTTGATTTAGAGGGTGTTTGGATGGGTTTTTGAGCTGGTCAAATAAGCTTTCAAGTTATTTTTATCTTGCTTTGGTATTTTTTTATTGGCGAAAAAATAGACTTGCCACGTGGACTAATGATATGTTAACAGGTGGCATAAGAGTCAAAGTGATAAAAAAAGAATGAAGGTTAGGGAAAGACTGAGTAAAAGACCATGGGATCACTTTACAAAGATACCATATCTGACAGCTAGAAAGAAAGAGATAGACGTGGGGTGAATAATTAAAAACCACGATGAAAGAAAGTTTATTAATAGATACGAATATGGAAAGATGTCGACATAATCCCTGATTGTACATGATTGACTGTTAGTACTACAACCGTTATAAATTACCCAAGTAACTAGCAATCAATGTAATAAATATTAGTAACGGGCGAGAATTAAGTAGGGAAAAGCAGTTACATATTGTACCCTTATATTAACTCCCCTTACCATATTTTGTATGATCATCAAGTAATTCACGAAATTATACAATCAATCAGTTATTTTATACTCTGTTATGTGAAGAATCATGTTCTATCTTCTTGGAAGGAAGTTATGATTATCAATAAGATTTCTTTTCCTTATTCTCTGGATAATTTATTTTCATTATTTTTTATTCGTCTATATTAGGAAAGGTAAAGTAAAATTGGTTATTAGAAACCCGAATTATTCTATTATTTGCTTTGACCACAAAAACTACTTTTTGGTTAAACAAATTGGTTCCGTTACCGGAAAATCTAGTAAACTATTGGTTATTAGAAACCCAAATTATTTTATTATATGCGTTATCTACAAAAACTACCTTTTGGTTAAACAAATTGGTTCTGTTACCGAAAAATCTAGTAATCTTTTTACTTTCTATTTATATATTTTATCTTAAGCAACAACTTATGTCTGCACTAATGAAATTGTTCAGGTTGAGGATGGACAACAAGAAAGAACTCCTCCACACCACACACCCACACATACGCCACATCGTTCACGAGAAAAATCATCTATCAAATCTGCTAATCTTAACGCTGGACAACAATAACATGAGAAACAGTCAAATGAGCAAGATAACCTAAAGCAATTTATCACACAACACATAAGTGAAGCTTTGCGTGCTTTTGCAAATGGTTTATTGAGTGTTGTTCAGGCGACTCCACCACTAGTTAACACAACTGTGGAAAACCCTCCTTCAAGACTCGAAAACTCCGTAAGTGGGGAAATACCAAATACTTCTGAAGTCGGAGGGTCAGGTACGCAAAATAATTCTAATTTACAAAATCTAGTACTGACCGTGCAGAAACAGCTCAAGGAACAAAATGAGCAGATAGAACAGATACCGGGAGTACCTCCTGTGATTAAAGGAGTGTATATTAACAAGCATTTAGAGCAACCATGGAAACCAAGTGCAGCACTATTACCAATATTGAAAATGTTCAAGATGCCCGATATTCTCAAGTATGATGGTACTACTGGCCCACGAGATCACGTCACTGCATTTACTACAGGAGTCAAGGGCAACGATTTAACCAAGCAAGTAATCGAATCAATGTTGGTGAAACCCTTACGAAGGGGGCAGTAACATGGTATTCTCTCTTACCTGAAAATACAATTGACTTTCTTGCTGAGCTTTCAAATTCATTCATAAAAGCACATTCGGGAGCTCAAAAAGTAGAGAAAAGAATGGAAGATATCTTTAAGGTAAAGCAAGGGAGTACAGAATTGCTCAAAGAATTCGTGAATCGATTCCAGCGAGAAAGAATGATGTTACCTCGTATACATGATAATTGGGCAGCAATGGCATTTGCAAGTAAATTGAATGAGAGAGGTTCATAAGCCACGAGAAGATTTAAGGAAAGCTTACGGGAATTTCCTGCAACTACTTGGAATGATGTTTATAACAAGTACTAAACAAAGTTACGAATAGAAGAAAATATGGTGTCCCAACCTAAAGTGGAGGAGAGGTTCGGGCCTAGGCTCTCAGAATTAGAAAGAAGATCCGGAAAAAATAGGTACGAGCCTTACATGGGACCTATAGGATGAGATCTTAGGTCAAAGCCAAAACAGGCACGGTTTGATGAGAGATCAAGGCAGAAGGAGGCAAGTTCTTCTACTCGATTTGGAAAGGAACGAGATATAACAAGGAGAAATGATCAAAATTCTCGATAAAAAATAGGAGATTACAATTCCAAAGTTAGTACTTCCGAGTTGGCAGCTGTGTGAATTCCATAATGATCATGGTCACAGAATAGCATATTATAGGCTCCTACAAGCAGAGGTTGATTATTTACTGAAAATACATTATCTCACTGATCTATTTAGTGAGAAAAGAAAGCAGTCTTATATGAAAAACAGGCAAGAACCACAAAAGCCCCCATCGCCAAAAAGGACGGTGAATGTTATAACCGGAGATGAGTAGGTCAAGGGAGTTACATACACAACGAGAAAAAGAACACCCAACATCTCAGCGACCCATGGAAAGCGTATTCGGTAAGTCTTGGAAGGAAACAACATAACATTTGATGATGAGGATGCAGATGGCTTGTTCATCCCTCATAATGATGTGCTGGTAATATCTTTATTTATTCATGATACTAATATCAAGCAAGTTTTGATTGATCTAGGTAGCTCTATAAATATCATATTATTAAGAGTGATGTATGATATGCAAGCGACTAATCATGTAATACCCAAGGATCGATCTTTCTCAGGGTTCGACAATTCAAGTGCTATAACAAAGGGAAAAATTATGTTATCAACATTCATTGAGGGCGTTGTGAAAGACACCAAATTATAAGTGGTGGATGTATACATGGCTTATAACATAATTTTAGGAAGGCTATGGATCCATAAAATGGACGCGGTGCCATCAATATTACATCAGGTTATCAAATTTCCATCACAATGGAAAATTCGTCAGATCAGGGGAGATCAGCAGGCGGCACGAGAAACCAACACGGGTTCTGTGGCAAGCGCAACATCTAAAGACGGAGATGAAAAATAGCAACTACAGTGTCCAGTTGAGGAGAATTTATTTTCTACCTCAACTGGAAGTGCACGAGGCCAAATGTGATCCAAGAACCGGAGGAGAACAAGACGATTAAAACAACCATGGAAGAACTTGAAGCTATTGTATTATTCGATCTCTGGCCCGGCAGAAAAGTCTATGTTGGAAAAAACTTAAGCCCGAAATTGAAAGGTAAGTTAATTGAGCTTTTGCGCACTAAAGCTGATTGTTTTGCCTGGTCGCACTAAGATATGACAGTATCCTACCGGAGGTAATGACTCATAAGTTAAATGAATATCCATTACATCCCCCGGTGAAGCAAAAAAGGCGAAAGCAATGAGTGTTCAAAAATCATGTAATTCAAGAGGAGGTGCAAAAACTTCTGAAAATTGGTTCAGTTCAAGGTAAAGTACCCTCACTGGTTAGCTAATATTGTTGTAGTGCTAAAGAAAAATAAATAATATCGTGTATGTGTAGATTATACTGATCTAAATAAATCATGCCCCAAAGATTCATTCTCTTTTTTGCATATTGATAAAGTAATTGATTCTACTGCTGGCCATAAACTTTATGTTTTTTAGACGCTTATTCTGGATATAATAAAAAAAATTGATCCCCTAAATGAGGAAAAACTTCTATTATTACAGACAGGGGGACTTATTGCTACAAAGTCATACCTTTTGGTTTGAAGAATGTTAGAGCTACGTATCAGAGGTTGGTGACCAAGATGTTCCAAGAACATTTGGGGAAGACCATGGAAGTCTACATCGATGACATGCTAGTGAAATCGGCACAAGAAGAAGACTATCTCATGCATTTGAATGAAACTTTTGAAATACTCCGCAAGTATAATATGAAATTGAACCCGGAGAAATACGTCTTCGGCATGGCCTCAGATAAGTTTTAGGTTTTTTGTCTCTAACTGGGGGATCGAAGTAAATCCAGCTCGGATTAAAGCGATCGAAGAAATACTGGATATGCTCACGAGTAAAAAGGAAGTAGAAAGGTTAAAAGGGAGAGTCGCAGCTTTGAGGAGATTCATATCTAAATCCTCATAGAACTGTTTTAAATTATTCTCATTATTGAAAAAACAAAATCAATTTGAATGGAATGATGACTGTCAACAAGCTTTAAAAGATTTGAAAGCATATCTGTCAAAACCTGTTACACCCCACACCTAAAATAAAGCTTGGCAAACTTGGCTTCTAGCGCAGCAAATTGGTCGGCGATGCGTGTGAGGGCAGAATGGGATTACACATTTAATTTGGCTCATGCCAGTTGTCCCACTGGGTGCTACAACCAAGGCGGGGCGACCCATTTTACATGTGAAACCGGCAAAATTCCCTAGGCATTGTATCGTATAAAAAGGCAGTGCAACCCTCTTCTCCCTCATGCTAGAAGATATCACCCATATTAGTTCTCCCAAAATGCTCTTAAACCCCTCTAGAATTTCCAAATCACTCTAAGGCAGTCGAAAGAGAATCTTGTAGGATTTAGCGCTGAGGAGCTTGGAATTGGAATAGTCACTAGAAAATCTTTTATCCTTTTTTTTATTGATTTAGGAGATTCGTTGGAGGCACAGTAACTATCATAGAAGCGTAGCTAGTTCTGCAAAAAGTTATGTAAGGCAACTTTCTTTCTTGGCATGATTTGGTGTAAGTCTCTCTCTCTCTCTCTCTCTCTCTCTCTCTCTCTCTCTCTCTCTCTCTCTCTCTCTCTCTCTCTCTCTCTTCCTCTAAAGGATTCCTGTATTGTAAGGATTTGGTTGTTCTGAGTCCCTCTCGATGTCGTTGTCCTTGTTCTTGTACATTCTTATCGATAGCAGTTGGTATCCCGAGGTCGGAACATATGATTTATTTTGAGTTTAAACTTAATATCTATTGAAAGTGATTCTGCATTGCACTTATATTTATATGTATCTATTTTACTTTATCGAGCCACACTATAGACGGCCAGGTACGACACCTATTGCGCAACCACGGATCAATTGGGTATGATGAGTTACAATGTGAGATACTATCGAGCTCTTGTGTGTCCGGGTACGATCGAGTCCTCTATGAAGCCGGGTACGGAGTGATCTGATATGAAATATCACTGAGCCCTTGTGCAGCCGCACACGATCGAGTCCTTTTGAGAATTGGTATGCCAAGTTCTATTGAGGCTGGGTACAATCAAGATCCCTTGAGGCCAGGTACAATGTGATAATAATATGATACTTTACCAATTCTTCTACGAGGCCGGGTACGATATGAATGATATGCCCCGAAAGAGTGGCTGAGTATTACTATATTATAATTAATGCATGGTCTCCATGAATGTATTAGCCTTTTGAAAAATGACTTGCATACTTTAAGTTCTATAGTTTATGCCTCTGATGGCTTTGTCTTCGGTATCTAGGTTGAAATCATGTACTCATATCTCTTATGTTATGTCTCTGATTTGCATGATTTCTTAGTCTTACATACTCAGTAAATTTTCCGTACTGACGTCCTTTTCTCGGGGCACTGTGTTCATGCCCACATGTATAGATAGACCCAATGACGTCCCTCCCCAGTAGGGTGTTTGTTCCAGCTGATTGGTCGTTGCACTCCACTTCTTTGGATTAGCTGTTCAGAAGTCAATAGGTACCGAAGCAGATGTTCTAGTCATTTTAGGTACGGTGGGGAATGTCCCGACCACGTTGTGTATATGTATATTTCTTTTGGTACTCTTATAGGCTTGCAGACTATAGTTTAGTGGTATGTAAAAGAGTGGGTTATAACGTTGTTGGGTACAACTATGAATATGTATAAAATGTCAATGTTTCTTTTGCAAGTCAGTTGTACACGTTTATATTTTGATATTAGTACTTGGAGGCCTCGTTGGCCCAGATTTTATGATTAAGAAAAGCAAAGAATGGACGTCGGTTTGCACAGGCCTTTGGGCGTTGTCTGCTAGTCGCACCACCCAAGGTTGGGGTATGACAAACTTGGTATCATAGCAGGTCTGTCCTAGGGAATCTGCAAGCCGAATCCTAAGTCACTCCGCGATTGCGAGCCAGGTATCAAAATTGCGATACCTAAGGCCCCCCTGCTATGCTCGCAATTGCGAACCTACTGTTGGCAAAAATGATACCTGAAGCATCAACACACCTCATTCTGCATTTTCAGTCCAAACACTTTGATACATATCCGAAACTCATCCGAGTTCTCTGGGCTCCAAACCAAACATTCAGAAAAGTCTAAAAACATCATACGAACTCGCTCGCGTGATCAAAATACAAAAATAACATCTAAAACTATGAATTAAACACTAAAACGCATGAATTTCAAAGTAAAGTTTAAGAATCTCTAGAATTACAACTAAATGTTTGAATCCTACCAAATCAACTCCAAATGATACAAAATTTTGCATACAAGTTCTAAATAGCACAATAGACCTATTCCAAGTCAAAAAATAAAATTCCGAGCTCGATAGTTAAAAGTCAACCTACGGTCTAACTTTTTAACTTCAAATTGCCAATTTTGGGCAAACAACACAAATCAACCTACGAACATCCGAAATCAATTCCGAGCATAGGACCAAGTCTGAAATCACGATAAAAAGCTATAGGATCCATCAAAATACCGTTCCGGGGTCGTTTTCTTAAAAGTCAAAGTTTGGTCAACAATTATAACTTAGGCTTCTAAGTAAAGAATCAAAGTGTCTGAATCAACCCAAAAGCTTCCCAAAATGAAATAATCAACCACACAAGTCATAAAACCATAAACACACATATGTGAAGCATAAAAAAGGTCACGGGATGCAATCACACAAAACAACTGGTCGGGTCATTATAATTAATTTATTAGGCTTGAATTGGGGTGCGATTCACAGTTTTGATATTGTTTTATGAGATTTGAGGCCTCAAGTAAGTTCATGTTACGTTTTGGTATTGGTTGGTATATATGGACGGGGTCCCGGGGGCCTCGAGTGTGATTCAGATAGGGTTTGAATTCATTTTGGACTTAGAGGAACTACTGAAGAATTAGACTTCTGGTGTTTTTGCATCTGCTGTGGGATTAGCCGCATATGCGGAGCCGCAGGTGAGACCTTTGTTGTGAAGGTGCGAGGTTGGCCAGGCTGGGGGTAGTCCGTAGATGCGCACATGTTTTGGCAGAAACAGATGCGCTTCTGTGAGGATGGGTCCGCAAAAGTGGAGTTGACTGAAGTAACAAGGATAGTAGATGTAGAAGGGGATCCACAGCTACGAGAGTGTGATCGTAGAAGTGGTTGGTTGGGATTTAAATAGAGTTTGCAAGTGCATGGTTTTGATCGCAAAAGTCTTGTTGATGGGTATGTTGCACACCATACTTATAAACATGAGGCTACAAGATATCTTGGATGAATACCCTTCTTTCTGATCTAGATCATGCGATAGAGCTAACTCATAAGTATTCGCTTCTAATCCCTATCTTGTTTATGTTTGTAGAGATGCCTACCACAAGAAGTCAGGAAATTGTTTAGGTATAGATGAAAAAGCAGGAAAAGGTACCAGTCAGGTGCCACCTGCCCTTATGGGTCAACATGGACCACACGATGAGGTTGGTACTCGAGTTTCGGGGACAACTCCACCACCCCTAGAACAACATAGAGAAACTAATGTACCTCCTACTCCTCCTCTAATTGTTCCTGAGCAGGATTTAGATATGAGAAGTGCAGTACTGTTGTTGACTAGATTAGTGGCCTCTCAGGCCCAACGACAAGCCCCCAACACTTCAGATAGAGAAGTCAGTATGAGAGTTCAGGATTTTATTAGTTTGGACACCCTGCTATTCTCGGGAACATACCCAAACGAGGATCCCCAAAATTTTCTAGATCAAATGCAGCGGACCTTACGATTTATACATGTCACTGATACTCAATCCGTAGAGCTTTCCTCTTACACATTACGGGATATAGCTGTAACATTATATGAGACTTGGGAACAGTCTACGAGATCTGTTGCCCTAGCAACAGGATTGAGGGAATTTTCTGAGTCATTCTTGCAATAGTATTTGCCCGTTGAGCTCTGCCATGCAAGACAAGATATATTCTTACGGTTGGAGAAAGGTAATGTAAGTGTCCGGGAGTATAACATGCCATTTAACGCCTTGTCTAGGTATGCTCCTACAGTTGTGGCTGAGATAAGTGACCGAGTACATCGATTTGTGGGCGGATTGGGACCACATCGGATAAATGAATGCACTACAGCTTCATTGAATCTGATTATGGATATTGCCCATATCCAAAACAATGCGCAAAACTTGGAGGATCGTAAGAGGCAACATCGAGCCGCTCAAGGGCATGACCGAGGCCAACATAACAGAGCCTGGTCTACAGGTGATATGAGAGAGTCACGAGGTGAGTTTAGACCTCCATTTCCCAAGCATCCATCTCATCCGGTCCCTAGTGCGACATCACAGTTCCAGAGTTAACATCATGATCAGGTCACCTACTCCGATCAGGGTCTGAATCCTTGAGGATAGAGCTCACAATATAGTGGAGACCCTAGTAAGATAAAGAACCTGGTGCCACATTGTGATCGATGTGGTCGAAATCCCTTTGGACATTGGTGCCAGGGTTTAGATTTGTATTATTCTTGCGGGCAGCCTAGTCATATCATGCGCTTTTCCCAGCAAGGAATGTGGGGTGGCATAATGCCACCAACGGGATCAGCAACAACTTCTTCATCGATATAAACTTCTCGTGAGAAAGGTATGCAATTGTTGATGGGAAGAGGTAGGAGTAGAGGTGGCGTGACTTGCTCAGGCAGACAACAGATTCGCATTTATGCATTGTTAGGGCGGCATAACCTATAGTCATCACCAGATGTGGTTACAGGTATACTATCTGTATTCTTCATTTTTGTGTATGCTTTGATAGATTCAGGTTCTACCTTGTAGTATATTACTCCATTTGTTGCTGGTAAATGTGGTAAAGAACCTGAATTGTTACGACAACCGTTTGAAGTGTACACGCCCGTGGGCGAGTCCGTCGTTGTTAAGCGGGTATTCAAGGTTGTGATGTGATGATTCATGCTCACCATACCTTAATTAATTTGAATAAGTTAGAGATGACAGAATTTTATATTATTATGGGCATGGATTGGCTAGCCTCTTGTTATGCTACAGTGGATTGTTGGAAGAATGTTGTTCACTTTAACTTTCCGGGAGAGCCTGTTATTGAATGGAAAAGTGATGTTGCAGTGCCAAAAGGGAATTTTATTTCTTAACTTAAGGCTTGAAAGATGATCAAGAAAGAGTGTTTCTATTATTTGGTGAAAGTGTAGGATGCGGAGGTAAGGCCTCCCGCCCTTAAATCGATTCCGGTTGTTAGTGAATTTCCCGATGTGTTCCCTGACGAGCTCTCGAGTATTCCACCCGAGAGAGAGATCGAGTTTTCCATCGACGTACCACCCAACACACAACCGATATCTATTCCTCCGTACAGGATGGATCCTACCGAGTTGAATTAGCTAAAGGATCAGTTGAAGGACCTTTTTGATAAGGGCTTTATCCGACCCAGTACTTCCCCGTGAGGAGCCCCTATACTATTTGTTTGAATGAATGATAGTTCATTAAGGATGTGTATTGATTACCGACAGCCGAATAAGGTAACCATTAAGAACAAGTATCCGCTCCCGAGAGTCGATGATTTGTTTGATTAATTGAAAGATGCTAAGTATTTTTCGAATATCGATCTCGGATCTGGGTATCATCAGTTAAGGATCAAGGAAGAAAATGTTCCAAAGACAGTCTTTCAGACCAGGTACAGCCATTACGAGTTTCTCATTATGTACTTTGGCCTAACCAATGCACCAGCGGCCTTCATGGATCTGATGAATTGGATGTTCAAGCAATTTTTGGATATCTTCATGATCGTGTTCATAGACAATATTTTGGTGTATTCCCGATCAGATGTAGAGCACGTAGAGAATTTGCAAAAGTTCCTACGCATGCTCTGGGATCACCCGCTATACGCTAAGTTTTCGAAATGCGAGTTCGTGCTAACCTCGATGGCTTTCCTTGGGCATATAGTATCGAGTGAGGGTATCCAAGTTGATAGTCAAAAGATCAAAGCCGTTAAGAATTGGCTAAGGCCCACAACTCCTACCGAGGTACGTAGCTTCATGGGCTTAGTCGGTTACTATCGAAGGTTTGTGGAAACTTTCTCATCCATAGCTGCTCCATTAACAAAGTTTACCCATAAGGCAGTAAAATTCTGGTGGACCGATATTTGTGAGAAGAGCTTCCATGAGTGACAGGTTAACCTCGGCGCCAGTTCTAACTCTTCCTGAAGGACTCGAAGGCTACGTTATATAGTGTGATGCCTCTAGAGTGGGATTGGGCAGTGTCTTAATTCAACATGGGAGAGTTGTTGCCTAAGCTTTGAGACAACTAAGGAAACAGGAGCAGAATTACCCAACCCACGACTTGGATCTAGCAGCTGTGATATTTGCCTTGAAGATGTGGCGTCACTACCTATATGAAGTGCATGTTGACATATTCACCAATCACAAGAGCTTGCAGTACATATTCAAACAATGGAGTTGAATTTAAGACAGCAGAGGTGGCTAGAATTGTTAAAACACTACGATGTTGATATTTTGTATCACCCGAGGAAGGCAAACATTGTGATTGATGCATTAAGTCAAAAATCCATGGGCAGTCTGTGGCACGTGGAAAAGCATAAGTTGGAGATGACTAAAGACTCGTACCGGTTAGCTAATTTAACTGTACGGTTGCTTGATACCGGTGGCAGAGGAGCCACAGTTTGAAATTCTGTCAAATCCTTACTAGTGTCAAGGGGCTCCGAGAGTAGATCATGGTGGAGATTCATCGGTCCCGATATTTTGTTCATCCAGGGTCGACCAAGATGTATCAAGATCTTTGACAACTATATTGGTGGAACAGCATGAAGAGGGGCATTGTTGAATACATCACTCAGTGTCCAAATTGCCAATAAGTTAAGGTTGAACATCAGAAATCGGGATGGTTGCTACAAAATATGGAAACTCCGACCTGGAAATGGGAAGTGATCAACATTGATTTCACTACCAGATTACCATGATCACGCCGAAGATTTGATTCCATATGGGTCATCGTGGATAGACTCGCCATGTCAACTCATTTCCTACCAGTTAATACTACCTTGTCAGCTAAGGATTATGCTAAGCTATACATTAAGGAGATAGTTCGACTCCATGGGGTTCCGTTTTCCATCATATCAGACAGAGGTGCCCAGTTTACGGCTAACTTCTGGAGGTCATTTCAAGAAGGATTGGGTACTAGGATCAACCTTAGAACAACTTTCCATCCACAAACAGACGGCCATGCCAAACGAACTATTCAAACACTCGAGGACATGTTATGAGCCTGTGTTTTGGACTTCAAAGGAAATTGGGAGGATCATCTACCACTCATCAAATTTGCTTACAACAACAACTACCATGCTAGTATTCAAATGGAACCGTATGAGGCCCTATATGGATGGAAGTACAGATCTCCTATCGGCTGGTTTGAAATTGGTGAAACAAAGTTATTAGCTCCTGAGTTGATACAATAGGTTGTGGAAAAGGTGAAGATGATTCGAAGTCGATTGGTGGCCACCCAAAGCTGGCGAAAATCTTACTCAGATAACCGACGACGAGACTTGGAATTCCTGAAGGTGTCACCTATGAAAGGCGTGATGAGATTTGGTAAAAGAGGCAAACTCAATCGTCGGTATATTGGGTCATACCAAATTATTCAAAAAGTCGGTCGAGTGGCATATTAGCTTGAGTTGCCCCCATAATTGGAAGCAGTGCATCTGGTATTTCACATATCTATGCTCTGAAAGTGCTTGAGTGATCCATCTTGTATAACCCTTATTAAAGATATTCAAGTTACGGAGGGTCTATCTTACAAAGAAGTTCCAGTGGCTATCCTAGATCGTCAAGTTCGTAAGCTGCAAAAATAAAGAGGTAGTTTTAGTTAAAGTACTTTGGAGGAATGATAATGTAAAAAAGATGACATGGGAAGCTGAAGAAGACATGAAATTCAGGTACCCCCATTTATTCCACACTACGAGAGGCAACAATAAGACTACCATGATGGGCACAACCCTAGATAACTAAAGAGGGTTGCAAGGAGTAGCTACTCTATAACATTCGAGGACAAATGTTCAGAAGGGGGGATGATGTTACACCCCACACCTAAAATAAAGCTTGGTAAGCTTGGCTTCTAGCACGGCCAATTGGCTAGCGATGTGTGTGAGGGGAGAATGGGATTACACGTTTCATTTGGCTCGTGCTAGTTGTCCCACAGGGTTCTGCAATTGGGGCAGGGCGACCCATTTTGCATGTGAAGCCGACAAAATTTCCTAGCAATGGTATCATATAAAAAGGCAATGCAGACCTCTTCTCCCTCTGTAATGACCTGACCGGTTATTTTGTGTATTTGAGCCCCGTTTATCCTTTTGAAGTTCCTTATATGTGTATTTGTGGTTTTATGACTTGCGGGGATGTTTGGTTTCATTTTGGGGAAGTATGGAATGATTTGGACCCTTTGGTTCTTGGTTTAGAAGCTTAAGTTGAAAATGGTGACCTAGGTTTGACTTTTGTGAAAATGACTCCAGAACGGTGTTTTGATGGCTCTGATAGGTTTGTATTGTGATTTTGGACTTGGGCATATACCAGGAATTGAATTTGGAGGTCCCTTGGTTGATTTGTCTTGTTTTGCCGAAAGTTTGCGATTTGAGGTTTAGAAATTTCCTTAAGTTTGACCGTAGGTTGAATTTATGACTATTGGGTTCAGAATTTAGTTTTGAACTTGGAATTGGTCTGATTTTCTATTTGGAACTTGTTTGCAAAATTTGGTGTCATTCCGAGTTGGTTTGGTAGGATTCAGACGCTTCATTGTGATTCTAGAGGTACTTGAGTTTCCTTTCGAATTTCATGCGTTTTGATGTCCGATTCGTGGTACCAGATGTTATTTTGGTATTTTTATAGTATGAGCGAGTTCGTGTGTAGCCCCGAGGGCTCGGGTGAGTTTCAGATATTTTTCGAGTTAGATTGAACTCATTGTTTTAGGTTACTGGTGTGCTAGTGCCTTAGGTATCACAATTGCGAGCACCAACATCGTAATTGCGAAGTACACAGGGAGGGCTCAGGTATCGCATTTTGTGATGCCTTACTCGCAATTGCGAAGAAAAGCTTGGACTGGGTAAGTGTAAGGCCCCGTAAAATTTCGCAAAGGAATTGAAGGTTTCGTGGTGCCGAGGTAGGCTTATTGTTATGGAAAGAGGGGGCACAAGAAGAACAAATTCTCTTAGGTTGGATACACCCATCCCGATCTGCTCGATATGCGGGCGAAAATATTTTGCGTCATGTTGTGAGTATGCTCAGAAGTGTGTTAGGGGTGGTAGATTTGGGCAATTCCAAAGGTCCATACAACAAGCTGTTGCAGAGATTGTTACTCCCGCCATGAAGGCTTGGAGGAAGACTAAAGGGAATGCTTATGATGTATGCAAAAAGGGTAAATATCAGGTAAGTGGGGTGAGTCAGTTTAACCAACCCCATCCTCATTGTGTGAAGTATATGAGATGTCATTCGGGGGTGTGTCACTATGGTACTAATGTATGTTTTGGATGTGGAATAGAGGGGCATCAATTAAGGTACTGCCATGTCAATCTAAAGTCATCAAATAAGTCATTCCTTAGTACATCATTATGAATACCGCATTATTTTCCTTGTTGTATATGTACATCCATATTGAAGAGGCCTACGTAAATATGGTCTTAACCAAAACTTTGAATCACAAAACATTGCATATACCTACTCTTTGAACGAGATGCATTATTCGGGAAGCCACTCTATCACAAATTCTCTTATTTACATCCTCTTGAGGAATTGAGTTCTATAAGTATTTCCTTGAATTGAGTTATAACCCTATGCCGATACTTCCCACTTGCTTCCCTAAATTCTCAACAAGGGACTATACCTGATGAATTTCTTACAGAACCTTTTGATTCAAATTGATAACATCTGCTCACTTGTGCCTATGCACGCACCACCATAATATTTACCTATGTGGTATCAAATCTAATGTAAAGCAGCCTAGTGTTGAGATCCTTCTTGAGCCACTCTTTTTCTCTCCGGTGTATGTGCCTCCTATGGTTTTAACAATCACTTTGTTCCTTTGTGTATATTATCATGAATCATTTTCACCGTCTAGTCACATGAGAGCATATTGATTTGAAAGACAAGTTCGTCGTATCTCTAGTCCTCTCACATAGGATCAACTATTGGCAAAGGTTAAGTTGTGAGAATGATAATAATCTCACAAGTGTTTAAATTCTTTTTCATCCCCATGGGCTTGTGACATAGATTCCTTGTGTCAGTTAATGTTAAGAGCGTAATGTAATTTCATGCATTTTGAAACCCATATCACATTCAGGGCGCCAAAATATTCTCATTTCGAGTTGAAATGATTTTCCCTACACTCTAGGAGACGACTGGTGTCATGTACTTGGCCATTTCTCTTTGAGGCTTACTATTGCCGAACAAGGCACATATGAAATGAAACAATTATTATTGTCCTTTTCATGACTCATAGTCTTCCAAGAATAACTGACGCTAATGTCTTTATCCTTCCAATTATGCTTCCTATATGTCACATGTCAAAGAAGAAGCGTCATCCCGTGATCAAATATATTGGATAGGAAATTTTATGGTCATATTGAAGCTAACACATCTTAGACTAATTGTTAGAGGTCGCCAAAGGTTTAGTTTGGGTGTTCGGCATAGAGATTTAGAGTTGAAGAAAGTGAACGGGTTATTCTCAATATTTTCTCCATAAGGATGCTATGTGAATTGTTAATAAAGGTAAAGTATGTGTAGTCACATTAGGCCTTATGAAATCTTGAAGGAAATAGGCCAAACTATGAGTATCATGTTTCCCTATTATTGTCCTCCGTGTACCCGGTGTTTCATGTGTCTATGTCTAATGAGGTAATTGGAAATCCTTTGTATATAATTTCGGTGGAGGTTATTGAAGGTGAAGTTAATGGATAGTTAGCTTATGAGAGGTACCTAGTTGTCATCCTTGTTAGATAAGACTGGACGTTGGGATTGCCTACATTAATATGTTATGGCGAAGTCTGTAAGTCGAAGAGGCCACCTTGAGGGCCAAAATTGTTAAGGAAATAAAATGTTCTCACTTGAGTGTATAGTCAAATGATTGTGATTTGAAAGGTACTTTCTATGTGTTATGATTTAAATATGTGCAGCTCATGTCCAGATATCACTCTTGATAATATAATGCATATAATGATGAGATTAGTGATGTTGATATACATGGTGATGCTTTATAAAGTTGTGGATGTGTTGATAGGTTGATTTTGCGGATTCTCTGACATGTGGATAGGCCCAGTTATAGGGGAGACTCTGGCAAAATTTTTGGAAATTTAGGGAGTTAGCCAAATTTTGAAACTACTGGTGTGTGTGAATTAACATTTGGTCCACATTGAATGCTAATGGCGGATTTTGACCCTAATTCGAGGATGAATGATCCTAAGTGGGGGAGAATATAAGGCCCCATAAAATTTGGCATAGGAATTTAAGGTTTCATGGTGCCGAAGTCATTTCTGCGGCCCACTATGCGGTCGCAGAATCACTCTGCGGACCGTATAATGGCCGCAGAGTGAATCTGAGGTAGGGCAGCTTGGAGAAAGATCTGCGGTGCATTATGCGACCGCAGAATAGGTCTGCGGGCCACATAACTAGCGCAGACCTAGGCAGGCGACCCCAAGTTTTGGGCACCAATTGTGCAGCCGATATGCAGACCGCATATCATTTCTGTGATCACATATGCGACCGCATATCCTGTTCCGGAGCTTCATTTTTGGGTTTTTATAACCTGACCCTACTTCGTTAAATAGACGATTTGTACCATCCTTTGAGCAAAAAATCTAATATTTTGAGGGTTCGAGAGTGCCTTAGAGTGGGAGAGAGTTCTTTAGAAATTTGTTCTTCAATTCTTGCTCGAATCTTGGAATATTAACAAGAAAAACTCACTAGGTCTTCATCCTGGAGGAAAGATTCTACACCCTAACCCTCAATCTCGAATTTTATCTAGAATTGGGTAATTAGTAAAATGATTCTTGGGTATGGGAGTTGGTTATTTTGCATGGATGTATTATCAAGGGGTGTAGGAAAATTGTTGAGCTAAAAATGATAAAGAATGGATTGTGGGATGATGGAATCCTCAATAAAAGGGCCTTGAAACCTTAATGCACATGTAGTGTTTGATAAAATGCTCAAATGAGCTAGAACCATGATCATCTTCCTAATTTTGGTTCAATTTGTTATATTTCTAAACTAGATTGAATTGCTAAGAATTCCAGAATATTTTAGAGTTTAAGGAAGCTCCATTGAGGTATGTTAGCTAAACTACTCTCTTAGAAATGAATTCCATGATGTCTCCATAAGTTTCAAGTATGGTTGTCTCAAGTTCCTTATTCTATATTCCGATATGTTCCCAATAAATTCGATTGTCCCGAATAAGCAAAGTGTCGAGAATTATGTATTCAAAACGTGTTATGAATGTTCCTATCACATTATGTTATCCTTTGGGAATGTGTTCAAGAATGATATGTGTATTAAAATGCTATGTCTTTGAGTCATGTTTCAAATGAAGTCTATGATGCCAAATTGTGTGACAAAATCTCAATATGCTTAAGACTCTTAATTGCTCATATGTGTGCCTAAAGTCTTGATTGAAAATATCTTATTGTTGATAATATATAAAAATATTTGGAAGTGAAATAAGTGAATTGGGGTATAAAGTGTGGCCAGCGTGCCAAGAGTGAAAGTTATACTTGTGGCTAATGGTGCCAATAAAATAGGATGATGTAGGAAAGATTATGAAATGAGCTTTGACTCAACTATTCCAAAATGATTTTGAAAATAGAATTGCCTAAAACCTTTTGTACTCAATTCATGCCCATAAGTGGCTGCTTTAACTAATGCTTTGCTTTATAAATATATCCAGTGCCATAAGTGGCTGCTTTAACTAATGCTGTACTTTATAAATATATCCAGTGTAATTCGAGTTCTTACATACTCAGGTGTTCAAATTGTACATTGTCATTTGTGTGGAAGAGTATTGCAAGAATAAATGGTGTATTGATTATTTATGATTTTGATTTGTGTTACTTGTTGATGATTTTAACTTGCGCATCAATTGCCAATTATTTTACTCCATTCTTGGAAAGAAATCTATTGTGCTTAAATTGTTCATTTCTAATGAACTTAAAGTTGTGATTTTTCGGAATATTATATATATTGATATTTATGATGATGATACATGAGAGGGAAGAAATGAAAGTGTGGAATATAATATACGGCCACCGTGCCTTGAATAAAGAATCTTGTGAATGGCCAAAAGAGCCAAGGGAATATTGTTGTTGTGATTGGTTGAAAATGCTAGTGGAAATTCATACAATGTGAAAGATGATGAGGTAAAAACATTTCTACCTATGTTACCTTTGTGTGCAAAACAAAAAAACATATTTTTGGGAAGTATCATTAGCAAACCGAGGAAGGGTGGGTTGTAACAACCCACACCTAAAACTACATGTGCCGGTGTAGGAGTGGATTGTGATTATTCCCCTTATTTGGGATAAGATTGATGGGTTAATATTATTCCCCTTAATTGGAATGAAACTGGTAATAATTGTGGATTGAAAAAGTATGTGGGAAGGCGGCCTAGCTGATCGGGTGGAGATCGGATTCCATGTTGCGCAAATGGTGGTACTACTCTTGGTAATACTTTTCTTTCGCATCACATGTCAAACCACATTGTTCGTGGGGAGATAGCCTAGCCGATCGGGCGTGATCGGACTTCGTACTACAAACACGGTGGTATATCGGTGCTAATGATATCCCAACCAATAATATATATTAATTTGGTATTTTGAAATTTGTTATCTTTTAACTGGACATTTGGATATTTGTTGATTGTGACTTGTTGTTTTTATGGTTTTCCCTTTCTTATCCAGGCATTCTATTTTAAAAGAGGACAGTTAGCTTTACATACTTCTACTATTCGACAGTACTAACGTCCCTTTTGTCAGGGGTGCTGCATCTTTAATGGATGCAAGTGGTTCCACAGCAGGCGACATTGATCTGTGATAGCGGTACACTCTCTTCAGCTGACTTGGTGAGCCCACCTTCATTTCGGGGTCATGTATCTTTTGTTTCTCGTGTACTGTGTTTTGAGGTATAGCCGGGGCCTTGTTGCTGGTATTTCCATATTATTCTTTAGTTGTACTTAGAGGCTTCGTAGACAGGTTGTGGGTGGTGTTTGATGTTGTGAATTGAATTAAAACTGTTGGTATTTGGCAACATGTTTTTCATTAAATCTATAAACTCATACTATTTTGAAAATATTGAATGATGTTGTTAATGGGAATGAAATGGAAGTGGTGAATAAAATCTTTTCAGTATTTGATTAACGGGGTACATCTCCTCTTTATTCAGGGATGAATTTCGGTAGAATAAAATCTAACAGGCTTGCTCAGCCGGGTTTACTCGGTTGAGCATCAGTCGCGCTCCCCGAGTTTGGGGCGTGACAGTAAGGTTGCATTTACGACATGTCCCTGGGTTGTCAGGCGCCGCACTTGCGAGCCATTTTTCGCATTTGCGAGCCATTTTTCGCACTAGCGAGGGTTTGCAATTGCGAATTCAGGGTCACAATTGCGACTCCTGCACCTGAACATAAGGGCTGGAAAAACGAGACTTAATCTCATTTTCATATTTTAGAACCCTAGACTCGGTAGGAGGCGATTTTGAGGAGGGATTTTCACCTACAACCATTGGGTAAGTGATTTTGATCAATTTTCAATTACATAATATGATTATGTATGAGATTTAACATCAAATTCATGAGAATCTAAGAGAATTTTTGGGAAATGTTTCTTATGTTTTGAAAAATGAATTTTTGAGATTTGCGAGTCGAATTGGGCTCGTATTTGAAAATAAAACACATATATGGACTCATGGGGTTTATGGATAGTCGATATCTATCCTTAGACTCGTGTTTTGACCGGGCGGGTCCGGGGTTGACTTTTGTTTACTTTTGGGAAATTATGTAAAGATCTTAGCTTTATTAATTGAAATTAATTTCTCTTGTATTATTTGATAATATTAAGTTGTTTTTGGTTAGATTTGAGCCGTGTGGAGGCGAATTTTAATGGAAAAGCTATTTTTGAGTGTTGATTTGGCCTACTTGAGGTAAGTATCTTGCCTAACTTTGTGGGAGGGGGGGCTGCCCCTTAGATTGTGTTTAATTGTACTATTTGAATTATGTGAAAAACGTGTACATAAGGTGATGAGTGTGTGCACAGGCTTATATGTGAAAAATTGACCGGTTTAGACTCTTAGGTTACTTATAAGCATATTAAAGTTGTTATTTGTTCTATCTTTCGTTGTCAAGTTTATTATTAAGTAATTTAATTGAAGTTGTTATTACATGTTCTATTTTCCATTGTTGAGGTTACTCTTATATGCATTTAGTTTTTTTATCCTTTTTTTGATTCCCCTCACTTTTTTATTTCCCCTTTGTTGCAGCTATTGCTCCTTTGGTGACTCGAATCCACAACCTTGGGATTGTAGGCGGAGAGTGTTGACCATCTGAGCAACCCCCTCTTGTCTATATGCATTTAGTAGTAGTTATTATTACATGCTATTTCACCCATTGTTGAGTTATTCTCATGCATTTATTAGTAGAAGATATTTCATGCTATCGGTTTTATAGTTAAGCCTATGTTATGCATTTTAATTGAAGTTGCCATTTCATGGAAATACCTTTCCATGTTGAGCTTATTAAAGTAGTAGTATTGAGAGCTATTAACACGTTTTGTGGTTGAAGTTGTTGATTATTGGAATATCTTTCCTTGTTGAGTTATTTCCAAATTCATTTTGTTGTTATTGAGAATCTTGTGCACATTGTAGTTGAGTTGTCGACTATGTATTGTGGTGACATTGGTATTGTTAATTTTGGAAATGTTGTGGCGTATGGGCACGTGTGGTGCGAGTTAATTATTTTGTTGTGATATTGATGTGCATGCGGCGATATAAGAGTGGTGTATTGATGCACATGCGGCAAGATAAGGTGGAATTTATGTGCATGTTGCTAGTAAGGGAATTACTTGAAGCTACGCTGCGAGATAAGGGGGGCTAAAGCGTGCGAAGCTATTTCGGGAAAAATATTCTTTTTTAAATATATGCAAGGCTCACGAGGCGATTTAAGGAAGATTGTGATTGTGACTTGTGAAATGTGAACATGAGTTGTGGTACCTAGGTGTGATTCTTGTTATACATTCTATATTGGAAAGGCTTGCTGATTTGAACGATTATTCTTTTGTTTCCTTGCCTCATTCCATTCGCATTTTTTATTGTAATTGGTTACTTGTTGTCTTTATCATATGCACACTCTTTATTGTTATTGGTTGCTTTTATTTCCTTTGTTAGCCTTTTATTGATAAATTACTTTATTGTCATTTATTGCCTTTACTTCCTCGTTGTTAGATTATATTAATATTCTGGACAAGTTTTCTATGTCTAGTAGGTGTCATGACCAGACCTCGTCACTACTCCACCGAGGTTAGGCTTGATACTTACTGGTACCGTTGTGGTGTACTCATGCTACGCTTATGTACATTTTTGTGCAGATCCAGCTTCTTTTTCCCGTGTCGGATGCCATTGAGTTAACTCAGACTTTGCGGAGACTTCAAGGTATACCCGCTTGATGTCCGCAGGCTTCGGAGTCACTTTCTAGTGATCTTATGGTACTGTTTCTTTTGTTCCCAAATAATATTGTATTAGAAATTCGTAATGCATTTCAGTAGAGCTAATGACTCAGTTCCACTAGTTTTGGGGATTATATGATTGTTGTTCTGTTTTGGTTTTGATGATGTTTTTTATTAGTTTAAATCAATACCTTAGTCGTTATTTCTGCTAATTCATCATCATATATTAGGCTTACCTAGTCTTAGAGAGTAAGTGTCATCACGATTCCTAAGGTGGAATTTTGGGGTCGTGACACCCTCATTCTAGAAGATATCACCCATATTTGTTCTCCCAAAATGCTCTCAAACCCTTCTAGAATTCCCAAATCAGTCTAAGGAAGTTGAACGAGAATCTAGTAGGATTTAGTGCGAAGGATCTTGGAATTAGAATCGTCACTAGTATATCTATTATCTTGATGTATTGATTCTGGAGATTCGTTAGAGGCATAGTAACAATCATAGAAGCGTAGCTAGTTCTGCAACAAGGTATGTAAGGCAACTTTCTTTCTTGGCATGATTTGGTGTAAGTCTCACTCTCTCTTCCTCTAAAGGATTCATGTATTGTAAGGATTTGGTTTATGATTCCCTCTCGATGACGTTATCCCTATTCTTGTACATTCTTGTCGGTATCATTTCTTTCAAAGTTTAAAATGTTCCCAGTTGGTATCCTGAGGTCGGAATGTATGATTCATTCTGAGTTTAAACTTAATATCTCTTGAAAGTGATTCTGCATTGAACTTATATGTATATTTATTTATTTTACTTTATCGAGACACGCTATAGATGGCCGTGTATGGCACCTATTGTGCAACCACTGATCAGTTGGGTATGATGAATTACAATGTGAGAAACTAACGAAAGCCTGTGTGACTGGGTATGACTGAGTCCTCTACAAGGCAGGTACGGAGTGATATGATGTAAAATATCACCAAGCCCCTATGCGACCGGGTACGACCGAGTCCTTTTGAGATAGGATATGCTGAGTTCTGTTGAGACCGGGTACAACCAAGATCCCTAGAGGTCGAGTACGATGTGATAATTATATGAGACTTACCGAGTCCTCTACGAGGCCAGGTACGATATGAATGATATGCCCCAAAGAGTGGCTGAGTATTATTATATTATAATTAATGCATGGTCTCCATGAGTAGCTTAGCCTATTGAAAAACAACTTGTATACTGTACGTTTGATGGTTTCTACAGTTTATGCCCCCGATGGCTTGCCTTCGGTATCCAGGTTGAAATCATGTACTCATATCTCTTATGTTATGTCTCTGATTTGCATGATTTCTTAGTCTTACATACTCACTACATTTTCCATACTGATGTCCTTTTCTTAGGGCACTGTGTTCATGACCACAGGTATAGATAGACCCGGTGATGTCTGTCCCTGGTAGGGTATTTGTTACAATTGATTGATCGTTGCACTTCACTTCTTCGGATTAGCTATTCAGAAGTCAATAGGTACCGAAGCATATGTTCTATTCATTTCGGGTACGGTAGAGCCCTATCCCGACAAAGTTGTGTATATGTATATTTCTTTTGGTACTCTTAGAGACTTGCAGACTAAATTTTGGTGGTATATAAAAGAGTGGGTTATAACTTTGTAGGGTACTGTAACACCCCTACAAATTTCAAAGTACTTAAGTGTAAAGTCCGGTAAAATATGCAAAGAAAATAATTTTTCATGGTGCCAAGAAAGTAAAGGAAAATATTTGCCGGAAAAGTGCGTCTAGGTGGTCCATTATGCGACCGCATAATCACTCTGTGGGCCGCATAATGGCCGCAGAAGTGAGCAGGAGAGGGCTATTCTGGAAGCAGCTATGCGGTCGACTATGCGACCGCATAACTGTTATGCGGTGCATTATGCGACCGCATAACAGTTATGCGGACAGCATAGTGACCGCATACACAGGCAGTTCTTTTGGCTATTTTGTAACCAATTATGCAACCAATATGCGGTCCGCATAACCATTATACAGTCGCATATGCGACCGTCAAACCTGTTCCGGAGCTCCATTTTTGGGTTTTTAAAACCCGACCCTATTACATTAAATACACTCTTTGGGTCATTTTTGAGCTATTATCTGACATTTTAGAGTGAGATAGGGTGCCCTAGAGTGAGAAGGTGTTCTCCAATAATTGTTCTTCAATTCTTGCCCAAGTTTTGGAAGATTAAGAAGGGAAGCTCACTAGGTCTTCATCCTAGAGGTAAGATTCTACACCCTAAACCCTAATTTTGAAATCTTCTGAAAATGGGTAACTTGCAAGATAATTTTTGGGCTTGAGAGTTGATTATTTTGCATGCATGTGTTATCAAAGGGTGTGGGAAGATTGTTGAGCTAAGAATGGTAAAGATTGGGTTGTGGGATGACGGAATCCTTCATAAAAAGGACATTGAAACCTTATGCACACCTAGTGTTTGATAAAATGCTCAAGTGAGCTAGAACCATGATCATCTTCCTAATTTTGATTCAATTTATTATATTTCTACAATAGATTGGAGTTGCTAAGAATTTCGGAACATTTTAGTGTTTAAGGAAGCTTAATTGAGGTATGTTGGCTAAACTCTTCTCTTAGAATTGAATCCCACAATATTCATGTGAATTATGTAAGTCCCGAGTGATTCATTATGAAATTGGATACTCCCAGTAAGATTGGATTGAAAGATATATGTTCAACAAGAATCCCAAATGCTTTATTCATGTTATGTTACCAATTGAGGATGTGTTAAAATATGGGCTGTACATTAATAATATTTCAACTTTAAGTCAAGTTCAAATGAAGGCTATTATGCTAAATTTTGTGAAATATCTCTATGTGCCTTAGACTCTAAATTGCTCACATGTGTACTACACACCTTGATTTGAATTGTATTTGTTGTTGATGATGATAATGATATTTGAAATTGATAAGGTGAGCATGAAATACTGAATATGGCCAATGTGCCAAGAATGATCTTATAATTATGGCCATTAGTGCCAATGAAATGAAAATATATGAAAGTAATACAAAATGCGATGATTGATATAAAAAGGTTGATGTCTCAAATAAGACAGCCTAGCCGGTCGGGTCGTGATCGGACACCATGCCACACACATGGTGGTGATTGTGCTGGAAATTATAATTGAAATGGTAATTGTGGTTGATGTCCCTAATGGATAGCCTAGCCGATCGGGTCATGATCGGACTCCGTGTTAAAGATTGTGGTATTGATATTGAGAGAAATTATGGTTGATGTCTCTAATGAGATGGCCTAGCCGATCGGGTCGTGATCGGACTCCGTGCTAAGAGTACGGTGGTACCGGTAGTGTGAATAATGGTATTGTGGACAATGGTATATCGATACTAAAAATCTCCCAATGTGAGATATGGAAATAATTTGAACATTGTCTTGATCCTAAATTGATGTTTGATGTTAATTAAGGCTTTCATTGATATTATGATAATCTTGTTTGTATTATTTGTCATTCTATGAGAGGCTGTTTAGTTATACATACTAGTGCTATTCGACGGTACTAACGTACCTTTTGCCGGGGGCGCTGCATCTTTAAATGGATGCAGGTGGTTCCACAGCAGGAGATATTGATCAGTGATAGCAGTACACCTTCTTCCCAGGTGACTTGGTGAGCCCCACTTCATTTCGGGGTCATGTATCTTTTGTACTTTGTGTATTCAGTTTGAGGTATAGCCGGGGCCTTGTTGTCGGCATTATCATTGTACTCTTCTTTATCTATAGAGGCTCCGTAGACATAGTGTGGGTTGTGTATTGGTGTCGGGGAAAGACAAACTATGTTATATTGTAGTCGTATTACTTGTCCATTTGAGACTTTTAAAAAATGATGAAACTATTAGAAATGAATTGGTATTGTAGACATGAACACATTTTCGTCTAATTAATGAAAATATGTATATCTCTATTCGTGGATGAGTTTGGGTAGAATGAAATCTACCAGGCTTGCTCCGTCGGATTCACTCGGTTGAGCGCCGGTCGCGCTCCTTGGTTTTGAGGCTTGACAGGTACAATTATGAATATGTGTGAAATGTCAATGTTTCTTTTGCAAGTCAGTTGTACACGTTTTTATTTTGATATTAGTACGTGGAGGCCTCATTGGCCCAAATTTTATGATTAAGAAAAGCTAAGAATGGACATCGGTTTGCACGGGCCTTCGGGCGTCGTGTGCCGGTTGCACCTCCCAAGGTTAGGGTGTGACAAAACCGCCTGTATTGTCAAAGCCAAGGGATGGAGAGAGATTACTCACCTACTTAGCCATATCAGAAGTAGAAGTAAGCACAGTATTTGTACGAGAAGAAAAAGGTATGCAATATCCAATTTACTATATTAGTAAATCTTTGTTAGATATTGATACGTGATAACCTCATCTAGAAAAACTAGCACTAGCATTAATAATGGCTTCAAGAAAGTTATGACCCTATTTTCAATGTCATCTTATTTCTGTCGTAACTATTTTTCCATTAAGGAATATTTTATATAAACATGAGTTATCAGGAAGATTAGCTAAATGGGCAATAGAACTTAGTGAATATGATATTGTTTATCAGCCTCGAACTGCCATAAAGTCACATGTACTAGCAAATTTCAGCTCGAGCTTACTACCTAAAGCTAAAAATGAGGTACGAATATTTACCAGATCTAATTTGGGGACTTGGACATTGTACACTGATGGATCCTTAAATGTAAAAGGGGCAGGTTTGGGTATTGTCTTTATTTCACCTTCAGAAAAAATTATCAGGCAAGCAATAAAATGTTACCCTATAACTAATAATAAAGCTGAATATGAGGCAGTGATTGCAGGTTTGAAACTTGCAAAAAAAGATAGGGATTGATCAAATTGAAATCAAAACCAACTCATAACTTGTGGTAAATCAAATGCAACAGTATTTGGAAAAAGTGCGGGAATTATTGTGTCAATTCTACGTATGAAAAGCTATTCAAATACCAAGAGAAGAGAATGTGGAGGCTGATGCATTAGCAAAGAAAGTTATGATAGGCAAAAAGAGAATGTGATTATTTGTTCATTTGAAATTTACTAAGCATTTTAGATGATAGGCAAAAAGCTAGCCAGAACCGAATGATGACATTAGACCAAAAAGACATGTGAAATACTTAATTGTTCTTGGTGTAGGTTACAACAATTCTGATGGGAAGGGTTAAGCAGTCATCATCTAAAAAATTACCCCTGGATCCCGTATATGTTTTCTTTTTCAGGGAAAGGACCATAGAGCGAAGTTGATCCAGTGTTTAAGTTTTCATACTTATAAGCTCAAACACTAGGGGACTATGCATATGGAAGAAGTAAAGCACAAACAAAAGCATAGCTTAATGGCCAAAGGAAAAACCTACCTTGAAGAAAATTTCGAATTTTTAAGCTCAAAGGTTGAATGGCAGTTATGCGCTTAAGAATCAATAGGAAATTGAAGATTCAAGAGAAAACATCCAATAGCTATTAGGTTAGGGCTACAAATATACTCATAGGATAACTATACCCATACCTATAAACCTGCTATAAAAAAGTAGTTATGGAAATGATGTACATGAATATTCGTTTTGAAAGATCAAATAAAACTTCTTCAAATTACTTCATATTTTATATTTTTACACCAATATAAAGTATGAGATGCCAACTTCGTCAATGTCATTTATATAAAACGGCCTCTCTTATAAATACGACTGTGTGTATTTATTTACGGTATATTAAAGCATTCATTCTATTTGGATAATGCAAGAAAATTCCGGAGATTAAAGAGCAAAAGCATACTTAAACTATTCTTAAAATTAACATTGATATTGATGTTCACAAAAGTTTCCAAGGAACAAATCAAAAAACATCCAAAAATATCTGAGTAATATCATAAAACATTGTTGAAAGAGAAAACTAGGCAGCATCTTGAGAAGGAGCGCAAGGATCAACTTGAGAACTTGAAGATGAAGGCTAGGGATCAGCAGGATCAGCCTTTGAATCGTCTTTCTTAAATCACCCTTGGAACTCTCATCCTCGGGTGTAGAGAAACTTTAACATTGCTGAGTAGTTTCGATTGCATCCTTGGCCCTGGCAATCTCAGCTTCGAGATCAAAACTTTCTTGGCTAGCTTCAGTCAAAGTTTCAAGACGTGTGTTCATGAAGGCCCAACTCACATCCAGAGTTAGCTTGTCCTCGAGAGCCGCACAATCTTTCTTTAATTTTTCAACTTCGGCCCTCAGTTCTTCTTTTTCAGCCTCGGCACCTTCATAAGAGACCTTCAAAGGTTCAAGAATAGCCTCAAGGGACTTAAATTTATTGGAAGAGGTGCATAGAACTTCTTGGGCTTGAGTCAATGCTTGGACCAGATCACCCGCGTACACTTCTTTCTGATTCAGAAGTTCTTTCAAACTCTGAATTTCCTCAGTCCCTTGAATGCTGCTCAGCAAAGGTGGCTTCCATCCTATACTTCTCCTTCTCTGCCTGATTGGCAGAAGCCTTCATTACTGCTAACTCAGTAGTAGTGATCCTAAGTTGTTGCTCTAAGGTCTCTTTCTCACCAGCCAAGACGTCATTCGCTAACTTGAGGCTCTCAAATTGCTCTTTCCAGTTGTCAGCTTCCATGCGCAACTCTGCAACATGTTGCTCAGTCCAACCACTCTCCTCATCAGCTCTGTACCTGTTAAGTTGATCTGCAAAAAGGTAAGGGAAAAGAGTTATAAACTTAAAGAAATAAGAAGTGAAAGAGGTAAGAGAGGAAAAGCATACATTGAGAGCATAATGAATAACATTATTCATCAGAGTGATAGAGGAGCAGGATTCAAGATTTACCCTCTTGAGGGGGCCAATCAAAGGTTTCAACCAAATCGTAGCTTAGTTTGATTTCTTTAGTAAGCTCATGACCTCGGGGACTTCGATCATAACCTGATTCATACCTCTCCCAGTGGAAGGGTCGGCTTCATCATAAAGAACAACAACGGGAGTAGCAGCAGGAGCAGCAACAGGAGCAACGGGGCTCATGGGAAAGGTCGCAAGAGGTGGCTCTTCACAAACAAACCCAAACTCTTCTTCATCATCCTCAAATCCTTAAGCAAAAAGCCTCTCAACAGGACTTGAAGGGGGACTTATGGAAGGATCAACATTATCATCTTCAGAAATTTGTAGAGGATTATCTTCAGGCTCATCAACCAGGTGAAAAGGCACAGAGTCTGAAGGCTGGATCTGAGGAGCATTGGATTCATCATCCAAGATGATGCGCCTCCTGACTCTAGGCATATTCACTATGGAGCCTTCATCTTCTTCCTCTTTATCAGAGGCACGAGATTCTTTATTTTTCCTTTTTGAAGAGGACACATTTAAAATTCGCTCTTGGGCAGTGTTGACATCGAGTCTAACTGCAAGAGTGGAAGAAGGACTAACTCTGCAGAGTGCAAATCTTGAAAATTACAAAGGATGTCAAAACAAGAAGAAGAAAAAAAATGAAAAATTTACGGTAAAGTAAAGTAACATACTGTGGGTTTTTAACTTTCCATCCAAACTTTTGGGATAGAAACTTCTAGGATCTTTGCTCCAGAGGAGCGGGCAGATAATATTTTTTCTACCCAATCACAGAAGTCGAAAAGTTCACCAAAACCTTTCATGATTGCTGGAAAAAAAAAGAAAATATGAGTAAGAAAGTTAGTATTTTAAAGGGAAAATAGCATAGTGAAGAAGAAAAGGGAAACACTCACGTGTAAAGTTCCACTTCTCGGGAAAGGGCATGTTCTCTTATCCCACTAAGGCATGAGTGGGAACAACCACAAACCGAGCATACCAACCTCGGTCACGATCATCTTCAGGACTGACCAAGATTCATTGCTTCTTGTTGCAAATGTGAAAACACCCTCCCAAAAATATTTAGAGAATACATATGAAAGAGATGACGAAAAGAGAAAGGGGAGAAAACTAAACCCGATAAGTAGCAAAGACAAGCCACTGCCCTACACATTATCGGACCTATTTATCGAGGCAAACGTTGAAATAATGACAGAATTCTATAATCACTATGTTAATAGGAGGTTTGAATCCTAAAGTGAAAGGATATGTATAGACGAACGAATAACCTTCATGGTAAGTGGTTATTCGGTCATCGGCACTAGGGGCTGCGATTGGGAAGTCAAGGTTCTAATGACATTCTCGGTGTACTAAAGGAAGAAGATCATAGTTGATCAGAGAAGGATAGTGATCAACATGTTTAAGTGCTGCTATGGAAGAAACTTCTTACTTCCATGCTTCATGATTAGATTTAAAAGAAAATTCTTGAGGAACAATCTCTGAAACTAAAGGTTCAGGTAATGGTTCATTTTGGTCCCTAGCTTTGGAAGAAGATCTAGGGGAGGATGTGGATTAATCTTTGGAGGACGAAGAAGGTTTAGAAGGATTTTTCTGAGAAGAGGTGGTACTCCGGCTCGATATGGAGCCTAGTCTACGAAGCCTGACACCTTTATTCCTACTTTTGACTGGAGCTGTAGAAGGTGTAAGTTCATCAATTATGATAGCACGTTGAGGATTAGACGATGAAGAAGAGTTCAAATATCATGAAACCATTGTTAATAATAGTCAAAGCGCGATGAAAAATGAGGGTTGTAGAGAAGACTTAGAAGAAAACGAAATAGAGTAAGAGAAGTTTTGGAAGTTGTATGATGCGGTATTTATAAGGAAGAAGCGTCATCATAAACCGTCATCTAGTAACCGTCACGTCGAATTGACACAACCAAAGAAACCCTAAAAAGCCTCTGTAAACTGCAGAGCCAATCACGATAAGACATGTGTCTCGAGCATTAAATGGAAGAGACATACATATCTTCGCTTCTGAGGTGAATCATAATGATATCGGGAAGGGGCGGCAAGACGTTCTCGCCATAAATAAACTTACCACTTTCGGAATATTCAGTTGAGAATATTCAGAAAGTAGGGGGACTATTTGTAATGGCAAAAAAATAGACTCGCCACGCGACTTATGATATGTTGAAAGGTAGAATAAAAGTCAAAGTGATACAGAAGAATGAAGGTTAGGGAAAGCATGAGTAAAACACCCACATTATCGCTTTACAAAGATACCGTACTTGACAACTGGAAAGGAAGAGATGTGAGTGGGATGGATAATTAAAGACCACGAGGAAGGAAGGTTCATTAATAGTCAAGAATATGGAAAGAACTCGACATAATCCCTGATTGAACGAGAATGACTACTATTACCATAACCGTTAAAAATTATCCAAGTAATGGAAAATCAATGTAACAAATATTAGTAACGGGCGAGAATTAAGTATGGCAAAGCAGTTACATATTATACCCTTATGTATTGATCCGACCGATTATTTTGCATATGGTAGCCTCGTTCCCTTATTTATTTCTTATTCTATGTTTATTTATGGTTATGTGACTTGTCGGGATGGTTGGTTTAGTTCTGGGGATGTTTCGGAATGAATTGGGACACTTAGTCCCAAGGTTGGAAGCTTAAGTTGAAAGTATTAACTGGATGTTGACTTATGTGTAAACGACTTCGGAATAGAGTTTTGATGGTTTCGATAGCTTCGTATGGTGATTTTGGACTTAGGCGTATGTCTGGACTTGGATTCGGAGGCCCGTAGGTCGTTTTGGCTTGAATTAGCAAAAGTTTGGAAGGTTGAGAAGTTTGACCGAGAGTTGACTTTATTGGTACCGGGCTCGGATTTTTGTTTCGGGAGTTGGAGTAGATCCGTTATGTCATTTATGACTTGTGTGAAAAAATTTAGGGCAATCGGAGTTGGTTTAATAGGTTTCGGTATTGGTTTTAGAAGTTAGAAATTCATTAGTTTTGTTAGGCTTGAATTGGGGTGCGATTCGTGTTTATGACATTGTTGGATGTGATTTGAGGCTTCGACTAAGTTCATATCATGTATTAGGACGTGTTGGTATGTTTGGATGGGGTCCCGGGGTCCTCGGGGGTGATTCAGATTGTTATAGGATTGAGTTTTGGACTTAAGGAATTTCGATTGGCTTCAGTTTTGGTGTAACTGCACCTGCGAGGTTTTGGCCACAGGTGCAGAGCCGCAGAAGCGGCCAAAAAGGCATAGATACGGAATTTGGCTGGGCTTGGAATGGGCCACAGATGCGAGGCATTTTCTGCATCTACGAGCCTGCATATGCGTAGAGGTTGCCGCAGAAACGGATTTTGGGCAGGAGAGCTAGAGTCGCAGAAGTGGATTTGTCTCCATAGGTGCGGACGCGCAGGAGCGAAAGCTAAAGCAGAAGCGGTCCTACAGGAGCGATAAGTTGGACCGCAGGTGCGAGAGGTCGGGAGCTTAAGTTATTTATGCAGGTGCAGAAATGTGACCGCAGATGCGGTTACGCAGAAGCGGAATATGGGTCGCAGGTGCGAAATGCCTGGCAGTGTCTTATATTTCGAAGGGTTTCAAGTTTCTCTCATTCTTGAGAGGGATTTCACTATAATTCAATAGGTAAGCAACTTTTGATCACTTTTGCCTATAAATATTGAATACCCATTGATTTTTATACCAAAATTATATGTGTTTGAGGAGAAATTTGGGGGATTTTGGACTATGTATTGGAGAGTAAGATTTGGGAATTTGAGGGTCAATTTGTGGTTGGAATTGGATGATTTTAGTATGGTTGGACTCGTTATTGAATGGGTATTCGGAATTTGTAAATTTTGTCGGGTTCAGAGGCATGAGCCCGGGGTTGACTTTTTTATTTTGCTTAAAGATCTTATCTTTATCGTATGGAATCGATTCCTATAGCTTGTATTGAATATATTAAGTTGTTTGTGACTAGATTCGAGTCGTTCGAAGGACGATTCGCGAGGCAAGGGTTTGTTGGAGCATTGAGTTGCCTACTTTGCGGTAAGTAACACTTCTAAACTTGGAACTGAGGGTATATATCCCTTGAAATTGTGTTATTTGGGTTGTGTTGGGGTGACTCACATGCTAGGTGACGGGCGTGTGGGCGTGCACCGTGGTAATCATGATCTAAGTGGATTCTTATACTATGTTGATATCAAGTCTTGTTTGATCTGTGTAATCCCTACTTGTTAGACTAATTGAACTGCGATTCATGTTAGAAATCATGTTTAGGCTATGTGCTTATCCGGTTGTGATCTAATGAGGTTATTTCTACTATTTTGAGTTTTCTTTTTTAACTGCAATTATGTACTCAGTCATGATCCTTCATTTGCATATCACATCTCAGTCTCTCTTATTATTTATTGTTATATCATATGTTGTTATTGTTTGGGCTGCGTAGTACGAGGTTGTGAGCCTTGAGACTTGAGAGATTGATGATAGAGGTGGGACTGAGAGCCGGATTGTGAGAGTTATTATGAATCGGGTTGCACGTCGCAGTAAGCTTTATTGGATTATTTATTATTGTGGATCGTGCTGCATACTGCGTCAGGCCTTATAGGCTTTATATTAGCTCTTGGGTAGGATCTGCCCCTTCGGAGTCTGACACACCAGCACTGAGCGCAGGCACAGTTATATCTACACGTGCTTTTGTTAGGGGCATTGATGCCAGGCACCCGTACAGTGCTGAGTAATTGTGTGTGTGATGAGTGTGCATTGAGATAGACGGATTGAGTACACTATTTTGGGGTTTTGAAAGGTAATTTGAGGTCGGATTTGAGTAATTCTTGTATAGTTGGTCTCGTTATCGAATGGGTGTTCGAATTTTGTAATTTTGGTCAGGTTCTAAGACACGGGCCTGGGTTGACTTTTTGTTTCTTTGTAAAGATCGCAACTTTATTGTTCGAAATAGTTTTCTATAGTTTATATTATGATATGAAGTTGTTTTGGCTAGATTCGAGTAGTTCGGAGTTGGATAATCAAGGAAAAGGCTCACTAGTGGGTTGAGTTAGCGTGTTTTGAGGTAAGTGTCTTACCTAACTTTGTGTGAGAGATTTACCCCTTAGGAATGGTGTTGGTTTGTGATAATGGTGATATGTAAAGGGTTTCTCATATACTGCTGCTCCTATGACCAGATTGACCCAGAAGGGTGCTCCGTTCAGGTGGACCGAGGAGTGTGAGGAGAGCTTGCAAAATCTCAAGACTGCTTTGACTACAGCCCTAGTGTTGGTGTTGCCTACGGGTTCAAGGTCTTACACTGTGTAGTGTGACACGTCGTGCGTTGGCCTCAACGTGGTATTTATGCAAGATGGTAGGGTGATTGCCTACGTGTCTAGACAGCTGAAGGTGCATGATAAGAATTATCTTGTCCACGACCTTGAGTTAGCAGCTATTGTTCATGCCTTGAAGATTTGGCGGCACTATTTGTACGGTGCCCCTTGTGAGGTCTATACTGACCACCGGAGTCTACAGCATTTGTTCAAACAGAAGGATCTTAACTTGCGGCAGTGTAGATGGTTAGACTTGCTTAAGGACTATGATATCACCATCCTATATCATCCCGAGAAGGCCAATGGGGTGGCCGATGCCTTGAGTCGAAAGGCGTAGAGCTTGAGCAGTTTAGCATATCTACCGGCAGTGCAGAGGCCATTAGCATTGGATTTCAGGCCTTGGCCAACCAGTTTGTTAGGTTGGATATTTCAGACCCGAGTCGAGTTTTGGCTTGTATGGTTTCTCGATCTTCCCTATATGATTGTATCAGATAGCGTCAGTATGACGATGCCTATTTGCTTGTCCTCAAGGACACAGTTCAGCACGGCGATGCCAAGGAGATCACGATTGGGGATGACAGTGTGGTACGAATACAAGGCTGACTATGTGCCCAATGTAGATAGTTTGCGTGAGCTAATTCTTTAGGAGGCCCACAGTTCGCGGTACTCCATTAATCCGGGTGCTGCCAAGATGTATCAGGACTTGAGGCAGCACTATTAGTGGATGAGAATGAAGAAAGACATAGTGGAGTATGTAGCTCGGTGCCTAATTTGTCAGCAGGTGAAGTACGAGCATCAGCGGCCAGGTGGATTGCTTCAGAGGCTAGAGATTCCAGAGTGGAAATGGGAGCGAGTTACTATGGATTTTGTTGTTGGGCTCCCAGGGACTCATAAGAGGTATGATGTAGTATGGGTGATTGTAGATAGGTTGACCAAGTCGGCTCATTTCATTCTAGTGGTGACTACTTATTCTTTAGAGCAGCTGGCTCAGGTCTATATTCGCAAGATTGTCCGACTTCATTGCGTGCCGGTATCCATCATCTCTGACCGGGGTATGCAGTTTATATCGCAATTTTGGAGGTCCATACAGCGTGAGTTGGGCACACGGGTTGAGTTGAGTACAACATTCCACCCTCAAAGGGACGGACAGTCTGAGAGCACTATTCAAATATTGAAGGATATGCTTCGTGCATGTATGATGGAGTTTGGGGGTTCTTGGAATCAATTATTGCCGCTTGCGGATTTTGCCTACAACAACAGCTACCAGTCGAGCATTCAGATGGCTCCGTATGAGGCCTTGTATGGGAGGCAGTGTTGGTAACCAGTGGGTTGGTTTGAGCCATATGAGGCTAGGCTATTGGGTACAGACTTGGTTCCGGACGATTTGGAAATGGTTAAATTGATTTAAGATTGGTTTCGCATAACCCAATCTAGACAGAAGAGTTATGCGGATGGGAAGGTTCGCAACGTTGTATTCATGGTTAGTGAGCAGGTCTTGCTCCGATTTTTTCCCATGAAGGGTGTTATGAGGTTCGGGAAGAAGGGCAAATTGAGCCCTAGGTATATCAGACCTTTTGAGATTCTTAAGAGGGTTGGAGATGTGGCCTACAAGCTTGCACAACCACCTAGTCTAGTTGCAGTTCATCTAGTATTCCTTGTTTATATGCTCCGGAAATATCACGGTGATCCATCTCATATGTTAGACTTTAGCTCAGTCCAGTTAGACAAAGATTTGTCTTATGTTGAGGAGCCCGTGACTATTTTGGACAGGCAGGTCCGAAAGTTGAGGTCGAACATTGCTTCAGTGAAGGTTCAGTGGAGGGGTCAACAAGTCGAGGAGGAGACTTGGGAGGACGAGCATGATATGCATAGCCGCTATCCTCGTCTTTTCACCACTTCAGGTATATCTCTTTTCTCGTTCGAGGAAGAATGTTTGTTTTAAGAAGGGGAGGATGTAATGACCCAGCCGGCCGTTTTGAGTATTTAGCCCTGATCCCCTATTTATTGCCTCATCTATGTTGTATTATGGTTACGTGACTTGCCGGGGGTGTTTGGTTTTGGTTTTGGGTGAGTTTCGGAGTGAAATGGGACATATAGTCCCTAAGTTGGAGCTTTATGTTAGAAGAGTTGACTGTAGTTTGACTTTAGTGCAGATGGCTCCGTAATGGAGTTTTGACAGCTCCAATAGCTCCGTATGGTGATTTTAGACTTAGGAGCGTGTCCGGGTGTTGATTTGGAGGTCTGTAGGTCGTTTCGGCGTAAATTGGCGAAAGCTGAAAAGTTGAAGGTTTGGAAGGTTGAAACGTTTGACCGGGAGTTGACTTTATTGATATTGGGGTCGGATTCCGTTTCTGGAAGTTGGAATAGGTCCGTCATGTTATTTATGACTTGTGTGTAAAATTTTAAGTCAATCGGAGCTGGTTTGGTATGAATCAGCTTTTGTTTTGGAATTCGGAAGTTCATAGTTTCATAGGCTTGAATTAGGTTGTGATTCGTAGAATCGATGTTGTTTGACATGATTTTTGGCCTCGAGTGGGTCCGTCATGTGTTTTGGAACCTGTTGGTATTTTCGGACGGGGTCACGGAGGGCCCCGGGTGTGATTCGGATTGAATCCGGAACAAGTTTGGACCTTGTGTGATTGCTGAAGGTTGATGTGTCTGGTGCAATTGCAGAAGCACATTTTGGGTCGTAGGTATGGCACCGCAAGAGCAACCCCTGAGCCGCCAAAGAGAAAGTGTCCTTGCCCAGCTGGGACCGCAGGTGGGGTCATTTGTCCGCAGAAGCGAACTCGTAGATGCGGAGGTGGACATCGCAGAAGCAGAAATTGGGAAGGCATTGGGCAGGACCGCAAGTGCGGTCATTTTTCTCTGTAGAAGCGAGATCGCAAGTGCGAGCATTTGTCCGTAGAAGCAGAACCTCTGAGCCTAAGTTGGAACCGCACCTGCGATGGATTTTTCGCAGGTGCGGCATCGCAGGTGCGACTCCAAGCCCGCTGAAGCAAGGATCGCTGGGCAGAAAATGGGTTTCGACGATTTGAGTTTCATTTTTATATTTTGGACTTAGAGAGCTCGTTTATGGCAATGTTTCGAGAGTTTTTCAAGGAAATCATTGGGGTAAGTGATTCTAACCCGGATTTGACTATATATCATAAATATATTATTATTTTTATCATCTAATTAGTGATTTGAGTTGGAAATTTGGGGAAAAATTGTGAAGACTTCCTAGACTAAATTTTGTGGTTTTGAAAGGCGATTTGAGGTCGGATTTGAGTAATTCTTGTATAGTTGGACTCGTTATTGAATGGGTGTTCGGATTTTATAATTTTGGTCAGGTTCCGAGATACGAGCCCGGGTTCAAAATAGTTTTCTATAGTTTATATTTATGGTATGAAATTTTTTTGGGTAGATTTGAGCCGTTCGGAGTTGGATAATCGAGGAAAAGGCCTACTAGTTGGTTGAGTTAGCGTGTTTTGAGGTAAGTGTCTTGCCTAACTTTGTGTGGGAGAATTACCCCTTAGGATTGGTGTTGGTTTGTGATAATGGTGATATGTGAAAGCCGTGTACGCAAGGTGACGAGTGTGTACACGGGCTAAATGTGGAAATTTATCGGTTTTAGCTTTGTGGATTATTTTCATGTTGAGTTACCTTAACATGTTATATTCATCATCATTAGGCTATCTTCACTTGCTCTACTTGTCTTATCTCTTATTTGTTAATTGCCCAGCATGTTTAGTTGAAGTTGTTAGTTTCTCTATTCCTTATTCTTTATTTAACCGTGAATTCTTTACCTGAAGTTGTTATTCTTGGAATATCTTATTGTTGAAACTGTTATTGAGTTATAAAGGTCGTGATTCATATTGAGGCAAAGTGCTAAGTTGTGAAATACTATTCTGTTGAGTTATTCACTTCCGGTTGTTATTATTGAGACTCTTGTGTACATTATGGTTGAGCCACGGGCTATTTATTATAAAAATAGGCACTTGAGGTGTGAATTTGTGATACGTTGTGATATTGATACGTATCCGGTGGTATAAGGTTTTGGGGTTGAAACGCATACGGTGAGATAAGGTAGGCTTGAGCGTGTTGCTAGTAGGGGAACTACTTGAAGTCATGCGGTGTGATAAGGTGGGCTAAAACGCGGGAAGCTATTTCGGAAAAATAATTTTCAAAACTAAATGCAAGGCTCCCGTGGTGATATAAGGAAATATTGAGACTTGTTTGTGATTGAGACTACGAGGCGGTACCTCGGTAGTGGCCCTTGTTGATACTTCTCTATTACTTCACTTGCGTTTGGCTGTTTTGTTCCCTTGTCATAACATTTCTTGTTTTCTTCTGTGATGCATTATTTGCCTTAGTTCAGTGTAGCTATTCTTGGTGTATGTCTTTAATTGTCTCATTTCTAATATTATCATTAGTTCACTGTTATACACTTGTTCAGTTTCTTATTTATTCCAGTAGGGCCTTGACCTGACCTCGTCACTAGTCTACCGAGGTTAGGCTTGATACATGCTAGGTATCGTTGTTGTGTACTCATGCTATGCTTCTACACATCTTTTTGTGCAGATCTAGGTACCTCATACCAGTCTAGGCACTAGCGAGAGCTCAGCTTTGGAGACTTCAAGGTATACCTGCTGGCGTCCGCAAGTCTCGGAGTCCCCTCTACCTAGATTACTTTATTTCCTTATCCTTTTATAGATATTGATGTATAGAGATATTCTATATCACTTCATAGAGCTTGTGACTTGTATCCGCCGGGGTTTGGGAAGTTGTAAATGCTGAGTTGCTGAGTTTATTTTATATTAATTATTGAGTTATGGAGGCTTTAATTATTATTTCAGTTATTTCTGCATGAATGTTAGGCTTACCTAGTCTTAGAGACTAGGTGTTATCACGGCATTCTACGGAGAAAAATTGGGGCCGTGACATAAATCATGGTATAGTTTGTTAGAGTACGTTAAATTGTATATCCAATATTCTTGGTATATCAATTTGCTGTTGAATCGTGGTACTCTTAATATTTTTAGTATACTATATATTGGTATACCATAATTAGTATTATACCAAATTTTAATATTCACCTATTTAACTAGAAAGAATTAAAAAAAAGGTAAAAATGAGTGACAAATATCATTTTAAAAGAGCCTTAAGAGTGACACTGTAACTATCGATAACTTAATCGATTAATAATTGTGTAGAAAGTATTTCAATACTAATTTTAGGACTAGGTTATTTATCTAGAAAGAACAAAACCAAATCTAAAAGTGGAATAAAGTGATAAAAATATTAACGGAGAAATTTTACTGAAAAAATTAATTGAAAAAACTACGATAAAAAATAAGAATTATAAGGGGAAAACGTGACAAATGTTTTGAACGAAAAATTTCTTAGAAAATTACAAAAAAATAATATGCACAAATATCAAAATAAAAAATTAAAATAAGAAAAAGAGTAACATGTAACTCTCGGTAATCATAATTGATTACTAATTGTGTACAAAGTATCTCAATACATATTTTAAGACTCGATTATTTATTTCAATAAATAAATAAAAACAAAAGTGAAAGAAAGTGATCATAATTTTTGGCGGAAGAATCTTAGTGAAAAATAACAGAAAAAATTAAGATGAAAGTTAATAATGAAAAGAAAAAAATGTGACAAAATGTTTTGGAGGGAAAGATTTTAGTGGAAAGAATAAAATAAGATAAAAAAATAGAAAAAAATAAAAAATCTAGATAAAAAATAAAGTAAAAAAGAGTGAGGAGGTTACTACTAGAAAGAGTAAAAAAAAAAGAATAAAAAGATAAAAAGAGAAAATAACTACAAAAAAATGAATGAGAGTGCATAAGTTTTTAAAAAGAAAACAAAAAAGTGAAAAAAATAACAACAAAATACGAAAATAATAAAAAAAAAGTAAAAAAGAAAAAAAAACCTGAAAAAAAAATAAAGAAAAGAAGGAGAAGGGCCTTTGTAAAGCCTAGCCCCTATGCATAAAAAATAGGGGGCAACCTGGTCTTAAAATTTTCGAAAGGGACACGTTGTCTTTTTTCAGAAAGTGTAGCACTTTGGTCATTAAGTCTTTAAAATGAGCTTTAAGTGTCATTCTCTCTAAAATTTACTTTTATTCAGCTAATCCAAACAGACTCTTTTGTTATTTTGAGATATTTAGATGTGAAATACTTCAGCTCATTTCTTTTGCTAACCTTTTTTCTTTTGTTTCGGTTTTTTTAAAGACAAGACCACCAAGGATTTGGTGGGAATATCGGAGCTCTACTCTTTATCAGATATCTAGACTTTCGAGCCCTTGAAAAGAAAAAAAGTTACTAGAAGGGAACATTTATCTTTTAAATGGGACTTATGCGAAGCAAATTCGGATTAGCCGGGGTCCCAAAACAAGTTCCGAACAACGGGTAAAAAACAAAAAAAAAGTTAGTTAAAAAAAGGGAAGAAAACAAGAAAACAGCAATGACGGGTTGGTGAGATCTCCTACAACGAAAATTTTAAGTCTACATTTACTGCTGGGATAGATATGCACTTGATGAAGAGGGTCAGACACAATGACCAAGTTTCTGATGGGAAATTTTGAATTATATATTCCACATTTTCTCTGAGTAAATGTAGACTTGAAACTGCTCTGGTTGGAAATGGATGTGCGTGCGCTATAGTACCATTTGGAACTGCATAACACACAAGTTTTCACTCACACAGGGCAAAGGTATTTATATCATTATCACCTTTGAATAGTCACTTTTGAGAATTATTGAAGATATGTCCGACAATATACTAATGAGTTAACTTAATCAAAGCTTACTGGCATGTATAGAAAGAAGTATGTTACATGTGTGACAATTCTTCATTCCTTTGCCTCAGCAGCTTGCTGACACAACACAACTGTAAGAGTCACAAGAGAAGCATAAAGAGAAGTGGGCATCTTCTGAACCACCTTTCCAACACCAGGGACTCCCTCCGTTGACCTCTTCGTTAGCAGAGCGACAGTTGGTGCTACTGCCAACGCAATGATTAGTCCCTGACTCACCAATTTAAAAGTATCCTTTGTTAATTTTCTAATAAATTTGACAAATTCTTTTCGGTCCAGTTCTCCATCAAGGTTGATATCGCACTCCTGTGAATGACAAGTATGAAACACTACTGTTAAGACTTTGTTAAGACTATAATCGAATCAATAGATCAGGACAACCACCTAAATCACATTTTCTTTGGGAAATAGGAAGGAAAAGGGAAGGGAAACTGGGATTTGTCATACAACTTTATCTCAAGGGATCTGCATGAAATAACTTTCCTTCCTCTTTCTTTTAACAACCAAAACAAGAAAGCAAAATTTTCTTCCTTACCCTTTTTCCAAACAACTTTGAAGGAAGCAGGAAGAAGTAAAGTTTCCAAAAAAGCATATACACATGCTTGCATTCCATATTAGCTTTATAATACACGATAAAACTTAGAACCAACGATAAATACTTGGCAATGTTTAGAGTGTTGTGCTGAATACCCAGGGTCCGGAAAAAATCAATTATTTTACAAGCATTTAGAATGATTTAAGTATTAACATCAAATCTGGAGAAGAAAAAAAATGGATTATCAGTTACTTTAAAGTACAATCCCATCTCTCATCAATATAGGAGTTGAATCAATTTTTATTGGGATATCTTTCTCTTCCAAAATTTACATTTGAAATTTAATAAAGCTAAACGATGTTTTATAAAGGCTCAAAGTAAATAAGTACTATTTTTCTAAGATGGAATGTTGAATGAACCCTTTTTAGAACTAATATCCATCATTACGGCAATACTTCAAAGTGTGATTAGAATAGTTTAGGCACATCACAATCAAATCGACCTAACTGAACATCAGAAGTAGAAGACTGGTCTATCAGCTGACTGAGACATACCTGTATCAGGGCTCTAACTTCATCTTTTGTAGGAGGATCAAAATGAGGTCCGGGCAAACGTTTATTAATATCACTGAAATAACATAAGTGATTAAAAAAATCAAGTGTAGCACCTTCCAAGTTATAAACAATTAACAAACCTCTATAATGTTCTGTAGAAGGTAAGTGAGGAACAGAGCAATCTTACTTGTAGACAAGTAATACAGCAATATAGAGGTCTTCAAACTTCAGATTTGCTCTTCCTGATTCATTTTTGAAATGGTCAAAGACCTTGTCTGTTATTTTTCGTATTTTTGTCTCTCTCCACTGCTTACCTGCATGAGGTAAATAGGTTTGCATTGTCTTAACATAGTTAGGTAAGCTCCATGCCAATATGACCAGCCTAACTGCAGAATCGGTTGCTGATATAGGTCTATTTAGCGCTGCACATGAGTTACTGGATAATTTATTTATCTCCGTTCGTCACATTGCTGATAAATTCTCTAATATATGGCACAAGGGGAGTATCTTTTAAGGCCTCTTTCCTAAATTGGAGAGTATTCAAAATAAAATTCCACTTGATGATATTATTCTAGATTTAGACAAAACATTGTGTCCAAATGCACTTGTTGCTCTGCTGCCAAGATTGAGACTACAAAGCATGTTTTCATGGAAAGCTAGTATGCTACCAGAATATGGTCTTACTTTAACAGGGCAATGGTATTCAAACTGGAAATCAATGTTGTCAAAGGCGAAAAGCTTTAAAAAGCGGTCAAGTCTATCGGAGCTTTAAGCATAAAGCGCAAATAAAGTGTGGGCTTTAGTTAAAAAAGGCGCAACGAAGAAAAAAATAAAAATATATATGTAATGCAAGAAAGCAGTGACAATTTCATTCATAATGATTTCCTCAACGATTAATATAGCTTTTTGCCAATCATATTTATTGTTTTGTACCGCTTTATTTATTCAAAATAGACCTTATAGGCACTGAGGCGCACACCCCAATGCCTTGCCTACACTGAAACGCAGCCTAAGTGAGGCAAAGCGCATACCCTGAGCTTTTTTGAGTTTCAGTGCTTAAGCGCGCCTCAAATGAGCCTTTGACAACACTGCTGGAAATCACTCAAAAGACTCTCTTTTGAAGATTCTTCCTTCATTTACTATCTGGAAAGCTATCAATGACGTTGTTTTTAATCTGAAGATCACCATTCCCTCGAGTCAACTTGAGCACTAGTTGGAAGGACCTATATGAGAAGGCTGACAGTTTTAAACCAAGGATCACTTGTAATCCAGTCTACTGGAATAAGCCACAAATAAATTATGTAAAGCGATGGCAGTTCTATGACTAATGATCACAAAAGAGGTGCTGGAGTATTTCTAAGGAATCACTTAGGCAACATGATCTCATGGCCTTTTCAGTTTCTATGACTACTGAACTAACAACATAGCTGAAGCCTTCTTCCTTGTTTGTTTTTTCATTTTTGTATTGGGGGTTAGGTTTTATGTTCCCCTCCATTGTAATCCCTTTTGATTAATAAACAACTGGTTGAGTGGATTAAAGTTTAAAATAAGTAATTTTACTTTTAACAGCAAGTGCATGCACATGGCTAACTACTGAAGAAAAGCAATCACATAACTATTCAAAACATAAAGTAAAAGGAGAGAATGACCACATTCGTAAAAGATGTATAATGACTGTTAAAGACAACTGAAAAGGGTAAAATATACTTTTCGAGAATAAGTTGCTCATGAAATGATAAGATCACAAATTCGACTAGAAGTGAATATAGTAGTAGCTTGAAACTTTCTAGATTGATAATTTGATATCATAAATTACGATAAAGTTCTATAATGCTCCAGGACAGGATATCTTTGATTCTTAACGTAGTCCCACATAACATATAAAAATGAGGAAAATTACTTTCCGAGATTAGAATAGTGGCACTCCGAAATCCTTTAAAAAAAGAAAAGAGTCTGACTCAGAAATTACATAAGAAACTATCATAGCTACTATTGTTTCCCAAAGCCATTTACATATCCTTCTCAAAGGTCTAATATATGTATCGTCTATATATTGAATCTTCACAAAGTAATTACAAGTAAATATCTATAGCATTAATTGGTAATTTCATATAAATGGTGGACTATAATAAGTTATAAAATCTTTGCATTGTCAGTATGTAGCTTAAATCCAATAATTAATAGTACTATTGAATTTCCGATTCAAAGTAAAAAAAGTCAACGCTTTCCAACCGCACAGTAAACTCAACCTGTTGACTTCATCATATTCCGCAACAATTGAGAAATCCTAAAAACTAGAAGCAATTAGCCTAGTTGGCTGGAAATCAAGAAAAACCTGTTTTTTGATGTTTTAGCAGGTTAAAAGTATTGGATCAGTAAAAAAGTACTCTCCAATACAACCTAGATTAATCTTTAAGACATCAACCTTTTACCCTTTATATCACCAAACTTTTGCAGCTTGAATTAATTACACAACAAATTCTCTAATATAATCCCCCATCTAGTCACTGTTAGAAGGGAGTAATAACCAAACCAAGAAATGGATCCAAAGAAACATGAATATAGATGAATATTTCATGTTAAGAAAATTGAAGTTGAGATGGTTACCTTGGAATTTTTGAAGAATCTGTCCCATGGGTTTGAACTTTTGAAGAAGACTAATGGAAGCTTGCAACAGTAGTGTGATTTTGGTCAACTTGCACAGGGAATAGATACTCCAGAATCCCAGATCCGCATCACGTGAGATCTTTTGTTAGATATCATTGGTGATTTGAAATAAAATAAGTAATTATTTGTAGTAGTCGAAATTTTGGGTCATTCACTTTAATAATTCTAACTCTTTAATCAATGGTTACGTTTTTCCCCATTTAACCATTTTAGATTGAAATGTTAGAGGTAAGGTTATCCCAAGTGAGAATCTTATCACCCCAATATATGCTCTTGGCGATGAATTTAGAGATTACGAGGACTTGTACGACAGACCAAGGATCAAATGGGGGGCTTGACTACGGCTAGAGCTCCTGAAATGGGAGAGAAGTTGTTGGAGATGGGGTCTAGGGGAGTAGCGGTGAGGCTAACAGCATTTGGGTTAGGACAGCTGGTTGTATTCGAGGAGGTTGAAAGAGCTATACGTAAGATGAGCAGGAGAAGAGCATTCGAGTCGGACGAGATCCCAGTTGAATTCTGGAAAACCATGGGTAGGGAAAATTTGGAGTGTCTTACTAGGTTATTTAATGTCATTTTTAGGACGACGAAGATGCCCGAAGAATGAAGACGGAGTACGATGGTCCATTATACAAGAACAAAGGCGATATTCAAAATTGCAACAATTATATGGGTATTAAGCTGTTAAGCTATACTATGAAAATTTGGAAGAGGCTACTAAAGATGAGGGTGAGGAAAGGTGTATCTATTTTTGAGAACCAGTTCGGATACATTATCGAGACGATCGACTACGGAAGTCATTCACTTTATAAGGAGATTAGTAGAGCAGTGTAATGATCCGGCCGGTCGTTTTGAGTGTTGTAGCCCCGTTCCTCCATTTACTGCTTATTTTATGCTAAAGTTTTGTTAGGTGACTTGCCCGAGTAGTTGGTTCGGTTCAGGGGATATTTCGGAATGAGTTGAGACACTTAGTCTCAAGGTTAGAAGCTTAAGTTGAAAAGGTTGGCCGGATATTGACTTATGTGTAAATGGCTCCGGAATGGACTTTGATGGTTCCATTAGCTCTGGTGGGTGATTTTGGACTTATGAGTGTGTACGGATAGTGATTTGGAGGTTCGTAGTTGATTTATGCTTAAAATGGCAAAAGTTGGAAAATTCGAAGTTTTGAAAATTGAGAAGTTTGACCGAGATTTGCCTTTGTGGTTACCAGGCTCGAATTTTGGTTTCAGGAGTTGAAATAGGTCTGTTGTGTCATTTATGACTTGTGTGCAAAATTTGAGGTCAATCAGACGTGATTTGATAGGTTTCGGCATCGATTGTAGAAGTTGGAATTTTTTAGTTTTCATTAGGCTTTAATTGGGATGCGATTTGTATTTTTGATGTTGTTTGATGTGATTTGAGGACTCGACTAATTTTGTATCGTGTTTTAGACATGTTGGTATATTTGGTTGAGGTCCCGGGGGTCTCGGATGGATTTCAGAGGGTTAACGGATTAAAATTTGGACTTGAGAAATAGCTGAAGAGTGCTGGACTAGCGTAATCGCACCTGCGGAGTTCATGGTCGTAGGTGCACCCTGGAAGGAAGTGGGCAGTGGTCGCAGGTGCGAGGTTATTTTTCGCACTTGTGTGGACGCAGATACGGCGTTTTGGGCATAGAAGCGGATTTGGGTAAGCTAGGGGAGTTGCGCAGGTGAGAGGGTATTTCCGCACCTGTGAGAGCGCATATGCGAAGAAAGGTGCGCATGTGCAAGCGCAGGAGTCACCGGGAGAACCGCAGAAGAAGAGGATTTGTCGTTTCTCATCACCGCAGATGCGAGTAAGTTGGTCGCAGGTGCGAAAAGCACTGGGCAGAATATAAACGTTGGGTTCTGAAGGTTTTATCATTTACAGACTTTGCAAACTCGAGTTAAGGCGATTTTTGAGAGGGATTTCGAGGGTTTTCTTGAGATTCGAGGCATTCAGAGGCCGTTTCGCGAGGCAAGGGCTTGTTGGAGTAGCAATTTGCAGAGTTTGAGATAGGTAACACTTCAAAACTTGGTTTTGAGGGTATGAAACCCCGAATTACGTATTATGTGATTGATATTGAGGTGACGCACATGCTAGGTGACGAGCGTGTGGGCGTGCACCGTAGCAATTGTGATTTAGTCGATTCCATGGATATGTGTAGCTATCTTATATGAATATTATTATTGTACTCTATGTGTTAGAGCACTTGAGCTGTGATTTATGCTAGAGATCATGCTTAGGCTATGTGCCGGTACTATTGGGACCCACAGTAGTCATTCCTTGCTGTTGAGTTATTTGCTTAATTGCAGTTATGTACTCAGTCGCATTCATCATTGCATATCATATCTTAATCTTTATTACAGTATATTGTCACATCTTGCATCATTGTTTTGGCTGCTTAGCATGAGTGTTATGAGGCCGAGAGACTGTAGAGATTGATAACTGAGTGAGGCCAAGGGCCTGTTTGTGAGTGACATTTATGGGATCAGGCCGCATGCTGCAGCATGCTATATTGATTCATGCCAGGATTTGACTTATTATAGCGCTTGGGCTGGATATGCCATTCCGGAGTTTGCACACCCACAGTGAGTGCATTTGCTATTGATTCATTTGTATTTGAGCTGGAACTGCCTTGAATTTATTTACATTTGGGCTGGATCTGCCCTGGATTTATTTGCATTTGGGTTGGATCCGCCCTGTACAGTGTTGAGTGATTGAATGTGATGAGCGAGAATTGAGAGAGATAGGTTGAGTACTCCGGAAGTGTGAGTACGTGAGGCTTTCATTGTGTTGCATCATATATGATATGCTTATTGGCATGTAAATATAGAGATGTCATATTCCTCATATCATTCATACTTGACATATTTTATCTGTTCCGAGTTTAATTGTTAAACCTGGAAGCATGTCTACATTCCTGTACCGGTATCTATAGATTATGAGTTTCTCTAAGATATTACTATCATATGTTCTGAAAAATTCCGTATTGTTTAATTATGTATTTGGACCGTATTGTTCGGACTCGTCACTGCTTTCAGTCCGAAGGTTAGACTTGTTACTTATTGAGTTGGTTGTACTCATGCTATATCCTGCACTTTGTGTGTAGATCCAGGTATTTTCGGACACGGTGGCTGCTGATTCTCAGAGTTTCAACCGTTCGGAGATTATCGAGGTAGCTGCCTTGGCGTCCGCAAACCTTGACTCTCCTCCCATAACCCTCAATTTTACTTATTTAGTTCTACTTTCTTAGACAGTGTATCAGACTATGTATTTGTATAAATGCTCATGTACTAGTGACACCCGAGTTTTGGGATATTCTGTATTGAGTTGTGAAGTTTCCATTCAGTTTTATGAGACTTTTACTTACTTAAGCTTATTTTCGTATAATTTAAATTTCAAGATGTTGGTATGTGTGAGTTTTGGGCTTGCGTAGTATCATGATAGGCGCCATCACGGCACTTGGGATTTTGGGTCGTGACAAGCAGTAAGGAAAGGAAGAGTGACATACATGTGGTGTTCATTGACCTAGAAAAAGCATACGACAAAGTCCTAAGAGAAGTTCTATGGAGATGCTTAGAGGCTAAAGGTGTACATGTAGTGTACACTAAGGTGATTAAGGACATGTACAATGGAGCCAAGACCCGGGTAAGGACAGTGGGAGGAGATTGGGTCACTTCCTAGTCGAGATGGGGTTGCACTAGGGATCAACTCATAGCCCATTTTTCTTTGCCTTGTTGATGGATGAATTGACGTGTCACATTCAAGGGGAGGTGCCATGGTGCATTCTTTTTGCAGATGACAAAGTACTCGTTGACCAGATGCGAGATGGTATTAATACAAGGCTAGAGATTTATAGACAGACCTTGGAGTCTAAGGATTTCAGGTTGAGCAGGACAAAGACCGAATACTTGAAGTTCAAGTTCAGTAACGTAATTCATGAAGAGGATGTGGAAATGAGACTTGATACACAAGTCATCCCAAATAGAGTAAGTTTCAAGTATCTTAGGTCAATAATCCAAGATAATGACGAGATTGATGATAATGCACACAATATATTGAAGCGAGGTGAATGAAACAAAGGCTCGCATCTGATGTCTTGTGTGATAAGAATATGCCACCAAGACTTAAAGGTAAATTCTATAGAGTGGTGATTAGGCAGACTATGTTGTATGGGTCAAAGTATTAGTCAGTCAAGAGTTCTCATGTCCAGAAGTGTAAAGTAGCAAAAATGAGGATACTGAGATGGATGTGTGGTCATACTAGGAGGGAAAAGATTAGGAATAAAGATATTCGGGACAAGGTAGGAGTGTCCCTAGTAGTAAACAAGATGCGAGAGGCTACCGAACCCTTAAGAAAACTTCACATTCTTGTATTCTTGTCATGAGAATTTGTTGATTCCAGGAACTAAAATTTTGTTATTCTATTCTCTCACAGATAGTGAGAACACGTGCTCCAAGATCAGGCGAACGGCCACCCGTACCACCAGCTAAGGCCACGAAAGGTCGAGGCCATGGTAGAGGCCGAGGTGCAGCTCGTATAGCAGCTAGAGCAGCACCTGCAGATCCACCTGTTGCTCCAGCTCAGGAGCAGGTTCCAGATGTGGTTGAGCCAGTGGAGCCAGCTCAGGCACCAACTGTGCCCATTGTGATTCCAGGACTTCAAGAGGCTTTGGCTTAGATATTGACTGTTTGCACTAGCCTTGCTCAGGCGGTTTCTGTTTAGTCTGCGCCAGCCACTTCTAGGCCGGGAGAGGTACTCAGACTCCCACCGACCGTACTCTAGAGCAGGTAGTGCAGGGACTTCAGACACTGGGGGGTACTACCAGCCCAGCCGGTTGCAGTTTCCTAGGGCCAGGTGGGTCCGGTTATGAGTAATGAGGAGCAGAAGAGACAAGAGATTTGGGAGGCTCCAGCCTCCATCATTCAGTGGGGCTAAGTCAGAGGATGCCCAGGACTTCTTGGATAGGTGCCAGCGGATTCGTTGCACGGTGGGTATTCTGGAGACCAGTGGGGTCTCATTTACTACCTCTCAGTTGACCGGGGAAACTTTCTGATGGTGGGAGACCTATGAGAGGAGCAGGCCAGTCGGTGCAGCACCACTTTCATGGAGTGAGTTCTCTATTCTCTTCTTGGAAAAGGTTGTGCCACAGACCCACATGGAGGATCTGCGTAGGCAGTTCGAGCAGCTACATCCGGACGGCATGTCTGTGACCCAGTATGAGATGAGATTTTCAGAGTTGGCTCGTCATGCAGCTTGGTTGGTTCCCACGGAGAGGGAGATGATTAGGAGGTTCATTGATGGCCTTACCTATCAATTGTGTTTTGTTATGACTCGGGAGAGTGTATCATGTGTTATTTCGACGAGGTGGTTGATATTGCTTGGCGGCTAGAGTTGGTTTGTAGTCAGGAGCGTGAGGAGAGGGAGGCCAAGAGGCCTCGTGGTTTGGGTTGTTTCAGTGGTGTTCCCTTTGGGGCCAGTTCCACCACAGCAGGGGTCGTCCTTATAGGCCCGATCAAATGGCTTGTCCAGTTCATCGTGGCACATTAGCTAGCCATGGTTCATACAGTGCTTGACCGGGTCAGTCATCTCTCAGTGCCCTCTCAACTCAGAGTTCATCTCTTGCACCTTCAGTTCAGGGTTCATCCGCACCAGGTTCCTCTGGTAGTTATTCTGGTTCTCGGGGCCCACTTCAGTATTTGCCACCATTTTTTGAGAGGGGATGTTTTGAGTGTGGAGAGTTGGGTCATGTGAAGAAGATTTGTCCTCGCCTTTCGGGAGGCCTAGTTCAGCAGAGGAGTCAGGCTGCAACTTTTGTACCAGTTACTTCACCACCCGCTTAGCCAGCTCAGGATGGGGCTCAAGCAGCCAGAGGTCGCCCTAGAGGGGGAGGCTGATCAGGTGGCGGTCAGGCTCGATTCTATGATATTCCTTCCAGGCCAGATGTCGTTGCTTCAGACACATTGATCACAGGTATTGTCTCAGTATGCCACAGGGATGCTTCTATATTATTTGACCCTAGTTCCACTAATTCGTATGTATCATCATATTTTGCTCGTTATCTGGATATGTCCCGTGAGTCCTTAGTTTCATTTGTTCATGTATCTAGGCAGTAAGCGATACTATTATTGTGGATCGTGTATATCGGTCGTGTGTAGTGACTATTGGGGGATTAGAGATTAGAGATTAGAGTTGATCTTTTATTGCTTAGTATGGTCGATTTTGACGTGATTTTGGGTATGGATTGGTTGTCTCCATGTCATGCTATTCTGGATTTTCACGCTAAGATCGTGACGTTGGTGATACCGGGGTTGCCAAGGATCGAGTGGAGAGGTTTCCTAGATTATGTTCCTAGCAGGGTGATTTCATATTTGAAGGCCCAACGGATGGTTGGGAAGGGGTGTCTGTCATATTTGGCTTTGTAGGGGATGTTAGTGTTGATACCCCTACTATTGATTCTGTTCTGGTGGTGCAAGACTTTCCGGGTGTGTTTCCTGCAGACTTACCAGGCATGCCGCCCGATAGGGATATTGACTTTGGTATTGACTTGGTGTCGGGCACTCAGCCCATTTCTATTCCTCCGTATCGTATGGCACCAACCGAGTTAAAGGAATTGAAAGAGCAGCTTCAGGAACTTCTTGATAAGGGGTTTATTAGGCCTAGTGTGTCGCCTTGGGGTGCACCGATTCTGTTTGTGAAGAAGAAAGATGGTACTATACGGATGTGCATCGACTAAGGCAGCTGAACAAAGTTACAATCAAGAACAAGTATCCTTTTCCGCACATTGATGATCTATTTGACCATCTTCAGGGAGTGAGGGTGTTCTCTAAGATCAATTTGAGATCTGGGTATCACCGGTTGAAGATTCGAGACTCAGATATTCTAAATATGGCATTCAGGACTCGTTATGGTTACTACGAGTTCCTTGTGATGTCTTTTGCTCTGACCAATGCCCCAACAGTATTCATGCTGATAACATCCTAGGAAGATCAAATCTATTCAAGGACAAGAATGAAGCTTTGGAATCTCAAAGAAGGCCTTTAACAAGATGTCAAGCTAAAGAGTTGTAAAACAAGGTCATCAGACTTCAAGTGCAAATAAAAAAGTTGTTAATTGGGATGGAGATCTCAAGGATAAAGGATATGAGTTGTCTAGGTGTTATAATTATTTTATAGTCCAAATTCATGTCCAAGAAGAGGTGGATTAGATCCCAAGAGACATCCTCTGAAGAAGGTCCAAATCAGGCCACTATTGGACCTATTTGGCACCTAAAAATGTGTCCAAACTTGCAGCCCACTTCAGTATTTGCCACCATGGTTCATACAGTGTTAAATGGATGCATGACCAATATTTTGTAATTTCTTTGGCATGCACATGTTTGGACTACCTTATTGACAAGATCGCATTGCAAATTTCATTACATAGTGCATCTAAGAAAGGTTTTTATTGGACAACTCTAAGTAGGCAGAAATTTCATTGGGATGATGATGTCCATATGCTTTATAAAAGAGTATTTACACCTACTAGGCTTAATTGGGTTAAGTGGACACATGGTCACTATCTTGTTTTATTCCTACCATGTTTTCAGATTAGTGGATGTTATTTTCTACTGCGTGACTTATTTTTCTTGCAAGGTCGAAATTCGAGGACGAATGTTTTTCAAGAAGAGGGGAATGATAGCATCCTAGGAAGCTCAAATCTATTCAAGGACAAGAATAAAGCTTTGGAATCTCAAAGAAGGCCTTTAACAAGATGTCAAGCTAAAGAGTTGCAAAACAAGGTCATTAGATTTCAAGTGCAAATAAAGAAGTTGTTAATTGGGATGAGAGCTCAAGGATAAAGGATATGAGTTGTCTAGCTGTTATAATTATTTTATGGTCCAAATTCATGTCCAATAAGAGGTGGATTAGATCCCAAGAGACATCCTCTGAAGAAGGTCCAAATCAGGCCACTATTAGACCTATTTGGCACCTAAAAATGTGTCCAAACTTGCGGCCCAATAAGTACTACATGAAGCCACGTTTTTATAACATAAAAGGACTTACTTGATTCCCAAGAAAGGTTCAATAGTCGTGATAGAAGTTGGGTATAAGTTGGTGCCAAGTTGCTTACAAGTTGCCTTCAAGATTTCCAAGATCCTATCCATGGTTGGTTTGGGGACTTTCAAGATTCTATCCTAGATTAGTTTTAACTTATTTCCATATATTTTGGTACTAGATTTATTGCTTTCCTAGGTAGTTAAGGTTATGTTTTCCTTTTCCTAAGATTGTTGGAGTTACTTTCCAAGATTGACTTGGTTTTTGTTTCTTAGTGTTTTTTCTTTTCCTAAGGTATTTGGACTTGTTGTCCAAAGTAGTTTAGGACTTTATTTCCTTATTTTTAGGTAGGAATTTCATGACCCCCTCTCTATATAAAGGGATATCTTCTTTGCTTTTAGACTGGGACTATTATCAATAAAAATTGTGAGATGTTTCTTGCATTCTTGTGTGTGGCTACTCTTGAATTTATTCTTCAACCTTCAAGACTCAACTTAAGGTGGTAAGATTAAACTCTTTCGAAATCTTAGATCACTTCTAGGTATTCAATAAAGGTGATAAGTTTAGGTTTATTGTTGTTCTTGTTATTCTAAAGGGTCGGGTTTCACAATCTATCTCGTGTTTTTAATTTTCTACCAAAGGCGATTAGTTCTTTGTTAGCTAATTATTGTTGTTAGGATTCAACTTCAAGAATAGACTTCTTGAATTCAAGAAACTTTTTCTTGAATTCAATCTATCTTTAATTTTCTGTTATTTTTTTGTTTCTTTACTTTCTTTTAGCTTCCACACGTTTCTTGATTTTCTTTAGTAATTCTTAGACCCCTATCATGTTGTTATCACATGCATCTGATGAACAGTATATTTCAGCCTTATCTCGATTCTTTAGTCATAGTATTCGTTGTTGATATCCTAGTGTACTTACGTAGCCAGGAGAAGCATGCCCAGTATTTGAGGATTGTACTATAACGGTTGAGGGAGGAGAAGCTTTATGCCAAGTTCTCCAAGTGTGAGTTTTGGCTTAGTTCGGTGGCATTCTTGGGGCATGTGGTGTCCAGTGAGAGGATTAAAGTGGATCCAAAGAATATATAAGTGGTCAAGAGTTGGCCCAGACCGTCTTCAGCTACTGAGATTCAGAGCTTTCTTAGCTTGACTGGTTATTATCGTCACTTCGTGGAGGGTTTCTCGTCCATTGTAGTGCCTTTGACCAAATTGACCTAGAAGGGTACTCCGTTCAGGTGGTCGGATGAGTGTGTGGAGAGCTTTCAAAAGCCCAAGACTGCCTTGACCACAGCTCTAGTTCTAGTTTTTCCTTTAGCTTCTAGATCTTATTAAGTGTATTGTGATGCTTCTCAGATTGGTATTTGGTGTGTCTTGATGCATGAGGGTAGAGTGATTGCTTATACTTCGCGCCAGTTGAAGCCTCATGAGAAGAACTACCCTGTTCATGATTTGGAGTTGGCAGCCATCGTTCATGCACTGAAGATTTGGAGGCATTATCTCTATGGTATGTCTTTATGGTATGTACGTATCATCGGAGTCTCCAGCACTTATTCAAACAAAAGGATCTAAATTTGAGTCAGCGGAGATGGTTTGATATGCTAAAGAACTATGATATCACCATTCTATATCATCCCGGGAAGGCCAATATGGTGGACGATGCCTTGATTAGAAAGGCAGTGAGTATGGGTAGCCTTGCATTTATTCCTATTGGTGAGAGACCACTTGAAGTTGATGTTTAGGCCTTGGCCAACCAGTTCATGAGATTAGATGTTTCAAATCCCAGTCGGGTTCTAGCTTGTGTGGTTTCTCGGTCTTCCTTATATGATCGTATCAAAGAGGGCTAGTATGATGATCTCCATTTGCTTGTTCTTAAGGACACGGTTCAGCACAGTGGCTACAAGGATGTTACTATTGGGGATGATGGGGTGTTGAGGATGCGGGGTCGGATTTGTGTGCCTAATGTAGATGGGCTACGTAAGTTGATCCTTGAGGAGGCCTAATGTTCGCGATATTCCATTCATCCGGGTGCCGCGAAGATGTACCAGGACTTGAGACAGCACTATTGGTAGAGGAGGATGAAGAAGGATATGGTGGGGTTTGTAGCTCAGTGCCTAAATTGTCAGCAGGTGAAGTATGAGCATCAGAGACCGGGCAGATTACTTCAGAGGCTTGAGATTCCAGAGTGGAAATGGAAGCGTATCACCATGGATTTTGTAGTTGGGCTCCCATGGACTTCGAGGAAGTTTGATGCTATTTGGGTGATTATGGATCGGTTTACCAAGTCCGCATATTTCATTCCAGTTGGGACTACTTATTCTTCAGAGCGGTTGGCTGAGATCTACATCCGCGAGATTGTTCGCCTACACGGTGTGCTGGTGTCCATCATTTCAGATTGGGGCCCATATTTTACATTGTAGTTTTGAAGAGCAGTGCAGCGAGAGTTGGGCACACAGGTTGAGTTGAGTACAACATTTCACCCTCAGATGGACGGACAGTCCGAGCGCACTATTCAGATATTTGAGGATATGCTAACGCACTTGTGTCACAGATTTTGGGGGGTTTTAGGATCATTTTTTTCCGCGCGCAAATTTTGCCTACAATAACAGCTACCAATCGAGCATTTAGATAGGTCTATATGAGGGTTTGTATGGGAGATGGTGTCGGTCTCTAGTAGGATGGTTTGAGCCGGGTGAGTCTAGGCTGTTGGGTACTAACTTGTTTCAGGATGCTTTGGATAAGGTTAAGCTGATTCAAGATCAACTTCGCACGGTGCAATCTAGACAGAAGAGTTATGCCGATCGGAAGGTTCGAGATGCTTCTTACATGGTGGGGGAGAAGGTACTACTCAAGGTTTCACCTATGAAGGGTGTTATGAGGTTCGGTAAGAAGGGCAAGTTGAGCCCTCGGTATTTGGGCCGTTTGAGATGCTTTAGAGGATTGGAGAGGTGGCTTACAAGCTTGCCTTTCCGCCTAGTCTGTTGAGTGTGCATCCAGTGTTTCATGTTTCTATGCTCCATAAGTATGTCGGTGATCCGTCTCATGTTTTGGATTTCAGCACAGTTCATTTGGATGGGGATTTGACTTATGATATGGAGTCGGTGGCCATTTTGATGGCAGATTCGAAAGTTGAGGTGAAAGAACATAGCTTCAGTGAAGGTGCAGTGGAGAAGTCAGCCAGTTGAGGAGGCTACTTGGGAGACCGAGCGGGAGATACGGAGCAGATATCCACGCCTATTTGAGACTCCAGGTATGTTTCTAGACCCGTTTGAGGACGAATATTTGTTTAAAATGGGGAGAATGTAATGACTCAGCCGGTCATTTTGAGTGTTGTAGCCTTGTTCACCCATTTACTGCTTATTTTATGCTAAATTGTTGTTAGGTGAGCCGGGGTAGTTAGTTCGGTTCCGGGATGTTTTGGAATGAGTTGAGACACTTAGTCTCAAAGTTGGAAGCTTAAGTTGTGAAGGTTGATCGGATGTTGACTTATATGTAAATGGCTCCAGAATGGAGTTTTGATGGTTCTGATAGCTCCGTTGGGTGATTTTGGACTTAGGAGTATGTTCGGACAGTGATTTGGAGGTCCGTAGTTGATTTAAGCTTGAAATAACGAAAGTTGAAAAATTAGAAGTTTTGGAAATTAAGAAGTTTGACTAAGAGTTGACTTTGTGGTTACCGGGCTCGGATTTTGGTTCCGGGAGTTGGAATAGGCCCGTTGTGTCATTTATGACTTGTGTGCAAAATAATTTGAGGTCAACTGGACATGATTTAATAAATTTCGGCATCGATTATAGAAGTTAGAATTTCTTAGTTTTCTTTAGGCTTGAATTGGGGTACAATTCGTGTTTTTGTTGTTGTTTGATGTGATTTGAGGACTCGACTAACTTCGTATCGTGTTTTAGGACGTGTTGGTATATTTGGTTGAGGTCCCGGGGGCCTCGGGTAGATTTCAGAGAGTTAACGGATCAAATTTTGGACTTGAGAAATAACTGAAGAGTGCTGGACTGGTGTAATCGCACCTGCGGAGATCATGGTCGCAGGTGCGAGGCCGCAGGTGCATGGATGGTAGTGCAGAAGAAGACTGGAAGGAAGTGGGCAACGGTCGCAGGTGCAAGGCTATTTTCCACACCTTCGTGGTCGCAGATGCAACGTTTGGGGCGCAAAAGCGAGTTTGGGTGAGCTGGGGGAGTTGTGTAGGTGCAAGGGTATTTCTGCACCTGCGAGAGTGTAGATACGAAGAAGGACCCGCAGGTGCGAGCACGGGATCGCCAGGAGTACCGCAGAAGCGAAGGATTTGTCGCTTCTCATCACCGCAGATGCGGGTAAGTTGGTCGCAGGTGCGAAAAGCACTGGGCAGAATATAAACGTTGGGTTCCAAGAGTTTTATCATTTATGGACTTTGCAAACTCGGATTAAGGTAATTTTTGAGAGGGATTTTGAGGGGTTTCTTGAGATTCGAGGCTTTCGGAGGCTGTTCCGCGAGGCAAGGACTTGTTGGAGTAGAGATTTCATGGTTTGAGGTAAATAATACTTCAAAACTTGGTTTTGAGGGTATGAAACCCCGAATTACATGTTATGTGATTGGTGTTGAGGTGACGCACATGCTAGGAGACGGGCGTGTGGGCGTGTACTGTAGAAATTATGATTTAGTCGATTCCATGGAACTGTGTAGCTATCTTATCTGAATATTATTATTGTACTCTATGTGTTAGAGCACTTGAGTTGTGATTTATGCTAGAGATCATATTTAGGATATGTGCTGGTACTATTGGGACCCATAGTGGTCGTTCCTTGCTGTTGAGTTATTTGCTTAATTGCAGTTATGCACTTAGTCGCATTCATTATTGCATATCATATTTCAGTCTCTGTTACCGTATATTATCACATCTTGTATCATTGATTTCGGCTGCTTAGCATGAGTGTTGTGAGCCAGAGAAACTGGAGAGATTGATGGCTGAGTAAGGCCAAGGGCCTGATTGTGAGTGACATTTATGGGATCGGGTTGCACGCCACAACAGACTTTATTGATTCATGCCAGGATTTGGCTTATTATAGTGCTTGGGCTGGATCTGCCCCTCCGGAGTCTGCACACCCATAGTGATCGTAGTTGTTATTGATTCATTTGCATTTGAGCTGGATCTGCCCTGGATTTATTTGCATTTGGGCTAGATCTGCAATGGATTTATCTGGATTTGGGCTAGATCTGCCCTGGATTTATTTGTATTTGGGATGGATCTGCCCTGTACAGTGTTGAGTGATTGAGTATGATGAGCGAGAAGTGAGACAAATAGGTTGAGTACTCCGAGAGTGTGAGTACGTGAGGCTTTCATTGTATTGAATCACATACGATATGCATATTGGCATGTAGATATAGAGATGTCATATTCCTCGTATCATTCAGACTTGATATATTTTATCTGTTCTGAGTTTAATTGTTAAACTTGGAAGTATGTCTACATTCATGTACCAGTATCTATAGATTATGAGTTTCTCTTAGATATTATTGTCATATGTTCTGAAAAATTCCGTACTATTTAATTATGTATTTAGACCGTATTGTTCGGACTCGTCACTACTTTCAGTCCAAAGGTTAGACTTGTTACTTATTGAGTTAGTTGTACTCACGCTACACCTTGCACTTCGTGTGTAGATCTAGGTATTTCCGGACATGGTGGTTACTCATTTTCAGAGTTTTCAGCCGTTCGAAGATTATCGAGGTAGCTGTCTTGGCTTCCGCAAACCTTGACTCTCCTCCCCTATCCCTCAGTGTTACTTATTCAGTTCTACTTTCTTGGATAGTGTATCAGACTATATATTTGTATAGATGCTCATGTACTCAGTGACAACCGGGTTTTGAGATATTCTATATTGAGCTATGACGTTTTCATTCAGTTTTATGAGACTTTTACTTACTTAAGCTTATTTTCGTATAATTTAAATTTCAAGATGTTGGCATGTGTGAGTTATCGGCTTGCCTAGTATCATTATAGACACCATCATGACACTTGGGATTTTGGGTCGTGACAAACAGTAAGGAATGGAAGAGTGACATACATATGGTGTTCATTAACCTAGAAAAAGCACACGACAAAGTCCTAAGAGAAGTTCTATGGAGATGCTTAGAGGCTAGAGGTGTACATTTAGTGTACACTAGGGTGATTAAAGACATGTACAATGGAGCCAAGACCTAGGTAAGGACAGTGGGAGGAGATTGGGTCACTTCCCAGTCGAGATGGGGTTGCACTAGGGATCAGATCTTAGCCCATTTGTTTTTGCCTTGGTGATGGATGAATTGACGCGTCACCTCCAAAAGGAGGTGCCACGGTGCATGATATTTGTAGATGACATAGTACTGGTTGATGAGATTCGAGATGGTATTAATACAAGGCTAGAGTTTTATAGACAGACCCTGGAGTCTAAGGGTTTCAGGTTGAGCAGGACAAAGACCAAATACTTGAAGTTCAAGTTCAATAACATAATTCATGAAGAGGATGTGGAAGTGAGACTTGATACACAAGTCATCCCAAATAGAGTAAGTTTCAAGTATCTTAGGTCAATAATCCAAGATAATGACGAGATTGATGATAATGCACACAATATATTGAAGCGAGGTGAATGAAACAGAGGCTCGCATCCGGTGTCTTGTGTGATAAGAATATGCCACTAAGACTTAAAGGTAAATTCTACAGAATGGTGATTAGGCAGACTATGTTGTATGGGGCAAAATATTAGTCAGTCAAGAGCTCTCATATCCAAAAGTGTAAAGTAGCGAAAATGAGGATGTTGAGATGGATGTGGTCATACTAAGAGAGAAAAGATTAGGAATGAAGATATTCGGGACAAGGTATGAGCATCCCTAGTGTTGAACAAGATGTGAGAAGCGAGACTGAGATGGTTCGGACATGTAAAGAGGAGATGTCCAGATGCCTCAGTGAAAAGATTTGAGAGATTGGTATAGTTGGTCTGAGGAGAGGTAGAGGTAAGCCAAAGAAGAATTGGAGAGAGGTGATAAGGCAGGACATAGCATATTTGCAGCTTACCGAGGGTATGACCCTTGAAAAGAGAGTATGGAGGTCGAGAATTAGGGTAGAAAGCTAGTAGGTGGTAGAGCGTTTTTCTTATTCTTACCTATAGTATCATTATTATCCTCATACTCTCTTATATCTTGATTTCTCTTGCTACCAGTTATGTCTTTTGCAGCAGTCATCTTATTAGTTTGTTGTTGTCATTAATATTGTTACTAGTTCTTGTTCCCGCTTCCTAATTTCCATGTTGTTGCTTCTTGTTAAAGCTTCTTGTCTTCTGCTTAGGTCATCTTATTATTTTAATATATTTCTTTTTAATAATGTCGTGATTATGCTTTTCCTGAATCGAGGATCTATCGGAAAAAGCCTCTTTACCTTCACAAGGTTGGGGTTAGGTCTGCGTATGTAGTACTTTCCCCAGACCTCACTTGTGAGATTACATTAGTTTGTTGTTGTTGTACTGCTTCTCATGTTCTTTGAGAGAGTGAATACAAGCTATATGTTGCGTGAATTTTAAATTTTTTTGGGGGGTGATAGGATCCCTACAAAGTACATGTATATCCGAGAGATTGAATACACCTTTATACTACGTGACATTTCAGAAAAGTTTAGGGGGTAATAGGATCCCTACAAAGTACATGTATATGCAAGAGAGTGAATACACCTCTATACTAGGTCACATTTTAGAAAAGTTTAAGGGGTAATAAGATCCGTACAAAGTACATATATATATCCGAGAGAGCGTATACTACTCTACGCTACGTCACATTTCAGAAACGTTTAGGGGGTAATAGGATCTCTATAAAATACATGTATGTCCAAGAGAGTGAATACACGCTTCATACGACGTGACATTTCAAAAACGTTTAGGGGGTAATTGGATCCCTACAAAGTGTATATATATATATATATATATATATATATATATATATATATATGGATCCCTACAAAGTACATGTATACCGAAGAGAGTGAATACACAGTCTATTCTATGTGACATTTCAGAAAAGTTTAGGGGTAATAGGATTCCCGCAAAGTATACGAAAAATATGTGACAAATTCAGGAGTAAACGTTTACCTTTGAAGAAGAAAAAGAAACACGTAAGTCTTTTCCTATAATTTTTTTTTGGTTGGAGTTGTGGCTAGTTTATCAAGAACACGATTATGCAAGGTTTTGCAGATTAATCCCTGTCAGAGGATTTGTCTAATTTAGTCAAACAAATTAGCTCTCTTTGGTTGTGTAAGCTTTGATAAACATAATTTCGTTTTGGTGATTCTTCATAAAATATACCTTGTGTTATATTTGTGATTAACTGCATCTTCCAAATGTTTGCAGTCACAAGAATTGTGTGCTCGATATTTCAGCATCCAATGATTATTGAGCATCTACTGCATAAACAGTTTGTTAATTAGGCTTCCAAACTTGTCACCTAATTTGAAGCTATTGCTGTTATAGTATGACTGCGAAACAAATACTAGTACTTTTCAGTATTTTTCACATGAGTTATGCATCCAAAACTTATTCCTTGCATTTCCATTCGCATTTCATTTGGCAACTTGCAGCTAAAAGGCAAATGATCATAAGCGGCAAGGAATTAAGGATATATCACCTTTTTCTTTATGTCTTTGAATTTTATTGAAAACTAATATATACTAGCTTCACATATATATAAATGTATAGTTGAAAACTGTAACGACTGTTTTGGTTAGTTAGACTACCCAAATTGCATGGAGAGAATAGCTGGCTAGTGGTCCCCTACACAACGTTGTTAACAATTAAAGAAGATTTTTAACATGCAATTTGTGAGACTAAAAAGTAAAGTGTGTCTTTTGGTAAACAAATTTTTACGGTTACATTTTTGGAAGCTGTGATATTGTCTTGGAGATTATAGTTTTCTTTTACAGCTTCATGTCCTTGTGCTATTTCACTTTTATTTAACAGTTGTGCGGAAAGACCAACAAGTATAGAAAATCAGAAAACTTAAATAGTGTGGTGAATATTAAAAGAAAGATATATATAGGAAGTGCTTGTTTTGATCTTGCAAGAAATGGGGCTTCAGCAGCAAGTGAATCTTGAGATGCAACATAGTTATAATACCAACAACAGCGTAATTGCGAACTCTTTAACGCAAGAATTTGTGCATGAATCCAGTAGTCATCAAGGACCATCTTTTGATCAATCAAATTGGGGAGATATAAATTTTCCTCAGTTCCATCATCAATTTGATGATCATCACTTTCAAGCTCCATTGCATACCGATACGTTTCCTTTACACACTTCTTCAATTTCCTTCACAAACACAACTCATAAATATTCAGATTCCACAAGGGACTTACATACAGCAGATGGTGCCTCAACTTCAACTGCAATCTATGATCCTTCTTTATTTCCTTTGAATCTTCCCCCAAATCCCCCTTTATTGAGAGAATTAGTCCACTCTTTGCCACATGGCTATGGCTTGGGAAGCTCAAATTTTGGCTCTCTTTTTAATGGTATGGAGATACATGTGAGTGGTGATTTATACCAAGATGCAGGGGACGGAAAATGTCCTTTTGAGAATGGAATTTTTGAGTTTTCTGCAGATACGAGTTGTATGACAAAAGATAGGGACAATAAAGAGATCAAGCATTTTGCTACTGATAGGCAAAAGAGAGCGCATTTGAATGACAAGTACAAAGCTTTGAGAAGTTTGGTTCCCAACCCCAGCAAGGTATTCATTCATTCTTTCAGAATTATCATTTGGATTCTTGAATTTGGTGTTGAGCATTGAAATTGATCACTTGTTTATTTGTTTGTGAGTTTAAGTTTGATATTAGTCAAACATGTTGATTTGTTGTTTGATTATAAATATATATCTATGTTGAAAGTTAATACTTGTTACTTGATCCAGTTATTGTTGCTTGTTTTCCTGAAGTTACTGTCTTAATAGTGCCAACCCACAGTGGCGAAATCCTGGATTCGTTTTTGCTTTGTTTATCATACTTTGCAAAGATGAAATTGCTTCTCGCATTACCAACATCAGAGTTCCAATATTTTCTTAGATAAAGTAGTGATCATCTAATTTGACATGTTCAAAATATTTGTTAATGCAAGAATGATAGAGCATCAATTGTGGGGGATGCTATTATGTACATCAATGAGCTGAAGAGGACAGTAAATGAGCTCAAAATTATGGTGGACAAGAAAATGTGCTGCAGAGACAGAACCAAGAGGCAAAACATAGAAAGTGGTCCCATGAATAGTGCTGATGTGAAGCTTAGGAATGAAGTTGATCCATCTTCATTAAGAAGCTCGTGGCTTCAGAGGAAGACCACCAATACTGAAGTTGATGTCCGGATCGTGGACGATGAAGTCACTGTCAAACTTGTCCAGCAGAAGAGAATCAATTGTCTTCTCTTTGTATCTAAGGTCCTAGATGACCTTCAACTGGATCTTCACCATGTTGCTGGCGGACTTATTGGCGATTGTTACAGCTTTTTGTTTAACTCCAAGGTTGTCATTTGATCTCCATTTTTTGCATTTCAATATTATGGTATTATATCTATGTAATTGTATCAAATCTTGCAGATTTGTGAAGGATCTACTGTGTATGCAATTGCTATTGCAAACAAGCTCATTGAGATTGTGGACATTCAGTATACAGAAACTTCACCATGTAATACCACTTCTATTCCTTTACAAGGTAATTTTCTTTCTGCCCTGGCTAAATTTTGATTTACCAGTATCAAAGTACACCTAAAGATCAAAAGCCATGATTCACTTCAAAACCACTAGAATTGAATCTTGGTAACGGTAAAGCAGAGTAAATATGACATTATATTTCATGTTACTTTCATCGAGCACTTGGATTTAAATCTTTTATTTGTATACCATCTTACCAAAGTTAATTAAAAGAAAGAAGAAAGAAAGATTATATCACTTTCATCTCTGAATCTCTTTAAGATTCATGCATAATGCATGGTTTATCTTGATTTTCTCATGTTTCGGTTTATAATTTTCTGTGTAATAAGTTTTGTGCTTGTTTATGATCTTGCAGATTGTCAGAGGCTTCTATACAAATGAAACCTTAGGTTACATGAATTGTACATGTACTGCGTTTCCTCTAGTGTCAGTGGGTGATGAGTTCTTGAAGTTCTACAGAAGGAATGGTTCTCTTGAATTCAATAGAGTAGATGAAATGGCTGAATGAGTTTAATATAAATTAAATGTATCTGATAAAAAGCGTTACGATCCATAGAAAAGAATGATCTCCATAGCAACATATCTGACTTTTATTTTTTCTATGAGGAGTTTATTGGTTAGTATAAATTCTAATACAAAATACAGACTCCTTCTCTCATACATGTTGAGCACAAAATTAACTCTATCCCATATAGTCTGTCTTTATCTTTGGAAAATTACACAAACACAAGAAAACTACTCTCCCCATCCAACTCAAAGTATATAGACGTATATTTTATTATGAATTAAGTTATATACAGTAATCATATAAAGAAACGTCCCATCAATCGCGCCGTTCTGACTTCGGACACGTGTCGCTCACCGGCAGGTTGCCTCCGAATGTGAAGCATCGGTTGTTTCCCTATAAAAGCTTCCTCCTTTCGTCCCTTTTATACTTTTCGACCAAATCACTACCTTCGAGTCTTTTAGCCATCATCAAACCTTCATATCTTCATCCTTGTTCTTCCATTTCCATAGCAATCTCAAAATTTCTGCCAGATTTTCGTCAAATCTTCATAGTCTGTTCTTCATCTCCAAAACCCATTTTTCCAAAACTTTGCGTTTTTTCCTCAATTTTTCAAACACTCCCCTAGATGATAATGGCCAAAACATCAAAAATCGTTCCTTAACAAGTTGCCTCTTCATCTTCTTAACCGGCTGCTGGTACTGAAGCGGTTGCCCTCGAAACGGCTTCCCCCGCTATGGATGCTAACGAACTAGCCGCCGAGCCTCCCTTGTCGGCGTTCATTCCCGGGGGCTACTCCATTGCGGACGACTTTAAAGTCGAGAAGCCCTCACGCAAACAGGACCGAGGTGAAGGAGTCTCGAGGTACATATGTTCTGTGACTGAAGATGTTCTTTCCAAAGTTCGTAAGGACTGTAATTGGGAAGGCAAGAATGTAGTAGTCCCCGGGCCCGAGAACGCCGTCACTACCCACATAGAGGGGTACTTAAGTATTTACACTTATCCCTTCACACTGGGCCCGATAGACCCGATCGTTCTAGAATTTTGCAAGAGGTACGAGGTGTGCCTCGGGCAAATCCACCCATCGTTGTGGAGGATTGTGACCCTCCTCCGCTACTTCATGAACAAGATCGAATCTCATCGGTTCATGATCTACCACCTGCTTTGATTATACAGTCCCCTAATGTTCCGAGGGGGACTAATCAAGCTTACCCGCAGGGCCAATAAGGCCCCATCTCCAGTATCGACGAAGACCGAGATCGGGACTGGCAGGGATGCTTTGTCCGCGTGAAAATCGAGGGTTTGATCCCCCAGAATACATGCCATTCTCTGAGAAGTGGAATGCGTCTCGTAAGTGCAACTCCCTCTTTCAACATCAAAAATTCTTTTTCTTTGATTTCTATCTTCTCATTCGTGCTTGTGGCTGTGCAGCTGTCCCTCGGGTTCCAAATGCGGTCCCCCGGTTAAAGGATTGGATCAGGCATCTGTACTCAGATGTCGTACTTTGAGCGCACATGGCGCGGACTCTCGAAGGGTCGATGGGAGGCCCATTCTTATGGTAAGGCCTCTTTCCGAGTAGCCAACACTATGTCTTCACCTTTCATTATACTAACTCCTCTTCCCTCTTTATTGTTACAGGTTTTCCTAAGACCACCGAACTTAGGCCTTCGGAAGGGGATGAAGATGTGCCCCCGTCCGCTAATCCCTCCGTTGCTTCCACGGAGGGAAAAAGAAGAGAAAAAGAAAACCCTCGGGCTCCGAGGTGAAGTAGCCAAAGAAGCGGATGCTCCGCAAGCCCAAAAGGTGCTCCAGTTCCTGGGTGCCAGCCTCCGGCTCCCTCTTCTGGCTAAGGGACGAGCCGGAGAATGAATCTATTTTTGTAACCCACGGGACGACCTATCCCAGGGACTGGGATGCATCCAAGGGGGAGACTCATGAGATCGACCCCCCTCATACTCAAAAAACCGACGTGGATATCCGGGGGTGAAACTTCCCAGGATGTCAGTTCTACTCCAAAGGAAGCGCCCGACGTAATTGAGATCTCAGGGATGCCCTCCTATACTGAGTCTATGCTCGAGGAGGCTCAATTGAGAAAGGAGAAATAAAATGAGGGGGGCCCAGGGTGCGGAGGATCCCCTTCACTCTTTTTTCGTCAGTGTGGACTCATCCGTTTTGGAGGACTGCTCCGGGCTGGGCGACCTGGATGCCCCGAAAAAAGAAACTTTCTCAGAAGCTGGCGGGCCGAGCTCGAGCCCAAATTGGTCAATCAGTTCCCCGCTCTGAGTGTGGACCCCTGGTTGCAAGAGATCGATCATACAAATCATCCAGGAGGATGCCCGGGTTCTGTCCACTCCTGTGGGGGCAGCTAGCTACCTCCGATGCCCTGTGACCGAGGAGTACTGGGACAAAAATAAATACGGTGAACGTGCCATGCCTTTTCAATAAGGCGCAGCAGGCGCAGAACTGGGAAAGGCATCGTTCCCTCCCATCTATCTATTGCTATCTGTTTTTTTATGTATCTTACATTTTTTTCCTTTTTACAGTACTCGATACTTCACCACGAGATTTCCCTCCGATACCGAGTTGAATTCAATCAACTCGAGCTCGAGATCAAGGAGCTTGCCCAAAAAAGGGACATCTAAAAGCTTCTTAGCGAGCAACAGAAGGGGGTCGCCAAAAACCTCTAGGGCAAGCTGGATGCGGCTCAGAAAGAGGCATCGGTCGTAAGGCAGGAGCATGCCGACTTGGTGGAAAAGGTAAATGTTTTCGAAGTTAGAAATGAAGGTCCGATCGCAGAGGCTAACAACAATACTTCGCAGGTCTAGCAGAAGATCAACCAAATCGACCAACTCCGCAGGGAGATGGGTGAGATCCAAGTGATGGCCGACGGGTGGAAAAAACAAGATGGACCTACTGGCCTCGAAGAAGGAGACTACCTAGGCCAAGTTGTCTTCGGTGGAAGTTCAGCTTCAGGCGGCAAAGGAGAAGGCCAATGCACGGGCCCGACAAAATGAGGACCTCCAAGCTCAACTGGGCTCGGCCATCACTGAACGGGATGCCCTTGGCAAGGAGCTCGAAATAATGAGGTCCAAATTGAAAGTAACCTCGGCTGATGCTGACGAGATGATGGCCCAATACTAGGCTGATGTTGAAGCAGCCGAGGCTCGTCTAAAGACTACTGCTGAGTACGTGAGGCGACTATCTCGAAGGGAGACCCTCGAAGAAATACATGCTTGAGGCTTCTACCTATCTTCCAAGATCGAAGAGGCAAAAAGATTCAAGGTCGAGGCTAAGAGGCTAGCTAAACCCCGAGGTGAAGAGGGCTCCGAGGGCTCTGAAGAATCCGAAGGCCCCGATGGTTGTGGTGATGAGTCGGGTTCCGGTCAAGACTAGGCGGAGCTGTCTTAGGATTTTTTTTTTGTATCTTGTACATATATTTTGTTGAGGCCGTTTTTATTGGCCTTTGTAAAGATATTTCGGAATATATAATGATTTTCCCTTTTGGCAATTTTCAAGTCTATTATCTTCAGCACCTTTTTACAATTGCAAACATTTCTAATGCCTTAGCACTGAATCAAACGTAGTAATAAGTCATTTTTCGGAGGTCCGAACAAGACCTGTTTTCAATGCGATTTTGCTAGAAACTTGTGGAAACTCGGAGTGACCGAAAATTTCCCCAAGATGCTTGCTTAAATTTTTTTAGACTATATCTTTGCCAAGGGTAACCTTTGAACAGGTTTAGAATTTCGTTGAAGGCCTTATGTTTTGATTACGGGTTTCGGACGTCTCCGAACCATTTTTAAAGTGGTCGTAGCCTTTTAGGTTTAGGCACTGCCTAATAGGCTTTGTGCCTCCGGGTTTCGATAACCCGAGCCTCCCGAAGTTGTTTCAGATGACTGTCCCCGAGTGGGGGTATCCCATTGGGCTCAGATAGGGGTGGCCCTTAGGCTCGATAGTTCCTGGATAGGAATAGCCCTTAGGCTCGATACTTTTAAGAAGCAAAAAATATGTATTAGCAAGGTAGAAACTTTATTTCATTTCTGTGCATAACGTACAAGATTGTAAGTGTGTAAAAACTCGTGTTATGGCTGAGGTGGTCTATGAGGGCACTGTTCACTTGACCGTTTGGCCCTTATAACAAATCCTAACCACCGAGCCTAGACTGTTTAAGTACAAAGTTCCCTTCCTTGCTAACTATATCTTGACCCGAGGGTGATGGCCCCCAGTATTCGAGGTCGATCTTTGAGAGGGCTCGGATATTCTTGATGCGACCATTGACTCTGATTTAAAATTGGTCTTCGACTCTAAGTTAACATGATTTACCGTTGCCTCGGTAAAATCTTTTCCAAAAAATCCATTTGGGATAAAACTGGTTCAAGGAAAAAAGAGTGTAAACCGTGCTTTCATACCTAAGAGATATATTCTCCTTTGGTTGTGGCCTGCAAGCGTTAGTCCAATTCGTAAAAAAAAGTGAATGAGATCGTACCTTAGCAGTAATATCATTTTAAGTGGGTCACGTTCCAGTTGTTCGGTAGTTGCAGATCGTTTCCTGCTTCGAGTTTGTATGAACCTTTATTTGGGTTCTGGGTGTTCAGTGTTACTTTTCTTAACACCAAGTCCCCGACATTAAAGTATCGGAGGTTGGCTTTGTGGTTGTAATATCTTTCTATCCGCTGTTTCTGGGCAGCCATCCGGACTAGGGCAACCTCGCGTCTCTCATCCAATAGTTCCAGGCTCGTGCTCATGGCCTCACCATTTAATTATTCGGTTGCATAGCGGAACCTGAGGCTCGGTTCCCCCACCTCAACCAGTATTAGTGCTTCGGCACCGTAGAGCAACGAAAACAGATTGGCCCCGATACTAGATTTTGAGGTCGTACGGTATGCCCACAAGACTTCGGTACTAGATTATGTGGTCCCAAATTAAGTCGATGACTTCTTTTTCCTGGACCTTCTCGAATTCTTGAGCTTCGACCCACTTAGAGAAATAGTCAGCCATAAATAGTATAAATTGAGCCTTATCGGGTGCCCATGGGAGGGGACCGACAATGTCCATTCCCTATTTCATGAACGGCCAAGGTGAAAGGACAGAATATAATAACTCCCCGGGTTGATGGATCGTTGGTGCGTGCCTCTGACAGCCGTCACATCTCCATACAAAGTCCTTCGCATATTTCTCCATGTCGATCCAGTAATAGCCAGCTCTAATTATCTTATGAACCAAAGATTCTGCTCCCGAATGGTTTTCACAGGTGAATTCATGAACTTCCCTCAAAACATATTCGGTGTCTCCCACCCCAAGCACATGGCGAGTGGGCCATCGAACGTTCTTCTGAATAGGGTACCTTCGAATAGACTAAACCTGGCTGCCTTCGTGCGTAGAGTTCTCGATTCTTTAGGATCCGAGTGACACTTTCTAGTCTTCAAGTAGTCTATATACTTGTTTCTCCAGTCCCGAGTTAAACTCGTTGAGTTTATCTCGGCATGGCCTTCTTCCACTACTGATTTCATCAGTTGTACGACCGTTCCCGAGCTAAATTCATCATCATCAACCGATGACCCCAAGTTAGCCAGAGTATCGGCTTCGCTATTTTGGTCCCGTGGTACGTGTTGTAAGGTCCATTCCTTGATTCGATGCAGTGCTACCTGTAATTTGTCCAAGTTCCTTTGCATTCATTCCTCTTTTACTTCAAATGTCCCGTTGACTTGATTTACCACAAGCAGGGAGTCACACTTAGCTTCGACCACCTCGGCCCCCAGGATTTTAGCCAATTCGAGACCTGCAATCATGGTCTCATACTCGGCCTCATTGTTAGTAAATTTCACAGTTCTAATAGATTGCCTAACTATGTTACCCATAGGCAGTTTCAACACGATGCCGAGTCCGGGCCCCTTTGCATTCGAGGCACCATCCGTAAAGAGGGTCTAGATTCCCAAGGAAGTCCCCGAGGTTAACAAAAATTCCTTTTCGACTTCGGGTATTTAGGCTGGCGTGAAGTCGGCCACGAAGTCTGCCAAAATTTGAGATTTGATGGCGGTTTGGGGTCAATATTAGATATCGTACCCGCTAATTTCTATGGCCCATTTGGCCAATCGTCCTGAGAGATTGGGTTTTTGCATTATGTTCCTTAGTAGGTAAGTAGTTATGACATATATGGGATGGCATTGAAAATATGGCTTTAACTTTCTGGAGGCGCTTAGCAAAGCGAGCGCCAATTTCTCTAGGTAAGGGTACCTTGCTTCGGCCTCGCCTAGAGTCCTGCTAACATAATAGATAGGAAATTTTGTACCTTCCTCTTCTCGGACTAAGACTCCACTTACCACTATCTAGGATACCGCTAAGTACAGGTACAACTGCTCGTTTTTCTTCGGAGTATGAAGCAAAGGTGGACTGGATAGGTACCGTCTGAGTTCTTCCAAAGCTTGCTGGCACTCCGGGGTCCACGAAAAGTTATTCTTCTTCTTCAATAATTAGAAGAACCGATAGCTCTTATCGGATGATCTTAATATGAACCGACCTAGGGCAGCTAAGCGCCCAGTTAGCCTATGAACGACCTTGACATTATCTACCACGGTGATGACTTTTATAGCTTTGATTTTATCGGGATTGATCTCGATCCCCCAGTCAGACACCATGAATCCAAGGAACTTCCCGGACTCGACCCCGAATGCGCATTTCTCCGAGTTCAACTTCATATTGTATTTCTTCAGTATGTTGAAGGTTTCCTGCAAATGTTCCAAATAATCCTCTGCTCGCAGGGACTTAACTAACATGTCGTCAATGTAAACCTCTATTGATTTTCCAATTTGTTCTTCATACATGGCGTTGATAAGTGGCACCAGTGTTTTTTAGTCCAAACGACATTACGTTATAGCAATAGGTGTTGAATTTAGTGATGAAGGAAGTTTTTTCTTAATTGCCCTGGTCCATCCGGATTTGGTTGTACCCGGAATAGGCGTCGAGAAAGCTGAGTATTTCATTCCCGGCCGTCACATCGATCATTCGATCGATGTTAGGTAAAGGAAAAGAGTCCTTAGGGCACGCCTTGTTCAAGTCTTTATAATCTACGCACATTCTTAATTTATTTTCCTTTTTAGACACTACCACTACGTTAGCTAACCAATCCGGGTACTTAATTTCCCGAATGGAACCTATTTTAAAGATTTTGGATACCTCGTCTTTGATGAATGCATGCTTGAATTCGGACCGATGCCTCCTTTTCTATTTAATTGAGTGAAACTTTGGATCCAAGCTCAGCTTTTGAGTGGTTATTTCTGGTAGAATCCCCGTCATATCAAAATGGGACCAAGCGAAACAATCTATATTAGCTATAAGGAATTCAATGAGTTTTTTCCTGAGCTAGGGAGTTAATCCTGTGCCCAGGTATACCTTCCGATCGGGCAAGTGTTCAATTAATATGACTTGCTCCAGCTCCTTGACCGTTGACTTGGTGGCATCGGAATCGTCAGGTGTGATGAATGACCTAGGAACTCCGTAATCATCGTCCTCGCCTGCTTTTTGCTTCTCCGGTTCGGTCGGGGACAGTGTCGGTGATTGCTATTTAGTTTCTTGTTTCTTAACTGACTCTGGGTTCTTTGATGTCGAGAGTGCGGACATCGAAATCACCTCATCGACTGTGAATATTTCTTTTGCGGCTGGCTGTTCTCCGTAAACTGTTTTGATCCCTCCCGGTGTGGGGAACTTAAATGCCCGGTGTAGTGTCGAGGGTATTGCCTTCATGTTGTGAATCCATGGCATTCTGAATAAAGCGTTGTACCTCATATGCCCCTCAATGACGTAGAACTTTGTTTCCTGGATGGTTCTGGCGGTGTTACTGGAAGGGTTATCTCCCCTTTAGTAGTTTCACATGCCATGTTGAATTCGTTTAAGACCCGAACTACAGACACTATTCGGTCTTGTAGATCCAACTGCTCCACGACCCTCGATCCGATGATATTGGCTGAGCAACCTGGATCAATCAACACACGCTTAACTCGAGATTTATTTATGAGTACAGAAATTACCAGGGCATCGTTGTACGGATGCACGATGCCCTCAGCGTCTTCATCATTGAAAGAGATGGTCCCCTCCGGCATGTAATCTCGGGTTCACTTTTCCCTAGTAATGGACACCTTAGTGTGCTTTAGCATTCGCCCCTGGGGATGTCGACTCCACCGATGATCATGTAAATAACGTGCTGAGGTTCCTCTTGCTCGGTTTACTTATTGGAGTCCATATTCCTGAAGTGATTTTTGGCTCGATCACTTAGAAACTCCCGGAGGTGTCCGTTATTGAATAACCGAGTTAGAAACTCCCGGAGGTGTCCGTTATTCCTGAAGTGATTTTTGGCTCGATCACTTAGAAACTTCCGGAGGTGTCTGTTATTGAATAACTGAGGCATTTCTTTTTTTAGCTATTGACAGTCTTCGGTCCTGTGTCCCTGGATGTCATGATATTTACACATCAAGTTGGGGTCTCTTTGGGCAGGATCATACTATAATGGCCGAGGCCACTTGGTATCTTTGATGCGTCCGATGGCTGATATGATGCCAGCAACATCAATGCTGAAGTTGTACTCCGATAACCTCGGTGCCTCCCTGGCCCCGATTGGCTTGTCAAAACTGTTTTTTTCTCATGAGTCCCCGGTTATTATGACCTCGATCGATTCTTTTTTTCAATCCTCGCTGGGTTGCATCCGGATACACTGCCCTTTCGATCTCCGTATATGGTTGATACCGATCTCTGTTTGGTCTTGGTTTATGATTGACGACTCTTTTAAACCTGTCATTAGTTCTAATGGGATACACGGACCCAGAGGGGGCCCCGAGCTGGTCATCCTCCACTCTGATTTTCGATTGGTACCTGTTATGGACGTCAGCCCAAGTTACCGCCGGGGTACTCTATCAAATTCTGTTTCAGCTGCTTTGAAGCCAAAGAGCTTTGGGGGTTGAGTTCTTGAGTGAATGCTTGAACAATCCAATCGTCCACAACCGGGGGCAGATCCATCTTTTCCATTTGAAACCTCGATATGAATTCCCTGAGTATTTCGTTATCTCTTTGTTTGACTTTAAAGAGGTCTGATTTTTTGGTCTCGACTTTGATGGCCCCGGCATGAGCTTTTACGAAGGCATCTGCAAGCATAGCAAACGAATCAATGGAATTAGGGCACAGGTTGTGATACCATATTATTGCTCCTTTAGACGGGGTTTCCCCGAACTTTTCCAGTAGAACCGACTCGATTACGTCATCTTCTAAGTCATTTCCCTTAATGGCACGCGTGTAGGAGGTCACGTGTTCATTTGGATCCGTGGTCCCGTTATACTTTGGAATTTTGAGCATACGGAACTTCTTTGAGATCAGTTTCGGAGCTGCGCTGTGAGGAAAATATTTTCGGACAAACTTCTTGGAATCCAGGCCTTTCAATATCGGGGGTGCTCCTGGGATTTGATCAACCTTGGAGTTCTCGGTCTCCACTTTTTTGTCGTTGGTTTCGATTTTATTTTCTCCCTATTTCACCCGTTTTGCCAGTTCCTCAATCATCTTTATTATCTCGGGGTTGGTCCCGGGTTCAACTTCACCCGGCCTTTCTGTGACTGGTTTATTTCTGCGAGTATTTTTCCGGGATGGTTTGGGCTCAACTCTGCTGGGGCGCGGCTTTGGTTCTGCAATTAGGATATTGCTGCATGTTGAGCCTGTAACATCTCGAAGATCATCCACAAATTGATCCCATCACCTTCGTCGTCATGTGTACTCCGGGCTATCGATCGGGCTCCCCCGCGAACGCTATTTTCAGGGTCGATAGGAAAGTTTGCGTCGATTGTCCGCGGCTGGAACTCAGTTGGGGTCAATAGGAGACACATCGTTGCTGGGCACTACACTGTTGTTCTCTCCATGGTGGCCAAACTGAGCATCAACATCCAAATGAGCAGATTAAGAGTTCGATATTTTTAATTTGACCTGAAATTAAAATCTCAAAGAACAAGTGTAAAATAGAGTGCGTTATGGAAATTTGTATCAAATTACCACTTTTATCCCTAGTCCCACGGTGGCACCAAATTGTTTACCCTAAAAAAAAATGGATAACAATTGAATTTATATGTGGTTTTAAGGATATGTGGAACAATTCAATACAAGTGATTAATGATGTTAGATTAAGCAAATGAAAGATATAATAAATGGATAAATCAATGATAAGGGTGATTCTGAGCTCGGTTGATGGCTCAATGAGGAACCTGCCCTCGATTCTGAGCTTGTACTTATGAAGAGCTCTAGAAGAAAAGTAAGAACTTTGAACAACAAAAAGAATTGAAATAAATTGCCTTGATATGCGTGTTACAATGTGTCCTATGAATAATAAGCTTTCCCCTTTATATAGTAGGAGAGTTTTATCCTATGCAGCAGAAGAGAATCAATATAATCGACTTCTCTGTGTATCTCAGGTCTTTGATCAGCTTCAATTTGATCTTCACCATATTGCCGATAGTGGTGGGCTAATGGCATTATCACAGCTTTTTGTTTAACTCCAAGGTCGTTGGAGCTACCTGCTGTCATTTGTTGTGATATTATATATATATATATATATATATATATATATATATATATATATATATATATGACGTCTCTAATTTTGTCAAAATCTTGCAGTTTTGTGAAGGCTTACTGTGTATGCAAGTGCAATAGCAAACATCATTGAGATTGTGGACATTCAGTATGCTGCAACACATATTAACTTCAGCTCTTTTATCGTATGGTAACTCTGTTTCTACTCCAGCTAATTTTGTATATGCACACTCCCACAACTCTTGCTGTTGCATATGTCACAGAAAGTGCACCACCTTTTGCCTCCACCACTTCTGCTCCATCAAAGTAAATTCTTAGTGAGGGTAAAATGGTGATCCCGTCATGACCACCAAATACCAGTACATCAACATCAACGAGACTCAATTTCTTCTGGTGACAAATGTTTTCGCCCTCACAACATCTAGCGTGTAATAGCGAAGAGTTCTCTATGATCATATACTCCCTTTTGCTTCAGAACCTCTGCCACAATATAATTGGCACTGCGGATTTGATGGGGTTGTTAATTTTTTGGATAAAGGTATCGAGGCAGTTATACCCTCACCTATTTTCCTCACAATTTCAGCGTTGAAGCTAAATAAGTTATCGCTTGACATACTCAACTTTAGATGACAACAAGTAGTGACTACTAGTCACAATTGGCTCCAGTGCTGCATGAAACCAAAGAGGAAGTGTTGCACTAGTAACTGCCAAAGCCGAGTATGTCACATGAGACTTATTCAACTTAAATGCTGAAATAGTGAAGAAAATGGGTAAGGCTACCCTTTGATGCCTTCACCAATACCTTCATCCACATAGTTTGTGATCCTGTGAACTCTGCAGTACCAACTGTGCAAAGGTTATGAAGTAACAAGGAGTTTATGATCCAAGAAAACTCTTCGTTGTTATCATCTTAGATTGTGTGGCGAAAACATTTGTCGCCCACAAGATTATTTTGAATACCATGGATATGTAGGACCTGTCTAAATAAATAAAGTAAAAAAAGAAACAAAATGATTGGAGGAAATTGTTGCTATGAGCTGTGGGTCTTTGTTCTAAATTTCAAATTGCATATGGGCTGCCGAAAAATTAGCAATTTGCAATGCAAATTGTAAAAGTCAAATTTGATTAGCTGAATTAGGCGGCTCCTTCCCTTATAAATAAAATCATTCAGTTTCATCTCAAACATACCAAAAATAAGAGATAAGTATTAGAGTTGTAAGAGTAATCCACACACTATTTTATAGTCTGTGAGAAAATAAAGTAGGAGTAATATTGTGGTGAGATATTTAAAATAAAGAGTGTTATTTCTTTTGAGTCGTAATAGTTTTTTGACATTACAAAGTTGTAATATTATAGTGGTATTATAGTGCTTCTTTCGGGTATTGTATTTTACCCCGTTAAAAGATTTGGTGTCATTGTTACTCTCTTGTGTCATTATTATTTATCGTGGATATTATTCCTGGGCGGAATATTATTTTCTCCAACAACGTGGTATCAGAGTCATGGCGAATAATGGTCCGTTGTCTTTTCAGTACCACCGTCTCACAAAACATAATTATGAAAAATAGTGTCTACGTATGAAAACCATTCTTGGCTCCCAGGATGTGTGGGAGATCGTAAATAGAGGGTATGCAAAACCCGATAATGAGGAAACTCTGCCTCAAAATGAAAAAGATGTCTTGGCAAAAACAAGAAAGAAGGATCAACAAGCCCTCACGCTCATCCACCAATATTTAAATGATGCCATGTTTGAGAAGGTGGCAGATGCTACCACCTCAAAAGACGCTTGAGAGATTTTACGAAATTCTCTTCAAGGAGTTGACAAGATGAGGAAGGTAAAACATCAAACTCTAAGGGCTGACTTTGAAGTTTTAAAAATAAAAGAATCCGAATGCATTTCGGATTATTGTTCAAAAGTGAAGGCTGGTGTAAATCAATTAAGAAGATATGGGGATGACATAGAAGATGTCCGTGTGGTAGATATATCCTTCGCACTTTAACACCTAAATTTGATTTTATGGTGTGTGTTATTGAGGAGTCTAAAGATTTAGACTCTATTATGGTAGAGCAATTGGAGGGCTCTTTATAGGCCCACGAAGAAAAGATTAAAAGGAAATAATAAGTGCCATTGGAACAACTTCTTAAAACTCAGGCATTCTTCAAGGATTATGAAGGTGAAAAGATCTATCAAGGGAATGGACGGCGACGAGGCCGTGGCTGTAAAGTCCCGAAAAAAATTTGACGCTTAAAAAAAGAAGAAGTTTTAGACGACAAATTGAAGTGATAAGAAGCTATCTATAGGCTGCAGTTTAGTGACCTGTTAATTGAGGTCTTGTAAGTTAATTCATGGCTAATTATGGGAAGTGCAATGAGCACTTTCATTATATTGTCTATAGTAGCTGCAATAAAGACTTTAAAAATATGTATTACAACATGTCTAATAAATAAGAGTTGATTGGTCAAACTAGACCTTGCATGGGTGACTGAAAAGTGTCCAGAATATTGATTAATATAGTGGTAAGTGGACAGCCACGTTTAAAACTCTTAAAGTAAGATTTTGACCTTGTCTAATATGTATTACAATTTGAGAGGTGCATAAGAGAAGTATATTTATAACAAAAAATTAGTGGGTCAAGCCCCACTGTTATGAAGCCAGTCACGATGGCTATGTATAACAGCAAAAGGAAGCAGAGATGCTCTCTCCATTGTAGTAAAGTGGAGATGAGAGTTCAGATGGTTTCACCAAGGATCTTATTTGCTTGGTTCCTCTTCAAAGGTCAAGGAATTAATTGGTCTGCCGTTCATTCATCTAAATAGATTCAAAAAGATTTAATCAGCTGCTCCAAAACTCATTGTGCATCAAGTAAGGGGAAAAGATTGCATTTGGTGGAAGGCACGACCACTACTATAGATGAACTACCAATGTGAGCTTTTATAGTGAGTTTTGGTAGTTTTCATTCATTCAATGCAAAGTATTAACCCCAAATCTCTTGGATTCCATAGAAATTGCTAGAATCTTCAAGAACATAATAAAGAGGAAAAATTTAAGGGTTCAACAATAGAGGTAAATCCTTCTACTCCCTCTTCAATTATTAAGCTTAAATATGACATGGAGCATGTATTGGAATAGGAACTTTCATTTTTTTACATGGTATTAAAGTAACACTAAAAATGGGTGTCGTAGAGAGTTGAGGAATAGTGCCCTAAGAAAGTTCCATCTTATGAAATATTGTGATAATGATCATGCGGGAGATATTGATGATAAAAAAAGCACAAATGGCTTTGTATTTTTCTTGGGTGATTCTGTTATTTTTTGGAGTTCAAAGAAACAATCCATTGTTACTCTCTCGACTTGTGAAGTTGAATATATAGTAACAATATCTTGTTCATGTCATGCTATTTGGCTGAGAAGATTGTTTAATGAGCTCAAATTACCACAAATTAAAGCTATAGAGATTTGTAATGACAACAAATTCGTATAGGCACTTACGAAGAATCCAGTGTATCATGATCGAAGCAAGCATATAGACAAAAGGTATCACTTCATCAGAGAATGCATTGCCAAAAAGGAAGTCGTGAAGTCTCATGATCCAATCGCGGATATCTTTACAAAGCCCCTCAAGTTTGAAGATTTTCAGAGATTGAGATCAAGAATTGGAATGAAAAAAAAAATCAAAATTAAGGGAGAGATTTTTGGGACCAGCCACTAAATAAAATAAATAATTAGAAAAAAGAAAAAGAAAAGAAAGAGATGTGATTGGTTGAAATAAAAGCTAGTGGGTGGCTATCTATAAGCTTGGACGGTGGAACCAAATTTAATAACCAATTTGCAATCTTGCAAATTGACAAGTACAAAACAGAATAGATTTTGATTGGTTTTGGTGAGCATTCATTGAACTACAAATAGGGAGGATGTTGCCTCATTTTAAACACACCAAAAGTAGAGAAAAGTAATAGAAGTTAGAGAGAGTAATTCACATATTGTAATCTGTGAGATAAATAGTGAGTGTGAGTAATATTGTAGTGAGGTGTTTAAAATAAAGAGTATTACTTCTTTTGAAGTTGTAGTAGTCACTTGACACTACTAAGTTATAATATTATAGTGGTAATATTGCTCTGCTCAGGTATTATATTTTACCTCATTAAAAGAGTTGGTGTCGTTGTTACTCTCTTGTGTTATTGTTATTTATCATGGATATTATTCCTGGGAGGGATTATTATTTTTTCCAATACTATATAGGTCACGGGCTTGAGCCGTGGAACTAGCCACTAATGCTTGCATTATGTTAGGCTGTCTACATCATACCCCTTGGGGGTGCGAACCTTCCCTAGATCCTGCGTGAATACAGGATGCTTTGTGCACCGGACTTCCCATGCCTATACTTGTATGCCTAAAGGAATCCAATTTTATCCTATTCTAGAAATGTGTCCTCTTTTATGGTATCCTTTTCATTCTATATGGTTTGAATTGGTGATAATGGTGGTACTGCTGATGTTTCTGCATCTTGCAGTGGTGTCTGAAGTACCGAAGTTGGTGGAGAATGGAGATGGTATCATAGTTTTGCCTTTCACAGTAGTTTCGATGGTGTAGTGTCCTTGGTGGTGTTTCTGGTGCTCTAACCATTAGTCTCTTCCCCTTGTCTTATATCGGAAGTGTATCTTTTCTTTTCCTTGATCTACATCAAACTTCTCAATACACATAGTTCTTCTACTGTTGTATTTCTTGCTCCAGTTACTTTTCTGCCATGCATTAGCTCTTCCCTCTATGGAGAAGAAGATTCCCTAATCGTGTTCCAGACTATTGTAACCTCACACTGATCTCCTTCACTACTTAGCGGAAGTACATTTTGGTTCTGTCTTTGAAAGCAAGAGTGACATGGTAATTCCAATGTGACCACCAACAACTGGAACATCTATATCATGTTAGGAAAAATAATATCCCGCTCAGTAATAGTATTCACGATAAATAATAATGACACAAGAGAGTAACAATGATACCAAATCTTTTAACGGGGTAAAATACAATATCTGAAAGGAGCAATATAATACCACTATAATATTATAAATTTGTAGTGTCAAAAGACTACTACGACTCAAAATAAACAACACTCTTTATTTTAAATATCTCACCGCAATATTACTCCCACTCTATTTTCTCACAGACTATCAAATAGTTTGTGGATTACTCTCACAGCTCTAATACTTCTCTCTTATTTTTGGTATGCTTGAGATGAAACTGAATGGCTCGGTTTATAAGGGAAGGATCCGTCTAGTTCAGCTAATCAAATTTGACTTTTGCAAATTGCTAACTTTTCAGCCGCCCATATGCAATTTGAAAATTAGAACATAGACCCACCGCCCATAGCCACAATTTCGTCCAATCATTTTGTTTCTTTTTTTTTTTTACTTTATTTATTTAGGTAGATCCCACAAATCTCTTCCTTAATTTTGATTTTTCTTCTTCATCCCAAGATTTGATCTCAATCTTTGAAAATCTTCAAATTTGAGAGGCTTTGTGAAAATATCTGCAACTTGGTCATGAGATTTCACATACTTGAGCTCGACTTCGTTTTTGGCAATGCATTCTCTAATGAAGTGATATCTTGTATCTACATGCTTTCTTCGATCATGTTACACCAGATTCTTGGTAAGCGCCCATGCAAATTTGATGTCAATACAAATCTTTGTGGCTTCAATTTGTAGTAAATTGAGCTCCTTCAACAATCTTCTCAACCAAATAGCATGACGAGTACAAGATGTTGCTGCTATATATTCAGCTTCACAAGTCGAGAGAGTAACAATTGATTGTTTCTTTAAACTACAGGAAATAACACAATCACCCTAGAAAAACACAAAACCAGTTATGCTTTTTCTATCATCAATATCTCCCCGCATAATCACTATCACAAAAACCCATAAGGTTGAAATTACTAGAAGAAGAATAAAATAGCCCAAAGTCAATCGTTTCTTTTAGGTAACAGGGAATTCTTTTAGTGACTTTAAAATGAGTGGAGGTAGGAGCTTCCATCAAGCGGCTTACTACTCCAACTGCAAAGAGTGTATCTGGCCCGGTACAAGTCAAGTACCTCAAACTTCCCACAAGACTTTTGAAAAATGTGGGATCCACTTTTTTTCCTTCATCAAACGTGAACATTTTTTTCCCACTCTCTATCGGTGTATTCACGGGGTTGCAATCGAGCATGTTGAACTTCTTCAATAACTCTTTTGTATAGCTTTCTTGAGAGATAAAAATTACATCCTCCATCTGCTTCATTTCAAGGCCCAGGTAGTATGACATGAGCCCTACGTCTGTCATCTTGAACTCACGGGACATATCTTTCTTAAAAACATCAAACAAACTTGGATTATTACCCGTGAAAATAAGATCATCAACATAAATACAAACAAGCAAGATAACTTCATTAGTATAAACTTTAAGGTAAAGACCATATTCATGGAGAAAACAAGTAAACCCATTGTCTTGAAAATACATGTCGATACAACTATTCCATGCTCGCGGGATTTGCTTCAATCCATATAAAGCTTTGTTCAACTTCATCACTTTATCTTCATGGTTTTTGACCAAGAAGCCTAATGGTTGTTCAACATAGACTTATTCTTCAAGATAACAATTCAAGAAGGCTGACTTGACGTCCAATTGATGGATCTTCCACTTCATTTGTGCTGCCAAAGAGATCAGCAAATGAATCGTCTCCATGCGGGCAACAGGTACATAAACTTCTTCATAGTCAATGCCTTTCCTTTGCTTGTAACCTTTAGCCACAAGTCCTGGCTTGTATCTCTCCACATCTCTATCAACATTCTTCTTTGTCTTGTATACCCATTTTACTCCAATTGCTTTATGACTCTTGGGAAGAGTTGTTAATTCCCAAGTGTTATTCTTCTCTATTGAATCGATCTCCCCCTCCATGGCTTGTCTCCACTTTTTTGTCTGTAACAGCTTCATAAAAGTTCATTGGTCCACTGTCAGCAAAGAGACAATATAAAAATCAAAATTAGTAACTTCTTTTGTGTCCTCATAGAGCTCTTGAATACTCCTTGTCCTTTGCAGCTGTTCATTTAAAATTTCTTGAGAAGAGGGAGATGCAAAATTGGTTGGAGAAAGAGGTGGAGTTGTATCCTGCACAGGTTCCACGGTCTCTGGTTCTTCTTCATCACCAAAGTATGGAAGAAAATCATATGATTTTCTTCCTGAGCTTCCCATTTCCATGCCAATTCTTTATCAAATTCAACATCACGACTCACCACCACCTTACCGCTGCTTGGGTTGTATAACTTGTAGCCTTTTGAACTCGTATCATAGCCAACAAACACATGATTGAAACTTCGATCATCAAGCTTCGCTCTCCCTTACTGTGGAACATGAGCATAGGCTATGCTCCCAAAGATTCTCAAGTGCTTAACACTTGGCTTTCTTCTACTCCATGCTTCTTGAGGGGTTTGATCTCTAACATTTCTTGTTGGAGATCTGTTGTTCAAATAAATTTCACAAGAAACAGCTTCAGCCCAAAATTCCTTGGGTATACTTTTAGCTTTCAATATACATCTAGCCATATTAAGAATCATTCGATTCTTTCTCTCCACAACTCTATTTTATTGGGGTGAATAAGGTACTGTTAGAGGGCGACGAATTCCATGAGATTGACAAAAATTATTAAATATTTTTGAAGTAAATTTGCCTCCTCTATCAGACCTTAAAGCTTTTGTTTTATAGCCATTTTCTTTTTCCATAAGTACATTGAAATTTTTAAAAGCAGCAAAAGCTTTAGATTTTTGGTTCAAGAAATAAACCCAAGTCTTTCTACTAAAGTCATCAATGAAAAGCATAAAGTATTTACTTTTACCTAAGGAAGGTGGATTGATTGGCCCACACGCATCAATGTGAACAAGTTGGAGCAGCTTGGTTGATCTTGACATGGACTCCTTCGAAAAACTCCACCTTGCATATTTTCCAAGAAGTCAAGCTTCACACAATTGATTGGGATGGTTGATTGACGGTATCCCATACACCATATTCATTTCTCTCATTGATTTGAGTGCTTCAAATTCAAGTGCTCAAATCGTATGTTCCAACACCATGATTTATCTTGCACATTAGCCTTCAAATACTTTGCATCAATTATCTTAAGATTTAAAGAAAATAATCTCTTCTTTGCCATATGCACTTTAGCAATTAGTATTCCACCTGAATATCTAAGCCAAAGATACATATTTTTCATGTGGATATCATATCCCTTTTCAAGAAGTTGTCCTAAACTCAAAATATTACTTTTAAATTTTGGCACATAATAAACATCTTGAATTAACTTGTGGCCACCATTTTTACAGGAGATCATAATCGTACCTATTCCTTCAATTTAAATTTTTGAGGTATCTCCAAAGGACACATTACCTCTCACAGTTTTATTGATCTCCAGAAAATTCTCTTTGAATCCACACATATGGTTGCTTGCTCCATTGTCAAAATACCACGAGCTACAATCATTCATGTCTTCTTCTTTGAGTGCCAACAACAATGTTGACTCATCTTCTTCTTTCTTGTCGTCAATAAGGTTAGCTTTCTCTTTAACACTGCTACGACATTTCCAAGAGTAATGGCCAAATTTATGATAATTATAACACTCAATTTTTGATTTGTAATACTTTTGTCTATTATTTTCTTGGTAGTAGTCACGTCCTCTTCCTCCTCTTTGTCCACGACTACGACCTTTGAAAGTTTGGTGGATTTTAACTTCATTATTGAAGTTGTTACCATTACTTCTTCCTCTTCGATAGTTGTCACGGCCTCGGCCTCGTCCATTCCCTCGATAGCTCTTTTCACCTCCATAATCCTTAAAGGATGTCTGAGTTTTAAGAAGTTGCTCCAGTGGCACTTCTTGTCTCCTTTTGATCTTTTCTTCGTGGGCCTGTAAAGAACCCTCCACTTACTCCATCATTATAAAGTCTAAATCTTTAGACTCCTCAATAGCACACACCACAAAATTAAATTTAGGTGTTAAAGTACGAAGGATATTTTCTACCACACGTACATCTTCTATGTCCTTTCCGTAACTTCTTAATTGATTTACAGCAGCCTTCACTTTTGAACAATAATCCGAAATGCATTCGGATTCTTTCATTTTTAAAACTTCAAAATCAGCCCTTCGAGTTTGAAGTTTTACCTTCCTCACCTTGTCAACTCCTTGAAGAGAATTTTGTGAAATCTCCCAAGCTTCCTTTGAGGTGGTAGCATCTGCCACCTTCTCAAACATGGCATCATCCAAATATTGGTGGATGAGCGCGAGGGATTGTTGATCTTTCTTCCTCGTCTTTGCCAAGATATCTTTTTCATTTTGAGGCAGAGCTTCCCCACTATCGTGTTTTGCATACTCTTTATCTACGATTTCTCACACATCCTGGGAGCCAAGAATGACTTTTATACGTAGACACAATTTCTCATAATTATCTTTTGTGAGACGGGGGTATTGAAAAGACAGCGGACCATTATTCGTCATGGCTCTAATACCACATTGTTGGAAAAAATAATAATCCAAACCAGAAATAATATCCACGATAAATAACAATAACACAAGAGAGTAACAATGACACCAACTCTTTTAACAAGGTAAAATACAATACGCGAGCGGAGCAATATTACCACTATAATATTATAACTTAGTAGTGTCAATTGACTACTATAACTTCAAAAGAAGTAACACTCTTTATTTTAAACAACTACTACAACATTACTCACACTCATTATTTATCTCACAAACTACAATCTGTAGATTATTCTCTCTAACTTCTATTGCTTCTCTCTGCATTTGGTATGTTTGAAATGAGGCAACATTCTCCCTATTCATAGTTGAACGAATGCTCACCAAAACCAATCAAAATCTATTCTGTTGCCTACTTGCCAATTTGCAAGATTGCAAATTGGTTATAAAATTTGGTTCCACTGTCCAAGCTTAATTATAGCCGCCCACTAGCCTTTATTTTAACCAATCACATCTCTTTATTTTTTTTTTCTTTTTTCTAATTATTTATTTTATTTAGGGACTTGTCCCACATATAGGTCACACAGGTATTGCTTTAAGGCTCCCCTTCCATACAAGTATAGGCCTAATTAATGCTATGAAATATTTTTCTTCTCTTGATCATTATATCTTTGTTAATCTAGGAATTAAAGAGATCGACGCCTGGATATATAACTTCTCACATATTATTCAGCTAATTATTTGTAAAAGTGTGCTAAAAGTCTTTAAGATGTAACATAAAAGAAATCACCTAAGCTTCAGTTTAGTTAGTAAGCCATTAAGTTGAAATTTTCTTTCCAAATTAAATTTGATGATCTTTTCATGACTTGTAATAGTGTTATAACTATACAAAGCCAAGTGCATTTTTGTGAAGGTTTGTGGTATTAGTCTGTTAATCTTTTGATGAGTTACGCTAAAGGTATATTAAGATAAGTGTTTTTTCATTAAGGTTTAAATGTTCATCCTGCAAAAGTGCAAATGAAAGATACATCAGAAGGAAAAGTATCATACTCAATTTATAATGGTCAGTGATGAGTGATGACTTTTGGATGTTTTGGAGCCACAGAAAGTACCAATGATCTACGTGACAATACTGTTAAGAATATAACTGAGAATAGCAAGATATTTAGCATTTTATATTATTATCTAAGATTTTGTGCAAAACACATGGTAACTAACTCTAGTTAAGTATTTAAAATTATTTTTAAATAAAGTGACATGTGTCATTTGTATAGTGGTCGAGTGTAAACACCCGGTGCAGATAAGTTTATAATGTATATTCTTACTGTATTAGTGAAAAAGAAATAAATGAATAAAATTGTAGAACATCAGTAGGCCAATGACCTCTATTATTATGAAAAAGAACACATACAGAGTTTTGGAGCTACACTAACTTTTCTTTGGAATATGAAGTCAAACACTGTAACAACTAGAATACTTAGGAAAAAAAATAAGTGAAATTAGTATCTTCTTTTTTGGCTCACAGGCCAAAACAATTCCGGGAGCCTGAATTTTTTTTGGGAGAGTTTTTGCACATATCCAGGGTAGAAAGAGCAATCAAGAAAGAATCGCCAATAGCTTTATGCTCTATAAAAATAAAGCGGCGAACTTACTCATCGAGGTGACTTACTACTCTTTTTCAGAACGGAAAATATATGTCATTTTATAGTGACAAGTTTGCAAACTAACTATGACCCAAGGGCATTTGTTTAGCAATCAATAGAGTTGGAATAAAGAGTACTACTATAGGAGACTTGATTGAATCTCAGTAAAGACAAAAATAGTTAGGTGACCTCATTTCCAAATATCTAAAGTTTAGTAGGTAGAGATTTATCTGATAGCTATACTATTGGAAGGATACATATACTTGGAAAATAGTTGAGTGTACGCAGTTGGTCTAGACATTATTATCATCGGAAAAAAAAAAAAGGGTTTCCAACTTGACTATCTCAAATGCTTAGTATCACACGCAAATGAAGGCGGATAGAGTAACAATCACTATTCGTTACCACCCCATAAGTAAAATGTGCTGCATGAATATTAAGATAATGAGGGTAGTTTTGTCATTTTGCATGTAATTAGTTAGTGGATCTATATAGCTGGATGGGACACGAACTTTGTACCTAACTCTGATTTTTTGTTAATGAGATATCTCTTCTTTTTCTCTACCTCCTCTCTTTAAAGATCTTCTCTGAACTTCATTTCTAAACTCTAGGTCACGAATTGGAGCACAATCTGCTCAATTCTTCATGGTATAAGAGCGGCGAGCAAGGGACTAGGTGAGATTCCTTGAAATTTAATTGTAAATCATCGCTGAAGAAGGTCGATGAAGGTTCATCGCCATGGGAGATGAAGAACTCAAAATCGACCACCACCATCCGCTTTATCTGCAACCTTTCGACACTCCTGGTGTGACTCTAATAGATTTTAAGCTCACGAGACCTGAGAACTATGGATTGTGGAGCAGATCGATGCGTATGACATTGTTGGCAAAGAATAAGCTCAGATTCATCAAAGGAACCTGTGTGAAAAGCTTGTATAAAGGAGCGCTAGCAGAGCAATGGTGTAACGATCCGGCCAATGAATTTGACTATTTTAGCCCCATTTTTCCTACTTGATGCTTTACATATGTGTATTTATGGTTACATGACTTTCTATGGTGGTTGGTTTGGTTTCGAGGAAGTTTTGAATTGAATTGGGATACTTAGTCCCTTGGTTGGAGGCTTAAGTTGTGAGGGTTGATCGGAGTTTAACTTTTGTATAGACGGTCCTGTAATAGTGTTGTGGTAGTTCTGATAGGTTCTTATGTTGATTTTGGACTTAGGGGTATGTAAAGATTTGGATTTGGAGATTCCTAGATTGTTTTGGTTTGAATTGGCGAAAGTTTAAAAATTAAAGATTTGAAAGGTTGGTAGGTTTGATCGAGAGTTGACTTTGATAATATCGGATATAGATTTTGGTTCGGGAAGTTGAAATAGGTTTGTTGTATCATTTGAGACTTGCATGAAAAGTTTGAGGTCATTTCGAGTTGTTTAGGCATGTTTGGCGTAAGTTTCGAACTTGAAAATTTGTATTAGTTTCTTAGGCTTGAATTGAGGTGAGATTCATGGTTTGATATTATTTTGTATTATTTGAGGCCTCGAGTAGGTTCGTATTATATTTTGGGATTGATTGGTTTGTTTGGACGGGGTCCTGGGGGCCCCGGGTGTGTTTTGGATTGATTTAAGATAATTTTGGATGGAATTGGCATTGATAAAGAATTTATGAGTTTTGGTGCTTTCGCATCTGTGGAGGTTTGGCCACAGATACGCCTTGGTTGAGCAGGTGCAAGGCTGGCCTGGAAGGTTTGATGTCAATAGATATGGAAGGTTTCCGTATAAGCGAATGCCATTCTGCAATGGGAGTCCGTAAAAGCAGAAGCGCATGTACGCTTAGAGGGCCCGGCGAAGCGGAGGTCGAGATTTTAGTGAGGATCGCAGATGCAGGCCTTTTACTGCAGAAGAGGCATCACATATGCGGTTAAGTGTCCGCAAATATGGAATACTGAACATGATATTATTCGAAAGGTTTGGCTATTATCTCATTTTTAGAGTTGTGGATCTCGCTAGGGGCAATATTTGGAGGGCTTTAATCACAATTGAAGGTGTAAGTAATCCTTACTTGATTTTGGTGCTAGATATTGATTACCCATAGATTATTATACCTAATTTATATGAATTAAAGGTAGAATTTTTTTTTGGGGGGGGGGGGGGGACTATGATTTTAGAGAATGAAGATTAATGATTTGATGGTCGATTTGAGGTTGGAATTGGATGAAACACATATATTTGGACTCGTATCGGAATGGGTGTTCGGAATTTATGAGTTTTGTCGGGTTCCCAAATGCGGGCTTTATGTTGACTTTTGGGTTGACTTTGCATAATTGATTCAAGAACTTAGCTTTATTGTTTATCCAATTACCCAAAAGTCTATAAAAATCAATCCCAAACCAACACGGTCAAAATTCGAGTCAAGGAGTAGATTTCGACTACCCATAATCCTACGAATCCAAATATGAGATTAGATTTCAAAACCGAGTCCAAATCGACTCTTAATCCCCAATTTATATTTCTAGAATTGTAGACAAACTCCCTAAATGTTTCCTCAAAATTCTATGTGTTTGGATGTTAATAATCCACGCAGATTCTTGATATATTAATGTCACGACCCAAACTGGAAGGCCATGACTGGAACTCGGGCCATACATGTCGAGCACCAACGTATATTTTATCTAACCTTTCTTATTATCTATAATGGCGACAAGATCAACATAAATGGTAGGCATGAATCATGAACAACCAACAATGACAGTTAATGGCATGAACATACATAACATGGGTCGACAAAACTGTTATGAAACTATCTATAAGTTACAAGCTGACAAGCTACCATGAGAGACTATACAACAAAAATCAGCCGATAAGGGAATCCAAACTATACATGAGTCGACACCTGTCTATCAGCCTCTAAAGGAACATAAGTGTTGCAATATTACCGGAACAGGGCCCCGACATACCCATAATGTCTATAACAAAAGTGCATACCAAGACCACGGCAAGTCCGGAGATGGGATCTCACTAATAATCGTTGAACTGGGCAGTCTATTGTGGTGGGGGAGCTGCGTCTACCTGTCTATTAGGACCTGCAGTACAACATGCAGCGTCCACAAATAAAAGGAACGTCAGTACGAATAAAGTACCGAGCATGTAAGGCTGGAAAGCATAAATAAGAACAGTAATATAAGCAGGAATAGAGAATATCCAACCTATAACATCTGAGTGCCTCTGAGAGCGACTGACACACACGCGCGCACACACGCACACACACACACACACATATATATATATATATATATATATATATATATATATATATATATATACACTTTTAAAAACATATGCCTCTATGGGCATCATCATCATATCGTACCCGGTCATAATAGGCTCAATAAAAACATACCCGGCCATTATAAGGCTTGGTAGAATCATACCCGGCCACATGAAGTACGGTAAAACCCAACTGATCAGTGGTTGCATAATAGGTGACGTACCCGACCGACTATAGCGCGGCTAGGTAGAGTAAAGTAGGTATATATATATATATATATATATATATATATATATATATATATATATATATATATATATATATTTGCATGTTGGACTCATTGAAATCACATTCTGAACCTTTCGGAGTGATGTAAGGTCGGTAACCTACGCACACGTTATTAGGACTTACTCTTCGCCACAGATCTTATAAGAATCAGGAAGTACCAACAACATTGATAACATAAGAATAAGAGAAGTAACATCAACATCAATCGTTCTAAGAGTGGAGTATCTTTGGAAGCTCGTTCATTACATTATGTACAATCGGAGTCGTTCAAAAGAAGGAAAGGGATAGCCTCACATACCTTGTATATACTTTCCAACCTCAAGCTATGAAAATGTCACGACTCCTTAGTCTACAATAAGAGAAATAATACTATCGTTATCATTTAAGCGTCGTAATTATTATATATCGACCGCAACCTATTTTACGATGAAACGGACAGAATCTCCCCTATTTATATGACTTCCCACAAGTTAAAACAATCACTAAACAGCCCAAACAACATTAATAATAATCATATTAAGCCTCCCAAAATAGTCCACCAACCAACAACATTACTAACAAGCATTTCGATAGATATCTCATAAGTTCTAGCTTCAACGACTTAGTCGCAACTTGGATAATCATAAATACATGTAGATTAAGAGGTTCCTTGCCTTTAAAAAGATATAAAAACTCTAATTTGATTTAATTCACCACGAAACATCCTTCCAATGCTGCCACAAGAAGGAAGCGAAACTAGCAATCAATTCGGATTGTTCGGCACTAGAATCACTTTGAAAAAATTAAAATCACCTAGGATTGATATTAAAAACTTGAGAAAGTATTTTACAGAACATAAACCACGTAAAAAAGCCTCCCACACGAGCTGGAATCACACAAAAATTAGCAACAACAAGAAGAACAAGAAACATACTAGCGCCACGGGATTCCCGACACTTGATTTGTATTGTTTGCCCTTTGTTTGGGTCTTGGATCATGAGAGAACCTTGAGAGAGACTTTTAGGTATCTAGGATTTGAAGAATGTGAAAAATAATGAGTTAAGACGGGCTTAAGGCGTCTCATATATATCAATATATCTGTACCGCCTATGCGGGTCCCATAGAGAGCTGCTTGGGCAGTCTCGCAAAAACGCGAATATCTCTCTACTCCGATGTTGTATCGGCAAACGGTTTAATATTTTGGAAACTAGACTCATAGATATGCAATTTGGTACATAGATCACTCCATAATTCTAACTAAATCGGGAGAAAAGCTTAGTAACATTTGACCTAAAGTTTAAGTAAAATTATGAACGTAAGTTGCGACAACTTTTGTCGACTTTTGTTTCATAAATTGTTTGACTTCAAGACTTATGATACGGATATTATATGATTCAAATACCTTAAAACACGACCTACTGAGAATATTAAGTACCTATAGTGTTACCCGAAAATACGGGTTACATTATCCTTGAGACGTTTAACTTCTAATACTTGTTAACCACTCTTATACAACATTGTAACATTTAAGACCAATAGGATTAACTTCTTATCATCTTAAAGATAATCTCTTCTCGGATTTATGTTGACTAACTTACGGCCTGATCTAACGTATGCGAATATGGATTGTAACAATTAATAATAATAGAACTGTATAGAAATCACTTACCCCAAAGCCTTGTATAAAACTCCTCTTCAAATATCGCCCCTCTCCAAGTCTAGGATTCAAAATATGAGATAATGGGTTCACGTCCCAAAATTCTTTCCAAATAACTAGCTACGGATGTCACATTTGTGACAAGGAGTTCGCAAATATGAGCCTCGCAAATGTGAGATATGGATCGGAAAAGCAAACATGTTCCTCTAACATCATTTCTCAAAAATACGACCAGGAGAGTCGCAAATGCGACCAAGTGTCGCAAGCGCGATTCTCCCTTCGCAAATGCGGATATCGAAATTGCGACACCAGTTTTGCAAATGCGAAGCTAACCTTCTCAGCCAACCCTCGCAAAAGTGACCAACAATCTGCAATAGCGGTTCTTCACAATTGCAAGCAGACCTTTATAAATTCGAGGTCTGCAGCACCAGAAAATCTTAGCTTCCCAAATTCAATCTAAAAACTCATCAGAAACTCGCCAGAGCCCCTGAGGCCCCATACCAAACATCGACACAAGTATATAAACCTCGTAAGAATTCGCTCGTAAGTTCAAAATATCAAAATAACATCCACAACCAAGAATCAAATACCAAAACACAATATGTAAACTTTCAAGTTCAAGAACTTTAAGTATTCACAACCAAGCGTCCGGTTCACAAAACAGCTCGGATTGAAACCAAACTTTGCACACAAGTTCTAAATGACAAATCGAACCTACTCCAAGTCCCGGAATAACAATCCTAACCTGATAGCCTCACAGTCAACTCATGGTCAAACTTATAAACTTTCTAAACCTTCAAATTGTCAACTTTCGACAAATAGAACCAAATCATCCTAGAAATCTCCAAATCTAAATTTGGACATACGTCTAAGTCCAAAATTACCATACGAACCAATTGGACTGTTGAAACATAAATCTGAGGTCGTTTACACAAAAGTCAAACCTTGGTCAACTCTTGCAACTTAAACTTCCAACAATAAAACTAAATCTTCCAATTCACTCCAAAACCTTTCCGAAACCAAACTAACTGCCCCCGGAAGTCATAAAATAATAATAAGCATACAAAATCATCAAATAAAAAATCGGGGCTCAAATACACAAAACGACTGGTAGAGTTGTTACACAATTATGGATACATTAAAACTCTAGGATATTATCTTTGATTTCAAAAGAGGTGCCATTGGAAAAACATTCCTTTTGCGCTCACATCCGAGCAACAATTACTGGAGTCAAACACTTATAAGTTCAAACCCCAGCAACGATACTGGAGTTTGTTCAAACCTTTATATATTCAAATTAGTAACGATTACTAGGGTTCAAATTTTTATAGGCTCAAACCCCAGTAACAATTACTGATGTTTGAATCCTTTCGCATTGTTTCACAGATCTTGCTTTGAACTCCAGGAATCATTCCTGGATTTTGCACTACCAGAGACTAAAAAATCAGGAATCGTTCTTGGGGCTTCGAACTCTAGTATCAATTGCTGGAGTTGTGTTTCATATTTTAGTTGGGGGCAAAAATATCAATTTAGTCAAACCATTGGCTACTTCAATGAATTTGAAAAGGCGGCCAAACTCTAATAGCAGGTCCAAAACGTGGCTACGCCAACCAATTATATTTACACCAAAATGCCACTTGCGAGGCAAGTCAAGCCTCAGAGAAGGAAAAAAAGAGCTAAGTCAAGCCCGGTTATTGAACGAAAAAGAAAAAAGAAATAGTTAGCTTGTAAATATTTGCAATAAAAATATTCGTGTAAAAATTGAAACGTGATGAGGATGACATGAACAGAAGAAATGACCTTACAAAATCTCATGTATTTTATTTATTGATATCCTATGTTACTTTTATTAATTTTCTATGAAAAAAGTTACATAAATAACTAAAATAAAATTTGTAATGAACCGCAAATGCGACATTAACTTTTGACGTTGGGCATATTGCATACGCGCGAATTATAGCCCGTAAAATCACATTCTTTTTGGTTGAGAAAAAAAAAATATTTAAAAGAGGAGGTTTGTCGTACCATAAGTCAATATTAGTATTGTTTGAAGTAAATTACAAATTTTCTAATATGTAATTGAATGGGCACATGAAGAATATATTACATGTAACTTTTGCTTGAAGTGAAGTCTATGAAATTGGATCTCAAAGTAGTATCTTCCAAGTAATCATTCTCGTTGCAGATACTTCAAGCATCTCTTGGAAAATCAGTATATACAAGCAACTAGGGGTGATCACGGTTAGGTTTGAGCGGTTTTTGATTAAAACTAAAATTAAACCAATTTAATCGGTTTTTAAAATTTTAAAACAAAAACCAAACCAAATTAAATACAAACTATTAGTTTGGTTGTTATTGGTTTGGTTTGGATTGGTTCGATTTTTCGGTTCTTAGCAAGTTAATGATAAGTCGATAATAGTAAAACAATACTATACAAAACTAAAATAATAGTAAAATAATTTGCTAAATTTATGCTTTTATATATTTCTTTCAAAACTAAAAGTTCATTTACCTGTTTATATGAAAAGAATGTACCAAAAACAAACTAAAAACTAGACCAAAGTTGTGCGTAGGAGATTAGAGAATTAGAGTCTCGTAAGGAAAAGAAAATTGTCCTTTCTTTTGGGCTTATGCAATCTATTAAGATATAAGTAGCTGATAAACCAAAACTCAAAATAATAATTGAAATGCATAAAATATTTAAAATTATTTACAAAAAGATTTGATACTATATATAAATAATTATTAAATTTTGTATATAATTTATCTATTTAGTTCAGTTTATTTTTCGATTTTTTATAATAGAACAGAAACCAAATCAAATATTATCGGTTTTTAAAATTTAAAACCAAAACCAAATCAAGAAAAATATCGGTTTACTTAATCAGTTTGATTCGGATTTCGGTTTGGATCGATCTTCCGTCAATCCGTGAACAGCGCTACAAGCAACTCAATTCTACCTTGATACATGCAACAAATACCGAGTAAATACTTATTTGCACTCTATATTTTACATTAATCCAATAAATATAATTTTAGTAGTTAAAAATTAAAGTAAAAATACATATCACAACTTTATCATGGTTAAATGATAATTATGTATATAAAAAATACATGTCTTCGCTTTCATGAATTTGGTATAAATATTGAGTGCAAATAAATTTTTACGCAAATACTGCACTAACCCACAACTATAAATACACTGATCCTTTTACCATTTGGCATGATATTTATTGGGCTAGCTTTTGTGTTTTATTCTAGTAAGTAGCTGCAGAGAGCAGCTTACCTAAAACTGACAAGAATATGGTTGTTTTCTCAATGCAATTGTAGCTCGTTTAAATTAATTTTTATGTAACTACCTTATTATCGTGGCTTGCATATTATGTCGTATAAATTACAAGGACTTTTGCAGTATAATTTCCGTAGTCAGTTAGGATTTAAACGAATATAGGATACGTTCAATAATTAATAAACTTTCTACTATATAGTCAGAATATATATACGTTCAATAATTAATAAATTTTCTACTATATAGTCATATATATATATATATATATATATATATATATATATATATATATATATATATATATATATATATATAAAATTTGAGCAGTATAATTAGAATTCAAGTTTTATCTACTGAATACAAAATGTATACAAACTTTTTTGTATGCTTAGTGTAATTCGATCACTCCAACTAGGGGTAAATTTCACAAATGGTCATATAACTATGATTTTTTCACCAAAGTCATATAACTTTGTTTTTTCACAAAATAATCATAAAATTTTCACTAACTCACACAAAAATCATAGTGACCGAAAAACATAATTTTTCGGTAGTATTTTCTTATTTCACATTTTTATTTTTTATTTTTAGTCTAATAAATAATAACCCAATTAAAATAGGAGAAATACATATTTTTTACCGCACCAAAAAAATAGCCTATAATACACACACACACGAATATATATATATATATATATATATATATATATATATATATATATATATATATATATATATATTCGTGTGTGTGTGTTGTGAACTGATCACGCCCAACTCTAGTCCTAAACGGGATAAGCGGTCGCTGCAAATATAATCCAATCTAAGAGTCCGGAGTCGAATCCCACAGAGAACTAAGGTTTAGTTATAACTGTTCACTATTACCAAGAAGACAAGTTTGAACAATTCCTAAGTTATAAATATTAAGACTCTTATGTCTAACAAATTAAAATAGTAAATTAACAACTAAAGATATTAAGGGTTGGAGACAAGATTAAGGAGGTCTAGAGTTATGATTTTTTCAATTACCGGAACCATTCCCGCTACGTCTCCTATAATTTCGCCTAATTATTCTCTAATGATCGTGAGCACTTCAGGTGTCGTAATTCTCTCCCAAGCAACTACAACTATTTACTAGACATATTCTCCCGAACTACGCTAGCTGGTACAATCTCACCGCTCACTATGACCACGCCAAGACTTTATTATTCCTAAACCCACCTTTAAACCTGCCGTATTGATTTCTCATATACGTTAGGAGTGACGTTGTTCAACAACTACCTAAATATGTACCCTTTCCCAAGTAATACATAATAAATAGGCACAGTCAATTGATGGACATTCAATCAACAAAAATAAGCATGTAGTTAAACAAGTAAAGAAATTCAAAAGCTAAATCATATTCAAAATTAACAAGAATTCATCCTCCAAAAGGTTCCATTAAAACCCTAGATAACAAATTAGATATTCATAATAGTATGCAAAACTACAATACTAGAATTCATAACCAATAATGGAAAGAGAGGAAGAAAGAGGAAAAAACGTGGAGTTGAATCCTTCTCCTTGCTCCAAGTGTGTTCTTGCCTCCAAAGGTGTTGTGTAACCCTAAAGTAGTGTCTCCTCCTCCAAAATTTTGTTTTAGGTTGTATTTGTATGACCTCGGTAGGGTGGAGGGTCATCCAAGGCAATCCAAAATCGGATAGGAGAACTGGAGGGCGCGTTTGCCTTCGCGCAGCGCGCGACCATAGACGCGGACTTAGCTTTTGTAATTTTTCAGTTCGCAAAGTGATCCGTGCCTTCGCTTCGCTTCGCTGTTTTATGCCTTCATTTTTCTCCTTATTTAGCATCCATTTTCGTGCCACGCACGAGATTGGACGAGCTCCCAATTCTTTCCATCTCTTCCTTTTTGTGTCAAATTGTCATATTTTGATCATTTATCATCCAAACTCGCTCATACACATAAGAAACACATAATGAACTATCACGACCCCAAATTTCCTCCGTAGGATGTCGTGATGGCACCTAGTTTCTAAGACTAGGTAAGCCTATCAATGCGGAATAATTGAATATAACTGAAATTTTATCCTTAACAGTTGAATAAATAAGAACTGCAAATTTAACAATTACAACTTCCAAAACCCGGTAGGAATACGTCACAAGCTTTTAAGAATTTATCCTCAGTGTCTCTATACATCAAGGTCTAAAGAAAATAAGAAAAACAACATAATAAGGATAGAAGGGGACTTGAGGGTCTGGGACGCTGGCAGATATACCTTGAAGTCTCCGTATACAATCAAATTCACTGATGCCTGGTCTGGTAGGGTGTACCTAGATCTGCATAAAAAGATATGCAGAAGTATAGTATGAGTACACCACAGCGGTACCCAGTAAGTGCCAAGCCTAACCTCAAAAGAGTAGTGACGGGGTCAGGTCAGGCCCTACTGGAATAATAAAAGACTGGGTGAAAAGTTTAACAATATAATAATAACAAAATGGCAATGAGAATGAATCAAGTAAGTAGTATGTCACAATTTAACTTCACATAATAAGAACAAATAATACCTAGCGGAAAGAAAACAGAAATTTATAACTTTAAAGAAATCACCAAAATAACCAAAGGCAAATGCAGCCATAAAGAAATATAAACAAGGGCACTCCCGAGGTACCGCCTCGTAGTCCCAAATCATAAATAAATTCACAATATCTCATTTTCTTATATCACCGCGGGAGCCTTCACATTTAATTTTAAAGAAATCATTTTGCCCGAAATAGCATCTCGCGTGTTAGTTACCCTTATCACACCGCATGGCTTCTAGTAGTTCCCCTACTAGCCGCGCGTATCAAGTCACCCTTATCTCACTGCATGTATTTTAACACTCAGACCTTATACCAATGCATGCGTATCAATATCACAATATATCACAATTTGCACATCAAGTGCCCAAATATTTCAGCTTGTCAAAATAAATCAACAACAAAAATATTTTCCACAATAAGGAATGAGTACAAAATCTCACAAAATATTCAAAAATGAATAACTCAGGAAAACTAATATTTCACCATTTAACACCTTGCCTTAATATTAAATTTTTAAATGTAAAATACTTCATTTTTATTAATACTTAAGTTAAGAAATCCAACCTTCAAATAATGCACAGAATAAAAGAAACAGAGTTTCAACTAAACAGGTAAAAAACTTAGTAGGAACAAGTCAGGCAAATTTAAAATACGAAAATATATTAATGATGATGAATGTAACAGAATAAAATAATTTAATTGATATGCAACACTGATCTACACAATTTAAAGACATAATCTTTCACATTTAGCCCGTTTACACACTCGCCACCTCGTGTACACGACTTTTAACACATAACAATTTTTATATCGATACCAATTCTAAGGAAAATTTCCCCCACACAAGGTTAGGCAAGTCACTTACCTCGAACCACGCTCAATCAATCAATAAGAATGTCTTTCCCTCGATTGTTTCGACTCCGATCGGTTCGAATCTAGTCATAATTTATTCGATTCAACCAACACAAATTATAGAAATAAATTCCATATGAAAATACAAATTTTTAACAAAATCCGAAATTTAACCCAAAAATTGCATGTGGGGCCCACATCTCAGAACCCGACAAAAGTTACAAAATACGAATGCCTATTCGACCACGAGTCCAACCATACAATCTTTATAAAAATCCGGCATCAACTCGACCCTCAAATCTTCAAATTAAACCAAGAGGGTTTTCACAATTTTTCAACTTAACTCACTAATTGAATGTTAAAAACAAACATGGATTCAGGTAATTTGACAAAAATTGAATTAAGAATACTTACCCCAATATTTTTCTTGAAAGATCTCCTGAAAATCGCCTCACCCAAGCTCTTAAAATCCAAAAATGGGTGAAAATGGCCAACCCCCGAATTATAGGTTTTGTCCAGGACTTTTCGCACATGCAGACCAATTGTCGCTTCTGCGGAGTCGCATTTGCGACCTCATTTCCACTTCTACGAAGAAATAATGAACAACCTCCTTCGCACCTGCGGAACATGGTCCGCTTATGCGCAACCGTAGGTGCGACCTTGCCTTTTGCTTCCGCGCAACCTTCGCTTCTACGGTGAGTTACATCGCAGAAGCGGCTTCGCTTCTGCAGAGCTCCTTTCGCTTCTGCGACTCCAACTGGGCATCCCTTTGTCCGCTTCTGCGAGCCACAGCTCTCTTGTGCGAGTCCGCACCCGCGGTCAGTCCCTCCGCAGGTGCGATGACACCACAAGCTGCAAATTTCAGAATTTGCCTAAGTCCAAAAATTGATCCGATTTCGATCCGGATCGTACTCGGGGTCCCGGGACCCCGTCCGAATATACCAACAAGTCCTAAAACATCATACAAACTTAGGCAAAACTTCAAATCATATCAAACAATGCTAAAACCACGAATCATTCTCCAATTCAAGCTTAATGAAACTTAAAAACTCCAACTTCTACATTCGATGCCAAAACCTATCAAATCAAGTCCGATTGGCCTTAAATTTTTCACACAAGTCATAAATGACATAAAAGACCTATTCAAATTTCTAGAATCGAATTTCGACCCCGATATCAAAAAGTCAACTCCTCGGTCAAGCATCCATACTTAAATTTCTATTTTTGCCATTTCAAGTCTAATTTAACTACGGACTTCCAAATAGTTATCCGGACACGCTCCTAAGTCCAAAATCACCATACGGAGCTGTTGGAATCATCAAAACTCTATTTCGGGGTCGTTTACATATAAGTCAATACTCGGTCAACCTTTTCAACTTAAGTTTTCATCTTGGAGACTCAGTGTCTCAATTCATTTCAAAATCTCACAGGACCCGAACTGACTACCCCGACAAGTCACATAACAGCTATAAAGTACATAATGAGCAATAAATAGAGGAACGGGGCTACAACTCTCAAAACGACCGGCCTGGTCGTTACATCCTCCCCCTCTTAAACAAACGTTCGTTCTCGAATGGGTTTAAGAATTATACCTGGGGTGACGCAAAGATGAGAATAACAGCTGCGCATATCATGCTCGGTCTCCCAAGTCACCTCCTCGACCGGATGGCCCCTCCATTGTACTTTTACTGAAGCAATGCTCTTCAATCTCAACTTTCTAACCTGTCTGTCCAAATGGCCACTGGTTCCTCAACATAAGATAGATCCTTGTCCAACAGGACTGAGCTACAGTCTAACACATGAGATGAATTGCAGTGATACTTCCGGAGCATGGAAACATGGAACACTGGATGAACTGCTGTGAGATTAGGTGGTAGTGCAAGTTTGTAAGCCACCTCCCCAACTCTCTCAAGGATCTCAAAAGGCCCAATATACCTAGGGCTCAACTTGCCCTTCTTCCCAAATCTCATAACACCTTTCATGGGCGAAACCCGGAGCAAGAACCGCTCACCAACCATGAATGCAACATCACAAACCTTCCGATCCGCATAACTCTGTTGTCTAGATTGGGCTGTACGAAGTCGATCCTGAATCAATTTTACCTTTTCCAAAGCATCTTAAACCATATCCGTACCCAATAGCCTAGCTTCACCCGGCTCGAACCAACCTACTGGAGACCGGCACCGCCTACCATTTAAGGCATCATACGGTTTCATTTGAATGCTCGACCGATAACTGTTATTGTAAGAAAATGCCGCAACTAGTAAGAATTGATCCCAAGCATCCCCAAAATCTATCACACACGCACGAAGCATATCCTCCAATATCTGAATAGTGCGTTCAGATTGTCCGTCCGTCTGAGGGTGAAATGTTGTACTCAACTCTACCCGAGTACCAAACTCACGATGTATGACCCTCCAGAACCGTGATGTAAAATGCGTACCCCGGTCAGAGATGATAGATACTGGTACGCCATGAAGCCTGACAATCTCGCGAATATAAATCTGAGCCAGCTGCTCCGAAGAGTAAGTAGTAACCACGGGAATGAAATAAGCTGACTTGGTCAATCTATACACAATCACCCAAACTGCATCGAACTTCCTCTGAGTCCGTGGGAGCCCAACAACGAAATCCATAGTGAATTGCTCCCATTTCCATTTTAGAATCTCTAACTTCAGAAGCAATCCACCCGGTCGATGATGCTCATAATTCACCTGCTGGCAATTTAGGCACCGAGCTACATATTGCACTATGTCTTTCTTCATCCACCTCCACCAATAGTGCTGTCTCAAGTCTTGATATATCTTTGCAGCACCCGTATGAATAGAGTACCGCGAACTGTGAGCCTCCTGGAGAATCAACTCATGCAAACCATCTACATTGGGTACATATAGCCTGCCCTACATCTGTAATACACTGTCATCTCCAATAGTGACTTCCTTGGCATAACCGTGCTAAACTGTGTCATTAAGGACAAGCAGATGGGGGTCATCATACTAACGCTCTCTGATATGATCATAAAGAGAAGGCTGGGAAACCACACAAGCCAAAACTCGGTTCGACTCGGAAATATCCAATCTAACAAGCTGGTTGGCCAAGGCCTAAACATCCAAGGCTAAAGGCCTCTCTCCTACCGGTAGATATGCTAAGTTGCCCAAACTCTCCGCCTTATGACTCAAGGCATCGGCCACTACATTGGCCTTTCCGGGATTATAGAGAATGGTGACATAATAATCCTTAAGCAACTCTAACCACCTCCGCTGCCACAAATTAAGATCCTTCTATTTAAACAGATGTTGTAAACTCCGGTGATCGGTATAAACCTCAAAATGGACACCGTACAAATAATGCCGCCAAATCTTTAAGGCATGAACAAGAGCTACTAACTCAAGGTCATGGACAAGATAATTCTTCTCATGTACCTTTAATTGTCTGGACGCATAGGCAATCACCCTACCGTCTTGCATCAACACTGCGGCAAGACCAATACGCGATGCATCACAATACACAATATAAGACCCTGAACCTGTAAGCAACACCAATACTGTGGCTGTAGTCAAAGCTGTCTTGAGCTTTTGATAGTTCTCCTCACATTCCTTGGTCCACCTGAACGGAGCACCCTTTTGGGTCAATTTGGTCATAGGTATAGCAATAGAAGAGAAACCCTCTACAAATCGACGATAATACCCTGCCAAACCAAGGAAAATCCGGATCTCCGTAGCTGAGGAGGGTTTGAACCAACTCTGCACCGCTTCAATCTTCTTCGGATCACCTTGATACTCTCGCACGAAACTATATGACCCAAAAATCCCACTGAATCAAGCCAGAATTCACACTTTGAAAATTTTGCATATAACTTCTTTTCTCTCAAAGTCTGAAGCACAATCTTCAGGTGTTGCTCATGATCCTCCTAACTCCGGGAATACACCAGAATGTCGTCAATAAACACAATGATGAAGGAGTCAAGATAGGGTTAAAATACGTTGTTCATCAAATGCATAAATGTTGTTGGGGTGTTGGTCAACCCAAATGACATTACAAGAAACTCATAATGACCATACCGAGTCCTGAAAGCAGTCTTCAGGATATCTGGCTCCCGAATCTTCAACTGATGATAGCCTGAATGCAAGTCAATCTTAAAGAACACCCTGGAACCCTGAAGCTGATCAAATAGGTCATCAATACGTGGCAATGGATACCTGTTCTTCACTGTGACTTTGTTCGATTGGCAGTAACTGATACACATCCGCATAGAACCATCCTTCTTCTTCACAAATAAGACAGGAGCACCCCCAAGGTGATACACTGGGCTGAATGAAGCCCTTATCAAGCAATTCCTCTAACTGCTCTTTTAATTCTTTCAACTCGCGTGGGACCATACGATATGGTGGAATAGAAATGGGCTGAGTGCCCGGTAACAAATCAATGCCAAAATCATTTTCCATGTTGGGTGGCATACCCGGAAGATCCACTGGAAATACATCAGGAAAATCCCTTACTATAGGAACTAACTCCACGGTAGGAGTATCAACACTAACATCTCTCACATAGGCCATATACGCATCACAGCTCTTCTCAATCATTCGTTGAGCCTTAAGAAATGAAACAACCCTGCTAGGAACATAAACCAAGGTACCTCTCCAATCTAGCCAGGGTAGACCTGGCATAGCCAATGTCACCATCTTGGCGTAACAATCAAGGATAACGTGATAGTGCGACAACCAGTCCATGCCCAAAATAATATCGAAATCCACCATACTGAGCAATAATAAATCAGCTCTGGTCTCAAAACCACTACTAACAATCAAACACGACTGATATATGCGGTAAACAATAATAGAATCACCCATGGGTGTAGATACATAAACAGAAGAACTCAAAGAATCACGGGATACATCCAAATACGGGGAAAAATAAGATGATACATAAGAATAAATGGATCCTGTATCAAATAAGACTAATGTATCTCTATGACAGACTGGAATAATACCTGTGATAACATAATCGGATGCAACTGCCTCTGTCCTAACAGGAATATCTGGCATGGCCTCCCTTTCTAGGGCGACCTCTACCTATCCGACCTTCACAATGGCAAACCTGAGAAGCTTGAGAGCCATGTGGAATGGGTAGGGCCTGAGAAATCTGTGAAGGTTCCCCCCCTCCTAAATCTGGGGCAATTCCTCATTATATGACGTGTGTCACCACACTCAAAACAAGCCCTCGGAGGACGTGGCTACTGGGACTGGCTCGGGCCTGATCGACTGGACTGTCCGCTGAAAACACCCCATATAGGATGTACAATAGACATTGCCGGTGCATAATATAGAACCTGATGTCTGGGAGTAGCCGAAATACCGCTGGAATCTGGAAGTGCTGAATGAATAGGACGGATCACATAGCCTCTAGCATGACGGGTTGCAGCTGGGGCACAAGAATTGTTATATATGCCAGAATCTCGAGGTCTCTTAGCATCCCTGTCTTCTCTCTCCCGGATCCACATACCCTCCAATCTCCTAGCAATTGAGACCACCTGTTGGTATGCGATGTCTATCTCCAGCTCTCGGGCCATACTGAATCTAATACTAGGTTGGAGCCTCTCAATAAGTCGGCGAACCCGCTCTCGAACAGTAGCAACTAAGGTTGGTGCATGCTTAGCCAAATCACCGAATCAGACCGCATACTCTGACACGGTCATAGAACCCTAGTGCAGTTGCTCAAACTCAGCCCACAATGCATCTCTAAAACTCTGAGGAACATACTCCCTAAAGAACATATCTGAAAATTAAGTCCAAGTGAGTGAAGCTGCCTCAGCCGGACTATCCAACTCATATGCCTGCCCCGTTCCTCTAAGCTAGAATGTCGTGAAAGAAATCCCACTGGAATCCACAATATCCATAGTACGGAGGATACGGTGACATTCCTCATGAAAACCCTGAGCATCCTCTGAAGCTAAACTGCTGAAAGTGGGAGGGTGGTACTTCTTGTACCTCTCGAGCCTGAGCTGCTCCCCCTTTGAAACTGCTTCCCTAACCTCGGGCCGAACTGGGACAACTGGATGCATTGGTATAACCTCTGGGGCATGGTCAATCTGGGCCTGTGACCCTGGGGTATGGGCAGCGGGAGTCTGTGCTCCTCCCCCGGCCTGAGATATGGCAGGAGCAAGTGGAATCAACCCTGCCTGAGCTAGAGTGCCAAACATGCTCAAGAACTGGGCAAGAGTCTCCTGAAGTACAGGGGTAGTAACATGCATCTCAGGTGTCTGTTCTCCAATTGGAGCTATTGGTGGCTCTACTACAGCAGCTTGTGCAGGTGCTCTGTCAGCACCACGTGGTCTTCCTCGGCCTCTGCCCCAACCCCGGTATTTTGCGGCTACAACAGGAGGCGTGGGTGTCTGATCATCGGATCCAGTTGTGTGTGTCCGCACCATCTATGAGAGAATAGAAAGACAATAGTTTAAAATTTCGAAATCAACAAATACGCACGATAAGGAATCAAAGAAGTGAATATTTTTCCTAACAGTTCCATAGCCTCTCGAAGATAAGTACAGACATCTCCGTACCGATCCGCGAGACTCTATTAAACCTGCTTGTGACTCATAACATCTATGAACCTAGAGCTCTGATACCAACTGTCACGACCCCAAATTCCCTCTATAGGATGTCGTGATGGCACCTAGTCTCTAACTATCAATGCAGAATAACTGAATATAAACTGAAATTTAATGCTTAACAGTTGAATAAATAAGAACTGCAAATTTAACAATTACAACTCCCAAAGCCCAGTAGGAATTAGTCACAATATTCTAAGAATTTTTCCTTAGTGTCTCTATACATCAGGGTCTAAAGAAAATAAGGAAAACGACATAATAAGGATAGAAGGGGACTTCGGGGTCTGCGGATGCTGGCAGATGTACCTTAAAGTCTTCGTGTACAGTCAAATTCACTGATGCCTGTTCTGGTAGAGTATACCTGGATCTACACAAAAAGACGTGTAGAAGCGTAGTATGAGTACACCACAGCGGTACCCAATAAGTGCCAATTCTAACCTCGGTAGGGTAGTGACGAGGTCAGGTCAGGCCCTACTGGAATAATAAAAGACAGGGTAAAAAGTTTAACAATATAATAATAACAAAATGGCAATGGGAATGAATCAAGTAAATAGTATGTCACAATTTAACTTCGCAGAATAAGAACAAATAATACCTCACGGAAAGAAAATAAAAATTTACAACTTTAAAAAAATTACCAAAATAATCAAAGACAAATGCAGCCATAAAGAAATATCAACAGGACACTCCCAAGGTACTGCCTCGTAGTCCCAAATCATAAATAAATTCACAATATCTCATTTTTTTATATCACCGCGGGAGCCTTCACATTTAATTTTAAAGAAATTATTTTGCCCGAAATAGCATCTCGCGTGATAACCACCCTTATCACACCGCATGGCTTCTAGTAGTTCCCCTACTAGCCACGCGTATCAAGCCACCCTTATCTCACCGCATGTATTTCAACACTCAGACCTTATACCAACGCATGCGTATCAATATTACAATATGTCACAATTTGCACATCAAGTACCCAAATATTTCAGCTTGCCAAAATAAACCAACAACAATAATATTTTTCACAATAAGTAGCTCACGGATCAATCACAATGAGTACAAAATCTCACAAAATATTCAGGAATGAATAACTCAGCAAAAATAATATTTCACCATTTATCACCTTGCATTAATATCAAATTTTTAAATGTAAAATACTTCATTTTAAATAATATCTAAGTTAAAATCCAACCTTCAAATAATGCACAGAACAAAAGAAACAGAGTTTCAACTAAACAGGTAAACACTTAGCAGGAACAGGTCAGACAAATTTAAAATACGAAAATATATTAATGATGATGAATGTAACAAAATAAAATAATTTAATTGATATGCAACAATGATGTACACAATTTAAAGACATAATCTTCCACATTTAGCCCGTGTACATACTCGTCACCTCGTGTACATGACTTTCAACACATAAATATTTTCATATCAATACCAATCCTAAGGAAAATTTTTCCCACACAAGGTTAGGCAAGTCACTTACCTCGAACCACGCTCAATCAATCAATAAGAATGTCTTCACCTTGATATTTTCGACTCCGATCGGCTCGAATCTAGCATAATTAATTCGATTCAATCAATACAAATTATAGGAATAAATTTCATATGAAAATACAATTTTTCTAACAAAATTCGAAATTTAACCCAAAAATCGCCCGTGCGGCTCACATCTCGGAACCCGACAAAAGTTACAAAATATGAACGCCCATTCAACCACGAGTCCAACCATATAATTTTTACAAAAGTTCGGCATCAACTCCACCCTCAAATCTTCAAATTAAACCAAGAGGGTTTTCACAATTTTCCAACTTAACTCACCAATTAAATGTTATAAACAAACATGGATTCGGGTAATTTGACAAAAATTGAGTTAAGAACACTTACCCCAATACTTTCCTTGAAATATCACCTGAATAGCGCCTCATCCGAGCTCTTAAAATCCAAAAATGGGTGAAAATGGCCAACCCCCGAATTATAAGTTCTGTCCAGGGCTTTTCGCACCTGCGGACCAATTGTCGCTTCTGCGGAGTCGCATTTGCGACATCATTTCTGCGAAGAAGCAATGAATAGCCTCCTTTACACCTGCGGAACATGGTCCACTTCTGCGCAACCGCAAGTGCGACATTGCCTTTCGCTTCCGCGCAACCTTCGCTTCTGCGGTGAGTTCCATCGCAGAAGCGGCTTCACTTCTGTGGAGCTCTTTCCGCTTCTGCGACTCCAACTGGGAAGCCCTTTGTACGCTTATGTGAGCCACAACTCGCTTGTGCGAGTCCGCATATGCGGTCAGTCCCTCCGGAGGTGCGATGACACCAGAAGCTGCAAATTTCATTATTTGCCAAAGTCCAAAAATTGATCCGATTTCGATCCGGATCGCACTCGGGGTACTCGGGACCCCGTACGAATATACCAACAAGTCCTAAATCATACAAACTTAGTCGAAACTTCAAATCACATCAAATAACGCTAACACCACAAATCATTCTCCAATTCAAGCTTAATGAAACTTAGAAATTCCAACTTCTACATTTGATGTCGAAACCTATCAAATCAAGTCTGATTGACCTCAAAGTTTTCACACAAGTCATAGATGACATAACGGACCTATTCAAATTTCCATAATCGGATTTCGACCCCGATATTAAAAAGTCAACTCTTTGGTCAAACTTTCAAACTTAAATTTTTATTTTAGCTATTTCAAGCCTAATTTAACTATGGACTTCCAAATAGTTACCCAGACACGCTCCTAAGTCCAAAATCACCATACTGGGCTATTGGAATCATCAAAACTCTATTTCGGGGTCGTTTACATACAAGTCAATATCTGATCAACCTTTTCAACTTAAGTTTTCATCTTAGAGACTCAATTCATTTCAAAACTTCACCGGACTCGAACTGACTACCCCGGCAAGTCACATAACAACTATAAAGTATAGAATGAGCAGTAAATGGGGAAACATGGCTACAACTCGCAAAATAACTGGTCGGGTCATTACATGAGCATATTTCACTTCAAAAATCACATAAACTCTCGCAACGCATACAAGAATTAATATGCAAATATACACAAAAATATACACTTTTCATCATTTATCACCACCCCACACTTAGACTTTTGCTCGTCCTCGAGCGAATAAAATTAAGCACATAGGCATGAAATATATTTCAAAATATACTCAAGCATCACACCAATGATAATGGTTTACATCAACGCTTAGAACTAGCATATGCACTATTCATACTTTTCCTCGAGCTTGACGTCATGCCAAGACTAATTAAAATAATTGTGAGACTCACTCTAACATTCTAGCCTCAAAATTTGACTCCAATACATCCCAAACTAAGACTCGCTTCTTGTGCCAACTGAAAAACCAAGGCTTTTACCAATCTTTTGCAAATCATGTGCCCTCACCAACAAAACAAAGAGAGTAATCAGTCTGCACATTCAAATATGAATTAAAGTATAATTTAAGGACTCATAGAATGAAAGAATTCACTCACTCTCGCAAAGAAACTCATGTGCCCCCAAAGCTCGTACCATAGGCTTGCCCATAATGTAAGTCTCTATTAATTTAAACTCGCAAAGTCTAGGATCAATTAGGTCTTCATGGGTTGTAATGTTATCTAAGGGACGGGTAGGATAGATATGGATAATAATGACTAACCCTCCTAAGCACTTTTAATACAATGCACTTTAACTTTTAAGCACATCCTCTTCATGATCACTCAACATATCGCTATGATACCATAAATAGCGTAGCCCATTGACTTTAAGAACATCTACATAAGCACTAGCACATATCAAAGTGAATTGGAGGGATTTTTTTTTTATTATTGTTTTTTCTTTCTTTTGTTTTTCAAAATCTTTTCAACACCCTCCATAAATTGGTATTTTCAGCTAATGGTTCTCTCAATACACACATGCACCTTTTGGCCTTTCTATGGTTCCACTCAAAAACTACCCAATATCTTTTCCTTCTCTTCTAGTGACTTAAGTGCTTTCGGAGGTAAAGGTTCAACAAGATTTAATAAAGAACAAAAGGGATTCGTCTTGTAATGTGGGTACCAAAGAAAAGGTTTATAGGCTCAAATGGGCTAACAAAGGATAATTTTATCATTGGTCGGCAAATAGCTCAGAGGTCAATCAAAGAAATGCATATATCATTTTCTAGACTCGCAAAGCTTACTTATTTTGCTTCAACTCATACATAAGCAAGTTCTAGACTAGCAAGGGATGACATAGAGTACAACCAAATATCTCACCTCACACAATGCACGTGACTACTCAGGACGGCTCAGACTTGGCTATCAAGTTAAGGCAACTAAGAGCAGTCATAATATAATTAAATCACATAGGATATACATAATAGGAGTCAAAAAATGAGCTCACGTTTCAAAATAAGTCATATATACTCTCAAGGCATATAGTTACAAGAATCAAGAAGAAAGTACTCATTACAAATGCTCCACCTCTAAGCCCCCGATATAAAATATGTCAAAAAACGTAGATATTCAAGTTCTTCCCATTCCATTATCAATTCAAAACAAACAAGGGAAGAAAAAATAAATCTCTTTGTATTTTTCTTTAGACTTTATACCCTCAAGAAAATTGTCTAGGAAGTCCATCGTTGGGAAAAGTCCAAAATATTTTGAAAATTCTACTTAAAAAAAAAATTACTATCCGGTTCAAAGAGTCATCCCTTGAAAAAGAACCGCAGTCATAAGAAAAACCAAGAGGGATTATTTCTACCTAATTATTTGTTTTTTCAATTCATTTTCAACACATATAAATTAACACAACTAAACTAGCATAGGAATCCATCCAAACACTCTCTTCACCCCACACTTAAAATTATGCATTGTCCCCAATGCACACCCATAAATACAAGAGGGTAAAAATAAACTCCCTGATAGACCATAGGCCGAAGCATTAGCAGCTCATGGGGTACTCAGACTTCTCCCAAACTTGATTCTTTGTGCGGGCACCTCACACTCAGTTCTCACCATCTCACTTGCTTTGCTTTATTCCAATGAATTTTCTTCCCATGCTCCTAGAAAATAAAAAAGCGACACTACAAAAAACATTTTTTTTTAAAAAGCAATAAAGCTGGGTTGCCTCACAACAAGCGCTTGATTTAACATCGCGACACGACGCGAATTACTTTTTGCCTCCACCTCGAGCTTATGAATTGAACCCCAAGTTTTGATTCAACTTTTCGATTATGCTCCAAGGGTGGTGGAACAAATCTAACTACCCAAGAAAATAATCTAGCACTCTGCTCTTCTTAGTCTTTGCATGAGGTATGTAATCCTGACTTTCTGATAAGAAGAGTTTCAGAATGTAGGCACCTTGTTCCTCATTCCTTGACTCTTCAATTGGCTCGGATGACTCTATTTCTATATCATCATCCAAACACAATGTGGAAAAATTCTTGGAGTGTGGACTAATACGCTCAACTACATGAATCTTGGTATAGTCAACATCCTCAACACCAATGGTACTAGAGTCAACTAAATATGTATCCTCAATGTCCTTGGTTGACTCCAGTATCTCTTCTACAACATCAACATCTTTAAATTTTAGCTGGTTAGAGTGTTGGTGTTCTACTTTGGACCCCTCCATTGGTACCTCAATATTTATCTCTAATGCACACAGCTCTTGGCTACTATCCATAATATTAATATATTGAGCATTAAAAGTTTCAACTAGTTGACTCACTTGAGCCTCCAAGTTGCGAATAGTTGCATCTTTCCTTTGTATCCGCAGATGTGTCTCATTATTGTTTTTCACAAGGCACCTTAGCATATCCTTGATCTCTTTCAGGTTGTCATCCCCAGGTTCTTTGTTCCTGTTAACCTCACAAGAAAAAGTAAAACCATCATAGTAAGGGGTTTGGGGAGAATAAGAAATATAATCACAACCATGAAAGTGACCATCTTGACCACCACACATATCATACACATTCCACACATAAGATTAAGTTGGTACACATAACTCGCACTCGAAAATATTTTGATAATTTTGACATAAGTGATTTCCTCTACAATATGCATAAGGAGGATCAAAAGTAGAAGTACGAAAATCAAACTCTCATTATTCCAAGATGTCATGTTTCTCAAATCAACAAGTAAAACAAAAATAAAAAAAAATTAAATACTAGAAAATAAAATAAAAGTTCAAACTTGAAACATAGAAATAAGTACACCTACATCTACACCGTTAGTTCCCCGAAAATGGCATCAAAATTTGATCATGCCCAACTCTAGTCCTAAAAGGGATAAGCGGTCACTGCAAATATAATCCGGTCTAAGAGTCCGCAGTTGAATCCCACAGAGAACTAAGTTTTAGCTACAACTTTTCATTATTACCAAGAAGACAAACTTGAACAATTTTTAAGTTATTAATATTAAAATTCTTATGTCTGACAAATAACAAATTAAAATAGTAAATTAACAACTAAAGATACTAAGAGTTGGAGACAAGATTAAGGAGGTCTAGAGTTATGATTTTCCTAATTGCCGGAATTATTCCCGCTACGTCTCCTATAATTTTGCCTAATTATTCTCTACTAATCGTGAGCACTTCAGGTGTCATAATTTACTAGACATATTCTTCCGAACTACGCTAGCTGGCACAATCTCACCGCTCACTATGACCACATCAAGGCTTTGTTATTCCTAAACCCACCTTTAAACCTGCCGTATTGCTTCCTCATATACGTTAGGAGTGAGGTTGTTCAACAACTGCCTAAATATGTACCCTTTTCTAAGTAATACATAATAAATAGGCACAGTCAATTGATGGACATTCAATCAACAAAAATAAGTACGTAGTTGAACAAGTAAAGAAATTCAAAAGCTAAATTATATTCAAAATTAACAAGAATTCATCCTCCAAAAGGTTCTATCAAAACCCTAGATAACAAATTAACTATTCATAATAGTATGCAAAACTGCAATACTAGAATTCATAACTAATAATGGAAAGAGAGGAAGAAAGAGGGAAAATGTGGAGTTGAATCCTTCTCCTTGCTCCAAGTGTGTTCTTACCTCCAAAGGTGTTGTGTAACCCTAAAGTAGTGTCTCCTCCTCCAAAAGTTTGTTTTAGGATGTATTTATATTGCCTAGGTAGGGTGGAGAAGGCAATCCAAAATCGGATAGGAGAACTGGAGGGCGCGTCTGCCTTCGCGCAACGTGCAACCATAGACGCGGACTTAGCTTTTGCAATTTTTCAGTTCATGAAGCGATCCGTGCCTTCGCTTCGCTTCGCTGTTTTATGCCTTCATTTTTCTCCTTATATAGCATCCATTTTTGTGCCACGCACGAGATTGGACGAGCTCCCAATTCTTTCCATCTCTTCCTTTTTGTGTCAAATTGTCATATTTTGATCATTTATCATCCAAACTCGCTCCTACACATAAGAAACACATAATGAGCATATTTCATTTCAAAAATCACATAAACTCTCGCAACTCATACAAGAATTAATATGCAAATATATACTTAAATATACACTTTTTATTATTTATCATGTACATGTAACATACATATTAATTTTGTTTTTGCTAACGAATGTTATTAGTTTCGAACCCAGTTAATTTTGTATTTTTCTCTTAAAATATGAATGACCCAACCCAACTTACCCAATATCTATATACATATATTAAAATAATACTAAAAGTGAATCTTTTTCGTACAAAAATCTTAGTCCGGAATACTAAAAGTGAATCTTTTTCGTACAAAAATCTTAGTCCGGAATGCATGAGAGTTTAACCAAAAAGAATAAGAAATAAAAGGTATAATTAGAGAGCATTTGAAACAAAAATGACATCAATTTGAATGAAAATATTGAAAAGAAAATAAAAGATAGAAATATCGTGTTTTGAAGGATTCACTTTTAGTATTAGTTTAACTTATATATGGATTTTGGGTCGGCTGAGTCCAACCGGGTTGAGTCATTTCTATTTTAATATGGTTATTATTTATTATACTAAAAATAAAAGATAAAAAAAAGTGAAATAAGAAAATACTACCGAAAAATTATATTTTCTGATCAGTATGATTTTTGTGTGAGTTAGTGAAAATTTCATGATTTTTGTGTGAGAAAATAAAGTTATATAACTTTCATGAAAAAAGAAATCATATTTATATGACTATTTGTGTAAGAAACTTTTTCGTACATATATGAGATTTTAAACTTATTTACCGATTTTTTTAGGTTTTCCTATTTATGAAAAGCAACTAATATTTTTTACAAAATATAAATAAATCTGGTCAAAATCTACAATATATGTACAATTTATCTACAACTTAAATATAATTTTTTTGTACAGAATTCGATGAAAAATTATAATTTACGTACAATTTATATACAACTTATATACAATTCGGTTAGTTGTATATATTTTATATGTCGTTTCTACACCTGAAATACAAAATATATTGCAACTTGTTTAAGTCTTCTTCTTTGAGTTTCAAAATGAAATTCTAACCAAAACAACTCGAGTCATCACTCAATTCTCTCAAAATTGAGATATAAACTCTAAATAATATTTTTAATTATTTGTAACAACACCCAATCCAAACAAATATCAATTTCACAAATTTCGAGATTCGAAACTTTTTTATGGTTATCAATGATGTTTTTAATGGATTAAAATGGTTCCCAATTCAATCTACTCTGCTTTTTCATTAATACTATTTAGTTTATTGATTTCAATAAACTAAAAAAAATTTACTTTGAGATATTAAGCTAGCATCCTGAATTAAACCAACAAATCATTAGAGTACAAGAAACTGAGCGTTACAATTTGAAAACATAAAGTGGATTGAACTGAATTAATTGCAATGTTCTAACTTCTCTATTTATATAGTACAATTAATTTAAATATTTAGTATTTGGATAAAAAAAGGTTTGATCTTTGTTTTGCTTTGAATAGTTGCTTTGATTTAAGTTGGAATAATAAGAGTATGGTGTTTTAATGGTATGAGAAGTTTGCAGTCCCCAAGGAAGAAGGCGAGGGCGGAGATACCTTTCTAATAGTACTTTATAAAATTTTGTATATAAATAGTAAATTGTATATGCTAATATAATTGAGTGATAATCTCTCTAAGAGGGATAAATAAATTTATAATGTGGTATTAATAAGTAAAAATCTCATTGTGAAATTTACCTCTACAACTAGTTACTTATTATCTTTTGTAGGTTTCAAAGACATCCTTTGGTGTAGGAGTTTGTATGTGATTGACTTTCAAATGACATGATAGTGTAAATGTTTTCTATAGTGTCGGCAAAATAGAAAGTCTATGTGTCTTGAGCAAACTTTTCGAATGAACCCTCAAAAAATCTGAATTGCTTAAAAGAACGTCACATTAGCAACACATTACTAAGGTATTGAATTGTTTAAGTAGTTTTGAAATTTTTACGCTAATGGAGGATAAGTTTGTTACATGCCATAAACCATCGCATATCCTCTTATCCCCAAAGGATCATCTTGTACTAAATTCCTTAAAGTCAATTTTTGAATTGTATAGGTATTAACGCGTTCATGTGATTATATTCTCATATCATAGCCTGAGGATATATAACAAATGTATCATAAAAGGAAGTTTCGTGGGATTCGATAAATACGCACTAAATTGGATACTTTTCTACGTATGTTTCCCACCAAAAAAAATGGTAAAGGAAGAAGAAGAAAGAATTATCTTATCAATGCAAATATCTCTTTCATTTAGTTAATATATCAAATCTTTACATCCGAAAAAAGAAACAGCTGATATATCACTGCACGCTCTTTTAGGATTTGATAGGTTTCCACTTCTTCAAGAAAACAAACTCAACGTAACAAATAAGTAGATCTTTTGGCTTTGAAAGAAACAGACCTCCCTTGGCCATTTCTCCTTATAAGAAAACCAAGAGTCACATCTACACTCACATTAACTTAGCAAAAAACTCAAAAACCGAAAATGGCATCTTCAGAAACATCAAAACCTTCATTTCCCATTAAAACAGTAATAGTTTTAGTTCAAGAAAATCGCTCATTTGATCACATGTTAGGTTGGATGAATACCCTAAACCCAGAAATCACTGGCCCAACAATAGGAAAAGAATCCAACCCAATATCCACCTCGAACCAAAATTCCAGTCTCGTTTACTTCGGAAACAATTCCCTTTACGTAGACCAAGATCCAGGCCATTCAATCCAAGACATTTATGAACAAATATTTGGGGTCCCATGGAGTCAAGACTTGGCTAACAAGAAACTTGAACCCGCCATGAAAGGATTTGCTCAAAATGCAGAGAGAAATCAAAAGGGTATGGCGGAAACTGTTATGAACGGGTTTAAACCTGCTGCTGTGCCTGTTTACAAAGAGCTTGTGACGGAGTTCGCCGTTTGTGATCGGTGGTTCGCGTCCGTTCCGGCATCAACCCAACCCAACAGGTTGTTAGAGACGAATTTAGAATTTGAATTTATGAGTTTAACTTATATACACTAATATTTTAAAAAATACTTACTACTATTAACCTTATTTTCAAGGTTAATAATTTCGCCTTTTATGGATGGTTTCATGTTAGGTGATGACGTTTGAAAATAATGGTTTTTATGTTCTGAAATCTTTGAAAATATGAATTCGTAACTAAATATTCCGTACTAATTTTCAAATATATATACCTCTGATTTATGATTTAAAAAATATGATTGAAATTAGAAGTGGCACCTAACACTGTCTATGTACGTACGTCCGCATTTTGGCGAATAGGTTGTTTGTGCATTCGGCGACGTCACATGGGCTTACCAGTAATGATACAAAGCTGTTGATTCATGGATTACCTCAGAAGACTATATTTGATTCAATGGATGAGGCTGGCTATTCTTTTGGTATTTACTATCAATACCCTCCGTCCACTCTTTTTTACAGGTACGAAATTTGTTCTTTGTTACATTTTTCGACATAATATTATCATTTTCTTGGCGGGTTTAAATGTCCCACAACTACGTACCACCTGTTACTCAACCATCTTATCAACAACCACCAAAGGATGTGGTGCATTGAACGGGGCTGCTCTTCCCTTAACTAGAGATTTCGAGTTCGAGTCTTGGATATAAAAAAATTCTTGGTGGAGAGCGTTTTTCCCCGAATGGGACCCTACACGATGCAAATCCGGATATAGTGTCAGACTGGCTCCAATACGGATACGATGGAAAACCCAAAAAAAAAAACACAATCGCATCAACATATTATTTCTTTAATCGTTAATCATCAATTACTAACATTGACCAAGTCGATTTTGCTTAAGTTTGATAAGCAAAATTCCTACAAAAAGGTACGCAATTAATAAAAGATTTCTACCCATAGAAAAAAGGGACGAATGATCCTACCATTAAATATCTTTCCTACTTTCTATATCAACATCAATTTAGCATCAAAAATAAGTAAACTATAGTTTTAATGGTTTACTCCCTCCGCTTCAATTCATGTGACATAGCGTGACTTGATATGGAGTTTAAAAATATAATAAATATTGTTGAGACTTATTATCTTAAATATATCATAGTATGTGTGGTTATAAAACTTTTAAATTTATAACATTAAATATGTCATCATATTTGTGTGGTTGTAAAATATTCTCATTAAACGTAAAATAAGAAATGTACAATTATTTATTTTCTAATATAAAAAAGTGTCATTCCTTTTGTAACGGACTAATAAGAAAATAATATCAGATAAACCTAAAAAATTAGAGTATTAGATCCATCTATAGATGCAGTTTTTTTATTAGTTTTAATTTTGAGAAAGATATTGATTGTAATGGAGGAATTTTAAGATTGATTAGATCTGTACTTGGAATTACAAAAAAGTTACATTTTCTTTTATTTTTGCAAGTATTTTGAATCATTCTCTTGGTTATAACAAATAAAAGAATCTTCTAACTCCTAGTTTAAATTGGATAAACAGTTGTCGAGAAAAAATGGAAATGCACCAATACTAGAATTTTAGATTGACAATTTTAAAAGAGATTGAAGCTGCCGTCACGAATGGAGAACTTCATGGAAGCCCATGATCTCATTAATATCCAACAGATATTGTCTAACGGATATTTTGTTACGTTACTCTCGACCCTCAACAGCATATTCTCCTAATGTGGGGATACGTCCAACTGGTCCTTTTGCTGTTACGCCCCTCCTTTCTTTAAAAAATAACGGTTAAGGGTCATATTTGTCCATATACTCTTTAAAAAGTGTTATATTTGTCATTTATTATACTTTTTTGATATATTTATTCTTATCGTTATACTTTAGGATCATATTTGCCCCTGTTCTCTTCAAAATGGGTTATATTTTGCTTTTCGTTATACTTTTTTGACATATTTATTCTTACAATTATACGTTTAGATTATATTTGCCGCTCATCCGTTAGATCGTCATGTCCCACCTTTGTTTTCCTATATGGCGCATATGTGGATTTCTTTTTCTTCCAATTTAAATATGGTCACCTATTTAAGATAATTTAACCCGCCCATCCAATTTAAATAAGACTTCATTAACTCCATTATTGTACAACTTCTCGTAATTTACTTTGGTTGATGCAATAATTGTGAGTTGTATTAGATTAGTGATTTTGAGTTTAAAGTTATTGTTTGCCAATATATTGTCGCTGCTACATCGCTATTGTATTTCGTACTATCTTCGAAAATGCCGTATCAGGAAATTACTTTTCGTGGATCAATCATGGTCAATTGACCAAGTTTAGACTTTACAGAGTAGTATCTCTAACAAACACTTCAAAACATCATTGAGCGATTCATATCTCCTTACTCCTAAGTACTAAAGGGAAACAAATTAACATAGACAAAGGTGAAATAATTGAATAAATCAATTATAGATAACACTATAGTTTCATTCACTCACTGTCCAGAATTTTCTCGCTCTCCGAAAAATATGGAGCTGACCCGGAAAAGAGAGATGGACGAGTGAGGGCGGGTTGGGGGGGGGGGGGGGTTGGGAATTAGGATTTCCATTTATTTTCATTTATTTTAGTTAGTGTGTCTTATTTAAATTGGGTAGACAGGTTAAATTATCTTAAATATGTGACCATATTTAAATTGGAAGAAAAAGAAACTCACATAGGCGCCATGTAGGAAAACAAAGGTGGGACATGGCAATCTAAAGGATGAGAGACAAATATGATCCTAAAGTATAATTGTAAGGATAAATATGTCAAAAATATATAACGAAGGACAAATCTAAACAAGGGGGGGGGGGGAGGGAGGGAAGGTTAAATTATCTTAAATATGTGACCATATTTAAATTGGAAGAAAAAGAAACTCACATAGGTGCCATGTAGGAAAACAAAGGTGGGACATGGCAATCTAAAGGATGAGGGACAAATATGATCCTAAATTATAATTGTAAGGATAAATATGTCAAAAATGTATAACGAAGGACAAATGTAACCCTTTTTGAAGAGTACAGGGGTAAATAAGATCCTAAAGTATAACGATAAGGATAAATATATCAAAAAAGTATAACGAAGGACAAATATAACCCCCTTTAAAGAGTATATGGGCAAATATGACCCTTTTCCGAAAAAATAATAATACTAGTACTACCTTTTTTCGACCGTCTTGCATTAAGAAAATATACAGGTCACTTAAAATATAATTAATGGCCATAAATTTTTTTGATAAGTAATTGATATTCATGGCTATATAAATTATATAACATATTTACATTGTAGTGTGCGTAACTCCAGTCCTCATTTTATGTTAAGTAATTGATAGTCATAGCTGAGGTAACATGCTCTCACGTTTTAATTTTCATTATAGCGTAAAAAACATATTTACATTGGCAATATATAACTTCAGTCCTATTAATATCCGGAAATTTCATATTTGAAGAACGTTGACATAATTCCACTCCTTGATTATCTGTTCCTTTGTCTTTTTTTTTTTTTTTTTTAAACATCATCTGAATATTGTTTAACAGAAACATTAGGTGAGTATTAATTATATAGTTGGTTTAGTTTTATGGTTATAATACTAATGGTGTGTTTGGTATGAAAAAAAATATATTTTATGGATAATATTTTTAATTATTTTATGTTTGGTTGACTTAAATGTTTTGGAAAATATTTTCCTCGTAAATTTATTTTCGGGCGAAAATCATTTTGATCCCCCAAGTTTACCTTAAAAATCAAACTCTTCCTTCAACATTAAACAATGAATATTCTACTCCTCCTATCATATGCATTGTCTATTTTATGCTTGACATTTTCAATTGCTCCTCTATGCATATAAATTTTTTGTTATATTTAAATTGGTAGAATTCTTAGCTAAATATCTTATTATGAATTAAAGCTCAATAAAATTTAACTAGAATAGTACTTTTATGAATTTATAACAAATTCATTGTTATTCTTTTTTATTGTTACTTTAATATATGTTTAAGTTTTACTTTCCCTTTTATTATTTATCTTATATATACATATATGTATATATTTATGAATTTTTATTTTTTTTAACAAAATATATTTTAAATTATAATTTAAAGAACATCCAAGGTATAAATATGTAATATTTTAGGAATTTATTATAAAATTTATCTCTATTTTTAATTATTATTTCTAGATATTATTGCACAACATTTTATTTGATTGATATTAACAAGATCTTTTACTCAAATATTTTAATTCTGCCAATTTATTTTATTATTCAATTTCAATTAATTATATATGATTGATTATCATTTTTTATTTTTTTAAAAATAATTTTCACTTTAGGTAAATTCATAACTTTGATTAATAAAATATCGTGATATTAACAAGGTAAAAATAAATATCGACCAAGACTGATAAAATTGAGGATAAAATAGGCATTTTAAAAATACATAGTTTCAAGGAGCAGAATGCCTATTGTTTAATCTTGGAGGAGGAGTTTGTTTTTAAGATGAAGTTGGGGGATCAAAATAATTTTCATCCATTCATTTTCTTTCAATTGGCGAAAAATGACTTCCCTACTAAAAGGAGGGAAAATATTTTTGAGAACTCTTTTTCAACCTCCCTATCATATTATCCACACCACCTTCCACCTCAACCCTCCACCACTCCCACCGCCACTCGCTACCCCTAACCCTACCCCCGGCCACCGCTACCCCTACCCCCGCCACCGCCACTCAGAGGCGGATCCAGAATTTTAGGTTTATGGGTTCCTACAAAAATCTCGAGTTAATATACAATACTAATTGGATGAACGAACTTTTCAAGCTAAATATTCTTATACATTTAATGAATCTTTTAATACAAATACATGCTCTAGACAAAAGCTACTGGTTCACGGGAACCCGTAGCAATTGAACTGAATCCGCCCCTGCCGCCACCCCACCACCACCTTCCCCCACCCCTACCCTCGACACCATTATCATGGCTCCTAGATCCCGACTACCAACCTCCTCCGCCCTTATCCATTTCGTCTCCCATAGTATTTGCCTAAATTATGTATTTTAATTTTCAAAAAAATAAAAATCCTGCTACCTAACCAAACACCAAAAAATAAGTTTAAAAAAATGATTTATTTTTCAAGAAAATATTTTCATGAAAATCATTTTCCTTCCTACCGAACACACCCTAAATTTCAGCTCTAAATGCCGTTAGACGTTAGCTAATTATATTTTGTTTCACACGTAGTTGAATTGATTCACACTATAATCTACGTTTTTTCACAATTTGTACTAAAAGTATGTACTATTTTCTCAAGTGCTTTAATGTTGAGATGGAAATATTTGCTTATTCAGGAATCTTAGGAAACTGAAATACATAAAGAATTTTCATCCGTTCGATCTAAGCTTCAAAAATCACTGCAAGGAGGGAAAGCTACCAAATTATGTAGTAATTGAACCAAGATTTTATGACTTAAAAGTATTGCCAGGGAATGATGATCACCCATCGCACGATGTATTTGAAGGGCAAAAATTCGTGAAAGAAGTGTACGAGGCGTTGAGATCAAGCCCTCAATGGAATGAAATGCTTTTCATAATAATATACGATGAACACGGTGGTTTCTTTGACCATGTGCCAACTCCGGTCACCGGAGTTCCCAGCCCCGACGGTATTGTGGGTACCACTGCGCCTTATAACTTTCAGTTTGATCGCCTCGGTGTTAGGGTTCCGGCGATCATGATTTCTCCATGGATTGAAAGAGGAACAGGTAATTCAAGCCTTACTTGACTACTGTTTGGCCAATTTTTTTGAAAATTAGAAGTGCTCATTTCAGGATCTTTGCTTGTTTTGTGGTATAAGGTTCTGCTGCTATCGACACCTACCCAATTAACTAAAAGTATAATCGATCCGAAGCTTCTGCAATTGTGGAATTCCAATATTTGTGAAAATATAAGTGTTTTCTAGTGGTAGCCGGACTTGCTTTTCTGCAATGGCAAAGAAGCTGGAAAAGAGTCACGTAATTTCTTTGGAATCAGAAGTTGATGCCCCATTTTTTCCTACCAAATATTTATATTTACCAAACTATTCTCATTGTGAGGATAAACCCTAAACTCTTGCATATCCATAAGTTCATAACACATTTATGGACAAAGTCCCATAAACATGCTGTCTCTATTTTGTTACATTTTAATTATATGAAATTGAAATACTTCAATTAAGCTTTTCATAATATATTTCAAATCATCTAAGGCTTCATTTTGTCACTTAACTCATGGAAAAAAAGTTCTTGAAAAATATATATGACTTCCATCATATCAAAATCCTGTGCTTTATTTTCAAAAGAAAAGTTTAATTAGCAAATTATTTTTATTTTATGAACGTGTAAAAGTCATGAACTATTTCGAAAAGAGTGGATATTGCGTAACAGAATGTGGTCTTCATTTTGTTGAAATTCTTATTAATGCATATATGGTTGTTATATGAATGCAGTGTTGCATAAGCCATCAGGACCATATGCTACTTCTGAATTTGAGCATTCTTCAATTCCTGCAACTGTTAAGAAGATTTTTAATTTGGATGAGTTCCTAACTAAACGTGATGCATGGGCTGGTACCTTTGAGACTGTCATAACCAGATCAACCCCAAGAACAGACTGCCCTGGTAATTGTTTTTTCGCTTTAGCTATTATCTCGTGAAGCTAGTTATTCTTCTTTCTCCAAAAATATTTAGTTTATAAACAATAACAATATATACTTTTCTTTAATGTAGTATCCTTACAACTTCTTTTAATTTCTAATTTTTGTGGATCTCTATTTAGTGAAATCAACTCCGAGTCCGATCCTTATCTTTTTGTGAATAACAGCATGCAATTGCATTCATCTAACGAGTCGCTAGTTATGGATATTTGATTACGAGTTGGTATATTTGAACTAACCTGGGTATCGTTATTATTAACAACACTTTATTTTCCAAAGCTCGAGCCAATTCCTGACCAGAGAATACAACATTTCAATAATAATATATCTGTTGACATAATTATTGTACTTAATAATATTGCTGCCAATAGTAAGCTTAAGATGCACTCCTAAATATAAAATAGTAAAACCATAGGCGTTACATACATGCTCCAGTACTACTTTATTAGAGCAAACAATCAATGATGTTAATATCTAGGAGTTCTTGGACACATGGGAAATGGTTAGTGGCCAGTGGGTTTCGAATACCAGATGGTCTTTTTTGTCCCATTAATTAACATGCTATACTACTTGAATATCATTGCAGAAACTTTACCAGAACCAGTAAGAATGAGAGAGGCAGAAGCACAAGAAGAGGCAAAGTTAACAGAGTTTCAAGCAGAAATGGTACAAATGTCAGCAGTATTATGTGGAGATCATATGAACAAGTCTTATCCCAACAAGCTTGTGGAGGGAATGACTGTTGCTAAGGCAGCTGATTATGTTCATAATGCATTCAAGAAATTCTTGGATGAAGGTGAAAAAGCCATACAAAGTGGTGCACATGAGTCTACTATCTTAATACCAAGAGATCAATTACTAGCTGAGAGAGCTCCAAGAAAATCCAAATCCTTTGCTTCCAAATTCTTTTCTTGTATAGTTTGTGATCATTGATGATGCCATTTTAGTTTCACATTACTCTCAAATTAATTTCTTCGACAACTGGCACGACTTCATTTTCAAAGTAATTGTAAAGGAATAAGTTGGCTCTAATTAGCCAGAGTTTGGAACTAGATTTTATTTTACTTATCAGATTGCATAATATAAATGTTTGCTATTGTCTTATATGTTACTACATATTTTCTGGCACTCTGATAATGTCAACATAATTACTCCCACTGTTCCATATTAAAGTATGACACACTCTGCCTTTTTAGTTTGTCTCAAAAAAGAATGATGCGTTTTTGCTTTTTGGAAACTATCTAATCTTAGCAACTCTTTCTTTTTAATTAATCCCCTTTGTGGTGGCGGGAGGGGGAGGCTTTGGCATATACTCTTAACATGTAAATAAAAAACCAAAAGGTGATGACACGAAGGAGTTGACAGTAGCAAACCTGTTGTTGTATGTGAAAGAAAGAAAAGTAGAAAAAATAAAAGAAAGAAAAGTCAAAAAGAGATGAACTTATGATGTAAGCACTTACATCGATACTCTTATGATGTATGCGCTTACATCGGCATTCATATGATGTAATCGCTTATATCAGTATTCCTATGATGTAAGCGCTTACGTCGGCAGGGCATTCAAATGCCTATAAAAGGGGTATGCATTTTCATTTGTATATTATCCCTCAACTTCTTCTTTCTCTCTTCAATTAATAAAGAGCTATTCTTTGTGTGGACGTGGAGTAGGCAAAAATTGCCGAACCACGTAAATCTTCTCTTGTCTTGTCTTGTGCAATTTATTATTTTTTTCTTTCAAATATTTTTTTTTCCTTCTATCAGCCTGACACATTTTCCAACAACTCGTATTAGAGCATCGACAATGTAATTTTGGTAGAAAAGTACGGTATTGGTGCAGGTACTATTCACAAGAATAGTGCGACACTATTGATCATCGTTACTATTCGCAAGCACTATTAACATAAAAAGAATTTTGTGAATAATGGCATCGGAAGAAGGGAAGGTTAAGATTGACAAGTTCAATGACAAAGATTTTGGATTCTCGAAAATACAAATAGAAGATTATTTGTACCAGAAAAAATTACACTTACCTCTGACCGAGGTAAAACCAGAGAATATGGCCAAAGCGGATTGGGATCTATTAGATCGTCAAGCTCTTGGTGTGATTCGTTTGACGCTAACACGAAATGTGGCGTTTAACATCATTAATGAGAGGACCACTGCAGGCCTGATAAAGGCGTTATCAAATATATACGAGAAGTCATCTGCTTCAAATAAAGTCTATTTGATGCGTCGATTTTTCAACTTAAAGATGATAGAAGGTGGATCTGTTACGAAACATATCAATAAGTTTAATGTAGTATTAACTCAATTGAGTTCTGTCAATATAGTATTTGATGACGAAGTCAGGTAGATGATTCTACTATTATCTCTACCGGAGAGTTGGTCTGCAACAATAACTGCAGTTAGTAGTTCATCGGGAAGTACCAAACTCAAATTGGATAATATTAGAGACTCGGTTCTAAGCGAAGATATTCGCCGGAGAAAATCAAGTAATTCTCAAGGATCTGCTTTGAATACCGAAATTAGGGGGAGAAGCAGTCAAAGAAGACAAAATCATGGTCGTGGCAGATCAAAGTCAAGGAGAAGAGGGCAATCCAAAAATCGCAAAGACATTACGTGTTGGAATATCAATAAAAAGGGTCACTACAGTAGTCAGTGTAGAGAGCCAAATAAGAAGAAGAACGATTAATAGAAGGATGATGTGATGACCAAAAGGTCATCTTATATTTTAGAACTCGAATCGGCGCTCTTAAGCCTTAAAAAATCTTATTTTTACCCTCCTCGATTTGCATGCGTAGTCCGTACAGGTTTTCGGAAAGCTTTTATGTTAAAAACTAATGAAAATAAGAATTTTTGCCTTAAAAGTTAATTTTAGTTGACTTCGGTCAATATTTTTGATAAACGGGCTTGGATACGTGCTTTGATGGTCCCGATGGGTCCGTATCGTATTATGGGACCTGGGCGTATGCCCGGAATCGAATTTGGAGGTCCCTAGCTTGAGTTATGAATTTTTGATGAGAATTAAAACTTTGGAAATTATTTGTTTTAAAGAATTGATTGATATTTGACATTGTTAGTATCGGGTCCGTATTTTGGTCCCGGAGCCTAGTACAGGTTCATTACAATATTTAAGACATGTCTGTGAAATTTGGTGAGAAAGAAATTTGAATTGGTGCTAAATTTAGAGTTTTAGGTGTTATTTTGGAGATTTGATCGCGCGAACAAATTCGTATGATATTTTTAGACTTGTGTGCATGTTTGTTTTGGAGCCCCGAGGGCTCGGGTGAGTTTCGGATAGGCCACGGGATGTTTTGGACTTTGGAAATCTGGTTTTTCTGCAGAATCTATGTTCTGGCATGTCCTTCTTCGCATTTGCGAAGGTACTCTCGCGAACGCGAAGAGTAATCCGGTGAGGCTGAGAATCCTTCATCGTGAACGCAAAGGCCTGGTCGTGAACGCGAAGTGATGGGGGATTTACCCTTCGCGAACGCGATCTGCTCATCGCGAATGCGAAGCACTTGGGGACCTGGGGGAGGGTTGGTCGTTCTTTCATCGCGAACGCGAGCAACGTCTCGCGAACGCAAGAAATGTCTCGCGAACACGAAGGCTTGACAGCCAGTACCCTTTGTGAACGCGACAGTGGCCTCGCGAACGCGATGCACACTGTCGCCCAGTGCATAAAACAGAATCAAACACGGGTTTAAGCCATTTCTTCAATATTTTTCAAGAACCAAACGAGTAAAGGCGATTTTCAAGAGTCATTTTCTTCCCCAAAGTGTTGGTAAGTGATTCTAAACTATTTTCTTTCAATTACCCATTACATTCCTTGAATTATCAACCAAAAATCTAGAGTTTTTATGGTAGAATTAGGGGTTAAGGTAGAAAATAGGGATTTCGGGAATTAGGGGATTTAGACCTCAATTTGAGGTCGGATTCCAAAAATAATATATATTCGGGCTCGGGGGTGAATGGGTAAAAGGATTTTAATCCGAACCTCGGGTTTTGACCAAGCGGGTCCGGGATCGATTTTTTTACTTTTTGGAGGAAAATTTAAAAAATTTAATTTATGCAATATAATTGATTTCTTTAGCAATATTTGATATTATTAAGTCATTTTTGAATAGATATGAGTGGTTTGGAGGTGAATTCCAAAGAAAAGACTGTGATTGAGGATTAAGTGGCCTTCGGAGCGAGGTAAGTGTTGTGTCTAACCCTGACTTGAGGGAATTAGGAACCTTAGATTAATTGCTAAGTGAAATTCTTGTGAGCGGCGTATATGTGAGGTGACGAGTATCTATGTGCTGCCAATTTACCTATTTTTCCATGTTTCTTTGTTTTTCTGACATTGTCTCATTCCTATGCCAAATTGCTACGTGTTATACTAGTGTTATCCAAATTATCGTTCTTATTATGTTTACGGAATTTTTGGTGATAATTCAGTTTTTATTTCAAGTTGAGATTGATATTATGGAACCAAATATTGAAGTACGGTTTGTACTTGTTATGCTATCTCCCTGTTGTTATTTATGCATTGCATTATGGTAAGAGAGAGTGTTAATGCACGAAGGGTGATACCGTGCCATATTGTGAGTATTAATGCATGAAGGGTGATGCCGTGCCATGTTGTGAGTGTTAATGCACGAAGGGTGATTCCGTGCCATATTGTGAGTGTTAATACACGAAGGGTGATACCGTGCCATGATATGAGAGTAAAAGTACGAAGGGTGATGCCGTGCCGTTTCTATTAATTTTATGATGAGATTGAGAGTAAAAGCACGAAGGGTGATGCCGTGCATTTTTCCTTACTTTATTCACTATTCCTATTGATTCATGGTATATTGACTGCTCCGGTGATCATTCTGTTGTAGTTCTTTATCTGGTATTCCCCTCAGTATGTTTTCCTCTCTCGACATTTCCTATTTAGTTCTTCATTCCTGTTATTTGCGTATACACTGTTAAATTATACAGGTTGATTGTAGGTGCCTTGCCTTAGCCTCGTCACTACTTCGTCGAGGTTAGGCTCGACACTTACCAGTATATGGGGTCGGTTGTACTAATGCTGTACTCTGCACTTTCTGTGCAGATTTTGATACCGGCTCTGGTTGATCGAGATTTTGCTATTGGTCCGCTGTCTGGAGACTCAAGGTAGATCTGTCGGCGTCCACAGACCTTGAAGTCCTCGTCTATCATTTCTTTTCTACTGTTTCTTTTATTCAGATAGTTGTATTTCTTTCAGACTATTACTTGTAGTAAATTCTAGAATGCTCGTGAATTGTGACTCTAGATCCGGGTGGTAGTAATTAATACAGTTTTTATGATATTCCGCACTTATTATATTTCATTTTACTTAATTAATGTTACTTAATGAATGAAAATGAGAAATTGGTTTAATGATTCTCTAACGTTGGCTTGCCTGGCAAGTGAAATATTAGGCGCCATCACGGTCCCGTCTGTGGGAAATTTCGAGTCATGACAGTTGGTATCAGAGCAATAGGTTGCCTAGGTCTCACGATTCACGAGAAATCTTAGTAGAGTCTGGAGGATCGGTTCGGAGGCGTCTGTGCTTATCTTCCAGAGGCTATGAAGTTTAGGAACAATTTTCACTTTTATTCTTCCTTGTCGTGCGATTTTTGCTTTCGAAATACTGATTGAACTCTTCTACTCTTATTCTCTCATATATGGCGAGAACGCGTACCGCTTCCTCAGCTGAGCAGCAGCCAGAGCCTCCAGTGATAGCTCCTACGCGGGGCCGAGGTCGAGGCCGAGGTCGTGCCAGAGGCCGAGGCAGGGGTAGGGCTCAGCCTAGGGCCCGAGCAGCAGCCCCAACAGTGGAGCCTCAGATAGAGATTGGCGAGGAGGTTCTAGCCCAGATTGTTCCTATCGGACCAGCTCAGGTTCCGGAGGGATTCATTGCTACCCCACTACTTCAGGACGTTTTGGTCTGTTTGTAGGCCTTATGGAGAGTGTGGCCCAGACTGGCGCATTTCCCATGGCATCAGCAGTCTCTCAGGCTGGAGGAGGAGCCCAGACTCCTACCACCCCCGCTCCGAAGCAGATGGCTCCCCAGTATCAGGCTCCAGCAGCTCAGCCAGTCGGATTAGTTCAGCCGGTTATTGCGGCACAGGTCGGAGATGGGCCAGCTATGTCTTCTGAGGCTTTATGGAGATTGGACAGGTTTACCAAGCTCTTTCCTGTTCACTTCAGTGGTGCCCCTTCAGAGGACCCCCAGGAGTATCTTGACATCTGTTACGAGGTTCTACAAAACATGAGTATAGTGGAGACTAATAGGGCCGATTTTGCTGCATTTCAAATGACTGGTTCCACCAAGAAATGGTGGAGAGATTACTTGTTGACCAGACCAGCTGGGTCGCCTGCTCTTACTTGGGACCAGTTTTCTCAGCTCTTCATAGAGAAGTTTCTACCTATCACATCGAGTGAGGAGCGTCGCCGTCAGTTTGAGCGTCTCCAGCAGGGCGGTATGACGGTTACTCAGTATGAGACCCGTTTTATGGATTTAGCCCGTCATGCCATTCTTCTGCTTCCCACTGAGAGAGAGAGAGAGAGAGGGTGAGGAGGTTTATTGATGTACTTGCTCATCCTATCAGATTGCAGATGGCTAAGGAGACTGGAGTGAGATTTCTTTTCAGGCGGCTGCTAATGTCGCCAGACGAGTCGAGATGGTTCTTACTCAGGGAGGTCAGGGGTCTGACAAGAGGCCTCGTCATTCCGGTGAGTTCAGAGGTGCCTCATCTAGAGGCAGGAGTACTTTTGGTAGAGGCCATCCTCCCAGGCCATTTCATTCAGCGCTCCGGGCATCCCACGACGCCTCAGGTGGTCATGGCCCTCAGATGCATTATTCCGACCAGCTAGCCTACAGTGCACCACCAGCTCCTATTTGTGCACCTCCACTCCAGAGTTATCAGGGTGGTTATTTAGGTCGACAGGGTCAGTTTCAGGGTCAGCAGTCACAACAGCCGAGGTTATGTTATACTTGTGGTGATCCGAGGTACATTGCCAGATTTTGCCCTCAGGCAACAGGCAGCACACAGCATCAGCGTTCTCGTGCCATGGTTCCGGCACCAGTTGCTGCACCACCTGCTCAGCCAGCCAGAGGCAGGGGTCAGGCAGCTAGAGGTAGGGGCCAGAAAGTTAGAGGTGGAGGTCAGGCCGTTAGAGATGAAGACCAGCCAGCTAGAGGCCGTCCCAGGGACGTAGTTCAGGGTGGTGGGGCCCAGCCCCGGTGTTATGCTTTCCCATCCAGGCCTGAGGCTGAGTCATCTGACGCTGTTATCACATGTACTATTTTAGTTTGCAGTAGAGATGCTTCAGTTCTATTTGATCCGGGATCTACTTACTCCTATTTGTCATCCTATTTTGCTTCCTATTTGGTTGTGCCCCGTGATTCCTTGAGTGCTCCTGTATATGTGTCCACGCCAGTGGGAGATATTATTGTTGTAGATCGTGTTTATCGTTCGTGTGTGGTCACCATTGGGAGTCTTGAGACTCGTGTAGATCTTCTACTTCTCGCCATGGTTGATTTTAATGTCATACTGAGTATGGATTAGTTGTCACCTTATCATGCTATATTAGATTGTCACGCCAAGACGGTGACCTTAGCCTTGTAGGGGTTGCCTCGATTAGAGTGGAGAGGGATTCTCGACCATTCTACCAGCAGGGTTATCTCTTACGTAAAGGCTCGGCATATGGTCGAGAAGGGGTGTCTAGCTTATTTGGCTTATGTCCGCGATTCTAGTGCGGAGGTTCCTTTCATAGATTCAGTTCCGGTTGTTCGTGAGTTTCCAGAGGTGTTTCCTGCAGACCTGCCGGGGATGCTACCCGACAGGGATATTGATTTCTGCATTGATTTGGCTCTGGGCACTCAGCCTATTTCCATTCCACCATATCGCATGGCCTCGCTAGAGTTGAAAGAATTGAAGGAGCAGTTGCAAGATTTGCTTGATAAGGGCTTCATTAGACCTAGTGTCTCGCCCTGGGGTGCACCTGTGTTGTTTGTGAAGAAGAAAGATGGATCGATGAGGATGTGTATAGATTATCGGCAGTTGAACAAAGTCACCATCAAGAATAAATATCCATTGCCGAGGATTGATGATTTATTTGATCTGCTTCAGGGTGCCAAGATGTTTTCAAAAATTGATTTAAGATCTGGCTACCATCAGTTGAGGATTAGGGCATCCGATGTTCCTCAGACAGCTTTTCGAACTCGGTATGGGCATTATGAGTTTTTAGTAATGTCATTTGGGCTGACAAATGCCCCAGCAACCTTCATGGATTTGATGAACCGGGTGTTCAAACCCTACTTGGATTCCTTTGTGGTTGTGTTTATTGATGATATCTTGATCTACTCCCACAGTCGAGAGGAGCATGAGCCGCATCTTCGGATCGTTCTTCAGACTCTGAAAGATAGCCAGTTATATGCTAAGTTCTCAAAATGCGAGTTTTGGTTGAGATCAGTTGCTTTCTTGGGTCACGTTGTGTTAGCAGAGTGTATTCAGGTGGATCCTAAGAAGATTGAGGCAGTCCAGAACTGGGTTTGGCAGGCTATTACCGTCGATTTGTGGAGGGTTTTCATCTATAGCAGCCCCGTTGACCAGATTGACCTAGAAGGGTGCCCCGTTCAGGTGGTCAGACGAGTGTGAAGCGAGTTTTCAGAAGCTCAAGACAGCTTTGACTACGGCACCAGTATTGGTGTTACCCATAGGTTCAGGATCTTATACAGTATATTGTGACGCATCTTGTATTGGCCTGGGTGCGGTATTGATACAGGGTTGCAAGGTTATTGCATATGCATCACGACAGCTGAAGGTTCACAAGAAGAATTACCCTGTTCATGATCTAGAGCTGGTAGCCATTGTTCACGCGCTGAAGATTTGGAGGCACTATCTTTACGGCGTGCCATGTGAGGCATTTACTGATCATCAGAGCTTGCAGTTTTTGTTCAAGTAGAAGGAACTCAATTTGAGGCAGAGGAGGTGGCTAGAGCTATTGAAAGACTATGATATCACTATATTGTATCATCCTGGGAAGGCCAATATGGTGTCCGATGCTTTAAGTAGAAAGTCAATCAGTATGGGTAGCCTTGCATATATTCCAGTTGGTGAGAGACCGCTTGCATTGGATGTTCAGGCCTTGGCCAACCAGTTCATGAGGTTAGATGTTTCTGAGCCCAACCGTGTTCTAGCTTGTACTGTTGCTCGGTCTTCTTTATTTGAGTGCATCAGAGATCAGCAAGATGACGATCCTCATTTACTTGTCCTTAGAGACACAGTGCGGCACGGTGATGCCAAGCAGGTTACTATTGGAGATGACGGAGTTTTGAGGATGTCGGTTCGTATTTGTGTGCCTAATGTGGATGGACTTCGTGAGTTAATCCTTGAGGAGTCCCACAGTTCCTGGTATTCTATTCATTCGGGCGTCGCCAAGATATATCAAGACTTGAGGCAGCATTATTGGTGGGGGCGAATGAAGGACATAGTTGCCTATGTAGCTCGGTGCCTAAATTGCAGCAGGTGAAGTGTGAAGCATCAGAGACCTGGTGGTTTACTTCAGAGGTTAGATATTCCCGAGTGGAAGTGGGAGCGTATCACTATGGACTTTGTTGTTGGACTCCCACGGACTCAGAGAAGGTTCGATGCAGTTTGGGTCATTATGGACAGGCTGACTAAGTCAGCTCATTTCATTCCTATGGCAGTTACTATTCCTCGGAGCGGTTGGCAGAGATTTATATTCGTGAGATCATCCGTCTTTACGGTGTGCCCGTGTCTATCATTTCTGATCGAGGTACGCAGTTTACCTAGAACTTTTGGAGGGCAGTTCAGCGTGAGTTGGGTATGCGGGTTGAGTTGAGCACAACATTTCATCCTCAGACGGACGGACAGTCCGAGCATACCATTTAGATCTTGGAGGATATGCTCCGCGCTTGTGTTATAGACTTCGGAGGATCGTGGGATCAGTTTTTGCCGTTAGCGGTGTTTTCCTACAATAATAGCTACCAGTCGAGCATTCAGATGGCTCCCTATGAGGCATTATATGGTAGACGGTGTAGGTCTCCAGTTGGGTTGTTCGAGCCGGGGGAGGCTTGATTATTGGGTACAGATTTAGTTCGGGAGGCCTTGGACAAGGTCAAGATTATACAGGATCGACTTCGTATAGCTCAGTCCAGGCAAAAGAGTTATGCTAATCGTAAAGTTCGTGATATTGCATTCATGGTTGGAGGAAGAATATTGCTTCGGGTATCGCCCATGAAGGGTGTTATGAGATTTGGGAAGAAGGGCAAGTTGAGCCCTAGGTATATCGGGCCATTTGAGATCCTCAAGAGAGTGGGGGAGGTAGCTTATAGACTTGCGTTGCCTCCAGGGTTATCCTCATTTCATCCGGTATTCCATGTGTCTATGCTCCGGAAATATCATGGTGACCTGTCCCACGTGTTAGATTTCAGCTCTGTCCAGTTGGACAGGGATTTGACTTACGAGGAGGAATCGGTGGCCATTCTAGACCGGCAGGTTCGTCAGTTGAGGTCAAAGAGTTACCCTTCAGTTCGAGTGCAGTGGAGAGGTAAGTCTATTGAGGCAGCTGCTTGGGAGTCCGAGTCCGATATGCGGAGTATATATCCCTACCTTTTCACCAGCTCAGGTATTTTTCTATGTTCGTTCGAGGACGAATGGTTGTTTTAGAGGTGGAGAATGTGATGACTTAAAAGGTCATCTTATGTTTTAGAACTCGAATCGGTGCTCTTAAGCCTTAAAAAACTCATTTTTACCCTCCTCGATTTGCGTGCGCAGTCTGGGCAGGTTTTCGGAAAGCTTTTATGTTGAAAACTAATGAAAATAGGAATTTTTGCCTTAAAAGTTAATTTTAGATGACTTCAGTCAACATATTTGGTAAACGGGACCGGTTTCGTGCTTTGACAGTCCTGGTGGGTCCGTATCGAATTATGGGACCTATGCGTATACCCGGAATCGAATTTGGAGGTCCATAGCTTGAGTTATGAATTTTTGATGAGAATTAAAAGTTTGGGAATTATTTGTTTTTAAGAATTGATTGATATTTAGCATTGTTAGTATCGGGTCCGTATTTTGGTCCCGGAACCCGGTACAGGTTCATTACGATATTTAAGACATGTTTCTGAAATTTGGTGAGAAACGAAGTTGATTTGACGTGATTCGGATGTCCAGTTGAGAAGTTATGGATTTTAAAGTGTTCTTGACAATTCATTTGAATTGGTGTTAAATTTAGAGTTCTAGGTGTTATTTTGGCGATTTGATCGTGCGAGCAAATTCGTATGATGTTTTTAGACTTGTGTGCAAGTTTGGTTTGGAGCCCCGAGGGCTCGGGTGAGTTTCGAATAGGCCACGAGATGTTTTGGACTTTGGAAATCCTATTTTTCTGCAGAATCTGTGTTCTGGCATGTCCTTCTTCGCGTTCGCGAAGGTACTCTCGCGAACGCGAAGAGTAATCCGGTGAGGCTGAGAATCCTTCATCGCGAACGCGAAGGCCTGGTCGCGAACGCGAAGAGATGGGGGATTTACCCTTCGCGAACGCGACCTGCTCATCGCGAATGCGAAGCACTTGGGGACCTGGGGGAGGGTTGGTCGTTCTTTAATCGCGAACGCGAGAAACGTCTCACGAACGCGAAGGCCAAGGGAGCGTAACCATCGCATACGCGAGCAACGTCTCGCGAATGCGAAGGCTTGGTAGCTAGTACCCTTCGCGAACACGACAGTGGCCTCGCTAACGCGATGCACACTGTCGCCCAGTGCATAAAACAGAATCAAACACGGGTTTAAGCCATTTCTTCAACATTTTTCAAGAACCAAACGGGTAAAGGCGATTTTCAAGAGTCATTTTCTTCCCCAAAGTGTTGGTAAGTGTTTCTAAACCATTTTCTTTCAATTACCCATTACATTCCTTGAATTATCAACCAAAAATCTAGAGTTTTTATGGTAGAATTAGGGGTTAGGGTAGAAAATAGGGATTTCGGGAATTTGGGGATTTAGTCCTCAATTTGTGGTCGGATTCCAAGACTAATTATGTATTCGGGATCGGGGGTGAATGGGTAAAAGGATTTTGGTCCGAACCTCGGGTTTTGACCAAGCGGGCCTGGGGTCAATTTTTCTACTTTTTGGAGGAAAATTTGGGAAATTTAATTTATGCAATATAATTGATTCCTTTAACAATACTTGATATTATTGAGTCATTTTTGAATAGATACGAGTGGTTTGGAGGTGCATTCCAAAGGAAAGGCTGTGATTGAGGATTAAGTGGCCTTCGGAGCGAGGTAAGTGTTGTGTCTAACCCTGATTTGAGGGAATTAGGAACCTTAGATTAATTGCTAAGTGAAATTCTTATGAGCGGAGTATATGTGAGGTGACGAGTACCTATGTGCCGCCAATTTACCTGTTTTTTCATGTTTCTCTGTTTTTCTGACATTGTCTCATTCCTATGTCAAATTGCTACGTGTTATACTAGTGTTATCCAAATTATCATTCTTTTTATTTTTACAGATTTTCTGGTGATAATTGAGTATTTATTTCAAGTTGAGATTGATATTATGGAACCAAATGTTGAAGTACGGTTTGTACTTGTTATTTTATCTCCCTATTGTTATTAATGCATTGCATTATGGTAAGGGAGAGTATTAATGCACGAAGTGTGATGCCGTGCCATATTGTGAGTATTAATGCACGAAGGGTGATGCCGTGCCATGTTGTGAGTGTTAATGCACGAAGGGTGATGCCGTACCATATTGTGAGTGTTAATGCACGAAGGGTGATGTCGTTCCATGATATGAGAGTAAAAGTACGAAGGGTGATGCCGTGCCGTTTCTATTAATTTTATTGTGAGATTGAGAGTAAAAGCACGAAGGGTGATGCCGTGTATTTTTCCTTACTGTATTCACTATTACTATTGATTCATGGTATATTTACTGCTCCGGTGATCATTATGTTGTAGTTCTTTATCTGGTATTCCCCTCAATATGTTTTCCCCTCCCGACATTTCCTGTTTAGTTCTTCATTCCTGTTATTTGTGTATACACTGTTAAATTGTACCGGTTGATTGTAGGTGCCTTGCCTTAGCCTTGTCACTACTTCGTCGAGGTTAGGCTCGACACTTACTAGTACATGGGGTCGGTTGTACTGATGCTGCACTCTGCATTTTCTGTGCAGATTTTGATACCGGCTCTGGTTGATCAAGATTTTGCTATTGGTCCGCTGTCTGGAGACTCAAGGTAGATCTGTCGGCGTCCACAGACCTTGAAGTCCCCGTCTATTATTTTTGTTCTACTGTTTCTTTTATTCAGACGATTGTATTTCTTTCAGACTATTACTTGTAGTAAATTCTAGAATGCTCGTGAATTGTGACTCCAGATCCGGGTGGTAGTAATTAATATAGTTTTTATGATATTCCGCACTTATTATATTTCATTTTAGTTAATTATTGTTACTTAATGAATGAAAATAAGGAATTGGTTTAATGATTCTCTAACATTGGCTTGCCTGGCAAGTGAAATATTAGGCGCCATCACGGTCCCGTCGATGGGAAATTTTGGGTTGTGACAGATGATAATTCAGCAAATGCAATTGCTGAACAAGTCGGTGATGCACTAATTTGTTGTGCAGACAGTCCTGTCGAATCTTGGATTCTGGACTCAGGTGCATCCTTTCACTCTACATCATGCAAAGAATTATTGCACAATTATATGTTGGAAAATTTGGGAAGGTTTATCTAGAAGACGGCAAACCTCTGGACATCGTCGGGAAAGGAGAAGTTCATATAAAGACTTCACAAGGTATGCTATGGAAATTGCAAAATGTCTGACATATTCCTGGCCTCAAGAAAAATCTGATATCTATGGGTCAGATTGACAGTGAAGGATATAAAACAACATTCGGTAATGGATCGTGGAAGATAACCGAAGGAAATTTCCATCAACCCAATTCAGGAAATGGGGAATTGATGTATGGGGAATTGATTTTATGGGGCCTTTAGTCACCTTATATGGAAACGAGTACATACTTGTAGCTGTGGACTATGTGTCAAAATATCATGGAAGCTGTGGAACTCCCTACAAATGATGCAAAGGGAGTCATTGGTTTTTGAGAAAGAATATATTCACCCGGTTTGGCATTCCAAGGGCAATAATCAGTGATGGAGGCACTCGCTTCTACAACCGAGCTTTCGCAAAGTTGTTAGAAAAATATGGTGTTCGCCACAAGATTTCCATCCCATATCATCCACAAACAGGCGGGCAAGTGGAAGTGTCGAATAGAGAAATAAAGAGTGTGTTGACAAAGATCGTGAATGCTACAAGAATGGATTAGGCAAAAGCATTAGACGATGCACTCTGGGCCTATCGTACTGCTTTTAAAAATCCAATTGGCATGTCTCCATATAAACTTGTGTTTGGGAAAGTGTGTCACTTACCCGTGGAGTTGGATCATAGAGCTTTGTGGGCATTGAGGTAGCTGAATCTTGACATGGAAATAGTGGGTACAAGTAAAGTCACAGAGTTGCACGAGCTTGGAGAGTTCCGTTACCATGCTTTTGAGAGTACAAGGCTATAAAAGGAGAGGATGAAGATGATACATGACAAAAATATTTTTGAGAGGAAATTTAAACCTGGAGACGTGGTATTGATATACAATTTGAGATTGAAGTTGTTTCTGGGCAAGTTGAAGTCTAGATGGTCGGGACCATTCAGAGTAGTGCAGGTGTTATCAAATGGAGCTGCATAAATTAAGTCTGAGGATCGGACGAATAGGTTTAGAGTGAATGGAAAAAGGTTGAAATACTACCTTGGAATGAGTGATGAAAAAGGAGAGAAAGATGTGATACAATTGAATCAACCTCAATATGTGAGTGAAGTATAATCCGAAAAGTATGCGTCGTGCCGCGACTTTAAATCAGGCACTTCGTGGGAGGAAACCCATTGTTATATTGTAATTTGTCGTGCCGCGATATTAAATCAAGCACTTGTTGGGAGGTAACTCAATTTTCTTGTTCTCATCTAGTTGTCATTTAGTCACCAAAAACAATGTGGGGAGGCAGCCAAGCAAAGCTAGCTTCGCGAGACCGAGACCAAGAATGTTGAGGAGAAAACTATTGGGGACAGCAAAGTGTACCTCGCTTAGCGAGACTGGAAGCAAAAGAGAAATAAAAATAGAAGAGGGGACAACGAAGTTCCCAATACTTCGCGAGACCGGGCATAGCTGAACCGGGTAAAGGTGTGCGTCTCCAGGTCGCGCATCGGTCCTAGCGCGACCCCATATATTTTCTTAATTCTTTTTTCTATTTTTCTATTGTCTAGTTAGTTTATATGATAAAACAAACTCTCACGTTCCCTTAGGTCATGACACTATTGGAAAATTGAACCAAAAGAAACTTAACAAAAGTTGTGCACATAAAGTATTCGATGAATTTCCCGAATGAATATTTTTGGTGAGGTTTAGTGAAGTCTGAGTAGCTAACCTACCTCTATTGGAAATATGAACATATCTCAATTGCTGGGGTGGTCGTTGGGTGTCTTATGAACTTCAATTGTGCTCTTTCTGAGACAAGTATCATCTGCGGCCAACTTAGGCATGATGAGGTGTTGCCTTACCCCACATATTGTTGAATTGTGCTAATTAACATGGAATAACTATCAAGTTACAAACGGATGGAGAGGGGCTCCAAAAAGTTGATTTGAGTGCTATTGATGGCACTATTGCAGAGGAGCCAGGGCTAGGCGCTGTGACCGAGGGTCACTACCGGTCCTCACCACGACCCGAGTAATTTTGAGGGAGTTTTTGACACCCACTCTACTTTTGATCTTGCTTATTTGTATTTTTGTGATATTGTGCAACTGAGGACAGTGCACATTCTTCAGTGTGGGGTGGGGTGTCAGACTTAATTTTTGTGACATGTGCTTAATTGCTAGTGATATATCTTGAACTGCATGATCACTCTTATAGCCATTGTAATTGTATAATTGTAGTAGTTTTTTTTGTAGTGTCTTAATCCCGGGTTTTCTTTAAACCGCGGTTCTTTCCCGAGGATGTCATTTTCTTGAACCGGGTACTTTTAGGTAAATCTTTGTGTTCCAACTTTGTAAAGAATTATGAATTTTTTCCGACGATAGATTACCTAGACAGTTTTCTTGAGGGACTAACGTCTAAAGAAAAATACAAAAAGATTTTTTTGTTTCTCTTTCATTTTGTTTTCTGGTTAAACTGACAATGGAATTAGAAGGAGCTTGAGTAATTTGTGCTTTTGACATGTTTTATATCGAGGCCTAGGTCTAGAGCATTTGAACTAAGTACTTTCTTCATGATCTTTATAATTACATGCCTTGACAATATGTGTGGCTTTCTTTTGACACTGAGGCTCATCTCTAGACTCTTGTGATTAATTTCTGTGTGTTGAAAGTTTAGGATGACTGTGCTAGTTGCTTTAACTTGAGTGTTAGGTCCGAGCCATCCTAAGTGAGTCATGTGCATTGTGTGAGGTGAGACTTTAGTGTACTCTCTGCCATCCTTGTGAGTCTAGAACTTGCCCTGTGTGTGAGTCAAAGTGAAATGATTAAGTCTTGTAAGCTTGGGAAGCGATATAATCTTTCTTTGATTGACCATTTAGCCTATTTGCCTACCAATGCTAATATTATCCGTAGTCACCCCTTTTGAGCTTGTAGACCTTTTCTTTGGAAACCACATTACAAGCCGAATCCCTTTTGTTCTTAATCAAATCTTGTTGGACCTTTACCTCTGAAAGCACTTAAGTAGCTAGAAGAGTAAAGAAAGAGAGTGGGTAGATTTTGAGTGCAACCATAGAAAGGCCGAAAAGGTGCACCTGTGTATAAACAAAAACAAAATACTAGCCAGAAATACCAAACTGAAGAGAGTGAAAAAAAAAGAATAACACCTCTCATATATTTGTCTGGGTTAGTAAGTATCTATATGTTGATGTGCTTAATAAAGAAGGGCCTAAATGTGTATGATTTCATGGCAAAACATCGAATTGGTCAAGATAAGAAGGTGCTTAAAAGTGAAGTATAGTGTATTAAAGTGCTTAGGAGGGTTAGTCACTATTTTCTCAAATATGTCCTACCCGTCCCTTAGCCTACATTAGAACCTATAAAGTCCTACTTGATCCTAGACTTTACGAGCTTAAATTAGTAGAGACTTACACTACGGGAAAGCCCATGGTACTAACGTGGGTGGCATAAGAGTTTCTTTGTGAGAGTGAGCGAATTCTTTCTATATTTGAGTCCTTGAACTTATATTGAGTGTGTGGACTACTTTCTCTCTGTGGTTTGTTAGTGAGGGCACATGATTTGCAAAGGATTGGTAGAAACTTTGATTTTTGAGTTGGCACAAGGAGCGAGTCATAGTGTGAAATGCATTAGAGTCAAGTTTTGAGGCGAGAATGTTAGAAAGAGCCACACGAATATTTTAATAATCTTGGCATGAGTTTAAAACTTGAGGAAAGGTATGAAGAGTGCATATGCTGGGATCTCAGTGTTGATATAAACCATTGTCATTGGTGAGATGCTTGAGGATGTTTTGAAAGGTGTTTCTTGCTTATGTTCTTAATTTTAAGTTGCTCGAGGACGAGCAAAATTGTAAGTGTGGGGTGGTGATAAAGGGTGAAAAGTGCAATTTTAAGTGTGTTTGTGTGTTATTTCGTAAGTCAGTTGCGGGAGTTCACATCACTTTTGAAGATAAAATATGCTCATTACGCATTTCTTATGTGTAGGAACAAACTTGTGCGAAAAGGATCAAATGGGAGAAAAATTGGTGAAAAAAGAGCTGAAGAGAAAAGTCCCGGACAGCGAAGCGAGGTTCACTTTGCCAGGCCGGGATCGGAGCAGAAGAAACCAGGAAAGTCCCGGATAGCTAAGTGAGATTCACTTCGCCAGACCGGGATCGAAGCAGAAAAACTCAGCTTTTCCAATCCGAATTAGGAGAAGCCAATTCAGCCCAACTCATCCCTAAACCATATAAATATGAAAGTTAGCCACTTTTGGAAGGGAGATAAGACTTCGGAGAGGCAAGAACACGCTTGAAGCAAGGAGAAGGATTCAACTTCATGTTTTTCCTATTTTTTCCTAATTTTCCATTGATATGAATTCTAATCTTGTATTTGTGCAAACAACTATGAGTAGCTAAATTCTCTTCTAGGGTTTGATGGAACCTATTGAAGGATGATTTTTCCACTGCGTTTAATATAAATTTGCCCTTTGTTTTTCTCTACTTGTTCAACTATATTATTATTGTTGTTGGTTGAAGGGCCCTCAATTGACTGTGCCTATTTAGTGTGTACTGCTCAAGAGAGAGTATACATTTAGGTAGTTTTTGAACAACATCACTCCTAACGTATTTGAGAGATCAATACGTAGGGTTTAAAGGCGGGATTAGAGATAACGAAACCTTGGTGTGATCATAGTGAGCAGTGAATTAGTGCCAGCTAGCGTAGTTCGAGAGAATACGTCTAGTAAATTATGGTAGTTGCTCGAGAGAGAGCTACACAATCAAAAAAATCACGATCGGGAGAGAATACTGGGGTGAATTTATAGGAAACGTACCAGAGGGAGATTCCGACAATAGGGGAAATCAAAACCCTAGACTTTTCCAATCTTGTCTACAACATTTGCTTTGTTAGTAATAAAATTATAGCTTTTTAAATACCTTGTTTTTAGTTAGTAAACAATCACTCATTATTCAATATTTCAGAAGGTTGATTATTTGAATTCTTACGAAACTAGTAGTTGTGATTAGTAGGTTAATTCCCTGTGGGATTCGACTCCGGACTTGTAAACCGGGTTATATTTGCAACGACCGCTAGACCTCTTAGGAGGCATAGTTAGGCGTGATCATATGTATACCTTGATATCTCCCGTCGCGCAGACGCAACTCTCAACAACACAATCAGAATACCTGGATCTGCACAAAAATGTGCAGAAGTGTAAGCATGAGTATACCACAATGGTACCCACTAAGTATCAAGTTTAACCTCGGTAGAGTAGTGACGAGGCTAGGTCAAGACACCTACTAGACATAGAAACCTGTTCAAGATATACATAAGCTAACAATGGAAAAAAAATCAATATAAGACCAACGACAGAAAGATTATTGATTTACAACTAACAATGAAGTAATATAAACATAAATGGCAGCAAGTAGTAAATGAGTAATAAAGAAACAACATAATCAGAACACCGATGAGATGTAAATGAACTCAAATAAGGAAAAAAAATGGATGACAACTCAAATAATCAAATCGCTCACAATGCATGGACTTACAACAAGAATTACCCCAAAGCACCACACCTCATAAACCACAAGTCATGAACCGCAATTTCCAAATCTTACACATATGGTACCTTGTGTCCACAATAACAATCACCTTCGCACGGCAAAACCCACGTGCTACCATGTATTTTGCAACTGTGATAAATATTAATTTAGATGAACGAAAGATATATTTAGACACCATAAAATATAATAACAATCTTGAATAAAGTAAAGTATCAAATAAAATAATGAGTTTATTTTAAAAATCAAGTCAAGTAAAATAATATACAATTTGTACGAAACAAAGTATAAGATGGGTTTAGTTTAGAAATCAATAAAGTTGAGTAAAAGTATCATTTTTAAACAAAGCAAAACATAAATTAAATTAACGAATTAAATATAAAATTTGTTAAAGAAAAATATAATAACAATTTTAAGTAAGATAAACATACAACATGGTGATGAATATAATTTGAGAACCCAATTATAGTGAAAGTGTGATAAATATTTAGAATAATAAGGCACCGAGTGTAACGACCCGGTCAGTCGTTTCGAGAGTTATAGCTTTGTTTCCCCCATTTTTGCTTATTTGTGTGTTGTTCAGCTGTGTTGAGTTGTTTTGAATTGGTAGTTTGGGTTCAGAGTAGTTTTGGAGTGAAATGAGGCACTTAGACTCTTAGTTAGAAAGCTAAGTTAAAAAAAGTCAACCGGAAGTTGAACTATGAGTAAACGAATTTGGATGTGGATTTTTTGATTCGGTTAGCTTCGTTGGGTGATTTTAGACTTAGGAGTGTGGCCAGAATGTAAATTGGAGGTCCGTGGTAGAATTAGGCTTGAATTGGCGAAAGTTATAAATTTGGTGATTTTGGTCGGCAGTGGAAAAATTAGGTATCGTGGTCGGAATGGAATTTTGAAAGTTGGAGTAGGTTCGTAGTGTCATTTATGACGTGTGTGCAAAATTTGAGGTCATTCGGACGTGGTTTGATAGGTTTCGGCGTCGTTGGCGAAATGTGGAAGTTTAGAAGTTCTTAGGCTTGAATCCGAGGTTGATTTGGTGTTTTGGTGTTGATTTGGATGTTCCGAAGGTTCGACTTAGTTCGGGTAGTGATATATGACTTGTTGGAATTATTGGTTGAGGTCCCGAGGGCCTCGGGTGAGTTTCGGATAGGTTTAGGTTGTGTTGCGCTCGTTTTTCTTATGTTTCGATGCCGTTTCTTCAAGCATAAATGATATCATATTGAAAGAATGAGCTCCGATTTGTTTTTTAATTGACGCATTAGATCCATATCATAATTACAGACCCGTAGCAAAAAGAATCATCGAATTTGGACATCGTATGAGGATTTTATGGTCATTTTACTAAGAATTAGATTGCCAGATTGTTCAGATTATTACGAAATTGCCACTGACTGCGTATTTTAAAATTTGCACTATTTGCAAATATTGAAACCAACATATCTCCTTCATTATAAGGTCTAATTGAGTGATTCAAAAGCCTAACTTGACTAAAATTTCACAAGACATCCATTGGAGGCACAAAAAACGGGTTTCGTGATCGTTTGGCATGCGAAACGAGGCAGAATAGCTGGCAGAAAAATATATAAAATAAGGGTTTGTTCATTCGGTCATATTTTGAGTTGGGGAGCTTGAATTTGGGCGATTTTAGGGGCGAATTTCACCATAAGGATTGGGGTAAGTGTTCTCTACTCAGTTTTGGTTATATTTCATGAATCCATCTTCGTTTTTGGGATTTGATTGATGATTTCAAAGTGATATTGAGGGAGTTAGGGTTTGAGTTTTGGAGAGTTTAAGTGAGGATTTGAGGGACCAAACAGATTCTGATTTTGATTAATTTTATATGGTTAATTCGGGAGAGGACGAGGTTTATTATTCTGTCATTTTTTTTACTGATTTCGAGATGTGGGCCCGGGGCCGGATTTTGGCCAGTTTCGGATTTTTGGCATATTTTGTAGTTTTTATTGTGGAATTCAATTCGTTAGCCTATGTTGATGGTATTAATCTGATTATGGTTAGATTTGGAGCTTTTGGAGAACGAGTCCAGAGAAGAGGGAATCCCGGATTAGGATTTTACGATGTTAAGGTATGTAACAGTTTTAACTCTGGCTTCGAGGGTATAAACCCAGAGAAATTTGATATCGTGTGACTGTTTGGAGGTGATACCCATGCTAGGTGACGGGCGTGTGGGTATATACCGCGAGGGATTGAGACTTGGTCCGTCCCGTGAGGCCTCATGGCCATCATCTGTGTTTACGTAGTTACTTATTGTTGAACTTGTCTGCCTTCATGTTAGAGATCATGCTTAGACTTTATTCATGCTCACATTATTTGTACTCAGTCATAGAAATTATTGTACATGTTTACCTCAGTCTCTATTTGTTACAACCCATATTTTCGTACGTACGAGTACGTTGTAAGTCAATTGATGTAAGCTCAGAAATGAAATCATTTTTTTAAAAGTATATAAAGTAAGATAATCATGTTACCTCTGAGGTTACAAATATTTAAGATCATGAACAACAAGTACAAAGAGGGTTGGATGGTTTAGAAGCTAAAGCAATTGAAGAAAATAATGTTTCGTCGAAAGTCGACAAGTTGGGAACGTTATAACATGTACCTTTGGGGTGAGACTAGGGTGCTTAACATGATAAGGAGATTATGTTATGATTTATATTAGTCGTATGACATCCGTGTGTTATGTTTTGAAGTCAAGCGAGTTGTGAAACAAAAGTCGATGAAAGTCATCATAAGTTACATTCATAAGTTTTACTAAAACTTTGGGTCCAATGTAACTGCAATTTTCTCCCAATATACTTAGAGTTATGGGGTGTTCTACCCATCAAATTAAAGATCTATAAGTCTATTTTCCAACACATTAAACCGTTTGTCAATACGACATCGGAGTAGAGAGATATGGTCATTGTTGCGATACTGCGCAAGCTGCTAGGTGACAAGTAGGTGTGTCACCTACTTGCTTAAATGAGAGCCCAAAATGGGCCATTTCGGGTCGTCCAAAGAGGCCTTTTAAAGGCCTATTTTCTTCATATATTAGACTTAAAATAGAGCATAATAACCAGACATAAGCTCTACAAAATTCCTCCCAAAACTTTCCCACAAACCCTAATTGATTTTCTCTCCATTTCAAATTTTAATTGGAGGTAAAACCTAGAGTTTGAAGAACCAAGATAGGAGCAGAGTTATCCAACAAATAAGGTGAGTTTACTGCTCTCTTTCATCCATTTTTTCTGCTGTAAATTCATGGTAAGTCGTTCTATACTTGTAAGAACTCAGGGGACGGTGATTGGAAGCCGTGAGTTTGAGTTATTCACTTGTAGCGGACTGTTTTGTGGACTGTTTTATGGACTATTTTGTGGTGCTGTTGGGCAGCGTGTTTTACTATTGTTTTGTGGAGTTTTGGAGGAGGAAGGGTGTGGAGAAACACCACATAAATTCAAGATGTTGGGCTGGTGGTTCATCGTAACAATTTTGGGTTGTTGACACTACTACAATGGTCATTTTGTGTATGAAGAGATTGGGTTATGTTGGGCTATTTTGTAGTATTGTGTGATGTACATAAGGTTGGAAAATAATATATATATGTTGTTATTGTTGTTTTTGGTGTTGTTGGTGTTATCTTGAATTTGGAGGAAGTAAGGATTATAGGGGAGATGCTATCCGTTTTAATACAAAATAAGCTTATCGTTCGTTGTACGTTAGTTGTACCTTTCATAACTTAATGATAGTATTATTATCGTTGTTTTAGATTAAGGTGAGAAGAGGCGAGTTCAAGTTGGTGATTGAAAATATTGTGATAAGGTATGTTAAGGCTAAGCCCTTCCTTCATTTTGGCATGATCTCGTAGCTACATGTGTTAATAATGAGACATAAAGAGAAGTTCGTATTCATGAATTTATTCACATTCTTCTAGTCTCATAAGTTACAATATTATTCCTTATCGAGACTTCATATTCAGTTTAGTTTTGTCTTTATTTAGTCAAGAGAGCAGAGGGTCTATATATATATATATACACACACAGTATTACACTATTTTCACCACCATCGAGCTATAATCGGTGGGCAGGCCCCTATTGGGCAACCTTTGATCAGATGGTAAGTTATATATACCGAGCCTACTGTGGCCGAGCGCCTATGAGCGAGCCCAGAATGGCCGAGATACAGAGCCTAGTATGGCCGAGCGCCTATGAGCGAGTCTACTACGGCAGGGCAGTTACACACACGAGCCTTATAGGGCCGGACAACTATTTTACATACTATATGGAGAGAGTTGAGTTAGTATCAACAGGTAAGCATATCTTCATATTATTTTTAACTCCCAGTTAAATTCAGTTATTATATCATCAGTTCAGTTTTAGCTTTTAGTTATTCTGTTTCCTTACATACTCAGTACATTATTTGTACTGACGTCCCTTTGCTGGGGATGTTGCATTTCATGCTTGCAGGTCCTGATAGACAGCTGGATAGACCTTCCCAGTAGACAGAGCCAAATATCAGCTTGGTTGGTAAGCTCCACTTCCCCGGAGTTACCAGGTCTAGACCTTGGAGTCCGTTTTATATATATACAGGTTTGATGGGTAGGTCGAGGCCCTGTCCCGACCATGATACAGTTCAACTATCTCTAGAGGCTTGTAGACAAGTTCTGTATAGTTTGTATAACACTATATGAGTTTTTGGGTATGTTTACCCCTTAGATGAGACAGACAATATTTTCAGATGATTCAGAATATGGCCTCATCGGCCTAGGTTGAGGGTTATTCCTTTAGAGTTCACAGTTACAGAGTGGTACGCTCGGGCCGAGTATGGTACCGGGTGCCGGCCACATCCCTTCAGGTCCGGGGTGTGACAAACTTGGTATCAGAGCAGTTCTATCCTAGGGAGTCTACAAGCCGTGTCTAGTAGAGTCTTGTTTATCGGTGTGTTGTGTACCACACTTATAAGTAGGAGGCTACAAGGCATTTAGGAGTCTGTTACCCTTCATTCAAATCCAAATCGTGCTATAGAGCTGAGTCATAAGAGTTCGAGCCAAAGCTTATGTTTGCTAATGATATAGCGATTCTTTCAATTAGAATAATTATAGCTAGCTAAAGGTCTAATACAACAACAGGTAAAAGCATTAGTAGAGAGAGAATTCTTGACTACGTGGCCCTGTTTGAGACCCTATTAGATTGTGCTTACCATATGTGCGAATTTCCCATTTACCCTAAGATAGGAGTATCTAACATACCCCGTGAATAGCAGGCCATGGGAGTATCATAAGGTAAAACTATAAGTTTCAACATGTAACAGAAGCAAGGTGAAGAAGGGTACGAGGTACCTAGTTAATGAAGACTGTTCGAATTTCCACGTCAGGCAGAGAAATAAAAGGATTCTAAGTTACCTTCAACAGAAATAGAGGTATGTACAATTGGCCACACCCATCTCAGTTATGCCCTATGGGAGCTAACATATATAGTTTAAGAGAAGGATGGGATATCAAGATCCAGCTTGGGTTAGAGTAACCCGAAATGGTGGATTGAGCCAGGGGAGCTAAAAGTGAAACAATGTTTTGTTGAAGTTTTCAGAATAATGCGATAAACAGAAGTATTAGCAAGAGAATAAGAAGAGAGAAATGAAGTATTATGAGTAAGATGTGATAAATGGGTGATAATGGTAAATCAAAATATGATATGATGACAGAGTCTATAGTCAAGTGGAAAAAAAAAAAGAAGAGGTGACAGGAGGTCTTGAGACAATAAAAGAGTATAGGCCAAAAGTCATATTCTAATTTCGAGAAATGAGTTGGTGCGTCCAACGTGATTACCAAGACAAAACAATTTAGACCCCCGGAGTAATAGAAATTAGCATGGGCTAGTGAACAAGATAAACTGAATATCAATTAGGGATCGAATGAGGTGATGATAGTCGACATCAAGTGAATTTCAAAGATCGCATTCCGGCAATAATACAATAGACAACAAAAGAATAACCTTTAAAGGTCACTCAAGAAGATGCTTCCCTAAAGCAAGAACTTTGAGCAAAGTCAATCTTAAGGGACTAAGTGTTCCAGTTACACTAGGTATCTTATACCGTCGTGTGTAAGATATTTAATTATCCTTGTTACATAAGGGTTACTGCAAGGCAAGTAAGAGTCAATAAAGACGTGAAAAGACGTCGAAGATGAAGAGGTAAAATATTTATAAGTAAGTTTTCATAGCATTACATGTTAATACTCCCCTAAAGGGGGAAGATGGTGTAATATGGTATTAAGTCAGAGTTAAGTGGTTCAGGTAACTATGGAATAGTAAAGGAAGAATGCAGTAAATGGTGAAAGGAATGATATTGCATTTATTCAGATCCTACAGACATGATACGAGTCCAGAATATTATGCAAGCACGACACCGAGGGGAGGCAGTAAGGGTTCCCACACTAGATGTTATTGATAAATAAGAGCGAATGAACACTTGATGCATTAGGAGCCAGTGCAAAAGTTAAGTTAAGGTAGAAGACATAACCCAAGAGTGGTTACCCAGAAGGTAAATATGAGCATGGACTGACGAGTAGTTAGTAGTTCATTCAGGAATTCAGGAAGAGCCTAGTCATGGCTAGACAAGAGGTTCAGATAAATCAGTAGATTATGCAAGATAAACGAAGTGAAACCCAGCATAGGAAATTCGATGTCGTATCTATAAAGCCAGATTTAAAAAAAAGTACCAGTCTCATAAGGAGTAAGTATGAAGCTCCCACCAGATTGTGTACGCACTAGAGCTGCAAGTTTATAGTAGAGCTTCAAGTTGTGGATGTGAATTCTACCTATGTGGAAGAGAGGTTATGAAAGAGACAGAAGATACAATGTTAGATTAAAAGCTAAGTAAGGTAAAGGTTAAGACGGTACGAGATGCACAAGTGTAGGAGGTTGTGAATAGTCCATACATCAGATAGAGGGCTAAAAGCACCGTGATTCAGTATCCACAAATGATAGTGGTGTTTTCAGTGGCATATCTTCTAGCCTATAGTTTCCAAGTACCGAGAGGTCTGGTTAAGAGATTAAAGAAGAGTTAGAGACGGTTTGATGTCTCGCTTGAAGTTCCAGAATAACATAATGAAATGTATGGTGCTAGAAAGTTAAAGGAAGGTTGTGAGTACTATAAATAAATATGTGTAGGTCGCAAGATAAAGTACGGTAGAGCAACAGGGTTTTAGGCGGACATGAGTAAGGATAAGCAGAGGTGATTGAGAAGCTGACGAGAATAGGTAAGGCCTCAGAATTAAGCCCATCAAAACAAGAGAGCTGATGGTTTCCGTAAGTTATAAAAAAACTCAGTATAGCCTGAATGAACTTAGAGGAGTCTAAGACTATGAGCAATTTGAAGAGATGAAATGTTGCCCTGGTAGTAGAATAAGGGTGTAATTGTGATAGATAAGAGGATGATGTTAAGGCCATTGATTGGTTAATGATTCAAAAAAAGGGATTTCATGAATTGCATGAGATTAGAATACCCCTCATAAGATGAATCACGTTGGGATGCGATGAAATACGGTTATTGAAGTATAGTATCGCCCCTAGGTGGATCGAGCAAATAACTTCAGATGTTCTCTGATGAGACGTGATCCCTAAGGACAATGTATTACCTAAGAGGTTTCAATTTATCAGTGGTAGATTATAGATCAACATTAAGATGAATCAACAATAGGCAGATAAAAGTTCCAAAGTATGAGATGATATTAGGCCGTCATTCTTAAGATGAACAGTAATGAGGAAGAACTAAAGGACTTAGATTTATACATATAGGATAAGCAGCGAGAGGGTAACCTGGAGTTGGGTAGCAAACCTCGACAATAATAAAATGAAGTAAGTGTGATGGTGTAGTATAACCTACCTAGATGTAGTAAAGCCATAAGGATATATTTATAAGGCTACGAAACAAGATATCGCAACAGTCATAAGTTTGACAAAGTACCGAGCAAAGAACTTAACTACACCTATATATACCGGGAGGAACAACTTGTCATAGTTTTATATATGTTCCCAAAGTGAGGCCTAGAGATTTGCTAAAAGCTGGAGGAAAAGGAACAGAAGAGTCGCATAGGCGCACATACAAGGACAAAGTCGTACAGGCTGCATGACAGAATGTCGCAATAATTACGAGGTTGGAAGGATTCAGACCAAAAGTCATGGTGTCAGAAAGAGGCCTAAAGTGGGGAATGCCCTGGCCTATGGATTTATTCATAGAATAGTTGCCTAAATGGAAAGGCCAGCAATAAAGTATTTATGAGAGCTATAGGTTATGAGACTGATAAGTGCACCAGTCAACATTCGAGGACGAATGTTCCAAAGGGGGGAATGATGTTACAACCCATGTTTTCGTACGTACGAGTATGTTGTAAGTCAATTGATGTAAGCTCAGAAATGAAATCATTTTTTTAAAAGTATATAAAGTAAGATAATCATGTTACCTCTGAGGTTACAAATATTTAAGATCATGAACAACAAGTACAAAGAGGGTTGGACGGTTCAGAAGCTAAAGCAATTGAAGAAAACAATGTTTCGTCGAAAGTCGACAAGTTGGGAATGTTATAACATATACCTTTGGGGTGAGACTAGGGTGCTTAACATGATAAGGAGATTATGTTATGATTTATATTAGTCGTATGACATCCGTGTGTTATGTTTTGAAGTCAAGCGAGTTGTGGAACAAAAGTCGATGAAAGTCATCACAAGTTACATTCATAAGTTTTACTGAAACTTTGGGTCCAATGTAACTGCAATTTTCTCCCAATATACTTAGATTTATGGGGTGTTCTACCCATCAAATTAAAGATCTATGAGTCTATTTTCCAACGCATTAAACCGTTTGTCAATACGACATCGGAGTAGAGAGATATGGTCATTGTTGCGATACTGCGCAAGCTGCTAGGTGACAAATAGGTGTGTCACCTACTTGCTTAAACGAGAGCCCAAAAATGGGCCATTTCGGGTCGTCCAAAGAGGCCTTTTAAAGGCCTATTTTCTTCATATATTAGACTTAAAATAGAGCATAATAACCAGACATAAGCTCTGCAAAATTCCTCCCAAAACTTTCCCACAAACCCTAATTGATTTTCTCTCCATTTCAAGTTCTAATTGGAGGTAAAACCTAGAGTTTGAAGAACCAAGATAGGAGCTGAGTTATCCAACAAATAAGGTGAGTTTACTGCTCTCTTTCATCCATTGTTTCTGCTGTAAATTCATGGTAAGTCATTCTATACTTGTAAGAACTCATGGGACGGTGATCGGAAGCCGTGAATTTGAGTTATTCACTTGTAGCGGACTATTTTGTGGACTGTTTTATGGACTGTTTTTTGGTGTTGTTGGGCAGCGTGTTTTACTATTGTTTTGTGGAGTTTTGGAGGAGGAAGGGTGTGGAGAAACACCACATAAATTCAAGATGTTGGGCTGGTGGTTCATCGTAACAATTTTGGGTTGTTGACACTACTACAGTGGTCATTTTGTGTATGAAGAGATTGGGTTATGTTGGGCTGTTTTGTAGTATTGTGTGATGTACATAAGGTTGGAAAATATATATATATATATATATATATATATATATATATATATATATATATTATTATTGTTATTTTTGGTGTTGTTGGTGTTATCTTGAATTTGGAGGAAGTAAGGATTATAGGGGAGATGCTGTCCGTTTTAATACAAAATAAGCTTATCGTTCGTTGTGTGTTTGTTGTACCTTTCATAACTTAATGATAGTATTATTATAGTTGTTTTAGATTAAGGTGAGAAGAGGCGAGTTCGAGTTGGTGATTGAAAATATTGTGATAAGGTATGTTAAGGCTAAGCCCTTCCTTCATTTTGGCATGATCTCGTAGCTACATGTGTTAATAATGAGACATAAAGAGAAGTTCGTATTCATGAATTTATTCACATTATTCTAGTCTCATAAGTTACAATATTATTCCTTATCGAGACTTCATATTCAGTTTAGTTTTGTCTTTATTCAGTCAAGAGAGCATAGGGTCTATATATATATACAGTATTACACTATTTTAACCACCATCGAGCTATAATCGGTGGGCAGGCCCCTATTGGGCAACCTCTGATCAGATGGTAAGTTATATATACCGAGCCTACTATCGTCGAGCGCCTATGAGCGAGCCCAGAATGGCCGAGATACAGAGCCTAGTATGGCCGAGCGCCTATGAGCGAGCCTACTACTACGCAGGGCAGTTACACATACCGAGCCTTATAGGGCTGGACAACTATTTTGCATACTATATGGAGAGAGTTGAGTCAGTATCAACAGGTAAGCATATATTCATATTATTTTTAACTCCCAGTTACATTCAGTTATTATATCATCAGTTCAGTTTTAGCTTTCAGTTATTCTGTTGCCTTACATACTCAGTACATTATTTGTACTGATGTCCCTTTGCTGGGGACGCTGCATTTCATGCCTGGAGGTCCTGATAGATAGCTGGATAGACCTTCCCAATAAACAGAGCCAAATATCAGCTTGGTTGGTAAGCTCCACTTCCCCGGAGTTACCAGGTCTAGACCTTGGAGTCCGTTTTATATATATACAGGTTTGATGGGTAGGTCGAGGCCCTGTCCCGACCATGATACAGTTCAACTATCTCTAGAGGCTTGTAAACAAGTTCTGTATAGTTTGTATAACACTATATGAGGTTTTGGTTATGTTTACCCCTTAGATGAGACAGACGATATTTTTAGATGATTCAGAATATGGCCTCATCGGCCTAGGTTGAGGGTTATTCCTCTAGAGTTCACAGTTACAGAGTGGTACGCTCGGGCCGAGTACGGTACCGGGTGCCGGCCATATCCCTTCAGGTCCGGGGTGTGACACTATTATATTCTAATATGCTGCGATACTTGATGTGGGCTCTGTTCCCTTATTTGTTGATGATGGTGAGGCTAGTAAGGTACATGATTGAGTGAGACCGAGGGCCTGGTTGTGAGGATATTAATACCATAGCGCATGAGTTGTCCGCATAGCACGTGAGTTGACCGTGCGGGTCCAGGTATTGATACCATAGCGCGTGAGTTGTCCGCGTAGCACGTGAGTTGACCGTGCAGATCCAGGTATTGATATGATGGCACGTGAGTTGTTCGTGCTTAGCGCTTGGGCTTTAGGAGCCCCTCCGGAGTCTGTACACACCCCCAGTGAGCGTAGAGTGTTGAGCGTTGAGTGCTGAGTGCGAGCGCTGAGTGATGGAGTGACATTGCTGTGAGGTTGCATTTACTTTTGCTGTTGCTGCATTTACCTGTTAATTTTCCTTGTAGTCTTACTGATTTATGAAATTACCTGTTTTCTTATGTTTGTACTTAATTGTGGAAATAACAATTGGATTATTCTGCTTAGCTAGTCACTACTGCTTAGTTCCTTAGTTATTTCTGTTACTACTGAGTCAGTTTTACTCATACTACACCTTGCACTTTATGTGCAGATCCAGGTGAGTTATAAGGCGACAATCGTTGAGTTCAGGCCGGCTATATTTGGAGACTGCAAGGTAGCTGTTAGCATCCGCAGGACCTTGTTACTCTTCTTGTCATTTCTTCTTTTGGACAGTTAGACAACTTATATATCTTAGTTCATAGTTTTAGATGCTCATGACTTAGCGACACCCCGATGTTTGGGGCTCGTTTTTGTAATTTCTATATTATATCTAGAGTTGATTTAGTTTATGAGAAATTCAAATGTTGGTATTATTTTATTAAATTCTTATAATCGATTTAGTAGTAATATTTTGGGAAATAGGCTTGCCTTGTAACACGATAGGCGCCATCACGACCATGGTTAGATTTTGGGTCTTGACAAGTTGGTATCAGAGCATAGGTTACATAGGTCTCACGAGTCATGAGCGGGTTTAGTAGAGTCTTGAGGATCGGTACGGAGACGTCTGTACTTATCTTTGAGAGGCTGCAGAACCCTTAGGAAATTTCACATTCTTGAATTCTTATCGTGCGGTATTGATTTAGCTTGAAGTGTAACTCTTTGAATTCCTTCCACGCATTCGTATGCGCACATGAGTGCTCGGTATCAGTTGTGCATCGACGGCTTGTGATTCCCTGGATGAGGTGTGAGATGTGATTTCTGTGTGTTAATGTTGGGCCAGTCTAGAGGACTTGAGGCCGGGTGTGACTGTAGCTTGAGCACTGAGGTGTTGATTATGTGAGCACGTACTTTTGGATTTATATGTTAGGTAGTGTCTCTATTAGTAGAAGTGATGGCTGGATCGCTACGCGATGAGTATGATGTGTCTATGAGCTGAGTTCATATAATTTGAATGTGACGAGAAGGATTTGCTTGAGGTGTAGAAAGAAACTATTTGGGGCTTGATTTCCATCTTGATTTGATGTATAAGTTATGGGTGTGTTGAAGGATCTCTTTGTGTTGTTTAGTTGGGGAGTGAAGTAGATTTCATGTCGTGATATGAGTTCAGACTCCAGGTATGTTTTGTTTTCAGACTCGTTCGAGGACGAACGTTTGTTTAAGAGGGGGAGGATGTAATGACCTTGTCGGTCGTTTCGAGAGTTATAGCCTCGTTTCCCCAATTTCTGCTTATTTGTGTGTTGTTCAGCTGTATTGAGTTGTTTTGAATTGGTAGTTTGGGTTTAGAGTAGTTTTGGAGTGAAATGAGGCACTTATACTCTTAGTTAGAAAGCTAAGTTAGAAAAGGTCAACTGGAAGTTGACCTATGAGTAAACAAATTCGGATGTGGATTTTTATGATTCGGTTAGCTTCGTTGGGTGATTTTAGACTTAGGAGTGTGGCCGGAATGTAAATTGGAGGTCCGTGGTAGAATTAGGCTTGAATTGGCGAAAGTTAGAAATTTGGCGATTTTGGTCGGCAGTGGAAAAATTAGGTATCGGGATCGCTTGGAATTTCGGAAGTTGGAGTAGGTTCGTAGTGTCATTTGCGACGTGTGTGCAAAATTTGAGGTCATTCGGACGTGGTTTGATAGGTTTCGGCGTCGTTAGCGAATTTTGGAAGTTTAGAAGTTATTAAGCTTGAATCCGAGGTTGATTTGGTATTTTGGTGTTGTTTTGGGTGTTTCGAAGGTTTGACTAAGTTCGGGTAGTGATATATGACTTGTTGGAATTATTGTTTAAGATCCCGAGGGTCTCAGGTGAGGTTCGGATATGTTTGGGTTGTGTTGCGATTGTTTTTCTTATGTTTCGACGCCGTTTCTTCAAGCATAAATGATATCATATTGAACAAATGAGCTCCGATTTCTTTTTTGATTGAAGCATTAGATCCGTATCATAATTATGGACCCGTAACAAAGAGCATCGTCGAATTTGGACATCGTATGAGGATTTTATGATCATTTTACTAAGAATTAGGTAGCCAGATTTCTCAGATTAATTACGAAATTGCCACTGACGGCATATTTAAAAATCTGCACTATTTGCAAATATTAAAACCAACATATCTCCTTCATTATAAGTTCAAATGGAGTGATTCAAAAGCCTAAATTGACTAACATTTCACAAGAAATCCATTGAAGGCATAAAAAGCAAGTTTCAGAATCGTTTGGCATGAGAAACGAGGCAGAATAGCTGGCAGAAAAATATATAAAATAAGGGTTTGTTCATTCGGTCATATTTTGAGTTGGGAAGCGCGGATTTGGGCGATTTTGGGGGCGATTTTCACCATAAGGATTGGGGTAAGTGTTCTCTACTCAGTTTTAATTATATTTCATGAATCCATCTTCGTTTTTGGGATTTGATTGATGATTTCAAAGTTATATTGAGGGAGTTAGGGTTTGAGTTTTGGAGAGTTTAAGTGTGCATTTGAGGGACCAAACGGAGTCCGATTTTGTTGAATTTTATATGGTTAGACTCAGGAGGGGACGAGGTTTATTATTCTGCCCCTTTTGACTGATTTCGAGACGTGGACCTGGGGGCCGGGTTTTGGCCGGTTTCGGATTTTTGGCATATTTTATAGTTTTTATTGTGGAATTCGATTCGTTAGCCTATGTTGATGGTATTAATCTGATTATGGTTAGATTAGGAGCTTTTGGAGACCGAGTCCAGAGACGAGGAAATTCCGGAGTAGGATTTTACGCTGTTAAGGTAAGTAACAGTTTTAACTCTGACTTTGAGGGTATAAACCCGGAGAATTTGATATCGTGTGACTGTTTGGAGGTGATACCCACGCTAGGTGACGGGCGTGTGGGTGTATAACTCTAGGGATTGAGACTTGGTCTGTCCCGTGGGGCCTCATGGCCATCATCTGTGTTTACGTAGTTACTTGTTGTTGAACTTGTCTGCCTTCATGTTAGAGATCATGCTTAGGCTTTATTCATGCTCACATTATTTGTACTCAGTCATAGAAATTATTGTACATGTTTACCTCAGTCTCTATTATTTGTTAATATGCTGTGATACTTGATGTGGGCTGTGTTCCCTTATTTGTTGATGATGGTGAGGCTAGTGAGGTACATGATTGAGTGAGGCTGAGGGCCTGGTTGTGAAGATATTAATACCATAGCACGTGAGTTGTCCGCGTAGCATGTGAGTTGACCGTGCGGGTCCAGGTATTGATACCATAGCGTGTGAGTTGTTCGCGTAGCACGTGAGTTGACTGTGCGGATCCAGATATTGATATGATGGCACGTGAGTTGTCCGTGCTTAGCGCTTGGGCTTTGGGAGCCCCTCCGGAGTCTGCACACACCCAGTGAGAGCAGAGTGTTGAGCGTTGACTGCTGAGTGCGAGTGCTGAGTGATGGAGTGACATTGCTGTGAGGTTGCATTTACTTTTGCTGTTGCTGCATTTACATGTTAATTTTCCTTGTAGTCTTACTGATTTATGAAATTACCTGTCTACTCCTGTTTGTACTTAATTGTGAAAATAATAATTGGATTATTCTTCTTAGCTAGTCACTACTACTCAGTTCCTTAGTTATTTCTGTTACTACTGAGTCAGTTTACTCATACTACACCCTGCACTTTATGTGCAGATCCAGGTGAGTTATAAGGCGGTGATCGTTGAATTCAGGCCGGCTATCTTTTGAGACTGCAAGGTAGCTGTTAGCGTCCGCAGGACCTTGTTACTCTTCTTGTCATTTTTGCTTTTGGACAGTTAGACAGCTTATATATCTTAGTTCATAGTTTTAGATGCTCATGACTTAGTGACACCCCGATGTTTGGGGTTCGTTTCCATATTTTCTATATTATAATTAGAGTTGATTTAGTTTATGAGAAATTTAAATGTTGGTATTATTTTATTAAATTCTTATAATCGATTTAGTAGTAATAGTTTGGGAAATAGGCTTGCCTTGTAACACGGTAGGCACCATCACGACCATGGCTAGATTTTGGGTCTTGACAAGTTGGTATCAGAGCCTAGGTTACATAGGTCTCACGAGTCATGAGCGGGTTTAGTAGAGTCTTGAGGATCGGTACGGAGACGTCTGCACTTATCTTCGAGAGGCTGCAGAACGCTTAGGAAATTTCACATTCTTGAATTCTTATCATGCGGTATTGATTCACCTTGAAGTGTAACTCTTTGAATTCCTTCCATGCATTCGTATGCGCACATGAGCGCTCGGTATCAGTTGTGTATCGATGGCTTGTGATTCTCTGGATGAGGTGCGAGATGTGATTTCTGTTTATTGATGTTGGGCCAGTCTGGAGGACTTAAGGCCGGGTGTGACTGTAGCTTGAGCACTGAGGTGTTGATTGTGTGAGCATGTGCTTTTGGATTTATATGTTCGGTAGTGTCTCTATTAGTGGAAGTGATGGCTGGATGGCTACATGATGAGTATGATGTGTCTACGAACTGAATTCATATAATTTGAATATGACAAGAAGGATTTGCTTGAGGTGTAGAAAGAAACTATTTGGTGCTTGATTTCCATCTTCATTTGATGTATAAGTTATGGGTGTGTTGAAGAACCTCTTCGTGTTATTTTGTTGGGGAGTGAAGTAGATTTCATGTCGTGATATGAGTTCAGACTCCATGTATGTTTTGTTTTCAGACTCGTTCGAGGACGAACGTTCTTTTAAGAGGGGGAGGATGTAATGACCCGGTCGGTCGTTTCGTGAGTTATAGCCCCATTTCCCCAATTTCTGCTTATTTGTGTGTTTTTCCGCTGTGTTGAGTTGTTTTGAATTGGTAGTTTGGGTTCGGAGAAGTTTTGGAGTGAAATGAGGCACTTAGACTCTTAGTTAGAAAGCTAAGTTAGAAAAGGTCAACCGGAAGTTGACCTATGAGTAAATGAATTCGGATGTAGATTTTTATGATTCAGTTAGCTTCGTTGGGTGATTTTAGACTTAGGAGTGTGGCCGGAATATAAGCTGGAGGCCCGTGGTAGAATTAGGCTTCAATTGGCGAAAGTTAGAAATTTGGCGATTTTGGTCGGCAGTGGAAAAATTAGGTATCGGGGTCGGAATGGAATTCCGGAAGTTGGAGTAGGTTCATAGTGTCATTTGTGACGTGTGTGCAAAATTTTGAGGTCATTCGGACGTGGTTTGATAAGTTTCGGCGTCGTTGGCGAATTTTGGAAGCTTAGAAGTTCTTAGGCTTGAATCCGAGGTTGATTTTGGTGTTTTGGTGTTGTTTTGGGTGTTCCGAAGGTTCGACTAAGTTTGGGTAGTGATATATGATTTGTTGGAATTATTGGTTGAGGTCCCGAGGGCCTCGGGTGAGTTTCAGATAGGTTTGGGTTGTGTTGCGCTCGTTTTTCTTATGTTTCGACGCCGTTTCTTCAAGCATAAATGATATCATATTGCACAAATGAGCTCCGATTTCTTTTTTGATTGAAGCATTAGATCCATATCATAATTACGGACCCGTAGCGAAAAAGAATCATCGAATTTGGATATTGTATGAGGATTTTATGGTCATTCTACTAAGAATTAGGTTGCCATATTTTCAGATTAATTACGAAATTGCCACTGACGGCGTATTTAAAAATCTACACTATTTGTAAATATTGAAACCAACATATCTCCTTCATTATAAGGTCACATTGAGTAATTCAAAAGCCTAACTTCACTAGAATTTCACAAGGAATCCATTGGAGGCATAAAAAGCGAGTTTCGGGATAGTTTGGCATGAGAAACGAGGCAGAATAATTGGCAAAAAAATATATAAAATAAGAGTTTGTTCATTCGGTCATATTTTGAGTTGGGGAGCTCGAATTTGGGCGATTTTGGGGGCGATTTTTACTATAAAGATTAGGGTAAGTGTTATCTACTCAGGTTTGGTTATATTTCATGAATCCATCTTCGTTTTTGGGATTTGATTGATGATTTCAAAGTGAAATTGAGGGAGTTAGGGTTTGAGTTTTGGAGAGTTTAAGTGAGGGTTTGAGGGAACAAACGGAGTCCGATTTTGATGAATTTAATATGGTTAGACTCGGGAGAGGACGAGGTTTAATATTCTACCATTTTTGACTGATTTCGAGACGTGGGCCCGTGGGCCAGTTTTGGCCGGTTTCGGATTTTTGGCATATTTTGTAGTTTTTATTATGGAATTCGATTCGTTAGCCTATGTTGATGGTATTAATCTGATTATGGTTAGATTTGGAGCTTTTGGAGACCGAATCCAGAGACGAGGGCATCCCGAAGTAGGATGTTATGTTGTTAAGGTAAATAACAGACTTGGTTTGCAGAGAGTTGAGTGCTGAGTGCGAGTGTTGAGTGATGGAGTGACATTGCTGTGAGGTTGCATTTACTTTTGCTATTGCTGCATTCACATGTTAATTTTCCTTGTAGTCTTACTGATTTATGAAATTACTTGTCTACTCATGTTTGTACTTAATTGTGGAAATAATAATTGGATTATTCTGCTTAGTTCGTCACTACTGCTCAGTTCCTTAGTTATTTCTGTTACTACTGAGTCGGTTGTACTCATACTACACCCTGCACTTTATTTGTAGATCCAAGTGAGTTAGAAGGCGGCGATCGTTGAGTTCAGGCCGGCTATCTTTAGAGACTGCAAGGTAGCTGTTAGCGTCCGCAAGACCTTGTTACTCCTCTTGTCATTTCTGCTTTTGGACAGTTAGACATCTTATATATCTTAGTTCATAGTTTTAGATGCTCATGACTTAGTGACACCCCAATGTTTGGGGCTCGTTTCCGTATTTTCTATATTATATTTAGAGTTAATTTAGTTTATGAGAAATTCAAATGTTGGTATTGTTTTATTAAATTCTTATAATCGATTTAGTAGTAATATTTTGGGAAATAGGCTTGCTTTGTAACACGATAGGCGTCATCACAACCATGGTTAGATTTTGGGTCGTGACACCGAGTGAGATAACGAGTTCTATCTTAAGAGGCACACAAAATAAAGTATGTTAATAATTCTTTTATTTAAACCATTATGATACCAACAACTCAATAGAATATGATATAGTGACTCCACTCTATTAAATTCACATTGGCAATCAATTCACCAAGTTATAACGGAGGCACAGATTAGCATGTTAAAGCAACACAACAAATCACGTAGAATGCATGACTCACACAAGAAACCACAATTGTTCCAACACCAAGATAATAATTAATAACCAAACACAATCAAAATGCGCATGAATGATTGAAGGAAGAACAATGACCGTTCAAATCAACAAGTTGTTCCAACATGGAATATACAATAAAACTCACATCCGAGGCACCGCCTCGTATTCACATTTCACAATTTCAATCACAATCTTTCCTTATATCACCGCGTGAGCCTTACATTTAGTTTTGAAAATCATTTTTCTCAAAATAGCTACACACGTTTTAGCCCACCTTATCTCACCGTGTGGATTCAAGTAGTTCCCCTACTAGCAACATGCGTATCAAGCCCACCTTATCTCACCGCATGCGTATCAACCCGTAGCCTTATACCACCGTATGCGTATCAATATCATAACACAATCAAAACTCACACCACAAGTGTCCATATGCCATAACTTGCCACAAAGTCAACAACACCAATATTTTCACAATAAATAGCCCATGGCTCAACCACAATATGTACAAAAATTTCAGAAATAACAAAATGAATGGAATGCTCAACAAGGAAAGGTATTTCAACAACTAACAATTTTGCCTCAATGTGATAACTGCTATTATAACTTCAACACCAATAACTAAACAAGATGATATTCCACGAAATAACAACTTCAATTAAGAGGTAACAAGATTAAGTGATTCAACAATTAAGAGGTAACAAGATAATAAGGAAGGCAATAACTTCAACCAAAGCATAGAAGAGAAAAATAACAAGTAAGAGGTAGAACAAGTGCTAACAATGTCAAATAGAGCATGTAAGAGTAGATTAACAATGAGAGATATAACATGTTATGACAATTCAATTAAAGGCAAGGAAAGAGTCTAGATAATCTTAACCGGTCAAATATCACATATAGCCCGTGTACCCACTCGTCACCATGCGTACACGGATTTCACATAACTCAAATAGCACAATCAATCCAAATCCTAAGGGGTGGTTTCCCCCACACAAAGTTAGGCAAGATACTTACCTCAACTAGGCCAACTCAGCCCTTCGAAATAGCTTTTCCCTAAATATTCGCCTCCACGCGGCTCAAATCTAACAAAAAATTACTTAATAACATCAAACAATGCAAGAGAAACCAATTACAAAAATAAAGCTATGATCTTTATATTTTTCCTAAAAATTCAACAAAAAGTCAACGTCGAGCCTGCCTTGGATTCCGAATCCAAGCTTACATGAGCGAATCCCGAACCAATACAAGCTCACATGAACAAAAATCGACTCAATCAAAGTCCGATAGCTCAACCAATTAGCCAAAGCATCGCTCTTGGGTGTTCATAACCCAAGAGTCCAACCCACACTAGTTGAGTCCCATATCTCCCGAAATACTCCTCCAAAACTTGCCAAATTTGAGTATGTTGTTCTTCTAATATAGGAGAACAAGACCCCAAAAGGAATCGGGGAATAAACACCTCTAACTCATTTTCAATTTTTAAAACTTAGGACATAACCCTAGGTCTTGATTTAAAGAATTAAATGAGTTTTAAATTAAAATCATGAATTAAAGCTTAACCAAATAGAATGAATCAAAGGAAAATACTTAAGTTATGGTTTAGATCTTACCCCATGGAATAAACTTGAAGAATATACTTGAATTCTCCCAATCCCAAACTTTCGAGACGAGAAAAACTCCAACAACATTAATAGCCAAAAATGTCCAGTTGTTCTACCTCGTTTCATGTGCCAATAGATTTCTCGTGACATTCCCGTCAAGTTAGGCTTTTGAATCACTCCATTTGTCCTTATAATGAAGGAGATATGTTGGTTTCAATATTTAAAAATAGTGCAGATTTTTAAATATGAATTCAATGGTAGTTTCGTAATTAATTTGAGAAATATGGCAACCCAATTCTTAATAAAATGACCATAAATTCCTCCTACGACGTCGAAACTTGATGATTTCAGTTGCTATGGTTCCAAAATTACTATACAAATATAATTGTTTAGTCGAAACACGAATCAAAGGCCGTTTGTTCAATATGGTAATCTTTATGCTCAAATCGACGTCGAAACCGAAAACAATCACCATACAACCCAAACCTTTCCAAAACTCATCGGAACTTAACCAAACTTTGTGGACATGTCTCAAATCATCATACAAACTTATTGGAATAATTGAAACCCGATTTTGAGTCCCTTTACCCAAAAGTCAAAACTTGATCAACTCTTCCAACTTAAAGCTTCTAAAACGAGAGTCGTTCTTCCAAATCAATCACGGACCGCTCGAAAATTGAAACCAACCATACACGCAAGTCATAATACATAATATGAAGCTACTTAATGTCTCAAACCACTGAATGGAATGCTAAAGCTCAAAATGACCGATCGGGTCGTTACATCTTCCTTCTTCGCAAACGTGGATGTCTCTCCACGAACGCGAAGAGCAAAACCCCCAGCCCCAAATCCTTTATCGCGAACGCGAAGTATACCAGACACCAGCAAAAAATTTAATGTTTCAAAACTCATGGAAATTGTCTGAAATTACCCCAAATCACACACGAGCCCCCCGGGATACTGTCTAATCAAGTCAAAAAGTTCCACTACCTAATCCAAACTTATCCAAATACTCAAAACACCACAAATAATACCAAAATCAAGAAGACGATCAAAACACATATTAAGCGTCTCTTAAGTTCAATGATTTCCAAACTTCAAACCAAGCGTATGATTCAAGCCTAACTAATCTGAAATGAACCCAAACTTCGCACACAAGTCCCAAATGATATAACAAACTTATACCAAGTTTAGGAACAACACTATGACTCTGATATCCTCAAAGTCAACTCACGGTCAAACTTATGAACTCTACAAACCTCCACATTGCTAACTTTCGGCAAATATAACCAAAACACCCTAAGAACCTCCAAGTCCAATTCCAAACATATGTCTAAGTCAAAAATCATCTTACGAAACTATTTGAACCATCAACATGAATTTGAGGACGTTTATACAAAAGTCAAACATTCGTCAACTCTTAATACTCAAGCTTCCAAAAATAATACGAAGTGTTCTAAATCACTCTGGAACCTTCTCGAAACCAAACCAACCATCTCTGCTAGTCACAAAATAATAAACACACATATGGAAAGCATTAAATAGGGGAATGTGGCTCAAATATACTAAACAATCGGCTGGGTTGTTACATCCATCCTCCTCCTCTTAAACAAGCGTTCGTGCTCAAACGAGTTTAGGAACATACCTAGAATGCCAAAAAGATGAGGATATTTGCTCCGTATATCATGCTCGGTCTCCCAAGTCACCTTCTCAATCGGTTGTGTCACGTACCAAACTATCCCCTACATGTTACTGGTACCCATCTAACACCACCCGTTAGGCGAACCATACATTCATACCTTAGCTATTAATTTACAGCATTTGATTAATTAAATGAATATCCAAATAAACTGATAATTAATTACGAACAATTATTATCTAGAAATATTAAACTGAAACTCTAGCTCAAATCCCACACTAGACCATGGAGCATCTAAGAGAATTACAAAAGACATCATATGAATAAATAATAAAGACTCTTTTGGCAGCCTCGACGAACAATGTGGCGACTCACCTCAATAACTGAATTAACTTTAGCGAACTCGTCAGCTACTAGCTCCGTCTTCACCAATAGTATCTACATAGTCATGCAGGTAAGGAGTGAGTTATACGTAAATATAACCCAGTAAGATTCTCGACCTGCCACTCTGAATACCTCTGGAACAAGTGTTAGAAAATACAAACACACAACGAGCATAGAAATAATATGTACAAAAATTCCTTAACCATATAATTACTTTATAAGGCCAAAACAATTATTAAACAACAATACTATATATCTCACACAATCTACACTAAGGACTTGTCATAAACGGCACTGCAGAAAATTAACCAAATACCCCCAACGAATCCACGACAGCATACACAATGCCCCAAATCTACAACGACGGTATACACAATGCTTCAAATCTATCACAGCGATATACACAATGCACCAAATACATTACGGCAATGAAGAAATAATTTCTAACGCCCCAATGCCATAGCACGAGGCTACGCCATATCACACTACACCATAAATCACTTATTAAAAAAATTTTAGTTTTTTACAAAATAATATATATTTGTGGCTGGTCGAAGACCACGATTCTGCCAAGGGTACGCTCGTCCCAACACATGGACCAGGCAGACAAAACATACTTTCAAAAACGGATTTTGGAAAAGCAAGTATCAAAACTTAAAGTCTCACTTAACTCGCCAACGACAAGTCTCCCAACCTTGCGACTTCTAGAATACCAACCAAACAACCTCCAATGGTCTCAATCTATACAATATATTAATTAATAATATCAATTATATTAGTCGGGATCAAATCTCAATATCCCTGACTTTCAAGCTTAGAGCTAAGTCTTAATATTCTATACCTCAAATACCATCTTAAATAATAATCAATATCACTAGTCAAACTTAATTACTGGATATTATATCTAATATATTAGTACTAGTATCCCAAAATAATAAATTAAATCTGTGTAATGAAATTAAAATTAGATTCGGAACCATAGCAAAGAAGATGCGAAGACAGTAGCTTTCAAAATAGCCAAAACGATAACTTAGCCTCAAATTCTCTAAATTGCTTGGTCTCATATTTGTCATATAATTATTTGTTATCGCGGCATAATCATTGCTTCTTATATTTCATATTTTTCATCATCACTTAGTTGACCAATAACAATTGAAAAGCATACCAAAGTTTAGCATTACCTGTGACCATTTTCTCTTAGCTTCGTAAGGAATACGCAGTGGAAGTTCTTTTTCGGCCGCCGTTAATTTGCTACAAATCAGTATGTGTTTTTTTTCTCTAACCAACTGGGAACTCTATTTATATACCCTAATTTTCTCATCTGGCCAAAACATTAAATAAACAAATAGTGGGGTCTGATCCAATTTAAACCTTTTTCTGGGATTTTATCTTTCCTATATAATATTTGAAACTTAATTATCAAAATTATCCTAGTTTTGTATATTACCTGCCCTAAACAAGGATTATTTGTAAATTATATACAATTCATTATTAGTGCCTCAAATTAGTAGATTTAGGGGATATGTAACAGAGTGAAAGGAAAGAGTTATACAGCACAAGCAATGAAATTGAGGATATGAATATGGCGATGAGTTAGAGTCAACTGAACCGCCGAGGAAGAAGGATATCCAACAGTGAAATTTAAATGAGAGTTAGCCAACGACTCAGATGACAAATTATTTTCCGATTGGACGGAAAGAGACGCCAATTGTCGTTGCGGCAACCAGACATTAAACCACCGGCTGAAATCCAAGTTACCGACGACTCCTTGGTCGAAATTTGTGTTAAGCACTGGCAACGGCAGCTGCAACTTGAGTGTACTCAACATTTGTTTTTCAGTATTCAGTGTGTGTCTCTGAGCTGCAACTTGAGTGTACTCAAATTAATATTATACAATTTGATGGTACAACAATATACAAATTTAAAAATAAATTTTGTACAAATTTAATACAAATTAATATATCTAAAACAATATACATACTAAAAATAAATTTCATACAATTAATTATATAGTATATATTTATTTATAACTTATCTACAAACTTTCATACATTATTTTTACCCAGTTAAAATACATCTACAATATCATACAACTTAAATACAATTTTCATACAAACTTTATGCAATATGTCTTTTGTATATTTTATATATTTTGTATTTAATTTGTATATATTTTGTATGTAGTGTGTGTTTCTTCCTCTCTAAAATTTCAATCAAAACTTTCTCTCTTAATACGATTTTGATACATATCAATAACTTTATGTAAAAAGATTGTATTGATAACTTAAATACAAATTTTATACAAGCGATTCATACATTATACAACTATTTTTCAACTTTCATACAATATTCAAATAAAAATAATATATATAACTATAACAGAATACAATTTACGTACAATTATACTACAACTTTACTACAATTTCGTAAGTATATTGTATATCATGTGTTCTTCTTCTTCTTCTTCTTCTTCTTCTTCTTCTTCTTCTTCTTCTTCGAGTTTCAATCTGAAATTCAGCCAGAATCAAGTCTAATCTTCACCAAATACCCTAAAAATTGAGATATAAACTCCAAACAATAATTTCAATTGTTTGCAACAACCTCCAATCCAAACAAATAATGATTTTTGAAAACCTAAATTCGAATTCAAAGCTTCAAAACTTTTTAGTGGTTGTCAATGGTAGAGAGTCAAACACCTTCAAAACTTATTGATTGATAATTTTAATTTGAACACCAATTGTGCAACATGAAAGGAAATTGCTAAGTTAAAACTTTATAGTAAAACGATTGAAATCCATTGATGAATTTCACTTAAAATATATACAACATGAAAGGATAAAACATAGAGGAGATCAGAGGAAGAAAAAATAGGAAAAGAACAGAGAATGAGAGAGAGAGAGAGAGAGAGAGAGAGAGAGAGAGAGCGCAGGAGAGAGAGAGCAGGAGGGAGAGAGAATAAGGATGGGAAATAATTGATTCCTTATTCAATTCCTAATATAAAGGGATACTCATTTAATTCCTAAAGTGTATATAATTGGTAAATTGTATATGCCTATATAATTAAATTGAAACTTGAGTAGGGAAGGTAATAAAGTTTCAAATAGTGTATAGGAAGGTAAAAATCCCTTGAAAAAAAGATTATATTTCTAAAGAGTTATGTGTATTATTTTGGCCCAATAGCTAAAAATTAAATTAATTCTCCAATCTCACAATTAAGTATAAAAATATTTCGGGTTATTACAATCTCCTCAACTAAGAAGAACATCCGTCCTCGAATATTACACGAGCTATACTCTAGGAAAGAGAGGTATGAATAGTTCATCGTTACACTCATCTTATCTTTCATATTTATACTACATACGCCTTGTGTAACTCATTTGAAAACTTATTAACAACCACAACTATCCCCAAGAGTCCGAATCTCTACTTTAGTACCTTAAATCATAGTTAGATATGTTGAACACTTTCTAATCATCTCATGTAAACTTTCGTATAAGAAAATTCCTCATCCATGGCAATCGTGAACACCCTTCCGTGTTATTCTGAGACCTAAAAAATAACAAATCTAATATTATTTACGTGATAATTGTGCATCACATAGCACAACACCAATCAGTCTATGCACATAATAATGTTAAAGTCATACATCGGCAACACTAGTAGAGCGACTACAGTGTCCTATCCCTGAACAAATATCACCCGTTTTCTATATACTTTATCCACAAATATAGTCTCCTCACTAGGATCGTCACCACGTATAGAACACTAGGAGTACTAAATATGACGAAACTAGTCAATCCATGCCCAAGTTCACTTAAATGTCAACGTTACAAACTATAACAAATTTGTAACTATCTCTCTCTCCTAACTGTGATCCCACATGCCCGATAAAACATAATCAATAATAGTAGGATCCCTCCACTTGGGTAAACTTATACTTTTTTAGTTATCGCATCATTTCATTAATATTCAACTTTCTCAACTCATGCAGTACAAGATACAACACATATCATGATAATTGTCAGAACGGAACACCGAATTCGATAATATTTGTGTTAATTCTTTTCAAGTATTTGAACTCTTCGAATTGTCTATCACTCTTTAATACGGTGCATGACACTCTCCATACTGTACGTCTTACCCTTATTTTAATAGCTAATCATAACACTACTCGCTGAGTTTCATACTCAACCTTTTACTATATTGGTGCATTAAGTGTTATACTTAAGTCTTATCTTCTCTCATAGTTACGGACCCCAAGTAGAATATGTTGTATCTTTTATACATATAGTGGCACTATCAAGGTCATACTCAATGTACTTAAATTAGATTAGTCATGCCACCATTATACTTATAGCATTACGATCACGATGTCACTAGTAATATTAAATCACTTCAAAAGGCATTAAGCTTAGAACTATGTAAGCACCTTCCCCAGAATGTCTTTCACACCAAGCGTAATAGTCTAGATGTGTTTAAGCTATTATTACCTTACACTTGTTACTTTTGCGTTCAGTTCTTTTCTTCTCCAAATCAAACTCATAACATGGAGTTATATCCATAACTTTAAATATTGAATAAGTCGCTCTTACGTAAAAAAAAAACAAATCCTTAGACCTATTTACTGCTCACATAGATTCTCAACATTCAAAAATTTGACTATCGTTAGACCACTTTACAATTCACACAAATTCTCAATATTCAAAAATTGGACTAACTCTCAAACCCTTTTTTATAAAAAAATATTGGCACACGTTCCTACAAAAATAGAGTTATCCCAAATTTTAAAACAAGTAAAATTTTAACTATCACCAATGAGCATAACATTTTTTGTACTCGAGGCCACTCTCAATCGCCCATATATTGTTAGAAACTTCCAAATTAACTGTGTCTCCTAGCATAGGAGGATACATGTAGCGTAGCCATTTGCTAAAGGCATGTCCTAAGAATAAACTCAATTCATCATAACGCACGAATGAGGAATGAAAGAAGGGAAAATATCCTAAATACTTAGTAAACTCAAGATCATAAGTATGGGCGCCTACATACCCAAGAACTCGACTCTACTAAACACTGCTCCATGTCCCGGGACTTAAAGCGTAGGCTCTGATATCAACTTTGTCACGTCCCAAACTACCCCCTAGACGTAACTGGCACCCAATTAACACTACCCGACAGGAGAACCATAGTTTTATACCTTAGCCATTAATTTGCAGCATTTGGTTAATTAAATGAGTATCCAAATAATCTGATAATTAAATATGAACAATTAATATCTCAAAATATTAAACTGAAACTCTAGCCCAAATCTCACACTAGACCATGGAGCATTTATGTCACGACCTAATTTTCCCTCCGTGTGACATCGTGACGGTACCTAGTCTCTACAACTAGGTAAGCCTAACATTTTGCGGAATAATAAAATAAAAATATAAAGTTAACCAACTATTCAAAAATACACAACAAATCCCAAAACCCGGAACATCATGAATCACAAACTACAGAAGGAAAAATCTAGTGTCTCTATACATCAGAGTCTAACAAGGAAAAATACAGAAGATAATGGACATGAGAAAGAGTAGAAGGGGACTCCAAGGTCTGCGGACGCGGCAGATATACCTTGAAGTCTCCAAAGCTGTCCCGGCTCACTGATAGTGCGGCTGATAAGGTGCACCTGGATCTACACACGAAATAAATATGTGCAGAGAATAGCATGAGTACACCACAATCGGTACCCAGTAAGTGCCAAGCCTAACCTCGGTCGAGTAGTGACGAGGTCAGGTCAGGGCTCTACAGGTAAATATATAATAAAATAATATAGAGTAAAATACCGCAATAAAATAAAGGCTGAAATTTAACAACAATGAAATCATAGAAGGTAACAGCTCAGTACACAGAAACACAATGGGGGATCTCCTGGGATACCATCTCGTAGTTCCAACGTAAATGTGCAGGAGGATCTTCCGGAATACCGTTCCTTAGTCCCAAAGTAAATATGCAAGACAGGGGGATCTCCCGGAATACCGTTCCGTAGTCCCAAAGTAAATATGTAGTACAGAGGAATCTCCTGGAATACTGTTCCGTAGTTCCAAAGTAAATATGCGATACAGGGGGATCGCCCGGAATACCGTTCCGTAGTCCCAAAGTAAATATGCGGTACAGGGGTATCTCCCGGAATATCGTTTCATAGTCCCAAAGTAAATATGCAGCGCAAACAATAGAAATACAACTACAACACGAAATCTTATGATTTAGACTAAGTACCAATCAAGGAAGAAGCAGGAAATTCACTAAGCATGTTGCACAAAATTCACATAAACAATTAAGACAAGTAGACATGCTATATTAGACTAAACAGTATAGCTACACATATTTGAATCACTAAATTAAGAATGAAAATAGATTAATACTCATTAGAATGGTATAACTCAAAATAAAAGAAAAATATGTTGCTGCTCAGTAAGAAAATCGGGTTTTACCACAACTAACATGTGTACGTACTCGTCACCTCACGTATACGGCGCTCACATATCCCAATAGTTCCAAATCTTAAGGGGATTTCCCCCCCCCCCCCCCCCACAAAGTTAGGCAAGACACATACCTCGAACCAAGCTCAATCAATCGGTCACAATGCCTTTCCCAGGAATATCCGGCTCCGAAAGGCCCAAATCTAGCCAAAAGCAATTACATATCATAAATACAACCATAATAGACTCATCTAATTAATGAAATCAACACTTTAACAAAAATTCCGAAATTAACTCAAAATCGCTCGTGGGGCCCACATCTCGGAATCGGGTAAAAGTTATAAAATACGAAAGCCCGTTCACTCACAAGTCTAACCATATCAAATTTACTAAAATCCGACACCAAATGGTCCTCCAAATCCACAAATCAAACTTCCAAATCCCTTGCCTCCAATTCCCAATTTCCACCTTAAATACATACTAACTAGGTGGGAAAATGCATGGGGAAGAAAGATTATTGATCAAAAATAAGCACAAGGGACTTACCTCAAGAAACCCCTCTAAATGCTCTCAAGAAATCGCAAAACCCGAGCTCCAAATGTTGAAAATGAGCAAAAATCGCGAACACTTGCATTTAAGTGTTCTGTCCAAACATTTCACAGTTGAGAGCCTTCAACCGCACCTGCGGTGCCGCACCTGCGGTGCCGCACCTGCGGTGCCGCACCTGCGGAAATTCCATCGCAGATGCAAAAATCACTTAAGGGGGACTGAGTCTGCATTTGTGAACAAGAGCCGCTTCTGTGAGCCCGCATCTGCGCTTCTCTTTCGCTTCTACGCGTCCGCTTCTGCGGATCTATGGCCGCACCTGTGGTCCCAGCTGGACAGGGTCAAAACCGCTTCTGCGGCTCCATGGCCGCTTCTGTGGCGCCGCACCTGCGGCCCAAAGTGCGCAGGTGCGATTACACCAGGTGCAGCAGCTCCAACAATTGCATAAGTCCCAAACTCAATCCGTTAAGCAACCGAAACTCACCCGAGGCCCCCGGGACCTCGACCAAACATACCAACCAATCCTAAAACACTATACAAACTTAGTCGAGCCCTCAAACCGCATCAAACAACGCTAAAATCACAAATCATCCTCCGATTCAAACTTAAAGAATTTGAAACTTCCAAATTCAACAAGCGATGCCGAAACTAATCAAACTACGTCCGATTGACCCCAAATTTTGCACACAAGTCTTATTCGACATTACAGACCTACTCCAACTTCCAGAACCAGAATCCGACCATGATATCAAAATTTCCATTACCGGTCCAAATCTCCAAAAATTTGACTTTCGCCATGACAAGCCTAAATAAGCTACGGGCCTCCAAAACACAATCCAAACACGCTGCTAAGTCCAAAATCACCCAACGGAGCTAACGGAACCGACAAAATTCCATTCCGGAGTCTTCTTTACATAGTTCTGACTACGATCAAAATCCGAAGACTTAAGCTTTCGTTTAGGGACTAAGTATCCCAAATCACTCCAAAAACCAAAACGAAACCTCCCGGCTAGTCACAATAGAAGAAAAAGATATGGGAGAAGCAGTTAATAAGGGTTCGGGGCTCTAACTCTCAAAACAACTGGCCGGGTTGTTACATCCTCCCCCTCTTAAAACAATCGTTCATCCTCGAATGAGCATAGAGACATACCTGAAGTGGTGAAAATATGAGGATAACGGATGCGCATATCGTGCTCGGTCTCCCAAGTCGCCTCCTCGACCGGCTGTCCCCTCCACTGAACCTTCACGGAAGCAATGTTCTTTGATCTTAGCATTCTGACCTGCCTATATAAAATAGCCACTGACTCCTCAACATAAGATAGATCCTTGTCCAAATGGACTGAACTGAAATACAACACATGAGACTGATTGCCTTAATACTTCCGGAGCATTGAAACATGGAATACCGGATGAACTCCTGCTAGACTGGGAGGCAAGGCAAGCTCATAGGCAACCTCCCCAACTCGCCACAACACCTCAAATAGACCAATGGACCTTGGGCTCAGCTTGCTCTTCTTTCCAAACCTCATAACGCCATTCATAGGCGAAACCCGGAGCAAGACTCGCTCTCCAACCATGAATGCCACATCGCGAACCTTCCGATCCGCATAACGTTTCTGTCTGGACCGCGCTGTGCGAAGTCTATCCTGAATCACCTTAATCTTTTCCAAGGCATCCTGAACCAAGTCTGTACCCAATAATCTGGCCTCGTCGAGCTCGAACCAACCCACTGGGGACCGACCCCGCCTACCATACAGAGCTTCATACGGTGCCATCTGAATGTTGGACTAATAACTGTTGTTGTAAGCAAACTCCGCAAGTGGCAAGAACTGGTCCTACGCACCCCCAAAATCTAACACACACGCACGGGGCATATCCTCTATTATCTGAATAGTACGTGCGGACTGCCCATCCGTATGAGGGTGAAATGCTGTGCTCAACTCAACCCTAGTACCCAACTCATGCTGTACAGCTCTCCAGAACCGTGATGTAAACTGTGTACCCCGGTCAGAGATAATAGATACCGGTACGCCATGAAGCCTGACGATCTCATGGATGTAGATTCGAGCTAGCTGCTTGGAAGAATAGGTAGTCATCACAGGAATGAAATGAGCCGACTTGGTCAGCCTATCCACAATCACCCAAATTGCATCAAACCTCCTCTGAGTCCATGGGAGTCCAACAATGAAATCCATAGTGATCCGCTCCTATTTCCACTCCGGAATCTCTAACTTCTGAAGCAATCCACCTGATCGCTGATGCTCATATTTTACCTGCTGGCAATTCAGACATCGAGCCACATACTCTACAATGTTCTTCTTTATTCTCCTCCACCAGTAATGCTATTTCAAGTCCTGATACATCTTTGCGGCACCCGGATGAATAGAGTATCGCGAACTTTGAGCCTCCTGGAGAATCAACTCACGCAAACCATCTACATTAGGCACACATAGCCTGCCCTGCATCCTCAATGCACCATCATCTCCAATAGTGACCTCCTTAGCATCACCGTGCTGGACCTTGTCCTTAAGGGACAGCAGATGAAGGTCATCATACTGACGCTCCCTGATACGATCATAAAGAGAAGACCAAGAGACCACACAAGCCAATACTCGACTCGGCTCAGAAATATCCAATCTCATAAACTGGCTGGCTAAGGCCTGAACATCCAACGCCAATGGCCTCTCTACTGTTGGTAGATATGCTAAACTCCCCAAACTCTCTGCCAGATGACTCAAAGCATCACCCACCACATTAGACTTCCCAGGATGGTAAAACTAGTGATATCATAATCCTTAAGTAGCTCCAGCCACCTCCGCTGACATAAGTTAAGATCTTTCTGCTTAAAAAGATGCTGCAAACTCCGATGATCTGTGTAAATCTCACAAGGAACACCGTACAAATAATGCTGTCATATCTTCAAGGCATGAACCACACCTGCTAACTCAAGGTCGTGGACAGGATAGTTCTTTTCATGCACCTTCAGCTGTTTGGACGCGTAGGAAATCACCCTACCGTCCTACTACAACACTGGGCCGAGACCAATCCGCGATGCATCATAATATATAGTATAAGACCCCGAACCTGTAGGTAATATCAATACTGGGGCTGTAGTCAAAGCTGTCTTGAGCTTCTGAAAGCTCTCCTCACATTCCTCTGTCCACCTGAACGGAGCACCCTTCTGGGTCAGCCTGGTCATAGGTGCTGCAATAGATGAGAATCCATCTACAAAGCGACGGTAATACCCTGCCAAACCAAGAAAACTCCGGATCTCTGTAGCTGAGGATGGCCTGGGCCAACTCTGCACTGCTTCAATCTTCTTCAGATCCACTGGATCCCCTCACTTGATACTATATGACCCAAGAATGCCATTGAGTCTAGCCAAAACTCACACTTTGAAAATTTTGCATATAACTTCTTTTCTCTCAAGGTCTGAAGTGCAGCCCTCAGGTGCTGCTCATGATCCTTCCGACTCCGGGAGTATACCAGAATGTCGTCAGTAAACACAATGACGAATGAGTCAAGATAAGGCCGGAACACACTGTGCATCAAGTGCATAAAAGCTGTTGGGGCATTGGTCAGCCCAAAAGACATAACAAGAAACTTATAGTGACCATATCTGGTCCTGAAAGTAGTCTTCGGGATATCCGGCTCCCGAATCTTCAACTGATGATAACCTGAACGTAAGTCAATCTTGGAAAACACTCTGGCACCCTGTAACTGATCAATAAGTCATCAATAGGCAATGGATACCTGTTCTTCACTGTGACTTTGTTCAACTGGTGGTAATCAATACACATCCGCATAGAACCATCCTTCTTCTTCAAAAATAAGACAGGAGCACCCCAAGGTGATACACTAGGCCGAATAAAGCCTTTATTAAGCAATTCCTGTAACTGCTCTTTCAACTCCTTCAATTCAGGATGAGCCATACGATATGGAGGGATAAAGATGGGATGAGTGCCCGACAACAAATCAATGCCAAAATCAATATCTCTGTCGGGCAGCATGCCCGAAAGATCAGCTGGAAACACATTTGGAAAGTCCCTCACTACTGGAACTGACTCAACTGTAGGGGTATCAATACTGACATCTCTCACATAAGCTAGATATGCGTCACACCCCTTCTCAACCATTCGTCTTTAAGAAATGAAATAACTCTGTTGGGAGTATACTCTAAGGTACCTCTCCACTCAAATAGCGCGGAAATCCTGGCATAGCCAGTGTCACGGTCTTAGCGTGACAATCAAGAATAGCATAATGGGGCGAAAACCAGTCCATTCCCAAAATAATATCAAAGTCCACCATGCTGAGCAATAATAAATCGGCTCTGGTCTCAAAACCACTAAGAGCAATCAAACATGACCGATACACGCGGTCCACAACAAGAGAATCTCCCACAGGAGTAGATACATAAATAGGGGAACTCAAAGAATCCCGTGATACGCCCAAATACGGGGCAAAATAAGAGGACACATAATAATATGTAGAGCCCGGGCCAAATAATACTGACGCATCTCTATGATAGACCGGAACAATACCTGTAATGACAGAATCAGAACCAATTACCTCTGTACAAGTAGGAACTGCATAATATCTGGCATGGCCTCCCCCTCTAGGGCGACCTCTACCTCCCCGACCTCCACCTCGAGCTGGTTGAGCAGGTGGGGTGGTAGCTGGTGCTGTAATCAAAGCCTGAGGACCTGGTGGAGCACGCTGTGGCTGAAAAGTCTGTGGAGGTGCACCCCTCCTAATCCTGGGGCAATCCCTCACCATGTGGAGAGTGTCACCACACTCAAAACAAGCTCTGGGAGGATGTGGCTACTGTGACTGGCTCAGGCCAGGTTTGCTAGACTGGCCGCTAGGAACACTCCGTGCAGGAGGCACACTAGATACTGGTGGTGCATAATAAGGCTCCTGGGGTCTAGAAGGAGCTGGAACACTGTTGGCAGCTGGAAGAGCTGAATGAATGGGGCGGCTCATATAACCCCTACCATGGCGAGCTGCTGGGACACGAGCTCCAGAATAATAACCAGTCTCTCGAGACCTCTTGGCCTCCCTCTCTTCTCTCTCCCGGGAAAACATGCCCTCAAACCTCCTGGCAATACTCATAACTTGCTAATAAGAAATATCCATCTCCAACTCCCTGGCCATACTACTCCGGATGTTGGGATGGAGTCCCTCAATAAACCATCGAACCCTCTATCGAACTATGGCAACTAAGGTCGATGCATGTCGGGCCAAATCACTAAAGCAAACTGCATACTCTGACACGGTCATAGCACCCTGGCGCAACTGCTCAAACCCCACGTGCCATGAGTCCCTTAGGCTCTGAGGGACATACTCTCTCAAAAACATGTCCGAGAACTGAGTCCATGTAAGTGACGCTGCCTCAGCCGGACTACTCAACTCATAAGCACGCCACCACTGATAGGCTGCTCCTCTAAGCTGGAATGTGGTAAAAGAAACCCCACTCGTCTCCGCTATGCCCATAGTACGGAGAATACGATGACACTCCTCTAGAAAACCCTAAGCATTATTTGTAGCCAATCCGCTGAAAATAGATGGGTGGTACTTCTTATTCCTCTCAAGTCTGAGCTTCTCCGCCTCAGAAGCTGCTGCCCTAACCTCGGGCTGAGCTGGAGCTACCGGCTGCATTGGTACAATCTCTGGAACCTGGTCGACCCGAACCCGCTGCTCTGGAGTACCGGCGATGGGAGTCTGTGCTCCTCCCCTGGCCTGAGATGTGGCAGGAGCAAGTGGAATAAATCCAGCCTGAGCTAAGGTGTTGAACATGCTCAGAAACTAGGCTAGAGTCTCCCGGAGGGCTGGTGTAGAAACAGGTACCTCAGGTGTCTGCCCTCCAGCTGGAGCTACTGGGGGCTCCTCTGTAGCAGCTCGTGCGGGTTCTCTGGTTGTACCATGTGGACGTCCTCAGCCTCTACCCCGGCCCCGGCCTCTCACGGCTCTAGCAGGGCGCGCGGGTGCCTGTTCATCAGATCCGCTTGTACGTGTCCTTACCATCTGTGAGAGAATAAGATACAGAAGTTTAGAATCTTTGAACAACAATTTTTTGCACGACAAGGAATCAAAGTAGTGAAATTTTCCTAACATTCCATAGCCTCCCGAGGATAAGTACAGACATCTCTATACCGATCCGCGAGACTCTAACAAACCGCCTTGTGACTCACGACACCTACGAACCTAGAGCTCTGATACCAACTTGTCGCGACCCAATTTCCCCTCAGTGTGACTTTATGACGGAACCTAGTCTCTACAACTAGGTAGGCCTAACATTTTGCAAAATAATGAAATAAAAATATAAAATTAACCAACTATTCAAAAATACACAACAAATCCCAAAACCTAGAACATCGTGAATCACAAACTACAGAAGGAAAAATCTAGTGTCTCTATACATCAGAGTCTAACAAGGAAAAATACAGAAAATAATGGACATGAGAAAGAGTAGAAGAGGACTCTGAGGTCTGCGGACACGACAGATATACCTTGAAGTCTCCAAAGTTATCCCGGCTCACTGATAGTGCGGCTGATAAAGTGCACCTGGATCTGCACACGAAAAAAACATGTGCAGAGAGTAGCATGAGTTTACCACAATCGGTACCCAGTAAGTGCCAAGCCTAACCTCGGTCGAGTAGTGATGAGGTTAGGTCAGGGCTCTACAGGTAAATATATAATAAAATAATATAGAGTGAAATACCGAAATAAAATAAAGGCTGAAATTTAACAATAATGAAATCATAGAAGGTAACAACTCAGTACATAGAAACACAACGGGGGATCTCCCGAGATACCATCTCGTAGTCCCAACGTAAATGTGTAGGGAGATCTCCCAGAATACCGTTCCGTAGTCCCAAAGTAAATATGCAGTACAGGGGGATCTCCCGGAATACTGTTCCGTAGTCCGAAAGTAAATATGCAGTACAGGGGGATCTCCCGGAATATCATTCTGTAGTCCCAAAGTAAATATGCAGCGCAAACAATTGAAATACAATTACATCACAAAATCTTACAATTTAGACTAGGTACCAGTCAAGAAAGAAGCAGGAAATTCACTAAGCATGCTGCACAGAATTCACATAAACAATTAAGACACGTAGACATACTGTATTAGACTAAACAGTATAGCAACACATATTGGAATAACTAAATTAAGAATGAAAATAGATTAATACTCATTAAAATGGTATAACTCAAAATAAAAGGAAAACATATTGCTGCTCAGTAAGAAAATCGGGTTTTACCACAACTAGCCCGTGTACCTACTCGTCACCTCACGTACATGGCGCTCACATATCACCAAAGTTCCAAATCTTAAGGGGATTTCCCCCACACAAAATTAGGCGAGCCACTTACCTCGAACCAAGCTCAATCAATCGGTCACAATGTCTTTCCTAGAAATATCCGTCTCCGAATGGCCCAAATCTAGCCAAAAGCAATTACATATCATAAATACAACCATAATAGACTCATCTAATTAATGAAATCAACACTTTAATAAAATTCCGAAATTAACTCAAATATCGCCCGTGGGGCCCATGTCTCGGAATCGGGTAAAAGTCATAAAATATGAAAGCCCGTTCACTCACGAGTCTAACCATATCAAATTTACTCAAATCTGACACCAAATGGTCCTCCAAATCCACAAATCAAACTTCCAAATCCCTAGCCTCCAATTCCCAATTTCCACCTTAAATACACACTAACTAGGTGGGAAAATACATGGGGAAGCAAGATTAATGATCAAAAATAAGCACAAGGGACTTACCTCAAGAAACCCGTCTAAATGCTCTCAAGAAATCGCCAAACCCGAGCTCAAAATGTTGAAAATAAGCAAAAATCGCAAACACTTGCATTTAAGTGTTCTGTCTAGACATTTTGCACCTGAGAGCCTTCAACTGCACCTGCGGAAATTCCATCGCAGGTGCGAAAATCACCTAAGAGGGACTGAGTTTGCATCTGCGAACAAGGGCCGCTTCTGCGAGCCCGCATCTGCGCTTCTCTTTTGCTTCTGCGCGTCCGCTTCTGCGGATCTATGGCCGCACCTGCGGTCCCAGCTGGACAGGGTCAAAACCGCTTTTGCGGCTCCATGGCCACTTCTACGGCGCCGCACCTGTGGCCCAAAGTGCGCAGGTGCGATTACACCAGATGTAGCAACTCCAGCAATTGCATAAGTCCCAAACTCAATCTGTTAAGCACCCGAAACTCACCCGAGACCCCCGGGACCTCGACCAAACATACCAACCAATCCTAAAACATTATACGAACTAAGTCGAGCACTCAAACCACATCAAAGAATGCTAAAATCACAAATCATCCTCCGATTCAAACTTAAAGAATTTGAAACTTCCAAATTCGACAACTGATGCCGAAACCAATCAAACCACGTCTGATTGACCCCAAATTTTGCACACAAGTCTTATTTGACATTATGGACCTACTCCAACTTCGAGAACCAGAATCCGACCCCGATATCAAAATTTCCACCACTGGTCCAAATCTCCAAAAATTCGACTTTCGGCATTTCAAGCCTAAATAAGCTACGGACCTCCAAAACACAATCCAGATACGCTCCGAAGTCCAAAATCACCCAACGGAGCTAACGAAACCGACAAAATTCCATTCTGGAGTCGTCTTTATACAGTTTCAACTACGGTCAAAATCCTAAGACTTAAGCTTTCGTTTAGGGACTAAGTGTCCCAAATCACTCCAAAAACCAAAACGAAACCTCCCGACAAGTCACAATAGAAGAAAAAGATATGGGAGAAGTAGTTAATAGGGGTTCGGGGCTCTAACTCTCAAAACGACCGGTTGGATCGTTACATCCTCCCCCTCTTAAAACAATCGTTCGTCCTCGAACGAGCATAGAGACATACCTGAAGTGGTGAAAGATGAGGATAACGGCTGCGCATATCGTGCTCGGTCTCCCAAGTCACCTCCTCGACCGACTGTCCCCTCCACTGAACCTTCACGGAAGCAATGTTCTTTGATCTTAGCTTTCTGACCTGCCTGACTAAAATAGCCACTTACTCCTCAACATAAGATAGATCCTTGTCCAAATGGACTGAGCTAAAATCCAACACATGAGATGGATTGCCGTGATACTTCCGGAGCATAGAAACATGGAATACCAAATGAACTCCTGCTAGACTGGGAGGCAAGGCAAGCTCATAGGCAACCTCCCCAACTCGCTGCAACACCTCAAATGGACCAATGGACCTTGGACTCAGCTTGCCCTACTTTCCAAACCTTATAACGCCCTTCATAGGAGAAACCCGGAGCAAGACTCGCTCTCCAACCATGAATGCCACATCCCGAACCTTCCGATCCGCATAACTCTTCTGTATGGACCGGGCTATGCGAAGTTTATCCTTAACCTTTTCCAAGGCATCCTGAACCAAGTCCATAACCAATAATCTGGCCTCGTCGAGCTAGAACCAACCTAACACACACGCATTGAGCATATCCTCTAATATCTGAATAGTACACTCGGACTGCCCGTACGTCTAAGGGTGAAATGTTGTGCTCAACTCAACCCTAGTACCCAACTCATACTATACAGCTCTCCAGAACCGTGATGTAAACTGCGTGCCCCGGTCAGAAATAATAGATACTGGTACGTCATGAAGCCAGATGATCTCACGGATGTAGATACGAGCTAGCTGCTCGAAAGAATAGGTAGTCATCACAGGAATGAAATGAGCCGACTTGGTCAACCTATCCACAATCACTTAAACTGCATCAAACCTCCGTTGAATCCGTGGGAGTCCAACAACAAAATCCATAGTGATCTGCTCCCATTTCCACTCCGGAATCTCTAACTTCTGAAGCAATCCACCTGGTCGCTGATGCTTATATTTTACCTGCTGGCAATTCAAACATCGAACCACATACTCTACTATGTTCTTATTCATTCTCCTCCACCAGTAATGTTGTTTCAAGTCCTAATATATCTTTGCGGCACCCGGATGAATAGAATACCGCAAACTGTGAACCTCCTGGAGAATCAACTCACGCAAACCATCTACATTGGGCACACATAGCCTACCCTGCATCCTTAATGCACCATTATCTCCAATAGTGACCTCCTTAGCATCGTCGTGCTGGACCGTGTCCTTAAGGGAAAGCAGATAGGGATCATCATACTGACTCTCCCTGATACGATCATAAAGAGAAGACCGAGAGACCACACAAGCCAATATTCGACTTGACTCAGAAATATCCAATCTCACAAACTGGCTGGCTAAGGCCTGAACATTCAACGCCAATGGCCTCTCTGCTGCTGGTAGATATGCTAAACGCCCCAAACTCTCTGCCCGGCAACTCAAAGCATCGACAACCAAATTGGCCTTCCCAGGGTGGTACAAAATAATGATATCATAATCCTTAAGTAGCTCCAACCACCTCCGCTGACGTAAGTTAAGATCTTACTGCTTAAACAAATGCTGCAAACTCCAATGATCGGTGTAAATCTCACAAGGAACACCGTACAAATAATGCCGCCATATCTTCAAGGCATGAACAACAGCTGCTAACTCAAGGACGTGGACATGATAGTTCTTTTCGTGCACCTCCAGCTGTCTGGATGCGTAGGTAATCACCCTACCGTCCTGCATCAACACCGTGCCGAGACCAATCCGTGATGCATCACAATATACAGTATAATACCCCGAACCTGTAGGTAATATCAATTTTGTGCGCGGCCGTGCTCAAGAGCTCTCAGATTCACTGGTACGACTTCGGAAGCTCATATCTTTTGATCTACAAGAAATTTTGAGATGATTCAAAAATGAAATTGTAGCCCTTGGCTAATGTACAAGAGAAGGCTGTGAAGTGCGGCCGCACCATTTTTGTGCGACCGCAGGAGCTGGGGATGTGCGGTCGCACCATTTTTGTGCGGACCGCACATTGGAAGTTTAGAGGATGTACTATATGTCCGAGATTTAGATTATTATTTCTTTTTTAGACTTTGGTCGCTCGATTTGAGATGACTTTTCGTGGATTTTTTAAGAAATTCATCGGGGTATGTGATTCTAACTCGGATTTGGTTAATATACATGAATATATCACTAATTTCATCATTTAATTAGTACTTTGAGATGGAAATTTGGGAAAAATTGTAGAAACTTCATAAATCACAAATTTAAGATTTGAAGGTCGAGTTGTTATTGGAATTCGATAAAATTGGTATGGTTGAACTCGTATCGAAATGGGTGTTCGGATTTCATAAAAATTATATCGGGTTCTGAGGGGCGGGCCCCACGTTGACTTTTGTTAATTTTTTGGAATAAAATTTTAAGTCGACGTTTTATTATCCAAAATTATTTCCAATGAATTTTTAATGAAGTTATACAACTGATTTGAATAGATTTGAGTGGTCCGGAGGTCAATTCAAGCAAGAAGGCGGTTTTGAAATATTGGCATAACTTCTAAAAGGTAAGTGTCTTGCTTAACCTCGAGTGGGGGAATTTCCCCTTAGGCATTGAGTCTTATGTGCAATTTATGTAATTGAAAACCATGTACGCGAGGTGAGGAGTACGTACTTGGTTTATATGTACAAATTTTATTGAGTTAAAGTCTTGAGCATATTGTGTAGTAAATTGAATAATTGTTGGCATATATTTAATCATTTATTTGTCGTGCCTAAATCCTTGTTGTTGAATCTATTGTTATATGAAAATTTGATGTGATTGTTACTTGATTATATATGAAATTCCGTGAATTTGCTGGTTTGATAATTATTGGAATTTAATTTAATTTTGGATTTTTTCCTCTGCAAATAATTAATTAAATGAGCTTAAAAAGAGGTGTTTATATAATTATTGAAAATTTAGATTTAATGAAGACATTGTGTGGAGCCTTCATCTATTTGTTGTGAAATTAAATTGACTTGGTTGTATCTTTGGAATTTTGGTTGTAGCCATTGGGCAAATTGTGATATGAATTGATTTTGTCATGTTGCCGTAATAATTTTCCGTGTAAATTATTGTGTTGTGTTAATTATTATTTTGAAGATATAAGGGTGACATTTCACCATTGATATTATGTGGATATAAGGGTGGTATTTCACTGTGGTTGTGTTTGTTGGAATATTGTCTGGGCGGAGCAATAAGGGTGGCAATAGGAGCGATAAGGGTGGCTATTGGTATTGTCTTGGCGGAGTGATAAGGGTGGCTATAGGAGTAATAAGGATGGCAATAGGAGCGATAAGGGTGGCTATTGTCAGGGACGAGATGTGATGATGTGGAGTTGTGGTGTTGGTGATTTTTATATGACCTTGTGATTTTCTTGTGTTTGGTTTTATACCTTGTGTAATTTGTCTTGTTGATAGTAAATTGATAACAATATGATTTATGTTGAAATTGATAGTCTGTGGCTATTTCCAGGCGGTTTATAAAATGAAATGTGGGCACGAGGTGTCGTGAATTGTGATATGAAATGAGGATAGTGGCACGTGAATTGTCCGTGCAGTTGTGATATGAAATATGGGCGCGAGGTGCTGTGATTAATGATAATAATATTGGCACGTGAACTGTCCGTGCAGCTGTGATATGAAAAGTGGGCACGAGGTGCCGGAAAAATATGATGATTTAATTAAGGGCACGAAGTGCCATGCAAATAGATGAAAATGAGCTGTGACCCGTATTTTTAAGATTATGACCTGAGATGTCACATGGTGACTTCTTAATTGAAAAGATTATATATTCAAAATATTTATTTGGAAGTATTTTTACTTAGAAAGTATTATATGGAAGAATTATATTTGAAAAGATTTATTGAAAGAATTATATTTGAAAAATAATTATTTGAGAAAATTATATTTGAAAGAGAGTTATTTGGAATAATTATATGACAAAAAGACTTTTATCTGAAGGACTTGATTTAATTGGGTGTAATTGTATTTATTATTTCTTGAGTGATATTAATGGTATTCTTGTTGTCTGGTGTGCATATCACTGGTTGTTTCATGTTGCCCTTATTGTTATTTATTTCCTATTATATTATATATTATATTGCACAGGCTATTAGACTAGTGAGTGTCTTGACTGTACTTCGTCTCTACTCCACTGAGGTTACTCTTGATACTTATTGAGTACCGACCATGGTGTATTCATACTACACTTCTTCATATTTTTGTGCAGATCCAGGTATTGGAGATATCGGGCTTGAGCAGAGTTAAAGCGGGTTCGTAAGGATTCAAGGTAGAGCTGCTTGGTCGTCGCAGTCCCTTGGAGTCTTTTCATTTCATTGTACTGTTAATTTTTAATCAAACATTATTGTATATTCGGTCCTCGTGAGCATTCCATGTATTCAGTTAGAGTTCGTGACTGAGTACTACCAGTCTTGGGAGGTTGTATATTCATATTTGTTACACTGTTAGTTTTGATTAATTATTTAATTTAAAAAAATAGATTCAAAATGTAACTGAAATCGGCTTACCTAGTCTTAGCTACTAGGTGCCATCACGACGCCTCTGGTGGGATTTTGGGTCGTGACAAGTTGGTACCAGAGCTCTAGGTTCATAGGTTCTACGAGTCAGGAATAAGTTTAGTAGAGTCTTGCGGATCGGTACGGAGACGTCTGTACTTATCTTCGAAAGGCTACAGAATTGTTAGGAAATTTTTACTTCTTTCATTCCTGTCATGCGGATTTGTTGATTGTAGAATTTGAGCCTTTATATCTCTATTCTCTCACAGATGGTGAGGACACGTGCTACCGGGTTAGCTGAGCAGGCATGATGCACATACCACTAGGGCTGCAAGAGGTCGGGGCCAAGGCAGAGGTCGAGGAAGGGCACGTGCCGCGACTGGAGCACCTGTCAGAGCAACAGTTGAGGAGCCACCAGTAGCTCCAGTTGGGGGACAGGTACCAGAAGCACCTTTTGTTACCCCCGGACTTCAGGAGACTTTGGCACAGTTCCTGAGTATGTTTGGTACATTAACCTAGGCGGGATTGATTTCTGTTACATAAAATATTCCGCAGATTGGGGGAGTAGCTCCGACTCCTACCACAACTCCAGATCAGCAGGTTCACGTTGTTAGGTTCCGGGTGTAGCACCGGTACAACTTGTTATTCCGGTTCGGCCTGAGGTCAGCCCAGAGGCATCAGAAGAGGAACAAAAGAGACTTGAAAGGTTTAAGAAATATGATCCACCTACTTTCACTGGCACAGCTACAGAGGATGCCCAAGGATTTATGGAAAATTATCATTGTATTCTCCGCACCATGGGTATTGTGGAGGTGAGCGAAGTTGCCTTTACTACATTTCAACTATCAGGCGCAGCGTATCGGTGGTGGCAAATCTATGAAGAAGGTAGACCAGTCGATGTAACACCACCAACTTGGGCTCCATTTTCGGAAATGTTCTTGAAAGAATTTGTTCCCCAGACTCTCTGAGAGGCGTGGCACACAAAGTTTGAACGGTTGCGTCAGGGCACTATGACAGTGTCAGAATATGCTATCAGGTTCAGTGAGTTAGCCCGTCATGCACCTATCTTAGTTCCTACAATCAGAGAACGGGTCCGCAGATTCATTGAGGGGCTCGATTATGATTTTAAAATATGCATGGCTCGAGAGTTGAAAACAGATACCCCATTTCAACAAGTAGTGGAGATTGCAAGGAAGATTAAGGGTGTTTTAGGCGAGGAAAGGGAGTCTAAGGAGGCCAAAAGGTCTCAAAGATCTGGAGGGTTTAGTGAATTTTACCCTTCAGCTAGGACCCATTATAGCAGAGGCTCGAGTAGTCGGCCAGCTCAGTCCGCACATCAGATTACTCGGAGTGCTCCAGTAAGTTCTTATAATGCACCACCGGCAAGGGATTCCTATAATGGTTATTCCAGTTATCCGGTACAGACTTAGTATAAGCAACCACGACCTCAGAGGGGCTGTTATGAGTGTGGTGACACTAGGCACATTATGAGAGATTGTCCCAGACTTGGGAGGGGTGGATTTTATCAAAACACTCAGGCTATGGACCCCAATGCAGTTACTACTCCATGTACACAACCAGTTAGGGGTGGAGGACAGACGGGTAGAGGGCGCCTAAGAGGTGGAGGCCTGATCCATTAATATAATCGCTATGATTTGGCTGAGGCCGATACACCAGATGGTGTCATTACAGGTATGATCCTGATTTGTTATAAAAAGGATATTTTTCCCTTAATTTTATTCGGATCTGAATATTGAGGTGAGTCCTCCTATTATGCTCCGCTTATGGGTGAGCTTCGTAAATTGTGACCCACTTATATGTTTATCCCTATTGGGAGATTTAAAGATGTGAGCCCGTGTCTGTTATTTTATTTTTGTACATCATTGAGGGCTATAATCCAAAAGTAATTTTTATTATTCATTACAGTGGGTTTAATGTGTTTCGGAATAATTGATTCCAATTTTTATAAATTATATGCCCTACCGATATGAGGGTTCGTTATGTGTTATGAAAAATATTTACGAAATTTATTGAAAAGAAGAAAGAAAGGAAATTGTAAATTCCAGTTGGCACAATGTGCAAAATACTTGTGATACGGAGTTGAGGACAAGATCCTCGCATTTTATATATGATGTGAAATATTTAAACCGGGCTACAAGCCGCGGTAGAAGTTATATAAGAACGAGGTCCTGGTGGTGAAATATTTATGAGTTTAAATTCTCCCTTTTTGAAATTTAATTTGTACAATAGTATTAATAGGGAGTCATGCATGTTAGCCTTATTTGATAATTCTTTATATTTTTTGTTCTTATTCAGCTATTTTCGTGCTGTAAACATTGAGTTTTAGCCTATGAGGTGAGTGCACAGGTGGCGTTGAATGTGACTCATTAATCCGAGTAAGTAATCATGAGGTCTTCATGCTTCACATTCTGTTGTCAGTGTTGTGAAAATTTGTAACGAGGTGGTGGTTAGTATAAGATTAATTAATGATGCTGGAATTAATTATGAACAGCTTTTAAGACCAGAAATATGGTGATGAGCATACATATGATGTGCTTCATGTCCTAATATCATTATGATAATGAAATGCTTGTAATGCTGAAATCAGTGTTATTGATATGTATACATTGTGGTGCCTTGTCGGATTGCGGATGTGTTGTTAGGAGTTGTTTTGGTGTTACTCTGGCAGGTGGATAGGCCTATTTATAGGGGAGACTCTGCCGAAAATTTTGAAAAATTTGGGATTTAGTAAAAATTTGGGGGATTGAGACGTGCAAAAAGAAGAGACAAATTATGTTATGTGTTTGAGGGTGAATGATCCGAAGCGGGGAAGAATGAAATACCCCAGATTTTTTTTTTGAAGTACTTCAACACTATCAAGAAAGTTGATGTGTGAGTAGGCACGAGTTGCTATAGCCAGTTGATGTGTGAGTAGGCAAGAGCTCGGGATGTGCAGCCGTGCCATTTTTGTGCGGACCGCACATTAGAAGTTTAGAGGATGTACTATATATCCGAGATTTAGGTTATTATTTCATTTTTGGACTTTGGGAGCTCGGTTTGAGACAATATTACGTGGGTTTTTCAAGAAATGCATTAGGGTAAGTGATTCTAACTCGGATTTGGTTAATATACATGAATATATCACTGATTTCATCATTTAATTAGTACTTTGAGATGAAAATTTGGGAAAAATTGTAGAAATTTCATAAATCAAAAATTTAAGATTTAGAGGTCAAGTTGTTATTAGAATTCGATAAAATTGGTATGGTTGAACTCATATTAGAATGGGTATTTGGATTTCATGAAAATTATGTTGGATTCCGAGGGGTGGGCCCTGCGTTGACTTTTGTTGACTTTTTGGAATAAAATTTTAAGTCGACGTTTTATTATCCGGAATTATTTCTGATGAATTTTTAATTAAGTTATACAATTGATTTGAATAGATTTGAGCGGTCCGGAGGTCAATTCAAGCAAGAAGGCAGTTTTGGAATATTGACATAACTTGTAAAAGGTAAGTGTGTTGCTTAACCTCGAGTGGGGGAATTTTCCCTTAGGCATTAAGTCTTATGTGCAATTTGTGTAATTGAAAATCATGTACGCGAGGTGACGAGTACGTACTTGATTTATATGTGCAAATTTTATTGAGTTAAAGTCTTGAGCATATTGTGTAGTAAATTTGATAATTGTTGGCATATATTTAATCATCTATTTGTCGTGCCTAAATCCTTGTTGTTGAATCTGTTGTTATATGACAATTTGATGTGATTGTTACTTGATTATTTATGAAATTTCGTGAATTTGCTGGTTTGATAATTATTGGAATTTAATTTTATTTTTTATTTTTCCCTCTGCAAATAATTAATTAAATGAGCTTAAGAAGGGGTGATTATATAATTATTGAAAATTTAGATTTAATGAAGGCTTTGCTTTATGTTGAGTAATTTCTATCTCTATTGATTATTTTTGGGTGTTGTATACATTGTGTGGAGCCTTCGTCTATTTGTTGTGAAATTAAATTGACTTGGTTGTATCTTTGAAATTTTGGTTGTAGCCATTGGCCAAATTGTGATATGAATTGATTTTGTTATGTTGCCGTGATAATTTTCCGTGTAAATTGTTATGTTGTGTTAATTATTATTTTGAAGATATAAGGGTGGCATTTCACCGTTGATATTATGTGGGTATAAGGGTGGTATTTCACTCTGATTGTGTTTGTTGGAATATTGTCTGGGCGGAGCGATAAGGGTGGCTATAGGAGCGATAAGGGTGCCAATATGAGCGATAAGGGTGGCTATTGATATTGTCTGGGCGGAGTGATAAGGGTGGATATAGGAGTGATAAGGGCGGCAATAGGAGCGATAAAGGTGGCTATTGTCAGGGACGAGATGTGATGATGTGGAGTTGTGGTGTTGGTGATTTTTATGTGACTTTGTGATTTTCTTGTGTTTAGTTTTATACCTTGTGTAATTTGTCTTGTTGATGGTAAATTGATAACAATCTAATTTATGTTGAAATTGAGAGCCTGTGGCTATTGCCGGGCAGTTTATAAAATAAAATGTGGGCACGAGGTGCCGTGAATTGTGATATGAAATGGGGATATTGGCACATGAATTGTCCATGCAGTTGTGATATGAAATATAGGCACGAGGTGCTGTGATTAAGGATAATAATATTGGCACGTGAACTGTCCGTGCAGCTGTGATATGAAAAGTGGGCACGAGGTGCTGGGAAAATATGATGATTTAATTAAGGGCACGAAGTGCCATGGAAATATAGGAAAATGGGTTGTGACCCGTTTTTTAATATTATGACCTTAGATGTCACATGGTGACTTCTTAATTGAAAAGATTATATATTCAAAATATTTATTTGGAAGGATTTTTACTTAGAAAGTATTATATGAAAGAATTATATTTGAAAAGATTTAGTGAAAGAATTATATTTGAAAAATTATTATTTGAGAAAATTATATTGAAAGAGAGTTATTTGGAAGAATTGTATGACAGAAAGACTTTTATTTGAAGGACTTGATTTAATTCGGTGTAATTGTATTTATTATTTGTTGGGTGATATTAATGGTATTCTTGTTGTCTGGTGTGCATATCACTGGTTGTTTCATGTTGCCCTTATTGTTATTTGTTTCCTATTATATTGTATATTATATTGCACATGCTATTAGATTAGTGAGTGTCTTGACTATACCTCGTCTCTACTCCACTGAGGTTAGTCTTGATACTTACTGGGTACTGACCGTGGTGTACTCATACTACACTTCTGCACATTTTTGTGCAGAGCCAGGTATTGGAGATATCGGACTTGAGCAGAGTTAAAGCGGGATCGTAAGGATTCAAGGTAGAGTTGCTTTGTCGTCGCAGTCCCTTGGAGTCCTTTTATTTCATTGTACTTTAATTTTTAATCAAACAGTGTTGTATATTCGGTCCTCTTGATCATTTCATGTATTCAGTTAGAGTTCGTGACTCAGTACTACCAGTCTTGGGAGGTTGTATATTCATATTTGTTCCACTGTTAGTTTTGATTACTTATTTAATTAAAATAAATGGCTTCAAAATGTAACTGAAATCGGCTTACCTAGTCTTAGAGACTAGGTGTCATCATGACTCCTGTAGTGGGATTTTGGGTCGTGACAAGTTGGTATCAGAGCTCTAGGTTCATAGGTTCTACGAGTCACGAACGAGTCTAGTAGAGTCTTGCGGATTGGTACGGAGATTTTCGTACTTTTCTTCGAGAGGCTACAGAACTGTTAGGAAATTTTCACTTCTTTCATTCCTGGCGTGCAGATTTGTTTATTGTAGAATTTAAGCCTTTATATCTTTATTCTCTCACAGATGGTGAGGACACGTGCTACCGGGTTAGCTGAGCAGGCATGATGCACATACCACTAGGGCTGCAAGAGGTCGGGGCCAAGGCAGAGGTCGAGGAAGGGCACGTGCCGCGACTGGAGCACCTGTCAGAGCAACAGTTGAGGAGCCACCAGTAGCTCCAGTTGGGGGACAGGTACCAGAAGCACCTTTTGTTACCCCCGGACTTCAGGAGACTTTGGCACAGTTCCTGAGTATGTTTGGTACATTAACCTAGGCGGGATTGATTTCTGTTACATAAAATATTCCGCAGATTGGGGGAGTAGCTCCGACTCCTACCACAACTCCAGATCAGCAGGTTCACGTTGTTAGGTTCCGGGTGTAGCACCGGTACAACTTGTTATTCCGGTTCGGCCTGAGGTCAGCCCAGAGGCATCAGAAGAGGAACAAAAGAGACTTGAAAGGTTTAAGAAATATGATCCACCTACTTTCACTGGCACAGCTACAGAGGATGCCCAAGGATTTATGGAAAATTATCATTGTATTCTCCGCACCATGGGTATTGTGGAGGTGAGCGAAGTTGCCTTTACTACATTTCAACTATCAGGCGCAGCGTATCGGTGGTGGCAAATCTATGAAGAAGGTAGACCAGTCGATGTAACACCACCAACTTGGGCTCCATTTTCGGAAATGTTCTTGAAAGAATTTGTTCCCCAGACTCTCTGAGAGGCGTGGCACACAAAGTTTGAACGGTTGCGTCAGGGCACTATGACAGTGTCAGAATATGCTATCAGGTTCAGTGAGTTAGCCCGTCATGCACCTATCTTAGTTCCTACAATCAGAGAACGGGTCCGCAGATTCATTGAGGGGCTCGATTATGATTTTAAAATATGCATGGCTCGAGAGTTGAAAACAGATACCCCATTTCAACAAGTAGTGGAGATTGCAAGGAAGATTAAGGGTGTTTTAGGCGAGGAAAGGGAGTCTAAGGAGGCCAAAAGGTCTCAAAGATCTGGAGGGTTTAGTGAATTTTACCCTTCAGCTAGGACCCATTATAGCAGAGGCTCGAGTAGTCGGCCAGCTCAGTCCGCACATCAGATTACTCGGAGTGCTCCAGTAAGTTCTTATAATGCACCACCGGCAAGGGATTCCTATAATGGTTATTCCAGTTATCCGGTACAGACTTAGTATAAGCAACCACGACCTCAGAGGGGCTGTTATGAGTGTGGTGACACTAGGCACATTATGAGAGATTGTCCCAGACTTGGGAGGGGTGGATTTTATCAAAACACTCAGGCTATGGACCCCAATGCAGTTACTACTCCATGTACACAACCAGTTAGGGGTGGAGGACAGACGGGTAGAGGGCGCCTAAGAGGTGGAGGCCTGATCCATTAATATAATCGCTATGATTTGGCTGAGGCCGATACACCAGATGGTGTCATTACAGGTATGATCCTGATTTGTTATAAAAAGGATATTTTTCCCTTAATTTTATTCGGATCTGAATATTGAGGTGAGTCCTCCTATTATGCTCCGCTTATGGGTGAGCTTCGTAAATTGTGACCCACTTATATGTTTATCCCTGTTGGGAGATTTAAAGATGTGAGCCCGTGTCTGTTATTTTATTTTTGTACATCATTGAGGGCTATAATCCAAAAGTAATTTTTATTATTCATTACAGTGGGTTTAATGTGTTTCGGAATAATTGATTCCAATTTTTATGAATTATATGCCCCACCGATATGAGGGTTCATTATGTGTTATGAAAAATATTTATGAAATATATTGAAAAGAAGAAAGAGAGGGAATTAAAAATTCCAGTTGGCACAATGTACAAAATACTTATGATTCAGAGTTGAGGACGAGATCCTCACATTTTATATATGATGTGAAATATTTAAACCGGGCTATAAGCCGGGGTGGAAGTTATATAAGGACGAGGTCCTGGTGGTGAAATATTTATGAGTTTAAATTCTCCCTTTGTGAAATTTAATTTGTACAATAGTATTAATAGGGAGTCATGCTTGTCAGGCTTGTTTGATAATTCTTGTATATTTTATGTTCATATTCAGCTATTTTCGTGCTATAAACATTGAGTTTTAGCCTATAAGGTGAGTGCACAGGCAGCGTTGAATGTGACCCATTAATCCGAGTAAGTAATCATATGGTCTTCATACCTCACATTCTGTTGTCAGTGTTGTAAAAATTCGAAACGAGGTGGTGGTTAGTATGAGAATAATTGATGATGCTGGAATTAATTATGAACAGCTTTTAAGACCAGAGATGTGGTGATGAGCATACATATGATGTGCTTCATGTCCTGATATCATTATGATAATGAAATGCTTGTAATGCTGAAATCAGTGTTATTGATATATATACATTGTGGTGTCTTGTCGGGTTGTCTATGTGTTATTAGGAGTTGTTTTGGTGTTACTCTGGCAAGTGGATAGGCCCAATTACAGGGGAGACTCTGCCGAAAATTCTGAAAAATTTGGGAGTTAGTAAAAATTTGGGGGATTGAGACGTGCAAAAGAAGAGACAAATTATGTTATGTGTTTGAGGACAAATGATCCTAAGCGGGGAAGAATGAAATACCCTAGAATTCTTTTTTTTGAAGTACTTCAACACTATCAAGAAAGTTGATATGTGAGTAGGCACGAGTTGTTATAGCCAGTTGAGACTAATATTGTGCGTTGTTGTAAAAATCAGGCCTTTTGAAAATGTTTGGAGTGTAAGATATTGATCTTAAAGTTTACAAATATCGTAAACTCAGTGAGTATATGTGTAAAAGAAAAATCATCAATTTGGTAACCTCAGAATAATTCTTAGAGCGTTCGAGAACGAACGTTTTTTTAAGAGGTTGAGAATGTAACGAACCCGACTTGGCGTTTTAAGAATTAACACCCCGTTCGGTGGCTTAAAGTCTCAAACAGCTTGGCAATATATATTATGACTCACGGGTGTGGTCGAGTTTGATTTACTGAAGATTCGGAATTTAATTATAAGAGCAATTCTTATTTAGAAGCTTAAATGGAAAGAGTTGACCGGAGAGTTGACTTTTGAGCAAACAACCCCGGAATAGAATTTTGAGGGTGGCAATAGCTTCGTATGATAATTTCGGACTTAGGCTTATGTTCGGATTTGGATTTGGAAGTCCGTAGGACAATTCGACACATTTTGGCAAAAATTAGAAAATAGAAGATTTTGGAAAAAAAAATCCGATCGAAGGGTGATTTTTTGATGATGAGGTCGGATTTTGATTCCGGAAATGGGAATAGCTCCATTACATCAACTATGACTTGTATGCAAAATTTGAAGTCATTCCGCATTGATTTGATACGTTTCGGCGCAAAACATAGAATTTGGGAGATTCGAAAACTCATAATTCGATTCGAGGCGTGATTCGTAATTTTGACGTGGTTTGACGAGATTTGAAGCCTCCACTAAGTTCGTATTATATTTTGGGATGTGTTGGTATATTTGGTTGAGGTCCCGAGGGGCATGGGTGTATATTTTGGGTCATTGGTTGAGAGAATGGTAAAGTTAAGAAATTTAGGAGTTTGACCATGATCAATATCGCGTCAAGACGACCTCTTTTCAGTGTTTGAGTGCGTGAGCAGGACCGTAACATGTTTTATGATTGAAATTCATATATGGTTTGTGTCCGGGAGGTTCCGGATGAGTTTCGGGAGTGCTGAGGCAAAAAGGGAAGTGCGGACCGCACAATTTTGATGCGGACCGCACTCCGGTCCGCAGTGGAGTTCGCGGACCGCACAATTTTGTGTGCAGCCGCGCTCAAGAACTCTCAGATTCGCTGGTCCGACTTCGGAAGCTCATATCTTTTGACCTACAAGGAAGTTTGAGATGATTTAAAAACAGAAATTGTAGCTCTTCGTGTCTAGTTTCCAGAAAGGTGAAGAAACCATAATTTGGACATCTGTATAGAAAGTTATGGCCAATTTACTGAAGGGTGGTAGAGGAGAAGGATGTGAAGTGCGGCCGCACCATTATTGTGCGACCACAGGAGCTGGGGATGTGCGGCCGCACCATTTTTGTGCGGACCGCACATTGGAAGTTTAGAGGATGTACTATATATCTGAGATTTAGGTTATTATTATATTTTTGGACTTTGGGAGCTCGGTTTGAGACGAGTTTTCGTGGGTTTTTCAAGAAATTCATCGGGGTAAGTGATTCTAACTCGAATTTGGTTAATATACATGAATATATCATTGATTTCATCATTTAATTAGTACTTTGAGATGGAAATTTGGGAAAATTTTTAGAAACTTCATAAATCGCAAATTTAAGATTTGAAGGTCGAGTTGTTATTGGAATTCGATAAAATTGGTATGGTTGAACTCGTATTGGAATGGGTATTCGGATTTCATGAAAATTATTCCGGCTTGCGAGGGGCGGGCTGATGTGTGGCTATAATTCATGGTTTAGCACATTATTTGCCTTGAATATTTATATGTTTTAATGATAAAGTACACCTTATTTGCGTGTAATAGGGTTCATTTTATGTGTAGGTGAATTGGAGGTGAAAGTAGAAGAAAAAGGAGACCTAGAAGTCAAAAGCCTGTGCGGGAGAATTGAATGAGAGAACCTGGCGATGCCAGGCTTGAAGCTGGCTTTAGGCTGGCATTGCAAGGCAAAGGCCAGGCTGAAGCTGGCGTTAGGCTGGCATTGCAAGGCAAAGGCCAAGTTGAAGCTGGCGTTAGGCTGGCGATGCCAGGCCTGGGGCCAGGTCCAATCCGAGTTTTGAAGACTTAATTCATTTTCGGGTTTGACTAGGACTTGGCCTACACATTTAGGTCTTTTCCTACACATATAAATAGACCTAAAAACGCCACTTGGAGGGAGTCTTTTGGCGACCGGAGGCAAGAACATCACGTGGACAACTTTTGGAGGAGAAAATCATCGAGTTCTTCATCCCTTTATCTTTTCATTGTAGTTTGTTTATGCAAAATACTTGAAAAATTATTACTACGATCGTGAGTGGCTAAAACTCGTAGTTCTGGGGTTGTGATTTAGCCATGAATATTGTTGTTTTACGTTGACTTAACCTTGATTACAATTCACTAATATATGTTGTTTCTTCAATTCTGTAATTAATTACTTAATTGTCTGGCCAGCAGTTAGGTTCTATTTACTATCTATGCTATGCTTGGGAAAGCCGTGTTTAGATTAGAGAAGAATTGAAGAGAGCATGATCTTAACTCTTAGGGGGGTGGATTTGTGGTTAGGATAGGTGTATACCTAGTCACCGTGCTTAATTATAGATTGATTCCATAGGAATATAGGCGTTAATCTATTTTGAATAGGCGAGTAGTACTTCGGGAGAAGGCTATGAGAGCAATAGTTTGATTAATTAGCAACCATGAGTGAATTGTATGAAAGGGAGAGTTAACTCGAACACAATAGGATTGGTGAATCGATCAATACCCTGGAATATTTATCTCTACTGAATACACCACAATTATTTCGCTACTTGATAATTTAGTTATTAATTAGAATGATAGTTTAGTATAATCACATCTTTGAACTCGATTTTGGCTTGACTGAATAACAATCTTGGTAAATTTAGTAGGTAGTTGATACAAGTCTCTGTGGGTTCGGCACTCGACTTATCATTTTATTACTTGTATGACCACGTATACTTGTGTGTGCGTTTGGGAGCAACAAGCTTTTGGCTCCGTTGCCGGGGACTTGAATATCGACTACTTTCTAGTTTTTGCTTTAGTTGTTTATTTCATCAAGTCTAACGTTACTTGATTATTGCTCTGGTCTCAGGAACTTTGATTGAATGCGTAGGGTCAGAAGCCAGGACAGACTTCAAGGATTTGACCCCGAACCTGAGAGAACATTTCATAGGAGGTTTAGGGAAGCAAGGGAAACAAATAATCTTCAGGCACTCATTCAATTTCCTGTGAACATGGTAGAGGAGAAACACATGGTTGTTTAGGAGGTGGCGATGCCCAGCATTGCTAATGTCACCTCCAGCATCGTGAAGCCCAGAATCACCGGGCACTTTGAGCTGAAACATAGCATGATCCAGCTACTTCATGCGAATGGGCAGTTTATGGGTCTTCCACATGAGGATCCACAACAACATATCCTGAACTTCTTGGAGGTTAGTGATATTTATATCACTAATGAGGTCACTCCAGACTATGTGAGTCTCACACTTTTTCCTTTCTCTCTGTTGGGCGAAGCAAAGTGATGGCTAAAGGCAGAACCAGCTAATTCTATTACATCATGGAATGATTTGGCAAGGAAAGTTTTGACAAGGTTCTTCCCTTCAGGCAAAACTACAAAGATCAGAAGTGAGATAGTCGCCTTCAAACAGAAAGCGGGGGAGTCTCTATACTCAGCTTGGGAGAGTTCAAGGGGCTGCTCAGAGACTGTCCTCATCACAATAAGACAAACAAAGTGTTAGCTCATACTTTCATAGAAGGGCTACATCCTGAAACAAAAATTGTGGTAGATGCTGCAGGTGGAGGTCAAGTGTTAGAGAAACACTTTGATGAGCTATATGCATTATTGAACAAATTCTCCAAAAGCAATCCGGATTGGAAAGGAGAAATGGGCAAACACACGGTGCAAAAGTCTGCAGGGGTTCTCGAGTTAGATGTCATCTTGGCATTATCAGCGCAAATTTCTTCAATGACCAACCAAGTCAATCAGATGACCTTGGTTATTAACAAGCAGCAACCAGTGCTACTGGTTCAAGTGTTTTGTGAAGTATGTGGAGAGGGTCACACGAGTGACTTATGCCCAGTTAATCCAGAGTCTGTCTGCTTTATGCGTAATGCAAATAGGGGCCAGATGAACCAATATGGGAACACTTACAATCCCAACTGGAGGAACCACCCAAACTTCTCTTGGGGTAGAAATCAAGGTACTCAAAATCAATATCGACCACAAGCACCTCAACAATAATATAGACCACCTCAGACTCAATAACAGGAAATCTCAACAAGTCATATTGAGGAAATGATGAAGAAATTGATGGTTGACCAGCAAGCCCACATCGCAGAGATGATACAGAAAGTGATGGTTGACCAGTAGGCCCAAGCCACAACAATGAGAAATTTGGAGTGCCAAGTGGGACAACTGGCCAGTGCCTAAAATACTAGACCAGTTGGAGCTCTTCCAAGTGACACTGAAGCTAATCCTAAGGCATCCATTAATGCCGTGTCATTGAGGAATGGGAGACAATTAGAAGAAGTCCAGTGGAAAAAGAGAAAACATGTGACTTTTAATGAGAGGCCAGCCACTATAGAATCAAAATCATAAAAATCAAAGGAGTCAGAGAAGCCAGCTGAAGAGGCAGTGGCTGAGCAACCCCCACCATTGGTTGCGAGGCCACCACCTCCGTTTCCACAAAGATTGCAGAAAATGAAGGATAATGCCGCATATAAAAAGTTTCTTGATATTTTGAAGGAGGTGCAAATTAATATTCCATTGGTAGACATCTTGCAAGAAGTGCCCAAATAAGCAAAATACATCAAGGACATAGTGGCAAATAAAAGGAGGCTGACCGAGTTCAAAACTGTGGCACTCACGGAGGAATGTAGATCAAGAATTCAAAGCAAGCTACCTCAAAAATTGAAGGATCTGGGTAGTTTCACTATCCAAATCTCGATTGGTAAGCATGCAGTCGGGCGAGCCTTATGTGATCTTGGAGCGAGCATCAATTTTATGCCGCTATCTGTGTTCTGATAGTTGGGGTTGGGTGAGCCACGCCCAACAACGGTAATCTTACAGTTGGCTGATCGCTCCCTTGCTCATCCTAAAGGAGTGATTAAAGATGTGTTAGTTCAAGTGGGTTCTTTCATATTCCCTGCTGATTTCATTATCTTGGACTACGAGCCTTATCAGGAAGTCCCATTTATTTTGGGGCATCCATTTTTAGCCACGGGCCGAGCTATTATTGATGTTTACGAAGGAAAGATGACGATGCGAGTAGGCAATCGAGTGGAGGTATTCAATGTATATAAAACACTCAGATTACTAGCCCAATATGAAGAGCTATTCATGATTTCTGTGATGGAAGGTGATGCTACATCATTAGTGCCTTATACGAGCCCTATAGATCCTCTTGAACGAGCTTTGATTGGGGATGAAGAAGACATCGAAGATGAAATGATGGGAGAAATTGAGCAAGTACTTGATATGTCCTCCAATTATTTCCATGGGTTTGGAAAATTTGAGGAGTTGGACAGGCCTGTCACTCTGACCCCTCCTAAGCCATCTATTGAAGAAGCTCCAAAGCTAGAACTTAAGCCCCTATCAGTGCATCTGCACTATGCTTATTTGGGGAACTCTAAGATATTGCTCGTGATTATCTCATCCAGCTTAACTAACACACAAGAAGAAAAATTGCTCAGAGTACTTCGCGAGCATAAAAAGGCTATTGGGTGGACAATTGTTGACATCAAGGGAATCATTCCATCATTTTGCATGCATAAAATCTTCTTGGAAGATGGACACCGCCTTAGTGTTGAGCAGCAAAGGAGGTTAAATCCCATTATGAAGGAGGTCGTGAAAAAGGAAGTAATTAAGTTGCTCGATGCAGGTATCATCTTTCCTATTTCTGACAGCAACTGGGTAAGCCCAGTTCAATGTGTGCCCAAAAAAGGGGGGATGACTGTGATTGCGAATAAGAAAAATGATCTAATTCCTACTCGCACTGTAATGGGGTGGAGAGTCTGCATCGATTATAGAAGGCTCAACAAAGCAACCTGTAAGGACCACTTTCCACTTCCATTCATTGACCAAATATTGGACAGATTAGTGGGGCATGAATATTATTGCTTCCTTGATGGTTATTCAGGATAAAATCAGATTATCATATGCCTAGAGGATCAGGAGAAGACCACTTTTACTTGTCCTTATGGCACTTTCGCCTTCAAGAAAATGTCGTTTGGTCTTTGTAATGCATCAACAACTTTCTAGAGATGCATAATGGCTATTTTCACCGATATGGTGAAAAATTTTGTGGAAGTTTTTATGGATAATTTTTCAGTCTGTGGGTCTTCTTATAATGATTGTTTGAAGAATTTGAGCAAGGTATTGGCCCGTTGCAAAGAAACAAATCTGGTATTGAATTGGGAAAAATGCCATTTTATGGTGCAGGAAGGCATCGTGTTGGGTCACAGAGTGTCTAGGAGTGGCATTGAAGTTGATAAGGCGAAGGTGGAGGCAGTTGAAAAATTACCTCCACCTATTTCTGTGAAGGGTGTCCGGAGTTTCTTGGGACACGCAGGATTCTATCGATGCTTTATTAAAGATTTTTCTAAAATTGCTACTCCTTTGTACAGGTTGCTTGAAAAAGATGTAACTTTCAATTTTGATGACGCCTGCCTCAAGGCATTTGAAGAACTCAAAAAGAATTTGGTGGCTGCTCCCATTATTGTGGCACCAGATTGGTCCTTACCATTTGATCTTATGTGTGATGCGAGTGACCATGCTATTGGGGCAGTGCTAGGCCAGAGGAAAGACAGGGTGTTTTATTTCATTTACTATAAGAGTAAGACTCTTGATGATGCACAACTGAATTACACCACCACTGAAAAGGAGTTGTTAGCCATTGTGTGGGCCTTTGAGAAATTTCGGGCATAAACTTAGTGGGAACAAAAGTCGTAGTCCATACCGATCATGCAGCAATCAGGTATTTATTTACAAAAAAGGAATCTAAGGCTAGATTGATGCGCTGGATTTTGTTGTTGCAGGAATTTGATGTAGAAATACGAGATCAAAAGGGCATAGAGAACAAAGTAGCTGACCATCTATCAAGGCTGGAAAGTCACGACCACGTGGAGGAGGGTGGCCAAATTAAAGAAGTATTTCCCGATGAGCATCTTTTTGCTATCACCCAAGACCTTCCCCCATGGTACGCAGACTATGTGAATTATCTTGTGAGTGGGGTACTTCCTCCTAAAATTGAATCTGAAGCTAGAAAGAGGTTTTTACATGATGTGAACATCTACTATTTGGATGAGCCATATTTGTACGAGCAATGTGCTGATCAGTTGCTGAGGAGATGAATTCTAGAAAAGGAGGTAGAATTAGTGTTGTATGATTGTCACACATCACCTTATGGGGGCCATCATGGAGGAGATAGAACAGCTGCAAAGGTATTACAATCCGGTTTCTTTTGGCCAACTTTATTCAAGGATGCCCATGCATTTGTTAAGAAGTGTGGCCAGTGTCAGATAATAGCAACAATCACTAGGAGGCATGAGATGCCTTTGAATAACATCCTGGAGGTTGAGCTTTTTGATGTATGGGGGATAAATTTTATGGGACCATTCCCATTGTCCAGGGGAAATAAATACATTTTTCTAGCAGTTGACTACATGTCAAAATGGGTAGACGCGATCGCATTGTCAGCAAATGATGCCATGGTGGTAGCTGCGTTTGTGAAAAAGAACATATTTTTGAGGTTTGGGACTCCACGTGCTTTGATTAGTGATGAAGGGACACACTTTTGCAATCGGTTGTTGAATAACCTTCTAGCTAAATATGGAGTCCGCCATAGAGTTACGACAGCATATCATCCTCAAACAAGTGGACAAGTTGAGGTGTCTAATAGAGAAATAAAGCAAATCTTAGAGAAGACGGTGAGTGTGAATAGAAAAGATTGGGCTACAAAGTTAGATGATGCCTTGTGGGCATATAGAACTGCATACAAAATGCCAATTGGGGCGTCGCCGTATAGGCTAGTTTATGGGAAGGCATGTCACTTGCATGTTGAACTTGAACAGAAAGCATATTGGGCCATTAAGAAGTTAAATATGAACCTTGAAGCCGCGGGCGAGAAAAGACCTTTGCAGTTGAATGAGTTAGATGAGTTTATGCTGCACTCTTATGAAAATGCTAAGCTTTACAAAGAAGAGACAAAAAGATGGTATGACAAGCATATCAAGTCGCGTCACTTCGAGCTAGGCCAACAGGTATTATTGTTCATTTCTAGACTAAAGCTATTTCCTGGGAAGTTAAAATCGAGATGGTCAGGCCCGTTTGAGGTAGTGAGAGTAACTCCTGATAGTGCAATTGAGCTGCGGGATTTGAATGGTGAAAGAAAATTTTTGGTGAATGGACAAAGAGTAAAGCATTATTGGGGAGGAATAATTGATCGTGAGAAGACCAAGGTTGTAGTCGCTGATGAGTAAGCGAGATTCTGAGTCGTGCCGCGACATTAAATCAGGCTCTTGTTGGGAGGCAACCCAGCCTTACTACTTTTTTTTGTTTTTATTATATTATTTTTTAGTGTTTGTTTCGATTTTGTAGGATTATACGCATAGGAGGCAAAGCCATTGGAAGAGTGCAAAAGCGAGTTAGATGGTGAGAACTAAGTGTGGAGTGCCACACAAAAGATCATGCATGGGGGAAGTCTGAGTACCCGTGAGCCGCTATTGCTTCGGCCTTTGGCCTTTCAGGGAGTTTCTTGTCCACCCTCGTTATTGTTTTGCTTATTTGTGCATTGGGGAAACTGCACTCTTTTAAGTGTGGGGTGGGAGAATTCTCTAGATAATTAGTAGTGGATGTAGAAAAATGATAAAAAAAATTCCCGAAGTTGTGTATTATTTTAAAAAAAATGAAAAAAGTAGAAAAGTTTGACTTCTCCCGATGATGGATCTCATTTGACATGTCTCTTGAGGGATTTAAGTTGAAAGAAAAAAAAAGATTTTTTTTTGTTAGGTAGTGCAATAATTCCCCCTTGGTTTTTCTTTGTGTCGCGGTTCTTTTTCAAGGGTTTTATTTGAACCGGGTGTAGGTAGTTTTATTTTTTAGGAGTAGGAACCACTGTGAGATGAAGTGAATTGGAGCAATATCTCTTGACTTTGTTATGCCATGAGAATAGTGAGTACTTTGGTTGTGACGCTTAGACTCAGTTTTTGACTCTTGTGTAAGTAGCTTAAATCGTATGATCTTAACTTTGCTTAACTGCTTTGACTAGAATATCTTGATGAATCCAATCCTGAGTGAGTTATGTGCCATGTGTGTGTGAGGTTTGTGTGTAATTATTTGCATTGCATTTGATGTCTAGAACTTGCCCTGTGTGTTTGCAAAGCGAAATAGTAGTTTTGTTCAGTCTTAGAAGTGATATAGGCGTTTCTTTGTTGAACCAGTTATATAATTTACCCGCCTTATTGTTATGTATCGTAGTTAACCCATTTGAGCCTGTAATCTTGTTTCTTTGGCAACCACATTACAAGCCTTACCCATTTGTTTGAATTAACCATCTATTTGAACCTTTTCACCTCTCATGAGCACTTGAATTGTTATGAACTTTGTAAAAGTTAAAGTGTGGGGTGGTTGGTTTGGCTTTTGAGTGGAACTAATGAAATAAGGAGAAAGGTGCACTATTTTGAAAAAAATAAAATAAGAAAAGCCACTTGAATTGAAAAAGAAAGAAAAGAAAAAAAAAGTTGTATTGTTGTGAAATATATTCCTTGATAGTGGTAACTCTTGATGTAATTGTGCTTAAAGAAGTATGGAGTTAATATACATTGATGTGAAGGTGGAGTTATGGTTTGAAATAAGTGGGGTTAAATGTTAAAGTGTATGTATTAAAGTGTTTAGGGAGGACTAGTGACTCTTATATCCAAATGTATCCTACTCGACCCAGAGTCTACATTACAACCAATGAAAGTCCTACTTGATCTTAGATTGAATGAGCTTGATTAGTCGAGTATTACACTACGGGCAAGCCTATGGTGCATATTTTGTAGCCTATGAATGTTATTTCTGAGAGTGAGTAAATTATTTCTAACTTGAGTTCCTGATTGTTCTTAAAAGTTTATTGTGTGTGGAACTACTCTCTTTTGTTGTGTGTCGGCACTTGATTCATGAAGGAAAGGTAATGTCATTGACCTCTATGTTAGAGTAAGTGAGTGAATTGTGAAATAATGCATGGTACTTGTGAGTCAAATCTTGAGGTGAAGATGTTACACCCTTATTCTTAGTCTTATTTAAAGATTCTTGGCATAATGAGTTAAGGGAATTGCTTAATAGGTTGTGTCTATAAGTGTAGTTTGATTGCTCGCGGACGAGCAATATTTAAGTGTGGAGCATTGATGTGTGGCTATAATTCATGGTTTAGCACATTATTTGCCTTGCATTTTTATACGTTTTAATGATAAAGTACACCTTATTTGCGTGTAATAGGGTCCATTTTATGTGTAAGTAAATTGGAGATGAAAGCAGAAGAAAAAGGAGACCTACAAGTCAAAAGCGTGTGCGGGAGCATTGAATGAGAGAACCTGGCGACGCCAGGCTTGAAGCTGGCTTTAGGCTAGCGTTGCAAGGCAAAGGCCAGGCTGAAACTGGCGTTAGGCTGGCGTTGCAAGGCAAAGGCCAGGCTGAAACTGGCGTTAGGCTGGCGATGCCAGGCCTGGGGCCAGGTCTAATCCGAGTTTTGAAGACTTAATTCGTTTTCGGGTTTGAGTAGGACTTGGCCTACACGTTTAGGTCTTTTCCTACACATATAAATAGACCTAAAAATGCCACTTGGAGGGCGTTTTTTGGCGATCGGAGGCAAGAACATCATGTGGACAACTTTTGGAGGAGAAAATCATCGAGTTCTTCATCTCTTTATCTTTTCTTTGTAGTTTGTTTATGCAAAATACTTGAAAAATTGTTACTACGATCATGAGTGGCTAAAACCCATAGTTCTGGGGTTGTGATTTAGCCATGAATATTGTTGTTTTACGTTGACTTAACCTTGATTACAATTCACTAATATATGTTGTTTCTTCAATTCTGTGATTAATTGCTTAATTGGCTGGCCAGCAGTTAGGTTCTATTTACTATCTATGCTATGCTTGGGAAAGCCGTGTTTAGATTAGAGAAGAATTAAAGAGAGAACGATCTTAACTCTTAGGGGGGCGGATTTGTGGTTAGGATAGGAATATACCTAGTCACCGTGCTTAATTAAATATCGTAATCTTAATACGTTTTTGATAGATTGATTTCATAGGAATATAGGCGTTAATCTATTTTGAATAGGCGAGTAGTACTTTAGGAGAAGGCTATGAGAGCAATAGTTCGATTAATTAGCAACCATGAGTGAATTGTATGAAAGGGAGAGTTAACTAGAACATAATAGGATGGTGACTCGATTACAGCCCTAGAATATTTGTCTCTACTGAATACACCACAATTATTTTGCTACTTGATAATTTAGTTATTAATTAGAATGATAGTTTAGTATAATCACATCCTTGAACTCGATTTTGGTTGACTGAATAACAATCTTGGTAAATTTAGTGGGTAGTTGATACAAGTCTCTGTGGGTTCGACACTCGACTTATCACTTTATTACTTGTACGACCACGTATACTTGCGTGTGCGTTTGGGAGCAACACGAGCCACACATTGACTTATTTTGACTTTTTAGAATAAAATTTTAAGTCGACGTTTTATTATCCGGAATTATTTACGATTAATTTTTAATGAAGTTATACAACTGATTTGAATAGATTTGAGCGTTCCGGAGGTCAATTCAAGCAAGAAGGTGGTTTTGGAATATCGGCATAACTTCTAAAAGGTAAGTGTGTTGCTTAACCTCGAGTTGGGGAATTTCCACTTAGGCATTGAGTCTTATGTGCAATTTGTGTAATTGAAAACCATGTACGCGTGGTGACGAGTACGTACTTGATTTGTATGTGCAAATTTTATTAAGTTAAAGTCTTGAGCATATTGTGTAGTAAATTGGATAATAGTTGGCATATATTTAATCATCTATTTGTCGTGCCTAAATCCTTGTTGTTGAATCTGTTGTTATATGAAAATTTGATGTGATTGTTACCTAATTATTTATGAAATTTCGTGAATTTGCTGGTTTGATAATTATTGGAATTTAATTTTATTTTTGATTTTTCCCTCTACAAATAATTAATTAAATGATCTTAAAAAGAGGTGTTTATATAATTATTGAAAATTTGGATTTAATGAAGACTTTGCTTTATGTTGAGTAATTTCTATCTCTTTTGATTGTTTTTGGGTGTTGTACACATTGTGTGGAGCCTTCGTCTATTTGTTGTGAACTTAAATTGACTTGGTTGTATCTTTGGAATTTTGGTTGTAGCCATTGGGCAAATTGTGATATGAATTGATTTTGTTATGTTGACGTGATAATTTTCCGTTTAAATTGTTGTGTTGTGTTAATTATTATTTTGAAGATATAAGGGTGGCATTTCACCGTTGATATTATGTGGGTATAAGGGTGGTATTTCACTGTGGTTGTGTTTGTTGGAATATTGTCTGGGCGGAGCGATAAGGGTGGCTATAGGAGCGATAAGGGTGGCTATTGATATTGTCTGGGCAGAGTGATAAGGGCGGAAATAGGAGCGATAAGGGTGGCTATTGTCGGGGACGAGATGTTATGATGTGGAGTTGTGGTGTTGGTGATTTTAATGTGACGTTGTGATTTTTTTGTGTTTAGTTTTATACCTTGTGTAATTTGTCTTGTTGATGGTAAATTGATAACAATCTGATTTATGTTGAAATTGAGAGCCTGTGACTATTGCCAGGCGGTTTATATATTGAAATGTGGGCACGAGGTGCCGTGAATTGTGATATGAAATGAGGATATTGTCACGTGAATTGTTTGTGTAATTATGATATAAAATATGGGCACGAGGTGCTGTGATTAATGATAATAATATTGGCACGTGAACTGTCCATGCAGCTGTGATATGAAAAGTGGGCATGAGGTGCCGGGGAAATATGATGATTTAATTAAGGGCATGAAGTGCCATGGAAATATATGAAAATGGACTGTGACCCGTATTTTTAAGATTATGACCTGAGATGTCACTTGGTGACTTCTTAATTGAAAAGATTATATAATCAAAATATTTATTTGGAAGGATTTTTACTTAGAAAGTATTATATGAAAGAATTATATTTGAAAAATAATTATTTGAGAAAATTATATTTGAAAGAGTGTTATTTGGAAGAATTATATGACAGAAAGACTTTTATTTGAAGGACTTGATTTAATTGGGTGTAATTGTGTTTATTATTTGTTGAGTGATATTAATGGTATTCTTGTTGTCTGCTGTGCATATCACTGGTTATTTCATATTGCCCTTATTGTTATTTGTTTCCTATTATATTGTATATTATATTGCACAGGCGATTAGGCTAGTGAGTGTCTTGACTGTACCTCGTCTCTACTCTACTAAAGTTAGTCTTGATAGTTACTGGGTACCGACCATGGTGTACTCATACTACACTTCTGCACATTTTTGTGCAGAGTCAGGTATTGGAGATATCGAACTTGAGCAGAGTTAAAGCGGGATCGTAAGAATTCAAGGTAGAGCTGCTTGGTCGTCGCAATCCCTTGGAATCTTTTCATTTCATTGTACTGTTAATTTTTAATCAAACAATATTGTATATTCGGTCCTCGTGATCATTCCATGTATTCAGTTAGAGTTCGTGACTCAATACTACCAGTCTTGGGAGGTTGTATATTCATATTTGTTCCACTGTTAGTTTTGATTACTTATTTAATTTTAAAAAATGGCTTCAAAATGTAACTGAAATCAGCTTACCTAGTCTTAGAGAGTAGGTGCCATCACGATGCCTATGGTGGGATTTTGGGTCGTGACAAGTTGGTATCAGAGCTCTAGGTTCATAGGTTCTACGAGTCACGAACGAGTCTCGTAGAGTCTTGCGGATCGATAGGAGACGTCTGCACTTATCTTCGAGAGGCTACAGAACTGTTAGGAAATTTTTACTACTTTCATTCCTGTCGTGCGAATTTGTTGATTGTAGAATTTGAGCCTTTATATCTCTATTCTCTCACAGATGGTGAGGACACGTGCTACAGGGTTAGCTGAGCATGCATCCGCATATACTGCTAGGGCTGCAAGAGGCCGGGGCCGAGGTAGAGGCCGACGCAGAGGTCGAGGAAGTGCACGTGCCACGACTAAAGCACCTGTTAGAGCAACAGTTGAGGAGCCACAAATAGCTCCAGTTAGAGGACAGGTACCAGAAGCACCTATTGTTACCCCCGGACTTCAGGAGACTTTGGCACAGTTACTGTGTATGTTAGGTACATTAACTCAGGCGGGATTGATTTTTGTTGCACTAAATATTCCGCAGATTGGGGGAGTAGCTCCGACTCCTACCATAACTCCAGAGTAGCAGGTTCACGTTGGTCAGGTTCCGGGTGTAGCACCGGTACAACCTGTTATTTCGGTTTGGCCTGAGGTCAAGCCGGAGGTATCAGAAGAGGAACAAAATAGACTTGAAAGGTTTAAGAAATATGATCCACCTACTTTCAGTGGCACAGCTACAGAGGATGCCCAAGGATTTATGGAAAATTGTCACCGTATTCTCCACACCATGGGTATTGTGGAGGTGAGCGGAGTTGCCTTTACTACATTTCAGGTGTCAGGCGCAGCGTATCGGTGGTGGAAAATCTATGAAGAAGGTAGACCAGCTAATGCAATACCACCAACTTGGGCTCAATTTTTGGAAATGTTCTTGAAAGAATTTGTTCCCCGGACTCTCCGAGATGCGTGGCGCACAGAGTTTGAATGGTTGCGTCAAGGCACTATGACAGTGTCAGAATATGCTATCAGGTTCAGTGATTTAGCCCGTCATGCACCTATCTTAGTTCCTACAATCAGAGAACGGGTCCGCAGATTCATTGAGGGGCTCAATTATGATATTAAAATATGCATGGCTCGAGAGTTGAAAACAGATACCCCATTTCAACAAGTAGTGGAGATTGCAAGGAAGATATAGGGTGTTTTAGGCGAGGAAAGGGAGTCTAAGGAGGCCAAAATGTCTCGAAGATCTGAAGGGTTTAGTGAATTTTATCCTTCAGCTAGGACCCATTATAGCGGAGGCACGAGTAGTCGGCCACCGGTACAACCTGTTATTCCGGTTCGGCCTGAGTATGTGTAAAAGAAAATTCATCAATTTGGTAACCTCAGAATAATTCTTAAAGCGTTCGAGGACGAACGTTTGTTTAAGAGGTTGAGAATGTAACGGCCCGACTTGTCGTTTTAAGAATTAATGACCCGTTCGGTGGCCTAAGGTCTTGAACAGCTTGGCAATATGTATTATGACATGCGGGAGTAGTCGAGTTTGATTTACTTAAGATTTGGAATTAAATTATAAGAGCAATTCTTATTTAGAAGCTTAAATGGAAAGAGTTAATCGGAGAGTTGACTTTTGAGAAAATGACCCCGGAATAGAATTTCGAGGATGGCAATAGCTTCGTATGATGATTTTGGACTTAGGCGTATGTTAAGATTTGGATTTGGAAGTCCGTAGGACAATTCGACGCATTTTGGCGAAATTTGGAAAATAGAAGATTTTGGAAAAACAAAATCCGACCGAAGGGTGAAATTTTGATAACGAGGTCGGATTTCGATTCCGGAAATGGAAATAGCTCCACTACATCAATTATGACTTGTATGCAAAATTTGAAATCATTCCGGATTGATTTGATACGTTTCGGTGCAAAATATAGAAGTTGGGAGTTAGAAAACTCATAATTCGATTCGAGGCGTGATTCGTAATTTTGACGTGATTTGACGAGATTTGAAGCCTCCACTAAGTTCGTATTATATTTTGGGACGTGTTGGTATATTTGGTTGAGGTCCCGAGGGGCTTGGGTATATATTTTGGGTCATTGGTTGAGAGATTATTAAAGTTAAGAAATTTGGGAGTTTGACCATGGTCAATATCGGGTCAAGACGACCTCTTTTCAGTGTTTTGAGTACGCGAGCAAGTCCATAGCGTGTTTTATGATTGAAATTCATATATGGTTCGTGTCCGGGAGGTTCCAGATGAGTTTCGAGAGTGCTGAGACAAAAGGGGAAGTGCGGACCGCAGGGGAATTGTGCGGACCGCACAATTTTGGTACGGACCGCACTCCAGTCCGCAGTGGAGTTCGCGGACCGCACAATTTTGTGTGCGACCACGCTCAAGAACTTTCAAATTCGCTGGTTCGACTTCGGAAACTCATATCCTTTGATCTACAAGGAATTTTGAGATGATTCAAAAACGAAAGTTGTAGCCCTTTGTGTCTAGTTTCCAGAAAGGTAAAGAAAGTTATGGCCAATTTATTGAAGCCTGGTAGAGGAGAAGGCTGTGAAGTGCGGCCGCACCATTTTTGTGCGACCGCAGGAGCTGGGGATGTGCGGCCGCGCCATTTTTGTGCGGACCACACATTGGAAGTTCAGAGGATGTACTATATATCCGAGATTTAGGTTATTATTTTATTTTTGGACTTTGGGAGCTCGGTTTGAGATGATTTTTTGTCGGATTTTCAAGAAATTCATCGGAGTAAGTGATTCTAACTCGATTGGTTAATATACATGAATATATCACTGATTTCATCATTTAATTAGTACTTTGAGATGGAAATTTGGAAAAATTTGTAGAAACTGCATAAATCACAAATTTAAGATTTGGAGGTCGAGTTGTTATTGGAATTCGATAAAATTGGTATGGTTAAACTCGTAATGGAATGGGTGTTCGCATTTCATGAACATTATGTCGGGTTCTGAGGGGCGAGCCCCGCATTGACTTTTGTTGATATTTGTAATAAAATTTTAAGTTGGCGTTTTATTATCCGAAATTATTTCCGATGAATTTTAATGAAGTTATACAACTAATTTGAATAGATTTGAGCGGTCCGGAGGTCAATTCAAGCAAGAACGCGGTTTTGGAATATCGGCATAACTTCTAAAAGGTAAGTGTCTTGCTTAATCTCGAGTGGGAGAATTTTTCCTTAGGCATTGAGTCTTATGTGCAATTTGTGTAATTGAAAATCATGTACACGAGGTGACGAGTACGTACTTGGTTTATATATGCAAATTGTATTGAGTTAAAGTCTTGAGCATATTGTGTAGTAAATTGGATAATTATTGGCATATATTTAATCATCTATTTGTCGTGCCTAAATTCTTGTTGTTGAATCTATTGTTATATGACAATTTGATGTGATTGTAACTTGATTATTTATGAAATTCCGTGAATTTGCTGGTTTGATAATTATTGGAATTTAATTTTATTTTTGATTTTTCCCTCTGCAAATAAGTAATTAAATGAGCTTAAGAAGAGGTGTTTATATAATTATTGAAAATTTGGATTTAATGAAGACTTTACTTTATGTTGAGTAATTTCTATCTCTATTGATTGTTTTTGGGTGTTGTACACATTGTGTGGAGCCTTCGTCTATTTGTTGTGAAATTAAATTGACTTGGTTGTATGTTTGAAATTTTGGTTGTAGCCATTGGCCAAATTGTGATATGAATTGATTTTGTTATGTTGTCGTGATAATTTTCCATGTAAATTGTTGTGTTGTGTTAATTATTATTTTGAAGATGTAAGGTTGGCATTTCACCGTTGATATTATGTGGATATAAGGATGGTATTTCACTGTGGTTGTGTTTGGTAGAATATTGTCTAGGCGAAGCGATAAGGGTGGCTATAGGAGCGATAAGGGTGGCAATATGAGTGATAAGGGTGGTTATTGATATTGTCTGGACGGAGCGATAAGGGCGGCTATAGGAGCGATAAGGGCGGCAATAGGAGCGATAAAGGTGGTTATTGTCAGGGACGAGATGTGATGATGTGGAATTGTAGTGTTGGTGATTTTTATGTGACATTGTGATTTTTTTGTGTTTAGTTTTATACCATATGTAATTTGTCTTGTTAATGGTAAATTGATAACAATCTGATTTATGTTGAAATTGAGAGCCAATGACTATTGCCAGGCAGTTTATAAAATAAAATGTGGGCACGAGGTGCCGTGAATTATGATATGAAATAGGGATATTGGCACATGAATTGTCCGTTAATTTAATTCGGATCTGAATATTAAGGTGAGTCCTCCTATTATGCTCCGCTTATGTGTGAGCTTCGTAAATTATGACCCACTTATATGTTTATCCCTGTTGGGAGATTTAAAGATGTGAGCCCCTGTCTGTTATTTTATTTTTGTACACCATTGAGGGCTATAATCTAAAAGTAATTTTTATTATTCATTACAGTGGGTTTAATGGGTTTAATGTGTTTCGGAATAATTGATTAAAAATTTTATGAATTATATGCCCTACCGGTATGAGGGTTCATTATGTGTTATGAAAAACGTTTACGAAATATGTTGAAAAGAATAAAGAAAGGAAATTGAAAATTCCAGTTGGCAAAATGTGCAAACTACTTGTGATTCGGAGTTGAGGACGAGATCCTTGCATTTTATATATGATATGAAATATTTAAACCAGGCTACAAGCCGGGGTGGAAATTATATAAGGACGAGGTCCTGGTGGTGAAATATTTATGAGTTTAAATTCTCCCTTTGTGAAATTTAATTTGTACAGTAGTATTAATAGGGAGTCATGCCTGTTAGGCTTATTTGATAATTATTGTATATTTTCTGTTCATATTCCGCTATTTTTGTGCTGTAAAAATTGAGTTTTAGCCTATGAGGTGAGTGCACAGGTGGTGTTGAATGTGACTCATTAATCCGAGTAAGTAATCATGAGGTCTTCATGCCTCACATTCTGTTGTCAGTGTTGTAAAAATTCGAAACGAGGTGGTGGTTTGTATAAGATTAATTGATGATGCTGGAATTAATTATGAACAGCTTTTAAGACCAGAGATGTGTTGATGAGCATACATATGATGTGCTTCATGTCCTGATATCATTATGATAATGAAATGTTTGTAATGCTGAAATCAGTGTTATTTATATGTATACATTGTGGTATCTTGTCGGGTTGTCGATGCGTTGTTAGGAGTTGTTTTGGTGTTACTCTGGCAGGTGGATAGGCCCAATTACAGGGGAGACTCTACCGAAAATTCTAAAAAATTTGGGAGTTAGTAAAAATTTAGGGGATTGAGATGTGCAAAAGAAAAGACAAATTATGTTATGTGTTTGAGGGCGAATGATCCTAAGCGGGGAAGAATGAAATACCCCAGAATTTTTTTTTCAAGTACTTCAACACTATCAAGAAAGTTGATGTGTTAGTAGGCAAGAGTTGCTATATCCAGTTTAGACTAATACCGTGCGTTGTTGTAAAAATCAGGCCTTTTGAAAATATTTGGAGTGTAAGAAATTGATCTTAAAGTTTACAAATATGGATAAAAGAAATAATCTCAAATGAAATGATGTTGTCGGGCTTATCTCAAACACGGTAACGTGGGATCAACTGTGAGTATATGTGTAAAAGAAAAATCATCAATTTTGCAACCTCAGAATAATTCTTAGAGCATTGGAGGACGAACGTTTTTTTAAGAGGTTGAGAATGTAACGAACTCGACTTGTCGTTTTAAGAATTAACGCCACGTTCGGTGGCTTAAGGTCTCGAACAGCTTGGCAATATGTATTATGACTTGCGGGTGTGGTCGAGTTTGATTTACTTAAGATTCGGAATTAAATTATAAGAGCAATTCTTATTTAGAAGCTTAAATGGAAAGAATTGACCGGAGAGTTAACTTTTGAGCAAACGACCCCGGAATAGAATTTCGAGGATGGCAATAGCTTCGTATGATAATTTCGGACTTAGTCGTTTGTTCGGATTTGGATTTAGAAGTCCGTAGGACAATTCGACACATTTTGGCGAAAATTGGAAAATAGAAGATTTTGGAAAAACAAAATCCAACCGAAGGGTGAATTTTTTATAACGAGCTCGGATTTCGATTCCGAAAATGGGAATAGCTCCATTACGTCAATTATGACTTGTTTGCAAAATTTGAAGTCATTCCGGATTGATTTGATACATTTCGGCGCAAAACATAGAATTTGGGAGATTCGAAAACTCATAATTCGATTCGAGGCATGATTCGTAATTTTGACGTGGTTTGACGAGATTTGAAGCCTCCACTAAGTTCGTATTATATTTTGGGATGTGTTGGTATATTTGGTTGAGGTCCTGAGGGGCTTGGGTGTATATTTTGGGTCATTGGTTGAGAGATTAGTAAAGTTAAGAAATTTAGGAGTTTGACCATGGTCAATATCGCGTCAAGACGACCTCTTTTCAGTGTTTGAGTGCGCGAGTAGGTCCGTAGTGTGTTTTATGATTGAAATTCATATATGGTTTGTGTCCGGGAGGTTTCGGATGAGTTTCGGGAGTGCTGAGGCAAAAAGGGAAGTGAGGCAAAAAGGGAAGTGCGGACCGCACAATTTTGATGCGGACCGCACTCCGGTCCGCAGTGGAGTTCGCGGACCGCACAATTTTGTGTGCGGCCGCGCTCAAGAACTGTCAGATTCTTTGGTCCGATTTCGGAAGCTCATATCCTTTGATCTACAAGGAATGTTGAGATGATTAAAAAACAAAATTTGTTGCTCTTCGTGTCTAGTTTCCAGAAAGATAAAGAAACCATTATTCGGACATTTGTAGAGAAAGTTATGTCCAATTTACTGAAGCCTGGTAGAGGAGAAGGCTGTGAAGTGCGGCCGCACCATTATTGTGCGACCGCAGGAGCTGGGGATGTGCGGCCGCGCCATTTTTGTGCGGACCGCACATTGGAAGTTTAGAGGATGTACTATATATCTGAGATTTAGGTTATTATTATATTTTTGGACTTTGGGAGCTCGGTTTGAGACGAGTTTTCGTGGGTTTTTCAAGAAATTCATCGGGGTAAGTGATTCTAACTCGAATTTGGTTAATATACATGAATATATCATTGATTTCATCATTTAATTAGTACTTTGAGATGGAAATTTGGGAAAATTTTTAGAAACTTCATAAATCGCAAATTTAAGATTTGAAGGTCGAGTTGTTATTGGAATTCGATAAAATTGGTATGGTTGAACTCGTATTGGAATGGGTATTCGGATTTCATGAAAATTATTCCGGCTTGCGAGGGGCGGGCTGATGTGTGGCTATAATTCATGGTTTAGCACATTATTTGCCTTGAATATTTATATGTTTTAATGATAAAGTACACCTTATTTGCGTGTAATAGGGTTCATTTTATGTGTAGGTGAATTGGAGGTGAAAGTAGAAGAAAAAGGAGACCTAGAAGTCAAAAGCCTGTGCGGGAGAATTGAATGAGAGAACCTGGCGATGCCAGGCTTGAAGCTGGCTTTAGGCTGGCATTGCAAGGCAAAGGCCAGGCTGAAGCTGGCGTTAGGCTGGCATTGCAAGGCAAAGGCCAAGTTGAAGCTGGCGTTAGGCTGGCGATGCCAGGCCTGGGGCCAGGTCCAATCCGAGTTTTGAAGACTTAATTCATTTTCGGGTTTGACTAGGACTTGGCCTACACATTTAGGTCTTTTCCTACACATATAAATAGACCTAAAAACGCCACTTGGAGGGAGTCTTTTGGCGACCGGAGGCAAGAACATCACGTGGACAACTTTTGGAGGAGAAAATCATCGAGTTCTTCATCCCTTTATCTTTTCATTGTAGTTTGTTTATGCAAAATACTTGAAAAATTATTACTACGATCGTGAGTGGCTAAAACTCGTAGTTCTGGGGTTGTGATTTAGCCATGAATATTGTTGTTTTACGTTGACTTAACCTTGATTACAATTCACTAATATATGTTGTTTCTTCAATTCTGTAATTAATTACTTAATTGTCTGGCCAGCAGTTAGGTTCTATTTACTATCTATGCTATGCTTGGGAAAGCCGTGTTTAGATTAGAGAAGAATTGAAGAGAGCATGATCTTAACTCTTAGGGGGGTGGATTTGTGGTTAGGATAGGTGTATACCTAGTCACCGTGCTTAAATAAATATCATAATCTCACCGTGCTTAATTATAGATTGATTCCATAGGAATATAGGCGTTAATCTATTTTGAATAGGCGAGTAGTACTTCGGGAGAAGGCTATGAGAGCAATAGTTTGATTAATTAGCAACCATGAGTGAATTGTATGAAAGGGAGAGTTAACTCGAACACAATAGGATTGGTGAATCGATCAATACCCTGGAATATTTATCTCTACTGAATACACCACAATTATTTCGCTACTTGATAATTTAGTTATTAATTAGAATGATAGTTTAGTATAATCACATCTTTGAACTCGATTTTGGCTTGACTGAATAACAGTCTTGGTAAATTTAGTGGGTAGTTGATACAAGTCTCTATGGGCTCGACCCTCGACTTATCATTTTATTACTTGTACGATCACGTATACTTGTGTGTGCGTTTGGGAGCAACAAGTTTTTGGCGCCGTTGCCGGGGACTTGAATATCAACTACTTTCTAGTTTTTGCTTCAATTGTTTATTTCGTCAAGTCTAACGTTACTTGATTGTTGCTCTGGTCTCAGGAACTTTGATTGAATGCATATGTTCAGAAGCTAGGGCAGACTTCAAGGATTTGACCCCGAACCTGAGAGAACATTTCATAGGAGGTTTAGGGAAGCAAGGGAAACAAATAATCTTCAGGCACTCATTCAATTTCCTGTGAACATGGCAGAGGAGAAACACATGGCTGTTCAGGAGGTGGCGATGCCCAGCATTGCTAATGTCACCTCCAGCATCGTGAAGCCCAGAATCACCGGGCACTTTGAGCTGAAACATAGCATGATCCAGCTACTTCATGCGAATGGGCAGTTTATGGGTCTTCCACATGAGGATCCACAACAACATATCCTGAACTTCTTGGAGGTTAGTGATATTTATATCACTAATGAGGTCACTCCAGACTATGTGAGTCTCACACTTTTTCCTTTCTCTCTGTTGGGCGAAGCAAAGTGATGGCTAAAGGCAGAACCAGCTAATTCTATTACATCATGGAATGATTTGGCAAGGAAAGTTTTGACAAGGTTCTTCCCTTCAGGCAAAACTACAAAGATCAGAAGTGAGATAGTCGCCTTCAAACAGAAAGCGGGGGAGTCTCTATACTCAGCTTGGGAGAGTTCAAGGGGCTGCTCAGAGACTGTCCTCATCACAATAAGACAAACAAAGTGTTAGCTCATACTTTCATAGAAGGGCTACATCCTGAAACAAAAATTGTGGTAGATGCTGCAGGTGGAGGTCAAGTGTTAGAGAAACACTTTGATGAGCTATATGCATTATTGAACAAATTCTCCAAAAGCAATCCGGATTGGAAAGGAGAAATGGGCAAACACACGGTGCAAAAGTCTGCAGGGGTTCTCGAGTTAGATGTCATCTTGGCATTATCAGCGCAAATTTCTTCAATGACCAACCAAGTCAATCAGATGACCTTGGTTATTAACAAGCAGCAACCAGTGCTACTGGTTCAAGTGTTTTGTGAAGTATGTGGAGAGGGTCACACGAGTGACTTATGCCCAGTTAATCCAGAGTCTGTCTGCTTTATGCGTAATGCAAATAGGGGCCAGATGAACCAATATGGGAACACTTACAATCCCAACTGGAGGAACCACCCAAACTTCTCTTGGGGTGGAAATCAAGGTGCTCAAAATCAATACTGACCACAAGCACCTCAACAACAATATAGACCACCTCAGATTGAACAACAGGCAATCTCAACAAGTCATATTGAGGAAATGATGAAGAAATTGATGGTTGACCAGCAAGCCCACACCGCAGAGCTGATAAAGAAAGTGATGGTTGACCAGCAGGCCCAAGCCACAGCAATGAGAAATTTGGAGTGCCAAGTGGGACAACTGGCCAGTGCCTAAAATACTAGACCAGTTGGAGCTCTTCCAAGTGACACTGAAGCTAATCCTAAGGCATCCATTAATGCCGTGTCATTGAGGAATGGGAGACAATTAGAAGAAGTCCAGTGGAAAAAGAGAAAACATGTGACTTTTAATGAGAGGCCAGCCACTATAGAATCAAAATCAGAAAAATAAAAGGAGTCAGAGAAGCCAACTGAAGAGGCGGTGGCTGAGCAACCCCCACCATTGGTTGCGAGGCCACCACCTCCGTTTCCACAAAGACTGCAGAAAGTGAAGGATAATGCCGCGTATAAAAAGTTTCTTGATATTTTGAAACAAGTGCAAATTAATATTCCATTGGTAGACATCTTGCAAGAAGTTCCCAAATATGCAAAATACATCAAGGACATAGTGGCAAATAAAAGGAGGCTGACCGAGTTCGAAACTGTGGCACTCACGGAGGAATGTAGCTCAAGAATTCAAAGCAAGCTACCTCAGAAATTGAAGGATCTGGGTAGTTTCACTATCCAAATCTCGATTGGTAAGCATGCAGTCGTGCGAGCCTTATGTGATCTTGGAGCGAGCATCAATTTGATGCCGCTATCTGTGTTCAGATAGTTGGGGCTGGGTGAACCACGCCCAACAACGGTAATCTTATAGTTGGTTGATCGCTCCCTTTCTCATCCTGAAGGAGTAATTAAAGATGTGTTAGTTCAAGTGGGTTCTTTCATATTCCCTGTTGATTTCATTATCTTGAACTACGAGCTTGATTAGGAAGTCCCATTTATTTTTGGGCGTCCATTTTTAGCCACGGGCCAAGCTATTATAGATGTTTGTGAAGGAAAGATGATGATGAGAGCAGGTGATCGAGTGGAGGTATTCAATGTATATAAAGCACTCAGATTACCAGCTCACTATGAAGAGTTATCCATGATTTATGTGATGGAAGGTGATGCTACATCATTAATGCCTTATATGAGCCCTATAGATCCTCTTGAACGAGCTTTGATTGGGGATGAAGAAGACATCGAAGATGAAATGATGGGAGAAATTGAGCAAGTACTTGATATGTCCTGCAATTATGTCCATGGGTTTTGAAAATTTGAGGAGTTGGGCAGGCCTGTCACTCTGACCCCTCATAAGCCATCTATTGAAGAAGCTCCAAAGCTAGAACTTAAGCCACTACTAGTGTATCTGCGCTATGCTTATTTGGGAAACTCTGTGACATTGCCCATGATTATCTCATCCAGCTTAACTAACACACAAGAAGAAAAATTGCTCAGAGTACTTCGCGAGCATAAAAAGGCTATTGGGTGGACAATTGTTGACATCAAGGGAATCATTCCATCATTTTGCATGCATAAAATCTTCTTGGAAGATGGACACCGCCTTAGTGTTGAGCAGCAAAGGAGGTTAAATCCCATTATGAAGGAGGTCGTGAAAAAGGAAGTAATTAAGTTGCTCGATGCAGGTATCATCTTTCCTATTTCTGACAGCAACTGGGTAAGCCCAGTTCAATGTGTGCCCAAAAAAGGGGGGATGACTGTGATTGCGAATAAGAAAAATGATCTAATTCCTACTCGCACTGTAATGGGGTGGAGAGTCTGCATCGATTATAGAAGGCTCAACAAAGCAACCTGTAAGGACCACTTTCCACTTCCATTCATTGACCAAATATTGGACAGATTAGTGGGGCATGAATATTATTGCTTCCTTGATGGTTATTCAGGATAAAATCAGATTATCATATGCCTAGAGGATCAGGAGAAGACCACTTTTACTTGTCCTTATGGCACTTTCGCCTTCAAGAAAATGTCGTTTGGTCTTTGTAATGCATCAACAACTTTCCAGAGATGCATGATGGCTATTTTCACAGATATGGTGGAAAAGTTTGTGGAAGTTTTTATGGATGATTTTTCAGTCTTTGGGTCTTCGTATGATGATTGTTTGAAGAATTTGAGCAAGGTGTTGGCCCGTTGTGAAAAAACAAATCTGGTATTGAATTGGGAAAATGCCATTTTATGGTGCAGGAAGGCATCGTATTGGGTCACAGAGTGTCTAGGAGTGGCATTGAAGTTGATAAGGCGAAGGTGGAGGCAGTTGAAAAATTACCTCCACCTATTTCTGTGAAGGGTGTCCGGAGTTTCTTGGGACACGCAGGATTCTATCGATGCTTTATTAAAGATTTTTCTAAAATTGCTACTCCTTTGTACAGGTTGCTTGAAAAAGATGTAACTTTCAATTTTGATGACGCCTGCCTCAAGGCATTTGAAGAACTCAAAAAGAATTTGGTGGCTGCTCCCATTATTGTGGCACCAGATTGGTCCTTACCATTTGAACTTATGTGTGATGCGAGTGACCATGCTATTGGGGCAGTGCTAGGCCAGAGGAAAGACAGGGTGTTTTATTTCATTTACTATAAGAGTAAGACTCTTGATGATGCACAACTGAATTACACCACCACTGAAAAGGAGTTGTTAGCCATTGTGTGGGCCTTTGAGAAATTTCGGGCATAAACTTAGTGGGAACAAAAGTCGTAGTCCATACCGATCATGCAGCAATCAGGTATTTATTTACAAAAAAGGAATCTAAGGCTAGATTGATGCGCTGGATTTTGTTGTTGCAGGAATTTGATGTAGAAATACGAGATCAAAAGGGCATAGAGAACAAAGTAGCTGACCATCTATCAAGGCTGGAAAGTCACGACCACGTGGAGGAGGGTGGCCAAATTAAAGAAGTATTTCCCGATGAGCATCTTTTTGCTATCACCCAAGACCTTCCCCCATGGTACGCAGACTATGTGAATTATCTTGTGAGTGGGGTACTTCCTCCTAAAATTGAATCTGAAGCTAGAAAGAGGTTTTTACATGATGTGAACATCTACTATTTGGATGAGCCATATTTGTACGAGCAATGTGCTGATCAGTTGCTGAGGAGATGAATTCTAGAAAAGGAGGTAGAATTAGTGTTGTATGATTGGCATGCATCACCTTATGGGGGCCATCACGGAGGAGATAGAACAGTTGCAAAGGTATTACAATCCGGTTTCTTTTGGCCAACTTTATTCAAGAATGCCCATGCATTTGTTAAGAAGTGTGACCAGTGTCAGAGAATAGGAACAATCACTATGAGGCATGAGATGCCTTTGAATAACATCCTGTAGGTTGAGATTTTTGATGTATGGCGGATAAATTTTATGGGACCAATCCAATTGTCCAGGGGAAATAAATACATTTTGCTAGCAGTTGACTACGTGTCAAAATGGGTAGAGGTGATCGCATTGCCAACAAATGATGCCATGGTGGTAGCTGCGTTTGTGAAAAAGAACATATTTTTGAGGTTTGGGACTCCACGTGCTTTGATTAGTGATGAAGGGGAACACTTTTGCAATCGGTTGTTGAATAACCTTATAGCTAAATATAGAGTCTGCCATATAGTTGCGACAGCATATCATCCTCAAACAAGTGGACAAGTTGTGGTGTCTAATAGATAAATAAAGCAAATCTTAGAGAAGACGGTGAGTGTGAATAGAAAAGATTGGGCTACAAAGTTAGATGATGCCTTGTGGGCATATAGAACTGCATACAAAACGCCAATTGGGGCGTCGCCGTATAGGCTAGTTTATGGGAAGGCATGTCACTTGCCTGTTGAAGTTGAACACAAAGCATATTGGGCCATTAAGAAGTTAAATATGGACCTTGAAGCCGCGGGCAAGAAAAGACTTTTGCAGTTGAATGAGTTAGATGAGTTTATGCTGCACTCTTATGAAAATGCTAAGCTTTACAAAGAAGAGACAAAAAGATGGTATGACAAGCATATCAAGTCGCGTCACTTCGAGCTAGGCCAACAGGTATTATTGTTCATTTCTAGACTAAAGCTATTTCCTGGGAAGTTAAAATCGAGATGGTCAGGCCCGTTTGAGGTAGTGAGAGTAACTCCTGATAGTGCAATTGAGCTGCGGGATTTGAATGGTGAAAGAAAATTTTTGGTGAATGGACAAAGAGTAAAGCATTATTGGGGAGGAATAATTGATCGTGAGAAGACCAAGGTTGTACTCGCTGATGAGTAAGCGAGATTCTGAGTCGTGCCGCGATGTTAAATCAGGTGCTTGTTGGGAGGCAACCTAGCTTTACTGCTTTCTTTTGTTTTTTTTTTTATTATATTATTTTGTAGTGTTTGTTTTGATTTTGTAGGATTATAAGCATAGGAGGCAAAGCCATTGGAAGAGTGCAAAAGCGAGTTAGATGGTGAGAACTAAGTGTGGAGTGCCACACAAAAGATCATGCATGGGGGAAGTCTGAGTACCCGTGAGCCGCTATTGCTTCGGTCTTTGGCCTTTCAGAGAGTTTCTTGTCCACCCTCGTTATTGTTTTACCTTTTTGTGCATTGGGGACACTGCACTCTTTTAAGTGTAGGGAGGGAGACTTCTCTAGATATTAGTAGTGGATGTAGAAAAATGATAAAAAAAATTCCCGAAGTTGTGTATTATTTTAAAAAAAATGAAAAAAGTAGAAAAGTTTGACTTCTCCCGATGATGGATCTCATTTGACATGTCTCTTGAGGGATTTAAGTTGAAAGAAAAAAAAAGATTTTTTTTTGTTAGGTAGTGCAATAATTCCCCCTTGGTTTTTCTTTGTGTCGCGGTTCTTTTTCAAGGGTTTTATTTGAACCGGGTGTAGGTAGTTTTATTTTTTAGGAGTAGGAACCACTGTGAGATGAAGTGAATTGGAGCAATATCTCTTGACTTTGTTATGCCATGAGAATAGTGAGTACTTTGGTTGTGACGCTTAGACTCAGTTTTTGACTCTTGTGTAAGTAGCTTAAATCGTATGATCTTAACTTTGCTTAACTGCTTTGACTAGAATATCTTGATGAATCCAATCCTGAGTGAGTTATGTGCCATGTGTGTGTGAGGTTTGTGTGTAATTATGTGCATTGCATTTGATGTCTAGAACTTGCCCTGTGTGTTTGCAAAGCGAAATAGTAGTTTTGTTCAGTCTTAGAAGTGATATAGGCGTTTCTTTGTTGAACCAGTTATATAATTTACCCGCCTTATTGTTATGTATCGTAGTTAACCCATTTGAGCCTGTAATCTTGTTTCTTTGGCAACCACATTACAAGCCTTACCCATTTGTTTGAATTAACCATCTATTTGAACCTTTTCACCTCTCATGAGCACTTGAATTGTTATGAACTTTGTAAAAGTTAAAGTGTGGGGTGGTTGGTTTGGCTTTTGAGTGGAACTAATGAAATAAGGAGAAAGGTGCACTGTTTTGAAAAAAATAAAATAAGAAAAGCCACTTTAATTGAAAAAGAAATAAAAGAAAGAAAAAAAGTTGTATTGTTGTGAAAAATATTCCTTGATAGTGGTAACTCTTGATGTAATTGTGCTTAAAGAAGTATGGAGTTAATATACATTGATGTGAAGGTGGAGTTATGGTTTGAAATAAGTGGGGTTAAATGTTAAAGTGTATGTATTAAAGTGTTTAGGGAGGACTAGTGACTCTTATATCCAAATGTATCCTACTCGACCCAGAGTCTACATTACAACCAATGAAAGTCCTACTTGATCTTAGATTGAATGAGCTTGATTAGTCGAGTATTACACTACGGGCAAGCCTATGGTGCATATTTTGTAGCCTATGAATGTTATTTCTGAGAGTGAGTAAATTATTTCTAACTTGAGTTCCTGATTGTTCTTAAAAGTTTATTGTGTGTGGAACTACTCTCTTTTGTTGTGTGTCGGCACTTGATTCATGAAGGAAAGGTAATGTCATTGACCTCTATGTTAGAGTAAGTGAGTGAATTGTGAAATAATGCATGGTACTTGTGAGTCAAATCTTGAGGTGAAGATGTTACACCCTTATTCTTAGTCTTATTTAAAGATTCTTGGCATAATGAGTTAAGGGAATTGCTTAATAGGTTGTGTCTATAAGTGTAGTTTGATTGCTCGCGGACGAGCAATATTTAAGTGTGGAGCATTGATGTGTGGCTATAATTCATGGTTTAGCACATTATTTGCCTTGCATTTTTATACGTTTTAATGATAAAGTACACCTTATTTGCGTGTAATAGGGTCCATTTTATGTGTAGGTGAATTGGAGATGAAAGTAGAAGAAAAAGGAGACCTACAAGTCAAAAGCGTGTGCGGGAGCATTGAATGAGAGAACCTGGCGACGCCAGGCTTGAAGCTGGCTTTAGGCTAGCGTTGCAAGGCAAAGGCCAGGCTGAAACTGGCGTTAGGCTGGCGTTGCAAGGCAAAGGCCAGGCTGAAACTGGCGTTAGGCTGGCGATGCCAGGCCTGGGGCCAGGTCTAATCCGAGTTTTGAAGACTTAATTCGTTTTCGGGTTTGAGTAGGACTTGGCCTACACGTTTAGGTCTTTTCCTACACATATAAATAGACCTAAAAATGCCACTTGGAGGGCGTTTTTTGGCGATCGGAGGCAAGAACATCATGTGGACAACTTTTGGAGGAGAAAATCATCGAGTTCTTCATCTCTTTATCTTTTCTTTGTAGTTTGTTTATGCAAAATACTTGAAAAATTGTTACTACGATCATGAGTGGCTAAAACCCATAGTTCTGGGGTTGTGATTTAGCCATGAATATTGTTGTTTTACGTTGACTTAACCTTGATTACAATTCACTAATATATGTTGTTTCTTCAATTCTGTGATTAATTGCTTAATTGGCTGGCCAGCAGTTAGGTTCTATTTACTATCTATGCTATGCTTGGGAAAGCCGTGTTTAGATTAGAGAAGAATTAAAGAGAGAACGATCTTAACTCTTAGGGGGGCGGATTTGTGGTTAGGATAGGAATATACCTAGTCACCGTGCTTAATTAAATATCGTAATCTTAATACGTTTTTGATAGATTGATTTCATAGGAATATAGGCGTTAATCTATTTTGAATAGGCGAGTAGTACTTTAGGAGAAGGCTATGAGAGCAATAGTTCGATTAATTAGCAACCATGAGTGAATTGTATGAAAGGGAGAGTTAACTAGAACATAATAGGATGGTGACTCGATTACAGCCCTAGAATATTTGTCTCTACTGAATACACCACAATTATTTTGCTACTTGATAATTTAGTTATTAATTAGAATGATAGTTTAGTATAATCACATCCTTGAACTCGATTTTGGTTGACTGAATAACAATCTTGGTAAATTTAGTGGGTAGTTGATACAAGTCTCTGTGGGTTCGACACTCGACTTATCACTTTATTACTTGTACGACCACGTATACTTGCGTGTGCGTTTGGGAGCAACACGAGCCACACATTGACTTATTTTGACTTTTTAGAATAAAATTTTAAGTCGACGTTTTATTATCCGGAATTATTTACGATTAATTTTTAATGAAGTTATACAACTGATTTGAATAGATTTGAGCGTTCCGGAGGTCAATTCAAGCAAGAAGGTGGTTTTGGAATATCGGCATAACTTCTAAAAGGTAAGTGTGTTGCTTAACCTCGAGTTGGGGAATTTCCACTTAGGCATTGAGTCTTATGTGCAATTTGTGTAATTGAAAACCATGTACGCGAGGTAACGAGTACGTACTTGATTTACATGTTCAAATTTTATTGAGTTAAATTCTTGAGCATATTGTGTAGTAAATTTGATAATATTTGGCATATATTTAATCATCTATTTGTCGTGCCTAAATACTTGTTGTTGAATCTGTTGTTATATGATAATTTGATGTGATTGTTACTTAATTATTTATGAAATTCCGTGAATTTGCTGGTTTGATAATTATTAGAATTTAATTTTATTTTTGATTTTTCCCTCTGCAAATAATTAATTAAATGAGCTTAAGAAGAGGTGTTTATATAATTATTGAAAATTTGGATTTAATGAAGACTTTACTTTATGTTGAGTAATTTCTATCTCTATTGATTGTTTTTGGGTGTTGTACACATTGTGTGGAGCCTTCGTCTATGTTGACGTGATAATTTCCCGTGTAAATTATTGTGTTGTGTTAATTATTATTTTAAAGATATAAGGGTGGCATTTCACCGTTGATATTATGTGGGTATAAGGGTGGTATTTTACTGTGGTTGTGTTTGTTGGAATATTGTCTGGGCGGAGCGATAAGGGTGGCAATAGGAGCGATAAGGGTGGCTATTGATATTGTCTGGGCGGAGTGATAAGGGTTGCTATAGGAGTGATAAGGGCGGCAATAGGAGCGATAAGGGTGGCTATTGTGAGGGACGAGATGTGATGATGTGGAGTTGTGGTGTTGGTGATTTTTATGTGACGTTGTGATTTTCTTGTGTTTAGTTTTATACCTTATGTAATTTGTCTTGTTGATGGTAAATTGATAACAATCTGATTTATGTTGAAATTGAGAGCCTGTGGCTATTGCCAGGCGGTTTATAAAATGAAATATGGGCACGAGGTGCCGTGAATTATGATATGAAATGGGGATATTGGCACGTGAATTGTTCGTGTAGTTGTGATATAAAATATGGGCATGAGGTGTTGTGATTAATGATAATAATATTGGCACGTGAACTGTCCGTGCAGCTATGATATGAAAAGTGGGCATGAGGTGCCGGAAAAATATGATGATTTAATTAAGGGCATGAAGTGCCATGGAAATATATGAAAATGGGTTGTGACCCGTATTTTTAAGATTATGACCTGAGATATCACTTGGTGACTTCTTAATTGAAAAGATTATATAATCAAAATATTTATTTGGAAGGATTTTTACTTAGAAAGTATTATATGAAAGAATTTTATTTGAAAAGATTTATTGAAAGAATTATATTTGAAAAATAATTATTTTACATAATTATATTTGAAAGAGAGTTATTTAGAAGAATTATATGACAGAAAGACTTTTATTTGAAGGACTTGATTTAATTGGGTGTAATTGTATTTATTATTTGTAGAGTGATATTAATGGTATTCTTGTTGTCTGCTATGCATATCACTGGTTATTGCATATTGCCCTTATTGTTATTTTTTTCCTATTATATTGTATATTATATTGCACAGGCAATTAGACTAGTGAGTGTCTTAACTGTACCTCGTCTCTACTCCACTGAAGTTAGTCTTGATACTTACTGGGTACCGACCGTGGTGTACTCATACTACATTTCTGCACCTTTTTGTGCAAAGCCAGGTATTGGAGATATCGGACTTGAGCAGAGTTAAAGCGGGATCTTCAAAATGTAATAGAAATCGGCTTACCTAGTCTTAGAGACTAGGTGCCATCACGACGCCTGTGGTGGGATTTTGGGTCGTGACAAGTTGGTATTAGAGCTCTAGGTTCATAGGTTCTACGAGTCACGAACGAGTCTAGTAGAGTCTTGCGGATCGGTACAGAGACGTCTGTACTTATCTTCGAGAGGCTACAGAACTGTTAGGAAATTTTACTTCTTTCATTCCTGTCGTGCGGATGTGTTGATTGTAGAATTTGAGCCTTTCTATCTCTATTCTCTCACAGATGGTGAGGACACGTGCTACAGGGTTAGCTGAGCATACATCCGCACATACTGCTAGGGCTGCAAGAGGCTGGGGCCGAGGTAGAGGCCGACGTAGAGGTCGAGGAAGGGCACGTGCCACGACTAGAGCACCTGTCAGAGCAACAGTTGAGGAGCCACCAGTAGCTCCAATTGGGGGACAAGTACCAGAAACAACTGTTGTTACCCCCGGACTTCAGGAGACTTTGGCACAGTTCCTGAGTATGTTTGGTACATTAACCCAGGCGGGATTGATTTTTATTTCACCAAATATTCTGCAGATTGGGGCAGTAGCTCCGACTCCTACCACAACTCTAGAGCAGCAGGTTCACGTTGGTCAGGTTCCGGGTGTAGCACCGGTACAACCTGTTATTCCGGTTCGGCCTGAGGTCAGGCTAGAGGCATCAGAAGAGGAACAAAAGAGACTTGAAAGGTTTAAGAAATATGATCCACCTACTTTCAGTGGCACAGCTACAGAGGATGCCCAAGGATTTCTGGAAAATTGTCATCGTATTCTCCACACCATGGGTATTGTGGAGGTGAGCGGAGTTGCCTTTACTACATTTCAACTGTCAGGCGTAGCGTATCGGTGGTGGCAAATCTATGAAGAAGGTAGGCCAGCCGATGCAATACCACCAACTTGGGCTCAATTTTCGGAAATGTTATTGAAAGAATTTGTTCCCTAGACTCTCCGAGATGCGTGGCGCACAGAGTTTGAACGGTTGCGTCAGGGCACTATGACAGTGTCAGAATATGCTATCAGGTTCAGTGAGTTAGCCCGTTATGCACCTATCTTAGTTCCTACAATCAGAGAACAGGTCCACAGATTCATTGAGGGGCTCGATTATGATATTAAAATATGCATGGCTCGAGAGTTGAAAACTGATACCCCATTTCAACAAGTGGTGGAGATTGCAAGGAAGATTGAGGGTTTTTTAGGCGAGGAAAGGGAGTCTAAGGAGGCCAAAAGGTCTCGAATATCTGGAGGGTTTAGTGAATTTTACCCTTCAGCTAGGACCCATTATAGCGGAGGCTCGAGTAGTCGGCCAGCTCAGTCCGCACATCAGATTACTCGGAGTGCTCCAGTAAGTTCTTATAATGCCCCGCTAGCAGAGGATTCCTATAATGGTTATTCCAGTTATCCGGTACAGACTCAGTATGAGCAACCGCGACCTCAGAGGTGCTGTTATGAGTGTGGTAACACTAGGCACATTATGAGAGATTATCCCAGACTTGGGAGGGGTGGATTTTATCAAAACAGTCAGGCTATGGACCCCAATGCAGTTACTACTCCATGTACACAACCAGTTAGGGGTGGAGGACAGACGGGTAGAGGGCGCCTAAGAGGTGGAGTCCCGACCCGTTGATATATTCGCTATGATTTGGCTGAGGCCGATACACCAGATGGTGTCGTTACAGGTATGATCCTGATTTGTTATAAAAAGGATATTTTTCCCTTAATTTGATTCGGATCTGAATATTGAGGAGAGCCATCCTATTATACTCCGCTTATGGGTGAGCTTCGTAAATTGTGACCCACTTATATATTTATCCCTGTTGGGAGATTTAAAGATGTGAGCCCGTGTCTGTTATTTTATTTTTGTACACCATTGAGGGCTATAATCTAAAAGTAATTTTTATTAATCATTACAGTGGGTTTAATGTGTTTCGGAATAATTGATTCCAATTTTTATTAATTATATGCCCTACCGGCACAATGTGCAAAATACTATTGATTCGGAGTTGAGGACGAGATCCTCTCATTTTATATATGATGTGAAATATTTAAACTGGGCTATAAGCCGCGGTAGAAGTTATATAAGGACGAGGTCCTGGTGATGAAATATTTATGAGTTTAAATTCTCCCTTCGTGAAATTTAATTTGTATAATGGTATTAATAGGGAGTCATGCCTGTTAGGCTTATTTGATAATTCTTGTATATTTTTTGTTTATAATCAGCTATTTTCGTGCTGTAAACATTGAGTTTTAGCCTATGAGGTGAGTGCACAGGTGGTGTGGAATGTGACTTATTAATCCGAGTAAGTAATCATGAGGTCTTCATACCTCACATTCTGTTGTCAGTGTTGTGAAAATTCAAAATGAGGTGGTGGTTAGTATGAGATTAATTGATGATACTGGAATTAATTATGAACAGCTTTTAAGACCATAGATGTGGTGATGAGCATATATATGATGTGCTTCATGTCCTGATATCATTATAATAATAAAATGCTTGTAATGCTGAAATTAGTGTTATTGATATGTATACATTGTGGTGCCTTGTCGGGTTGTGGATGTGTTGTTAGGAGTTGTTTTGGTGTTACTCTGGCAGGTGGATAGGCCCAATTATAGGGGAGACTCTGCCAAAAATTCTGAAAAATTTGGGAGTTAGTAAAAATTAGGGAGATTGAGACGTGCAAAAGAAGAGACAAATTATGTTATGGGTTTGAGGGCGAATGATCCTAAGCGGGGAAGAATAAAATACCCCAAGAAAAAAGAATTTGAAGTACTTCAACACTATCAAGAAAGTTGATGTGTGAGTAGGCACGAGTTGCTATAGCTAGTTGAGACTAATACCGTGCATTATTGTAAAAATGAGGCCTTTTAAAAATGTTTGGAGTGTAAGAAATTGATCTTAAAGTTTACAAATATGGATAAAAGAAATAATCTCAAATGAGATGATGTTGTCGGGCTTATCTAAAATATAGTAACGTGGGATCAACTGTGTGTATATGAGTAAAAGAAAAATCATCAATTTGGTAACCTCAGAATAATTCTTAGAGTGTTCGAGGACGAACGTTTGTTTAAGAGGTTGAGAATGTAACGACCCGACTTGTCGTTTTAAGAATTAACGACCCGTTCGGTGGCTTAAGGTCTCGAACATCTTGGCAATATGTATTATGACCCGCGGGTGTGGTCGAGTTTGATTTACTTAAGATTCGGAATTAAATTATAAGAGCAATTCTTATTTAGAAGCTTAAATGAAAAGAGTTGAACGGAGAGTTGACTTTTGAGCAAATGACCCCGGAATAGAATTTCGAGGATGGAAATAGCTGTGTATGATGATTTCGGACTTAGACGTATGTTCAGATTTGGATTTGGAAGTCCGTAGGACAATTCGACGCATTTTGGCGAAAATTAGAAAATAGAAGATTTTGGAAAAACAAAATCCGACCGAAGGGTGAATTTTTGATAAAGAGGTCGGATTTCGATTTCGGAAATGGGAATAGCTCCATTACGTCAATTATGACTTGTATGCAAAATTTGAAGTCATACCGGATTGATTTGATACGTTTCGGCGCAAAACATAGAAGTTCGGATATTCAAAAACTCATAATTCGATTCGAGGCGCGATTCATAATTTTGACGTGATTTGACGAGATTTGAAGCCTCCACTAAGTTTGTATTATATTTTGGGACGTGTTGGTATATTTGGTTGAGGTCCCGAGGGGCTTGGGTATATATTTTGGGTCATTGGTTGAGAGATTATTAAAGTTAAGAAATTTGGGAGTTTGACCATGGTCAATATCGGGTCAAGATGGCCTCTTTTCAGTGTTTTGAGTGCGCGAGCAGGTCCGTAGCGTGTTTTATGATTGAAATTCATATATGGTTTGTGTCCGGGAGGTTCCGAATGAGTTTCGAGAGTGCTGAGGCAAAAAGGGAAGTGCGAACCTTAGGGGAATTGTGCGGACCACACAATTTTGGTGCGGACCGCACTCCAGTCTGCAGTGGAGTTCGCGGACCGAACAATTTTGTGTGCGGCCGCGCTCAAGAACTCTCAGATTCACTGGTCCGACTTCAGAAGCTGATATCCTTTGATCTACAAGGAATGTTGAGATGATTAAAAAACAAAGGTTGTATCTCTTCGTGTCTAGTTTCCATAAAGGTAAAGAAATCATAATTCGGACATCTCTAGAGAAAGTATGGCCAATTTATTGAAGCCTAGTAGAGGAGAAGGCTGTGAAGTGCGGCCGCACCATTTTTGTACGACCGCAGAAGCTGGGGATGTGCGGCCGCGCCATTTTTGTGCGGACCGCACATTGGAAGTTCACAGGATGTACTATATATCCGAGATTTAGGTTATTATTTTATTTTTGGACTTTGGGAGCTCGATTTGAGACGAGTTTTTGTGGATTTTACAAGAAATTCATCGGGGTAAGTGATTCTAACTCGATTGGTTAATATACATGAATATATCACTGATTTCATCATTTAATTAGTATTTTGAGATGAAAATTTAGGGAAAATTGTAGAAACTGCATAAATCACAAATTTGAGATTTGGAGGTCGAGTTGTTATAGGAATTTGATAAAATTGGTATGGTTGAACTCGTATCGGAATAGGTGTTCGGATTTCATGAAAATTATGTCGGGTTCCGAGGGGCGTGCCCCGCATTGACTTTTGTTGACTTTTTGGAATAAAATTTTAAGTCGACGTTTTATTATCCGGAATTATTTCCGATGAATTTTAATGAAGTTATACAACTAATTTGAATAGATTTGAGCGGTCCGGAGGTCAATTCAAGCAAGAAGGCGGTTTTGGAATATCGGCATAACTTCTAAAAGGTAAGTGTCTTGCTTAACCTCGAGTGGGAGAATTTTCCCATAGGCATTGAGTCTTATGTGCAATTTGTGTAATTGAAAACCATGTACGCGGGGTGACGGGTACGTACTTGGTTTATATGTGCAAATTTTATTGAGTTAAAGTCTTGAGCATATTGCATAGTAAATTGGATAATTGTTGGCATATATTTAATCATCTATTTGTCGTGCCTAAATTCTTGTAGTTGAATGTGTTGTTATATGAAAATTTTGATGTGATTGTTACTTGATTATTTATGAAATTTCGTGAATTTGCTGGTTTGATAATTATTGAAATTTAATTTTATTTCGGATATTTTCCTCTGCAAATAATTAATTAAATGAGCTTAAGAAGAGGTGTTTAAATAATTATTGAAAATTTGGATTTAATAAAGACTCTGCTTTATGTTGAGTAATTTCTATCTCTATTGATTGTTTTTGGGTGTTGTACACATTGTGTGGAGCCTTCGTCTATTTGTTGTGAAATTAAATTGATTTGGTTGTATCTTTGGAATTTTGGTTGTAGCCATTGGGCAAATTGTGATATGAATTGATTTTGTTATGTTGTCGTGATAATTTTCCGTGTAAATTATTGTGTTGTGTTAATTATTATTTTGAAGATATAAAGGTGGCATTTCACCGTTGATATTATGTGGGTATAAGGGTGGTATTTAACTATGGTTGTATTTGTTGGAATATTGTCTGGGCGGAGCGATAAGGATGGTTATAGGAGCGATAAGGGTGGCAATAGGAGCAATAAGGGTGGCTATTGATATTGTCTGGGCGGAGTGATAAGGGTGGCTATTGTGAGGGACGAGAAGTGATGATGTGGAGTTGTGGTGTTGGTAATTTTTATGTGACGTTGTGATTTTCTTGTGTTTAGTTTTATACCTTGTATAATTTGTCTTGTTGATGGTAAATTGATAACAATTTGATTTATGTTGAAATTGAGAGTCTGTGGCTATTGCCAGGCGGTTTATAAAATGAAATGTGGGCACGAGGTGCCGTGAATTGTGATATGAAATGGGGATATTGGCACGTGAATTGTTCGTGCAGTTGTGATATAAAATATGGGCACGAGGTGCTGTGATTAATGATAATAATATTGGCACGTGAACTGTCCGTGCAGCTGTGATATGAAAAGTGGGCACGAGGTGCCGGAAAAATATGATGATTTAATTAAGGGCACGAAGTGCCATGGACATATATGAAAATAGGCTGTGACCCGTATTTTTAAGATTATGACCTGAGATGTCACATAGTGACTTCTTAATTGAAAAGATTATATATTCAAAATATTTATTTGGAAGAATTTTTACTTAGAAAGTATTATATGAAAAAATTATATTTGAAAAGATTTATTGAAAGAATTATATTTGAAAAATAATTATTTGAGAAAATTATATTTGAAAGAGAGTTATTTAGAAGAATTATATGACAGAAAGACTTTTATTTGAAGGACTTGATTTAATTGGGTGTAATTGTATTTATTATTTGTTAAGTGATATTAATGGTATTCTTGTTGTCTGGTGTGCATATCACTGGTTATTTCATGTTGCCCTTATTGTTATTTGTTTCCCATTATATTGTATATTATATTGCACAAGCTATTAGACTAGTGAGTGTCTTGATTGTACCTCGTCTCTACTCCACTGAGGTTAGTCTTGATACTTACTAGGTACCGACCGTGGTGTACTCATACTACACTTCTGCACATTTTTGTGCAGAGACAGGTATTGGAGATATCGGACTTGAGCAGAGTTAAAGCGGGATCGTAAGGATTCAAGGTAGAGCTGCTTGGTCGTCGCAGTCCCTTGGAGTCTTTTCATTTCATTGTACTGTTAATTATTTATCAAAAAGTATTGTATATTCGGTCCTCGTGATCATTTCATGTATTCAGTTAGAGTTCGTGACTCAGTATTACCAGTCTTGGGAGGTTGTATATTCATATTTGTTCCACTGTTAATTTTGATTATTTATTTAAATAAAAAAATGGCTTCAAAATGTAACTGAAATCGGCTTACCTAGTCTTAGAGACTAGGTGTCATCACGATGCCTGTGGTGGAATTTTGGGTCGTGACAATTTCTTATTCATGTTTTACTAAATTGCTTTTATTTTATAACACGTTATCAGCACGAAACTCTAACGAAATTGAAAGGATAGCCATTTCATGATGGAACTATGAATACCCGACAATGTTGAATCAATTTGGTTGAGTCAAATAAAACCTGGGCATTTCGTATATCATATCAATATTTAGTTTGCTTCTTATTGTCCAGCAGTGAGTATTATTTTTAATTATTACCATAAATTATGTATTTAGCTTATGTTAAAATTTAAGATTTGTAGTTGATTTGGTTAGACAACAGTAAGCTTTGATTTTAAGTTTTCATGCATGTATGGTTGTATATGGCCACTAACTTTGTTCCTAGTTCTAAGATTGATCTTATACAATTATAACAGCATGCTATCATTGATTTGCCATGATATTAAAAGATCTCTGTGAAACATTAAAAAAAATATTCTGATCATGTTAAGTGTAATGTAACATTTGGTTTAGAATCATCTTGTGTGTGAACGAGGATTTTAAGATCGATGGCCTAATCTAATTAGATGCAACATTTTTTTATGTTGATAATTGACAAAGTGATATCATTATGTTTTACTAGCCTATTTTGACTTCTTCTGTATAAAAACAGAATATGCTAGCAATAGTTATTACTTAAGATTATTTGCTTTCTGAAGTTAAGTATATTTAGAGATATGTTTCAATTCTTGCGTACATTTTATGTAACCATCATGCATTAGTTTGAAGTAACACATCACATAGTAATAATGTTACATGGTGACTCTCAGTTTTGACATGTTTATATGTAGGATACTAGTACACAAGTTTGTACTCCATCATTTTTTTATTAATAATAGTTCTTATCATTTCTATTTACTTATTTTTATGATAGATTTTACTACATGGCTACATAAAATTATGTTCCATTCCTAAAAGTGAATGAGATAATTGGTGATAAATATTATATGAGGGTAAGACGGTGGGTTCAAGTCCCAACGCACTATGAGAATAAGACATTGGGTTTAAGTCCTGGTGCACCATGATGATAAGAGTTGGGTTTGAGTCCCAACTCATTATCGTCTAACGTGTTTTTATATAGGTAAGACATTGGGTTTAAATTTCAATGCACCACATTGATGATATAATGATGACTAAATAAGATAATGTATTTTTCATGAAAAAGCATGAAGCTTGTCATACTTTATTTGTTCCATTCTTGAAGTAAATGTGATAGCAATGCATAATAAGTTTAAATAAATACAAGTGATTGACGAATGAACATTGGTGTGACAAATGAAAAAATAATAATAGTCATCATTATGGTAATTATAAAATGAGAGAACAATAATGGTTCTCAAAATATATCCTTCAAAAGGTGAAGGCAATGTTTACCATCAAATTGGTATAGAAAAATAATAAAGCACGTTACTATGACTATACTCCATTCTTTGAAGAGAATGTGACTTGTGATAAACATTAAGAATGCAGACCCGTTCATGAAGGTGAATGCGGCAATATGTGATAAAAGTAATGAATAAAGACATGCAATGCATAATTGGATGAATACCGCACAACTCACATCTAAGGGATGTTTGAGTGAAATAAAGAGAATTAATATTATTGTATGGTTACATGAATATGTCATTGGTCGCGTACATGTAATACGCCAAAAGATTTTGGCATGCCTTATAAAAGTTATCAAAGGCAAAATTAAAGCAAGAAATAATTTTGCTTATGATGATTTTGACCATGGCAATTTATTATGATGTAATTTTCTCCGTGAAGGAGACATTTACCATATGAATCGTGTGACAAAAGATCTTGTAGTACAAAAATTGTTAAGAGCTCCGAAAAAGTTAATTTTTTACTACCCGGATGAATAAAATTATTCACGACATTGATATTGTAAAGTCTCAAAAGAAACTTTTTGAGTTTCAAATGTATAAGTCAACGTGGTTGGCATATTGAGACTATAAATGAAAGGAATATTGAATATCTTCATATTTCTATAATCATAATGGGTAAATATGAAACGTTACCCGATTTTCTTTCTATTTGTACTACACAAATATAAGCATTATGATAAAATCATATGTCACAAGTAAACTAGAGGTTTATTGAAATAAATATTAGTTGGCATGACCGGTTGACCATCCCGATTAAATTATGATGCGAAAAATTAAGGGAGAATTACATTGGCATATATTGAAGAAATAGAAGATTTTTCAAGAATTCTCTTGTGATGTTTACTCTCATGATATACCAGTTAAGGTTGATTTCTGAAACGAATAAAAGGTGATAAATACTATGGTCACATGTGCATTTGTTATCAACTTGCAGTTTGGCTTTTGCAAGATTGATTGCTCAAATTATTAGAGGACAATTCCAGAATATAAATTATGATGATTTATCTTGATAATACTGGTTTAAATCCAAGTTGGTTTAGCAGAAATTATATGCCTCCAATTATATCTAAATCATTGGTTATGAGAATAAAACTGTCAAAATAAAATTTGGTATTTGATGTATTATTTAATATACAACAGCACTTGTACGCATCTAGTCAAGTTATGATAAGTTCTCTCTATCACAATCGGTTCATGGTCAGGAACCAAATAATTTCCATCTAGAAATATGAATGTGCTATATGATTTAATTGTTTCACCACAATGCACAAAGATGGATCCCCAAATAAGGCTAGGGATATGTGTTGGTGATCCCAAAATAGGGGGAGAAAATGGGCAGCTGAAAAAGTAATGTATATAATGAATTATTATGAGTAAATTTAGATCCTCGTACGAGAAAATGCGAACTTGAAATTCAAGTGATAATTCATTTGCAAAATATTGCCAGACGTATTTGCTGACCCAAAGCTAAATGTCATATCCAGCTGCTATTGCTCCAAATAAAATAAAGTTCATAATGAATAGAGTCTATGGCATACATGAAGCATAATAGACTAATCGGTTCCAAAGATAAAACTCCTTGAAGAAGGAGAGGAGCAAATGTTCAAGATAGTCATAATAAGGAGGCAAGTGCTCTAGAAGAGCACCACGACATAACACTTCATAAGACCTCATGGGAGAGGCTCAGGTACCTGAAAATAATAAGATAAAGAGATCTCAATAAGTTATGTCTTTATTGGGTAATAATAGAACCGATATAAAATGATCGTCGATGATATTGTTAATATAATGTAGCGCTCAATATTATTAATATTGACGAGGATCTTGAGCTCAAATTTGGACAGATAAATGATTGGCCAAATGAAAAATACACAATAAAAATTGATTTCACCTGAAAAATATAAAGTTGGATGGATAGTCCTTACACCTGAAACTATAAAGCCAGTGGAGGTATAAATGTGTTCTTGTGCGGAAAAAAAAAAGATCACATCGATAGACATAAAGACGACTTGTGTCATAAGAAGATTTGTAAATATCCTGGTATTGATTATATAGAGACATGTTCTCCTATGGGGGATGTCGCCATTTCAGGTTTTAATCTGGCAATACAAGAAAAATGTGATATGTGTATAATGGAAATCATTGAAGGATTTAAATTGTTTTGAAGCATATTAAGGTTTCCAAAAATAATTATTAAATAAAGCTTCAAAAATTCTTATACGAATTGAAACAATCAGGGCACATGTGGTATAATCGCCCGAGTAAGTACCTGTTGAAAGAAGGGTACAATAATGATTTAATTTGTCCTTGTGTCTTTATAAAGAGATCTGGATCTAAATTTATTATAATCATCGTGTATGTTGATGATTTAAATAACAATGGAACTCTGTCACGGCCCGGAATTCCCACCGCCGGGACCATGATGGCGCCTAACATTTCACTTGCTAGGCAAGCCAACGTTAGAGAATCATTAAACCAATTCTTATCCCATTCAACAAATAACAGCAAATTAGCTAAGGTAAAATATAATGAGTGCGGAATAGTATAAAGACTGCATTAACTACTACTACCCAAATCTGGAGTCACAATTCACGAGCATTCTAGAATTCATTACAAGTGATAGTCTAAAAGAAATATAAATGTTTGGATGAAAGAAACAATAAAACTGAAAAGATAGACGGGGACTTCAAGGTCTATGAACGCCGACAGATCTACATTGAGTCTCCGGATAGCGGGTCCAACAGCTAAAATCTCGATCAACCCGAGTCGGTACCAAAATCTGCACGAAAAATGCAGAGTGCAGTATCAGTACAACCGACCTCATGTACTGGTAAGTGTCGAGCCTAACCTCGACGAAGTAGTGACGAGGCTAAGGCAAGGCACCTACAAATCAACCTGTACAATTTAACAGTGTATATACAAATAATAGTAATGAAGAATCAGACACGAATTATCGGGAGGGGATACATGCTGGGGGAAAATACGAAGTAAAGAGCTACAGCAGAATGAGAACTGAAACAACCAACATAATATGAATCAACAGGAGCATGAATACAGTAAAGGAAAAATGCACGGCATCACCCTTCGTGCTTTTACTCTCAATCTCACCATAAAATCAATAAAGACGGCACGGCATTACCCTTCGTGCACTAACTCTCATATCATGGCACGGCATCACCCTTCGTGCATTAACACTCACAATATAGCACGGCATCACCCTCCGTGCTTTTACACTCACAATATGGCACGGCATCACCCTTCGTGCATTGACACTCACAATATGGCACGACATTAACACTCACAATATGACACGGCATCACCCTTCATGCATTAACACTCTCCCTTACCATAATGCAATGAACAATTAACAACAGGGAGATAAAATAACAAGTACAAGCCTTACCTCAACATTTAGTTCCACAATATAAATCGCAATCTTCGAAAGAAATACTCAATTATCACCAGAAGGTCCATGAACATGATAAGAACAATCAAATTAACAACACTAGTCTAAACACGTAGCAATTTGGAATAGGAAAGAGACAATACAAGAAAAACGGAAGAAACGTGGAAAACGGGCAAATTGGCGGTGCATAAGTACTCGTCACCTCACATATACGCCGCTCACATGAATTTCACATAGCAAATAGTTTAAGGTTCCTAATTCCCTCAAGTCAGGGTTAGACACAACACTTGCCTCGCTCTGAAGGCCAATTAATACTCAATCACAGCTTTTCCTCTAGAATTCACCTCCAAACCACTCGTATCTATTCAAAAACGACTCAATAATATCAAATATTGCTAAAGGAATTAACTACATTGCATAAATTTAGATTTCTCAAATTTTCCTTCAAAAAATTAAAATTTGACCCCGGGGCTGCTTGGTCAAAACTCGAGGTTCTGACCAAAATCCATTTACCCATTCACCCCCGAGCCCGGATATATAATTAGGTTTGGAATCCGACCTCAAATTGAGGTCTAAATCCCCAAATTTCCGAAATCCCTAGTTTCTACCCAAACCCCTAATTCTACCATGAAAACCCTAGAGTTTAGATTGGTAATTCATAAAATGTAATGGGTAATTGAAAGAAAATGGTTTAGAATCACTCATCAACACTTTGGGGAAGAAAACACCTCTTGAAAATCTCCTCTCGCCCGTATGGTTTTTGAGAAAAAGAGTTAATGGCCAATTCCCGTTTTGGATTCTGTTAAGTGATGGGCGACAGTGTTCATCGCATGTGCGAGAACACTGTCGCATTTGCGAAGAGTATAGGCTGCCAAGCCTTCGTGTTCGCGAGACCTTGTTTGCGTTCGCGTAGGCTCCCCCCCCCGGCCTTCGCGTTCACGAGACATTGCTCGTGTTCGCGATGAACGAACGATCGACTCTTCCCCAGGTGTGCCTAACACTACGCGTTCGCGAGTAGCTTGTCGCGTTCGTGAACGGTAATGCCCCCATCGCTTCGCGTTCATGACTAAGCCTTCGCGTTCGCGTAGAAGAAAATTCCAGCTGCCCAGTTTACTCTTCGCGTTCGCGAGAGTACCTTCGTGAACGCGAAGAAGGACATGCCAGAACACCTGCTGCAGCAAAATACCAGATTTTCTAAGTCCAAAACATCCCGTGGTCTATCCGAAACTCACCCGAGCCCTCGAGACTCCAAACCAAACATGCACACAAGTCTAAAAACATCATACAAACTTGCCCGCGTGATCAAATCGCCAAAATAACACCTAGAACTACGAATTTAGCACCAAATCAAATAAAATTCTCAAGAACACTTTAAAATTCATATCTTCTCAACTGGACGTCCGAATCACGGCATATCAACTCTGTTTCTCACCAAATTTCACAGACAGGTCTTAAATATCATAATGAACCTGTACCGGGCTCCGGAACCAAAATACGGACCGGTACTCACAATGCCAAACATCAATCAATTCTTAGAAATAATTAATTTTCAAACTTTTAATTTTCCTCAAAAATTCATAACTCGAGCTAGGGATCTCTGAATTTGAATCCGGACATATGCCCAGGTCCCATATTTCAATACGGACCCACCGGAACCATCAAAACACGAATTCAGGCTCGTTTACCAAAAATATTGACCGAAGTCAACTAAAATCAACTTTTAACTCATAAATTTTTATTTTCATCAGTTTTCAACATAAAGGTTTTCCGAAAATATGCCCGGACTATGCACGCAAATCGAGGAGGGTAAAAATGAGATTTTTAAGGCTTAAGAGTGTAGATTCGAGTTCTAAAACATAAAAGATGACCTTTTGGCTCATCACATTCTCCACCTCTAAAACAACCGTTCGTTCTCGAACGGACATAGAAAAGTATCTGGGCTGGTGAAAAGGTAGGGATATCAACTCCGCATATTGGACTCGGACTCCCAAGTAGTTGCCTCAATAGGCTGACCTCTCTATTGCACTCAAACTGAAGGGTAACTCTTTGATCTCAACTGGCAAACTTGCCGGGCTAGAATAGCCACCGGCTCCTCCTCGTAAGTCAAATCCTTGTCCAACTGGACAGAGCTGAAATCTAACGCATGGGACGGATCGCCGTGATACTTTCGAAGCATGGACACATGGAATATCGGATGAACAGTTGCTAAACTAGGTGGCAACGCAAGTCTATAAGCCATCTCTCCTACTCTCTCTAGAATCTCAAAAGGTCCGATATACCTAGGGCACAACTTGCCCTTCTTTCCGAACCTCATTACACGCTTCATGGGTGATACCCGAAGCAACACTCTCTCTCCGACCATGAATGCGACATCACGAACTCTGTGGCAGGCATAACTCTTCTGCCTAGATTGAGTTGTGCGAAGTTGGTCCTTTATAATCTTGACCTTATCCAAGGCATCATATACTAAGTCTGTGCCCAATAATCGAGCCTCTCCCGGCTCGAACCACCCAACTGGCGACCGGCACCGCCTACCATATAATGCCTTATAGGGAGCCATTTGAATGCTCGACTGGTAGATGTTGTTGTAGGCAAACTCTGCAAGGGGAAAAAACTGATCCCACGATCCTCCGAAGTAACACATGCGTGGAGCATATCCTCCAAGATTTGAATAGTGCGCTCGGACTGCCCGTCCGTCTGAGGATGAAATGTTATGCTCAACTCAACCCGCGTACCCAACTCACGCTGTACTGCCCTTCAGAAGTGTGAGGTGAACTGTGTACCTCAATCAGAAATAATAGACACGGGCACACCATGAAGACGGACGATCTCACGAATGTAAATCTCTGCCAACCGCTCCGAGGAATAGGTAACTGCCACAGGAATGCAATGCGCTGACTTGGTCAGCATGTCCATAATGACCCAAACTGCATCGAACTTCCTCTGAGCCCGTGGAAGTCCAACAACAAAATCCATAGTGATACGCTCCCACTTCCACTCAGGAATCTTTAACCTCTGAAGTAAACCACCAGGTCTCTGATGCTCACACTATACCTGCTGGCAATTTAGGCACCGAGCTACATATGCAACTATGTCTTTCTTCATCGTCCTCCACCAATAATGCTGCCGCAAGTCCTGATACATCTTGGCGGCGTCCGGATGAATAGAATACCGGGAACTGTGGGCCTCATCAAGAATCAGCTCACGAAGTCCATCCACATTAGGCACACAAATACGACCCTGCATCCTCAAAACTCCGTCATCTCCAATAGTAACATGCTTGGCACCATCGTGCCGCACTGTGTCTCTAAGGACAAGTAAATGAGGGTCGTCATCCTGCCGATCTCTGATGCGCTCAAACAAAGAAGACCGAGCAACTGTACAAGCTAGAACATGGCTGGGCTAAGAAACATCCAACCTCACGAACTGGTTGGTCAGGGCCTGAACATCCAATGCAAGCGGTCTCTCACCAACTAGAATATAAGCAAGTCTACCCATACTAGCTGACTTTCTACTCAAAGTATCGGCCACCACGTTAACCTTCCCGGGATGATACAATATGGTGATATCATAATCTTTCAATAGCTCTAACCACATTTTCTGCCTCAAATTGAGTTCCTTCTTCTTGAACAAATACTGCAAGCTCCGATGATCCGTGAATACCTCACATGGCACGCCGTAAAGATAGTGCCTCCAAATCTTCAACACGTGAACAATGGCTGCTAGTTCTAGATCATGAACAAGGTAATTCTTCTCGTGAACCTTTAGCTTCCGCGAAGCATATGCAATAACCTTGCCACCCTGCATCAATACCGCACCAAGTCCAACTTGGGATGTATCACAATATACCGTATACGATGCTGAACCTGTGGGTAACACCAATACCGGCGATGTAGTCACAGCTGTCTTGAGCTTCTGGAAGCTCGCCTGACACTCATCTGATCATCTGAACGGGGCACCCTTCTGGGTTAACCTGGTCAATGGGGTTGCTATAGATGAGAACCCCTCCACAAACCGATGGTAATAACCCGCCAATCCTAAGAAACTACGAATCTCTGTAGGTGATGTGGGTCTAGGCCAGTTCTTAACTGCCTCAATCTTCTTAGGATCCACCTGAATACCCTCTACTGATACAACATGACCCAAGAAAGCAACTGAACTCAACAAAAACCCGCATTTTGAGAATTTAGCATATAGTCGGATGTCTCTCAAGGTCTGAAGAACGATCCAAAGGTGATGCTCGTGCTCCTCTCAGCTGTGGGAGTAGACCAAGATATCATCAATAAACACAATCACAAAGGAATCCAAGTAGGGCTTGAACACCCGGTTCATCAAATCCATGAATGTTGTTGGGGCATTGGTCAGCCCAAATGACATCACTAGAAACTCATAATGCCCATATCGAGTCCGAAAAGCTGTCTTAGGGACATCAGATGCCCTAATCCTCAACTGATGGTAGCTAGATCTCAAATCAATCTTTGAAAACACCTTGGCACCCTGAAGCTAATCAAATAAATCATCAATCATTGGCAATGGATACTTGTTCTTGATGGTGACTTTGTTCAACTGCCGATAGTCTATACACATCCTCATCGACCCATCTTTCTTCTTCACAAACAATACAGGTGCACCCCAGGGCGAGACATTAGGTCTAATGAAGCCCTTATCAAGCAGATCTTGCTTTTATTCCTTCAATTCTTTTAACTCTAGCGGGGCCATGCGATACGGCGGAATGGAAATGGGCTGAGTGCCCGGAGCAAAATCAATGCAGAAATCAATATCCCTGTCGGGTGGCATCCCCGACAGGTCTGCAGGAAATACCTCTGGAAACTCACGAACAACTGGCACTAAATCTATGGAAGGAACCTCCGCGCTAGAATCGCGGGCATAAGCCAAATAAGCTAGACACCCCTTCTCGACCATATGCCGAGACTTCACATGAGAGATAACCATACTGGTAGAATGACCAAGAGTCCCTTTCCACTCTAATCGAGGAAACCCCTGCAAGGCTAAGGTCACCGTCTTGGCGTGACAATCTAATATAGCATGATAAGGTGAAAGCCAATCCATACCCAGTATGACATCAAAATCAACCATATCGAGAAGTAGAAGATCTATACGAGTCTCAAGACTCCCAATGGTGACCACACATGAACGATAAACACGATCTACAACAATAGCATCTCCCACTGGTATGGACACATACACATGGGCACTCAAAGAATCACGGGGCAAAACCAAATAGGAAGCAAAATAGGATGACACATAGGAGTAAGTAGACCCCGGATCAAAAAGAACTGAAGCATCTCTACTGCAAACCGAAACAGTACCTGTGATAACAGCGTCAGAAGATTCAGCCTCGGGCCTGGCTGGGAAAGCATAACATCGGGGGTGGGCCCCACTACCCTGAACTACGTCCCTGGGATGACCCCTAACTGGCTGGTCTCCACCTCTAACTGCCTGACCTCCACCTCTAATACTCTGGCCCCTACCTCTGGCTACCTGACCCCTGCCTCCGGCTGGCTGAGCAGGTGGTGCCGGAACCATGGCACGAGAACCCTGATATTGTGAGTTGCCCGATGTCCGAGGGCAAAATCTAGCAATATGCCTCAGATCACCACAAGTATAACATAACCTCGGTTGATGTGACTGTTGACCCTGAAACTGACTCTGTCGACCTGAGTAACCACCCTGATAACTCTGGAGTGGAGGTGTACTAATAGGAGCTAGTGGTGCGCTGTAAACTAGCAGGTCGGAATAAGGCATATGAGGACCACGACCACCTAAGGCACCGTGGGATGCCTGGAGTGCTGAATGAAACGGCCTGGGAGGATGGCCTCTACCAAAAGTACCCCTGCCTCTAGATAAGGCACCGCTGAATTCACCAGAATAACGAGGTCTTTTGTCAGACCCCTGACCTCCCTGATTAAGAACCATCTCGACTTGTCTGGCGACATTAGCAGCCGCCTGAAAAGAAATCCCACTCCCAGTCTCCTTAGCCATCTGCAATCTGATAGGCTGAGCAAGTCCATCAATAAACCTCCTCACCCTCTCTCTCTCTCTCTCTCTCTCTCGGTGGGAAGTAGAAGAACATGATGGGCCAAATCCACAAAACAGGTCTCACACTGAGTAACAGTCATACTGGCCTGCTGGAGATGCTCAAACTGACGGCGACGCTCCTCTCTCAATGTGATAGGCAGAAACTTCTCTATGAAGAGCTGAGAGAACTGGTCCCAAGTAAGAGCATGCGACCCAGCTGGTCTGGTCAACAAATAATCTCTCCACCATTTCTTGGCGGAACCAGTCATCTGAAATGCAGCAAAATCGACCCCATTGGTCTCCACTATACCTATGTTCTGTAGAACCTCGCGACAGCTGTCAAGATACTCCTGGGGATCCTCCGAAGTAGCACCACTGAAGTGAACAGGAAAGATCTTGGTAAACCTGTCCAATCTCCACAAAGCCTCAGAAGATATAGCGGGCCCATCTCCGGCCTGCGCTGCAACAACCGGCTGAACTACTCTGACTGGCTGAGCTGCTGGAGCCTGATACTGGGGAGCTATCTGCTCCGAAGCGGGAGTAGTGGGAGTCTAGGCTCCTCCACCAGCCTGAGAGACGGCTGGTGCCATGGTAAATGCTCAAATTTGGGCCACACTCTCCATAAGGCCCACCAAACGGACCAAAGCGTCCTGAACTACTGGGGTGGCAATGAACCCCTCCGGAACCTGAGTTGGCCCGGCAGGAACAGTCTGGGTTGGAACCTCCTCATCAAGCTCTATCTGAGGCTCCACTGCTGGGGTTGCTGCTCATGCTCTAGGCTGAGCCCTGCCCCTGCCCCTGCCTCAGCCTCTGGCACGGCCTTGGCCTCGACCTCTGCCCCTCGTACGAGTTGCCACTCGAGGCTCTGGTTGCTGCTCAGCTGAGAAAGCGGTACGTGTTCTTGCCATCTGCGATAGAATAAAAGTAGAAGAGTTCAATCAGTATTGAGAAAACAACATCGCACGACAGAGGAGAATAGAAGTGAAATTTGTTCCTAAACTCCATAGCCTCTGGAAGATAAGTACAGACGTCTTCGTACCGATCCTTTAGATTATACTAAGTTGGCTTATGAATCGTGAGACCTAGTTAACCTAGTACTCTGATACCAACTTGTCACGACCCGAAATTCCCACCGTCGGGACCGTGATGGCGCCTAATATTTCACTTGCTAGGCAAGCTAACGTTAGAGAATTATTAAACCAATTCTTATCTCATTCAACAAATAACAACAAATTAGCTAAGGTGAAATATAATGAGTGGGGAATAATATAAAGACTGCATTAACTCCTAATACCCGGATCTGGAGTCACAATTCACGAGCATTATAGAATTCATTACAAGTAATACTCTAAAATAAATACAACTGCTTGGATGAAAGAAATAGTAAAACTGAAAAGATAGACGGGGACTCCAAGGTCTGTGAACGCCGACAGATCTACCTTGAGTCTCTGGATAGTGGGTCCAACAGCTAAATTCTCGATCAACCCGAGCCGGTACCAAAATCTGCACGAAAAGTGCAGAGTGCAGTATCAGTACAACCGATCCCATGTACTGGTAAGTGTCGAGCCTAACCTCGACGAAGTAGTGACGAGGCTAAGGCAAGGCACCTACAAATCAACATGTACAATTTAACAGTGTATATACAAATAACATTAATGAAGAATCAGACAAGAATTATTGGGAGGGGATACATGTTAGGGGAAAATACGAAGTAAAGAGCTACAGCAGAATGAGAACTGAAACAACCAACATAATATGAATCAACAGGAACACGAATACAATAAAGGAAAAATGTATGACATCACCCTTCGTGCTTTTACTCTCAATCTCACCATAAAATCAATAAAGACGGCACGGCATCACCCTTCGTGCATTAACTCTCATATCATGGCACGGCATCAAGCCTATATAAAGGCCTTGTAATAGATAGAAAAATACACACAATTAAAGAAGAAAATCTCTTCCTTCTCTCTATCTGCATTTCTTGTTCATTTTTTACTAAATTGTTTTTATTTCGTAACAACATTTCTTATTCATATTTTACTAAATTACTTTTATTTTATAACAATCATCACTTAGTTGACCAATAATAATTGAAAAGCATACCAAAGTTTAGCAATCCTGCGACCATTTTCTCTTAGCTTCGTACGGAATACGCAGTAGAAGTTCTTTTTCGGCCGCCGTTAATTTGCTCCAAATGAGTATGTGTTTTTTTCTCTCTAACCAACTGGGAACTCTATTTATATACCCTAGTTTTCTCATCTGGCCAAAACATTAAATAAACAAATAGTGGTGTCTGGCCAATTTAAACCTTTTGAAAAAAAAATTATATTTCTAAAGAGTTATGTGTTTTATTTTGGCCCAATAGCTACAAATTAAATCAATTCTCCAATCTCACAATTAAGTATAAAAATATTTTGGGTTATTACAGGTGTCACTCTCCTGAACCTTCCCCGATGCAATATCCTTCGACCTCAGCTACCTAACCTACCTATCCAAAATGGCCACTGCTTCCTCCTCATAAGCCATGTTCTCATCCAGCTGCACCAAACTGAAATCTAGCACATGTGAGTGATCCTCATGATACTTTCGAAGAATGAAAACATGAAATACCAGAAGAATTTCAGACAAGCTGGGTGGTAAAGCAAGCTTGTAAGCCTCCTCACCCACTCTCTCCAAAACCTCAAATAGACCAATGTACCTAGAGTTAATTAGTCCCCTTATTATAGAGTTATAACATAAAACTGTCCATTAAAGTTAAAAAAAGTTTTGAGACAAATTCTACGGTGGTAGGTCGTGGTTTTACTCCCTTAGCTTGAGCGAGGTTTTTCACGTAAATATTATTGTGTTGTTTAATTTTCACACTTTATTTCTGTTTGTATCCATCTATTTAGTTCAAAGAACCAAGTTTTTTGCAATCGCGAAAATCGGGTAAGACAAATTTAATCCCTCCTTTGTGTGTCTGGTTCAACTCTAAAATAACATTGTTCTCGTCAGAAGTGGGCAGTGCCTTCGTTGCAATGGTGTAGTGCGTCAGGTTCCTTTTATTGTACAAGGTTGTGAGCTTTGCTTTGATTTTTATGTGCTCACACTATACTGAGTTGATCTGGTTCTAGGAGTTTCTTGGATTTCTACATTAGGACAGGTGGTCAAAGATCATTCCACTCGCATTTTTGAGTTTTCTTTCCAAGGAACAAGTTATTTTTGGCAATAGGAATTGCCTAGGAGGTCCAACTTGTTCAGCTGCACAAATTACGCCGTCTAACGGCTATGATGCCATATCTTCATTCTTTCTTTTTGGAGGTGGTACAAGAGGGAACGGACCTCTAAAAACACTCCAGTTGACCTTAAGGAAATATTCAACTCATTTGAGGATGTCTTTCAGAAACATCAAGTTCTGCCTCCAGAACGATCTCAAGATCATGTATTCACTTACAACCATGTACCGGTCCTGTTAATGTCAAACCATATTGGCATCCTTATTTTCAAAAGCAGGTAACGGAGCAACTAGCCGGTGCTACTAGTTCGAAAGATGGATGGAATATGGCGATTTTGTATGGATTATCGTGCCATCAATGCCCTAACTGTGCGTGATCACTTTCCAATTCCTACAATAGATGAGCTTTTTGATGAATTATATGGGGCTTGGTACTTCTATAAGCTGGACTTACTTTTTGGGTACCACCAGATACGTGTTCGAATGGAAGACATTGAGAAAACAGCATTTAGGATTTATGACGGCCATTACGAGTTTTTGGTTATGCAATTTGAGTTATCCAATGCTCCCTCAACATTTCAAGCAACCATGAATGACATATTTTGACCTTATTTGCGACGTTTTGTATTGATTTTATTTGACGATATACTCATCTATAGTCATGATTGGATTGCTCATTTGGAGCACCTTCAATTGGTTCTACAGCTACTCCGACATCACCACTTAGTGGCCAAAAGGATCAAATGTTTATTCGGCCAACAGACCATTGATTATCTTGGTAACATATTATCTCATCAAGGATTGGTAGTCGATATGATGAAAAATATTGCCATCCAGCAATGGCCACCTCCCATTATGCTTTCTGGATTTTATCGGAGATTTATCTATCATTATGCTTCCATCGCAGCTCCTTTGACCGACCTACTGTGTAGAGATGCCTTTCAATGGAAAGAGCAAACACATGAAGCACTCGAAACCTTAAGAAGTGTTTAAATTCGACTCTTGTTCTTGCACTTCCTAATTTCAGTCAGGAATTTCAGCTAAAAATTGATACGTCTGGTGTAGGGATAGGTGCAATCCTATCTCAGAGGGGCCATCTTGTGGCTTTCTTTAGTCGAACATTAAGCCCATGCATGCAATGAGCTTCTATTTACTACCGAGAGATGTTTGCTATCACCTAGGCATTTGATAAATGGAGACAATATTTACTTGGATGCAGATTTACAATACTCATTGACCAACATGCACTTCGAAATCTTACCACTCAAAGAATCCAAATTCTAGAGCAACAGAAGTGGTCGAGCAAATTACTGAGCTATGATTTTTTGCATTATCTATACACCGAGAAAACAAAACATGGTTGCTAATGCATTGTCGCATAAATTTGAAGCCATTTATGGCTATTTGTGTCCAAACTCTGGAATTAGTTAACGATTTGAAGGAATTGAACCGAAGCCATCCCCAGTTACTAGAAATTCAGCAACAACTTGACCAACAACCCGAGTTGCGCAGTGATTTTTCAAAGAGGGGTTGCTATTTTCTAAGGGATGTTTGGTAATTCCTGCAGATTCACCACTTCGTCAGCAACTATTACAAGAATTCATTCTTCTGCAGTTGGTGGGCATGCTGGGGTTGCTAGGACCTATCAGCATGTGGTCTCTAATTTTTACCGGAGAAACATGAATGAAAGATGTGCAGTCTTTTGTGTCCATTTATCAGATCTGCCAGCAAATGAAAGACATTTATCATCATCCTATAGGTCTCTTATAGTCTCTACCAATCCCGGATATGGTGTTTGAGGATATAGCAATGGACTTTATTATTTGCTTAATTAGTTCCATGGGGATAACCACCATAATGACAGTGGTTGATCGACTCACAAAGTCCAAGCATAGTATACCCTTACCATCCACTTTTTCTGCTCGTACGGTTCCTAAGGTTTTTGCGGTTGGTGTTATCAGATTACATGGTCCTCCGAGAACTGCTGTGATTGATCTTGATTCCCGATTCATCCATTCTTTTTGTCAAGAGGTTAGCAAAATGCAAGGCACCACTCTTCATATCAGTAGAGCTTATCACCCGCAAACTGATGGACAACCTGAGGCTCTAACAAGTGTGTCGAATAGTACCTTCGATGTGTTGTTGCAAATAGTCCTTCAGAATAGGTGTCCATGTTGCCATGGGCTGAGTACTCGTACAATACATCACTTCAAACACCAGCTGGCATGACCCTTTTTCAAGCTCTTTATGGAAGAGAACCACCAACAATTGCTAGTTATATTTTGGGCAGCAACTGTAGTGATCTTGTGGAATAATTTTTACTCCAAAGGGATGAGGTGTTAGATATATAAACAAAATTTGGCTAAAGCTCAGTGAAGATTGAAGGCCCTAGCAGATAAACAAAGAACTGAACTTTGAGGTAGGAGATTGGATCTTTGTGAAGCTCAAACCATACAGACAAGTATCAATTCAAGTTCAAAGACAACATAAACGGAGAAGAACGTACTTTGGTCCATTTCGTGTTGTTACAAGAATTGGAGAAGTGGCATACAAATTAGAATGGCCGATAGCTGCAAAAATTCACACCGTCTTTCATATATCACTGTTTAGAAAATGTTTAGGGCAATCAGGTCGCACTTCACTTGACTGATTTTGTTCATAATTATAGACCTACAGGACTGAACCTTGAGGACAAGGTTCTCGTTGGAGATGGGGTAATGTTATAAATCCAGAATCACAAAATGAACCTGTTTATCAGGCTGACGAGTTGGGTGCTGATGTGGAGTCCACGGAAGATACTATTGAGGACAATATGGTAAGGGGCAAACGAGTGAGACAAATGCCTTCAAAGCTACGTGATTATGTTGTGGGATTATATAAAGCAGGGTAGTGGATCAGAAAAAGTTAGGCAAAAGTTATCAAGAATATTCTTCTCTCATCTATACCTATGTAATTCTAATTCTCATCTCCTTCTTTCAGTTGCTATCCCCTGCACTGTGTTAATTTCATCATTGTAGTTCCCTTTGCATATCAATATAAGTTGTTTCTGGTGTGGTTAAGTATTATTAGTAGCAATTGCTATAGTATGTACTCTTTGAATATTGCAGTCAATAACATAATTTCAACTCAGGCACTAGTTAGTTTGTGTCCACCAGATGCCCATTTTTTTCCAGGCTAGGACCAATCTAAACTTTTGTTGGGACCAATTAGAATAAAGCCTCACTCCTCATGGTGAGAGATCTGCAGTGTTGTATTAATTCATTCAACAATTGCATATTCGTATTCCTGTAAGCACATGCTAAAAGGATCCCAGGCACTGAGAAACAAAAAATTCTGAAGAAAATATACTAACCTAATAATGATACATTTGACCAAAATTATAGCACAACATTGAGAATTGTTGAATTGATATCATTGATTTATTCAATAAATTCAATCAACCACTAATTCTGATTTCTGATAAATACAACAAAAGGATACAAAATCGACAAGTCACGCCAAAGGGAAAAAAAGACAATCTAATACAATGATATAACACGGTGCAATCGTAAGCACCGATTAAAGTTACAAGTTTACAACAACAAAATTTAGAAAGACAAAAGGAGGGGGGGGGGGGGGGGGGGGGGGGGGAGAACTATCTTTCTTCCTAGTTCAACAAAACTGTTTATCAAAAGCCTGCTGCTTATTGTTAACTTTTTATTTTTATTGGTTCATATAAAGAATGACAATGGCCATGAATAATGCACCTATACAGAAAGTAAAGGTTTATATTTTCCCCTTCCTCTTCTCATCCAATGCCTGCACAAAAAGAGAGGTAGAACTTAGGCAGCATTTTTATGAATCTATAGCACCAAAACAAATTCCCTATGAAAGTGTAATGACTCAACCCGTGTTTTCAGTTCTAGCATCCCATTCTTTGATTTGAGACTTGGTACGTTCGTATAATGTTTATGACAAGCGAGCAATGACAGTTTGGACCCCGAAGGACTCGGGGAAGATTTAGGCTCTTATCATGCTATTAGGAAGTTTAAAGAGTTTAAGTAGCAACCTTACCCCTGGATTCTAGTAATATACTTCTGGTTCATGTTTTGAAGCTTCTAATAAGTTTACATGATGTACAAGTCTGAATGTTCGGTTTAGGACTTGAGGGACTTGGGGGACGTTTGTGCACTATTGCATGAAAGTTGGAACCTTAAAGATTCTTTAAGTTGAATCAAGTTGTTGTTTTGATTTGTAGCGTTTGCTTTGTGTTTCGAGCCTTTGGATAAGTGCGTACAGGGTATTTGGACTTGTCAAGATGATTTGAAGGGATCCCATGGGGCTTAGGTGAGTTTCGAGGTATTTGGAGGAGGATTAGGTGAAAGACCAGCCAAATCTGCAAAGAATGCAAACCTGGCGCGCCAGGGCAATTTACCTGAAGTTTTGTATAAATAGCCTCATTTCGTACGTTGAGTTCATTTCACCATTTTTGGAGCTAGGGAGCTCGAATTGAGGCAATTGTTTGAAGGATTTTTTATGTACGACATTGGGGTAAGTTATTTTAACTAGAATCTATGATTGTATCATGAATCTGTCGTCAATTTGTCTTAAAATCAAGGAATCAAAGAGGTGAAAATGGGATTTTAGACCAAACCTTAAGAAAGTGATGAAGATTTAAAAACCGATTATTTGGATTGAGAATCTAATTACATATTTGAACTCGGAAGATTATGGATCACCGAGATTTGACCTTCGTTTTGGGGTTTGACTATGTGAGCCCAAGGTTGACTATTGTTGACTCTGACCTAAGCTTATCTTTTGCTCCGGGAATTGAGTCCTATGACTTTATTTTACATCAGGAGCATTATTTGGGCTAGATCAGGCTCGTTTGATGGAATTGGAGCAGGGAAAGATTATATTCTTCGAAGAATAGAGCTAGTCCAAAACCGAGGAAAGTTGAGACTTGACCTTACTGAGGGAATATTTTCCAAATTGTCTTGTTTGTTATGTGCTACGTATTTGGGGGTAACGCATATTCGAAGTGACGAGCGTATACGCGGACACCATGTTAATTCCATGCTTGGGTAAAGGACAAGCTTTGTATGCTTTACTTGTTTTAACTGTTGTACGACTACTTGAGCATCTTATTCATGCTAGTATCATCTTATTAGAATTCCTGCACATGCTAGTTTAACATGATAGTGTTATGTATGTTGGATTACATGAGTTACTCATTAGTTATACATTGATCATGTCTAATCTTTGAGCCATGACTATTTATGCATCTTTATATGCTAGTCTTATGTTATAGGCATCTTTCACATACTAGTTTTACATAATAGGTTACATGAATGTCGAGTTACATGCTTGTTTGATAGTCATGCACTGAACATATGCATCTTCATCTGCATATGAGGTTCACAAATAGATGTGGTTTTGGCATGTTGAGTTGTCCCTGTGGGTTATATTGTGCATGTTGATTTGGCAATGCAGTCTGGGTGTGTGGATCCACGTTCATGTTTGTGTGTGGATTAGGATTCATTCCTTGTGAGTCACCCTCTCATGTTTCTTTTTTGGTGGCGTACACGCAGATTTGTGAGAAACTGACGAGTTTCTGGTTTGTTGGACACTTTGAGGATGTCGGTCGATGTAAAGTTCGAGTTTGTATCATAAATATGCAATCATAGACTCTTGTTGCATTTTATATAAATGTTAACTGGTGCATGTCATTAGATATATGTTGTTCGATGCATTTCACACATGCATTGGGTTGTTTGTTGTGAAAGCATACATCATATTGCATGCTTAGACTGTGCATATATTTTGATGCATTGATATATGTATTGGACTTGCTTAGTCGAGATAGGGTGTATCATTTCATATGCTCTATGTGTGCATATTGTTATATGCATTGAGCATGATTAGCTTGTTCTTCAGTGCAATTTTTCTATTGTTGCTATGTATATGAATTACAGGGGTTAATAAGAGAGTATTTTGACTAAACCCTTGCCGCTAGTTTGTTAGGGGAATAGTCATGGATACTTACTGAGTACTGTGCTCGTATACTCATACCACATTTTTGCACCTTGTGTGATGATACTGGAGTTGAGCGTTTATAGAGTTCTTGAGCGAGTATTGAAGATATATCATCGTTCTAGTTATGAGTAGTCATTTTGTTTATGGTAGTGTAGGACCTTGTATCTATGTTTTGTATATTTCAAATAGATGTTGCATTTGTTTTTCATATCAACGTTGTATTCATATTCTTAGTAGCTCTGACTTGTGACATCAATTCTTGGGATAGTTTGTATTGAATTCTTCATTTTAACCTTATTATTTATAAGAAGATTTTCCGCTTAAGTTATATTTGTATTGATTGGTTCACCTAACGGGTTGCATTGGATGACATCATGATTTAGTGGGATTTGGGTCGTAACAGAAAGTCAAGTTCATGTCAAGACAAAGTTGTCGAAAATAGAAATATTTTCTATGCCGAAGTAAAAAGTAAACAAGATTCTAATCCTTCAGGTTGAATTATAAGAGTAAAGTACGATTCCCACACTACAATATTCATCTTGGCCGGCAAGCACTCAAATTGCTTGATGTTATTTTCCCCGTTCTTTTCATCTAGACTTGGGGGCTAAATATAAAAGATAAGAATGAAGCCAAAGCAGCACTATCACATTAACCAACACCGTGTTGGATTTGGACAAGGACAAATAGATGAAAACATAGAAACAAAGATATTCATATTCTGGAAAATAGGAGGACACGGCACGAATAGGACATGAGATTTGCGTGTATATATGCAAGAGTACATATAACAAAAAGGAAACACGGAAAAACATACAACACATGCTTCAGACATAATTTATCAAACGTTGTTAATTGTATAATCCTCTTATCTAAAAGCTTAAACTGTTAGAAAAAGAACACTTCTATTTACGTAAGTCTTCAACACGCCCCCCACGTGTAGGCCTAATTTTTCTTCATGGGTCAAACACATGAAACTTTTTCCCGATAACGGCTGGCGGTGAGGCTAAAACTCTAAAAATTTGCCTGCTCTTATACCATGTTTAAGTGTGCGACTACCTCATTTAAAGGTTGAAGCAGTTAAAGAGAAAGAGAATACACTTTCATTTACTTATTTACGTCTTCAACAAACTTCATGAAATCTTAGAAAGGTATTAAGTGGCCCATATTGGTTGAGGAAATGGATTGTTGTCTCCTTAAAAGCGAGAAATCCTCATCTCATGACATGAGTTAACTTTTGGGTTAAGTTAGGTCCAAATTCCATTTTTTTAGACATGGTATTAGAGTCAAACCAGTCATAACTTCATTGCCAATGTTGAGACCCCTGTTATGTTTTCCATGCTTTAGTTGTCTAAATATGGTCTTTTTTTTTTTTTTTTGGGGGGGGGGGGGGGGGATTAAGATCCCAAATTGATCGAGGAAATAAGTTGTTATCTCCTTATATGATCTTGGTAATCCTTGTCTGATGAGCTTACTTTTGGAGTTAGAATAAGGTCCAAGGTCCCTCACGGCTTAAAAGAAACACATGCTTGTTGTGACTGTTAAAATCATTCGCAAATTTTCCGAATGTACCTTTCTAACTTCCGAGTTAGAGCTTGGTAAAAAAACAGAGATTCGAGATTCCAGTTTTGACAAGCTTCCTTCACTAAAAAGGATACTCCATGTACTCCTTTAAAATATATTATTAGTCAGTATAAGAAGGGTGAAGATGAGATTAGACGGTATTATGGTGCCTAAATGCAAGCAATTCAGATATCTAAGCTCATTTCAGGCGAGTGGAATGAGAGATAAAAATGTTACATGTAGAATGAATATCAGATAGTTGAAATGGAGAAGTAGTACCAGGGTTTTATGTGATAGAAGGATGCCTAGCAAAATGTAAGAAAAGTTCTATTAAACAGTTATAAGACCAGTAAAGTTATATGGGAATGAATGTTGGGAAGTCCGACACTATCCACAAGATGTGTTTCATATAGATGCAGATGCTAGGATAGATGTGCGGTCATGAAGATTAGATAAGATTAAAAATGACAATATTGGTCAAAAGGTGCAAATAGCAGATATTGAGGATAAAGTGAGAGAAGGTCGCTTGAGATGGTTTGTCATGTCATGTGTCGCCACTGGTCTGTAAGTCTAATAGCATAGCGAGTGAAGGTGTTAAAAGTGGACGAAGTAGACCTAAAATCACATGGAAAGAAATTATCTTGAAAGACCAACAATTTCTTGGAATCCATACAGACCTAGCGAAAGACAGAGCACAATAGAAGAAAAAAATATATAGGCGATATTAATTAGTTGGGAATATGTTTTGGTAATGTCAATACATTTAGCCCTATGCTTCTAAGATAGCCTTATCTCAGATTTTATGCCGATACAAAGTGCAAAGAACTTCTAATACTTCTATTCTTGTTATTTTGTATCATGTTGGACTGAGATGAATTGAAATGAAGAAACATGGTCATCGAGGATTCATATATTCAACCCAACTTGTTTGGGATTGAGGTATGGATATTCTTGTATGCATTAGAGAAAAAACTTTAGCAAATAATAATAGTAGTAGTAGTTTAGTGCACTAGTAAATCAACACAAGTGCCCATAGTTGACAACTGCGTTTATATTTTCAAGATTTCGGACATGATAGGTTGGTGCTAAAAACTGTCCCATTGGTGTTAGTGTCGGACTACTGTACAACTCAAATATGCTACCCAACATTTGATGCCCACACTTTCAAGAATTTAAGCTAAGCATCAATATACAGGAAAGTTTCTGTTAGTTTACAGCATGTATATAGTGTATTATTGTCCCATATTGGTAGAAGAGTAGTATGTCCTTGTATAGTATAACTATAAATAAGGACCTCTTGTATTGTATTGTTCATCTAATATCAATAATATATTTTCTCCCGTGCTTTCTCACATGGTATCAGAGCAATTGTGAGAGACTTATCGCTGTGCATAAATTCCAGCGATTCCGGGAAAGAGAAATCAGTACTTTTTTAAGGTTGTTTTATATCTGCTTCATTTCTGTCAGTGTTGTGCAAAATCCAACACTACCACAAGAGCCGTCACTGTCCGGCGACCAAACCCCAGTGAAAAACTCCGGCAGCAGCCTCCTCACGCGCCACCAGAAGCTGACGCGCGTGAGCTCACGCGTCGGCGCGTACGACCACTTCCGGCCATTTTTTGAAAATCTTCCTTTAGAACTGTTGGGTCGCCTGGTAATTCCGATCCTACCCCTACTGTTTTCATTTCATTCCGAAAACTTTGAGTTTTTTCCGGCAGCTACAGTACTATTGCGACAGCTACAGTAGATTCCGGCAGCTACAGTATTTCAGTATTCTGTTTCTGTGTTTCCGTACACTGTTTCAGTGGATTACAGTTGATTCTTTCTCCTATTTGGTAATAATTTGCAACAATGTCTTTGGGATTTGATGCTTTTGGGTCTAGAAACATGAGTTCTGGAAGCTCTAGTGCTATTATTACCTCGGAACCTTTAATGGGAGGTTCAAACTACTTAGCTTGGGCTTCATCTGTCGAGTTATGGTGTAGAGGTCAAGGTGTTCAAGATCATCTAATCAAACAGTCTAGCGATGGAGATGAAAAGGCAATAGCACTTTGGGCAAAAATCGATGCTCAGTTATGTAGCATCTTGTGGCGATCTATTGATTCCAAGTTGATGCCCTTGTTTCGTCCATTCCAGACATGTTATTTGGTTTGGGCAAAGGCACGCACCTTATACACTAATGACATATCTCGCTTCTATGATGTGATATCACGGATGACAAACTTAAAGAAGCAGGAATTGGATATGTCTACTTACTTGGGTCAAGTACAGGCAGTCATGGAGGAATTTGAGAAGTTGATGCCAGTTTCTGCTAGTGTGGAAAAACAACAAGAGCAGCGACAGAAGATGTTTCTCGTTCTTACCCTCGCTGGACTTCCTAATGATCTTGATTCAGTACGCGACCAAATTTTGGCTAGTCCGTCTATCCCTACAGTTGATGAATTATTCTCTCGATTACTCCGCCTTGCTGCAGCACCAAGTCCACCAGTGATCTCATCACAGATACTTGATTCCTCTGTTCTTGTATCCCAGACAATGGATGTTCGGGCATCTCAAACTATGGAGCATAGACGAGGAGGAGGTCGTTTTGGAAGATCTAGACCCAAGTGTTCTTATTGTCACAAACTTGGACACACTCGTGAAATGTGCTATTCCTTACATGGTCGTCCACCCAAAAATGCTTACATTGCTCAGACCGAGACTCCAAGTAACCAAGGATTTTCTTTATCTAAAGAAGAATATAATGAGTTCCTTCAGTATCGAGCAAGTAAGCAGACATCTCTACAAGTAGCCTCACTTGCTCAGACTGATACTTCTGTTACTGGTAATTCTTTTGCTTGTGTTTCCCAGTCTAGCGCTCTTGGCCCATGGGTCATGGACTCCGGCGCTTCTGATCACATCTCTGGTAATATATCACTTTTGTCAAATATTGTATATTCACAATCTCTTCTCACTGTTACTTTAGCCAATGGATGTCAAACTGAGGCAAAAGGAGTTGGACAAGCTAATCCCTTGTCTTCTATCACCCTAGATTCCGTTCTTTATGTCCCTGGCTGTCCTTTTAGTCTTCCATCTGTTAGTCGTTTGACTCATGCCCTCCATTGTGGTATATATTTTATTGACGATTCTTTTATTATGCAGGACCGCAGTACGGGACAAACAATTGGTACAGGACGTGAATCAGAAGGCCTTTACTACCTTAACTCACTCAGTCCTTCCACAACATGTCTAGTTACAGATCCTCCAGATCTAATCCACAGACGTTTAGGACATCCGAGTTTATCCAAACTTCAGAAGATGGTGCCTAGTTTATCTAGTTTGTCTACATTAGATTGTGAGTCGTGTCAACTTGGGAAACATACCCGAGCCTCCTTTTCGCGTAGTGTTGAGAGTCATGCAGAGTCTGTCTTCTCCTTAGTTCATTCTGATATATGGGGCCCTAGTAGAGTCAGTTCATCCTTGGGATTTCGTTATTTTGTCAGTTTCATTGATGATTATTCAAGATGTACTTGGCTTTTCTTAATGAAAGATCGTTCTGAGTTATTTTCTATATTCCAGAGTTTCTGTGCTGAAATCAAAAACCAATTTGGTGTTTCTATTCGCATTTTTCGCAGTGATAATGCCTTAGAATATTTATCTTCTCAATTTCAGCAGTTTATGACTTCTCAAGGAATTATTCATCAGACATCTTGTCCTTATACCCCTCAGCAAAATGGGGTTGCTGAGAGAAAGAATAGGCACCTTATTGAGACTGCTCGCACACTTCTAATTGAATCTCGTGTTCCGTTGCGTTTTTGGGGCGATGCAGTTCTCACAGCTTGTTATTTGATTAATCGGATGCCTTCATCTCCCATCAAGAATCAGATTCCGCATTCAGTATTGTTTCCCCAGTCACCCTTATACTCTCTTCCACCTCGTGTTTTTGGGAGCACGTGTTTTGTTCATAACTTAGCCCCTGGGAAAGATAAGTTAGCTCCTCGTGCTCTCAAGTGTGTCTTTCTTGGTTATTCTCGTGTTCAGAAGGGATATCGTTGTTATTCTCCAGATCTTCGTAGGTACCTTATGTCAGCTGACGTCACATTTTTTGAGTCTAAACCTTTCTTTACCTCTGCTGACCACCATGATATATCTGAGGTCTTACCTATACCGACCTTTGAGGAGTTTACTATAGCTCCTCCTCTACCTTCGACCATAGAGGTTTCATCCATACCAACCGTTGAGGAGTCTAGTGTTGTTCCCCCTAGTTCCCCAGCCACAGGAACACCACTCTTGACTTATCATCGTCGTTTGCATCTTCCATCAGGCCCAACTGGTTCTCGTCCTGCACCTGACCCTGCTCCTGCTGCGGACCCTGCTCCTAGTACACCGATTGCACTTCGGAAAGGTATACGGACCACACTTATCCCTAATCCTCATTATGTCGGTTTGAGCTATCATCGTCTGTCATCTCCCCATTATGCTTTTATATCTTTTTTGTCCTCGGTTTCCATCCCTAAGTCTACAGGTGAAGCGTTGTCTCATCCAGGATGGCGACAGGCTATGAGTGACGAGATGTCTGCTTTACATACAAGTGGTACTTGGGAGCTTGTTCCTCTTCCCTCAGGTAAATCTACTGTTGGTTGTCGTTGGGTTTATGCAGTCAAAGTTGGTCCCGATGGACAGATTGATCGACTTAAGGCCCGTCTTGTTGCCAAAGGATATACTCAGATATTTGGGCTCGATTACAGTGATACCTTCTCTCCCGTGGCTAAAGTGGCTTCAGTCCGCCTTTTTCTATCCATGGCTGCGGTTCATCATTGGCCCCTCTATCAGCTGGATATTAAAAATGCCTTTCTTCACGGTGATCTTGAGGATGAGGTTTATATGGAGCAACCACCTGGTTTTGTTGCTCAGGGGGAGTCTCGTGGCCTTGTATGTCGCTTGCGTTGGTCACTTTATGGTCTAAAGCAGTCTCCTCGAGCCTGGTTTGGTAAGTTCAGCACGGTTATCCAGGAGTTTGGCATGATTCGTAGTGAAGCTGATCACTCTGTGTTTTATCGGCACTCTGCTTCAAGTCTCTGTATTTATCTGGTAGTCTATGTTGATGATATTGTTATTACTGGCAATGATCAGGATGGTATTACCAATCTGAAGCAGCATCTCTTCCAGCACTTCCAAACTAAGGATCTAGGCAGATTGAAGTATTTTCTAGGTATTGAGGTTGCCCAGTCTAGCTCAGGTATTGTTATTTCTCAAAGAAAATATGCTTTAGACATTCTTGAGGAGACGGGGATGATAGGTTGCAGACCTGTTGACACTCCGATGGATCCGAATTCTAAACTTATGCCAGGACAGGGGGAGCCGCTTAGCGATCCTGCAAGCTATAGGCGGCTGGTTGGAAAATTAAATTATCTCACAGTGACTAGACCCGACATTTCTTATCCTGTGAGTGTTGTAAGTCAGTTTATGAATTCTCCCTGTGATTGTCATTGGGATGCAGTTGTCCGCATTATTCGATATATAAAATCGGCTCCAGGCAAAGGGTTACTCTTTGAGGATCGAGTTTATGACCAGATCATTGGATACTCAGATGCTGATTGGGCAGGATCACCTTCTGATAGACGTTCTACGTCTGGATATTGTGTTTTAGTAGGAGGAAATTTGGTGTCCTGGAAGAGCAAGAAACAGAATGTAGTTGCTCGGTCTAGTGCAGAAGCAGAATATCGAGCAATGGCTATGGCAACATGTGAGCTAGTCTGGACCAAACAATTGCTCAAGGAGTTGAAATTTGGTGAAATCAGTCGGATGGAACTTGTGTGCGATAATCAAGCTGCCCTTCATATTGCATCAAATCCGGTGTTCCATGAGAGAACTAAACACATTGAGATTGATTGTCACTTCGTCAGAGAAAAGATACTTTCAGGAGAGATTGCTACAAAGTTTGTGAGGTCGAATGATCAACTTGCAGATATTTTCACCAAGTCTCTCACTGGTCCTCGTATTGGTTATATATGTAACAAGCTCGGTACATATGATTTGTATGCACCTGCTTGAGGGGGAGTGTTAGTTTACAGCATGTATATAGTGTAGTATTATCCCACATTGGTAGAAGAGTAGTATGTCCTTGTATAGTATAGCTATAAATAAGGACCTCTTGTATTGTATTGTTCATCTAATATCAATAATATATTTTCTCCCGTGCTTTCTCACAGTTTCAATTGTACTAAAACGAACATATATGTGCAAAATGATTAGTTTACCAAGAAATAGTAGCAAATCATATGAGATGGTTAACTACAAAGGAAAAAGTTAAATTTCGAACTCATATATTTCAGAATATCGTAAAGGAAACAATACCTTGCTTTGGAAGATTCTCATCGTCAGCACAAGAGTATCGCGCATTCTAGAAAGAAATAAGAAAGCCGCAACTTATATTTCAATGATTCAAAGAACGAAGAGAATCAAAATCTGATTTAATAACAATATAGTAACTAAGGAAACACTATATTCCCCATACCAAATTCTTTGGTAACAAACAAACCCAAGAATACAAGCAACAAAAGAAATAACAGATTAGTTCCTCTTTTTTTTTTTAATGATAAATGAGAGCTGCCTCCCTACAAGAAGTCACAACTTAATACCTTATCTAAAAATTAAAAAAGAAAAAGTACACAACTTAATATCATGAAATCACTAAAATTTAAGCTGAAAACTGGGTGCTTCTAGTACTCTAGCTACAGCTTATATAAGATAATAATTAGGTAAAATACAGTGGGAATATACATATAGCTGTTGACAAGCAACTTACGACAGGAAATATCAATGCATGCTACAATCTGAAATAAATCCATATGCATCAAAGAACCGTGTCTAGAATAGTACTGCAGAAATAATTAATAAATACTTCTAAACTATGAATATGTGGATGCTTTTCATTCATTTACATGATACAGAACACATAGGGGGTACCTCTTTATCTACTACATATTACTCTTAAAACATGTGACACTAATGCGCTTTTAGAAAAGTAACTTTCAAGATAGATGAAGTGACAAAATCCTAATCTCTTCAACACAATCTATCACTGTTCACCTACGTTGATGCGGGTACCCCTAAGTTAGATGTTCTCCTAAATCACGAAATTACGATTCAATACCACTTCAATTGTTTGTTTAGAGCTTTACTTTTGTGTGACTAAGTAGAACCTACTAAACAAAAAAATTGACAACCAGTTTATGCCCTGTGCATGATTATGTTATAGGACAACTAACAATTTTTCAATGTCATGTGATTTTAACCCAAAAAAGATGCTAAGTTAAAAGTTACCTTATATCATTGTTTGTACTGAAGGGATGTGAAGACCCATTGGAACATGTGATAACAAACTGTGTTGACAACCCACTTGGAATTTTGATCTGAACATAGAAGAGTCAGAATTACACTCAAATATTTGACAATAAATTAGGTGATAATACAAATTTCCGTTATATTCAAGCACTTTACCACCATACTGTTAAGCCTATTTTCTGTTTATTTGCTCCAATTATGAGTAACGATCACCCTCACACCCACCCACCCTTAAGTACAAGTGACTTGTCCATCCATTGATCGATAATGGTGTCTCCAGCATTTTTAGATTACTAAATTTTGCTTCCTGTGATTATCTTTAGGAAAATCAAGAACAATGTGACTAAACCACGATAAAATGGGCTTCTTTTGCTTGCTGTTGTTATTTTTACATTTTTACTATAGTTTCTTTTTCTTCTTTTCTTAGGTGTAACCGTATAAGCCAAATGAACCTATCAATGGTTAGGCGATGTGCCCACCAAACACGGTTAAGTAGGATACATCCTTTTCCTCCCTACAACAAGAAATCATAAAACTAATGTGTTATCTCCTCCAACTAATAGCCTGTAATGACAATCAGCATCATTGAACATCAGTTAATGTGATGATTCAAACCTATGTATAATTGTATCATTACATTTTTTATAAGTAATGAAAATCAGGATGCAACCAACAGCTTCTTTCCATTGGTAAATTTCAGAGAGCTAACTGCAAATCAAAGGTCAAGACAACAGTCTACCAAGTCTAGAGCTCCACATCTAGAGCCAGTTCCTTTTTTTCTATTAACGGAGTTGAAAAATGAAAAAAAATAAAGAGAGAGAGAGAGAGAGGGGAGGGAGGGAGAGAGAATTGTAAGAAATGTTCAGTCATATCCTCAATCCACTGAGATGTAAATAATGTACACACATGTGACATGTATTACATAACATACAACTATAGGAATTGAATCAGCCTAATGATTCTAATTAATCTACATAATATTGCTTTATATCCATAACATTACCAAATCTAAGTCCTTAATTACATAATATATACTTCTTAATTATAGAAGGAAGAATATATATAGATGGTTTTCTAAACTTGGCAACAATTTTCACTTAGCTACCTCAACTGAGGCTTGTACTATTAGATACTTCAACCTCACTCAATGTGTGCCTATTAAGCACAACACGCTGACATGGCAAACAAAGTGTATACTCGGCAACAATTTTCACTTGCCTACCTCAAACGAGGCTTGTACCTCCTACATACTTCAACCTCACTCAATGTGTACCTATTAAGCACAACACCTGACATGGCACAACAAAAGTGTATCTCACCCCTCTTAGGAGCGTGGAAATTCCAAAATTACATTTTTTTTCAAAAATAAATCCATTTTCAGAAAACCACCGGGCCTCAAACGTATAGCACAGTCCAAACAGCGGCATACCGGAGTCAAAGACACCCGTAAATAATTGGAGCGAACGATTACTGCAAACAGATACTCCACCCTTTGAAGGATTCAGAGAGCTCGAGATGACTTTTCTTGAGACCATGGATGAGGAAAGCATTGAAATAGAGAGAGGGGTTAGGAAGCGGAGAGCATTTTTCGGTAGTGGTTCACTGGTGGGTTTCTGCTAACAAGGAAGGAGGGCTCGAGAAGAGAGAAGGGTGGCCGACAGCGATTTCAGAGGTTGAGGCTGGTGGACCGGCGGTGGTGAGATGATGAAAAGAGGAATGGGAGAGGGTAGAAGAAGGTGGTGGCGGCTATTTTGAAGGTGTGGTATTAGTGGTGGGTTAATGACGTTTCGAAGGTTTTCCGGCCATGTCGGCGGTGAAGGTCCTTCCTGGTGGTTGTTTTTGGGAATCTGATGGGTAGTCAGGTGATGGGGTCGCTGGTGGTTTCAACGGGTGATGGACAGGAAGGTTCGCTTCAGAAAGAGGGTGGAGTAGGTGGTGGTTCTGACCTGCAACTGAGAGGGGAAACTTGCCGGCGACAGCCGACGGGTGAGGGGGGGTTTGCAGCACTGAGGGAGGGGTTTCTTTTATTAGAACAGATTTTTCTTTTTCTTCTTCTGAAAAGTTATCTTTTTGGATTATCTAAACCCAAAAGCCACATGGCCTTGTTCCATTTGTTAATTCTTGCCAAGTCATCGCATGTGAGATTCACGCATTACATTTTTTTTGCTGATTAGACAATTGTGCCCCATAGGCACGCAGTAAGTGAGGTTGAAGTATCTAATAGGTACAAGCCTCAGTTAAGGTAGCTAAGTGAATACTGCCACGTTTAGGGAGTCGTGTATGTATTCCGCCATTATAGAATGTTCTTATCAAGAACTTTTCCATACGTGATTATAAATGATGCTGGAATGTATACATGCATAACAAATTTATGGTAACTATGGCTGCACGCCTTCACATTATCATATATTTGCAGGAAAACTTGAACTCAGCTTCTCAAGACCCATACTAGATGAGTACAGAGTAGTAAATTCTATTGCTAAATAACACAAATTTCACTTTAAGTATTAATCCATCACATGAAAGCACATACCGACAACTCTTTGGAAAATTTTTCTGCTATTACAACAGCTTGTGTTCTATGAACCTTGACTTGGAAGCTTGATCGCCGCAAAAATATAATCGCTGGTTCCCAGTTCTCAGAAGACTCGACCTGTTGGGCAGAACCAAAAAAGATTGTTCTGAGAGATCTTACAGGGTACTGACAGCCATGATATCTAAGAAAATGATAACAACAGTTGACTCCCAAAAGAAACACCGAACAACGCAACCAAGAATTTCATTCTAACCAAACATTTTATGAATTCAATTATATGAAAAAGCCTAAACTTATTGAATGATTTAAACTCAACAAGCTTAAATCCTAGCCAATGAATTCCTCATCGGTTTACTCATTTCTCTAATTTTTCTGTTAATAGGGCTTATTATCCCAGGTAGCTTAAAAAGAATGTTTCCTATTAATGTTTCTACAACACTACCTTTGACAGAAAGGACACCTGGTGCCTAAGGGTGTCCAAGAAGAAGAATTGAATGCCAGTAACTGTGAGAGAGGCTATAGGTGCAAGAACAGGACAAATAGAACATCTCGTGAGCCTATCCAGGAAAAAGTAATGTCATCAAACAATATTTTGTATAACCCGTCTGAATATAACTCGCAAGGACGAGAGCAATAAAAGACGAGGAGCCTCATTTTGCTGCCTGCTGAATCTGGCTAAAGGGACTTGTTAAGCCTGAGAAGAAGTTAATAAGTTTTCGCAATGCACATCCGGAACCTAATATAATACAGGTTTTCAGTACATATCATCTATTTGGGCAATTGGTTTTAAATGACAGCAGTGCTTTCCCTTCACATCATAAACTTGTATATCCTGGATCACACTGCCATCCTCTACACCAGCTGAGCTACATTGAGCCCAAATGAGTTTATAATGAAAGCTAAAACTAGCAAAAGATGATTCAATACCAAGATGAAGTTGGACGGAAGACATTGATTACAAAAGGAACTGACAAGAGACCTACTCCAGCTAGACATGCCCTCATTTATAAAACCATTTAATCCAGATGTAACTTCTTCTTATTAATTTTCCAGCTGAAGTTAAAATTTTATTGATACTTTAGCTCTACTAACTAAGTGCACCTTTATCAGTGTAGTTACCATCTTGCTGAATGATTAGGACGAAACCTTTTCCAGCATATGCATGTAAATTTGGAAAGGTACTCGTTTAAGAACGTCACATAGAGGTTCTCACATACTTCCTCAAGCAGCGGAACAGTCAATGCCCAAGCAGTTACACGTTGATTTCAGACTCCTCCGGTAGAGAAATCAATGCTCTCTAGCCGGGATATGTCACGTGTTCGATAACGATAGCTTAGCTATGGCCTCAGATCATCTTTCTGTTCAAGCAAACTACGGGCCTTTTAGTTTTGTTTTATCTAGTCTTAATGCAAAGAAATTTAGCAGTCTAATAGAAAACTCATTCATAGATGAAAATTGTCCAAATTTCGAACAGTTCAATAAATGGTGGCTCAATGTAGAGAGGCACTAGCTGGAATATCACTAGACATTGGCAAGATCAATAACTGGTGGGAGTATGTTCCTAATTCTTTTCAGCTTTAAGTGGGTAATACCAGAGAACTTAATAATAAAACATCCTGCAGCTGGAAAGGAGCAACGGTACAGAAAAGCAGAAGGAACTTATGGTATGCCATTCACTATGCATACTGATAAATGGACCTTGGGCCTAACTCAACCCCAAAAGCTAGCTTATGAGGTGAGGATTGCCCAAGACCATATAAGGAGACCAAAGAACTCAAAATCCCTCCGATGTGGGACAACACAACACCCCCACCACGCGACAACATAAATGGGGGTCCAACATCGGTAACAATAATTGAAATGGGTCTGGTGGCTCTGATACCATGATAAATGGACCTTGGGCCTGTGAGAAGGTACGGGAGAAAATATGTTATTGATATTGGATGATAAATACAATACAAGAGGTCCCTATTTATAGCTATACACTACAAAGAGATATTACTCCTCTTCCAATGTGGGACAAGACTACACTATACATATCTATAAACTAACACTCCCCCTCAAGCCGGTGCATACACATCATATGTACTGAGCTTGTTACACATGTAACTAATACGAGAACCAGTAAGAGACTTAGTGAAAATATCTGCTAGTTGATCATTCGACTTTATAAACTTTGTAACAATATCTCCTGAAAGTATTTTTTCTCTGACAAAGTGACAGTCGATCTCAATGTGTTTAGTTCTCTCATGGAACACCGGATTTGACGCAATATGAAAAGCAACTTGGTTATCACACACTAGTTCCATCTTGCTGATTTCTCCGAACTTTAAATCCTTGAGCAACTGCTTGACCCAAACTAACTCACACGTCGCCATAGCCATGGCCCGATATTCGGCTTCGGCGCTAGATCGAGCAACTACATTCTGTTTCTTGCTCTTCCACGAGACCAAATTACCTCCTACTAGAACACAATATCCAGACGTAGAACGTCTATCAAAAGGTGATCCTGCCCAATCAGCATCTGTGTACCCAACAATCTGCTCGTGGCCTCGATCCTCGAATAGTAATCCTTTGCCTGGAGCTGACTTTATATACCGAAGAATGCGAACAACTGCATCCCAGTGACTATCACAGGGAGAATCTATAAACTGACTTACAACACTCACCGGAAAAGAAATGTCAGGTCTAGTCACTGTATGGTAATTCAATTTGCCAACCAACCTCCTATATCTCGTAGGGTCTCTAAGAGGCTCCCCTGTCCAGGCAGAAGCTTAGCATTCGGATCCATAGGAGAGTCAATAGGTCTGCAACCCATCATTCCAGTCTCCTCAAGAATGTCTAAGGCATACTTCCGCTGTGAAATAACAATACTTGAGCTAGACTGAGCGACCTCAATACCTAGAAAATACTTCAATCTGCCCAGATCCTTAGTCTGGAAATGCTGAAAGAGATGTTGCTTCAGATTAGTAATACCATCCTGATCATTACCAGTAATAACAATATCATCAACATAAACCACTAGATAAATACACAGATTAGGAGTAGAATGCCGATAAAACACAGAGTGATCAGCCTCACTACGAGTCATGCCGAACTCCTGAATAATTGTGCTGAACTTACCAAACCAAGCTCGAGGGACTGTTTCAAAACATATAGTGACCTGCGCAATCTGCACACACAACCATTAAACTCCCCCTGAGCAACAAAACAAGGTGGTTGCTCCATATAAACTTCTTCCTCAAGATCATCGTGGAGAAAAGCATTCTTAATGTCTAACTGATAAAGAGGCCAATGACGTACAGCAGCCATGGACAAAAAGAGACGAACAGATGCTACTTTAGCCACGGGAGAGAAAGTATCACTATAATCAAGCCCAAAAATCTGAGTATATCCTTTTGCAACAAGACGAGCCTTAAGCCGATCAACCTGGCCATCCGGGCCGACTTTGACTGCATAAACCCAACGACAACCAACAATAGACTTACCTGCAGGAAGAGGAACAAGCTCCCAAGTGTCACTCGCATGTAAAGCAGACATCTCGTCAATCATAGCATGTCGCCATCCTGGATGAGATAGTGCCTCACCTGTAGACTTAGGGATAGAAACAGTGGACAAAGAAGATATAAAAGCATAATGTGGTGACGACAGACGATGATAACTTAAACCGACATAGTGGGGATTAGGATTAAGTGTGGATCGTACACCTTTGCGGAGTGCAATTGGTTGACTAAGAGGAGACAAGTCTGCAGTAGGTGCAGAATCTGATGCGGGGCGTGAATCACCTGGGCCTGATGCTGGATGTGGACGATGATAAGTCAAGAGTGGTGGAGTTGCAGAAGGTTGAACTGGATTATATGGAGGAACTGGAGCTATAGGTGGTGGAGCTACAACCGGAGCTGTAGGTGGTGGAACTGGAGCTATAGGTGGTAGAGCTACAACAGGAGCTATAGGTGGTGAAGCTATAACTGGAGTTGTAGGTGGTGGAGCTGGAGTGACTGAATCTCCAAAAGATGAAACTGGTAGTACCTCAGAAATATCTAAGTGATGACCCGAACCTGTGAAGTATGATTGGGTTTCAAAGAAGGTAATATCAGCGGACATAAGGTACCGTTGGAGGTCAGGAGAGTAGCATCGATACCCCTTTTGCGTTCTCGAGAAACCCAGAAATACGCACTTAAGAGCACGAGGAGCTAACTTATCTGTTCCTGGAGTAAGGTTATGGATAAAACAAGTGCTTCCAAAGATACGGGGTGGAAGAGAGAACAAAGGTAAATGGGAAAACATGACAGAGAATGGAACTTGGTTCTGGATAGCTGAAGATGGCATACGATTAATAAGATAGCAAGATGTAAGAACGGCATCCCCCAAAAACGCAACGGAGCATGAGATTGTATGAGTAGGGTACGAGCAGTTTCAATAAGATGTCTATTCTTTCTTTCAGCTACCCCATTTTGTTGAGATGTGTACGGACAAGATGTTTGATGAATAATCCCATGAGATTTCATAAACTGCTGAAATGGGGAAGACAAATACTCTCGGGCATTATCACTACGAAATGTGCGAATAGAAACCCCAAATTGATTTTGAATTTCAGCGTGGAAGGTCTGGAAAATAGAAAACAGCTCAGATCGATTTTTTATCAAAAATATCCAAGTGCACCTGGAATAATCATCAATGAAACTGACAAAGTAGCGGAATCCTAAGGTAGAACTGACCCGACTAGGACCCCAAACATCTAAATGGACTAAAGTAAAAGGTGACTCTGCTCGATTATCAAGACGCCGAGGGAAATGGGAGCGGGTATGCTTACCGAGCTGACATGACTCACACTCTAGAGCTGACAAGTGAGATAAACCAGATACCATTTTCTGAAGTTTTGACAAACTGGGATGTCCCAACCGTTTATGTAATAAATCTGGTGAATCAGTAACAGGACAAGTTGTAGAAGGAAGACAATCATTGTAGCTCGCCGGAAAATTCCAAAGTTGTCGGAATTTGTTGTAACCAGGATGGATAGACTCGGAATTCCTTTGCGAGCAAGCTGTCCTGAAGAATTATTTTCAAAGACCACACTGTCATGAAGAAGCTTCGCGAAAAAATGGCCGAAAAGTGGTCGGAACCCTCGCCGGAAAAGTTGTTGCCGGCGCGTGGAGGAGCGTGGCGGCTTTTCTGCCGGATAAAATTTCAGGGGTTGGTAGTCGGAGGGTGATCTACCTCGTGGTGGTGTTGGTTTTAGCACAACACCGACAGTAAGTGACTTTCACTTAGACAAGCCTTGGGTCACTGGAAAAATTACACGATGACTAAGTTCTTTCTTCCCGGTTAACGCTGGAATGACGCACAGCGATCTTTTCTCACTAATGCTCTGATACCATGTGAGAAGGCACGGGAGAAATATGTTATTGATATTGGATGATAAATACAATACAAGAGGTCTCTATTTATAGCTATACACTACAAAGAGATATTACTCCTCTTCCAATGTAGGACAAGACTACACTACACATATCTATAAACTAACAGGGCCTAACTCAACCCCAAAAGCTAGCTTATGAGGTGAGGATTGCCCAAGACCATATAAGGAGACCAAGGACCTCAAATCCCTCCGATGTAAGACAACTCAACACATACTCTGAGTGTTATGGAGAGAAGAATAGCAGATTGATGGTGAAAGAAGACCAGTGCACCAGCTAAAGTATTTTTGCCCTTAGTCTTTGTTCTCATAGTTAGCAAGTGGCTATAAGTGATATGGATCAGATACAAGACCTTATCAATTCCCTACATTTCCAGTTATCCACAAAGAGGCAATTTGTAAATTTTCACGTACATTCTCATGACCACTTTCTTGGTGTTGATAATTAATGAAGTACCTTATTCTACTAATTTAATTTGATGTTAACCTTACTTGATTTAATAAAACTAATTTAGTATGTTGTTCTCTATCAAAAACCATTTTAAAGCACAGGAATCCCACAAAGTTAATTCTTGAGCATCATTCTGCAACAATTTGTAAAGGAAAATTTGGAATAAATAAAAAAGGCATGTAAGTACATTTGCATAAGATCAACCTACAAGCATTAGAACATTAAACGTGGCCTGGCCTTCAGAAATATGGGTATCTATCTCTGATTGCATGTCTGGGTCTGCAAATATCAAACCACTCATCAAAAGGAGTTGCAGCAAGCAACAAGAGAAAGCTGCTTTTGAAAGTGGACAACTGAATCACATATTTGACAGTGAAAGCTAATTACCACATGTTATTTTGTTTTGATCATTGGCAAAAAGTCTGACAAGTTCCCCCTGACAATACCAAATATTAGCACAAAAAATCTACAAGATAATATGCATTAAAAAATTATTGTACGAACACACAAAACTAAGAAGAATAGATAGAAAACGATTAAGATCCATAACAAGATCATCTTTGAATTAGCAATGACCAAATAGACAGGATGCTCAACAAAAGACACAAAATCAAAATTAACGGCTTAATAATTTGAAGTATGGTTAAATTTTTATTAGATTATGTTATTGTAGAATCTCTGGTCATGTCAATTTTAGGTCTTAAAAGACAAAGATGCACTGTAAAACAAAATAGATCAACTCTGCTGGCATGTTCATTCAGGTAATCCTAATGAAAAGAGTAGATCAATTCTTTGGTACTTGACAAAGAATTCACAGTAGCACAAGTTGGGAAGACAATAGCTGGAATATAAAATTCAGAGGAGACATAAACGACTAGGAGCTAAATGAGATAAATGAATTCTTCAGTATACTACCTGTGTCTGCATGCCTAACACTAATGAAGACCGTTTGATATGTAGAGGCCACAACAAAGGGAATAATACTGTCAAGACATGTTACAACATATTCATGAAAGAAGTAAATCAGTTGCTTATTGGTCCCTGGAAGCAAATCTGAAAGTCAAAAGCTCCTATGAAAGTTAGTTGTTTTGAGTGATTGGTGGCTAAAAAGCTTGTTTGACTCAGGACAATTTACAAAGAAAGGGATTCCAGATAGTTAAAAGTGCTATATGTGTAAAGAGGAGGCAGAAACTATCAATCATCTATTCCTACAATGCACAGTTGTGGCAATTATTTTTGAACATTTTGGGAAATAAAAAGGTGAAGCCAAGATCTACCACTGAGTTACTGTCATGCTGGAATAAAAAGGGACTGTCAAACCAAATGAAGACGGATGGGAATACAATACTGACAGCTACTAGGTGGTGCATACAGAAAGAGAGAAATAGGAGATGCTTTGAAGGACAGGAGAATCCATTCTTGAAGATCAAATCAGACTGCATTTTGTTGATATCTTTTGGGTGTAAACAGGATTGGATAGATGATAGTGAAACCCTACTAGAATTCATGGATTCTTTAGTATAGACACACAGGGCTTTCTTTTTTACTCTTCTTTGGATAGGTTTATTAATTAATTTGAAATTCAAAGCGACTTGAAATCTGCGGAACAAGCAGTTTCAAAAGTCAAGTATTTCCTAAAGATACATATATTTTATAGCAAGGAGGTTGCATTATTTCCCCACTTTAATTGGTAGCACACAATTTCTTGTTAGTATAAATCAAAGTAGAATAAAATTTAAGGATAGGGAGAGCAAGATCAACTACCTGATGTCCCTGGTCATCCATCGGTATGCATTCAACAGCTATAAGTTTATCAATGTCATCAGCAGTAACTACATATTCAGGATTTGTGGCACCTGAAGATTATGAAAGACGACAGTCAAAAGTAGATGTTAAAGCTAAACAGTGGTGGTGTTTAAGGCAATCTATTTATTGTTGTACACTAAGACATAAAATAAATAATGACAAAGAGCCTTGAGAACCTCTGCATAAAGGTTTAGACTTACCCTCAATATACTGCCTTGTACCATCAGGATAATGACGGACCCACTGACATTTGGAAACGAAAGATTGGGAAAAACAATACTTTAGGCATCAGCGTGTAAAGCTCCCTTAAGGATTAAAATTGCATACCATATTGTAATTAAACATATATTACCTGGAACATACAAAGAGAAGTTCCACGTACAGGAAACCCACAACCCAAAATTCTGCATCCTGGTTTAGCTTCTCCGATTATTTGAAAATTTTCTATTCCAGGACTTTCCCCTGTGATAGAACTTCCCATTAGGAGCCATACAAGTCTATGCACCAACCTTAAAGACAAACAAATATGTTACCTTCTGAACTAATAGAACCACCCATCTCATTTCCCATACGAGGATTATGACGGTTTTCATCGGTGCTCTCCTCAAATCTCTCATTCACCCCATTTCTATCAAACAAGTTATCTTTACTGGGAAAGGGAACATCCCTGCAGTCTCAAATTGTCAGAGCCAAAATAAATTGCAAACTCTAGTAATAGAAAATACTCGGTCACAAACTCATCAACACTAGCTTAACCATTGGTCAACTAAAGTTCATCCCAGCTTGTTCACTTCAATCATAGACCTTTAAAGTGAGAGGTTGACTGGGTAGTATCTAATAGGTGGGGATGGGGAAACTGGTACCTGGACGCCTCTAGATTCACATGCCATTTATTCTGGGGCAAGCAGTAATCAAGGAATAGCAGCACAGGGTCATCACTTGCAAGTATGGGGTATATAAGGAAATTCAATAGGCAATAAGAAAGCAGACCCTCTATGTGGAGATTGTTAGGAAGGGATGAATACATTTAAAAATTATCTTCTTCCTCATAGATGAAAGCAGAAGAATGAAATTTAGGAAACACTGATGGTCCCATGATGCTACGCTCACACCAATGTCCACCACTTAAATAACTGCTCCAAGAGCATAAGGACCCCTTGGTGACCAAGATGGATACTGGTCAGATGTTCAGGCCACCAGGTTTCACAAAGCCTGTGTCAAGATTGGAAAATAGACCATGTGACTTAATTCTTTCAGATACTTTAGAACTGGAGGGAGACTAATTATGATTTTGCAGAGAAGTTGGCTCTTTTCATGTGATCACTAAGAGGTTGTTTGGCTAAGATTATAAGCTGGTCAACTTAGTTTATAATCATTTATTGGCTTATCTACGCATTTTGTAAACATCAAAAGTGCTTTTAAGCCAAAATTAGCCAAAAGCCATAAGTTGGTCACCCCCAATTTGGGTTTTACAGCTTATAAGCACTTTTGGTTTGACCAAGCCTTTTCATGATTTTGTCCCTAATATCTTTATGATCTCTGAAATACTTCCTAAAATATAACTTTTAATTATCTCTCTGTTCTATTCCCGTCATTCGCTCTTTTTATGTAAAAATACTTTTAAATTTATATTATTTGTAAATAGCTTTAAGAACATCTCAGACGTTTTAACAGAAAAAGTGCTTATCAACAACTTTTTTACCAAACACATTAACTGCTTAATATCAGCTTCAACACTTCTATCCCAACACGTAACTGATTATCTGTAAATCATGTGGTGCTTTTTAGCATTTGATGCGTATAAGCTACTTTTAATCAGCTAAGGCTACAAAATACCATCTCTCTACTAAAAAGGAGCCACAATCTGGAGCAAAAACGACCTAGATTGGAAGAGAGATCGCTCTGGTAAGCAAATAATTCTTTTATTTTTTATTTTTTTATTTTTTTACTTGGAACAAAAGGGAGGTTTTCCTTGTTGGAGATGATTTGAGGATGAGCAGGAAAACTAACAAAGATAGCTCTTTAATGCACTCATATGCATATAAAACTTTACATAAACGGCCCCTTTAAGTTGTCCTCAACGATCAGACAAACACTTCAATTGACCCATTTACCATTTAGACACTTCAAGTGGCTATTAAGTGTATCAAGTAGACACCTCACGTTGACATGGCAAGTTACGTGTATTTTAGTTGCATTTGGGCGCATGAGGTTTTATATCAAACTTTTCTTTCTTGTTTTCAGAAGAAAAATAATTTTATAACTGGCTAATGAAGCTCGAGTTGGATAACTCCAAAGAGTTTGATCGGATACCAGTCCTGCTTATACACCTGATTTTCAATCAAATATCCGACATCAAAGCCCTAATCTGGTGTCGTGCCGTTTCCAAACGGTGCAACTCTTTGGTCCCTCTAGCAGATTCGCTACGACGACTCCTTCATTGCCTTACTCAGATCCATCATCAAATTCCTTCACCACTTCGTTTCCCAGAGCAAGCCTCTTCGGACCCGACCCGATCTCAAAACTCGCCCGCCCAAATCCTGCACAAGTTCAAGAAGATCCGGAACCTCCAAATCGAGATTCGGTCCGGTAATCTTCGGATAGAGAAAGGCACGACGATTAGGTGGAAGACATAAGTGAAAGGAGGGTTGGGGGTTCTATTTTTGGGAAGAGATGACGGAAGAAGATGGGTTGATGGTTTTGTATTTGGGAAGACATAAGTGAAAGGAGGTGAGGGGGAGAGGGAGCAGAAGAAGGAAGAATATTTTTTGTTTTTGGGCGGGGGGGGGGGGGGCCAGGAAGGGCGTTGGTCTAGCTCAAAGCAAGGAAGAAGTATTTTTCTTTCAATGTCTTTTTTTTTTTGTATATTACGCGTGTCAAATTTTTTATTGCAAATGATATGTGGCATTTTTTAATTGGTTCATTTGACACGTCATTGGCAAGTGTAACTCACGCACATGGTCTGCTGCACTCGAGGGTTTACTTGATACACTTAATAGCCACTTGAAGTGTCTAAATGGTAAATGGGTCAATTGAAGTGTTTGTATGATCGTTGGGGACAACTTAAAAGGGTCATTTATGTATTTCGCCAAACTTTTAACCACCTCATGCAACCATGTGGCAGAAAAAGAGTTGTTGCACCCTAGTTGTTTGGTATGAGCAATATTAATTAGATATGCATAGAACAGTTAAAAGTTATTGTTAAGCTGGTCCCTTTTAGTAGAGAAGAAGATATAGAGTTTTTGAAAATTTTAGTTTAATGTTTGTCCCAAACGAAAGTACAGAAGGACCTACAAGGAGACATATACAAATCATAGCTAATATCTAAGTTGCTCAGACGTAAGTGCGGGTATCCGACACGAGAACGGATCCGAGAGTCGAATTTGGCAAAATCCAAATTTTAAGATTCGAGGGTGTGGATCTAGGTATGGATACGGATGCTGGGATTCAGCTAGAAAAATTCAAAATTATAAAAAGTAGAGCTATAAAGATATTCTAAATTTTGAGAGAGATTCTGGGAAAAACTTACATGTATAATCTTTCATTCTCCATGTCTTAAATTGTAAAACTTACATTATATTGTAGAAAAACTTATATGTATATTGAAAGTATGCCATTTCCCATGTCTTAAATATGTTTTATCTTTTATTTCGAGAAATCAAAATCTCAATGATTCCCCCAAATTTGTCCATGAACTCCGGTCAAAGTATTCGAAGTTGGTTGACCCAAACGTATTCTGCACCCGCACTCGTTCCAGTGCCGTGTCAAGACTCGACATCAAAAATGAAGAGTCCGCACAACTTAGGCTAATATATCCTCCTTATGGCGGAACCTCTCTTTTGGTCTTCAAGATGGCATCCTTGAAAGACAGGTCCATGATACTGCAGAGGTATTATGCATTAGAAGGACCATTTACTCACGTAAAAACAGATACCCTTGTCCTTGTAAATGAATGTAGATCATGATTACCACAGATGATGGACTTTTGTCGCTTCATTTTTTGTCTAGCCCTTGTTTATCTATTAGTTTTCAGCTCTTATCTTTGGCGCAGAGTAGACAGTTTGGTACTGCACAAGGCTCATCAACTTGAGGGCATGAATTCAAATCCTCTGCAACATCTTGTTTTTCTAATTAGCCCATGATTTTTATAGTACACACTAAGACAGAGAGTGAAGTATCTCAAAAGGATACAAAGTTTAGAGACAGAGACCAGTGTTTTAAAAGGCGTTTTCGGGGCGAGGCGCACCAAAAACGTCCCGAGGCGATGGTGTGGAGCGAAAGTCTCAAGAGGCGTACGCCTGGGCGTTTGAGACGCTTTTTTTAGTGAGGCGTAAGCCCCAGAGAGTTTTTCAAATTAAAACAAAATTTGTTGAATAAGTCTTTTATATAATACCCAAATTCTCAAAATTCAGCTTGGCAATTACTCAAAAGTTTTAAAAAGGAACTGAAATGTATTAAATTTAAAAGTTAAGACTTTTTTTATTGATTGAAGCCCCAATTCATGGTTTTTCCCAATTCTTTATCTTTTTCGCTAGTCTGTTAATATTTCCCAAAAGCAACGAATATTCAATTTGTTTTTTTACAAATACATAGAGAACTTTATTTTCCTTCATAGCAGCAAGTTCAATGTTCAAATTGAAGGTTAGTCATCCTTTTTGTTCCTCCATGTAGAAAACTTTATTCTTTTCGACTCAAGTTACTTGAGCTTCTAAGTAGCGTATAATAGATTGTTTTGACTAGTTTTTTGTGGAGATGATACCCTTGTCCTTGTAAATGAATGTAGACCATGATTACCAAAGATGATGGACTTTTGTGGCTTCATTTTTTGTCTAGCCCTTGTTTATCTATTAGTTTTCAGCTCTTATCTTTGGCGCAGAGTAGACAGTTTGGTACTGCACAAGGCTCTTAAACTTGAGGACATGAATTCAAATCCTCTGCAACATCTTGTTTTTCTAATTAGCCCATGACTTTTATAGTACACACTAAGACAGAGATTGAAGTATCTCAAAAGGATACAAAGTTTAGAGACAGAGACCAGTGTTTTAAAAGGTGTTTTCGGGGCGACACGTACCAAAAACGCCCCGAGGCGATGATGTGGAGCGAAAGTCTCAAGAGGTATACACCCGGGCGTTTGAGACATTTTTTTTAGTGAGGCGTAAGCCCCAGAGAGTTTTTCAAATTAAAACAAAATTTGTTGAATAAGTACTTTATATAATACCCAAATTCTCAAAATTCAGCTTGGCAATTACTCAAAAGTTTTAAAAAGGAACTGAAATGTATTAAATTTAAAAGTCAAGACCTTTTTTATTGATTGAAGCCCCAATTCATGGTCTTTCTCAATTCTTTATCTTTTCCGCTAGTCTGTTAATATTTCCCAAAAGCAACGAAGATTCAATTTTGTTTTTTACAAATACAAAGAGAACTTCATTTTCCTTCATAGCAGCAAGTTCAATGTTCGAAGGTTAGTCATCCTTTTTGTTCCTCCATGTAGAAAACTTTATTCTTTTCGACTCAAGTTACTGGAGCTTCTAAGTAGCGTATAATAGATTGTTTTGACTAGCTTTTTTGTGGGGATGAAGCACATCTATATATATATTTTTCACATATTTATAGTTTTCTTCATTTTTTATGCAATTTTACCTGTTTATAAATATTTACTGTAATTATATTATTTTATAAAATATTAAAAATTAAATACCTATGGGGCTTACGCCCGTGCCTCGGAGCTTACGCCTCGCTGAGGCATATGTAAAACGCCTCACCTTACGCCCACGCCTTTTAAAACACTGACAGAGACTGAAGTATCTCGAACGGAATACAAATTTTAGAGTTTAGCTTCTCCAAGTATGAAGACCCATCCTTCCAGATTGGAAGACAGCTAAATGAATAAACTAGATTACAAGCTGAGTTAACACCTTCCAGTTCAGTTGCAAGTCTACTAGTCCCGCATCCCCAGTCCTTTTCATGGATCTCACTCAGGGCATGACATTCTGTCTTCTTACCTTTTGACACTGAGAATGTCAGCAGGACTATCACCTCAAACCGGTGTACAACAAATACATCTCCCTAAAGGTAAACAAGTTAAAGCATAATTATGACTGCAGCTGATATATATTTTCCTTCGTATTAAAAAAGCATCCATCTTTAACCTAAGGATGTTGAAAAGAAGTAAATTTGCAGATTCAGATATCTTATGATACGTTATTGAAATATGTCACCTTGGAGTAATTTACAGAAATTCCAGAAATAAGTTGGAAAGACCAGTGTTTCTATGTTTCTTAATTTATATGATTTAAAAAATGTCCACATTAATTGAGACATGGAAGGCAACACTAAGCCATCATAAAAAGTTCGTCAATTTTGCAGCCTGACCTATCAGTATTGGATGAGATTTCGAAATGACTTCCAATATTTGCTTGCTGATGCATCTCATGATTGAGCCGCAAGCTTTCAGCTGGTAAATGTAGACTGGCTTGCCCATCTCTTGATCTGGTATCAACTGCTTCATTATGTTTTCCATCAATGTACTGTTTAAAGGATGGATATTCAGGCATACCCTGAGAGAAAGAAAATGAGACAACTCTTTCCTCTTCTCTTTTTTTGATAAGGTAAAGAAAATGAGACAACTCTTTTATCATGAGGATAGAACAAAATGATTGCTTATTGTTGGAATAAGAAGTTAATCCGAGCATCTAAAGGACGAAACTGATTGTCAACAATACCATAGAACCACTTGGAAGTTGATTGTTTATGGAACTAGAATGAGGTGATTCCATATCAAAAGATCCACCTCTAGCATGATGTGTCACCATGGAATTTAATTGTGCAATTTTTGCCTGTTAACAAACAGTTGACTCCTTGTCATTGTACTTGAAATAAGAATTTACAACATGGAAGCTTTTGGACTTCTTAGCAGAAAGGCAAACTCAATAACCAAAGCCTCTCAGGAAGTACTACAGCAGTATGGAATCCTGCCCAATTAAGCTCCCCCTCCCCCCCTTAAGAGTTAAGCTTTTAAAAGAGTTGGATCCAAAATTGATGGTATTAATCAGATGGTGGTCTTGGATTTCAAAATATCACTGTTGCTTCACATCCTTGAGCTAATAAACAAAAAAGAATTTGCCACATACGACGCGGAGGGGGGGGGGGATGTTGATGACCTAATTGATTTAACAAATAATTATCATTTGAAAACTGGAGGGACAACACATCAATACACCAAACCATCTGTCATAGATAGGTAAACACAAAAGATCACTCACTTTATAGAGAAGGGACAACATGTAAATGCAACAAACCATCTCTGATTATTAATGGAAGGGAAACGCAAAGGTGATCCCAACTTTCTTCTTTTGTCAAAGTAGAATGCACTACCAGCACATAGACAATGATGCTGAAATTCAATGTATTTACCTCCAACAGTTCACTGATTAGAGGATTAAATTCTGAACGGCTTTCCATGTATTCAGTAGATTACTCCATTGTTTTCCAAGAAAAGGTTAGTACATAAAGGCTTAAACCTTTCATGACCTTTTCCCTTTTCAAGACGAGTAGCTAAAAAAGCACTCTTCCAGCTTGACAAAGACAAGATACTGAAAGCTTTTGCATGCGAAAATTTAGGCCTATTCAAATATTTGACTTGAAACATGTTCAGTAAACGAATTATTATTTATGGAAAAAGACAAGCCATTGCGATAAATAATAAATCCACCAAATGTTACATTTATGTCTGGCCAACTATTTTTGGCGAACGGTGAATTTATTGCAGTCAAGAGGCGCAACAAGTGCACCACACTGTTAAAATCAAATTCAGACACATTTAGAGATTTTCAGAAGAGTATTTAACATCTATAAATAGGTGCACTTCGTATTTCAAAATCAAGTCATCAGTAGAAAACATTGTTTGCATATTTACTGGTATTATCAAAGCACTTGCAAGAAATAAAGCTTAGTTCTCTCGCTGCATTTTTCAGAGACGTTGAATTTATGGCTCCACCTTTTATTTTTTTTGTTTTTTTTTGTGCATTAACTGTCAGTGTTTTTATCAACAGTTTTGTTTCTGGTAACAGTTGGATTTTCTTCACAGCAACTTTGTGACTGTCAAATATTTGTCACCATTTTGCTTGGTGAGTACCCGACTTCAACTTTCACTACTACTTTCTTTCTTCACTTCTCTGAGGTGACTATTCACTGTAGCATGTACTAACTTGACCACCATTTTAATGATGTTTTTTCCTACGCGTGCCTTAATTTTCATTTTTAGAATGATAATGTTAGAAAATTGTAAATATGGTAAGAATCCATTACTTGAGAATATGGAAATAATTAGATAATTGTGTAATGAGGTATAGGAATTACTTTTGAGAAAGATGAGGAATAGGAATTACTTTATTTTCCTTTTTCTGAATACTAGTAAACACTACTCAAAATCCAACAACAATCAAGCAAACTTTTTTCAATATCTTTTTTTTCAAATCATTCTTCACATGGTATCAGGGCTAGGGTGTTAGCCCCTCCTCTGAATTGCTTACAGTTACCTTTTTGATTCCTTCTATACGTCCAAAAAAATCAAAATCAAAATTAGGGCAAAACCACATAGGCCAGAACCTAGGGTTTCAATTTGCCACTCCCAAATCCCCCACCACTAAAAACCTACTCCAAACGATCTGGACCAAATCGTCCGCCTGTTAACAATCTGGACCAAATCGTCCGCCTGTTAACAATCTGGACCAAGTCCACCTAGTGACTAATTGCTTACTCCAACAACATTCCTGCTTTGGTCGAGCAATCAACAATGTACTTGATCTTCCTATAGCTCCTCGAGAGGCACTCGGACTGCTTGCATCCTTCATCCAGTTTATAATTTCTTAAGTTATCACCATTTGTCACCCCTCAGAGCATGCCTTTGTTACAAGTTCATCCATTGTCAAAATACCTAAGTCTGGCAGATACAATGGCTCATCCAGGTTAACATCACTGTAATTCATGATTATTGTACTTGGGAGATAAGTAATTTTACAAAATGGCAAAACAACTATAGGATGTCGATGGGTATTTATTTGTAAGTGTAGGAATTAATGGGAAGGTTGATCGCCTAAAAGCTAGATTTGTGGTCAAGGGATATATTCAGATTTTGTAAATCTCCCACACTTTATATTTCCTTTCAAATGTATGTTCTTAGATATCTTAGCTCTGGAACTGAGTACATAAAAAGGTTCCTCAAACCTGAAATCATGATGCTGCTCATTCTTTGCATTTATGTCTAGCCAACTATCTTAAAAATATGGCTAATGGTGCAATTACCATAATCAAGTGGTGCAATAAATGCACCACTTTTTATTTTTTTATTTTTTTTATTTTTTTAATAACCAAGAAACTCCCGAGGCCAGTGGCGCGCAGTTCGAAACTCGGTAGATGATGGGCCTACCTTCTCCCTTCTCTACTTAAATACTAGGCTTTTTTCCGTGGCAGAGTTCGAACTCGTGACGTCCATCTAATCCACAAATCACTTGTTGGGCTCTTACCATGCATAAATACACCACTTTTTAAAGATCACATTCATACTCATGTGTTTCACACCTAAAAATAGGTGTACTTTATTCCAAAATAAAATCATCAATAGAGAACATTTCCTTCTTTTATTATCTCAAGGCCCGCCTCCGACTAGGATAATATGACATTCGCAGTTCATTGGATCTAAGTGTAAAGATCACTTCCTTAAATGCAACTTTAAAAATCTCGTCTCTCACACCAAAATTCTAAAAAGGTTCGAACATATGAAGCTCTTTCTTCCCCTACCTTCCTCCTCCCCCCCCCCCCCCCCCAAAAAAAAAAAAAACCCAATTGCTTTTTATTTCCTTTCTAATGTATGTTCTTAGATATCTCAGCTCTGGAACTGAGTACATAAAAGGTTCCTCAAACTTGAATTGGTGATGCTGGTCACCTGCATTTACAGTAATCTGATAGTCTACTGAAATAAACAACAAGCGCAATTTCCAAAAGAAACAGTATAATGCTTTCTTTGCATTTAGAGTATTCTGATAGCCTACTGAGGTAAACATCCCGCAATTTGCCAAAAGAAAAAAAAAGTATATAGCTTAGTGGAAAAGGCTGTGCTCTCTATCTTGTTCGTAAATACAATCATAACTGATAAGATTGTAAATGAGTCATACAATGTCAAAACCTTACATGTGAAGTTCTGATCTTCATCTCCAGTTGATCGTGTAAGTGCTGCAAAAGATTAAGAAGAGCAAAGCTGGATCAGATGTGGTACCCTGGAAGGAAGACTACAATGCACCAAGTACAATATTCATTAATGCTATAGCCTATAAGACTAGATTCAAAGTGAAAGGAAAAGGAGAAGTTTGTCTAATTTCGTCTAACAATAAAATAATGATCCTTTAAATATTGACTAGAAAGGATCGGACACAAAGGATTCATAAAGCTTTCCTCAACGTCTAATTATGATGATCCTCTGAATAATGATAATAGCATACTGGATACAAAGGATTTATAAAGCTTTTCTCAACTAGTTGGGATTAAGGCATAGTTGAATGATTGATTCTTTTGTAGATTTTGCAACCACCAGATACCTCTATAGTATTTCTTTTTTTCTTTTTATATGACGATGGTGACCGAGCCAGCTTGTGCGCACCTCTATAGTATAACAAGCTCGTTTGTTTTATTTAACATTAAATTCTGAATCAGGCAGAATTTAACAGCACAGAAGCAAAAAAGATTTCCGATCATACAAGTCTAGTTTTCCTCACAACACCGAAAAGCAAAACTTGAGAATAACGGCATTCATTCAGGCCTTCAGATTAGTCTGGCATAAGAACTCCAGTAATGATACCATCAACATCCACATGGCAGTATTATTAGCATGCCAAGCATGATATACAACAAAAGAATGATGATGGAAGTTTTAAGGAATGCTTTTGGAATTAGATATGTTGTAGCGTTTATTGCCACTATGACTGTTAAATGAATTTCTCCGGATTAGTAAAATGACAACATTTTTGTGGGCAGTACTCTTGCCAAAGCAATTTTTGACCGGCCAGAGCAATATGTCTGATACAAGTATTGTACCATGTGCCATACGTTTCTACTTTAGTCAGGCCAGATGAAAATAGTTCCGGCATCATCAAATAACCAACTTTGCAAAACTAGCAATTTAATATATTTTGCCTATCACGATACAGAAGAGCAATTAAATTGACATTGTTAAAACTTGTCACAGAGAAATAATGTGTAGCAATTAGATATATTTTCTTCAACATATAGCCTTTAATTTAATGTCTAGTGGCTGGTCAAGATGCTCAATGTGAATATAATCCATGTTAGAATAACAGAGAAGACATTAAGCAAGGGACCATATTAAAGATTTGAACAAGCTTTTTAACGAACAAGGAAAAGAAGAAGAAACTCATAAGAAACTACAGATCCACATAATCTGCACGTCAATGATGAGTTTGAAGCACTAATACATGAAAAGCATGCCGGATCTTTTAACTCCTCAGAGATTATTAAATACCTCATGGACTGTAAACAATTAGATCGAGAGAGACACATAAAATACTTTCTTATTAAAAAACTACTCTAGTCCTATGCGGTCAGTACCTTCACATTGTTGGTCAGACTAGAGGCATTAGCCACACGAGGAAAGATGCCATATTCAGCCAATAATCCAAGCATGGATGACATAAAAATATATCTGTCATTCTCTGTATCCTGAAAAAAAAAGAATAAGTCTTTCAATAAACAAAATCCTAGAGAGATATGCAGATAGAGGATAAAACAACAAACAACTACTACTACACTACTATGCCTCAATCCCAAGCTAGTTGGTTTAGCTGTATATACAGTTCTTCCAAGAAATATCTTTCTCAAAGAAGAAACCAATATTCTGCAGTTAAATCAAGAACAACAAGTGCAAAAATATTTTCAAAGACTGAGGCTTATACACCCAAAAAAGTACCAGGTATTCACAGTCAACTCTAGTGCTTACCTTTAACTCGTTGACTAATCTTAAATTTTCTTCAAGATCACCTTTCCTGCGGGCCAGTTCGTTTGAGGCAGACATTATTGCTTCACTTTGCTTCTCATCTAGCGCCTACAAGTGCAAAAATAACAACACTACAAGAATGTATAGAACAAAAAGATTAAACAAGTAATTTCAGTCAGACAAGAAAGACAAACCATGCGTAGTTCAGAAAATTTCTTCTCAAGTCCATACTTCTCATTCAAGAGCTGTGATTCCTAATAACATGGTAACAATGCAATGTGCTTAAGGTACAAGTTGAACAATAGAGTGTATTATCTCTTAAGCAAAAAGAAAATGAGCAAAGGCTAAGAAAAAATGGCACACCCGAACACTGGCAAGAGCAATCTGTTCCCGAAGATATAGAATTTCTTCCTGTTTTGCTTTAGCACGTGAATATAGCTCCTGATCACAGATTTATTCAACATTAGCATAACATAGTCTCCCTTCATACTGTAAGTTATATTCTGTAAAAAAAAGTGAAACGCTACCATAGCTTCATGATCCTGAGAGTCGCTGATGGTGTCATTTCCCATCAAATTGCTTGGTAGAGAAGTCATCCCAAAATCATGTCTGCAACTGAGATGAATTAACAGACATACACACTCGACCTACAATTTCCAACATAATCTAGCTCAATGATTACCTGCTTGCCAAATTAGAGCTTTGTCCCTGAACTCTTACATCTTTCTGCCCATTAATAGAGCTATTAGTGGGAATCATGTTAGTCAACTCCTCTCACAAGAAGAAGTCCAATGAAAAGTAGTCAATTAGGTCCAACATTATCGGCCAGTTCCTTGCATATTACAAGCTATTATGATTCACAAAATGCTTCAGCTCTTCCTCTTCCAAAAAGGACTAGCAACATATTAGCAAGCTATAAAAGTCAGCAACCAAGCTAAAGAATACATAACTGAGAAATATGATAGGTTGAAAAGAAATAAGGCAAAAGCAGCAATCACTTTATCAATAGCAGCTAGGACACGAATAATTTGATAAGAGGGAAACCCGCAGCCGCTACACTTGGTGCGCACCGGGTAAACCTCCCCCTGTGTAATAGCCTGCAAACCACACAGGGGAGGTAAACCGCACTAGGCAAGCCATGTGCGACAGGCTCAACCCAGAAGGCATTGAGGGGGATTCGATCCCAGGTCATCCGTATGGATGACCGCCCTCCAAACCAACTGGGCAACCCCGAAGGTAGCTAGGACACGAATAATAAACAGATCAAGCAATCAGCAAGGCTTCGTCAAAGGGGACTAAAAACAGTAACAGCCGGAGGAAGATTTTAAAGACAGCAATATATTTGTCAAAGTAAAGATTGAGCACAGTTGATCCACAGATGTTCCCAAGGATAAAAATGCAATCCTATTTTCAGAAAGAGAAAAAAGAGAAAGATTAATAGAACAGCTGTTCATTTTTATTTTCTTTATGGAACACTAGTGACGGCTCTTTCATACATGTTTTTTGTGATATTTATATATTTAACATGAATTAATTTCTTCTCCAACACCCACCAAAAGACCTTTCTTGGTATTCTATTATATGCTTTCTCCAAGTTAATGAACACCATTTGCAGATCTTTTTTCCTCTCGCGATAAATTTTCATCAGTCTTCTTAGCAAAAATATAGCTCTCATTGTAGATCTACTGGGCATAAAACCAAACTGATTCTTATTCACTCTTGTAGTGTCGCTAAATGTACGCTCTACCACTCTTTCCCAAAGTTTCATCGTATGACTCATGTTTAATTCCACGACAGTTGGCAAAACTTTCAATATCTCCTTTGTTATTATAAATTGAGATCAACGTACTCCTCCACTCGTCGAGCATCATTCCACTGCATTCAACAGCTTGGTAAACCACCCTATTCCAAGATATTTCCTAACCTCTATGAAGATACCATCTGGACTACAAGTTTTTGTAATCTTCATATTTTTCATGGCACCCTTTACAATTCTATGAGTGTAACTAAAGCTTCTATCATGTACAGATGTATGTATTGAACAATTGATCAAAATAGCCTCTCCATATCTCATTGGTCTCCCTAACTTTTGTTACAAGTCATCGAGGATTTCTCCTCGAGTTTTATTGATCGTTTTCTTAGCTCCCTCTTAGCTCTCTTATACTCTTCAAAGACTACTCCATCTTCTGTTTCTGGTAATTTCCTATAGCACTCTCTTTTAGTTTTAATAAACTCATAGCACCTCCTCATTCCACCACCAGGATTCTGGTGGTCGAGGTCCTTAACCTTTAGACACACCTCGATCACTTCACTTGCTACTTTTTTAATTGCAAACTAATATTTCCTTCCACAGGATATCTACCCCTCCCCCATCTAAATCTCATGTTCCTTCCTCTCATAATTTTTCTTAAACCGCTAACTAGTTAGCACCCTTTAATGCCCACCACCGAATTCTCGGTTGCTTACAACTATGCATATGAGTTATACTTACCAAATTCATGTTAATTGTTAGGAAAAAACTGAAGCTTTGATTATCACATCTTAGTAGTAACTTTTATCACAGACCCTTTTGCTGCTTTAAATCAGAAAGAAAGAAAAAAAATCTAAACAAAAGCAGAGAAAAAAACTCACTGAAGATTTAAGAAACTGGCACAAACTAAGAGAATTATTAGCAAAAGCATTGAAATGGGTATATACAAGTAAGCTCGACCAAAAATTCATGCAGAATTAACAACAAATAACAATCAAAATCCCTTTACATATGCATTAATAAATCACAACAAATTGAAAATTGCAATCTGGAAAGGTTACCTTTTCTTATGTAGAAGAATACGTCGTCAAGAATAGAAAGGCTTTGAATCTCAGATCAATCACTTTAGGAAAAAAATATGAAGAAAAATTGGGAATGAAAGAGAGAAGAAGGTGCAAAACGTTTTAATTCTCCAAAAAGTCAAAATGTGGGTCGTTGGAAAAAAGTTTTAAGTAATCCAAAATCACATGAAGAAATAGAGACCGTGTGAACATGAGACCCCCTTTTTCTTTCTTTTCTCTTTTATTTTTTTGGATTCTAATAGACCCGCTTTTCATTTCTCTTGTTTGACAAAAACCGGTCTTGAAAATGGAATAATTAATACTAGAATAATTAATGAAAAACAAAAATCCAAAGATTAATAAAGGAAAATAATTATTTATTTTAAAATGTGTTTGGTTGGGATAGAAAATATTTATAAAAGAATACTTACTTTTTGAAAAATATTTTTTAGAAAATATTTTATGGTGCTTGGTTGGAGAATAGAAAATATTTTTTTTAAAAGTTATTTTATTGAAGATTGATAAAAATATTAACAAATTGAATAGGGTTCTTATGGAATAATTGAGTATTTGATACTGATAATAATGTTAGTGTTGATTTTAGTAATAATATGAAGAAAAATTGAGAATTGAGATAACATGGAGAAATTAAAATCAACAATAATAAGTTAAGAATTAAAATAGTAATTGTAAAGAAAAATGACTTATGCCCAAATATGAAGGAAGTCATTTTTTCTCATTTTGGTTAAAATAAATTCTTTAAAAAAAAAGAATTTTCTCACAATCAAACGCAAAAGCCTCATTTATGTAAAAATATATTTTTAAGAATATATTTTCCAGCACGCCAAAACACAAAAGAACAAAGTGATGGGGCTATGAATCAATTTTTATTTTGTTGTATTTTATTTTTTGTTTGTTTTTCATGTTGTGTGCGGTATTCACGTTGAGGTTTGACTAAACTCGTATTCATTCGGGAAGTTTTACATTGAAGAGTAAAGCACTTTTTAACAAAGGCGGTTCCAATTTTAGTTTTATACCTTTTTTCTTTTTCATCGGGTGTCCGATATCTGTATTAGAGTTCAATTAAATTGAATTCGCCCCGAAAAACCCTATATTAAGGAGTAAAATACTTCCTAAAAAAAATGACTTCGTACCCAAAAATAGAATCGAAAACCTTTAATTAATAATAAAAAAAAATACTTATCACTCAACCACAATTTTTCGCGGTAATATAATATCTTACATAGTTACATATACATAGTATGTGAAAGGTTTGTTTCGTTTCCTAATGGAAGTGGACTTACTATTTGAGTTTTAAGATAAGAAAATGGTATATAATGTGTTTTTTGGCTCTAGTGCTGCCACGCAGCCCCAAACGGTCAACTTGTTCTCTTTAGTCTCTCTCTTTCTTTTTTTTTCTTTCAATGATTACTTTACAATTTGACTTTTCTGTCAGCAAGTTAAATGAACTTTTAACATTCAGAAGAGAGCAGGAAAATTCTTAAATGCGTGTCCAAACAAAGGAGCACATGAAACAGGTAAAACATTATGAGGTCGTTTGGTTCAAAAATAGAATTATTCATTGATTACTATAATTTTGAGATAATAATCGAGAAAGATAATTTCACCTTTTATATGAAATAAATAATTTTATATTTTTAATAAGTATAACTTTTATTTTGATTTGAGCTAATACCTACCATTAATTACTAAACAAATTTAATTTCGAATTTTATATGGAGATAACCCCTAATCCATATAACCAAATGACCCCTCACAGGAAGAAGAATTTTTTAACTTAAAAGATAATGTCACCTTGCACGGTTTTGCAAGAAAACAAGTTAAAACCTCGGTAAGTTCGATTCAGTCTTTTAATCTTAACTAGTGTTAGAACCCGTGCGATGCGCAGATAATTTGACAGAGTATTAATTTTATAAAATTATGATCTAATATATTATATTATTTTAATAAATATTAGTTATATTTTATTATTTAATATAGTGTGCAGAAATATAACAAAATCTATACAAACTCAAAGGATACACATCATATAATAACAAATAAATTGTTTGTTCCTTATTTATTCTTATCATCAAATTAGCAAGTAGTTAATACTATACATTTACTAATGTGACTTTTTATTAACTTGTCAATTTACTTAATATTTTGATACTACTTCTCTTTTAATATGATATAGATATATATTTTTTTACTCTTGAAATATGCTATATAGTTTTTTAAACTCCTGTTATACTGTTTAAAATTCTTCAATTATCTAAATTTATTGATAATGTATTTGAGTGTTATTTATTTATCTTTTATTTTTTAATCAATTAAAAATATAATTATCATAAAATCATCTTTATCCCCCTCTTTTCATACATTCTTTTCTACCATGATATTTGATTAGTTTCTCATTTTGTAGTTTACTGAAAATATAAATAATGTAATATTTTTTACTAAATTATAATTTTGAATTCATCAAAAGTATAAAGAATTATTAATAAATTACCAGTTTAATATAATACAATAAATATAATTTTGTATTACTCTTGAAATTTAACTTGACTTTATCCTGTATGACTTTCTCATAGTTATTTTGATATTTTCATTTATCAATAATATTTTCAAGTATTATTTATTTACTTAATTTTATCAAATAAATTTAATGTGAGGATAGAATCACATTATATCTATTATGCTCTTTATACATTATTTTTTGTTCTACAATATTTTGATTTTTTCCGTTATGTTTATCTATAATACGAATATAATTGTATTATTTTTCTAAATGGATGGTGTTGAATTATTTTAAAGGTTAAACAAAGAAGTTCTTTTAATATATGTCATAAATCTTAGACTTTTATTCTATTTCTCAGAATTATTTTATTATTTGAAATTATCAATAATATTTTTGAGTATTATTTTGATGGTTTATTCTATTTCTTAAGTTAATTTACAGTATAATTATACTCACACTATCTCTATTTTTCTCCCTTTATATATCATTGTGCATTATATAATATTGTAGTTTGCTTTTTCAGATCGTATTTTACTATAACTCAAAGAGTGATACATCTTATTCTAAATTTTAAGGATTAATACTATGATGACCCAAAATGTCATCTTTAATTTTTAAATATTTATTTCTGTATTATGTGATCTCAAAAAGCACTATTTATTATTTCTCATATTACGTGCATAGTTCGTATAATTTTTTGAAAAGTTTTTGTATGAAAAATTGATTAAAATGTGAAATAGAGCTTTAAAACTCAATTAAGTTGACTTTGATCAATATTTTGAGCAAACAGACCCGGATTAATATTTTGATAGTTTCGGTAGGTCCGTATCGTGATTTGGGACTTGGGCGTATGCCCAAAATCGAATTCGGGGGTCCCTAGCTCAAATTATCGCCATTTAACGGAATCCAGAAATCTAAAGACTAAAGGTTTCCAAAGTTTGACCACGGATTTGACTTTATTGATATCGGACTCGGATTGAGATTTTGAGAATTTAAATAGCTCAGTTATGTCATTTATGACTTGTGTGCCAAATTTGAAGTCATTCCGGACTCATTTAATATGTTTCGGCACGAGTTTTGTAAATTAAAAGTTTGAAACTCATAAGTCTGAATCGAGGTATGATTTGTAATTTCGATATTGTTTGACGTGATTTGAAATCCCGAGTAAGTCTGTATTATATTTCAGGATTTATTGGTATATTTAGTTGAGGTCCCGAGGGCCTCGGGTGTAATTCGAATCATGATCGGCGTATTCGGAACCATGAAACTGCTGAACCTGATGCTACTGGTTTCCTTCTATGCGATCGCGTGACTATGTTCGCGATCGCGAAGGCTTAATGGTCACTGATGAAATTCGTACTATGCGATCGTATAGTGCAGTCTACGATCGCACAGTTGCAACAACTAAATCACCACGAATGCGAGGGCCAAGCCGCATTCGTGGAGAAGGAATGAGGCAGAAGCTGAAGCACAAAATTTATGCTACGCAATCGCACAATGCAGTCCGCGTTTGCTAGAGCACTGTCGCGTTCGCGAAGAGCAAAAACTAGGCATCAAAAAATGTGCTTTGCGATGGCGAAGCATTGTCCGCGATCGCATAAGGTAAAAACCTGCACAACAGAACTTAAGTTCTCGAAATGAGATTTCGCCCGATTTTTCATTATTCACAATTTTGAGCTCGGGTAAGGAGATTTTTGGGCGATTTTTACGGGAAAGTATTGGGGTAAGTGTTCCTTATCCTATATTAATTATATTTCATGATTTCATACTCATTTATATCATGAACCCGTGAATTTATGGAAGAAAAATCAGATTTTTATAAAATCTTCCAAAAATATAAAATGAAGATTTGAAGGTTAATATGATGTAGGAATTGGATAATTTTTGTATGGTTGAACTCGTATCGAAACGGGTATTCGTATTTCGTGAGTTTTTTCGAGATTTGAGACATGGGTCCCACTGTCGATTTTTAAAATAAATTTCGGATTTTAATCCGGAAAATTAGTAAATTCATATGGAATTAATTCCTATGATTTATGTTGAGTATATTGAATTGTTTGTGACTAGATTTGAAGATTTCAGACACGAATTCGTGAGGCAAAGGTGTATTGAAATCTTGAGTTGGTTGCAAATCGCGGTAAATGCCATGGTTAACCTTGACTTGAGGGGGGTAGGATTTATTTGTCTATTTGCTACGTGATTTAATATGCGGGTGCAACTTATATGTGAGGTGATGAGTACTTATGCGTTGTGGTTGAGTCAAAGCATGCTGGAGGAATTTATTTTATTTTGAATAATTGCTTATTTAATTAAGATATTCCTGCTTAAGTTTATTATTGATTATTTGATCATTATTCATGAAATTTTTATTGATTTAATTATTGTTGAATATTGTGGAAGAGTGTAAAAGCACGAAGGGTGATGTCGTGCCATTTATATTTTTTATATAATCCTTGTCATGGTTAGAAAGAGTATAAAAGCACGAAGGGTGATGCCGTGTCATTTTGAGTGTAAAAGCACGAAGGGTGATGCCGTGCCATTTTCAGAGAGTGTAAAAGCACGAAGGGTGATGCCGTGCCAAAATAGAATTAAAGCACGAAGGGTGATGTCGTGCTAATTATTATTATTTATTTATCAAATTATGGGAAGAATGAGAGTAAAAGCATGAAGGGTGGTGCCGTGCTATTTTCATATTATCAGTTGCTCATTTTATTGTTGAGGAATTAATTGGCTGCTAAGTGGTACTTCTCCTACTGAAATTATTATATCATCCCATTCGCATGTTCCCTGCCAAAATTTATAAATTATTATTTATTGTATTATTGTTGCTTCGTATTTGTATATACTTGTACAGGTTATTTACGTATGTGTCTTGTCATAGCCTCGTCACTACTTCGTTGAGGTTAGGTGGCATCACCCAAACTCACACCACTAATTTAGGTTGTGAGGCGGTCGATGCAATAATAAAAACCCAACGCGAGTCGGGGTCGATTCCACAGGGAGCTTGAAGTGGGATTAGGTATATACCTAGTGTGAATGTATGGCGTGCCTAAGATTACACTTCCACATTTTCAGTTGTTGTTTCTACTTCTACCTTTACGCTAATGCTTGTAATTATAAAGCTAAGAGACAATGTTTTTGGTTTTGGTTGTTTTTCAAGTTATAAAAGATCTAGGGTTGCGACTTTCGCCTAGTTGGTTACCTAATGGATTTAGAGCTTTAGGGCACGTTTGGTTGATCGGGATACAATATAGCAATCACACGCAATTATTCACTCTATACCTCTCGGTAGTTTGAGTGATTTTGCCTAATTTGGCTTTCTCAAGTCCAAATGGGTATCTCACGAAACAAGTGATAAATGCTCAAGTCGCTTACTATCTCTAGATCCAACCCTTTAATTGGGGCTCTCAATTTCTTGAGTTCACTCCAATTTCTTGTTAGCCAAGTTTTTCTAGACTTAGTCTCACTTTCTCAAGTATAGACTAAGTCAATTAGGCATGAATCAATGTTTGCAACCATCAATTCTCAAATTCAAGCAAGAAGTAGGCTAAATATCATATACCCAATCATAAATAAGTCCTAAATCAATCATACATTAAGTACCCATACTAGGGTTGGGTCACAACCCTAGCTAAGAGTTTAGCTACTCATGGAAAATGAAGAAATTGAAGAAGAAATTAAGATAAAATGCATAATAATTGATTAAGGAAAGAAAATATAATGTTTAAATGCTAAACTAGTACAAAGTTATCCAATACAATAAATAAAAATGGCTCTAAGTGTTCAGGTGCTCCAAACTTAACCTAAAAATGACAAAAAGATTTATTTATAAATAGTTGAAAATATCTGACAAAATTGTCCCTGCGAAGGTTGTGCGGCCAAATAATTCTGTGTGCGGTCCGCACTTTGAGATTGACTGGTCAGGTTGGCTTTCTGCGGTTGCATAAAAGTGAGATGCGGCCGCACTTTCTCTAATTGTGTGGACCGCACATTTCTGCGTGCGTCCGCACTCTTGCTCTTGGATTGGATCCGGGCTTCATTCTGCGGACCGCACATTTATAAGTGCGGCCACATTTTGGCATCATGCGGCCGCACAATAATAGTGTGGTCCGCACATCTTCAAGCTCCCAAACTTGAAGTCTCTGAATCTAGTCTTATGCGGCCGCACAATAATAGTGCGGTCCGCACTCTGTGAAGAAATTCTATCAGTGCATCTTCAGAGTTTACGGTCGCGCACAGTATTGTGCGGTCCGCACTGTAGCCCTTTTTTCCTTGTTTTGGTTCTCAACCAATTTTACTCCCTTTTGAGTTGATTTTCACTTCTTTGGCTCGTTTCCCAATATTCTTGCAAGAAAGCACATTTCATTAGTTCTCAGGAATACCTTTAAGCATTTATGAGCTAAAACGTAAGTAAAAGAGAGCAAATAAGTGGTCAAAATCCCTACTTATCAACTCCCCCAAACTTAAGCTTTTGCTTGTCTTCAAACAATTAAGGCAAGTCCCCACCTCCACTTAAAAAGGGCTATTTCAGCTAGCCTAAGTTGAATCAAATACAAATCAATTGGGACCAACAATTACCCACACGCTCATGAATCATTAACAAGCCTATGATTTGAATGTTAAAGCACAAATGGCTTTAATGTGATGCTTGAGCATCGAGGTTTGACTTTGTTCATCAAGAAAGCTCTCACTTTCATGCAGGTCACTGTGGATCCCAAACTCCTCCTCCTATACTCTACGGAAGCTCATCTCACTCACGAATGAAGAATTATATTCAATGACTCGAGAAAGATTCGCTCATCACTCTCAAAAGAATGTTACAAACCCGACTCTAAGTATCACATGCTTTCCCCTCATGTAGATCACCACTAATGTAAGCTTGCTCGGCTTGAAATCTAGGTCTTTTTCGGCATGTAATGAAGGCTTTTGGACTAAGGAGAGAAATATCAAAATGGAATTGGTTCATCTTTCCTTTAGCACTTCATATTCTCTTTTTGACTCTTACTTTACCGACTCTTTGAGTCATTTTCTTTTCCCTTAGGGGGATTAGAGAGACTTGACATCACTCTTTCTTTGTCATTCTATTCATACTTTCCTTCTTTGTTTTCTCCATGCTTTGAACTTTTGCTTTCTTTTGCATCTTTTCAACCCTTTCACATTATTCACTTTCTTTTTGTATTTTTCTTTTGTTCTTTCTTTCTTTTTCTTTGCCTTTCCTCTTCTTCATTTCTTTTCTCTTTTTGTGCCTTGAGACCATCTTTAAACTCCTCATCTCTCCCCCAAACTTATATTTTTGCCATTTAAATCACATGAGTGCTAAAGAAAGTTCGGGTGACAAGAGAGAGTCACTATAAAATGGGTAAAGGCTTGTAATGTGGTTATCGAATAAAAAGGATTTAGGCTCAAAAGGGTTTACTAGGGATAATATCATTGGTGGGCCATGGAAGATTTCAAAATGGGTCAAGGAAAGCCTACAATCACTTCTCAAGCTAGGCTAACTTAGAATTTTTCCTAGAAACACATTCGGGGCAAGTTCTAGACCACTCGCACGGGTACTTAGACTTGTAACAAAATACCTCACCTCTCACACAACCAGATTGTCAAAGAGAATAGAGTTGAGGGCCCACAACAATCGCATTCAAGATTGAAAATTACTAATGGTTCAACTAAACCTCCCGATGATTGCCTAAGTCAACACACGAGTCACAAGGTTACTAACTAGGTCTATTTCTTTACAAAAACTTGTTTTTAACCATAAGCGCGTAGTTAAGTGTGTTGGTACCAAGTGAAGTATGCTTGACCCTTATTTATTCATTAATACTTCTTGTTTCTACCTAATCATCAAAAACTGACTTGATCCCTTAAGAAGGCTGTCACGCTATCCATCGTTAGGAAGAGCCACCCGGTTCACACAAGACCCACCTTTGGAAAGAACCGTAACATTAAGAAAACCAAAGACTTATTGTTCACTAAAACATAAAAGGAAGCTAACAAATCAAAAAGAAGCTATATTATTAAGAAAACAAAATGAAGAAGCTATGAAATAAACTACTGAAAGTAAGGCAAATAAATATACAAACCGAGGGGAATAGAATATATACAAGAGGGATGCATATATACATAATGAGGGAGAAAATAAAAATAAAAGAAAAAGAGTATTAAAGTTATTACAGGCCCAAAAGTAATCAAATGTCATCAAAATGTCATAACGGTCATCCAAAATGAACCAAAATAGACCACCCCCCAGAATAAGAAACTAACATTGTCCTCAATGCTTAGAAAAATCAAAACAAAAGAGGATAGAAAGTAAAGAAAACTCCCTATGTGGTCTCAGGGTGACTGGTAGCATCACCACCCTCAGTCTCCTCCAACTGTATCTCATCATCACCAGGCTGAGGGAGAATAGGGTTGGTGAGCATCTGAAGCATCTCCTCAGCAGTGGGGGCAATGAGATCTGACTCGTCAGACTGGCCAGCTAGTGCCTCTGCTGATGGTGTTGCTGGGTTAGCTGGTACTGATGGATCTGTCTCCATCAGTAGGTCAAAAGGCAAATCACATGTTGCTGCTATCTTCGTCACCTCCTTTCTCAAACTCTCCACTGCTTTCTTTGAAGCCTAGGATTTCCTCATCTTTTTCACCTGCTTGGTCAACTCCTCAATAGCACCCCCGTGAGTCACCAATGTATCCATAACAGTCTTTTAGTTGTCCAGAATCTTCTTCAATGTTTTCTCCACTGACGGAGGGACCTGTGGTGCTGCTGGGGTAGAGGACTGTGCTGCAACAGTACTGGATATGTCAGACATCTTAGAAGTGGCTGTCTGCATCCAGTTGTTGAGGCTCGCCAAAGTCTGGGAGACTCGCAGCGCAGTGAGAGGATGAGTGGATGAGGCTGGCACTGGTACTACAACTGATGGCCTAAAAGATAAAGGTGATGGCATTGTGGCTGTCCCAGTGGAAGGCCCGGCTACTGTGGAAGGCATGAGAGTTGTATATGGCTCAGCAACAGCCTCGGAACCCACCACCGATGGCTCGTCAGACTATCCAACGGTGGTAGTGACCTTACCCTTGAACTTTGGGTTATCAACACCCTGCAGATGGTACCATGAGAAAGGCTTCTTGGCCTTTACTTTTGTGTAATATGGCCTCGGCTCCACCTTGGCATCATTGAAATACTCTGTGAGGGTGTTTGGATAAGGGTAGGACTTTTCACTTTTTCGGACCGCCAATGTGATGTTGGTTGACATGATGGCATCTACATTGATCGAGTACCCTACCATAATAGAAGCCACCGGAACTGCCCGGGGAAGTGGGAGGTTTTTCTCATTCAAACTTGGATCAATCCGGCTATACACAAAGGTTTGCCACCATTTAGCTTCAAAATTGAGGGTGGCCCGGAGGATAGGAACTCCTGCTGTAATCCGTGGTGGTGATGGTCCTCGGGCGGCCAAAATCTCAGCTAGCCAAGGGCGATCTGCATCACCCAGAGCCAACTTCTCTAGGTACTGGACTGCCTCCACTTCTTCGAATCCCACATAAGTGTTCAAAGAGCAGGCGTCAAAGCGGACTTTCACATTTCTCACCTTTGTAACTTTTGTCCCCTTCTTGATGTGAGCTACATTGGCATAGAACTCCCTGACCAAGTGCTCATTTGCATCGATGACACTGCGGGTGAACAACTTCCACCCCTTGCGCTCCCGAAACTATCTAAGGACATTTGGATTATGAATATCCAAATCCTTCATTAAGAACTGTCGCCCTAGTGTGAGCGACCTCTGGTGCCACAATTCCCGGAACCTGTTGAAGGCTGTCAAGCTCATGAAAGGATCCTCCCATATTTCCTTTTTCTTCGACCTCTTAAGGCCGCCCACTTGAGTGCCCCACCCTCTACCATCATCCGAGACACCATCATCATCGACATCAATAGCTACTGGTGCCGGAGGAGTAGGTGTAGAGGAGGGCTCAAAACCCTGGCTTCCCGCATCAGAACCCCCAGAAGAACTAGGTGTAGGTTCGTTGCCCAATTGATAACGCCTAGTGGGTTGGGATGGTTGGTACTGGGCCTCAGGTTGGACCTCCATTGAATTACCCTCGTAGGCTTCCCTGGATGGGGCATAGGAACTGGATTCTGAGGGCTGTGTGGCCCTTCCTCTCCCGGTGGTCGGCTTTTTAGCAATATGCTCCGATTGCACTCGCAGAGGCTGAGTGCCTTTTCCTTTTGATGTATCGCCTCCACCACGGGATCTACCCATCGTTTGTAATACAAGGTACATAGGTCAGTTGATTTCAAAACAATTCCCGGGAGGATTCACCTCTCCCTTTTGATGTATCGCCTCCACCACGTGATCTACCCATCGTTTGTAATACAAGGTACATAGGTCAGTTGATTTCAAAACAATTCAAACATTTGCAGAACAATTGGAGCACAACAGTAATCAAAGGAGACAGTGCGGACCGTACATTTTTGAGTGCGGCCGCAGACTGTCTAGTGCGGACCACACAATTTTGAAGTGCGGTCTCACACCCTGAAGTGCGGACAACATAATTATGAGTGCAGCCGCACATCCTGAAGTGCGGACCGTACAATTTTGATGCGGCCGCACAAGTCCAATCCTGAGATACTGATTCTCTGAAGTTCAAAAGTGTGGTCGCACATATTTTTATGCGACCCACAATTTTTCTGTGGACCGCACAATTTTGAGTGCGGTCCGCACTTTTCAAGCACAATATTTTCTCTAATCAAGTGGTCTGCGGACCGCACAAATTTGTGTGCGCCCGCACAATTTGAACATTTACGACAGTAAGGTTAGGGTTCATGCAAATTTTCACAATTTAGACATGGCATGCACAAATTAACATGATTAATGGTCTACCCGGTCCCTAATGAACATATATGAAACTACCCACATGAGTTCTAAGCACATTTGCTATTTTTAGGCAAAAAAAACTAAACTAATCAAATAAAACAAAAACAAAAATTAAGAAAAATGGACAAAAATCTTACATGGATTGAACATATCAGTAATGAATGGTGTAGGTGAGAAACTAACTTGATGAACTGAGTGTGATTTATGAACTATTTTGTGATGCACAGTGTTTTCTTAGGGCTTGGGAATTCAGAGAGCGCAAAGTGTAAATTGTGTTGAAAAGCCATATTTATAGTTTGACCAATTGGGTCAAAAAGTTCGTTGAGTGCGGTCCGCACTCTTTACCTACTCTTTGAACTGAACTTCTACGGTTCGCACAAAAGTGAGTGCGGCTGCATAAATTTGTGCAGTCCGCACAAAAGTGAGTGCGACCGCATTTTGGCCAATTTTCTGCAAATCCAAACTTCAGAGAGTTCATGTATTTGGGTCTCCAGTTGTGCGGCCGCACAAAGAATTGTACGGCCGCAGATCCTTCTTTGCGCTTGCAATCATTTTTTGTGTGGTCCGCACAATTTTGGTGCGGTCTGCATAATTTCAACTCTTTCTAATTTTTTCAATTATAGTCCCTGCAATGCACACTCATTCCTGCAATTCACTTCAAAACCAATTAGCTCAATACAAAACCTATCTAAAAAGGAAGAAAATGAAAAAGATTAAAAGAAACATGGGTTGCCTCCCAAGAAGCGCCTGATTTAATGTCGCGGCATGACGCAGGTTACCAACAATCACTTGAAATGAATCAACGCCACAACGTGGCCATCATCAACCTTGCCAAGATAATGTTTCACCTGGTGACCATTGAATCTAAACACTTCATAATTCTTGTTCTTCAAGTCTAATGCACCAAAGAGTGTCACATGCACAACCTCAAATGGACCACTCCACTTTGACTTCAACTTTCCCAGAAACATCTGCAACTGAGAATTGAATAATAGCACAAGATCGCCTTCTTTGAACTCCTTATTCCGGATGTACTTGTCATGGAGGTACTTCATCTTGTCCTTGTACAAGGACGAACTTGAATATGCATGGAACCGGAATTCATCAAGCTCATTCAATTGTTCCACCCTTAAGTTGGCGGTGACATCCCATTCAAGATTAAGCTTCTTCAATGCCCACATAGCCTTGTGCTCAAGTTTCATCGGTAGGTGAAAAGCTTTCTCGAACACTAACCGATACAGAGACATACCAATCGGTGTTTTGTAAGCCGTCCTATAATCCCACAGAGCATCACCAAGTTTCTTTGACCAATCCGTCCGGTTGGCATTTACGATCTTTGACAAAATACTCTTGATCTCCTGGTTGGAAACTTCAACTTGCCCGCTTTCTTGAGGATGATAGGGGGTCGAAACATTGTGTGTAACACCATACTTTTTAAGTAAGGTATCAAAAGCTTTGTTGCAAAAGTGCGATCCCCCATCACTAATAATGGCCCTTGGAGTACCAAACCTTGTGAAGATGTTCTTTTTCAAAAATTCCACCACACTCTGAGCTTCATTGTTGGGCAAAGCTACGACTTCAACCCACCTTGACACATAATCCACAACTACTAATATGTAAATGTTCCCACAAGAGCTCACGAACAGACCCATGAAATCAATGCCTCACACATCAAAAATGTCAATCTCCAAGATGGTGGTGAGGGGCATCTCATTTTTCTTTGAAATACCACTGGCCCTTTGACATTCATCACAACGCTTGACAAGATCGCTAGCATCCTTGTAAAGAGTAGGCCAATAGAATCCACAACTCAACATTTTTGTTGCCGTTCTAGCTCCACCACGGTGACCACCATATGGCAAAGAGTGGCAAGCCTCAAGAATTTCCATTTGTTCCTCCTCCGGTACACATCGTCGAATCACACAATCGGTACAAATCCGAAAGAGATAAGGCTCATCCCAATAATAGTCAAGGCAATCTCATTTGAGCTTTTTCCTTTGGTTTGAAGAGAACGCATTCAGTATAATACCACTCACAAGATATTGGCTAAGTCGGCGAACCATGGCATCCCGGTCATAGAAATGGCTAGGAGTTGCTCGTCGGGAAATGAATCATTTATCTCAAGGCCATCATGTGGCCTCCCCTCCTCCTCCAAACGAGACAAGTGGTCCGCTACTTGGTTTTCACTTCCTTTGCGGTCTTGAATCTCTAGATCAAATGCTTGCAAAAGAAGCACCCAACGAATTAGTCTTGCTTTAGAATCTTTCTTGCTCATAAAATATCGAAGCGCCGCATGGTCGGTGTGAACAATCACCTTTGTACCCATCAAGTACGGGCGGAACTTCTCCATAGCAAAGACAATATCAATGAGCTCTTTTTCGGTCATAGTGTAGTTAACTTGGGAATCATTCATGGTCTTACTAGAATAATAGACCGGATAGAAGATTTTGTTGATACGTTGCCCCAAAACTGCTCTGACCGCCACATCACTTGCGTCACACATGAGCTCAAAAGGTAAGCTCCAATCTGGTACGGTGATAATAGGAGTAGTAGTCAACTTGAACTTGAGAAATTCGAATGCCTTCATACAATCCTCGTTGAAATGGAACTCGGCATCCTTTTCCAAAAGTTTACACAAGGGGTTCACCACCTTAGAAAAGTCCTTGATGAATCGGCAATAGAACCCCGCATGACCCAAGAAGCTCCTCGCTCCCTTCAGGGATGTAGGAGGAGGGAGTTTGGAGATCATCTCAATTTTGGCCTTGTCGACCTCAATACCATGCTTTGAAATTTTGTGGCCGAGGACTATGACTTCTTCGACCATGAAGTGACATTTCTCCCAATTCAAAACCAAGTTTGTCTCCTCACATCTTTCCAAGACCTTATCCAAGTTGTTCAAGAAATCATTGAATGAATTCCCAACCACAGAGAAATCATCCATAAAGACCTCAAGAAAATCCTCCACCATGTTGGTGAAGATGGCCATCATACACCGTTGAAAAGTCATCGGTGCATTGCATAACCCAAATGGCATTCGCGAGAATGCGAAAGTACCATAGGGACAAGTGAAAGTAGTCTTCTCTTGGTCCTCAAGAGCAATAAGAATCTGATTGTAGCCAAAATATCCATCAAGAAAACAATAAAAAGCTCGTCCGACCAACCTATCAAGCATTTGATCAAGAAATGGAAGCGGAAAATGATCTTTCCGAGTGACTTTATTGAGCTTCCTATAGTCCATGCACACTCTTCACCCAATCACCGTTCTTGTGAGAATCAATATGTTCTTGTCATTGGTGACCACAGTCATGCCCCCTTTCTTTGGGACACATTGCACCGGAGAGGTCCACGAGCTATCGAAAATGGGGTGAACTACCCCGGCATCCAACCACTTTATGATCTCCTTCTTCACCACCTCTTGTATTGCTTCATTTAATCTTCTTTGATGTTCAATGGAGGGTTTGGCATCCTCCTCCAAAATAATTTTGTGCATGCAAAAGACAGGGCTTTATACCCCGAATATCCGCCAATGTCCATCCTATAGCTTTCTTTCTCTTTTGTAGCACCGCCAAAGTGGAGGCTACCTGCACGTTAGTCAAACAAGAGGAAAGAATAACCGATAAAGTAGAACATGGCCCAAGGAATTCATACCTGAGATGTGAAGGCAGTGTCTTTAACTCCAAAGTGGGAGGCTCCTCGATTGAGGTCTTTGTTGGAGGAGTCTTCCGATTCTCAAGATCTAAGGACAATTTTCGAGATTCATAAGTATACGACCCCATTCCTTGTAATGCATTTACACATTCCACAAATCTTTCCTTCTCATCATCATCATGATTAAGCAATACGGCCTCCAAAGTATCATCAACATTCATCATAGCACTAGCATCATTAATAATTACCTCGGTCACTAAGTCCACAAACGAACAAACTTTGTTGCTATTCGGTTGCCTCATAGATTTGCACACATGGAAAACCACTTTTTCATTGCCCACCCGAAAGGCGAGCTCACCGGTTTCCACATCAACAAGATCCTTCCCCGTAGCAAGGAAAGGTCTACCCAAATAATAGGCACCTCATAGTCCACCTCGCAATCAAGAATCACAAAGTCCGCCAGAAGGATGAACTTATCAGCACGAACCAACACATCATCAATAATACCCAATGGTCTCTTCAAAGTACGATTCGCCATTTGTAACCTCATAGATATGGGTCTTGGTTGCCCAATCCCTAAAGTTTTAAATACCGAGTAGGGCATCAAGTTGATACTCTCCCCTAGATCACATAGAGCTTTGGCAAAATCGGCGCTCCCAATAGTGCAAGGGATTGTGAAAGCACCGAGATCTTCCAATTTCGGAGCCACTGAGTGCACAATAGTACTCACTTAATGTGTCATTTTATAGTCTCACAATTCATTGATCTTTTCTTTGTCACCAAATCCTTCATGAACTTTGCATAGTTGGGCATTTGTTTAAACGCCTCAACCAATGACACATTAATGGATAAGTTCTTCATCGTATCAATAAACTTCTTGAATTTGTTCTCGCTATTTTTCTTGGTGATCCTTTGAGGGTATGGAGGAGGAGGCCTTGGCATTGGTGCCTTAGCCTTTGGCACTACCGGTTCCGGTATGTCAATCATGTGTTCCCTAGACGGGTTCACTTCTTCTTGGGTCTCCTCCATACTCTCATCAATATCAATTCTCACTTCTTCATTAGCTTGAACCACATTTCTTGGAATCTCATCTTCTTGAACCACTACATCATCATCCACAATTCTTCTTTGATTTGAGGTGGTTGCATCTCCACCTCTTCCACTCCTTGTTGTTACGGCCATGGCATGTCCCGTGTTGTTCCCACCCTTCAGGTTCACCACTGTATCACTAGGTAGTGCCCCCTTAGGACGAGTGTTTAAAGCTTACGAGATTTGCCCCAATTGAACTTCCAAATTGTGGATTGAAGTGTTGTGAGAGGCTAGTTGAGCATCAAAGTTGGCATTTTTCTCCATCATTTGTTTGAACATAATTTCAATCTATCACATCTCATTGTTGGAAGAACTAGAACCTTGAGATGGATAAGGAGGCGAGTTGTTTGGTTGTTGATACATCGGGGGCCTTTGAGAGCCCGACTCCCGATTCCCTTGGTTACCGTTCCAACCCCCTTGGTTGTTGCCTCCCCAATATCCTTGATTGTTGCCACCCCAATTGCCTTGGTTGCCTTGATTGTTCCAATTGCCTTGATTATTGTTATTGTTCCAATTACCTTGATTGTTGGTACCACCACTCCAATTGCTTTGGTGTTTTTGATTGTTCCAGTTTCCTTGATTTCCTTGCGATCGCCATTGTTATTTATTCGGGCCTTGAGAGTTGTTCCTTTGCCCTTGGTAGTTATTCACATATTGCACTTCTTCCTATTGCTCATTGTATGATTCGTCTTGGTCAAACCCACTATCAACTTGCACAAATTGTTCCACACGGTTTTGTACTTATTGACCATTTTGCCTTCGCTTGTTCACCATCATATTGACACCTTCCATTGCATTTACTTGCTTAGGACCTTGAACCTATTGAAGTTGAGCTTTGGCCAATTGATTCATTATAGTGGTCAACTCGAAAATTGCTTGCCCATGATCATGCAATTCTTTGTGTAGGTGAATCACATTTGGATCACCTTGAAGAACATTTGATCTACTTTGCTATGCCGATGAAGTATCCGCCACTTCATCTAAGATTTCACAAGCTTCGGCATATGGTGTTGTCATGAAATTTCCACCGGCAAGTTGGTTGACCACGCATTGATTGGTGGTATTGATCCCCTTGTAGAAGGTTTGTTGAATCATAGCTTCAGTTATGTCATTATTTGGGCACTCTTTCACCATAGTGCGGTACCTCTCCCATATCTCGTGCAAAGGTTCATTGGATTCTTGTTTGAATGCTAAAATCTCATCTCTAAGAGTAGCCATATGCCCGGGAGAAAAGAACTTGGCAATGAATTTTTCTGCCAATTCATCCCATGTATGGATATAATGGTTTGGTAATCTTTCTAACCAGTCCAAGGCTTTCCCCCCGTAGAGAAAAGGGAAATAGTCTCAACCTTAAAGCATCCTCGGAGATGTTGGTCTGTTTACTCCCCCCAGTAGGTGTCCACAAAATCCTTTCAAGTGCTTGTACGCATTTTGATTCAGAGCCCCGGTGAAGAATCCCCGTTGCTCAAGAAATGTAAGCATAACATTTGTGATTAGAAAGTTTCCCGTCCTAATGTGGGGCGGGACTATGGCACTTGCGTACCCTTCATTTGGCAATACCTGATGTGGAGCCGCTCTTTGTGGATTTGGGAGAGGAACGGGAATGTTGTCTTGAGGCGGTCGGCTTCGTCTATTTGCTTGAGGCTCAAGAGGAACCTCTTCAACTGGGTCATCTTCCACGTCCCCCCAAAGGCATATTTCCGTTAGGATCATTGTTGAGAGCCATTTTTGTACCTACAATCAATTAACAAAAGGTTAGTAATCCGATAGGAAAAGAAGACAAATCACACACACAACCAAGTATATAGTAAAATCCATTTTTAGCTCCCCGGCAACGGCGCCAAAAATTGGCATCGCCCAAACTCACACCACTAATTTAGGTTGCGAGGTGGTCGATGCAATAATAAAAACCCAACACGAGTCGGAGTCGATTCCACAGGGAGCTTGATGTGGGATTAGGTATATACCTAGTGTGAATGTATGACGTGCCTAAGATTACACTTCCACATTTTCAATTGTTATTTCTACTTCTACGTTTACGCTAATGCTTGTAATTGTAAAGCTAAGAGACAATGTTTTTGGTTATTTTTCAAGTTATAAAAGATCTAGGGTTGCGACTTCCGCCTAGTTGGTTACCTAACAGATTTAGAGCTTTAGTGCATGTTTGCTTGATCGGGATACAATATAGAAATCACACGCAATTACTCACTCTATACCTCTTGGTAGTTTGAGTGATTTTTTCCAATTTGGCTTTCTCAAGTCCAAATGGGTATCTCACGAAACAAGTGATAAATGCTCAAGTCGGGTCTTACTTTCTCTAGATTCGACCCTTTAATTGGGGATATAAATTTCTTGAGTCCACCCTAATTTCTTGTTAGCCAAGTTTTTCTAGACTTAGTCTCACTTTCTAAAGTATAGACTAAGTAAATCAGGCATGAATCAATGTTTGCAACCATCAATTCTCAAATTCAAGCAAGAACTAGGCTAAATATCCTATACCCAATCATAAATAAGCCATAAATCAATCACCCATTAAGTACCCATACTAGGGTTGGGTCACAACCCTAGGTAAGGGTTTAGCTACTCATGGAAAATGAAAAAATTAAAGAAGAAACTAAGATAAAATACATAATAATTGATTAAGGAAAAAAAATCTAATGTTTAAATGCTAAACTAGTACAAAGTTACCCAATACAGTAAATAAAAACGGCTCTAAGTGTTCAGGTGCACCAAACTTAACCTAAAAATGACAAAAAGATATATTTATACCCAATTAAAAATATCGGACAAAATTGCCCCTGCGAAGGTTGTGCGGCCGCACAATTCTGTGTGTGGTCCGCACTTTGAGACTGACTGGTCAGGTTGGCTTTCTGCGGTCACATAAAAGTGAGATCCGGCCGCACTCTTGCTCTTGGATTGGATCTTGGCTTCATTCTGCGGACCACACATTTGTAAGTGCGGCCGCATTTTGGCATCATGCGACCGCACAATAATAGTGTGGTCCCTACATATTCAAGCTCCCAAACTACAAGTCTCTGAATCTAGTCTTATGCGGCTGCACAATAATAGTGCGGTTCGCACTCTGTGAAGAAATTATATCAGTGCATCTTTAGAGTTTGCGGCAGCGCACAGTATTGTGCGGTCCACACTATAGCCCTTTTTGCCTTCTTTTGGTTCTTGTCCAATTTTACTACTTTTTGAGTTGAATTTCACTTATTTGGCTCATTTTCCAATATTCCTGCAACAAAGCACATTTTATTAATTTTCGGGAATACCTTTAAGCATTTTTTTTAGCTAAAACGTAAGTAAAAGAGAGCAAATAAGCGGTCAAAATCCCTACTTATCATTAGGCTCGATACTTACGGAGTACATGGGATAAGTTGTACTCATACTACACTCTGCACTTCTTGTGCAGATTTTGGAGTTGGTCGTAGCGGCGTACCATAGACTTGCTCGGATTCATCTACCCAGAGGAGACTTGAGGTATAACTGCACAACGTCCGCAATTTTGAAGTCCCCTTCTATCTTATCTTAGCTGTGTATTATCTTTCAAACAACTTGAATTTTATTCAGACCTTTATTTGTATTATTCTAGTAGCTCGTGCACTTGTGACACCAGATTCGGGGATGTATTTGGATGATTCATTTGTTATTGTCTTTCGTACTTTATTTTAGTAATGGACTTCTGTTTAATTTAATTTGTTTAAAATTGTTAAGATTATTCTAACGTTGACTTGCCTAGCAAGTGAAACGTTAGGCGCCATCATGGTTCCGAAGGTAGGACTTTCGTGTCGTGAGAAGTTGGTATCAGAGCACTAGGTTCACTCACAATATAGCACGGCATCACCCTCCGTGCTTTTACACTCACAATATGGCACGGCATCACCCTTCGTGCATTGACACTCACAATATGGCACGGCGTTAACACTCACAATATGGCACGGTATCGCCCTTCATGCATTAACATTCTCCCTTACCATAATGCAATGAACAATTAACAATAGGGAGATAAAATAACACGTACAAGCCTTACCTCAATATTTAGTTCCACAATATAAATCTCAATCTTCGAAATAAATACTCAATTATCACCAGAAGGTCCATGAACATGATAAGAACAATCAAATTAACAACATTAGTCTAAACACGTAGCAATTTGGCATGGCAAAGAGACAATATAAGAAAAACGAAAGAAACCTGGAAAACAGGTAAATTGGCGGCGCATAAGTACTCGTCACCTCACATATATGCCGCTCACATAAATTTCACATAGCAAATAGTTTAAGGTTCCTAATTTCCTCAAGTCAGGGTTAGACACAATACTTGCCTTGCTCCGAAGGCCACTTAATACTCAATCACAGCTTTTCCTCTAGAATTCACCTCCAAACCACTCGTATCTATTCAAAAATGACTCAATAATATCAAATATTGCTAAAGGAATTAATTACATTGCATAAATTTAGATTTCCCAAATTTTCCTCCAAAAAGTTAAAAATCGACCCCGGGCTCGCTTGGTCAAAACCCGAGGTTCGGACCAAAATTTATTTACCCATTCACCCCCGAGCCCGGATATATAATTGGTTTTGGAATCCAACCTCAAATTGAGGTCTAAATCCCCAAATTTTCGAAATTCCTAGTTTCTATCCAAACCCCTAATTCTACCATGAAAACTCTAGATTTTAGGTTGATAATTCATAAAATGTAATGGGTAATTGAAATAAAATGGTTTAGAATCACTTACTAACACTTTGGGGAAGAAAACACCTCTTTAAAATTGCCTCTCGCCCGTTTGGTTTTTGAGAAAATGAGTTAATGGCCAATTCCCGTTTTTGGATTCTGTTAAGTGCTGGGCGACAGTGTTCATCGTGTTCGCGAGAACACTATCACGTTCGTGAAGAGTATAGACTGCCAAGCCTTCGCGTTCACGAGACCTTGTTCGCATTCGTATAGGCTACCCTTTGGCCTTCGGGTTCGCGAGACATTGCTCGCGTTCGCAATGAAGGAACGATCGACTCTTCCCCAGTTGTGCCTAACACTACGCGTTCGTGAGGAGATGGTCACGTTCACAAAGGGTAAATCCCCCATCGCTTCGCGTTCGCGACCAAGGCTTCGCGTTCGCGAAGAAGAAAACTCCAGCTGCCCTGTTTACTCTTCGTGTTCACGAGAGTACCTTCGTGAATGCGAAGAAGGACATGCCAGAACACCTGCTGCAGCAAAATACCAGATTTTCTAAGTCCAAAACATCCCGTGGTCTATCCGAAACTCACCCGAGCCCTCGAGACTCCAAACCAAACATGCACACAAGTCTAAAAACATCATACAAACTTGCCCGCGTGATCAAATCGCCAAAATAACACCTAGAACTACGAATTTAGCACCAAATCAAATAAAATTCTCAAGAACACTTTAAAATTCATATCTTCTCAACTGGACGTCCGAATCACGGCATATCAACTCTGTTTCTCACCAAATTTCACAGACAAGTCTTAAATATAATAATGAACCTGTACCGGACTCTGGAATAAAAATACTGACCCAGTATTCACAATGTCAAACATCAATCAATTCTTAGAAACAATTAATTTTCAGACTTTTAATTTTCCTCGAAAATTCATAACTCAAGCTAGGGACCTCCGAATTCGATTTCGGACATACATCCAGGTCCCATAATTCGATACGGGCCCACCAGGATAGTCAAAATATGGATCCGGGCCTGTTTACCAAATATATTGACCCAAATCAACTAAAATCAACTTTTAAGGCATAAATTCTTATTTTCATTAGTTTTCAACATAAAAGTTTTTTGGAAACATGCCCGGACTGCGTACGCAAATCGAGGAGGGTAAAAATGAGATTTTTAAGGCTTAAGAGCACAGATTCGAGTTCTAAAATATAAGATAATATTTTGGGTCATCACAAACTCCTAGGGAACTTCCTAAAGCAGTAGACTATTTAAATAAGGAACTTGAAATTAAAGATCTTGAAAAGACAAAATTTTGTCTTGGTCTACAAATTGAGTATATGAAAGATGGAATATTTGTCCATCAATCAGCATACACTAAAAAGATTTTAAAGCGATTCTATATGGATAAAGCACATTCATTGAGTACCCCGATGGTTGTGAGATCACTCGATATAAATAAAGATCCATTCCGACCTCATGAAAATAATGAAGAGCTTCTTGGTCCCGAAGTACCATATCTTAGTGCAATTGGTGCACTAATGTATCTTTCCAATATTATAATGTCTGACATAACTTTTTCAGTTAATGTCTTAACAAGATATAGCTCTGCTCCTACAAGGAGACATTGGAATGGAATCAAACATATATTGCGGTATCTAAAAGGGACTACCGATTTAGAATTATTTTATGGCAATGATTGCAGTCCTGATCTTGTTGGTTATGCCGATGCTGGGTATTTATCTGACCCACATAAGGCTCGATCTCAAACAGGCTATGTGTTTATATATGGAGGCACTGCCATATCTTGGCGATTGACTAAGAAATCAATCGTGGCTACTTCATCTAATCATGCTAAGATAATTTCTATTCATGAAGCAAGTCGAGAATGTGTATGGTTGAGGTCTATAATACACCTTATTCGAGACAAATGTGATTTGAAGTGTGAAAAATTACCCACAATTTTGTATGAAGACAATGGAACATGCATAGCCTAATTGAAGGGAGGATTCATAAAAGGGGATATGACAAAGCACATTTCACCAAAGTTATTTTTCACACATGATCTTCAAAAGAATTTTGATATCAATGTGCAACAGATCCGTTCAAGTGATAATATCGCTGATTTGTTCACCAAATCTCTACCGACGTCAACCTTCAAGAAACTAGTATACAAGATTGGGATGCGATGACTCAAGGATGTGAATTGATGCTCTCATCAGGGGGAGTTAATACGCGTTGTACTCTTTTTTCCTTATAAGGTTTTGTCCCACTGGGTTTTCCTTGCAAGGTTTTTAACGAGACAACCAAAAGGCGTATTTCTAAACATGTATACTCTTTTTCCTTCACTAGGATATTTTCCTAATAAGGTTTTAACGAGGCACATTATCTATGGACATCCAAGGGGGAGTGTTATAAGAAAAATCAAATTATGGTGGATGTCTATTCTTCCTCCATGATCTTCTCAAATGATTAATGACATATTTCTATGCTTAATGACATATTCAATGACATATTTTTCTTCACTTAGGTCTCACGAGTCACGAGCAAGCTTAATAGAGTCTGAAGGATCGGTACGGAGACGTCTATACTTATCTTTCAGAGGCTATAAAGTTTAGGAACAATATTACTTCTTTCTTATTCTGTCGTGCAATTTTATTCTATCATAGATGATTGAACTATTCTATTCTTATTCTTTTGCAGATGGTGAGAACACATAATACATCTACCGATGGACATGGACCAGAGCCCCCGGTGTCAACTATGATCAGGGGTAGAGGTCGAGGCCAAGGTCACGCTAGAGGGTGAAGCAGAGGAAGAGGTAGAGCTCAGTCTAGAGCTCGAGCAGCAACACATATTGTAGAACCTCAGGTGGATCTTCAGGAGGAGGTTCCAGTTCAAAATGTACCGGTTGGACCAGTTCAGGTCCCGGAAGGATTCATAGCTACTCCAATACTTCACGACGCTCTAGTCCATTTGGTGAGTCTTATGGAGGGCGTGGCCCAGAATGGTACATTTCTAGTGGCACCAGCCGTCTCACAGGTTGGGGGAGGAGCACAAACTCCCACTACTCCTTCTATGGAGCAGATGGCTCCCCAGTATTAGGCTCCAATAGGCCCGCCAGTTAGGGTAGTCCATCTAGTTATTGCGGCACAGGCCGATAATAGGTCCGCCATGTCTTCTGAGGCCTTATTAAGACTGGATAAGTTTGCTAAGCTCTTTCCACTTCACTTTAGTGGTACACCTTCTAAGGACCCACAGGATTATCTTGACCGCTGCCATTAGGTATTGTGGAACATGGGTATAGTTAAGACCAATAGGGTTGATTTTGCTGTATTCCAGATGACGGGATCCGCCAAGAGGTGGTGGAGAGATTATATGTTGACCAGACCAGCTGGGTCGCCTGCAATGACTTGGGAGCAGTTCTCACAGCTATTTCTAGAGAAGTTAATCCCTATCACATTGAGAGAGGATTACCGTAGACAATTTGAGCGCCTCCAGCAGAACAATATAACTGTTACTCAGTACGAGACCCGTTTTGTGGATCTAGCCCGTCATGATCTCCTTTTACTTCCTACTAAGGGAGAGAGAGTGGGGAGGTTTATTGATGGACTCACTCAACCTATCAGGCTTTAGATGGACAAGGAGACCGGAAGTGATATTTCCTTTCAGGTGGCTGCTAATGTTGCTAGGAGGATCGAGATAGTTCTTGCACAGGAGAGAGGGCAGGGTTTAGATAAGAGGCCTCGACAGTTCGGTGGATTCAATGGTGCCTCGTCTGGAGGCAATGGTAATTTTTGTAGAGGCTATCCTTCCAGGCCATTTCATTTAGTTCTCCGGGCATCCCACAATGCTTCAGGTGGTCACGACCCTCATGTGTCTTATTCCGACCAGCTAGCTTACAGTACACCACCATCTCCTATTAATGCACCTCCGATACGGAGTCATCAGAGTGGTTATCCAGGTCGACATGGCCAGTTCCAGGGTCAGCAATCACAACAGCCGAAGACCTATTATACTTGTGGTAATCCGAGACACATTTCTAGATTTTGCCCTCGGGCATCGGGCAGCTCACATCAGCAAGGTTCTCGTGCTATGATATCAGCATCAGTTGATCCGTCACTCACCCAGCCAGCTAGGGGCAGGGGTCAGACAGCTAGAAGTGGAGATCAGGCCGTTAGAGGTGGAGGCCAGTCAGTTAGAGGGCGTCCCAGGGACGCGGTTCAGAGTGGTGGGCCCCAGGCCTGATTTTATGCTTTTCCAGCTAGGCCTGAGGCCGAGTCATCCGATGTCGTGATTACAGGTATTATCCCAGTTTGCCATAGAGATGCTTCAGTTCTATTTGATCTACGATCTACTTATTCCTTTGTGTCCTCCTACTTTGCTTCATATATGGTTGTGCCTCGTGATTCTCTGAGTGCTTCTGCATGTGTATCTACACCGGTGGGAGACTCTGTTGTAGGATATCATGTCTATCGTTCGTGTGTGGTTACTATTATGAGTCTTGAGACTAGCATGGATCTTCCACTTATTGACATGGTAGATTTTGATGTTATCTTGTGTCACGACCCAAAATCTTACCTGTCGTGATGGCGCCTATCTCAATATTAGGCAAGCCGACAATCTCAATAAACTCCCATATCTTTTATGTTTAAAGACAAAATAATTAAATTCAGTGAAAGAAAATTCATAAATACATATGTAAACACTCCCAAAACCCGGTGTCACTGAGTACATGAGCATCTAATATGAATACAAGTCTGGAAATACGATCCATATAGTCTGAGACCAAATGCAGTAAATAAGAAGATAGGGAAGGAGAGTCAAGGTCTGCGGAACACGGCAGCTACCTCTACATCTCCGAAAAAGTCAACCGTGCTAAAGAAAACACCCGCTATATCCGGGAACACCTAGATCTACACACGAAGTGCAGGGTGTAGTATGAGTACAACCAACTCAGCAAGTAACAATAATAAATAAGGAACTGAAGATAGTGACGAGCTACACAGTTATAGTTCACTTTCAGTAATTCCAGCAGTTTAAGTCAAATCAGTTTTATACAGTTCAAGTTCATGTAATCCGGATATAAAATCTTTCAAAAAATTTCACAACAATGACAAATAGAAACTAACAACAAATGAAAAGCAAGTACACCTCTCAGGGCAACAATCACTTAACTCGTTACAACATCTTAACCACTCGGCTCTCAACCCTCAGCACTCACACTCAATGGGTACCCGCGCTCACTGGGGGTGTACAGACTCATGAGGGGCTCCTACAGCCCAAGTGCTATAATTTGCACGGACAACTCACGTGCTGCAAGGACAACTCACGTGCCATAGTATAAATATCTAGATCCGCACGGACAACTCACGTGTTGCACGAACAACTCACGTGCTATAGTATAATATAAGGATCCGCACGGACAACTCACGTGATGCACGGACAACTCACGTGCTATAGTATAATATCTCACAATCAGGCCCTCGGCCTCACTCAGTCATAAATCTCTCGAGTCTCTCGGACTCTCAATAGTCATGATAATCGGCCCAAACAACAATAATATGATGCATCAATAATGAACAATAGAGACTGAAATAAAATAAACAAGTGAACTGTGACCGAGTACAAAACAATAATTTAGCAGATAATTCAACATGTACACGACCGTTGTGGGTCCCAACAGTACCAACATATAGCCTAAACATGGTTTCTAACATGACTTATAGTCAAATTTCCACAACACATAGAGAGCACATAGCTAACAAGAAATTATTCAACTTTACAATTTCCCCGGGACGGACCAATTTACATTCCCCTCGGTGCACACCCACACGCACGTCACCTAGCATGTGCGTCACCTCCAAAATAATCACATGGCACAAAATCCGGGGTGTCATACCCTCAGGACCAGATTTATAACTGTTACTTACCTCAAACCGTGAAATTCTTATTTCGCTAAGCCTTTGCCTCGTGAATTGACCTCCAAATACCTCGAATCTAGCCACAAATAATTCGATTCAGTCAATAAAATTTATTGGAATTAATTCCACAAGAAAATGCTAATTTTCCATAAAAATCCAATTTTTAGCTCAAAAAATCGCGTGTAGGTCCCACGTCTCAGAATCCGGCGAAACTCCCAAAATCTGACAACCCATTCAATTACGAGTCCAACCATGCCAGTTTCACTCACATCCGACTCTGAATCGACACTGAAATATCAAAAATTAGTTTCTATGAAATTTTTAAAATTTTCCCAAATTTAAATCTCAAAACACTAATTAACGAGTGAAAACAAATGATGGATTCGGGTAATCTAAAAATAATTGAGTTAAGAACACTTACCCCGATGATTTCTCTAAAAAAATTCCAAATATCGCCTCTCCCCAAGCTCCAATTTGACAAAAATGGAAAATGGGATGAAGTCCCCTGCTTTATAACTTACAGTTCTGTCCAGGCCCTCGGTCTTTGGCCTTCGGTGTTCTGCCTTCGGTCTTCGGCCTTCGGTCTTCGGTTTTCGGCCTTCGGTCTTCGGTCTTCTATTTTTTTCCTTCGGTCTTCGGTTTTCTGCCTTCGGCCTTCGGTCCTCGGTTTTTTATGGCCTCGATTTTTCCAACAGCAGAAATTTCCAGCAGCTGTTTAAGTCCAAAGTTTTGATCCATTAACTATCCGAAACCTCCCGGACACAAACCATATATGAATTTCAATCATAAAACATGTTACGGACCTGCTTGCGCACTCAAAACACTGAAAAGAGGTTGTATTGACCCGATATTGACCATGGTCAAACTCCCAATTTCTTAACCTTACTAGTCTCTCAACCAATGATCCTAAAAGAGATACCCCCAAGCCCCTCGGGACCTGTCAAATAATACCAACTACTTTTATAACATCATACGGACTTAGTCGAAAACTCAAATCATATCAAACAACGGTTAAATCATGAATCATACCCCAATTCAAGCTTAAAGAGCTTAAGAATTTCCAACTTCTACATTCGATGCCGAAACATATCAAATTATTTCCAATTGACCTCAAATTTTGCACACAAGTCATAAATGATATAACGGAGCTATGAAAATATTCAGAACTAGATTCTGACCCCGATATCAAAAAGTCAACCCCCCGGTCAAACTTTTCATAAATTCGACTTTCGCCATTTCAAGCATAATTCTACTACGAACCTCCAAATAATTTTCTGGACACGCTCCTAAGTCCAAAATTACCATACAGAGCTATTAGAATTTTCAGAATTCAAATCCGAGGTTGTTTACACATAAGTCAGTATCTGGTCAACTTTTATAACTTAAAATTTTCAATTATGAGACTAAGTGTCTCATTTCACTCTGAATTCCTTCCGGACCCGAGCTAACTAACCCGGTAAGTCATAAAATGACTTTAAGGCATAAATTGAGCAGTAAATGGGAGAACGGGGTTATAATACTCAAAACGACCGACCAGGTCGTTACATTCTCCTCCTCTTAAACAAACGTTCATCCTCGAACGAGTTTAGAATCATACATGGTGTCTCAAATATGTGTGGATATTTGCTCCGCATCTCGTGCTCAATCTCCCAAGTAGCTTCTCTGAATGGCTGGCCTTTCCACTGTACCTTCACTGATGCTATGTTCTTTGATCTCAGCTTTCGAACCTGCTGGTCTAAAATATCCAACGGCTCCACATCATTAGTCAAATTATCGTCCAGTTGTACTGTATTGAAATCAAGAATATGAGACGGATCCCGGACATACTTTTGGAGCATGGATACATGGAGCACTAGATGAACACCTGATAGACTAAGTGGCAAAGCAAGTTCATAAGCCATCTCTCCAATCTTCTTAAGTATGTCAAAAGGCCCAATATACCGAGGGCTCAACTTGCCTTTCTTTCCGAACCTCAACACACCCCTCATGGGTGAAATCTTGAGTAGAACCTTCTCCCCAACCATGTAAACAACATCACGAACCTTCCTGTCGGCATAACTCTTCTGTCTAGACTGCGCCTGTGTGAAGCCATTTCTGAATCACTTTGACCTTCTCTAAAGCATCCTGAACCAAGATAGTACCCAATAGCCTAGCCTCACCCGACTCAAACTAACCCACCGGCACCGTCTCCCATACAAAGCTTTATAAGGAGCCATCTGAATGCTTGACTGGTAGTTATTATTATAAGCAAACGCTGTGAGTGGCAGAAATTGATCCCATGAACCCCCAAAATCAATGACACAAGCGTGTAGCATATCCTCTAATATCTTAATAGTACGCTCGTACTGTCCGTCCGTCTGAGGGTGAAATGTTGTACTCAACTGCACCTAGGTGCCCAATTCTCGCTGCACTGCTCTCCAAAACTGGGATGTAAACTGCGTGCTCCGATCTGAAATGATGGATAATGGCACACCGTGTAGGCGAACAATCTCGCGGATATAAATCTCAATCAACCGCTCCTAAGAATAATTGGTACCAACTGGAATAAAATGCGCGGACTTAGTCAAACGATCTACAATCACCCAAACCGCATCAAAAGTCCATGGTAATACGCTCCCATTTCTACTCCAGAATTTCAAGTCTCTGAAGTACTCCTCTCGGTCTTTGATGCTCATACTTTACCTGTTGATAATTTAAACACCGAGCTAAAAACCCAACTATATCTTTTTTCATTTGCCTCCACCAATAGTGCTGCTTCAAATCCTGATACATCTTCTTGGCACCTGGATGAATGGAGTACTGCGAACTGTGAGTTTCCTAGAGAATCAACTCAAGCAAACCATCTACATTAGGCACACATAGCCTGCCCTGCATCCGTAATACACCGTCATCTCCAATAGTGACTTACTTGGCATCACCGTGTCCTTAAGACGAGTTGATGTGGATCTCATATTGGCGCTCTCTGATGCGATCATATAAAGAAGACTGAGAAACCACACAAGCCAAAACTCGATTCGTCTCTGAAACATCCAATCTAACAAACAGGTTTGCCAAGCTCTGAACATCTAAGGCTAAAGGCCTCTCTGCTACCGGTAAGTATGCTAAGCTGCCCAAACTCTCCGCCTTATGACTCAAGGCATCGGCCACTACATTGGCCTTTCCGGGATGATAGAGAATAGTAATGTCGTAATCCTTAAGCAACTCCAACCACCTTCGCTGCCGCAAATTAAGATCCTTCTTTTTAAACAAATGTTGTAGACTCCGATGATCGGTATATACCTCACACTGGACAGCGTACAAGTAATGCCGCCAAATTTTCAAGGCATGAACAATAGCTGCTAACTCATGATCGTGGACCGGGTAATTCTTCTCATGTACCTTTAACTGTCTGGACGCATAGGCAATCACCCTACTGTCTTGCATAAGCACTATGCCGAGACCAATACGCGATGCATCACAATACACAGTATAAGACTCCGAACTTGTAGGCAACACCAATATTGGAGTTATAGTCAAAGCTGTTTTGAGCTTCTAAAAGCTCTCTTCACATTAATCCGACCACCTGAACGGAGCACCTTTCTGGGTCAATTTAGTCATATGCGATGCAATAGACGAGAAACCCTCCATGAAGCGACGATAATAACCACCCAAGCCAAGAAAACTCCGAATCTCAGTAACTGAAGATGGTCTGGGCCACATTTGAACTGCCTCTATTTTCTTCGGATCCACCTTAATCCCTTCACTGGACACTATGAGTCCCAAGAATGCCACCGAAATAAGTTAGAACTCACACTTAGAGAATTTGGCATAAAGTCTCTCCTCTCTCAATCTTTGTAATACAATACCCAAGTGTTGAGCATACTCTTCCTCGCTACGTGAGTACACCAGGATATCATCAATAAATACTACGACAAATATATCAACATATAGATGGAATACACTATTCATCAAGTGCATAAATGTTAATGGGGAATTGGTTAGCCCAAAAGACATCACAAGAAATTCATAGTGGCCAAAACGAGTTTTGAATGTCGTCTTTAGAATATCCGAATTCCGAATTTTCAACTGGTGATACCCAGTTCTCAAATCAATTTTGGAGGACACCCTCGCTCCCTAAAGCTGGTCAAATAAGTCATCAATACGCGGCAAGGGATATTTATTCTTGATTGTAACTTTGTTCAATGACCTATAATCGATGCACATCCGCATAGTACCATATTTCTTTTTCACAAACAGAACCGGTGCACCCAAAGGTGACACACTAGGCCTAATAAACCCCTTTTCAAGGAGTTCCTGAAGTTGCTCTTTCAACTCTTTTAACTCAGCTGGTGCCATACGATATAGAGGAATAGAAATGGGCTTAATGCCCTACACCAAGTCAATTTCGAAATCAATATCCCTGTCGGGTGGCATACCAGGCAGGTCTGTAGGAAATACATCCGGATAGTCTCGCACGATCGGTAATGAATCAATAATAGGAGTATCTGCATCAACATCTCTCACAAAAGTCAAATATGACAAACATCCCTTTCCAACCATACATTGGGCCTTCAAATAAGAAATTACCCTGCTATGAACAAAATCTAGAGAACCTCTCTATTAAACCTTTGGCAACCACGGCATCGTCAACATCACGGTTTTTGCGTGACAGTCCAGAATAGCATGACATGGAGACAACCAATCTATACCCAGGATTACATCAAAATCAACCATACCGAGTAATAAGAGGTCGACTCTAGTCTCCAGTTCTCCAATAATACATGTGATCACTGTATCTGAAGCAACAACATCTAGCCTGGTAGGAAAAGCATAGAAACGGGCATGACTGCCACCTGATCGACCTCCTGTGGCCCTCTTGGGCGACCCCTAGCTGCCTGACTCCCACCCCGAGCTGGTTGGGCAGGTGGTGGAACTGCTGGTGCTGGTGCTGTCAGTCGAGAACTCTACTGTGGAGCCCCACTCAATAGCCTAGGACAATCTTTCTTGAAATAACTAAATTCTCCGCACTCGAAACAACCCCTCATCTGACGGAACTGCTGCTCCTGATAACCCGAGGAATTACCTATAGAAGCCTGAGCGGACGAGGCATGATGAGAACTCTACGTTGGTAGTGCATTGAATGAAGACTGGCCTGAGTAAGCACTGTAAGGACCGTGGCTAGCTGATGCACCACGATGAGCTGGACAGCCCGTCTGAGCATGTCTGTAAGAACGAACCCTACCGCGGTAAAACTGACCCCCCCTGAAGGAACACCGCTATAATCACCTGGACCACGAGGCCTATTGGACTCCTTCTCTCCACGTTCCTGGCTACGAACCATCTCTATCTGCTGAGCAATGTCAACTACCTCATCAAAAGTAGCACCAAATACCCTCTCCCTAGTCATAAGTAACCGCAGTTGATATGTGAAGCCATCAATGAACCTCCTAATCCTCTCCCTATCAGTGGGAACCAACCAGACTGCGTGACGAGCCAACTCCGAAAATCTCATCTCGTATTGCATCACAGACATACCATCTTGATGTAACTGTTCAAACTATTTGCGCAGCTCCTCTCTGCGAGACTGCGACACAAACTTCTCCAAAAAGAGAACGAAGAACACCTACCATATAAGTGGTACTTCACCAACTGGCCTGCGCCTCTCATAAACCTCCCACCATCTGAAGGCATCCCCAAAAAACTGAAAATTACTGAACGAGACCCCACTGGTCTCCAGAATACCCGTTGTCCAAAGCATCCGTTGACACCTATCCAGAAAACCCTGAGCATCCTCTAGTTCAGTACCGCTAAATGGTGGAGATCGAAGCCTCTCAAATCTCTCAAGTCTCCTCTGCTCATCATCTGCCATAACAGGAACTACCGGGGCCTGAGTAGCTGCAGCCAGCTGGGCTGGGAGTGCCCCCGGTATCTGAAGTCCCTATACTACCTGGTATGGAGTACGAGCAACAGGGGTATGAGTACCTCCCCCGGCCTGAGAAGTGGCAGGTGCGGCCTGAGTCGAAACCACCTGAGCAAGACCAGTACAAACTGTTAATATATGGGCCAAAGCCTCCTGAAGGCCTGGAATCACAATAGGTGTAGCCAGAGCTGGCCCCGCCGGCTCAACTGTATCCGAAATCTGCTCCTGAGCAGGAGCAACCAGTGGTATTACATGTGTTGTTCCAACTGCTGCACGAGCTATACCTCGACCTCTACCTCGGCCCCGGCCTTTCGCGGCCCTAACTGGTGGCACCGGTGGCTGACCGTCCGATCCTGTAGTACGTGTCCTCACCATCTGTGAGAGAATAGAATAACAGAAATTTAGTTTCCGGAATCAACAAATTCGCATGACAGAATACAAGAAAGTGAAATTTTCCTAAGGGTTCTACAACCTCTCGAAGATAAGTACAGATGTCTCCGTACCGATCCGCAAGACTCTACGAAACCTGCTCATGACTCATGGGACCTATGTAACCTAGACTCTGATACTAACTTGTCACGACCCAAAATCTCACCTCTCGTGATGGTGCCTATCTCAATACTAGGCAAGCCGACAATCTCAATAAACTCCTATATCTTTTATGTTTAAAGACAAAATGATTAAATTCAGCGGAAGAAGATTCACAAATACATATGTAAACACTCCAAAAATCCGGTTTCACTGAGTACATGAGCATCTAATATGAATACAAGTCTGGAAATACGGTCCATAATAGTTTGAGACCAAATGCAATAAATAAGAAGATAGGGAAGAAGAGGCAAGGTCTGCGGAACACAGCAGCTACCTCTGAATCTACGAAAACTTCAACTTCACGAAAGAATCAACACCCGCTATATCCGGGAACACCTGGATCTGCACACGAAGTGTAGGTTGTAGTATGAGTACAACCAACTCAGTAAGTAACAATAATAAATAAGGAACTTAAGATAGTAACGAGCTACACAGTTATAGTTCACTTTCAGTCAAATCAGTTTTATACAATTCAAGTTCATGTAATCCGGATATAAACTCTTTAAGAGAATTTCACAACAATGACAGATAGAAACTAAGTGAAACGACAAAGGAAAAGCAAGTAGAACCTCTCAGGGCAACAGTCACTCAACTCGTCACAACAGCTTAACCACTCGGCTCTCAGCCCTCAACACTCACACTCAATGGGTACCTGCGCTCACTGGGGGTGTATAGACTCATGAGGGGCTCCTACAGCCCAAGCGCTATAATTTACACGGACAACTCACGTGCCATAGTATAAATATCAAGATCCATACGGACAACTCACGTGCTATAGTATAATATAAGGATCCGCACGGACAACTCACGTGATGCCCGAACAACTCACGTGCTATAGTATAATATCTCACAATCAGGCCCTCGGCCTCACTCAGTCATAAATCTCTCCAGTCTCTCGGGCTCTCAATAGTCATGATAATCAGCCCAAACAACAATAATATGATGCATCAATAATGAACAATAGAGACTGAAATAAAATAAACAAGTGAACTGTGACTGAGTACAAAACAACAATTTAGCAGATAATTCAACATGTGCACGACCGCTGTGGGTCCCAACAGTACCAACATATAGCCTAAACATGGTTTCTAACATGACTTATAGTCAAATTTCCACAACACATAGAGAGCACATAGCTAACAAGAAATTATTCAACTTTACAATTTCCCCGGGACGGACCAATTTACATTCCCCTCGGTGCATGCCCACACGCACGTCACCTAGCATGTGCGTCACCTCCAAAATAATCACATGGCACAAAATCCGGGGTGTCATACCCTCAGGACCAGATTTATAACTGTTACTTACCTCAAACCGTGAAATTCTTATTCCGCTAAGCCTTTGCCTCGTGAATTGGTCTCCAAACACCTCGAATCTAGCCACAAATAATTTAATTCAGTTACGAGTCCAACCATGTCTCGGAATCTGACGAAACTCCCAAAATCCGACAACCCATTCAATTTAGAGTCCAACCATGCCAGTTTCACTCAAATCCGACTCCGAATCGACACCGAAATCTCAAAAATTTGTTTCTATGAAATTTCTAAAATTTTCCCAAATTTAAATCTCAAAACACTAATTAAAGGGTGAAAACAAATTATGAATTCAGGTAATCTAACCATAATTGAGTTAGAACACTTACTCCGATGGTTTCTATGAAAATCTCCTAAAAATCGCCTCTCCCCAAGCTCCAATTTGACAAAAATGGAAATTGGGACGAAGTCCCCTGCTTTATAACTTACAGTTTTGTCGAGGCCCCTGGTCTTCGGCCTTCGCCCTTGGGTGTTCGGTCTTCGGCCTTCGGTCTTCGGTTTTCTTCCTTCAGCCTTCGATCTTCGATTTTCGGCCTTCGGTTTTCGGTTTTTCATGGCCTCGATTTTTCCAACAGCAGAAATTTCCAACAGCTGTTTAAGTCCAAAGTTTTGATCTGTTAACTATCCGAAACCTTTCGGACATAAAACATATATGAATTTCAATTATAAAACACGTTATGGACTTGCTCGCACACTCAAAACACTGAAAAGAGGTCGTCTTGACCCGATATTGACCATGGTCAAACTCCCAAATTTTTTAACCTTACTAGTCTCTCAACCAATGATCCTAAAAGAGATACACCCAAGGCCCCCGGGACCTATCAAATCATACCAACAAGTTTTATAACATCATACGGACTTAGTTGAAAACTCAAATCATATTAAACAATGCTAAAACCATGAATCATACCCCAATTCAAGCTTAAGCAACTTAAAATTTTTTAACTTCTACATTCGATGCCGAAACATATCAAATCAATTCCAATTGACCTCAAATTTTGCACACAAGTCATAAATGACATAACAGAGCTATGAAAGTTTTCAGAACTGGATTCCGACCCCGATATCAAAAAGTCAACCCCCCGCTCAAACTTTTTATAAATTCTACTTTCGCCATTTCAAGCCAAATTCTACTACATACCTCCAAATAATTTTCCGGACATGCTTCTAAGTCCAAAATTACCATACTGAGCTATTAGAATTTTCAGAATTTGAATCCGAGGTTATATACACATAAGTCAATATCTGGTCAACTTTTCTAACTTAAAATTTTTAATTATGAAACTAAGTGTCTCATTTCACTCCGAATTCCTTCAGAACCCGAGCTAACTAACCCAGTAAATCATAAAATGACTGTAAGGCATAAATGGAGTAGTAAATGGGAGAACGGAGTTATAATACTCAAAACGACCGGCTGGGTCATTACATCTTGGGTATGGATTGGCTGTCACCCTATCATGCTATATTGGATTGTCACGCCAAAAAGGTGACCTTAGGCATACCGGGGTTACCTTGACTAGAGTGGAAAGGGATTCTTGGCCATTCTATCAGCAAGGTTATCTCTTATGTGAAAGCTCGGCATATGATCGAGAAGGGTCTAGCTTATTTGGCTTATATTCGCGATCCCAGCGCGGAGGTTCCTTCTATAGATTCAGTTCCAGTTGTCCGTGAATTTCCAGATATATTTTCTGCAGATCTGCTGGGGATGCCACCCAACAGAGATATTGAATTCTGTATTAATTTAGCTCCAGGCACTCAGCCCATTTCTATTCCACCATACCGTATGGCCCTGCCGGAGTTGAAAGAATTGAAGGAGTAGTTACAAGACTTGCTTTATCAGGGATTCATTTGACACAATGTCTCGCCTTGGGGTGCACTAATACTATTTGTAAAGAAGATAGATGTCTGTATGCGGATCTGCATAGATTATCAGCAGTTGACAAGGCCGCTATAAAAAACAAATATCCATTTCCAAGAATTGATGACTTATTCGATCAGCTTCAGGGTGTCAAGGTGTTTTCAAAGATCGACTTGAGGTCTGGTTGCCATCAGTTGAAGATTAGGGCATCTTATGTCCCTAAGACTGCTTTTCAGACTGGGTATGGGCATTATGAATTCCTAGTGATGTCATTTGGGCTGACAAATGCCCCAGTAACATTTATGGATTTGATGAACTGGGTATTCAAACCTTATTTGGATTCTTTTGTGGTTGTATTCATTGATGATATCTTGATTTACTCCAATAGTCGAGAGGAGCATGAGCAACATCTTTGAATTGTGCTTCAGACTTTGAAGAATAATCAGTTATATGCCAAATTTTCAAAATGCGAATTTTGGTTAGACTCAGTTGCTTTTTTGGGGCATGTTGTATCGACAGAAGGCATAAAAATAGATCCTAAGAAGATTGAGGCTGTTCAGAATTGGCCTAGACCTACTCCAGCTACAGAGATCGGAGTTTCTTGGGTTTGGTAGGTTATTATCTCCGATTTGTGGAGGGGTTTTAATCTATAACATCTCCATTGACAAAATTGACCCAGAAGGGTGCCCCCATTCAGATGGTCAGATGAGTGTGAGTTGAGATTTTAGAAGCTCAAGACCGCTTTGACTACAGTGCCGGTGTTGGTATTACCCACAAGTTCAGGATCTTATACGGTGTATTGTGATGCATCTCGCGTTGGGCTTGGTACAGTTTTGATTCAAGATGGTAGGGTGATTGCATATGCGTCGCGGCAGGTGAAAGTTCACGAGAAGAATTATCCTGTTCATGACTTAGAATTGGCAGTCATTGTTCATGCGCTGAAGATTTGAAGGCATTACCTTTACAGTGTCTCATATGAGGTATTCACTGATCATCGTAGCCTACAATATCTGTTTAGATAAAAAGATCTCAATTTGAGGCAGAGAAGATGGTTAGAGTTGTTGAAAGACTATGATATCACCATTTTGTATTACCCCGGAAAGGCCAATGTGGTGGCCGATGCTTTGAGTAGAAAGGCTGTGAGTATGGACAGTCTTACATATATTCCGGTTGGTGAGAGACCATTAGCTGCAGATGTTCATACTTTGGCCAATCAGTTTGTGAGGTTAAATGTTTCAGATCCCAGTCGGGTTCTAGCTTGCACAGTCGCTCGGTCTTCCTTGTATGAGCGTATCAGGGAGATAGTATGATGATCCTCATTTACTTATCCTTAGGGACACGGTGTGGCACGGTGATGCCAAATAGGTTGTTGTGGGGGAAGATGGAGTTCTGCGGATGCAGGGTCGTATTTGTGTGCCTAATGTGGATGGGCTTCGTGAATTAATTCTTGAAGAGGCACACAGTTCCTGGTATTCTATTCATCCAGGTGCCGCCAAAATATATCAAGATTTGCGGCAACATTATTGGTGGAGGAGAATGAAGAAGGATATAGTTGCATATGTAGCTCGGTGCCTAAACTGTCAGCAAGTCAAGTACGAGCATCAGAGACTTGGTGGTTTGTTTCAGAAGTTAGAAATTCCTGAGTTGAAGTGGGAGCGTATCACTATGGATTTTGTTGTTGGGCTTCTACGGACTCAGAGAAAATTTGACGCAGTTTGGGTCATTGTGGATAGGTTGACCAAGTCAGCACATTTCATTCAAATAGCAGTTACCTATTCTTCAGAGCGGTTAGCGGAAATTTACATCCGTGAGATTGTACGCCTTTACGGTGTGCCCGTGTCTATCATTTTTGATTGAGGTACGCAGTTCACCTCGCACTTCTGGAGGTCTATACAACATGAGTTAGGCATGCGGGTTGAGTTGAGTACAACATTTCATCCACAGACATACGGACAGTTCGAGCACACTATTCAGATATTGGAAGATATGTTTCGCGCTTGTGTTATAGACCTTGGAGGTTCTTGGGATCAGTTTTTGCCACTTGCGGAGTTTGCCTATAATAACAACTACCAGTCCATCATTCAGATGGCTCCATCTGAGGCATTATATGGAAGGCGATGTCGTTCGCTAGTTGGCTGGTTTGAACCGGGAGAGGCTCAGTTGTTGGGTACCAATTTGGTACAGGATGCCTTGGATAAGGTCAAGATTATTCAGGATCGACTTCGCACAGCTCAATCTAGGAAAAAGAGTTATGCCGACCGTAAAGTTCGTGATGTTGCATTCATGGTTGGAGAAAGAGTATTACTCGGGGTTTCACCTATGAAGGGAGTAATGAGATTCGGAAAGAAGGGGAAGTTGAGCCCTAAGTATATTGGACCCTTTAAAATTCTTGAAAGGGTGGGTGAAGTAGTCTACATGCTTGCCTTACCACATAGTTTATCAATAATGCATCCCGTGTTCCATGTGTCTATGCTCCGAAAATATCATGGTGATCCGTCCCATGTATTAGATTTCAGCTCAGTCCAATTGGACAAGGATTTGACTTATGAAGAGGAGTCGGTAGCTATTCTAGCCCGGCAGGTTCGACAGTTGAGGTCTAAGAGTTATCCTTCAATTCGAGTGCAGTGGAGAGGTCAGCCCATCGAGATAGCTACTTGGGAGTCCGAGTCGGACATGCGGAGTAGATATCCACACCTTTTCACCAGCTCAGGTACCTTTCTAATCCTGTTCGAGGACGAACGTTTGCTTTATAGGTGGAGAATGTGATGACCCAAAATGTCATCTTTAATTTTTAAATATTCATTTATGTGTTCGGTGATCTTGAAAAGTGCTATTTATTATTTTTCAACTTGCGTGCGCAGTCCGTTTAATTTTTCGGAAAGTTTTTATATGAAAAATTGATTAAAATATGAAATAGAGCTTTAAAACTCAATTAAGTTGACTTTGGTCAACATTTTGAGCAAACAGACCTGGATCAGTGTTTTGTCAGTTTCTGTAGGTTCGTATCATAATTTGGGACTTGGGCGTATGCTTGAAATCGAATTCGGAGGTCCGTAGCTCAAATTATCGCCATTTAACGGAAACTAGAAATCTAAAGGCTAAAGGTTTCCAAAGTTTGATCACAGATTTGACTTTATTGATATCATACTCGAATTGAGATTTAGAGAATTTGAATAGATCTGTTATGTTATTTATGACTTGTGTGCCAAATTTGAAGTCATTCCGGACTCATTTAATATGTTTCAGCACGAGTTTTGTAAATTGAAAAGTTTAAAACTCATAAGTCCGAATCGAGGTATGATTTGTAATTTCGATGTTCTTTGACGTGATTTGAAACTTCGAGTAAGTCCGTATTATGTTTTGGAACTTGTTGGTATATTTGGTTGAGGTCCCGAGGGCCTCGGGTGTAATTCAGATCATGATCGGCATATTTCGGAACCATAAAACTGCTGAACCTGCTGCTACTGGTTTCCTTCTATGCGATCATGTGACTATGTTCGCGATCGCGAAGGCTTAATGGTCACTGATGAAATTTGTATTATGTGATCGCATAGTGCGGTCTGTGATCGCACAGTTGCAGCAACTAAATCACCGCGAACGCGAGGGCCAAGTCGCTTTCGCGGAGAAGGAATGAGGTAGAAGCTGAAGCACAAAATTTGTGCTACGCGATCGCACAAGGCAGTCCGCAATCGCGAAAGGCTGAGAAACCGTGCTTCGCGTTCGTGAGAGCATTGCCGCGTTCGCTAAGAGCAAAAACTGGGATGCCTAAAAATGTGCTTCGCGATCCCAAAGTATTGTCTGCGATCGCATAAGGTAAAAACATGCAAAACAAAACTTAAGTTCTAGAAATGAGATTTCACCCCATTTTTCATTATTCACGATTTTGAGGTCGGGAGATTTTTACGGGAAAATATTAGGGTAAGTGTTTCTTATCCTATATTGATTATATTTCATGATTCCATACTCATTACATCATGAATCCGTGAATTTATGGAAGAAAAATTAGAGTTTTATAAAATCTTCCAAAATATAAAATGAAGATTTGTAGGTCAATCCGATGTCGGAATTTGATAATTTTTGTATGGTTAAAATCGTATCGAAACGGGTGTTCGAATTTCGTGAGTTTCTTTAGGATTCGAGACGTGGGTCCCACTGTCAATTTTTAAAATGAATTTCGGATTTTAATCCGAAAAATTAGTAAATTCATATGGAATTAATTCCTACGATTCGTGTTGAGTATATTGAATTGTTTGTGACTAGATTTGAAGCTTTCGAACACGAATTCGCGAGGTAAAGGTGTATTGGAATCTTGAGCTGGTTGGAAATCGTGGTAAGTGTCGTGGTTAACCTTGACTTGAGGGAGTATAATTTGTTTATCTATTTGCTACGTGATTTAATGTGCGGGTACAATGTATATGTGAGGTGACGAGTACTTATGCATTGTGGTTGAGTTAAAGCATGCTGGAGGAATTTATTTGATTTTGAATAATTGCTTATTTAATTAAGAGATTCACGTTATTATTGATTATTTGTTCATTATTCATGAAATATTTATTGATTTAATTATTGTTGAATATTGTGGAAGAGTGTAAAAGCACGAAGGGAGATGCCGTGCCATTTATATTATTTATATAATCCTTGTCATGGTAAGAAAGAGTGTAAAAGCACGAAGGGTGATGCCGTGTCATTTTGAGTATAAAAGCACGAAGGGTAATGCCGTGCCATTTTCAGAGAGTGTAAAAGCACGAAGGGTGATACCGTGTCATTTTGAGTGTAAAGCACGAAGGGTAATGCCGTGTCATTTTTAGAGAGTGTAAAAGCACGAAGGGTGATGCCGTGCTAAAAGAGAGTTAAAGCACGAAGGGTGATGCCGTGCCAATTATTATTTTTTATTTATCAAATTATGGTAAGAATGAGAGTAAATGCACGAAGGGTGGTGCCGTTCCATTTTCATATTATCAGTTGCTCATTATATTGTCGAGGAATTAATTGGTTGCTAAGTGATACTTCTCCTGCTGAAATTATTATATCATCCCCTTCGCATGTTCCCTCCCAAAATTTATAAATTGTTATTTATTGTATTATTGTTGCTTCGTATTTGTATATACGCATACATGTTGTTTACGTACATATCTTGTCATAGTCTCGTCACTACATAGTCTAGGTTAGGCTCGACACTAACAGAGTACATGGGGTCGGTTATACTCATACTACACTCTGCACTTCTTTGTGCAGATTTTGGAGTTGGTCCTAGCGGCGTACCATAGACTTGCTCAGATTCAACTATCTAGAGGAGACTTGAGGTATAACTGCACAACATCCGCAGTTCTGAAGTCCCCTTCTATCTTATCTTAGCTGTGTATTATCTTTCAAACAGCTTTAATTTTATTCAGACCTTTATTTATATTATTCTAGTAGTTCGTGCACTTGTGACACCAGATTCGGGAATGTATTTGGATGATTCGTTTGTTATGGTCTTCCACATTTTATTTCAGTAATGGACTTCTGTTTAATTTAATTTGTTTGGCTTGCCTAGCAAGTAAAATGTTAGGCGCTATTACGATTCCAAAGGTAGGAATTTCGGGTCGTGACAAATACTTCAACTATCTGCATGATTAGTAGATATAATTCAGTTCTTCTTCAATTTTCTATCGAGTTCTAACTTTTTTCTATCCCATTCACACAACCGTCTCCTCTGATTTTCTATCCATTTCTTTGATACTTCAATGTATTAATTGTTTGAACCATTAATTCCCACTTTTTTTCTTAACCGTATATAATTATTTTACTTCTCTCTCTCTCTCTCTCTCTCTATATATATATATATATATATATATATATATATATATATATATATATATATATATATATATATATATATATATAATACTATATTAGGACGAAACTACAATCCATTCAATTTGAATTTTTAGTTTTTTATTTTTCTTAATTTTTTTATTTTAAAATAATTTTAAAACTTCAACTTGAAAGTACTCCATAATTTGAATGAGTAGTTTGTTTTATTATAGATAATTATAAGATATTTATATTTATTAATTCAAATACAGTAACCAATTAATTCAAAATTTAAAATTCAAAAATAATTTTTAGTTAGAAAGGTAGTTTATTTTGTCTTAACAATGCCACTTGGCTTTTTGTAGTTATGCCACTTAGCTTAATGCGATTGATTTTTCTTCTACTTTTAGTTTTAGATAGATATTAGGAAGAAACTACTATCCATTCAATTTGAATTTTTATTGTTTTTTATTTTTTCTTATTTTAAAACTTAAACTTGAAAGTACTCCATAATTTGCGTGGGTAGTTTTTGTTTATATTTTCGTTTTTTATTATAGATAATCATAAGATGTTTATATTTATTAATTCAAATAGAGTAACTAATTAATTCAAAATTTAAAATTTAAAATGTGTTTTAGTTAGAAAGGTAGTTTATTTTGTCTTAACAATGCCATTTGACTTTTTATAATTATGCTACTTGGCTTAATGAGATTGGTTTTTTCTTCTACTTTTAATTATAGATGATTAGTGGTTTATCAATTTTTACTTTGGACAATCAAGAAATTAGTCGATTGGATATTTTCAAAAAAAGCAAGAAAAAAAGCTTACTTTTGTGAGTACTATAATTAACTAATACATTGCTTTATAGGAGTATTGAAGTTCACAATAGATTAATAACTATAATAATTAATTATGCTTTTTAGTGCGACTGGTAAGATTAGCATAAGACTAAATAATAAACTAAGATACAAATAGAAGTACAATATCAAATAGCAAAAATTAAGATACATTTACCATTTGATTATATGATTGCAATTTGTTACAAAAACTAACTTCCACTCTTACCAGTTATTAGATGGTATTTGAAGTTTGATAATTTAGAGTCAAACTTAAAAATCCATCTAACTTTTACGCTTTAGGGAGAGATATCTTTTGAGTAGTTGGATATCTAGAGTTCCTAAAAACAAGTTCTTATTTTATATGCTTGAGAAGTAATAAAGGCTCTCAACTTCTTCATAGTGGCATCAACACTATAGCCTGAAGAATATCAAAATAAGCATATGGATAATTCTTTTTCTGCACAAAATTAGATAACTAATTGATGTCCAAATTAAGAAGCTACTGAATAAGAAGGTCAAAACGTCTTGCTTCAAAATAAAATAAAATTCTAGAATATAATATAGCTCTCTTGACTGATATGATTCGAAGAAGGGCTAGTGTGAGCCCTTACGAATTGATTTTAGAGTAGAGCTATAGTTCACATCGCCCAAACACAAAGTTTTAAAATAAATTATGAGATTTGTACTTTCCTTACTTAATATGTACGAAAATAATTAATTTAGTGCAATGATACTCCGAGTTTGGAAATTCGGTTGCTGACTCACCATCTGCTAGAGTGAATAGCATGGGCTCGGACATGTAATTGAAAAATAGAAAGCGATTGCATTAAAAATAGCCACTATTTTATGCGGAGATAAAATCTGGACAAAAATACCCTGTGAAACACGAAAAGTTCCGGCATAACATGCTAGATTATGGAGCTCCTGCGTATAAACTTCCAGCATATGATGTTGGAACTCTAGCACATTATGAAATTGCAGCACATTATGCTGGAATCTCATACGTAAAAAATTCTTGAATTTTTCCAAAATTTTAAGGGTATTTTTATTCAGATTTAATTTTACATGAAAAAAGTGACTAAATTTTGATTACTTTTCAAATTGTGATTGATTCTTAATTATTAGTTGTAAATCAGACTATTTCTGATTTTTGTTTCCCTCTGCTGGAATGTCTACTGGGCTTTCATCAATTTGTAGCCCTGAGCCCAGCATCGATCTGTATAGAAGACCCAAGGCTAAGCTCATTTGTCGCACCTAAGGCTGTCTAACGTGATGGGACGGGACGTCCCGTCCCGGTCCCGTCCTATCCCGCTTAATTTTAAACGGGATGGGCCCATGTTAAACGGAACACGGGATGGGACGGGATGGCCATTTCGTCCCGTTTGTCCCATCCCATTTCGTCCCATCTCGTCCCGTCCCGTCTCGCCTGTCCCGTCTCATCTCGTCCCATCTTGTCCCGTCCCGTCCCATCCCGCCTGTCCCGCGTCCTATTTTTTGTGCATTATATACAAAAAACTTATAATCCCGCTTTTGAAGGTTTTCCTTAGACCACTGTTAGAAATGATATTTTTAAATTTCAAACCGAATATCTTCAGTATATTCGTTGTGTATTGTTTCACTTAGATTGTAAAGTGCCTATCACATGTGATATAGGTCATAGTCCTAATGGTTGTGATTGTTTAACTGTTACATGTCATTGGGTTGATCATCACTAGAACATACAAAAACGTATTATTGGTTATAAATTTGTTGATTCAAGATACATTGGAGCATATATTGCAACTACTGTTCTATAAATTGTTTATTTTTATAGACTCATTGATAAAGTTTTAACTATCACCTTAGATAATGCTTCTGCTAAGTGCTAACACAACTACAACAACTAGCTTAATGAAATTATTGCAAAATTAATCCAACTTATGCACCGACCATTAATGAAATGATTGCAAAATTTAAAAAGTATTTTTTCCCTATTCCCCAAGTTTATTTAATTTCTACTATACTTAACCCATCTTTAAAATTAAGAGGTGCAAATGGACTTGTTCGTAAAATTTATGAGAATTTAACATTTCAACAAAATGAACAACCATCTCTCGAAGACTGTCAAGCTAACATATATTCTTATGTTAGATCAATGCTTGTTAAATATAAATCTATGAAAATACCAAGTGGTGAAACTAGGGAAGAAGAAGAATACAATGAGATACTTAGCACCGGGAGCTATGACGGCATAGAACTCATGGAACATCAATCAACATTGCTAATTCAAGAACAATGTCCGAGAGAAATTATAGATAAGTTACAACTTACAACGAAGTTATATAGGAGCTTACAAATATTAGTATGATAATTTGTAATTGGCTACTAAGAGGCCTAGTTCAAATAGAACCCTTCCTAGAAGGTGGCTGCGTAGAGCCGTAGATTAGGTGCTCTTCAAAAGAATTATATTTGTATGTGAGATTTGAAAGTTCTATTAATAAAATAAAAGGCTCTAAGCGTTGAATTATTTTTATGAATTGTCTTACACTCTTACTTAGTTACTTAGTGGCTTGAAATTATATTAAATAAATTATAACTCTATTATAAATTTATAATTACTAGAATATTTCATTACAAGTCTTTTGTTTTAATATTTTATAATTCTCTACTAAGTTTCCTAATTTCCATTTAATTTTTAAGTTTATTAAATAACTCAAAAAACTAGTTGTTGCAAACTTTAAAAACTTAGTAATTGTCAAAAGAATAACGGTTTCCAAACTCAATGCTTAAATAATTTTTTTTTAAAACGACACTTAAGGCCCGCGAACCCGTCCCGTCCCATCCCGTCCCGTTCCGTCCCGTCTCGTCCCGTTTGTTAGCGGGACGGGATGGGCCTACCGTCCATCCCGTCCCATCCCGTCCCGTCCCGTTCCATTTGTTAGCGGGACGGGATGGGACTACCGTTTCGTCCCGTTTGTCCCGTCCCGTTTCATCCCGTTCCGCCACCGCCCCGGCTAAATGTCGTTCCGTCCCGTCCCGTCCTATTAATTCTGTCCAGTCCCGTCCCATCCCGTCCCGTTGGACAGCCATAGTCGCACCGCAATTTGTTCTCTCTCATTATGGGATCATTTAGATGACTTGGTTGATGTGTTTGCAGTTATTATTCAGATGTCATAAATTTATTGTGTTATGTTAAGCAACTAAGTTCAAAGTAACAATATAAAACAAGAAAATAAACAAGAGATATAGACGGGAAAGAGAGAACTTTCTTATTTAATCAAGTGTTTTCCAAGTATCTACAATGTGATGCCCAAACCCTCTATTTATAGGATGATATTGAGGTAGTACAAAGGGGTGTCATGAACATGATGAACATAGTATTAACTATTGAGATCGTGGGGGAAGATCATGGAGTAGGTTATGGAGGTGTGAGAGTTACAACCATACTGATAAGAAGTAGTGGGAGGTTAATGGAGAAGAGTAGTAGGAGTAACTTCATTAGGAGTTATAGACATCCACTAATATAGTTATATATTTCATAACGCTCCCCCTTGGATGTCTATAGATAATGTGCCTCGTTAAAACCTTACTAAGAAAAAGCCCTGTAGGAAAAATTCTTAGTGAAGAAAAAAGAGTACACATATATTATAATACGAATTATTTGTTGCCTTATTAAAAATCTTGCTAGCAAAATCCAGCGGGATAAAACCTCAGTTAAGGAAAAAAGAGTGCAACGCGTATCTTACTCCCCCTGATGAAAACATCACTTTACTTTTCGGAAATGACGCATTCAATCCTGTATACCAGCTTTTCAAATATTGAGATTGGTAATGATTCATTGAACAGATCCACCAAAGTATCAATCAAATAAATTTATTGAACATCTATATCCAATTTGTCGAAGATCATATCTACAAAAAACTTTGGTGAAATGTGCTTTATTTTGTCGCCTTCAATATATCCTTCTTCTAACTGAGATAAACACGCAGCATTGTTGTCACAACCCCAAAACTCTCCCGTCGTGATGGCACCTAACGTGGTACTAGGAAAGCCGACACTTTAACGATACTTCCAACACGTTTAAATGAAAATAAAATAACACAAGTTTAAATTACCAAAACTCAAAAGGAAAACTAGATAGAGGGTCAAAACCCAATACAGAAATTCCCAACATCAGAGTGTCACTAAGTACATGAGCATCTAAATATCACAAGTCTGGAAAATACTGCCTATGATAGTACGAAACTAAATACAATAAGCAAAAATATAGGGAGGGAGAAACAAGGTATGCGAGCGTCGGACAACTACCTTGAAATCTCCAAGCGATCAACTGCGCAGAAAATCAACACCCGCCATATCCAAAAATACCTGGATCTGCACATGAAGTGGAGGGTGTAGCATAAGTACAACTAACTTAGTAAGTAATAAGACTAAATAAAGGACTGAAAGTAGTGACGAGCTTCACAGTTATAACTCAATTACATTAATTTCAACATAGGAAGTAGTCATGCTTTAAAGTTCGACAATTCAGGCCAAAACAACTAAGTCAAGTTCAAGTAAAACAGGATATGGATATCTCTCAGAAATTTCATGACAGTGATATATGACAGCTGAAATACAACAATAATGAAGTCAAATGCATCCTCTCAGAGCAACAGTCACTCAATCCTCCAATTCACTCCAACCTCACAAACACTCATTACTCTCAGTCGCTCGGCACTCACACTCAGTAGGTACCTGCACTCACTGGGGGTATATGCAGACTCCGGAGGGGCTCCTTCAGCCTAAGTGCTATAACAAGCCAATCATTGCATAAATAAATGAAACATACTGTCGTGTGCAGACCGATCCCATAAAATATCCTCACATTTAAGCCCTCGGCCCCACTCAGTCATCAACCTCTCAAGTCTCTCGGGCTCTCAATAATCATGAAAATCAGCCCAAACAGAAATGATATAATGTATCAACAAGGAACAATATAGACTGAGATATGATATGCAAGTAAAACGGAGATTGAGTACAAACAACAATTAGCAGATAATTTAACATGTAACACGACCTCTATGGGTCCCTACAGTACCAACACATAGCCTAAACATGATTTCTAAATGGTTTTCAGTTCAATTTCTACAACACATGAAGAATATACGGATAAACAACAGATTATTCGACTATACAGTTCCATGGAATTGACCAAGTCACAATTCCTACGGTGCACGCCCACACGCCCGTCACCTAGCATGTGCGTCACCTCAAAACCAATCACATGACACATAATCCGAGATTTCATACCTTCAGAACCAAATTTAGAACTGTTACTTACCTCAATCCAAGCAAATCTCTACTCCAACACACCTTTGCCTCGCGAATCGGCCTCCACATGTCTTGAATCTATCCACAAACAGTACGATACATTCAACACGGGCTAAAGAAAATAATTCCATAAGGAAATACTAATTTATAAATCAAAAAACAAAAATTGGCTCAAAAGCTGGTCCCGGGCCCACGTCTCAAAATCCGATAAAAGTCACAAAAACCGAAAGCCCATTCATTCACGAGTTCAATCATACCAAATTTACTAAAATCTGACACCAAAACGCCACCCAAATCCCCAAATCGAACTCTCCAAATCCATAGCCTCAACCTCCCAAATTCCACCTTAAACACACACAAACTAGGTGGGAAATGCCATGGAGAAACAAGATTATTGATTAAAAATGAGCCCAAGAGACTTATCTCAAGAAATCCACCGAAAATCCACTTAAGAATCACCAAAACCTGAGCTTGAAATGTTTAAAATGGTGAAAACATCTCGGAACCCTCGTTTATAAGACACTGCCTAGGCTTTCCATTTCTGCGGACACTTAACCGCCTTTGCGGCATCGCAGAAACGACAAACCTTCCGCTTCTGTGGTTTTCTCCACTCCTGCGGCCCATGGATCCGCTCATGCGGACTCGTTTCTGCGAGCCACCAAGTCGCTTTTGCGGACCCAACTCTGCCTCCGCTTCTGCGCTCCCATCACCGCATCTGTGCCCATGCAGGTGCAGAAAATCTTTCGCACCTACAACCACCTGCTCACTCCCCTCCAGACTCACATCTACGCAACTTACTTCGCACCTGCGATCAAAGCTCCGCAGGTGCGATTACACCAGTAGACTCCAGCTTCAACAACATCTCAAATTCAAGTTTGATCCGTTAACTATCCGGAATCAACCCGAGGCCCTCGAGACCTTAACCAAATATACCAACAAGTCATAGAACACGACACAAACTTAGTAAAAGCTCTCAAATCGCCTCAAACAACATCAAAAACACGAATCGCACCCCAATTCAAGCCTATTGAATCTAAGGAATTCCAACCTTTACAAACGATGCCGAAACCTATCAAATCACGTCCGATTGACCTCAAATTTTGCACACAAGTCACAAATAACACCACAGACCTACTCCAACTTCCAGAACTCCAATCCAACCTATATATCAAAATTTCACTCCCGGTCAAACTTTTCAAAAATCCAACTTTTGCTATTTCAAGCCTAATTCAACTACAGACCTTCAAATCACAATCCGGACACGCTTCTAAGTCCAAATCACCCAACGGAGCTAACGAAACCATCAAAACTCCATTCCGAAGTCGTTTACATATAAGTCAACATCCAGTCAACCATTTTAACTTAACTTTTCAACCTTGAGACTAAGTGTCTCAATTCATTTCAAAATTCCCCCCTCGAACTGACTAACTCGACAAGTCACATAACAGCTAAAAGCACCAAATAAGCAGTAAATGGGGGAACATGGCTACAATTCTCAAAATGATCGACCGAGTCATTCTAATTGTCTTCAATATTATTGAAATCTTCTTTTTCAAAGAAAAATCAAGCATTTGTTGTGTGTTGAGTCACTTGCTTTATAAGTTGCTAATATCTTAGCATGGCTTGAATCAATAATTGACAGCCTTTATAGAATATCATAATATGATAATACTCTCATATACAAATAGATTGCTTAAAGAACGAACTTCAGCCCTGCATTTGCATAATAAAAAAAACCTTGGCAATACTTGTTAGAATAAACAACTCTATATCAAAGATTCCTTTTGCAATATAAAACTAATCGTAATATAGAAGTAAAATTATATCTCGCTAGCATATTGTTATACTCATGATCTAGTAAGATACATTAGCGCACCAATTGCACTAGACACAAAAATAAATCATGTACGCCATGATTGCTCTAATCCACATAAGGATTTGCTGAAACTTTATTTAATAAATTTTTTGAGAACCTTAATATGCTTCAGAACAATTTAATTCCTTCAAGGATTTTCATTATTCGCATATCAAATATATTGTCAGACAAAAACTTCAAATAACCGCATCTACCACAGGAGAACATGTCTCCATATAATCAATGCCAGGATATTTACAAATCTTCTTGTGCCACAAGTCGTCTTTATGTCTATCGACTTGATTTTTATTTAACTTTTCGCACAAGAACACATTTATACCTCCACTTCTTTATACTTTCAGGTGTTGGGATTATCCATCCAACTTCACATTTTTCAGGTAAATTCAATTTTCATTGCGTATTTTTCGTTTGGCCAATCATTTATGTGTCCAAATTCCATGACAGATATGAGTTCAAAATCCTCATCAATATTAATAATATTGAGTGCTACATTATATCAACAATATCATCGATGATCATTTTATATCGGTTCCATTGTTACCCAATAAAGACATAACTTATTGAGATCTTTTTATCTCATTATTTTTCAGGTATCTGAGCCTCTCCCATGAGGTCTTATAAAGTGTTATGTCGTGGTGCTCTAGTCTCCTTATTATGACCATCTTGATCATTTACTCCTCTCCTTCTTCAAGGGATTTTATCTTTGGAACCGATTGGTCTATTACGCTTCATGCGTGCCATAGACTCTGTCCATGACATACTTCATTCTATTTGAAGCATTGGCTGCTGATATATGATATTTAGCTTTGGGTCAGCAAATATGCCTGACAATATTTTGAAAACGAATTACCACTTGAACTTCAAGTTCACATCTTCTTGTATGAGGATCTAGGTATACTCATAATAATCCATTTCATGTATTACCTTTTCAGCTGCCCATTTTCTCTCCCTAATATTGGGATCACCAACACATATCCCCAATCTTCTTTGGAGACCCATCTTTGTGTATTGTGGTGGAACAATTAAATCATATAACACAACCATATTTCTAGATGGAAATTATTTGGTTTCTGACTTTTAACTAATCGTAATAGGGAGAATTTATCATAACTTGTTGGCTAGATGCGTACAAGTGTTACTGTATATTAAATAATACACCTCATACCAAATTTATTTTGGGAGTTTTGTTCTCATAACCAATGGTTTAGCTATAATTGGAGGCATACAATATTTGCTAAACCAACTTGGATTAAACCAGCATTATCAAGATAAATCATCATAATTTACATTCTGGAACGATGCTCTAATAATTTGAGCAAGCAACCTTGCAAAAGCCAATCTGCAAGTTGATAACAAACACATATGTGACCATACAATAGATGCATCTATTAAAATTATATATTAGTAAACGGTCCACATGAAAGGTGATTGGACCTATATATATATATATATATATATATATATCCTTTTATTCGCTCCTGAAATCAAGGGATTCAATCCCAACCTTAACTGGTATATCATGAAAATAAGCAGCACAAGAGAATTCTTGAAGAATCTTCTATTTCTTCAATATATGCCAATGTGAATTCTCAATTAATTTTTCGCATCATAATTGAACCAGGATGGCCAACCGCTCATGCCAACTAATATTTATTTCAGTAAACCTCTAGTTTACTTGTGGCATGGGATTCCATCATCATGCTTATACTTGTGTAGTACAAATAGAAAGAAAATCGGGTAACCTTTTATATTTACCCGGTATGATTATAGTAATATGAAGATAGTCAATCTTTCTTTCATTTATAGTCTCAATATGCCAATCACTTTGGCTAATACATTTTAAAATCAAAAATTTCCTTTTGAGAGTTACAAATTAGTTCTTCCGCGACTCTTAATTGATTTTGTACTACGAGATCTTTTGTCACACCATCCATATGGTGAATATTTTCTTCACAGAGAGAATCATATTATAATAATTATCATGGTCAAAATCATCATATGCAAAATTATTTGTTACTTTAATTTTTTCTTTAATAACTTTTTATAAGGTATGGAAAAATATTTTTGGCATACCACATATACGCGACCAATGACATATTAATGAAACCACACAGTAATGTGCATTATTTTTCTTTCTCTCAAACTTCCCGTAGAGGTGAGTTATAGTATTTATTCGACCGTGCATAAGCACATTCTTATGCATAATTTGTATCACATATATTTCTTCACATTCACTTTCAGGAATGAGTCTGCATTTACAATGCTTATCACAAGTCACATTTTTAAAGAATGGACTATAATCATCTGAACGTGCCTCATATTACAGACCACATTGATACACATTTCCTTTACCTTTGAAGGATTATTTTGAGAACCTTTATTGTTCTCCTTTTTGTAATTTCCATAATGATGACTATTATTATTTTGGTCTTTGGCACGCCCATATTCATTCTTCAATCCATTGTCTTCATTTAGACTTATTATGCACTGCTACCACATTCCCTTCAAGAATAGAGCAAATCAAGTGGGACAAACTTCATGCTTTTTCATGAAAAATATATTATTTTTTTTAGTCATCATTATATCATCAATACGGTGCATTCGGACTCAAACTCAATGCCTTACCCATATAAAGGCATGTTAGGCCATAATGAGTTAGGATCCAAACCCAACTCTTATCATCACGGTGCACCAGGATTTAAACCCGATGTCTTATCCTCATGGTGTGCTGGGACTTGTACCCATCATCTTACCCTCGATCAATGGCAAATAGGCCAACGTACTGGGACTCACCCTTATGCCTTTAAAACTATTACCTCTCCGTGATTATATCCATAAGTAAACTAAGTATCAATAATACATATGCATGTGAATAATCTGCGGAAATTATCGATTTCCAATTAAGTGATTCATATGAATCAAATAATACGATATCTCATACATTAGAGACCAATCAATATAAATGCTCCAAATAGATAATAGCACCAAAAATGATTAAACAGAAACTTGCAACTTCTAAGATTCTCATTTTTTTTCTAGCTTAGGCTACAATCAGAAATCGAAAATCATTCACACTTAATGCACAACCATAAAAATAAGAGCATGGTATACATTATTACACAAAATAATGGAACTCGAGTGTTAAAGCTCGATTCTCTTATTGCCTGATCAATGGAAATGAATGGATTCATCTTTGGTTCTTGGTAGTGGTGGCTCATACTGGCAGAAAACAATTGTAACTACCATTATCAGTTTCTTAATTGTTTCTATATTAGTAATACATAAATTAAATTTAAAATTCATAGAATAATTAAAAATGATACTCCCTGGACAATATAGAAGTAAACTGATTGATATGGCATACTAAATGCAAAGGGTTTCATTGGCTCAACCAAATTGATTATATTCTAGGTTGCTGGCTTTTCGTAGTCTACCATGAAATAGGTTATCGCCTCTCTCGGAGATGATCATAAAAACAAAAATTAGAGCTCTCATGCTGATAACGTATTAAGAAACTAAGTTCAAAGTAAAAATATAAAACAAGAAAATAGACAAGAGATATATAAGGGAAAGAGAGAGATTTTTTATTCATCAAGTGTTTTCCAAGTGTCTACAATGTGATGCCCAAACCCTCTATTTATATGATGATATTAAGGTAAAACAAAAGGATGTCATGAACATGATATTAACTATTGAGATGATGGGGAAAGATTGATGTAATCTGTGATTTCATCCATTGATAAGAATTGAGATGTGAATTGAGGAGTGAAGAGGAGGAAGAAAGAGGAACTCAAATTGTATTTCTCAATCTCAGATCTTATTTACAAAATATCTGTGTATTAATAGAGTACATGACTGACTCTTTTAATATAAGTGAGAAATGACCAAACTACCTTAACTCACTCACTAGTCTCCAATACTCCCCCTCAAGCCGGAGAGTGAAAAACATCCAATACTCCGAGCTTGGATATGAGGGACTGATGTTGTGCAATGGAAAGCCCTTTAGTGAATAAATCTGCAAGCTGTAGGGATGAAGAGATGTAATGAGGCTCAATGAGACCAAACTTTATCTTCTCTCTTACAAAATGACAATCAATCTCGATATGCTTCGTTCGTTCATAGAATATGAGATTTTTGGCTATCTGAATTGCAGCCTTATTATCATAAATAAGTGCGTAGGCATAAGAACATAAATAGCCAACTCTGTCAACAATCCAGCGAGCCAAGTGGTTTCAGCAATTGCGGCAGCCATACTTCTATATTCTGCTTTAGCAGAGCTGCGACTAACTGTATGTTGCTTCTTGGATTTCCAAGAAATCAGGGAGTTCCCAAGTTTCACGACATAACCAGTGATAGATATACGAGTGTTTAGACACACGGCCCAGTCAGAATCACAATAAACACTTAGAGTGTCAATGGGAGCTGCTGGTAACAGAATTCCCAGCCTTGGGGCCCCTTTGAGATATTTCACTATCCTCAATGCTGCTTCAAGATGTGATTGTTTGGGACTTTGCATAAACTGACTTAAACTTTGGACTGCAAAGCTTATGTCCGGTCTAGTAATGGTTAAGTACAACAACTTACCAATCAATTTTTGATAAGAAGTAAAGTCCTCTAACACTGGATCACCAACCCTGCCAACATGAGTATCAAATTCCACCGAGGTGAGTTTCTGATTTAGTTCCAAAGGTGTATGAACTGGTTTGGAACCACTCAACCCCACCTCTGCAATCAATTCTAAGGTATATTTTCTTTGGTTGAGTATGATCCCTTTCTTAGACCTCAATATCTAAACCCCAAGAAAGTATCTCAATTCACCCAAATCCTTGACTTTAAACTTACTATGCAACGACAATTTTGCTACTTCCACCAACTTGAGACTGCTTCCTGTTATCAATAAATCATCTACATAAACAAGTATAACAACCATCCCTCCCCCTGTCTTCTTGATAAAGAGTGAGTGATCGAAAGCACTCTGTGTAAAACCATCATGAAGTAATGCCTCAGTCAACTTTACATTCCACTGCCGGGATGCTTGTTTGAGCCCATACAATGATTTTAGCAACCTGCATACTTTTCCCCCTGTGTTTGGAAACCCTGAGGTAATGTCATATAAACCTCTTCATAGAGGTTTCCTTGCAAGAATGCACTATTGACATCCATTTAAAAAAGCGCCCAACCTGTAGTTGCTGCAATGCTGATCAATATCCTCACAGTGACCATCTTAGCCGCAGGTGAGAACTGTCATGGTAGTCCAAACCCTCCTTCTGGTTTTACCCCTTAGCTACTAATCTTACCTTAAATCTTTCCACATTACCATTTGCCTTGTATTTAATCTTATAGACCCACTTGGATCCTATTGCATGTTTACCAGTTGGTAATTTAACTAGTTCCCAAATATTATTGTCCACCAATGCATCTATTTCTTGTTGCATAGCCTGAACCCATCTACTGTCTTGACATGCTTCCTTAAAAGAAGAAGGCTCAACATAAACAAATAATGCCTTCAAATATGTCTGGTAACCAGTTGTGAGATTAGCATATGACACGCTTTGTGTGATTGGATACATACAACTACTTCCAACCTTCTTTGTAGTGACATAGTCCTTTAGCCAAATAGGAGGTTTAGAGGATCTTGTTATTTTCCTTGTCTGTTGAGTGTCTGCCGAGGTTTGTAAATCTTCTGAAGCTTCTGAACTTCCAGTTGCATCTATCTTATCATAATCCTGTGAACTTTCAGCTACTTCTGTGCCTGAGTTTTCTAGATTGTCTATTTGATTATCATGTTCATCTACATGCTTAATGTCAGCTTGTAGCTCTTCTGGAGAAGAGTCTTTTGATGCAGGTGATGAAGTGGACGACAAGAGTTCAGGACTCAAGTCAATTGGAATCTCATGAGGGAAGATGTCCTCCAAATCTGATTGTAATCCTTTGAAAGGGAACAATTGCTCTCTGAATTTCACATCTCTACTAATAATAAACTTTTCAGCCTCCAAGTCATATAATCTATACCCCTTTTGTGTCTCTGAATATCCAATCAGAACAACCTTCTTTGCTCTTTTGTCAAACTTATCCTCTTTTGGCAAGTTGCTGGCGAAGCATAAACATCCAAATACCATAAGGTGTTCAATATTTGGTGGCTTCTTGTACAATATTTCAAAAGGAGATTTCCCTCCTAGAACAGAGGTAGGCCATTTGTTGATCAAATATACTGCTATTTTTACACAGTCTCCCCAAAATCTATTTGGAATTGAGTTTTGAAACTTTAGTGCCCTAGCAACTTCAAGAATATGTCTATGATTCCTCTCCACCACCCCATTCTGTTGGGGTGTGTGTGTGTGTGTGTATGGACAACTGCTTTAATGTACAATCCCTAAAGAAGCTATAAGTTCCCTGCAACTAGAGTTAAAAAACTCTGTCCCATTATCAGATCTTAGTACTTTAACACATATACCAAATTGATTCTTTACCATAGAAAAGAAATCTTTTAGTACAACTATCACTTCACATTTATATTGTAACAAACATATCCAAGTATACCTACTAAAGTTATCCACAACAGTTATAAAATAATGCTTTCTATCATATGTAGGAATCTTATGAGGTCCCTAGACATCAATATGTATATGCTGAAAAACATGTTCAGTTTTACTGCCATTAATGGGAAACTTAACTCTGCTTTGTTTGGCTAATGGATATATTTCACAAAGATGTTGAACTTTATTGTCTACCCTGTTCTTTAAGGAAGGAACATGTTGCATTGTAGTTATTGAAGGGTGCCCCAATCTCATATGCCATAAGGTTGAGTCTTCAATCTCATTTGTGACAAAAGCTGCTGAGGATCCTATTTCATTTTGCAACAGATACAGTCCACAATTTTCCTTACCAATCCCCATCACCTTGCCATTGTAAAGACCCTGAAATATGCAGAAGTTAGGAAAAAATGTAGCATAACAGCATAGTTCCCTAGACAACTTTGATATTGAGAGAAAATTGAACTTAAAATCTGGAACATGTAACACATTCTTAAGAGTCTGGTTCTCTAGAACAGTTACATTTCCTGTGTGTGTCACTGAATACTTATTTCTAGTTGGTACTTGCACTCCTCCATTATGTTGTCTCTTAATGGTCTTTATGTCATTTAAAAGCTCCCTATGTGAGGTAATATGGTGAGATGCCCCAGTATCTATTATCCAATCACAATTGGATGTTTTTGACAATAATGAAGTTATATCTGCTATCAATGAGTGACAATAATTTGATTGAGATTTGTTGAGGAGGTTCATCAATTGCTTGTACTGCTCTTCTGTGAGAAAGTTCCCTTGTGATTTCTTGCTATTGGAACCTTCCGCCTCACCAATTGAAACATTGGCATAAGACCTGTCTCCTACTCCTTGAGCTTTCTTCTTACTTTTGAAATCAGAAGGAAATCCTATAATCCTATAACAGTTTTCCTTTAAGTGTCCCTTATACCCACATTGTTCACAAATCAACCCTGGCTTCTTAGGTTTGAAACCTTGCCCTCTACCAGCTAGCATGGTTAAGGGTTTTCTATCAATGTTGTCCATCCCTAGTGTGTGTTGACTTTCTTCCTGTATAGCTAGAGCATATGCTTAATTCACAGTTAGTGTAGGACTTCTAAGTAACACATCACTTTGAACATGAATGTATGATTCATTTACGACGACCAAAAATTACAGTAAACGCAAGTTTCTAAATTGTTCGATAAAAGGTTTATTCTCTTCACAATCACAGTCTGAAGTAGGTATCATCAAGTCCATCTGGTCCCATAAATATTTGAGTAATATTTCGTTACAGAGTCAATACCTTGCTTCAAGGCTCCAATTGATGTCCACAAGTGATAAAGTCTGGTGAGATTTGATTTCTCAAACCGCTCCTTGAATTTGTTCCAGACCTTTCTCGCATTCGAAGCGTAGATGATACTAGGTTGAAATTCAGCGGCGACTGTGCGCCTTATCCATGAGAGCACCACAGCGTTGCATCGCTCTCACTGGTTTGCCAAATTTCCTTTGTAGGATCTCTTCAAGTAGGTCCCGTCAATGAACCCTAGCTTGTTTTTGACCAGCAGCACTTGACGCATCGAGCGGCTCCATAGAGCATAATATTCTGGGCCTGCAAGCTTGATATCAACCAACGCTATACCAGGAAAGCCTGTAGCTTGTAAGAAAAGTGGATGATAGTGATCAATTTGAAGATTTCCAGCTGATTCTCCCATGGCTGTTGAAACCCTAGAATTTGAAGTTCAACTATGGTTTCCTAATCAGTCTCGAAATCCTCTACTCTAATCCAAAACCGATCGCTCTAATACCATGATATAATATGTGATTTCATCCATTGATAAGAATTGAGATGTGAATTGAGAAGGAGTGAAGAGGAGGAAGAAAGAGGAACTCAAATTGTATTTCTCAATCTCACATCTTATTTACAAAATATATGTGTATTAATAGAGTGCATGACCGACTCTTTTAATATAAGTGAGAAATGACCAAACTACCTTAACTCACTCTCTAGTCTCCAATAAAGATCATAGAGGTGTTGGAGGAATAACCATAATGGTAAGAAATAGTGGGGATCTAGGTTAATAGAGAAGAGTAGTGAGAGTAACTTCATTAGGAGTTATAGACATGCAGTTATAATATTTCATAACATGTTACGAATATTTTCTCTCTTTCTCTTATATAAGGGGCTTGATTATTTGCCTAGATTGTTCAGTCATTTGTAAACAAGGCTAGCTCATTATTAGGTAACTGTTTGCTAAGTATCGGTCACGACGCATGTAGTTTTGAGTTGAGTTATACCCATGCATCAAACATTCTAACTAAATAATAAAGGTATTCCCCCTTTGTTCATTCCCGTGGAGATACGTGTACCATTGTATGTTTTAAGCTACCACCTAACGTTTTTTTCTTCCTCAATATTCTTATATTCCAGCAAGTTCCATATTGATATCTTTTTCCCACTCCTTTATATTTTATTTCCTTCTCTCCTGTAAAGGTCTATCATTTCTGGGTATCATTTTCCAAATTGTTAATTTGTGGTTTCTAATTTTTTAGCTTTTGTTTCATTTGTTACTTCTGGTAAGTTCTTTTTCCTTTCTTGCACTGATTTCTGCCGGTTGCTTTGGTATTCCTTTAAAAGTTTATCTACTTTTGCTTCAATTTTTGTTTTCTCGCTCTTCTGCATAATTTCTTGCTAGATTGTTTTTACATGCATGTCAGTAATTCTATTTGATGCATGTTTGAGATATGATTGCATATAGTTTTATATTATTTTGGATTAATGATCGTTGATATCTTTTCATCTTTAGGCACTAATTACTCACTACAAATCGGAATTTTATGCAAAAATCTGTAGTATTAAGCTTTATGTTGGGAGACGGGGTCTTTGCTTTGACACTATCAGTTTATTTGTGAATGTACTTTCATGGTACTCTGTATCTTTAAATCTCGATTATTTTATAGTTAGTGATACTTTCCATCTGATTGTTTTTATTTTTTACACTCCTTTTACTTTATTATTCGGGTTATTTTCTAGAGCATGAAAGTTTAAACTATGTAAACTAATAAACCCAAAGTGTTTGGTGATATGCCTGAAACAACTAAACTATTTGATAAGAATTTCTTGTGTTTTTATCTTTTGTTATTTTAAGATTGCCTTTAACTATGCAAAGTTTTCCATTCTTGTGAATTGGAAAAATTTCATGAACTTTTATACAGATGTAAAATCACTTATAGAAGGCTTGAAGCAACAATAGAATTTTGTATTTTATTTGTTAGTCTATTTGGATGTATTGCTATTGGTGAGGTAAATTGGCCATGGTATTAAAGTTGAGATGGCCAATAAGTCGTCAATGATTTGCTTTTTATCTATCTAATTTTTTCTTGGGTAAATATAGTTGTACAGGTAAAAAGTTATTGAAAGATAAAACTAATTAGCTTGGACTTCTGGAAACAAGTGATGATGGATTTTTGAAGCTCTAGCAATGATGTTGATGCTGGTGAAAAACTAATTGGAAAAATGCGGGTAAACTATCAATGTGTTGTATTTCAACCTTTCAAAGGTGAGATTTTGGAAACAATAGTTACCTACATGTCACGACCAAAAATCTAACATGTCGTGTCACCTATCTCAATACTAGGCAAGCCGACAATCTCAATAAACCACCATATCTTTTAAGTTTAAAAACATAATATTTAAATTCAGCGGAGAAAATCTCACAGATACATATATAAACACTCCCAAAACTCGGTGTCACTGAGTACATGAACATCTAAATGAATACAAAGTCTACCTGATAAAATCACTGTTTGAAAATATAGAGCAGTACAATAACTAAAAAGGAAGGGAGTCAAGGTCTGCGGACGCCAAGCAGCTATCTTGATAGTCTCCAACAGAATAAACTCCGAAATCTAGCAGCCGCCGTATCCGGAAGAACCTGGATCTCCACACGAGGTGCAGAGTGTAGTATGAGTACAACCAACTCAATAAGTAACAAGAATAACCTTTGTGCTGAAAGTAGTGACGAGCTCAGCAAGTACAGTCCAATATAGAAATAACAATACACAAAGGTAGGCATGCTTTCAAGTTCAATAATTACTATCAGTATAAATAAAATAGATCAATTCTGAACAATATGAGGAATATGACATCTCTGTATCTACATGCCAATGTACATACTATATGTGATGCACCTTAGTAAAAACTCCGTGTACTCACAATCTAAAATACTCAATCACTCAGTACTGTATATGGCCAATTCAGCCCAGGGAAGATCCATCCCAAATATATATGTATATCCATTAACTGACAGTCAGTCACTTAGTACTGTATAAGGCCAATCCAGCCAGGGAAAAATTCATCCCCGATTATCAATGATTCGGACAAGATCAATGTCCAGGAAAAATCCATCCCTCAATATAATCCATCCCAGATATATATATATATATATATATATATATATATATATATATATATATATATATATATATCAACTACGCTCACTGTGGGGGTGTAGACTCCGGAGGGGCTCCTTCAACCCAAGCGCTATAATAGCCAGATCCAGGCATAAATAAATAAACATAACTATTACTCAGAATCTCCAGTCTCTCGGGCTCTCAATGACATGAAAAATCAACCCGGTATGATAATATAAAGTATCAATGAATGACATAAGAGACTGAGATATGATATGCAAGTGATAGATGTGACTGAGTACAAAATCATAAATTTAAACAATAATTCAACAACAATACGACCCATGTGGGACCCAAAATATATCGGCGTATAGCCTAAACATGATCTTTAACATGAGTCTCAGCTTAATTTCTCTAACACGTGGAGGATAAGCGGATAATGACATTTATTTAATTATGAAACTCCACGAAATCAATTAAGTCACAATTCCTATGATGCACGCTCACACGCCCGACACCTAGCGTGTGCGTCATCTCCAAACAATTCATACAACATATAATTCAGGGATTCATACCCTCAGAACCGAGTTTAGAAGTGTTACTTACCTCAAATCATGTAATTTCTCACTCCGCTATGCCCTTGCCTCGTGAATTGGTCTCCGAAAACCTCGTATCTAGCCATAATTAATTTAATTCAGTCAATACAAATTATTGGAATTAATTCCATAAGAAAATACTAATTTTCTAATAAAATCCAAAATTTAACTCAAATATCGCCCTTGAAGTCCACACCTCGGAACCTGACAAAAGTTACAAAATTCGAAAGTCCATTTAACCACGAGTCCAACTATACCAATTTTACTAAATTCCGACATCAACTCGGCCTCCAAATCCTCAAATCTTATTTTTAAATCCCTAGATTCAAATCGTCGATTTACACCTCAAAGACACGTAATCTAGTCAGATTATTCGATGATAATTCAATATTATGGAGTAGAAATGATCACAAGTGACTTACCTCAAGTTTCCTGTAAATTCTCTCTGAAAATCGCCCCAAAAACCGTGCTTGAAAGTCCAAAAATGGTAAAACTCAAAACCCCTTCGAAATGCATACTGTCCAGGGGTTCCGCACATGCGAATCACATAGCCGCTTCTGCGGCCTCGCATTTGCGAGGCTCGCTCCGCTTCTGCGGAGCTTGCACTTCTGCGCCCATCCGTCCGCATCCACGATCACGCAGGTGCGGAAATTCCCTCACACCTGCGACCACTGCCGCACAGCCCCCTGCTCGCATCTTCACTTGCCAAGCTTGCTTCTGCGAGCTCGCACCTGCGAGCCAATTTCCGCAGGTGCAATTGCATCAGATGAAAACTGGTTTCCAATTTTTCTCTAAGTCCGAATTTGATCCGTTAACCATCCGAAACTCACCCGAGACCCTCGGGACTTCAACCAAATACACCAACAAGTCCTAAAATACCATACGAACTTAGTCAAGCCTTCAAATCACATCAAACAATGCTAAAACCATGAATCATACCCCAATTCAAGCCTAATGAACTTTAAAACTTCCAATTTCTACAAACGACGCTGGAACCTATCAAATCACGTCCGATTGACCTCAAAATTTACACACAAGTCATAAATGACATAACATACCTATTCAAATTTCCAGAATCGGATTCCGACCCCGATATCAAAAAGTCAACCCCCGATTAAACTTCCCAAAAATTCAACTTTTACCATTTCAAGCCTAATTCTACTACGGACCTCCAAATAATTTTCCATACACACTCTAAAGTCCAAAATCACCATACAGAGCTATTGGGATCATCAGAATTCAAATCCGAGGTCGTTTACACATAATTCAATATCCGGTCAACTTTTCCAACTTAAGTTTTTAATTGTGAGACTAAGTGTCTCATTTCACTCCGAAATCTTTCCGGACCCGAACCAACTAACCCGATAAGTCATAAAATAACTGTAAAGCATAGATTGAGCAGTAAATGGGGGAACGGGGTTATAATACTCAAAACGACCGGCCGAGTCGTTACACTATCTTAGTTCACAGGGTAAGAATATTTCATTGTATTTATAATAGGTATAATATTATTTTGTATTTTTCACTACCTATAGATATTTTATTCCTATGTTTGCTATTGATGGAATATTTATGCCATTTTTCTAAATATACTTTTATATTTACGCTTTAGATGTTCCGTGTTCGAATTCTTTGGTGCTCTAACTTGGAAAGAATTTTAGCTACACAAAAGCTACAAATATGCTTCACAAGTAAAGGAATACCCTCATTCACCTTAGCTTAATTATTTTCAAATGCCAGTATTCAATTCATCACATATTCTCTTGTGTATATGAAGAAATTAGTTATGACCTAGGGAGTTGCATTATGAAATGTTATGTGTAGTTCCTTTCTCTGAAATTCATATCATGTGTTTTAGAGTTGAACAAAATCAGTAAAACTTCATAGTAAAGTTGTTGAATTGGATGTAGATATGTATAACGTAGATGCCAGGCTTAGGACAATGTACTCTAAAGTAGAAGTTGCTCCTTCAAGGTAAGCTACCAAGACATGGTTAGATTCAAAATTCTATAATTTGCATCTAATTAACGACTTACTACCATATTTTCTTGATGGGATGATTGGTAATTGTTCATGTCACAAACAGTGCAGGGACTGCGAAATTGGTGTAAAATTAAAAAAAACTCGTATGGGTGTTGCTCAATAGACTGACTATTTTAAAAAAGTTTTACCTTTGTTCTCGATATGAGTATAATACTAAATGTTGTCAGATAACGAAATAGTATATTTGGGCTGCTGAAAACTGTTTTTATCGTTTATGTGGATTTACTTATTCTTGGAAAATTACACCTAGCTAACAAGAAAATTATTTATAAAGAAAGAGTTATGAGTTTTTCATTATTAAGTTTTGAGATGAATAAGTCAGTTAAATCCCAAAGCATCTCCATTATGTGTCACGACCCAAATCCAACTAGTCGTGATGACACCTAACCCAACCCGTTAGGTAAGCCAACAAATAACTATCCAATTCCAATAATATTTAATAAGACAATTAAGTAAAATAAATTATCTGAATCTTATACATTTCCCAAGGACTGGTAGTACAAATCATGAGTTTCTAAGATTAGAATTTACAAAGTTGGTATGAAATAATCATCTATTCGAAATGTACATAAATAATTTTTTTTTTTTTATAAATCTAAGGCTACCATGAACAAGAGGCAGCTACCACCGGAATGCAGGTACGTCTTCAAATCCAGCTCCCATCGAACACAGCAACATCAATAGCCAATATCTGCACGCAAGGTGCAGAAGTGTAGTATGAGTACAACCGACCCAATGTACTCAATAAGTATCAAACCTAACCTTAGGTTGAAAGTAGTAACGAGCTGGGATAAGGTTCAGAGTCCAACTCCAATAACTAACAACAGTCCATAACAATATAATAAAAGGGTACATGAAAATAACTCAGATGTAGGATGCTCAACTCGTTCACAGTTATGAAAAAATAGACATGCTTTTCAAGTATAACAGTAAATCCTAGATCTTTCACCGATAACCCAAAGCATATGAGTAAGTTTGAAAATTGTGATTTGTCCCAAAAACCTTTCAACAATAAATAAGATGTTTCATTTTCAGATAGTATGAGAAAAGTACATCTCTATGCCTACATGTCAAGATACATGTAAAATCATGAATGTCACCAAAACCGGGTAGCAGAAGAAAATGCATCTCTATGCATGTATCTCAAGTACGTATGTCAAATACAATGCATCTCAGTGATGAACTCATGTACTCACACTCTCAGAGTGCTCAATCTCACCGCCTCACACTTTTCACTCATCATGCTCAATCACTTGACACACCCAATCACTCAGCACTGTATAATACCTACTGCGACGTACAACCTGATCCACATATAGCCATAAGGCCCGTTGTGGCGTGCAACCCGATCCACATATATATAGCTATAAGGCTCGTTGCATTGTGCAACCCGATCTACATATATATAGCCATAAGGCTCGTTATGACGTGCAACCCGATCCATATATATATAATCAACTGCGCTCATTAGGGGTGTGTGCAGACTCCGGAGGGGCTCCTTCAACCCAAGCGCTATAATAAGCCAGATCGAGGCATAAATCAATATAACATGCTGCAGAGTGAAACCCGATCCCATAATATCACTTACAATTAGGCCCTCGACCTCACTCAGTCATCAATCTCTCTAGTCTCTCGGGCTCACAATGCCATGAAACTAGCCCAAACATGATAATATGATGTGTCAATAAATAGCAACAGAGACTGAAATATGATATGAAATTAATGAACATGACTGAGTATAAAATTGCAATGTAAGCAAATAACTCAACAATAAAATCGACCTCCGTGGGTCCCCAGCAGAATAAGTATGTAGCCTAAATATAATTTCTAACATGGATCACAACTCAATAGCTCTAGTACGTAGAGATTTCATGGTTATAGATAAGATCAACTAACTACACAATACTACAAAAATAGTAGAGTCACAATTCACACGGTGCACGCTCACATGCCCGTCACCTAGCATGTACGTCATCTCAACAACAATACATAACACGTAATTCAGGGTTTCATACCCTCAGCACCAAGTTTAGAAGTGTTACTTACCTCGAACAAGCTAAATCCAATATCGAACGAGCCAAACGACGCTCCAAAAATGCCATACCACGCGTACCGACCTCCAAACGGCTCAAAACTAGCCAAAAGCAACTCAAATACATCAAATAAAGACCAAGGAAACAATTCTAAATGATAAAGGTCGAATCTTTAATCAAAAGCCCAAAAATCGACCCAAAAACCCAACCCGGGCCCGCGCCTCGAAACCTGATGAAACTCAAAAAATCCGATAACTCATTCAGTTACGAGTCCAACCACACTAGTTTCACTCAAATCCAACTTCGAATCGACATTCAAAACTCAAAAACTCACTCTATGAAACTTTAGGCTAAAACCCCCAATTTCTCTTTCAAATTCATCAACCAATTGCCAAATATGAAGATAGATTCATGAAATAAAATCAAAACCAAGTGTAGAACACTTACCCCAATCCTTGTGATAAAAATTGCTCCATAAATCGCCTCAATCTGAGCTCCATAGCTCCAAAAATGCAAAAGTGGCCGAAACCCCCGAAATAGCATACTTTATACTTCTGCCCAGGCATCGTCGCATCTGCGACACACTTAGCCGCTTCTGCGGAGAGGCACTAGAGAAATGGACCCCGCACCTACGGAAAATATCCGCTCCTGCGATATCGCATGTGCGACACAAGTACTCGCATTTGTGCAAACGCCCACTCACGCTCCAATCTCACATCTGCACGCACGCAGGTGCGCTTCAAAAATCCGCTTCTACAGTCTTCCTCACCCAGCACTCACCTCGCATCTGCGATGACACTGCTGCTTTTGCAGCTCCGTAACTGCGCCCATGGCTCCGTAGGTGCGGTTACACTAGAACCTCTGCCAAACCAGCCTTAACCAAAACTATCAAAATGCTCCAAACCTAGTCCGAAACTCACCCGAGCCCCTTGGGACCCCATCCGAATATACCAACAAGTCCAATAACATAATACAGACCTACTCGAGGCCTCAAATCACACCTAACAACATCGAAAAGACGAATCGCACCTCAATTCGAACTTGATGAACTTTGAACTTTTCAACTTCCAAAACTCGTGCCGAAACATAGCAAATCGATCCAGAATGAACCCAAATTTTTCACACAAGTCCCAAATGACATAACTAAGCTATTCCAATTCCCGAAACCACAATCCAAATCCGATATCCTCAAAGTCAACTTTTGGTCAAACTTACAAACTCTCCAAACCTTCAAATTTCTAATTTTTGCCAATTTGTGCCGAAACCTTCTAGAAACATCCTAATGCAAATCCGGGCATACGCCTAAGTCCAAAATCACCATCTGGACCTACCGTAACCCTCAAAACTCCAATCCAAGGTCAAATACGAAAAAGTCAAACTTGGCCAACTCTTCCAATTTAAAGCTTCCTAGTTGAGAATCATTCTTCCAAATCAATTTTGGATGACGTGAAAACCAAAACCGACAATTGACATAATTCATAATACATCATACGGATCTACTCATGCCCTCAAACTACCGAGCAAAGTGCAAATGCTTAAAACGACTGGTCGGGTCGTTACATTCTCCCCCACTTAGTTGTTTAAAAGCCATCAAATCGCCGTGTAACCTTACCATGCACATACCCGGGGGTGATCCCACATCACCCTAATCCATATAAGCCCGACGACATAACCTAATTGAAGATCCTTAATTCAACCTTAGTCCATAAACCTTAGAACCTAATTCCCAACATTCGGAATTTCCTATAAGACCCGAACCTCGCATCTACACGTTGTATAAGTCTGAGCAAGTTGCACAAGCCATAGCCATAGCCCAAGACATAATCACATGATATACCACATAACTCAAATACTCATAGCAATAATTTCTAATCACAGTAGGTACTCAAAATAATCCAATGCCGGTAATAAACCTCATATCAAACAAAATCTCGTTCTAAAACCTTCGTACACTGACGATGATGAAAGAGACTCACAGAAACTTGTAACCACTTATCAGACTAACAAGTCATGGAACTTTCCCTCCTTCGACAAGAACTATAGCCAATTTCTAAGCCAACTTTCGATATTATTCTTCCGTAATCAAATCCGATAGTATCCATTCTAGGTCCAATGACCTCATCTTATCAAGCACAACCACTCTAGTGACATGCCACACCAATACAATCTAAAGTCACAACCCGTGCACCAATAAGGAACAACCCAAATGCACTCAATCATGGAAAATGACTCAAATGAGAGAACCATCCCGCAAGGTCAATAAGTACCACCACAAGCGCAATGCTACAAACCCATCTTAAATAGTATAACCAAGACACACGAATCTAACACGTAGGATCATATCCCGACATAACCCAGCTACAATGCCTAACCCCATCTAAACACTGGTCCATATGAAATACCTCAGCCACTATGCTCAAAATCAATAACCACAAGCAATCGACATCAAGTACCAAAGGTGCATGACCATAATCACAGAGAGACAAATAACACAATACCACAATCCGGAAAGAACATTACCAATGCACAATCAATCATTCGACACCCTAATACCCATCCCGCTCAAATTCCACTATAAGACCCAAATAGAACCACACCATGTGTGCATATAACCAACGAATCACAACTCCTCTTGGCGTAGAAGGGTAACTTATATAACATATCAGTACACGAATAAGCTCAAATCTAATTGAATGGCATATCCCTCAGCAATAGCTGTACGGAGTCAACCAATCCAACCCGGTATAGAATACACATCCTCATTGGGCCTACCAATGAACCCCAAATCAACTCTGGTCACCCACAAATAGATAAATAACCATCTGAAAGTCCACAATGACTGAATCAAAACACATACTATCATCTGGCTAGCTTTGGCCACAACTTCACAGTCCACAACCACGAAATAATCTGCTCATGAGAACTCCTAGTCTCCAAATCCATAGAACACACGAATCACCATACCTGATCCCAACTCCACCGCCCAAATGTCTAACACATCTCTTATACACGATCATCCCACGAGGAATACTTCTATAATTCTTCCGTTCCACATAGCAAAATCTGAATATCAGCAGTCGATCAACCAGGCGGGCACTGCAATACTAATGAATCATCTGCAAGTCAAAACACAATGCGCCTTATGAAATGCGTACCCTTCTTAGGCAATACCAAGTAGTAATAAAATTTATCTAGACATCGGTAACCGTCCATGTCGTCTAGGAATTCATAACCTTCCCTTCAAAACTGAACTGTGACATTGCACATGTAATCTCAATCCTACACAACACATCACATCTATCACGCCATAATATGAAAAGAACGAGAATCTCATGATCAACTCTGAGTTGCCAGTAGAATGCATACCCGATCAGTAGAAACCTTCCATATGATCTCATCTAGGAGAAAATCCCAATACGCAACATGTTCCTCATGCCAGTAGGAAATATCCACCTCGAATCGTGATAGAAATCATCGAGAACTCTTTGGAATTTATTTGCACATAACTAAGCTATTAGAACTGAATCCCTCTAACTCAACCAAGCCACGTAGGTCACCAAAACCTAATAGCATTGCCACGAAACATTTGTAGAGACTCACCCAATCATAAGAACCAAAAGAATCGAGCATACCATTACCCTATTGATCCAACCTACTACCAGGATGCCCTATTTCTCCGAGTTCCTTCTGAATTACCTTCAAGTTGACACTCCTCCTCACCATAATACCATGATCCTCAACCGAGACTCACCCCAAAAGATCCTAGAATAAAATGACACCGCCCTAAGGCCCATACGCCGCTGTATTCCCTCTTAAACACCCCAAAAGTACCACAACCGAGACACCCACTCTGAAGAGACCTTATGTGAACCTAAAATCATTTTCTTCACCTCCTTGATACTGAAGTGTATAATCCACAATGATATAGAAATTCCACAAGTCTCGACACCATCCAACTTAAATCTCAAATTCTAGCCATATACAAATCTGAAAAATTCGCAATTGCTACATATAAATCTTGAATCCATTAGAACCTCCTCGAGAGTCATCCACTCTGCTCAAATCTCAATTGCACCGCCCAAACGGGCCGAATGAATTGTTCCCCATTATCACGACAATACCCAGAGAAGTAACCCCACCTTAATATAACCAAGCAAATTCCTACTCCATGCATACTACATCCTTCATAGACAATAGCTCAAATCATTCCATGAGTTTCCATATACTTACATATTGCAATATAACCCATATCCAGATATTTCCCTACTCGAGTCATCCTCAAACTCAACCTCTACAAGTCATAACTGATTCACAAGTATACCTCAAACCGAAACCAATACAACACATAATCGTGAAATCAAATCGTCGATAGCAGACTCCCCCACTTGGCTCAAATCCATGGAATAAAACATCTGATAACTTACAATAACCATACCCCATTACTGTAGTGAGATTCAACTAAATCCTTCATAAGCTCATGTAACACAAACCATCTAATACTTCAAATTATCTGCAAATCTCGCATTCACCCTTGTAACAGTCAAGCCAACTTCCAAAAGCTGTCCAAACTCAAATTGCAACACATATAATTCACTAGTAGAAAATAAACTCCCCACACAACATCATAAGGATCACATATTCGTAGATTACCCCGCAGGTGATAACCCACATGCTTAGCCTCAAACTGACACATCTCTATACCCTTTCACAACCACAACTACTACGCCATCACTTAATATACCTGAGTCTAAACTCATAACAAGACATGAAAAATCTACTTCACTCCATAATTAAACAACATGAAAGATCCTTTAACATACCCATAACTCGAGGCTACACGTCAAATCAAGACAGAAATCAAGCACCTAATAGTCCTTTTTACATCTCAAGCAAAGTCTTTTCGTCACATTCGAACAATTTGAACACTTCCCGTAGTCACATCATACTCGTTATATAGCCATCCAACCACTCATCGAGCCACAAATTCCACTAATAGGGACACTATCGGACTTATAAGTCCAAAAACATGTGCTCACACAACCAAAATCTTTGTGCTCAAGCTACAGTCAAAACTTGGCCTCAGGTCCTCCAGACTGGCCCATCATCAGCACACCAAAATCACATCTTGCACCTCATCCATGGAAATTACAAGCCGTCAATGCACAGCTGATACCGAGCGCATACGAATGCATGGAAGGAATTCGAAGAGTTTCGCTTCAAGCTGAATCAATACTGAACGATAAGGAATGAAAGATGGGATGTTTATCTTAAATTCCCTGTAGCCTCTCGAAGATAGGTATGGATGTCATCATACCGATCCGCAAGACTCTACTAGACACTTGCTCATGACTTGTAGAACTTATGAACCTAGAGATCCGATACCAACTTGTCACGACCCAAAATCCAACTCGTCGTGATGACACCTAACCCAACCTGCTAGGTAAGACAACAAATAACTATCCAATTGCAATAATATTTAATAAGACAATTAAGTCTCGCTGTGATATGCAACCCGATCCACATATATATAGCCATATGGCTCGTTGCAGCGTGCAACCCGATCCACATATATATAGCCATAAGGCTCGTTGCGGCATTGTCATGCCCCAAACTCGGGGAGCGCGACCGGTGCTCAATCGAGTGAACCTGGCCGAGCAAGCCTGTTAGATTTTCTTCTATCCAAACTCATCCATGAATAAAGAGGAGATGTACTTCATTAATCAAACACTGAAAGGAGTTTATTAACAACTCCCATTTCATATCCATTAGCAACTTCATTTATAACTTCCAAATTATTACAAAATTTATAGATATAATGAAAAACATGTTTGCCAAATACCCGCATTTCTAGTTCAACTCCCAACATCAAACACCACCCACAACCTGTCTACAGAGCCTCTAAGTACAACAGAAGTGAAGAATGGAAGTGCTGGTGACAAGGCCCCGGCTAAACCTCATAGTAAAACTACAACGTCAGATGACATAAACCCGGAATAGTGTAGGTCTCACTAAACCCTGCTGAATAGAGAGTGTCTGCTAATGAGGACCAAAGCTGCCCCTCTGATGAACCACCTGCATCCATTGAAGATATAACATCCCCGACAAAAGGGACGTTAGTACATATGGAATAGTACTAGTATATAAAGCTAATTGTCCTCTTTCAAAATAGAATGCCAACATAAAAAGGGAAAACCATGGAAACAACAATAAACAATAAATGATATCCAATTTCCAAGTTAAAACATAATAATTTCCAAAATACGAAGATAATATTATTTTTGGTTGGGAGATCTTTAGCACCGCTATACCACTATTCACAATACCAATACCACCGAACACAGAGTCCGATCACAACCCGATCGGCTAGGCCATCTCATCCGACACAATGCGATAAGAACATTCGTAACACGTTTTGAATACATAATTCTTGACACTTTGCTTATTCGGGACAATCGAATTTATTGGGAGCAACTCGGAACATAGAATAGGGAACTTGAGACAACCACACTTGAAACTTATGAGAACATCATGGAATTCAATTCTAAAAGAGTAGTTTAGCCAACATACCTCGCTTTGAGCTGCCCTTAAATTACTACAATATTCCGGAAATCCTATCAACTTCCATTTATTTAGAAACATAACAAAAGTGAATCATAACTAGGAATATATTCATGGACTCAGCTCATTCAAGCATTTTATCAAACACTAGGTGTGCAAATTGGTTACAAGGTTCTTCCATAAGATTTATTTCACGTCACAACCCAATCTTTACCCATTTGGGCTCAACAATCTTCCCACAAACCTTATTTGTACATACATGTATACATAATACACTCACACCCAAGAATCAAACTCCTCATTACCTACTTTTAATTCAAATCCCGAAATTTAGGGTTAGGAAGTAGAATCTTACCTATTAGATGAATATCTTGTGATTGGCTTCCTTGATTCTTGAAGATTGGGGCAAGAATGGATAATTAGCATGCTAGGTCTTCTCCCTCTCTCTCTAAAATAGCTCTCCCATCTCTCTAAAATATCATATTTTACCTTGTAAAATGACCCCCTAAGTCATTATATCAAAATAGGGTAGGATAAGAAAATTTTTAAAAATGACACCCGAAGTCAATTATGTCGTAGCATAATCGATTATGTGATAGCATAATCGATTATGTGGGCAGCAAAATCAATTAAGTGGTAGCAGAATAGATTGTGTGGTAGCAGAGTCGATTATGTGGGAAGCATCATCAATTATGCGATAGGAGAATGTGTTTTTCAAAATTTGTCCGTCTCTCTCCACTTTGCGATGCTTATGCGGTCCGCGGTACCGTTCTGCAGTCGCGAAGTTGACCGCAAAGGCAGCCTTTGGGAATTTGTTCATAACCTCTTCTAGGAGTGTCCAAATGACAAACGGTTTGAAGCGTTAGAAACTAGACCCGAAGATATTTCATTTGATAGGTTGTCCATCACATAACTCCTTATATATATATATTATATGTAGATATGCTCGTCTAAAGGTTGGTCTTGTGCGTACTCATTTGGAACTTTAGTCTATCATGTAATTTCTAACTTGGCTTAGACTTAGAGCTCTCCTTAGACCCCACATCACTTATAATATGCTTCGTACACTTATTATCATATCCAATTGATATCCATTATATTAATAGTCCTCGTTTGCATACAAAATAATATAATTAGCACACATTAACTTTCTTACTAGCGCTTAAGTACTTCGAAATTTTCCGGGGTGTTATATTCTCCCCCACTTAAGAACATTCGTCCTCGAGTGTTTTACAAGGCACTTATAAGAATAGAGTTACCATCCTTTTACCTCCAACCATTATACATAGGCACTTACGACTACATCGGTCTCATACTTCCTTTCCAAAATTTCAACTTACTTATGACCCTTAAAATTTGGGTATCTTTACAAATTCTTAAAAATTTTGACAGAGTTTCCCCTGTAACTGGGCCTATCCACCTCAATGAGATTCACCAAAATCACCCTATCAACACATCCACAACTCTACAAAGCATCACACTGTATATCAACAACACTAATCTCAACATTACATGCATTATATAATCAAGAGTGATATCTCAACATGAGCTGCACATATTTAACTCATAACATATAGAAAGTACCTTTCAAATCATAACCACTTGCTATACAACCAAGAAAAAATATTTTCTTTCCACAACACTTTCGGCCTTCAAGGTGACCTTCTCGACTTACAAACTTCGCCATAACATATTAACGTAGGCAATCCCAACTTCCGGACTTATCTAACAAGGATGATATTTAGGAACATCTCATAAGCTAACTATCCATCAACTTCACCTTCAATAACCTCCACCAGAAGGATAAAAAATGGATTTCCAATTACCTCCTTAGACATAGACACATGAAACACCGGGTACACAGAGGACAATAATAGGGAAATATCATACTCATAGTTTGTCCAATTTCCTTAAAGATTTCATAAGGCCTATTGTGACTACACATACTTTATCTTCATTAACAATTCACCCAATATATTCATAGAGAAAATCTTGAATAACCCGTTCACTTTCTTCAACTCTAAATCACTATGCCGGACACCCAAACTAAACCTTTGGCGACATCCAACAATTACTCTAAGATGTGCTAGCTTTAATATTACCATAAAACTTCCTATCCAATATATTTGATCACGGGATGACGCTTCTTCTTTGATATGTTTGAATCTTCAACACCCATAGGTTAGTATAAATAGGAACAACGAGGTCCGAGATTGGGCTGGAATCTTTCAAGATTCTATCAATGTGCTGAGCAGGGCATTTTGGGAGGTTATATTCTAAGTGACATGAAGGTCACTACCAATAGTGCTGACATGGTTAATCATTGTGATGACATCATTGATTCGACTAATGAGGCATAGAGTTGCCTAGTAGGCATTGATAATGTAGGGACCATGTTCATGGTTTTGAGATTTAAAAGAAATGAGTCATTTTAGACATGTGACATATGGGAGGCATGGTCTGGAGGATAAAGATATTAACGTCAGTTATTCTTGAAAGACTAAGAGTCATGAAAAGGACATCAACAATTGTTTCATTCCATATGTGCCTTGTACGGAAATAGTAGGCCTAAAAAAGAAAGACCCAAGTGCGTGACACCAGTTGTCTCTTGGAATGTAGGGAAAATCAGTTTAACTCGAAATGAGAATATTCTGGCACCCTAAATGTGATATGGGTTTCAAAATACATGTAGATGCATTACACTCTTAACATTAACTAACACAAGGAATAGACATTCTACAAGCCTATGAGGATGAAAAAAGAAGTTGAACATATGTGTGATTATTATCATTCTGATAGCTTAACCCTTCACAATAGTTGATCCTATATGAGAGGACTAGAGATACAACAAACTTGTCTTTCAAATTAATATGCTCATCATATGTACCGGAATCTGAAACATCCACTAGAAGTGGGGAGGAAAAGTCGATGTAAGGCTGCTTAACTTTCAACCACACATGAGTGAAACCATGTAGCTAGGACTTCTTAATGGTTTGATGAAATCATGTATTGCTTAGAGAGAATCTACTCTTTGCTATGAGCTAAACATGTCTCTGCCATAATAACTCTCAAGCCGCAATACCAAGCTACTTCATGGGCAACTACAATACTAAGAAAAAAGTGAGCTACTTACTGCGGAATGATCTAAGAGGATATGAAAGTCATACTGAGATGTGCAAACAAAAAGATCTTCTTGTGACGAATTTGTGAAAATCTCAAATTTCTCAGAAACTTTATGCGAACAAGTGACCCCTTTCAATTGTTAGCTACACATATAATAGGTGTGGAGATATGCTCTCATGTTACTAGACAGTGGAAAGGATTCATGATAATATTCACAAAGGAGTAAAGTGACTGTTCCAACCGTAGGAGCCACATACACAGAATAAAGAGGGTTGCTCGAGAAGGATCTCAACACTAGGATGTGCTTTACAATGGTGCATGCATAGGCGCAAATGAATAGATGTTATCTATTTGAATCAAAAGGTTCTGTAATAAATTCATCACGTATAGTCCCTTGTTGAGAATTTAGGGAAGCAAGTGGGAAGTATTAGCCTAGGGTTATAACTCAATTCAAGAAAATACTTATAGAGCTCAATTCCACAAGAGGTTGTAAATAAGAGAATTTGTGATAGAGTGGCTTCACGAATAATGCGTCTCGTTCAGAAAGTAAGTACATGCAATATTTTGTGATTCAACGTTTTGGTTAAGACCATATTTATGTAGGCCCCTTCAATAAGGATATACATATACACCAAGTAAAATAATGTAGTGTTCACAATAAGGTAGCAAGGAGTGACTTACTTGGTGATTTTTGATTGACATGGAAATACCTCAATTGATGCCCCTCGAATCCACATCCATAACATAGATTGGTACCATAGTGACATACCCTCGAATGACATCTCCTTCACTTCACACAACGAGGATGAGGTCCGTTAAACAGAATCGCCCTACCGACCTAATATTTACCCTTTTTGAATACATCAAAAACAGTCCCCATGGACTTCCTTTAAGCCTTCATGGCGGGAGTAACAATCTCTATACCGGTGTGTTGTGTGGGCCTTTGAAATTGCCCAAGCCTGCCACCCCTAACACTCTCTTGAGCATAATTACTACACGATAACAAATGATCTTTCCCGTACATCGGGCATACCGTGATGGGTGTACCCACCCTAGGGCCTTTTTTCATATTGTGCCCCCTCTTTCCACAACCATAACATATTTCAAGAGTCATTCAACATGTCCCGAAATGACGTTTCTTACAAATCAAACATTCCGGCTTATTGGTACAAACAACCCTCTTTCGTTTCTTAGGTGCTCTTACCACATGGTCTGGTGGCATGATATTAATAATAGGGACAAGGACACTTCCCTTAGCTACTAGTTCTTTCATTCCCTCCTCGCTGACTCGAACCCGTGGGTTACTCATATGGAATATGAGACATGACGAGGTAATTAGCTTCCTATCTTTAGCTCTATCGCACGATCAGGAGTATCAAAGAAATGAGAAATTCCTAAATGTCCAAGTAACCTCCTCATTATAGATGTGGTCGACAACTCAGCAATAATAAGGACTCTACTAGACACGGCTCCGAGACATCCCATGACACTTCAAAACCTTAGGCTCTGATACTAAGTTTGTCATGCCCCAAACTCGGGGAGCGCGACCGGCGCTCAATCGAGTGAACCCGACCGAGCAAGCCTGTTAGATTTCCTTCTACCCAAACTCATCCATGAATAAAGAGGAGATGTACTCCATTAATCAAACACTGAAAAGATTTTATTAACAACTCCCATTTCATATCCATTAGCAACTTCATTTATAACTTCCAAATTATTACAAATTTATAGATATAATGAAAAACATGTTTGCCAAATACCCTCATTTCTAGTTCATCTCCCAACATCAAACACCACCCACAACCTATTTACGAAGCCTCTAAGTACAACAGAACTGGAGAGTGGAAGTGTCGGCGACAAAGACCCGGCTATACATCATAGCACAAAATACAATGTCAGATGACATAAAGCCCAGAATAGAGTAGGGCTCACCAAAATCTGTTGAATAGAGAGTGACTGCTAATGAGGACCAAAGCTGCCCCGCTGATGAACCACCTGCATCTATTGAAGATGCAGCGCCCCCGACAAAAGGGACGTTAGTACATATGGAATAGTACTAGTATATAAAGCTAATTGTCCTCTTTCAAAATAGAATGCCAACATAAAAGGAAAAACCATGGAAACAACAATCAACAACAAATGATATCCAATTTCCAAGTTAAAACATAATAACTTCCAAAATACGAAGATAATATTATTTTTGGTTGAAAGATCTTTAGCACCGCTATACACCATTCACAATACCAATACCACCATACCTTTAGCATGAATTCCGACACGACCCGATCGGCTATGCCGTCTTATCTTGGACATCAACCACAATCACAATTTCAATTATAATTTCCAACACAATCACCACCATGTGTGCGACATGGTGTCCGATCATGATCCGATCGGTTAGGCCATCTCACCACAATGCTGTGTGGATCGATATTATCCTTTTCTATCAATCATCTCATCCCAATTAAGGGGAATAATTTTATCATATCAATCTCATCCCAAATAAGGGGAATAATTACAATCCACTCCTATACCGACACGTGTAGTTTCGTGGTTAGGTTATTTCAACCTACCCTTCTTCGGTGACTATCGATACTACCAAATTTTTTTTTGATTTTCTTACAAAGGAAACAACAATACAAATGCATTTACCTCATAACCTTTTATACCATATATAGCCTCACTGATACTTTCAAGAACTTTTAATATCATTATTTCATTGGCTCTCTTGGCCATACATATGAATCTTCATTCATGGCACAATGGTCGTATTTCATATTCCACACTTTCATTTCTTCCCTTTCATAGATCATCATCATTAATATCAACAAATAAAATATTCCGAAAATCACAATTTTAGGTTCATCAGTAATGAAGGCTTTAAACACAATGAATTTCTTTTCAAGAAATAGAGTAAAATGATTGGCAATCGAAGCACAAATTAAAATCATAAAGAAGTAACACATCATTTATTCTTGAAATACTTTTCCCCAAAAAGGGCAATACATAATTTCAACTCACAAATATGTAAGAACGCAAAACACATCGAAACTACTTACAAAGCATAACATTAGTTAAAACAACCACATATGGGCATCACTTGAGTTCATAAACTTTTAGGCAATTCTATTTTCAAAGTCAATTTTGGAACAGTTGAATCAAAGTTCATTTCATAATCTTTCTCACATCATCTCATTTCATTGGCACCATTGGACACAAGTATAACTTTCAATCTTGGTACGTTGGCCACACTTTATATCCCCCATTCACTTATTTCACTTCCAACCATCTTTATAGATTATCAACAATAAGATATTTACAATCAAGTCTTTAGGTACACATACGAGAAATTAAGAGTCTTGAGCATATTGAGATTTTCTCACACAATTTCGCAGCATAACCTTCATTTGAAACACGACTCAAAGACATTGCAATTTAATATACATATCATTCTCGAACACATTCCCAAAGGATAACGTAATGTGATAGGAACATTCAGAACACGTTTTGAATACATAATTCTTGACACTTTGCTTATTCGGGATAATCGAATTTATTGGGAACAACTCGGAACATAGAATAAGGAACGTGAGATAACCATACTTGAAACTTACTGGAACATCATGGAATTCAATTCTAAGAGAGTAGTTTAGCCAACATACCTCGCTTTGAGCTTTCCTTAAAGTACTACAATATTCCGAAAATCGTAGCAACTATCATCTATTTAGAAACATAACAAAAGTGAACCACAACTAGGAAGATATTCATGGTCTCAGCTCATTCGAGCATTTTATCAAACACTAGGTGTGCAAATTGGTTACAAGGATCTTCCACAAGATTTGTTTCACTTTACAACCCAATCTTTACCCATTTGGGCTCAACAATCTTCCAACAAACCTTATTTGTACATACATGTATACATAATACTCTCACACCTAAGAATCAAACTCCTCATTACCTAATTTTTATCCAAATCCCTAAATTTAGGGTGAGGGAGTAGAATCTTACCTATAAGATAAAGATCTTGTGATTGGCTTCCTTGATTAGTGAAGATAGGGGCAAAAATTGATGATTCGCATGCTAGGTCTTCTTCATCCCTCTCTAAAATAGCTCTCTCTTGTCTCTAAAATATCATATTTTACCTTGTAAAATGACCCCCTAAGCCCTTATATCAAAATAGGGTCGGATAAGAAAATTTCCAAAAATGACCCTCGAAGTCAATTATACGATGCAATTATGTGGTAGCATAATCGATTATGTGATAACATAATCAATTATGTGGGTAGTGGAATCAATTATGTGGGTAGTGGAATCAATTATGTGGTAGCAGAATAGATTGTGTGGTAGTAGAATCGATTATGTGGGCAGCATAATCAATTATGAGATAGGAGAATGGTTTTTTCAAAATTTGCCCATCTTTGCTCCACTTTGCGATGCTTATGCGGTCCGCGGAACCGATCTGCGGTCGCGAAATTGACCGCAGAGCTAGCCTTTGAGAATTTGTTCATAACTTCTTGTAGGAGTGTCCAAATGACAAACGGTTTGAAGCGTTTGAAACTCCACTCGAAGATATTTCATTTGATAGGTTTTCAATCACATAACCCCTTATATATATGTAGATATGCTCGTCCAAAGGTTGATCTTGTGCGTACTAATTTGGAACTTTAGTCTATCATATAATTTCCAACTTGGCTTAGACTTAGGGCTCTCCTTAGACACCACATAACTTATAATATGTCTCGTACACTTATTATCATATCCAATTGATAACCATTATACTAATAGTCCTCGTCTTCACACAAAATAATATAATTAGCACACATTAACTTTCTTACTAGCGCTTAAGTACTTCGAAATTTTCTGGAGTGTTACATTCTCCCCCACTTAAGAACATTCGTCCTCGAGTGTTTTACAAATCACTAATATGAATAGAGTTACCATCCTTTTACCTCCAACCATTATACACATGCACTTATGACTACATCAATCTCATACTTCCTTTCCAAAATTTCAACTTACTTATGGCCGTTAAAATTCGGCTATCTTTACAAATTCTTAAAAATTTCAACAGAGTTTCCCCTGTAATTGGGCCTATCCACCTGCCAGAGATTCACCAAAATCACCCTATCAACACATCCAAAGCTCGACAAAGCATCACAATGTATATCGACAATACTAATCTCAACATTACAAGCATTATATTATAAAAAAAGATATCTGGAAATGAACTGCACATATTTAAATCATAACACATAGAAAGTACCTTTCAAATCACAACCACTTGCTATACAACCACGCGAAAATATTTTCTTTCCACAACACTTTTGGCCTTCAAGGTGACTTTCTCGACTTACAGACTTAGCCATAACACAGTAACGTAGGCAATCCCAACTTCCGGACTTATATAACAAGGATGACAATAAGGAACATCTCATAAGCTAACTATCAATTAACTTCACCTTCAATAACCTCCACTGGAATGGTATACAAAAGATTTCCAATTACCTTCTTAGACATAGACACATGAAACACCGGGTACACGGAGGACAATAATAGGAAAATATCATACTCATAGTTTGGTTAATTTCCTTCAAGATTTTATAAGCCTATTGCGACTACACATACTTTACCTTCCTTAACAATTCACCCAATATATTCATTGAGAAAATTTTGAGAATAATCCGTTCACTTTCTTCAACTCTAAATCACTATGCCGAACACCTAAACTAAACCTTTGGTGACCTCCAACTATTACTCTAAGATGTGCTAGCTTTAATATTACCATAAAACTTCCTATCCAATATATATTTGATCACGGGATGACGCTTCTTCTTTGACATGTTTGAATCTTCAACCCCCATAGGTTACTATAAATAGGAACAACTAGGTCCGAGATTGGGCTGGAATCTTTCAAGATTCTATCAATGTGTTGAGCAGGGCATTTCAGGAGGCTATATTCTAAGTGACATGAAGGTTACTACCAATAGTGCTGACATGGTTAATCATTATGATGATATCATTGATTCGACTAATGACACATAGAGTTGCCTATTAGGCATTGATAATGTAGGGACCATGTTCATGATTTTGAGATTTAAAAAAAGTGAGTCATTTTAGACATGTGACATATGGGAGGCATGGTCGGGAGGATAAAGACATTAGCGTCAGTTATTCTTGAAAGACTAAGAGTCATGAAAAGGATAACAACAATTGTTTCATTCCATATGTGCCTTGTTCGGTATTAGTAGGCCTCAAAGAGAAATAGCCAAGTGCGTGACACCAGTTGCCTCTTGGAATGTAGGGAAAATCAGTTTAACTCAAAATGAGAATATTCTGGCACCCTGAATGTGATATGGGTTTCAAAATACATGTAGTTGCATTACGCACTTAACATTAACTAACACAAGGAATAGATATGCCACAAGCCTATGAGGATGAAAAAAGAAATTGAACACTTGTGAGATTATTATTATTCTAATAGCTTAGCCCTTCACAATAGTTCATCCTATATGAGAGGACTAATGATACAACAAACTTGTCTTTCAAATCAATATGCTCATCATATGTGCCAGAATCTGAAACATCCACCTGAAGTAGGGAGGAAAAGTCGCTATAAGGATGCTTAACTTTCAACTACACACGAGTGAAACCATCTAGCTAGGACATCTTTATGTTTGAATGAAATCATGTATTGGTTAGAGAGAATGTACACTTTGCTATGAGCTAGACATGTCTTTGCCATAATAACTCTCAAGTCGCAATACCGGTCCAATTCATGGGCAACTACAATACTAAGAACAAAGTGAGCTACTTACTGCGGAACGATCTAAGTGGACATGAAAGTCATAATGTGATGGGCAAATAAAAAGATCTTCCTGTGACGAATTTGTGAAAATCTAAAATTTCCCAGAAACTTTATGTGGACAAGTGACCCCTTTCAATTGACAGCTACACATATAATAGGTGTGGAGATATGCTCTCATGTTACTAGACAGTGGAAAGGATTCATGATAGTATTCACAAAGGAGTAAAGTGACTGTTCCAACCATAAGAGCCACATACACATACCAGAGAGGGTTGCTCGATAAGGATCTCAACACTAGGATGTGCTTTACAATGGTGCATGCATTGGCACAAATGAATAGATGTTATCCATTTGAATCAAAAGGTTCTGTAATAAATTCATCAAGTATAGTCCCTTGTTGAGAATTTAGGGAAGCAAGTGGGAAGTATTAGCCTAGGGTTATAACTCAATTCAAGAAAATACTTATAGAGCTCAATTCCACAAGAGGTTATAAATAAGAGAATTTGTGATAGAGTGGCTTCACGAATAATGCGTCTCGTTCAGAAAGTAAGTACATGCAATGTTTTGTGATTCAACATTTTGGTTAAGACCATATTTATGTAGGCCCCTTCAATAAGGATATACATATCATCAAGGAAAATAATGTAGTGTTCACAATAAGGTAGCAAGGAGTGACTTACTTGGTGATTGATTGACATGGAAATACCTCAATTGATGCCCCTCGAATCCACATCCATAACATAGATTGGTACCATAGTGACATACCCTCGAATGACATCTCCTTCACTTCACACAACGAGGATGAGGTCCGTTAAACTGAATCGCCCCACCGACCTAATATTTACCCTTTTTGAATACATCAAAAACAGTCCCCATGGACTTCCTCTAAGCCTTCATGGCGGGAGTAACAATCTCTATACCGGTGTGTTGTGTGGGCCTTTGAAATTGCCCAAGCCTGCCACCCTTAACGCTCTCCTGAGCATAATTACAACACGACAACAAATGATCTTTCCCGCACATCGGGCATACCGTGATGGGTGTACCCAACCTAGGGTCTTTGTTCATCTTGTGCCCCCTCTTTCCACAACCATAACATATTTCAAGAGTCATTCGACACGTTCCAAAATGACGTTTCTTACAAATCAAACATTCCGGCTTATTGGTACAAACAACCCTCTTTCGTTTCTTAGGTGCTCTTACCACATGGTCTGGTGGCACGATAACAATAATATGGACAAGGACACTTCCCTTAGCAACTGGTTCTTTCATTCCCTCCTCGCTGACTCGAACCCGTGGGTTACTCATATGGAATATGAGACATGACGAGGAAATTAGCTTCCTCTCTTTAGCTCTATCGCACGATCAGGAGTATCAAAGAAATGAGAAATTCCTAAATGTCCAAGTAGTCTCCTCATTATAGATGTGGTCGACAACACACCAATAAGAAGGACTCTACTATACACGGCTCCTAGACAACCTAGGACACTTCTAAACCTTAGTCTCTGATACCAAGTTTGTCACACCCCAAACTCGGGGAGTGCGACCGACGCTCAATCGAGTAAACCCGACCGAGAAAGCTTGTTAGATTTCCTTCTACCCAAACTCATCCATGAATAAAGAGGAGATGTACTCCATTAATCAAACACTGAAAAGATTTTATTAACAACTCCAATTTCATATCCATTAGCAATTTTAGTTATAACTTCCAAATTATTACAAATTTATAGATATAATGAAAAACATATTTGCCAAATACCCGCATTTCTAGTTCATCTCCCAACATCAAACACCACCCACAACCTGTCTACAGAGCCTCTAAGTATAACAGATATGGAGAGTGGAAGTACCGGCGACAAGGACCCGACTATACCTCATAGTACAAAATACAACGTCAGATGACATAAAACCCGGAATAGAGTAGGTCTCACCATACCCTGCTGAATAGAGAGTGTCTGCTAATGAGGACCAAAGCTGCCCCGCTGATGAACCACCTGCATCTATTGAAGATGCAGCGCCCCCGACAAAAGGGACGTTAGTACATATGGAATAGTACTAGTATATAAAGCTAATTATCCTCTTTCAAAATAGAATGCCAACATAAAAGGAAATACCATGGAAACAACAATCAACAACCAATGATATCCAATTTCCAAGTTCAAACATAATAACTTCCAAAATACGAAGATAATATTATTTTTGGTTTAAAGATCTTTAGCACTGCTATACCTCCGTTCACAATACAAATACCACCATACCTTTAGCATGAATTCCGATCACGACCCGATCGGCTATGCCGTCTTATCTTAGACATCAACCACAATCACAATTTCAATTACAATTTCTAGCACAATTACCACTATGTGTGTGGCATGGTGTCCGATCATGATCTGATCGGTTAGGCCATCTCACCACAATGCTGTGTGGTTCGAGATTATCCTTTTATATCAATCATCTCATCCCAATTAAGGGGAATAATTTTATCAAAACAATCTCATCCCAAATAAGGAGAATAATTACAATCCACTCCTACACCGACACGTGTATTTTAAAGGTTATTTCAACCTACCCTTCCTCGGTGAGTATTGATACTCACAAAAATATTTTTGATTTGCTTACAAAGGAAAAAACAATACAAATACATTTACCTCATAACCTTTTATACCATATATAGCCTCATTGGCACTTTCAACAACTTTCAACATTATTATTTAATTGGATCTCTTAGCCATACATATGATTCTTCATTCATGGCACAATGGCCGTATTTCATATTCCACACTTTCATTTCTTCCCTTTCATTGATCATCATCATAAATATCAACAAATAGAATATTCCGGAAATCACAACTTTAGGTTCATTAGTAATGAAGGCTTTAAACACAATGGATTTCTTTCCAAGAAATGTAGTAAAAGGATTGGCAATAGAAAAACAAGTTAAAATCATAAACAAGTAACACATCATTTATTCTTGAAATGCTTTTTCCCAAAAAGTACAATACACAATTTTAACTCACGAATATGTAAGAACGCAAAACATATTGAAACTACTTACAAAACATAACATTAGTTAAAATTGTCACATATGGGCATCACTTGAGTTCATAAGCTTTTAGGAAATTCTATTTTCGAAGTCAATTTTGGAACAGTTGAATCAAAGTTCATTTCATAATCTTTCTCACATCATCTCATTTCATTGGAACCATTGGACACATGTTTTACTTTTGGTTGGCCACACTTCATATCCCCAATTAACTTATTTCACTTCCGACCATCTTTACAGATTATCAACAATAAGACATTTCCAATCAAGACTTTAGGTACACATATGAGCAACTAAGAGTCTTAAGGATATTGAGATTTTCTCACCCAATTTGGTATCATAACCTTCGTTTGAAACACGACTCAAAGACATTGTATTTTAATACACATATCATTTTGACCACATTCCCAAAGGATAACATAATGTGATAGGAACATTCAGAACACGTTTTGAATACATAATTCTTGACACTTTGCTTATTCGGGACAATCGAATTTATTGGGAACAACTCGGAACATAGAATAAGGAACTTGAGACAACCATACATGAAACTTACGGGAACATCATGGAATTCAATTCTAAGAGAGTAGTTTAGCCAACATACCTCGTTTTGAGCTTTCCTTAATGTCACGACCCAAAATTCGACTAGCCGTGATGTCACCTAACCTCACCTACTAGGTAAGACAAATAACAACAATACGATTCAATTAATATTTAACTGACTCCAATACACATACCAAGGACAGGTAGTACAAATCATGAGCTTCTAAGATTTGAATTTACAAAGATGGCATGAAATAAAATGCATCATCTGTTTGAAATGTACATGAACAGATTAATAATTTTAAAACTACCAAGAACAAGAGGCAGCTGTGACTGGATCTCAGGTATATCTTCAATGCTATATCCCACCATGCACAATAACATCAGCATCCAAAATCTGCACGCAAGGTGAAGAAGTGTAGTATGAGTACAACAGACCCCATGTACTCAATAAGTAACAAACCTAACCTTAGGTTGAAAGTAGTGACGAGCTTGTACCAAGGTCAGAGTCCACACCTAAATCCAATAACATCTCATAAAAATAACAATTGAGGCAACACAAAGAATAACTCAATAATAAAATGCTCAGCTCGTTCATAATTCCAAAAAAAAAATAAACATTTTTCTTTTCAAGTATAATAGTAAAACTCAATTCTTTTCACTGAAATCACCAAAATATGAGTAAGTCTGAAAACTGTGATTTTTCCCAAAAACTTTCTTCCACAATATGAAATTTCATTTTCAAATGGCATGAGAAAAGTATATCTCTATGCCTACATGTCAATGTGCATGCCAATGCAAAAACCATATGCATACTCTCAGAGTATCAATTCACTCAGTCCTCCCAGTCACTCAATCCTCTCAGTCACTCAGTCCTCCCAATCACTCAATCCTCATAGTCACTCAATCTTCCCAAATCACTCGGTACTCGTGCTCGACACTCGCACTCGGTAGGTACCTGAGCTCACTGGGGGTGTGTATAGACTCCGGAGGGGCTCCTTCAGCCCAAGCGCTATTACAAGCCAATCATGGCATAAATCAATAAAACATGTTGCAGCGTGCAGCCCGATCCCATAAACATCCTCACCATCAGACCCTCGGCCTCAGTCATCAATCTCTCGGGCTAAAAAATGTCATGAAAATCAGCCCAAAAATGATGATATGATGTATCAATAAATAACAATAGAGACTGAGATATGATATAAATGAATGAACATGACTGAGTTTCAAATTTCAATTTAAATAAATTCAACAACAATATGATCTCTATGGGTCTCAATAATATTGACATATAGCCTCGGCATGATTTTAACATAATTCTCAGCTCAAATTCCTTTGCCATATGGCAACACAAGGAAAATGCGAAGATTAGTTTACTATAAAATTCCACGGAATCAATTACGTCATAATTTCAACGGTGCACACCCACACGCCCGTCACCTGGCATGTGTGTCACCTCCAACCAAGTCACATAATGCGTATATTCAGGGTTCATACCCTCAGCTCCAAGTTTAGAAGTGTTACTTACCTCAAATAAGGCGAACCCAACGTCGAGCAAGCTAATCAATACTCAGGAAATTCCATTCCACGCGTATCCACATCTGACTGCCTTCTTTTCTCCTCAATTCAATGCCAACGATCCGAAACTAAAATTCACCCCTTAATGGTACTAGAACGATCTACTATACTAAGAAACTTCAATTTACAATATCAACATCCAATGGGATCAACATTAGTAACCAATTCCATAGTTTAGGCCATTTAGACAATTTACCAAACTCCTAGTGGGCATACATTTATACATTTCTTAACCATGGAATTTGTTCTTCCAACTACCATCATTTACCAATAATTCATCCCACCATCATTCTTTAGCAACCTGTAATCCTAACATCACATGTGGGACCAACCATTCTCACCCAACCAATGGGTATTCATTTAAATTGAGAATTTATGGCTTCCAATCACTATACCATGAGTTTCAATACTTGATTCATACTCATATTTCCATAATAAATCCATACATGTATACATAATACTCTCACACCCAAGAATCATATTTCTTATGACCTACTTTTAATCCAAATCTCGAAATTGAAAACTAGGGTATGGAACCTTACCTCTTTGATGAAGAACTTGAGGGATTTCATATTGGATTTCAAGGCTTGGACAAGAATTTGATGAACAAGACACTTCATCTACTTCCTCTATCTAGAACACTCTCACTTCTCTCTAAAATCATCAGATAAATGCCCTCAAAAAAGCCCCAAAGCCTATTTATCAAAATGGGGTCGGGTTATGAAAAAAGAAAAAGTAACTCTCAGAAATCAGGTCTGCGGTGGCATAATGGATCGCAGAATGGGTATGCGGGCCGCACAATTGATCTCAAAATTGATGCCCAGAACTGGGCTGTTCTGGTCCATTCTGCGACCAGTTTGTGGTCGCAGAAGCAGTTTCGCGATCGCATAACAATTCTTCGGTCGCAGAATTGGTCGTAGAATCGCATTTTTCCAGCCTTTGGTTATTTGGTCATAACTTCTTGTAGGAATGACAAATAATGAACGATTTGAAGCGTTAGAAACTAGACTCAATGTTCTTTCATTTGATATGTAATACACTATATAACACTTTGTATCAAGAGAGGTATTCACATTCGAAGTTAAATCTTGTGCGAACTTACTTGAAACTTTAGTCTATTATGAAATTTCTAATTTGACTTGGACTTAGGGCTCTCCTGACACCTCACATCCCATTATAATATTCCTCGTACACTTATTATCATATCCAATCGATATTCATCATATTAATAGCCCTTGTTTACACACAAAATAATTTAATTAGCGCACATCAACTTTCTTACTAGCGCTTAAGTGCTCCAAAATGTTTCTGGGGTATTACATTCTCCCCCACTTAAGTTCATTCTCGAATGAGGAGTAGATTCTGTCCCCAAACACTTAACATAACTCGTTTCTTTTTCCACACATCCTAAGCACCCAAATTTTACTAACTCCCAAAATTTTCAGAAAGTTTGGCAGAGTCTCCCCTGTAATTGGGCCTATCTACCTGCCAGAGTAACACCAAAACAACTCCTAACAACATATACACAACCCAACAAGGCACCACAATGAATATATCAATAACACTAATCTCAGCATTATAAGCACTGCATTATCAAATTGATATCTGGGCATGAACTGCACATTGTTTTTAATCATTACTCCTAGAAAGTACCTTTCAATTTAAAACCAATTGCTATACAATCAAGCGAAAATAGTTTCTTTCCACAACACTTTCGGCCTTCAAGGTGACCTTCCCGACTTACAGACTTTTCCATAACACATTAACGGAGGCAATCTCAACTCCCATACTTATCTAATAAGGATGATGAATAGATACCCCTCATAAGCCGATTATCCATTAACTTCACCTTCGATAGCTTTCACCAGAATGATAGACAAAGGATTTCCAACTACCTCCTTAGACATAGACACTTGAAACAACGGGTACACGAAGGACAATAATAGGGAAAACATCATACTCATAGTTTGGCCTATTTCCTTCAAGATTTCATAAGGATAATGTGACTACACATACTTTACCCTTATTAGAAATTAACATAACATCCTCACGGAGAAAATATTGAGAATAACCCGTTCACTTTCTTCAACTCTAAATCTCTATGGCGAACACCCAAACTAAACATTTGGAAACCTCCAACAATTACTCTAAGATGCTCTAGTATGAAAATGACCACAAAATTTCCTATCCAATATATATTTGATCATGGGGTGATGCTTCTTCTTTGACATATTTGAACCTTCAAATCACTATTTCACCTTATCACACATGCATACCCGAGGTGATACCATGTCACCCTATTATATATAGGCCTGACGACACCACATAATTGAAAATTATTAATTTAGCCTTAGCCCATAAACCTTGGAATCCAAATTCCAACATCTGAAAAAAAAATCTTCTTTTCAAGACCTGAATTTCACATCTACACACTGTATAAATTTGAGCAAGTTGTATTAAGCTGTAACCATCACCTTAGATATAATCACACAACATACTATACAACTCGCATATTCGCGGCACCATTCCCGATCATAGTAACTACTCAAAACCAACCAAGTACTAGTATTAAACCCCACTTTCCATAAAACCTCATTTCAAAACCTTTGTACACTGCCGATGTTATTCTCCAAATATACCGTAATCAAATTCGATAGTACTCATTCTAGGTCCAATGACCTCATCTCATTAAACCTAACCACTTTATTAACATTCAACCCCAACATTTCCAACCAACCCCTCAAATTTCATGAAAAGAATAACCGTAGGTGCATGTGCTCAATTCCTCAAATACACTGCTCAATAATATTATAGCATGTAGAGGAAGGAAAGACAATTAAATCAGATAAACGATCGAGAAATTAGCAAATTCCACGTGCTGCATGGTATAGTCTCGGGACTCCAGTCCAAATATACCATATGGGAGCATTTAAATAGGTAAACAGGTATGTGATGAGTAGGATAAGATTCTCATGTTCTTGGACTGGTATCAATGACATGCTAAAGCGTATGCATGTACAAAGTGTGCCATCGTAGCTCAAATCAAAAATCTTTCATCATCGAGGCATTATTTTTTCAAATTCGTTCAGGGATTTTAACCCCTATATATGTAGCCTCAATCATTGCTCAAATAGCTCACACAATGTTATAGATATTAGGAACATCATAACTTAAAGCTTAACAGTCAATTCTAGGCTTATTATAGCCCAAACGCAATCCGAGCATGGATAAATAGCCCTCTAAAAAGTCCTTCATAACTTAACCATGACACATACTATTATCTAGTTAAATTGGCCACACCTTCATAGTCCACGACCCCGAAACAATTTTCTTCTGAGAACTCCCAGTTCCCAAATTCATAGAACATATGAACCACCGTAACTGATCACAACTCCAACACTCGAATGACTAGAACATCCTTCATGCACGATCATCCCACTAGGAATACTTCCATAATTCTCTCGTGCCACATAACAATAATTTGAATACCAGCAGTCTATCAACCAAGTGAGTTCTGCAATACCCATGAAACATATGTAAGTCAATTCACAATGTGTCTTCTGAAATGCACACCATTCTCAGGATTTACCGAGCAGTTATAACATTCATTTAAGTGTTTAAAACTGACCATGTTGTCCAAAATTCGTGATCTTCCATTCAAGACTGAACTGCCACCTTGCAAATGTAAGTCTTAATCCCGCACAACACACCACATCTATCATGCCATCATGTGAAAGGCACGAGAATCTCATTATTAACTCTGAGTCACCATCAAATTACGTACCCGGTTAGTTAGAAACCTTCCATTTTCTCTCTTGCAGGAGGAAATCACAATACACAATATGTTCCTTACATAGGTAGAAAATATCCGGTTCAAATCATGAAGAACACTTTGAAATCCATTCACTCATAAGAAAGCTATCAGAATTGAATCTTTCTAACTCAACCAAGCCACGCTTGTCGCCAAATCCTAGAGTATTGCCATGGAACACTCGTAAGGCCTCATTATAAGACATCCTAACTGAGAACTACACCGCCCTAAGACCCATAAGCCATTGTATTCCTTCCTAAGCACCCTATAAGTACCACCACCGAGACACCCACTCTGAAGAGACCTTATGTGAACTTTAAATTGTTCTTTTACCTTTCTTATACTTTAATGTAGAATCCATAGTCATACAGAATTACCGTGAGTCCCGACACCATCAAACACAAATCTCAGATTCTATCCATACACAAGTCAGGAAAATTTTTCAACTGCTATATATAAATCTCGGACCCATTAGAACCTTCTCAGGAGTTACCTACTCGGCTCAAAATTGAATTGCACCGCCCAAATGGGCCAAAAGACACATGCCCCATTAGCACAACAACACTCAAAGAAATAACCCTACCTTAACACCACTGGCCAAATTCATATTCCACGTGCACTACATTCTTCCCAATTTACAACTTAATCATCCATGATTTTTTATATTTTTGTAAGTGCATTATATCCCATATTCAGGAAATTTCCTTATTCGAGTCATCCTCGATCTCAACCTCTGCAGTCATAACTGCTCCACAAGTATGTCTCGGACCAAAACTTAATTTAACCTATAAACATGAAATTGGATTGTCAATAGTAGGCTCCCCCACTTGGCTCAAAGCCATAGATCAAAACATTCAATAATTCACCATACCCATATTCAAATTTCTGCCATAACACCGTGGTGAGATTTAACTAAATTCTTCCCAAGCTCATGCATCACAACCTATATGGTACCTCAAATCGTCTACCAAGCTTGCCTTAATTCTCGTGAGGATCAGGTCAACTTTCTTGACCAATTCAAACTCAAATCCCAATACATCTGCCCTACTGGTAGAAAAGAAGATTCTCCACACAACATTATAAAGATCACACCTCTGTAGTTTATTCTACAGGTGATAACCAGCATGTTTAGCCTCAAACTGGCATCTTTCTATACCTTTTTTACTTCCACAACTCCTACATAATCACTTAACCTTCATGAGTTTGAAATCATAAACAAGACACGAAAATTTAATTTGTTCCACAACTACACCACGTGAAAGATCCTTCAACACATTCATAACTCGAGACTCTACATCAAATCGAGACAGGAGTCAAATACCCAATAGTCCTTTTTACATCTCAAGCAAACATTTTTTTTCCGTCACTTTCAAACCATCTGAATATCCTGTGGTCACAATATAATCATCATATGGTCACCCATCTATTCATCGAGCCACAAATTCTACTCATAGGGACACTATTGGACATATGAGTCCAATTGTACAAGTTCACACAACTGAAACTACCGAGCCTAAGTTGCGTTCTAATCCTGGCATCAAGTCCTCCAGACTGGCCCATCACCAAAACACATAATACATATTTCGAACCTCATTCACGGAATCATAAGTCGGCGATGCACAACTCATACCGAGCGCTCACATGCGCACACGAATGCGTGGAAGGAATTCAAGGAGTTATGTCTCAAGCTGAATCAATTTCGCACGATAAGGAAAGAAAGATGGGAAATTATCCTAAATGCCTTGTAGCCGCTCGAAGATAAGTATGGACGTCATCATACCGATTCGCAAGACTCTAATAGACACTTGCTCATGACTTGTAGAACCTATAAACCTAAGGCTCTGATACCAAATTGTCACGACCCAAAATCCGACTAGCCGTGATAACACCTAACCTCACCTGCTAGGTAAGCCAAATAACAACAACACGATTCAATTAAAATTTAACTGACTCTAATACACTTCCCAAGGACTGGTAGTAAAAATCATGAGCTTCTAATATTTGAATTTACAGAGCTGGCGTGAAATAAAATACATCATCTGTTTGAAATGTATATGAACAGATTAATAATTCTAAAACTACCAAGAACAAGAGGCAGCTGTGACTGGATCTCAGGTACATCTTCAATGCTACATCCCGCCATGCACAACAACATCAACATCCAAAATCTGCACGCAAGGTGAAGAAGTGTAGTATGAGTATAACCGACCCCATGTACTCAATAAGTAACAAACCTAACCTTAGGTTGAAAGTAGTAACGACCTTGTACCAAGGTCAGAGTCCACACCTAAATCCAAAAACATCTCATAACAATAACAATTGAGGCAACACAAATAATAACTCAATAATAAAATGCTCAGCACGTTCACAGTTCCAAAAAAAATAAACATTTTCTTTTCAAGTATAATAGTAAAACTCAATTCTTTTCACTGAAATCACCAAAATATGAGTAAGTCTGAAAATTGTGATTTTTCACAAAAACTTTCTTCCACAATAGGAAATTTCATTTTCAAATGGCATGAGAAAAGTATATCTCTATGCCTACATGTCAATGTGCATGCCAATGAAAAAACCATATGCATACTCTCAGAGTATCAATTCACTCAGTCCTCCCAGTCACTCAATCCTCTCAGTCACTCAGTCCTCCCAATCACTCAATCCTCACAGTCACTCAGTCCTCCCAATCACTCAATCCTCACAGTCTCTCAATCCTCCCAAATCACTCGGCACTCGCACTCAATAGGTACCTGAGCTCACTGGGGGTTTGTATAGACTCCGGAGGGGCTTCTTCAGCCCAAGCGCTATAACAAGCCAATCATGGCATAAATCAATAAAACATGCTGCGGCGTGCAGCCCGATCCCATAAACATCCTCACCATCAGACCCTCGGCCTCACTCAGTCATCAATCTCTCGGGCTAAAAAATGTCATGGAAATCAGCCCAAAAATGATGATATGATGTATCAATAAATAACAATAGAGACTGAGATATGATATAAATGAATGAACATGACTGAGTTTCAAATTTCAATTTAAATAAATTCAACAACAATATGATCACTATGGGTCTCAATAATACTGGCATGTAGCCTTGGCATGATTTTAACATGATTCTGAGCTCAAATTCCTTTGCCATATGGCAACACAAGGAAAATGCGAAGATTAGTTTACTATAAAATTCCACGGAATCAATCACGTCATAATTTCAACGGTGCACACCCACACGCCCGTCACCTAGCATGTGCGTCACCTCCAACCAAATCACATAACACGTATATTCAGGGTTCATACCCTCATCTCCAAGTTTAGAAGCGTTACTTACCTCAAATAAGGCGAACCCAATGTCGAGCAAGCTAATCAATACTCAGGAAATTCCATTCCTCGCGTATCCACCTCTGAATGCCTTCTTGTTTCCTCAATTCAATGCCAATGATCTGAAACTGAAATTTACCCCTTAATGGTACTAGAACGATCTACTATACTAAGCAACTTCAATCTACAATATCAACATCCAATGGGACAAACATTAGTAATCAATTCCATAGTTTAGGCCATTTAGACAATTTACCAAACACCTAGTGGGCATACATTTATACATTTCTTTACCATAGAATTTGTTCTTCCAACTACCATCATTTACCAACAATTCATCCCACCATCATTCTTTAGCAACCTATAATCCTAACATCACATGTGGGACCAACCATTCTCACCCAACCAACAAAATTCCATCAAATAATCACTTTTCAATCTCTACAATGGGTATTCATTTAAATTGAGAATTTATGGCTTCCAATCACTATACCATGAGTTCCAATACTTGATTCATACTCATATTTCCATAATAAATTCATAAATGTATACATAATACTCTCACACCTGAGAATCATATTTCTTATGACCTACTTTTAATCCAAATCCCGAAATTAAAAACTAGGGTATGGAACCTTACCTCTTTGATGTAGAACTTGTGGGATTTCTTGTTGGATTTCAAGGCTTGGACAAGAATTTGATGAACAAGACACTTCATCTACTTCCTCTCTCTAGAACACTCTCACTTCTCTCTAAAATCATCATATAAGTGCCCCAAAATAACCCCCAAAACCTATTTATCAAAATGGGGATCGAGTTACAAAAATAGAAAAAGTAACCTTCCGAAATTAGGTCTGCGGTCGCATAATGGACCGCAGAATAGGTATGCGGGCCGCACAATTGATCGCAAAATCGGTGCCCAGAACTGGGCTGTTCTGGTCCATTCTGCGACCAGTTTGTGGTCGCAGAAGCAGTTTCGCGATCGCATAACTATTCTGCGGTCGCAGAATTGCATATTTCCAGCCTTTGGTAATTTTGTCATAACGTCTTGTAGGAATGTCCAAATAATGAACGGTTTGAAGTGTTAGAAATTAGACTCAAATATCTTTCATTTAATAGGTAATACACCATATAACACTTCGTATCATGAGAGGTAGGCACATTTTAAGTTAGGTCTTGTGCGAACTTACTTGAAACTTTAGTCTATTATGAAATTTCCAATTTGACTTGGACTTAGGGCTCTCCTGACACCTCACAACCCTTATAATATGCCTCATACACTTATTATCATATCCAATAGATATTCATCATATTAATAGCCCTTGTTTACACACAAAATAATATAATTAGCGCACATCAACTTTCTTACTAGCGCTTTAAGTGTTTCAAAATGTTTCCGGGGTGTGACATTCTCCCCCACTTAAGAACATTCGTCCTCGAAAAAGGAGTAGAGTCCGTCCCCCAAACACTTAAGATAACTCGTTTCTTCTTCCACACATCCTAAGCACCCAAATTTTACTAACTCTCAAATTTTTCAGAAATTTCGGCAGAGTCTCCTCTGTAATTGGGCCTATCCACCTGCTAGAGTAACACCAAAAAATTCCTAACAACACATACACAATCCAACAAGACACCACAATATATATATCAATAACACTAATCTCAGCATTATAAGCACTGTATTATCAAATTGATATGTGGCATGAACTGCACATTATTTTTAATCATAACTCCTAGAAAGTACCTTTCAAATCAAAACCAATTGCTATACAATCAAGCGAAAATAGTTTCTTTCCACAACACTTTCGGCCTTCAAGGTGACCTTCCCGACTTACAGACTTTGCCATAACACATTAACGGAGGCAATCTCAACTCCCATACTTATCTAACAAGGATGACGAATAGATACCCTTCATAAGCCGATTATCCATTAACTTTATCTTCGACAGCTTTCACCGGAACGATAGACAAAGGATTTCTAACTACCTACTTAGACATAGACATATGAAACATTGGGTACACGGAGGACAATAATAGGAAAAATATCATACTCATAGTTTGGCCTATTTCCTTCAAGATTTCATAGGGATAACGTGACTACACATACTTTACCCTTATTAGAAATTCACACAACATCCTCACGGAGAAAATATAATGAATAACCCATTCACTTTCTTCAACTCTAAATCTCTATGCCGAACACTCAAACTAAACATTTGGCAACCTCCAACAATTACTCTAAGATGTTCTAATATGAAAATGACCATAAAATTTCCTATCCAATATATATTTGATCACTAGGTGATGTTTCTTCTTTGACATGTTTGAACCTTCAAATCACTATTTCACCTTATCACGCATGCATAACCGAGGTGATCCCATGTCACCCTATCCCATATAGGCCTGGCGACACCACATAATTGAAAATTATTAATTTAGCCTTAGCCCATAAACCTTGGAATCCAAATTCCATCATAAAAAAAAAAAATTCTTTTCAAGACCCGAATTTCACATCTACACACTTATAAATTTGAGCAAGTTGTATTAAGCTGTAACCATCACCTCAGATATAATCACACAACATACTATACAACTCGCATATTCGTATCACCATTCCCAATTGATATTCATCATATTAATAGCCCTTGTCTACACACGAAATAATATAATTAGCGCACATCAACTTCTTACTAGCGCTTAAGTGCTTCAAAATGTTTCCGGGGTGTTACACATAAATTACTACAATATTCCGAAAATCCTAGCAACTTCCATCTATTTAGAAACATAAAAAAAGTGAACCATAACTAGGAAGATATTCATGGTCTCAGCTCATTCAAATATTTTATCAAATATTAGGTGTGCAAATTGGTTACAAGGTTCTTCCACAAGATTTATTTCTCTTCAAAACTCAATCTTTACCCATTTGGGCTCAACAATCTTCCCACAAACTTTATTTGTACATACATGTATACATAATACTCTCACACCCAAGAATCAAACTCCTCATTACCTACTTTTAATCCAAATCCTGAAATTTAGGGCTAGGGAGTAGAATCTTACCTATTAGATGGTGATCTTGTGATTGACTTCCTTGTTTCTTGAAGATTGGGGCAAGAATGGATGATTAACATGCTAGGTCTTCTACCTCTCTCTCTAAAATAGCTCTCTCCTATCTCTAAAATATCAGATTTTACCTTGTAAAATGACCCCCTAAGTTCTTATATCAAAATAGGGTCAGATAAGAAAAGTTTCAAAAATGGCCCCCAAAGTCAATTATGCGGTGCAATTATGTGGGCAGCAGAATCAATTATGTGGTAGCAGAATAGATTGTGTGGGCAGCATAATCAATTATGCGATAGCATAATCAATTATGCTATAGGAAAATGGTTTTTTCACAATTTGTCCATCTCTGCTCCACTTTGCGATGCTTAGGCAGTCCGTGGAACCGTTCTGCGGTCGCGAAATTGACCGCAGAGCCAGCCATTGGGAATATGTTCATAACTTCTTGTAGGAGTGTCCAAATGACGAACGGTTTGAAGCATTAGAAACTAAACTCGAAGATCTTTCATTTGATAGGTTGTCCATCACATAAACCCTTATATATATATATATATATATATATATATATATATATATATATGCTCGTCCAAAGTTTGGTCTTGTGCGTACTCATTTGGAACATTAGTCTATCATGTAATATCCAACTTGGCTTAGACTTAGGGCTCTCCTTAGGCCCCACATCACTTATAAATGTCTCGTACACTTCTTATCATATCCAATTGATATCCATAATATAAATAGTCCTCGTCTGCACACAAAATAATATAATTAGCACACATCAACTTTCTTACTAGCGCTTAAGTACCTCAAACTTTTTCGGGGTGTTACATTCTCCCCCACTTAAGAACATTCGTCCTTGAGTGTTTTACAAGTCACATATAAGAATAGATTTGCCATCCTTTTACCTCCAACCATTATACATAGGCACTTATGACTACATCGATCTCATACTTCCTTTCCAAAATTTCAACTTTCTTATGGCCCTTAAAATTCGGCAATCTTTACAAATTCTTAAAACTTTCGACAAAGTTTTCCCTGTAACTGGGCCTATCCACCTGCCAGAGATTCACCAAAATCACCCTATCAACACATCCAAAACTCGACAAAGCATCACAATGTATATCAACAACACTAATCTCAACATTACAGGCATTATATTATCAAGAGTGATATCTGGACATGAGCTACACATATTTAAATCATAACACATAGAAAGTACCTTTCAAGTCACAACCACTTGCTATATAACCAAGTGAAAATATTTTCTTTCCACAATACTTTCGGCCTTCAAGGTGACCTTCTCGACTTGCAGACTTCGCCATAACACATTAACGTAGGCAATCCCAACTTTCGGACTTATCTAACAAGGATGACAATTAGGAACTTCTCATAAGCTAACTATCCATTAACTTCACCTTCAATAACCTCCATCGGAATGATATACAAAGAATTTCAAATTACCTCCTTAGACATAGACACATGAAACACCGGGTACGCGGAGGACAATAATAGGGAAACATCATACTCATAGTTTGGCCAATTTCCTTCAAGATTTCGTAAGGCCTATTACGACTACACATACTTTACCTTCCTTAACAATTGACCCAATATATTCATAGAGAAAATCTTGAGAATAACCCGTTCACTTTCTTCAACTCTAAATCACTACGTCGAACACCCAAACTAAACCTTTGGCGACCTCCAACAATTACTCTAAGATGTGCTAGCTTTAATATTACCATAAAATTTCCTATCCAATATATTTGATCACGAGATGACGCTTCTTCTTTGACATGTTTGAATCTTCAAACCCCATAGGTTACTATAAATAGGAACAACAAGGTCTGAGATTGGGCTGTAATCTTTCAAGATTCCATCAATGTGCTGAGTAGGGCATTTTAGGAGGTTATATTCTAAGTGGCATGAAGGTTACTACCAATAGTGCTAACATGGTTAATCATTGTGATGACATCATTGATTCGACTAATGAGGCATAGAGTTGCCTAGTATGCATTGATAATGTAGGGATATGTTCATAATTTTGATATTTAAAAGAAATGAGTCATTTTAGACATGTGACATATGGGAGGCATGGTCGGGAGGATAAAGACATTAGCGTCAGTTATTCTTGGAAGACTAAGAGTCATGAAAAGGACAACAACACTTGTTTCATTCCATATGTGCCTTGTTCAGCAATAGTAGGCCTCAAAGAAAAATAGTCAAGTACATGGTACCATTCGCCCCTTAGAATGTAGGGAAAATCAGTTTAACGCGAAATGAGAATATTCAGGCACCCTGAATGTGATATGGGTTTCTAAATACATTTAGTTGCATTACGCTCTTAACATTAACTAACACAAGGAATATATATGCCACAAGCCTATGAGGATGAAAAAAGAGGTTTAACACTTGTGAGATTATTATCATTCTGATAGCTTAACCCTTCATAATAGTTGATCCTATGTGAGAGGACTAGAGATACAACAAACCTGTCTTTAAAATAAATATCCTCATCATATGTGCCATAATATGAAACATCCACCTGAAGTGGGGAGGAAAAGTCATTGTAAGGCTGCTTAACTTTCAACCACAAATGAGTGAAACTATGTAGCTAGGACATCTTAATGTTTGGATGAAATCATGTATAAGTTAGAGAGAATGTACACTTCGCTACGAGCTAGACATGTCTCTGCCATAATAACACTCAAGCCGCAATACCAGGCCATTTCATGGGCAACTACAATACTAAGAACAAAGTGAGCTACTTACCTAGGAATGATCTAAGTGGACATGAAAGTCATACTAAGATGGGCAAACAAAAAGATCTTGCTGTGACGAATTTGTGAAAATCACAAATTTCCCAGAAACTTTATGCGAACAAGTGACCCCTTTCAATTGACAGCTACACATATAATAGGTGTTGAGATATGCTCTCATGTTACTAGATAGTGGGAATGTTTCATGATAATATTCACAAAGGAGTAAAGTGACTGTTCCAACCATATGAGCCACATACACATACCAGAGAGGGTTGCTCGAGAAGGATCTCAACACTAGGCTGTCTTACATTAGATTTGATACCACATAGGTAAGCTTTACAACGGTGCATGCATAAGCATAAATGAGCAGATGTTATCCATTTGAATCAAAAGGTTCTATAAGAAATTCATCAGGTATAGTCCCTTGTTGAGAATTTAGAGAAGCAAGTGGGAAGTATTAGCCTAGGGTTATAACTCAATTCAAGAAAATACTTATAGAGCTCAATTCCACAAGAGGTTGTAAATAAGAGAATTTGTGATAGAGTGGCTTCACAAATAATACATCTCGTTCAGAAAGTAAGTACATGCAATATTTTGTGATTCAACATTTTGGTTAAGACCATATTTATGTAGGCCCCATCAATATAGATATAATATATAGGTTGTTACTCCTGCCATGAAGGCTAAGAGGAAGGCCAAGGGGACTGTTTTTTATGTATGCAAAAAGGGTAAATTCTAGGTCGGTGGGGCGAGTCAGTTTAACGGACCTCATCCTCGTTGTGTGAAATGAAGGAGATGTCATTCGAAGGTATGTCACTATGGTACCAATCTATGTTATGGATGTGAAGTCGAGGGGCATCAATTAAGGTATTGCCATGACAATCAAAAATCACCAAGTAAGTCGCTCCTTGCTACCTTATTATGAACACTACATTATTTTCCTTGTTGTATATGTATATCTATATATACAAATTGCCCAAGCCATCCACCCCTAATACTCTCCTGAGCATACTTACAACACGACACCAAATGATCCTTCTCACACATCGGGCTTACCTTGATGAGTGTACCCAACCTAGGGCATTTGTTCATCTTGTGCCACCTCTTTCCACAACCATAACATATTTCAAGAGTCATTCAACACGTCCCTAAATGACGTTTCTTACAAATCAAACATTCCGGCTTATTTGTACAAACAACCCTCTCTCGTTTCTTAGGTGCTCTTACCACATGGTCCGGTGATACGATAATATTAATAGGGACAAGGACACTTCCCTTAGCAACTGGTTCTTTCATTCCCTCCTCGCTGACTCGAACCCGTAGGTTACTCATATGGAAAATGAGACATGACGAGGAATTTAGCTTCCTATCTTGAGCTCTAACGCATGATCAGGAGTATCAAATAAGTGAGAAATTCCTAAATATCCAAGTAGCCTCCTCATTATAGATGTGGTTGACAACACACCAATAAGAAGGACTCTACTAAACAAGGCTCCGAGACATCCTAGGATACTTTAAAACCATAGGCTCTGATACCAAGTTTGTCACGCCCAAACTCGGGGAGCGCGATCGGCGCTCAACCGAGTGAACCCGTATAAGCAAGAATGTTAGATTTTCTTCTATCCAAACTCATCCATGAATAAAAAGGATATGTACTCCATTAATCAAACACTGAAAATATTTTATTAACAACTCCCATTTCATATCCATTAGCAACTTTATTTATAACTTCCAAATTATCACAAATTTATAGATATAATGAAAAATATGTTTGCAAAATACCCGCATTTCTAGTTCAACTCCCAACATCAAACACCACCCACAACCTGTCTACAGAGCCTCTAAGTACAATATAAGTGAAGAATGGAAGTGTCGGCGACAAGGCCCCGGCTATACCTCATAGTACAAAATACAACGCCAGATGACATAAAGCCCGGAATAGAGTAGGGCTCACCAAAACCTGTTGAATAGAGAGTGACTGCTAATGAGGACCGAAGCTGCCCCGCTGATGAACCACTAGCATCCATTGAAGATGTAGCACCCCCGACAAAAGGGACGATAGTACATATGGAATAGTACTAGTACATAAAGCTAATTGTCCTCTTTCAAAACAAAATGCCAACATAAAAGGGAAAACCATGGAAACAACAATCAACAATCAATGATATCAAATTTCCAAGTTAAAACATAATAATTTCCAAAATATGAAGATAATATTATTTTTGGTTGGGAGATCTTTAGCAAGATTTACCGCCGTTCACAATACCAATACCATCGTACTTTTAGCACGGAGTCCGATCACGACCCGATCGGCTAGGCCGTCTTATCCGAGACATCAACCCCAATCACAATTTCAATTACAATTTCCAGCACAATCACCATCATGTGTGCGACATGGTGTCCGATCACGACCCGATCGGCTAGGCCATCTCACCACAATGTTGTGTGGATCGACATCATCCTTTTCTATCAATCATCTCATCCAAATTAAGGGGAATACTTTTATCACATCAATCTTATCCCAAATAAGGGAAATAATTACAATCCACTCCTACACCGGCACATGTAGTTTCAGTGTTAGGTTGTTTCATCCTACCCCTCCTCGGTGACTATCGATACACCCAAAACTATTTTTGATTTGCTTACAAAGGAAACAACAATACAAATGCATTTACCTCATAATCGTTTATAACATATATAGCCTCATTGGCACTTTCAACAACTTTCAACATCATTATTTCATTGGCTCTCTTGGCCATACATATGATTCTTCATTCATGGCATAATAGCCGTATTTCATATTTCACACTTTCATTTCTTCCCTTTTATGGATCATCATCATAAATATCAACAGATAGAATATTCCGAAAATCACAACTTTAGGTTCATTAGTAATAAAGCCTTTAAACACAATGAATTTCTTTCCAAGAAATGGAGTAAAGTGATTGACAATCGAAGCACAAGTTAAAATCATAAACAAGTAACACATCATTTATTCTTGAAATACTTTTTCCCAAAAAGGGCAATACACAATTTCAACTCACGGATATGTAAGAACGCAAAATACATCGAAACTACTTACAAAGCATAACATTAGTTAAAACAACCACATATGGGCATCACTTGAGTTCATAAGCTTTTAGGCAATTCTATTTTCGAAGTCAATTTTGGAATAGTTGAATCAGAGTTTATTTCATAATCTTTCTCACATCATATCATTTCATTGGCACCATTGGCCGCAAGTATAACTTTCAGTCTTGGCACGTTGGCCACACTTTATATCCCCAATTCACTTATTTTACTTCCAACCATCTGTATAGATTATCAACAATAAGACATTTTCAAACAAGACTTTATGTACACATATGAGCAATTAAGAGTCTTAAGCATATTGAGATTTTCTCACACAATTTGGCATCATAACCTTCATTTGAAACACGACTCAAAGACATAGCATTTTAATATACATATCATTCTTGAACACATTTTCAAAGGATAACATAATGTGATAGGAATATTCGGAACACATTTGGAATACATAGTTCTTGAATCTTTGCTTATTCGGGACAATCGAATTTATTGGGAACAACTCGAAACATAGAATAAGGAACTTGAGACAACCATACTTGAAACTTACGGGAACATCATGGAATTCAATTCCAAGAGAGTAGTTTAGCCAACATACCTCGCTTTGAGTTTTCCTTAAATTACTACAATGTTCCGAAAATCCTAGCAACTTCCATCTATTTAGAAACATAACAAAAGTGAACCACAAATAGAAAGATATTCATGGTCCCATCTCATTCGAGCATTTTATCAAACACTAGGTGTGCAAATTGGTTACAAGGTTCTTCCACAAGATTTATTTCTCTCCACAACCCAATCTTTACCCATTTTGGCTCAACAATCTTCCCACAAACTTATTTGTACATACATGTATACATAATACTCTCACACCCAAGAATCATACTCCCCATTACCTACTTTTAATCCAAATCCCGAAATTTAGGGCTAGGGAGTAAAATCTTACCTATTAAATGAAGATCTTGTGATTGGCTTCCTTTATTCTTGAAGATTGGGGCAAGAATGGATAATTAGCATGCTAGGTCTTCTCCCCCTCTATCTAAAATAGCTCCTCTCTCTCTCTAAAATATTATATTTTACCTTGTAAAATAACCCCCTAAGTCCTTATATCAAAATATGATTGGATAAGAAAATTTCAAAAAAAAAAAACCCCGAAGTCAATTATGTGGTAGCATAATCGATTATGTGATAGCACAATTAATTATGTGGTAGCAGAATCGATTGTGTGGTAGCAGAATCGATTATGTGGGCAACATAATCAATTATTATAACAATGAAGAAAGGATTCTAGGAGATGAGGCTTTATGGAATGGATACATTAAATGTATTGAGAAGTTGATACCTGATTTATCAGTGCAAGATAAAATAACAGAGAAAATTTAGTACTTATAGGAATGCTGAGCAACCTTTTGGAAAAAACATGGCGATTAGACAAAGAAAGATGAAGTCACTAGGTGAGCGAGTGCTTATATGTTCCTTTATAGTTAATAAATTATTTCTTTATCAATATTATGTTTTGAAAATTTATTCTACTTCTACAGTTGAATGGTGGAAGCAATATGGCCATTTTGCTCCAGATTTACAAAAGTTTGCCATCAACGTTCTAAGTCTAACATGTAGCTCATCCGGGTGTGAAAGAAAATGGAGCATGTTTGAACATGTAAGAACTAAGAAGAAAGATTTAGTATATTGAGATAATTAAATTATATCTCAATTGTCCTAATCTTACTAATTACTTATTATTTGTAGATTCATACCAAAAAGAGGAACAAACTAACCTTGAAGCGTCTCAATTATCTAGTCTTCATTAAGTACAATAGAACATTGAGGCGTCGTTACAACGCTCGCAATGTAATTGATCCAATTAGTTTGGACAACGTCGATGATGCTAATGAATGGCTAACTGGAGTCCCGGAAGATCATGCAGATGAAAAAGTATTTGAGGAAACTTCTGATTTCACTTGGGGTGATGTTGCAGAGGTGCGTGGAATTGGGGAGAGGATTTATGGTCTGAGGGGGAGTACCTCAACTTCAAGTTCATAGAGGAAGGGAAAAGAGGCAACTACTTTGTCCCTAGTTGATAAAGAAGAAGAAGTTGAAGAAGATGACGAGCAATATAATAATAATAGTGGAATACAAGAATTTGACAATCTTGCAGAAGAATAGGATGCTCATTTTGTGCTTTAATTGATGCTACTCTTTAGTTTTTACATTGAAGTATTGAACATTTGCTTACAATTACATGTGTTGTCTATACGGTATTTATTTTAATTTTTGTTTTAAAATTTCACTTCACTTCAAAAAAGCAAGCGATTCGCTTCTCGCTTTAAGCAAAATGGGAGTTGTCGCTTTTCCTCACTTCACGCTCTTCAAAACACTGGTAACAAGTAATCCAGTCACAAATAGAAACTAACCTCACCGAGGTAATAGAAACAAGAAGTATCAATGATATTCGTTATTCACCGTCATAGTTCACAAATCTAACAAGTACAAAATGATAATATTAGCATGTCATGAATCACAGATAAAGCCACCTTGGCGCACAAGATAACGTAACATACTCTACTCAGTTAATAATCCATCATATGAGGAAGATATGCAATGAAATAGGGAAACAACTAAGGATATTGCAAGTAAAGAAGAAATGCAATAACCGAATCAAACACTAGCAAGTTTTAAGAGAGAAACATAAGAGGGTGACCCTAGAGGGATGGATCCTTATCCACACGCTGCACGGATAACTCACGTACCATAAATATTATCCGCACGATGTATTCATGTGCTAAAACTCACAACCGCACGGTATATTCACGTGCTAACAATCACAAATGCACGACGTATTCACGTGCTAATAATTACAACCGCATGGCATATTCACGTGCTAACAATCACAACCGCACAACCAAATCATGTGCCAATAATAACAACCGCACGGCCAATTCATGTGCCAATAAGCACAACTGCACGGCCAATTCACGTGCTACTAGTACAATCCATATCATATAGGAAGCAGGTATACAAGAATACATGTGCATGAATAATGGATTCCAAATTTCATACTCGTGGACTGGTATAAGTGACATGCTAAAGTGTATGCATGTGCAAAGTGTGCTATCATTTCTCAAATCAATGAATTACATCTAGAAAGTAGCATTTATCAGGTTCAATTAGGAGATTAACCTATACGTAACCTCAAACATAATTTAAATAGCTCATAAAAGGGTACAATTTTAAGAAACATCACAACATGAATCTTAGAAATCAATTCAAAGCATATCATAGCGTAAGTACTACCCCGAGCATAAATAATACCCTAGTACACGCACATGAGCTCAATCCCACATATGTGCGCCACCCATAGCACGTAGCTATCACAAATAATTCAGGTAACTAGTGCCTCAATCAAGTTTAGGTATGATACTTATCTCAAGCAAGCTAAATCAGTACTCTAGAAAGCCTTTTCCGCGTGAATCAACCTCCAGATGGCTCGAATCAAGCCAAAATAACTTAATAATATCAATATAAGCCATAGAAAACAAGCCCAAACAATAAAGCAAAGATCTTGATATAATTATGCAAATTCAACCCAAAAATTCAATCTCGGGGCCACACCCCGGTACCCGACAAAACTCACAAACCCCTAACACTCATTCCGATATGAGTTCAACCATGTGTATTTCATCCACAACCAACCTCAAATCGACCCTCAAATATCAATTTTCACTCTCCAAAACTTAATTAAAACCCCCCAAATTCCACCTTTAATTAACATAAACTAGGTGTAATAATCCATGGGTAATCAATATCTATGATCAAAATCAAGTAAATTTTTTTTACCCCTTCAATTGTGGTAAAATTCTCCCTAAAATTCGCCCATAATTGAGCTCTACAGCTCTAAATAATGAGAAAATGACCAAACCATTCGAATTAATATTCTGACTAGATAATCCGCATCTGCAGACACTTTTATGCATATGCGACTCTGCTTCTATAGAGAAAACTCCTGCATCTGTGGTCACCTCAACGTTCCTGCGCACCCGCTTCTGCGGTCTCCTCATCGCAGATGCGGCCCCGCTTCTGCACCAAACCATCCACTTCTACAGTCCCTGCCTCTCCAGCCCAGCTTCGCTTCTGCGGTCCTAAGTACGAATTTGCGGATTCGCACCTGCGGCCCATCCTTCGCAGGTGCGAAAGCATCAGAACTCAAAAATTCTTCAGCAATGCAACATAGTCCAAAACGATTCGAAATCAATCCAAAACTCACCCGAGGCCCCCGAGACCCCGTCCAATCACACCAACCAATCCCAAAACATAATACAGACCTACTCTAGGCCTCAAATCACAACAAATAACATTGAAACCATGAATCACACCTCAATTCAAGCCTAAGGAACTAATCCAAATTTCCAAATTCAATACATGTGCCGAACAAGCCTAAGCAACTCGAAATGGCCTAAAACTTTGCATGCAAGAACCACAATCTGAACCCGATATCATCAAAGTCAACTCTGGGTCAAACCTATCAAACTTCTAAACCTTCAACATTCCAACATTCGACAAATAGAACTAAATAAACTTAAGAACCTCCAAATCTAAATCCAGACATATGGTTATGTCCAAAATCACCATACGAACCTATTGAAACTATCAAAACACCATTTTGTGGTCGTCTGAACAAAAATCAAACTCTAGTCAATTCTAACAACTTAAGCCTCCAACAATGGGACTAAGTGTCCTAATTCAATCCAAAACTCCCCCGAAACCAAACCAAGCACCCCCGCAAGTCACGTAACTATAAATACACATATGTAAAGCATAAAATAGGGAAAATGGGGCTAAAATACCCAAAACGACCGACCGGTTCGTTACATTCTCCCCTTCTTAAACAAACGTCCGTCTTCGAACGAGTCTAGAATCATACTTGGAGTCTCAAAAAGGTGAGGATATTTGCTCCGTATCCCCTTCTCGGCCTCCCAAGTAGCCTTCTCGATTGCTTGACCCTTTTAGTGAACTTTCACTGATGCTATATTCTTCGACCTCAACTATCGATCCTGCCGGTCCAAAATAACCAGCGGCTCCACATCATAAGTCAAATCCTCATCCAACTACATCGTGATGAAGTCTAATACATGTGACGGATCCCAATAGTACTTCCGGAGTATAGAAACATGAAACACTGGGTGAACTCCAATAGACTAGGCGGAAAGGCAAGTTTGTAGGTCACCTACCCAACTCTCTCACGCACCTCAATAGAACCAATATACCTAGGGCTTAACTTGCCCTTCTCCCCGAACCTCATCACACCCTTCTTGGGCGAAACTCTGAGTAGAACCTTCTCACCCACCATATATGCCACATCACGAGCCTTCTTGTCAGCATAACTCTTCTACTTGAACTGGCTGTACAAGGTCGCTCATGGATCAACTTCACCTTCTCCAAAGAATCACAGACCAAATCAGTGCCCAACAACCAAGCCTCCTCAGGCTCAAACCAACCCATCAGAGAATGACATTGCCTCCCATATAAGGCCTCATACGGAGCCATTCAGATACTTGACTGATAGTTGTTATTGTAGGCAAACTCTCCTAACGGTACAAACTGATCTCCTGATATTCCTAAATCAATGACATGTGCTCGTAACATATCCTCTAATATCTGAATGATACGCTCGGACTGTCCGTTCGTCTGGGGATGGAATGCCGTACTTAGCTCGACTTGTGTGCCCAACTCGCACTACACTTCTCTCCAAAAATGCCATGTAAATTGAGTGCCTTGATCCGAGAAAATAGACACGGGCACACCACAAAGGTGAACCTTCTCTGAAGAGTAGGTAGTCATGACTGGAATGAAGTGTGTAGACTTGGTCAGTCTGTCGATAATGATCCAAACTGCATCAAATCTCCTCAAGGTCCCTGGGAGCAGAACTACAAAATATATAGTGATACGCTTCCACTTCCACGCCAGAATATCTAGCCTCTAAACAAAACCACCAGGTCTCTGATGCTCGTACTTCACCTGCTGACAGTTTAACCACCGTGCAACATACTCTACAATATCCTTCTTCATCCTCCGCTACCAATAGTTCTTCCTCAAACTATGGTACATCTTCGCAGCACAGGGATGAATAGAATACCGCGAACTATGGGCCTCCTCAAGTATCAACTCTCGTAATCAATCCATATTAGGCACAAAATCTCGAGCTCAAGCCTCAATACCCTATCATCGCCAATATTAACCTCCTTAGCATCACCATGCTACACCATATCCCTTAGGACAAGCAATTGGGGATCATCATACTTACGCGTCTTGATGCGCTCAAACAAGGACGACCGTGATAAAACACAAGCAAGGACCCTGCTAGGCTCCGAAATATCCAAACTCACGAACCGATTAGCCAAGGCCTGAACCTCCAAAGCTAACGGTCTGTCCCTAACTGGAATAAAAGCAAGACTCCCCATGCTCTCAGCTTTCCTACTCAAAGCATCGGCCACCACATTGGACTTTCCCAAATGATAAAGAATTGTGATATCATAGTTCTTTAGTAGCTCTAACAACCTTCATTGCCTCTAGTTCATATCCTTTTGCTTGATCAAGTGCTAGATACTCATGTGATCTATGAACACCTTGCAAGATACACCATAAAGATAGTGCCTCCAAATATTGAGCACGTGAACAATGGCTGCTAACTCCAAGTCATATACTGGGTAGTTCTTCTCATGGGGCTTCAACTGACGCGAAGCATAAGCAATCACCCTGCCATCCTACATCAACACACACCCAATGCCAACCCTTGAAGCATCACAATAGACTGTATAAAAACCCGATCCTGAAGCCAAAACCAGAACTGGTGCTGTAGTCAAGGTAGTCTTGAGCTTCTGAAAGCTCCCCTCACACTCATCAAACCACCTGAATGGGGCACCCTTCTGCGTTAATCTAGTCAATGAGGCTGCTATTGATGAAAACCCCTCCACAAAATAGTGATAATACCCAGCCAACCTAAGGAAAATTCTGATCTTAGTAGTAGAAGATGGTTTGGGCCAACTCTGAATTGCCTCAATCTTTTTTGGATCTACCTTAATCCCCTTACTGGACACCACGTGGACCAAGAATGCCACAGAGTCTAACCAAAACTAACCATTGGATAATTTAGCATATAGCATATTCTCCCTCAAATTCTAGAGCACAATCCTCAAGTGTTACTCATGCTTCTCCCGGCTTCGAGAATACACCAATATATCATCTATGAAAACTATGACGAAGGAATCCAGATAAGGCTGAAATATGCTATTCATCAAGTGCATAAAAGTTGTTGGGGGCATTGGTCATCCCAAAAGACATCAACCAAGAACTCGTAGTGCCCATAACGGGTCCTGAAGGCCGTCTTTGGAATATCTAAAGCCCTGATCTTCAACTGATGGTACCCCGATCTCAAGTCAATCTTCGAGAATACCCTAGCACCCTGAAGCTGATCAAACAAATCATCAATAAACGGTAGTGGGTACTTATTTTTGATAGTAACCTTGTTCAACTACCTATAGTGAATGCACATCCTCATAGAACCATATTTCTTCTTCACAAATAGTACCGGTGCACCCCAAGGTGACATACTCGGCTTGATGAAACCCTTATCAAGTAGTTCCTACAACTGTTCCTTCCATTCCTTCAGCTCTACTGGGAGTGTTATCAAAAAAACCTCTCCACTCCACCATAGGTAACCCCGACATCTCCAATGTCACGGTCTTAGCACGACAATCAAGAATAGCACGGTACGGAGATAGCCAATACATATCCAAAATCACCTCAAAATCAACCATACTAAGTAATAAAAGATCAACTCTAGTATCATAACCCCTAATAGTGACCACACAAGACCAATATACATGATCCACCAAAATAGAATCAACGTGGTGTAGATACATGAACACGCATATCTAAGGAGTCATGAGGCATATCCAAATAACAAGAAAAATAGGATGACACATAAGAGTAAGTGGAACCAGGGTCAAATAACATTGAAGCATCCTTGTGGCACACTGAAACAATACCTGTGATCATAGTATCGGAAGTAACTACCTCTATCCTGGCGGGAAATGCATAGCAATGGGCCTGACCACCGCCTGACTGACCTCCCCCTCTAGGGCGACATCGAACTGACTGAGCCCTACCCTTAGCCGGTTGTGTAGTGGTGTATCTACTAGTGTTGAAACCATAGGTTGCATGCTCTACTATGGGACTCTACTCAGAATTTTGGGGAAATCCTTCTTGAGATGGACCAAGTCTCCACACTCAAAACAACCCTTTCTATGAGGCTGTTGACCCTGATAACCAGAATAACTTCCCGTGGAACCTTGAGCAAATGGAGCATGGTAAGAACTCTATGCTGGAAACATACTGAATGAAGAATGGACTGGGCGAGCACTGTATGAACTGTGGCTAACTGATGAACCACGAGGAATCTGACGAGCTGCCTTAGTGGGCCAAAAAGGACGACCTTTGCTTTGATGCAACAGAACTCCAGACGATGCACCACTAAAACCACCTGAACCACGGGGCCTCTTGGCCTCCCACTCCTCTCGCTCAAGCCTACGAACATGCTCCAAACGCCTAGCAAACTCAAGCACCTGGTTAAACCTAGCATCCGTGCCGGTCTCCCGAGCCAAACTATATCGTAGACCATAGTTGAAGCCATCAATGAACCTTATGATCTTTTCCCTCTCAGTGGGAACCAACCATACTGCATGACATGCCAATTTTGTGAATCTAATCTCGTACTGGGTCATAGTCATATCCTTCTAGCGTAGATGCTAAAATTCCTACACAACTCCTCCCTACGAGTCTGTAGAATAAATTCTCTAAGAAGAGAACTGAGAACGGAGAATTGATGCCATGTAAGTGGTGCTGCGCCAGCTCATCTACCTGAGTCATAGGTCTGCCACCACTTGTAGGTTGGCCTTGTCAGCTGAAAATTAGTAACCACTAGAGTCCATAAGACCCGCTCAGCTAATAATCCGGTGACACTGATCAAGAAATCCCTGAGCATCCCCTGAATCTCCTCTTTTGAACTGGGGAGGACGAAGCCTCTAGAAATGCTCTAACCTCTTATGCACCTCATCAGTCATAGATGGTCCAACCTCAGTCCAAGCAGCAACAACTGGCTGAACTAGCAACACCCCTGTTGACTGATATCCTTGAGCTAGTTGTTCCGATGTACAAGAAGCGGGAGTCTAGGGTCCTCCCCAGCCTACGAGGTAGCTGGTGCAACTGGTATCATACCTGCCTGATCCAAGATCGTGTACATACTTAAGATCTGAGCTAAAGTCTCCTAAAGACTAGGTATAGCAATAGGTACCGCTGGTGTCTGAGTTGGTCCCACCGGCTCAGCAGTATCTGGAACCTGCTCCTCCACTAGAGCAACTGGTGGCTCCACAGGTGCTGCCCTAGCTGTTGTGCGAGCCCCACCTCGACCCATACCTCGCCCCTGGCCTCTCGCAGCCCTGACTGGTGGCACTGGTGCCAGCTCACCCAATTCGGTTGAACGTGTCCTCACCATTATGAGAGAATAGAAGAGTAAAGGTTCAAACTTTGGAAATAACAAATCTGCACAACATGAATGCAAGAATTTGAAGTTTTTTAACAGTTTGGTAACCTCTAGAAGATAAGTACAGACGTCTTCGTACCGATCCACAAGACTCTATTAAACTTACTCATAACCCATAGAACCTACAAACCTAGGACTCTGAGATCAACTTGTCACGACCCAAAACCACCAATCGGTCGTGATGGAGCCTAACTACATGTTAGGCAAGCCAACATAACAAAAGCAAAATATAATAATGGAAATAGAAGAAATACTACAAGTCTATTGCCAATTACATAAATAACTGCATCAAAAGTACAAAATTCCCCTAGAAATGGTAAATACAGAGTCATTAGATCTATACTAAAGTACAAGTCTAGAATAGAAAATAACCATGATGTTTGAATGAAAGTAACAACACTAAAATGAGAAGAGACGCCAAGACTATGGTCGAAATGCATCTCTACCTCGTCTCTTGAAGATGCCTACAACAATAACTCGCAGCTAGCCACAACTCAGTCCAACACCTAGATCTGCACAATTAAGTGCAGAGTGTAGTATGTGTACAACCGACCCCATGTACTCACCAAGTACCATAATTAACCTCGGCGAGGTAATAGAAGAAAACATTATCAATGATACTCTATATGCACCTGTACAATTCATAAATATAATAAGTATAGAACGGTAATATGATCTAGTCATGAATCATAGATAAAGGCACACAAGATAACATAACATACTCCGCTCAGTTAACAATCCAACATATGCAATGAAATAGGTAAACAACCAAGGAAATCACAAGTAAAGAAGAAATTCAATAACTGAATCGAACACTGGACAGTCTTTCCTCATATCGCGTGTACACCATCAAGAGAAAAACATGAGAGGATGACCCTAGGGGATGGATCCTTATCCACACGCTGCACATAACTTACGTGCCATAAATATCATTTGCACGGTGTATTCTCGTGCTAATAATCACAATCGCACAGCGTATTCACGTGCTAACAATCACAACCGCACGACATATTCACGTGCTAATAATCACAACCACATGATGTATTCACGTGCTAACAATCACAACCGCATGGCCAATTCACGTGCCAATAATCACAATCGCACGGCCAATTCACGTGCCAATAATCAAAACTACACGATCAATTCACGTGCTACCAGTCCAATCCATATCACACACGAAGAAGGTATACAAGAATATATGTCCATGAATAATGGATTCCAAATTTCATACTCGTGGATTGGTATAAGTGGCATGGTAAAGTGTATGCATGTGAAAAGTGTGCTATCATAGCTTAAATCAGACAATCACATCATGAAAGTAGCAATTATAATGTTCAATTAGGAGATTAACCTCTACATAACCTCAAACATAGTTCAAATAGCTCATAAGAGGAGTAACATTATAAGAAACATCATAGCATGAAGCGTAGAAATCAATTCAAGGCATATCATAGCCTAAGCACTACCCTGAGCATGAATAATACCCCCGGTGCACGCATATGGGCTCAACCCCACACATATGCGCCGCCCATAATATGTAGCTATCACAAATAACTCAGGCAGCTAGTGCTTCAACTAAGTTTAGATAAGATACTTGCCTCAAGCAAGCTAAATCAACACCCTAAAAAGGCCTTCCCGTGTGAATCAACCTCCGGACAGCTCGAATCCAGCCAAAATAACTTAATATTATCGATAGATGCCATAGGAAACAAGCCCAAATAATAAATCTAAGATCTTGAGGTAATGTTGAAAAGTAAACCCTAGGACACACCCCGGAACCCGATAAAACTCACAAATCCCGGATACCTATTCCGATACGAGTCCAACCATCTGTATTTCGTCCAAAACCAACCTCAAACCGGCCCTCAAATCATCAATTTTCATTCTCCAAAACCTTAGTCAAAACCGCCAAAATTCCACCTTTAATTCACATAAACTAGGTGTAATAATCAATGGGTAATCAATATCTATGATCAAAATCAAGTAAAGTTTACTTACCCCTTCAATTGTGGTGAAACTGTTCCCTACAAATTGCCCCTAGCCAAGCTCTACAACTCCAAATAATGAGAAAATGACCAAACCTTCGAGTTAATATTATGCCTAGCTAATCGGCATCTGCGGACACTTTTACGCATATGTCGCTCCGCTTCTGCGAGAAACTCTCGCACTTACGATCCCACTTAACAACCCGACCAACTGCATCTGTGGTCAGCTCACCGCTCCTGCGTACCCTCTTCTGCGGTCTCCTCATCGCAGATGCAACCCCGCTTATGCACCAAACCATCAGCATTTGCGGTCCTTGACTCCTCCAACCCAACTTCATTTTTTCGGCCCTAGGTATGCATTTGTTGACTCACACCTGCGGCCCATTCTTCGCAGGTACGAAAACACTAGAACTCAGAAATTCTTCAGCAATGCAACATAGTCCAAAATGATCCGAAATCAATTCGAAACACACCCAAGACCCTCAGGACCCCATCCAATCAGACCAATCATTCCCAAAACATAATACGGACCTTCTCAAGGCTCAAATCACACCAAACAACATCAAAACTATGAATCGTACCTCAATTTAACCCTAAAGAACTAATCCAAATTTTCAAATTCAAAATTTACGCGGAACAAGCCTAAACAACTCGGAATAACCTGAAATTTTGCATGCAAGTCCCATATCACACAACACACCTATTCCAACTCCCGGAACCACAATCCGAATCCGATATCATCAAAGTCCACTCTCGGTCAAACCTATGAACCTTCCAAACCTTCAACTTTTCAACTTTCGCCAAATACAACGAAATTAACCTAGAACCTCCAAATCCAAATTCGGTCATATGCCTAAGTTCAAAATCACCATAAAAACCTATTGGAACCATCAAAATACTGTTCCAGGGTCATCTACACAATAGTTAAACTCCAATCATCTCTAACAACTTAAGCCTCTAACCAAGGGACTAAGTGTCCCAATTCAATCCAAAACTTCACCGAAGCCAAACCAACTACCCCCGCAAATCAGGTAACCACAAATACACATATGTAAAGCATCAAATAGAGAAAACGAGGCTAAAATACTCAAAATAATTGGTCAGATCATTACAACAAGTCAAGGTAGACAATAAATAAAATCATGAATACATGAAAAGATATAGAAAATAAAAGTATGTAACAAGTGAAGGCATGTATCGAATAAGTAAAGACATGTAGAAATTAATGCATATAAAAGAAATCACATTCAATAAACAAAGGCATGATATACTTGAAGACATGCAATTAAGTAGTCCACTACGCATGCTTAAACACATGATAATGCATATACACTCGTCACCTTGTATATACGCCATCCCCACACATAAATCACGTAACAAATAGACCAAACAAGTCCTAATTCCCTCAATTCAAGGTTAATCATTATACTTACCTCTTTCCAGAAATATGTCAACAATCCAACACGGCTTTTCCTATGGAACGAGCGTCCAAACTAATCGAATCTAGTCAAATATTGTCCGACCACATCAAAACAAGCTTTAGAATCTACCCCGTATGATAAAAGTTCAATCTTCAATAAAATTGAAAAAATTAACAAAAGTCAACCTTGGCCCACGTGGTCAAAATATGAGATTAGGACCAAATCTCGATTAGTCATTCACCACCGAGCCCGGATATGTGATTTGTTTCGAAATCTGACCTCAATTCGGGGTCTAAATCTCAATTTTATAAAATCCTTAAATTCTACCTAAGACCCCCAATATCTACTTTGAAATTCATAGATTTAATGATAAAATTCATGAAAAAGTAATTGAAATTATTGAAAACAAGTTAAAGTTGCTTACCAATAAATTTGGGAAGCAATTGCTCTTCACAAAAAGCCTCTATGGAGCTTAGGATTCAAAAATGGTGAAAAATGAGCTAAGTCCCGAAATTCCCAACCTTTACCAGCTGCAGATGTCGCAATTACAAACTCTTCTTCGCAATTGCGACTATCGAAAAAGCGAACCACTGATCGCAAATGTGATTAGTGTCTGAGCCTGTCACTTATCGCAAATGCAACTACGACCTCGTATTTGCAAAGTCCCTAGCCATTGCGAGTGCGGTGAAAGCTTGCAAAGTTGTACACGGCCTACAGTTATCACAAAAGCGACACCTAGGTCCCAAATACGACGAGCTCTTCACAAAAGCGAAGACCCATTCCCCAATCCCCCTTCACATTTTTGAACCTGTCATCGCAAATGTGAGGCTGACAATTGTGATCAGGTCCTCGGCAAATTCTCATCAGTTTACAACTTAGCCAAAACACATCCGAAACTTACCCGAGCCCTTCGGGCTCAAATCCGAACATCCACATAAGTGTTATATCATCATACAAACTTTCTCGCTATCTCAAATTTGTAAAATAACATCAAACATCAAGAATCAATGCCTGAGCTGGGGCTAGCTGATGAACCACGGTGAATCTGATGAGTTTCCTGAGCAAGCCTAAAAGGACAATCTATGCTATGAAGTAACTGGCCTCCAGACAAGGCACCACCAAACCACTAGAACCACGGGGCCTCTTGGCCTTCTTCTCCTCTCTCTCAAGCCTGTGAACATGTTACAAGCGCCTGACGATCTCAGCAACCTGGTCAAATCTAGCATCCGTCTCAGACTCTCGGGCCATACCATATCGAAGACCATAGTTGAGGCCATCAATGAACCTCATAATCCTCTCCCTCTCAGTAGGGACTAAAAATACTCCATGACGTGCCAACTCCGTGAATATCATCTCGTATTGGGTCACAATCATGTCCTCATGGCGGAGATACTCGAACTCCCTACACAACTCCTCTCTACGAGTCTATGGAACAAACTTTTCTAAGAAGAGAACTGAGAACTAATGCCATGTAAGTGGTGCTGCGCCAACTGGTCTGCCTGACTCATAGGCCTGCTACCACCTGTAGGTTGGCCCTGTCAGCTGAAAAGTAGTGAAGTCGACTCCATTGGAGTCCACAAGACCCGCTATGCAAAGAATATGGTAACACTAATCAATAAAACCCTGAGCAGCCTTTAACTCTGCTCTACTGAACTAGGAGGACGAGGCCTCTAGAATCACTCTAACCTCTTATGCTCCTCATCAGTCAAAGCAGGTCTAACCCCGGCCTGCGTTGTAATAATTGGTTGCACCGGCAAAACCCCCGATGTATGATAACCCTAAGCCAGCTTCTCCGGCGTATAAACAACGGGAGTTTGAGATCCTCCCCTATTGTGTAAGGTAGCTGGTTCATCTAGTATCATAACTGCCTGAACCAAGTTCGTATACACACTCAAGATCTGGGCCAAAGTCTACTGAATACCAGGTATAGTAGCAGGTTTGCTGCTGTCTGAGCTGGTCCCACCGGCTCAACACTATCTGGATTCTGCTCCTCCATTGGAGAAACTAGTGGCTCCATTGGTGTTGCTTTAGCTGTAGCGGAGCCCCATCTCGACCCCGCCCTCTCGCGGCCCTGACTGGTGTCTGGTCTGGATGAATGTCTCCTCACTATCTATAAGAAACTAAAACGGTAAAGGTTTAAACTTCGGAAATAACAAATCCGTACAAAAAGAATAAAAGAAAGCGATGTTTTTCCTAACAGTTCGGTAGTCTCTCGAAGATTAGTACTGACGTCTCCGTATCGATTTGCAAGACTCTACTAAACTTGCTCATGACCCATAGAACCTAGGGCTCTGATACCAGCTTATCACGACCTGAAAACTACCATCTGGTCGTGATGGGGGCTAATTCACTTTTTAGTCAAGCCAAGCATAACAAAAGTGGAATAGATAACAGAATTAACGGAAACAATATAAATTCAAAGCCAACTAACATATATAAACTGCATCAATACATACAATCCCCCAAAACTAGTAATATAGAATCATGAGCTTTAGAATAGATGTACAAGACTGGAGTACAAAATAAAAATACTATCTGAATGAAAACAAAAATAGTGAAATGAAAAGAGACGCTAAAGACTGCAGTCGAAATGCAACTCTACCTCGTGTCTCGGAAACTCGCAGCAACAATCACAACGGCACTCAGCTCGATCCAATACCTGGATCTGCATAGTTAAGTGCAAAGTGTAGTATGAGTACAAACCGACCCCATATACTCAACAAGTATCATAACTAACCTCGGCGAGGTAATAGAGGCAAGAATAATCTATGATACTCGCTAATAACCTACCCAGTTCATAAATTTCCAAATTACACAACAATAATATCATAAAATCATAAAACATAGATAAAGTCACCCCGATGCATAAGAGATAATGTGCCAAACTCTGTATCAGTTAACAATCCAGCATATGGAGAAGATATGCATATATTATCAAGTCTCGGTACACAGGTAGACTTATAGAGAAGATATGTACTTTCTCTCACTAATCAAACCAAACATCATAAATAGAATATACGTGAATAAAACAACTATACATCCAAGGAAATTGCAAGTAGAGAAGAAATGCAATAACTAAGCACTGATCAGTTTTCCTCATACCGCGTGTTCACCATCAAAAGAGAAACATGGGAGGTTGAACCTAGGGGATGGGACCTTATTGACACGATGCACGGACAACTCACGTTCCATATATAACAACAGCACAGACAACTCACGTGTTATCATAACTCAGATCCGCACGGACCACTCACGTGTTATCAACCTAGCCCATATCACGCAAAAAGCATATACAAGAATACATGTACATGAATAATGGATATCAAAGTTAATACTCATGGACTGATATAAGTGACATGCTAAGGAGTTGGCATGTGCAAAGTGTACTATTAGAGTCCAAAATTAGTTGATTATTCCACAAATGGCAATTTACATGTTTGAACAAGAGATTAACCAATAAATAACCTCTAACATAATTCAATTAGCTCACAAAAAGGGTACAACATAAGAAACATGATAGCACGAAGCTTAGCAATCATCCATGGAATCACAAACCGTCGATGCACAACTGATATCGAGTGCTCACATATGCATATGATTGAGTGGAACGAATTCAAAGCGATATGCTTCAAGCTGAATCAATGACGCATGATAAGGAATGAAAGATAGAAAGTTTATCCTAAAGGCCCTGTAGCCTCTCGAAGATAGTTATGGACATCATCATACCGATCCGCAATACTATACTAGACACTTGCTCATGACTCGTAGAACCTATAAACCTAGAGCTCTGATACCAACTTGTCACGACCCAAAATCCAACTTGTCATGATGGCACCTAACCAAACCTGCTAGGTAAGCCAATTAGCAACAATCTTATTCAAATAAGATTTAATTGGGAAAATAAATGATGAAATAGCTAAGATTTTATACAAAATCCCAAGGAGTGGTATTATAAATCATGAGCTTCTAAGATTTAGAGTTTACAAAACTGGTATGAAATAAATGCATCATCTGTTTGAAATATACATGAACATATTAATAATTCTAAAGCTACCACGAATAAGAGGCAGCTATGACCTGAACACATGTACATCTTCAATTCCAGTTCCCGCCATACACAACAATAATCAACATCCAAATTCTGCACGCAAGGTGCAAAAGTGTAGTATGAGTACAACCGACCCCATGTACTCAATAAGTAACAGACCTAATCTTAGGTTGAAAGCAGTGACAAGCTTGGACAAACGGTCAGAGTCCAACAACAATGGCCAACAACAACTCATAACAATATAACAAAAGTAGTACAAGAAACAACTCGAAGATATGATGCTCAGCTCGTCCACAGATACAAAGAAATAGGCATGCTTCTCAAGTATAATAGTAAAACCCATATCTTTCACCGAATTCACCAAAATATGAGTCTATTAGAAAACTGTGATTTCTTAAAAACTTTCAACAACAGATAAAATATTTCAATCTTAGAGTGCATGAGGAAAGTACATCTCTATGCCTAAATGTCAATGTACACGTGAAGTCATGAATGTCACAATACCGTGTAGCATGAGTAAATACATCTTTATGCATGTATGTCAAGTATACATGTCAATGCAATGCCTCACAGTGATGAACTCATGTACTGACACTATCAGAGTACTCAATCTCACTGTCTTGCACTCCCACTCATCATGCTCGATCCCTCAGCACACTCAGTCAATCAGCACTGCATGGTGCCTGCTGTGGTGCGCAACCTAATCTCATAAATAGTAATAAAGCCTATAAGGCCGGTTGCGGCGTGCAACCCGATTCGCATATAGCCATAAGGCCTATTGCGGCATGCAACCCGATCCAAGATCCACATATAGCTATAAGGCCTGTTGCGGCGTGCAACCCGATCCACATATAAATCACTAATACCCGCTGCGGCGTGCAGCTCGATCCCATCATGAATCAATAGCATTTGTTGCGGCGTGCAGCCCGATCCCATCAATATCATTCACAATATGACCCTCAGTCTCAGCTCAGTCATCAAATTCTCTAGTCTCTTGGGCCCACAAATCTTATGCCAATCAACCCAAAAAATGATAACATGATGTGACAACGATGATAACAGAGACCTAGATATGATATGTAAATGAATGAATATGACTGAATATGTAATTACAATTTAAGCAAATAATTCAACAGCAAAAATAGCCTTAGTGGGTCCCAAAAGAATAAGTAATTAGCCTAAACATGATTTCTAATATGAATCACAACTCAATTATTCTAGCACATAGAAATTACATGGATAAACACAAGATAGAATACTACATGGTACAACAGAATCATCCAAGTCATAATTCATACGGTGGATGCCCACACGCTCGTGACCTAGCATGTGCGTTACCTCAACACCAAACATATAACACTTATATTTAGGGATTCATACCCTCAACACCAAGTTTAGAAGTATTAGTTACCTCGAACAAGCCAAATCTAATACCGAGCAAGCCAAACAATACTTTAGAAATGTCATCTCACACGTATCAACCTCCGAACGGCTCTAAACTAGCCAAAAACAACTCAAATACGTCAAATAATACCTAACAAAAAAAATTCAATCGATAAAGGTCGAATCTTTAATCAAAATCCTAAAGTCAACCAAAAAGTCAAACTCAGGCTTGCACCTCGGAACTCACAAAACTCATAAAATCCGACAATCCATTCAATTAAGAGTCCAACCATACTAGTTTCACTCAAATCCGACTTTGAATCGATGCTCAAAACTCAAAAATTCACTTTATGTAATTTTAAACAAACATCCCCAATTTCTCTTTTGAAATCATCAACCAAATACCAAAAACGAGGATAGATTCATGAAACATAATAAAAACCGAGCAGAGAACTCTTGACCCAATCCATTTGGTGAAAATCACTTCAAAAATTATCTCAATCCGAGCTCCATACCTCCAAATAAGATAAAATGACTCTAACCCTCGAAATGAGAATTAATAGCGTCTGCCATAGTTATTACACTCTGCGAACACGGACAATTCCACGCATTCGCATAGAACAAATGCTCACCAGCTGAAATTTCTCTTACGCGAACGCATCATCATAGTCGCGAACACGATGGTCAAATCTCCTAGAGCTATGCGATCACGTTCCATACTTCACGACCGCGAAGAACAAACGCCTGACATCCTCAAGCCCTCCTTCCTTTTACGCGAACGCGTCGCTAGACTCGCGAACGCACTGAACAATTTTCCTTAACTTCTGCGAACGTGACTTTGGACTCGCGAATGTGACTTTGGACTCGCGAACGCGATGGACAATCTTCCCCAGCCATCAAACAACTCTACGCGATCGCGATCCATTCTCCGTGATCGCGAACAATAAAACCATATGCCCAGAACTCAGCAGAAACCAGCAATGCCAAAATGAAGAAAAATAGTTTGAAAACAATCTGAATCATGTCCGAGCCCCTTGGGACCCCTTTCGAACATTCTAACAAGTCCCATAACATAACACGGACCTACTCGAGGCCTCAAATCACGCATAACAATATCGAAACGACGAACCTTAAATCAAACATAATGAACTTTAAATCTTTCAACTTTCAAAACTCATGCCGAAACATATCAAATCAACCCGGAATGAGCTCAAATTTTACACACAAGTCCCAAATGACATAACGAAACTATTAAAATTCTCAGAACTATAATCCAACTCCGATATGATAAAAGTCAACTCTCGGTCAAATTTATGAACATTCCAAACCTTCAAATTTTCAACTTTTGCCAATTAGTGCCGAAACCTTCTAGAAATATCCAAATGCAAATCAAGGCATACGCACGAGTCCAAAATTACCATACGGACCTATCAGAACTATCAAAACTCCAAACCGAGGTCAAATACTAAAAAGTCAAACTTGGTCAACTCTTCCAACTTAAAGCTTCAAACATGAAATTTATTCTTCCAAAAAAAATTTCTAAACACCTGAAAACTAAAACCGACGATACACACAAGTCATAATACATCATACGAAACTACTCATGCCCTCAAACCACCAAGCAAAGTATAAATACTCAAAACTACTGGTTGGGTCGTTACAGGAGCACTATTCTATTGGCACTGGAATACTTGAAAAGAGAAAATCACAATACATAATATGTTGGGCCCATGCATAGCACGGGCAATCCCATCTGGTGTGAAAATAAGATAGAGATTTTTACATCGTTGGTCACTAATTATGAATTATTTTAATAAATAATTTTTTTTTGTTTGTTTTAAAAATAACAGATTTATTAACAATTATAGCAGGCTTCAAGATTGTTTACGTGTAAATACATTTTAATAAATAAAAGCTGACCCTTAAATTAAGGAATCAATTTTTTGCATTCTCTCCCATCACTATTTCTTTTTTTTTTCCTCACATATTCTCGTCTATATCTCTTATATCTCTTAAAAATCAGTCAACATTTCTTTAGAACCGATCCTAATCTATCGACATTATAGGGATGAGAGGAGTGTGATTTTATGAACGGTTTCAGTGGGATTGGAACTAGCTACATACTTAAAAAAATATGTAATGTATCAAACTATACATTTAATATTATAACAACAATATTTTCTAAATAAAATTCATAAATGAACACATATACATACATATATTTTACCATTATTATATCTTTATTTAACAAAATATTGCTAATTCAATATGCAATATACCAGAATTATTCCTTAAATATATCAACATTGTTTTAGCAAATAAAAAGTATAAATAAATACAGAAAGATATACATTATATCATTATTATTGTAACGATCCCGGCTGATTGTTTTATATATTTGAACCCTGCTTCCCAATTTTGATGCTTCTTGTATGCTTCTTTATTATTTTGTGACTTGCAGGGATGGTTGGTTAGGTTTCGGGAAAGTTTTGAGATGAATTGGAACACTTAGTTCTAAGCTTGGAAGCTTAATGGTCTTTTGATGGTTCCAATGGGTTCGTATGGTAATTTTGGACTTAGGTATATGTTCGTATTTGGATTTGGAGGTCCCTAGGTTGATTTGGATCCATTTGGCAAAAGATGAATATTTGAAGGTTTGGAAGGTTCATAGGTTTGGCCGGGAGTTTACTTTGATATTATCAGGTTCAGATTATTATTCCTGAAGTTGGAATAGGTTCATTATATCTTTTGGAACTTGTGTGCAAAATTTGGGATCATTACATGTTGGTTTGACATGGTTTAGTATGAGTTCGAATGTTAGAAGTTTAATTAGTTCATTAAGCTTTAATCGGGATGCAATTTATAGTTTCGATGTTAGTTTGTGTGAATTGAGACCTCGAATAGGTCCGTATTATATTTTAGGACCAGTTGGTATGATTGGACTGGATCCCGAGGGGCTCGACACTACTATAAATTCGGCAAAAACCGACCAAGGTCGACCGACGAACTTTGGTCGGTCAAAAAACCGACCAAAAACCCGACTAAAGTTGGTCGATTTTTCAAAATATTTTTCTTTTAAATTTTTTTTTTTTTTTTTTACGTTTGGTCGGTTTTCTTTGGCGCAAAAATGCGGGAAACTATTTTTGAGTCCCGTAAAATTTATTTTTCAAGAAACCGACCAACTTTGGTCGGTTTTTCAATTAAAATAAATATTTAAAAATCGACCAAAATTGGTCACTAAATTCGGCCGGTCATTTTAAAAAACCGACCAGCTTTGGTCAATAATTTTATTTTTTAATAAAACCGACCAGCTTTGGTCATTTATTTTCGTGCGAAAATACAATTAAAGAGTATAAATAAAATAGAAGACAATCTTAAAACAAAATGCACCAATGGTCTAGTGGTAGAATAGTATCCTGCCACAGTACAGACCCCGGTTTGATTCCAAAATGGTGAATCTTTTGATTACATAATTAAAATACCGACCAACTTTGGTCGGTTTTTTTGCAATATTTTGTTTTTTTGAATTTAATTGACTGACCAAAGTTGGTCGATAATTTCCGACCAACTTTGGTCGGTATGCCTTTCCGACTACTAAAATACCGTCCACACGTAAATGGTCGCATTTTGGACGATTACTGGCCATTACCGATCAAAGTTGGTCGGTTTTTTTGGGTCAGTTTTTACCGGATTTCTAGTAGTGCGAGTGAGTATCGGATGGGTTTCAGATCATTTGGGATTTGATTGACAGGTTTGGTTCAGGTATTTTCACACATGTATGGTGTGGTCCGTAGGTGCGAGTCCGCAGAACCGGAGTGGGAATCACAGATGTGAAGGAAGGGGGAGGTAGCTATGTCCGCAGGTGTGATGGCCCTTGCACAGATGTGCTTCACGACCGCAAAAGCAAATCCGCATGAGCGGAGTTTGGTCTGTAGAAATGGAGGCAAGCGAGCCTTTGGTCATATAAGTGAGCTCGCAGATGCAAGATGGAGCCCGCAGAAGCGAGAAATGCTGGGCAATATATTAATTTCGAGGGTTTGGCTTATTTGATCACATTTTGTGATTGGGAGCTCAGATTGGAGTGATATTTTAGGCGATTTTCACAACTTGAATTGGGTTAAGTGTTCTTGGGTTTTGATTTTATTTAATGATTCTACCTTTGATTTTGGCCTTTGATTGGTGCATCTAAGAGAGACAAATTAGGGGTTAAGTGAAAAATGGGGGGTTGGACCCCGAATTGAAGTTGTTTTTGGATAAAACTTATATATTTGGACTCGTATTGAAATGGGTGTTCGGAATTTGTGGACTTTGTCGGGTACCGAGAGGCATGCTCCGGTTTACATTTTGGTTAACTTTGTGTAATTGATCGAAGGTTCAATCTTTATTGTGTGGCTTTGTTTGGCGTTATTGAGTTGTATTTGGCTAGATTTGGCTCGTTCGGAGGTTGATTTGAGAGGAAAGGATATTTTGGGAGATTAGAGGCTACCGGGTGGAGATAAGTCTCTTGGCTAACCTTGTTAAGAGGGAAACCCCAAGGAATTGACTTGTTTGCTATGTGTTTAAAGTATTGAGGGTAGTGTATTTAAGTGGTGGCGAGCGTATATGCATTTACCAAGTTTATATCATGACCGACGGTTGGAATTGGGATATCTTATGCTTTGTTTGACTATGTGCTCGTTTGATTCATGATTTATTTGGCATATGTGACTACGTTTGCTCTCTTATTCATACTAAAAATCATGCCTAGGCTTAAGGTCAAATTGTGAAGGCATGGAAACTCATTCTTGATATGTTAAATTGCTTAATTACCTGTATTCACATAAGTATTTCATGAGCACATATCCGTATAATATTTATTAAGTCCTTCTGCACCTTCTACCTACAATTCTTGAGCATATACATACATTTTCAATAATGAGCACATGCTTTGCAATAAGGATTTTGGCACGAAGGGTAAGCGTGCGAGTAACAAAGATATGGCACATTGGACATGATGATCGGATATTAGTTTATAAGAGATGCTACTATACCCCTCTTGCGTTTGGAATTGGATCTGTCCCACTAGAGTCAGGTGATAACCCATGTTACTTTGGGGCATGTGAGCATAAGCGCTACATGGATTTTTTACCAGCTAGATACATGGATTTTGTATCGGGTTATGTTGATATATGGATTGTGTATTGTGGTACATGGATCTTGTATCGAGTGATCATGCATTCTTAGTATTGACTCATTTTGAAGTATTTATTTATTTTGCTGTTAACTGCTGCTTGGCATCCTTATTTGCTAATTTGGGAGTCCCGGCTCTGTTATTTGAGCATGCTATCAATTATTTTTGTACCTGAGCAGCGTTATGGTTATTTTTGTGCTAGAAAAGGATGCTTAATACTTTTCGACTGTTGATATTGATGACTCTTGTTATTCATGATATTGCTTATTGTTAGTTCTAAATCTTGTATTATACTTGTGCGGTAAGTATTTGGATGTATCTAGTCTCGCCACTACCTCTTCGAGGTTAGACTTGATACTCACTGGGTACCGGCTGTAGTATGCTCATACTATGCTTATGCACATCTTTTTGTGCATATCCTCAAGTGGGTCCTAGCAGAACTTTCTGATTTAGCTGGGAGATTTCACGGAGACTTAGGGTGAGCTGTAGTTCATGGATCTATCTCACAGTTCCTGAGTCCCTGTTCCTTTATTGATTTTTATTTATTTGTATTTCAGACAGCTTGACATGTATACATACTTAATCTCATTCCTGTAGTTTGCTCGTGTACTTGTGTCACCTAGTCTTGGAGGCGTATTATGTTGGCCGTTTTTACGCCGTGCTTGGGTTTTATCAGATACTATCACCATTTTGAGACTATTTACATCTTTTATTGTTTTATCTCTCTGTTAAATAAACAAAATGGACTTTATCTGTTGCTTATGAGTTAGTTCTCTTAGCAAGTTCATCTAGGCGCCATCATGGCCTTGAGGTGGGATTTCGGGTCGTAAGGGATTTTAGTGCTGATACTCCTACTATTGAGTCGGTTCCGATAGTGAGGGAGTTTCCAGATGTGTTTCTAGCAGATCTATCGGGCATGCCACCCGATAGGGATATCGATTTTGGTATTGACTTGGTTCCTAGCACTCAGTCATCAAGCTTAGTGTATCACAGTGGGGTGTGCCCATGTTGTTTGTGAAGAAGAGAATGATGGTTCTACGAGAATGTGTGTTAACTATAGGCAATTGAACAAGGTTACAATCAAGAACAAGTATACATTGCCTCGCATTGATGACTTATTTGACTAGTTTCAGTGTGCTAGGGTGTTCTCGAAGATTGATTTGAGATCGGGGTATAACCAGTTGAAGATCAGGGATCTGAACATTCCCAAGACGGCTTTCAGGACTTGTTATGGGCATTATGAGTTTCTAGTGATGTCTTTTGGCCTGACTAATGCCCCAACAGCCTTCATGCATTTGATGAATAGTGTGTTCCAGCCATATTTGGATTCATTTGTCATTATGTTCATTGATAATATCTTGGTGTGCTTCCTAGTACTGAGGAGCACGAGCAGCATTTGAGGAATGTGGTTCAAATTTTGAGAGAGCTAAAGCTATATGCTAAGTTCTCCAAGTGTGAATTCTGGCTAGACTCGGTGGAATTCTTGGGCCACATGGTATCTAGTGATGGGACTAAGGTGGACCTGAAGAAGATTGGGGCAGTTCAGAGTTGGCCTAGACCTTTCTACTACTATTGAGAACAAGAGTTCCGTAAGCTTGGATGGATATTGTCGCCGCTTTGTGGAGAGGTTTTCATGTATTGCAACCTCATTGACTCAGTTAACTCATAAGGGTGCTCAGTTCAAGTGGTTAGACGAGTGTGAGGAGATCTTTGAGAAGCTCAAGACGACATTGACTACGACTCCAGTGTTGGTTTTTCCTTCAGGATCATGATCATATATAATCTATTGTGATGCTTCAAGGGTTGGTCATGGATATGTGTTGATGAAGGACAGTGGGGTGATTGCCTATGCGTCGCACCAACTGAAGCCTCATGAGAAGAACTATCCAATACATGATTTGGAGTTAGCTGTTATTGTACACACACTCAAGATTTGGAGGCATTACTAATATGTCATGTCTTATGAGGTGTATACGGATCAAACTCTGCGGCATGGGCTGCCCTAGACTTGGGAAGCAAGAAATGGTCCATGAAATCGTCAGCAAACTCACTCCACCTCGCTGGAGGGCTCCCCTCGTCCCGAGAGTCCTCCCATAGCTCAAACCAAGAATAGGAAACCCCTTTCAGGCATTAGGTGGCTAACTCCACTTCCTCTGTCTCATTAGTGCGCATAACCTAGAGAGTCTTATGCATCTCACCCGCGAACACCAGGGGATCCAACTGAAGAATCATGTTCACCCTGGAACCACTAGAGTCCCCTTGTTGGCTAGAAGAAGTGGGTGCAACATTTGATCTCTGGGCTTGAGAAACCACTATCTGTGTCAGCATCTGGATAGCTCACCTAAGATCCCTATCAGAAATAACAGAACCGGAAGTTGGGCTGGAGGTGGAACCGAAATATTCGTTGGATGAACTGTTGCACCCTCAGTAGGTGCAGGAACGGGTGTGGCCTGGTCAGCTGTAGTGGAATCAGGAAGTGTAGCAGTCGGGGGATTATTATCACCCCTCGAGTATTCACATACATCACCAAATAAAGGGTGAACTGCCACTCCTGAGGCGGCATTGGTTCCTTAGCCAGTTTCACAATCCGTTACATCTCACGATCCAGAATATCAAAGAATGGTATTATTACTAAATGTCTAAGTAGCCTCCAACTTATAGATGTGGTCGACAACACACCGATAAGGAGGACTCTACTAGACATGGCTCCAAGACATCCTAGGATACTTTAAAACCTTATGCTCGGATACCAAGTTTGTCACGCCCTAACCTCGGTAAGCGCCACCAGTGCTCAACCTAGTAAACATGGTCGAGCAAGCATGTAGATACTTTCTACTCAACTCACCTATGATCAAGATAAGGCATGATTTCATTAATTAAATAGTAGGAAGTTCATATATAAAATACTAAATCATCTCATTGGTTACAACATCTTAAAGTCCAAAATAGACACATTTTTATGATTCGAGTAAAACAAGATATCAAAACACAACATATTCTGTTTGACTTTCTAGCACCCATGTACAACCCGCATAGTGTCTACGGAGCCTCTAAAAGATACAAAGGGGGTGTTATGATAGTGCCAGCAACAAGCCCCTGGATATACCTCGAGACGTGATAATAATATGAACAAAAGATACAATACGCGACCCGGGGATGAAGTGGGTCTCAGCAAGTCTGCTCGGAAGAAGGTCTACTGCTATTGCTAATCAATGCTACCTGTTGTGGAACCACCGACATCCGTTCAAGATGCAGCGCCCCTGGCAAAAGGGACGTTAGTACTGTCGAATAGTACTAGTATTTATAACCAAACACCATTTAAATAGAATGAACAATAATACACGAAAGAAAATCATGATAGCAATAGATGCCTCAAGCAATACCGAAACATCAAGTTAAGAACCACATAAGTTTTCAAGTCACTTTCCATGTTTTAAGGTGGGGAGCTCTTTAATTCCAGTATACCATTATTCACAATACCACCGTACTTTTACACGGAGTCCGATTACGGTCCGATCGTCTAGGCCGCCTCATTTGAGACATTACCCACAATCACAATTTCCAGCATAATCACCACCATGAGTGCGGCATGGCGTCCGATCACGGCGTGATCGGCTAGGCTATCTCACCTGAGACATTACCTTTTCTATCAATAATCTCACGCCATACTTTCTTCACATCTATTCAATTCATCGGCACTTATGGCCAAAATTATAATACCGTTCTTGGCACTTGGCCGGATTTCATATTTCATTCTCCCTTTTTATTTTCACACACCATTACCATTATAGACCACAAGACTCTTCAATTCAAGGATTTTAGGTAGACATGAGAGCAATTAAGAGTCTTAGACATATAGAGATTTTGTTCACATAATTTGGCATGATAACCTTCACTTAAGCATAACTTGAAATTGTAACAATTATAACACACACATCCACACTTTGAATATATACTAAAAAGGTAACATAGCATGAATAAATGCATTTGAAACACATATTGAACATATATCACTCAATACAAGATTACTCGGGATAACCAATTTCATAATGATCAACTAGGGTCTTTCATAATTTACATGAACACCGTGGAATTCGATTCTAAGAGAGGGGTTAAGCCAACATACCTCAATTGAGCTTCCTTAAACCTTTAAAACGTTCCGTAATTCTTAGCAACATCAATCTATTTTAGAAATATAATAAGTTGAACCAAAATTAGGAAGATGATCATGATTCTAGCTCATTTGAGCATATTATCGAGCAGTAGGTGTGCATTAAGGTTTTTAAGGCCCTTTTACGAAAGATTCCATCATCCCTCAATCTATTCTCTACCAGTTTTAGCTCACAACCTTCCTACATTATTTGATAACACATGCATGCAAGATAAAAACTCCCACACCCAAAAGTTGTCTTGCTAATTACTCTTCTTTTAGAAGATTTTCGAAGTTAAGAGCTAGGGCATAGATTCTTACCTTTAGGGTGAAGACTTCTTTGTTAATCCTCAATAATTGAGCAAGAATTGATCGATAGTAGGTTGAAGGTTACTCCCCCACTCTAAGAACTCTTTCTCACTCTAAGAATATAAGGAATATGCTCAAAAATGGACTATGGCATGTGTTTTAACGAGGTAGGGTCGGGTTTAAAAACCCCAAAAATGAAGACACGAGACAGGATCTGCGGTTGTATATGCGACCGCAGAATGGATATGCGGTCCTCATATCGGCCGCACAATTTGGTGCCAAAACACTGGAAAAATCTATTTGGGTCTGCGGTCGTTATGCGGCCGGGCAGACCTATTTTGCGGTCGCATAATGCGTCGTAGAACCTCCCTCTGCCAAAATCTCAAAGTTGATATGCGATCAGAATGCAGCCTGCGAAATGGTTTTGCGGTCGCATAATGGGCCGCAAAATAGACATAAAAAATTGCCTAGAAGACTGACTCATTCTGCGACCATTCTGCGGCCCGCAGAGTGATTTTGTGGCCGCATAATGGGCTGCATAAATGCCTATCTCTGCCAAATATTTCCTTTCAACTCCCCAGCCAAATATTTTTCTACTATTATTAACCTCTACGCCTACCCGGCATCACGAAACCTTGGTATTTAGGAAAAGATTTCACGGTGCCTCACATTAACCTTCTCCAAAATATCTCAAACCAAATCAATGCCCAACAACGTAGCCTCCTCAGGCTTAAACCAACCAACCAAAGAATGATATCGCCTCTTATATAAGGCCTCGTACGGAGCCATCTGGATGCTTGACTGGTAACGATTATTGTAGGCAAACACTACTAGCAATAGAAAATTATCCCATGAACCCTAAAAATCAATAACATAAGCACGTAACATGTCCTCCAAGATCTGAATAGTACACTCGAACTGCCCCTCCGTCGGTGGATGAAATGTCATACTCAAATAGACCTGTGAGCCCAACTCATGCTGCATGACTCTCCAAAAATGCAATGTGAAATGTGTGCACCGGTCAAACATAATAGACACCGCCATACCATGTAGGAGAACAATCTCAAGAAGATAAAAAGCCAACAGCTCTGAAGAGTAGGTAGTCATGACTAGAATGAAGTGGGTAGACTTGGTCAATCTGTCTACAATGACCCACACTGCATCTAATCTCCTAAAGGCCTGGGGAAGGCCAACTACAAAATCCATAGTGATAGGCTCCTACTTCCACTCCGAAATATCAAGTATCTGAAGCAAACCACCATGTCTGTGATGCTCGTACTTAATCTGCTGACAGTTCAAACACCAAGCCACATACTACACAATATATTTCTTCATTATTCTCCACCAGTAGTGCTTCTTCAAATGATGGTACATTTTTCCACCGCTCAGGTGAATGGAATAACGCGAATTGTGTGCCTCCTCAAAATCAACCCATGCAACCCATCCACATTCGGAACACAGTTCCGACCCTGCAACCTCAATACCCCATCATCCTCAATAGTAACCTCCTTGGCATCACCGTGTTGCACCATGACCTTACGGATAAGCAAATGGGGATCATCCTACTGAACCGCCTTATTGCGCTCAAATAAATAAGACCGTGAAACCATGCAAGCAAGAACCTGGCAAGGAGCCAAAACATCCAACCTCACGAATTGGTTGGCCAAAGCCTAAACATCGAAAGATAATAGTCTCTTCCTAGATAGGATAAAAGCAAGACTACCCATTCTCTCAGCCCTCCTACTCCAAGCATCGGCCACCACATTGGCCTTCACTGGATTATAAATAATGGTGATATCATAGTCTTTTAGTACCTCTAACAACCTCTGTTGCCTCAAGTTCACATGTTTTTACTTGAATAGGTGTGGTAGACTCCTATATTTTGTGAACACCTCGCATGAAATTTCGTAAATATAGTGCATCCAAATCTTCAGCGCGTGAACAATTGTTGCCAACTCCAAATCTTGCGATGGTTGATCTTCTTGAAAGGATTCAACTCGCGCAAAGTATAAGCAATCAGTCAACCCTCCTGCATCAACACACACCCAATTCCAATCCGTGAAGCTCCATAATAGACTTTATAAGAACCTGATGTTGAAGGCAAAACCAGAACTAGAGTTATAGTTAAGACAATCGTCAGACCACCTGAATGGGGCACCCTTATGAGTCGATCTTGTCACATGTGCTTCCATAGATGAAAAGCCCTCCATAAAATGGTAATAATACCCAGCCAAGCCAAGAACACTCCAGATCTTGGTAGCGGTATAAGGTCTGGGCCAACTCTGAATTGCCTCAATCTTTTTTGGATCAACCTTAATCCCCTCATTGGACACCACGTGGCCTAATAATGCCATATAATCATCCCAAAACTCGCACTTGGAGAGTTTAGCACATAGCTTTTTCTCCCACAAAATCTGGAGCATGGTCTTCAAGTGTTGCTCATGATCCTCCCGGCTGCACGAATACACCAATATATCGTCAATGAACACGATGATGAAGGAAACAAGATATAATTGAAACACGATGTTCATCAAGTGTATAAAGGCTACCGAGGCATTAGTCAGTTCAAAATACGTTACAAAAAACTCATAGTAACCATAGCGAGTCCTGAAAGCCGTCTTAGCTCTACACGTTATAGTTGATCAACAAAATCATCAATACGCGATAGTGGGTACGTATTCTTCACTGTAACCTTATTCAATTTTCTGTAGTTTATGCATATCCTCGTAGAGACATATTTCTTCTTCACAAATAGAAGTGGAGCACTCCATGGTGAGACACTTAGTCTGATTAAACCCTTATCAAGCAACTACTGAAGTTGTTCCTTTAATTCATTCAACTCCACCGGTGCCATGTGATAGTAAGGAATTGAGATGGGTTGAGTGTCCGGAACCATGTCAATATAAACATTAATATCTCTATCAGGTGGCATGCCCCGTTGGTCTGCTGGAAACACATCTGGAAACTCTCTCACTACCGGAACTGACTCAACGACAAGAGTATCAACACTAATATCCCTCGCAAAGGTTATATATTATACCTCATATTTTCGTATGTGAGATTACGTCGTAAGTTAGTTGATGTAAGATCAAAAATGAGATTGTCTTTGAAGGTACATAAAGTAAGTTAATAATGTTACCTTAGAGGTTACAATTATTTAAGATCATGGATAACATGTACCAAGAGGGTTGAAAGGATTAGAATCTAAACAAATTGAAGAAAATAAGTTTCGTCGAATGTCGACAAGTTGGGAATGTTATTAACATGTACTTTTGGGGTAATACTAGGGTGCTTAACATGATAAGGAGGTTATGTTATGATTTATTTTAGTCATATGATAGTCATGTAATACGTTTTGAAGTCATGCGAGTTGTGGAACAAAAGCTGGCAACGATCATCACAAGTTACAATCAAAAATGTGTTGATAATTAGGTCAGATGTAGTTGTGCTTTTTTCCCATTATACTTGGAATTATCGGATGATCCACCTACCAAATTGAAGATCAACGAGTCTAATTTCTAACGCATTAAACAGTTTGTCTATACAACATCCAAGTGAGAGATATTCCCATTTTCGTATGACCGCACAAGCAGCTCCCAATGGGACCCACTTAGGTGGTGGACGACCCTTGAACATTTTAAACGGTTTGGACGGCTCATTTTTGGTTATGTTCCACAAAGGAAAGTTCCCAAACTCTTTCAACACTTTCCTAACAGTTCTCCAATGTTCCAAGTCTAATCCAAGGTGGTTTTACCTAAACCTAACCTCAAAGGTTAGCCTATGTGAAGAAGAGAGTCTCTATGGTGTTGTGATGTATTTAAGGGTGCTTGTAAGCTAAAAAAAGCTTTGGTTCGAGTTTGTTCTGATTATTTAAGGTATGTATAACACCATATTTCTTTGCCTTAAGATTATCTATGTGTTGGTTAAGTTATTTGGGTGAAGAGTTACAAGATAGAACTTGAATTTATATAAGAGGTTGTTGTCTCTTATTGAACTATTTTAGAGTCGTGTATATGACTTCATATGGCTGGAAATAGTGGGTAATAGCTTGTTATAATGTTCTTATTATTTTTATGCTTGTTAATATGTTGTGTATGTTGATGATCTTATAAATAGGAGAAGAAGCAACCAAACAGTACCTAGAAGTTTTCCATCATGTTGTTATATATTAAAGGTGACAAGATGAGTTCCAATCCAAGCTTGCCGCTCATCGTGTTATATTGTAGTTTCTTTGGTGACATATGTGCACTTGTTGTTGTGTAGATTGATTGGTAATATTGGGTTGTTGGGTGTGTTATGGTGCTAAAGGTATATAGTTGAAGGTTTTATATGTTCTTGTTGTTTTGATGGAGTTGGGTAAATCAAGGAAGACATGCTTGATGTTGTCCGTTTTAATATAAAATAAGCTTGTCATTCATTGTACGATAATTGCATCATTCGTAGCTTAACGATAGTTTTATTGTCATTGTTGTAGATTAAAGGTGACAAGATGAGTTCAACGTGGTCATTAGAAAGACTGTGATAAGGTATGTTATGGTTATCACTTCTTCCCTTTTGGCATGATCCATATGATACAAATGAAATTAGCAAACATGGAACTTTCACAAATGACTCTATTCTTAGAAGTACTAGGGGTGCCTATATTCTTGATTCCCCATGTGTCCTATTATTATATCATCTATTCATGGGTCTCGAAAAATATGTATGTTGATAAAGATTATTTCATGATCTTAACCGAAGGCATACTAATCTTATTATTTTTCGAGAGATCTTAATAACTTACTTCCATATGCATTTATTCATTTATACATGTACATTGACCCATGACCAGATAGTGTTATATATATATATATATATATATATATATATATATATATATATATATATATATATATATATATATATGGGCATGGGGAGAGGTTACGGCATTTTATAAGCAACACAATCTGATCAACTGGTATACATTGATGATTTCGCCCACTGAGGCCGATATGATATGATGGGTTGCCCTCAGAGGCTTGAGGATGTTTGGTATGCATATATGTATGTATGATATAACATTTATACGCATATACATGACACTATAAAGGTGTCATGATTCACGGAGCTATTCAGACTTACAGGTTGAGTCCTTTACCCCATGTTTCCTTCACGTCTTTTATATACTACTTTTCATTTCTTACATACTCGGTAGTTTATTTGTATTGATGTACTTTTTGCATAGGGTGCTGTGTTTCATGCCCGCATGTCCCGATAGATAGGTTGATAGTCCTCCTAGTAGGCTATCAGCTCAGCAAAAGGTGCTGGTGCACTCCACTTGCTCCGGAGTTGCCTATTTGGTCAGTCTGATTTGGACCTGTAGTACTTGGTATGGCGGGTCCCTGTCCCAGCCTTTATTATATTTATGTACTCTTAGAGGCTTGTAGATAGATGTCATGTATATGGATGATTTTATGGCCTTGTCGGCCTATGTTTTGAGTGTACAAATGATCATTTCGGCCTTATAGGCCCGTATGTCACATGTATAAGTTTGTATACCATGTTGGGTCGTCCTATGATGAGTATTCTATTAGGTTTAATTCTTGTTATCTCTTGATGGCCTTTCCAGCTCATTCACCAATGATATTATGGTAAGAAGGTTATGTTGCTTTAGTACTCGGTTGAATTTGGTATCGGGTGCCCGTCGCGGCCCTTCAATTTGGGTCATGACAAAATTGGTATTAGAGCATTTCTTTCATAGGGAGTTTACAAGCCGTGTCTAGTAGAGTGTTGTTTATGGGTGTTTTGTGCACCACACTTTTAAGCAGGAGGCTACAGGACATTTGGGATTGCCACTCTTTCTTCTTTCTCTAAATCGTGTGGTAGAGCTTAGTTGTAAGAATTCAAACTCCTAAATTCTATTTTATTTGTAATACAATGATACCTACATCGAGAGAGACAATTGTTAATAGATTGCATGTGGATGTGGAAGAGTTGAGTCAGAGGAACTCGATTTTGCATCATGATTGTGATGAGTAAATGTGAGGTCTTCAGCAGATCACGTGTGTACTAAGACGTGTAAGCTTCTTGATATGGAGACTTATGGCTAGAATATCTATCAACCCATATGGTAAAATGAAATAAGTGAATCAGAAGGTAGATACAAGTCTCAGCAAGTAAAAGAAGTAAGGTGAAGAAGGGTACGAGGTACCCAGGTGAAGAAGATTATCAGTGTCACGCCCCCAACCTCGGGGAGCGCGACCGGAGCTCAACCGGTCAAGCAAGCCTATTAAACCTTTCCTACCCGACTCGTTCATTATCCAAAACAAAGGATCACATCACCATTTGTAAAACAGAAGAGAGATCAGTTATATAATTATATAAATGTTGCTAGTTCATTTTTTCTTATATACAGTATGCCATAGTTGAGTTTCCAAAATACAACTCGATGCAACGACCAGACCCCACATACATGCATGACCCACATAAACGTCTACGGAGCCTTTGAGGGTAAAAAAGAGCAACATGACAATGCCGGCAATAAGGCCCCGGCTATACCTCAAAATATGAAACCTTATACAAAAGAAGGACTACATGATACATGACCCCAGGAAGAAATGGGGCTCACCAAGACTGTTGTGATGAGTGTGAGGGAGAACACCACTAACTGCGATCGGCACTATCTGCGATGGAACCACCTACATCCATTCAAAGATGTAGCGCCCCCGGCAAAAGGGACGTTAGTATTGTCGAATAGTACTAGTATGTAAGGCAAACACCAATCTCAGTAGAATGAACAGTGAAACAAAGAGAAGAAAGTCTCAACAATCAATAAGTACTTCACAAAAATACAAGGAAACACCAAGTAAGGATCACATAATTTCCAATTCAATCTTTCCATATTTTAGGCTAATAATCTTAAGTGCCAAAGACACAATCCATAATGCCACCGTGTTTTTACACGAAGTCCTGTCTCGGCCCGACCGGCTAAGCAATCCCAAGTGAGACATATACATATCCACAATGTAAATCAATAATTCCAACACAAATGCCACCATATGTACGGCATGGCGTCCGATCTCGGCCCGATCGGCTAAGCCATCTCACTTGAGACATAACCTTTTTCAATTATTCACTCAATTCACATCTCTTTTCTATCTTTCATTACATGGCACAAACAACCTCATTTATTAAATAGTTCTTGGCACTTTGGCACATTTTACAATTCAAGTCTTTCCCTTTTTATTCGTTCAAGTAACACCATTATTCATGTCGATAAGTAACATCACATAAGGCATTTCACACATAAGGGAAGGAGCTTGGAAAATCATAGTTACGTTCTCAAATAGAATGATGACATGGTAAACATCTAAAACAATTAGGGAACATGAATCTTCCATCCCAACACACTAAGGCAAACAATTCTAGTATGATCAAGTCGGAACTTACACCAAATATTCGTACACCAGGAGTTTGATTCTAGGAAGAAAAGAGTTAGCCATACATACCTCAATTGCGCTTCTTTAGACTCTACAATTATCCGGAACCCTTAGCAACCTCAATCTATTTTAGCAATATACAAATTTAACCCAAATTTAGGAAAACATTCATGGTTCTAGTTCACTTTTCCACACTCTTTTTACCATACATGCATGCAAGATAAACAACCCTCATACCCATGGTCCATCTTATTAATTACTCATTTTCAGTATAAGTTTCAAAAACATAGGGCTAGGGTATAGATTCTTACCTTTAGGATGGAGGCCTAGATTGCTTTCCTTGATAATCTTCAATGTTTCAAGCAAGAATTGAAGAATAATTGATGAGGATTACTTTCTCACTCTAAGGCTACCTCTCTCACTCTATAGTATCAAAAAATGAGCTCAAAATAGACTAAAGGGGGTGTTTTAACGGAATGGGGGTCGGGTTTTAGATTAAGAAAAATGGTGCCCCGACACAAGTCTGTGGTCGGATATGCGACCGCATAATGGTTATGCGGTCCGCATAGTGACCGCATAAATGGCTCTCAGGGGCCTGAACTTACGGCCCAGGTACGCGACCAGTATGCGGTCTGCATACTCATTCTGCGGTCGCATAATGCACTGCATAACTCCCTCCGCAAAAACCCAAGAAGGATTATGCGACCGATATGCGGTGGCATAATCAACGGCAAAACTGACCTCAAGTTGGCCAAACTTACTGCTTCACTCTGCGGCCATTATGCGGTCCGCAGAGTGATTATGCGTCCGCATAATGGGCCGCAAAAATGCGTTCTTCTGCGAAACATTTCCTCTCAGTCCGTAGGGTACTGTTCAACCCAAAAAGTTCGAACCGCGGCGAGCAAGCTCGCCGCGAAGAATTTCTACTATAATAACGCAGGAATCTAACTTGGCACCTCGAAACCCCGAGTTTTTGTTTTAAATTTTTATGGGTCCTTACAATCAGTATTTACAATTCATGCAGACAAATATAAGCATTTTGATTTACTTTCAACAGTAACAGAGGTACGTACAATTGGCCACACCTATCTCGGTTATGCCCTATGAGAGCTAACAGATATAGTTTAAGAGAATAATGGGATATCATGGTCTACCTGGGTTAGTGTAACCCAAAATAGTGGATGGATTGTTATCATTAGCTAACATTTCTAAAGGATAATGCAAACACGGTAATAGATCTCCTTGTGAGACACCCAGATGGTGCACTCTAGAATAGTACAATCAGATATGAATAATAGAATGTCGAGAAATTTTAGAAGATAGGCAGTGGAATCCTAGAAGGGACAAATATTTACCTTAGTATGACTCTCGCCCCTAGTAAAAAAAAGAGACAATGTTAGGCGTCTCAAAGAGCCAGTGAGATGAAGCAAGGGGAGCTAAAAGTGAAAAAATGTTTTCTTGAAGTTTTCAGAATTGTAAGCCCCCGTGAAATTTACTTAAATCCCTGGGTTTTGTGATATCTAGCTCGGACCTTATAGGTTAAACAGTGCGTTGGGGGGTTGAAATTCTTTTTTAGAAGTGTAGGGAATTTTTGAGGTAGTAGAACTGGTCTGCGGACCACATATCAGACGTAGACTGAATTAGAAAGCTGAGCAAAACTTCTCAGACCATTATGGGGATGCATAATCATTTTGCAATCCGGATAACCCATCGCAGACCCATCATGAAATTTTCTGGAGGGAAGTTCTGCGCCGCATTATGAGTCCGCAGAACAGGGCTGCAAAATGCAAATCGGTCGCAGAGTGGGGCAGTATTTCCCAGTTCCGGAGGGCCAATATGTCACGCCCCAACCTCGGGGAGCGCGACCGGCGCTCAACCGAGTGAACCCGGTCAATCAAGCCTAGTAAACCTTTCCTACCCAACTAATTCATGATCCAAAAAGGGAACGCGTCACCATTTGTAAAATAGGGGAGAGATCAGTTATATTAATTTATAAACGTTGCTTGTTCATTTTTCCTTATATAGATACGTTATGCCATCGTTGAGTTTCCAAAATACATATCGATCCAACGACCACCCTAACATACATACATGACCCATATAAGCATCTATAGAGCGTCTAAGGGTACAAAATAGCAACGTGACAGTGCCGGCAACAAGGCCTCGGCTATACCTCAAAATATGAAAACTTATACAAAAGAAGGTCTACATGGCCCCAGGAAGAAATGGGGCTCACCAGGACAGATGTGATAAGTGTGAGGGAGAACACCACTATATGTGATCGGCACTATCTCCGATGGAACTATCTACATCCATTCAAAGATGTAGCGCCCCCGGCAAAAGGGACGTTAGTACTGTCGAATAGTACTAATATGTAAGGCAAACACCAATCTCAGTAGAATGAACAGTGAAACAAAGAGAAGGAAGTCTCAACAATCAATAAGTACTTCATAGAAATACAAGGAAACACCAAGTAAGGATCACATAAGTGCCAAAGACACAATTCATAATGCCACCATGTTTCTACACGGAGTCCGGTCTCGGCCCGACCGGATAAGCCATCCCAAGTGAGACATATACATATACACAATGTAAATCAATAATTCCAACACAAATGCCACCATGTGTACGGCATGGCATCCGATCTCGGCCCGATCGGCTAAGCCATCTCACTTGACACATAACCTCTTTCAATTATTCACTCAATTCACATCTCTTTTCCATCTTTCATTACATGGCACAAACAACCTCAATTATTAAATAGTTCTTGGCACTTTGGGACATTTTACAATTCAAGTCTTTCCCTTTTTATTCGTTCAAGTAACACCATCATTCATGTCGATAAGTAACATCACATAAGGCATTTCACACATAAGGGAAGGAGCTTGGAAAATCATAGTTACGTTCTCAAATAGAATGATGACATGGTAAACATCTAAAACAATTAGGGAACATGAATCTTCCATCCCAACACACTAAGGCAAACAATTCTAGTATGATCAAGTCGGAACTTACACCAAATATTCGGACACCAGGAGTTCGATTCTAGGAAGAAAATAATTAGCCATACATACCTCAATTGTGCTTCTTTAGACTCTACAATTATCTGGAACTCTTAGCAACCTCAATCTACTTTAGCAATATACAAATTGAACCCAAATTTAGGAAAACATTCATAGTTCTAGTTCACTTTTCCACACTTTTTTTACCACACATGCATGCAAGATAAACAATCCTCATACCTATGGACCATCTTATTAATTACTCATTTTCAGTATAAGTTTCAAAAACATAGGGCTAGGGTATAGATTCTTACCTCTAGGATGGAGGCCTAGATTGCTTTCCTTGATAATCGTCAATGTTTCAAGCAAGAATTGAAGAATAATTGATGAGGATTACTTTCTCACTCTAAGGCTCCCTCTCTCACTCTATAGTATCAGAAAATGAGCTCAAAATAGACTAAATGGGGTGTTTTAACGGAATGGGGGTCGGGTTTTAAATTAAGAAAAATGGTGCCCCGACACAGGTCTGCGGTCAAATATGTGACCGCATAATGGTTATGCGGTCCGCATAGTGACCGCATAATGGTTATGCGGGCCCTCAGGGGCCTGAACTTACGGCCCAGGTACGCGACCAATATGCGGTCCGCATACTCGTTCTGCGGTCGCATAATGCACCGCATAACTCCCTCCGCAAAAACCCAAGAAGGATTATGCGACCGATATGCGGTCGCATAATCGACCGCAAAACTGACCTCAAATTGGCCAAACTTACTGCTTCACTCTGCGGCCATTATGCGGTCCGCAGAGTGATTATGCGTCCGCATAATGGGCAGCAAAAATGCGTTCTTCTGCGAAACATTTCCTCTCAGTCCATAGGGTACTGTTCAACCCAAAAAGTTCGAACCGCGGCGAGCAAGCTTGCCGTGAAGAATTTCTACTATAATAACGTAGGAATCTAACTTGGCACCACGAAACCCCGAGTTTTTGTTTTAAATTTTTATAGGTCCTTACAATCAGTATTTACAATTCATGCAGACAAATATAAGCATTTTTATTTACTTTCAACAGTAATAGAGGTATGTAAATTGGCCATACCTATCTCGGTTATGCCCTATGCGAGCTAAGAGATATAGTTTACGAGAATAATAGGATATCATGGTCTAGCTGGGTTACAGTAACCCAAAATAGTGGATGGATTGTTATCATTAGCTAACATTTCTGAAGGATAATACAAACACGGTAATAGATCTCCTTGTGAGACACCCAGATGTTGCACTCTAGAATAGTACAATCAGATATGAATAATAGAATGTCGAGAAATTTCAGAAGATAGGCAGTGGAATCCTAGAAGGGACAAATATTTACCTTAGTATGACTCTCGCCCCTAGTAAAAAAAAAGAGACAATGTTAGGCATCCCAAAGAGCCAGTGAGATGAAGAAAGGGGAGCTAAAAGTGAAAAAATGTTTTCTTGAAGTTTTCAGAATTGTAAGCCCCCGTGAAATTTACTTAAATCCTTGGGTTTTGTGATGTCTAGCTCTGACCTTATAGGTTAAACAGTGCGTTGGGGGGTTGAAATTCGTTTTTAGAAGTGTAGGGAATTTTTGAGGTCGTAGAACTGGTATGCGGACCGCATATCAGCCCTAGACTGAAGTAGAAAGCTGAGCAAAAATTCTTAGACCATTATGGGGACGCATAATCATTTTGCAAGCCGGATAACCCATCGCAGACCCATCATGAAATTTTCTAGAGGGAAGTTCTGTGCCGCATTATGAGACTGCAGAATAGGGCTGCAAAATGCAAATCGGTCGCAGAGTGGGGCAGTATTTCCCAGTTCAGGAGGGCCAATATGTCACGCCCCAACCTCAGGGAGCGCGACCGACGCTCAATCGAGTGAACCCGGTCGAGCAAGCCTAGTAAACCTTTCCTACCCGACTCATTCATGATCCAAAAAGGGAGCGCGTCACCATTTGTAAAACAGGGGAGAGATCAGTTATATTAACGTTGCTAGTTCATTTTTCATTATATAGATACGTTATTCCATAGATGAGTTTCCAAAATACAACTCGATCCAACGACCACCCCAACATACATACAGGACCCATATAAGCGTCTACGGAGCGTCTAAAGGTACAAAATAGCAACGTGACAGTGCCGACAACAAGGCCCCGGCTATACCTCAAAATATGAAAACTTATACAAAAGAAGGTCTACATGGCCCCGAGAAGAAATGGGGCTCACCAGGACTGATGTGATAAGTGTGAGGGAGAACACCACTATCTGTGATCGGCACTATCTACGATGGAACCACCTACATCCATTCAAAGATGTAGCGCCCCTGGCAAAAGGGACGTTAGTACTGTCGAATAGTACTAGTATGTAAGGCAAACACCTATCTCAATAGAATGAACAGTGAAACAAAGAGAAGGAAGTCTCAACAATCAATAAGTACTTCACAGAAATACAAGGAAACACCAAGTAAGGATCACATAATTTCCAATTCAATCTTTCCATATTTTAGGTTAATAATCTTAAGTGCCAAAGACACAATTCATAATGCCACCATGTTTTTACACGGAGTCCGGTCTCGGCCCGATCGGCTAAGCAATGCCAAGTGAGACATATACATATCCACAATGTAAATAAATAATTCCAACACAAATTCCACCATGTGTACGGCATGGCGTCCGATCGCAGCCCGATTAGCTAAGCCATCTCACTTGAGACATAACCTCTTTCAATTGTTCACTCACTTCACATTGCTTTCCCATCTTATTTACATGGCGTAAATAGCCTCATTTATTAATTAGTTCTTGGCACTTGGGCACATTTTACAATTCTTGTCTTTTCCTTTTTATTCATTCAAATAACGTCATCATTCATGTTGATAAGTACCATCACATAAGGCATTGCACACATAAGGGAAGGAGCTTGGAAAATCATAGTTACGTTCTCAAATAGCACGATGACGTGGTAAACATCTAAAACAATTAGGGAACATGAATCTTTCAACCCAACACACTAAGGCAAACAATTCTAGTAAGATCAAGTCGGAACTTACACCAACTATTCGGACACCAGCAGTTCGATTCTAGGAAGAAAAGAGTTAGCCATACATACCTCGATTGCGCTTCTTTACACTCTACAATTATCCGGAACCCTTAGCAACCTCAATCTATTTTTGCAATATACAAATTGAACCCAAATTTAGGAAAATGTTCATAGTTCTAGTTTACTTTTTATTTTTTCCACGCTCTTTATCACATGCATGCAAGATGAACCACTCTCATACCCAAGAAGTATTACCCTAGTACCCCATTATAGCTATGTTTGTAATTAAGAGCTGGGGTGATGAAATCTTACCTTTTTGGATGAAGAAATTTGTGCTCTACTTGAGTATTTCCAAGCTTTGAGTGATGGTTGAAGATTAATTGATGAAAATTAGGTCCTCCCTCTAGAACCCTCTCTCTCTCTCTCACTCTAGAAATATCAGAAATGAGCTTCAAAATAGCTAAAGGGAGTGTTTTAACAGAATAGGGGTCGGGTTTTAAATTAAGAAAATGGGTGCCCCGACACAGGTCTGCGGTCGCATATGCGACCGGATAATGGTTATGCTGTCTGCAAAGTGACCGCAGAAATGGCCCTCAGGGGCCTGAACTTACGGCCCAGGTATGCGACGAGTATGAGGTCTGCATACTCGTTCTGCGGTCGCATAATGCACCACAAAACTCCCTCCACAAAAACCTAAGAGGAATTATACGACCGATATGTGGTCCGCATATCGATTATGCGGTGGCATAATCGATCGCAAAGCTGACCTTAAGTTGGCCAAACTTACTGCCTCACTCTGCGGCCATTATGCGGTCCGCAGAGTGATTATGCGGCTGCATAATGGGCCGCATAAATGCGTTCTTCTGCGAAACATTTTTCTCTAAGTCCGTGGGGTACTGTTCAATCCAAAAAGTATGAACCGCGGCTCACAAGCTTGCCGCGAAGAATTTCTACTATAATAACGCAGGAATCTATCTTGGCACCACGAAACCCCGAGTTTTTGGTTTAAATTTTTACGGGTCCTTACACAATATGCGGTCCATTCTGCGTCGGGGCTTTAATTTTTCTAACTTTAGACCCGATCCTATTTCGATATATTTAAGTAGAGGGTGTCTTTGGAAGCAAAAATCTAATATTTTAGATAGAAGTGAGAGTGTTCTATAGAGAGGGGAACCCTAGGCTAATTGTTCATCAATCCTTGCTCGAGACTTGGAGAAATTACAAGGAAAACTCACAACGTCTTTATCCAAGAGCTAAGGTTCAAACCCTAGTCTTCAATTTCGAGTTTGGGTATGAGATGGGAAATTTGGGAGTATGATTTATGGGTATGGGAGTTGTAATTTATGCATGCATATAGCTATGAGGATGGCGGGGAGGAAATTTAACTAGTATGAGTAAACTCTTGGTGTTGAATTAGTTGTGGAGTGAAGTAAATCTTGTGGAAGAACTTTGTAATCAAATTCGCACACCTAGTGTTTGATAAAATGCTCCAACCATGAATATCTTGCTAATTTGTGTTCAACTTTTCAATGTCTCTAAATAGATCAAAGTTACTAGGATTTTCGAAATTGTGTAGTAAATTAAGGGAAGCTCAAAGCAAGGTATGAAGGCTAAACGCTTTTTCTGGTATTGGAATTCCCGTGTTATTACAAAACTCCATCGTGTAAAGTTTGGACATGGAATGCTATTGATATGGAGTATTCAAACTAGTAGAATTGATGCCTGATTTGCATAACGTGTTAGAACCCTCGTGTGTTAATGATTCTCTATTGTTAGAACCCGATTTCCATAAAGTGTTAGAATTGTTTCCTATTTTTGAATGCTTTGGGAAGAAGATATTTTATGAAATCAATGTGATTAAACACTTATTTCACATATGATGAAACATTATGAATTTACACTTACTAAGGCAAAAGGTGCCAAGTAGTTGATTAGAAGGGAACTCTTTTGTACATATTATTATCATTTTGAGAACTCAAGCTATGACATTGTGGTTACACCTCCACCCACATACGTTGGGGTGAGGCGGCGAGGCCACTTTGTGTAGAGCTATGGTATTATGAATACACCTCCATTCGCATACATTGGAGTGAGGCGGCGTGGCTGCTTTGTGTATTGTTGTGGTATTGTTAATACACCTTCACCCGCATACATTGGGGTGAGGCGGCGGGGCTGCTTTGTGTAGAGTTTCTGGTTTTGTGATTGCACCTTAACCCGTATACCTTGGGGTGAGGTGGCAAGGCCACTCTGTGTAAAGATAGTTGTAGATGATCCCTGACTTGAAATTTATAATGTTATTGGAGGTTCTTAATAAATTTGTTTTGACTTGTATTTCTATCTAAGCCCTATTATTGTTACCATGATTCATCATATTTATGTTGTATTTCCATGTCCTTGAATAGATCTTTTGGTTTTCATACTAGTACTATTCGACATGTACTAATGTCCCTTTTGCCGGGGGCGCTGCATCTTTAATGGATGCAGGTGGTTCCACAGTGGGATGCGTTGACCAGTGATAGCGATACACTCTTTTCCCTGCTGACTTGGTGAGTCCCACTTCATTTTGGAGTTGTGCATCTTTTGTCCCGTGTGTATTATGTTTTGAGATATAGCCGGAGCCTTGTTGTCGGCACTATCATTGTACTCTTTTATATCTATCAGAGGCTCCGTAGACATAGGGCGGGTTGTGTAGTGGCATTGGGAAAGTCAGGATAGTAAAATCGTATGTGTGTTACATCTTCCACTTCAAACTATGAAAGTGTATGTATTTTGAGACTTTACAAAATGAAGTAACTAATGGTGATGGATTTAGTGTTGTTCATGAACCCTCTTGGTGTTAATTAATGGAGTTTATCTTCTCCTTATTAATGGGTAAGTGAGGTAGAAGGAAATCCAGCATGCTTGCTTGGCCGGGTTATCTCAGTTGAGCATCGGTCGTGCTCCCTGAGGTCAGGGCATGACAAGAATAAAAGGATATACAGAAATATTAGCTGGAGAATAAGAAGAGAGTAAATGAAGCATTACGAGCACAATATGATAAATGAGTGATAACGGTAAAAGAAAATATAATAGAATGACAGAGTCTATAGTCAAGTGAAAGAAATGACAAGAGGTGACAGGCCTTGAGACAGTAAAACTATATGTCATAAAGGCACACCCTCATTTCAAGAAAAGAGTTGGTGACTCGAACATGATTACCACAAGGCTAAGTTAGACCCCCGGAGTAATAAAAACCAGTATGGGCAAGTTAACAAGATAAACTGAACATGAATTAGAGATTGGAAGATTTGATTATAGTTGGCATCCTGAGAATTTCATAGATAGCGTTCCGGCAATAACAGAATGGACAACAAAAGAATAGCGTTTAAAGTTCATTCAAGAAGACGCTTCCCTAAAGCAAGCCCCGAAGCTTAAGGGACTAAGTGTGACTGTTACACTATGTGTCACCCTCGTGCATAAGAAATTCATTTATCCTTGGTATAGAAGGGTTATCGCAAAGCGGGTAAGAGTTAGTGAAGACGTGAAAAGACGCCAAAGATGAACAGGTGAAAAAAAAATCAAAGGTGATATTTGAGATCATATGAATTATAGGAAATTCCAATATCCGTGGGCAACAAGATAAGCCAAGTATTCATGCAACTAGTGGCAGAACGACCAGGAAAAGTAATTGCTTACATTTAAAGACAACTGAGAAGGCACGAAAGTAAATTTATGGTGCTACAAAGTTAAAGGAATGTTGCGAGTAGTATAAATAGATATGTGCAGGTCACAAGATAAAGTATCGTAGAGCGATAAGGTTTTAGGTAGATAGGAGTAAAGATAAGAAAAGGTGAGTGAAAAGGTGACTAGAATAGGTATGTCCTCAGTATTAAACCCATCAAAATAAGAGAGTTGATTGTTTCCGTAAGTTATAGAAAGATCGGTGCAACCTAAATGAACTAAGAGGACTCTAAGACTAGGAGAAATTAGAAAATATGAAATGGAGCCATGGTAGTAGAATAAGGGTGTTGTGGTGATAGATAAGAGGTTGACATTTAGACCTTTGATTGAGTAATTATTTTAAGAAAATGGATCTCATGAATTGCACGGGATTAGAATACCCCATAAGATGAATCACGTTGGGATGCTATGAAATGTAGTTTTTGAAATATAGTATCGACCCTACGTAGATCGGGAAAATCACTTTAAATGTCCCCTGATGCAACGTGAGCGCTAGTGACAATGTATTACGTAAGAGGTTTGAAGTTATCAGTGGTAGATTATGGATCGACATTAAGGTTAATCAACAATGGTTGGATAAACATTACAAAGTATACGATGAGATTAGGCCTTCATTAATAAGATGAACAGTAATGATGAAGCATTAAAGGACATAGATTTTTATATATATGATAAGCAGTGAGAGAGTAACCTCGAGTTAGGTAGCATACCTCAGTAATAATAAACCGAAGTAATAACTATGGTATAGTATGACGTACCTAGTTGTAGTAAAGCCATAAGCATAGATAACCGAGGCTATGAAAAAAGATATATCAATATTCGTAAGTTCGACAAAGTACCAAGCGAAGAACGTTAGCATACCTATAGATTCCCAGAGGAACAACTTGTCATAGTACTGTATATGTACACAAAGTGAGGTCTAGATATTGGCTAAAAAGATGAAGGAAAAAGGAGAGAAGAGTCGCATAGGCATACATACAAGATCATAGTCATACATGTTGCATGACAGAAGGTAGAAACGGTTATGAGATTGGAAGAATTCCTGATCACAAGTCGTGGTGTGAGAAAGAGGCATAAAGGGGGGAATGCCCCGGCCTTTGGATTTATTCACATAACGATTTCCCTAAAGCAAGCCCCGAAGCTTAAGGGACTAAGTGTGACTGTTACACTATGTGTCACCCTCGTGCATAAGAAATTCATTTATCCTTGGTATAGAAGGGTTATCGCAAAGAGGGTAAGAGTTAGTGAAGACGTTAAAAGACGCCAAAGATGAACAGGTGAAATATTTATAGGTAAATCTTCATAGCATTAATTGCTAGTACTCCCCTAAAGGGGGGAAGATGGTGTGATATGGTAATAAGTTGGAGTTATGTGGTTTAGGTAACTGTGGAATAGTAAAGGAAGAATACGATAAAAAGGTGAAAGGGATGAGACTGCAGTTTTTCAGATCCTACAGATATGTTATAACTCCTAAACATTATGCAAGCATGACGTCGGGGAGAGGTAGTAAGGGTTCCCACCCAGGATGTTATTGCTAAATAAGTGCTAATGAACACTTGATACATAAGTAGCCAGTGCGAGAGGTAAGTTAAGACAAAGAAAATAACCCAAGAGATATTACGCAGAATATTGTTATGGCTAGACAAGAGGATATAGATAAATCAATAGATCGTGCAAGATAAACGTAGTGAAACCCAACATAGGGAATCCAGTCTCGCGGATATGACATTGTAATCCTTGAGAAATATTCAGATAGGAGTTTGGGTAGTTAAAGGTACCGTATAAGTGTTATTGAAATAAAAGAGAGTGCTACTGGGAGGACAGTCAAAAATTTCAATTCAGAAGCAACCATACGAGCACAAGGTCATGAAGGTAAGTAACTAAGGATAATCATAGGCGAGCAAGAACATCAAATATTCTATTAGGTATATGATGTAATAAGCTCGCTGCTTTCCAAGAGTTAGAGGGTCTCCCCTAAGTACTACAATGAAAAACTAACTAAGGAAATAAGGAAGAAGGCTTCAACCTAAGCATAGTAACTTGAAGAAGAAATGGTCTTGTAACAACAGTCTCACTACAATATTGTATACTCTCCGTAAGAAAGTGGAACCTATTATGGCTAATGAACAGAAAAAAAAATCAAAGGTGATATTTGAGATCATATGAATTATAGGAAATTCCAATATCCGTGGGCAACAAGATAAGCCAAGTATTCATGCAACTAGTGGCAGAACGACCAGGAAAAGTAATTGCTTACATTTAAAGATAACTGAGAAGGCACGAAAGTAAATTTATGGTGCTACAAAGTTAAAGGAATGTTGCGAGTAGTATAAATAGATATGTGCAGGTCACAAGATAAAGTATCGTAGAGCGATAAGGTTTTAGGTAGATAGGAGTAAAGATAAGAAAAGGTGAGTGAAAAGGTGACTAGAATAGGTATGTCCTCAATATTAAACCCATCAAAATAAGAGAGTTGATTGTTTCCGTAAGTTATAGAAAGATCGGTACAACCTGAATGAACTAAGAGGACTCTAAGACTAGGAGAAATTAGAAAATATGAAATGGAGCCATAGTAGTAGAATAAGGGTGTTGTGGTGATAGATAAGAGGTTGACATTTAGACCTTTGACTGAGTAATTATTTTAAGAAAATGGATCTCATGAATTGCACGGGATTAGAATACCCCATAAGATGAATCACGTTGGGATGCTATGAAATGTAGTTTTTGAAATATAGTATCGACCCTACATAGATCGGGAAAATCACTTTAAATGTCCCCTGATGCAACGTGAGCGCTAGTGACAATGTATTACGTAAGAGGTTTGAAGTTATCAGTGGTAGATTATGGATCGACATTAAGGTTAATCAACAATGGTTGGATAAACATTACAAAGTATACGATGAGATTAGGCCTTCATTAATAAGATGAACAGTAATGATGAAGCATTAAAGGACATAGATTTTTATATATATGATAAGCAGTGAGAGAGTAACCTCGAGTTAGGTAGCATACCTCAGTAATAATAAACCGAAGTAATAACTATGGTATAGTATGACGTACCTAGTTGTAGTAAAGCCATAAGCATAGATAACCGAGGCTATGAAAAAAGATATATCAATATTCGTAAGTTCGACAAAGTACCAAGCGAAGAACGTTAGCATACCTATAGATTCCCAGAGGAACAACTTGTCATAGTACTGTATATGTACACAAAGTGAGGTCTAGATATTGGCTAAAAAGATGAAGGAAAAAGGAGAGAAGAGTCGCATAGGCATACATACAAGATCATAGTCATACATGTTGCATGACAGAAGGTAGAAACGGTTATGAGATTGGAAGAATTCCTGATCACAAGTCGTGGTTTGAGAAAGAGGCATAAAGGGGGGAATGCCCCGGCCTTTGGATTTATTCACATAACGATTTCCCTAAAGCAAGCCCCGGAGCTTAAGGGACTAAGTGTGACTGTTACACTATGTGTCACCCTCGTGCATAAGAAATTCATTTATCCTTGGTATAGAAGGGTTATCGCAAAGAGGGTAAGAGTTAGTGAAGACGTTAAAAGACGCCAAAGATGAACAGGTGAAATATTTATAGGTAAATCTTCATAGCATTAATTGCTAGTACTCCCCTAAAGGGGGGAAGATGGTGTGATATGGTAATAAGTTGGAGTTATGTGGTTTGGGTAACTGTGGAATAGTAAAGGAAGAATACGATAAAAAGGTGAAAGGGATGAGACTGCAGTTTTTCAGATCCTACAGATATGTTATAACTCCAAAACATTATGCAAGCATGACGTCGGGGAGAGGTAGTAAGGGTTCCCACCCAGGATGTTATTGCTAAATAAGTGCTAATGAACACTTGATACATAAGTAGCCAGTGCGAGAGGTAAGTTAAGACAAAGAAAATAACCCAAGAGATATTACGCGGAATATAGTTATGGCTAGACAAGAGGATATAGATAAATCAATAGATCGTGCAAGATAAACATAGTGAAACCTAACATAGGGAATCCAGTCTCGCGGATATGACATTGTAATCCTTGAGAAATATTCAGATAGGAGTTTGGGTAGTTAAAGGTACCGTATAAGTGTTATTAAAATAAAAGAGAGTGCTACTAGGAAGACAGTCAAAAATTTCAATTCAGAAGCAACCATACGAGCACAAGGTCATGAAGGTAAGTAACTAGGGATAATCATAGGCGAGCAAGAACATCAAATATTCTATTAGGTATATGATGTAATAAGCTTGCTGTTTTCCAAGAGTTAGAGGGTCTCCCCTAAGTACTACAACGAAAAACTAACTAAGGAAATAAGGAAGAAGGCTTCAACCTAAGCATAGTAACTTGAAGAAGAAATGGTCTTGTAACAACAGTCTCACTACAATATTGTATACTCTCCGTAAGAAAGTGGAACCTATTATGGCTAATGAACAGAAAAAAAAAATTAAAGGTGATATTTGAGATCATATGAATTATAGGAAATTCCAATATCCGTGGGCAACAAGATAAGCCAAGTATTCATGCAACTAGTGGCAGAACGACCAGGAAAAGTAATTGCTTACATTTAAAGACAACTGAGAAGGCATGAAAGTAAATTTATGGTGCTGCCAAGTTAAAGGAATGTTGCGAGTAGTATAAATAGATATGTGCAGGTCACAAGATAAAGTATCGTAGAGCGATAATGTTTTAGGTAGATAGGAGTAAAGATAAGAAAAGGTGAGTGAAAAGGTGACTAGAATAGGTATGTCCTCAGTATTAAACCCATCAAAATAAGAGAGTTGATTGTTTCCGTATGTTATAGAAAGCTCGGTACACCCTGAATGAACTAAGAGGACTCTAAGACTAGGAGAAATTAGAAAATATGAAATGGAGCCATGGTAGTAGAATAAGGGTGTAGTGGTGATAGATATGAGGTTGACATTTAGACCTTTGATTGAGTAATTATTTTAAGAAAATGGATCTTATGAATTGCACGGGATTAGAATACCCCATAAGATGAATCACGTTGGGATGCTATGAAATGCAGTTTTTGAAATATAGTATCGACCCTACGTAGATCAGGAAAATCACTTTAAATGTCCCCTGATGCAATGTGAGCGCTAGTGACAGTGTATTACGAAAGAGGTTTGAAATAATCAGTGGTAGATTATGGATCGACATTAAGGTTAATCAACAATGGTTGGATAAACATTACAAAGTATGCGATGAGATTAGGCCTTCATTAATAAGATGAACAGTAATGATGAAGCATTAAATGACATAGATTTTTATATATATGATAAGCAGTGAGAGAGTAACCTCGAGTTAGGTAGCATACCTCAGTAATAATAAACCGAAGTAATAACTATGGTATAGTATGACGTACCTAGTTGTAGTAAAGCCATAAGCATAGATAACCGAGGCTATGAAAAAAGATATATCAATATTTGTAAGTTCGACAAAGTACCAAGCGAAGAACGTTAGCATACCTATAGATTCCCAGAGGAACAACTTGTCATAGTACTGTATATGTTCACAAAGTGAGGTCTAGATATTGGCTAAAAAGATGAAGGAAAAAGGAGAGAAGAGTCGCATAGGCATACATACAAGATCATAGTCATATATGTTGCATGACAGAAGGTAGAAACGGTTATGAGATTGGAAGAATTCCTGATCACAAGGCGTGGTGTGAGAAAGAGGCATAAAGGGGGGAATGCCCCGGCCTTTGGATTTATTCACATAACGATTTCCCTAAAGCAAGCCCCGAAGCTTAAGGGACTAAGTGTGACTGTTACACTATGTGTCACCCTCGTGCATAAGAAATTCATTTATCCTTGGTATAGAAGGGTTATCGCAAAGAGGGTAAGAGTTAGTGAAGACGTTAAAATACGCCAAAGATGAACAGGTGAAATATTTATAGGTAAATCTTCATAGCATTAATTGCTAGTACTCCCCTAAAGGGGGGAAGATGGTGTGATATGGTAATAAGTTGGAGTTATGTGGTTTAGGTAACTGTGGAATAGTAAAGGAAGAATACGATAAAAAGGTGAAAGGGATGAGACTGCAGTTTTTCAGATCCTACAGATATGTTATAACTCCAAAACATTATGCAAGCATGACGTCGGGGAGAGGTAGTAAGGGTTCCCACCCAGGATGTTATTGCTAAATAAGTGCTAATGAACACTTGATACATAAGTAGCCAGTGCGAGAGGTAAGTTAAGACAAAGAAAATAACCCAAGAGATATTACGCGGAATATAGTTATGGCTAGACAAGAGGATATAGATAAATCAATAGATCGTGCAAGATAAACATAGTGAAACCCAACATAGGGAATCCAGTCTCGCGGATATGACATTGTAATCCTTGAGAAATATTCAGATAGGAGTTTGGGTACTTAAAGGTACCGTATAAGTGTTATTAAAATAAAAGAGAGTGCTACTAGGAAGACAATCAAAAATTTCAATTCAGAAGCAACCATATGAGCACAAGGTCATGAAGGTAAGTAACTAGGGATAATCATAGGCGAGCAAGAACATCAAATATTCTATTAGGTATATGATGTAATAAGCTCGCTGCTTTCCAAGAGTTAGAGGGTCTCCCCTAAGTACTACAACGAAAACCTAACTAAGGAAATAAGGAAGAAGGCTTCAACCTAAGCATAGTAACTTGAAGAAGAAATGGTCTTGTAACAACAGTCTCACAACAATATTGTATACTCTCCGTAAGAAAGTGGAACCTATTATGGCTAATGAATAGAAAAAAAAAATTAAAGGTGATATTTGAGATCATATGAATTATAGGAAATTCCAATATCCGTGGGCAACAAGATAAGCCAAGTATTCATGCAACTAGTGGCAGAACAACCAGGAAAAGTAATTGCTTACATTTAAAGACAACTGAGAAGGCATGAAAGTAAATTTATGGTGCTGCAAAGTTAAAGGAATGTTGCGAGTAGTATAAATAGATATGTGCAGGTCACAATATAAAGTATCGTAGAGCGATAAGGTTTTAGGTAGATAGGAGTAAAGATAAGAAAAGGTGAGTGAAAAGGTGACTAGAATAGGTATGTCCTCAGTATTAAACCCATCAAAATAAGAGAGTTGATTGTTTCCGTAAGTTATAGAAAGCTCGGTACAACCTGAATGAACTAAGAGGACTCTAAGACTAGGAGAAATTAGAAAATATGAAATGGAGCCATGGTAGTAGAATAAGGGTGTAGTGGTGATAGATATGAGGTTGACATTTAGACCTTTGATTGAGTAATTATTTTAAGAAAATGGATCTTATGAATTGCACGGGATTAGAATACCCCATAAGATGAATCACGTTGGGATGCTATGAAATGCAGTTTTTGAAATATAGTATCGACCCTACGTAGATCAGGCAAATCACTTTAAATGTTCCCTGATGCAATGCGAGCGCTAGTGACAGTGTATTACGAAAGAGGTTTGAAATTATCAGTGGTAGATTATGGATCGACATTAAGGTTAATCAACAATGGTTGGATAAACATTACAAAGTATGCGATGAGATTAGGCCTTCATTAATAAGATGAACAGTAATGATGAAGCATTAAATGACATAGATTTTTATATATATGATAAGCAGTGAGAGAGTAACCTCGAGTTAGGTAGCATACCTCAGTAATAATAAACCGAAGTAATAATTATGGTATAGTATGACGTACCTAGTTGTAGTAAAGCCATAAGCATAGATAACCGAGGCTATGAAAAAAGATATATCAATATTCGTAAGTTCGACAAAGTACCAAGCGAAGAACGTTAGCATACCTATAGATTCCCAGAGGAACAACTTGTCATAGTACTGTATATGTTCACAAAGTGAGGTCTAGATATTGGCTAAAAAGATGAAGGAAAAAGGAGAGAAGAGTCGCATAGGCATACATACAAGATCATAGTCATACATGTTGCATGACAGAAGGTAGAAACGGTTATGAGATTGGAAGAATTCCTGATCACAAGGCGTGGTGTGAGAAAGAGGCATAAAGGGGGGAATGCCCCGGCCTTTGGATTTATTCACATAACGATTTCCCTAAAGCAAGCCCCGAAGCTTAAGGGACTAAGTGTGACTGTTACACTATGTGTCACCCTCATGCATAAGAAATTCATTTATCCTTGGTAGAGAAGGGTTATCGCAAAGAGGGTAAGAGTTAGTGAAGACGTTAAAAGACGCCAAAGATGAACAGGTGAAATATTTATAGGTAAATCTTCATAGCATTAATTGCTAGTACTCCCCTAAAGGGGGGAAGATGGTGTGATATGGTAATAAGTTGGAGTTATATGGTTTAGGTAACTGTGGAATAGTAAAGGAAGAATACGATAAAAAGGTGAAAGGGATGAGACTGCAGTTTTTCAGATCCTACAGATATGTTATAACTCCAAAACATTATGCAAGCATGACGTCGGGGAGAGGTAGTAAGGGTTCCCACCCAGGATGTTATTGCTAAATAAGTGCTAATGAACACTTGATACATAAGTAGCCAGTGCGAGAGGTAAGTTAAGACAAAGAAAATAACCCAAGAGATATTACGCGGAATATAGTTATGGCTAGACAAGAGGATATAGATAAATCAATAGATCGTGCAAGATAAACATAGTGAAACCCAACATAGGGAATCCAGTCTCGCGGATATGACATTGTAATCCTTGAGAAATATTCAGATAGGAGTTTGGGTAGTTAAAGGTACCGTATAAGTGTTATTAAAATAAAAGAGAGTGCTACTAGGAAGACAGTCAAAAATTTCAATTCAGAAGCAACCATATGAGCACAAGGTCATGAAGGTAAGTAACTAGGGATAATCATAGGCGAGCAAGAACATCAAATATTCTATTAGGTATATGATGTAATAAGCTCGCTGCTTTCTAAGAGTTAGAGGGTCTCCCCTAAGTACTACAACGAAAAACTAACTAAGGAAATAAGGAAGAAGGCTTCAACCTAAGCATAGTAACTTGAAGAAGAAGTGGTCTTGTAACAACAGTCTCACTACAATATTGTATACTCTCCGTAAGAAAGTGGAACCTATTATGGCTAATGAACAGGAAAAAAAAAATCAAAGGTGATATTTGAGATCATATGAATTATAGGAAATTCCAATATCCGTGGGCAACAAGATAAGCCAAGTATTCATGCAACTAGTGGCAGAACGACCAGGAAAAGTAATTGCTTCCATTTAAAGACAACTGAGAAGGCATGAAAGTAAATTTATGGTGCTGCAAAGTTAAAGGAATGTTGCGAGTAGTATAAATAGATATGTGCAGGTCACAAAATAAAGTATCGTTGAGCGATAAGGTTTTAGGTAGATAGGAGTAAAGATAAGAAAAGGTGAGTGAAAAGGTGACTAGAATAGGTATGTCCTCAGTATTAAACCCATCAAAATAAGAGAGTTGATTGTTTCCGTAAGTTATAGAAAGCTCGGTACAACCTGAATGAACTAAGAGGACTCTAAGACTAGGAGAAATTAGAAAATATGAAATGGAGCCATGGTAGTAGAATAAGGGTGTAGTGGTGATAGATATGAGGTTGACATTTAGACCTTTGATTGAGTAATTATTTTAAGAAAATGGATCTTATGAATTGCACGGGATTAGAATACCCCATAAGATGAATCACGTTGGGATGCTATGAAATGCAGTTTTTGAAATATAGTATCGACCCTACGTAGATCAGGCAAATCACTTTAAATGTCCCCTGATGCAACGTGAGCGCTAGTGACAGTGTATTACGAAAGAGGTTTGAAATTATCAGTGGTAGATTATGGATCGACGTTAAGGTTAATCAACAATGGTTGGATAAACATTACAAAGTATGCGATGAGATTAGGCCTTCATTAATAAGATGAACAGTAATGATGAAGCATTAAATGACATAGATTTTTATATATATGATATGCAGTGAGAGAGTAACCTCGAGTTAGGTAGCATACCTCAGTAATAATTAACCGAAGTAATAATTATGGTATAGTATGACGTACCTAGTTGTAGTAAAGCCATAAGCATAGATAACCGAGACAATGAAAAAAGATATATCAATATTCGTAAGTTCGACAAAGTACCAAGCGAAGAACGTTAGCATACCTATAGATTCCCAGAGGAACAACTTGTCATAGTACTGTATATGTTCACAAAGTGAGGTCTAGATATTGGCTAAAAATGAAGGAAAAAGGAGAGAAGAGTCGCATAGGCATACATACAAGATCATAGTCATACATGTTGCATGACAGAAGGTAGAAACGGTTATGAGATTGGAAGAATTCCTGATCACAAGTCGTGGTGTGAGAAAGAGGCATAAAGGGGGGAATGCCCCGGCCTTTGGATTTATTCACATAACGATTTCCTAGACGGTAAGGACAATATTAAAGTATTTATAAGATCTATAGGTTAAGAGACTCATAAGCGCATCAGTCAACATTCGAGGACGAATTTTCCAATGGGGGGAATGATGTAACACCTCATGTTTTCGTATATGAGAGTACACCGTAAGTCAATTGATGTAATACTAGAAATGAGATTGTCTTTGAAGGTACATAAAGTAAGTTAATTATCTTACCTTAGAGGTTACAAATATTTAAGATCATGGATAACAAGTACTAATAGGGTTGAAAGGCTTAGAATCTAAAGAAATTGAAGAAAGTAAGTTTCGTCGAATGTCGACAAGTTGGGAATGTTATAACATGTACTTTTGGGGTGATATTATGGTTCTTAACAAGATAAAGAGGTTATTTTATGAGTTATTTTAGATGTATGATAGTTGTGTATTACGTTTTGAATTCAAGCGAGTTGTGGAACCGTGACACCCCAAAATCGAGGAGCGCGACCGGCGCTCAACCGAGTGAACCCGACCGAGCAAGCCTTTTAGATTTTATTCTACCCAAACTTATCCACAAATGGAGATAATACATATTTTCATTAATTAGACAAAATGGTGTTCATGTCTACAATACCAATTCATTTCCAATAGCTTTATCATTTATAAAGTCTCAATTGACGAATAATACAACCACAATAAAACATATTTTGTCTTTCCCAGCACCAATACACAACCCACACTATGTCTACGGAGCCTCTATAGATAAAGAAGGGTGCAATGATAATGCCGGCAACAAGGCCCCGGCTATACCTCAAACAGAATACACAAAGTACAAAAGATTCATGACCCCAGAATGAAGTGGGGCTCACCAAGTCAGCTGGGAAGAAGGTGCACTACTATTACTGATCAATATCTACTGCTGTGGAACCACCTGCATCCATTTAAAGATGCAGCGCCCTCGGCAAAAGGGACGTTAGTACCGTCGAATAACACTAGTATGTATAACTAAACACCCTCTCAATAGAATGACTAATAATACAAACAAGATTATCATAATATCAATAAAAGCCTTAATCAACATCAAACCTCAATTTAGGATCAAGACAGTGTTCAAATTAATTTCCATATCTCACATTGGGAGATTTTTAGTATCGATATACCATTGTCCATTATACCATTATTCACAATACCATTATTCACAAAACCAGTACCACCGTACTCTTAGCATGTGTCTGATCACGACCCGATCGGCTAGGCCATCTCATTAGAGACATCAACCATAATTTCTCTCAATATCAATACCACCGTCTTTAGCACGGAGACCGATCACGACCCGATCGACTAGGCTATCTCATTAGGGATATCAACCACAATTACCATTTTAATTATAATTTCCAGCACAATCACCACCATGTGTGCGACATGGTGTCTGATCACGACCCGATCGACTAGGCTATCTTAGTTGAGACATCAACCTTTTTATATCAATCATCGCATTTCGTATTACTTTCACATCTTTTCATTTCATTGGCACTAATGGCCATAATTATAAGATCATTCTTGGAACGTTGGCTATATTCAGTATGTCATGCTCACCTTATCAATTTCAAATATCATTATCATCATCAACAACAAATACAATTCAAATCAAGGTGTGTAATACACATGTGAGAAATTTAGAGTCTAAGTCATATAGAGATATTTCACAAAATTTGGCGTAATCGCCTTCATTTGAACTTGACTTAAAGTCGAAACATTATTAATGCACAGCCCATATTTAAACACATCCTCAATAGGTAACATAACATGAATAAAGCATTTGGGATGCTTGTTGAACATATATCTTTCAGCCCAATCTTACTCGGAATAGCCAGTTTCATAATGAATCACTCGGGACTTACATAATTTACATGAATATCGTGGGATTCAATTCTAAGAGAGGAGTTTAGCCAACATACCTTACTTGAGCTTCCTTAAACTCTGAAACATTCCGGAATTCTTAGCAACTTCAATCTATTGTAGAAATATAACAAATTGAATCAAAATTTGGAAGACGATCATGGTTCTACCTCACTTGAGCATTTTATTAAACACTAGGTGTGCATAAGGTTTCAATGTCCTTTTTATGAAGGATTTCATCATCCCACAACCCAATCTTTACCATTTTTAGCTCAACAATCTTCCTACACCCTTTGATATCACATGCATGTAAAATAATCAACTCTCATGCCCAAAAATTATCTTGCTAATTACCCATTTTCAAATGATTTTGAAATTATGGTTTAGGGTGTAGAATCTTACCTCTAGGATGAAGGCCTCGTGAGCTTCCCTTCTTAATCTTCCAAAACTTGAGCAAGAATTGAAGAAACATTATTGAAGAACACCTTCTCACTCTAGGGCACTCTCTCTTACTCTATGTCTCAAAATGGCCCAAAGAGTGTATTTAACGAAATAGGGTCGGGTTTTAAAAATTCAAAAATGGAGCTCCGGAATAGTTCTGCGTATTGCTGATAAAATGACCAAAAAAGATGTCTGTGTATGCGGTCACTATGCGGTGCGCATAACTATTATACGATCGCATAATGCACCGCACAACATTTATGCGGTCGCATAGTAGATCACATAATTGCTTCCAACTGACCCATTTAACTGCCTCACTCTGCGGCCATTATGCAGTCCGCAAAGTGATTCTGCGATCACATAATGGACAGCAGAAATGCACATTTCTGCCAAAATTATTCTTTTACTTTTCGGTGCATTGTTCAACCCAAAAAATTATTTTTTTTGCATATTTTACCTGGCTTTACACTTAAGTACTTCAAAATTTTCCGGGGTGTTACAAGAACAAAAGTTGGCAAAGGTCATCACAAGTTACATTCATAAATATGCTGAATATTAGGTCAAATGTAGCTACACTTTCTCCCAATATACATGGAATTACGGGATGACCCACCTACAAAATTAAACATCTATGAGTCTAGTTTCTATAGGATTAAACCGTTCATCGATATGACATACACATTTTTGTGAGAGTGCATAAGTAGGTCCTAATAAGACCCGCTTAGGCGGTGGACGGCCTTTGAACATTTTAAAGGGGTTGGACGACTCATTTTTGGTCATTTTCGACCAAGGACTACTTTGGAGTTGTGTATACGACTACATATTGCTGGAAATCGTGGGGAATAGCTTGTTATAATGTTCATATTGTTGTTATGCTTGCCAATATATTGAGTATGTTGATGATGTTATAAATAGGAGAAGAAGCAACCACACAATCCCTAGAAGTTGTCCATGTTGTTGTTATATATTGATGGGTTGTTTCATGTTACTTTTAAGATTGATATAAGGTTGGAATGTCATTTCAATATATAAGTTTATATGCTGGACATGTTGATGGTGTTGTAAGTACAGGGGAGATGTGAAAAAGAGTTGCGGTTTGGTTCAAATCCAAGCTTGCCACTTGTCGTGTTAAATTGTATTTTCATTGGTGACATTTGTGGACTTGTTGTTGTGTATATTGATTAGTGTTGTTGGGCTGTTGGATGTGTTGTGGTGCTGAAGGTATATAGTTGAAGGTTGTATGTGTTCTTGTTGTTTTAATGGACTTGGGGAAAGCAAGGAAGACAGAGGAGATGTTGTCCATTTTAATATAAAATAAGCTTGTCATTTATTGTATGATAGTTGCATCATTCGTAGCTTAATGATAGTATTATTATCATTGTTGTAGATTATAGTGCGACGAGTCGAGTTCAACGTGGTCACTGGACAGACTGTGATAAGGTATGTTAAGGCTATCCTTTCTTCCTTTTTGGCATGATCCATATGATACAAACGAAACGAGCAAACACATAACTTTCACAAATGACTATATTCTTAGAAGTACTAGGGAAGCCTATGTTAATGATTCCCCATGTGTCCTATTTTTATATCGTCTATTCAGGGGTCTTAGAAAATACATATGTTGATAAAGTTTATTTCATGATATTAACCGAATGCATATTGATCTTAATGCTTTCTGAGAGATCTTGTTGACGTACTTCCACATGCATTGCATACATTTATACATGTACACTGACCTATCATAAGATGGTGTTATATACGCATATTATACATACATATATATATATATATATATATATATATATATATATATAGGGGTATAGGAAAAGGTTACGGCGTTATATACGCACCACTACCTGATCATCTGGTATACATTGATGATTTCACCCACTGAGACTGATATGATATGATGGGATGCCCTCAGAGGCTTAAGGATGTTATTTACGCATATACCTATGCATGATATGACATTTATACACATATACATGACACTATAAAGGTGTCATGATTCACTGAGCTAGTTAGACATACAAGTTGAGTCATTTCCTCATGTTTCTTTCATGTCTTTTATATACTACGTTTCATGTCTTACATACTCGGTACTCTATTTGTACTGACATCCCTTTTGCTTGGGGACGCTGGTTTTCATGCCCGCAGGTCCCGATAGATAGTTTGACAACCCTCCTAGCAGGCTATTAGTTTAGCAGAAGGTGTTTATGCACTCCACTTGCTCCGGAGTTGCCTATTTGGTTAGTATGCTTTGAACATGTATTGATTGGTATGGTTGGGCCATGTCCCGGCCTTTATGATGTTTATGTACTCTTAGAGGCTTATAGACATATGTCATGTATATGGATGATTTTATGGCCTTTTCGGCCTATGTTTTGAGTGTACAAATGATCATTTCAGTCTTATAGGCCCGTATGCCGCATGTACAAGTTCGTATACCATGTTGGGTTGTCCTATGTCGAGTATTCTCTTTGGTTTAATTCTGGTTATCTCATGACGGACTTTCGGCTCATTTACCCATGATAGTATGGTAAGAAATATACGTTACATTGGTACTCATTTAAGTTAGGTACCGGGTGCCCGTCGCGGCCCTTCGGTTTGGGTCATGATATTATGCATACCAAGCTCCCCTTATTAACCATCCGTTGTGTCTTCAAAAAAGACACCACCCTCCACTCCAACTTCGGCATCCCCGCCATAGCTAACGTTATGGTCTTAGCATGACAATAAAGAATAGTGTGATATGATGACAACCAATGCATGACTAAAGTTACATCAAACTCCACCATTTGAGCAATGGAAGATAAACCCTAGTCTCATAACCCTCTATAGTGACCAAACAAGAGTGATAGATGTGGTCTACCACAATAGAATCCCCAACAGGCATAGACACATAAACATGGGTACTCAGAGAATCTCGAGACATGTTCAAATATGAAGCAAAATAGAAGGTCACATAAGTGGAACCCGAATCAAATAAAATGGATGCATCCCTATTATAGGCCAAACAATACCTGTGATGATAGCATCTGATGTAACAATTTCACTCCTACCAGGGAAAGCATAACAATGTGCCTGGCCTCCCCCTCTAGGACATCCTCTATATTCATGCCCTCCACCCCTAGTTGGTTGTGCAGGTTGAGTAACAATTGGAGAAGAAACCATAGCCTAAGTACTATGCGGGGGTCCAACACTCCTAAGTCTGGGACAATCCCTCACCATGCGCCTAATATCACCACACATAAAGAAACCTTTCTGCAGCTATGGTTGCTAGTAATGAGTCTGACCCACATGGGTAGAATAGACGCTGTGGGAACCCCATGTAGGAGGTTCACTGGAAGATGGATGCCCGAAAAGGGTACTTTGAGTTACCTGAATAGCTGGAGCTATGCAAGAGCCTGAAGTGCAGAATGAATTGGTCGAATGATAAAACCTCTTCGATGATGAATTAAAGATGCAGAGTGGGAACCACTGCATGCCAACTTGTCACATGTGTTAGACTTCAGCATAGTTCAGCTAGATAAGAGCCTGGGTTATGAAGAGGAACCAGTTGCCATTGTTGATAGTCAGGTTCGCAAGTTGAGGTCCAAGAAGATTTATGCGGTAAAAGTCCAGTGGAGGGGCAAACCAGTTGGGGAAGCAACTTGGGAGGCCGAGGAAGACATGGGGAGCAGATATCCACAGTTATTCACGACTCCAGGTATGATTCTAAACCCGTTCGAGGACGAACGTTTTTTTTCAGAGGTGGAGAATGTAACGACCCAATCGGTCATTTTGCTTTCTAGAACCCCGTTCCCCTAAATAAGACTTCCCGTACGTGATTTTACTATTTCATGACTTGCGGGGATGGTTAGTTCGGGATTTGGAAGGGTTCATATTTAAATCGGAATACTTGGCTCCTTAGGTTGGCCTTAAAAGGCTAAGTTTGACTTCGGTCAACGTTTTGAGTAAACGACCTCAGAATTAGGATTTGACGGTTCCAATAGGTTCGTATGATGATTTTGGACTAGGGCGTATGCTCGGGTGGGATTTTAGATGACCCAGCAGCGTTTCGGCGCCTAATAGTGAAAGTTGGCATTTTGGGTGAATTTCATAACTTTGGGTTGAAGTGGATATTTACATTTTAGACGTCCATTTGAGATTCCAAGCCAGGGAATAGCTCTGTATGGTGATTTTGGACTTAGGGGCGCGTCCGGAATTGTATTTGGAGGTCAGTAGGTCGTTTCGGGGTCATTTGGCGAAAAATGAAAATCTAAAGTTTTTGGAACGTTTATCCAAGGGTGGACTTTTTGATATTGGGTTCGGATTTTGGTTCCGGAAGTTGGAGTAGGTACGTAATGTAATTTAAGACTTGCACACAAAATTTGGCATCATTCCAATTTGATTTAATAGGAATCAGATGCGTGGGAGTAATTTTAGAAATATTTGAGTTCAAGAGTTAATCCATGCGTTTTGGCATTCGATTCATGGTTTTTGATGCTATTTCAGCATTTTGATCACTCGAGCAAGTTTTGTATGATGTTGTTAGACTTGAGTGTGAGTGTGGTGTGTAGCCCTGAGGGCTCGGGTAAGTTTCGGACGTTCGGGAGGATGAGAAAAACTTCAGTTTTTTGGTATTCTTTGGCAGCTGTTGTAGGTCTCGCAAATGCGAGAATTTGTTCGCATTTGCGAACCTCACATTTGCGAGGAAGGCTTTGCAATTTCAAAGAAGCCTGAGTTGGGCAGTATTCGCATTTGCGACACTTGGGTCGCATTTGCGACACTTTGGTTGGATTAGCGACCTTGGCAGTGGAAGCCCAGGGTTCGCATTCGCGAGGAGTTTGTCACATTTGCGACCTTCGCATTTACGAACCAGATGTCACAAATCTGACATCTGAGGCCTGTGCACGGCTTATTGAATGCGGAACTTAGGCCCTTTAGCTCATTTTGCTTCATCTCTTGGGCTATTTTTGGAGCTCTTGGAAGGGGGATTTCACCTAGCACTTTGAGGTAAGTAATTTCTAGATTAACATGTAAAAATTGGTGAAATCAAGGGTTTAGATAAAAAAAACCTAGGTTTTGGATAAAAATGGGATTTCGCCACGAAATTGGTTATGGAATTTAGTGAAAATCATATATTTGAGTTCATGAGGTAATGGGTAACAATGTTCTTCGAATATTTCCAAAATCTGGGCACGTGGGCCCGCAATGAATTTTGGGAATTTTCAGTTGGGGTTGGGAAATCGCTTTAATAGTTAGACTATTAACTTTCTATATTGACTATTTTATTTGTCAGTTGACTAGTTGCGAGTCATTTTGGCACCAAATTGAAGGTTTGAACACAAATCTTGGATCTGGAGTAGGCTTGAGACAAAGTAAGTCACTTTTCTAACCTTGTAAGAGGGAATTAACCCCATAAGTGAATTGAATTAAAGTGTGCTTCTACTTAGGGGGCTACGTATATATGAGGTGACGAGAGTCCGTACGTAGCTATTAATTATGCTATTGTCCGGGTAGTTTAGGACCCATACCATGCTACACTTACAATGTTTGTACCCTACTTGTTAACTGAATTGCTTAAGTCTTTTGAAACTTGATAAAAGAATTATATTTCACTTGCTTGAAGTTGTGAATGAAACACTTGACTGTTATTGAGAATTTGTGTTTACCATAAAATATTTTCTATTTTTTGAGCGGGCCGAATGCCTCGGTAGCAGATAGATGCATCTATGGTTCATGCCGTTAGACCCTCGGCAGTGCACAGTTTAAATATTATGTTGGATCGGGCTGTACGATCTCGGCATAATTTACGCATGATAAATCTTTGGAACCAATTATAATTGATATTTTTTCTTTGGCTTGAGATATTAATTGTTAAATGATGAAAAAGAATAAATTTGGGACTTAATATTGGTGAAGGGATTATTTACTGTTTCCTGTTATTGGGTTTTCTATATTCTTCGTGAAATCCATGCTTAAGTAAAATTTTGACATATTATTCTTAGCCTATAGTAAGTGTCCAAGTCGACCCCTAGTCACTACTTATTCGAGGTTAGACTGGATACTTACTGGGTACATGTTATTTATGTACTCATGCTACACTTTCGCACTAAATGTGCAGGATCAGAGGCAGATGCATCTAGAAATCAGTTTGGCGCACACACTTGATTACTACTTTGAGATTTTACGGTAAGCTGCCTTCTGAACCCGTTGTGCAACAGCCAAAGTCTTTCTTTTGATTGTATTTTTTTTCTACCCACTTCACTTCGGACAGTAGATTAGTGTTCTTTTGTATATTCTACTAGATGTTCATACACTTATGACACTAGGTCTTGGCACACACACTAGTAGACTTGCGGTTTTGGTTTTATTCTATGATTATGATCGCACGCAGTTGCTTCTATGTTATTTATTTTAGATATGTTATTCTTAGATCCTTTTTAATTTAAAGAAAGTTTAATTACTTGAAAAAGAATTTGTTAAAAATAGGAATTCACGTGACTAGTTTACAGTTGGCTTGCCTAGCGGCAGCGTTAGGCGACATCATGGCCTATCATAAAATTGGGTCGTGACAGGAGCCACGTCAGCTTCAAAATCGTGATGGTGCTTTCATGATCGCAAAAGAGGAATTTTGGATGAGGAATATTGTGCTTCACAAACGCGAGGCAGTGTCCACATTCGCGAAGGGTACTACTAGCAAGGGTATATTTGAGTTCTAATATCGTGACGTGGCTCACTTTTTAAAATTTTGTTTTTTGGAGAGCGTTATAGGGAGGTTTTGAAGGTGGATATCACTATATCTTGGAGTATGTAATCTACCCTTTGATTTGATCATATATATTTATTCGCTATGGATTTCTACATTTAAAAATATATTTTGGAAGTGACAATTTGGAGTTTCTACCTAAAACTTAAGAGCGCAAAAGTTGTGATTTGAGCATCGATTTTGACATGGATTTGATAACTAAACACATATTTAGACTCGTGGGGTTATTGATTAACGGGATAAACTCCTATACTCGGGATTTGACCATGTGGGCATGGGCTGACTACTGTTGACTTTTTTCAATGTTTTAATGATTTAAACTTTATTTTTTGGAATTAACTTTTATGAGTTTATCTGACCTTATTGAGTATTATTTCTCTAGATTCGAGTCGGTTAGAGGTAATTTCCAAAGGAAAGGCAATTTTGGATAGTTAATTTGGCTTCCAAAGGTAAGTATCTTGACTAAGCTTTGCTTGAGAAAATCTGCCATAGGCAAAAGACCTTATTTGATTATTTGTTTTAGAGGCATTGTATATGTGTGGTTGCAAGCGTATATACGAGTGCCATGGGATATACATACTCAGGTAGATTTACAGGTTTGTTTTCCCTTGGGTTAGTATCATATGCTATTTATGATTTGTTATATCTCTTTTATGACTATACGAGCTCTCTTTATTATGCTAGAAATCATACTTAGGCTACTATTGCCTTGTTGAATGGAAATTACTATTCATGTCATCATGTTCTACCTGTCATAGATGTAGTAATAAAGTTCACTTTCCTACATCCTTATATGTATATTTCACATTTCTATACATCTTCTTGGTATTATTTATGGCGCATATACATACCTTTTGTATATTGAGACTCTTACATGGATTGAGTTTGAGGCACGTGAGTCGTCCATGCAATTGGTATAGTTAAGGCACGCGAGTTAAGTGATATTGTATGAGCACGTGAAATTTCCATGCAAGCGATATTGTTATGAGCACTTGAGTTATTCGTGCAGCACATGAATTTGGATCTATCTCTCCCGATTTAGGTGATCACTCATTATTCATTGGGCACTGTGCTCAAAGATTTGTTTATTCATTAATAGACACTATAGAATTTTATCCCTGTCATTAATAATAAGGCTATGTGATTCATATCTTCTTTATATAAAGATTTGATAAACCAATATGAGTTTTGATCACTTCTTATTTGAAGAATGACATTGTTGTTGTTAATTGCGCCGGATCATCTTATACATCATTTCTGCTAGATTCTTGGGGTATATTTATTTATAAACTATTCAGGTTATGATAGTAAGTATCAGTGTACTAATATCACCACTATTTCGCCGAGGCTAGTCTTGGCACTAGCAGAGCTGATGAGTATATCATTACAACGCTAGAAGACTTGAGGTAGTGCAGCCTGTAGTGGTGATGGATCCTAACCCAACCCGTAAGCCCCATAACACTAAACACAATCCAAATGAGAATAAAATGAATCAATAAGTGAAATAATTGAATCTCTACACAACAACCCAAGGACTGGTAGTACAAGACATGAGCCACCAAGACTTAGATTTACAAAGCTGGTATGAAATAAATCCAACATTTGTTTGAAATGTACATAACAAATTACAAATCTAAAACTACCAAGGACAAGTGGTAGCTATGTCCGGAAAACATGTACGTCTCCAATGTTGACTCTCGCCATACTCAGGAGCATAAACTCCAAGATCTACATGATGGGTGTAGAAGTGTAGTATAAGAACAATCGACCCCATGTACTCAATAAGTATCGTAACTAACCTCCGCGGGGTAATAGAAACAAGAATTATAAATGATACCTACCAAGATTTGATCCATAACCACACACTGGACGGACAACTCTTGTGCTGCATGGACAACTCATGTGCTAATAATTTCAACCGCACAAACAACTCACGTGCTATAGTATCAATATCTAGATCCACACAAACAACTCACTTGCTGCACGAAAAACTCACGTGCTAATAATATCAATAGCACCGACAACTCACGTGTCAAAATTCACGATCTGCTTGGTGAGGTCACATGTTATATATCACAATCCGCCCAGCGTGGTCACAAGCTCAATATCAAAATCCGCTTGGCATTGTCACAGGCCCAATACCACCATGCGCCCGACGTGGTCACATACTACCAGTCCAAACCATAACACACAAAAAGCAGATATACAAGCATACATGTACATGATCAAAAAATATCATATTTCATATTCTGACTTGTATAAGTGACATGCTAAGGTTTAGGCATATGCAAAGTGTGCTATCATAGCACAAATCGGGAAATTACATCATGATAGTAGCAATTATCAGGTTCAATTAATGAGCTTTACCTCTATGTATCCTCAACATGGCTTAAATAGCTCACAACAGGAGTGAAAATATTAGAAACATCACATCACGAAGCTTAGCAATCAATTCAAGGCATCTCATAGCCTAAACACTTCCTCGATCATGCATAAGTAACCTGGTGCATGCACGTGGGCTCGACCCCGCGCATGTGCGCCACCCATAGCATGTAGCTATCAAAAATAATCTAGGCAACAAGTGCCTCAACCAAGTTTAGGTAACATACTTTCCTCAACTAGGATAAAACAAATACCGAGAAAAGCCAAACAACACTCAAGGAACTCAATCGAGCGCGAATCAACTTCCGAACGGCTTGAAACAAGACAAAACAACTCAAAAACATCAAATAATGCCTTAGTAAACAACCCCGAGCGATAAAGGTCGAATCTTTAGTCAAATACTCAATGTCAACGCAGGCCTGCACATCATAACCCAACAAAACTTACAAATTCTGATAACCCATTCGAATACGAGTCCAACTATAGTAATCTCACTCAAATCTATCTCCCTATCGATATTCAAAACCCAATTATTCACTTTAGAAAAGTTTAGTCAAAACCCACAAATTTCTCATTTGGATTCATCAAATTAAATGACAAAGTCGAAGATGGAAACATGTAATATAATCAAATCCGAGTAAAAGATACTTACCACAATCCATGTGGTAAAAATCCCCTCCAAAATCACCCAAATCCGAGCTATATATCTAAAAATATGATAAAATGACCAAAAGCTTCGAAATATAATACTTTATAATCATTAAATATAGATCCTCTTCACTAACGCGGAAGAAACCTTGTGTTTTGCGATGAACAAAATACAATGCCTAAAAATTACTCTACATATTCACGGCACAAACCTTGCGAATGCGGTGAACACCGCTACTAGACCTTCGTGAACGTGTGGTCTCCAACGTGAACGCGATGAACAAAGCCTCCAGCTCCCCTGCTGATATGCGAACGCGATACAACACTGTGAACATGGTACCCCAAGCCTCAAAATGCTACACGAATGCGATCAACCAGCTCCCATAAAACACTACGCGATCGCCGCCTCTTCTTCGCGAAGAACTGAAACACCAGAAATCAGCAGAACAACATCAATGCATGAAACTCCAAAATGGTCCAAAATCAACTCGAAACTCACCCGAGCCCCTCGGGAACCAGTACGAACAAACCAAAAAGTCCCAAAATAGAACACGAACCTACTCGAGGCCTCAAATTACCCATAACAACATCAAAACCACTAATCGCACCTCAAATCAAACTTAATGAACTTTTGAACTTTCAATTTCCAAAATTCGTTGACATTTCAAATTTTGAACTTAATGGCATTGAGGTTATACCTCCACCCGCATATGTTGGGTGAGGCGGCGGGGCCACTTTTTGTAAAGATGTGCTATTGTGAATACACCTCCACTAGCATACATTAGGGTGAGGTGGCGTGGCTGCTTTATGTATTGTTGTGGTATTGTTAATACACCTTCACCCGCATACATTGGGGTGAGGCGGCGGGAGCGCTTTGTGTAGAGTTTCTAGTTTTGTGATTGCACCTCAACCCGCATACCTTGGGGTGAGGCGGCAAGGCCGCTCTGTGCAAAGATAGTTATAGATGATCCCTGACTTGAAATTTATAATGTTATTGGAGGTTCTTAATAAATTTGTTTTGACTTGTATGGCTATCTATGCCCTATTATTCTTACCATGATTCATCATATTCATGTTGTATTTCCAAGTCCTTGAATAGATCTTTTGGTTTTCATACTAGTACTATTCGACATGTACTAACGTCCCTTTTGCCGGGGGCGCTACATCTTTAATGGATGCAGGTGGTTCCACAGCGGAATGCATTGATCAGTGATAGCGGTACACACTTTTCCCAGCTGACTTGGTGAGTCCCACTTCATTCTGTGGTTGTGCATCTTTTGTCCCGTGTGTATTATGTTTTGAGGTATAGCCCACACCTTCCAAGTGGGCCCGGGATGCATTATCTTTTGTCCAACTATCATTGTACTCTTTTATATCTATCAGAGGCTCCGTAGACATGGGGTGGGTTGTGTATTGGCATTGGGAAAGTCAGGATAGTAAAATTGTATGTGTGTTAAATCTTCCACTTCAAACTATGAAAGTGTGTGTATTTTGAGACTTTATAAATGAAGTAACTAATGGTGATGGATTTAGTATTGTTCATGAACCCTCTTGGTGTTAATTAATGGAGTTTATCTTCTCCTTATTAATGGTTGAGTGAGGTAGAAGGAAATCCAGCAGGCTTGCTCGGCCGAGTTATCTCGGTTGAGCATCAGTCGCGCTACCCGAGGTCGGGGCATGACAAGAATAAAGTGATAGACAGAAATAATAGCCGGAGAATAAGAAGGGAGTAAATGAAGAATTACGAGCACAATATGATAAATGGGTGATAACGGTAAATCAAAATATGAAAGAATGATAGAGTCTATAGTCAAGTTAAGGAAAAGACAAGAGGTGACAGGCCTTGAGACAGTAAAACTGTATGTCATAAAATCACACCTATATTTCAAGAAATGAGTTGGTGACTTGAACATGATTACCAGAAGGATAAGTTAGACCCCCGGAGTAATAGATATCAGTATGGGCTAGTGAACAAGATAAACTGAACATGAATTAGAGATTGGAAGATTTGATAATAGTCGGCATCATGAGAATTTCATAGATAGCGTTCCGGCAATAACAGAATGGACAACAAAAGAATAACCTTTAAAGTTCATTTAAAAGACGCTTCCCTAAAGCAAGCCCCGAAGCTTAAGGGACTAAGTGTGACTGTTACACTATGTGTCACCCTCGTGCATAAGAAAATATGTTATCCTTGGTATAAAAGGGTTATCGCAAAGTGATTAAGAGTCAGTGAAGATGTGAAAAGATGCCAAAGATGAACAGGTAAAACATTTATAGGTAAATCTTCATAGCAGTAATTGCTAGTACTCCCCGAAAGGGGGGAAGATAGTGTGATATAGTAATAAGTAGGAGTTAAGTGATTCAGGTAAATGTGGAATAGTAAAGGAAGAATACGACAAAAAGGTGAAAGGAATGAGACTGCAGTTTTTCAGATCCTACAGATATGTTATAACTCCAAAACATTATGCAAGCATGACGTCGTGCAGAGGTAGTAAGGGTTCCCACCAAGGATGTTATTGCTAAATAAGTGCGAATGAACACTTGATACATAAGTAGCCAGTGTGAGAAGTAAGTTAAGACAAAGAAAATAACCCAAGAGATATTACGCGGAATATAGTTATGGCTAAACAAGAGGATATAGAAAAATCAACATATCGTGCAAGATAAACGTAGTGAAGCCCAACATAGGGAATCCAGTCTCGCAGATATGACGACGTAATCGTTGAGAAATATTAAGATAGGAGTTTGGGCAGTTAAAGGTACCGCATAAGCGTTATTGAAATAAAAGAGAGTGCTACTGGGAAGACAGTCAAAAATTTCAACTTAGAAGCAACCATACGAGCACAATGTCATGGAGGTAAGTAACTAGGGATAATTATAGGTGATCAAGAACATCAAAAATTATATTAGGTATATGGTGTAATAAGCTTGCAGCTTTACTAGAGTTAGAGGGTCTCCCCTAAGTACTGCAACGAAAAACTAACTAAGGAAATAAGGAAGAAGGCTTCAACCTAAGCATAGTAACTTGAAGAAGAAATGGTCTTGTAACAACAGTCTCACTACAATATTGTATATTCTACATAAGAAAGTGGAACCTATTATGGCTAATGAACAGAAAAACAAATCAAAGGTGATATTTGAGATCATATGAGTTATAGGAAATTCCAATATCCGTGGGAAACAAGATAAGCCAAGTATTCATGCAACTGATGGCAAGACGACCAGGAAAAGTAATTGCTTACATTTAAAGACAACTGAGAAGACACGAAAGGAAATTTATGGTGCTAGCAAGTTAAAGGAAGGTTGCGAGTAGTATAAATAGATATGTGCAGGTCACAAGATAAAGTATCGTAGAGCGACAAGGTTTTAGGTAGATAGGAGTAAGGATAAGAAAAGGTGAGTGAAAAGGTGACTAGAATAGGTATGTCCTCAGGATTAAACCCATCAAAACAAGATCAAAACAAGAGAATTGATTGTTTCCGTAAGTTATAGAAAGCTCGGTACAACCTGAGTGAACTAAGAGAAGTCTAAGTCTAGGAGAAATTAGAAAAGATGAAATGCAGCCATGGTAGTAGAATAAGGGTGTAATGATGATAGACAAGAGGTTGACATTTAGACCTTTGATTGAGTAATTATTTTAAGAAAATGGATCTCATGAATTGCACGGGATTAGAATACCCCATAAGATAAATCACGTTGGTATGCTATGAAATACGGCTTTTGAAGTATAGTATCGGCCCTAGGTAGATCAGGCAAATCACTTCAAATATCCCATGATGCAATGTGAGCCCTAGTGACAATATATTACGTGAGAGGTTTCAAGTTATCGGTGCTAGATTATGGATTAACATTACGATTAATCAACAATGGATGGATAAACGTTACAAAGTATGTGATGAGATTAGGCCTTCATTAATAAGATGAACAGTAATGACGAAGCATTATTGGACATGTATTTTTATATATAGGATAAGTAGTGAGAGAGTAACCTAGAGTTAGGTAGCATACCGTAGTAATAATAAATCGAAGTAATAATTATGGTATAGTATGACCTACCTAGTTCTAGTAAAGCCATAAGCATAGATAACCGAGGCTATGAAAAAAGATATATCAATATTCGTAAGTTTGACAATGTACCAAGCCAAGAACATCAGCACACCTATATATTCCTAGAGGAACAACTTGTCATAGAACTGTATATGTTCACAAAGTGAGGCCTAGATATTGGCTAAAAGATGGAGGAAAAGGGAGAGAAGAGTCGCATAGGCATACATACAAGGTCAGAGTCGTACATGCTGCATGACAGAAGGTAGCAACGGTTATGAGATTGGAAGAATTCCAATCACAAGTCATGGTGTGAGAAAGAGGCATTAAGGGGGGAATGCCTCTTCACATAACGATTGCCTAGATGGTAAGGACAATATTAAAGTATTCATAAGATATATAGGTTATGAGACTCATAAGCGCATCAGTCAACATTCGAGGACGAATTTTCCAATGGGGGGAATGATGTTACACCCCATGTTTTCGTATGTTAGAGTACGCCGTAAGTCTATTGATGTAAGACTAGAAATGAGATCGTCTTTGAAGGTACATAAAGTAAGTTAATTATCTTACCTTAGAGGTTACAAATATTTAAGCTCATGGATAACAAGTACCAATAGGGTTGAAAGCCGTAAGTTGGGAATGTTATAACATGTACTTTTGGGGTGATATTATGGTTCTGAATTCAAGCGAGTTGTGGAACAAAAGTTGGCAAAGGTCATCACAAGTTACATTCATAAATATGCTAAAACTTAGGTCAAATGTAGCTGCACTATTCTCCCAATATACATGGAATTACGGGATGACCCACCTACCAAATTAAAGATCTATGAGTCTAGTTTCTATAGGATTAAACCATTCATCGATATGACATACACATAGAGATATATTCACATTTTTGTGAGAGTGCGAAAGCAGGTTCCAATGGGACCCGCTTAGGCGGTGGACGACCCTTGAACATTTTAAAGGGGTTGGACGGCTCATTTTTGGTCATTTTCGACCAAGGACTACGTTGGAGTCGTGTAAACGACTACATATTGCTGGAAATCATGGGGAATAGCTTGTTATAATGTTCATATTGTTGTTATGCTTGTCAATATGTTGAGTATGTTGATGATGTTATAAATAGGAGAAGAAGCAACCACACAATCCCTAGAAGTTGTCCATGTTGTTATTATCTCTTGATGGGTTGTTTGATGTTACTTTTATGATTGATATAAGGTTGGAATGTCATTTCAATATATATGTTTATATTCTGGACATGTTGATGGTGTTGTAACTACAGGAGAGATGGGAAAAGGAGTTGGGGTTTGGTTCAAATCCAAGCTTGCCGATTGTCGTGTTAAATTGTATTTTCGTTGGTGAGATTTGTGCACTTGATGTAGTGTATATTGATTGGTGTTGTTGGGTTGTTGGATGTGTTGTGGTGCTGAAGGTATATAGTTGAAGGTTGTATGTGTTCCTGTGGTTTTAATGGACTCGGGAAAGCAAGGAAGACAGAGGAGATGTTGTCTGTTTTAATATAAAATAAGCTTGTCATTTGTAGTACAATAGTTGCATCATTCGTAGCTTAATGATAGTATTATTATCGTTGTTGTAGATTAAAGTGCGTCGAGACGAGTTCAACATGGTCACTGGATAGACTGTGATAAGATATGTTAAGGCTATCCTTTCTTCCCCTTTCGCATGATCCATATAATACAAACGAAACGAGCAAACACATAACTTTCACAAATGACTATATTCTTAGAAGTACTAGGGATGTCTATGTTAATGATTTCCCATGTGTCCTATTATTAAATCGTCTATTCAGTGGTCTTAGAAAATACATATGTTGATAAAGTTTATTTTATGATATTAACCGAAGGCATATTGATCTTATTGCTTTACGAGAGATCTTATTGACGTACTTCCATATGCATTGCATTAATTTATACATGTACATTGACCTATCATAAGATGGTGTTATATACACATCACTACCTGATCATCTGGTATACATTGATGATTTCACCCACTGAGGCCGATATGATATGATGGGATGCCCTTAGAGGCTTAAGGATATTATTTACACATATAGCTATGTATGATGTGACATTTATACACATATACATGACACTATAAAGGTGTCATGATTAACTGAGCTAGTTAGACTTACAGGTTTAGTCATTTTCTTGTGCTTCTTTTATGTCTTTTATATACTACTTTTCATGTCTTATATACTCTGTACTTTATTTGCCCTAACATCCGTTTTGCCTGGGGATGTTGGTTTTCATGCTCGCAGGTCCCGATAGATAGGTTGACAACCCTCCTAGTAGGCTATCAGCTTAGCAGAAGGTGTTTGTGAACTCTACTTGCTCCGGAATTGCCTATTTGATTAGATGCTTTGAACATGTATTGATTGGTATGGTGGGGCCATGTCCCGACCTTTATGATGTTTATGTACTCTTAGAGGCTTGTAGACATATGTCCTGTCGGCCTATGTTTTTAGTGTACAAATGATCATTTCAGTTTTATAGGCCCGTATGTCATATGTACAAGTTCGTATACCATGTTGGGTTGTCCTATGTCGAGTATTCTCTTAGGTTTAATTCTGGTTATCTCATGACGGCCTTTTGGCTCATTTACCCATGATAGTATGATAAGAAAGATACGTTACGTTGGTACTCAATTGAGTTAGGTACCGGGTGCCCGTCGCGGCCCTTCGGTTTGGGTCATGATATTGTGCATGCCAAGCTCCCCTTATCAACCATCCATTGTGTCTTCAGAAAAGACACCACCCTCCACTCCAACATCGGCATCCCGGCATAGCTAACGTTATGGTCTTAGCATGACAATCAAGAATAGTATGATATGGTGACAACCAATGCATGACCAAAGTCACATCAAACTCCACCATTTGAGTTACGGAAGATAAACCCTAGTCTTATATTCCCCTATAGTGACCAAACAAGAGTGATAGATGTGGTGTACCACAATAGAATCCCTAACAGGCGTAGACACATAAATATGGGTACTCGGAGAATCTCGAGACATGTCCAAATATGAAGCAAAATACGAGGACAAATATAAATAAGTGGAACCCGGATAAAATAAAACGGATGCATCCCTATGACAGACCAAACAATACCTGTGATGATAGCATATGATGCAACAACTTCACTCCTACCAGGGAAAGCATAACAATGTGCCTGGCCTCCCCCTCTAGGACGTGCTCTATATTCATGCCCTCCACCCCTAGTTGGTTGTGCAGGTGGAGTAACAATTGGAGAAGAAACCATAGCCTAAGTACCATGCGGGGGTCCACCACTCCTAAGTCTGGGACAATCCCTTACCATGCGCCTAATATCACCACACACAAAGAAACCTTTATGCGGGCGTGGTTGCTAGTAATGTGTCTGACCCACACTGGTAGAATAGCCACTGCAGGAACCCCATGTAGGATGTTCAGTGGAAGATGGCTGTCCGAATAGCTGTCAGTGGAAGGGTACTTTGAGGTTCCTTAATAGCTGGAGCTATGCAAGAGCTTGAAGTGTAGAATGAATTGGTTGAATGATAAAACCTCTTCGGTGATGAATTAAAGATGCAGAGTGGGAACCACTGCATGCCGACTTGTCACGTGTGTTAGACTTCAGCACAATTCAGCTAGATAAGAGCTTGGGTTATGAAGAGGAAGCAGTTGCCATTGTTGATAGTCAGGTTCGCAAGTTGAGGTCCAAGAATATTTGTGCGGTAAACGTCCAGTGGAGGGTCCAACCAGTCGGGGAAACGACTTGGGAGGCTGAGTAAGACATGCGGAGCATATATCCACACTTATTCACCACTCCAGGTATGATTCTAAACCTGTTCGAGGATGAATATTTGTTTAAGAGGTGGAGATTTTTGCTTTCTAGAACCCTGTTCCCCTAAATAAGACTTCTCGTACGTGTTTTTACTGTTTTATGACTTGTGGGGATGGTTAGTTTGGGATTTGGAAGGGTTCGGATTGAAATCAGAACACTTGGCTCCTTAAGTTGGCCTTAAAAGGCTAAGTTTGACTTCGGTCAACATTTTGAGTAAACGAACTCGGAATCGGGATTTGACGGTTCCAATAGGTTTGTATGATGATTTCGGACTAGGGCGTATGCTCGGGTGGGATTTGGATGACCTGGCTTCGGCACCTAATAGTGAAAGTTGGCTTTTTGGGTGAATTTCATAAGTTTGGGTTGAAGTGAATCTTTACATTATAGACGTTCATTTGGGATTCCAAGCTTCGGAATAGCTCCGTATGGTTATTATGGACTCAGAGGCGCGTCCGGAATTGGATTTTGAGGTCAGTAGGTCGTTTCGGGGTCATTTGGCAAAAAATGGAAATTTGAAGTTTTTGAAAAGTTTTGCCGAGGGTGGACTTTTTTTTATTGGGTTCGGATTTCAGTTTCGAAAGTTGGAGTAGCTACGTAATGTAATTTAAGACTTGCACGCAAAATTTGGCGTCATTTCGAGTTCATTTGATAGGAATCGGATACGCGGGAGTATTTTTAGAAGTTTTTGAGTTCAAGATTTAATCCATGTGTTTTGGCATCTGATTCATGTTTTTTGATGTTATTTCAGCATTTCCATCACTCGAGCAAGTTTGTATGATGTTGTTAGACTTGTGTGTGTGTGGTGTGGAGCCCCGAGGGCTCGGGTGAGTTTCGGACATTCGGGAGGATGAGAAAAACTTCAGTTTTCTGGTGTTTCTTGGCAGCTGTTGCAGGTCTCGCAAATGTGAGAATTTGTTCGCATTTGCGAACCTCACATTTGTGAGGACGACTTCGCAATTTTAAAGAAGCCTGAGCTGGGCAGCATTTGCATTTGCGACACTTTGGTCGCATTTGCGACCTTGACAGTGTTCGCATTTGCGACACTTTGGTCGTATTTGCGACCTTGGCAGTGGAAGCCCAGGGTTGGCATTTGCGAGGAGTTTGTCACATTTGCGAACCAGATGTCACAAATGCGACATCTGAGGCCTGTGCACAGCTTATTAAATGCGGGACTTAGGCCCTTTAGTTCATTTTCTTTGATCTCTTGGGCGATTTTTAGAGCTCTTGGAAGGGGGTTTTCACCTAGCACTTTGAGGTAAGTAATTTCTACACAATATGAGTTAGATACATAGATTATGGGTAGATTAACATGTAAAAATTGGTGAAATCAAGGGTTTAGATAAAAACCCTAGGTTTTGGATAAAAATGGGATTTGACCACGAAATTGGTTATGGAATTTAGTAAAAATCATATATTTGAGGTTATAGGTAACAATTTTCTTCGAACATTTCCGGAATCTGGGCACGTGGGCCCGGGGTGATATTTGGGAATTTTCAATTGGGGTTGGGAAATCGCTTTAATAGTTAGAATATGAACTTTCTTATATTGACTATTTTATACGTTAGTTGACTAGTTTCGAGTCATTTTGGCACCAAATTGAGGGTTTGAGCACAAATCTAGGATCTGGAGTAGGCTTGAGACAAGGTAAGTCTCTTTTCTAACCTCGTAAGAGGGACTTAACCCCATAAGTAAATTGAATTAAAATGTGCTTCTATTTGGGGGGCTACGTACGCATGAGATGACGAGAGTCCGTACGTAGCTACTAATTATGCTATTGTGCGGGTAGTCTAGGACCCATACCATGCTATACTTACAATGTTTGTACCCAACTTGTTAACTTAATTGCTTAAGTCTTTTGAAACCCAATAAAAGAATTAAATTTCACGTGCTTGAAGTTGTGAATGGAACACTTGACTGTTATTGAGAATTTGTGTTTACCTTAAAATATTTTCTATTTGTGAAGCGGGCCGAATGCCTCGGTAGTAGATAGATACATCTATGGTTCATGCCGTTCGACCCTCAGCAGTACACAGTTTAAATATTATGTTTAATCGGGCCGTACGACCTCGGCATAATTTGCGCATGATAAATCTTTGGAACCAATTATAATTGATATTGTTTTGTTGGTTTGAGATATAAATTGTTAAATGATGAAAAAGAATAAATTTGGGACTAAATATTGGTGAAGGGATTATTTACTATTTCCTGTTATTAGGTTTTCTATATTCTTCGTGAAATCCATGCTTAAGTAAATTTTGACATATTATTGTTAGCCCATAGTAAGTGTCCAAGTCGACCCCCGTCACTACTTATTCGAGGTTAGACTGGATACTTACTGGGTACATGTTGTTTATGTACCCATGCTACACTTCCGCACTGAATGTGCAGGATCTGAGGCAGGTGCATCTGGAAATCAGTCCGGCGCACACACTTGATTACTACTTTGAGACTTCACGGTAAGCTGCCTTTTGAGCCCGTTGTGCAGCAGCCGGAGTCTTTCTTTTGATTGTATTTTTTTTTTCTACCTACTTCACTCCGAACAGTAGGTTAGTGTTCTTTTGAATATTCTACTAGGTGTTCATACACTTATGACACTAGGTCTTGGAACACACACTAGTAGACTTGCGGTTTTGGTTTTATTATATGATTATGATCGCACGTAGTTGCTTCTGTGTTATTTATTTTAGATCTGTTATTCTCATATCCTTTTTAATTTAAAGAAAGTTTAATTACATGGAAAATAATTTGTTAAAAATAGGAGTTCACGTGACTAGTTTACAGTTGGCTTGCCTAGCGGCGGCATTAGGCGCCATCACGGCCTATCATAAAATTGGGTTGTGACAGGAGCCAGGTCAGCTTCACAATCGTGATGGTGCTTTCATGATCGCAAAAGAGGAATTTTGGATGAGGAAGATTGTGCTTCACAAACGCGAGGCAGTGTCCATGTTAGTGAAGGGAACTACTAGCAAGGTGTATATTTGAGTTCTAATATCGGGACATGGCTCAGTTTTTAACATTTTGTGTTTTGGAGAGTGTGATAGGGAGGTTTTGAAAGTGGATATCACTACTATATTGGAGTATGTAATCTGCGCTTTGATTTGATCATATATCTTTATTCGCTATGGATTTCTACATTTAAAAATAGATTTTGGAAGTGACAATTTGGTGTTTCTACCTAAAACTTAAGAGCGTAAAAGTTGAGGTTTGATCATAGATTTTGACATGGATTTGATAGCTAAATACATGTTTAGAGCCGTGGGGTTCTTGATTAACGGGATAAACTCCTATACTCGTGATTTGACCATGTGGGCATGGGCTGACTACTGCTGACGTTTTTGAATTTTTTAAAGATTAAAACTTTATTTTTTGGAATTAACTTCTATGAGTTTATCTGACCTTATTGAATATTATTTGTCTAGATTTGAGTCGGTTGGAGGTAATTTCTAAAGGAAAGGCAATTTTGGATAGTTAATTTGGCTTCCAAAGGTAAGTATCTTGACTAGGCTTTGCTTGAGAAAATCCGCCATAGGCAAAAGACCTTATTGATTATTTGCTTTGTTTTAGAGGCGTTGTATATGTGTGGTTGGAAGCATATATACGAATGCCATGGGATATACATACTCAGGAAGATTTCCAGGTATATTTTCCCTTGGTTTAGTATCATATGCTATTTATGATTTGTTATATCTCTTGTATGACTATACGATCTCTCTTTATAATGCTAGAAATCATGCTTAGGCTACTATTGCCTTGTTGATTGGAAATTACTATTCATGTCATCATGTTCTACCTGTCATAGATGTAGTAATAAAGTTCACTTTCCTACATCCTTATATGTATATTTCACATTTCTATACACCTTCTTGGTATTATTTATGGCGCATATACATACCTTTTGTATATTGATGCTCTTACATGGATTGAAGTTGAGCCACGTGAGTCGTCCATGCAATTAGTATAGTTAAGGCACGTGAATTAAGTGATATTGTATTAGCACATGAATTTTTCATGCAAGTGATATTGTTATGAGCACTTGAGTTATTCGTGCAGCACATGAATTTGGATATGTCTCTCCTTATTTAGGTGATCACTCATTATTCATTGGGCACTATGTTCAAATATTTGTTTTACACTTGGGAAGTGTCGAATTTTTGAGAGAGTATTATTCATTAATAGACACTATAGAATCTTCTCCTTTTCATTAATAATAAGGCTCTGTGATGCATATCATCTTTATATAAAGATTTGATAAACCAATGTGAGTTTTGATCACTTCTTATCCGAAGCATGACATTGTTGCTGTTAATTGCGCCGGATCATCTTATACATCATTTCTGCTAGATTCTTGGGGTATATTTATTTATAAACTATTCAGGTTATGATAGTAAGTATCAGTGTACTAATATCACCACTATTTTGCCAAGGTTAGTCTTGGCACTAGCAAAGCTGATGAGTATATCATTGCAGCGCTAAAAGAATTGAGGTAGTGCAGCCTGTCAATCTACAAACCTCAAAATCACATTCTTTTCCTATTTTGGGACTTTTGCTTATTTCAGATAGCGTTGTATTATTCAGACTATTGAATTTTTTACTCTTTTAGAGCTCATTTGCTCGTTGACACTAGTTTTTAAGTTAGTGTATTGTTGTTTCCTCTTTTTGGTGTTGTTCTAGACTTATTTATGCTATGAATCTCTATTGGACTTGTTATATTGGTTCAATCATGATATTATTTGATTGTTTTGTGATTGGTTCATCTAACCAGCGTGTTAGCTGCGTTCATGACTATTTGATGGGTTTTTGGGTTATCACAGCTTGGTATTAGAGCCTAAGTTGCATCGGTCTAATGAGTCCTACTCAAGTTAATTAGAGTCTTGCGGACCAATATGCAGATGACTTTACTTATCTTCGAGAGGCATTGGGACATTAAGGAAACATAACATTCTTTCATTATCTATCATGCAATTTTGATTTATCCTGAAATTTGAATCTTTACCCTTCAATTCTCTCATAGATGCTTAGGACACGTGCATAAGGTGTAGGTGCTAGCGCCCCAAGTTGTTGTTTCCACTAGAGGCAGAGGCAAGGTCAGGGGCTGAGTTGGGCTATCAAAAATTGAATCTTTACCCTTCTATTTTCTTAAAGATTGCGAGGACACATTCACTAGTCGCAACTAATTAGGAGCCAGAGCACCAGGTTATGGCTGCCACTAGTACGTATGTTTGGTTTCACTGAGACCATGGTCCAGGCAAGTGTACTTCCTATGGCACCAGCTACTTTTGTGGTTGGGGGAGGAGCTCATACCATAGTCACTCGCACTCTAAACAAGATCAAGCCTAAGTATTGGACCCCATGAGTGTTACCATCTAGTATTGTTCAGCCTATCATTGCAGTGTGGCCCAACGTTAGGCTTGCTATGTTTGTGGATGAGTATAAGAGGATGGATAGGTTTCAGATGTCACTGCCAACATACTTTGAGGATCGCTATTCAGAGGATGTCTGTGACTTCTTGGATAGGTGTCACGATATTTTGCAAAATTTGGAACTTGTGGATTCCAATGAAGTAGAATTCCCTACTTTTAGCTTAGAGGGTCATCCAAGAGGTGGTGGAAGAATTACGAACATGGTAGGCCAACAGGGACACTTCTTCTATAATATGTTTATTTTTCGCATCTCTTCATGGAGAAGTTCATCCTACCCACTATTAGAGTTGAGCTCCATAGCCAGTTTGAGCATTTGTTTTAGGGCAACATGTCAGTGACTCAGTATGAGGGGAGGTTCACATACTTATCACGCTATGTAGCTTTTCAAATTCCCACTGACAAGGATAAGGCACAAAGGTTCATTGAGGGTCTTCACTTCAGTATCAGGATTCAGATGGCTTGTGGCGAAGGTTGATTGTTTAAGTGGAGCTCGCATCTGTAAGGGAGGTGTCGCAAAAGCAACGTCGCATGAGATACTAGGATGTCAACAAAAGTGGAAATCAGTGGGAGAATGTTATAATTTGAGGGTTTTGCTTATTTTCACTATTTAAGATTTGGAGCTCTGTAATATGTGACTTTTGAGGAGATTTTCATCACTAATTTGTGGATAAGTAATTTCCACTAATATTTTACTTTATATTTTGAACTCCCATGGATTTGTACACTTAAATCATGAGAGTTAGGAGGAAAAATTTATTATTTTGTCTATAACTTAAAACAGTGAATTTTTTGGATTTGATCGTCGATCTGGACTTGGTTTTTGAATCTAGTCATATATTTTGATCCCTAGGGTTATGGGTAGTCGGGATCTACCCCTTGATTCGAGTTTTGACCGTGTGGGCCTGAGCTAACTTTTGGGGATTTCATAAAAGATTTAAACTTTATTATTTATAATTGATTTATATTGCTCTGTTTGACATTATTGGTTTATATTTGACCATTAGAGACATTTGGAGTTAGAGTTTTGACGATTTGGCATTTTTGGTGATTTTCTGCTTCGGGGTAGACGTAAGTCCATTGGCTAACTTTTTTTAAAAGCGAAACCACCTAGATTTAATTTAATTGCTATGTGTTAAAGGGATTGAGGGTTGTGTATATACAAGGTGGCGAGCATATATATACTTAACAAGTTTACATCATGATCGGGATTGAATTGAGACACTTTATGTCACGATCGATAATCAAAGTAGTCGTGATGGACCCTAACCCAACCCGTTAAGTAAGCCTCATAACACTAAACACAATCCAAATGAGAATAATAAGAATCAATAAGTGAAATAATTGAATCTCTATACAACAACCCAATGACTGGTAGTACAAGACATGAGCCACCAAGACTTAGATTTACAAAGCTGTTATGAAATAAATCCAACATTTGTTTGAAATGTACATAACAGATTACAAATCTAAAACTACCAAGGACAAGTGGTAGCTATGTCCGGAAAAGATGTACGTCTCCAATGCTGACTCCCACTATACTCAAGAGCATAAATTCCAAGATCACCATGATGGGTGCAAAAGTGTAGTATAAGTACAATCGACCCCATGTACTCAATAAGTATCGTAACTAACCTCCGCGAGGTAATAGAAGCAAGAATTATAAATGATACCTACCAAGATTTGATCCATATCTACACACTGCATGGATAACTCATGTGTTGTATGGACAACTCACATGCTAATAATTTCAAACGCATAGAGAAGTCACGTGCTATAGAATCAATATCTAGATCCACACGAACAACTCACGTGCTAATAATATCAATAGCACTAACAACTCACGTGTCAAAAATCATGATCTGCTTGGCGTGGTCACATGCTATATATCACAATCCGCCCAGCGTGGTCAGAAGCTCAATATCAAAATATGCTTGGCGTTGTCACATGCCCAATAACACCATGTCATGTACTACCAGTCCAAACCATAACACACGGAAAGCAGATATACAAGCTTATATGTACATGATCAAAAAATATCATATTTCATACTCTTGACTTGTATAAGTGACATGCTAAGGTTTAGGCATATGCAAAGTGTGCTATCATAGCACAAATCGGTAAATTACATCATCAAAGTAGCAATTATCAGGTTCAATTAATGAGCTTTACCTCTATGTAGCCTCAACATAGCTTAAATAGCTCACAACAGGGGTGAAAATATTAGAAACATCACATCATGAAGCTTAGCAATCAATTCAAGGCATATCATAGCCTAAACACTTCCTCGATCATGCATAAGTAACATGGTGCATGCACGTGGGTTCAACCCCGCGCATGTGCGCCACCCATAGCAGGTAGCTATCAAAAATAATCCAGGCAACAAGTGCCTCAACCATGTTTATGTAACATACTTACCTCAACCAGGACAAAACAAATAGCTAGAAAAGACAAACAATACTCTAGGAACTCAATCGAGTGCGAATCAACTTCTGAACGGCTTGAAACTAGCCAAAAACAACTCAAAAACATCAAATAATGCCTTAGTAAACAAGTCCGAGCGATAAAGGTCGAACTTTTAATCAAATACTCAATGTCAAACGCAGGCCTGCCCATCATAACCCAACAAAACTTACAAATTCTGACAACTCAGTTGAATACTAGTCCAACCATAGTAATCTCACTCAAATCCGACTCCCAATCGATATTCAAAACCCAATTATTCACTTTAGAAAAGTTTAGACAAAACCCATAAATTGTTCATTTGGATTCATCAAATTACATGACAAAATCGAAGATTGAATCATGTAATATAATCAAATCCGAGTAAATGTTACTTACCACAATCCATGTGGTAAACATCCCCTCCAAAATCACCCAAATCCGAGCTATATAACTAAAAATATGATAAAATGACCAAAATCTTCGAAATACAATACTTTATAATCACTATATATGGATACCTTTGAAAAAAAACCACAAACCTTGCGAACACGGTGAACACCGCTGCTAGACCTTCGTGAATGTGTGGCCTCCTATGTGAACGCGATGAACAAAGCCACCAACTCCCTCGCTGATACGCGAACGCGATACAGCACTGTGAACATGGTACCCCATGCCTCAAAATACTACACAGACGCGATCATCCAGTCGCGAACTTCATGAAGAAAATCACCCAGCTCCCATAATACACTACGCAATCGCTGCTTCTTCTTCGCGAAGAACTGAAACCCCGGAAATCAGCAGAACACCATCAATGCATGAAACTCCAAAATGGTCCGAAATCAACTTGAAACTCACCCAAGCCCCTCGGGACTCCGTACGAACATACCAAAAAGTCCCAAAATAGAACACGAACCTACTCGAGGCCTCAAATTACCCATAACAACATCAAAACCACTAATCGCACCTCAAATCAATCTTAATGAACTTTCAATTTCAAAAATTCGTACCGAATCATATCAAATCAACTCGGAATGACCACAAATTTTGAAAGAAAGTTCCAGATGAATTGTTAATAAAGGTAAAGTATGTGTAGTCATATTAGGACTTAAGAAATCTTGAAGGAAATGGGCCAAACAATGAGTATGATGTGTCTCTATTATTTTTCTCTGTGTACCCGGTGTTTCACATGTCTATGTCTAAGAAGGTGAAGTTAATGGATAATTGGATTATGAGGAGCATCTATTTGCTATCCTTGTTAGATAAGCCAGGGAGTTGGGATTACCTCCGTTACTGTGTTATAGAGTCTGTAAGTCGAGGAGGCCACCTTGAGGACCAAGAGTGTTAAGGAAATAACATGTTCTCACTTGAGTGTATAGTCAATTGATTGAGATTTGAAAGGTACTTTCTAGGTGTTATGACTTAAAAATGTGTAGTTCATGTCCAAATATCATTTTGAAAATGCAGTACTTGTAATGCTGAGATTAATATTATTGATATGTACATTGTGGTGCTTTATTGAGTTGTGGATGTGTTGTTAGGAGTTGTTTTGGTGTTACTATGGCAGGTGGATAGGCCTAGTTACAAAGGAAACTCTGGCAAAATGTTTGGAAATTTGGGGAGTTAGTTAAGTTTGAGGCTGCTGGTGTGGGGTATGAAAAACTGAGTTGCATAAGGTGCTAATAGTGGACCCTGGTCCTCATTCGAGGACTAATGATCTTAAGTGGGGGAGGATGTAAGGCCCTGTAAAAATGTTCCTAAAAACCGGTGTTGTGTGATGCCAGGGCATGCATAGCGGTTCGGACTTTTTACATTAAACAGTGCACTAGGGAGTTGAAGAAAATGTTGGGCAGAAGTAGGCATTTCTGCAGCCTATTCTATGACCGCAGAACCACTCTATGGACCGCAGAATGGTCGCAGAGTAGGTCAGTTTTCTGGGTCATTTTGATGTCAATTTCGCGGCCATTATGCGACCGCATAACCACTTCGCGTGCCGCACTCTCGTTGCATATCCAGCTTTGCGATTTTTTGGATGGAGGTTCTGCGGTGCACTATGCGACCGCAGAACTGTTTTGCGGTGCATTATGCGACCGCATAACAGGTTTGTGGGCCGCATAGTGACCGCAGACCTGGTCACTTCCTTTCCAATTTTGGCACCCAAATTTCGCGGTCATTTCGCGTACCGCATAATCATTATGCGGTCGCATATGCGGCTGCATAACCTGTTTTGGAGCTTCATTTTTGGGTTTTTAAAACCCGACCCTACTTTGTTAAAATAGATGTAATGGGCTATTTTTTTAGAAAAATCTGATACACTAGAGTGAGAGAGAGAGTCCTATCGGGAGAAAGCGATCTTCATCAAATTGCACTTCAATTCTCACTTAAAACCTTGAAGATTATCAAGAGAGGCACCTAGGTCTTCTTCCTAAGAGGTAAGCTTTTATCACCAAAACTCTTAATTTTAAAATATAACTAGAATGGGTCATTAGTAAGGTAATTCATGTGGATGGGAGTGCTTACCTTGCATGCATGTGTTCCTAAGGTACGTGGGGAGGTTGTCAGTTAAAGATAGAAAAGAATGGGGGGTGGGTTGGTGGAGTCCTTCATAAAAAGGTCCATAAAGCCTTAGTACACATATAATGTTAGATAGAATGCTCAAGTGAGCTAGAATTATTATTATTTTCCTAATTTTGGATTTAATTTTGCTATATTGCTAAAGTAGATTGAAGTTGCTAATATTCCGGAACATCTTAGAGTCTTAAGAGGCTTAATTGATGTATGTTGGCTAAACCCCCTCTTCTTAGAATTGAATCCCATTGTATTCATGCAATCAACGTAAGTCCCAAATTGAACGTCCTAGTAATTGCTATCCCGAATATGCTTGCTTTGCAAATATATGTGTAATATGTATTCCCATGCTTTCATCATGTTATCTCGTCACTTGAGGAAATGTTCAAGACTTAGAATATGTGCTAATATACCTAGACTTCACGTCAAATTTGATTAGAGACTGTTATGCCAAATTGTGTGAAAAGCCTCTATGTGCCTTGAAATCTAAATTGCTCACATGTGAAATCAAGAGTCTTGAATGAAAACCGTGTTGTTATCGATGATAATAAAAATGTTGCATTGTGGAAAAGAACTTGATTGTGAAATAAGGCCAAGTGCCAAGAACGACTTTATAATTAAAGCCACTTGTGCCAATGTGCTGAAAAGATGGGAAATAAATATAAAGTAAGCTGATCGATTGAAATGGTTGATGTCTCGAATGAGATAGCTTAGCCGATCGGGCCGAGATCGAACTCTATGTAATAACACTTTGGGATTGTGAGGGAAATTGTGATCATGGTTGATGTCTCAAATGAGATGGCTTAGCCGATCAGGCTGAGATCGGACTCCGTGTAATAACACGGCGGTATTGTGAATGAAATAGTGAATATGGTTGATGTCTCAAATTAGTTGGCTTAGCCGATCGGGCCGAGATCTGACTCCGTGTAAGAACACAGTGGTATTGTGGATTGTGGCATATTGGTACTAAAAGCCATCCTACCTAATAATGTGGGAATTGACTTAAACAAATCTATGTGATCCTTAACTTGATGTTTTAGTGTTATTTAAAGCTCATATTGCATTCTTGACTGTCACCCCTATATTGTTGTTCATTCTATCGAGATAGTGTTTAATTATACATAATAGTATTATTCGACAGTACTAAAGTCCCTTTTGCTGGGGGCGCTGCATCTTTAAAGGATACTATGTGAATTGTTAATAAAGGTAAAGTATGTGTAGTCATATTAGGACTTAAGAAATCTCGAAGGAAATGGGCCAAACAATGAGTATGATGTGTCTCTATTATTGTTCTATGTGTACCCGGTGTTTCACATGTCTATGTCTAAGAAGGTGAAGTTAATGGATAATTGGATTATGAGGAGCATCTATTTGCTATCCTTGTTAGATAAGCCAGGGAGTTGGGATTACCTCCGTTACTGTGTTATAGAGTCTGTAAGTCGAGGAGGCCACCTTGAGGACCAAGAGTGTTAAGGAAATAACATGTTCTCACTTGAGTGTATAGTCAATTGATTGAGATTTGAAAGGTACTTTCTAGGTGTTATGACTTAAAAATGTGTAGTTCATGTCCAAATATCATTTTGAAAATGCAGTACTTGTAATGCTGAGATTAGTATTATTGATATGTACATTGTGGTGCTTTATTGAGTTGTGGATTTGTTGTTAGGAGTTGTTTTGGTGTTACTATGGTAGGTGGATAGGCCTAGTTACAAAGGAAACTCTGGCAAAATGTTTGGAAATTTGGGGACTTAGTTAAGTTTGAGGCTGCTGGTGTGGGGTATGAAAAACTGAGTTGCATAAGGTGCTAATAGTGGACCCTGGTCCTCATTCGAGGACTAATGATCTTAAGTGGGGGAGAATGTAAGGCCCCGTAAAAATGTTCCTAAAAACCGGTGTTGTGTGATGCAAGGGCATGCATAGCGGTTCGGACTTTTTACATTAAATAGTGCACTAGGGAGTTGAAGAAAATGTTGGGCAAAAGTAGGCATTTCTGCAGCCTATTCTATGACCGCAGAACCACTCTATGGACCGCAGAATGGTCGCAGAGTAGGTCAGTTTTCTGGGTCATTTTGATGTCAATTTCGCGGCCATTATGCGACCGCATAACCACTTCGCGTGCCGCACTCTCGTTGCATATCCAGCTTTGCGATTTTTTGGATGGAGGTTCTGCGGTGCACTATGCAACCGCAGAACTGTTTTGCGATGCATTATGCGACCGCATAACAGGTTTGTGGGCCGCATAGTGACCGCAGACCTGGTCACTTCCTTTCCAATTTTGGCACCCAAATTTCGCGGTCATTTCGCGTACCGCATAATCATTATGCGGTCGCATATGCGGCTACATAACCTGTTTTGGAGCTTCATTTTTGGGTTTTTAAAACCCGACCCTACTTTGTTAAAATAGATGTAATGGGCTATTTTTTAGAAAAATCTGATACACTAGAGTGAGAGAGAGAGTCCTATCAGGAGAAAGTGATCTTCATCAAATTGCACTTCAATTCTCACTTAAAACCTTGAAGATTATCAAGAGAGGCACCTAGGTCTTCTTCCTAAGAGGTAAGCTTTTATCACCAAAACTCTTAATTTTAAAATATAACTAGAATGGGTCATTAGTAAGGTAATTCATGTGGATGGGAGTGCTTACCTTGCATGCATGTGTTCCTAAGGTACGTGGGGAGGTTGTCAGTTAAAGATAGAAAAGAATGGGGTGTGGGTTGGTGGAGTCCTTCATAAAAAGGTCCATAAAGCCTTAATACACATATAATGTTAGATAGAATGCTCAAGTGAGCTAGAATTATTATTATTTTCCTAATTTTGGATTTAATTTTGCTATATTGCTAAAGTAGATTGAAGTTGCTAATATTCCGGAACATCTTAGAGTCTTAAGAGGCTTAATTGATGTATGTTGGCTAAACCCCCTCTTCTTAGAATTGAATCCCATTGTATTCATGCAATCAACGTAAGTCCCAAATTGAACGTCCTAGTAATTGCTATCCCGAATATGCTTGCTTTGCAAATATATGTGTAATATGTATTCCCATGCTTTCATCATGTTATCTCGTCACTTGAGGAAATGTTCAAGACTTAGAATATGTGCTAATATACCTAGACTTCACGTCAAATTTGATTAGAGACTGTTATGCCAAATTGTGTGAAAAGCCTCTATGTGCCTTGAAATCTAAATTGCTCACATGTGAAATCAAGAGTCTTGAATGAAAACCGTGTTGTTATCGATGATAATAAAAATGTTGCATTGTGGAAAAGAACTTGATTGTGAAATAAGGCCAAGTGCCAAGAATGACTTTATAATTAAAGCCACTTGTGCCAATGTGCTGAAAAGATGGGAAATAAATATAAAGTAAGCTGATCGATTGAAATGGTTGATGTCTCGAATTAGATAGCTTAGCCGATCGGGCCGAGATCGAACTCTATGTAATAACACTTTGGGATTGTGAGGGAAATTGTGATCATGGTTGATGTCTCAAATGAGATGGCTTAGCCGATCAGGCTGAGATCGGACTCCGTGTAATAACACGGCGGTATTGTGAATGAAATAGTGAATATGGTTGATGTCTCAAATTAGTTGGCTTAGCCGATCGGGCCGAGATCTGACTCCGTGTAAGAACACAGTGGTATTGTGGATTGTGGCATATTGGTACTAAAAGCCATCCTACCTAATAATGTGGGAATTGACTTAAACAAATCTATGTGATCCTTAACTTGATGTTTTAGTGTTATTTAAAGCTCATATTGCATTCTTGACTGTCACCCCTATATTGTTGTTCATTCTATCGAGATAGTGTTTAATTATACATAATAGTATTATTCGACAGTACTAAAGTCCCTTTTGCTGGGGGCGCTGCATCTTTAAAGGATACTATGTGAATTGTTAATAAAGGTAAAGTATGTGTAGTCATATTAGGACTTAAGAAATCTCGAAGGAAATGGGCCAAACAATGAGTATGATGTTTCTCTATTATTGTTCTATGTGTACCCGATGTTTCACGTGTCTATGTCTAAAAAGGTAAAGTTAATGGATAATTGGATTATGAGGAGCAACTATTTGCTATCCTTGTTAGATGAGCCTGGGAGTTGGGATTACCTCCGTTACTGTGTTATGGAGTCTGTAAGTCAAGGAGACCACCTTGAGGGCCAAGAGTGTTAAGGAAATAACATGTTCTCACTTGAGTGTATAGTCAACTGATTGTGATTTGAAAGGTACTTTCTAGGTGTTATGACTTAAAAATGTGCAGTTCATGTCCAGATATCATTTTGATAATGCAGTGCTTCTAATGCTGAGATTAGTGTTATTGATATGTACATTGTGGTGCTTTATTGAGTTGTGGATGTGTTGTTAGGAGTTATTTTGGTGTTACTATGGCAGGTGGATAGGCCTAGTTACAAAGGAAACTCTGGCAAAATGTTTGAAAATTTGGGGAGTTAGTTAAGTTTGAGGCTGCTGGTGTGGGGTATGAAAAACTGAGTTGCATAAGGTGCTAATAATGGACCCTAGTCCTCATTCGAGGATGAATGATCTTAAGTGGGGGAGGATGTAAGTCCCCGTAAGAATGTTCCTAAAAACCGGTGTTCTGTGATGCCAGGGCAGGCGTAGCGGTTTGGACTTTTTACATTGAACAGTGCATAATGGAGTTGAAGAAAATGTTATGCAGAAGTAGGCATTTCTGCGGCCTATTCTACGACTGCAGAACCACTATGTGGACCGCAGAATGGTCGTAGAGTGGGTCAGTTTTCTGGGTCATTTTGATGTCAATTTCGCGGCCATTATGCGACCACATAACCACTTCGCGTGTCGCACTCTTGTCACATTCCTATTTTGGGATTTTTTGGAGGGAGGTTCTGTGGTGCGCTATGCGACTGCAGAACCATTTTGCGGTACATTATGCGACCGCATAACAAGTTTGTGGGCCGCATGGTGACCGCAGACCTGGTCACTTCCTTTCCAATTTTGGCACCCAAATTTCGCGGTCATTTCGCGTACCGCATAATCATTATGCGGTCGCATATACGGCCTCATAACCTGTTTTGGAGCTTCATTTTTGGGTTTTTAAAACCCGACCCTACTTTGTTAAAATAGTTGTAAGGGGCTATTTTTGAGAAAAATCTGATACTCTAGAGTGAGAGAGAGAGTCCTAGAGGGAAAAAGTGATCTTCATCAAATTGCTCTTTAATTCTCACTTAAAACCTTGAAGATTATCAAGAGAGGCACGTAGGTCTTCTTCCTAAGAGGTAAGCCTTTATCACCCAAACTCTTAATTTCAAAATGTAACTAGAATGGGTCACTAGTAAGGTAATTCATGCGGATGGGAGTGCTTACCTTGCATGCATGTGTTCCTAAGGTATGTGGGGAGGTTGTCAGTTAAAGATAAAAAGGTCCATAAAACCTTAATACACATATAATGTTTGATAGAATGCTCAAGTGAGCTAGAATTATGATTATTTTCCTAATTTTGGGTTTAATTTTGCTATATTGCTAAAGTAGATTAAAGTTGCTAATATTCCGGAACATGTTAGAGTCTTAAGAGGCTCAATTGATGTATGTTGGCTAAACCCCCTCTTCTTAGAATTGAATCCCACGGTATTCATGCAATCGACGTAAGTCCCAAATTGAACGTCCTAGAAATTGCTATCCCGAATGTGCTTGCTTTGCAAATATATGTGTAATATGTATTCACATGCTTTCATCATGTTATCTCATCACTTGAGGAAATGTTCAAGACTTAGAATATGTGCTAATATACCTTGACTTCACGTCAAATTTGATTAAAGACTATTATGCCAAATTGTGTGAAAAGCCTCTATGTGCCTTGAATTATAAAATGCTCACATGTGAAATCAAGAGTCTTGAATGAAAACCGTGTTTTATCGATGATAATAATAATGTTGGATTGTGGAAAAAAACTTGATTGTGAAATAAGGCCAAGTGCCAAGAACGACTTTATAATTAAAGCCACTTGTGCCAATGTGCTGAAAAGATGGGAAATAAATATGAAGTAAGCTAATCGATTGAAATGGTTGATGTCTCGAATGAGATGGCTTAGCCGATCGGGCCGAGATCGAACTCTGTGTCATAACACTTTGGTATTGTGAGTGAAATTGTGATCATGGTTGATATCTCAAATGAGATGGCTTAGCAGATCAGGCTGAGATAGGACTCCGTGTAATAACACAGTGGTATTGTGAATGAAATAGTGAATATGGTTGATGTCTCAAATTAGTTGTCTTAGCCGATCGGGCCGAGATCTGACTCCGTGTAAGAACACGGTGGTATTGTGGATTGTGGCATATTGGTACTAAAAGCCATCCTACCTAATAATGCGGGAATTGACTTAAACAAATCTATGTAATCCTTAACTTGATGTATTGGTGTTATTTAAAGCTCATATTGCATTCTTGACTGTCACTCCTGTATTGTTGTTCATTCTATCGAGATAGTGTTTAATTATACATACTAGTATTATTCGACAGTACTAAAGTCCCTTTTGCCGGGGGCGCTGCATCTTTAAAGGATGCGGGTGGTTCTACAGTAAGCAGCAATGATGGGTGATAGCAGTACACTCTTTTTAACTGATTTGGTGAGCTCCACTTTATTTCGGGGTCATGTATCTTTTGTACTCATATACTGTGTTTTGAGGTACATCCGGGGCCTTGCTGCTGACATTTTCATATTACTCTTCTATTGTACTTACAGGCTCCGTAGACAGGTTGTGGGTTGTGGTTGATGTTGGGAATTGAACTAGAAATGTTGGTATTTGGAAATCGTATTTTTTTTATTAATTCTATAAACTCGTAATATTTTTGAAATCATGAATGAAGCTGCTAATGGGAATGAAATGGATGTTGTTAATAAAATATTTTCAGTGTTTGATTAATGGAGTACATCTCCTATTTATTCCTGGATGAGTTTGCTGCGTAGAAGGAAATCTAACAGGCTTGCTCGACCGGGTTCTCTCGGTTGAGCATCGGTCGCGCTCCCCGAGTTTGGGGCGTGACATGTATGCTTTACCAGGTAGGCGAGAGGTGGTTGCATCTGATGCAATTATTTGAAGTAATGTTTAAGTTTGTCATATGGATGCTTCGGTATTGTTTAATCGGGGTTATACTTGTTCGTATGTGTCATCTTACTTTGTTTCACATTTGGGTTTGTCTCTAAATTCTTTGGATGTTCCTATTTATGTGTCTACGCATGTTAAATATTTTACTATAGTAGATTGTGTTTATCAATCCTGTGTGGTTACCATTAATGGATATGATGTGATGATTGATCATTTATTATTTAACATGGTGGATTTTAAGGTCATTCTTGCAGACCTGCCCGGATTAAATTAGAGAGGATCACTTGGTTATTATACAAGTAGGGTAAATTTATTTTGAAGGCTCTGCGTATAGTTGGAAAAGCGAGTCAAACATATCTGGCTTTTATTTGGGATTATAGTGTAGTGCTTTATCCTATGGGTTTGGTACAGGTTTTTAGAGTATTCCTGGGGGTGTTTCTAGGGATTTAGCGGGTATGCTGCCACATAGAGATATTTAATTTTGTATTGAATTGGTTTCGGGCACTATAATAACCCGGACCATCATTTTGTGTATTTGAACCCCGTTTAACTTTTTGACATTTCCTGCATGCTTGTTTGTTGTTTGGTTACTTATAGGGATAATTTGTTTAGTTTCAGAGAGGTTTTGGAGTGAATTGGAACATCTAGTTTCATGGTTGGAAGCTTAAGTTATAGGAGTTTTCAGAAGTTTGACATTTGAGTTGACTATCTGGAATGTTGTTTTGATAGTTCTGGTAGGTATGAATGATGATTTTGGACTTGGTCGTATGTTCAGATTTGGATTTGGAGGTTCCTAAGTATATTTGGCTCTAATTGTCGAAAGTTGGAAATTTCAAGGTTTGGAGAATATATAAGTTTGACTAATAGTTATCTTTGTGTTTATCCAGGTCCGTTTAGGATTTTGAGCCTTGAAATAGGTTTGTGTGGTGATTTATGACTTGTGTGCAAAATTTGAGGTAATTCCGAATTGGCTAGACGTGGTTCGACATGAGTTTGAAAGTTGCGTGATTTGAGACCTCGTGTCGTCGGTGTTATATTTTGGGACTAATTGGTATGATTGGGCGGGTACCCAGAGGTGATCGAGTGCGTTCCTGATGGATTCCGGATCATTTTGAAGTTAGTTGGCAGGTCTGGGGCTGGTGCACCGCACCTGCGGAGAAAGGTTCATAGATGCAATGTCACACCTGCGAGGGAGAACTCTATGTCTTCGAAGGGGCAAGCTTGGGGTGGAAGTGCACATATGCACAAGGCTGACCATGCCTATGAAGGTCACACCAAAGAGGACAAGCCTCACCTACGGATCTGCTGAAGTGTAAAATTGGTTGCAGATGAGGAAGAATGGGATTTTTGTGGGATTCCAATAAGCGAGTCTTTTGTCAGAGAAGCAACGATGTAAAAACATCAGATTTGGTCGCAAAAACGAGAATCGCTGGGTAGAATATTTTAATCGAAGGTTTGGCTTCATTTATCATATTTTGGGATTGTGAGCTCGAATTGGGGCAATATTTGAGCTGATTTTCACCTGCATGGATTGGGTTAGTGTTCTTAACTCTGATTTAATTTTTTTTTCGTGATTCTATTCTTTATTTTTGCTTTTGGTTGATCAAATCTAAAGGAGAAAATTAAGATTTTTGTGAGACATTTTGGAGAATAATTAAGTGAGATTTGAACCCAGATTTGGAGTCAGATATGGATGAATCTTGTATATTTGGACTAGTGTTGGAATAGGTGGTTGGGATTTATCACTTTTGGCAAGTTCTGGGATATAGGCCCGGGCAGACTTTTTGGTTGACTTTGTATTTATTTTATTAAAGATCGAGCCTTTATGCTTCGATATTGTTTCCTTTAGCATTATTTAACAACATAATTATTTATTTGACTAGATTCGAGCTGTTCGAGAGTCGTTCGACTTGTTTGGGCGGTGCATTTGAGATTAGAATATGGTGGATGACTCTCGAGAGGGTTCTAATGGGTTCAAGATTCATATGTGGTATTTGGGGAATTTCAGGATTTTTAAATGGATAAAATATGAGATTTGCATTAGATGGTGCCGGGACTCGCGGTATTTTTGTATCATTATTGATTCTACGTTTCAGCATTTGAGAGGTTATAGAAATAATTTCAGATTCATAGAAGGTTTCTTCAGAGTTGGCATTTTGGTTGCCATACTATTGGATGCTTAAGAGGGAATAAAGTGGTTTATGGGCTTTATGATGACGTTGTTTCATGCTAGTATCTCTTGTGGTGAGCTTTGGTCAAGGATCGTGCGGCATTGGCAAGGAGAAGTGTTAATTTGAAGGCAATTCAGAAGTAGCTCGAAGAAATAGACAGTTTGGTTGTAGGTTGGATCAACATAGTAATGGATATGATCAATTCTTTTGATTTTTATGATGTGGTGAGGCTTTACTAGTGTTTCGTGGCAATACTCTTGGGTTTGGTGACTTGTGTGACTTGGTTGAGTTAGAGGGATTCAGTTTTGATGGCTTGGTCCTCTGCTAATGGGTTTTGAAGTGTTCTCGATGATTTCTACCACTATTTGAGATGGATGAATCCTACTCGCATGACGAGTATGTTGCATGTTATGATTTTATCTTTGATGGGAGTTAAGTTGAAGGTTTCTGGCTAACTAAATGTGTATCTTATTTGTGATTCGGGGTTGATAATGTGGTTCTCGTATTTTTCTATGATATCATTTTTAGCTCTATCTTCCCATATACAACAAGGATACATGCATGCAAGGTAAGCACTCCCATCCCGATGAATTACCTTACTAATGGCCCATTCTAGTTACATTTTGAAATTAAGAGTTTGGGTGATAGAATATTACCTCTTAGAAGAAGAAGACTTAGGTGCCTCTCTTGATAATCTTCAAGGTTTTAAGTGAGAATTGACGAGAAATTTGATGAAGATCACTCTCCCCCTCTAGTACCCTCTCTCTAACTCAAAAAATATCAGAAACTATATTCAAAATGTTCCAAGGAAGGTGTTTTAATGGAATAGGGTCGGGTTTAGAAACCCCAAAATAAAGCTCCGGAACAGGTTCTGCGGTCCGCAAAATGACCGCGAAATTGGGGTGCCAAAACTGGAAAATATCTTATCAGGTCTGCGGTCACTATGCGACCCGCAGACTTGTTCTGCGATCGCATAATGCACCGCATAACGGTTCTATGGTTGCATAGTGCACCCAAAAACCTCCCTCTAAAAAATAGGCAGGATATGCGAAAAGAGTGCGGTCCGCAAAACAGTTATGCGGTCGCATAATGGCTGCAAAATTGATAAAAAAATGCACCAGAAAACTATCCCACTCTGCGACCAGTCTGCGGTCCACAGAGTGGTTCTGTGGCCGGAGAATGGGATGCGGAAATGCCTACTTCTGCCCAACATTTTCTTTCAACTCCCTAGCGCACTGTTCTATCCAAAAAGTTCGAACCGCGACAAGGCTTAGGGTCTACTATTAGCACCTTATGCAACTTTCGCATCACGAAATCCGGGTTTTTAGAAAAAGTTTTACGGGGCCTTAAATCATCCCCCACTTAAGATCATTCGTCCTCGAATGAGGATCAGGGTCTACTATTATCACCTTATGCAACTCAGTTTTTCATAACCTACACCAGCAACCCCAAAGTTTGGTTTTCATACCTATAGTTTCCTTTGTAACTAGGCCTATCCACCTGTCAGAGAGCCCCAGAATCACATCCTAAAAACATCTACACAATCCAATGATGTAACATAACTCATAATCATATCAACCGTGGCCTCATGTAAACAACATATAATCAAAAGAAACACATTTACATTAATTGAACAAGTGATACAAAATTCACAGGCGACAAGTTCATAAAAAGAAAGGATTACACAGCTATTCAAACAAGTAAGGATACTTCTTCTTCATTTCTTCCTCGGCCTCCCACGTGGCCTCTTTAACCTGCTGGTTTCGCCATAACACTTTCACGAAGGCAATTTCCTTATTTCTCAACCTTCGGACTTGTCTATCAAGAATGGCAACTGGAATTTCTTCATATGACAATTATTCATTAACCTCATTGGTCTCAACCGGCACAATAGCAGATGGATCTCCAACTACGTTCTTCAACATAGACACATGGAATATCGGGTGCACTAATGACATCTCGGGTGGTAGCTCCAGCTTGTATGCCACCTCACCAATCCTTTGGATGATTTTGTACGGTCTGACATACCTCGGACTCAATTTCCCTTTTTTCCCAAACCGCATAATACCCTTTATGGGGGAAACCTTCAATAACACCCAATCATCTTCTTTGAACTCTAAGTCTCTGCGACGGACATCCGAATAGGATCTTTAACGGCTGTAAGCAGTTCTCAACCGTTCGTTAATGATTTTAACTTTTTCTATAGATTGATGCACGAGGTCTGGCCCTATTAACTTAGCTTCCCTAATTTCGAACCACCCAGTGGGAGATCTACATCTCCTACCATATAATGCCTCAAATGGTGCCATCTAAATACTTGTATGAAAGATGTTATTATAAGCAAACTCTATGAGTGGCAAATGATCATCCCAGCTACCCTTGAAATCAACAACACAAGCACGCAACATGTCCTCAAGCATCTGAATAGTCTGCTCTGCTTGCCCGTCAGTCTATGGATGGAAAGTTGTACTAAGATTCACCTGAATACCCAAACCTTGCTGAAATGTTTTCCAAAAATTGGCCGTGAACTGAGCCCCTCGATCGGAAATAATAGAAACTAGAGTACCATGTAGCCTGACTATTTCCTTGATATACAACTAAACATACTGTTTTGCTATGTTAGTAGATTTAATTAGCAAGAAATGTGCTGATTTCATGAGTCGGTCCACGATCACCTAAATTGAGTCAAATTTGCATGGAGTGCGCGGTAATCCTACAACAAAATCCGCATTAATCATCTCCCACTTCTACATTGGAATTTCTATGTTCTGTTCCAACTCACCAGGCCGTTGATATTCGATTTTCCCTTGCTGGCAATTTGGACACCTTGCCACAAAGTCTGCCACATTCCTTTTCATGTCATTCCACAAATAGATTTCCTTGAGGTAGTGATACATCTTTGTAGAACTTGGATGCACAGAATACCTAGAAGTGTGAGCCTCGGTCGTGATTCTTTCCCGGAGACCATCTATATTCGAAACACATAGTCGCCCTTGGTACTTCAGTGTACCATCATCCATGCCAAGAGGAAAAGCCATAGTTTTATGTTTTTGAATCCCCTACTTCAATTCACCAAAAATCGATTATTGTATTGCTTCTCTTTGATTTCCACAACAAGCGATGATTCATCCCTATTTGCACAATTACCCTTCCTTCACTAGAGTCCGCAAGACGAACTCCCAAACTAGCCAATCGATGGACTTCCTTGGCCAATGGCCTTTGATATATCTCCAAGTGTGCCAAACTACCCATATATTTCCGGCAAAGATCATCCGCCACAATATTGGCTTTCCCCGGGTGATATAGAATATCGATGTCGTAATCTTTGAGTAACTCCATCCATCTTCTCTACCTCAGATTTAGCTCCTTTTGTTTGAAAATTTATTGAAGACTCTTGTGGTCCGTGAATACCTCCACATGGACCCTATACAAATAGTGATGCCAAATGTTTAATGCAAAAACCACCGCCGCAAGTTCTACGTCATGAGTTGGATAGTTCTTTTCATGATTCTTGAGTTGCCTAGAAGCATAAGCTATAACTTTGTCGTGTTACATTAATACACACTCAAGCCCAATTCTTGAAGCATCACAATATACCACAAATTCATCTGTACCTTCTAGCAAGGTTAACGCCGGCATTGTAGTCAATCTCGATTTCAACTCCTGGAAGCTCCGTTCACAAGCATCGGACCATTGGAACTTAACTGCTTTCAGAGTCAATTTATTCAACGGAAAGGCAAGAGTAGAGAACCCCTCCACAAACTTCCTGTAATACCCTACTAAGCCCAAGAAACTGCGAATCTCCGTTGGCGTTGTAGGTCTAGGCCAATTATTTACTGCTGAAATCTTTTGAGGATCAACCTTAATTCCTTCTCTAGAGACAACATGACCCAATAATGTGACATATTCGAGCCAAAATTCACACTTTGAAAATTTCGCATACAATTGGCGCTGATAAAGAGTTTGCAAAACTGACCTGAGGTGATCAGCATGGTCCTCCCGACCTCGTGAATACACAAGAATATCGTCAATGAATACTATCACAAAAGAATCGAGAAAAGGATTGAAGACTCGGTTCATAAGGTCCATGTTAGCCCAAAAGACATTACTAGAAATTCAAAGTGCCCATATCGGGTCCTGAAAGCTATTTTCGGAATATCCTACTCCCTGATCTTCAATTGGTGGTACCCGGATCGTAAATCAATTTAGAGAAGTACCTCGCACCCTGTAACTGATCAAACAAATCATCTATTCTTGGTAACGTGTACCTATTTTTTATTGTGACTTTGTTGAGCTGCCTGTAGTCAATACACATCTTCAGCGATCCATCTTTTTTCCTTACAAAGAGAACCGGTGCCCGTGGTGACACACTCGGTCGAATGAAACCCTTATATAACAAATCCTTCAATTGTTCCTTCAACTCTGTTGGTGACATCCTGTAGGGCGGAATAGATATAGGGTGCGTGCATGGCATCACATCAATCCCAAAATCAATCTCCCAGTCTGGCAGAATTCCATGGAGCTCATCAGGAAAGACCACTGGAAATTCATTCATAACTGGCACAAACTCGAGTGTAGGCGCCTCGGCACTAGTGTCTGTATCCCGAACCAAATGATAGATACACCCATTGTTAATCATCTTCGTGGCCTTAAGGTAAAAAATAAGCCTGCCCTTCGACACCACATTATCCCCCTTATACTCAATAACCGGCTCATTTGGAAATTCAAACCTCACGGTTCTAGTTCGACAATCGAGCTTGGCAAAACATAAATAAAGCCAATCCATTCCCATAATTACATCAAAATCAACCATCCCCAATTCAATGAGATCGGACACGGTGTCCCAGCCATACACCGTGACAACACAACCCCTATACACCCTTGCGACCACAATAGAATTGCCAACCAGAGTAGATACAGAAAATGACTCATGAAGTTGTTCCGGTTGTATGCCATATTCCATAGCAACATAAGGGGTAACATAGGACAAAGGTGGAACCGGGATCAATAAGAGCATATACATCATGAGCTTGGACAGTCAATATACCTTTGACAATATCTGGAGAAGCCTCTGCACTCTGGCGACTACTCATAGCATAGAAACGGCTGGGTCCTCCAAGAACCCTGCGCATCACCCCTAGCTGCACCACACAGTGCTGGTGACGGAGGGCCTCGAGCTGGAGGGGCTGTTGAAGATGTAGCAGCTACAGAACTGGATGGCTGTGATGTGCCCTTACTCGCACCCTAGTGGGATGAACGGCACGCCCTCCGAATATAACCCCTCAATCCATACCCGTAACATATAGGTAAGTCCATATAGCAGATCCTCGAGTGCATCTTCCCACACCTGGGGTATGTGGGGTCTCTACTGCTGCTGGAATCTCCCTCTTGATTGGCCCCGATGGTGGGGTCTCCTACCGCCATGATTGGGCCTAAAGCGACTCCCTTGTTGCTGATTGTGCCCTGCTGGCGGTGCACTGGCTGAAGACTGAGCATGAGACTGGGTTGGCCCTGATGATCCTCCCCTGAAAGCTGATCTTCCCCCACCAAATGACTCCCTAAAGTTGCCCGCGGATCGGACCTTGCTGGTATCCTCTTGCTCCCTTCTGTTCTTCAACTTACGGTCCTCTGTAGCTTGAGCAAAGGCTACCATTTTCCCATAGTTCATATCTGAATTCAAGGCAGTTGTAGCGGCCTCATTGATAACCAAGGGGCTAAGGCCCTGCACAAACCAGCGCACTCTAGCCTCCATAGTAGGTAACATAAGAATGGCATATTTAGATAGATGTGTGAACTCCATGTGATACTCCCACACACTCTTACTCCCTTGCTTAAGATTCTCAAACTCTGCGGCATGGGCTGCCCTAGCCTCGGCAGGCAAGAAATGGTCTATAAAGGCATTAACAAACTCACTCCATCTCACTGGAGGGCTCCCTTCCTCCCGAGAATCCTCCCATAACTCAAACAAAAAATAGACCACCCCTTTCAGGCGGTAGGCGGCCAACTCCACTCCCTCCGTCTCAGTAGTGCGCATAACCCGGAGAGTCTTATGCATCTCATCAATGAAGTCATGTGGATCCTCCTCGGGATTAGCATCGGTGAACACCGGAGGATCCAACTGCAGAAACTTGTTCACCCTAGAACTAGTTGAATCCCCTTGTGAGCTTGAAGATTTGGGTGCAACATTCGACCTTTGGGCCTGATAAGCTACTATCTGAGTCAGCATCTGAATAGCTCCCCTAAGATCCCCATCTGAAATACTAGAGCCGGAAGCTGGTGCTGGAGGTGGAATCGGAATATCAGGTGGAGGAACCGTCGCGCCCTCAGTAGGTGTAGGAGCTGGTGTGGCATGGTCCAGTGTAATAGAATCAGGTAGTGTAGTAGTTGGGGGATTATCCTCACCCCTCGGGTTTTCACCCGCATCATCAAATAAAGGGGATACTGCCAATACTAAGGCGGCGTTGGCTTCTTGGCCATTTCTTGCTCTCCTCCTAGGTGTCATATACTGAAAGTTAAAGGAATGCACGAGTTAGAGGAGGAACAGTTGCATATTTTGTTTCATTGCACGATCCAGAATATCAAAGAAGGGTATTGTTCCGAAATGTCCAAGTAGCCTCCAACTTATAGATGTGGTCGACAATACATCGATAAGAAGGACTCTACCAGACATGGCTCTGAGATATCCTAGGACACTTAAAAACCTTAGGCTCTGATACCAAGTTTGTCATGCCCCATCCACGGGAGTCGCGACAGGCGCTCAACCGAGTGAACCCGATCGAGCAAGCATCTTAGATACTTTCTACCCAACTCACTCATTATCAATGATTTCATTAATTAGACAGAAGAAAGTTCATACATACAACATTAAACTGTTTCCTTATCTATTTCGCCTTTAAGTCTCAAAATACACAGATTCTTATAGTCTGAGTGAAACAGGTGATCAAACATAACATATACTTGTTTAACATTCCTAACAGCCATATACAACCTACATAGTGTCTATGGAGCCTCTAAAGATACAAAAGAGAGTAAAGATGGTGCCGACAACAAGGCCCCGGCTATACCTCAATAAGCGACCACAATATTAACAAAAGGTACAATACATGACCCAGAATGAAATGGGACTCACCGAGTCCACTGAGAGGAGGATGCATCACTATCTGTGATCAACACAGTCTGCTAGGTACCCACCTACATCCATTTAAAGATGCAACGCCCCAGGCAAAAGGGACGTTAGTACCGTCGAATAGCACTAGTATGTAAAAGCTAAACACCAACTCAATAGAATGAATAATAATATAAGAGGACCATTCAAGAATTCAATAAGGGCTTCAAACAATAATAGAACAACAAGTTAAGGATCATATACATTTACAAGTCAATATCCATATTATTAGGTTGGGTGATCTTTAGTACCGATATTCCACAATTCACAATACCTCTGTATTCTTACACGAAGTCCGATCTCGACCCGATCGGCTAGGTCGTCTCATTTGAGACATTACCACAATTTCATTATAGTTTCTAGCACAATACCACTATGTGTGCGGCATGGCGTCTGATCACGGCCCGATCGGTTAGGCCATCTCATTTGAGACATCAACCATTTTTACAATTTCATCCATAATACCACCGTATTCTTACACGGAGTCCGATCTCAGCCCTATTGGCTAGGCCATCTCATTTGAAACATTACCTATTTCAGTCAATCATCTCACATCGCACTTCTTTCATATACTTTCAATTCATTGGCACTAGTGATTACGATTACAAAGTCATTCTTGGAACTTGGCCGTATTTCATAATTCCAGTCCTTTTTTTCCCATATTCAAATATCATTATCATTATCCATAACAATAACACTTAACATTCAAGATATTAGATTCGCATATGAGCAATTTGGGAATCTTAGGCATATAGAGGCATTTCATACAATTTGGCATAACAACCTTTATTTCGATCTTGACATGAAGTCTTAACATTCCTAACACATATTCCACATTTTGAACATATTCTCAAATGGCAATATGACATGACGAAGTATTTAGAATAAATATTGAACAAACATCCTTCAACACAACCACATTAGGTATAGCCAATTCAATAATGATAAAGGACTTACTTCAATTACATGAATACCATGGGATTCAATTCTACGAAGAAGGGGGTTTAGCCAATATACATCAATTGAACTTCTCAAACTCTAAAATGGCTCGGAATTCCTAGAAACTTCAATCTATTTTAGAAATATAACAAGTTGGACCAAAATTAGGAAGATGAACATGGTTTTAGCTCATTTGAGCATATTATCAAAAACTAGGTGTGCATCAATGTTTTAAGGCCCTTTTTGTGGGAGTTTCCATCATTCCCCAACCCATTCTCTATCAGTTTTAGCTCACAATCATCCCATATACTACAAGGATACATGCATGCAAGGTAAGCACTCGCATGAATTACCTTACTAATGGCCCATTCTAGTTTAATTTTGAAATTAAGAGTTTGGGTGATAGAATCTTACCTCTTAGGAAGAAGACCTAGGTGCCTCTCTTGATAATCTTCAAGGTTTTAAGTGAGAATTGAAGAGCAATTTGATGAAGATCACTCTACCCCTCTAAGACCCTCTCACTCACTCTAAAAATATAAGAAAATATGTTCAAAATGGTCCAAGGTAAGTGTTTTAACGGAAGAGGGTCGGGTTTAAAAACCCCAAAAAAGAAGCTCCGGAACAGGTTTTGCGGTCGCATATGCGACCGCATAATGGGTATGCGCTCCGCAAAATGACCGCGAAATTGGGGTGCCAAAACTGGAAACAAACTGACCGGGTATATGGTCACTATGCGGTCCACAGACCTATTCTGCAATTGCATAATGCACCGCAGAACGGTTCTGTGGTCGCATAGTGCACCACAGACCGTCCCTCCAAAAAATCCCAAGGCGGGATATGCGACAAGGGTACGGCCCGCGAAATGATTATGTGGTCGTATAATGGCCGCAAAATTGACAACAAATATGCCCGATAAAACTATCCCACTCTACGACCAGTCTGCGGTCCACAGAGTTGTTCTGCGGCCGCAGTATAGGCCGCATAAATGCCTACTTCTGCCCAACATTTTCCTTCAACTCCCTAGCACACTGTTCAATCCAAAAAGTCTTAACCGCGGGGAGATTTATACTATTATTAACCTCTACGCCTATTTTGTCATCACGGAATCCGGGTTTTTAGGAAACATTTTACGGGGCCTTATAGATACTTCCCCTAGCAACAAGTTCTTCCAATCACTCCACGGCTCGACGCATTCTCCTAACGAACTCTTGTGTAATCTCCCCCAGATTCAATGGCGTGGTCATTCCCTCCTTGCTACTTCCAACTCGTGGATTACTCATCCGGAAAATGAGACACGGCAAGGAAATTAGCTACCTATCTTGAGCTCTATCGCACGATATGGAGTATCAAAGTAGTGTGAAATTACTAAATGTCCAAGTAGCCTCCTCATTAATGGTGTGGTTGACAAAACACCGATAAGAAGGACTCTACTAGACACAGCTCTGAGACATCCTAGGACACTTTAAAACCTTAGGCTCAGATACCTAGTTTGTCATGCCCAATCCTCGGGAGTTGCGACCGGCACACAACTGAGTGAACCCGGTCGAGCAAGCATGTTAAATACTTTCTTCCCAACTCACCCATGATCAAGAAAAGACATGATTTCATTAATTATACAGAAGGAAGTTCATACATACAACATTAAACTGTTTCCTTAGCTATTTTGCCTTTAAGTCTTAAAATACACAGATTCTTATAGTCTGAGTGAAACATGTGATCAAACACAACATATACTTGTTTAACATTCCTAACACCCATATACAACCCACATAGTGTCTACGGAGCCTCTAAATATAAAAAAGAGAGTGGAAACAAGGCCCCAGCTATACCTCAAAAGTAGAGAAAAATATAAACAAAAGGTACAATACATGACCCAGAATGAAATGTGGCTCACAGAGTCCGCTGAGAAGAGGATGTATCGCTATCTGTGATCAATATTGTCGGCTATGTAACCACCTGCATCCATTTAAAAATGCAGCACCCCCGGCAAAAGGGACGTTAGTACCGTCGAATAGCACTAGTATGTAAATGCTAGACACCAACTCAATAGAATGAATAATAATACAAGAGGAATAATCAAGAATTCAATAAGGGGTTTAAAAAATATTAGAACAACAAGTTAAGGATCATATACGTTTTCAAGTAAATTTCTATATTATTAGGTTGGGTGATATTTAGTACCGATATTCCACATTTCACAATACCTCTGTCATCTTATTTGAGACATTATAACAATTACGTTATAATTTCTAGCACAGTACCACCATGTGTGCGTCATGGCGTCCGATCACGGCCCGATTGGCTAGGCCATCTCATTTGAGACATCAACCATTTTCACAATTTCATCTACAATACCACAGTGTTCTTACACGGAGTCCGATCTCGGCCCGATCGGCTAGGCTATCTAATTTGAAACATTACCTATTTCAATCAATCATCTCACATCGTACTTCTTTCATATACTTTCAATTCATTCTCACTAGTGATTACGATTACAAAGTCATTCTTTGCACTTGGCCGTATTTCATAGTTCCAGTCCCTTTTTTTCCCACATTCAAAGATCATTATCATTATCCACAACAATAAGTCTTCCCGTTCAAGACATTAGATTCACATATGAGCAATTTGGGAATCTTAGGCATATAGAGGCTTTTCATACAATTTGGCATAACAACCTTTATTTCGATCTTGACATGAAGTCTTAACATTCCTAACACATATTCCACATTTTGAACATATCCTCAAATGGCGAGATGACGTGATGAAGCATTTAGAATAAACATTGAAGGAAATTAGGTATAGCCAATTCAATTATGATCAAGGACTTACTTCAATTACATGAACACCATGGGATTCAATTCTACGAAGAAGGGGGTTTAGCCAACATACCTCAATTGAACTTCTCAAACTCTAAAATGACTAGGAATTCTTAGCAACTTCAATCTATTTTAGAAATATAACAAGTTGGACCAAAATTATGAAGATGAACATGGTTTTAGCTCATCTGAGCATAATAGCAAACATTAGGTGTGCATCAATGTTTTAAGGCCCTTTTTGTCGTAGATTTCATCATTCCCCAACCCATTCTCTATCAGATTTAGCTCACAATCTTCCCATATACTACAAGGATACATGCATGCAAGGCAAGCACTCCTATCCGCATGAATTACCTTACTAATGTCCCATTCTAGTTACATTTTGAAATTAAGAGTTTGGGTGATAGAATCTTACCTCTTAGTAAGAAGACCTAGGTGCCTCTCTTGATAATCTTCATGGTTTTAAGTGAGAATTAAAGATAAATATGATGAATATCACTCTACCCCTCTAGGACCCTCTCTCTCACTCTAAAAATATAATAAAATATGTTCAAAATGGTCCAAGGTAGGTGTTTTAACGGAATAGGGTCGGGTTTAAAAACCCCAAAAATGAAGCTCCGGAACAGGTTTTGCGGTCGCATATGCGACTGCATAATGGGTATGCGCTTCGCAAAATGACCGCGAAATTGGGGTGCCAAAACTGGAAAAATTATGACCATGTGTGTGGTCACTATGCGGTCCGCAGACCTGTTATGCGATTCCATAATGCACCGCAAAACGGTTCTGCGGTCGCATAGTATACCATAGGCCCTCCCTCCGAAAAATCCCAAGGCGGGATATGCGACAAGAGTGCGGCCCGTGAAACGGTTATGCGGTCCCATAATGGCCTCGAAATTAACAACAAAAATGCCCCAGAAAACTGTCTCACTCTGTAACTAGTCTGCGGTCTGCAGAGTGGTTCTGCGGTCGCAGAATGGGTCGCATAAATGCCTACTTCTGCCCAACATTTTCCTTTAACTCCCTAGCACACTATTCAATCCAAAAAGTCTGAACCGCGGTGAGATTTCTACTATTATTAACCTCTACGCCTACTTTGGCATCACAGAATCGGGGTTTTTAGGAAATATTTTACAGGACCTTACAGATACTTCCCCTAGCAACAAGTTCTTCCAATCCCTCCATGGATCGACGCATTCTCCAAACGAACTCTTGTGTAATCTCCCCCAGATTGAATGGCATGGTCATTCCCTCCTCGCTACTTCCAACTCGTGGATTACTCAACCGGAAAATGAGACATGGCAAGGAAATCAGCTTCCTATCTTGAGCTCTATCGCACGATATGGAGCATCAAATAAGTGTGAAATTACTAAATGTCCAAGTAGCCTCCTCATTAATGGTGTGGTCGACAACCCACCGATAAGAAGGACTCTACTAGACACAGCTCCGAGACATCCTAGGACACTTTAAAACCTTAGGCTCTAATACGTAGTTTGTCATGCCCCATCCTCGGGAGTTGCGACCGGCGCTCAACCGAGAACTCGGTCGAGCAAGCATGTTAAATACTTTCTACCCAACTCACCCATGAATAAATACGAGATGTAATCCATTAATCAAACTCTAAAAATATTTTATTAACAACTTCCATTTCTTTCCCATTAGCAGCTTCATTCATGGATTCCAAAATATTACGAGTTTATAGAATTAATTAAAAATCATGATTTCCAAATACCAACATTTCTAGTTCAATTCCCAACATCAACCACAACCCACAACCTGTCTACGGAGCCCCTAGGTATAATACAAGAGTAATATGGAAATGCCGACAATAAGGCCCCGACTATAGGTTAAAACAAAGTACATGAGAACAAAAGATACATAACCCCCAAATGAAGTGGGGCTCACCAAATCAGCTGAAAATAGTGTATTGCTATCATGATCAATACTGCCTACTGTAGAACCACCTGCATCCATTAAAGATGCAGCGCCCCCGGCAAAGAGTCGTTAGTACAGTCGAATAGTACTAGTATGTATAATTAAATTTTATCTCAATAGAATGAACAATAATACATGAGGAGACAGTCAAGAATGCAATATGAGCTTTAAATAACACTAAAACATAAAGTTAAGGATCACATAGATTATTTTTATCTCAATTCCCGCATTATTAGATAGGATGGTTTGTAGTACCAATATGCCACAATCCACAATACCATCATGTTCTTGCACGGAGTCCGATCTCGGCCTGATCGACTAAGCTATCTCATTTGAGACATCAACCATATTCACTATTTCATTCACAATACCACCGTGTTATTACACGTAGTCCGATCTCGGCCCGATCGGCTATGCCATCTCATTTGAGACATCAACCTTGTTCATAATTTCATCACAATACCACCGTGTTATTACATGGAGTCCGATCTCGGCCCGATCGGCTAAGCCATCTCATTCGAGATATCAACCATTTCAATCGATCATCTTACTTCATATTTAATTCCCATCTTTTCAGCACACTGGCACAAGTGGCTTTAATTATAAAGCCGTTCTTGGCACTTGGACTATTTCACAATTCAAGTTCTTTTCCACAATCCAACATTATTATTATAATCGATAACAACACGGTTTTCATTCAAGACTATTGGTTTCACATGTGAGCAATTTAGAATTCAAGGCACATAGAGGCTTTTCACACAATTTGGCATAAAAGTCTTTAATCGAATTTGACATGAAGTCTAGGTATATTAGCACATATTCTAAGTATTTAACATTTCCTCAGGTGACGAGATAACATGATGAAAGCATGGGAATACATATTACACATATATTTGCAAAACAAGCACATTCGGGATAGCAATTTCTAGGACGTTCAATTTGGGACTTACGCTGATTGCATGAATACCATGGGATTCAATTCTAAGAAGAGAGGGTATAGCCAACATACCTCAATTGGGCCTCTTAAAACTATAATATGTTCTGGAATATTAGCAACTTAAATCTACTTTAGCAATATTGCAAAAATGAACACAAAATTAGGAAAACGTTCATAATTCTAGCTCACTTGAGCATTCTATCAAACACTATGTGTGTATTAAGGTTTCATGGCCCTTTTTATGAAAGACTCCACCAACCCACACCCTATTCTTTTCTATCTTTAACTCACAACCTCCCCACATATCTTAGGAACACATGCATGCAAGGTAAGCACTCCCATCCCCATGAATTACCTTACTACTGGCCTATTCTAGTTACATTTGGAAATTAAGAGTTTGGGTGATAGAATATTACCTCTTAGAAAGAAGACCTAGGTTCCTCTATTGATAATCTTCAAGGTTTTAAGTGAGAATTGAAGAGCAATTTGATGAAGATCACTTTCTCCCTATAGGACTCTCTCTCTCACTCTAGAGTACCAGAATTTGCTCCAAAATTGCCCCTTATATCTATTTTAACGAAGTAGGGTCGGGTTTTAGAAACCCAAAAATGAAGCTCCGAAATAGGGTATGTTGTCGCATATGCGATCGCATAATGATTGTGCGGTCCGCGAAATGACCGTGAAATTTAGGTGCCAAAACGTGAAAGGAACTGACCAGGTATGGGGTCACTATGCGGCCCACAGACCTGTTCTGGGTCGCATAATGCACCGCAGAATGGTTAAGCGGTCACATAGTGCACCGCAGAACCTCCCTCTGAAAAATCCCAAAGTGGTATATGCGATAAGAGTGTAGCCCGTGAAATGGTTATGCGGTCATATAATGGCCGCGAAATTGACATCAAAATGACCCAGAAAACTGACCCACTCTACGACCATTCTGCGGTCCGTAGAGTGGTTCTGTGGTCGCAGAATAGGCGCAAAAATGCCTACTTCTGCCCAACAATTTCTTCAACATCCCAGCGAACTGTTCAATCCAAAATGTATGAACTGCTACGCCAGCCCCGGCATCACAGAACCCCGATTTTCAGGAAAGGTTTTATAGGGCCTTTCAATACAACAAGCCAATCCTCCACTGTTTTGCCTCCTCCTCTAGGATGAACTCATTTGCATGACCTCCTCCTCTAGTTGGCTGGGAAGGTGGTGTAGCAACTGGGGCTGGAATCATAGATTGTCCCTCCTCATATGCCTAGAATCTCCACACTAAAAGCAGTTCCTCTACTTGCATGGCTACTAGGACTGAGCCTAGCCCAGATGGCCAGAATAACTACTAAAAGAGCCCTTCCCAGAAGATTCCATATGATAACTTCCTTGAGCTAGCACGTTGAAACCCATAGCTAACTGGAGCACTACGGAAAGTCTGTAGAGTTGACTCAAAGAGCTTGTTAGGATGGCCTGTACCATAATGGCCCTTCTCTCCAGAGCAAGCAACACTATATCCTCCAGTACCATGAATCCTCTTGGTCTATCTCTCCTGCCTGCTGATATTATCTAACCATATAGAAATCTCCACAACCTAGTGGAAGCTAGTCGCAGTCTCAACCTTTTATCCCAACTCGTATCTGATATCATAATTGAGACCCTCAGTAAACGTCTGTACCTTCGCCTTCTCGAAGGGAATCAGAAAAGCTACATGTCATGAGAAATCTGTGAACCTCATCTCAAATTGAGTAACTGTCATACCATCTTGCTTCAAGTGCTAACACTAGCTACACAACTTGTCACTCCCGGTGAGTGGGATGAACTTCTCTAGAAAGAGAGCCGAAAACTAAGCCCAAGAAAGAGGAAGTGACCCTGCTCACGCCTCTTCTCATAAGTATTCCACCATTACTTGGATGGACCTCGGAATTCAAAAGTAGTGAAATAAATTCCATTCGACTCTACAAGACCCAAATTGCACAAAATCTCATGACATCTATTCAAGAAATCTCGAGCATCAGCTGTAGGGTCTCCATCACAATATGGAGGATCTAACTTCTGCATTCGATCCACCTCTTCTACTCATCAACAGCTATAGCAAGCCTAACCACATCAATAGGTTAAACTATCAAACTCGTGGATTACTCATCCGGAAAATGAGACATGGCAAGGAAATTAGCTTCCTATCTTGAGCTCTATCGCACGATATGGAGTATCAAAGAAGTGTGAAATTACTAAATGTCCAAGTAGCCTCCTCATTAATGGTGTGGTCGACAACACACCGATAAGAAGGACTCTACTAGACACAGCTCAGAGACATCCTAGGATACTTTAAAACCTTAGGCTCTGATACTTAGTTTGTCATGCCCCATCTTCGGGAGTTGCGACCGGCGCTCAACCGAGTGAACCTGATCGAGCAAGCATGTTAAATACTTTCTACCCAACTCACCCATTAATAAATAGGAGATGTAATCCATTAATCAAACTCTAAAAATAATTTATTAACAACTTCCATTTCTTTCCCATTAGCATCTTCATTCATGATTTCCAAATTATTACGAGTTTATAGAATTAATGAAAAATCATGATTTCCAAATACCAACATTTCTAGTTCAATTACCAACATCAACCACAACCCAGAACCTGTGTACGGAGGCCCTAAGTATAATAGAAGAGTAATATGGAAATGCCGACAATAAGGCCCCAACTATACCTCAAGACACAATACATGAGAACAAAAGATATATGACCCCGAAATGAAGTGAGGCTCACCAAATCAGCTGAAAAGAGTGTATTGCTATCATGATCAATGCCGCCTGCTGTAGAACCACCTGCATCCATTAAAGATGCAGCGCCCCCGGCAAAGAGTCGTTAGTACAGTCGAATAGTACTAGTATGTATAATTAAATTTTATCTCAATAGAATGAACAATAATACATGAGGAGACAGTCAAGAATGCAATATGAGCTTTAAATAACACTAAAACATAAAGTTAAGGATCACATAGATTTTTTAAGTCAATTCCCGCATTATTAAGTAGGATGGTTTGTAGTACCAATACGCCACAATCCACAATACCATCATATTCTTACACGGAGTCCGATCTCGGCCTGATCGACTAAGCTATCTCATTTGAGACATCAACCATATTCACCATTTCATTCACAATACCACCGTGTTATTACACGTAGTCCGATCTCGGCCCGATCGGCTATGCCATCTCATTTGAGACATCAACCTTGTTCATAATTTCACTCACAATACCACCGTGTTATTACATGGAGTCCGATCTCGACCCGATCAGCTAAGCCATCTCATTCGAGACATCAACCATTTCAATCGATCATCTTACTTCATATTTATTTCCCATCTTTTCAGCACATTGGCACAAGAGGCTTTAATTATAAAGTCGTTCTTGGAACTTGGACTTATTTCACAATTCAAGTTCTTTTCCACAATCCAACATTATTATTATAATCGATAACAACACGGTTTTCATTCAAGACTCTTGATTTCACATGTGAGCAATTTAGAATTCAAGGCACATAGAGGCTTTTCACACAATTTGGCATAAAAGTCTTTAATCGAATTTGACATGAAGTCTAGGTATATTAGCACATATTCTAAGTCTTTAACATTTTCTCAGGTGACAAGATAACATGATGAAAGCATGGGAATACATATTACACATATATTTGCAAAGCAAGCACATTCGGGATAGCAATTTCTAAGACGTTCAATTTGGGACTTACGCTGATTGCATGAATACCGTGGGATTCAATTCTAAGAAGAGGGGGTTTAGCCAACATACCTCAATTGAGCCTCTTAAAACTATAAGATGTTCTGGAATATTAGCAACTTCAATCTACTTTAGCAATATAGCAAAAATGAACACAAAATTAGGAAAACGTTCATAATTCTAGCTCACTTGAGTATTCTATCAAACACTATGTGTGTATTAAGGTTTCATGGCCCTTTTTATGAAAGACTCCACCAACCCACACCCTATTCTTTTCTATCTTTAACTCACAACCTCCCCACATACCTTAGGAACACATGCTTGCAAGGTAAGCACTCCCATCCTCATGAATTACCTTACTACTGGCCCATTCTAATTACATTTGGAAATTAAGAGTTAGGGTGATAGAATATTACCTCTTAGGAAGAAGACCTAGGTTCCTCTCTTGATAATCTTCAAGGTTTTAGGTGAGAATTGAAGAGCAATTTGATGAAGATCACTTTCTCCCTCTAGGACTCTCTCTCTCTCACTCTAGAGTATCAGATTTTGCTCACAAATTGCCCCTTATATCTATTTTAATGAAGTAGGGTCGGGTTTTAGAAACACAAAAATGAAGCTCCGGAATAGGGTCTGATGTCACATATGCGACCGCATAATGATTGTGCGGTCCGTGAAATGACTGTGAAATTGAGGTGCCAAAACTGGAAAGGAACTGACCAGGTCTGCGGTCACTATGTAGCCCACAGACCTGTTCTGGGTCGCATAATGCACCGCAGAATGGTTCAGCGGTCACATAGTGCACCGGAGAACCTCCCTCCAAAAAATTCCAAAGCAGTATATGCGACAAGAGTGCAGCCCGCGAAGTGGTTATGCGGTCGCATAATGGCCGCAAAATTGACATCAAAATGACCCAGAAAACTGACCCACTCTGGGACCATTCTGCAGTCCGCATAGTGGTTCTGCGATCACAGAATAGGCCGCAAAAATGCCTACTTCTGCCCAACATTTTCTTCAACACCCCAGCGAACTGTTCAATCCAAAATGTAAGAACCGCTATGCCAGCCCCGGCATCACAGAACCCCGGTTTTTAGGAAAGGTTTTACAGGGCCTTTCAATACAACAAGCCAATCCTCCACTGTTTTGCCTCCTCCTCTAGGATGAACTCATTTGCATGACCTCCTCCTCTAGTTGGCTGGGAAGGTGGTGTAGCAACTGGGGCAGGAATCACAGATTGTCCATCCTCATATGCCTAGAATCTCCACACTAAAAGCAGTTCCTCTACTGGCATGGCTACTAGGACTGAGCCTAGCCCAAATGGCCAGAATAACTACTAAAAGAGCCCTGCCCAGAAGATTCCATATGATAACTTCCTTGAGCTAGCACATTGAAACCCATAGCTAACTGGAGCACTACGGGAAGTCTATAGAGTTGACTCAAATAGCTTGTTAGGATGGCCTCTACCATTATGGCCCTTCTCTCCAGAGCAAGCAACACTATATCCTCCAGTACCATGAATCCTCTTGGTCTATCTCTCCTGCCTACCGATATTATCTAACCTTCTAGAAATCTCCACAACCTAGTGGAAGCTAGTCACAGTCTCAACCTTTTATCCCAACTCGTATCTGATATCATAATTGAGACCCTCAGTAAACGTCCGTACCTTCGCCTTCTCGAAGGGAATCAGAAAAGCTACATGTCATGAGAAATCTGTGAACCTCATCTCAAATTGAGTAACTATCATACCATCTTGCTTCAAGTGCTAATACTAGCTACACAACTTGTCACTCCCGGTGAGTGGGATGAACTTCTCTAGAAAGAGAGCCGAAAACTAAGCCCAAGAAAGAGGAAGTGACCCTGCTCACACCTCTTCTCATAAGTATGCCACCATTACTTGGATGGACCTCTAAATTCAAAAGTAGTGAAATAAATTCCATTCGACTCTACAAGACCCAAATTGCACAAAATCTCATGACATCTATTAAAGAAATCTCGAGCATCAACTGTAGGGTCTCCATCACAATATGGAGGATCCACCTCTTCTACTCATCAACAACTGTAGCAGGCCTAACCACATCAATAGGTTAAACTATCCAACTAGTTGAATAGCACGAACTCCCGAAGTCTGAAATAGAGTGGTGGACTGCTTTAGAGTTTGAGTATCTAGGCTTTATGCACCCTCAAGATTGAGAAGTAGTTGGAACTATAGAAGTCATCCCGGTATGTGCCAAAGCCTCAAAGCAACTCAGAATCTATAGTATCCCGAAGCACTAGAATAAAAATAAAACTGAGGGGGAACCTTAGCTGGTCCGGTGGAACAACCTGATCTTTGACCTTGTCCACCACCGGAGCTATAGGTGGCTACTCAGAAGCTGCTCTAGAACAAGCATGTGCTTTGGCTTGAGCTCTAATCCTGACCCGACCCTACCTCTCCCAAATCCGGCATAGGGTATTGGCTCCTGCTCAGCCGTTGCATGTGGCGTCATCATCTTAGAGAGAAATGAAGAGTAAATTTTAAAATTTCATGATGAAACAAAGTTACGCGATAAAGAATGGAAGAATGTAAAGTTTCATGACCCATAGAACCCATTAACATAGAGCTTTGATATCAACTTTCTCATGACCCAAAATCCCACCAATGGTCGTGATGACACTTAACCCCAACTCGCTAGTCAATCCAACATTAAAAAACACCTAAAACAAGTCGTATACAGGATAAAGTACTGCCATGTTATATATAAAGCATAATAAGTCTCACCTTATCAATCAAAAGTGGAAAATACCACAACAATCTCCCAAGACCCGGTAGTACGATATCAGGAGCTACTAAATAGTGTATAACATAGTATTAAGTACATAAATAATATCTTGAACAAGAAAATAGTAAATAAAGTAGAAGGATACTCCATAAGCTTCAAATTCAAGAATAGCAGCTCACCAGGAAGTCTCCGAAAAAGCTCCTAGACTCCCTTTTGAGTACCGCTAGGTCCAACACTAGGATCTGCACAACAATATGCAGAGGTATAATATGAGTATAAACTCAACTATATTAAGTAAGTATCAAGACTAACCTCTGTGAAATAGAGGTGAAGTTCATGTCACAAGATACTCGTTATTAAATATACATGTGTAGTTCATGCATATACATATCAAGGCAATGACAAGAGATGTTGTACTACAGGGAAATGTACCATGAAATAGATATTTACACATGAATCATTCTAACTCGCCTATCAAAGCAAATACATGTAACAAAGGCATCAAGTAGCATATAGAATTATATGCACAGAAAATATGTAGAATGATGTAGAAGATATGCACTTAAATCATGTAGAATGCATGATATGACATAAACGATTCACTTAGGTAGTTAAAGCTTCCACCTTTACTCCAAACTCATTTAACTATTACCATCATAATCTTACACTCGTCAGTGTATCACAAACTCTATGTGTACGCCACCTAGAGAGAAACATGGGATGGTGACCCTAGGGGGATGGAACTATATCCATAGGCCTCTCAGCATAAATCTCGTGCCATAATATCAGTCTATATCACAATAACTTTACAGTATAAACCACATGCCATAATAACATAAATTCTCTCGTAATGACCAATGTTCTATTATCATATCAATTTGTATCAATATCTTCATCACCAAGTATGTATGCATATTCTCAAGAAATAACCAATAAAATTCTCAAGGACGTGATAGATGCGGATGTGTGTTCATGACATAAAGCATGAATACGGCTAAATCAATTGTATCAACAAATTCAAAAATAGCCCATCATGCCCCTATAAGATGTCATAACTTAAACATAATTTGTAGCATGAATAAATAGGCTCACATAGTCATAGAATCAAATAAAGCATAAGTTTCTACCATGAACAAAATAGGCGCATGTAGTCATGTAATCAAATAAAGCATAAGTCAAAAAGAACACACAAGCAAACAAGGTAAAAAGAAGCCTAAAGTCTAACCCGAGCATGATTAAACCATGTTACCACGCATTACGTTGCAGCCAGCACATTACAATTTGAAAACAAGGTCATTTCCTAAGTTAATTTCTCTCATACTAAGAATAGGCAAGATACTTACCTTTTTTTTCAACAAGTTTTAGCATCCAATCATGGCTTTCCCTCTATCTATGGCCTCCATAAGCTCCAAATCTAGCAAAACAATACTTGAAGGTAAAACAATTCATAGAGACTAATACCAAATAATAAAGTTTCAATCTTTAATCAAATGTCAAAAGTTAACAAAAAGTCAACCCGATCCCACATGGTTGAAACTAGAGTCTAAGGTCAGATCTTGTTGATCCATAATTCTACGAGTTCAAATATGTGATTAATTTTCCAAATCCGAGTCCAAATCGGTGTTCAAAACCTCAAAATACACTCTCTTAAGTTTTAGTCGAAACCCCCAAATTTCACTCTTTGATTCTATGTTTCATGTGTAAAAATTTATAAGGAATCAAAATATACGATCAAATCCAAGTTTGAATTATTTACCCACAAGATTGAAGTGAAATGCCTCTTCAAATCTCCTTACCCGTTCTGCAAAACTCAAAAATTGTGAAAATAAGCTAAATCTCGAAATGTCGAAAAATATAGCCCTGATAGTGAATTGCTCTAAGTGATCATGACCACGACCCTCACGATCGCGATGCACAGAAGTCCTACTTCCTTTTCTGCAGTCGCAACCCTTCTTCACGCGATTGTGATGTACCTGCCTGACATCATTTTCGCGATCGGGAACCTCATCACGTAGTCGCAAAGCACAAAATTCCACCGCCCTAAATCTTTCTACGCAATTGCTAGGATCAGCTCTGCAATTGTGATGCACTGATGTGCACCATAAAACTAACAATTTCAACATAGCTCAAAATGATCCAAAACCACCTCGAAACGCATCCGAGCCCAGAGGAGCCTCGTCCAATCATCCTTGCAAGAATGCATGTATAATAAAATCTTATACAAAGGTTCAAAACACTCAAAACAACACCAAAAAATAGAATCAAGCATCAAACAAAAATCTAAAACGCTCTTAAGTTCAAAATTCCAACTTTCAATTAGAAGTGCTGAATTAATCTCGGGCCACCCATGACTCGAACTAAACATACGTACAAGTCCAAACTCATATTACGAACTTATTTGAATCTTCAAATTACCAATTCGTGGTAATTTACCCATAACATTGACTTTGTCAACTCTCCCAACCTTAACCCTCTAGTTAGGAACTAAGTGTTCCAAATTACTAATGAATCCCTCGACAACTAAAACATCCATACCCGTAAGTTATAATATATCAAAGCGACCTATAGAAAGCATCAAATAGGAGAATCGTGTTCTAGAACTCAAAACGAACAGTCAAATCGTAACAAAAATATTTTGGTCCAATACTTGCTACAACATTCCTTAAATAAGGTCAAAGTGATTCATTAGTGACTTAGGACAACTCATAGTAGTAACACATCATACTTAGACAAGCTGGTTCAAGACATACAGCTCATGCAGGGTTAGTCGGTACAGTTGAATGTTTCTCCTACAAAGGGAGTCATGAGATTGGCAAGAAGTAAACTTTTAGCTCAAGCTAAATTGATCCTTTTGAGATCCATGAAAGGATTGGAGTCATGGATTATAAACTAGCCTTCACACCTACTTTATCAGTGGTCAGCTAGTTTTTTAATATTTTTGTGCTTCAAAGATATTTCTGAGACCACAGCCATCCAGCTAGATAAGGAGCTGAATTTGAGGATGTACTAATAGACATTATGGACAAACAAGTTTGCTAGTTCAGGTCGAGAAGATTTATTCGGTCAAAGTGTTGTGGAGGAACCATCCAACCAAGAAAGATACTTAGGATGTGGAGTAGAACATCACAAAAAAAAAATCCCTAAGCTTTTTGAGACCCCAAGTATATTTATAGAATCATTCTAGGATGATCATTATATTAACTGGGGGAGTGTCACGACCCAAATCTCACATGTCGTGATGGCGCCTATCGAAATACAAGTCAAGCCGTCAACCTCCATAAAACACACGTTCTTTAAGTTTGAAAACATAATAAAAATAATTTTAAGAGTAAAATCTCATAAATACATATACGAAAATACTGCCACTCAATATAATATTCCCCCAAAATTTGGGTGTCACTAAGTACATGAGCATCTATACAATAACATAGTCTGAAATGCTGTCTAGAAGAGTAGAACACTACAAATAGAACTAAATAATAAAGGAGGAGAGTCAAGAACTGCGGGCGCCAAAGCAGCTATCTCGAGGATCTCCTAACTATATAATAGCTCCAAAGTTAGTAACCACCGTACCCAGAAGTACCTATATCTGCACACAAAGTATAGGGTGTAGCGTGAGTTCAACCAACTCAGTAAGTAACAAGTATAACTTTTGGGCGGAAAGCAGTGATAAGCATCACAGGTACAGTCCAATTACAGAAATAAAGTACAGAAATTAAGACATGCTTTCAAGTTCAATTGTTAAAGATCAAACAGGTAAGATATGTCGAGTGTAACTGAAATGAGAAATGATACATCTCGATATCTACATATCAGTTATGTATACCAACTGTAATACAAAGCAGTAATGAATTCATATGCATACTCTGAGACTATCAATCATTCAGTCCTCCCATTCACTCAATCCTCACAATCACTCATTCCTCACAGTCACTCCATCCTCACAATCACTAAATCCTCCCAATCGCCGGGCACTCGCACTCGCACTCGTCATTCTCACTCGCATTCAGTAGACACCTACGCTCACTGCTGATAAGTCAGACTCTGGAGGAACAGATCCTTCCCAAGCACTATAATAACCCAATCATGGCATTAATCAATAAAGCATGTTGTGACGTGCAGTCCAATCCCATAAATATCCTCATAAACAGTCCCTCGGCCTCACTCAGTCATCAATCTCTCTAGTCTCTCGGGCTCACAAGTATCATGATAGTCACCCCAAACAATGTTGATATGATGTATCAATAAATGGCAACAAATACTGAGATGTGATATGCAAATGATAGCTATGACTGAGTACATAATTGCAAATTAGGAAAATAATTCAACATGCAACACGACCTTTGTGGGTCCCAACAGTACCGGCATGTAGCCTAAGCATAATTTCTAACATGAATCACAGTTTCATTTTCATTAATGTAGTGGAAATACGTGGAAGATAACAAGTTATATGACTACACAATTCCACGGATTCGACCGCGTCGCAATTTCTACAATGCACACCCACACGCCCGTCACCTAACATGTGCAGCTCAACACCATTCACATAACATGTAATTCGGGGATTCATATCCTCTAAACCAAGTTTACAAGTGTTACTTACCTCAAATTGTGCAAATCTCTACTCCAATCAGACATTGCCTCGCGAATCGGCCTCTGAACGCCTCGAATCTAGCCACAAACAACTCGATACAATCAACACAAGCTATAGTAATCAATTCCATATGAAAAAGCTAAGTTATTAATCAAAAGTCAAAAAGTCAACTTACAAAGTCAACACTGGAACCATGTCTCGGAAACCGACAAAATTAATAAAATCCTAACACCCATTCAACCACGAGTCCAACCATACCAAAATTACTCAAATCTGATCACAACTCAACCTTCAAATCCTCAAATTAAAGGCTATGAAGTTTCTAGAATTGCTCCCCAATTTTCCAACCCAAATAACTAATTAAATGATAAAATCAAATATATATTCATGTAATTTAACCAAAACCGAGTTAGAATCTCTTACCCCGATCACTACCTTGAAAATCTCTCCAAAAATCGCCTCAATCCGAGCTCCCAAAATCAAATTATAATCGCCTCGTTACCAAGATATCCCTTCTTCATGATCGCGGAAAATGCTTCGCGATCGTGAAGCACAAAAACTAGCTGCCAAAATGTAACTCTACATGGTAACGAAAAGCCCCACGCGAATGTGATGACTAGCCATCATTGGCCTATGCGATGGCAAACACTGCTACTCGATCGCGAATAACAACCACGCGTGAACCCAGTCTCCTCATTTCCTCTCCGCGAATGTGACTTAGCCCACGAGTTCGCAAAGCACCGATGTCCAAAGCTACGCGATTGTGTACCTTCATACGCGACCACATAGCACAAAATCCCAGCTGCGCAAAATAAGCCTGCGCGATCGCGGACCTTCCCACGCGATCACGTATAAAGACACCACACCTACAACATCAGCTATCATCTAAGTCAAAATTCCAATCTGTTAACCATCCGAAATCCACCCGAAGCCCCCGGGACCCCAACCAAATGTACCAACAAGTCCTAAAACAACATACGAACTTAGTCGAGGCCTCAAATCACATCAAACAATATCAAAAACATGAATCGCACCCCAATTCAAGCCTAATGAACTTATGATTTTCTAACATCTAAATTCGTTGCCGAAACGTACCAAATCAACTTCGATTGAGCTCAAATTTTGCACATAAGTCATAAATCATACTACAGACCTATTCCAACTTCAACAACCAAAATCCGAGCCCGATAACCACAAAGTTAGCTCTCGGTCAAATTTCTCAACTCTCCAAACTTCTAATTTTCCAACTTTTGCCATTTCAAGCCAAAATCAATGATGGATCTCCAAATCAATATCCGGTCACACTCCTAAGTAAAAACTCACCCTACGGAGCTATCAGAACCATCGAATCTCCATTACGGAGTCATTTATACATAAGTCAATATTCGGTGAACCTTTTCAACTTAAGCTTTCAACCTTCAGGACTCAATCCGAAACATCCCCGAAACCAAACCAACTACCCTGAAAAGTCACATATCAATAATTGAGCATAGAATAAGAAGTAAATGGGGGAACGGTGCTACAACACCCAAAACGACCAACCTGGTCGTTACAGGGAGAATGTAGCAACCCAAACCATTTTTGAGTTATAGTGTTTGATTTCATGATCTGAGACTTCCTATGGGTTTATATGATATTTTGAAACTTGTTGGTATGTAATGACCTAAATCCCCCTAAGTTTTGATATCACCTAATCCAACCCACTAGTAAACCAACTGTCACGTCCCAAAATCCCACCTAGCCATGATAGAACCTAACCCCAACATGCTAGGTAGCCAAACATAGAATAATATAATTCAAGTGGAAGTTCATTAATAACAAGGAATGAAAATAGCTGAATTCCATATAACATCCCAAGGATTGGTAGTACAAGTCATGAGCCACTATGATTTAGATTTACAAATCTGGTACAAAAATAAATACAACATCTATTGGAATATACATAAACAGAAGTACAAATCCTAAACTACCAAGAATAAGCAGAAGCTATATCCAGAAAGTATGTACATCTTCAATGCCAGCCTCCTTCATCCACAACTCCTCATCTCCAAGATTCACACTCAAGGTGCATAAGTTTAGTACGAGTACAACCGATTCCATGTACTCAGTAAGTATCCTGACTAACCTCAGTGAAGTAGTGATGAGGTCTCAGGTAAAGGATACTCACTTTACATAACCTGCACAACTCAATAGAGTATGCGCATATGCAACAATAGTGCCAAATCTAAGCAAGAAATACATGTATAACTTAACCATGCAGATAGAGAAAGTGTGCGCAAGACTCTTAACAGTCTAACATATAAAGAAGATATGCATTTTATATCAGACAACACATCAACAATTGCATATAGAGAAGATATGCACAAGTACTATTTTAGTTTAATAGCTCATCGTATAGAGATAACATGCGTCTAACATTACTAAATCATCAAAGCTTGCATATAGAGAAGATATGCGTAAAGTATCAAATAATCATTTCACACTTGCATATAAAGTATATATGCATGATACATCAACTAATATTTCAACAGTTGCATATTGAGAAGATATGCATGATTAGGCAAGTCATGTTGCACAAAATTGACATATAGAGAAGTTATGTACTTGTCACAACCCCAAGATCCCACCTTAGGATTGTGACGACACCTGGTCTATACGGCTAGGCTAGCCTATCACACAACATCACACAGGTTATAAAAACTTAATTTTAAATAAAACTAAGAATAATGGCCCAAAACATAGCCAATAACATAATACAACTTTCAAAATCCATAGCCCGATAATACAAAGTCATAAGCTCTATGGAGAGTACACAAGATATTCCAAATGTCAATACTGTTTTGGATTACAATCAAACAGTAGCATAATTTAAGTAAGAGGGTGACTGCGAGGCCTGCGAACGGAACAGTAGGTATAGCTCGAGGGCTTCAACTGCTCATGCACTATTCCCAAAACTAACAGGATTTGAAGTACCTGGATCTGCACAAAAATATGCATAAGCGTAGTATGATTACACCACAATGGTACCCAGTAAATATCAAGACTAACCTCGGTGGAGTAGTGACGAGGTACAAGTCAATACACTCAATAGACACAAAAACCTGTGAAGAACATTAATATAAAGTAAACAACCGATACTAAAGGCAATAAATGGCAACAAGAGTAAACATGTGATAAACAACAAAATAATCAATACACGGTTAAAATACAAGTGAAATAAACTAAGAAAAGAAATAACAATTCATATAATAAAGTTGTTCCTACACCGAATTTACAACAAGAATCACCTCGAGGCACAACACCTCATGCCCACAAATCATAAGTCAGGAATCACAACTCTTATACAGAGGGCATCTCGTGCCAACATTATCAATCACTTTCACACGGCAAAGACCGCCACCACATATATCGTATCTTTGTCAATTACAAAAAACAATATTCAAAAAGTTTATTTAAAAAAAAAGCATGATATCAATTTAAATGAAATAAAGCGTCAAATGAGATAATGAGTTTATTTGAAGAATCAAATACGGTAAAGCATCAAATGAGATAATAAATTTATTTTAAGATCAAATAAAGTAAAGCATGATAACAATAAATATAAGGTAGATCATCAAATGAGATAAGAAGTTTATTTTAAGAATCATATAAAGTAAAGCATGATAACAATTAAAATAAAGTAGAGCATTAAATGAGATATGAAGTTTATTTTAAGAATCAAATAAAGTAAAGCATGATAATAACGTTATGTTATGTTACCAAGAATACAACAGAATATGAGATAATAAATCCACGTTGGTAAATCTATCTTACCAACCAATTCATCACGTAAAAACGAAGGCACAGATTTAGCACATTGAAACTATGCAAAAAATCACGTCAAATGCATGACACACACAAGAAGTCACAAACCGTTCCAACACAAAATAACAACAAGAGTCACATCGATGTGTCACATATCATAATCAGATGTCAGCCTTATGACGTCGCGCAAAGCTTACATTTATTTTATAAATATTTTTTCCTAAATAGCTTCACGCACTTTAGCCCTCGTATATCATCGCGTGTGTATCACAATGATGTATTTCCCCTTACTTGCACAATGTGCATAAGTACCCTTTATCTCGCCGCACACACATCAATATACACATCATCCTTATGTCGTTGCATGCACATCTCAATCACAACACACTATCATTCGCACACCACGTGCCCATATTGTGCTGCATTTCTGAAACAACAATATCAATGCCACAATAATACATAGTCCACGTGTAACACCCCAAATTATTTAGACTAATACTTGTATTTCTAGTTAATCATCTTTATAATGAGGATAGATTTTACTTCGCACTTCCTAATCGTGAATTTGACGATATATAAAAATTGCTTACTTAAGATTGTGTTAATATTGAAAAAGAAGTTCCATGGTGATGCTATGTGTAAATCTTCAAATTATAGATATTTAGTAGTTAGGGCAGCCACCTTTTTCATACTTATCCAAAGTTCATATATATTACTTTTGTGACTTGCTTTTTCATAACCTTATCTCACATTTAACTCCTTCATGCCAAAGGTAACCCCAAACCTCTCTCCTTCATATAATATGAAATACTACATGAAAACCATCAGAGTTTTCACAAGACCAACCAGCCAAACTAGCTCTTGGTGAAGCACAAGGTGCTCCTCTCTTTTGTGGTAAGTTACTAAATCCGTTTTTACACTAGTCAAATACTAGTATTTTTATCATATCTTCTTATATAGGACTCCGTTTTAAGTAAGCTAAGCTTTGCGGGAAAGTTATTTCACATCTCTATAACTCTTGTTCATGCACCAAAACCTGATTTTGCTTGTATTTACCCGAAAAGGGATTATAAAGTACAGGGCAGGTGCTGCCTAGATTTTCTGTTTCACAAATCCTCCATGTACTAATGATAGTTTTTTAAGCATAACATTTTGTAAGAAACTAATATTGGGGTGATTCAAGGCTCCCTGGAACTAAGCCAAAACACACGACATTGGTATTGTCAAGAATTTATGTTTTAAAAGTTTTGGGTGATTTTCACTGATATCATGTTTAGTTCGATATGTTAGAATCACTGAATTTGGTTGGTCTATGGCATAGATGATTCGAATGTCCTTAAATTGTGGTGGAATTGTTTTGTGATAAAACATCAAGGGTTGTGTATAAACATTGTACTCTTATTACTTGCTAGAATGGTTTGAAATTACTTGAAATTTTGTATCTCTTATCTTCAATTCATGTCGTTGTATTCGTGTTATATCAAGTATTGTAAGATATTCACTAAATCGCCCACTCATACGGATTGCTTGATTATTTTGCATTCTTTTTGAGACTTTGTCCTTCTTGTGGCAGTGACTTTGTCAGTCATCTCGGCATGCCTCTTGATTCAGATCCTTTTCCATCTCGAGTTTGGGTTTGTGGTTCGTCGTAAATTATGGAACTGTTCTGTGATAAGTACGTACTAGAAAGTCATTTTTAATATGGTTCTTGATTCTATTGACTATTGGGTTTCGACCCTACTTAATCTGGGGCATATGTCCGTCTTGATATCTAATTATGCTTGGTGAGAAGGCATGACGTACATATTACGTAAAAATAGATATTTGGCAAACTCTCTTAGATTGATAGTATATGCTTTTTTGACATTTGAATCTTGAACATTGTTATTGATATTTAGAAATACTTCAAGATTTGATATTTGATACTTTTGATATATTTGTTTACTTGCTTTAAATTTATGTTTCATTTGAGCTACCTATGGCTGAAAAGGGTAATTGGAGAATTTAATGGCTCCAAGACCAAAGTTTATATGCCACTAAGATTTATGCTCAGTGATAGTCTTTTTCTATCGTAGGTAATGTACGGGTTGAGATTTTAAGACGGTAATATGAAGTAGATATTTTGGGAACTTTTATGGAGATCAAATTTGCATATGCACCTAGGTTTTGTATAGTTTTGGGACTTGTACATGATATATATGTTACACTTATGTATGTGATTTTGGAGGTTTATTGGATCTCAAGAACATAAGCTATTAACTTTATTTTGGTGACTTGTTTTGCTTTTTTAGGGTGTGTTAATAACCCAAGTCATGTAATATACTAAATTTGCACTTTGTCTTGTAATTATATACAAAGGAGAAGAATAATTTTCTTTTTACACTCGCTAAGTTGAAATTCATGTACAATATGAACATATAGTGATGTTGAACGAAATGTATAATTTTGTTAGGAAGTTTCTTTAACAAGTTGATTATTCAAGAAGGGTTGTATAACAGTATCTTGATACTTTGACATTGTATTTCGTTTAAGAAATTTTACGAAGTGTATTTTCAAGAACAAAAATATTGCACTTTGAAACCTTTATTGCATGGGCCTATTTTCACTGCGAAATTATGATGAATGTCCTTTTAGATTAAAAATCATCTGATCATTGTAAGTAGTAATTTAGATTTGTTTTGTAAGTAGCACCCTTCAAAGGGGTTGATACAAGTTTTGGTATCAGAAATTCAGGTTTGTGATTCTAGGACTATTGTTGTAATGTGTTAGTGTACTTGTTTCTTTTTAACATGCTTTGTTGCATGTATTGTGCATATGCATCACGTAAATGTCCCTAATGCAATGTGATATCCTTTATGTAGGAATTATGTTATGGCCTCTTCTTTTAATAGACCTATGAAAGCCGCTCATGAGGGTTAAGATAACTCTTATGCCCAACCTCACTTACAGGAAGGGGTTGGAGAACATTTTTCTAATCTTAATTTTTCTCGTACCAGTGGATCTGAAGTGGGAAATAATCATGGTGAAGAGTTGGGACACATTCTCATGTAAGTCATAGTGCTCCTGTTGTTGATCCTCTTTTTAAGAAAATGGCTTATTTCTTTCGTCCTATGGCTGGAACAATGTCCGACCATAATGAAATGAACTTTAAGAAAATGAGAAAAAATGGGTGGAGTTGAGTTTGAAGGCACTGTTGATCCTATTGATGTTGAACAATGGCTTGAGCGCATGGAGAGAGTATTTGAGCAATTAGAGTATTCGTAAGCTGCCAAATTTAAGTACGCCATCCCAGTGTTTCAAAGGGATGCTTATGAATGGTGGGTAAGTACCAAATGCCAAAGGAAGACCTACGACGCTTACATGGGATGATTTTGTCAAAACAATCCACGTGAAACAATTAGAAATGAAAATAGGTTCAGAAAAGCTAATTTAGATTATGGCTGCCTATCCAAAAGAGGGAAATTTGACAATTCAATGGTCTGTAGTGTTCCCAATTCAGCTCAACGCAATCAAAATAGATCCAATATTTCTACCGGTAGCACTCTAGATTATGGCCAAGTCAAGACTCGTATGCCCACTTCTGCACAATATGGGAAGAATCACTATGGTACTTGTATGAGAGCTTCTGGTGCTTATTTTAATTGTGGGAGCTTCGATCACAAAGTGAAGGATTGTCCTAATCCTAACCCTATCTTCTTGGTATACTGAAGGTTCAGTTTAGAAACCTACTACCACTCATTCTGAAGGGAATAGAAGTGCAAGATCTAAAAATACCCAAATAGCAGGTGTAGATGGAGATAATTAAGCTAGTGGGTAAAGAGCTACAACACAAGCTTATGTTATGAGACAGAGGGATGACCAAGATGGGGCAAACGTAGTTGTTGCTAAATTTCACTTATTTGGCTGTTGTTACACTATTTGATCCTGGTTCTACACATTCCTATGTTTTCTCATCACTTGTTTTGCTTGAAAATGTCAAATTTGTAAGACTTGATTCTGGTGTGCTTGTCAAACGTCCTTTGGGTCATCAGGTTATTTGTAATCAGATCTATCGAGGTTGTCCCTTCGTGATTGAAATTCTAGCCTTCCCTGCCAATCAGATTGAAATGCCTTCACAAGATTATGATATTATCATTGGTATGGATTGGCTTCATAAATGCAATACATTAGTTGATTACAGGTCAAAACGTGTGACCTTTAAAGCTTCTACATATTCACACTTTGTTATTCAAGGTGAAGGATTATTGACATCTAATATTATCTATGCGTTTGTGGCAAGAAAGATGATTAGTCATGAATGTGAAGCTTATCTTTCTCATATAGTTTATACAAACCTAGAAAGTCCAAGCCTTAAAGATACACCGGTTGTGTGTGAATTTACTGATGTTTTCCCTAAAAATCTTCATGGGTTGCCCCCGAAAAGGGAAGTTGAATTTCCCATAGAGGTTATTACTTGAACTACTCCTATTTATATAACTCCTCACCGAATGGCTTCAACAGTATTGAAGGAGTTAAAAATTCAATTGCAAGAACTTCTTGAGAAGGGTTTTATCACGACCCAAATCGGAGGGCTGCGACGGGCACCCGGTGCCTTACTCAATCGAGTATGAACATAACATATCTTTCTTATCACACAATCATGGGTAAATGGGCCAGAAGGGCCGTCATGAGATAACTATAATAAAACATAAGGGAATACTAGACATAGGACGACCCAACATGATATAAAAACTTATATATGTGACATACGGGCCTATTAAGCCTACATGATCATTTGTACACTCAAAACATAGGCCGACAATGCCATACAAGCATCCATATACATGACATCTGTCTACAAGCCTTTAAGAGTACATAAACCTCATAAAAGTCGGGACAGGGCCCCGTCATATCAATCAATACATGTCCAAATCATATTGACCAAATAGGAAATTCCGTAGCAAGTTCCGCTGTGTTGATAGCCTACTAGGAGGACTGTCAACCTGTCTATCGGGCCCTGCGGGCATGAAATGCAGTATTCCCAGGTAAAAGGGATGTTAGTACGAATAAAGTACTAAGTATGTAAGGAATGAAAGCAGTATATAAAAGACACGATAGAAACTTGGAGTAAAGAACTAAACCTATAAGTCTGAACAACTCTGTGAATCATGAAACATTTATAATGTCATACATGTGTGTATAAATGTTGTATCACGCTTAGATTTATGCGTACATAATATCATCAAGCCTATGAGGGCATCCCATCATATCATCTCGGCTTATGTGGGCAAAATCATCAACGTATACCAGCTGATCAGGTGGTGGTTCGTATATAACGCTGTAACCTTTCCCCATACCCCATATACATATAATATTTGGGTATATAACGCCATCTGGTCATGTGTCAATATACAAGTATAAATGAATGCAATTCGTAATGAAGTAAGTCAATAACATATCTCTGAATGTCATAAGATCAATATGCCTTCGGTTAATATCATGAAATAAACTTTATCAACTTATGTATTTTCTCAGACCCTTGAACAAATGATATAATAACATGGCACATTGGAAATCAAGAATATAGGCACCCCTAGTACTTCTAAGAATAGAGTCATTTGTGAAAGATGCGTGTTTGCTCGTTTTGTTGTATCATATGGGATCATGCCAAAAGGAAAAGAAGGGAAAAACTTAATATACCTTAACTACTTTGAGTCCTTAATACCTTCCAAGAAATTCTTCAGACAACTCAACTCAATCTACCATAGCATAAGGAGATTTAAAATTGGTGTTGAGTAAAGGCTAAGTAAGAAACTTATACTAGCAGCCCGTTTATGTAAATTTGGACAGCATCTCCCCTGTAACAAGGGCCTCCTCCAATACCATGTACCAACAAAAACATTTAGAGAAATGCAATAAGAACACCATTAATAATAGGGTACAAAATATTTCATTAACAAGTCATCAACATATTACGACGGGCGGCAAGCTCGGATTGAATCCCTTTAGCACCCTTAAACCCCATTATCATTCATTCATGAACTTAGTAATATATCCGGTATAATAACCAGTACTTTTTAAAGGATTTCCAACCATTTGTAGTTCATGGAAACAACCTTTCCAAAAAAGTCCATCAAAATAATAACATCTCAAACTATTTCAAGTCTCCTCTTGTATTATTTTGCTCAAATGATGCAACCAGCACACAAACAACTTCAAGCACATGTATTGGGATGTTATACTCACCTAACCAGTAGAAAAAACACAAACTTTCAGCCAAGCACAACCCACAACTATCCTTAATGACACCACAACACTATAGGTGTTTTATTCTCTTCTTGAATCAACTTTTGGTGTTCAAGTTAGTGTGTAAGCACTTTTAGTTCACCTTGAAAATCTATATATATGAAGGAGGGATGATGCTAGGATATAATCACGTGTTTTAGTTGCTTATTACACTCTAATTTACTGCACTTTTATTGTGTTTGAGATTTAATCGCTAGTGTTTTGTACTTATTGCGTGTTTTATGCCTTGCAGGAGTGATTATGAGCTATGTAGATGTATGGAATGAATTTGAGCTATTTGGAGATTTTAAGTCTGAGTAAAAGCCAAAGGGATTAAGCCAGGATCACATTCGGGGTCGAAAACCACATTTGGATATCAAAAAGCGAGGAAAATTCTGTACTCTGAGAAAAGCCCATAACCGTGGCATGTGGGGCGCCGCGCGTGTACATTTTCCTGCTGTTTGTCAAAAATCAACTCTCTGGATTTCCCCACTAATGCCTCGCATGGAACGTCTCCCCATGCAGCGCGCCAGTGCAATTTTTACAGAGTTATTTTCCTATTTCGTCTGGGTCCGACCCTAGTTGGTATAAATACATGGAAAAACGTTATTTTCTGGGACTTTTGACCTATTAGAGACCGAAGGAGGCTAAGGAGGAGTTAGAGAAGAAAAAGCGCAAGGAGTTACTCATTCAGTCCTCACTTAAGACGCGAGTTTGAAGCATTTTATGTTTTCCTTTACTTTAAACATATTTGTGATGAATTGCTCCATATCTATGGAGTAGTTCCCTCTAGGGTTTGATGGATTTGGTGTATTGATATTTGATTGTTGATTATAACTCTAGTTTTATATATTAAAGCATTTTCGGATGATTTAATTATTGCTTCTATATTTACTAGTTCATGTAATCGAGAGAGGCATAACTTGTGGTATCATTGCATTATATTGTTGGTTGATTTCATTAATTTTTTTTAGTAATCAAAATAGGCTAGTTGAATCATTGATTAAACATAGTTAGGAGGATAATCTAGAGAGGTTCTCCTAAAGGCCAATCCACTATGCATTCTTGCATATCTTCACGTGCTTAAATTGCTTCATATTGTGAGGTTAAAACTTAATCGAGAGAGGTGTTTTTGCTGAATGTTTGAACTAATAATTGAGTGAATTCGAGAGGCTCACTTGAACACTAAAAGTGAATTATCTAGATATAGATCCCACGTAATTATCTTGCACCTATCTTATCAAAACCCTATATTCTCCAACTGATAACTTTCTTTTGCTAATTCCTTTTTTCCATTGTCATTAGTCAATAGCTCTAGATTCTTAGTTAATTGTAGTTCTAATCACATATGTTACATTTCGTGTTTTCATATGTTAAAGTTTCGTTGTAAGTTAATCGGCGTACACTCGAAAATGAGATTATTTTTGAGATTATAAGCATTTATGCTCTTTATAACAGGTGATAAGTAAGTGCCGTGAAGGTTAGAAGAGGGTAGACGAATCAAAGAAAATGAGTTTCATTGAAGGTTTTCAATTTGAGATAATATACGGTCCGAGCTATAATACCCGGTATTTATGGACTAGTGCCATACAAGGTATTACATGACCATGATAGTGGATAATTGGGTAATTATTGATTATTAGTGGGGGATTAACTAATTATTTAGAATTGTGGATAAGCTTAATAGATTCTCTCCCCCCCCCCCCCCCACGTGGCAGCAAGGGAAAGATGACTCAATGACCAAACAATGACTCTTTAATTTATGAGATTATGTGGCATATTTAGAGGAATTTGTTGGCCAAGTCATCATACAAAGTGGGGACCACAACTCATAATTTTAAGAGTTTTTCCTACATTATTAAGTGAGACACATAAGCTTGCTAGTAATGGATGGGATTCTCAACAAGACTTCATATGAAACCTTATAACGCTTCAACAGCGTGAGGTGTGATTCTAAGAGAGCACGGCACAATCTTTCTCAAGAATATCACACGGATGTTTCCCTACTTCGATCCACAGTTACGTATTTTTTTTAACAAAAGACGTGGGTTAGAGGGATTGTTTAGAGAATCGGCTCAGGTATGTTGAGACTATCCCATTTTTCTTTTTGGCATGATTCATACAATACAAACTAAACGAGCAAATGCACAGCTTTCATAAATGACTCTATTCATAGAAGTACTAGGGGTGCCTATGTTCTTGATTCCCCATGTGAATTATTATTATATCTTCTGTTCATGGGTCTCAGAAAAATACATACTTGATAAAGTTTATCCGAAAGGCATATTGATCTTATGACATTCCAAGAAATCTTATTAACGTACTTCTTATGCATTTCATTCATTTATACATGTACATTCAACCAAGACCAGATGCCGTTATATTCGCGTATATTATATGTATATAAGATATGGGAAATGGTTACGGTGTTATATACGCACCACCACCTGATCAGTTGGTTTATGTTGATAATTTCGCCTACAGAGGCCGAGATGATATGACGGGATGCCCTCAGAGGATTGATGATGTTATGTATACCTATACCTATGCATTATACGACATTTATACCCACGTGCATGACATTATAAATGTTTTAGAATTCACAAAGTTATTTATACTTGCAAGTGGAATTCTTTACTCCACATTTCATCTATGTCTTTTTGTGCTAATTTTTATCCCTTACATACTCTACATTATTTGTATTGTCGCCCCTATTTCTCGGGGCATGTGTTTCATACCCGCATGTACAGGTAGACAAACTTACGATCCCCCTTCTTAGGATCCTTAATTAGCAAGAGTTGGTATTATCTATTTGATCCGGAGCTGCTTCGAGTTTTGGTACGATGTGTTTGTATACATATGTGGGTACGACAGGGCCCACACCCGGCCTTTATACAGTTTTATACTCTATTAGAGGTCTGTAGACAGTCATGTATAGTTGGATAGTATGTGGCCTTGTCAGCTTCTAGTTTTGTATATATAGTTATCTATAGCAGCCTTGTCGGCTCGCACTACTGTATTCCACATGTATATGTATCTATGTATTTTGGACATGTTTTCCTCACATCTCTTATTCAAGTGATTCAGCAGTTTAATGACAGTTGTTATTCATGACCTACTCTTAATTTATGTTTGTATCTTAGACGCATGCTTAGGGGTGTTCGACAGGTAGGACTCGGGCTTTCATCATGGCCCATCGGTTTGGGTCGTTACAAAAGTGGTATCATAAAAGTTCTGTCCTAGGGTTGTCTACATACCGTGTCTATTAGAGTCTTGTTTATGAGTGTGTTATGCACCACACTTATAGACAGGAGGCTACAGGGCATATAGGATGCTTTCCTCCCTTCTTATCTTAGATCGTGCGATATAAGAATTCATTTTTCGTAACTGTGTGTTATGTTTTTAGTAATTCCTAAGAAGGCTACAACCACCCAGAAGGGAAAGTCCGTGGCTGATGAGACTACTAGTCAAGCGCCACGTGTTACCAGGGCTTGGGGAGAGTCTCACAATGAGATTCCATCTCAGACTTCACATAACCCGCCCTCTCCAGAGGAGCTCCGAGGGGCACCAGCTCTAGCGCCTGCCCCTATACAACTAGCTCCTCAGCCAGATGTACCAGGGCAGGAGACGAGAGATGCTATTCAGCTATTGACTAAATTAGTAGCCGCACAATCTCGGTATTAGAAAGTAGGTATTAGTCATGCAGATAGGGCCATTAGTGCGAGGGTTCATGATTTCATTAATTTGAACCCTCCGATATTCACTGGAGCAGATCCAAACGAGGACCCTCAGGTATTTATCGATAAGATGGAGAGGACTTTGAGGGTAATGAAGGCCACTGCGGCTGAGTCAGTTGAGCTAGCTTCTTATAGTCTTCAGGATGTTGCAGTTAATTGGTACGCGTCTTGGGAGTTGTCCAGAGGTGAGGATACCTCTCTAGCGGTATGGCATGAGTTTACAGAGGCTTTTCTCCGTCATTATCTGCCACCAGAGCTTAGACGGGCTAGAGTTGATAGGTTCTTGACCCTTCGACATGGTAATATGAGTGTTCGGGAGTACAACCTTCAATTTGATTGTTTGTCTAGGTATGCTCCCACTATTGTAGCTAAGATGGAGGATCGGGTTCACCGGTTTGTGATAGGGTGGGAGCTGCACCTGCTTAACGACTGTATGTCGGTCTCACTTCAGCCAGGCATGGATATTTCTCGTAATCAGGCATACGCTCAGGGTGTAGATGAGCATAAGCAGAAGTAGAGGTATCCAGGTGGTCAGAGATAACTATACCCGAGGTATCCAGCCCAGCCATCGGCTAGCGCACCCTCTCAGTTTGCCAATAGGAGATTTGATCATTCCACATATTCAGGGCCTAGTCAGAATTGCAGAGGTGAGGCCGCCCTTGCCATGATATGCTCTGTGTGGTAAGAAATATGTCGGGCAGTGCCGTATGGGGTTGGGTGTTTGTATACTTATGGTTATCTAGGCCACATTATGAGAGATTGTCCGACGAGAGGTGGTACAAGCATAGTTCAGCCAACGGGATGTGTAGTTGGTTCGTTATCATCAGTACGCTCCCCTAGGATAGGTTCGCAAGTACCAATCGGTCGTGGTAGAGGCATAGGTGGAGCATCTAGCTCGAGCGGTCCTCAGAACTGCATTTATCATTAGCAGGTCGACAGGATTAGGAGTCGTCACCTGATGTTGTTACAAGCATATTATCAGTCTCCTCATATGATGTATATGCATTGATTGACCCAGGGTCCACCTTATCATATATTATTCCGTTGGTTGCTAGTATGTTTGGAATAGAACCTGAGTTAGTTAAACCTTTTTAGGTGTCCACACCTGTTGGGGATCCAGTAATAGCTAGATAGGTATATAGAGATTGTACAATAGTAGTTCATAGTCGATATACAGTAGCAGCCCTAATTGAGTTAGATATGGTAGAATTTTATGTTATATTGGTATGGATTGGTTGGCTTCTACTTATGCCAACATTGATTGTAGATCAAATATGGTTCGATTCCAGTTCCAGGGGAGCCTGTTTTGGAGTGGAAAGATAATACCGGATCGCCGAGAGGTAGGTTGATTTCCTATCTCAAGGAAGGGAATATGATTATAAAGGGATATATTTATCACTTAGTTCGGGTTCAGGATGTGAAAGTAGAATCACCAACCATTCAATCTATCCCCGTGGTTAACGTGTTTCTCGATGTTTTCCCGATGAGCTTCCGGGTCTTCCGCCAGAATGAGAAATTGAGTTTGCTATTAACATATTACCAGATACTAAGCCAATATCTATTCCTCCTTATAGAATGGCACCTGCTGAACTAAGGGAATTTCTTGAAAAGGCTTTATCAGACGTAGTACATCAACATGGGGAGCACCTGTGTTATTTGTGAGGAAGAAAGATGGTTCCTTGCGGATGTGTATTGATTATAGACAGTTGAATATGGTGACAATCAAGAATAAGTACCCGCTCCCGAGAATCGATGATTTATTTGATTAGTTGCAAGGTGCCAAGTGTTTTTCAAAGATAGACTTGTGTTCCGGGTACCATCAGGTAAGAGTTAAGGAAAATGATATTTGATAGATAGCATTCAGGACCAGATACGGGCACTTCGAGTTTCGTGCTATGTCATTCGGATTGACTAATGTCCTGGCAATATTCATGGACTTGATGAACCGAGTGTTCAGACCCTTCTAGATCTATTTGTGTTTATATTTATTGATTATATATTGTTGTATTCTCGTTTAGAAACTGAGCATGCAGATCATTTGCGTACTATGCTCAAAGTTCTACAAAAACGGAAGTTGTATGCAAAATTCTCTAAATGTGAATTCTTGTTGAATTCTATAGCTTTCCTTGGGCATATTATTTCAGGTAAAGGTATCCGAGTTGATACACCAAAGATTGAGGCAATAAAGACTTGGCCTAGACCTACAACACTGATGTAGGTTCGTAGCTTTCTTGGTTTGGCAAGTTATTATAGGAGATTCGTAAAAGAATTTTCTTCCCTTTCAGCACCATTGACAAAGTTGACTTAGAAGGGAGCTAAGTTTGAATGGACTGGTGCTTGCGAATGGAGTTTCCAGGCATTGAATGACAGATTAACTTCAACACCGGTTCTAACGCTCCCAGAGGAGACCGATGGTTATGCTATCTATTGTGACGCTTTGGGTATTTGATTGGGTTGTGTACTGATGCAACATGGTAAGGTTGTAGCTTATGCTTCTAGAAAACTAAGAAAGCACGAGAAGAATTACCCGACCCATGATTTAGAGTTAGCTGCGATGATTCATGCACTAAAGATGTGGAGGCACTACTTGTATGGCATTCATGTTGATATCTATACGGATTATAAGAGCCTTCAGTATATCTTCAAGCAAAAGGAATTATATTTACATAAGAGGAAATCGTTGGAGCTACTAAAAGACTAGGACGTTGATATTTTATACCGTCCAAGGAAGGCGAATCTAGTCGCCGATGCCCTGAGCCGTAGATCTATAGGTAGCATGCCATATTTACAACCAGAGAAGAGTGGGATAGCACATGACATTCATCAGCTACCTAGTCTTGGAGTTCGATTACTGGACTTAGGTGATACTGAAATTACTATTCAGGACACAACAACATCCTCTTTAGTAACTAAAGTGAAGGAATGCCAGTACGAGGATCCTGTGTTAGCTCATTATAGGGATACAAACCCTCAGAAGGAGAAGACACCATTTGAGATTACAGAAGATGGGGTCCTTAGATATCGAGGACGATTATGTGTCCCTAATGTTGCGGGGCTGCATCGGCAGGTTATGGGAGAAACTCACTACTCTCGTTATTCTATCCATCTAGGAGCAACAAATATATATCAGAATATCAAGGAAATATATTGGTGGGACGGAATGAAAAAGGATATAGCAGAGTTTGTTGCTTAGTGCCCTAACTGTCAGTAGATTAAGATTGAGCATCAAAAACCCGATGGATTATTGCAGGCTATAGAGATTCCTACTTGGAAGTGGGAAGTAATCAATATGGATTTAATCATAGGCTTAACTCGTACCCAGTGTAAGTTCAATTCTATATGGGTGATTGTTGATAGACTTACAAAATCAACCCATTATCTGCCCGTTAGAACTACATATTCCACAGAGGATTATGCAAGGCTTTACACTGAGGAGGTAGTACGACTTCATGGTGTCCCTATATCAATTATCTCGGATAGAGGTGCTCAGTTTACATCTAATTTCTGGAGGTCCTTCCAAAAAGGATTGGGGACTCAGGTAAGTTTTAATACAGCATTTCATCCCCAGACAGACGGATAGGCTTAGCGTACTATTCAGACACTTAAGGATATGTTACGGGCTTGTGTGATAGACTTCAAGGGTAGTTGGGATGATCATCTGTCGCTTATTGAGTTCGCATATAATAATAGCTATCATTCCAGTATTCAGATGGCTCCATACGAAATTCTTTATGGACAGAAGTGTAGGTTGCCTATAGGATGGTTCGATGTTGGGGAAACTAAGTTAGTAGGACCAGAGTTGGTAAAACTGGCAATCGAGAAGATTAAGCTTATACATGAAACACTATTAGCAACTCAAAGCCGTCAGAAGTCTTATGCAGATAATCGATGATGAAACTTACAGTTTCAGGTTGACGATTGGGTATTCCTATGAAAGGCGTTATGAGATTAAAGGAAAACTTAGCCCTCGGTACATTGCACAATATAACATTAAACACAAGGTAGGCCAGGTAGCATATGAGGTAGACTTGCCTTCTAACTTGGAGTCTATACATCTAGTCATTCATGTGTCTATGCTCCGTAAATGTATCGGAGATCCTTCCAGAGTCGTATTAGTTGACGATGTTCAGGTCACAGAGCAACTATCATAGGAGGAAACTCCCATTGCTATACTAGATAGAAAGGTTAGGAGATTGAGGACTAAAGACGTAGCTTCGGTGAAAGTACTTTGGAGAAACAATAATGTGGAAGAAATGACTTGGGAAGCCGAAGAAGGCATGAAGTTTAGATATCCTCACTTGTTCCCTCTTCTAGAGGAGGATCAGACTGATATATCACAGCCTTAAGGTGCGTGTATGGATTCTTGTGTTAGTAATTGTCATTGGTCATGTGAGGCCACTGTTGTTATTGATGATCGTGGTCCTAAGTGGCATTGAGTTATTGAGTTTTCTACAGGAAGGGTCGGTAGTAGTACAGTTACAAAGGCGACTCTGCCAAAATTTATATTGATCCCGGGGAGTTAAACATTCGAGGATGAATGTTTCTAAGGTTGGAAGGATGTTATATTTTGCATTTTCGTACGTTAAAGTTTCGTCGTAAGTTAATCGACGTAGACTTGGGAATGAGATATTTTTTGAGATTATAAGAATTTATGCTCTTCATAACAGGTGATAAGTAAGTGCCGTGAAGGTTAGAAGAGGGTAGACGAATCAAAGAAAATGAGTTTCGTTGAAAGTTGTTAATTTGGGATAAAATACGATCCGAGCTATAATACTCGGTGTTTATGGACTAGTGCCATACAAGGTACCACATGACCATGATAGTAAGGTGTATAAGCTATGTTAAAAGTGAGTAGTATTTTAAGTAATTTGGGATAATTCTTAATTATGTGGATAATTGGGTAATTATTGATTTTTAGTGAGGGATTAACTAATTAATTAGAATTGTGGATAAGCTTAATGGATCCCCCCCCCCCCCACGTGGCATAAAACAATGACTCTTTGATTTATGAAATTATGTGGCATATTTAGAGGAATTTGTTGGCTATGTCATCATACAAAGTGGGGCCCACAACCCATAATTTTAAGAGCTTTTCCTACATCATTAAGTGAGATACACAAGCTTGCTAGTAACGGATGGGATTCTCAACAAGACTTCATATGAAACCTTATAACGCTACAACAGCGTGATGTGCGATTCTAAGAGAGCACGGTACAATCTTTCTCAAGAATATCATACGGATTTTTCCCTACTTCTATCCGCCGTTATGTGTTTTTTTCACAAAAGACATGGGTTTGAGGGATTGTTAAGAGAATCGGCTCAGGTAAGTTAAGGCTATCCCTTCTTTCTTTTTGGCATGATTCATACCATACAAATGAAATGAGCAAACACAAAGCTTTCATAAATTACTCTAATTCATAGAAGTACTAGGGGTGCCTATGATCTTGATTCCCCATGTGAATTTTTATTATATCTTTTGTTCATGGGTCCTAGAAAAATACGTAGTGATAAAGTTTATCCGAAAGGCATATTGATCTTATGACATTCCGAGAAATCTTATTAACGTACTTTTAATGCATTTCATTCATTTATACATGTACATTGACCCATGACCAGATGGTGTTATATACGCGTATATTATATGTATATGGGATATGGGAAAAGGTTACGGCATAATATACACACCACCACCTGATCAGTTGGTATATGTTGATGATTCCGCCCATAGAGGCCGAGATGATATGACGGGATGCCCTCAGAGGCTTAATGATGTTATGTATACCTACACCTATGCATGATATGGCATTTATACCCACGTGCATGACATTATAAATGTTTCAGAATTCGCAAAGTTATTTAGACTTACAGGTGGAATTCTTTACTCCACATTTACTCTATGTCTTTATGTTCTAATTTTCATGCCTTACATACTCAGCACATTATTTGTACTGACGCCCCTATTTCCCGGGGCATGTGTTTCATCCCCGTAGGTACAGGTAGACAGGCTGACTGTAATACCCCGAAAAATTTTAAAGTACTTAAGTGGTAAGACCGGTAAATTTTGCAAAGAAAATAATGTTTCATGGTGTCGGACTAGGCTTATGTGTTTGAGGATTGTAGAAATTCTTCGCGGCGAGCTTGCGATTGGAAAGTAATGCACCGAAAAGTAAAGAAAAATGTTTGGGTTGAACAATGCACCGGAAAGTAAAGAAAGTTTTTGGCAGAAAAGTGCATTTCTATGGTCCAGTATGCGATCGCAGAATCACTCTGCGGACCACATAATGGCCGCAGAGTGAGGCAGTTAATTGGGCCAATTGGAAGCAATTATGCGGTCGACTATACAACCGCATAACTGTTATGCAGTGCATTATGCGACTGCATAACGGTTATGTGAACCACATAGTGACCGCATACACAGATGGTTCTTTTGGCTACCTTGTAACCAACCATGCGACCGATATGTGGTCCGCATATCGGTTATGCAATCGCATACCTTGTTCCGCAGCTCCATTTTTGGGTTTTTAAAACCCGACCCTATTTTGTTAAATACACTCTTCGGGTCATTTTTGAGCTATTATCTGACATTTTAGAGTGAGAGAGGGTGCCCTAGAGTTAGAAGGTGTTCTCCAATATTTGTCCTTCAATTCTTGCCCAAATTTTGGAAGATTAAGTAGGGAAAACTCACTAGGTCTTCATCCTAGAGGTAAGATTCTACACACTAACCCTCACTTTTAAATTTTATGTAGAATTGGATAATTAGCAAGATAATTTCTATGCAGTAGGGTTGTTTATTTACATGCATGTGATATCAAGGGGTGTAGGAAGATTGTTGAACTAGGCATGGTAAATATTGGGTTGTGGGATGATAGAATTATCCATAAAAAGGTCCTTGAAACCTTAATGCACACCTAGTGTTTGATAAAATGCTCAAATTAGCTAGGACCATAATCATCTTCCTAATTTTGGTTCAATTTGTTATATTTTTAAAATAGATTGAAGTTGCTAAGAATTCCGGAACATTTAGAGTGTAAGGAAGCTCAAGTGAGGTATGTTGGCTTAACTCTTCTTTAAGAATTGGATTTCCGAATATCCTTGTATGTTCCAAGATGTTGATTATAAATGAAGTATTCCTATAGGTTTGTGGTAAAGATATATGTTCAAATCGTGTTTCAAATGCTCTTATCATATTGCATTATAAATTGAGGATGTGTCCCAAACTATGGATTATCTATCCATATGTTATAATTTCTAGTCGTTATTTATGTGAAAGTTATTATGCCAAGTTGTGTAGAGATTGTGACTGTGATACACCTCCACCCACATACATTGGGGTGAGGCCGCTTTGTGTGGGTATTGTGGTATAGAGATTGTGATTGTGATATACCTCCACCCGCACAAATATATATATTGGGGAGAGGCGGCATGACCGCGTTGTGTAGGGATTATGATATTGTGGGACTCCACCTCTAGGCGCTTACATTGGGGTGAGGCGGTACGACCGCTTTGTGTATGGTTTTGGTATTGTTGTGGCACCACCACCCGCATACATTGGGGTGAGGCGGCATAGCCGCTTTGTGTTGGTATTGATATCGTTGATGCATTTCCACCCGCATACATTGGGGTGAGGCAGCATAGCCGCTTTGTATAGGTTCTTGGTACTGTGGTTATACATCCACCCGTGTACATTGAGGTGAGGCGGCAGGGCCGCTTAATTTGAGTTGTGGTATTATACGTACAACTCCACCTGCATACATCGGGTGAGGCGGTGGGCCGCTTTGTGTAAAGATGGTTATAGAGGATCTCATCTGAAATCCTATAAATGTTGTTTATAGCTTTTAATAAGCTTTCTATGGTTGAGACAGTTATCTATATTATTCTATTGCCGCACTGGTTCATCATAATTATCTTGTATTTCTAAATTCTTAAATTGGTGTTTAGTTTTCATACTAGTAGTATTCGACGGTACTAACATCCCTTTTGCCGGGGGCACTGCATCTTTAAATAGATGCAGGTGGTTCCACAGCAGGAGACATTGATCAATGATAGTAGTACATCTTCTTCCCAGCTGACTTGGTGAGCCCCACTTCATCCCGGGGTCATGTATCTTTTGTTCTTTATGTATTATGGTTGAGGTATAGCCGGGGCCTTGTTGCCGACATTATCATTGTACTCTTCTTTATCTATAGAGGCTCCGTAGACATAGTGTGGGTTATGTATTTGTACTGGGAAAGACAAACTATGCTATGTTGTGGTTGTATTACTTTTCCATTTGAGACTTTAAAAATGGTGAAACTTATGGTAAGAAATTTTTAAATGCAAAAACAAATTCTTTATTGTTTAATTAAGGAAAACATATATTCTCTTTATTCATGAATGAATTTAGGTAGAAGAATTCTAATAGGCTTGCTCGGTCGGGTTCCCTCGGTTGAGCGCCGGTCACGCTCCGCTGTTTTGGGGCATGACAAACTTGGTATCAGAGGCTAAGGTTTTAAAGTGTCCTAAGATGTCTTGGAGCCGTGTCTAGTAAAGTCCTTATTTGTCGACCACATCTATAATTAGGATGCTACATGGGTATTTAGGAATAATACCCTTCTTTCATGTTCTCGATCGTGCGATAAAGCTGGTTGTAAGACTATTCCTCCTTTAACTCCTGCATTGCTCTAATTATTAGTACATGGCACCTAAGAAGAAGGCAAGAACTGGCCAAAGATCCAATGTCACCCCAAGAGTGACAGTTGACCCTATAATTGATGATGCGGGTCAGCACCCAAGGAGTGAGAATATTCCTCCAGTTACTATATTGCCTGACTCTACTACAACTTATCAGACCGCACCTGTCCCTACACCTATAGAAGGTGCAACAGTTCCTCCAACTGATGTTCCAGTTCCATCTCCAGCTCCAGCTTTTGATTCTGGTGTGTCTGATATTGATATTAGGGGAGCCATACAAATGTTGACACAGATAGTGGCTTCTCAGGCCCTGAGGTCGAGTGTTGGGCCTGCTCCTTCCAGTCATCCAGGAGAATCTGCTAGTTCCAAGGTGAACAAGTTTCTTCAGTTAGATCCTCCAGTGTTTACGGGTACTGATCCCGATGAGGACCCCCAAGACTTCATTGATGAGATGCACAAAACTCTCTGGGTTATGCATGCTACAGAGACGGAGGGAGTAGAGTTGGCCTCTTACCGCCTGAAAGGGGTGGCTTATTCTTGGTTTGAGTTGTGGGAGGAATACCGTGAGGAGGGAAGCCCTCCGGCAAGGTGGGGTGAGTTCACAGATGCCTTTATGGATCATTTTTTGCCTGCCGAAACTAAGGCAGCTCGTGCCGTTGAGTTTGAAATCCTGAAGTAGGGTAGTATGAATATATGGGAGTACCATATGGAGTTTGCGCGCATGTCCAAGTATGCTATTCACATGTTTCCCACTATGGAGACTAGAGTACGCCGGTTTGTGCAGGGCCTTAGCCCCTTGGTTATCAATGAGGCCTTTACAGCTGCCTTAAATTCCTATATGAACTATGGTAAGATGGTGGCATTTGCTCAAGCCATAGAGACCCACAAATCGAAGAATAGAATGGAGCGTCAGAGTAGCAGCAAGGCCCGGTCCGCGGGCAACTTTGGTGGTTCTTCCAGTAGTAGTGGTGGTAGGTCGGCATTCAGGGGAGCGTCATCAGGACCATCCCAATCATTCACCCAGTCTTCGATGGGTGCACAATCATCTGGACCCAGTTAGGGTAACAGGGGACCCCACCAGTAGGGTCGGCCCGACAGAAGGTTTCAGCAGTGAAGGCTTCCATGCCCTAAGTGTGGGAGGATGCACTTTGGGTCCCGTTTCATGGACCTACAGTATGCTATTGGTGTGGTTTGTGGGGTCGCATTTAGAGAGATTGCCGCTCGTCCTGCCGAAATATGGGCAGAGGCACGGCACAGCCAGCTAATTCTGCAGCTACTGCATCCACAGCACCTCCAGCTCAAGGCACACCAGCACCCGCAGGGCGTGGGGGCAGCTAGAGGTGGTGCACAAAATTCGGGAGGACCCAGCAGATTTTATGCTATGCGGAGACGTCGAGAATCAGAGGCTTCTCCAGATGTTGTCACAGGTATATTGACTGTCCAATCTCATGATGTATATGTTCTTATTGATCCCAGTTCCACTTTGTCATATGTAACTCCTTATGTTGCGATGGAATTTGGGATAGAACCAGAACAGCTTTATGAGCCGTTCTCTGTATCTACTCGCGGTTTATAGGGACTGTGTTGTCATATTACGTGGTCGAGACACTGTGGCCGATCTTATTTAATTGAGAATGGTCGATTTTGATGTGATAATTGGGATGGATTGGCTTTATTCTTGTTTTGCCAAGCTTGATTGCCGAACCAGGACTGTTAGGTTCGAATTTCCAAATGAGCCACTTTTTGAGTGGAAGGGTGATGATGTAGTGCTAAAGTGTAGGTTTATTTCCTACCTTAAGGCCACAAATATGATAAACAAGGGATGTATTTACCATTTGGTCCAGGTTACGGACACCGATGCTGAGGCAACTACACTTGAGCCCATGCCTGTTGTGAATGAATTTCCAAGAGTCTTTTCGGATGAACTCCCTAGGATCCCACCAGATAGGGAGATTGATTTTGGGATTGATGTGATGCCAGACACACATCTTATATCCATTCCACCCTACATAATGGCACCGGCAGAATTGAATGATCTAAAGGATTAATTAAGAGATTTGTTAGAAAAGGGTTTTATCCAGCCAAGTGTGTCGCCTTGGGGTGCACCGGTCCTTTTTGTAAGAAAGAAAGATGGGTCACTGAGAATGTGTATTAACTATCGACAACTTAATAAGGTCGCAATCGAGAATAAGTACCCACTGCCAAGGATAGATGACTTGTTTGATCAATTGCAAGGTGCCAGGTACTTCTCCAAGATTGATTTAAGATTCAGGTATCACCAATTGAAGATCAGGGAGCGGGATATTCTGAAAACAGCTTTTAGAACCCGGTATGGGCATTTTGAATTTTTGGTAATGTCTTTTGGGCTAACAAATGCCCCAGCAACCTTCATAGATCTTATGAATCACGTTTTCAATCCATTCCTCGATTCTTTTGTGATAGTGTTTATTGAAGATATTCTTGTATATTCACGAAATCGAGAGGACCATGCTGGTCACCTCAGGGCAATGTTGCAGACTCTGTATCAACACCAGTTGTATGCGAAATTTTCAAAATGTGAATTTTAGCTCGAGTCTGTCACATTCTTGGGTTATGTTGTCTCTAGTGAGGGGATTAAGGTTGATCCTCAGAAAATTGCGGCTGTGAAGAATTGACCGAGGCCTACAACTCCAACAGAGATTCACAGTTTCTTAGGCTTAGCTGGATATTACAGAAAGTTTATCGAGGGGTTTTCTACTCTTGCATCTCCATTGACTAAATTGACGCAGAAGGCAATTAAGTTCCAATGGTCAGATGCTTGTGAAAAGAGTTTCCAGGAATTGAAAGCAAGATTGACTACGGCGCCGGTGTTGACTCTACCAGAGGGTATAGATGAATTTGTGGTATATTGTGATGCTTCAAGAATCAGGCTTGGGTGTGTATTAATGCAACATGGGAAGGTGATAGCTTATGCTTCTAGGCAACTAAAGAATCATGAGAAGAACTATCCAACACATGATTTAGAACTTGCGGCAGTGGTATTTGCATTGAAAATTTGGCGTCATAATTTTTATGGGGTCCATGTTGATATATTCACGGACCATAAGAGCCTTCAATATATTTTCAAGCAGAATGAATTGAATCTGAGGCAGATAAGATGGCTTGAGTTACTCAAGGACTACGACATTGATATTCTATATCATCCTGGAAAGGCCAATGTTATGGTTGATGCTCTTAGCCGGAAATCTATGGGTAGTTCGATTGGCTAGTTTGGGAGTTCGTCTTGCGGACTCTAGTGAAGGAGGGGCAATTGTGCAAAATATGGCTGAATCATCGCTTGTTGTGGAAGTCAAAGAGAAGCAATACAACGATCCATTGTTGGTGCAGTTAAAAGAGGGGATTCATTAACATAAGACCATGGCCTTTTCTCTTGGCATGGATGATGGTACACTAAGGTACCAAGGGCGACTCTGTGTTCCAAATGTGGATGGTCTCTAGGAAAGAATTATGGCTGAAGCTTACACTTCTAGGTATTCCGTGCACCCAGGTTCTACCAAAATGTATCATGATCTTAAGAAAGTCTATTGGTGGAATGATATGAAGAGGAATGTGGCAGATTTTGTGGCAAGATGTCCAAATTGTTAGCAAGTGAAGGCTGAACACCAAAGGCCTGGTGGGTTGGCACAGAACATAGAAATTCCAATGTAGAAATGGGAAATGATTAATATGGAGTTTGTGGTAGGATTACCGCACAGTCCGCGCAAGTTTGACTCAATTTGGGTGATTGTGGATCGACTCACGAAATTAGCACACTTTTTGCCGGTTAAGTCTACCGACACAGTGGAGCAGTATGCTCAGTTGTATATCAAAGAAATAGTCAGGTTGCATGGCACCCCAGTTTCCATCATTTCTAATTGCGGGGAACAATTCACTACTAATTTTTGGAAGAAATTTCAGCAAGGTTTGGGTACTCAAGTGAATCTTAGTACAGCCTTTCACCCGCAGACTGACGGGCCGGCAGAGAGGACTATTCAGAAGCTTGAGGATATGTTGCGCGCTTGTGTTATAGACTTCAAAGGTAGCTGGGATGATCATTTACCACTCATAGAATTTGCATATAACAATACCTATCACGCTAGCATTCAAGTGGCACCGTTCGAGGCTTTATATGTTAGGAGATGTAGATCTCCCATTGGGCGGTTCGAAATTGGGGAAGCAGAGTTGATAGGGCCAGACCTCGTGCATCGGGCTATGGAAAAAGTTAAAATCATTAAGGAGCGGTTAAAGACTGCTCAGAGTAATCAAAAATCTTATTCGGATGTTCGTCGTAGAGATTTGGAATTCAAAGTAGATGATTGGGTATTTTAAAACCCCCATGAAGGGTGTAATGCGATTTGGTAAGCAAGGGAAATTGAGTCCGAGGCATGTCGGACAGTACAAAATCATTCAAAGGATCGGTGAGGTAGCATACAAGCTTGATCTACCACCTGAGATGTCATTAGTACACTCGGTGTTTCATGTGTCTATGTTAAAGAAAGTAGTTGGAGACCTGACAAACATTGTTCCGGTTGAGACTATTGAGTTAAATGAAGAATTGACTTATGAAGAGATTCCAGTTTCTATTATTGATCGGCAAGTCCGAAAGTTGAGAAACAAAGAAATTACATCCGTGAAAGTGCTATGGTGAAACCAACAGGTTGAAGAGGCTACTTGGAAGGCTGAAGAAGAAATGAAGAAAAAGTATCCTTATCTATTTGAATAACCAGGTAATTATGAGTTGCGCCTTATGAAAATGCTAAGAGATATTCCTATGAAATATGTATGACTTGTACATTTGGTGTTAAGGGTGTTCCGTTCTGTTAATATAATTGCTTGTGAGGCCACAGTTGGTGTTGTTTTTTTATTATGTTATGTTGTTGGATTATGTATATGCTGTTAGGATGTGTTTCTGGGGCTCTCTGACAGGTGGATAGGCCTAATTACAAGAGAAACTCTGACGAAATATTTGGAAATTTAGGGAGTTAGTCAAATTCAGGGCTGCTAGTTTGTGGTATAAAACAAACTAAGTTGCATAAGATGCTAATGAGGAATTTTACCCTCATTCGAGGACGGATGATCCTAAGCGGGAGAGAATGTAACACCCCGGAAAATTGCAAAGTCCTTAAGTGGTAAATCCGGTATATTTTGCAAAGAAAATAATGTTTCATGGTGTCAAACTAGGCTTATGTATTTGAGGATTGCAGAAACTCTTCGCGGCGAGCTTGCGATCGGAAAGTAATGCACCAGAAAGTAAAGAAATGTTTTTGGGTTGAACAATGCACCAGAAAGAAAAGAAATATTTTTGGCGGAAAAGTGCATTTCTGCGGTCCATTATGCGATCGCAGAATCACCCTGTGGACCGCATAATGGCCGTAGAGTGAGGCAGTTAATTGGGACAATTGGAAGCAATTATGCGGTCAACTATGCGACCGCATTACTGTTATGCGGTACATTATGTGATCGCATAACGGTTATGCGGACCGCATAGTGACCGCATCCACAGACAGTTCTTTTGGCTACTTTGTAACTAACTATGCGACCGATATGCGGTCTGCATATCGGTTATGCGATCACATACCTTGTTCCGGAGCTCCATTTTTGGATTTTTAAAACCTGACCCTATTTTATTAAATACACTCTTTGGGTCATTTTTTAGCTATTATCTAACATTTTAGAGTGAGAGAGGGTGCCCTAGAGTGAGAAGGTATTCTCCAATATATGTCCTTTAATTCTTGCCCAAGTTTAGGAAGATTAAGAAAGGAAAACTCACTAGGTCTTCATCCTAGAGGTAAGATTTTACACCCTAACCCTCACTTTTGAATTTTGTGTAGAATTGGATAATTAGCAAGATAGTTTCTGGGCAGGAGGGTTGTTTATTTATATGCATGTGATATCAAGGGATGTATGAAGATTGTTGAACTAGGCATGGTAAATATTGGGTTGTAGGATGATGAAATTATCCATAAAAAGGGCCATGAAACCTTAATGCACACCTAGTGTTTGATAAAATGCTCAAATGAGCTAGAACCATAATCATCTTCCTAATTTTGGTTCAATTTGTTATATTTCTAAAATAGATTGAAGTTGCTAAGAATTCCGGAACATTTAGAGTGTAAGGAAGCTCAAATGAGATATGTTGGCTAAACTCTTCTTTAAGAATTTGAATTCCTAATATCCTTATAAGTTCCGAGATGTTGATTATAAATGGAGTATTCCGATAAGTTTTGTGGTAAAGATATATGTTCGATTCGTGTTTCAAATGCTCTTATCATATTGCATTATAAATTGAGGATGTGTCCCAAACTATGGATTATGTAACCACATGTTATAATTTCTAGTCGTGATTTATGTGAAAGTTATTATGCCAAGTTGTTTAGAGATTGTGATTGTGATACACCTCCATCCGTATACATTGAGGTAAGGCGGCATGACCACTTTGTGTGGGGATTATGGTATAGAGATTATGATTGTGTTATACCTCCACCCGCACATATATATATTGGGTTGAGGCGGCATGACCGCTTTGTGTTGGGATTATGATATTGTGGGATTGCACCTCCACCCGCTTACATTGGGGTGAGGCGGTACGACCGCTTTGTGTATGGTTTTGGTATTGTTGTGGCACCACCACCCGCATACATTGGGGTGAGGCGGCATAGCCGCTTTGTGTTGGTATTGGTATTGTTGATGCATTTTCACCCGCATACATTAAGGTGAGGCGGCATAGCCGCTTTGTGTAGGTTCTTGGTATTATGGTTATACATCCACCCGCGTACATTGAGGTGAGGCGGTAGGGCCGCTTGATTTGAGTTGTGGTATTGTACGTACACCTCCACCTGCATACATCGGGTGAGTTGGTGAGGCTGCTTTGTGTGAAGATGGTTATAGAGGATCTCATCTTAAATCCTATAAATGTTGTTGATAGCTTTTAATAAGCTTGCTATGGTTGACACGGTTATCTATATTATTCTATTGCCACACTGGTTCATCATAATTATCTTGTAATTCTAAATTCTTAAATTGCTTTTTAGTTTTCATACTAGTACTATTTGACGGTACTAACGTCCCTTTTTCCAGGGGCACTACATCTTTAAATGTATGCAGATGGTTCTACAGTAGGAGACATTGATCAGTGATAGTAGTACACCTTCTTCCCAGCTGACTTGGTGAGCCCCACTTCATCCCGAGGTCATGTATCTTTTGTTCTTTATGTATTATGGTTGAGGTATAGCCGGGGCCTTGTTGCCGACATTATAATTGTACTCTTCTTTATCTATAGAGGCTCCATAGACATAGTGTTGGTTGTGTATTGGTACTGGGAAAGACAAACTATGCTATGTTGTGGTTGTATTACTTGTCCATTTGAGACTATAAAAATGGTGAAACTTATGGTAAGAAATTGGTAAATGCAGACACGACCACTTTATTGTTTAATTAAGGAAAACACATATTCTCTTTATTCATGAACGAGTTTGGGTAGAAGAAATCTAACAGGCTTGCTCGGTCGGGTTCACTCGGTTGAGCGCCGGTCGCGCTCCACGGTTTTGGTGCTTGACACTGACGGTCCCCCTTCTTAGGATCCTTGATCAGCAAGAGTTAGTATGCTCCATTTGATCCGGATCTGCTTCGAGTTTTGGTACGATGTGTTTGTCTACATATGTTGGTACAGCGGGGCTCAGTCCCATCCTTTATACAGGTGTACACTCTAATAGAGGTCTGTAGACAGTCATGTATAGTTGGATAGTATGTGGCCTTGTTGGCTTCTAGTTTTGGATATATAGTTGTCTATAGAAGCCTTGTCGACTCGCTCTACGGTATTCCGCATGTATATGTATCTATGTCTTTTTGACATGTTTTCCTCACATATCTGTCATGCCCCAAACTCGAGGAGCGCGACCGGCGCTCAATGGAGTGAACCCGGCTGAGAGGGCCTACTAGATTTCTTTCTACCCAACTCATCCATGAATAAGAATAATACATATTTTTGTTAATCAAACAATAAAGTAATCATGTCTGAAATATTGATTTCTTACCATTAGTTACTTCCCTTTTTAAGCCACAAATTTCACGCACATATTTCATAGTCTGAAGTGGAAATAGTAGTTCAAACACAACATAACTATTTTGACTTCCCCAGCACTAATATACAACCCACATTATGTCTACGGAGCCTCTAATAAGTACAAAAGAGTGTTATGATAATGCGGGAAACGAGGCCCGGGCTATACCTCAAACACAATACATAAGGAACAAAAGATACATGACCCCAAAGTGAAGTGGGGCTCACCAAGTCTGTTGGGAAGAGAGTGTACCGCTATCAAGGATCAGTGCCGCCTGCTTTGGGACCACCTGCATCCATTAAAAGATGCAGCGCCCCCGGCAAAAGGGACGTGAGTACATGTGGAATAGTACTCGTATGAAAGACAGATAACTCAAATAAGATGCATTTAAAGTACATCAAAAGACTACAAAAATCGCGTAGGTTCAAATATCAAGCTTTATTGCACTTGCATCATTCTAAACTTCTTTTAGGGTCACCCAAGCCATATGATCTATTCGTGGAACACATAATATATTGTAATTGAAACAACATGTACAAACGAGGACAACGAAGGTGGCACCTATTATCTGTATTAATAATGCGTCTCATTAGACCGCCGTTAGTATTCACATATCATATTATACACTTATACATTTCATACCGTATACCTATACATCTCATACATAATACACCTATACATTTCATAGACCGTCCACAAGATTTCATAACGCAACATACCTATGCATTTCATAGACAGTCCACAGCATTTCATAACATAATATACCTATGCATTTCATAGAACGTCCACATGATTTCATACACACAACATACCTATGCGATTCATAGACCGTCCACTAGATTGCATAACACAATATACCTATGCGTCTTATAGACTATCCACAGGATTTCATAACACAATATACCTATGCGTTTCATAGACCATCCATAGGATTTCATAACACAATATACCTATGCGTTTCATAGACAGTCCACAAGATTTCATAACACAATATACCTATGAACAACTCCCATGCCCAAAATTATCTTACTAATTGCCCAATTCTTGATAAAATTCAAAATTGACGGTTAGGGTGTAGAATCTTACCTTTAGGATAAAGACCTTGTGAGTTTTCCTTGTTAATCTTCCATGATTTGAGCAAAGACTGATGAAAATTTAGCCAAGGGTTTCCTCTCTCTCTAAGACACTCTCCTTTCTCTCTAAAACATAAGATTTTAGCTTTAAAAATAGGACAAATCATCTATTTAACGAAGTAGGGTCGGGTTATAAAAAACCCAAAAATGAAGCTCCTGAACAGGTATGCGGTCGTATATGCGAGAACATAATGGATATTTGGTACGCATATCGACCGCACAAGTTGGTGCCAAAAACTGGGAAACATCTATTGGGTCTGCGGTAGTTTAGTGGCCCGCAGACCTGTTCTGCAGTTGCATAATGCACCGAAAAACTGGCCTGTGGTCGCATAATGCACCGCAAAACTGGTCTGCGGTCACATAATGCACCGCAGACTTTTGTCCAAACCGTCTCGCCCCTGCTTCATCCTTCAACCATTATGCGGTCCGCAGAGTGATTCTGCGGCCGCATAGTGGGCCGCAGAAATATATTTGTCTACCCATTTTTCCTTCACTTTCCAGTGCATTGTTCAATCCAAAAAGGCCGAGCAAGCCTATTAGAATTCCTTCTACCCAAACTCATCCATGAATAATGATAGTACATATTTTCGTTAATCAAATGATAAAGTAATCATGTTTGCAATACCGATTTCTCACCATTAGTTACTTCCCTTTTTAAGTCTCAAATTTCACACACATTTTTCATAGTCTGAAGTGGAAATAGTAATTCAAACACAACATAGCTAGTTTGACTTCCCCATCACCAATATACATCCCACACTAGGTCTACGGAGCCTCTAATAGGTACAAAAGAGTATTATGATAATACGGGCAACAAGGCCCCGTCTATTCCTCAAACATAATACACAAGGAACAAAAGATACGTAACATCGAAGTAAAGTGGGTCTCACCAAGTCAACTGGGAAGAGAGTGTACCGCTAACACTGATCAGTGCTGCCTGCTATGGGACCACCTGCATCCATTAAAAGATGCAGCGCCCCCAACAAAAGGGACGTGAGTACATGTGGAATAGTATTCATATGAAAGGCAGACAGAACTACATTTAAAAATACGATAACTCAAATAAGAGGCATTTAAAGTGCATCAAAATACTACAAAACATCGCATAGGTTCAAATATCAATCCTTATTATACTTGCATCATTCGAAAATTCTTTTAGGGTCACCCAAGCTATATGATCTATATGTGGAACACATAATATAATGTAATTGAAATAACATGTACAAACGAGTACAATGAAGGTGGCACCTATTGTTTGTATTAATAATGCGTCTCATTAGACCGTCCTTAGTATTCACATATCATATTATGCACTTATGCGTTTCATAGACCGTCCATAGTGTTTATTCATACCGCATACATATACATCTCATACACAATGCACCTATGCGTTTCATAGACCGTCCACAAGATTTCATAACACAACATACCTATGTGTTTCATAGACCGTCCATAGGATTTTATAACACAATATAACTATGCGTTTCATAGACCGTCCACTTGATTTCATAACATAACATACCTATACGTTTCATAGACCATCCATAGGGTTCATAACACACTATTGCTATGCGTTTCATAGACCGTCCATAGGGTTCATTCATAATTCCCGTTTTGACAAACGGCCACAATTCATGTTCATACTACCGCTTTCTTGTACTAGCCACGGGTGATCATAGGACATTAATGACATTATTATGTAAAGGAGATAAAAGTCATCTCATAATGTTCACACATTCTTTCATTTCATTGGCACTGTTGGCCACATATGAAATTCTCATTCTGGACACGATGGCCACATTTATTATTCCACGGTCACCCTTTTCACTTTCAAACACCATCATCATCATCAATAACAAGGCTTTATAAATCAATGTTCGTAGTAGACATGTGAGCAATTAAGAATCTTAGGCACATATAGGTTTTTCACAAAATTTGGCATAATATCCTTCGTTTGGACTTGACTTGAAGTCGCAATATTATTAACGCACAACCCATGCTTTGAACATATTCTCAAAGGATAACATAACATAGTAAAATCATCTTGGGATACATACTGTACATATATCTTTCATCACAAGCTTATTCGGAATATCCACTTTCATAATGAACAATTCAGGACTTTACATAAATTGCATGAATACCGTGGGATTTAGTTCTAGGAGAGGAGTTTAGCCAACATACCTCAATTGAGCTTCCTTAACTCTAAAATGTTCCAGAAATTTTAGCAACTTCCATCTATTTTAGAAATATAACAAATTGAACAAAAATTAGGGGGATGATCATGGTTCTAGCTCATTTGAGCATTTTATCAAACACTAGGTGTGCATTAAGGTTTCAAGGTCCTTTCATAGAAGATTCCATCATCCCACAACCCATTCTTTACCATTCTTAGCTCAACAATCTTCTTACACCCTTTGATAACACATGCATGCAAGATGAACAACTCCCATGCCCAAAATTATCTTACTAATTACCTAATTCTTGATAAAATTCAAAATTGAGGGTTAGGGTGTAGAATCTTACCTCTAGGATAAAGACCTTGTGAGTTTTCCTTGTTAATCTTGCATGATTTAAGCAAAGACTGATGAAAATTTAGCCTAGGGTTTCCTCTCTCTCTAAGACACTCTCCCTTCTCTCTAAAACATAAGATTTTAGCTTTAAAAATAGGACAAATCATCTATTTAACGAAGTAGGGTCGGGTTATAAAAAACCCAAAAATGAAGCTCCTGAACAGGTATGTGGTCGCATATGTGAGAACATAATGGATATTTGGTACGCATATCGACCGCACAAGTTGGTGCCAAAAACTGGGAAACATCTGTTGGGTCTGCGGTAGTTCAGTGGCTCGCAGACCTGTTCTGCGGTCGCATAATGCATCGAAAGACTGGCATGTGGTCGCATAATGCACCACAAAACTGGTCTGCGGTCACATAATGCACCGCAGACTTTCGTCCAAACCGTCTCGCCCCTGCTTCATTCTGCGACCATTATGCAGTCCGCAGAGTGATTCTGCGGCCGCATAGTGGGCCGCAGAAATGTATTTGTCTACCCATTTTTCCTTCACTTTCCAGTGCATTGTTCAACCCAAAAAGGCCGAGCAAGCCTATTAGATTTTGTTCTACCCAAACTCATCCATGAATAATGATAGTACATATTTTCGTTAATCAAACGATAAAGTAATCATGTTTGCAATACTGATTTCTCACCATTAATTACTTCCCTTTTTAAGTCTCAAATTTCACACACATTTTTCATAGTCTGAAGTGGAAATAGTAATTCAAACACAACATAACTAGTTTGACTTCCCCATCACCAATATACATTCCACACTAGGTCTACAGAGCCTTTAATAGGTACAAAAGAGTATTATGATAATGCGGGCAACAAGGCCCCATCTATTCCTCAAACACAATACACAAGGAACAAAATATACGTAACACCGAAGTAAAGTGGGGCTCACCAAGTCTGCTGGGAAGAGAGTGTACCGCTAACACTGATAAGTGCTGCCTACTATGGGACCACCTGCATGCATTAAAAGATGCAGCGCCCCCAACAAAAGGGACATGAGTACATGTGGAATAGTACTCGTATGAAAGGCAGACAGAACAACATTTAAAAATATGATAACTCAAATAAGAGGCATTTTAAGTGCATCAAAATACTACAAAACATCGCATAAGTTCAAATATCAATCCTTATTATACTTGCATCATTCAAAAATTCTTTTAGGGTCACCCAAGCTATATGATCTATACGTGGAACACATAATATAATGTAATTAAAATAACATGTACAAACGAGTACAACGAAGGTGGCACCTATTGTCTGTATTAATAATGCGTCTCATTAGACCGTCCTTAGTATTCACATATCATATTATTCAATTATGCGTTTCATAGACCGTCCATAGTGTTTATTCATACCGTATACCTATACATCTCATACACAATGCACTTATGCGTTTCATAGACCGTCCACAAGATTTCATAACACAACATACCTATGTGTTTCATAGACCGTCCATAGGATTTCATAACATAATATAACTATGTGTTTCATAGACTGTCCAGTTGATTTCATAACATAACATACCTATGCGTTTCATAGACCTTCAACAGGATTTCATAACACAATATACCTATGCGTTTCATAGACGGTCCACAGGATTTCATAACACAATATACCTATGTGTTTCATAGACCGTCCACAGGATTTCATAACAAAACATAACTATGCGATTCATAGACCGTCCACAGTATTTCAAAACACAATATACATGTTTGTTTCATAGACCGTCCACAGGATTTCATAACACAATATACCTATGCGTTTCATAGACCGCCCACAAGATTTCATAACACAACATACCTATGCATGTCATAGACCATCCACAGGATTTCATAACACAACATACCTATGCGTTTCATAGACCGTCCACAACATTTCATAACACAACATACCTATGTGTTTCATAGACCGTCCACATGATTTCATAACAAAATATACCTATGCGTTTCATAGCCCGTCCATAGGGTTCATTCATTATTCCCGTTTTGGGAAACGACCACAATTTATGTTCATACTATCGCTTACTTGTACTAGCTACGGGTGATCATAGGTCATTAATGATATTATTATGTAAAGGAGATAAAACTCATCACATAATGTTCACACATTCTTTTATTTCATTGGCACTATTGGCCACATATGAAATTCTCATTTTGGGCACAATGCCCACATTTAGTATTCCATAGTCGCCCTTTTAACTTTCAAACAACATCATCATCATCAACAACAAGGACTTATAAATCAATGTTTTTAGTACATCTGTGAGCAATTAAGAGTCTTAGGCACATAAAGGTTTTTCACAAAATTTGGCATAATATCCTTCGTTTGGACTTGACTTGAAGTCGCAATATTATTAACGCACAACCCATACTTTGAACCTATTCTCAAATAATAATATAACATAGTAAAATTATCTTGGGATACATATTGTACATATATCTTTCATCACAAGCTTATTCGGAATAGCCACTTTCATAATGAACAATTCGGGACTTTACATAAATTCCGTGAATACCGTGGGATTGAGTTCTATAGCCAACATACCTCAATGGAGCTTCCTTAACTCTAAAATGTTCTAGAATTTTTAGCAACTTCGATCTATTTTAAAAATATAAAAAAAATTGAACCAAAATTAGGAGGATGATCATGGTTCTAGCTCCTTTGAGCATTTTATCAAACATTAGGTGTGTATTAAGGTTTCAAGGTCCTTTCATGGAGGATTCCATCATCCCACAACCCATTCTTTACAATTCTTAGCTCAACAATCTTCTTACACCCTTTGATAACACATGCATGCTGGATGAACAACTCTCATGCCCAAAATTAACTTACTAATTACCCAATTCTAGACAAAATTCGAAATTGAGGGTTAAGGTGTAGAATCTTACCTCTAGGGTGAAGACCTTGTGAGTTTTCCTTGTTAATCTTTCAAGATTTGAGCAAAGATTGATGAAAATTTAGCCTACGGTTTCCTCTCTCTCTCTCTCTCTCTCTCTCTAAGACACTCTCCTTTCTCTCTAAAATATCATATTTTAGCTTAAAAATAGGACAAATCGTCTATTTAACGAAGTAGGGTCGGGTTAGCTCCGTAATAGGGTATGAGGTCGCATATGCGACCGCAGAATGGATATGCGGTCTGCATATCGGTCGCACAATTTGGTGCCAAAAACTAGGAAACATCTGCCTGGGTCTGCTATAGTTATACGACCCGTAGACCTATTCTGCGGTCGCATAATGCACCGCAGAACTGGTCTGCGGTCGCATAATGCATCAGAGACTTTCGCCCAAACCGCCTCGCCCCTGCTTCATTCTTCGACCATTATGCGGTCCACTGAGTGAATCTGCGGCTGCATAGTGGGCCAGAGAAATGCATTTTTCTGCCCAAATATTTCCTTCACTTTCAAGTGCATTGTTCAACCTAAAACGTCTGAGCACGTAAGCACAGTTCGGCACTACGAAATATTATTTTTCCTTTGCAAAATTTTACGGGGCCTTATAGTATCTTATTCACGTGATTGAGTAGTTTAATGATAGTTGTTATTCATGACCTACCCTTAATTTATGTTTATATCTTAGATGCATGCTTAGGGGTGTTCGACAGGTAGGACTCGGGAATTCGTCATGGCCCATCGATTTGGGTCGTGACAACATAAATCTCAATTGTTGATCATCTTGGATAGCAATTAAACTACAAACTATGAAACACTGTTTAAATTCAATCCTTATGGATACGATATTTTACTATACTATCTTTTACTAGCTAGCAAATTTTGAGTGTGTGTTCTGAGCTCGTCAAATTTTGGTGTCGTTACCAGGGATCAAACCCGGGTCACCCTCATGACAGGAGGGAATACTCACCACTGATTATTACCTTAATCAACAAGAACAACACGAAATCAGAGGTTACTTACCTTCGAAGAACCCTCCAAAACTATTGCAAGATGAAGAACTACGATCTAGCAAGCACCATGGGATTTCTAGCATTTGATGCATGCTTTTATCTTAGGTTTTCACCCTATAATCATGGAGGAACCCTTGAAGAGAATTTAGAAACTGTTTTGGACGTGAAAAATGACTAAAAAAGGCTTAGAATTGCCTTAAATACAAGTTGGAGTTTTACACTGACTTTGTGTGTCCCATGGGAATTGGTTGCGTAGTCTCGCAAAAATGCGAATATCTCTCTACTCCGATGTCGTATCGATGAATGGTTAAATGCATTAGAAACTAGGCTTGTAGATATTCAATTTGGTAGGTAGATTACCCAGTAATTCTAAGTATTTTTGTAAAAACGATCAGCTACATATGACCTAATATTCAACACATTTATGAATGTAACTTGTGATGACCTAAGTGTGTATTTTGAGATCATCAAATTTTAGCGTCGTTGTCGGGGATTGGCAATTAATAGTGTTTGAAATAGTTTGTAGTGCTAATTCAGGAATTTTTCATTTATTTTTATTTTACTTTTCTCTTTTTACGGTTGGTGTTCTTTGACTGTGCGCAGGTTACAGTTTCAGAGTTGTGCATGACTAGAACTTCTGCGAGGGAAGTGGAACCATACGAGCCAGAAATTGAAAAACAATTTTGACAATTGAAGAAGGAAATTAATCTCACCAAGATAATAGAAAAGGTTGGTTAATCCTCAACCAAAGATATGGTTGGAATCGGTGATGATAATGTAGATTTGGCTGCGAGAGAGGCAGCCCAACGAAAAGAACAAGATGCACGGGATATAGAAGAAGCAGGTATTAGAGATGTACGGAACATCTATGAAGAAGAGAGGAGTCTTAGACTTAATCAACATCAACCCTTACCTGGGAGACCACATGGAGCTTATGCTAGACCAGTTTACAATCAAGAATTATCCAGTGTTCGACCATCTCAAATTGCAACTGATAATTTCGCGTTGAAGCAAGGGTTGCTCCAAACCCTTCAAAATTGCGGCATTCCTCTTCACACTCAAAGATGGTGCAAAAAAGTGGCTACGAAGCTTACCTAATGGATCGATTCGAACATGGGATGAGGTGACCAGAACATTTCTTGATAAATATTTCTCATAAGCTAAGACGGGAAAGTTTAGAAGAGAAATCCATAACTTCTGCCAGAAAGATATTGAGATTTTGTTTGAAGCTTGGGAGAGGTTTAAGGAAATAGTCAGGAAGTGTCAACATAGCGGAACTGAACTCTGGATGCAACTCCCGGACTTTTGGGATGGATTGACACCGGCCTCACATAGAACATTGAGCAATGCAGCTGGAGGCCTTTTGATGAAGAAGACTCCATAGGAGATAGTGATAATTCTTGATGAGTTGTCTGAAGATGCAAATTTGTGGCCTTCTTTGAGTGCTGAAAGAAGAAGATCGACAGGTGTTCAACAGGTTGATACTAACACATCTGTGCATGTACAACTTAATGCTATGGATAAAGAAATACAGAAGCTGACCTTGGCTACAATACAAAGTGAGCCTCATGCAACTTGTGATATATGTGGAAGTGGACATCCTACGTATGAGTGTCACGCCTCAACTGAGGAAGTGAATGCTGTGGAAAATTACAATGCAATGGGTCATAGGCACCCCGATTTTTCATGGATTTCATCTGGATGTACTGCAAATGCGTGGCAACAAAATAACTCTAGACCTCAGGGATAAAGAGATCCAGTCTTCCAAAATCAGTAGAGGAAGCAGTTTAATCCTCAATGGTCAAATCAGCCTGGTCTAGAAGATCTAATAAAGGCCTTCATTATCAAGACAGATGCGAAGCTGGACGCTCATGGGGGAGCTATCAAAGAATTGGGCACTAGTTTTCAAAACATATAGAGATAACTGGGACAAATTACAACAATATTATCTGAGAGAGTCTCAGGTACTCTGCGAGCTGATACTGAGAGAAATCCCAAAGAAACGGTATATGTTGTGACCTTGAAAAGTGGGAAAGTGTTGAAAGATCCCACCCAATCCAAAAAAATATGATAATTGCAAAAGGAAATGGGGAGCAGCTGAAGAATGATATTGATAAGAAGAAGAAAGGCAAGAAGGGAACTGACAAAAAAAAAAGAAGGATGAAACTTCGAGAAGGGATGAATATAATAAGAGGGAGCATATGCCTCCCTACCTTTCCCTAAAAAGTTGTGTAGGGAAAGGCTGGACAACCAGCTTGCGAGATTTCAGGATGTGTTAAAACAAGTTCATGTAAATTTTCCATTAACAGAATTACTCTCACATATGCCTGCCTATGCCAAATTTTTGAAGGAGATCCTCAAAATGAAGAGGAAGATAGAAGATACCTCAGTGGTCAAGCTCACAGAGCATTGCAGTGCGACATTGCAAAACAAACTCCCACAAAAGTGTGGAGATCCAGGGAGTTTTACTATACCTTCTTTTTAGGCTCTATTAAATTTGATAAATCTTTATGTGATTCTGGTGCCTCAATTAACTTAATGCCTCTATCTATTTATAGAAAACTGGAGAAGGAGATTTGAGAGATAAGGTTAGTGCCAATATCTTTGCATCTAGCAGACCAAACGACACTGATACCCAAGGAGATAGTGGAAGATGTCTTAGTTCGGGTAGATGAGTTCTTATTTCCTGTAGATTTTATAGTGATGAATATGGAGGAGAACAAGGAGGTCCCCCTCATCTTAGGAAGACCATTCCTAGCAACGAGTATAGCAATATTAGATATACACGAGAGAAAGCTCATGCTTAGAGTAGGTGAGGAGACTGTAACTTTCAAGATAAATGTAGAAATGGGGGTGAAAAATGAGAAGCCAGCTTCAAGTGTTGAGTGGAAAGTGAAGGGCTTAAAAGAGAAGGTTGCGGCGAGTGAGAAAGATAAGTGTGGGGTAAACCCCCAAGAAGTATGAGAAGAAGTAGTATGCATGAATTTGCGTACTATTTCGAAGGTGAGGAATGGATCCCGACTTCAACTTAGATCCCGACTAGATATTCAAGGAAGTTTCCTTTACCTTACACTTTTAAATTGTGTGTCATGGGGACATGCCACAACTTAAAGTATGGGGTGGGGGATATATTGTATGTTGTATGTATATGTGTTAGTTTTGTTAGTTGTAGTAGTTGGAAAATTGAAAAAACCACAAAAATTGAAAAAAATGTGGATTTTTCCCGATGATGGATATCACTCTATGGGTTTCTTGAGGGATTAAAGTCGAAAGAAAAAGACAAAAAGATTTTATTTTGTTTAGGTAGTCTAACAATTCCCCCCAAGTTTTTCTTTGTACCGCGGTTTTTATCCAAGGGTTTTGTTTGAACCGGGTGTAGTTAGTTTTTCTTTTTCAGAGTAGTAGGAAATCTTGTGCTATGAATTGAATGCAAGGCAATATCTCTTGACTTTATTATGCCCTGAGAATAGTGAGTGCTTTAGTATGACACTTAGGCTCCATTTTTTACTCTTGTCTAAGTACCTTAAATTGTATGATCTTAACTTTGCTTAACTACTTTCACTAGAGTGTCTTGATGAGTCCGATCTTGAGTGAGTTATGTGCCATGTGTGTGTGAGGTTTTGTGTTATTCTGTGCATTGCATTTGATGTCTAGAACTTACCCTGTGTGTTTGTAAAGCAAAATAGTAGTTTTATTCAGTCTTGGAAGTGGTCTAGACATTTCTTTGTTGAGCCAGTTATATGCTTCTACCCACCTAATTGTTATGTATTTTAGTTAACCCTGTTGAGCTTGTAATCCTGTTTCTTTGGAAGTCACAGTATAAGCCTTACCTATTTGTTTGAATTCACCATCTATTTGAACTTTATACCTCTCGTGAGCACTTGAATTTGATATGAACTTTGCAAAAGTTGAAGTGTGGGTTGGTTGGTTTGGTTTTTGAGTGGAACTAATGAAATAAAGAGAAAGGCGCACTGTATTGAAAAAAGTAAGAGACAATTGAATTGGAAAAGAAAGGAAAAAAAATAATAAGTGTATGATTGTGAAAAGTATTCCTTGATAGTGATAACTTGATATAATTGTGCTTAAAGAAGTTGGGAGTTAATGTATATTGATGTGAAGGTGGAGTTTTGGTTTGACGTAAGTGTATGTTTTTGAACAATGAAATGTATGTATTAAAGTGTTTAGGCAGGTATAGTCACTCTTATATCTAAATGTATCATACCCATCCCGTAACGTAAATTACAACCAATGAAAGTCCTACTTGATACTTGACTGAATGATCTCAATTAGTAGAGTAGTACACTACGGGCAAGCCTATGGTGCATCTTTTGTGGCATATGAATGTTGTTTATGAGTTTGAGGGAATTTTTTCTATCTTGAGTTCCTAATTGTTCTTAATTTTCATTTTGTGTGGAACTACTCTCTATTATTGTGTGAGGGCACTTGATTCATGAAGGAAAGGTAATGTCGTTGACCTCTGTGTTAGAGTAAGTGAGAGGGTTACAAATAATGGGGGGTGCTTATGAGTCAAATCGTGAGGCGAGGATGTTACTGTCACACCCTAAACCCTGGCTCGGGCGTAACACGACACTCGGTACCTGACTGCATGTGACCGAGCGAACCAACTGTGTGGCTGGATCAACATGTGGTATAACTATAAGCTAGATATAAATATACAACATGATGATCTACTAAAGAATCTGACTGACATATCATAGATGCGGAAAATACTGAAAAGTCTGCAAGTGTAAATGAGTAACCGACAAGGCTAATACATAAAAGTCTGCTAATGCCTGACTGACTGAACTATAATCTGCGAAGCCTCTAAGAATACTGAAATGCTAACTGCTTACCCGGACAAGGTCCCCGGTATACCTTAGTAACTGAAATACTATAAAGACTAAAGACTGATAAAAGAGACAATGCCCCGAAAGACTGGGGCTCACCAATAGCTGATACAAGATGTCCTCACAAGTAGAATCGTCAACCTGTAAATTGTTACCTGCATCGCGACATGCAGGCGCCGGGCAAAAAGGGACTTCATTACATTTGAATTGCACTGGTATGTAAAACAACTAAAAGAAGGATCTATAAATACTGAAACTGAAACTGATAACTGATAACTAAACTAAACATAGGAAGTAAGCTTATGAATACTCCCTCTTCTGAATGATGAACCAACTGTTTATCTAAATAAATAAACTGCGGCCTCATGCCCAATATATATATATATATATATATATATATATATATATATGTATAAGTGTGCACAAACTGCAGCCTCGGGCCCAAATGTACGTATACATAGCTGCGGCCTCAGGCCCAAAAATGCATAAAGCATAAATTGCAGCCTCAGGCCCAAATACAGGTGTTCAATATTCAGGAATTTAAAATCAGGAACTGAGAATCATACTGTAATATATGATACTATAATACTGAACCATACTGAGTTACATGATACTGGAATTCTGAATAGAAGTAGACTGAGACATGTATTCATAATAAATTGATTTGTCATAACTGAAACTCATAGGATATTGAACGATTATTAAAATATGCCATCTAGAGAATAGATGTTCTGCAACTATTCATGGGACTAAGGTATAATTACGTTCAGAGGAAACTCGCAACAACCATAAAGAATGGGACGTAGGGAGAATGATAAACATTCCCAAACGTAAAGAGAGTTAGCCTCACGATGTTCATCTCCTCTTTCAACGATAATCTATGTCAATATATATCAAGAGGAACCAATATTAGCACTAATTCTCCTATTTTAAGGAATATTATCAAACATCTTATGGGTGTAAAGCCTCACAGCCCTTAGTAATTGGTCTTTTCTTCACCATGTTCTGATTCTACTACTTCTAGGTGATTCTACAATCCCAAATAGATGTAACTAACACCATTTCTCATCACCCCAATGTTTACAACAATCAGAATTCAACAATCCAAAACCCTAACATAGTTTTTATGGTTCTCTTTATCAAACCCATTTACTATTCTCCCAAAAACTTATCAATTCATAGTTATAAATGATTAGGGAGTAGAAACATTACCTTTTCGAAGTCCACTCCTCTTGAATTCAAGTTCTAGGGTTTCCTTTCTCAATAATGGTGTCTCTATCGAATATCTAATTAGTGGAAGGATTTATCCATGTTAATACGATGCTGGAAAATTGAAATTAACTTAGAATCATCATTAGAACTTACCTTGGATGATGGAGGGACCTCAGGAATGTTCGGTTCTTGAGAGCTTCCCTTTTTAGAGTGTGTTTTCATGTTTAGGGCATGGGGGAATGAGGTAGGGCTTTTAAATAAGTGAACATGTATCGGGTAAACCTCGCAGGCATGAAGCATTGTCAAGGGCACCAAAATTACTGTGCATGGCGCCATCAGAGGCGCCAAAATTACAGTGCCTTGAATTATTTGGGGCGCTGAGGTTGATGCCCTGGACAGTACCTTGCACTGTCTAGGGTGGTGAGGTTGATGCCCTGGACAATGCCTTGCACTGTCAGGGGTGCTGATGTTAATGCCATGGACAGTGCCTTGCACTTTCTACGGTCATGAGTTTTTATGGCCTTGCATTGTCTATGGCCATGCTTTTTCAAGGCCTTGCACTGTCTAAGGCTCTAAGACGTGCCTCCCATAAACTTAGTCGATACTATCAAATTTTATGCACCTCACAATCAGTCTTGATTCCAAAATAACGGTTTTCACGAAAACTTATCCCGATAGGACTTCACATTAATACTCATTTAATGCATCCATAACTAATTCAGATTTACGGAGTGTTACATTATCTCCCCCTTGGGATCATTCGTCCTTGAATGATTGTCCTGATTGTAACTACGACTAACTCTGGACGTTAAACAGGACTAATGAAAACATGTGAACACTGGAATGTTATGAACACATCCATACTAAACAGAATGAATACACGAATACTGAATTGTTAAGATACTGAACTAAATAGGTACTTAACTAAATGTCTACTAAACTGACTGAATACTGAATGATATGGACATTGTAAAATAAGGTCAGAATGAGACGGTTAGTTACCTTCGACATTTCTCCAAATTACCTGCTAGCTAATAGAGTATAACACTAGCTTCATAGGGCATCATAATACGCATAACATGAAACATATACATGAATGCTGGTCTAATATGGATATGTGAGGTTTGAACTAACGTGAATATATGAATACTAACTGGCACGAATATTCGAGTACTAAACTGACGTGAATATCTAATCACTGAACAGACATCAATATCTGAGTACTAAGCGGGCATGAATATCTGAGTATTGGACTGACATGAGTATCTGAGTACTGAACTGACTTCAATGATCTAACATGAGATCTGAATACAGGAAACATAAATGCCGTGACATGAGATTTGAATACTGGAAATTTGAATGTTATAACATGACACATGAAATACTAGGTGTGTACAACCGCCAATTCTGGTGGAAACTCTAACTCATAAGCTACTTGCCCGACCCTTCATAGGATCCTATACACCCCGATGTGTCTGGGACTGAGCTTTTCTTTCTTACCAAATCTTATAACACCTTTCTTAGGTGAAACTTTCAGAAACACCCAATCATCAACTTGAAACTTTAGGTCTCTATGCTACACGTACGAATAAGACTTTTGGCAACTCTGAGCTGTCTTCAAACGCTCTTGAATTAACTTGATTTTCTCTATATCCTGATAGACCAAATATTGTCCCAACAACTCTGCCTCGCCAAGTTCCAACCAACCAATTGGCGATCTACACCTTCGCCCATACAGAGCTTCGTTCAATGCCATTTTGATACTACAATGGTAGTTTTTATCATTAGCAAACTCAATGAGAAGTATGTGATCATTCCAAATACCTTTAAAATCAAGGACATATCCTCAAGTTTCTGAATAGTGCGCTCTACCTGGCCATCTATCTGAAGATAAAAACCTATCCTGATGTTTACTCTTGTGCCTAATCCTTTCCAAAAGGACTTATAAAATATTTTTGTAAAATTGAGCACCACAATCTAAAATGATGGACAACGGAGTCTCATTCAATTGGATGATCTCTTAGCATAATCTTCTGCTGAATCCGTGGTCATTACTGGCAAGAAGTGCACTAACTCGGTAAGTCAATCTACACACACCCAATCAAATCATGCTTTCAAAATAAGCAAGATAATCCTATTATAAAGTTCATATTTACCATCTCCACTAAAGAATATATGTATTCTGAGATAAACACTTGGTTTTCTGCTGCTCGACATTCATTTGCTGACAATTCAGATACTTCGCCACAAAGTATGCGACGTTCTTTTTCATGTCGTTCCACTATTAAATCTCCTTGAGATCATGATACATCTTTTGGAAACTTGGGTAGATATAACACCTGGAATTATGGGCTTCTAACATGAACCTCTTTATCTAAGTCCATCTATGTCTAGACACACAATCCGTCTTGGTACCTCAAAGTACCACCATCTCCCCCTTATTCAAAAGCAATCGTCGTATGCTTGTGAATCCCCTGTTTTAGCTACAACAAGTAGGGATCATCAAACTATTTCTCCTTCACTTCATCTACTAAGGAGGAACAAGTCCTGTTCTGGACAACAACTCCCCCACCTTCGGTGTCTGAAAGTCGAACTCCCAGCTTGACTAAGCGGTGAACGTCTTTCACCAGAGTTCTCTTGTCTACCTTAATCATGAGCTATACTTCCCATACTTGATTTTCTTAATCACTTCCTAAAAACACTCATAGTATTGTTGTGAGCTATGTCTTTGAGTAGTACATTGTAGATTAGAGTCTCGTGCAATAGAACTACCCTCATTACACATAATTGGCCATGCTTTTATAGATTTTCTATGATTACTTTATCATCAATAACTAATCTCGGTGATCATTCTAATCACTTCGTGTTTCTTGCACACGCTAGGCATATTCTATGTCGTAATTATATCGTTTTCTGTCATTACTAATTTAGGTTTTTTTTTTGTATCCCATGCTACCGTTTCGGGTTTCAAATCTCCAACTAGACGTACTGACAATTTCGTCATCACCCCTTAGGCCAAAGGTTAAGGTCTTGTACTTGCAGATCCTTTTCTTTTGCTGGGATCCAAACAACTTTCCTTATTTTCTGAAATTCTTTGCACTTTACGTCAATGACGATTCATCTTCCAACTTACTTGTGAGCAACCTTTCTTACTAGGAAAAACTAAACTATTCACATAAACGGAATGCTAATGTATTCACAACTATCATGGACAATCTTAATAATTTAACTCTACTCACACTGACAATCTTGGGGGAATTCCCTTTTCGATAACTCTCAAAGGCTATTCTTCTGTAGTTTGCCCTCTTATCGCCTAGCTGATTTTTCTTCCACTGTCACTATACTTCGAGTTTAAACTTAAACACTTTGGGTTCTAATATGCATTCGGCGTTTCAAATTATTTCTCACTCACTAGTGTTAACCTGTCAAATCATACCTTTACTAGCTTTGCTGAAATTGCTAATTCACTGTATCTACTCAAAACTTACTCCCTATTGTCTTACTAACCACCTGCTAGCATCATATTTTCTTATTCTTCTTTGAATAACTAAAGTGAAGCATAAGGTTATGCCTAACCTCCCTTACCATCCGACCCTATTATGCGGTCGCATACTATCCTTTTTTTCGAACTATGTACATATATCACATTTAGGGAAATTTCATTTGTCTTAAATGAATTTGGAATATCTAACACCAAACATTCTATACACTTCAAAACCATATCAGACTATAAACATTCAGGGTAAACACATAGTCACATAACCTAAGGGGAACTGTTACATCCTTTATCTCACAATAATAGTTGCTTCTTATAGTAACTTACTAACGTGGTACTTTCTAGTTCTAATTTGAATAAATCTGAATAACTTAAAATCATTCCCCAAAAGTCAATATCGGCGGCTCTTGGTTCTTATTTCGTACATCATATTTCTTAGTCCCATGCTTGAGTCATACGAAAAACACATATTTGGCAATAACAAATATTCTTGACTCCTACATTTTGACCTTAGGCTCTATAATCACCATTAGTTACATTTTCTTTTAGCACCGATAGGCATCACTGTTATACTCACAAGTCACTAGAATTTGGATACACTGAAAATTGAAGATCTGGTAACTGAATAACTGATAACTAGCATACTGAATAACCATAAACCTGCTAAATGAAAGACTGTATAACTGTTAACTGAGGTAAACTGATAACTTTAAAACATAATAACTGCTTTTTTACTTTTTGATAAGGTTATGCTTTAATATGTACTGCTATCCATTGCATCCCACTTTCCTCATCCTCTCAAGTCTCATTTGTTACCAACCTATACTCCATAAATATACCCAAATGGTAAATCAGCATCTCTAGGACCTTGGTTTTTCCTACCTGTCGCTTGGTCATTCGATACGTCTGGAATTCGATAAGAAGAGGAGGTTACCTATTGCTCTAAGCTTCATGGCACGATCTAAAGTAGAAAGAAATGAGACTATCCTGATTGTCTTGGTAGTTAACCATTTCTATACATGGACGAAACACACACATAAAGGATACTCCACTGGACACGACTTCATAGGCTCCCTAAGACTCTTGAACCTAGTGCTCTGATACCAAGCTTTGTCACGCCCTGAACCATAGCTTGGGCATAACACGGCACTCAGTGCCTGATAGCATGTGACCGAGCGAACCAATTTTATGGCTGCATCAACATGCGGTATAACTGTAAGCTAGATATAAATATAAAACATGATGATCTACTAAAGAGTCTGACTGACATTTCATTGATGCGTAAAATACTTAATAGTCTGCACGTGTAAATGAGTAGCCGACAAGGCTAACACATAAAACTGCTAACGTCTGACTGACTGAACTATAGTCTATGAAGCCTTTAAGAATACTGAAATGCTAATTGTTTACTGGGACAAGGTCCGCGGCATACCTTACTAACTGAGATACTATAAACACTGAAGACTGAAAAAAGGGATAATGCCCCGAAAGACTGGGGGTCACCAATAGCTGATACGAGATGTCATCGCAAGTAGAATCGTCAACCTGTTAATCGTTACCTGCATCACGAGATGCAGGCCCCAGGCAAAAAGGGATGTCAGTACATTTGAATTGCATTGGTATGTAAAACAACTGAAAAAGGAACTGTAAAAACTAAAATTGAAACTGATAACTGACAACTAAACTAAACATAGGAAGTAAGGTTAAGAATACTCCCTCTTCTGAATGATGAACCAACTATTTATCTGAATAAATAAACAGCGGCCTCAGACCCAATATATATATATGCACAAACTGCGGCCTCAGGCCCAAGTACACGTATACATAACTGTAGCCTCAGGCCCAAGTACACGTATACATAACTGCGGCCTCAGGCCCAAGTACACATATACATAACTGCGGCCTCAGGCCCACAAATACATAAAGCATAAACTACGGCCTCAGGCACAAATGCAGGTTTTCAACATTCAGGAATTTAAAATCAGGAACTGAGAATCATACTGCAATATATGATACTAAAATACTGAACCATACTAAGTTACATAATACTGGAATGCTGAATATAACTAGATTGAGACATGTATTCATAATATATTGATTTGTCATAACTGAAAGTCATAGGATATTGAACGATTATGAAACTATGCCATCTAGAGAATCGAAGTTGTACAACTATTCATGGGACTAAGGCATAATTACATTCTGAGGAAACTCGTAGCAGTCATAAAGAATGGGACGTAGGGAGCATCATAAACATTCCCAAACATAAAGAGAGTTAGCCTCACATACCTTAGCTCTGACCCTTTTTAAGAGTATCATGATGTTCGTCGCCTCTTTCAACGATAATCTACGTCAATATATATATCAAGAGGAACCAATATTATCACTAATTCTCATGTTTTAGTAATTGGTGTTTCTTCACCAAGTTCTCATTCTACTACTTATATGTGATTCTACAATCCAAAATAGATGTAACTAACACCATTTCTCATCACCCAAATATTTACAATAATCATAATTCAAACCCAGCATAGTTCTTATGGTTCTCTTTATCAAACCCATTTACTATTTTCCCAAAAACTCATCAATCCATAGTTAAAAATGATTAGGGAGTAGAAGCATTACCTTTTCGAAGTTCACTCCTCTTGAATTCGAGTTCTATAGTTTCCTTTCTCAACAATGGTTTCTCAATCGAATATCTAATGAGTGGAAGTATTTATCCATGTTAATAAGGTGTTGGAGAATTGAAATTAATTTAGAATCATCGTTAGAACTTACCTTGCATGATGGAGGGACCTTGGGGAAGTTAGGTTATTAAGAGCTTCCCTTATTAGAGTAGGTTTTTGTGTTTGGGGTGTGGGGAAATGAGGTAGGGCTTTTAAATAAGTGAACACGTCCCAAAATTGAGGAGGAAAATAAAAGTAGCTCGGGTAAACCTCGCCGGCGTGAGGCATCGTCAGGGGCGCCAAAATTACTGTGCAAGGCTCCATCAGAGGTGCCAAAACTACAGCACCTTGCACTATTTGGGGCGCTGAGGTTGATGCCCTGGACAGTTCCTTGTACTGTCTGGGGCGCTGAGGTTGATGCCCTGTACAGTGCCGCAGCATGTGGGGCGGCGCATGAAACGTCATGCATGGGGCGGAGCGTGCGGCTCCGCGCGTGTACATTTTCCTGCTTTCTGTTAGAAATAAACTCTATGAATTTTGCAATTGCTGCCTCGTATGGCACGTCACCCCATGCAACATGCCTGTGCAATTTGAATATAGTTATTTTCCTATTTCGGCTAGGAGAAGATGATTTCGTCTGGGGCTGACACTACTTGGTATAAATATATGAAAAAATATTATTTTATTGTTTTTTTGACCTATTGGAGACCGAAGGAGGCTAATTAGGAGTTGGAGAAGCAAAAGCACAAGGATCTCATCATTCAATCCTCACTCAAGACCCGAGTTTGGGTCATTTTATGTTTTCCTTTACATTAAACATATTTGTGATGAATTACTCCATATCTATAGAGTAGTTCCCTTTGGGGTTTAATGGATTTGGTGTATTGATATTTGTTTGTAAATTATAACTCAAGTTTTATGTATTGAAGCGTTTTTGGATGATTTAATTGTTGCATCTATATTCACTAGTTCATGTAATCGAGAGAGGCATAACTTATGATATCTTTGCATTATATTGTTGGTTGAGTTCATTAATTCTTATTAGTAATTGAAAGAGGCTAGTTGAAGCATTAATTAAACCAAGTTAGGAGGATAACCGAGAGAGGTTCTCCTAATGACCAATCCACTACGCATTCTTGTATATCTTCACGTGCTTAAATTGGTTCATCTTGTGAGGTTAAAACTTAATTGAGAGAGGAGATTTTCCTGAACGTTTGAACAAATAATTGAGTAAATTTGAGAGAATCATTTGAACATTAGAAATGAATTATCTAGAGTTCGATCCCAAACAATTATCTTGCACCTATCTTATTAAAACCCTATATTTTCCCATCGATAACTTTCTTTACTTATTCCTTGTTTCGATTGTTATTAGTCAATAGGTCTAGATTCTTAGTTAATTGTAGTTTTAATCACATAAATCTCAATTGTTGATCATCATGGATAGCAATTAAACTACAAATTGCGAAACACTATTTTAATCCAATCCCTGTGGATACGATATTATACTATACTATATTAGACTAGCGAGCATAATTTAAGTGCATGTTCTGAGCTCGTCAAATTTTGGCGCCATTACCGGGGATCGAACCCCGGTCACCCACGTGACAGGAGGGAATGCTCTCCACTGATTATTACCTTAATCAACAAGGACAACACAAAATCAGAGGTTACTTACCTTTGAAGAACCCTCCAAAACAGCTACAAGATGAAGAACTACGATATAGCAAGCACCATGGGATTTCTAGCGTTGGATTCATGTTTTTATCTTAGGTTTTCACCCTAGAATCTGTAACACCCCATAAATTCATCTTAGGTATGAATATGTTAAATGAGTAGTCATGTTATATTTTGGACATGTGAAGTTCTATCGATATGAGTATGGGTGGAAATAGTTATTTTAGAATAAAGAAGGAGAGTGAGGTGTATAAGATTCGATAAAATCTACTAAGTTTACGAAAGGCCTGTATTGAAGTATGATTTACTGAAAATGAGTAAAGAATTGGGGAAAACGCAAAACATGAAAGTTGTAGGCCTTTGCAATAGATTTCCAAAGATAATTTGTGGAGCCTGAATGGATCCTTGTGCAAAAGTTTATGTGTGTTTTACAAAGCAATGCACAATATGAGTGCCCAGGTGCGCGCCCAGATGGTCACGTGTGCGGCGCACTTGTGGCAGTGCTACTTCCATTTTGTGCATTCAAGTGCGCGGTCAGGCCTTCAGGTACGCGGGGCCGCACCCGGGGGGTCATTTTTAAAGCCCTACTTCGTCCCCCACACCCCAAACACACAAAAACTTGTTCTAGAAAGGGAAGCTCTCAAGAAACTAACCTCCCCCAAGGTCCCTCCACCATCCAAGGTAAGTTCTAATGGTGGTTCTAAGTTAAGTTTAATCTCTAAACACCTTATTAACATGGGTAAATCCTACATGTCATTAGACATTTGATTGGGACATCATTGTTGAGAGAATAAACCCTAGAACTCGACATCAAGAGGATTGAACTTCAAAAAGGTAATGTCTTCACCCTCTAATTGATTATAGCATGGGATTAATAATTATAGACTCTAGTTCATGAGATATGAGTTGATGGGTTTGATAGAAAAGCATGAACAGTTATAGGCTTGGGTTGTTGATTGTTGATTATTGGTTAAGGGTGTTGTTTACCTTATGGGTAATGAAGAATGATGTTGATAAGGACTATCAAGCTTTATTCTCACCAAGTGTTAGATAAAATGCCTAAGTGACCAAAACATGAGTATCGTTGCTAATATGGAATCTCTTTGACTTGTATTGCCATATATTAAAGTTGAAAGGGTTGACAAACGTTGTATTACGCTCAAGAGCAGGAAGTTAAGTTATGCGAGGCTAACTCTCTATGTTTGGGAATGTTTATGATTCTCCCTACATCTCATTCTTATGACTATTACAAATTTCCTCTGAAAGTAATTATGCCTCAGTTCCATGAATAGTTGTAGAACTTCTATTCTCTATATGATGTGTTTTCATAATTCATTCAATATCCCATGAGTCTCAGTTATGACAGATCATTTTATTATGAATACTCATTCCAGTAGAACCTTATTCAGCATTTCAGTGTCATGTAACCAAGTATAGTTCAATATTTCAGTATCATGCATTGCAGTATGATTCTCAGTTCCTTATTTTAAATCCTGAATGTTGAACACATGTATTTGGATCTGAGGCCGTAGTTTATGCTTTATGTAGCTTTGGTCCTGAGGTCGTAGTTATGTATACGTATACTTGGGCCCGAGGACATAGCTTGTGCATATATATTGGGCCTGAGACTGTTGTTTATCATATAAACAAGTTGTTCATCATTCAGAAGAGGGGGTATTCATATCCTTACTTCCTTGTTCAGTTATCAGTTTATCAATTAGTAGTTCAGTTTCAGTTTTAGTATTTACAGTTCTTTCTTTCAGTTGTTTTACATACCAGTACAATTCAAATGTACTAAGGTCCCTTTTACCAGGGGCCTGCATCTCGCGATGCAGGTAACAATTTATAGGTTGACGATTCTGCTTGCTAGGACATCTCATATCAGCTATTGGTTAGCCTAGTCTCTCGGGGCATTATGCTTTATTTTCAGTTTTTATAGTATTTCCGTTAATAAGGTATACCGGGGACCTTGTTCCGGTAAACAGTTAGCATTTCAGTATTCTTTAGAGGCTTCTTATACTAGATTCTAGTCAGTCAGATATTAGCAGGCTTTTATGTGTTAGACTTGCAGACGTTTTAGTACTTTCCGTATTTATCATAATTCACTCAGACTTTTTAATAGATCGGCATGTTGTACATTTATATTCATCTTACAGTTATACCACATGTTGATCCAGCCATCCTGTTGGTTTGTTCGGTCATATGCAATTAGGCTCCGAGTGCCGTGTTACGCCCAAGCCATTGTTCGGGGCGTGATAAAGCTTGGTATCAAAGTCTGGGTTCAAGAGTCCTAGGGAGTCTATGAAGCCGTGTCTAGTGGGGTCACATTTATATGTGTGTGCGTGCCACACATGTAAACAGTTGACCACCAAGACATCTAAGATTGTTCCATTTCTTTCATACTCTAGATCATGGAGTTACAGCTATGCTTTCAGGAATCCTTCTAACTCGTGCGAGTTGCGTATTTCAGAAAAATGACTGCAAAAAGAAAGTACACCAAGAGGGCCTCAGTTACTAGCCAGGGGGCTACAACTAATGCGGCTCGGGAGGAGGACACTCCAGCCCAAGGGGTTTCATCGGGCTTAGTGCCCAATGCTTCAGACATGGCTCAAAGGCAGGGAACAAGTGTTGTTCATGAGACGGGTAGTTCCAGGTCCAGGGAATTTCTCAACATGAAACCTGCAATTTTCACAGGGTCCAGAAAGGATGAGGATCCGCAAAACTTCATTGATGAGGTTCAGAAGATTTTTCGAGTGATGCATGCTATAGATAGTGAGGCACCAGAGCTTGCTGCGTACCAGCTGAAGGATGTTGCTAACACTTGGTATGAAACATGGGAAGAGTCCCGAGGGGAGGATGTGGCTCTTGCGATCTGGAAGGAGTTTGCCGATGCGTTCCTTGAACATTTTCTACCCATTGAGGTCTTGGAAGCGAAGGCTTGAGAGTTTGAGAGACTAAAACATAATAAGATGAGTGTGAATGAGTACTACCTCAAGTTCGTCTCTCTGGCCAAGTATGCTCCGGAAATGGTACGTCATATGAGGGCCAGAGTTAGGCGGTATGTGTTGGTGCTTTCAGATAAATTATTTGTTGTTACTAATATAGCCGCTCAGAGTAACGACATGACCATTACTAAGATGGTTGCCTTTTGTTCAAGGGAATGAAGACAGGTTGAAGGAAGAAGAGCTACTACAGAGACAGAAGGATAGGGAATTCACCAAGAGAGCAAAGTCTGCAGGAAATTTAATCCATGGGGGATCTCAAACATGTGGCAATCGCCGGTTCTTCAGGAAATCAAAATCAGGACCTACTCCATCTTCAGCTAGTGCACCAGTTCAGAGGTCGAAGTTTAACAAGAAAAACCAAATTATTAGAGCAGCAGGCTCACAGTCACAGACTAGTGTGGGATACAGAGGCCTTGAGTACCCCACTTGCAACACATGTAGTAAGAAGCATCCAGGGGTGTGTAGTTTGGGAACTAATGGTTGTTTTGGGTGCGGTCAGCGGGGCCACTTCTTGAGGGATTGTCCATCAGCAGGGCAGAATAATGGAGGCAATGTAGCTCAGTGCAATAACTCAGTAGCCCCTCAAAACTCTCATTCCCAATAAGGACGTGGTGCAGCAAAGTCCGATAATGTAGGCGGTGCGCTTGTATGCGCTGGCAGGCTATCAGGATATAGAGGCTCGTGGAGATGTTGTCACAGGTATGCTAACTGTCTTCACTTTTGATGTTTACGCTCTTATGGATCCGGTATCCACCTTATCTTATGTAACCCCATATATTGCTAAGAGATTTGGGATAGTACAGAAAAGTTGTGTGAACCCTTGGAAGTGTCCACTCTAGTTGGAGAATCAATTATAGCAAAACGTATATATAGGTGATGTACATTCAAAGTGTATCATCACCTTACTGTAGGAGACTTAGTGGAATTGGAGATGGTAGACTTCGATGTAATTATGGGCATTGATTGGTTAGAGTCCTGTTATGCCCCAGTGGGTTGTAGAACCAAAACAGTAAGTTTCGAATTATCTGATGAACCAGTCTTAGAATGGAAAGGTGATGTAGTAGCACCTAGAGGTAGGTGTATTTCCTCTCTTATAGCTAGAAAGATGATCTCTAAAGGGTATATCTATCACTTGGTTCGTGTTAAGGATGCATATACTCAGATTCGCACTCTCTAGTAGGTACAAATTATAAATGAGTTCCCAAAAGTGTTTCCCGATGATCTTCATGGAGTCCCTCCCGATAGAGAGATTGACTTTGGAATTGATCTACTCCCAGGCACCAAGCCGATATCTGTTCCGCCTTATAGAATGGCTCCAGCAGAGTTGAAAGAGCTAAAAGTCATATTGAAAGATCTTCTTTATAAGGTATTTATAAGGCCAAGTGTCTCACCTTGGGGCGCACCGATCTTGTTTATCCGAAAGAAGGATGGGTCTTTGCGTATATTCATTGACGATTGTCACTTGAATAAAGTCACCATCAAGAACAAGTACCCTCTTCCCAGAAGAGATGATTTATTTGATAAACTTCAGGGTACCTAGTGTTATTCCAAGATTGACCTCATATCGGGATAACATTAGTTGAAGGTTAAGGAAGTTGATATTCCAAAAACACCTAGAAGGAACCTAAGGGTTCGTTGTTTATTGTGATGCTTCGGGGGTTGGTCTTGGGTGTGTATTAATGCAGCATGGTAAAGTCATAGCCTACGCATCGAGACAACTCAATGCTCACAAGAACAATTATCCGACTTATGATCTTGAGTTAGCAGCTGTGGTATTTACGCTTAAGATCTACCGCCATTATTTGTATGGGGTGCATGCTGACATTTTTACAGATCACAAGAGTCTCTAGTACATCTTCAAGCAAAGAGAATTGAATCTACGTCAGAGAAGGTGGCTCGAATTGCTTAAAGATTATGATGTTAATATCCTCTATCATCCCAGGAAAGCAAAAATTGTTGCTGATGCTCTCACTCGGCGTTCTATGGGAATCCTAGCTCATGTTGAGGTAGTCAAGCAAACTATGACAAAGGATGTCCACTACTTATCAAATCTAGGAGTTCGACTTTTGGACTCCGAAGATGGTGGCGTTGTTCTTCAGAACATGGCTGAATACTCCTTAGTAGCCGAAGCAAAGGGAAATCAATTCAGTGATCCCTACTTACTGCAGCTGAAAGATGGAATTCACAAACACAAGACTACGACCTTTGAACAAGGTAGAGAAGATAGTACTTTGAGGTACAGAGGTAGACTATGCGTTCCAGACGTAGATGGGCTCAGAGAGCAGATTATGTCAGAAGCCCACATTTCCAGGTATTCTATTCACCCAGGTTTCACAAAGATGTATCACGATCTTAAGGAGATTTATTGGTGGAACGATATGAAAAAGAACATAGCAGATTTTGTGGCTAAGTGTTCAAATTGTCAGCAGGTGCAAGTCGAACACCAGAGGCCTGGTGGTTTAGCTAAGAGTATAGAAATTTCCATTTGGAAATGGGAAATGATAAACATGGGCTATATAACAGGTCTACCTCTCTTGTTTCAAAAGCATGATTTGATTTGGGTGATTGTAGAACGACTTACCAAGTCAGCTCACTTCTTGTCAGTGAAGACTACAGATTCAGCAGAGGATTATGCCAAGTTGTATATCCAGGAAATTGTTCGATTGCATGGGACTCCTTTGTTTATCATCTCAGATCGTGTTGCTCAGTTCACAGCAAACTTTTGGAAATCCTTTTAGAAAGGATTGGGCACAAGAGTGAACCTCAGCACAACTTTTCATCCTCAGACAGATGGCCAGGTAAAGCGCACTATTTAGACATTTGAGCCTTTAACCTTTTCTTTTGGCTACCTCATTACAAACCTTTACACTTTTGTGAAATAATTCCCTCTTTTGAACCTGTCCCTCCTTGAATGTTAAGAATGAGGCTAAAAGCCTAAGTTGAGGGTGTTGGTGTTAATTGGGAAATGGTGAAGATGTACATTTTATGTAGAAGCATATACCTCAAAGTTGTTTATATGAAGATACTCAAGCGAACCTAGAAATTTCGCCAAATGCTCTCTCCTCTCTCTTGGGGGTGTTGGTGACATTGACATATTCCGAATTGAGTAAATTGAGCATATGTAGTAGACTAGTACTTTTGAGTGACTTCTTGATGCTTGGTTGTTGCCACTTGATAATTTTGATACTCCATTGCATTCTTGAAATTGTTTTAAATGAGGGAGTTGTTTTGTTGAAGTTCACATGCCTGAGCCTAATTATTAGTACCAACCAAAACCAGAAGTGTTGTTCTTAATTGGAGAATGTGATTTGAAGATGATAGCGATACTAATTGAGCTTTAAATGCTAGAGCCTCATTGAGTATTTGGTTTTGATTTGCTTGAGGACAAGAAAAAGCTTTAAGTTAGGGATGTTGATGAGTGGTGATTTTACCATTTATTCTAGTCTTTTTTCTTTAGTTTTTGTGTCCTTTAATTATAAAATGAGGTGATTTATGACGTTCATTGCTAGATTTTCAGGTAAATGAATTCTCGAAGAGTGAAAGAAGTGCAAAAATCTCCAGTGAAATCGCACCTGCGCAGAAGCATCCGCATCTACGGTCTCGCATCTGCGAGAAATGGTCCGCATCTGTGGAACAAAACTTGAAAGTCATAAATCACATCTGCGATTGACGAACCGCTTTGGTGGTTGCGCTTTTGCGGTTGAAGACCACTTATGTGGACGCGCTTCTGCGCTCTTTTAGCCACTTATGCAGAATAGCCATTTCCACCAATCTTCGCTTATGCGAGCTGGCATCCGCATATGCGGAACGCACCTGTGATGATTCTTCCGCATGTGTCGCCAACAACCTCCAGCTCTGGACACACTTAGCATTTCACATTTTCTTCCTTCCAAACCTTCAAATACATGACCTAGTTTTTAGTCTCATGACTAGAGAACATAAGTTTTGGAGCTACGGTTCTTGCACACACACTTGGGTCTTGAAGATTTGGAGGTTTTTGTTGAATTTCTTACCCATTATGTTCATTTTTTCATTTCCTTGATTTGTATTGAATATCTAAGTGTGTAGTATTTTTTCCAGCACTTAAATCTTGTTTATGGGAATATTCGTACTTAAAGTGTGGACTAAATAAGAACTTGAGGCGTTAACCCTCACTTTATAGATTCTGACAAAGGATATGATTCAACTACTTCTAGCCATATTCGGGTGTGCTTAATCTCTTAATTGTTTTAGGGATAATTCAATTAGGAAGTGTCGTTAGTCTTCGGAAGAAGCTAATATAGAATTATTACTCGAGGCTAATTAATAATAAACTCACTCATATTTATAAAATCGAGAAATATATTGGATCGTTACTTGAGTGTAATTCCCAATGCATCAATGCTCGTAGCCATTGATCATTTTACTTGTTTTCTAGGTTAGTTTACATTTTTGCAATTAGTTATAAACATTTTCTCAAAACCTTACTAAGTGTCTGGCTTAGCATAATAAGTGATAATTCTCTTACATGCCTAATCGCCTACATATTTTTCTTTGTGGGATTCGACCCCGACTTATAGTTGTATAAATTATATTGCATGCGACCGTGTCCATTTACCTTTTTGTAGTGGATTTGGATGTCATAAATCATGAAGCCTGTACGACTTTGTCCTTGTATGTGCGCCTATGCGACTCTTCTCTCCTTTTTCCTCCAGCCTTTAGCCAATCTCTAGGACTCACTTTGGGAACATATACAGAACTCTGACAAGCTGTCCCTTTGGGCATCTATAGGTGTACTAAAGTTCTTCGCTCGGTACTTTGTCGAACTTACGACTATTGCTATATTTTGTTTCATATCTTCAGTTATCTATCCTTATGCCTTTACTGCATATAGTTAGGTCATACTATACCATAACACTTACTTCAGTTTATGATTACCGAGGTCTGCTACCCAACTCCAGGTTATTGTTTTGCTGCTTATCCTATATGTATAAATCTAAGTCCTTTAATGCTTCCTCATTACTGTTCATCTTAATAATGACGGCCTAATCTCATCTCATACTTTGTAACTTTTATCCATCCATTGTTGATTTACCTTAATGTTGATCCATAATCTACCATTGATAACTTAAAACCTCTTACATAATACATTGTCACTAGGGCTCACATTGCATCAGTGAACATTTGAAGTGATTTTCCTGATCCACCTAGGGATGATACTATACTTTAATAACCATATTTCATAGCATCCCCACGTGATTCACCTTACGGGGGTATTCTAATCCCGTGCAATTCATGAAATATCTTTTCTTTAAATCATTACTCAATCAAAGGCCTAAGTGTAATCCTTTTATCTATCACAATTACACCCTTATTCTACTACCAGGGCAACATTTCATCTCTTCTAATTGCTCCTAGCCTTAGACTCCTTTGAGTTCATTCAGGTTGTACTAAGCTTTCTATTACTTACGAAAACCATCAACTCTCTTGTTTTGATGGGTTTAATCTCGAGGACTTATCTATTCTCATCGCCTTCTCACTCACCTTTTCTTATCCGTATGACTATCTACCTAAAACCTTGTCGCTCCACGATACTTTATCCTGCGACCTTGCTAGTACCATAGATTTCCTTTCGTGTCATTCTTCCACTTGTTGCATGGATTCTTGACTTATCTTATTGCCCACGAATACTGTAATTTCCTGTAACTCATATGATCTCAAACATCATCTTTGATTTTATTTCTTTTCATTAGCCATGATAGGTGCCACTTTTTTATGGAGTGTACACAGTATTGTAGTGAAACTGTCGTTACAAGACCATTTCTTCTTCAAGTTACTATGCTTTGGTTGAAGCCTTCTTCCTTATTTCCTCAGCTAGTCATTCACTGTAGTACTTAGGGAACACCTTCTTACTCTTGTAAAGCTACGAGCTTATTACATCATATACCTGGCGGAATTTTTGATGTTCTTGCTCGCCTATAATTAACCCTAGTTATTTACCTCCACGCCCTTGTGCTCGTAGGATTGCTTATGAACTAAAATTTTTCAGTGTCTTCCCAGTGGCACTCTCTTTTATTTCCGTAACACTTATATGGTACCTTTAACTACCCCAGCCCCTATATGAATATTTCTCAATGATTATGACATCATATCTACGAGACTAAATTCACTATGTTTGGGTTCACTATGTTTATCTTGCACGATCTGTTCATTTATCTGTATCCTCTTGTCTAGACATAACTAGACTCTTCCTAAATCAACTACTAACTACTCATTGGTCCATTCTCATATCTACATTATGCGTAATCTCTCTTGGCTTATGTCCTTTGTCTTAACTTAACCCTCGCACTGGCTCCTTATGTATCAAGTGTTCATTTGCACTTATTTATCAATAACACGAAGTGTTGCAACCCTTATTGCCTCTCCCCGACATCATTCTTGCATAATGTTTTGGAGTCATATCATATCTGTAGGATCTGAATAAATGCAATCTCATGCCTTTCGCCTTTCTACAACATTCTTCCTCTACTATTCCATAGTTACCTGAACCATATAACTCTGACTTAATAGCATATCACACCATCTTCCCCCTTTAGGGGAGTACTAACATTTAATGCTATGAAAATTTACCTATAAATGTTTTACCTCTTCATCTTTGGCGTCTTTTCACATATTCACAGACTCTTACTCGCCTTGCGGTAACCCTTCTGTACAAGGGGTAACTGAATTTCTTATGAACAAAGTGACACCTAGTGTAGCTGTCACACTTAGTCCCTTAAGATTAACTCTAATCATAGTGCTTGCTTTAGGGAAGCGTGTTCCTGAATGACTTTTAAATGTTATTCTTTTGTTGTCCATTCTATTATTGCCGGAACGCTATGTCTGAAATTCTCACGATACCGACTATTATCAAATTTTCTGATCCCTAATTCATGTTCAGTTGATCTTGTTCACTAGCCCATACTGATTTCTATTACTTCGGGGGTCTAACTTAGCCTTCTGGTAATCACGTTCGAGTCACCAGCTCATTTCTCGGAATGAGGATATGGCTTTATGGCTTATACAGTTTTATTGTCTCAAGGCCTTTCACCTCTTGTCTTTTCCTTCACTTGACTATAGACTTTGTTATTCTGTCATATTTTGATTTACCGTTATCACCCATTTATCACATCTTACTCATAATGCTTCATTTACTCTCTTCTTATTCTCCGCCTAATATTTCTGTCTATCACTTTATTATGAAAACTTCAACAAAATGTTCTTTCTCTTTTAGCTCCCCTTTCTTCATCTCACTGGCTCTTCGGGACGCCTAACATTCTCTATTTTTTTAACTAGGGGCGGGAGACATACTAAGGTAAATATTTATCCATTCTAGGATTTCACAGCCTATCTCCTGAAATTTCTAAACATTCTAGTATTCATATCTGACTGTACTATTCTAGAGTGCGCCATCTGTGTGTTTCACAAGGAGATCTATTACCACGTTTGCACTATTCTTTGAAAATGTTAGCTAATGATAACAATCCATCCACAATTTTAGGTTACTCTAACCTGAACTGGATCCTGATATCCTATTCTTCTCTTGAACTTTATTTGTTAGCTCCCATAGGGCATAACTGATATGTGTGTGGCCTATTGTATATATCTCTGTTACTATTGAATTAACTCATAATGCTCAATTGTAAAAACTAATAATCTTCACTAACTGGGTACCTCGTACCCTTTTTCACCTTGCTTCTTTTACTTGTTGAAACTTGTATCTGCCTTCTAATTCTCTTGTTGCTTTTTAAACTATATGGGTGGATAGATATTCATGCCTTAGGGATCCTTATCAAAAAGCTTACACTTCTTAGTACACACATAATCTACTGAAGACCTTACATTTACTCATCATAAGCATGATGCAAAATCAAGTACCTCGAACTTAACTCTTCCACAACCACATTTAATCTCTTACCAACTGTCTTTGTGGATGTAGGTATTGTTGTATTACAAATAAAGTAGAATTTAGGAGTTTGAATTCTTACAACTGAGTTGTACCGCACGATATAGAGTAAGAAGAAAGAATGATAGTCCTAAATGCCATGTAGCCTCTTGCTTATAAGTGTGTTGCACAACACACCCATAAACAAGACTCTACTAGACACAACTTGTAGACTCCCTAGGACAGAACTGCTCTAATACCACTTTTGTCACGACCCAAATCGGAGGGCCGCGACGGGAACCCGGTGCCTTAATCAACCGAGTACCAACATATCATATCTTTCTTATCACACAATCATGAGTAAATGGGTCAGACGGGCCATCATGAGATAACCAGAATAAAACATAAGAGTGGACATAGAACAATCCAACATGATATATAAACTTATACATGTTACATACAGGCCTATAAGGTCGACATGATCATTTATACACTCAAAACATAGGGCGACAGTGCCATACAAGTATCCATATACATGACATATTTCTACAAGCCTCTAAGAGTACATAAACATCATAAGGTTTGGGACACGGCCCCGCCATACCAATCAATACATGTACAAATCATACTGACCAAATAGGCAACTCCGGAGCAAGTGGAGTCCACCAACACATTTCGCTGAGCTGATAGCCTACTAGGAGGACTGTCAACCTGTCTATAGTGATCTGCGGGCATGAAACACAACGTCCTAATGCAAAAGGGACATCAGTATGAATAAAGTACCGGGTATGTAAGGCATGAAAGCAGTATATAAAAGACATGAAAGAAACATGGAGTAAAGAACTTAACCTGTAAGTCTGAATAGCTCTGTGAATCATGAAACATTTATAATGTCATGCATATGTGTATAAATATCATAGCATGCATAGGTATATGCGTACATAATATCATCAAGCATCTTATGGCATCCTATCATATCATCTCGGCCTATGTGGGCGAAATCATCAACGTATACCAGTTGATCAGGTGGTGGTACGTATATAACACCATAACCTTTCCCCATACCCCATATACATATAATATACGCGTATATAACGCCATCTGGTCATAGGTCAATATACAAGTTGAATGCAATGCATAATGAAGTAAATCAATAAGATCTCTCTAAATATCATAAGATCAATATGCCTTCGGTTAATATCATGAAATAAACTTTATCAACTTACGTATTTTCTGAGAGCCATGAACATACAATATAATAATAGTACATATGGGGAATCAAGAACATAGACACCCCTAGTAGTTCTAAGAATAGAGTCGTTTGTGAAAGTTGCATGTTTGCTCATTTCGTTGTATCATATGGATCATGCCAAAGGGAAAGAAGTGATAGCCTTAACATACCTTAACTCCTTTGAGTCCTTAATACCTTTCAAGCAATTCTTCAAACAACTCAACTCGATCTACCATAGCATAAGGAGATTCAAAATCGGTGTTGAGTAAAAGCTAAGTATTCAACTTAAACTAGTAGCTCGTTTATGTAAATTTGGGCAACATCTCCCCTATAACAAGGGCCTCCTCCAATACCATATGCCAACAACAACAGCCAGAGAAATACAATAAGCACAACATCAACAATAGTGTAAACAATATTTCATTAATAAGTCATCAACACTAGCGTTGGATTCATGTTTCTATCTTAGGTTTTCACCCTAGAATCATAGAGGAACCCTTGGAGAGCATTTATAAGGGTTTAGGAACTGTTTTGGACGAGAAAAATGAGTTAAAACAACTTAGAATTGCCTTAAATACAAGCTGGAGTTTTACACCGACTCATTGGGTCCCATCGGAGCTGCTTGCGCAATCTCGCAAAAATACGAATATCTCTCTACTCCGATGTCGTACCGATGAACGGTTAAATGATTTAGAAACTAGACACGTATATCCGCACGTTTGTAGGTATATCACTCCTTAATTAGAAGTAGATTTGGAGAAAAGATCAGCTATATTTGACCTAATGTTCAGCACTTTTATGAATGTAACTTGTGATGACCTTTACCAACTTTTGTTCCACAACTCACTTGACTTCAAAATATATTACACGACTATCATACGACTAAAATAACTCATAACAAACATAACCTCCTTATAATGTTAAGAACCCTAGTCTCACCCCAAAGTGAATGTTATTACATTCCAAACTTATCGACTTTCGATGAAACTTATTTTTTGTTTAGCCTCTAAGCTTTCAAACACTCTTGGTACTTGTTATTAATGATCTTAAAGATTTGTAACATCCAATATAACATGATTAATATACTTTATGTACATTCAAAAATAATCTCATTTCTGAGCTTACATCAATTGGCTTACAGCGTACTCTTATGTACGACAACATGAGGTGTAATATGTTTTATTCGCCCAAGTGTTAATCCTTGGGGAGCTCCTATTTTATTTGTAAAAAAGAAAGATGGAACTCTTTGACATTGTATTGATTATAGGCCATTGAATAAGGTAACAAGTAAGAATAGATATCTATTGCCTAGGATCGATGATTTATTTGACCAGCTAAATGGTGCTAGGTTGTTCTTAATAATTTACTCGAGGTTTGGGTATTACCAACTGCGAGTAAGTGAGCAAGATTTACCTAAAAGTGCTTTTAGGACTCGGTACGGTCATTATGATTTTTTGATGATGCCATTTGCATTGACAAATGCTCTTATAGTGTTCATGGATCTAATGAATCATGTATTCAAGCCTTATCTTGATCAATTTGAGGTGGTATTTATTGATGATATTTTAATATATTCCAATAATAGTTAAGATCATGATAAACATCTCTGGATTGTTTTGTAATTTTTTGAGGCGAAAAAGCTCTATGCAAAGCTTTCCAAATGTGAATTTTGGCTAATTGAAATGGCTTTTTTAGGGCATGTTGTGTAAGCTGAAGGTGTGAATGTTGATCCTAATAAGATTCAAGCTATTATTGACTGGAAACCACGTAAAAGTCCAACTGAAATAAGAAGTTTCCTGGGCTTAGCGGGATACTTTAGAACGTTTGTCAAAGGCTTATCTATTATAGCCTCTCATTTGCCAAGAGAGCTTTGAAAAGCTAAAATCTTAATTGACTAAACCTCCTACACTTACGCTACCAACTGAAGGGAAAGAGTATGTTATATATAGTGATGCTTCTTATCATGGTTTGGATTGTGTTTTGATGCAATAAGGGAATGTGGTTGTGTATGCCTCTGAAAATTGAAACCACATGTCACGACCCTAATTTCCCACCTTAGGATGTCGTTATGACACATTGTCTCTAAGACTAGGCAAGCCTAACATTCATTGCTAGCTTAAAAGAATTAACAACATCAATAATAAGATGATTCGGTAAAACTCATAATAACTCAAAAACAGAACATCCGTAACAAAATTCCCAAGACCGATGAAAAATGTCATAAGCTCTACAGAAATATACTGAAAATCTATAGTACAACATTGTCAATATAAAGAGTATCAGAAATAAAAGTAAGGACAGAAGGTGACTCTAAGGTCTGCGAACGCCAAGTAGGTATACCTTGAAGTCTCCAAAATGTGTGGTCAAATCGCAGATACCTAGCATGAGCTGAAGTTCCTGGATCTTCACAAAAATGTGCAGAAGCCTAGTATGAGTACACCACAATAGTATCGCGTAAGTATCGAGCCTAACCTCGGTAGAGTGGTGATGAGGAGAGGTCAAGATATAAATGGAAGACGAACTTGTAAGGCCCCGTAAGTATCGAGCCTAACCTCAATTGAGGTTTGTTGGCTAAACCCCTCTCTTAGAATCAAATTCCATGGTGTTCATGTAAGTTATGAAAGACCCTAGTTGATCATTATGAAATTGGTTATCCCGAGTAATCTTGCATTGAGAGATACATATTCAATATGTGTTTCAAATAAATTTATTCATGCTATGTTATCTTTTGCGTATATATATTCAAAGTTTGGCTGTGTGTGTTAAAATTTTTACGATTTAAAGTTATTCTTGAGTTAAGGTTATCATGCCAAATTATGTAAAACAAATCTCTGTATATGTCTAAGACTCTTAATTGCTCTCATGTGTACCTAAAAGCCTTGAATTGAAGAGTCTTGTGGTCAATAATGGTAATGGTATGTGAAAATGAAAAGGGGAGCTTGAAATATGAAATTCGGCCAAGTGCCAAGAATGGTATTATAATTGTGTCCATAAGTACCAATGAATTAAATAGATATGAAAGAAGTATGATGTGAAATGATTGACTGAACAAGGTAATGTCTTGGGTGAGACGGCCTAGCCGATCGGGCCGTGATCGGATGCCATGCCGCACACATAGTGGTTACTGTGCTGGAAATGATAATTGAAAATGTGGTTATGGTTGATGTCTCAATGGAGACGACCTAGCCGATCGGGTTGTGATCGGACTCCGTGTAAGAATAAGGTGGTATTGTGAATTATGGTATATCGACACTAAAGATCACCCAACCTAATAACATGGAAATTGACTTGAAAACTTATGTGATCCTTAACTTGATGTTTTAGTATTATTTTAAGCTCTTATTGAATTCTTGACTGTTTCCCCTTGTATTATTATTCATTCTATTGAGATGGTATTTAGTTTTATATACTAGTACTATTCGACGGTACTAATGTCCCTTTTGCCGGGGGCGCTGCCCTTTTAAATGGATGCAGGTGGTTCCATAGCAGGTAGTGTTGATCAGTGATAGTGGTACATCCTCTTCCCAGTAGACTTGGTGAGCCCCACTTTATCCCGGGGTCACGTATTGTATCTTTTGTTAATATTAATATCACGTCCCGAGGTATAGCCGTGGCCTTATTGTCGCCACTATCATAACACCCTTTAGTATCTTTTAGAGGCTCCGTAGTACTATGTGGGTTGTACATGGGTGCTAGAAAAGTCAAACAGATTATGTTGTGTTTTGATCTCTTGTTTTACTCGAATCATAAGAATATGTGTATTTTAGGACTTTAAAATGATGTAACTAATGAGACAATTTAGTATTGTATATATGAACTTCTTACTGTTTAATTGATGAAATCATGTCTTCTCTTGATCATGGGTTACTATGGTAGAAAGTATCTACAGGCTTGCTCGACCGGGTTCACTCGGTTGAGAGCCAATCACGCTTCCCGAAGTTTTGCCGTGACAAACTTGGTATTAGAACCTAAGGTTTTAAAGTGTCCTAGGATGTCTCGGAACCGTTTCTAGTAGAGTCCTCCTTATTGGTTTGTTGTCGGCCACATCTATAAGTTGGAGGCTACTTGGACATTTAGGAATAATACCCTTCTTTAATATTCTGGATCGTGTAATGAAACTGATTGTGAAATTGTTCCTCCTCTAACTCGTGTATTCCTTTAACTTTCAGTACATGGCACCTAAGAAGAGAGCAAGAACTGGCCAAGAAGTTAATGTCGCCTCAGGAGTGGCAGTTGAACCTTTATTTGGTGATGCGGTGAATACCCGAGGGGTGAGGATAATCCCCCGACTGCTACACTGCCTGATTCCACTACACCTAACCAAGCCACACCCGTGCATTCACCTACTGAGGGTGCAGCAGTTTCTCCAACCAATATTCCGGTTCCACCTCCAGCCTCAGCTTCCAGTTCTGGTATTTCTGATGGGGATCTTAGGTGAGCTATCCAGATGCTGACACAGATAGTGCCCTCTCAAACCCAGAGATCAAATGTTGCACCCACTTCTTCTAGCCAACAAGGGGATTCTAGTGGTTCCAGGGTGAACAAGTTTCTTCAGTTGGATCCTCCGGTGTTCACGGGTGCTAATCCCCAGGAGAACCCACAAGGCTTCATTGATGAGATGCATAAGACTCTCTGGGTTATGCGCGCTACTGAGACGTAAGGAGTGGAGTTGGTTGCCTACCGCCTGAAAGGGGTGGCCTATTCTTGGTTTGAGCTGTGGGAGGACTATCGGGAGGAAGGGAGCCCTCGAGCGAGGTGGAGTGAGTTTACTGATGCTTTCATGGACCATTTTTTGCTGGACGAGACTAGGGAAGCTAGTGCCGAAGAGTTTGAGAACCTTAAGCAAGGAAGTAAGAGTGTGTGGGAGTATCATAAGGATTTCGCGCATCTGTCTAAATATGCCATTCTCATGTTGCTTACTATGGAGGCTAGAGTGTGCCGGTTTGTGCAGGGCCTTAGCCCCTTGGTTATCAATGAGGCAGCTACAGCTGCTTTGAATTTATATATGAACTATGGAAAGATGGTAATATTTTCTCAAGCTACGGAGAACCGTAAGTGGAAGAGCAAAATGGAGCGAGAGGGTACCAGCAAGGCCCAGTCCGCGGACAACTTTGGTGAATCATTTGGTGGGGGAAGATCAGCTTTTAGGGGAGGGTCATCAGGGCCATCCCAGTCTTATTCTCAGTCTTCAGCCAGTGCACCACCAGCAAGGCCCAGTCAATAGCAGGGGAGTCGTTTTTAGCCCAACCAGGGAAGTAGGGGACCCCAACAATATGGCCGATCAGGAGGGAGATTCCAGCAGCAGTAGAGGCCCCCATGCCCCAGGTGTGGGAAGATGCACTTGGGGATCTGCTACATGGACCTACCTATATGTTACGGGTGCAGATTGAGGGGTCATATTCAGAGGGAGTGTCGTTCATCCCGCCAGGGAGCGGGCAGGGGCACAGCACAGCCATCTAGTTCTGTAGCTGCTACATCTTCAGCACCCCCTCCAGCTCGAGGTACTCCAGCACCAGCAAGGCGTGGTGCAGCTAGGGGTGGTGCGCAAAGTTCAAGAGGACCCAGCCATTTCTATGCTATGAGTGGTCGCCGAAGTGCAGAGGCTTCTCCAGATATTGTCACAGGTATATTGACTGTCCAATCTCATGATGTATATGCTCTTATTGATCCCAGTTCCACCTTGTCCTATGTTACCCCTTATGTTGCTATGGAATTTGGGATAGAACCGGAGCAGCTCCATGATCCGTTCTCTGTATCTAGTCCGGTTGGCGAGTCTATTCTGGCCGCATGGGTTTATTGGGGATTGTGTTGTCATGGTGCGTGGTCGGGACACCGTGGCCGATCTTATTGAATTGTGAATGGTCGATTTTGATGTAATTATGGGAATGGATTTTCTTTATTCATGTTTTGCCAAGCTCGATTGCTGAACTAGGACTGTGAGGTTTGAATTTCCAAATGAGCCAATTGTTGAGTGGAAGGGGGATAATGTAATGCCAAATGGTAGGTTTGTTTTTTACCTCAAGGCCACGAAGATGATTAATAAGGGGTGTATCTATCATTTGGTCCAGGTTATGGACACCGATGCTGAGGCGCCTGCACTATATTCTATGCTTGTGGTGAATGAATTTTTGAAGGTCTTTCCTGATGAGCTCCCTGGGATTCCGCCAGACTGGGAAATTGATTTTAGGATTGATGTAATGCCAGGCACGCAGCTTATATCTATTCCTTCCTATAGGATGGCACTCGCAGAATTGAAGGAGCTAAAGGAACAATTGAAGGATTTGTTAGAGAAGGGTTTCATCCGACCGAGTGTGTCACCATGGGGCGCACCGGTTCTCTTTGTGAGGAAGAAAGATGGATCACTAAGGATGTGTATTGACTACCAGCAGCTCAACAAAGTCATAATCAAAAACAAATACCCATTACCAAGAATAGATGATTTGTTTGATCAGTTACAGGGTGCTCGGTACTTCTCCAAAATTGATTTACGATCCGGGTACCACCAATAGAAGATCAGGGAGCAGGATATTCCGAAAACAACTTTTAGGACCCGGTATGGGCACTTTGAATTTCTGGTAATGTCTTTTGGGCTAACAAATGCCCTGGCGGCTTTCATGAATCTTATGAACCGGGTTTTCAAGCCTTTTTTCGATTCCTTTGTCATAGTATTTATTGACGATATTCTTGTGTATTCACGTGGTTGAGAGGACCATGCCGATAATCTCAAGGCAGTTTTGCAGACTCTTCATCAGCACCAATTTTACGCGAAATTTTCAAAATGTGAATTTTGGCTCGAGTCTATCATATTCTTGGGTCATATTGTCTCTAGAGAAGGAATTAAGGTCGACCCTCAAAAGATTGCAGTGGTGAAGAATTGGCATAGACCTACAACGCCAACCAAGATTCGTAGTTTCTTGGGCTTAACAGGGTATTACAGGAAGTTCTAAATTGACTTAGAAAGCAGGTAAGTTCCAATGGTCCGATGCTTGTGGAATGAGCTTCCAGGAGTTGAAATCAAGATTGACTACGGCGCCGGTTGTGACCCTGCTAGGGGGTACCGATGAGTTTGTTGTATATTGCAATGCTTCAAGGATTGGGCTTGGGTGTGTATTAATGCAACACGGCAAGGTTATAGCTTATGCTTCTAGACAACTCAAGAATCATGAAAAGAACTGTCCAACATATGACTTAGAACTTGCGGGGTGGTTTTTGCATTGAATATTTGGCGTCATTATTTGCATGGGGTCCATGTGGATGTATTCACGGACCACTATAACCATCAATATATTTTCAAACAAAAGGAGCTGAATCTGAGGCAGAGAAGATGGCTTGAGTTACTCAAGGATTACGACATCGATATCCTCTATCACCCGGGAAAAGCCTATGTGGTGGCGGATGCTCTTAGCCGGAAATCTATAGGAAGTTTGGCATTCTTGGAGGTATGTCAGAGGCCGTTGTCCAGGGAGGTTCACCAATTAGCTAGTTTGGGATTTCGTCTTATGTACTGAAGGAGGGGTAATTATGCGGAATAGGGCTGAATCATTGCTCATTGTGGAAGTCAAAGAGAAGCAATACGACGATCCATTGCTGGTACAACTGAAGAAGGGGATTCATAAACATAAAACTATGTCTTTTACTCTTTGCATGGATGATGGTATACTAAGGTACCAAGGGCGGCTATGTGTTCCAAATGTAGATGGTCTCCGGGAAAGAATCATGATCGAGGCTCACACTTCTAGGTATTCCGTGCACCCGAGCTCTACAAAAATGTATCATGATCTCAAGGAAGTCTATTGGTGGAATGACATGAAGAGGAATGTGGCAGACGTTGTGGCAAGGTTTCCTAATTTTTAGCAAGTGAAGGCCGAACACCAATGGCCTGGTGGGTTGGCATAGAACATAGAAATTCCAATGTGGAAGTGGGAAATGATGAATATGGATTTTGTGGTAGGATTACCACGCACTTCGTGCAAGTTTGACTCAATTTGGGTGATTGTGGATTGACTCACAAAATCAGCACATTTCTTGACAGTTAAATCTACCGACACAACTGAACAATATGCTCAATTGTATATCAAGAAAATAGTCAGGTTGCATGGCACTCCACTTTCTATCATTTCTAATCGAGGGGATCAGTTCACGGCAAATATTTGGAAGAGGTTTCAAGAAGGTTTGGGTACTCAGGTAAATCTGGGTAAAACCTTCCATCCATAGACCGATGGGCAGGCAGAGCGGACTATTCAGACGCTTGAGGATATATTGCGTGCTTGTGTTTTTGACTTCAAGGGTAGTTTGGATGATCGTTTGCCACTCATAGAGTTTGCTTATAACAAAAAATTTCATGCTTGTATCCAAATGGCACACTTTGAGGCATTGTATGGTAGGACATGTAGATCTCCCATTGGGTGGTTCGAATTTGGGGAAGCTAAGTTGATAGGACCAGACCTCGTGCATCAGGCTACGAAAAAAGTTAAGATCATTAAGGAGTGGTTGATGAGTGCTCAGAGTCGTCAGAAGTATTATTAGGATGTTCGTCGTAGGGATTTGGAGTTCAAAGAAGATGATTGGGTATTCTTGAAAATTTCCCCCACGAACGGTGTAATGCAATTCGGTAAGAAAGGGAAATTGAGTCCGAGGTATGTCGGACCATACAAAATCATTCAAAGGATCGATGAGGTGGCGTACAAGCTTGAGCTACTACCTGAGATGTCATTAGTGCACCCGGTGTTTCACATGTCTATGTTGAAGAAAGTAGTTAAAGATCCGACACTCATTGTTCCGGTTGAGGCTATTGACTTTAATGAGGAATTAACATATGAAGAGATTCCAGTTTCAATTGTTGATCGGAAAGTCCGAAAGTTGAGAAATAAAGAAATTGCATTTGTGAAAGTGCTATGGCGAAACCAACAGTCTTGAAGAGGCTATTTGGAAGCCGGGGAAGAAATGAAGATAAAGTATCCTTATTTGTTTGAATAGCCATGCATTTATAAAGTTGTAATTTATGAAAATTCTAAGAGTTACTTTCTGTGAATTATGTATCATTTGTAGAGTTGATATTAAGGGTGTTCTTTTCTTGATAATATATTGCTTGTGAGGCCACAGTTAGCGTTGTTATGAGTTATGTGACGTCAGTGGTTTATGTATATGTTTTAAGGATGTGTTTCTGGGGCCCTCTGACAGGTGGATTGGCCTAGTTACAGGGAAAACTCTGGCGAAATTTTTGGAATTTTAGGGAGTTAGTCAAATTTGGGGCTGATGGTGTGTGGTATGAAAACTGAGTTGCATAAGATACTAATAGTGAACCTTGACCCTAATTCGAGGACGAATGATCTTAAGTGGGGGGAGGATGTAAGGCCCCGTGAAAGTTTTCCTAAAAATCGGGGTTCAGTTATGCCGAGGTAGGCGTAGAGGTTAATAATAGTATAAATTCTTCACGGCGAGCAAGCTCGCCGCGGTTCAGACTCTTTGGATTGAACAGTGCATTAGGGAGTTGAAAGAAAATATTTGGTAGAAATAGGCATTTATGTGGCCCATTATGCAGCCGCATAATCACTCTGCGGCCCATTATGCGACCGCAGAGTGAGACATTCTTCTAGACCATTTCTTATGTCAATTTTGCGGCCCATTATGTGACAGCAAAACCATTTCGCGGGCCGCACTCTGATCGCATATCCAACTTTGAGATTTTTGCGGAGGTAGGTTCTCCGGCGCATTATGAGACTGCAGAACATGTGGGCCGCATAACAAACGGAGACATAGATAGATTTTTCCAGTTTCTTTTGGCACCAAATTGTGTGGCCGATATGCGGACCGCATATCCATTCTACAGTCGCATATGTGCCCGCAGATCCTGTCTTGGGGCTTCATTTTTGTGGTTTATAAATCCAACCCCATCTCCTTAAAACACATGCCATAGACCATTTTTGAGCATATTCCTAATATTCTGAGAAGTGAGAAAGAGTTCTTTGAGTGGGGGAGTGTCACGACCCAAACCGATGGGCCACAACGGGCACCCGTTATCTTACTCAACCGAGTACCAACATAATGTATCTTTTCGTATTATACTATTATAGGAAAATGAGACGGAAAGGCTATGGTGATATAACTAGAATAAAACATGTAATACCAACTTATACATATGACATATTGCCTATAAGACCAAAGTGGTCACTCGTACACTGAACATAGGCAGATAAGGACATACAATCTTTCATATACATGACATCTGTCTACAAGCCTCTAAGAATACATAATTGTCATAAAGGTCGGGACAGAGCCCCGCCATACCAATCAATACATATCTTAATTATACTGACCAAATAGCAACTCCGGAGCAAATGGAGCGCACCAATACCTTCCGCTGAGCTGATAGCCAACTTGGAGGACTCTCGACCTGTCTATCGGGACCTGTGGCCATGAAACGCAGCGTCCCCAGGCAAAAGGTACGTCAGTACAAATAATGTACCGAGTATATGTGGAATGAAAATCAGTAAATAATAGACATAAGAAACATGGAGTAAAAGACTTAACATATAAGTCTGAATAACTCTGTGAATCAATAGTATTTACAATGCCATGCATATGCGTATAAATGTCATACCATGCATAGGTATATGCATACATAACATCATCAAGCCTCTGAGGGCATACCATCATATCATCTCGGCCACTGTGGGCAAATCATCAACGTATACCAGCTGATCATGTGGTGGTATGTATATAACGCCATAACCTTTTTCCATATCCTATATACATATATATACATACATATACGCATATATAACGCCATCTGGTCATGGGTCAATGTACATGTATAAATGAATGCAATGCATGAGAAGTACGTCAATAAAATCTCTCGGAACGTCATAAGACCATTATGCCTTTGATTGATGCAATGAAATAAACTTTATCAACTTACGCATTTTTTGAGACCCTTGAATAGATGATAGAATAACAGGACACATGGGGAATCAATAACATAGGCATCTCTAGTATTTCTATGACTAGAGTCATTTATGAAAGTTGTGCATAATGCAATGCATGAGAAATACGTCATTAAAATCTCTCGGAATGTCATAAGACCATTATGCCTTTGATTGATGTCATGAAATAAACTTTATCAACTTACGCATTTTCTGAGACCCTTGAACAGATGATAGAATAATAGGACACATGGGGAATCAAGAACATAGGCATCTCTAGTATTTCTATGAATACAGTCATTTATGAAAGTTGTGCATTTGCTAGTTTCATGTATCGTATGGATCATGCGAAAAGGAAAGAAGTGATAGCCTTAACATACCTAAACCGATTCTCTTGACAATCCCTCTAACACATGTCTTTTGCTAAAATATATAACGGCAAGATCGGAGTAGGAAAAAATCCGTATGATATTCTTGAGAAAGATTATACCGGGCTTCCTTAGAATTGCAAAAATGTCACGTTGCTTAGATGCTAAGGAATTTTGTTTGAATTCTTGTTGAAGATCCGTTGCTTACCATTTTGCTATAAGCACCTCTCTTGGAATTAGAGAGGTCTTATGCTTTAATGGGTGTGGGGGCCACATTTCAAGGCTTGGTGTCACATAATCCTTTTAAATGGGCCACCTTTCAATCTCTTTTAAGAGACATTAAATGGGAAAGGGGGTGCTGCCACGTTGGGGCCTTTTTGGCTTCATCCAAGTTCTTAATTTATTATACTCTAATTCCTTAATTAAATAATTAATCTCCCATTAACCAATAATTAACCAATTACCCACATAATTAAGAATTATCTTAAATTAATTAAAATACAACTCACCTTTAGCATACCTTATACACCTCACTATCATGGTCATGTGGTACCTTGTATGGCACAAGTCCATAAATACCGGGTATTATAGCTTGGGCCGCATTTTATCTCAAAATGTCAAACTTCGACGATATTCATTCTCTTCGATTTGCTTACCCCCTCATCTTCACGAATTTACTCATCACATGTTTGAAATAGTATAATTCTTATAATCTCAAAGTAATCTCATCCCCAAACTTACGTCAATTAACTTACGAAGAAACTTTAATATACGAAAATGCGGGATGTAACATCTCATTTCTGAGCTTCCATCAATTTACATATGGCGTACTTTCACGAACGAAAACATGGGGTGTAACCTCATTCCCCCTTTTGAATATTCGTCCTCAAAAGTTGACTGATGCACTTATTATTTTCATAACTTATGTCTTCCGAATACTTTAGTACTCTCCTTACCATCTAGGAAACAGTTCAGTGAATAATTCCAAAGGCCAAGGAATTCCCCCCTTAGGCTTCTTCCTCACACCATGACTTGTGGTCGAAATCCTTCCAATGTCGTAACTGTTGCTACCTTCTATCATGCAGCCTGTACGACTCTAACCTTGTAAATGTGCCTATGCGACTCTTCTCTCCTTTTTCCTCTGGCTTTTAGCCAATCTCTAGGCCTCACTTTGTAAACATATAATGAGCTTGATAAGATATCCCTTTGGGCATCTATAGGTATACTAATGTTCTTCTCTCGGTACTTTGTCGAACATACAAATATTGCTATATCTTATTTCATATACCCAGTTATACATCCGTATGACTTTACTACATCTAGGTGGGTCATACGATACCATGACTCTTACTTCGATCTATCGTTACTAAGGTCTGCTACCAAACTCCAGCTTACTCTCGTTGCTTATCCTATATGTATAAGTCTAAGTCCTTTAATACTTCCTCATTATTCATCTTAAGAATGAAGGTCTAATCTCATCTCATACTTTGTGACTTTTATCCATCAATTCTCGATTCACCTCAATATTGATCTATAATATACCATTGATAACTTGACCTTTTATGTAATCACTAGTGCTCACGTTGCATCGTGGAACATTTGAAGTGATTCTCCTGATCCATTTGGGGGAGATACTGTAACGACCCGGCCGGTCGTTTTGAGAATTTAAGTCTCGTTTGGCGGCATAAGGCCCTGGGCAACTTCGTATTATGTGTATTGACTTGCGTGCTTTGTTGAATTCAGTTATCGGATGGTTCAAAGTTATTTGGGATACTTAGTACCTAAAATGGAAGCTTAAACCTTAGGATTTTGACCGTAGTCGAAATTGTGTGAAGATGACTTCGGAATGAAGTTTTGTCGATTCTGTTAGCTTCGTTGGGTGATTTTGGACTTAGGGGCGTGTTCGGATTGTGTTTAGGAGGTATGTAGCTCATTTAGGCTTGAAATGGCGGAAGTCAAAATTTTTGGAGATTTTGACCGGTAGTGGTCTTTTTGATATCATGGTCGGATTCCGTTTCTGGAAGTTGGAGTAGGTCCGTAATGTTGAATATGACTTGTGTGCAAAATTTGAGATCAATCGGGCGTGGTTTGATAGGTTTCAGCATCGGTTGTGGAAATTTGAAGTTTCAAGTTCATTAAGTTTGGATTGGAGAGTGATTCATAGTTTAGACATTGTTTGATGTGATTTGAGATCTCAAGCGAGTCCATATTATGTTATGGAACTTGTTGGTATGCTTGGATGGGGTCCCGGGGGCCCCGTGTGTGTTTCGGACGAGTTTCGAATGATTTTCATGGTTTTGAAGAGGTCTGGTTCTGGTGTTTTCGCACCTACGATGCTTTGGAGCTCAGGTGCGACTCCGCTTCTACATGAGCCTGGTCTCTTTTTCGGTCATGGTGGCCTGGAGGTTCGCTCGCTTCTGCGGAGGCCGGCACGCAAGTGCGAAGGCTGCTTTTGCGGTCCAGAGGTCGCACCTGCGAAGAAACTCGCTTCTGCGCTTTCCCCTTGCACTTCTGCGGTGCTGCTGGTGCGACTGTAAATCTGCATATGCAGTTCCAAGCCTAGCTTGCTGAGTTCACAGATGCAGACTCTTTTTCGCAAATGCATATGCGCCTCGTTGTCCGCAGATGCAGAAATCTTGGCAAAATCATTTAAGTCGAGGGTTTGGCCATTTTCTTCATATTTTGAGTTTTATACTTCACTTTTGGGAGCTTCCTTGTGGTTTTTCAAGCAAAACGATTGGGTAATTGTTCTTCACCTAAAATTTAATATATTCCATGATTTTATCTTCATTTTTATCATTCAATTTGTGTTTTATGTTGAGGAAAATGGAGGTTTTTGAAGAAAAATTGCAAAAAGAAAAATCATGATTTGAGGGATGAAATGGTATCAGAATTTGATAATTTTAGTATGGTTGTACTCGTATCGGAATGGGTGTTTGGGTTTTGTGAAATTTTTCTGGTTCCAATGTGCGGTCCTGGGGGTCGACTTTTGGGTTGATTTTTAGATTTTGATAAAAATTGAGGTTTTATGATCCGGCATAGTTTCTTATGAGTTTTATTTGTGCTTCGAAGTTATTTTGGTTAGATTTGAGCAGCCCGGAGGTCATTTCATCCCAGAAGTTCATTTTAGAGTATCAGTCTGTCTTCTTTAAGATAAGTATCTTGCCTAACTTCGTATGGGGGAACTATCCCTTAGGATTTGAGACTTCTATGCTAATTGTAGTCCGGGTACGCGAGGTGACGAGTACGTGCTCGGACTTATTTGTGGAAAGTTGGCCTTTTAGGGTTCTTAGGTCCTTGTATTCACTGATTATGCAGTAGTTATGTTATGAATACGTCTCTTAATTACTTTTTTCACCTCTACCTGCTTTAATTAGAATTAATTGCTTTATCATCCGCCCTTGATGCTTATTTGAGTCACCCGTGCCTTAACTGACACTGTTATCGCTTCTATTTCCATGTTATCTTTCCCCTAACTGCTTATCTTTATTTGAAGTTATAATTATCTCATTTGTAATTGTTCATCCTTAATTGAGTCTATGACTATCTTTCTGCGACTTATCCCTAATTGAATTTGTTGTATCTATTTTTTTAATTGCCAACCTTAAAAGAAGTTAGATATCCAATATTTTAGTTGACTTGTTCTTATTTTGAATTATTCGGCTTGTGTTAGCTCCCTCGATGTCGAACTGTACATTGTGGACCATTGTTGCATAATATTTCCTTTCTTGTTGAGGTGTTCTTATTATGACTAGCATTCTCTATTTTTTGCCACTCCTTGTGAATTAATTCCTCTATTCCTTCGAGTTCTAGAATTTCTGAATTAATTTATTGTCATACCCTTGTATTAGTGTTATTGTTGCTTTTGTACTTATTGTTCTTGCATATTTACTTTGGGACTACGGGACGGTATCTCGGGAGATCCCCCTGTCATGCATATTTACTTTGGGACTACGAGGTGGTACCTCGGGAGGTCCCCTTATCTTGCATATCTACTTTAGGACTACGAGGTGGTACCTCAGGAAACCCCCCTGTCTTGCATATTTACTTTTGGGACTACGATGCAGTACCTCGGGAGATCCCCCTGTCTTGCATATTTACTTTGGGGACTACAAGGCGGTACCTCGGGAGATCCCCTGTTGGGCATATTTACTTTTGGGACTACGAGGCGGTACCTCGGGAGATACCCTGTTGAGCATTTACTTTTGGGACTAGGAGATGGTATCTCGGGAGTGCCCTTTGTTGACATCTCTTTGTTATGGGGTTGCACGAGGTTTCTGTCATGTTATTGTTACTATTGATATTTGTACATGTGGTGAGACAAATTGGGAACATTATTATGCATGTGTGGCGAGATAAGGCGGGTATTTACTTTACTATTGCACATGTGGTGAGACAAGGTGAGAACATTATTATGCACGTGTGGCGAGACAAGGCAGGCATTTACTTTACTATTGCACACGTGGCGAGACAAGGTGGGCTATGTCAGGGATTGATTTGTGATGTCCTAGGGGCATTCTTGTTGTTAATATTTGTGTAGTGGTACATTTACCTGTGAGAACTTTATCTTGTGAAAGTTGTGAGAAAACATTCTACGTATTATCCGTTCTTTTTCTTATGGTCACTAGCTGGTACGAACTATGTTAGGACATTTGCACAAGCATACACGTAGTTAAGCACTCTTACCGGATAAGAGGATTTCTTGATATTGTTCAGTATAGATGCACACCCTTGCTTACTTGCCTTCTATGTGAGAATGGCTCTATTTTGCCCGCGAGTCGTCAGTGTGGTTATGAGGTGTAAAGAGGGCACATGATGCCAAGTGTTAGGGTTCAGGTATTGAGACCCGTGAGTTGTGATTTTTCCGAGGTTCGGCACCTCGTGGAGTTTATCGACTAAAACCCGGTGTGAAAGCTGTCGTATTGTTGAGTTGTTACTTGTCCTTTCTTTATCTGTGATTATCGGACTTAGGCTGTGTTTTTGTTCATTCTTCTATGTCAATATTATGGAGTTTCGCTGATAGTTGTTGTTTTCCTTCCTTATTGCAATTACCGTATTAATTGCCACTTCGCGTAGTCTTTATGTAGATATCATACTCTGTTGTTTCTATACTTATACTTGTTCAGGTTATTTAGTCCAATAGGTGTCTTGACTGTTCCTCGTCACTACTTTATTGAGGTTAGTCTTGATACTTGCTAGGTACCGCCGTGGTATACTCATACTACACTTCTGCACATTATTGTGAAGATCCAGGTGTTTTGAAGTCAGTTGATCATTAGCTAGTTGTGCGGACTGTTGCTGTGGAGACTCAAAGTACACCTGCTGCTGCGTTCACAGGCTTTGGAGTCACCTTCTTATTTGTATTCATACTGTTACTTTATTTGAAACAGTTGTATTTAGAAAAATTGTAGCAAACTCTGTAGAGCTTTTGACTTGTACTACCGGTTTTGGGAATTCTAAGTTTTTATAAAGAATTCCATTTCAAGTTGTTAGATGTTATTTATTATGGTTGTTATTCAGTAAATGCTAGGCTTACCTAGTCCCTAAGACTAGGTGCCATCACGACACCCAATGGAGCGGAAATTGAGTCGTGACAGATACGATATTATACTTCCATAACCGTACTTCATAGCATCCCAATATGATTTACCTTACGTGGATATTTTAATCCTGTACAATTCATGAAATCCCTCTTTTTCCTTTTCTTCAAATCATTACTCAATCGAAGGCCCAAACGTCATCCTTTATCTATCACAATTACATCCTTATTCTATTACCAGTGAAGCATTCCATTTCTCCAAAATGCTATTAGTCTTGGACTCCTTTGACTTCATTCAGGCTATACTGAGCTTTCTATAACTTAGAGAACCCATCACCTCTCTTGTTTTCATGGGCGTAATCCCAAGAACTTATCACTTCTCGTCGCCTTTCACTCGCCTTTAATTATCCTTACTAATGTCTTCTTAAAACCTTGTCGCTCTACCACACTTTAGCTTGCGACCTACATATATCAATTTATACTATTAGCAATCTTCTTTCAACTTGCTTGCATCATAGATTTCCTTATATCATTCTAGAACATCGAGCAAGACATCACATCGTCTCTAGCTCTTCTTTACGCTCTAAATTAGACTTCTCGATACCTAGAAACCATAAGGTGGAAGACATGCCACTGACGACGCCGCTATCATTCCTGGATACTGAATCCCCACGCTTTAAGCCATCTATCTGAAGTGAGCACTATTCATAACCTTCTGCATTTGAGTATCTTGTATGTTGTCCACCTTTACCTTACTTATCTTAAAGTCTCACATCATATCTTCTATCTCTTTCATAACCTCCCTTCCATATAGGTATAATTTGAAGCTCTATTATAATACTTGTACCTCTGGTGCAAACACAATCCGGTGGGAGCTTCATACTGACTTCTTATGAGGCTGGTACTCTTCTAACTGGATTTATCGTAGAGCCGTTATAGAATATGGCTACTGCACTATCTCTCTTGTACCTCTGATATTTATGAGTGAACCTGCAATGTTCTCAATTACGAGATCTATAATTTTCTTGGTCCAATAATCAAACTCCTGATTTACTTAGTTGATGTAACTCTTTAGTTTCCTCTTCCTTCTGATCAGCCTTTATGTAGCCTTCAGCTATCTTTCGATCTGTGGCTCCTGGTATTAGTTATTACTTTAGCTTTTCATGGGCTCTATGGAATATCCATGATACAATCTTTTTATAATTCAATCCTTCGTGTATAACCTTGACTTAATACTTTCTCTTAAATTATACAGGAGTCTTCTATGGCTATATGATTATCAACATATTTGCTACATGGATAATACTCTAAAATCTCGAGTGCATTCACAACGTAACTAATTCTGGATCATTGATAGAATAATTCCTTTCGTTCCCTCTCAGCTTTCTTTAAATGTAAGCAATTACTTTTCCTGGTCGTTCTGCCACTTGCTGCATGAATACATGGCTTATCTTAGTGCCCACACATATTGGAATACCATACAACCCATATGATCTTGAATATCACCTTTTGATTTTTTTCTTCTTCCCGTTCATTAGCCACGATAGCTGCCACTTTGTTATGGAGTGCAAACATTGTTGTGGTGAGACTGTTGTTACAAGTCCATTTCCTCTTCAAGTTACTATGTTTAATTTGAAGCATTCTTCCTTATTTCCTCAGCTAATCTTTCATTGAAGTACTTAGGGAGGACCCTCTGACTCTTGTAAGATTATGAACTTATTACATCGTATACTCGACGGAATTATTTTTTTTATGTCCTTTCTTGCCTATAATTATCCGTAATTACTTACCTCCACACCCTTGTACTTGTAGGGTTGCTTCTGAACTAATATTTTGATTGTCTTCCCATTGGCATTCTCTTTTATTTACCTTTAACTACCCCAACTCCTATCTGAATATATCTCAAGGATCACGATGTCATATCTGCGAGACTAAATTTCCCATGTTGGGGTTCACTACGTTCATCTTCCATAATCTGTTGATTTGTCTGTGTCCTCTTGTTTAGCCATAAATAGGCTCTTCCTGGATCAACTACTAACTACTCGTTGGCCCATTATCATATCAATATTTTGCGTAATCTTTCTTGGGTTATCTCCCTTGTCTTAACTTATGTCTCGCACATGTTCCTTCTCTATTAATAACATCTCAGGCAGGAACCCTTACTCACCTTGAGGTAATCCTTCTGTACCAAGGATAACAAAATTCCTTACTCACGAGGGAGACATCTAGTGTAACTGGCACACACAGTCCCTTACGCTTAACTTTGCTCACATTTCTTGCTTTAGGAAAGCATCTTCCTAAATGACCTTTAAAGGTTATTCTTCTGTCGTCCATTCTATTATTGCCAGAACGCAACCTGCAATTCTCATAATGTCGACTATTATCAAATCACTCAGTCCCTAATTCATGTTCAGTTTATCTTGTTCACCAGCCCATACTAATTTCTATTATTCTGGGGTATAACTTTTCCTTCTGGTAGTTGCATTTGAGTCACGAACTTATTTGTCGAAATAAGGATATTACTTTATGGCCTATACTCTTTTGTTGTCTCAAGGCCCGTCACCTCTTGTTTTTTCCTTCACTTGACTATAGGCACTGTAATATTGTTTTTGTTTTGATCTACCGTTATTATCCATGTATCACATCTTACTCATAATGCTTCGTTAACTCTCTTCTTATTTCCCTGCTAACATTTTTGTCTATTACTTTATTCAGAAAACTTCAACAAGACATCCTTTTGCTTTTAGCTCCCCTTGCTCCATCCACCGGCTCTTCGGGTTGCCTAACATTCTCTCTCTACTAGGTATGTGAGCCACACTAACATAATATCTATCCATCATAAGCATGATGTAAAAAATTGAGTTCCTCTGACTCAGCTCTTCCACAACTATATCTCTTACCAACCGTATTTCTAGATGTAGGCATCATCGTATTATGAATAAGATAGAGTTTAGGAAATTGAGTTCTTACAACTAAGCTCTACAACACGATCTAGAGTAAGAAGAAAAAGTGACAGTCCTAAATGTCCTAAATGCCATGAGAGAGAGGAAAGGCGAGGCCATGAGAGAAAGGACAGGGAGACGAGGAGGCCTCGTAGATCGGAGATATCTACTGGTCCTTATTTTGGAGGCAAGGTACGGCATGGTAGAGGTTTTATGGGCCAGCCAGTTCAGTTTGTGCTTCAAGCTTCGCACAGTGTTTCAGGTACTCATGGGTCTCGGAGTACCCGTACTGTAGAATTTCCACAGCCACGCCAACATAGAGGTTTCTTTGAGTGTGGTGATACCAGCCACAGGGTGAGAGATTGTCCTAGACTCTAGACACACGTGTCACTGTGGGGTATTCAGGCAAGTAGAGGGCGCCCAAGAGGGGAATACCCGGCCCGTTGATGTGTCTAATATAGTAGGTTTGAGCTCGCTACGTCAGATGATCATACAGGTATGCTTTGATTTGTTATAGAGGGGCACCATTCATAATTTGATTCGGCTTTGCTTATCGGGGTGCGTCCCCTTATTTTGTTGCTCCACCTATGGGTGAGTTCATGACTTAGTATTTGTTTATGTGTTTACCCCTGTTGGGAGATTCTATTAGTGATTGCCATGTCTATCATTATTTTAATTCATTATTGAAAGTTACGAGACTAGAAGTGAATTCTTCTTGTCCATTATAGTAGGTTTGATGTGATTCCTAAGTAATGTGTTTACAATTTGTTATTTGATACTCTACCGGGGTGAGAGTTCAGTAAGTGTTGTGATTTTATTAGCAAAATTAAGTTAGGGGAAGACAATTTGGTATGATGTGTATTCGGCTTGTGATTCACAGTTGAGGGTGATACCCTCGCGATTCCATGTGATTTGATATGTTTGAGCCGGGCTGCGTGCCGCGGTGGAGGTTATATCAGGCTCAGATCCTTGTGACTTGTTCATATACTTTGATTTTCCTATTTAAATTGATTCGTAGTATGGTACTGATAGAAAGTTCTACCTGTCAGGCTTGTTTGACATTTCCCTTATGTGTTTCTCTTTACATATTCAATCATTTTTGTTTTGTGCTTCTTGAGTTTTAGTGTGCGGGATGTGTGCCTGATGGTGTTAGTTGTGGCTTCTTGATTCAGGTGTATAGTTAAGAGGTTTTCTTGTTTCTTGCATCATTGTCAGTGTTGTGGAGGTTTGAAATAGGGTTCTAATGGATATGAGGCTAATTGCCGGTGCTGGTTTTGATTATGGGTAGCTATTGTGATTAGAAATGTTATTATGGGCCTATATGTGGCGTGTCAGGTTGGTAGAGAGGATAAATTACAGTTGAGATGGTGTCGTCAGGCTTATGTAGGTTAGGGTGATGTAGGGTCACCCGCGTGTGTATGTTGGATATGTGTTTTCAGTGATTTGAAGACTTCGAGTCGGTTCTTGGCACGTTCGAGGACGAACGTTTGTTTAAGAGGGGAAGTATGTAATGACCCGGCCGGTCGTTTTGAGAATTTAAGTCCCGGCCCTGAGAAGCTTCGTATTATGAGTATTGACTTGCGTGCGTGGTTGAATTCAGTTACCGGATGATTCGGAGTGATTTGGGACACTTAGTCCCTAAAATGGAAGCTTAAACCTTATGATTTTGACCGTTGTCGGAACTGTATGAAGACGACTCCGAAATGGAGTTTTTTCAGTTCCGTTAGCTACATTGGGTGATTTTGGACTTAGGGGTGTGTCCGGATTGTGTTGTGGAGGTCAGTAGCTCATTTAGGCTTAAAATGGCGAAAGTCAAAAATTTTGGAGATTTTGACCGGTAGTGGACTTTCTGATATCGGGGTCTAAATCTGATTCCGGAAGTTGGAGTAGGTCCGCAATGTTGAATATGACTTGTGTGCAAAATTTGAAGTTAATCAGACGCAGTTTGGTAGGTTTCAGCATCGGTTGTAGAAATTTAAAGTTTCAAGTTCATTAGGTTTGGATTGGAGGGTGATTCATAGTTTCGACGTTGTTTGATGTGATTTGAGACCTCGAGCGAGTCCATATTAGGGTATGGAACTTGTCGGTATGCTTGGACGGGGTCCCGGGGGCCCCGGGTGTGTTTCAGACGAGTTTCAGATTTTTTCATGGTTTTGAACAGGTCTGGTTCTGGTGTTTTCGCACCTACGGCACTTTGGAGCGCAGGTGCTACTCCGCTTCTGCATGAGCCTGGTCGCTTCTGCAGTCATGGTGGCCTGGAGGCTCGTTCGCTTCTGCGGAGGCTGGCACACAGGTTCGAAGATCGCTTTTGCGGTCCAGCGGTCGCACCTTCAAAGACACTCGCTTCTGCATTTCCCCCTTGCGCTTCTGCGGTGCCACTGGTGCGACTATAAATCTGCATATGCGGTTCCAGGCCTAGCTTGTTGAGTTCGCTGATGCGGACTCTTTCTCACAAATGCATGTGCGCAGGTGCGCCTCCTTGTCCGCAGATGCGGAAATCCTGGCAGAATCATTTAAGTCGAGGGTTTGGCCATTTTCATCATATTTTGAGTTTTAGACTTCGGTTTTGGGAGCTTCCTTGTGGGTTTTTCAAGAAAAACGATTGGGTAAGTGTTCTTCACCTAGAATTTAATATATTCCATGATTTTATCTCCATTTGTACAATTTAATTTGTGTTTTGAGTTGAGGAAAACGGAAGTTTTTGAAGAAAACTTTTAAAATGAAATATCATGATTTGACGGACGAAATGGTATCGGAATTTGATAATTTTAGTATGGTTGAACTCGTATCGGAATGGGTGTTCAGATTTTGTGAAATTTTTTGAGTTTCGAGGTGCATGCCCGAGGGTCGACCTTTGGGTCGATTTTTAGATTTTGATAAAGATTGAGGCTTTATGATCCGGAATAGTTTCTTATGAGTTTTATTTGTGCTTTGAAGTTATTTTGGTTAGATTTGAGCCATCCCGAAGTCATTTCACCCGAGAAGTTCATTTTAGAGTATCGGTCTGTCTTCTTTGAGGTAAGTATCTTGCCTAACATCGTGTGGGAGAATTACCCCTTAGGATTTGAGTTTTCTATGCTAATTGTAGTACGTGTATGTGAGTGACGAGTACGTGCTCGGATTTATTTGTGGGAAGTTGGCCTTTTAGAGTTCTTAGGTCCTTGTTTTCACTGATTATGCGGTTGTTATGTTATGAATACGTCTCTTAATTACTAGATTCACCTCTACCTGATTTAATTAGAATTAAATGCTTCATGATCCGCCCTTGATGCTTATTTGAGTCGCCTGTGCCTTAACTGAAATTGTTATCGCTTCTATTGCAATACTATCTTTCCCATAACTGCTTATCTTTATTTGAAGTTATAATTATTTCTTTTGTAATTGTTCATCCTTAATTGAGGCTATGATTAACTTTCTGCTGCTTATCCCTAATTGAATTTGTTGTATCTCTTTCTTAATTGCCAACCTTAAAAGAAGTTAGTTATTCTATATTTAGTTGACTTGTCCTTAGTTGGAATTATTCGCCTTGTGTTAGCTCCCTCATTGTCGAACTCTATATTGTGGACTGTTGTTGAATAACATTTCCTTTCTTGTTGAGGTGTTCTTATTATGACTAGCATTCTCTATTTTTGGCCACTGCTTTTGAATTAATTCCTCCATTCCTTTGAGTTCTAGAATTTCTGAGTTGATTTATTGTCGTACCCTTGTATTAGTGTTATTGTTTCTACTGTACTTGTTGTTCTTGCATATTTACTTTGGGACTACGAGGCAGTACCTCGGGAGATCCCCCTGTCTTGCATATTTACTTTTGGGACTACGAGGCGGTACCTCGGGAGATCTCCCTGTCTTGCATATTTACTTTGGGACTATAAGGCGGTACCTCGGTAGATCCCCCTGTCTTGCAGATTTAGTTTTGGGACTACGAGGCGGTACCTCGGGAGATCCCATATTGAGCATTTACTTTTGCAACTACGAGACGGTATCTCGGGAGTGTCCTTTGCTGACATCTCTTTGTTATGGGGTTGCATGAGGTTTCTGTCGTGCTATTGATACTATTGATATTTGCACATGTGGCGAGATAGGATGGGAACATTAGCCACGATAGCTGCCACTTTCTTATGGAGTGCATACATTGTTGTGGTGAGACTGTTGTTACAAGACCATTTCCTCTTCAAGTTACTATGTTTAAGTTGAAGCCTTCTTCTTTATTTCCTCAGCTATTCTTTCAGTGTAGTTCTTAGGGAGGACCCTCTGACTCTTGTAAGACTGTGAGCTTATTACATTGTATACTTGACGGATTTTGTTTTATGTCCTTTATTGCCTATAATTATCCGTAGTTACTTACCTCCATGCCCTTGTGCTTGTAGGGTTGCTTCTAAACTAATATTTTGACTATCTTCCCAGTGGCATTATCTTTTAGTTACCTTTAACTACCCCAACTCCTATCTGAATATATCTCAAGGATCACGATGTCATATCTGCGAGATTAAATTCCCCATCTTGGGTTCACTATGTTCATCTTGCACAATCTGTTGATTTGTTTGTGTCCTCTTGTTTAGCCATAACTAGGCTCTTCTTGGATCAACTACTAACTACTCGTTGGCCCATTCTCATATCAATATTTCGTGTAATCTTTCCTGGGTTATCTCCTTTGTCTTAACTTACGTCTCGCACATGTGCCGTCTCTATTAATAACATCTCGGGCAGGAACCCTTACTCGACTTGCGGTAATCCTTTTGTACCAAGGATAACAAAATTCCTTACTCACTAGGAAGACATTTAGTGTAACTGGAACACACAGTCCCTTAAGCTTAACGTTGCTCACATTTCTTGCTTTAGGAAAGTGTTTTCCTGAATGACCTTTAAAGGTTATTCTTCTGTCATCCATTCTATTATTGCCCGAACGAAATCTGCAATTCTCATAATGTCGACTATTATCAAATCACTCAGTCCCTAATTCATGTTTAGTTTACCTTATTCACCAGCTCAAACTGATTTCTATTATTCGGGGGTCTAACTTTTCCTTCTGGTAGTTGCATTAGTGTCACGAATTTATTTCTCGAAATAAGGATATGAATTTATGGCCTATACTCTTTTGTTGTCTCAAGGTCTGTCATTGTAACGACCCAATCGGTAGTTTTTAACATTTGCACTTCGCTCGTTGTTTGAGGGCATGAGTAACTCCGTATGATGTACTTTGACTTGTGTGAATCATCGGGTTTGGTTTGCAGGTATTTCGAAATCAAATTACAAGAAAGAATTTCATTGTTGAAGCTTTAAATTTGGAGAGTTGACCAAGTTTGACTTTTTAGCATTTGACCTCAGATTGGAATTATGATGGTTCCATTAGCCCCGTTAGGTGATTTTGGACTTAGGAGTGCATCCGGAATGTGATTTGGAGGTTCGTGGAAGAATTAGGCTTCAATTGGCAAAATTGGAAATTTGGCAATTTTTGGTCGGCAGCGAAAAATTTGATATCTGGGTCGGAAAGGAATTTCAGAAGTTGGAGTAGGTTCGTAGTGTCATTTTTGACGTGTATGCAAAATTTCAGGTCATTCGGACGTGGTATGGTTGGTTTCGGCATAGGATGCCGAATTTGGAAATTTAGAAGTTCTTAGGCTTGAATCCGAGGGTAATTTGGTGTTTTGATGTTGTTTCGAGAGATTCTAAGGTTCGATTAAGTTTATATGTTGATATATGACTTGTAGGTATTTTTAGTTGAGGTTTTGAAGGCCTCGGGTGTGATTCGGGTCAGTTTTGAGCGAGTCTTGGCATTACCGGAACTGAGGCTTGGTTCTGGTGCTTAAAATTTTGCTGAGGGCGGCAAAAATTCCGCTGAGGGTGGCAAAATTCTGCTGAGGTCGGCAAAATTCTGCTGAGGGAGAAGGAGGGGGCGCGGACCGCGTAAATTTTGTCGCGGAGGCGCTCCACGGCAGATCTGCAGATTCGATGGTACGACTTCAGAAGCCTATATCTTTTGATCGACTAGGAATTTGGAGATGATTCAAAAACGAAAGCTGTAACCCATTTGTGTCTAGTTTCCATAAAGCTATAGAAATTATCATTTGGATATCTATAGAGAAGTTATGGCCAAAATACTAAAGCCTATCACTACAGCCACCAGAAGCGCGGATAGCATTGTATTGATCGCGGCCGCGCCTCGATTTTCGCGATCAGCGTAGTGGAGATCAGAGAGTGCACTATATAAATGAGGTTTAGGGCATTATTTCACATTTTGGACTTAGGGAGTTCGGTTTATGGCGATTTTACAAGGGTTTTCAAGAAATTCATCGGGGTAAGTGATTGTAACTCTGATTTGGTTAATGTACATGAATATATCACTGATTTCATCATTTGATTAGTACTTTGGGGTGGAAAATTTGGGAAAATAGTATAAACTTCATAAAATGGGTTTTGAGAGTTGAATGTCGATTCAAAGTCGGATTTTGACAAATTTGGTATGGTTGGACTAGTGAGTGAATGGGTCTCAATTTTATCGAATTTCGAGACGTGGGCCCGGGGGCTGAGTTTGAGCCAATTTCGGGTTTTGGGCTAATTTGATAGTTTTTCTTGTGTAATTCATTCCATTAGCGTATATTGATGGTATTGTACTAACTGTGAATAGATTCGGAGCATTTGGAGGCCGAGTCGAGAGCATTTCGGGGTAGAGATTTGATCGGTTTGAGGTAAGTAACGATCATAAATCTAGTCCTGTGGGTATGAAACCCCGAATTTCATATCATTCTACTATTTTGAGGTGACGCACATGCTAGGTGACGGGCGTGTGGGCATACACTGTTGGGGATTATGACTTGGTCCGTCCCGTAACAACTGTAAAGTTGCATATTTTGTTAGTATCATATGATACTTATGTGTTTTAGAAAGAGTTTCTGTAAGTTTGATTGAATGCCATGTTTGGGCCTTGTGCCAGTGCTGTTTGGACCCTTAGGGGCCTTTTCTTACTATCCTCTAACTGTTTTCGATGGAAAATCTATACTCAGTCATGGTTATACTTATTTACTACATAACTCAGTTTGATGACTCTATTTTGATGCATATAAATGTTGTTTTGGGCCGCATTCCCTGCTTTTACTGAAATGCCCGAGTGGATCGAGAAGTTTATGACTGAGTGAGACCGAGGGCCTGATTTGTGAGGATATTTATGGGATCGGGCTGCACGCCGCAGCATGTTTGATATAGGCCGCGGACGTGAGTGATTTATGCCATGATTTGGCTTGATATAGCGCTTGGGCTGAAAGAGGCCCTTCGGAGTGTGTACACACCCCCAGTGAGCGCAGGTACCTACTGAGTGTGAGTGCCGAGTGCTGAGTGACAGTGAGGCATGAGTGATTGTGAGGTATACCCGAGTGGCAAGAGTGATGGTGAGGTATGCCGGAGTGGCAAGAGTGATTGTGAGGTATGCCCGAGTGGCACGAGTGACTGTGAGGTTTTCCCGAGGGGCTGTATACGAGTGATGCTTTGCCCGAGGGGCTGTTTATGATTTCATCATCTTTGCTCACCTTTGCATTGAGCCTTTGTTTGAAAAATTGTTGAAAAATATCTTTAGATGATTTTTACTGGAACCGGGTTTAAACTAGATGATTTGATTCAAACACTGATTTTTTAAAGCATGCTGTACTTAATTGAATTTTTTTGATATGAACTTGATATGCTTTATTGCTCATCACTGCTGCTCAGTCTTTATTTATTGTTGTTACTTACTGAGTTGGCGTACTCACGTTACTCCCTGTACCTTGTGTGCAGATCCAGGTGTAGCTGGATACGGTAGTCGTTGTTGATTATTCTGGCTGCAGATCATTCTCTGGGATAGCAAGGTAGCTTCCTGGCGATCGCAACCCTGCTTTTCTCCCTTCTATCTTCCTTTAGTTGTATTAGCTATTTTCCAGACTATGTTAGTCTTAATATTGTTAGATAGATTATAGTAGATGCTCATGACTAGTGACACCCCGATGTCAGGCTTTTCTTTTCCGCATTTGTGTTTTGATTTGAACTCCTTTACGAAGGCTTTTTACGCTATATATCCTTGAAATTATCCTTGAAATGAAAATATCGGTTTGTTTTCGAATGAATTGGCTTGCCTTGTTCCACGATAGGCGCCATCACGACAAGTTAGGTTTTTGGGTCATGACAAATTGGTATCAGAGCATAGGTTACATAGGTCTCATGAGTCATGAGCAGGTTTAGTAGAGTCTTGAGGATCGGTACGGAAGATGTCTGTACTTATCTACGACAGGGTGTAGAACCCTTTAGAAAATTTCACTTTCTTGTATTCTATCATGCGGAATTGATTCAGCTTGGAATATAACTCCTTGAATTCCTTCCACGCATTCGTTTTCGCACATGAGTGCTCGGTATCAGTTGTACATCGCCATCTTGTGATTCTACGAATGATGTTTGAGATGTGTCATGTGTTTTGGTAATGGGCCAGTCTGGAGGACTTGAGGCCAGGTTTAGACCACAGCTTTGGGTCGGTAGCTTCAGTTATAACCTGTACATTTGGACTCATATGTCCAATAATGCCTCTATGAGTGGAATTTGTGGCTCGATGAGAGGTGGAATGGCTTTGTGATGAGTATGATGTAACTGCAGGATGTGTTAAGACGATTTGAATGTGACGAGAAGTGTTTCCTTGAAATGTAAAGGAAGGACATTGGGCGCTTGATTTTCATTTTAATGTGACGTACGGTGTCGAGTGTGAATGTTTTGAAGGATCTTTCACGTTGTTAAATTTTGGGACAAATTTAATTCTCATGTCTTGTCAATGACTTTGGACTCAAGAAGAGTAAGTGATTGTGTAGTAATTGTGGTGGGTATTTCTAATGTCGATGGCTTGGGAAAGATGATCTTCTGAGAGACTTAGAGTCAGTAACATTTTATTGATTCAGGTGCGACAGAGATACATTTCGATTTGATGCAGCAGTTGGGTAGCAAAGTATGAGGGAAGACATGACGGGAAGTGTTTCGCGGTGGTTGAAGTACTAACAGGTCACGTAGGAGAAGTCGAGGTTGAGAAGTTTCTTAAAGGAGATGATTAAACCGAAGCAAGAGTGACAGATTGGCATATGAATTCAATTGTAGGGTAGTCGTGCACCTTGAGAAAGTGTAGAATGGTTTGGAATCGTATTAGTATGTGATTTGTCCTGCAGACTCTATTTGGAGTGATGGTTACTGTACAAAGGAAGATTTAATATGGCAGAAAGGAGTGTGTTGGAAATGAAGAGAGGCGTGAAGATCTGATTATCGTGTCAGGTGCAATATGACTTGAGTTCAGAAGGTATTGTTGAACGTATAGTTAATGTCAATAGGGAAAGTGCAGACTTATACAAATGATGGGCGAGCATGAACTCAGGAGAATTTATGGATTTCATGGTCGTTTCACTCAGTGCAGTGTCATTGGGAGATGTCAGTAAGGAATTCCATAGGTGGGTTATCTCCTGTGTGCAGCTAGCTGTGGCATGATGTTCATGAAGCTTTTGCGAGGAATATTACTTGCTACCCGGTAGGAGGTCGTATGTGTGATTGTGGCTGGCGATTCAGAATGTTCATGAAAAGCTTATTAAAAGATTTCGAGAAGTCTGGCGGGTTAACGGTGCGAGATCTTTGTAATTGAGAAGGAGAAATCCTTGCGGGTTCTAATTTTATATAATTGTAGCTTAAGGCTATGTGCGGGAGTCTGCTATCGATGAGTTGATTGCACGGTTATGTGTCGTAATAGTTTCGGTTCGGGGTATACTAATGAATCAGTTATGACTTGCAGAGGCCGAGATCGAGGATGGCTCGGGTAAAGGAATTTTTGGACACAAGTTGTATTACACTCTATGGTTATAGGAGGACCATAAAATAATTGAGTGGTTATTCATGAAAAATGTAGTGCACATGGAGCGGGAATTTGCTCGGTTGCGTAGGAGTGTGAGTTACTCTTTCTTTCCCTTGAGTGTTGGTGTGCTAATGGGGCACATGCCATTTCGGTCCGTTTGGTCGGTTAATTCGAGATTTGAGTAGAGTGGATGACTCTCAAGAATGGTTCCAATAGATTCAAAATTTATATATATGGCTAGAAAACTAGGAGTTGCATTGAACGATGTCGAGACTCGTGGCATTTTATATCATTGTGAATTATGCATTTTAAGATCAAGAAGGTGAAGGAAACAGTTTTAGGTTCACATAAAGTCTCTTCGGAGTAAGCATTTTTGTTTGTGGTACCTATGGGATACATAAAAAGGGAATTAAGTGGCTTATAAGCCTTAGGGCGATGTGATTCTATGCTAGAGTTTGTGGGGTATGTTTTAGTTAAGGATAGTAGTGCTTTAATAAGGAAAATTAGCAATTTGAAAGCAATTTGGAAAGGACTTGGAGAAATAAAACAGCTTGGTAATAGGTTGGGGTAGCACAGTAATGGGTATGATCGGTCCTTTGGGTACTTATGAAGTGGCTAGTATCTACAGGTGTTTTGTGGCAATGCTCTCGGATTTGGCAACCTGTGTAGCTTGGTAGAGTTAGAGGAATTCAGTTCTGATAGCTTGGTTATGTGCAAATGGATTTCAAAGTATTCATGATGGTTTCTACCATGGTTTGAACCGGATATTTGCTACCGGTGTACGGAACGTGTTGTGTGTTATGATTTCCTCCTAGAAAGAAGCAAGAAAGAGGTTTCTGATTTATAAGCTATGTAATTTTCTAGTGACTCAGAGATTGATAATGGAATTCTTATGCATGTCACATGATGGCATAATAGATATGGTGTGTTGTGTGGGAATAGGATTTACATGTACAAGGTCACAGTTCAGTTTTGAAGGGAAGGACATAAATTCTTAGGCAGCATGGACTGTTTCTGATGACTAGGTAAATGATATTACTATCTGGTATAGCTTGATGAGAGTGTACATTTTAGAAGCGACATGTGTTTTGATTTATGGGTACTTCGCTGGTATTATGGCACTTTCCCGGTTGATCGAGTGTTGATATTCAAATTTTTGCCAGGTGGCACGGAAGAATTTTTTAAGTATTTCTCGTGGGATGATTGTGTAAGAGAGAGGTATTAGGCATTCTGGCGGTGGAGGTAGAATCAAATATGGTGATTCATGTAATCTATGGAATTGGATATTGGGAGTTCTCAGGAGCAGATTGTTTTATGGTTGTGGACTGTGAAGTTGTGGCTGGAGCTAGCCATATGATAGAAGGTGTTATGATTCCGTCATTATGGATTTTTGGAGGTTGTTTATCTATTTGTAGCTGACCATAGTATATTTGGGGCCCATTGATAGGCCCAATTAGGATGTGTATTCTACACCGAGCCGGATTGATTAGCTCCATACTGCTATTGTTGAAGGATGTGCCATTCGGTTGATGTGAAGCTTATTCGTGTTCTGACATGATCTGTGAGTTACTCTTCTATGCTATGAGGAGTTGTGATTCGTTGGTTATATGCACATATGGTGCGGTTCTATTGTGCCCTTATAGCGGTATTTGAGCGAGAATAGTATTGGATATTGCTTGGTTGATGACGTATTGGTTATGTTTTTACGGGTTTTGTAAGGCATGGTTTCATTTGCTTCTACATGGTTATGGTAATGCACTTTGGGTACTTGATGTCCAATTGTGCATGGTTATTGATTTTAGCAGGGTGGCTTGAGGTGTTTCATATGGACCAGTATTTGGATAGGGTCGCGTATTCCAGTAGAGTTATGTTGAAATATGAACCTTTGTGTAAGATTCATGTGTTATGGTTCTGCGGTGTGTGATGGGTTCTTAGCATTGTGTCGGGGTGGTACCCATCGAGCTTGCGAAACGGTTCTCCTATTTGGGTCATTGTTACGATTGGGTACATTTGGAATATTGCAATCTGGTGCACGGATTGCACGGGTCGTGGATTTAGATTGTATTGATGTGTCATGTCACTAGAGTGGTCGTGTTGAATGAGACGAGGTCATTGGGCATAGAATCAATGTTATGAGATTTGATTGTGGTATAATTGGTAGGATAATATCGGAAGTCGGCTTTGAAATTGGCTATAGTTCTTGTAGAAGGAACGTGAGCTCCATGAATGGTTATGAATTCGGTATGTTTCTTTCATCATCGGCAGTGTACGAAGGTTTTAGAATGAGGTTTTGTCTGATATAAGGTTTATAACCGGCACTGGGTTGATTTGAGTAGATACGGTGATTTGAAATCATTGCTTCGAGCATTCGAGCTATGCGGTATTTGAATTTGAGTATTTGAGATATGGTTACGGCTTTTGGTACAACTTGTTCAGACTTATACGGCATGTAGATGCGAACTTCTGATCTTATAGGAAATTTCTGATGTCAAAAATTTGATTCGAAGGCTTGTGGGCTAGGTTGAATTGAGGAATTTCGGTTATGCTGTGCTATCGGACCTGTATGGGATAGGGTGACGTGAGATCACCCCCGGGTATGTGCATGGAAAAGTTACACAGCAATTGGATGGATTTTGGAACAACTCTGGGCACGTTCGAGGACGAACGTATGTTTAAGTGGGGGAGTATGTAACGACTCGACCGGTCGTTTTGAATATTTGCACTTCGCTCGGTGGTTTGATGGCATGAGTAACTCTGTATGATGTACTTTGACTTGTGTGAATCATCAAGTTTGGTTTGCAGGTATTTCGGAATCCATTGGAAGAAAGAATTTCATTGTTGAAGCTTTAAATTTGGAGAGTTGACCAAGTTTCACTTTTTAGCATTTGACATCAGATTGGAATTTTGATGGTTCCATTAGCTCCATTAGGTGATTTATGACTTAGGAGTGCGTACGAAATGTGATTTGGAGGTTCGTGGCAGAATTATGCTTGAATTGGCGAAATTTGAAATTTGGCGATTTTCGTTCGGCAGTGGAAAATTTGATATCGGGGTCGGAATGGAATTCCGGAAGTTGGTGTAGGTTCGTAGTGTCATTTGTGACGTGTGTGCCAAATTCGAGGTCATTCGGACGTGGTTTGGTTGGTTTCAGCATCGGATGCCGAATTTGGAAATTTAGAAGTTCTTAGGCTTGAATCTGTGGGTAATTTGGTGTTTCGATGTTGTTTTGAGTGATTCGAAGGTTCGATTAAGTTTGTATGTTGATATATGACTTGTAGGTATTTTTGGTTGAGGTTCCGGAGGCCTCGGGTGTGTTTCGGGTGGGTTTGAGTGAGTCTGGGCATTACCGGAACTGAGGCATGGTTCTGGTGCTTAAAATTCCACTGAGGGCGGCAAAATTCCGCTAAAGGCGGAGGAGGGGCGCGGACCGCGTAAATTTGGTCGGGGAGGCGCTCCAGGGCAGATATGCAGATTCATTGGTACGACTTCGGAAGCCTATATCTTTTGATCTATAAGGAATTTGGAGATGATTCAAACACGAAAATTGTAGCCCTTCGTGTCTAGTTTTAATGAAGCTATGGAAATCAGCATTCGGACATCAATAGAGAAAGTTATGGCCAAAATACTAAAGCCTGTCACTATAGCCACAGAAGCGCGGACAGCGTTGGATTTTCACGGCCGCGCCTGGATTTTTGCGGTCAGCGTAGTGGAGATCAGAGAGTGCACTATATAAACGGGGTTTAGGGCATTATTTCACATTTTGGACCTAGGGAGCTCGGTTTATGGTGATTTTACGAGGGTTTTTTAAGAAATTCATCGGGGTAAGTGATTCTAACTTGGATTTGGTTAATGTACATGAATATATCACTGATTTCATCATTTGATTAGTACTTTTGGGTGGAAAATTGGGGAAAATAGTATAAACTTCATAAAATAGGTTTTGAGTGTTGAATGTCGATTCAAAGTCGGATTTTGACAAATTTGGTATGGTTGGACTCGTGAGTGAATGGGTTTCCTAGTTTTGTAAATTTTATCGAATTTCGAGACGTGGGCCCGGGGGCCGGGTTTGAGCCAATTTTGGGTTTTGGGCTAATTTGATAGTTTTTCTTGTGAAATTCATTCCATTAGCGTATATTGAAAGTATTGTACTGATTGTGAAGAGATTCGGAGCATTTGGAGGCCGAGTCGAGAGCATTTTGGGGTAGAGATTTGATCGGTTTGTTGTAAGTAACGATCGTAAACCTAGTCATGAGGGTATGAAACCCCGAATTTCGTATCATTCTACTATTTTGAGGTGACGCACATGCTAGGTGACGGGCGTGTTGGCGTGCACTGTTGGGGATTGTGACTTGGTCCGTCCTGTAGCAACTGTAAAGTTGCATATTTTGTTAAAATTATATGATATGTGTTTTAGAAAGAGTTTCTGTAAGTTTGGCTGAATGCCATGTTTGGGCCTTGTGCCAGTGCTCTTTGGACGCTTAGGGGCCTTTTCTTACTATCCTCTCAATGTTTTCGATTGAAAATCTGTACTCAGTCATGGTTAAACTTGTTTACTTCATAACTCAGTTTTATGACTCTATTTTGATGCATATAAATGTTGTTTTAGGCTGAATGCCCTGTTTTTACTGAAATGCCCGAGTGGCTTGAGAGGTTTATGACTGAGTGAGGCCGAGGGCCTGATTTGTAAGGATATTTATGGGATCGGGCTACATTCCGCAGCATGTTTGATATAGGCCGAGGACCTAAGTGATTTATGCCATGATTTGGCTTAATATAGCGCTTGGGCTGAAGGAGCCCCTCCGGAGTGTGTACACACCCCCAGTGAGCGCAGGTAGCTACTGAGTGCGAGTGCCAAGTGCTGAGTGACGGTGAGGCATGAGTGATTGTGAGGTATGCCCGAGTGGCAAGAGTGATGGTGAGGTATGCCCGAGTGGCAAGAGTGATTGTGACGTATGCCCGAGTGGCACGAGTGATTGTGAGGCTTGCCCGAGGGGCTGTATACGAGTGATGCCTTGCCCGAGGGGCTGTTTATGATTTCATCATCTTTGCTCACCTTTGCATTGAGCCTTTGTTTGAAAAACTGTTGAAAAATATCTTTAAATTATTTTTACTGGAACTAGGTTTAAACGAGATGATTTGATTCAAACACTAATTTTTTAAAGCATGCTGTACTTTATTGAATTTTTGTGATATGAACTTGATATGCTTTATTGCTCGTCACTACTGCTTAGTCTTTATTTATTGTTGTTACTTACTGAGTTAGCGTACTCACGTTACTCCCTGCACCTTGTGTGCAGATCTAAGTGTAGCTGGATACGGTAGCCGTTGTTGATTATTCTGGCTGCAGATCTTTATCGGGGATAGCAAGGTAGTTCTTGCCTGGAAATCGTAGCCTTGATCTTCTCCCTCCTATCTTCCTTTAGTTGTATTAGCTATTTTCCAGACTATGTTAGTCTTGATATTGTTAGACAGATTATAGTAGATGCTCATGACTAGTGACATCCCGATTTCGGGCTTTTCTTTTCCGTAATTCTGTTTTGATTTGAACTCCTTTACGAATGGTTTTTATGCTATATAGCCTTGAAATTATCCTTGAAATAAAAATATCGGTTTGTTTTGGAATGAGTCGGCTTGCCTAGTTCCACGATAGGCGCCATCACGACAGGTTAGGTTTTTGGGTCGTGACAGTCACCTCTCGTCTTTTTCTTCACTTTACTATAGACTTTGTAATACTGTTTCTTTTTTGATCTACCGTTGTTATCCATGTATCATATCTTACTCATAATGCTTCATTAACTCTCTTCTTATTTCCCAACTAACATTTCTGTCAATTACTTTATTAAGAAAACTTCAACAAGACATTCTTTTGCTTTTAGCTCCCCTTGCTCCATCCACCGGCACTTCGGGTTGCTTAACATTCTATCTATACTAGGGACGAGAGCCACACTAAGGTAATATTTATCCATCATAAGCATTGATGCAAAAATTGAGTTCCTCTGACTCAACTCTTCCACAACTATATCTCTTACCAACCGTCTTTCTGGATGTAGGCATCATCGTATTATGAATAGGATAGAGTTTAGGAAATTGAGTTCTTACAACTGAGCTCTACCACACGATCTAGAGTGAGAAGAAAGAGTGATAGTCCTAAATACCCTGTAGCCTCCTGCTTATAAGTGTGGTGCACAACACACCCATAAACAAGACTCTACTAGACACGCCTTGAAGACTCCCTAGGACAGAATAGCTCTGATACCATTTATTTCACGACCCAAACCGATGGGCCGCGATGGGCACCCGGTATCTTACTCAACTGAGTACCAACATAACATATCTTTTCCTATCATACTATCATAGAAAAATAAGACAGAAAGGCTACCATGAGATAACTAGAATAAAACATGTAATACCAACTTATGCATAAAACATACTGCCTATAAGATCTAAGTGATCACTCGTACATTGAACATAGGCCTATAAGGCCATACAATCTTTCATATACATGACATCTGTCTACAAGCCTCTAAGAATATATAATTGTCATAAAGGTCGGGATAGAGCCCCGCCATACCAATCAATACATATCTTAATCATACTGACCAAATAGCAACTCCGGAGCAAATGGAGCGCACCAACACCTTCCGCTGAGCTGATAGCCTACTTGGAGGACTCTCGACCTATCTATCGGGACCTGCGGGCATGAAACACAATGTCCCCATGAAAAAAGGACGTCAATACAAATAATGTACCGAGTATGTATGGAATAAAAATTAGTAAATAATAGACATGAGAAACATGGAGTAAAAGGCTCAACATGTAAGTCTGAATAACTTTGTGAATCAATGATATTTACAATGCCATGCATATGGGTATAAATGTCATACCATGCATAGGTATATGCGTATATAACTTCATCAAGCCTCTGAGGGCATCTCATCATATAATCTCGGCCACTGTGGGTAAATCATCAATATATACCATTTGATCAAGTGGTGGTGCGTATATAATGCCGTAACCTTTTCCCATATCTCATATACATATATATATAAACATATACACATATATAATGCCATCTAGTCATGGGTCAATGTACATGTATAAATGAATTCAATGCATGAGAAGTACGTCAATAAAATTTCTCGGAACGTCATAAGACCATTATGCCTTTGATTGATGTCATAAAATAAACTTTATCACTTACATATTTTCTGAGATCCATGAACAGATGATAGAATAATAGCACACATGGGGAATCAAGAACATAGGCATCTCTAATATTTCTATGAATAGAATCATTTATGAAAGTTGTGCATTTGCTCGTTTCATTTGTATCGTATGGATTATGCCAAAAGGAAAGAAGGGATAGCCTTAACATACATGAACCGATTCTCTTGACAATCTCTCTAACACATGTCTTTTGCAAAATCATGTAATGGCAAGATCGGAGTAGGAAAACATCCGTATGATATTCTTGAGAAAGATTATACCAGGCTTCCTTAGAATCGCAAAAATATCACGTTGCTAAGATGCTGAGGAATTTTTGTTTGAATTCTTGTTGAAGATATGTTGCTTACCATTTTGATATAAGTACCCCTATTTGAATTAGAGACGTCTTATGCTTTAATGGGTGTGGTCCCCACATTAGGGGGTGCTTCCATGTTGGGGCCTTTTTAGCTTCATCCAAGATCTTAATTTATTATACTCTAATTCCTTAATTAACTAATTAATCTATCATTAACTAATAATTAACTAATTACCCACATAATTAAGAATTATCTCAAATTACTTAAAATACTACTCACTCTTAACATACCTTATACACCTCACTATCATGGTCATGTGGTACCTTGTATGGCACAAGTCCATAAATACCGGGTATTGTAGCTTGGATGGTATTTTATCTCAAAATGTCAAACTTCGACAAAATTTATTTTGCTTACCCCCTCACCTTCACAAATTTACTAATCACTTGTTTGAAATAGCATAATGCTTATAATCTCAAAATAATCTCATCCCTGAACTTACGTCGATTAACGTACAACGAAACTTTAATATACAAAAATGAGGGATGTAACATCTTATTTTCGAGCTTCCATCAATTTACTTATGGCGTACTTTCACGTACGAAAATATGGGGTGTAACAGGGAGTAACCTTCAACCTATTATCAATCAATTCTTTCTCAATTATTAAGGATTAACAAAGAAGTCTTCACCCTAAAGGTAAGAATATATGCCCTTGCTCTTAATTTCGAAAATCTACTAAAAGGGGAGTAATTAGCAAGACAATATTTTAGTGTGGGAGTTGTTATCTTGCATGCATGTGTTATCAAATAATGTAAGAAGGTTGTGAGCTAAAAATAGTAGAGAATGGGTTGAGGGATGATGGAATCTTTCATAAAAGGGCCTTAAAAACCTCAATGCACACCTAGTGCTTGAAAATATTCTCAAATGAGCTAGAATCATGATCATCTTCCTAATTTTGGTTCAACTTGTTATATTTCTAAAATAGATTGAAGTTACTAAGAATTATGAAATGTTTTAAAGGTTTAAGGAAGCTCAATTGAGGTATATTGGCTAAAGCCCTCTCTTATGAAAGACCCTAGTTGATTATTATGAAATCGGTTATCCCGAGTAATCTTGCGTTGAGAGATACATGTTCAATATGTGTTTCAAATGCATTTATTAATGCTATGTTATCTTTTGAGTATATATATTCAAAGTGTGGTTGTGTGTGTTATAATTGTTACGATTTCAAGTTATGCTTGAGTGAAGGTTATCATGCCAAATTATATGCAAAAAATCTCTATATATGTCTAAAACTCTTAATTGCTCTCATGTATACCTAAAAGCTTTGAATTGAAGAGTCTTGTGGTCGATAATGGTAATGGTGTGTGAAAATGAAAAGGGGAGCATAAAATATGAAATTTGGCTAAGTGCCAAGAATGATATTATAATAGTGGCTATAAGTGCCGATGAAATAAATTAGATATGAAAGAAGTATGATGTGAGATGATTGACTGAACAAGGTAATGTCTTGGGTGAGATGGCCTAGCCGATCGGGCCGTGATCGGACGCCATGCCGCACACATGATGGTGACTGTACTGGAAATGATAATTGAAAATGTGGTTATGGTTGATGTCTCAATTGAGACGACCTAGCCGATCGGGTCGTGATCGAACTCCGTGTAAGAATACGGTGGTATTGTTAATTATGGTATATCGGCACTAAAGATCACCCAACCTAATAACATGAAAATTGACTTGAAAACTTATGTGATCCTTAACTTGATGTTTTAGTATTATTTGAAGCTCCTATTGAATTCATGACTGTTTCCCCTTGTATTATTATTCACTAGTTAATTTACACGCGCTTCGCGCGCTTTGTATATATATATATATATATATATATATATATATATATATATATATATATATATATATATACACACACTTTGTAAGTGATGTTGAAAGGGATTAAAAATCAAATCAAAGAATAAATATATAGTGCAAGATATACATATAAAAAAATTAAATATAAGGATATACTAAAACAATCACTCATGTGGATAACCTTTTCTCGGTTTTATTCCTTTTACCATCCAAATGAAGAACCATTACAAAATGGGTATATCTAATTACTAATTTTTGGTCCTCTCCTCAATTAACTTCTTCATAATATAATTTTTTCCTCTGCTCCACTGAAATGTCCAAGTATTTGACCTTCCATTGATTTATCGAAAAATATTACATATTAGTACTTTATACACTTTTTCACAAGCACATGATTGTATGTCATGTTCGAATTTCTTACCAATTGAATAAAAATTTGATTTCTTCGAAGTAACTTATTAGTGGTAACTCTATAATTTTAACAACTTCTTTGAAAGTAGAAAAATACTTCATATTGCCTGCAAAAAATATTAACATAGGAGATAAAAGGTATCCCATATTCTTAATTGAATATAAATATATTAATCCCTAGTCTAGAAAAATAACCAAAACTCAAAGTATTATTTTTTTCAAGCATAATGCACAAAATATTAATATATTATGCTTCTCTCACGACACATAAAATTCATGTTAAAATGTCACTAATCTTTAAATAATGTCTAAATGTAAACATCACTTTTTTCTATTATTTCAAGAATATTTTTAAATATTAGTATAAGCCTAACACATGTCTTTCAATCTTAAAAAATAATATTCAACATATTTTCATGTATATAATTATTCAAGTTATATGTATATGCCAATCGATAAATTTCTTTTGGTAACAGAGGTAACAAATATAACCACTAACCATATGATATTACTATCATGAATGAAGTTTAAATTATGCAATACAGATTACTACTTTATAAATATATTTAGCCTATTTCATAGAGAAGTTAAGTTATAGTAGGTACGACAGGAAAACTTTAATTCTAATAGTAATTGATCGGAGTTTCAAAACCTAACGTTGATTCGCCCAACCGTTCCAATATCTCTCCGAGCAATAATTGACTTAGCCAATCTCTTTTCAGGCATCGTTATAGAATCTTCCCTCTTTTTTTGTTAAATGAAATACTTCATATCATATATTTCACATTTGTAAATAACTATAAATTACTTCATGCACGCAAATATGATATATATTTGAGATCACACATAGTAAATATTTACTCTAACATTAAATTTTGCCGATACTAAGTTTCATAAAACCCAAAGGGTAGGAAATTAAAGAGTGAGTAGGGTAATGAAATTTCACTAATTGCTTTTTTTATCATATCAAGATTAAAATCGTTGCCTTTTTTGGGCCGATACTTGAGTATCATCTCACATATCCCACATTGAAGATTGCAGCAAACACACAAGATATCCTACAAAATGATCTACTTTGAATTGTCCCAAACTCGAGCATCATAATCGCCGCATCACTTGGGGATAGTTCAATACCTTCCCGAAGTTTTGTCCATGATTCATCATGATACAATACCTGTAGTACTCAAGAATTAAAAGTTGAATTCCTTGATTTCCTCTAATACAAAAGACAATCCAACAGGAGGAAGAAGTTTGCGCAGTAGTATAAGACTTTTAATTAAGAACATTTGGCAGAATGGTTAAGGAATATGTTTATATTTCTCACGCAAAGAATAGGAATCTGGAATGGGCAGGCAATTGAGATTTAAAATGATAAGCATTTCTTTTATAAAACAAAAAGTTATTAAACTAAATATTGTGTCAAATTGAAAGGGGTTAGTTATTATAGTAACAGACAACCATTTAAAGAGTCACTTCCTTCTTTCTCTTTTTAAAATAACATTTAAATGGAAAAAATCAGAAAAAATAACAAAAAGATATTTGGCAGAATGGTTAAGGAATATGTTTATATTTCTCACGCAAAGAATAGGAATCTGGAATGGGCAGGCAATTGAGATTTAAAATGATAAGCATTCTTTTATAAAACAAAAAGTTATTAAACTAAATGTTGTGTCAAATTAAAAGGGTTGGTTATTATAGTAACAGACACAACCATTTAAAGAGTCACTTCCTTCTTTCTCTTTTTAAAATAGCATTTAAATGGGAAAAATCAGAAAAAATAACAAAAAGATTGAGAAAAAAGATAAATAGAATTCCTAATTTATGATAGTGCCACATCACCGGGCCAATGTCCCTCAATTATATAGATATATAGATTCTATTGAGATGGTGTTTAGTTTTACATAGTAGTACTATTCGATAGTACTAACGTCCCTTTTGTCGGAGGCGTTGCATCTTTAAATGGATGAAGATGGTTCCATAGCAGGCAGTGTTGATCAGCGATAGTGGTACATCCTCTTCCCAGTAGACTTAGTGAGCCCCTCTTCATCCCGGGGTCACATATTGTATCTTTTGTTCATATTATTATCACGTATCGAGGTATAGCCGGTGCCTTGTTGCCGGCACTATCATAACACCCTTTTGTATCTTTTAGAGGCTCTGTAGATACTATGTGGGTTGTACATGGGTGCTAGAAAAGTCAAACAGATTATGTTATGTTTTGATCTCTTGTTTTACTCGAATCATAAGAATGTGTGTATTTTTGGACTTTAAAATGATATAACCAATGAGACGTTTTAGTATTGTATATATGAACTTCCTACTGTTTAATTAATGAAATCATGTCTTCTCTTGATTATGAGTGAGTTGGGTAGAAAGTATCTACAGGCTTGCTCGACCGGGTTCAATCGGTTGAGCGCCGGTCGCGCTTCCCGAGATTGGAGCGTGACAGAACTATAAGAGAAGATGAAAAAGATATGGTATAGGCAAATAATGGAAGACGAGGAAAATATAAATGACAGTAGAGTAGTTCTATAATGTAAGCTACCAACGGAATTTAACTCAATAAAGGCAACAAAGAGTGAACACGTGATAAGAACATCAAAAAATCAATACGGACAAATTCATACAAGGCAAATAAAGAGAAAACAAAAACGGCTCAACCAACAAGCCTCCTTAACATATAATGTACAACAAGATTCACAACCGAGATACCGCCTCATGTCGACATTTCAAATATTCAAATCACAACCTTTTCTTATACAGCCGAGTGAGCCTTACAATTAGATATATTTTTGAAATTATTTTTCCGAAATAGCTACACGCACTTTATCTCCTTTATAACGCCGCGTGGCTTCAACTAATTCCTTTACTAGCAATATGCTCATAAATCCCACCTTATGTCGTTGCATGCATATTAACCCCTATCCTTATACCACCACATGCACATCAATATCAAAACACAATAACAACTTGCACCACAACTGCCCATATGCCACAACTTGCCAAAACCAATAATATAAAAGCTACCACAAAATATAGCTCACGGCTCAACCACAAAGTGAATAAGAATCTCAATTGGAAGAGAATTTCTTAACAAGGGGAGATCTCTCAATAATCAACAACTTCAACCTCAATGTAATAATAGTTTTCATAACTTTAACATCAAATAAGAATAGCTACACAATTAAAAGGCACATGACAATAAAAGAGATAACAACATTAATAAAAGCATACAAAAGCATGTTTGACAATAAAAACTATAGCATATGATAAAAACATCAGGTAAAGCATATAAGAGCAATTTAACAATGAAAGTTGTAACATGATATTACAATTTCTAAATAAATGCATGAAAGAGTCTAAGAGTGTAATCCGGTCCAAACGCCACACAAAAGCATGTGTACACACTTACCTCCTTGTGTACACATCTTTCACATAATTCAAATAACACAAATCAACCAAAGTCATAAGGGGTAGTTCCTCCACACAAAACTAGGCAAAATATTTACCTAAAACAAGCCAAATCAGTCTCCCAATAAGCCTTTCCCACAAAACTCCTACTCCGAACCGCTCGAATCTAGCCAAAATAACTTAATACCATAAATACAAACTATATGAAGCAATTTCGGATAATAAATTTTCAATATTTAAAGAAAATTAAAAAGTCAACCCCTGGCACGTGCCGTAGAACCTGACCGAACTTACAAAATCCGAACACCCATTCCAATACGAGTCCAGTCATACTAAAATTATCTAATTCCGACCTCAAATTGACCTTCAAATCCTCAATTTATGGTTTAGAAAAGTTTTCACAAAAAACCCCAATTTCTCCAACTGAAATCACTAATTAAATGATAAAATAATGATAAAATCATGATTAATGAACAAAATCGAGTCAAAAACAGTTACCTTGACCCAATCATTGTAAATCTCTTCCAAAGTCGCCCAATTCTGAGCTCTCTAATTCAAAAAGTGAAAAATAAAATAAAAGCCTTGATTCTATCCTATTCTGCCCGGTGATTTCTGCTTCTGCGGACAAAACGCGCATTTGCACTCCCTCTTCTACGGATGGCTACACGCTTATGTGGAACCTGACAGCACATGTGGTCATAATACAACTGACGACAATCCGCTTATGCGGAAGGCATCCACATATGTGGATGCGCAACTGCAATAGAACCTTTGCACCTATGGACCCAGCTTCCTCGCCCAAATCTCACATATGCGGCTCAGTGGCCGCCTCAGCGGTGCCGTACCAGTGGCCCACATTGCGCAGGTGCAAATGCACTAGACTTCAGCATTCTCATCATGTCATTCTAAGTGCATATAGGTCCGAACTCAACCCGAATCACACCTGAGGCTCCCCGGGACCCTTTCCGAAGATAGCATCAAGTCCCAAAACATAGCACGAACCTACTTGAGGCCTCAAATCACATCAAACAACACCAAATATACAAATCGCACCCTAATTCAAGCCTATTGAATCAATGGAGATTTGTCTTCTAAAACTAATGTCGAATCATATCAAACCAAGTCCGAATGAACTCAAATTTTGCATGAAAGTCCCAAATGGCACAATGGATTTATACAAACTCCCGGAACCAAAATCTGAGCCCAATATCATTGAAGTTAACCTATGGTCAAACATATCAACCTTTCAAACCTTTCACTTACCAGCTTTCCCCAAAAAGCCTCAAACCAACCTACGGACCTCCAAATCAACATCTGCACATATGCCTAAGTTCAAGATCACCACTATCTCCATTCCGAAGTCGTCTACACAAAAGTCAAGCTCCGGTAAACTCTTCAAACTTTGAGACTATGTGCCCCAATTTACTCTGAAACTCACCGGAATAAAAACCAATAACCCCGTCAAGGCAAAAATTGACGAGTGCAAAACACAACACGAAATTGATGCTCGCTAGCCAAAGATAGGATAGTTTAATTATTGTCTCCACATGGATTGGATTTAAACAATGTTCAAGTAATTTCTGGCTTAAATGCTATTTAAGATGATCAACACTTGATTTGAGGTAATTACTAACTATAATTAACTACTAAATTAAGATTACGACTAATTGAAATTTATCACAGAGAGTGAGAGTTGAACTAAAACGGATTGTAATCAATATGAGAAATAAGGGCCATGATAGTATAGGAGCAAGATTGTTATTTTAGATTTAACTCTGTTTAAATTCACTTCTAATGTTCTAATAATTCTCACGAATTCACTCTATGATTAGTTTAAACGTAAAGTCAAGATTTCTCTCTCATTTAAATTTGAACTCTACAAAATAAACTAATATGACGCATTGTCAAAATATGCAAGAATACGTTAATGGGGTAGTCTTTAGGAAAATGTCTCTCGAATATTTTCCTAACTTTGTTTAATCAACAATTCAAAATTCTTTCTCGATTACTTATAAAAATCACTAAATTAAACCAAGCCAAATAATGCAAAGATAATCATCAACATATTCCTCTTTCGATTAAATGAATCAGTGAATAATTTTGGAATCAATTCAAAGCTCTATAAACATATTCAAACAATTAAATTAGAGTTACATCTACAAACAATACTAAAAACACCATATATGTCAAACCCCTAGGGAAGAACTACTCCATAAATATGGAGAAAGTCATCACAAATAAGTTTAAGAACATAGAAAATATCAAAGATAATTTTACGATACAAACTCATGTATTGCACCGATTGTTTGCAAGAGAATTGATGAAATATTGTGTCTTCAAGCCGTGATAGCTCTCCAAAACTCTCATGGGTCGAATCCTCTTAAAAAATTGTGTTTACAAAGTATTGGCGGATCTGGACCAAAATACCCTCTCTGAGCCAAATTGGGATAACTGGGCAAAAGATTTCACAGGCGCGCCGCACTGGACGACGCACCATGCGTCGGACTAATGGAGATTTTCAGAATCCTTGAAAATTTCTCAGTTGCCATTTCTTCTTGCTGCGTCGCAGTAAAATTGCATCTACTGTCTTGCTTCATTCTTGCTAGAATTCCAGTCTAAACTAATAATAAAGGTGAGATATATCAATTATCCTTTCTTTTGGTGGATCATTGCTGAACATCCAAATATCTTTAACCATTTAACGTATTGGTGGCCTTTCTTTGATGTCAGATTATGATGTTTGCTTGTCACAATGTTAGGCACGTTGGTAGGCACTATGTGATATGGCAATTCCATGCTTCAAATATTTTTCTTCTATTTTTCACATGCGTACTCGGTCCTTGATCCCTGAATTCGAACAAGTGCAAATCACCATTGTTTAAGCTCGGTACTCGGTATTCGGTACTCGGTCCTAGCTCCCAATTATACTCTTAACTCAGAATCATTTCTTGCAAGGCATAAAATACGTAATAAGTAAAAATCACCATTGTTTAATCTCAAACACACATAAAATACAATAATTTAGAGTGTAAACTACCGCTAAAATACTGTTTTCTAGCCTACCATCAACATCCCACACTTAGACCATTGCTCGTCCTCAAGCAATCAAACTACACTTCACTTAGGGATGACCTTTTCATCAAACAACCTCCCTAACACATCATGCCAAGAATATTTAAAATAGACTAAGCACCCTATCATAACATCCTAACCTCAAGACTCGAATCAAAAGCACCATGCTTTTTTCACAACCTGTTCACTTACTCTAACACAGAGGTCAAAGACTTTACCTTACCTTCACAAGTCATGTGCCCTCACATAAACAATAGAGAGAAGTTCCACACATAATAAAATTCAAGAAAAAATAAGAACTCAAGATAGAAATAATTCACTCACTCTCAGAAATAAAATTCATGCGCCACAAGGAATGTACCATAACCGTGTCCGTACTGTAAAACTCTAATAATTGAGCTCATTAAGTTACTAATCAAGTAGGACTTTATTTTGGTTCTAATGTAGGTTGCGGGATGGGTAGGATGCATATGGATATAGTGGCTACACATCCCTAAGCCCTTTAATACTTACAATTTCACAGTTTAAACCGCACACTTATGTTAAACCAAATCCTAACCTTTATAATATAACAATATCGAGCTCCCAATTTCTTTAAGCTTAAACAAGATGAGAAACTACCACTAGCAAGGAATAAAATAATTTTTCTCTAAGTTCTGATTTTTTTTTCTTTTTTCTTCAATTCCTTACAAGTGTCTCACACAAACTTTCAAATAGTGCACTTTCCTGCATTATTCTTAGTTCAACTCAAAAGCCTACCATACCTCCACTTAGCCTTTACCATCTCATAACAAAATCAAGTGCTCAAGAGAGGTAGAAGGTTCAAACAGATAGTCAATTCAAACAAAGTGGATCAGGCTTGCAATGTGATTTCCAAAGAAGTAGGATTACATGCTCAGAGTGGCTAACTAAGATACATATTAATTAGGTGAATAAAAGCATATATCTGGCTCAACAAAGAAACGCCTATATCATATCCTAGAAAAAACAAAACTACTATTTTGATTTGCAAACACACAAGGCAAGTTCTAGACATCAACTGACATGCACAGAATATAAAACAAATCTCACATGCATATTGGCACATACTCACTTAGGATCGGATCTATCACGACTCTCTAGTCAAAGCATATAAGCAAAATCGAGATAAAAAATTTAAGGCAGGATGTATGCAGCCTTACCCCTACCATGGAAGGGCAAAGAGATTGTTTCTGATAGACCCTCAGCTAAAGAAGGTGAAAAAACCCATGATAGCAAGTAATAGCACAACAATATAATTAGAAAACTAAATCAAAGATAGCAACAAATAATATAAAAGAGGTACCGATAACAAGTAAGAGCAAGACAATATATTTAGAAAACTAAATCTAAGGTAGCAAATGAGAATATGAATGAAGTACTGCTAGCAAACTACGAAAGTACCGATGGCATGTAATAATAGAGTAAGAAATGCGATAATAGCAAACTAAGGATAAAAGGGTATTGTACTAACACTAGTACTATCAAACTAGGGAAGACAAAAGGAAACACACGAATACCTACTAGCCTTCTACCCTAATCTTCAACCTCAACACCCTTCTATCCAGGGTCATGTCCTCGGTTAGCTCTAGCTGCGCCATGTCCCGCCTGATTACCTTTCCCCATGACTTCTTTGGCCTACCTCTACCCCTCATCTTACCACCCAAGGACAACCTCTTACGCCTCCTAACTGGGGCATCTGTGCTTCCCCTCTTAACATGCTCGAATCATCTGAGCCTCGCCTCACGCATCTTTTCCACCCCACCTTTGTATGAGGGTCAACATTTGTATGACTCCCCTAAGGTCCACATCAAAAACACTAGAACCGGGAGTCGAGGATTGAGGTGGTACTGTAATATTAGTTGGAGGTGGAATAGTTGCATCCTCAGTAGGAGTAGGAATCAGTGCAGTCTGAGCAGGAGTAGTAGAATTAGGAGGTGTCGTGGTAGGGGGAATATCCTCACCTCTCGGTTGGTCAACCACAACATCAGGTATAATATCATGCCACTCTCATGGTGGCATTGGCCCTTTGGCTACTCCTCTCCCTTTTCCTAGCACCATGTACTGAACATTTAGAACAATGCACGAGTTAATAAGGGAATAATCTTATAATCAAGCTCGATCGCACGATCTAGAATCTCAAAGAAGGGTGATGCCCCGACCTTGGGGAGCGCGACAAGCGCTCAACCGAGATATCCCAATCAAGCAAGCCTAATTTATGCCTCCTATCCTACCTTACCCATAAACAAAGTGAAGATGAATATAATTAGTTAGAAAACGAGAGAGTAACATGTACAACACCAATTTTATTCCTTTTGTAATCTCCATTTACAATTTCCAAAGTATTACATGTTCATAGTTTAAATGTGGAAACATGTTTGGCAATTACAGCATTTCTAGTTTGTTTTACCCAAATCAAAATACAACCCACACGTCAGCCTACCCCGGCACCATAAAATCTTAAATTCCATGGAAATTTTTTATGGGGCCTTAAATTAGTTTCTTGTCAAACTCACTCCAAATAGGGAAGATAGTGAAGTAACCTCCGAAACAAAAAAATCCACATCCACTCATAATTCCCCAAAGTCAACAATGCCATAAATATTCATGTTGAGTCCTTCAAGCTTTAACCATACCAAAAACGTTTCTTCACTAAAGCCTTTTGAAAAGAGTTTAACGACCCGATCGGTTGTTTTGAGTTCTAGTATGTTATTTGGTTGTTTGAGGCCTTGGGTATCCTCACTCTATGCATTATGACTTGCACGTGTAGTTGGATTTGAATTTTGGGATGTTCGGAATTGATTTTGGAAGGAAACATCTCAATTCGGAAGCTTTAAGTTGGAAGAGTTGGCCAAGGTTTGACTTTGGAGTAAATGACCTCAGAATCAGGATTTGAAGGTTCCAATAAGTTTGTATGATAATTTTGGACCTGGTCGTATGTTCGGGTTGAGTATCGGATGGCCCGAGAGCGTTTTAGCGCTTATTGTGGTAAGTTGGCATTTGAAGGTTTCAGAATTTCCTATAATTTGTTTGAAGTGGAATTTGGTGTTATTGATGCCTGTTAGCAATTCCTAAATTGGGAATAGGTTTGTATCATGCTTTGTGACTTGTACGTAAAATTTAGCATCTTTTCGGAATGTATAAGTATGATTCGGCTGCGTTCGTCGAAGTTTGAATGTTTGAAAGTTAAAAGAAGGAGTTTGATTGTACATTCATGTCTTTGATGTCATTCCTGCTATTTATAGCCTTTGGAAAAGTTTTGATAAGTTATTTGGACTTGTTGGTATGATTGGACGGAGTCCCGGGTGCCCCGAATGTGTTTCAGGTTGGTTTTGGACAAAGTTTGGATGAATTGCTGCTGCTGGTTACTGGTTTTGGTTTTGTTCTTCATGAACGTGAAAGGAAGCTCGCGTTCATGAAGAAAGAGTTGCGCTAGAGGATAGTTTGTTCATCGCAATCACGATTGGGGACACGTGTTCGCGAAGACTTAGGGAAGATATGCAACGCGTTCGCGAAAAGTGTTTTGAGTTCGCGTAGGTGAAGTTGGGCCTGGAGGCTTGGCCTTTGCGTTCGCGTAAGGGTGATCGCATTCATGAAGTGCTGACTAGGTATGCATCATGATCGCGAGACGTGTCTCGCATTTGCGAAGAAGATGTTTGAGCTGGAGCTGGAGCTAGCTATGCTTCGCGAACGCGAGGGTCATGTCGCGTTCATGAAGAAGGGTCGACTAGGAAAAATTCTTTTTATTTCGGGACTTATACCATTCCTCTCACATTTTCACTCTGTTGGGCAATTATTTGAGCTCTTGAAGGGGAGATTTTCATCATCTATCATGGAAATTGGTTCTACACACTGTGAATTAAATACATGCATTATATATGGATTTGAACATGGAAATTGGTGGAAATTGTGGAATTTTTGAAGGAATGCTAAAAATGGTAATCTTGGATTTTGAGCATGAAACTAGACATGAAATTAAAAATAAATTATATTTTTGAGTTTCTGGAATTATAGGTAAGGTTTATCTTCGAAAAGTTTTGGATTTCGGGCACGTGGGCTTGGAGGTTGACTTTGTTTACTTTTCGAGTGAAGTTAGGAATTGTTATAAATTGTTAAATTATGAGTATTGTAGTATATTTTTATTGGTTTGCACATTGTTTGACTAGTTGCGGATGGATGGGTATCGGTTTGAGGTGTTAGATAGGCGTGGGAGCCGGTTATGGAACTTCAGAGCGAGGTAAGTCTTCTGTCTAATATTGTGAGGGAGAATCTACCCCGTAGGTTTTACAATTGCCATGTGCTACATGTTGTGGGGGCTACGCATATATGTGGTGACTAGTGTCCGTGCGTATGCTAGAATGCATGATTAGGTCCGGGTAGAGTTAGACTTACGCGATGTCTTAAATATAATATTACAGTTATCATTTCCTATTTAATTGCTTTAATTGGTGTTCTTGTGTCAGACTAGACTTCCTTAAAGTATCGGACGTACGATTTTTGATATATGGTTAGCTACTTAAGTAACAATAGAGATTACATTCCTTTTACGGATTTCTCCCATGTTGTACGTATTTGTTCGAAAGTTTCTTGAATTTCACAACTCACACCTATATTTGCGAGTGGGTTCAGTTACCCGTCAAATCTTCACTATTCCTATGGGATTAGGATGAATGCCTCAACAGTATCATTATAGGACGTGTCGTTCCCTCGACAGTATTAAGAGATGCATCCATGGACTTCTGCTTTGATTCTGTAGGTACCTACATATGTATATTTGGTAGTCATGTAGGCGCGTAGGCGCAGTTACCGAGGAGACTTTGTTGTGAGATGCTCCTTTATATTCTGTCTATTTTCTATTTTAGACAGTTGTGTAACGGTACTCTATATTTTAATAGATTCTCATGCACTTGTGACACTGGATTTTTGGATTTTCTAGTAGGTGTTTGTGGACTTTGCTTAATATTGTAACCTTCTTATTTTATGTATTACTAATATTTTATATATTCACGATCATCTAAGTATTAATTTCCTTAATTTATAAATTCCTTGATTTTATTACTAATAAAATTAATATTTAAATGGATAGTTCATAGTTGGCTTGCCTAATGGCGACGTTGAGTGCTATCACGGCCAATAGTGCGAATTGGGTCATGACAGCTTGATATCAGAGCTTTAGCTTCACTTGGGTCTCACGAGTCATAAGAAAATCTATGTTGAGTGCTTCTTATTAGTTGATTCCTCGCCGTTCAACTTGATTTCATTGAAGCTTATGTCTTCATTTCCTTCATACTCATTCTTACACGATGTTGAGTGCTTCTTATTAGTTGGGCATCGAGGAGTTTCAGTGGTGCTATAGCTGTGGTGCAGGATGTTTTCCTTGCGCACTCAAGCGGACTATTATCGTGGTTGCATGGAGGGGTGTTCCGTTATTTCAACCAATGTTGGTGTTGCCCAAGATTTCATGATTTCTGTTTTGTGCCTTAAAACTTTGAACATACTAATTCAATGACTTGTGACTTACGTGTGTGTTTCGGTTTAATTTCCAAAAAGTTTAAATGATATTTTTCAAAGAAAATTTAATTTTTGAACTTTAAAGTTGTTGGAGTTGACCACAGTCAACATTTTTGGTAATGGATCTCATATCGGTGTTTTGACTATTCTGGTAGGTTCGTATGAAGCTTTGGACTTGTCTGCATGTTTGGTTGGGGTCCCGGGTGACTCGATGTCATTTCGGTGCTTATTTTAGAAAGTTGAAAATTTAAAGTTATGAACATGTGAATTCTTAAGTTTTGATGCTTGATACTTGATTGTAGATGTTGTTTTAAGATTAAGAGCGAGTTTGTATGAGGTTATTATACTTGTATAAATATATGCAGTGGGGCCCGAGGGGCTTAGGTGAGTTTGGGATTGGTGTCAGGATGTTTTAGAAAGACTTGGTATTGTTGGTGCTACAGTCATCGCAATTGCGATGAACTGCTCACTAATTTGAGGTTAGCATTTGCAAAGTGGACCTCGCATTTGCGAAGGTAGGATGGGAAGGTCAACTTTGCAATTGCGAAGCTGGAGTCGCATTTACGACCCTTACAATTGTGAAGCTGGAGTCGCATTTGCGACCCTTGCAATGGTGAGATGTCTGTCGCATTTGCGACAACTGACGCTCCAGGCCATTTTTGCAATTACGAACAATGGTTTTGATTTGCAAGCTAAATTGCGCACCAGGGTTCGCAATGGTGACATCTGTTGCTGGGTAAAAATAGGGGATTTCGATATTAGCTCATTTTATTCAGTTTTTTAGAACTATACATTATGGGAGTTGATTGTTGAAGAGAATATTCTTCCCATTTTCAAGGGTTTGTAACTTTAACTTATTTTTGATCAATTTCCATAGATTTTCATCGCTAAATCTAAGATTTCATAGAGTAGAAATAGGGTTTTCGAGTAGAAACTTAGGATTTTGTATTTTAGAGACTTAGACCTCGATTATGAGATTGGATCTTGAAAAAAATCACATATTTGGACTCGTGGATGAATGGGTAATCGGGATTTGGTTTTAATTTTGGATTTCGACCAAGTTGGAATTTTTGTTGACTTTTCCAAATATGTTAAAGATTGAACCTTTTTTAATACTATGTCAGTTTCTAAAGCTTGTTTTGACTCTTTTAGGAATTATTTGACGAGATTCGAGCGGTTTGGAGGCTTGTTCTAGAAGTAAAGTCGTGTTGGACTGTTTATTTGATTCCCAAAAGAGGTAAATATTTTGGTTAACTTTGATTTGAGGAAATTAGGACGTGATTAGTCTATTTGCTATGTATTCTATGTGTTGGAGACTGTGTATATGCAAGGTGACCAGTGTATATGGCTGTCATGGGATTTAAGCATGCGGGTGGAACTAGTTACTTCATACCTTTAATTATTTCATGTTTTTACTTGTTATATGACATTACTTGATACATGTTTCTACTTGATATATGCCTTTACTTGTTACATGCTTCTACTTGTTTTATGCCATTACTTATTGCATGCCTCCACATGATACTAGATATATGCCCTTACTTGCGTCATGCCTTTACATGTTCTATGCCTTACTTGTTTTATGCCTTATTCCTCTGCGTTATGTGGGATTGTGTGATTACTTGATTGTTCACGTAATAATGCCTTGTTGGAGTCCTTGGTGAGATATATGTATGAGGTTAGCTCTTGGATATTGGGTTGCCTATCATATTTTCTTCGTGCTCACTTTTCCTTGGTAAATTATGCGTTTTCTTTCTATTTAATGCTATGTTGTGAGTTTCACCATACTTGATTGTTTATTCGGTGTTTTCCTATGAATTGGTATGTTAGATCGGGTTGCAAACTATAACGGTATTGAGTATTGATGATATTTTGATTGGATTGGATTGCACGCTGCAACGGCATGTGTTTGGATCGGGTTGCACGCCGCAACATGATGCTTGTAGTTATTTCTTGATTGTTGTGCTATGTTATGCTGATGTGTTATAAGGATATGCCTTAATGTTATTTCCGGGAACCTTTCTATGTATTATCAAATTTAATATTATGCTTTTATTTGTATCTTACTATATTGCTATTTCTTTCTGCTTATCACTTGCACGTGTTTTTTTAAGTAAGTGTCTTGTCATAGACTCATCACTACCTCGTCGAGGTTAGACTCGATACTTACTAGGTACATGGGGTCGATTGTACTCATACAATACTTTTGTACTTCATTGTAGATCCTGGTGTTAGCCCAACAGTGCTCCCATAGGTGATTTGCTTGTACTATTAAGGAGACTTGAGGTAGTGATGCATGTCGTTCGCAGACCCTGGAGTCCCCTTACTACCTATTTATTATTGTTAATTATACCATATAGTATTTTACTTTCTTGCAGACTCTGTATTTAGTACCATTAGTAGCTCATGTACCCGTGACACCAAGTCTTGGGAAACAGATTAGTTAGTGTTCAATTTCAGACTCGTTATGTATTTTCGAATTTTTCACTCTCTATCTATATTTAACTGTTAGACTTGCTTTATTCATTATAATAATGTGTTGGCTTTCCTAGCAAGCGGTTTTTGGCACCATCATGATTCCTTGGTTGGGATTTTTGATCGTGACCAAGTTAGTATCAGAGCCTTATCACTTGTATGTGTTTTTATAAGTAAGTGTTTTGTCATAGCCACATCACTACCTAGTCGAGGTTATACTCGATATTTACTAGGTACATGGAGTCGGTTGTACTCATACAATACTTCAGCACTTCATTGCAGATCCTGGTGTTAGCCCAGCAGTGCTCCCGGAGGTGATTTGCTTAGACTATTTAGGAGACTTGAGGTAGTATTGCATGCCGTTCGCAGACCCTAAAGTCCCCTTCCTACCCTTTTATTATAGTTTATTGTACCACATAGTACTGTTCTTTCTTGCAGACTATGTATTTAGTACTATTAGTAGCTAATGTACCTGTGACACCAAATCTTGGAAAACAGATTAGTTAGTGTTCAATTTCAGGCTCATTATGTATTTTCAAAATTTTCACTCTATTTATATTTAACTGTTAGACTTGCTTTATTAATTATAATAATGTGTTGGCTTACATAGCAAGCAGTGTTTGGCGCCATCATGACTCCTTGGTTGGGATTTTTTATCGTGACCAAGTTGGTATTAGAGCCATATCACTTGCACGTGTTTTTTAAGTAAATGTCTTGTCATAGCCTCATCAGTACCTCGTCTACGTTAGACTCGATACTTACTAGGTACATGGGGTCGGGTGTACTCATACAATACTTATGCACTTCATTGTAGATCGCGGTGTTAGCCCAGCAGTGCTCCCAGAGGTGATTTGCTTGGACTATTAAGGAGACTTGAGATAGTGCTGCATGCCATTCGAAGACCCTGGAGTCCCCTTCCTATTCTTTTATTTTTGTTTGTTGCACCATATAGTATTGTACTTTATTGCAGACTTTGTATTTAGTACTATTAGTAGCTCATGTACCTGTGACACCAAATCTTGGGAAACAACATAGTTAGCATTCAGTTTCAGACTCGTTATGTATTTTTGAATTTGTCACTCTTTATCTATATTTAACTGTTAGACTTGCTTTATTCATTGTTATAAAGTGTTGGCTTGCATAGCAAGCAGTGTTTGGCGCCATCATGACTCATTGGTTTGGATTTTGGATCGTGACCAAATTGGTATCATAGCCTTATCACTTGCACGTGTTTTTTTAAGTAAGTGTCTTGTCATAGCCTTATCAGTACCTTGTCAAGGTTAGACTCGATACTAACTAGGCATATGACATCAGTTGTACTCATACAGTACTTCAACACTTTGTTGCAGATCTTGGTGTTAGCCCCGTACTGCTCCCAATAGTGATTTGCTTGGACTATTAAGGAGACTTGAGGTAGTGCTGCATGCCGTTCGCAGACCCTGGATTCCCTTTCCTACCTTTTTAGTTATTGTTTATTATGCCAGATAGTATTGTACTTTCTTGCAGACTTTGTATTTAGTACTATTAGTAGCTCATGTACTTTTGATACCAAATCTTAGGAAACAGATTAGTTAATGTTCAATTTCAGACTCATTATGTATTTTCGAATGTTTCACTCTTTATCTATATTTAACTGTTAGACTTGCTTCATTCATTATTATAATGTGTTGGCTTGTCTAGCAAGCAGTATTTGGTGTCATCATGACTCCTTGGTTGGGATTTTAGATCGTGACCAAGTTGGTATTAGAGCATTAGGGTTGCATAGGTCTCACGAGTCATGATCAAGCTTTGTAGAGTCTTGAGGATCGGTACAGAAACGCATGTACTTATCTTTGAGAGGCTACAAGGCTTTAGGAAACTTCACTTTCTTTCTTTCCCTATCGTGTGATTTTGTTATATCCTAATGTTTGAATATTTATTATCTATTCTCTCACTAATGATGAGGACACGCGCATCTGCCGCAAGAGATTAGAGTTGGATTCCCATGTTATAGCCGCCACCAAGGGTAGAGGCAAGGGCAGGGGCAGAGGTAGAGCGAGAGCCCAACCTAGGGCACGAGCAGTAGCACCTTGAGCCACTCACGCTGGTGCTAGAGCTGCGTCAGTCGAGCCTCAAACAGCTCCAGATGATGAGATTCCAATTGAGGGTGAGCTAGTTGGACCAATTCATGTTTTACAGGGGTTTATTGTTATTCCAATGTTTTAGGATGCCTTGGTCCATATGGTGGGTGTCACGCCATGAACTTTGGGAGCGGGACCCACTCTCAACCGAGATATCCCAGTCAATCAAGCCTACTTAATGCATACTACCCAACCTTGCCCATGAATGATTTGATAATAATTTATAAGAGATAAACAATGAGAGAATAAAAGGGTACAAGACCAATTTACATTACTTTTAAGAACTTCATTTGTAATTACCAAAACATTACAAGTTCATAGTTCAAGAGTGGAAGTATGTCCCGGGACTACAACATTTTTAGTTTGTTTTCCCTCAATCAAAATATAACCCACAATATGTCTATGAAGCCTCTAAATGAAACATAAGTAGTATGCAAGTGTCGATTACAAGGCCCCGGCTATACCTCAAAAGAAATATACAAGAGAATCAATACAACACATAGCCCCGGTATAGAATAGGGCTCACCAAAATACATTGAGTGGAGGGTATGTTATTATCAGTGATCTGTGTCGCCCGTTGAGGAACCACTGGCATCCATTAAAGATGTAGCGCCCCCAACAAAAGGGGCGTTAGTGCATAAGAAATAGTATTATTATATAAAGCTAAATACCCTCTCATGGAATAGAATGCAAACATAAAATTATGGAAAACATGGAAACAATAAGATAAACAATAATATTTAAATTCCAAATTAAAACAAAGTAAACTCTCAAATAAACATTAATGTTTTAGGCTGGGAGATCCTTAGTACTGGCATACCACCATGCACGTGGCATGGAGTCTGATCACTTCCCGACTGGCTAGGCAATCTCACCCCAAAGTATGAGGATTAACATAGGAACACACCACTACCATGTGCGAGGCATGGCGTCCGATCTCCGTCCGATCGGCTAAGGTGTCTCATCACAATGTGGTGTGGGTTGACATGATCCTTGCTATCCACCAAGGATTATCATAACACTTTAATATGAAAACATTTAGAAATCATGGGCTTAAATACAAGAGCATAAAAGTCTTAGAAACGTTAAATTTCTTCCATAAAGGGAGCACAATGACTTGCAATAAAAACATGGATTCAAGTCATAAGCATTAGATACAATAACCATACTTGAAACATTCTCCCCAAAGGAGAGTGATATTGTAGGGGCGATTTGAAAATGACTTGGGTACATAAATATTTGGATAAATCAATCATTAGAAATAATTTGGAACACTAGAGGTAGGAACTTGATCAAACCATGCTTAGACTTTATAAGGAATTTGTGGAATTCAATTCTACGGAAGAAGTTTAGCCAACATACCTCGTTTGAGCTTTCCTTATAATTACTACAATGTTCCGCTACGTGTAGCAACTTTAATCTATAGAAACATAACAAAGTTGAACAATTATTAGGGATATGCTCATAGGGTTTAGCCCTTTCAGTCATTTCATCAAACATCAATTATGCAAAATCGAGTACAAGGCTTTACGATAGAAATCCTTCACCCCACGTCAATAATTCACAAATATTAGTTCAACAACCTCCCGACCACCTTCATTGGCACATGCATTCTCAAATTACCAACTCATAATCTCATGAATCACACCTCCCACTGCCCACATTCAGGCTAAATTTGAAATTGAGAGCTAGGGATAAAACCTTACCTCTTTTGTAGAAGACATTGTGAGTTTTCCTCATTGAATCCTCAAGACACGATCAAATATTGAAGTGTTGTAGTGATAGAGCTCCTCACTCTCTCACTAGCTTACTCCCCTCTCTCTAAAATATTGGAACCCCCCCCCCCCAAAAAAAAAGACGCCTTAAGTTATTTTTATTAAAATAGGGTCAGGTTAAATTTACCAAAAATTAATCTTCCGAGCAGGGTTTGTGATCGCAGATGGGACCGTGAAATAGGTATGCTTACCTTGGCACCGTAAAACCATAAATCATTGGAGAAATTATATGGGGACTTACAGTTTGATGATCCTCATTTGATGGTGTTGAAAGAAATGACGCAGCGGGGTGGTGCAAAGAAGATTGTGATTAGAGATGATTGAGTTTTACGGCTTCATGGTCAAATTTGTGTTCCGAATGTTGATAGTTTGAGAGACATGATTATTGAGGAGGCTCGTAGCTCACGTTATTCTATTCACCCAGATATTACGAAGATGTATCATGAGTTGACGCAACATTACTGGTGGCAGATGATGAAGAAGGACATTGTTGGGCATGTTTCAAGGTGTTTGGATTGACCTCATGTGAAGTATGAACATCAAAAACCAGGTGGTTTGACTCGGAGGTTAGTGAGACCGAAGTGGAAGTGGGAGCGCATTACTATGGACTTTCTAGTAGGATTACCATGGGCTTTAGTAAAGCTCGATGCCACTTGGTTCATTATGGAGATATTGACTAAATTTGTGCACTCTATTCCGGTGATATCTTCTTACACTTCAGGGAGTTTTGCCCAAATCTACATCAGAGAGATTGTTCGCTTATTTGGTATGACCATTTCAATCATTTCAGAATGTGGCACACGGTTCGCATTGCACTTTTGAAGAGCTGTCTGTGAGAGTGGGGCACATAGGTGGAGCTCAGTGCTACATTCCACTAGTAGAGGAATGGCCAGTCCAAGCGGACCATTCAGATCCTTCCTTGAGGATATGTAGAGCCTGTATTATTGATTTTGGAGGCCACTGGGACCCATTTCTACCATTGGCGATGTTTTCCCATAACAACTGCTATTAGTCCAACATTCAGATTGCGTCGTACGAGGCTTTTTATGGTAGGTGATTCATTTCTCCTATTGGTCAGTTTGAGCCCGATGAGGCTAGAATGTTAGGTATGGACTTGGTTCGTGATGCCTTGGATAAGGTGTAGTTGATCCACAATCGTCTTCGTACAATGGAGAGCAGGCATAAGAGTGATGCAAACAAGAAGTTTTGTGATGTGGCTTATATGGAGGGCGAAAAGGTACTTTTGAACGTTTCTCCTATGAGGGCGTTATGAGTTTGGGAAGAAGGGAAAGTTGAGCCAAAGATTTATTGACCCATTTGAGATCTTAGAGAGATTCGTAGAGGCTTCTTATAGACTTGCATTGCCTCCCTGCGTAGCATGGTACATCCAATATTTCATGTTTTTATGCTTCAGAAGTATCATGAAGACAATTCACATGTATTAGACTTCAATAGTGTAGCTTGATCAGAATCTGACTTATGAAGAAAAGCCAAGAGATATTGTAGATTGGCATGTTCGAAAGTAGAGATCTATGCAAATTCCATATGGGAAAGTACCTTGGAAAGGATAGCCGACTAAGGAGGCTACTTAGGAGTTCGATTCAAATGTAGAATCCACTTCTGTTTGCCAGGTCGCGTACATTTCTATGTCTATTCGAGGACGAACATTTCTTTTAGACGGGGAGAATATAACGACCTGATACATCATTTTGAGTTCTAGCTTTCCGTTCAGTGCCTTAAGACTTTTAATAGCCTAATTTGATGATTTATGACGTACGTGCGCCATTTTGATTCCGAAAAGTTTAAATATGATTTTTCATAGAAAACTTGATTTTTGAAATTTAACGTTTTTGGAGTTTACCATGGTCAATGACCTCGGATCGGTGTATTGCCTATTATGTTAGGTTTGTATGACAATTTGGACGTGTACGCATGTGTTGTTGGGGGGTCACGAGTGACCTGAGGCCGTTTCAGTGCTTATTATAGAAAGCTGAAAATTTAAAGTTATGAACATATGAATTTTTGAGTTTTGATACACGATTTTTGATTGTAGATGTTATTATAATATTTTTAGCTTACGAGCGGGTCGTATGAGGTTATTATACTTGTGTGAATCATTGGAGTGGGGCTCGAATAAGTTTTAGATATGTTTGGGACTGTTTAGGAACGACTTGGTAATGTTGTTGTAGCAGTCATCGCAATTGAAATGAATTGCTCTCAAAAGCGAAGTTTGCATTTGCAAAGTGGACCTCGCATTTGCAAAGGTGGAATAGGGGAGGCGAGATTCACAATTGGAAAGCAGAAGTCAGTTTTGCGACCTTCGCAATTGCGAGGGTTGAGTCACATTTTCTACATCAGATGCTATAGGTTATTTTTGCAATTGCGAATACTAGTTCACATTTGTGATCTGCGCAAATGCGTACTGGGATTCGCAATTGCAATATCTGGAGCTGTGTAAAAATAGGGAATTTCAGGATTAGCTCATTTTATTCCATTTTTGAAGCCTAAACTTTGTGGGTGGTATATTTTTAATAGAAGTTTTTCCCATCTTCAAGGGTTAGTAACTTTAACTTATTTTTGATACATTTCCATAACTTTTCATAGATTTCATCCCTAAATCAAAGATTTCATTGTGTATAAAAAGGGGTTTTGGGTAGAAACGTAGGATTTTGTGTTTAGATTTTACCTTGTATCACGACCCCAATTCCCCGCCTTAGGGTGTCGTGATGGCACCTAGTCTCTAAGAGTAGGTAAGCGTAACATGGATTGAGAAATAGCAAAAATAACAACAACTTACATGGATTGAGAAATATCAGAAATAACAATAACCTGCAAATTAAAATTGTTAAACTATCATAACAAAACCCAAACGGTACAACTGTCAATAACTCCCCAAAACCTGGTGGAACCGAGTCATAAGCTCTACAAGAGTGTATTAATAGTCTCGAAATACAAAATACTTTTGGAACAAGAAATAAAAAGTAATACAATAAAAAGCAGAAGCTGACTTCAAGGAATGCGAACGTCGAGCAAGTGTACCTTGAAGTCTTCGAAAATAGCAGATCAATCACTGACGTCCAGCACTGCAGATGCACCTGGATCTGTACACCACAATAGTACCCAGTAAGTATCAAGCCTCACCTCAGTAGAGTAGTGACGAGGCTAGATCAAGACACCTACCAGGACATGATACTGAACAAAATATAGTATAGCCTAATAATGGAAAGTGAGGAATAAATGACAATAAGGCAGTACAATAACATAAGCTAACAACGAGATTTAAGGCAATGAAGATAGCAAGAAATAAACACATGATGAGAACAACAAGTGACCAAGTACGGAGAAATACAAGTAAGACAAGAAGGAAACAACAAGAACTGTTCAATCAACAAGCCCTTTTAAATATATAATGTACAACAAGGATCGCTACCGAGGTACCACACCTCATAACCTCATTTCACAATCACAATCACATTCATTCCTTATATCACCCGTGAGCCTTATATTTAGTTTTAAAATTATTTTTTCAAAATAGCTACACGCGTTTTAGCCCCCTTATCTCACCGCGTGGGTTCAAGTAATTTCCTTACTATAAACACGCTTATAAATCCCACCTTATCAACCCATATCCTTATACTACTGCATGCGTATAAATATCACAACACAATAACAAATTGCACCACATATTCCCATATGCGACAACAATTTACCAAAATCAACAACACCAAAGTTACTATAACATATAGTCCATGGCTTAACTAGCATGTGTACAGGATTCTCAACAATAACAAAATGAACGAGAATTACTCAACAAGAAAAGATATCACAAAAATCAATAAATGAAACCTCAATGTGATAACATCTTTCCTAACTTCAACTTCAATAGATCAAAATGAAGGTTTTTTGACGAAAAGATCAATTGTATAACATAAGCTTAACGACGAAAAAGATAGTATGAAATAGCAACTACGTCTAAATGCATGAAAATAGTTCAACACAGAGAGACATTATGAGATAACAACTTCAATTTAGAATAACTCGACAAATAAAGGCACGTGACAATAAGAGAGATAACAACATCAATTAAGGCATATAAGAGCATGTTTGACATTAGAAGATAAAGTATGTGATAACAACCTCAAGTAATGCATGTAAGAGCAATTTAACAATGGAATATATAGCATGATATTACAATTTCCAATTAAATGCATCAAAGAGCCTAAGAGTCTAAACCGGTCATATTACCACATATAAGCTGTGTACACACTTGTCACCTCATGTACACGTCTTTCACATAATCAAATAGCGCAATCAAACCCAAATCCTAAGGGTTAGTACTCCCACAAAAAGTTAGGCAAGATCTTTACCTCAACTACGCCAAATCAACACTCGAAAATATCTTTTCCCCTAATATTTGCCTCCACGCGACTCAAATCTAACCAAAAATGACTTAATATCATCAAACAATACAAGATAAACTAATTACAATAGATAAATCTATGATATTTACACATTTTCCAAAAGTAAAAAAAATTCAACCCCCTGCCTGTGCGTTCAAAACCCGGGTCCAAGGGTAGATTTCATCTGCCCATAACCCCATGAGTCCATCTATGTGTTTTGTTTTCAAATTCGAGTTCATATCGACTCTCAAAACCCATTGTTTATTTTTTCGAAACATTAACAAAACCCCCCAAATTTCCTTTTTGATTCTACTATATTTGATGTTAAATATAAGATATAATCATGAAATATAATTGGAAATAGATTTAAACTACTTACCCAATGATTGTAGGTGAAAATTCCCTCTCCAAGTCGCCTCCTACCAAGTCTAGGGTTGTAAGATATGAAAAATGAGACCTAAATCCCAACTGCCAGCCCTTTTGATCAGTTGTAGATATCCCAAATGCGACCTTGTGGAACAGGGATCACAATTGCTAACTGTGACTGCCTTTTCAGATGTCGCAATTGCGAAGCTGCCTTCTTCGCAAAAGTGACCAATGGTCACAAATGCAACCTACCCCAGGCCTGCACTGTCTTAGCAAATGCATATGGGAAAGTTGCAATTGCGACATCTGACCTCCCCTGCCTACTTCCCAATTGTGATGCTGGCGTTTGCAATTGTGACACCAAAGGCATCAGCACACCAATAGTCATGTTTCAGTCCAAAACCATTCTGTAGCGCGCCCGAAACCCTCTCGAGCCCCTCGGGGTCCAAACCAAACATCTACACAAGTCTAAAAATATTATACGAACTCACTCGTGCAATCAAAACACAAAAATAATATCTAGAACTATGAATAGTACATGAAAAACGCATGCATTTTAGAGAAAAGTTCAAGAACTTCTAAAATTGCAACCAAGCGTCCGAATCCTATCAATCCAACTCCGATTCACACCAAATATTTCAGAAAAGTACCAAATAGCCAAATGAACCTATTCCATGTCGTAAAACAAAATTCCCAACCCGATAGCCAAAAGTCAACCTACGGTCAAACTTGGGAAACCTTCTAAACCTCAAATTGCAAGCTTTCGGCCAAACAAGTCAAATCAACCTAGGGACCTCCGAATTCGATTCCACGCATATGCCCAAGTCCAAAATCACGATACGGTCCTACCGAAACCATAAAAACACCGGTCCGGAGTCATTTTCACAAAAGACAAAGTTTGGTCAGCACTTTCAGCTTAGGCTTCTAAGCCATGAACCCAAGGGTCCAAAATAAACCAACACATTCCCGGAACATAACTAATCAACCCCGAAAGTCATAAAACCATAAATATGCATGTGTGAAATATAAAAAGGGGAAACAGGGCGTGAGTACCCAACAAGACCGGTCGGGTCGTTACAAATGTTCGTCCTCAAACGTGCATGGAGACATACCTGAAGTGACGAAAAGGTGAGCATAACCACTCCAAATATCGTGCTCGGTCTCCCTTGTTGCCTCCTCGACTGGATGACCCCTACATTGAACCTTCACTGAAGCAATGTTCTTTGATCTCAACTTTCGAACTTTCCTATCAAAGATGACCGCCGACTCCTCAACATAAGTCAAATCCTCGTCCAATTAGACTGAGATGAAATTTAATACATGGAACGGATCACCATAATACTTCCGGAGTATGGGAACATGGAGCACTAGGTGAACTTTTGATAAGATGGATGGCAATGCAAGCTTGTAGGCCACCTCACCAACTATCTCAAGGATCTCAAAAGGATGAATATACCTAGGGCTCAACTTGCCCTTCTTCCCGAACCTCATCACACCCTACATAGGTGAAACCCGAAGCAAGACCCTAACTCTCACCATAAATGCTACATCTCGATCCCTCTGATCGGCATAACCCTTCTGCCTAAGTTGTGTTGTATGAAGCCGATCTTGAATCAACTTGAATTTCTCCAAGGCATCCTAAGCCAATTTAGTAGCTACCAACCTAGCCCCACCCTGCTCAAACCATCCAGCTAGAGAACGGAACCACCTCTCATATAAGGCCTCATAAGGAGCCATCTGAATACTTGATTGGTAGTTGTTGTTGTAGGCGAACTACGCAAGCATTAGAAACTAGTCCCAAGAGCCCCCCTAAATCTATAATGTAGGCACGTAGCATATCCTCTAAGATCTAAATGGTGCTCTCGGACTACCTGTATGTATAGGGGTGAAATAATGTACTCAACTCCACCTATGTGCCTAACTAATACTGCACAGCTCTCTAGAAGTGTGATGTGAACTGTGTGCCGCGATCGGAGAAAATATACACCGGCAAGCCATGAAGACGAACAATCTCTCGGATATAGATCTGAGTCAGCAGCTCTGAAGAATAGGTAGTTACCACCAGAATAAAATATGCCGACTTAGTCAGCCTATCCACAATTGTAACACCCCGGAAAACTTTGAAGTACTTAAGCGCTAGTAAGAAAGTTGATTGTGCTAATTGTATTATTTTATGTGCAGACGATGACTATTAAAATGATGGATATCAATTGGATATGAAAATAAGTGTATGAGAAATATTATAAGTGATGTGGGGTCTAATAAGAGCCCTAAGTCCAAGTCAAGATGGAAATTTCATGATAGACTAAAGTTTCAAATGGGTATGTACAAGACCAAACTTTGGACTAGCATATGTACATATATATATATATATATATATATATATATATATATATATAAGGAGTTATGTTATGATCAACCTATCAAATGAAATATCTTTGAGTCTAGTTTCTAACGCTTCAAACCATTTGTCATTTGGACACTCCTATAAGAAGTTATGACCAAATTACCAAAGGATGGAAGAATGTGATTCTGCGGTCAAATGTGCGACCGCAGAATCATTTTGCGATCGCAAAAGTGGTTATGCGACCGCAAAATGGTCGCAAACCTGGCCAGTGCAGCCCAGTTCTGGGCATCTATTTTTGTGGTCCATTGTGCGACCCACATACCGATTGTGCTGTCTATTATGCGACCGCACACCTGAGTTCGGAGGGTTAATTTTATTTATTTTCATAACTCGACCCCTTTTTGATAAATAGGCTTTGGGGCTTATTTTGGGGCAATTATCTGAGGTTCTTTAGAGAGAAGTGAGAGTGTTCTTGAGAGAGGAAGTAGATGAAGTGTTTTTTTATCGAGATCTTATCCAAGCTTTGAAATCCAATAAGGAAATCTCACAAATTCTTCATCTAAGAAGTAAGGTTCCATACCATAGTGTTCAATTTCGAATTTGGGTAGAAGTTGGTTGATTAGGAGTATGATTCTTGGATATGAGAGTATTATTTAGACATGCATGTACCAATAAGGTTTGTGGGAAGATTGTTGAGATTAAAAAAGTAAAGATTGGGTTGCAGAATGAAGGAAATCTTGTAGAAGAACCTTGTAGCCAAATTTGCACACCTAGTGTTTGATAAAATGCTCAAATGACCTGAAACCATAAATACCTTCCTAATTTGTGTTCAATTTTGTTATGTCTCAAAATAGATTGGGATTGCTAGAATTTTCAGAACGTTGTAGTAATTTAAGGAAAGCTCAAAGCGAGGTATGTTGGCTAAACTTCTTTCCTAGAATTGAATTCCATGATGTTCTTGTAAGTCCCGAGTTATTCATTATAAATCAACTATTTCGAATAAGCTTTGTGTTGAAAGGCATATATTCAAAATGTGTTCAAAGCATGAGTTGGGTATAAAAATATGATGACTCCAAGTAGTGTTTCAAGTGAAGGCTATTATGCCAAATTGTGTAAGAAGTCTTAGTGTGCATAAGACTCTTAATTGCTCATAGGTGTACTAAAAGTCATTATTAGGGATTCCTTGTTGTCGATAATCTATATAGATGCTTGAAAGTGAAAGTAGTGATTTGGGGATATAAAGTGTGAACACCATGCCAAGTATTAAATGTATACATGGGGCCAATAGCACCAACGAAATTAAATGATGCGTGAAATATTATGAAATGAGCCTTGATTCAACTATTCCAAATTATCTCCAAAAATAGAATTATCCAAAAGCTTATGTACTCAAGTCATGTCAAAATGTGGTTGTTCTAACTAATGCTATGCTTGGTAGGTATTTCCAATAGGTTTTGAGTTCTCACATATTCATAGGTCGAAATTATGTATTGCCCTTTTTGGGGAAAGGTATTTCAAGAGTATTCTATATGATGATAATCCTTGAAAGTAAAGAAATGAAAGTGCAGAATATGATATACGGCCACAATGCGAAGAATGAAGAATAATATGTATGGCCAAGGGAGCCAATGAAATAATGATGCTGTAAGTAATTGAAAGTAATTGTGAAGTGATATATGGTGTGAAAGGTTATGAGATGAACGTATTTGTACTTATGTTTCCAAGGTGTTATAAGCTCCTATGCCCTCAAGAGGAGAGGCTATGCTATTCCTAAATATTTTAAATGTTCTTAATATTCTATGACCACCCATGGCAAGTACAAGTAAGTGATTGTATGAACATGAAATGTGGTCGTTGCCTAAATGAGAATTATGAGGTGTTGTATGTCCCAATGGATTCAACTATAGTTGTATGCTTCTGAAATAATGTATGTAAATGACTTCGATTGTTAAGTCCCCAAGAATTATGAACCTAGCTAATGACCTCAAGATGTCTAGTGAGAGAATAATGAGATGAAAGGGAGATGTCCTATGCTAAATAATGATGAACCTTAAGAAAGGAAATTGGGCCCATGAACCATTGAAATCGACTTATTGATTTACCATGCTTGTGCTAATGTAATGAGTTGTGTTTCTCCATGGTGAGAATGAACATGAAGTATTCCAATGATATGAGAAATTATAACCTTAAATGTAATGACAAACTATGTCGCTTTGAGTTTATATATGGTATTGTGATTTGGATTACACTTCCACCCGCATATATTGGGGTGAGGCGGCAAGACCACTTAGTGTAGGGATCGTGGTATTATGGAATACTCCTCCACCCACATATATTAGGGTGAGGCGGCCGGGCTTCTTTGTGTAGAAATGTCAATATCATGATATACCTCCACCCGCATATATTAGGGTGAGGCGGTAGGGCCGCTTTATGTGTAGGTCGTTATAGAGGATTCCTCACTTAATATCTATAAATTATAATGTAATTTCTTAATAGATTTGCTTGACGTTAACGGCTATCTAAACCATTTTATTATTACCATGATTCATCAGATTCATGTTGTATTTTCAAGCCCTTGAATAGGTGTATTTGTATTGTGTAAGTGAACACTGTGAATGGTATATGAAACACACAGGTGTATTGTATAGTTGATATCGTGAACGGTCTATGAGACGCATGGGTGTATAACATGATATGTGAACACTGAGGACGGTCTATGAAATGTATATGTGTAAAGGAAGGGAGGAGGGTGCCACTTTCATTGTTCTTGTTTGTACATGTTATTACAATTACACTATATTATGTATTCCACGTATAGTTCATATGGCTCAGTTGGTCCTAAAAGAAGTTTAGAATGATGCAAGTATAATAACACTTGAAATATGATCCTGTGAGATGTTTCGTAGTTTCTTGATTTTCTTTATTTGCCTCTTATTTGAGTTATCGTATTTTTATATGTTGTTTTGACTGCCTTACATACAAGTACTATTCCACATGTACTCATTTCCCATTTGCCGAGGGCGCTACATCTTTTAATGGATGCAAGTATACTTCTACAGGATGATAGGGATCTTTGATAGGTATCTTCTTCACTACTCAGCTTATGGTGAGCCCGCTACAGTTCTAGTGGGTGTTTGGGTCTAGTTAATTTTTTGTATATAGGTATCTATTGTCATAGAAGCTCCACGTACACTGCGGGTCATGTAATTAAAGATTTGAGTTTTGTCATGTATTTATGTTCACTGTATTTACAACTATTTATAAAGTTGTGTAACCATCACGTGAAAGGAAATATAGACCATTGAGCCAAATATATTCAATATAAAAGTCAATATATAATTATGTTATGGTAAATCATTCGTGAGTAATGATGAGAGGTTAATGTAAATTAGGCTTGCTCGACTGGGTTTACTCGGTTGAGCGCCAATCGCGCTCCTCGAGTTCAGGGCGTGACAAACTTGGTATCAAATCATGGTTTAGGAGTCCCAAGGTGTCATGGAGATGTGTCAGTAGAGTCCCTCTTATCGGTGTTTTGCCTACCATACTTATAATAAGGAGGCTACAATGACATTTAGGAAATGTTTCTCTTCTTCTATCCTCGATCGTGCGTTAAGGTTCCAAGTTAGTCTCGGAGTTCCCTTGTTAATACCAAGGTATGTAGCACATCGTGCTATGAAATGAGAAAGGCCTAAGGATTAAAGGAATGACGGACATGACAGGCATAATGTGTGAGGTGCCCAATTTTCCTCGTAATGGAGAAAGGAAAAGTCAAGGATACGACTAAGGTAAGCAAGGTCATACAGTTGGCCTCGAAAGTCATAGTTGTTGATTTCATGTATATGGTGCGAATAGGTGTTATCTACATGTTGTTTAGGATTGATTTATAGGATTCTCTGACAGGTGGATAGGCCGAGTTACAGGGGACACTCTGCCGAAATATTTTGAATTTGTAAAGATAGCCAAATTTTAAGGGTTATAAGTAAGTTGAGACCTTGGATAGGAAATATAAGACCCAGGTAGTCATAAGTGCCTATGTATAATGGTTGGAGGTAAAAGGATGGTAACTCTATTCTTAGAGGAAACTTGTAAAACATTCGAGGACAAATGTTCTTAAGTGGGGGATAATGTAACACCCCGGAAAATTTCGAAGTACTTAAGCGCTAGTAAGAAAGTTGATGTGTGCTAGTTGTATTATTTTATGTGCAGACGATGACTATTAATATTATGGATATCAATTGGATATGATAATAAGTGTACGAGGCATATTATAAGTGATGTGGGGTCTAAGGAGAGCCCTAAGTCCAAGTCAAGTTGGAAATTTCATGATAGACTAAAGTTTCAAATGGGTACACATAAGATACGATTTTGGACGAGCATATCTAGATATATATATATATATATATATATATATATATATATATATATATATATATATATATATAAGGCTTTATGTGATAATCAACCTATCAAATGAAAGATATTCGAGTCTAGTTTCTAAAACTTTAAACTGTTCATCATATAGACACTCCTACAAGAAGTTATGACCAAAGTACCAAAGGCTGGAAGAATGTGATTCTGCGGTCAGATGTGCGACCGCATAATCATTTTGCGATCACAAAAGTGGTTATGCAATCGCAAAAGTGGTTGTGCGACCGCAAAATGGTCGCAAACATGGCCAGTGTAGCCCGATTCTGGGCATCGATGTAGCGGTCCATTGTGCAACCCGCATACCGATTGCGCGATCCATTATGTGACCGCACACCTGAGTACGGATGGTTAATTTTTCTATTTTCATAACCTGACCCCATTTTGATAAATAGGCTTTGGGGCTTATTTTGGGGCAATTATCTGAGGTTCTTTAGAGAGAAGTGGGAGTGTTCTTGAGAGAGGAAGTAGATGAAGTGTTGTTTTCATCGAGATCTTGTCCAAGTTTTGAAATCCAACAAGGAAATCTCACAAGTTCTTCATCTAAGAGGTAAGGTTCCATACCCTAGTTTTCAATTTCGAATTTGGGTAGAAGTTGGTTGATTAGGAGTATGATTCTTGGATATGAGAGCATTATTTAGACATGCATGTACCAATAAGGTTTGTGGGAAGATTGTTGAGCTTAAAAAAGTAAATATTGGGTTTGTAGAATGAAGGAAATCTTGTAGAAGAACCTTATAGCCAAATTTGCACATCTAGTATTTGATAAAATGCTCAAATGACCTGAAACCATAAATACCTTCCTAATTTGTGTCAATTTTGTTATGTTTCAAAATAGATTGGGATTGCTAGAATTTTCGGAACGTTGTAGTAATTTAAGGAAAGCTCAAAGCGAGGTATGTTGGCTAAACTTCTTTCCTAGAATTGAATTCCATGATGTTCTTGTAAGTCCCGAGTTATTCATTATAAATCAACTATTCCGAATAAGCTTTGTGATGAAAGGCATATATTCAAAATGTGTTTCAGATGCTCTTATCATATGATGTTATCCTTCGGGAATATGTTCAAAGCATGAATTGGGTATAAAAATATGATGACTCCAAGTACTGTTTCAAGTGAAGGCTATTATGCCAAACTGTGTAAGAAGTCTTAGTGTGCATAAGACTCTTAATTGCTCATAGGTGTACTAAAAGTCGTGATTAGGGATTCCTTGTTGTCGATAATCTATAAAGATGCTTCAAAGTGAAAGTAGTGAGTTGGGGATATAAAGTGTGAATACCATGCCAAGAATTAAAGTTATACTTGGGGTCAATAGCACCAACGAAATGAAATGATGCGTGAAATATTATGAAATGATCCTTGATTCAACTATTTCAAATTGTCTCCGAAAATAGAATTATCCAAAAGCTTATGTACTCAAGTCATGTCAAAATGTGGTTGTTCTAACTAATGCTATGCTTGGTAGGTATTTCCAATAGGTTTTGAGTTCTCACATATTCATAGGTCAAAATTATGTATTGCCCTTTTTTGGGAAAGGTATTTCAAGAGTATTCTATATGATGATAATCCTTGAAAGTAAAGAAAAGAAAGTACAGAATATGATATACGGCCACAGTGCCATAAAGGAAGAATAATATGTATGGCCAAGGGAGCCAATGAAATAATGATGTTGTAAGTAGTTGAAAGTAATTGTAAAGTGATATATGGTGTGAAAGGTTATGAGATGAACGTATTTGTACTTTTGTTTCCAAGGTGTTATAAGCTCCTACGCCCTCATGAGGATAGGCTATGCTATTCCTAAATATTTTAAATGTTCTTAATGTTCTATGACCACCCATGGCAAGTACAAGTAAGTGATAGTATGAACATGAAATGTGGTCGTTGCCTAAATGAGAATTATGAGGTGTTGTATGTCCCAATAGTTTTAATTATAGTTGTATGCTTCTGAAATAATGTATGTAAATGACTTCGATTGTTAGGTCCCCAAAAGTAATGAACCTAGCTAATGACCTCAAGATGTTAAGTGAGAGAATAATGAGATGAAAGGGAGATGTCATATGCTAAATGATGATGAACATTAAGATTGGAAATTGGGCCCATGTGCCATTGAAATCGACTTATTGATTTACCATGCAAGTTCTAATGTAATGAGTTTTGTTTCTCCATGATGAGCATGACCATGAAGTATTCCAATGATATGAGAAATTACGTCCTTAAATGTAATGACAAACTATGTCGCTTTCAGTTTATATATGGTATTGTGATTGGTATTACACCTCCACCCGCATATATTGGGGTGAAGTGGCATGACCTTTTTGTGTAGGGATCGTGGTATTGTGGAATACACCTCCACCCACATATATCGGGGTGAGGCGGCAGGGCCGCTTTGTGTAGACATTTTTGTATCGTGATACACCTCCACCCGCATATGTTGGGGTGAGGCTGTAGGGCCGCTTTGTGTGAAGGTGGTTATAGAGGATTACCGACTTAATATCTATAAATTTGAATGGAAGCTCTTAATAAATTTTCTTGACGTTAACGGCTATCTAAGCCCTTTTATTGTTACCATGATTCATCAAATTCATGTTGTATTTTCAAGCCCTTGAATAGGTGTATTTGTATTGTATAAGTGAACACTGTGAACGGTCTATGAAACACTCAGGGTGTATTGTATAGGTGATATTGTGAATGGTCTATGAGATGCATAAGTGTATAATATGATATGTGAACAGTAAGGACAGTCTATGAAATGTATATGTGTAAAGGAAGGGAGGAAGGTGCCACTTTCATTGGTCTTGTTTGTACATGTTGTTACAATTACACTATATTATGTGTTCCACGTATAGTTCATATGGCTCAGTTGGTCTTAAAAGAAGTTTAGAATGATGCAAGTATAATAAGACTTGAAATGTGATCCTATGGGATGTTTCGTAGTTTCTTGATGTGCTTTATTTTCCTCTTATTTGAGTTATCGTATTTTCATATGTTGTTTTGACTGCCTTACATACGAGTACTATTCCACATGTACTCACGTCCCTTTTGCCGGGGAAGCTGCAGCTTTTAATGGATGCGGGTATACTTCTACAGGATGATATGAATCTTTGATAGGGATCTTCTTCACTACTCAGCTTATGGTGAGCCCGCTACAGTTCTAGTGGGTGTTTGGGTCTAGTTCATTTTATGTATATAGGTATCTATTGTCATAGAAGCTCCATGTACACTATGAGTCATTTAATTAAAGACTTGAGTTTTTTCATGTATTTATGTTGACAGTATTTACAGCTATTTATAAAGTTATGTAACCATCATGTGAAAGGAAATATCGGCCATTGAGCCAAATGTATTCAGTATGAAAGTTAATATCTAGTTATGTTATGATAAATCATGCGTGAGTAATGATTAGAGGTTAATGTAAATTAGGCTTGCTCGACTTGGTTTACTCGGTTGAGTGCCGATCGAGCTCCTCGAGTTCGGGGCGTGACAATAATGACCCGTATTGCGTCAAATGTCTTCGAAGTCCGTGACATTTATCCGCAATTTCATCACAGTAAGAACATTTATCAAGTTCATTCAGGGATTAAACATCTATGTTGCCTCAAACATGGCTCAAATAGTTCACAACAATATTACAAATATGAGAAACATCATAGCTTAAAGTTAACGGTCATTCTAGGCATATCTTAGCCTAAGTACAACCCAAGCATGGATAAATACCCCAATATTATCACATGGGCTTAAACCCCACACATGTACGCACCTATAACATGTAGCTATCACGAATAATTTAGGCAACTAGTGCCTCGACCAAGTTTAGATAAGATACTTACCTCAAGCAAGCCAAATTACTCCCTTAACAAGACCTTCCCGCATGTATCAAAATCCGGAAGGCTCAAATCTAGCCAAAATTAATACTATCAATAAAATCCATAGGAAGTGATTCCAAAAAATAAAGCTAAGATCATTAACTCAAGTAAAAAAGTCAACCAAAAACGTCAACCGCGGGCTTGCATTTCAGAACCCGATAAAATTTACAAATTCTGAACACACATTTGATTACGAGTCCAGCCGTATCAAAATCATCCAATTCCGATAATAAATCGCCCCTCATATCCCCAAATTTCACTCTCCAATAACATAGTCCAATAATCCCCAAATTCTAAATTATATTCATGAAAATTAGGTGAAATAATCTATAGGTATTCAATATTTATGGAAAAAAGTGATTTAATGTCACTTACCTCATCAATCTTGGTGGAAAACTCTTCAAAATTCGCCCTAGTCCGAACGTCAAAATCCCAAAATGAAAAAAACAACTAAACCTTTCGATTTAAACCATTGCCCAGCGATCTCGCTTATGCGGCCCTTAGGTTGCACCTACAGACTCACCATTGTAGGTGTGAAAATTCATTAACTTCTCAACCCCACGCACCTGCGGTTGAACCTCTGCACCTCCGTGACCGCTTCTGCGGCCTCTTACCCGCTCCTATGCATCTGCACCTATGGACCGCGTATCTCATCTACAACAATGGCCAAACCCATCCAACTCCACACATGCGGACCTCTCATCGCAAAAGAGCTTCCGTTTCTATAGGAAAATTCACGCATCTGCGTTCCTCCCAGACCCCACTTAATGTTTCATCTGTGCCCATCTCATCGCACCTGCAGTGCCGCATCTGTGCCCATTCCCACCGCAGCTGCGAACGCACCAGATGCCTAAAACTTCACCCAACACTCCAAAACCAAAACTAATCTGAATTCAATTTGAAACACACCCGAGGCCCCCGAGACCCATCCAACGATACCAATAAGTCATAAAACACAGTAAGAACTCACTTGTAGCCTTAAATCACATCAAAGAACACCAAAACCACGAATCACACATCGATTTAAGCCTAATGAACTAATACGCTTCCAACTTCTAAAACTAATACCGAACTATATCAAACAAACTCCTACTGACCTCACATTTTGCGCATAGGTAAAAAATGACACAACGGGGCTACTCCAACTTTCGAAACCAAAATTCGAACCCGATATCAACAAAGTCAACTCTCTATCAAACTCCTCAAGCTTCCAAACCTTTAACTTTCCAACTTTCGTCAAAATGAACCAAATCAACCTACGCCCTCCAAATCAAGATTCGGACATACGTCTAAGTCCAAAATCACCATATGAAGCTATCGAAACCATCGAAACTCTATTTCAGAGTCGTCTACACATAAGTCAACATCCGGTGAACTCTTTCAACTTAAGCTTCCAACCTTGTAACCACATGTGAACATAGTATAAGAAATAAACATGGAAATGGGGCTACCATACGCGAAATGACCAATCGGGTCGTATCATTAACCCACAATTTAAAATATATGATTAGATTCATAATCGTGGTCCAATTTCTTAATCAAAAGCCCCAAAATGACTCTTTTAAGTTCATACCAAAAACCCCAGTTTATACAATTTAATTCCGTTAAAAACACATGTGGGCTCTTGAAATATAATCACAAATGAGTAAAAATCACTTACACTTGCCTTGTATGAAGATCTCCTTGAAAAATGTCACGACCCAACATCTCACCTAGTCGTGATGGCACCTACCTCCAACATCCTTGGTAAGACAAACTATGAATAATATAACTCGAAGGAAAATAATCGATAATAATAAATAAGAAGATGAATATCCATACAAAATACCCTAAGGGTTCATAGTAGAAGTCATGTAAGATTTTGATGTACAAAGCTAGTACGAAAAATAAATACAATATCTATTTTGAATATAGATGAACATAGTAGACATCCTAAAATACCAAGAACAAGCAGTAGCTTATATATGGAACACAGGTACATCTTTAATGCTAGCCTCCGTCATTTATAGCAGCTCAACTCCAAGATCTACACGCAAGGTGAAAAAGTATAGCATGAGTACAGCCGATTCTATGTACTTTGTAAGTATCCTAACTAACCTCGATGAAGTAGTGATGAGGTCTCAAGTTAAAGATACTCACTTTACATAACATGTATTGCTCAATATCATATACATATGCCTAAAAAATATATCAAAATCTAAGCCTAAAGTCTAGATGAGGCCATCGGTGCAAATAGAGAAGATATGAAGAAGCACCTTAACCCATTAATAGTTCAGCATATGGAGAAGATACGCATGTGATATCAAATAACATGACAAAAAATTCGTATAGAGACGAGATGAATGAAATATCAAATACCTTCAACAGCTTGCATATAGTGAAGCTAGGCACGAAGTATCAATAATTCATCTACAGTAGTATATAGAGAAGATATGCATGAACATGCAAGTCAAGTTACACAGATTGGCATATTGGAGAAGATATGTATCGTGATTCATTTAATCAAGTAAAAGTAGTATATAGAGAAGATATGCATAAAAGGCATATATGCATTTCAGAGCTAGCATATAGTGATGATACGCATTAAAATCATGTATACACCCAAGGAGTTTGCATATAGAGAAGATAAACAAAATCCAAGCACTGGCCAGTTTCCATAATCCGAGTGTACGTCATCGAGGAGAAACATGAGAGGACGACCCTATGGGGATGGATTCCTATCCACACCTTGCACAGACAACTCACGTGCCTTAATCCTAACCACCACATGGAGAACTCACGTGCTAACAATCCAGTCCATCATACAGAAAGCATATACAAGAATACATGTGTACAATCAATCAATGTCAAAGCAGAAACTCATGAACTGATAAATAGCATGCTAAGGTCTATGTATGTGCGAAGTACAAACGTATCAACACCTTGTATGCTCAGATTAGACGTATACGCTATACAACAACAAATATAATGTTAAAATAGGGTATCAACACCTGCACATGATCTCTAACATGATTCATAGAGTTCACAGAGTCATACAAATTTATAAAGCATGATAGCAAGCATAATATCCAAATCAAAGCGTAGTACAACCTAAAGACTACTCCGGTCATGAATCGTACGTAGAACCCGTATATGCACTCGTCACGTCGCATATACGATGCTTCTCACACATTTGAATTAGCCAAATAACGTCACATCCTAAGGATTATTCCCTCAACAATATTAGGGAAGATACTTACCTCATCGAGGCTAGTCCAAACCTCCAGGCATTTCCTTGAGAAATTACCTCTAACCGGCTTAAATATAGCTAACCATCAATCAAGGAAGTTAACTAGTGAGATAGGAAGTAATCTCAACCAATAAAGCTTTGATCTTTAAAGAATTCCGCAAAAGTCAACCCTAGCCCACATGCCCGAAATTCGGAATCAATACCAAAATCTGATAACCCATAATCTATTGAGTCCAAATATATGATTATATTCCAAAACCAAGTCCAAATCGGTACTCAAATCCTCAAAATACACTTTCTTAAAGTGTAGTCAAAAACCCAAGTTCCATCTCTAATTTTTCCACGACCCAAAACCACCATCCGGTCGTGATGGCATGTAACTCACTTTCTAGGCAAGCCAAACATAACAATAGCAGAACAGGATAACAAAATTTCAGAAATAATACATGTCTAAAGTCAAATATCATAAATAAATCGCATCAATACATAAAATACCCCAGAACTGGTAATACATAGTCATGATCTGTACAATAGAAAATACAAGTTTGAAAATATGAAATGAAAATATTTGTATGAATAGCAACAACAGTAAATAAAATGCAAAGAGACGTCAAGGACTACAGTCGAAATGCAGCTCTACCTCATTTCTCGTTAGCTCATAACAACAACGAGCAACTCTCAAGTGGGATAACACCTAGATCTGCATAATTAAGTGTAGAGTGTAGTATCAGTACAACCGACCCTATATACTCCATAAGTATCTTGTCTAACCTCAGCGAGGTAATAGCAACAAAAATAACCAATGTTATTCACCAAAACTTGCTAAGCTCATAATTCTACAAATATACCACTATAGTGCACATCTAAGCGTGAAATTCAGGTATAACCAATCGGTGCACATTGAAAAGATGTGCTCAAGTTTTTGAACAGTAAACAACTCGATATAAGATAAAACATGCGTATATGATCAAGTCCAGTGTGCACAGGTAGACATATAGAGAAGATATGTATCGTACTCTCACTACTCGAACCAAACAACATATAGAGAAGATATGCACAAAGAGGTATGTATTCAATCCAGATCTAACATATAGATAAGATATCTGAATAAAATATATATACATCCAAGGTGTTTGGAAATAGAAAAGAGATTCAAAAACCAAACACAGATTAATTTTCCTCATACCGCGTGTACTTCATCAAGAGAGAAACATGAGAGGATGACCCTAAGGGGATGGATCCTTATATACACGCTTCATGGACAACTCACGTGCCATAATATATCATCTACAACACATAAGGCATCTACATGTACAATCAATGGATATCAAATCTTATACTTCTGGACTGATAAAGAGCATGCTAATGTGTATGCATGTTCAAAGTATACAATTTCATCTCAAATGAGGCGCTTACGCCACACAATAACGAGCATCATGTTCAAATAGCAGAAATAAGCATCCACACGATGTCTTGCATGATTCATGAAGTCATGAAGTCGTACAACCTTTAAAAGAGAATATCATGATTTACAACTATTCAAACAAGGCATAAACATAGTCTAAAGACTACCTCGAGCATGGACAAACCCTGTGCATGCACATGGGATAGACCACTCACATGCGCGTCACCCTTGGAAAGTGGCCATCCTCAACAATTCAAACAAAGAGTGCCTCAAGCCAACTATAGGCAAGATAGATTCCTCAAACTCACAAATCAGTACTTGGAGAATGCTTTCCCTCAAAAATCAACTGCTGAATTCTTCGAATCTAGCCAAAAACTACTTAAAGTCAAATAAATCCATGGCTAACAACCCCAAACAGTAAAGCTTTGATTTTTCTACAAACACGCAAAGTCAACAAAAACATAATCACAGGCCTGCACCCAGAACCCAATAAAAGTCACATATATCGACTACCCATTCGAATACGAGGCCAACCATACAAGTTTCATCCAAATTCGACTCTGAACCAGGGTTCAAATTGCAAATTTTTAATTTTATAAATGTTTAGCCAAAATCCACAATTTTTATCACTTAGATTCACCAATTGAATGTCAAATTCAAGGATGGAGTCGTGAATAATAATTAAATCCGATTCAATAACACTTACCCAATTCAAGTGGGTAAAATATGCCTCAAAAATACCTCAATCCGAGCTCTCAATCTGAAAATATGATAAAATGAACAAAACCCTCAATTTAATACCACTGCCCAGCAATTCCGCATCTACGAACCAAGGTGCTCGCACCTACGAGCTCGCTCATATGGAAAATAGGCTCACACTCGGCAGCTCATTAACTCCACCGACCTTCCGCTTCTACGGACTCCTTTCGCACCTACTGGAGTGCGCCTGCGCTTTGACCCTCAAATCAGCGCAATTGCAGATGCGCAAATGCCTCGCATCTGAGACCTCCAATCCCAGCCTCCTCCTTCTTGTCTGCGCACCATTTCACACAAGTGTGACTTTACACATGTGCATCTCTTCTTCTCATGTGCGATTGCACTAGATGTGCCATCAACAAGCCATGTCCAACCACCTTTTAGGTGGTCCGAATCCTACCCAAACCCAAAGGACCCCGCCCAAACATAACAAAAAGTCCCAAAACATAACATTGATGTACTCGAGAACATTTAACACAAAATAACATCAAAACCACGGATCGGCGATAAACATCAATCTCTTAAGTTCATAAGCTTCAAACTTCAAACCAAACGTCTAATTCAAGCCTAACAAATTTGGAATGACCCCAAATTTTAAACACAAGTTCCAAATGCCAAAACGAACCTATTCTAACTTTTGAAACAACAATATAACCCTAATAGTCTCAAAGTCAACCCCCTGTTAAACCTATAAACTTTCTAAACCTTCAAATTGCCAACTTTCACCAAAAATAACCAAGCCAACCTAGGAACCTCAAACACAAATTCCAGAGCGGCCACACAAAAGTCAAACCTCAGTTAGCTCTTATAACTTAAGCTTCCAACCTTGGAATTAAGTTTTCCAATTAACTCCAAAACCTTTCCGGTACCAAACCAACCATCCCTGCAAGTCACCAAGCATCGAATACACATACAGGGAAATATCAAATAGGGGTATGAGGCTAAAATACACAAAATGACGTGTCGGGTCGTTACAAAATTTCATATTTTTGGTGTTAATAGTTCATAAAGAATCTTGAAATAGTATCAAAAATAAGTAAAAATTACTTACCCCAAAGTCTTGTGTGAATATATCCATGAGAAATTTCCCCTCTCTAATCCTAAGGTTCAAAATTTGAGAAATGGGCGCAAAATCCCGAAATAACATCTTAAATACACTACACAACAGGACCCTTCACGAACGCGACCACTTTTTCACGTTCGCGAATCACAAACCAAGGCTTCTGACCAAATGCACTTCGCGATTGCGGCCTCAACCTCACAATCGTGATAGCCACTAATCCCTCTTCTTTGCAAATGCGATGGAAAAAATCTCCCCTACCTGCTCTAACTCCTCGCGAACGCGACAAAAACTCGTGAACATGATACACCTGGAAGCAACACTATGTAGATGCCGCTATTATTATTGAATGTGAAGAGAAAAATACTCAACACCAAAAATACACTTCACTAACACATCGCTATTACCTCAAATGCAAATAACACTGCCACCTGCTACAAAGCATCAACTCCAAATTCAAAATGGTCAGAAACCATCCACAATCACACCCGAGCCCCCCGGACCTCTTTCGTTCATACAAAAAGGTCAAAATACATCATAAACAATTCTCCAAAGGCTCCAAACATCATAAATAACATCAGAACCAAGAATCAAAGATCAAAATTATTCTTTTAACTTTCAAACCTTCAAACTGCGTCGAACGCGTCCAAATCACACTTAAACACTTTGGATCACAACTTAAATTTGCACACAAATTCCAATAAACTAAACGAATATATACAAGATCTTTAAACCACAATAGGAGTATGATAACACTGAGGTCAACTCCGACCAAACCTATGAACTCTCCAATTCTTTAAATTGCCAACTTTTGACATATAGAACGAAAACCTTTTATGAACATCCAAAATCAAATCTGAATATATGCCCAAGTCAAAAATCACCATACCAAAATATTAAAAATATCAAATCACCAATCGAAGGTCGTTTACTCAAAAGTCAAACCTTGGTCAACTCTTCCAATATAAAGCTTCCAAATTAAAAATCGCTCTATCAAATCCATCTCGAACCACTCAAAAATCAAGACCAACCATGCACACAAGTATTAATATACCATAGGAAGCTGCTGAAAGTGTCAAATAAATGAATGAAATGCTAGAACTCAAAACGACCGATTGGATCGTTACATTCTACCCTACTTAAACATATGTTCATCCTCGATCGTGCCAAGAATCATGCCATATTCATTCAATCATTGTATGAACTCATCCCATGCATATCTATGGGTGATACCACGTCACCACATTCTAAATAATTCAATTAGTGCAACCCCGACTGAAAATTCTTTCTTCAACCCTAGCCCATAAACATTAGAACCAAATTCCAACATTCGAAATACCTTATGAGTTCAAATTCTCGCATATATACATTGTATCAGTCTTAACAAGATGCATCAAGGGATAAAATATATTCCAAAGATATAACCACACAGTGTACCACATAACTCATGTACTCATAGTAATATCTTTAGACCGCAATAGCAGCTCATTACCAAATCCGATACCGGCAACATACCTCACATCAAATAAAACCTTCCAAACCTTCACAACACATCTAATGATGAGAGAAATACATAGAAACTCATAACCACCCATCAGATCAACAATTCGTGAAGCTCTCTCATTAGACAAGAACCATTACAAAATTCTAAGGTGACAAATTCCATTATTCTTCCAAACATGTCTTATTTTTCATACCCCGACCTTGGGAAGTAGGACCGACACTCAACCGGGTTATCCTGGTCAAGAAAGCCTACTTGGAGCCTACTATCCTTAGATGTGCAACACCGAATTTAATTAATTAATGAAGTGTCATTTGGTAAATGACAAAATAATTACAAATCTTTAGATTAAAAGTGGGAATAAACTACCAAAATAGCATATTAGAGTTCCCCTCAAACGAACATAACCTACAGTACATCTACGTAGCCTTTAAGTAAACATGAGAGTAGTATGGAAATGCCGGTTAATTTGACCTGAAATTAAAAATCTCAAAGAACAAGTGTAAAATAGAGTGCGTTATGGAAATTTGTATCAAATCACCACTATTATCCTTAGCCCCATGGTGGGTGCAAAACTATTTACACTTAAAAATAGATAACAATTAAATTTATTTGTGGTTTTAAGGACATGTAGATTAATTTAATACAAGTTACTAATGTCTTTAGATTAAGAAAATGAAAGACGTAATAAAGGGCCAAACCAATGATAAGGGTAATTCCGAGCCTGGTTGGTGGCTTGATGAGGAACTTGCCTTCGATTCCAAGCTTGCACTTATGAAGAACTTAAGAACAAAAATAAGAACTTTGAACAACCAAAAGGATTGAAATAAATTACCTTGATATGCGTGTTACCATGTGTCCCATGAATAAGAAGCTTTTCCCTTTATATAGTAGGGGAGTTTTACCCTAAGTACAATTATAAGAAAGGTAAAAATCTTCTGTTTTGCTAATCACAAATGTTATGCTGATACGGGCCGAGATTCACGCCGTGATATCCGATCGGGCATGGATATCGTGGCCCTTTCTTAGTCGAGTGCAGCTGTTTTGTGCTCTCCGATGTCTCAATCCTCGAACGGGACTCGGATAATATGGCCCCCCATATCCCCGAGGGAAGGTGTTTTGCCCGAGCCCCGATACGAGGGACTCCTCGCTCTAACTCTGATTCATTACGTTCACGTTCCTGCTCCATTTGATTCACCGGGAAATCGAGTCATTGAATGGGCTCGGTTTTACCTATATATATTCTTGTTGCAAGTTATTATGTATAATGCATAGGTTTTTTGATTAGTGAGTATTACATGACTTGAACCTCGTCACAACTTAACCGAGGTTAGTCTTAATACTTACTGAGTATACATTATCCGGTCTACTCATACTACTCTTTTGCATATTACCTTGGAGTCCCCTTCCCTTATTTTGTATTGCAATTTATACATTCAGATAGTATTATGCAAGTGAAACATCTCATTGTATTCAGTTTTAGAGCTCATGACTTTGTACTATCTAATTTTGGGAGTTTTGTACTATGTATCACTATATTGGCTATTGTTGGAGTGTTATTCCGCTCTTTAAGATATTCAGACTTATTATATCTTGTTATTTTAAGTCCTTATCGTATGTTGGCTTACCTAGCATGGAGGTTAGGTGCCATCACAATCTTTGGTGGGATTTTGGGTGGTGACAAGTTAGTATCAGAGCCCTAGGTTCATACGTTCTACGGGTCACTACAAGTCTAGTAGAGTCTTGCAGATCGGTATAGAGACATTTGTACTTATCTTCGAGAGGCTACCAGACTGTTAGAAAAACTTCACTTTCTTTCATTCTTTGTCGTGCAGATTTATTTATCCCGAAGTTTGAAACTTTAGTCTTCTATTCTCTCACAGATGAAGAGGACACATTCTTTGGAAGCAGCTGAGCAAGCACCAGTACCCCCTATCAGTGTTGTGAGAGGCTGGGGCTGGGGCCGGGACAGAGACGGGGCACGTACCGTAGTAGAGACACTACTAGCTCCAGCTGAGCAGCAGGTGCCCGATCATATTGAGTAGGTGGGTCCATCTCAGGCAATTGAGGGACCTATTGCTATAACTTGGATTTTAGGAGACTTTGGCTCACATTATGAGTATTTGAGAACTTAAGCTAGGCGAGATTGATTCCGATTTCACTAGCAACTTCATAGGCCAGGGGAGGGGCTCAGACTTCCACTGTTCGTATAAAGAGCAGTTGGTTCATGGTTATCAGACCTCGGATGTTCTACCGGTGTAGATCAGCCCGAGATAGGGTTAGCCATGACTATTGAGGAGCAAAAGAGGATGGAGAGGTTTCAGATACTTTGTCCTCCCCATTTAAATGGAGAGCCTACTGAGGACGCACAAGGCTTCTTGGATCAGTGTTATTGTATTCTGCGCATTTTGGGTCTGGTGAAGTCGAACGTGGTTGACTTTACTACCTTCTAGTTGTTAAGGCCAGTATACAGGTGGCGGAAGACTTATGAGTTGAGTAGGCCAGCCGGTAGAGAATCACTCATATTGTCTCAGTTCTCGGTTCTTTTCTTGTAGGAGTTTATCCCACAGATTCACAGGGACGAGTTGCGCAGTGATTTGAAACATCTTGTAATATCCAGGTAAGCCTAAGAAACTGCGAATATTTGTTGCAGTTGTAGGTCTCGGCCAATTCTTCACAGCTGAAAGTTTCTGAGGATCAACCTTAATTCCGTCACTAGAGACTACATGACCCAAGAATATGATCGATTCACCCCAAAATTCACACTTTGAAAACTTTGCATATAACTAGTGCTGATGTAGGGTTTGCAGAACTACCTTGAGATGATCGGCATGGTCTTCTCAACTTTGTGAATATACAAGAATATCGTCAATTATCACTATCACAAAAGAGTCGAGGAATGGCTTTAAAACTCGGTTCATAAGATCCATGAAGGTTGTTGGGCATTTGTTAGCCCAAAAGACATCACTAGAAACTCAAAATGCCCACACCGGGTCCTAAAAGCTATTTTCAGAATATCCCGCTCCCTAATCTTCAATTGGTGATACCCGGATCTTAAATCAATCTTGGAGAAGTACACGGCACCTTGCAATAGATCAAACAAGTCATTTATCCTTGGCAGTGGGTACTTATTCTTGATTGTGACCTTATTAAGCTGTCGATAGTCAATACACATTCTCAGTGACCCATCTTTCTTTCTTACAAAAAGGACTGGTGCGCCCCAAGGCAATACACTTGGACGGATAAAACCCTTTTCTAATAAATCTCTCAATCGTACCTTTAGCTCTTTCAATTATACCGGTGCCATTCTGTAGGGTGGAATAGATATAGGATGCGTGTCTAGCATCATATCAATCCCAAAATCAATCTCCCTGTCTGGTGGGATCCCAGGGAGTTCATCCGGAAAGACTCTCAAAAATGCATTCACAACAGGCACGGACTCAAGTGTAGGTGCCTCAGCATTGGTGTCCGTAACCCGGACCAAATGGTAAATACATCCCTTGTTGATCATCTTTGTGGCCTTAAGGTAGGAAATAAACCTACCCTTCAGAACTACATCATCACCCTTCCACTCAATAACTGGCTCGTTTGGAAATTTGAACCTAACAGTCCTGGTTCGGCAATCAAGCTTGGCAAAACAAGAATAAAGCCAATCTATCCCCATTATCACATCAAAATCGACCATTTACAATTCAATCAGATCGGCCACGGTGTCACGACCACGCAACGTGACAACACAATCATTATAGACCCGTGTGGACAAAATAGACTCACCAATCGGAGTAGATACAGAGAACGGCTCATGAAGTTGTTCCGGTTCTAGCCCAAATTCCATAGAAACATAAGGAGTGACATATGACAAAGTAGAACCTGGATCAATAAGAGCATACACATCATGAGATTGGACAATCAATTTACCCGTGACAACATCTGAAGAAGCCTCTGAATTCTGGAGACCCCTCATAGCATAGAAACGGTCGGATCCTCCCGCACTCTGTTCTCCACCCCTAGTTGCACCACGCCCTATGGGTGTTGAAGTGCCTCGAGCTGGAAGAGGTGCTACAGATGTAGTAGTTGCAAAACTGGCTGGCTCTGACATGCCCCTGCCCGTACCCTGGCGGGACGAACAACAATCCCTCTGAATGTGACCCCTCAATCTGCATCTGTAACATATGGGTAAGTCTATATAGCATATTCCTAGGTGCATCTTTCTACACCTAGGACATGGGGGCCTCCTCTGCTGCTGGAATCTACCACCATGACGACCCTACTGATATGAGCCCATGTTGCCCTGAGTGGGCCTGAAACGGCTCCACTGCTGCTGCTGACTGGGCCCTGATGGCAGTACACTAGGCAAAGATAGAGCAAAGGACTGGGATGGTCCTGACGACCCTCCCCTTAATGTTGAATTGCCACCACCAGAAGAACCACCAAAGTTGCCCGCAGACTGGGCATTATTACTACCCTCTCGCTCCATTCTGTTCCTGAATTTGCAGGTCTCTGTGGCTTGAGCGAATGCCACCATCTTTCCATAGTTCATATTAGAATTCAAAGCTGCTGTAGCGGCCTTATTAATTACCAAGGGACTAAGGCCCTGTACAAATCGGCGCACTCTAGCCTCTATAGTGGGCAGTATGTAAATAACATTCTTAGAAAGGTACGCGAATCTCATATAGTAATCCCACACACTCAAGCTAGCTTGCCTCAAGTTCTCAATCTCAGCAGCATGGGCTACCTTAGTCTCGGCAGGCAAGAAATGCTCAATGAAGTCATCGGCAAACACACCCACCTCGCCAGAAGGCTCCGTTCTTCACGGGTCTCCTCCCATAGTTCGTACCAAGAATATGCCACCTCTCTCAGGCGGTAGGAGGCAAATTCCACTGCCTCTGTCTCAGTAGCACACATAACTCGGAGAGTCTTGTGCATCTCATCAATGAAGTCCTGGGGATCCTCCTTTGGGTTAGTACCCGTGAACACTGGAGGATCCAACTGGAGAAATTTGTTCACACTGGAACTAGTAGAATCCCCTAGCTGACTGGAAGAAGTGGGTGCAACATTTGATTTCTGGGCCTGGGATGCCACTATCTGAGCTAAAATCTGTATGGCTTCCTTAAGATCAACATTAGAAACACCATAATCGGAAGCTGGAACTGGGTGTGGAATAGGTATATCAGTTGGAGGAACCGTTGTACCCTTAGTAGGTGTAGGGACAGGTGCGGTCTGATCAGTTGTAGTAGAGTCAGGCAGTGTAGTAACTGGAGGAATATTCTCAATCCTCGGGTACTCACCCACATCATCAATTATAGGGTCAATTGTCACTCCTGGGTTGACATTGGCGCTTTGGCCAGTTCTTGCCTTCTTCTTAGGTGCCATGTACTGAAAGTTAAAGTAAAGCACGAGTTAAAGGAGGAACAATCTTACCATCAGCTTTATCGCACGATCGAGAACATAAAAGAAGGGTATTATTCCTAAATACCCATGTAGCATCCTAATTATAGATGTGGTCGACAACACACCGATAATAAGGACTCTACTAGACACGGCTCTGAGACATCCTAGGACACTGTAAAACCTTCGGCTCTGATACCAAGTTTGTCACGCCCCAAAACTGAGGAGCGCGACCGGCGCTCAACTGAGTGAACCCGACCGAGAAAGCCTATTAGATTTCCTTCTACCCAAACTCATTCATGAATAAAGAGAATATATATCTTCGTTAATCAAACAATAAAGAGATCATGTATGCAATACCAATTTCTTACCATTAGTTACTTCATTTTAAGGTCTCAATTTCACACACATTTTTCATAATCTGAAGTGGAAATAGTAATTCAAACACAACATAACGAGTTTGAATTCCCCAACGCCAATATACAACCCACACTATGTCTACGGAGCCTCTATAGATAAAGAAGAGTACAATGATAATGCCGACAACAAGGCCCCGGCTATACCTCAAACAGAATACACAAAGTGCTAAAGATACATGACCCCGTGATGAAGTGGGGCTCACCAAGTCAGCTGGGAAGAAGGTGTACTGCTATCACTGATCAATATCTCCTGCTGTGGAACCACCTGCATCCATTTAAAGATACAGTGCCCCCCGGCAAAAGGGACATTAGTACTGTCGAATAGCACTAGTGTGTATAACTAAACACCATCTCAATAGAACAAATAATATTACAATGAGGAATAATCATAAAATCAATGAAAGTCTCAAACAATACCAAAACATCAAGTTTCACGTAAATTCCCATATTTTCATATTAGTGATTCTTAGCACTGATGTACCATTGTTCGCACTACCATTATTCACAATATCAATACCACCGTACTCTTAGCACGGAGTCCGATCATGACCCGATCAGCTAGGCTATCTCTTTAGAGACATCAACCACAATCTCTGTCAATATCAATACCCCCGTACCATTAATACGGAGTCCGATCATGACTCGACCGGCTAGGCTATCTCATTAGAGACAACAACCACAACCACAACCACAAATTCAATTACAATTTCCAGCACAATCACCGCCATGTGTGCGTCATGGTGTCCAATCACGACCCGATCGGCTAGGCTATCTTATTCGAGACATCAACCTTTTATATCAATCATCATATTTCATACTTCTTTCACATCTTTTCGTTTTATTGGCACTAGTGTCCACAATTATAAAATAATTCTTGGCACAGTAACCGTATTTAGTATTTCATGTTCACCTTTTCACTTTCAAACATCAACATCATCATCACCGACAACAACAATTCAAATCAAGGTGTGTAGTACACATGTGAGCAATTAAAAGTCTAAGGCACATAGAGATATTTCACAGAATTTGGCATAATAGCCTTCGTTTGAACTTGACTTGAAGTCGAAACATTATTAATGCACATCCCATACTTGAACACATCCTAAATTGATGACATTATATGAATAAAGCATTTAGGATACTTATTGAACATATATCTTTCAACACAAACTTACTTGGAATAGCCAATTTTATAATGAATCACTCGGGTCTTACATAAATTACATGAATATCGTGGGATTCAATTCTAAGAGAAGCGTTTAGCCAACATATCTCAATCGGGCTTCTTTAAACTCTAAAATATTTCTGAATTCTTAGCAACTTTAATCTATTGTAGAAATATAACAAATTGAACCAAAATTAGGAAGATGCTCATGGTTCTAGCTCATTTGAGCATTTTATCAAACACTAGGTGTGCATTAAGGTTTCAAGGTCCTTTTATGGAGGATTCCATCATCCCACAACCCAATCTTTACTATTTTTAGCTCAACAATCTTCCTACACCCTTTGATAACACATGTATGCAAAATAGACAACTCTCATGCCCAAAAATTATCTTGCTAATTACCCATTTCTAGAAAAAATTTAAAATTGAGGGTTAGGGTGTAGAATCTTACCTCTAGGATGAAGACCTAGTGAGTTTCCCTTCTTAATCTTCCATATTTTGAGCAAGAATTGAAGAACAATTATTGAGGAACACCTTCTCACTCTAGGGCACTCTCTCTCACTCTAAAATGTCAGAATTTAGCTCAAAAATGGCCCAAAGCGTGTATTTAACGAAGTAGGGTCGGGTTTTAAAAACCCAAAAAAGGAGCTACAGAACAAGGTCTGCGATCGCATAATCGATATGCGGACCGTATATCGGTCATATAATTGGTGTCTGCGGCTACTATGCGGCCCGCAGACCAGTTCTGCGGTTGCATAATGAACTGCAAAATAGTTCTGCGATCGCATAGTCGACTGCAGAATGTCATCCAAACTGACCCTCTCCTGCCTCACTTCTACGACCATTATGCGGCACGTAGAGTGATTCTGCGGTCGCATAATGGACCGCAGAAATGCATTTCACTGCCAAAATTTTTCCTTTACTTTCCAGTGCATTGTTCAACCCAAAAAGTCCAAGCCGTGGCGAGCAAGCTCGCCGCGAAAAATTTCTACAATCCTCAAATAGGTAAGCCCAATTCGGCACCACAAAACATTATTTTTGTTTTGCAAAATTTTATGGGGCCTTACACTGTGGATGAGCAGAGTTCATTTAGGGTACATTGGTAGGCCTAATGAGGATGTGGATTCTACATCGGGTCAGATCTATTGACTCATCATGATTATTATTGATGGGTGTGTCATTCTATTGGAGTTGAGCTTGTTCATGTTCTGATATATTCTATGTCTTACTCTTCTATGCTATGATGGGTGGCGATTTGTTGGCTAATTATACACATGATGCGGTTCTATTTGGGCCTCGTGACAAAATTCGAGAAAATGATTTTTGGGGTGTTGAATGGTTGGTTGCGCCTTGGTTATGGTCTTTTAATTATGGTAAATTGTGATATTCCATTATCCATGGTTATGGTCATGCACACCGTGAGTTTGTTATTTATATGCACATGGATTTTTATATTGAGCATCATGGTTCGAGGTTTTTTTATGTGGACCGGTGTTTGGATTGGGTCACGCACTGCAGCAGAGTTAGGATGGGATATGATCCTTTGTGTTAGATCCGTGTGTCTTGGTTTTACTATGTCCTATGGGTTCATAGCATTGCGCTTGTGGTATTTGTTGAGCTTGTGGGACAGCTCTCTCTCATCTGATTCACTTTCCATTTTTTAGTACACTTGAGTTGTTGCTTCTTGGTGCACGAATTGTAAGGCATGTGGATGTAGATGATATTTGTGTGGAGTGTCGGTTGAGCAACTTGTACTGGATGAGATGAGGGTATTGGACCTGAAACGAGTGTTGTTAGATTTGATTGCGTTATGTTTCAAAGAATAATGTCACTAATCACATTAGAATTTTTTCTATCATTCTTGTCGGGTGCGAGAGCTCCATAACTTGTTTATATGATTAGTGGTTATGAGTGTTTGCATGTGTCTTTCATCATCGGTTGTGTACAAAGATTATAAACATGGTATTAGTTGATATGAGGTTTATTATCGGTACCAAGTTTGTTTTTGAGCAGCTACTGTGATCGAAAATTATTGCGACGAGTATGTGATTTATGTTGTATATTAGATGATTAGATCTTGGGTTATGATTATGGCTTGATACAACTTGTTCAGACTTATACAGTATGTAGATACGAGATTCGGGTCTTGTAATGAATTCCTGATGTTGGAAATTGGGTTTTAAGGCTTATGGACTAAGGTTAAAGTAAGGATCTTTATTTATGTTATGTTGTCGTGCTTATATGGATTGGGGTGACGTGGTATCACCCCCCGAGTTTGTCCATGGTGAGTTTACACAGTTATTTGATGGCTTTGGAATGACTCTCGGCACGTTCAAGGACGAACTTATATTTAAGTGATGGAGAATGTAACGACCCAACCAGTCATTTTGAGAATTCACATTTCGTTCAACTTTTTGAGGTCTTGAGTAGCTTCATAGGATGGATTATGACTTGTGTGAATCGTCAGTTTTATTTTTTCCGGTGATTCGAGATAGATTTGGAAGAATGATTCTCAACTAGGAAGCTCTAAGTTGGAAGAGTTTACCAAGTATGACTTTTGTATATTTGGCCTCGATCGGAGTTTTGATGGTTCTCTTAGGTCCGGATAATGATTCGATCGGAGTTTTGCATTTCGGTATTTCTAGAAGGTTTCGACACTATTAGGCAAACGTTGGCAATTTGAAGGTTTGGAAGGTTCATAGGTTTGATCGGGAGTTAACTTTGATGATATCGGGTTTGGAGTATAGTTTCGGGAGTTGAAATAGGTTTATTATGTGATTTGGAACTTGTGTGTGCAATTTAAGGTCATTCCGAGTTGATTTGATATGGTTCGGCAGAGTTTTTGAAGTTGAATGTTCAAAAGTTCATTAAGTTCGATTTAATGTGCGATTCGTGGTTTTGATGTTGTATGGGTTATTTGAGGCCTTGAGTAGGTCTGTGTTATGTTTTGATACTTGTTGGCATGTTTGGACGGGGTCCCGAGGGAGGCTCGGGTATGTTTCCGACGAGTTTCGAATTAATTTGGTCATGTTGGCAGTTCTAGTGTTGGTTCTTAGCACCTGCTCATATTTAGCCGCAAGTGCGGACGGGCTTATGCAATGGAATGGTCGCTTCTGCGAAGATGAATTGTCTTGGTGAGTTTTGCTTTTGTGGAGGGTTAAGTGCAGATGCGGAATGCTTCTGCCTGGACTGGGTCACTTCTGCAAGAGTGGGGCGTGACATGGGTGTCTGTTTCTATGGTTGAGCATGCGCTTCTTTGGCATCACAGATGCAGAAGATATTTGCGTAGCTGCTGTCTGGGTCCTTTAAGATGTAGTCGCGTATGCGATAATTGTGCTCGCAAATACGAGGCCGCAGGTGCAATATTTTGCCCACAAATGCAGAAATGCTGGGCAGAAGCGTAAATATCGAGGTTTAGGTCTATTTTAACACAACTTGAGATTTGGAGATCGATTTTGGGTGATTTTGGAAAGGATTTTCACCATATGGATTTGGGTAAGTATTTTCGACTCGCTTTTGATTATATTTCATGATTCTATCTACGATTTTTGCATTTGATTGATGAATTTAAAAGAGAAATTGTGGGTTTATGTCTAAACTTTCCTATTGTGAATTTTTCAATTTTGAACATCGATTCAGAGTCGAATTTGAGTGAAATTAATATGGTTGGTGTAAGGCCCCGTAAAATTTCACCAAGTAATTTAAGGTTTCGTGGTGCTGAGGTAGGCTTGTGTGTTTGAGGATTGAAGAATGCACTGAGGAGTTGATAGAATTGTTTTGCTGAAGTAGGTGATTCTTCAGTCAGTTTCGCGACCGCAGAACTATTTCGCGGGCCACATAATCATTGCGGAGTTGAGTAGAGAATTTGTTGAATTTTGAAGGTTGTTCTACGGTCCATTATGTGATCGCATAGTTGTTTCGCGGTCCACACATCGGTCACAGATTTGGCATGTAGAATTTTGGAGAGTGATTTTGCGGTCAACTCTGCAGCCGCATAAGTGGTCTGCGGACCACAGATCTGTCACAGATCGGTCCAGACCAGTCCAGTTGTAAGGCCCCGTAAAGTTTTGCAAAAGAAAATAATGTTTCATGGTGCTGGACCAGCTCGAACTTTTTGGGTTAAACTATGCATCGGAAAGTAAAGGAATAATTTTGGCAAAAAAATGCGTTTCTGTGGTCCATTATGAGACTTCAGAATCACTCTGCGGGCCGCATAATGGCCGCAGAAGTGAGGTAGGAGAGGGCCAGTTTTGGATGAAATTTTGCGGTCGACTATGCGATCGCATAACTATTCTGCGGTCCATTATGCGACCACAGAACAGGTCATCGGACCGCATAGTGACCACAGACACGGACAAGTTTTTGGCTGTTTTGGTCACCGATAATGCGACCGATATGCGGTCCGCATATCGATTATGCGATCACAGACCTTGTTCCAGAGCTCCATTTTTGGGTTTTTAAAACCCGACCCTTCTTCATTAAATACAATCTTTGGGCCATTTTTGAGCAATAATCTAACATTTTAGACTGAGAGAGAGTACCCTAGAGTGAGAAGGTATTCTTCAATAATTGTTCTTCAATTCTTGCCCAAGTTTTGAAAGATTAAGAAGGGAAACTCACTAGGTCTTCATCCTAGAGGTAAGATTCTACACCCTAACCCTCAATTTCAAATTTTGTCTAGAAATGGGTAATTAGCAAGATAATTTTTGGGCATGAGAGTTATTTATTTTACATGCATGTGTTATCAAATGGTGTAGGAAGATTGTTGAGCTAAAAATGGTAGAGATTGGGTTGTGAGATGATAGAATCCTCCATAAAAGGACCTTGACACCTTAATGCATACCTAGTGTTTGATAAAATACTCAAATGAGCTATAACCATGATTATCTTCTTAATTTTGGTTCATTTTGTTATATTTCAAAAATATATTGAAGTTGTTAAGAATCCAGGAACATTTAGAGTGTAAGAAAGCTCAAGTGAGGTATGTTGGCTAAACACTTCTTTAAGAATTGGAATTCCCATTATCCTTGTAAGTTCCAAGATATTGATTACAAATCGAGTATTCCGATAAGTTTTGTGATAAAGATATATGTTCAGTTCGTGTTTCAAATGCTCTTATCATGTTGCATTATAAATTGAGGATGTGTTCCAAACTATGGATTGTGTATCCACATGTTATAATTTCAAGTCGTGACTTATGTGAAAGTTATTATGCCAAGTTGTGTAGAGATTGGGATTGTGATACACCTCTACTTGCATATATTGGGGTGAGGCGGCATGACCGCTTTGTGTAGGGATTATTGTATTGTGGGACTGCACCTCCACCCGCATACATTGGGGTGAGGCGGTACGACCGCTTTGTGTATAGTTTTGGTATTGTTGTGGCACGACCACCCACATATATATATTGGGGTGAAGCGGCATAGCCGCTTTGTGTTGGTATTGGTATCATTAATGCATTTCCACCCGCATACATTGGGGTGAGGCGGCGTAGCTGCTTTGTGTTGGTATTGGTATCATTGATGCATTTCCACCCGCATACATTGGGGTGAGGTGGCATAGCCGCTTTGTGTAGGTTCTTGGTACTGTGGTTATACGTCCACCCGCATGCATTGGGGTGAGGCGGCGGGGCCGCTTGAGTAGAGTTGTGATATTGTACTTACACCTCCACCTTCATACATCGGGTGAGGCGGTGGGGCCGTTTTGTGTGAAGATGGTTACAGAGGATCTCATCTTAAATCCTATAAATGATATTAATAACTCTCAATAAGCTTGCTCTGGCTTAAACGGTTAGCTATATCATGCTATTGTCGCCCTGATTCATCATATTCATATTGTATTTCTAAATTCTTAAATTGGTTTTTGGTTTTCATACTAGTACTATTCGACGGTACTAACATCCCTTTTGCCGGGGGTGCTGCATCTTTAAAGGGATGCAGGTGGTTCCACAGCATGAGGTATCGATCAGTGATAGCAGTACACCTTCTTCCCAGCTAACTTGGTGAGCCCCACTTCATTCCGGGGTCATGTACCTTTTGTTCCTTGTGTATTCTGTTTGAGGTATAGCCGGGGCCTTGTTGCTGGCATTATCATTGTACTCTTCTTTATCTATAGAGGCTCCGTAGACATAGTATGGGTTGTATATTGGTGATGGGAAGTCAAACTCGTTATGTTGTATTTGAATTACTATTTCCACTTCAGATTATGAAAAATGTGTGGAATTGAGACTTTAAAAATGATGAGAACTATTGGTAATGAATTGGTATTGTAGACATGATCACGTTTTTGTCTAATAAATGAAATTAGGTATTATCTTCATTCGTGGATGAGTTTGGGAAGAAGGAAATCTAACAGGTTTGCTCGGTCGGGTTCACTCGGTTGAGCGCCGGTCACGCTCCTTAGTTTTGGGGTGTGACACCAGTTCTTGGCATCATTTTCGCGGTCCATTTTGCGGGCCGCATATCTGTTATGCGGTCCATTCTGCGACCGTAGACCTGAGTTCGGAGGGTCCATTTTCCTATTTTTATAACCCGACCCCATTTTGATAAATAGCCTTAGGGGCTCATTTTGAAGCAAATGTCTGATGATTTTAGAGAGAGAAGGAGGAAACCTAGCATTCTAATAACCCATTCTTGCACTAATCTTCAAGAATCAAGGAAGCCAATCACTAGATTATCATCTATCCGGGTAAGGGTGGGTCATAAGGTCCAGACCCAAAACTACACGTGTCGGTGTAGGGGTGGATTGTGATTATTCCCCTTATTTAGGATGAGATTGAAATATTGACGTGATTGTGATTATTCCCCTTAATTGGTATGATATTGATATTATCTATGAATTAGAAAGTCAACCCATACGGCATATGTGGGAGGGCATCCTCACCGATATGGTGGAGATTGGACGCCTTATTGCGCACATGGTGGTACTACTCTTGGTAACACTTTTTTTTTGCATCACATGTCAAACCACATTGTTCGTGTGTAGATGGACTAGATGATCGGGCGTGATCGGAATCTGTGCTAAAACACACGATTGTATATCGGTGCTAATGAACTCCCAACCAAGAATATATATTATTTTCGTATTTTGAAAATTGTTATATTTTAACTAGGCATTTGTATATTGTTGACTGTGACTTGCTGTTTCTATGGTTTTCCCTTTTCTTATATTGGCATTCTATTTTGAAAGAGGACATTTAGCTTTACATACTAGTACTATTCCATATGTACTAACGCCCCTTTTGCCGTGGGCGGTGCATCTTCAATGGATGCACGTAGTTCGTCAGCGGGCGGTTTTGATTCTCGTTAGTAGTTACTCTTTATTCAGAAGATTTTGGTGAGTTCTACTATGTTCCGGGATTCATGTGATTTGACGTTGTACTTTATGTTTTGAGGTATAGCCGGGGCCTTTTCGCCGGCACTTCCATACTACTCTTATGTTGTACTTAGAGGCTCCGTAGACAGGTTGTGGGTGGTGTATGTTGTTGTGAATTAAACTAGTAAGTGTTGGTATTTGGGAAAACATGTATTTCATCATATCTATAAACTTATAATATTTTGGAAATCATAAATGAATATCCTTTAGTAATGGAAAAGATTGTGGAACACTTGACTCTTCTCATGTCTATCACTTGTTCTGATTCTTATATTGTTAATGGGCAAGGTTGGGTAGAAGGCTTCTAGCAGGCTTGTTTAACCGGGATATCTCGATTGAGCGTCAGTCGCGCTCCCCGAGGTTGGGGCATAATAGTTGGACTCGTAATTGAATGGGTTGTCGGAATTTGTAAGTTTTGTCAGGTTTCGAGGTGCGGGCCCGTGTTTGACCTTTTGGTCATCATTGATAATTGATTAAAGATTCAAACTTTATCATTTGGATTTGTCTCCAATGGTATTATTTGATGTTTTGAGTTTTTTTGGGCTAGTTTCAAGCCGTTTAGAGGTTGATACGCGCGGGATGGCATTTCTAGAGTGTTGTTTTGGCTTGCTCAGTATTTATTTTGACCTGGTTGAGGTAATAATCTTTCCAAAACATGGTTTAGGCACTAGGTTCCTGAATTATTTGTGATAGCTACGTGCTATGGGTGTGCATATGTGTGGGGTTTGAGCCCATGTGAGAGCACCGAGGTATTTATCCATACTCGAGGTAGTGTTTAGGCTATGATATACGTAGAATTGACCGTTATGCTTTAAGATATAATTTTTCTCATATTTGTAATGTTGTTGTGAACTATTTGAACCATGTTTGATACTATTAGGAGGCTAATTCCCTCAATAAACTTGGTAATTGCTATTCCTGTGATGAAATTGCCGATTTGAGCTATGATAGCACACTTTGAGCATGCCTAAACGATATCATGATATTATACCAGTCCAAGAGCATGAAATCTGATAATTTTGCATAATATACATGTGTTCTTATATACTTGCTTCTGTGTGATATGATTTGGATTGGATGCCTGGGACCACGCCATGCGGATTGTTTTGTTATGCATGCGACCACGCGGGGTGGATTGTGTTGTTATGCGTATGATCACGCCGGACGGATTGTAGTGTTATGCTTGTGACTACGTTAGGCAGATTGTGTTGTTATGCCTGTGACCACACCGGGAGGATTGTGTTGATATGCCTGTGACCACGCCGGGAGGATTGTGATATAGCATGTGACCACGCCAGGCGGATCCACTATATTGAGCATGTGACCACATTGGGCGGATTATGATATTGAGTCTTTGACCATTCCGGGCTGGTAGCACGTTTAATTGGTTGTGCTTGTGTGTGGATAAGTATCCATCCTCCTAGGGTCACCCTCTCATGTTTCTCTCTTGATGGTGTACACGTGGATTATGTGAAACCAACGGGTTTCTTGTTGATGTGAGCTCTGGCAGAGCTGGTTACTATATTTGGATCGGGTCGCACGCTGCAACAGGCCTTATTGTATTATTGTTATTGGATCGGGTTGCGCACCACCACGTACTGATATTTGGTTATTGCCTTTCATCTTTACTTGCAATTTCCTTGATTGTCTCCCTGATTTACTTTCACATCTTCTTTATATGCTAGATTGTTAACTAGGTAGAACACTTTAGAAACAAAGAATCGTGAGAAACATAGTGGTTTTACCTGAGATTTCCTGATTTGATCATATAATTGTTCTATACTTGTTGAAATTATGAACTGTACAGGTGTTGGTGAGTATCATTTATAGTTCTTGCTTCTTTTACCTCACCTAGGTTAGTAAGGATAATTATTGAGTACACGGGCGCGATTCTACTCATACTACACTTCTGCATCTTGTGTGCAGATCTTGGAGTTGTTGCTGCTTTGTATGGTGGAGGCTGGCATTGAAGATGTACCCGCGTTCCAGTTATGGCTATCACTTGTCCTTGGTATCTTTAGATTTGAATTATGTTCATGTATATTCCAGACAAATGTTGTAATTATTTCAATTCAGTTTTGTAAATCTAAGTCTTAGTGGCTCATAATTTGTTTCTCATTAATCTCATTTGGATTGTGTTATTGTTAACTGGCTACCTAGGGCTGGGTTAGGTGTCACCACGACTAGTTAGATTTTGGGTCGTGACACAAGGTGAGGGTGAACTATGTGAGTAGAAATTTCTAAACTAACCAACCAGGTAGCTAAGATAGAAATGGGTCGAGGGCATCAGATGCAACAGGTTCAGAGGATGCCATATGTTGTGAAATTTGTGGAGAAGGTCATACGCGTGACCAATGTCCGATGAATCCAGAATCTATTTATTATGTGGGCCAGTAGTGGTCTAATGAACCAAAATGCACAATATGGGAGTACTTATAATCCCAACTAGAGGAACCACCCAAATTTCTCATGGGTAGGAAACCAGGCTAGTCAAAATCAATATAGACCCCAAGGAAACTACAACCAGCCCCAAAGGCCACCACAACAGGTAGAAGAAAGTACCAATGATATGTTGAAAAAGATATAAATTGATAACCAGCAACTTCAAACAGACAACCAGCAACTGAGGACTGATTTTCGAAATTTAGAAAGGCAGATTAGGTAGTTAGCTGCACAACAAAATACCTAACCTACCGGAGCACTCCCAAGTGATGCTGAGAAGAATGCCATTGAAAAAGTGTAAGCAACTAATCTAAGAAGTGGGAAAGCATTGGAGGAGGTTCTACCTAAAAAATATGTGCCTAAAGAAGTTTTGAAAGATTGGTACCTAAATCGGAGGTAGACGCTAAAAGGAAAGATAATGAACACGGGCAGAACATAGAGTTAAGGCCATCACCGCCTTTTCCTCAAAGATTGCAAAAGTAGAAAGATGAGTCCAAGTATAAAAAATTCTTAGATATCTTGAGCTATGTGTGGGTTAATCTACCTTTGAGATGAGTGCTGCAAGACATTCCTAAATATGCCAAGTACCTAAGAGACATTGTGCCCAACAAACAAAGGTTGACAAAGTTTCAAATGGTTGCACTTATTGAGGAGTGCAGTGCTAGAGTATAGAGTAAGATCCCACCTAAATTAAAGGATCCCGGTTGTTTTACAATCCCCTGGGAGATCGGAAAACATGAGGTTGGTAGAGCCATGTGCGATCTAGGAGAGAGCATTAATTTGATGCCACTATCAGTGTTCAAGCAGCTCAATCTTGGAGCCCCCATGCCTACTACTATAAGTCTATAGCTAGCAGATCGGTCATTAGTTATGCCTGAAGGAATTATTGAAGATGTGCTGGTGCGAGTGGGGAAGTTTATCTATCCCGCCGATTTCTTTATTTTTTACTACATGGCCGATGAAGAGGTTCCAATTATTTTGGGGCGACCATTCTTGGCCGTTGAAGGGGAAATTATTGATGTGAGGGAGGGCAAACTAAAGATGAGAGTGCATGATGAATAAATCACATTTAATGTGTACAAGGCGCTTAACCTTCCTAAGCATTATGAGGATTTGTGCATGATCTGTGTGGTAAAATCGAAGTTGATAGAGCAGGGTCTTTATGTGGAGCCTATTGGCATCGAAAATAAAATCGAGTTAGAAGAAATGGTGTTGCGATTTGAATGTGTAAAGGTAAAAGAGAAAAGGGTTAGAGAGGAAAAATGAGATCCTCCTAGAGCACGCAAAAAGGCAAAACTCCATGGAAAGCGGAGGAAGCGAAAGCGCCCAGCCTGAGCAGAGTAGCAGAGTCATGTCACGACTACAAATAAGGTGCTTGTTGGGAGGCAACCCATCATATATTTTATTTATTTGTATTTTTATTTTTTTCAGAGTTACGTTTTGTTTGTTTTTATTTTGCAGATTAGGGGAAGTCTGGGTACCCGAAGTTGAAGCTGAGGAGCATGTTTGAGCTTAAGTGTGGGGTCATCCCGACCCTTAATATTGAGGATCATGTTTCTTTCTAGGCCTTAGTGGATCTCAGGGAGTATTTCTCATCCTTATTTTAATATATTTCTCAATGATCCACGCATCGAGGACTATGCATAACATAAGTATGGGGTAGGGGAACTACTTTCTGAGTGTAATTGTATAAAGGTTTTCTTTTTCATTAGTTTTTTTGGAACCCATAGTTAGTAGTAGTATAGTTTAGAGTAGTAGACTTATAAAAAATTGGAAAAACAAAATCAAAGAAAGCTCGGACTTTTCTCGACGATGGATCTCTTGGACAACTTTCTTGAGGGATAAAGGTCCGATTAAAAATACCAAAAAGATTTTCTTTTTCTTTTATTAGGATAGTTAGGTAGTAATTCCCTTAGTTTTTCTTTGAACGCCGGTTCTTTTTCTGTGAGTTACTCTAGATACCTGTTGGCATGTTTGGATCCGGCACATTAGGATATGGCATGCACTCTGTCTTCCTGTTATATTTGATTTGAATTGTGATGCTTAAGTTAAATAAATAGCTTACTCTGTGATGCCTATTCTCAGTTGTCTGACTTGAATGCCATCTAGTGCATTATTGCTTAAAATTTCTCAACTATATGAGCTTTCTTGACTTGAGAGTAGAACATAACCGTTTTGATTGAGTCATGTGCAATGTATGTGTGTGTGTGTGAGAGAGAGAGAGAGAGAGAGAGGATTTGTGATATTCTGTGCTATCCTCTGTCATTTATAACTTTCCCTGTGTGTTAATCAAAGCAAAATCATTAAATTGTGCTAGTCTTGGGGATGAGGTAGGCAGTTATTTGCTTGATCATAGATGTGCTTGTCACTTACAAAGAAAGTTTTCCGTTGTTAGCCCCTTTGAGACTTTAGACCTTTTCGTTGGCATCCTTATTACAAGTCATATCTCTATTTTGATCTTACTTGAGCTTGCTGAACCTTTACCTCCAAAGGCAATTAGGCGCTCAAAGAAGTAAGGTGAGAGATTGGAAAGTAGCTTTCGAGTGGAACCATGGAAGGGCCCATAAGGTACACAAGGTTGTGATAAAGGCCACTAGCCAATAAAACTTAATGTAAGGGTGTGTGTAAAAAAAGAAAAGAAAAAAACACAAACACCTTCTAATCTTACTAATTCATGCTTGTAGAGATGTAGAAGTGCTTAATTGAAGAAAAAAGGCTATGTTGTGTATGGTTTGTGGCAAGTGAATTGGTGAGAGGAATATGTGCTCGATTATTTAGTGTAGTGTATCAAAGTACTTAGAAGGGTTAGTCACTATTACTAAATGTATCTTACCCAGTCCTTAGCCTACATTACAACCCGTAGAGATGTATACTACGGGCATGCTTCTGATACGAACACTGGATGCACATGAACTTCTTTGTGAGAGTGAGTGTCGTTTGTTCACTTGAGTGACGTCCTTAATTTATTTTCAAAGTTATACTTGAATATGTGGACTATGTTTATATTCACTCTCTTGTTTGTTGGTAAGGGCACATGGTCTCATGACGGATTGGTAATGTTAACTTCTCTTATTGGGTGAGTGTGCGAGTTGATGGTGCTTAGTGGTAACCAATCGGCTTTTGAGGTAGGGTGGTTATTGGTATGTTGTTTGAACTGGTTGAATTGAACTGTTTATAATTGGGCGTGTGAAAACGGGAAGAATATGAATTTTGTATGTTCATGCTTGATTGCTGGTATCGACCATAGTCACAGGTACAGTTTATGATTGAAAAATTGAAATGCTCCTCCCAGTTGATGTGTAAGTTGTTGGGGTGTAGTTGATAGTTCCATTGCTCCAGGGCGAGAAAGAGATTAAGTGTGGGGTGTTGATATTCAGCTTAAAGTATCTATATTTATATGCATATTGCATCGCATTTTACTAATGTTTCGTGGATTTCGTATGTGTAATGTAATAATTTATTCTAATTCGCGGCATTTTTATGTGTAGGAGTCACACAGAGGCACTGTGGGACAAAAGTGCATGATTTGAAGCAAAAAGAGAACAAAGCAAAAAAATGGGCTAGTGTAGCGCCCAAGGTAGTGCATCGCGCTACCCGTGGCGCAACTTAAAGACCTGAAGTTTTTTGGCACAACTCAATGTCAGGACTAGCGCGACGTGCTACCCTTGATGCTGGGTGACGTACTATTTTTCTCGCGACAAGGTTATTTTGGCTCTTCACACCCCTAACTCGTATAAAAAGAAGTCTAAACCTATTTTTGAGGGGGAGACATCACTTTGAGGGGAAAACACAAGCGCGGAACAATCGGTAGCAAGGATTCTCAAATTTTCTTCATCTTTCTTTGTACTTTCAACAATTCAACACTTATGAAATTGTTTAACTTTATCATGAGTGGCTAAGAACCTCATTATTCTAGGGCTATGGATCGTTATTGACTATTGTAGTTTGACGGTTGATTGTTTTGCGTGGTTTATCATATTAATTTGTTTATTCAGTCTTGTACTTAATTATTCTATTACGTAGCTAACAATAGAGTAACATCTATGAATTTTTTATTGACCTCGAAAGTGAGAACTATAGATTGCATATAAGATTAAATAGAGTAAGTTCTTGAATCCGTACATCAGAGAATAGATTTGAGATTAGGATAAACATATTCTAGTTTCCTTACTTTGTTATTTTTTCAGGAAATACACATGCATTATCATTAATTCTGATTCTATAGAGATATAGTCTTATGTTGGCTTGAATAGGCGAGCGAAGAACCGAAAGAACTTAGCGAGCATAATAAACCCTACTAATCAACAAATTAGATAAACCAAGTGAGTAAATCTACCGGAAAAACACAATAGGAGAGACCTTAATCCTATAACCCTGGAATATTCCAATCTCATTGAATTCTTTCTAAGTGTTTGCTTGTTTTTGCACCTTTAAATTGTTAGCTTGTTTTGTATTTTTTAGTCGTAAAAAGCACAATCATTTTTTTCACAACCACATGAGCAATAAATTTATAAATAGTTTAGATTGGACAATAGTTGATCATAAATCCTCGTGGGAACGATGCTTTCTCATCACATTATTACTTGTCAGCCGCATATACTTGCGTGTGCATTTTGACCCAACAATTAACTATGTGAAAGAACCAGGTTTCATGTTTCAGGGTAATATGTTACTTAGTTGGTATGAAGGAGTGAGATACAACTAACAAATGAACCAGGTTCGTATCAGACTAAAGTTTAGTGCAGATATAAGAATAATTTATATCTGTATTCTACAAGGAATGCGTTCATTGAGAGGAGTCCATGGTAAAAAGGAATCTTGTAAAAAAGGGAAAACTTGCGTGGAAAGAGAAGGTTGAAGTGTTGGGAACAAATAAGGAAAAAAAATCAAAATAGGAGAGGTTTTTCTTAATCGAAATATTCTAGGTTTTTGTGTTTTAAGTGAAGAAGATTATCGGCCAACTTTGCGTCTATAAAAGGAAACCTTTTGCTGCAGTTCAAGGTTAAGGCTATTGAGAGAAATCCCATAGAACTACTCCTGGCAATAGCAATCAAAATAAGATACTTTTGAAGGCTCAAGTTGCTCAATTGAAGAACCTATTCCTAGAGTAGTTGTTGAAGTTCTTTAGTTGTTAGGTTGAGTCAAGTGTTATAAATTGTAACCTACTTGACTTTGAGAAGTGTAATAATAGGTTAGAGCAGAAGCTTTAAGTTTTTGTAAGCTTCCTGGGCTAGAGTTAGTTTGGGAAGGGGTAGCTACAATTGAGTTGATTGTAGGGGTTATGTTACTAGAGTTAGTTCCCTTGGTTATAGAGTTGTAACCGAAAATAGCTCATTGAAGTTTAGTGGAGTTTTGAGAAAATCCCACTAGGGTAGGTCATGGTTTTTACTTCCTTGAAAAAGGTGATTTTCCATGTAAAAACCACTATGTTATTTAAATTCCACAATTATTTCTATTTGTGTATGTTTTCCTAGTTCAACGAACCGGATTTTTTGAAATCACGAAACTCGAGTAATACACAATTGAGCCCCCATTCTTGTGTTTAGTTCAAATCTAAAATAATAGTACCTCTAAAAAGTTTATTGTGAGAACTGGGTCCAAGTAGGAGGTGATGAACTTGCTGGCCTACATAGCTCACAATTCTGCCACCATATCTTGGCAGCCCCTCTCAAATTAAATGTAGTGAAGTCCACCCCATTGGACTCTACCAAGCCCAACTTTCGAAGCATCTGATGAAATCTGTCTAGAAAGTACTCAGCATCCTCTGAAGCATCGCCATCAATATCTAGAGGATATAACCTTTGAAACCTCTCCATCCTTTTTTGCTCATCAAAAGATATAGTAGGCATAATCACGGGTCAAGTTGCTACAATAGGCTGCTCCAAAGTACAAATAGCAGAGGTCTGAACTCCCCCTCCAGCCTGAGATATGGCTGGGGCCATTGGATCCACTCCAGCCTGAGTCAAAGCATTAATAAAATTGACCATCTTGTTCATGGCCTCCTGAAATACCAGTGAAGAAACAAAACCCTCTGGATGCAGAGCTAGCATCGGAGCCTCAACAATATCATCAATAATATGATCCTCTACTTTATCTGCAGGTGGATCTACTGATTCCCTAGTATGCCCCTAGGCTCTGCAGGGTGCTCTGCCCCTAGATTCAACTATGCTACCCCTGATTGGTGCCTTAGACCTACCCTAGGCCCGCCCCTCATGGCTACAGCCGGTGGTACTGCCTCTCCATCACTCATTGCTGCTGAAGAGCGTTTTCTCAACATTTGTTAGAGAGCAGAAGATAAGGATTCATACTTAAATAACAATTAATGAATGACAAATAATCAATTAAGGTAAAGTTCCTAAATCCCTATAGCCTCTCGAGGATAGATACCAACATCTATGTACTAATCCACAAGAATCTACTAGGCATGCTCATGACTTGTAAGACCCTTGGGACTTAGAGCTCTGATACCAACTTGTCACGATCCAAAATTTCCATCAAAGGTTGTGATAGCATCTAACCTACTTGATTGGCAAGCCAACACTCAACAACAAAACTATAATCTATTTATTAAGTCAATAACTGAGATGTGATACAATAATAAGGAAAAATATGCCTCAACATATCAACAATGTACATAAATCACAGGCAGGGTCTAAACGGGACCACAACTATCTCCCAAAATCTCCGAAACTTGGGTGCCACAATATCATCATGACCATCTAACTTGATTATATAGTCTCAACTAATAAATAATATTTGTTTGGAAATTACAATACATGGACATATACAAATGAGTAGGGAAGGGGGACTCCGCGTGTTACGGATCAGATCAAGTAAAGCAGCTCACCACGAAGTCTCCAACAAATACGCCTACTTAGTTCAATGGGTACCGTTAATACCAGTCTTAGAGATTGCACAAAAATATGCAAAAGTATAGTATGAGTACAAAACTACGGTACTCAGTAGGTATCAAGAACAATCTCGAAGAAATAGTGACGAAGGGTTGACATTGACACTTACTAACAACTCAATAAACATATGAAAATATAATTACAACATTGGATTAAGCATGATATCATCAGTCATGTCCACAAGTAAAAACCTAGTACATCTGGAATTTAGGCATGCTTTTCAGACAAGAGATAGAATACAATATCAGTTATCTCACTTGTTTTTCTAATCATGATTTGAGTCAGCCAGCAATAATATATATATATATATATATATATATATATATATATATATATATATATATATATATATATATATATATAGGAGTCGGTGCATGATCCAATATTAATACCTCACTGCACAAATCCATATATCAGACACTAGCCAAGTGTCAAAACTAGTACCAACATGAGTGTTTGCGCTCATAGGGCCCAAGGTAACATGGGTAATCACCTAACGCCGGAGGGACATATTCACATCCAAGCATTGTTGCAGCGTGCAACCTAATACACTAATAAAAATTAATGTTGCAGCATGCAACCGGTTCCAATCATGTTACTGTTGTAGCGTGCAATCCGATCCATACATATTATCGTTATAACGTGCAACCCAATCCAATAACTATTCCTTTGGTGCCAAAATTCTCAACTTTTTACAATGTCCAATTCTCCAACTCATGCGTATATGTATGTTAAGAAGTGCCAGACAGGATAATAGTGATGCGGGTAAAGGTTCATACTGCTAAAACATGGCTATGTCTAATTATACAATTCAATTTATTACAACATTTTAATAAGATATTTCAACATTTAAAAGTCTTGTTGTAACACTTAACATGAGTAATTAATCCATTTAACCACCGATCACAAGTCAAATAATACAAGTGTATGACTACGTCTTGATAAGAAAGATCAACATGGCAAAATAATCCTTTATGCCCAACTTAACAAGTCATAACCTTAAGCATGCTTCTAAGTCATAATTATGAGTCATCACGTAGTCATACACTCAATGAAATGTGGATAATAAATTCACATACTCCGAATAAGGGATAATCACAAGCCCAACTATACCGGATATGTTTACAACCTAGCTACGCATATACACTTGACATCTAACATATATGCCACTTCTAAATCAAGTAACAAGTAGAAAATAGATTACATATGGGGAGAATTTCCTCTTACAAGGATAGACAAAAGACTTACCTCCACCCGGCAACACCTTCAACCTTCCAAAGCTGCTTTTCGTTACAAATCCACCTCCAAATGACTAGAATCTTGTTAAATATTACTAAAATAAGTCAATACAAGCTTTAGGAATTGATTCCATAACAAAAAGATTTAATCTTCAATCAAATCCCAAAAGGTCAACAAACGTCAACCTTGGGATCTGAGCCAAGAATCCAAAATTGATCATAGATATAGCTTACCCATAACACCACGATTCCAGATTCTAAATCGGAGGCCAATTGTCATGACCCAAACCAGAGGGCTACGACTGGCACGCGTTGCCTACTCAACCGAGCACCATATATTTTACCCTTCTTTACTATAAGACTTGTCAAGGGCCATTAGAGGCTAGATCGACATATATATATATATATATATATATATATATATATATATATATATATATATATATATATATATATATATATATATATGTGTGTGTGTGTGTGTGTGTGTGTGTGTGTGTGTGTCTGTGTGTGTGTGTGTGTGTGTGTAACGACAATAGAACTCAACTCGCATAACCAACTCAAAAATAATTTACACAGATATGTGGGGGCCGGCAAGGCCGTCATGATGAACTGACATGTCATAACTAAAACTATACATAGGCTAGTATTTCCAAAGCCTCTATAGAAATATGAACATAGTATATAAGTCAAGACAAGGACCCTGACATTCCCATAAACCAAAATAACATATACAAAACCCTGACTCGGCAATACTCCAGGAAGAAGTGGAGCTCAGCAACCAAGAGTTAATATCTGGAGGCAGCCTATAGTGGAGGATCCTCACCTCGTCTATCTACACCTGCATGGCATGAAACAAAGTGTCCCGTAGCAAAGGGACGTCAGTAAAAAGAATGTACATAGTATGTAAGGCAGAAATGAATCATAACAATAAGATACTATCACTAAGAGGTATAAAAGTCATCATGTAAGCTCTGACTTGCCCTAGAGGGCCATGACATGTATAATAAGTTCTATCTCGTATATATGAATATATCTACAATGCCATAGTTCTGACTATATCATTATCATGATGTTAACTGCCCAACTGATCAATGGTAAATGTTCGACCGGTCATAGCTCAGTGGTAAATATGTGCCTGCCCAACCGGTGGTAAATAATGATACATAACTTCCCAACTAATGGTAACTGACCAACCGGTCGTAGCTCGATGGTAAATACGTGTCTACCTAAACAGTGGTAAATAACGATACATAACTGCCCAACCGGTGGCAAAATACAGTTACCATGACCATGTTCTGAGGTATACCATATATATGTAGACGATATCATTTGACCCCCTACCGATAAATATCTAATGCATGAGGTTTATAAGGATATATTTCTGAAACTTGTCAGAGTGACTTATGGTTGCTACACCTCCGATTATTATTATGTACTATCAATAATCATGTACTACATTACTAGCTCAATAAGGACCACAATAAATATGAAGGATAAATCTTTATAACACAAAAAATGTACTCCTAACAAGGGACAAGCAAGAGTCAAGGACATCACGAACTTAATCATGAATAAAGTCATTTTGATAAGATGTTTATTTATATTTCGTTGTAACTAGATTCATGCCAAAAGAAGGTAAGGATAGACTTAACATACCTTATCTTAACCCAGTGGCTCAAGAGCTCAACTCCTATCTGCTTCACGACTCATACGATAACAAGAACGATACTATTTTCAACCAAGTAATCTAATTAATTAGAAATTAAGGAGTAATTCATTAGATTAATTATAAAGCCTAGGTTATACATATAGAAGTTATTTTAATAATCTTAAAATAGTAAATACGATATATTTAATTATAATTAAAATAATACTAATAAAAAATTATTAATTTCAAAACTACTAGTACTTAATTAATTATTTTTGAAAATAGGTATTATTGATTGAAATTTTTTTCAAAACATTCATTGCAGATTATTATGTATAAATATATTAATTTAAAAAGGGAGGGTCAAAACTGGCCGTCAACTGCTACTCCTCTTTGACCGGAGACGATGAAAGAGTTTTTGGGCAAAGAAATTGAACCAAAACTAATTTTGTCCCGACTTTAGGAATACATTGCAAGAGTGGCATTTGGACTAAGGAAGATTATGAGTTGTAGGGGAGTTGGGGCCGAATTATGGCTTTGAATTGCTTACATACCTCGGGCTTAACGAATATCAGGCCTTATGCAGCTATGGAGTGAAGATTGTGGGGAAGCGATGCTCGCAGGAATTGCCCCAGTATCATATTATGACAATACTGCGAGATGGAAGATTCGGTACTCATGATAGCTTAGAGTTGCGGCTTGATTTGAAAGATTTGAAGAATTAGAGTTCTACTGATCATTTTGAGTTTGAGCTCGGATCCTTGGCACGCTAATGAATTTATTTTCCCTCATAGAGTTGTAGCTTGGTTTTATACTTAGAAGGAGTTCTACGTTGCGATGTTTGTTCCTGCAAAAATGAAATACACACATACCAATTTATTGCAATGCAGAATATGTTAAAATGTGATGTAAATGATGCAGAAACGATAATGCTTGGCTGTCGGCTAGCCGTTATTTGGGATCGGGATGATGGGATACTTGAATTTGACTCGATTGTTAGCCGGTATGTGTACTGTTCCGCAGCTGTCAGAGCATTAATTCTCCACGCGATGGGAGTAGTTGACTTGTATTGTAAAATGCATCTCTGCTCGCTGGTAGAGGTTGCATTGAAATGTAAAGTATCTCCACTTGATGGGAGCTATTGTACTGGAATGTAAAGTATCTCTGCACGATGGGAGTTTCTGACTTGAAAAAAAACATAATCATGCATTAGCTACAAGAGCAAAACATCAAAATATTCAAAATAAAAATAAATAAAGAGCATGCCCAAGTGGTACTCTTGACTGCAAAACTAAATTGTGGTCGTCGATTGGCAGAACGTTGGCGATGAGGTTTGCAGCTATCTATTATCATCTTCGATGTGGCGGTGCGGATAGCTCCCATTGGTGAAGATACCAATTTGCTATATACATGGCTTCGATTGGCGAAGCCGACACTCGATTTGTACAGGCGCTGTGATCGTTTGACCTGACGATTTGCTATATACAGGGCTTCAATTGATGAAGCCAATGGCTCAATTTTTTACAAGGTGCTCCAATTGATTGAGCTGGTTGTTTTCCATCTACAATATGCTTCGTTCAATTGAGAAAACGGTATGCTATATATAATATGCTTTGTTTGCGTCAACAGCCTAGTTCCAAGATACCTACAAGGATATGAAAGTTAATTTTTAGTTATATAAGGAAAAATTTGACAAAGTAAAGAGGGGTGATAATTGTGAGAGAGTGGTTGATCCGTCATTTGCTCCTTTAGAACTCTTCAAGTGCTTCTTTATGTCCTATTGGTCCTGCATTCAAAGAAAATTTCTTACCGGGGGTGTTGGTTTATGTCGGCCGTAGTCCTGGCTTTTGCCCTGGTCTTGGTGAGGTTACATCATGAAGTTTGGTAGGTGGAGCAAATTGTGATGCAAACGTGAAAGTGCTATGGCGAAACCAACAAGTTGAAGAGGCTACTTGGGAAGCCGAGGATGAAATGAAGAAAAAGTATCCTTATTTGTTTGAGTAGCCATATATTTATTAAGTGGTGTTCTATGAAAATTCTAAGGGTTACCTTCTATGAATTATGTATCTTTTGTATAGTTGATGTTAAGGGTATTCTGTTTATGGTAATATATTGCTCATGGGGCCACAGTAGGTGTTGTTATTATGTTATATTGCATTGTTGGATATATATATATATATATATATATATGTTTTGAGAATGTGTTTCTGAGGCTCTCTGACAGGTGGATAGGCCTAGTTACAAGGGAGACTCTAGTGAAATGTTTTGAAATTTAGGGAGTTAGTCAAATTTTGGGCTGATGGTGTGTGGTATAAAAACTGAGTTGCATAAGATGCTAATAGTGAACCTTGGCCCTCATTCGAGTACGAATGATCTTAAGTGGGGGAGGATGTAAGGCCCCGTGAAAGTTTTCCTAAAAACCGGGGTTCCGTGATAACGAGGCAGGTTTAGAGGAACAATGCACTGGGAGTGCACTGGGGAGTTAAAGGGAAATATTTGGCAGAAATAGTAGTTTCTACGGCCGCATAATCACTCTGCGAGACGCAGAATGGTCGCAGAGTGAGTCAGTTTTCTGGATCATTTTGATGTCATTTTCGCGGTCCATTATGAAACCGCATAACCGTTTCACAAGCCGCACTCTTGTCGCATAATCAGTCTTGAAGTTTTGTGGAGGGAGGTTCTGCGGCGCATTATGGGACTGCAGAATAGGTCTGCGGGCCGCATAGTGACCGCAGACCCGGACAGTTCCTTTCCAGTTTTGGCACCCAATTTGTGCGGCCAATATGCGGACCGCATATCCATTCTACAATCGCATATGCGACCGCATATCCTGTTCCGGGGCTTCATTTTTGGGTTTTTAAACCCGACCCTTCTTCGTTAAAACATATGCCATAGTCCATTTTGAGCACATTTCTGATATTTTTAGAGTGAGAGAGAGTTCTTAGAGTGGGGGAGTAACCTTCAACCTATTATCTACCAATTCTTGCTCAATCATTGAGGATTAACAAAGGAAGTCTTCTTCCTAAAGGTAAGAATCTATGCCCTAGCTCTTAATTTCGAAAACCTTCTAAAAGCGGAGTAATTAGCAAGACAATTATTGGGTGTGGGGGTTGTTATCTTGCATGCATGTGTTATCAAAGAATGTGGAAAGGTTGTGAGCTTAAAATGGTATAGAATGGGTTGGGGAATGATGGAATCCTCCATAAAATGACCTTGAAACCTTAATGCATACCTAGTGTTTGATAAATTGTTCAAATAGATTGAAGTTGCTAAGAATTTCGAAACATTTTAGAGTTTAAGGAAGCTAAATTGAGGTATGTTGGCTAAACTCTTCTTTAAGAATTGGAACCCCAATATCCTTGTAAGTTCCAAGATATTTATTACAAGTTGAGTATTCCGAATAAGTTTTGTGACGAAGATATATGTTTAATTCGTGTTTCCAATGCTCTCATGATATTTAATTATAAATTGAGGATCTGTTCCAAACTATGGATTGTGTATCTTTGTGTTATGATTCCAAGTCGTGATTTATGTTGAAAATTATTTTGCCAAAATGTGTAGATATTGTGATTGGGATTACACCTCCACCCGCATATATTGGGGTGATGCGGCAGGGCCGCTTTGTGTATGATTTTGGTATTGTTGTTGCCCCATCATCCCCACACACACACACACACACACACACACACACACACACACACACACATATATATATATATATATATATATTGGGGTGAGGCGGCATGGTTGCTTTGTGTAGGTATTGGGATCGTTGATGCACTTCCACCCGCATATATTGGGGTGAGGCGGCGGGGACGCTTTGTGTGAAAATGGGTATTGTGTTTACACATCCACGTGCATACATTGGGGTGAGGCAGCAGGGCCCCTTGAGTAGCGTTTTGGTATTGTGTTTACACCTCCACCCGCATATATTGGCGTGAGGCGGCGGGGCCGCTTTGTGTGAAAATAGTTACAGAGGATCTCATCTTGAATTCTATAAATGTTAATGACAACTCTTGATAAGCTTGCTTTGGTTTAAATGGCTATCTATGCTATTCTATTGTCGCCTTGATTTATTATATTCATACTGTATTTCTGAGTTCTTAAATTGGTGTTTGGTTTTCATACTAGTACTATTCGACATGTACTAACATCCCTTTTGCCGGGGGCGCTGCATCTTTAATGGATGCAGGTGGTTCCACAGCAGAGGATACTGACCAGTGATAGCAGTGCTCATTCTTCCCAGTTGACTTGGTGAGCCCCATCTCATTCCGGGGTTGTGCATCTTTTGTTTCTTAGGTGTTTTGAGGTATAGCCATAGCCTTGTTGCCGGCACTATCATTGTACTCTTTGGTATTTTTAGATGCTTTGTAGACTAAGTGTGGGTTGTGTATGGGTGTTGGGAATATTAAACAAGTTGTGTTGTGATTAAATCACTTGTTCCACTTTGAACTATGAAGGGGTGTGTGTGTGTGTGTTTTGAGATTTATTAAAGGAGTGACTAATGGTAATGAATTGGTATTTCAGATATGATTACTTTTATTGTTTGAATAACGAAAATATATATTCTCTTTATTCATGAATGAGTTGGGTAGAAGGAAATCTAATAGGCTTGCTCGGCCGGGTTCACCCGGTTGAGCGCCGATTGCGCTCCTCGATTTTGGGGCGTGACAGGGACCACTTGGCGGTGCATAGAGGTAGTCACTAGGTAGTGTGGAAAAATCTCATGATAGTTTTGCAAATCCAGCACTGCATCCTCCAGCCAGGCTATTCCTTCCCTGTTTGGTCAGGCTAGCTCACCTTCTTCATTGATCTAGACATAATATTCTGGAGTGCACCACGAATTTTGACTCATTGGCATTGTGGCTAGATCATTCCATTCCTCCTGAAGCCTCCTTATCCTTGGTATCAAGATCTGCCCATTGTATTCGTCCTTAAACAATGTCGTCCTCGTCAAGAGATGTATATCCTGAATCAACTCGAACTGCTTGAGAACTCGTAGGGGTGAGTATGTCTGGATGCCCTCAAGTCCTATCAACTCGATAAAATACTTCTGAGGAGTCCTTAGGATTGCTCTTCAGACCAGCCATGACAACTTCCAATTGACCCATTCTCCACTTAAGTTGGTTAGCATTTCTCTCCACTCTTCCTATCCGTGCGGGGAGACCCAATGCGTCACCCTCTTGGTGTGACTTCAAATCATGTTGCTGACAACCATAAAGTAGTCAACTGTGGCCTCTCTCTAAAAGAAGTGCTCTGTGGCCCAGATTTAAAGTAGCAGGTTATAACCCTTGAAGAAGTTATACCCCCGGGAACATGCGGACAAAGCTCTGAGAATCTCTGCTAACACCATAGGTACCAGAGTGGCTTGGAGGTTGCCTCGGAATGTTGCTAAACCCACGGGCATCAAGTTGATATTGATCTGTCCTCTTCTTTGTGGTAAAACCAGCAGTCCTAGAAGCGCCAAAGAGAAGGTTATGGGTCAGAGACTTTTCCACGTTGCCTGGTCACACTAAAATTCTCCCAAACACCATTCATAGCTTTCACGATGTCAAAATCTGTCGAACAATTGATCCAGGCTTACCCATCCATCTGCGATGTTTCTTAAACCCCGACTGTTTGCCAGACCTAAAGCATCAAGAAACCCATAGTCGGGCATGGTGACCGGTAGTATCGGTTTCCTCCCGGTAAATGTCAGCTCCGTTAAACTGGTAACTTCTTCCAACTTTGGCACTAACTCATAATCAGCAAACTTAAATACTACTTTGGCCGGTCCTAGACCTCTATCAATAGGCGAGTAAGCATTTTGTCAGCTCAGATATTTAGCAAGGCGGTCAGTGCTCCTAGATGTGTCCTGATTTTGTCTCCATACTCTCGGTGGAAATTCTTCCACCATTGCTTTAGCTTGTGTGGTGCTCCCATCACCATATTGATCTCGTTGATATTTTGGTTGATTTCCATTTCTGAAGTGGGTAGAGAAAAGGTTTTTGATAAGTGTTTGCTTCGGATCTTAAGTATCTCGTCATGATTGGTTCGTCTTTCCACAAAAGTTATGTCATTGGGTGCATGACCCGTTGACATTAGGCTGGCTTTCCTAATCGTGTGTCGATGCCAAGGACTGACTCACCTAAGGTTTATACAATATGACCTATGTTTGCTAGAGTAGAGTGTTTCCCACTATTGAATTGGATCGAATACTGTGAGAAGTTATGTCAGTTGACCTGACAAATCCATTCTCTGAAACTAAAGAATTTTGAAAGAAGGTTCGGATGGGTGTAAAATACAACCCTCATGTGCCATTGTGCGTGATAGTGTACGGCCAAGACTCGATGGGAAAGAGTGTGATAACAGTATATATAAAGCGATAAAAGATAGCGATGTTAGCAATAACACATTAAAATAAGAAGATAAGTACATAACGAGCAAGTAAGTCAAGTAACCATACAATTGTAAATTGAACACCGTTAAAGCAGTGCATAAACAATCCTAAATTACATGTCTAGTCTAAGTCTGCTAAGGTTAGAACCTAAGTGTAAAGTCCCCAGTAGAGTCGCTATGTTGTTGCACCCTATTTTGCATGAGTCAAAACATGATTCAACTTGTGGTTTCCCTATTGGTGAAAAAGGAGAGTCGCCACCTAATATTTAAAGGTATACTAGTGTACATATTTAATTGCTAAGGTTATTTCTTTATTAGTCTGCTAACCGGTGAGATATTTGGGTAAGGGTTCTTGTTCTTTTAAGGGAAAGGTGTTAGGCACCCCTTAAAATCTACTTGAGGTAGCTCCATAGGACTTAGACTAGGTGTAAAGGATTGGTTGTCTATACTTTGGTTAACTAGTGTTAGAGGTACGACAAAATATATATCTAATTTAGAACTTAATACTTGAAAAGAGTGTTGATACTCAATTTTTTACTCATATTTTTAAAATATATATAGTTTCAAAAATAGTATATTTGCATCATCATTTAGTGTATAAACCTATACAAGCATTTTTGTTCATAATTTTCCATAATTTTTAAAAGCTTTAAATTAATTTCTTTCTGTATTTTATTGTATAAATATCCAATAATTATATTTAAAATTATTTTTATGGTGATATAATCATCCCAACTTATTGTTTACACCAACATGTATGTTTTATAATATTTTACTCCATTTTGTTTATAATTACATTTGCATTTTTAAGCTAATTGCACATTTTTGCAATAATAGTCTATACTCATGTAAAATTACATTATTTGTGCCAAAATAATTTTTTTATATTTTTATAATGCCAAGCTATTGTTTTCAATCATTTTAGTGCACAAATAATATTTTTGTTATTTATTAATTACTTTTATAAATTATTATTTTTGATAAATATTGGGTATTTAAAAACTAGCCCCAATTTCTAAACAATTTCGGACCAAATAAATGGCCCAAAAACTTCAATACCCTAGCCCAATAACCCCAGCCCAAGCCAACAACCCCTTAACCTAAAAACTCGGTTGGTACCCGTTAATTGACCCGCCCCACTCACTTTTTTTTAATCTTGGTCGTTGATCTTGTGTTGATCTCTCAAGATCAACGACCCTTGTTATTTATCTCCCTTTTAATTACCCTCCCATAAACCCTAACCCATAATCCCATAACCCGCCGCCCTCATATTCTCTCAACCTCCCATCCCTCTCTGAAGAACCCTAAACCCGTCGCCCTTAAAATCTTCTTCTAATCCTACTGAATATGGGATTTGATTATCACTTCTTGTCATATTCGACCCTTTTTTGGTACTGGCTATTCTCCTATAGTGCTTGCCTAAACATGGCAAGCAGATCTCTTCAAAATCGAACCAAAATTGGTTCAAACCCCTGATTGTGAGTATTATTTTGTCTATATTCGTCCTATGGTACTGTAAGTCCGATTATTTGTTTATATTCTGTTGATTTTCACTTTCCCTAAAAAGTAGGGTTTACAGATCGCTTAAATTGATTTTTTTTTCTGATTTGCATGTTTACTTACCTTATTTGCGTTTAAATCACTCTATCTCCCTTGTTTGATGTTCGATTTTACTACTATATAAACCCCTCCCTATTCCCTTCTAAAAAGGGACTTGAATCGCTAAAATCACTACTGAAAAATTAGGGCTTTACTTTGTGTTCATTCATTCTCTTGTTTTTGGCTCTTGACCGGCTGAAAGCCAATGCCACTAGATTTCCTACTTTTTCGACCTTTCTCGGGTGTGAGCACTGCCTTGGGTCCTTTGAAACCCTTGGGAACTTGACGCATCCGGGATTCTTGGTCATATTGTTGTTCTTTTCTTGTTTGTTGAGCAATAACTGATTAGTTTCTCAACCTTTGCAATGTTTATTCCATTATGTTAGAATTGGCATATCTATGTTTTCTAAAATTGCATGACTTGATATAATCCCTTGACTCTCTTCATGTATGATTCTACCTATAGCATGAACTTCTCTAGCATTGTCTCACGCCTAAACTGTTAGTTCTAAAAATGTCTTTGTATCTAACTTTGGCAATTTGGACAGTTTGAAGCATGTTTAGCTTAATGTGTTGACAATCTGAGTGTTTGAATTGGCTGTGTGACCTAATCCTATTTTCTGCCTAATTCTGAATTTCTTAGTGATTAATTTATGTTATTATTTGTATGCCCTAATTTGTTAAAGCCTTCACTCTAGTTGTAATTTGCTCCCATGACTTTGTTTGTCACTCAGTATGTTCTCACTCTGCTCAATTCGGTATTCCTAGTAATTAAGTGGAACCTCTCAGACTAGTTTTGCCTAAATTATGATTTTGCTTGCCTCATTAGTATAAGTTTTACTGTTTAAGCCCTAATGTTTAGCATAACTTGATCCTTAGGTTTGAACTTGTTGATTTAATGATAACTATTTGTCTTGCTGGCCTAATGTCCCTTTGCTCATTAACTTTGTAATCCCAGAAGTTTAAGATTTTTTGCCTCTTACAAATATACCCTGCCCCAATGTGTTATGTGACAACTTGCAGCATCAACTAGTTTCTTGAACTCATACATCCTTTGTGTTGATATGTCCATTATGTCATCACTTTGTAGTTTGACTCCAAAAAAAGTAAATGCACTATTCTAAACCTTGTTACTTTGCTACTATTTTCGTTGGTTGTTTCCCTGTTCTGAGTCTCTAATTCTTGGCTGGCTGAAAGCCAAGGCCTCCTAAAACCTCTCTATTAACCTCCCTAGTATGAGCACTGCTTGGGATCCACTTTGAGACCCTTGTGAACTCTAATACACTAGGGCCTAATGTTCTTGGCCACTTTCTTCTTGACTGCTCAATTATGTCCCTCTCTATGCCTACTGAATAAGCTAATTAGCTTGTGTAAATTACTGTTTTCTGAATCTTTTAATCAACTATGGTTGTTGGGTATCATCCAAGTTCTCTTGTGGTTTCTGCTTATGTTGAAACCTATATGGATACAAAACGGAAAGCCTGGCTGGGCTGGGTACACTTTGGGTCTGTCTTAGGCCCACTATATTTGTTTGTATCATTTTTTTTTGTAATTTGATTCATTCATTGGGCCTGTAATAATGTTGTAATAATAATTTATAATTTAGGTGTTAGTAAAATTGAAAAAATTGGTTTATTCTAATATTTACATGAACGGGTAGAAATCCTGCCTATCGGTGTTTAATTTACTCAACATGTTCTGCTCCTATGTATTGTTAGATAACCTGCCTATAGGACCTGAGTGTTTAATGTGTTTAACATATTCTTCTCCTATGTGTTTTATTAGATACCATGCCTATAGGAAATAAAGTGTCAATGACCAATCTTTCAATTTACATAACTGCAGCATATTCATTAGATACTATGACTATAGGGATATGTTAGCTTATGTTCTACAAAATCTGCATTTAGAAATTATGCCTATAGGGTTTTAATTGGTTAATTCGTTCTTATACTGCCCACCTAGGAGACATGCCTATTGGAGCTAGTAAAAAAAAAAATCAATTTCAATCGTTAATTGTTAGAAATCCTGCCTATAGTGTAATACCACTCGCTTTTAAGTGTAAATATTGAACTTCCAACATTGTTTCATTGCCACTATTAGAAAGCATGCCTATAGGATCAAACTGAGTAATTCTGAGTATCTTCAATAGTTATCACTTCCAACTACTGTGTAAATCACCTAGATATCATGCCTATAGGTTTAATCGCTTATAATCTGTAGTCAGCAGGCAGACTGTGTAGTCGCTTAGAAATTGTATCTAAAATGGCATCTTGCTCTGAATCTGCCTGCACGTTTGTATCCCAAGGTCACATTGAAACCATGTCTATAGGGCTTAATGGCTTAAACTTGTCTCAATTCTGAATTTGTCAAACGCCTAATTTGTTTGCGTGCATTTGTTATTTAAGTGTGGAGGCTAACTTGAGCCCTTAATTTCCTTCACATGAAGTCTAACTTGTTTTCCATGTCTCCTAGTTTTATCATTTTGAGCAACCTAAGTTAAGTCTAGAACCACCCAAAATAGAGGTCCAAATGCCTCCTGGACCATAGGCATGGCACGGGTAGTGCACGCATAAGGCACGGCTTAGAATCAACTAGTGCGCCTTACGTAACAACTTAAAGATAGTAATCGGGTAGCAGGAGATGATAGTTTGTTCCCGTTGAATAATACGAGTAACACCCCACCTCGAGGGAGTTATGAAGTATTATTTATGTTACACGGGGTGATCCTTTAGGCTAAAAACGTAGGACCCCCATCTTGTCTTTAAACCAATTATCTGTGTTTACTCAAGGACTTTCTAGTAATGATGTTTTTTCAAACTTCTTGTTTTTCTCTCTGACTATTTGACTAATTCATATAATTCAAGTTTGGCCGTGACCCATAGTTGTGGACCTCAAAGGGTGCCTAACACCTTCTCTTTGAAGTAATTTGAGCCCTTACCCGATCTTTGGTGATGCAAACTGGTTAAACCAGAGTTATTTGCAAATAGGTGCCCTAACGCACCTCAAACTCGTTAGGTGGAGACTCTCTCTTTTAACACCTTCCTTTAAAAGAGTTGTCACGTGTCGAAGCCCGATTTCACGAGAAAGAGGGGCTCGACAGCATGACGACTCTACTGGGGATATTTTTTAGGCTCTTACCATAGCGAACTTGGTCTATATGAATTAGTCTTCTTTGATAAGCGTGTCTTTGTTATTTTGTTGTTACATGAATATCCCTCTCCCGTTTCCCTTTTATTGCTATATGCACATCCTTTTCCCTATTTTCCCTTTATGTGAATTCATATTAATATACAAATCTTTGCCTAATTTGGTTACAATATGCATTTTCCCTTTATTTTCCAGTTATGTTCACTTGCTCCGAATTATTTTTTAAAAATTTTGCTATATCATGTCTTTCCCCATCCCTACCCTTTTGTTTGCTTTACTGTAATTCTTTTACATTGTGGGAACTAACTTCTTCCTTATTTTCCTTTCTTTTTATGTCTTTATGCTCTATTTAATATTTCGTTTATTGTCTTCATCATGCAAAATACTTGACAACGTGTTGTTTTATCTTTGCATAAAGCATGTTCCTCATTATATTCCACTCGTGCGTAATTAATACCATAGCGGCGCTTGATGAGTGTCTGCGCTCTTCCTAAATCACCCTTTTAATTTTGGAAAGGCTTATTTACGGTAAAACTAGTCGATTAGTGGTGCAATCTACGGTTCCGTGCCTTCCCCTCACAAGTTGTCCACTTGACGGTACCGGTCTAGACTCTTCTAGAAACCCCCACTCTAATATTAACTGTGCGTGCATCATGTCTAAACCTAGTATGGGTTAGAACGCTATCCACATAATAACTCTCTAAGGCAAGCCTTGTCCAAAGCCCGCCGGGATTTCCTTAAATCCTAATGGGAACAATCATGATATGTACATTGTTTGGAGAAAATGTGTCGATATGCTAATCATTAATATGTAAATAGTCCAATTCGGAGGGGGAAAGGGCTAACTTTATTTGTTTTGCAGAAATGAGGCATGAAGTCCCTAGGTTCGGCATGGTTCGAAGTATCCCACCTTTGTTGCTAGATTGGTGGGAAAATCTCTCGCCAAGTGAAAAAAACCATGTGAAAAGAGTTCTCCGGAATTTACCCTGTTTGTTAGATATTCAACCGAACAATGTGTTAATTGAGGCTGCCACCATGTTCTGGGATGAGAAGAGAGTCGTCTTCCATTTTGGTGATATAGAAATGACTCCCCTTCTAGAGGAAATATGAGGCTTCGCTGGGCTCCCATGGGATAGCCCTGGCTTGTTGGTACCGAAAAAGTGTACTTCTCGAGGTTTCCTAAAAATGATGGGTTTCAGGAAAAATGATGAGATAGTCTGTCTGAAGAAATCTTACATACCATTCGACTTCCTTTACGAGCGTTATGGTCACAGCAAGTCATATCGTCTTTACCATGATGAATTTGCCATCTCTTCTTTGGGTTGGACTCACCACCGGGTTTTTGTAATCATTGTCTATTTTCTGGGGATGCTAATATTCCCGATACAAGTAGAAAGGATCCACACTTGCCTAGCTATGGTCACTAAGACCCTAATGGAAGGAATTGAGGGGCAGACTTACACTATTTTTCTAATGATTGTGGTTGAGATGTACCGAGCCTTAGACCGTTGCAAAAAGTGATATAGGCATTTCGAGGATTGCAATCTATTGCTGCAAATATGGTTGTTGGAACACCTTCATAGAGGACAATACCATCAAGAATTTCAGCGACGACCATGGAATGACCACATAGCTTATCACCATCCGAAGAGAATGACTTTTATCCCAGAAAGGTTTGCACAACCGGGAAACGCTGTGAGCTGGGTACATTTCTTTAGCAATTTGACTGATGACAAGGTACATTGGATGTTCGAGTGGTTCCCTGGCAGTGAATTCATCATCAGGTCGAAAGATGTTCCTCATCTAGTGCTAATCGGATTAAGGGGAATCTATTCTTATGCTCCTATCAGAGTCATGAGGCAAGCTGGGAGAAAACAAGTTATACCATGAGTTTCCAAAATTGTTCATTACAAAGCAAACTTCCAAGGGAATGTCATTCCATTCAAGTTTGAGGCACAACACATGTGGCATCAAAATATTATTGCGGAGAAAGATACCATCGAGCCAGACAGGTATCATGCCGGCCAGGTGTACTTCTACCCATCATGGTTGGTCGATGACATAGAAGGAGAGGTCAAGCCATGGGTTGATTTGAGAAATAGGGTCATAGACGACGCTGCTGAAGCACAAGTCAAATACAGGAGGTTGCGCAAAAGGGTCTTTGAATCTGAGATCAAACATTTGGAATAACATAAAGTGGACATGGAAGCAATCAATGAATGGAGGGGAATCGCTATTAAATCAACAGAAAGGTTAGAGTATTTGGAGCAGGGTTTGATGGAACTTGAGGGAAAGATGAGGAAAAGGGTCTCGGATTGTCAGAACGCAGAGGGCAATGAAGGAGGACATCTAGCAAAAGCGTATATGCTATTGGACATGCGCGACATGGGGAATCTGATTGACGGGGCTAAGAATGCCAAGCTTGGAGAAGGTCCCTCTGGGACCGAGTAGATTAGGAATGATGTTTTCTAGATTCATTTTAGAATTTGATTGTAATAAGGCAAATGCCACTAGTGACTTTTTATAATTATTGTCGTTTTAGTAGAGATTTGGTCTATTTATCATATTAATGAAATGACGCAGTTATTGGCATTGAGTTTTCTCCAAAGCTATATGTTGCTAGGCCTACCTCGGGCACGATGAGGTCCCCAAATTAGGACGCAAATTTATAATTCCTCAATACGTGTTTAAATATCGTAAATATCCTTTTAATACTCCTTACTGACTTGTTTTCTTTTTGTTTTTCTTCTTTTATTTGTTTATTCCCATCCCCTAAGGTTGGTTCGTGCATACTAGCATCATTAGCATATCATATCGGATCTAGAGGTCCTCCACCTCTTCCTCCTCCAAGTGATCCTAAGAACAAAGGAAAAGCTAAGATGGACGATATGAGTGGTATCAGGAAAGACAACGCTATGCACACCGAGAATGTCGAAACTTCGGATGGTCGGAGTACTCTGGCACAGAATGACTTGGTTTTACGATTAGAACAGAAGATATTGGAGTTAAAAGGGGAACTTGAGCAGGTCCTTAACTTGGCAAGCCTTTCCCTTACCCTGAATATTCTCGATATCAACCAACAAAACGCCCAAAACCCAGCACCTCCTCAAAACACACAAAACCAGTACCCATAAAATCCTCCTGCACCTTATCAATATGCCACATCTCCCCAAAATCCTAATCCTCCACCAGTACCAAACCCTCCACGGCATCACCATCATCCAACCCAGTATCCACAAACTACCACCTACCACACTCTTCAAAATGCACCACAACCTACCCCTGATCCCCAAAACTCAACAAATGATCACCATTACGCCCAAATCCCTGGAGTCCACCAAAGTAACCCCATATACGTGGAAACCTTACCCCATACTTCACAAAAAACCCTGTATACACTGGAATCCGTCGAGAAGGACCTGCTCATCAAGAACATGGTGGAAGAACTTAAGAAGCTTACAAGTCGAGTCGAAGGGGTTGAAGGTGGTAAAGGCATCGAAGGTTTAAACTATGAGGATTTGTGTATTCAGCCGGACGTAGAACTTCTAGAGGGTTACAAACCTCCTAAGTTCGAAATGATCGACGAGACAGGTGATCCAAAGGTACATCTGAGGATGTATTGCGACAAGCTCGTAGGGGTTGTAAAATATGAAAGAATCTGTATGAAGCTGTTCATGAGGAGCCTCACTAGAGACGCCCTATCCTTGTACATCAGTTAAAATCCAAAGAAATGGGTTAATTGGGTAGGCATGGCGTCAAATTTTATGGATCGGTTCATATTCAATACAGAGAATGCACCAGACGTCTTCTATATCCAGAATCTTAAGAAGAAGCCAACAGAAGCTTTTCGCGAGTATGCTACTCGGTAGAGATCATAAGCTGCAAAAGTAAGGCCGGCACTAGAAGAAAAGCAAATGAACAAGTTCTTTGTCCGAGCTCAGGATTCGCAGTATTACGAGAGGTTGATGGTTAGTGAAAACCATATGTTTTCCGACATCATCAAATTTGGAGAAATAATAGAAGAGGGAATTAAAAGCAGAATGGTAACCAATTTCAAGGCACTCCAGGCTACGAACAAAGCCTTGCAGTCGGGCGGTATATCTAAAAAGAAGGAAGTAGGGGCAATGATGGTAGCCCAAGGTCCGAAGTCTCCTCTCACATACCATACACCTCCACCTACATATCAGCCTTTACCTCCTAGATATCAACAACCCGCTACCACCAACCACACTTACAAAACTCAGCCAGCATATTACCACTCACCATTAGCCCGCCAAAACTACCAAAAACCCAGGCTAAATTTCGACCGTATGCCGCCCAGACAATACACTCCTATTGCCGAACCTATTAACCAGTTGTATGAGAGATTGAAAGCTACCAGTTATGTCACTCCCATTCCCGTTGTCGCCATGGAAAATTCCTCTCAATGGGTCAATCCGAACAAGACATATGCCTACTATTCGGGCATAAAGGGTCACACTATTGATGAATTCCGCACTTTGAAGGATAAGATCCACACGCTGATTGATACCAAAGTTATACAGGCAAAGGAGACTACGCCTAATGTCTGCAACAATCCCCTCCCGGATCACAGGGGCGAGGGGGTAAATGTGATAGAAACTAATGAAGAATGGGATCCGAAAGGGTCAATTGGGCTCATTCGAGATAGGGATGATCCCAAAATGCCTCCAGTCACTCTCACACCTATTGTGGTACAGATACAGTCATCGATTGAAGTTCAGGTAGCCGCACCGACTCCGTTCGAGGTTGAAGTAACAACGCCCTCAGCCACGCCAACACTGTTCGAAGTAGAAGTGATCACACCATTCACCGTAACGGTACTACTCACACTATCCTTTAATTCCAATATTGTGCCCTAGGACTATACTGCAGAAGCGAGAAGGAAAGGAAAGGGGAAAATGGAAGAAACTGGTGCAGCACAAGGTATGACCAGAACTGGTAGGGTTTACGCGCCCGAGCATTTAGGGGGAACAAGTAAAGAAGTCATTTCCAGGTAGCCTATCATTGAAACCGGCCCGGGTGATCTTTGGAGAAAGGTGCAAGCAAGGGAGTATTCTGTGGTCGATCATTTGAACAAAACCCCTGCTCAGATATCCATTCTATCACTACTGCAGAATTCTGAGGCACACAAGAATGCGTTGATGAAAGTGTTGAATGAGGCCTATGTACCCAACAACATTACTAGTGGAGAGATGGCCAACATGGTAAGACAAGTATTGGAAAGCCATAAGATCACTTTCCACGAAGTTGAATTGCCACCAGAAGGGTTGAGCCATAACAGGGCGTTGCATATCACAGTACAGTACGAAGATAAATTCATTATCAGGGTCCTTATAGATGGGGGTTTAAGTCTCAACATCTGCTCGTTGACTACTTTTAAGAGGTTAGGTAAAGGTTTGCATGAGATACGAGCAGGAACTATAAACATAAAAGTGTTCGATGGGTCTCAAAGGTCCACAATCGGAGAAACCAACCTCTGCTTACAAATGGGTCCAACTTGGTTTGATGTTGAATTCCAAGTGCTCGACATATCCATCTCATACAATCTGCTATTGGGACGACCTTGGATACACGCCATTGGGGCTGTAGTGTCTACTCTGCATCAGGCTATGAAGTTCGAATGGAATCATCAGGAGGTGATCATTCATGAAGACGGGAGTAACCCTATTTACACCAACCAGACTGTCCCGGTTGTGGAGAATAGGAGGAATTTAGGGGGAGAGACTTGCATCGCATTAAGCGTGTTAACACGATTGAGAAGGACAAATGGTGGAGTAGTAAAATAGAAAGCATATTGGCATGGACAGGGTATGAACCTGGCAAGGGTCTCGGCAAGAATCTCCAACGGATCACCAAATTAATACAGTTAAAACGTCACGGCACGACCTTTGGCCTGGGATATCAATACACCTGGCACGAGTATCAGAATTGGTCACCACCATGGTGTGGTCCTTATTACCCTCTCGAGCAGCCGATACCATATTTGAGCCAATCCTTCCATCAGGCTGATATGATGTGGGGATTCAAAGAAGATGAAGTGCTAGCTGGTTTAAGGAATCTATTCTTGGAAGATGAAGACATGGACTGCAGTGTAACAGTTGAGGATGAGGAGGAAGAAGAAGGCCTCGTCATCCAGACAGTGGAGAAGGGAGCTATTCTCAGGAACTGGAATGCCACACCATCAAGGGCCCGCCGAGTTCCAGGGTAGCCTAGCTGCTAGTGTCATTTATTTTGAAAACAATTCTTATGAGCATTTTTAAAACATTTTCAGTATTTTGTTTTGAAACATTTGTTTGAATCATTAAAAATCGCTTTTGTTTGACATCTTGATAATTATCAATGGTTTGCTATTTTATTATTTATTACTATTCTCTACATTTTTCTCTCTACAGCATTACTATTTCTTATCGTGATGAACCAACAACTGTGACATGTAATAAGACAACGCAACATAAGGATAGTGACTCGAAAGAAATAGAAGAAGAGGATATAATACCTGAGGAAATTGTTAGAGAAGTGGAAGATTTTGAGAACAAGCCTAAGTCCAACCTGGACGAAACTGAGACAGTCAACTTGGGAGATTCCGAAACAGTCAAAGAAACTCACATAAGCATTCACTTGTCACCATCGGAGAAAGAAGAATACACTTGTTTCCTGAAAGAATATGAAGACGTTTTTGTATGGTCTTATGATGATATGACTGGTTTGAGCACGTCCATAGTGGCTCATAAACTACCCACCAACCCAATGTGTTCGCCAGTAAAGCAGAAGCTCAGAAAGTTCAAGCCAGATATGAGTCTAAAAATCAAAGAAGAAGTCACCAAGCAGATCAAAGCTAAGGTTCTCAGACTGGTTGAATATCCAACTTGGTTGGCTAACATCGTGCCAGCTCCGAAGAAGGATGGGAAAGTCAGAGTATGCGTCGATTATCGGGACTTAAACAAAGTAAGTCCCAAAGATGATTTCCCGTTACCCAACATACACATACTGATCGACAATTGCGCCAAGCATGAACTCCAATCCTTTGTGGATTGCTTCGCGGGATATCATCAGATCTGGATGGATGAAGAGGATGCTGAAAAGATAGATTTTATCATACCATGGGGGTGAACTGCTATAAAATGATGTCGTTTGGTCTGAAGAATGCTGGGGCCACTTATATGAGGGCCATGACAACTATTTTCCACGACATGATACACAAGGAGATAGAGGTATATGTGGATGACGTCATCATCAAATCCAAGAAGAGTACAGATCACATAGTAGACTTGAGGAAATTCTTTGATCGGCTTCGGAGGTATAATTTGAAATTGAATCCCGCAAAATGTTCCTTCGGGGTCCCCGTAGGAAAGTTGTTAGGATTCATCGTCAGCCGCCGAGGAATTGAGCTAGACCCATCAAAGGTCAAGGCTATCCAGGATTTGCCACCTCCAAAGAACAAGAAAGACGTGATGAGCTTCTTGGGACGTCTTAATTACATCAGCCACTTCATAGCACAATCAACCGTGATCTGTGAGTCGATCTTCAAAATGTTAAAGAACGATGCTGCAACCAGTTGGACTAAAGACTACCAGAAAGCTTTTGACAGAATCAAAGAATATTTGTCCATACCGCCAGTCCTGGTCCCGCCAGAACCTGGTAGACCACTGCTATTCTATCTCTCCGTATTAGATGGGGCTTTCGGTTGTGTCTTGGGACAACACGACGAGACGGGAAGGAAAGAACATGCCATATACTATTTGAGTAAGAAGTTCACACCCTAAGAAGCACGGTATTCTTTGCTGGAACGCACCTGTTGTGCTTTGACCTGGATAGCCCAGAAACTGAGGCACTACTTCTGTGCCTATACCACATATCTCATATCAAGGATGGATCCTCTGAAGTACATCTTCCAGAAACCCATGCCTACAGGGAAGCTGGCAAAATGGCAGATATTGTTGAGTGAATTCGACATCGTCTATGTGACTCAGAAGGCGGTTAAGGGACAAGCATTAGTGGATCATCTTGCGGAAAATCCTGTAGGAGGAGAATACGAACCACTAAAAACGTATTTTCCTGATGAAGAAGTATCATTCGTAGGAGAAGATATCGCCGAAGCCTACGACGGATGGAGAATGTTTTTCGATGGAGCCACAAACTTCAAAGAGTGGGTATTGGAGCCGTTTGGGTGTCATAAACAGGTCAACATTATCCGGTATCCGCGAGACTCAGATTTCCATGCACCAATAATATGGCAGAATATGAGGCATGCATATTGGGGCTCAATTTGGCCGTTGACATGAATATCCAAGAATTACTGGTAATTGGTGATTCAGATCTTCTGGTATATCAGGTGCAGGGAGAATGGGCTACAAAGAATACCAAGATATTACCATATCTATATCACGTGCAAGAAATGATGAAGAGGTTCACGAAGATAGGGTTTAGACATGTCCCGAGAATCCATAATGAGTTCGCAGACGCATTGGCCACTTTGTCCTCCATGATACAGCATCCGAAAAAGAATTTCATCGACCCCATTCCGGTAAGGATTCATAATCAGCCAGCTTACCGCGCTCATGTTGAAGAAGAAGCAGACGGGAATCCATGGTTCCATGATATCAAGGAGTACTTGGCAAAAGGAGAGTACCCGGAGTATGCAAATCATACTCAAAAATGCACGCTCTGAAGATTGTCCAACCATTTCTTCCAAAGTTGAAAAATTCTGTACAAAAGGACTCCAGACCTAGGTTTATTATGGTGTGTTGACACTAAGGAAGCTTCCAAACTGCTCGAATAGATACACTCTGGAACTTGCGGACCACACATGAATGGTTTCATTTTATCCAGGAAGATACTGAGGGCAGGTTATTTTTGGATGACTATGGAAACAGACTGCATCAGGTATGTCAAGAAATGTCATCAGTGCCAAATACACGCAGATATGATACGGGTGCCGCCAAATGAACACAATGCAACGAGTGCACCTTGGCCTTTTTCCGCTTGGGGAATGGACGTCATTGGACCAATCGAGCCCACAGTTTCAAACGAGCACAAGTTCATTTTAGTGGCCATAGACTACTTCACAAAATGGGTCAAAGCTGCATCCTTCAAGGCTGTAACCAAGAAAGTCACACAAATTTTATCAGAGATCGTATTGTTTGCCGATTTGGGGTTCCAGAGTCCGTCATCACCAACAACGCCGCCAATCTCAATAGTGACCTTATGAAAGCTATGTGCGAGACCTTCAAAATAAAGCACAAGAATTCCATAGCATACAAGCCTCAAATGAATGGACCTGTGGAGGCCGCAAACAAGAATATCAAGAAAATACTGAGAAAGATGGTAGACAACCACAAGCAATGGCACGAGAAGTTACCATTTGCCTTATTGGGGTACCGTACCACAGTCCGCACATCAACCGGGGCAACTCCCTATTTGCTGGTCTATGGTACCGAAGCTGTCATTCCTGCCGAAGTGGAAATTCCTTCTTTAAGAATTATACAAAAAGCTGAACTCAGTGATGCAGAATGGATAAGAAGCCGCTATGAACAATTAGCTCTCATTGACGAGAAAAGAATGAATGCAGTGTGTCATGGTCAACTCTATCAGAATAGGATGTCCAGAGCTTTCAACAAAAGGGTCAAACCTAGACAATTCGTACCAGGGCAACTGGTACTGAAGCGGATCTTCCCGCATCAAGATGAAGCCAAAGGGAAATTTTTGCCCAATTGGCAACGGCCCTACATGGTTCACAGAGTACTAACAGGAGGAGCACTCATACTCGCAGAAATGGACGAAGAGGTTTGGCCAAAGCCTATCAATTCAGACGCAGTCAAAAGATATTATGTTTAGATTGTTCGTATTTCTTCATCTGATGTAATTGAACTACACTCGAACTGATTCCCATTTAAGAGGGGATAAATAGGCAGCCCTGTGGGTTCGGTCACAATTCAATAAAATTTTCATTTTCCCCACAACCAGAAACTGGGGCAAAATTTTGAGGAGGACCCTCAAAATTCCGGAGCAAGGCCAGCCAACATCATCATATGCAGAACGGTCAGAAAATCGCCTAAGTAAATTGGGGCAAAATTTTGAGGAGGACCCTCAAAATTCTAAGGAAGTCGCAATGTCTCTAAAGTGTCACAGTCATTGGTTCATATAATTTATCTGATATTGCATACTAATGTATTTTAAATAACTACATTCATCATATGCACGCATATTTCGAAAACTTTATTTTTATGAAACAGCCAGATACTACCCATGGTAACTCAAGCGGGACTTCGATACAGAGCAAAGCAAAGCAGTCGGGCGGAGGCATAAACCAACCTTCCCCCGTAAAACTCACGATTGTCCTTTGGATGCAGGAACAAGAAATATTCTAAAATTTGGGCACACCTCAGAATCACTGTCTTCATAATGACAAAGCTGCCAAGCGCAAACACATTTCCAGCTAAGAAATACTCTGCTACTACTTATTATCTGTTCATTGCATGAGACTAAGCATTGTCTCCATTTTTTCATGAGGCTAAGCCCTGCCTCCTTAATCGAATAAGACTAGGCATTGCCTTCCCCTGCATGAGACTAAGCATTGTCTACATTTTTGCATGAGGCTAAGCCCTGCCTCTTTATTGCATAAGGCTAAGCACTTCCTTCCCCTGCATGAGACTAAGCATTGTCTCCATTTTGCATGAGGATAAGCCATGCCTCCTTAATTGCATAAGGCTAAGCGCTGCCTTCCCCTGCATGAGACTAAGCATTGTCTCCATTTTTGCATGAGGCTAAGCCATGCCTCCTTAATTGCATAAGGCTAAGCATTGCCTTCCCCTGCATGAGACTAAGCATTGTCTCCATTTTGCATGAGGATAAGCCCTGCCTCCTTAATTGCATAAGGCTAAGCACTGCCTTCCCCTGCATGAGACTAAGCATTGTCTCCATTTTGTATGAGGCTAATCCCTGCCTCGATCTTGCACAAGGCTAAGCACTGCCTTTCCTTGGATGTGACTAAGCATTGTCTCCCATCCTGCATGAGGCTAAGCCCATCCTCCTCAATTGCATGACACCAATCATCGTCTCCCACTTCGTATGAGGCTAAGCATTGCCTCCCTAGTCGCATAAAGCTAAGCTCTACATTTCCTTGTGTAACCCAAATGCTATGCTACTTGAAATCTAGCACTATTTTCCACCTCGGGCTAAGCTCTGTCCCCGATCTTACACAAGACTAAGCTCTATCTTGTTTCGCTTCGCATAACCAAACGTCATGTCTTTCCATCTCATGGGCTCAAATACTGCCATTTTTGTCCGAAGGCGTCATAGTCCGAAGGCATCATCCTCATAGTCGGAAGACACCGTGCCATGGCCTGAGGATCTCTCAATATCGCACACCATTATTCAAAGGCGTCATAGTTTAGAAGCACCATTTTCATGGCCCGAGAACATCATTTTATGCCCTGCGAATCCCTTATCATGCAATTCATGGCCCAGGACATCATGGTCTAAGGACATCATCCCCATCGTCCAAAGACAACTTTCATTGTCAAAAGGGAATTTGCATCATGTTTAAATTATCGCAATATACAACTGCATGCATTGTATTTAGGTTTTGCAGGTAATCCAGGAGGTAACCGTTATCCCAACGGGAGCAATCTTCGCTCCAGTTTCCGTTCAATATTCACACCCTGTAACTACCTCAAATACAGCCAACCACCATCCGTTACCCATTTCCACTTGATGACCGTTCAAATACCCATAACCGTTTTAAGATACATCCATTCACAATTCCATATAAACTCATCCGATATCGTCCTATCTAGAAGAACCTGTCCATTCCTATAACTACTCCATCGGCTCAGGTCACCGCTGGATCCAAAACTACACACGGCTTGATTCCTATAAAACTAGGGATATGTAGGCAACTCAGAAACCGGAGTTCGGCCTCTATTTTTTCAAATCACCCCATTCGGTGAAAATCGGTCATCATTTCTTTACCCGACAACTCTTTCATCATTCCCGGGTAAAGAGGGGTAGCTGTTGATACCCAATTTTTCTCTCATATTTTTAAAATATATAGTTTCAAAAATAGTATATTTGCATCATCATTTAGTTTTAAAACCTACACAAGCATTATTTTCATAATTATTCATAATTTTTAAAAGCTTTAAATTAATTTCTTTCTGTATTTTATTATATAAATATCCAATAATTATCCTTAAAATTATTTTAATGATGATTTAATCATCCAAACTTATTGTTTACACCAACATGTATGTTTTATAATATTTTACTCCATTTATGTTATAATTACATTTGCATTTTTAAGCTAATTGCACATTTTTGCAATAATAGCCTATATTCATGTATAATTACATTATTTGTGCCAAAATAATTTTTTATATTTTTATAATTCCAAGCTATTATTTTCAATCATTTAATGCACAAATAATATTTTTGTTATTTATTAATTACTTTTATAAATTATTTCTTTTGATAAATATTGGGTATTTAAAAACTAGCCCCAATTTCTAAATACTTTTGGACCTAATAAATGGCCCAACCCAAACCCCCAATACCCTAGCCCAATAACCCCAGCCCAAACCAACAACCCTTTAACCCAAAAACCAGTTTGGTACCTGTTAATTGACCCGCCGTACTCACTTTTGTTTTAATCCTGGCCGTTGATCTCTCAAGATCAACGGCCCTTGTTATTTATCTCCCTTTTATTTACCCTCCTAGAAACCCTAACCCATAATCCCATAACCCGCCGCCCTCATATTCTCTCAACCTCTCCTCCCTCTCTGAAGAACCCTAAACCCACCGCCCTTAAAATCTTCTCCTAATCCCACTGAATATGGGATTTCATTATCACTTCTTGTCATATTCGAGCCCTTTTTGGTACTGGCTATTCTCCTATAGTGCTTGCCTAAACATGGCAAGCATATCTCTTCAAAATCAAACCAAAATTGGTTCAAACCCCTGATTTTGAGTATTATTCTGTCTATATTCGTCCTATGCTACTGTGAGTCCGATTATTTATTTATATTCTGTTGATTTTTACTTTCCCTAAAAACTAGGGCTTATACATCCCTTAAATTGAATTTTTGACTGATTTGCATGTTTACTTACCTTATTTGTTACTTAAATAACTCTGTCTCCCTTGTTTGATGTTCGATTTTACTACTATATAAACCCCTCCCCCATTTCCTTCTAAAAGGGGACTTGAATCGCTAAAATCACTACTGAAAAATTAGGGCTTTACTCTATGTTTATTCATTCTCTTATTTTTGGCTCTTGACCGGCTGAAAGCCAATGCCACTAGATTTCCTACTTTTCCGACCTTTCTCGGGTGTGAGCACTGCCCTGGGTCCTTTGAAACCCTTGGGAAATTGACACATCAGGGATTCTGGGTCATATTGTTGTTCTTTTCTTGTTTGTTGAGCAATAACTGGTTAGTTTCTCAACCTTCGCAATGTTTATTCCATTATGTTCTAATTGGCATATCTATATTTTCTGATATTGCATGACTTGATATAATCCCTTGACTCTCTTCATATATGATTCTGCCTATAGCATGAACTTCTCTAGCATTGTCTCAAGCCTAAACTGTTAGTTCTAAAAATGTCTTTGTATCTAACTTAGGCAATTTGGACAGTTTGAAGCATGTTTAGCTTAATGTGTTGATAATCTGAGTGTTTGCATTGGCTGTGTGACCTAATCCTATTTCCTGCCTGATTTCGAATTTCTTAGTGATTAATTTATGTTATTAGTATGCCCTAATCTGTTAAATCCTTCGCTCTAGTTGTAATTTTCTCCTATGACTATGTTTGTCACTTAGTATGTTCTCACTCTGCTCAATTCTGTACCCCTAGCAATTAAGTGAAACCTTTCAGAATAGTTTAGCCTAAATTATGATTCTGCTTACCTCATTAGTATAAGTTTTACTGTTTAAGCCCTAGTGTTTAGCCTAACTTGATCCTTAGGTTTCAACGTGTTGATTTAATGATAACTATTTGTCTTGATGGCCTAATGTCTCGTTGCTCATTAACTTTGTAATCCCAGAAGTTTAAGACTCCTTGCCTCTTACAAATATACCTTGCCCCAATCTGTTATGTGACAACTTGCAGCATCAACTAGTTTCTTGAACTCATACACCCTCTGTGTTGATATGTCCATTATGTGATCACTTTGTAGTGTTTGACTCCAAAAAATATAAATGCACTTTTCTAAACCTTGTTACTTTGCTACTATTTTCATTGGTTGTTTCCCTGTTCTGAGTCTCTAATTCTTGGCCGGCTGAAATCCAAGGCCTCCTAAAACCTCTCTATTAACCTCCCTAGTGTGAGCACTGCTCGGGGTCCACTTTGAGACCCTTGTGAACTCTGACACACTAGGGCCTAAGGTTCTTGGCCACTTTCTTCTTAACTGCTCAATTTTGTCCCTCTCTATGCCTAATGAATAAGCTAATTGGCTTGTGTAAATGACTGTTTTCTAAATCTTTTGATCAACTATGGTTGTTGGGTATCATCCAAGCTCTCTTGTGTTTTCTGGGCTATGTTGAAACCTGTATGGATACAAAACGGATAGCCTGATTGGGCTGGGTACACTTTGGGCCTGTCTTAGGCCCACTATAGTTATTTGTATCATTTGTTTTCTAATTTGATTCATTCATTGGGCCTGTAATAATGTTGTAATAACAATTGGGGTGTTAGTAAAATTGGAAAAATGGGTTTATTCTAATATTTGCATGAACGGGTAGAAATCTTGCCTATAGGTGTTTAATTTACTCAACATGTTCTACTCCTATGTGTTGTTAGATAACCTGCCTATAGGACCTGAGTGTTTAATTCGTTTAACATATTCTGCCTCTATTTGTTTTATTAGATGCCATACCTATAGGAAATAAAGTATCAATGACCAATCTTTCAATTTACATAACTACAGCATATTCATTAGATACTATGACTATAGGGCTATGTTAGCTTATGTTCTACAAAATTTGCATTTAGAAATCATGCCTATAGGGTTTTAATTAGTTAATTCGTTGTTATACTACCCACCTAGGAGACATGCCTATAGGATCTAAGTATAAAGAAAAATCAATTCCAATCGTTAATCGTTAGATATCCTGCCTATAGGGTAATACCACTCGCTTTTAAGTGTTAATATTAAACTTCCAATACTATTTCGTTGCCACTATTAGAAAGCATGCCTATAGGATCAAACTGTGTATCTTCAATAGTTATTACTACCAACTACTGTGTAAATCACCTAGATATCATGTCTATAGGTTTAATCGCTTATAATCTGTAATCAGCAGGCAGACTGTGTAGTCGCTTAGAAATTGTATCTAAAATGGCATCTTGCTCTGAAACTGCCTGCACGTTTGAATCCCAAGGTCACATAGAAACCATGTCAATCCCAAGTTAATGGCTTTAACTTGTCTCAATTCTGAAACTATCAAACGCCTAATTTGTTTGTGTGCATTTGTTGTCTAAGTGTGTAGGCTAACTTGAGCCCTTAATTGCCTTCACATGACGTCCAACTTGTTTTGTATATCGCCTAGTTTTATTATTTTGAGCAACCTAAGTTAAGTCTAGAACCACCTAAAATAGAGGTCCAAACGCCTCCTGGACCATAGGCATGGGACGGGTAGTGCACGCATAAGGCATGGCTTATAATCAACTAGTACGCCTTAGGTAACAACTTAAAGATAGTAACCGGGTAGCAAGAGAAGATAGTCTGTGCCCGCTGAATAATACGTGTAACACCCCACCTCGAGGGAGTTACGAAGTATTATTTATGTTGCACGGGGTGATCCTTTAGGCTAAAAACATAGGACCCCCATCTTGTCTTTAAACCAATTATCTGTGTTTACTCAAGGACTTTCTAATAATGATGTTTTTTCAAACTTCTTGTTTTTCTTTCTGACTATTTGACTAATTCATATAATTCAAGTTCGGCCGAGACCCACAGTTGTGGACCTCGAAGAGTACCTAACACCTTCTCTTCAAGGTAATTTGAGCCCTTACCAGATCTTTGGTGACGCAAACTAGTTAAACCAGAGTTATTTGCAAATAGGTACCCTAAATCACCTCAAACCCGTTAGGTGGCGACTCTCTCTTTTAACACATTCCTTTAAAAGAGTTGTCACGTGTCGAAGCCCGATTATGCGAGAAAGAGTGGTATGACAAAGAGGATGTGTAGTTTTAGTAGGATATAGGTTTATAAAAAGCCTTGAAGATAATGTTTGTATATATATGATTGAAAGAGTTTTGAAGTATGGTATATAGTGTTTGTATTTATAAAACTTGTAAGATATGGCCAAGTTATAAAGCACTATGTCTTTAAATGAATATGACTATTTGTGTAACTCTAATAAGGGTATTGTAAAAGGTGGGTCTATGATATACCTTGGTTTTCAATCTTCATTTTAATTTTTGAAGAAATCGTTGGAAGCCTTTTAACTGGGAAGTGGCACTTGTTTAGAAAAAACTCGATTTTTTAGTAGGCTAATTTCGAATTCCATTTCTAGTTTTTGAAAGAGAAGATTGTCATCCTTGCTAAAGTTGTTTTGGTTCTTAAAAACTTCATAACATTATTAGTAGAGATTAATAATATAAATAGTATATGATTAATGAATTAAAGCTATCTACGACTAAGTCCAATGCATCTTTTAATGCTATGTCTTTTAGGGCTTGCCTAGATTATCCACATGATTCAACGATATAGGATAAAGCACTCAATCAAATATGGTATATATACAGGTGTAAAACAATAATGAGTGTAATTAAAGTAGTATAGAGGAAGTACTGACTCTAGTTTGAGCCTGAAAAAAGGAAGGCCCAAAGAACTAAACTCTACTCCCAAATACCCCTCTATACTACTTTAATTACACTCATTATTGTTTTACACCTGTATATATACCGTATTTGATTGAGTGCTTTATTCTATATCGTTGAATCATGTGGATAATCTAGGCAAGCCCTAAAAGACATAGCATTAAAAGAGGCATTGGACTTAGTCGTAGATAGCTTTAATTCATTAATCATATACTATTTATATTATTAATCTCTACTAATAATGTTATGAAGTCTTTAGGAACCAAAACAACTTTAGCAAGGATGACAATCTTCTCTTTCAAAAACTAGAAATGGAATTCGAAATTAGCCTTCTAAAAAATCGAGTTTTTTCTAAACAAGTGCCACTTCCCAGTTAAAAGGCTTCCAACGATTTCTTCAAAAATAAAAATGAAGATTGAAAACCAAGGTATATCATATACCTACCTTTTACAATACCCTTATTAGAGTTACACAAATAGTCATATTCATTTAAAGACATAGTGCTTTATAACTTGGCCACATCTTATGCAGGATTTAGGCCTGAGATCTTGGAGATCTCGGCAGGCCCAATTGTAATACATGTTCAGAAAAAGAAGAGAAGGTCATTAGATATGTTGTTCAATGTATTTAGTTATGCATGAAATAAACTAATATGGGCCTATGACAAATTACACAGTTAATAAGCAATATAGAATATGTAAATTAGTGTGGAGTCACAAATGGCAAAGTGATTCACAATGAAGCCTTTTTGTTGTCATTAAACACTAAACCTAAAAGGAGTAATAAGTGTCAATATATTAGAGGCTAAGGGTAGAGTTCCACTCATGGCCCAAGCACTCTTTGGATCTCTGACACCTCAAAGTTCACAAGGGTCTCAAGGCTCAGGGCAGTGCTTGTGTCAGGGAGAGTAGCTCAACCAAGAACTAAACTCTACTCCCAACTAATCTCTACTCCCAATGAGGCACTCAATGTAAATCCACATACCACAGTGATACCGCACCATAGGAGTACATGCATCTCTCATAACAGTTAATACAAAATACTATAGGATCATAAGACAGACAATCACCCTAGTACCACAATCTAACATAAGTATATTATTCACTGTGAATAACATGATGTTAGGAATACTCAAAGAGATTAACTTCAGGTGCACACAAGAACATGAGCATTAGGCAGATTACTTTTGCAACTCAAACACCTAGACAATATGGCTTAAGAGTAAAGTAAATGCATAGTTCAAATATGTAACAGTCCATGGGCACAGATACATTTTCCTTAACAACCTTTAGTTAGATTAGTCAAAGATTTTATTTATCTAGGTCTTAATTTGTAGCATGCATGCAAGTTAATAGTCTCAATTAAAACATCTAAAGAATATTAATAGAGTCATAGGTTAACAACTTTAATTAGAACCTCTAAAGTCTATTAACAGAGATAGAAGTTGAACTCTATAATTAAAATTTTCTAAAGAGTATTGATGGTAGGCTATAATCTTGTGTTTTAGTCACTTATTACATTCTAATTTACTGCACTTTAATTGAGTTTGAGCGTTAACTGCTAGTGTTTTGCACTAATTGTGTGTTTTATGCCTTGTGGGAGTGATTCCAACCTATGTAGATGTTATAGAACTGATTCGAGCTAATTAGAACTTTGAAGTCTGAGTAAAATCCTAAAGGAATAAGACGGAATCGTATTCGGGGGTCGAGGATCACTTCTGGGCGTCAAAATTCAAGGAAAAATAATCTGCTAAAAAAATGCACTGGTGTTGCTCACAGTGCGACGCATCAGTGTAAAAATCTGTCAGAAAATGTCAAACTTCAGAGACTGGGTTATTGGGGTCTATCACGAAAAAGCACTAATGCTACGCACCCTGCTACGTACAGTGCGACTAATGAAAAGCAATAAATTTTCAAGTTTTCCTATTTCGGCTAGGAAAGGGTGATTTCGTTTGAACCCAACCCTACTTGGTATAAATGCATGGAAATGGTATTTTCTAAACTTTTGACACATCTAAGACCTAAGGAGGCTATAGATAAGGGGGAGAAGCTAAAGCAAAAGGAATTCATTATTCAATCCTCACTCAAGACAAGAGTTTAAATCGTTTAATGCTTTTCGTTATATTTATGATGAATTACTCCATATCTATGGAGTAGTTCTCTTTAGGGATTGATGGATTTGGTGTTTTGATGATTGTTTGTGGATATTAACTCTAGTTTTTATGTATTGAATTATTTTGGGTAATTTAATTATTGCATCTATATTCACATGTTCATGTAATCGAGAGAGGCATAACTTGTAATATTTTTGCATCATCTTGTTGGTTGAATTCATTGATTCTTCTTAGTAATCGAAAGAGTCCAATTGAATTATTGTTTAGACCTAGTTAGGAAGATAATCGAAAGAGGTTCTCCTAAAGACCAGTCCACTATGAATTTGTGCATATCTTCACCGAGCATAAATTGGTTCATATTGTGAGGTTGAGACTTAATCGAGAGAGAATTTTCTACTAAACGTTTGAACTAATAATTGAGTGAATTTGAGAGACTCACTTGAACATTAGAAGTGAATTAACGAGAGTTAAATCCCAGAAAATTATCTTGCACCTATCCAATAAACCCCTATTTTCTCCGATTGATATCTTCTTTGCTTACTTTTGTTATGATTGCCATTCGTCAATTAGATTTAGATTCGTAGTTAATTTTAGTTTTTAATCACATCATTCTCAACTATTGATCATTTTGGATAGCAATCAATCTATAAACTATGAAAATACTATTTAACTCCAATCCCTGTGGATACGATATTTTCAATTACTATATTCGACTAGCGAGCATATTTTAGTGTATGTTTTGCGCTCGTCAAGTATTAATAGAGATACAGGTTAGCAGCTTTAATCAAAAGCTTCTAAAGAGTATTAACAATGATATGGATTAACAACTTCAATTAGAACTTCTGAAAGGTATTAACAGCATTATAGATTAACAACTACAATTGATACTTTCTGAAGAGTGTTAAGAGAGTCTTAGACTAACAGTCCTGTCTCATTTCTAAAAAAAATGGCATGATCACTACTTTATAAAAGATCTCAGCTTCATACTAACCTCATTAGAGAATCAAACATGCTATTTTACTCAAATAGTAGCAACAGAAGATTCACATAAAGTTCACAAGCTAAGTCAGGTTTATTCATGTGAGCTTAGCGAAGTTCTAAGGTCAACATGGATATGTATATGATTAAAAGAGACAAGAAGAAGTATTTGAAGAACAAATAAGTGCAGAGTATCGAAAGTAACACCGACAACATACATTTAGAAAGGATCATACTACTATAAAGGTGTTAACACAATCAAATAAACAACATTACTTCATGAATTTCATAAAAGCGGAGTGATTACTTTAGGGATATGGTTAGGCAAAGCAAGTGAGGTATTTCAGATATAATGAAACTTAATGTCTGTATTTCAACACAATACATGAGGCATCAGAACATAAATATGTCTATAGCTTAAGTTAAGTGTAGGATAACTTTCAGGATACACACAGGAATGGTACAGGAATCCCACCAGCTTAGGACATACTTATGTAATGTGATCAAACAATCACGAATTTGATCATATGCTTAATGAACTTCTAAGAATTAGCAGAATCATAGGGGCATGTCAGGAAGAGAAAATTGATTTAAAGGTCTTGAACTAGTGTATGACAAACAAGTTCACATTTTTTGTTTAAGTCTAGGTTATCAAGTGAATCATTATGAAATGCAAATAACACTCAAGGCAGATTAGTATAACAGTCATAGTAGTACTAATAGAACATCAAGTAAATCCAAAACTAAATATCGAGATAGTTTGAGAGTTTTTAGGTTGCTTTCTAAACCTAACAGCAGAGATAAGTCATCAAATGTTCATTGGGATCAATTCATAATTCTAACTTCAATAATTTAAGGAAATTCATGATTCCAAAATCTAATTCACACCCATATGTCATTAACAAACATACAAAGCAATCTACTATTAACACGTTATTAACAACATCACTCAATAAGAGATAATAAAAAAATTCATACTCGGTAATTCAAACAAACAAAAGAAGAGTAGGATTGAGGTTTTACTGACCTCCTTTAGGGCAGCAAACCAAACAAGTGCTCAAATTAGCCATTTAGGAAATCAAAAGCCCAATCTTTCAATCTGTGAGCAAACTCAGAACCAGAAAGAGAGAAAAAGGCAGAGATTGAGTAAGAACTCGAACTTCAATCGAAAATTCCTAAGCAATACTATACTGTGTATTAATTTCTTAGATGTTAGGGGTTGTTGGTGATTGTTAGGTGAGAGCATTGAAGGCCCTATTTATAGTATCGTTCAGTCACTTAGGGTTTCGGCATATTCAAATTATGAGTAGAAGGTGACAATGAATTGATAATGTGAGAATAGTCGGGTAAAATCAGAAAGAACACAGGGAGAATCGATGAAGATCTTTACCTAGGCGTGTGAAGATTCGGAAAGACCATTGATGAGCAAAATCCGTCGGATAAGGCTTCCAATGTCCAAAGATCACTGCTTTGACCTATAGACATCGAATAACATGATGAAGCTCTGAGAAATCCTCATACATGCTCTGATTTGATGGAGAATAAGAGAAATCAAAAGATTTAAAGTTTTGTTATTTTGGTCTAGGCTTCGGATTTAGGGGATTTCGAATTTTATCAGTGAAAGGGGAAAGATTCAGCGAGAATCGCTGATATAGGAGACATGAGGGATGATTTCTTGATAGATTCATGACCTTGCACGAATTTGTGCAAGGTCTTTCGATTAATTTGAGCCAATGAGGTTGAGAGAAAAAAGGAGATAAAGGGTAAAGGGAGGCGGCCGGGCTGGTAGGGAAATGATTAGGGTTTTGGGGGATTTGGGGTGGGTCTTTAGGTTTAAAATATGGAGATTGGATCTGGGCCGTTGATCTTTTATATCAATGGTCCTTATAATTTGGGACTTAAGCGTTTTTGTGGAGAATTTTGGCGACTGTTGGATCCTTGTGATCTAATGACTAGGAGTAAATCTCTAGGGTTTTAATTTAAAGAGGAAGTGGAGTCAAAAATCATGGGTCGTTGATCATAGAAACGGACAACGCAGATCAATTTTGTTTGTTTTGTGTGTGTTCGAGACGGGTGACGTGGAAGGCTCTGATTGGTTTAAAAAGAATGGCAAGGATTGCCAAGGGGGATTGGAGGAGTTGTTTCGACTGGGTCATTTCAGATTCGGCTCATGTATTTGGGCAAAAATTAATTTAACAGATGGCCAATTTGTATTTAATTGAAGAATTGCAATTATAGCCTTTTTCCTTTTTAACCCTTTTAAAATTAATTTAAATAAACTTAATTGTTTTCAATAAAATATAGTAAAATTATAATTATCAAATATATTACTAATGTTGCAATTAATTATTTGTAAAACACTTTGTTTTTTATTAATTGTAACACTAATTTTAAATTATTAACACAGTAATCTAATTAATTAGAAACTAATGAATAATTCATTAAATGAGTTATAAAGCCAATGTTATATATATATATATATATATATATATATATATATAAAAGTTATTTTAATAATCGTAAAATGGTAACTACTATATATTTAAATATAATTACAATAATACTAATAATAAATTATTAATTTCAAAACTACTAGTATTTAATTAATTTTGTAAAAATAGGTATTACTGATTTAAAATATTTTCAAAATATTCATTGCAAATTATTAAGTATAAATAAATTAATTGAAAAGGGGAGGATCAAAATTGGCCGTGAATTTGCATGATTTGTATTGTTTCTCCAATTTCCTTGGTTGTTGTTACATTGGGGACCTTTGAAAATCCGATCCTCGATTTGCATGATTTGTATTGTTTCTCCAATTTCCTTGATTGTTGCCTACCCAATTCCCTTGGTTATTGTTGTTGTTATGCCTATTTCCTTGATTGTTAGAACCCCAATTTCCTTGGTTATTTTGAGAACGCCATTGATTTTGATTGGAGCTTTGGAAATTGCTCCATTGCCCTTGGTAATTGTTCACAAATTGTGCCTCTTCTTCTTTCTCTTGATAAGAATCATCTTGGTCAAAGCTACCATTATCTTGTGCATAATTCTCCACTTGGGATTGAAATTGTGGACCTTTTGTCCTCTTCTTGTTGACCAAGACATTCACCCCTTCCATAGCATGAACTTGCTTAGGAGCTTGGGTTTGATGAAGTTGGGCCTTAGCAAGTTGAGTCCTGGTTGTGGTCAATTCAGAAATATCTTGCCCATGGTCTTGAAACTCTTTATGAAGATGAATGATGTTGGTATCACCTTGGGGAACATTAGCTCGGGATTGCCAAGCCGAAGAGGTTTCTTCCATTTCTTCAAGAATCTCACATGCCTCTGCATAAGGTGTTGTCATAAAATTACCACCACCCAATTGATTGACCACACATTGATTCGTAGTATTAATACCATGGTAGAAAGCTTGTTGGTTCATGTTGTCGGTCATATCATTATTCAGGCACTACTTCACCATTGTCTGATATCGCTCCCAAATTTCGTGCGAAGGTTCATTGGGCTCTTGCTTAAAAGCCAATATTTCATCCCGTAGAGTAGCCATGTGCCCGGGAGAGAAAAATTTTGAAATAAACTTCGCCTCCAATTCATCCCAAGTATGGATAGAATGATTAGGCAAGCATTCTAACCAATCCAAAGCCTTACCCCTTAGTGAGAAGGGAAAAAGACTTAGCCACAAAACATCTTCTGAAATATTTGTTTGTTTGTTCCACAACACGTATCCATAAAACCTTTTAAATGCTTGTAAGCACTTTGACTCGCCCTGGTGAAATAACCTCGTTGCTCGAGCAAAGTGAGTATCACATTGGTAATTTGAATATTTTTTGCACTAATGCGAGGGGGGACTATGGCACTTGCATAACCTTCATTGGGCAAAATCCTATGGTGTGCCGCTTGTGGTTGTGGTGGTGGTGGAGGTGGATGCACATTGTCTTGTTGACCATGGCCTCAGCGGTTTCCTTGTGGAGCTTGAGGAATTTCATCAAGTTGGTCCTCTTCGCCATCCACTTCTCCCAATAGCAACTTTCCAAGTTCGTTGTTCGCCATTTGGAACCTACAATCACTTGAACAAATTTGAATCACGAAAGTAAAAAGGATATTTCAAGAAACAAACTCAAGTATATTGCTAACGCCGTAAAACTCCCTGACAACAGTGCCAAAAATTAATCAAGTCTAATTCACACACAATTAACGAGTATGAAACGGTCATTGCAATTATAAAACCCAGCGCAAGTCGGGGTCGAATCCACATGGAGTTTAAATCCATGATAAGGTAAACACTTAAGTAAAGAACTTGAAATTACTAGATTTATCTTTCAAACAACCGTGAGAAATTGTTATCTAAGTTGACTTCATAGAAATTAGACTAGTTAGTAAGCAACTAGTGAATGAAATTTCTTTGGTGTTTATATCAAATAAGGGAAAATCCAAGGGATGTAACCTTCATCTAAGTGTAAATCTAATGGGTAGAGTAAATCTATGGGCGTTTGGTAAATCGAGGTGTGTTATGACTCTCAATTCTCAAGTACCCACTCAATCCTCTCGGTCAAAGAGTTATTATGACCAAATTGGCTTTCTTAAGACCAAATGGGTAGCAATCTAAACAATTGATATGAGTCCAAATGGGATTATCCCTGTCTCTAGTTCAGATCCGTTAATCAAACTAATCAAAACTTCAACTAGTACAATTTCTTGTTAGCCAAGTTTTCCTATACTAGGTTCCTCTTTCTCAAGTAAGAACTAAGTTAAATAGGCATGAATCAATGTTTGCAACCATTAATTATTTATATGAAGTATAAACAAGGCTAAATAACATCACCCAATCAATAACAAACATTAATATTAAATGCCCTTAAGTTTTACACACTAGGATTGGATCACAACCCTAGAGAAAATCTAGATATTCATAATCAAAGACATAGAAAATTGAAAAGAAGAATTAATTGAATACATAAAGCTAGAATTAAAGAGCAAATGTAATGGGTCTTCTCTAATTATAGTCACCAATTTCCTAAAATAGCTAAGTCTAACCGCTACCAGCTGCTATAGTACAAAAGTTTCCCTAAAAAAGTGTTTCTCATCTATTTATAATACTCTAAAATTCGCTGTCAAAAATGTCCTTTGGGAGGTTCTGCGGCCGCATAATTTAGCTGTGATCTGCACTTTCATCTAATGCTTTTGCAGTAGGAAGGATTCTGCGGCTGCGCAATAACTTCTACGGCCGCATAATTTGGCTGCGGATTGTGCTTTAAGGAGGGTTCAGGCTTGGTCTTTTGCATCTTCGCTGATTCTTTCAAGATTGTCAGTGCGAGCAGCTTACACAGCAGTACAATTTGATGTGCGGACTGCACTACTGCTAAGAGCCTCAGATGTTTCAATGGTTAGTCTACGACCGCACTATACTTTATGCGGGCCGCATCTGCATCTGCGGCCGCAGAATAAGTTCTGCAGACTGCACATTTCTTTGCACTTCTCCTCTTTGGCTATTTAAGCTGGAACATCACCGTTTTGAGTTAGATTTCTTCATTGAGCTCACATCCTCCAGTATGCCCACAATTCACACATTTTTATTATATTCCAAAACAAAAACCACTACTTTCGGGCTAAAAACTAAAGCAAGTACTTCTAAGTGGTTAAAATCTAAACTTATCAGTCCTCTCGAACTCTCCCATCACTTATACCAAAGGATAGCTATATCTCCTAACCTGAAGGCCACTAACTCTACTGCCTCGGTCTCCGAAGCATGCATCACACAAAAGATCTAGTGAAGCTGATCAATGAAATTTTGCGGCTCCTCATCCATGCAGGACCCCATATGCTTTGGAGGATCGAGTGCTAAACACTCTCGAACTCTCAAACTATCGGGCCCCTCAGAAGGTCATGCACTAGCCGGTGCTCTCGGTTGTCTCTTTGCAGCCACTATCTGCGTCAGCAACTATACCACACTCCTGATATCCTGGTCCTATGGAATAGGAAAGGGTACTGGAGGTGTTGCCTCCCTCGGAAGCTGCTCCGGTAGTAGAGGGGTCGGTAATGCTTTGAAAAGGGGTCTCGACCTAGGCCTCAGACTGGGCCCCACCTACTGCGGGTGCCGTGCTGGTCCCCGATGTTACATTTCTCTTTTGACTAGCCATAGTCTTCCTAGTAACCAGCATCTTTGAATGCAAACACCAATACTTAAGTTTAACTCAAATTTCCTATGACTCAGCTCTACAACACGATTAAGATATAAAAGAAAGGTAACCAACTCCTTAATGCCTTGTAGGTCCCTCCTTATATAATGTGGTGCACAACACATCTGTAAACAAGACCCTACTAGACACGGCTTGTAGACTTCCTAGGAAAGACTTGCTCTGATACCAAGTCTATCACGCCCCAAACCTAGGGAGGCATGTAAGGCCTGAGCATACCATTTTGTAACTGTGAACCCTAGAGGGCTAACCCTCAACTTAGGTCGACGAGGTCTACCTGCAGGTATACAATACCAACAAAGGCCGATAAGGCTGTACACCAAAATAATCAGAAGATAATATCTAACTCACCTGAAGGGTAAATACACCCAAAATTATATACGTAACTATGCAGGCCGCCATGACTGTCTACAACCTACAATTCCAAAATAAAAATATACACAGGGCCAGCAAGGCCATAATACTGACATACAAATCATACAGGACATATTTATAAGCCTCTTGAGATAACAAAACTATATCAAGTTTGGTACAGGGTCCCGACCTACCCATTAAGTCTATATATACAAAATGGACTCCAAAGTCTAGACCTGGTAACTCCGGGGGAGTGGAGCTTACAAATCAATTCAATTTCTGGCTCTGTCTACTGGAAGGTCTATCCGGCTATCTATTAGAGCTTACATGCATGAAATGCAGCATCCCCGGCAAAATGGACGTCAGTACGAAATAATATGTCAAGTATGTAAGGCAGTAGAATAACTGAAATCTAAAACTGAACTGAAGTACATAGTAAATTGTAAGCCAAAGTATGCCCTGAGATATACTCACTTGTCCTGATTCAACACAATGAAATATAGTAGTATCATATCTAGCCGGCCACATACAGGGCTCGGTGTATCTCTCATTGACCTAGTGGCTAGGCTACAATAAACTCTCACTGGCCGTAAGGCCATGCAAATAAAAACTCTCACTGGCCGTAAGGCCAGGCTAATATAAAATCTCATTGACCATACGTCCAAGCAATAGTATCTCTCACTGACCAAGTGGCCAGTCAATAACAATATCTCACTGACCAAGTGGCCATGGTACAGAACATATATGTATATGATATTGCATATCATGTATTCAGTAGAATGTACGGCGGAACATATGTAACTTTCTGTCTTTGTCCAACTTCATGGAGTAACATAAAGATATGGGAACCCTCTCAACAAGATACGGCAGAAATATACAGAAAGATGTAACATCTATTGAGACACGAGCTCTACAATATGTGTTTCTCGTATAAGATTCATCCAACTCGTACTTACTACGGATTCATGCCAATGAAAGAAAAAATGATAGCCATTACATACCTTATCACAATCTGTCTAATAACCACGTTGAACTCGTCTCATCACACCTTAATCTACAATAACGATAACAATGCTATCGTTTCTATCATACAATAAACGACAAGCTTATTTTATATTAAAATAGACAGCATCTCCCATGTTTCTCTTACTTTCCCAAGTCCATAAAACCAACAAAAACACATAAAAACTTCAACTATATACTTTCATCGCCATAACACATCCAATAGTATAACAACACAATAACAAGTGCACAAACATCACCAACAAAACTATTGTTTAACACGACGAGCGGCAAGCTCGGATTGGAACCAAACCCCAACTCTTTTCCCATATCCCCCATACTTAAAACACCATCAACAAGTCCAGCATATAAGAATATATTTTTACATGACATTCCAGCCTTATGTCCATCTTAAAACTAACATCAAACAGCCGAACAAGAGATAACAACAACATGAACAACTTCTAGGTATTATGTGGCCGCTTGTTCTCCTAATTACAACATCATCAACATACTAAACATATTGACAAGAACAAAAACAATAAAAACAGTATAACCAAGCTATTTCCCATAATTTCCAGCCGCAAGAAGCCATATATACCATTCCAAGCAGTCCAACTTGCGACAACAACACATTACGCCAATTCTAGTGTTATCTTGTAGTTTTTCATCCAAATAACTTAACCAACTTATAAATAAGCTTAAAGACAAAAAAGAGGATATTATACTTACCTAAAATAGTTGAAATAACCTGGAATCCAAGCTTTACTTAACTCTCAACAGCCCTTAATCACACCACAACACTATATAGGTGTTATTCTTCACCTTAGCTAACTTTTGAGGTTGGATTTGGATATAAATACTTGGTTTTCACCTTGAACCCTCATATAACTTTTGAGAGGCCATATGAGTGTGATAGGATGATTTTTGGTCGATCAATGACCATAAATGAATCTTCCAACCACTTTAAAATATTCAAAGGTCGGCCACCGTCCAAGTGGGTCCCAAAAAGGGGCTGCCTATGCAGTCTCACGGAAATACAAATATCTCTCTACTCTTGCATCGCATCTATGAATGGTATAATGTGTTGGAAACTAGACTCATAGATATTCCATTTGATGAATGGAACACATTGTAACTCCAATAAATTTGAGAGAAAATCTTAGTGACATTAGATTCAAATTTCAGTAAATTATGAACGTATCTTGCGACAACGTTTGCTGACTTTTGTTTTATAAATTGTTTGACTTTAAACCTCAACATAAGAATATTATATGATACAATTAACTTAAAATTAGGTATCCTTAGGATATTAAACACTCCTATTTTTACTTTAAAAGTACGGATTATATCATATTTGATTCGTTTAACCTCCAGCCCTCACAATACTTCATTAATACTTGTTTTAACTGATCATTACTTTTGTAAATATCCCTAAACTCTCTGGCTCATTTTGATTCACTTAAGATGAATTCTAACATGAAAGTACGATGTGTAACAACACGAATGGTATTTCCGTGCTTGATATTATATTATGCTTTGAGGAAGAGAGTAAAGACACGAAGGGTGTTACCGCACCATTTGTTCGATGTTCTTTATTTTGCTATTCGTATTGAGGACTTGGATTTGTGGTTTCATAATTTATCTTTGACAAATTGGTTCATAGTTGTTGTATAAGCATGAGTTGTGGTTTGCTTGCTAGCACTTTCCTTTACTTTCTCGTTTTATGCCCTTTTACTTATGTTCTCGTTATCTTTTCACATGTTCCTCTCATGTTTTATACATGGTACTTTACTTGGAATCTTGCTATTTCTTGATATTAAACTTCACAGGTTTATTTATAGGTATCTTGCCTTAGCCTCATCTCTACCTCTCAGGGTTAGGCTCGACACTTGCGGAGTATATTGGGTCGGTTATACCCATACTTCACTTCTGCACTTCTTGTGTAGATTCGAACATTGGTACTAGCAGAGTCCCGAGAGGCGTTTATCGGGTACTAGTTAGACGACTTGAGGTAGAGTTACACACCGTTCGCAGGCCTTAGAGTCATATTTCCTTTTATGTTGTAATATTTCTACTTTTAAGATAGTATTGTATTTCTTTGAAAACATTGTATATAGTAAATTCTAGTAGCTCATGTACTTGTGACTCCACTTCTTAGGAAGGTTGAACGATAATGTTGATCCTTACACTCATCATGAATATTGCCGAGTAACTACTACACCTCTTTACCATTTTGCTGTTGATTGATAGTTTCATTTCTCTCGTATTTTCTGTTATGTGTTAGCTTGCTTAGCAAGAGGTATTAGGCGCCATCACGATCCCGTAGGTTAAGATTTTGGGTCGTGATACTAAGGTTTAAATTTTTAATTTTTGACTAGAAGTGCCGAAATGATCTCTAGTCACTCGAGTCCCAAACCAAATATACGTACAAGTTCAAAATCATCATAGGAAGCTAACGGAACCATCAAATCACAAACAGAGAGTCTTTTATTCAAAAGTCAAATATTGATAAACTCCAACAACTTAATGCTTACAAAATAAGAATTCATCCTCCAAAATACTCCTGAACCTATTGAAAATTAAAACTAACCTCACACGCAAGTCATAAAAGATCAAATGAACCTACTTGAAGCCTCGAATTGCAAAACAGAGCGCCAGAGTTCAAGCCATGAGTGCATTGTGACATTGAGTCGGTTTTTGAGGTTAGGATTGTTGTGAGCATGTTGTCTTTGTTCGAATATGTTTAAAGAAGGGCATAAGAAAAGGGAAGTGTGTTGATGCATAGTCTAGAGCCTAATTGTAGCAAATAACCATGGTCATAGATGTAGTGTGCTTTGAATGATAAGAGCTTAATTTTATTTTGTTTACTATAGTGATGGTTTGTTCGAGGACGAACAAAGGTTTAAGTGTGGGGTAGTGATGTTTGGCATATTTCGATATGTGTTGATGTTACTTTACCCATGTTTTAACCACTTCTTGATGTTATTTAATCTTTAAAACTCCCAACATGGTGTAATTATTGGTTTGATGACTAATTAAGTTATGTGTGACGATTTAAGGTGTTCGGAGTGCAAAATATGAAGAAAAGGTGGTTTAGCCAGAGGAAGAAGGGTTGGATGCGTCGCATCCAACATAGGAAAACATCATCCTGCGTGCAACCTTAGCAGTGAAGTTGGGCCATAGCGTTCGCCATCGCGTGCGAAACTGGGAAGTAGAAGAGAAGGCTGGATGTGTCGCGTCTACCCTCACATGCAAAGTTAAGAAATGGAGGACGAGGTGGATGCGTCGCATCCGCCTTAGCATCAACCCCTGAAGCCGATTTGGACTAGAGTTAGGAGAACTCTAGATTACAACTTTTGGACGCAATATATAAGCTTTAAAACGCCTCTTGCAGAGGAGAGACGGGGGGAAGAGAAGAAAAAAGGCTATAACCAAGTTCAAAGACCACGGAATTCGTCTGGAGTTTTATCCTTTCTTTCTTTTATTGATTTTTATGCAATCTTATGAAATTTGGGATGATTGCCTGAATATGAGTGGCTAAGAACCCTATTATTCTAGGGTCATGGGTATACATGAATGTTGATGTTTGACGTTTAATTTGACGACGTTGGGTTTATCATATTGGGTTGTTTATTTAATTCTGTTTCTAATTATTTTGCTGAGTAATTAACAGTGAAATACTATCTACGAATCTAGAGTTGAACTCGAAAGTGGGAACCCTAGATTGCATATAGAAGTAAATAGAGTAAGTTTTCAAAACCCGGGCATCGGGGAAAGGATTCGCGATTAGGATAGACATATACCTAATTGCCTTACTCGGTTAAAATACAGGAATTGTAAATGAGTTCTTGTTAAACTTAATTCCATAGACATATAGGTATTAAGTTAACTTGAGCATGCGAGTAAGAACTCGACAGATTCTTACGAGTGAAATTAACCCTGTGAATCAACAATTCAGATAAATCAATTAGCTATTTTAAAATACGAATGCAACATGAATGTTAGATGACCCGTGACCCTGGAATATTATATCCTATTGATTGTTGAACAAAACTATTTAAGTGTTGTGTTGAATTCGTAGCGATTCATTATTTGATCGTCCGTAGGTAGTAAGTTAGAAAATTATATATTTTGTTAGAAATATCTTGAATCAATAAGCTATTCGAGTTTGAATTAGTCAAAGTTAATCATAAGTCTTCGTGGGAACGATACTTTATTCACTACTTTATTACTTGACGACCACGTATACTTGCGTGAGTGTGTTTGGCCGTAACAAGTTTTTGGCGCCGTTGCCGGGGACTTAGAAATTAGCTACGTGACTAAGTTAAGCTTTTATTAGATATTTGTTTTCAAGTTTTAATTTTCAGTTTGCCTGGTTTGTGTCAACGCAGGGTCTTCTCTCGAATGCAGAGGAGTAGAAGTGCAAACAACCTCATTCCTCTTGATCCAGAAATCGAACGAACACTACATAGAGTGAGAAGGGAACACGAAGCTAGAACGAGAATAGAAAGAGAGTTGGACATCGCAGTCCAACCACAGCCAATAGATATGGCAGGCAATGAAGAGCGTCCGGTAATTGAAGCCGCAAGGCCCAATCTTGCGAATATGACTCAGGCTATTGTGAAGCCTGATATCACTGGGCATTTTGAACTCAAACAGTACATGGTACAGCTGATTCAGTCCACAGGACAATATGTGGGTCTATCTCATGAGGACCCGCAGAGGCATATTCAGAACTTCTTGGAAATCACGGACACTTACAATTATCCGAACGTCTCCAAGGACTATGTCAGGCTGACACTATTCCCTTTTTCACTGTTGGGGGAAGCTAAAGAATGGTTGCAAAAGGAGCCCGCGAACTCTATCCACACTTGGGATGATCTAGCAAGGAAATTCCTGATCAAGTTTTTCCCAACTAAGAAGACAAAGTCGCTGAGGAGCCAAATTCTTGGGTTCCAACAACGGGATGGCGAGACACTTCGTCAAGCTTGGGAAAGATACAAGAAGCTACTCAGAGACTGCCCGCATCATTGTCAAACTGATGAGGTATTGGGTCACACTTTTGTTGATGGGTTAGATGAAGCATCAAAGATGAATCTTGACTCAGCTTGTGGGGGTAGTTGCATGGCAAGACCGTATAGTGAAATACAACTCTTGCTAAATAATTTCACTGCTAATGACCATAATTGGCAAGGAGAGGGGGATTCACGAAGGGGAATTAAACAGAAGGCCGCCGGTTTGATTGAGCTTGATGACTTTTCCGCCATGAGAGCCGATATAGCAAAATTGGCAAATCAGATGAATAGAATGACAACACAACAAATGCAACATGTACAGCAGATGTCTATTTGTTGCGAACTATGCGGAGACAGTCATATGATTGACATGTGCCCCACGAATCCTGAATCTATATACTATGTGGGGCAACAAAACAGAGGTCCTATGAATCAACATGCGCAATATGGGAACACTTACAACCCAAACTGGAGGAATCATCCTAACTTCTCATGGGGCGGAAGTCAACAGAATCAGTATAGGCCTCAAGGGAATTTTACTCAACCTCAGAAGCCACCCCAACAAATGGAAGAAAGTACGAATGACTTGCTGAAAAAGTTGTTGCTAGACAATCAACAGCTCAGGACCGATTTCAGAAATCTTGAGAGGCAAATGGGGCAGTTAGCAGCAAACCAAAATACTAGACCTACAGGCTCACTTCCCAGTGATACAGAGAAGAACCCTCAAGTTAATGCAGTTACACTTAGAAACGGGAGGGAACTAGAGGAAGTGCCAAGGAAGATAAAAGAAAAACCTATACCTGGGGGGAGTTGACACCTAAGGCAACACAAGAGTCAAAGGAAGATGATGCAAGTTCAGAGCGAATGGAGGTTACAAGGCCACCACCACCTTTCCCCCAAAGATTGCAGAAAAGGAATGACGATCGCATGTTCAACAAATTTCTCTCCATGTTGAGTCAGGTTCAATTAAATATTCCATTAGTGGATGTACTTCGTGAAATTCCAAAGTACGCTAAGTACATAAAAGACATAGTGGCTCATAAGAGGAAATTGGCTGAGTTCGAGACGGTTGCACTTACTGAGGAGTGCACATCAAGGGTCCAAAACAAGCTTCCCCAAAAGCTTAAGGATCCTGGCAGCTTCACCATTCCAGTACAAATCGGTAATATTGACGTGGGACGTGCTCTGTGTGATTTGGGTGCAAGCATAAATCTGATGCCTTTATCCTTGTTTAAGCAATTAGGTCTGGGAGCTCCGAGACCAACCACCGTGATGTTGCAATTAGCTGATAGGTCCATAGCCTACCCCGAAGGAGTGATTGAAGATGTGCTGCTGCAAATTGGAAAATTCATCTTCCCAGCTGACTTCATTATTCTAGACTTCGAGGCTGATGAACAAGTTCCAATCATATTGGGACGACCTCTCTTGGCTACTGGCGATGCAATAATTAAAGTGAGAGAAGGGAAAATGATTATGAGAGTGGACAACGAGGAAGCAGTCTTCAATGTCTACAAAGCAATCCAACTTCCCCGCCACTATGAGGAGCTCTCTATGATATCTGTGGTGGAGGTGGATGAGAAACTTCTTGACACGAGTGTATATCTAGACGACTGTTTAGAAAAAGCAATCATGATGTTTGATAGCTTGGAGATGGATGATGAGGTTGAGGAGATGATGCATATCCTAGATACATCATGTGGTTACATGCAAGGAATAATCCCGTTTGAGCCCCTGAATAGGCCAAGTGGCCCTCCACCAAAGCCGTCAATTGAAAAAGCTCCAAATTTGGAACTTAAACCCCTACCCCCTCACCTTCAATATGCTTATTTGGGAAGTTCTGACACTTTACCTGTTATTATTTCTTCTCACTTGTCTAAATTACAGGAAGAAAAGCTATTAAGGGTGCTACGTGAGCACAAGCGAGCAATTGGGTGGACAATGTCTGACATTAAAGGCATTAGTCCAGCTTTCTGCATGCACAAAATCCTCATGGAGGACGGACACAAGCCAAGTGTAGAACACCAACGCCGACTAAATCCAATCATGAAAGAAGTGGTAAGAAAAGAAGTGATTAAGTGGCTTGATGCAGGTATTGTATTTCCAATCTCTGATAGTAAATGGGTAAGCCCCGTTCAATGTGTGCCGAAGAAAGGGGGATAACCGTAGTAGTTAATGAAAATAATGACTTAATTCCTACAAGAACTGTCACTGGATGGAGAATTTGCATAGATTACAGAAAACTGAACAATGCCACCCGGAAAGACCACTTTCCCCTTCCTTTTATTGACCAAATGCTTGATAGATTAGCTGGCCAGGAATACTACTGTTTCCTGGACGGTTATTCGGGGTATAATCAGATTGCTATAGCCCCAGAAGACCAAGAGAAAACTACATTTACATGTCCTTATGGCACGTATGCGTTCAAGAGAATGCCCTTCGGTCTTTGTAATGCACCTGCGACTTTTCAAAGGTGTATGATGGCTATTTTAACTGACATGGTTGAAAGATTTGTAGAAGTATTCATGGACGATTTTTCTGTGTTTGGATGTTCTTTTGATAGTTGTTTGATGAACCTTGATAAAGTGCTAGCTAGGTGTGAAGAGACGAACTTGGTGCTAAACTGGGAAAAGTGCCATTTCATGGTACGTGAAGGTATAGTTTTGGGGCACAAGGTTTCAAAAGATGGTCTACAGGTGGATAAAGCAAAGGTGGAGACGATTGAAAAATTGCCCCCGCCGACATCCATCAAAGGCATTCGCAGTTTCTTGGGTCATGCAGGTTTTTATCGTCGTTTCATTAAAGATTTTTCGAAAATTTCTTCCCCTTTGTGCAGGCTTCTAGAGAAAGATGTTACCTTCAAGTTTGATAATGCATGTCTGAAAGCATTTGAGGAGCTGAAGGGAAGATTGGTGACTGCACCAATTATCATTGGCCCCGATTGGGCACAACCATTTGAGTTGATGTGCGATGCAAGTGACATAGCAATTGGAGCGGTGTTGGGGCAAAGGAGGGATAAAATCTTTCACTCCATTTATTATGCAAGCAAAACTATGAATCCAGCTCAGATGAATTATACAGTGACTGAAAAGGAGTTGCTTGCAGTGGTGTGGGCATTTGACAAGTTCAGATCCTATCTAGTGGGAACCAAAGTCATCGTCTACACAGATCATTCAGCTATCAGATACCTATTTGAAAAGAAAGACGCCAAGCCGAGGCTGATTCGTTGGGTCCTCCTCTTGCAAGAATTTGACTTAGAGATCCGAGATCGAAAAGGGACAGAAAATCAAGTGGCCGATCATTTGTCCAGATTAGAAAGTCGGGACCATGTAGCTGAAGGAGGGTCAATTAAAGAAACATTTCCGGATGAGCAAATATTAGCAGTCACCTCAGGTGAAGCCCCATGGTATGCAGATTATGTGAATTTTATCGCAAGTGGGGTGACGCCACTAGAATGGACAGCTGACAATAGAAGAAGATTCCTACATGATGTAAGGTTCTACGTGTGGGATGAGCCATTCCTATATAGGCAGTGTGCAGATCAGTTGGTGAGAAGGTGTGTTCCTGAGGAAGAGATGAAGGCTATACTACATGACTGCCATGCGTCACCATATGGAGGTCATCACGGCGGGGATAGAACCGCCCAAAAAGTGCTACAATCAGGTTTTTATTGGCCAAAATTGTTTAAGGATGCACATGCCTTCGTTAAAAATTGTGATAGATGCCAAAGAACTGGAACTATCACGAGGAAGCACGAGATGCCCTTGCAAAATATTCTGGCGGTAGAACTTTTTGATGTTTGGGGGATTGATTTTATGGGACCATTCCCATATTCTAACGGGCACAGATACATCTTGGTGGCGGTCGACTATGTTTCTAAGTGGGTAGAGGCCATTGCTCTTCCTACTAACGACGCAAAGGTTGTGGTAGGCTTTGTAAAGAAGCACATCTTCACACGTTTTGGGACTCCAAGAGTGTTGATAAGCGATGGGGGAACTCACTTTTGTAACAAACTGCTGAATAATATTCTTGCAAAATACGGAGTCAAGCACAAAGTTTCCACTGCCTATCATCCCCAAACGAGTGGTCAAGTAGAAGTTTCCAACAGAGAGGTCAAGCAGATTTTGGAAAAGACAGTAAGTATGAATAGAAAGGACTGGGCCGGGAAGCTGGATGACGCATTATGGGCATATCGCACTGCGTACAAGACCCCAATAGGCACTTCTCCGTACAGGTTGGTTTATGGGAAGGCCTGCCATCTGCCCGTCGAGCTTGAACACAAAGCATATTGGGCGATTAAAAAGCTAAATATGGAGATGGACTTGGCCGGTGAGAAGAGATTGCTACAACTCAACGAGCTTGATGAGTTTCGATTGCATGCGTATGAAAATGCCAAATTGTATAAAGAGAAGACCAAAAGATGGCATGATAAGCATATCCAACATCGTGAGTTTGAACCAGGTCAAGAAATTCTACTGTTTAATTCAAGGCTAAAGCTTTTTCCAGGAAAGCTTAAATCTCGATGGTCGGGTCCGTTTGAAGTGGTTAGTGTGAAACCTCATGGTGCGATAGAATTGTGTGATAAGGGGTCCAATACGACATTCTTGGTAAATGGCCAAAGAGTAAAACACTATTGGGGTGGTGACATTGCACGTCACAAGACCACAATGGATTTAGTGGAGGCATGAAGAACATGTTGCGTCGTGCCGCGACGTTAAATCAGGCGCTTCTTGGGAGGCCACCCAAGTTAGTTAGTTTATTTTTATTTTTATTTTTATTTTTTTGTAGGACATAGATCTTAAAAAAAAAAATAATAAAAAAAGTTCCCCAGATATGAGAAAACGAGGCGGATGCGTCGCATCCCCCTCAGCAAAAAAAAAATTTTGACGGGCCAATTGCTCAAGGCAGTGAAGTCTGCCTATCGCGTCCGTGTCGCGTCCGAAAATTTTTTGAAGGAAGACAAGGGGATGCGTCGCGTCAAAGCTCGCACGCACAGGTAAGTACTATATATTTTAACACATCTTAAGATAACGAATTCGTTAAAAACTCTTCTTGCGACGCATCCACTCGTCTCTTTTTGCGACGCCTACGAACGCATAACAGATTTCTTTAATCGAAATTGTAACGCATACAAACGTGACAGGTACGCATCATCCTCTTCGTTCTTCCGTTGGCTTCTCTCCTAATTCTTCTCTCTTCCCTCCCTCAATGGTAGCAACAAGTAGGTTTTGCAATTTCAAAATTTTTTAGGGCTGTCGTTCTTGGTCGTTGTAATGGTTGCGAGATGATAAACTATAATTCCCTTCATCTCGTCAAACTTTGGGAGGGTAGTTGCATTGCTCAACTGATAGAATGAACTAGGCACACTTGTTGCATACCACATGTTCGACGAATTGTCCCTGAGGAAAATTTAGGCGTCGGTGAAGTCTGAGTAACCGAGCAACATTGGTGTATGCTTGAGAATAAGTGTGGGGTCGAGTGAGGGGCTATGTGAAATTGAATTTTTGAAGAGAGTTATCACATACTTGCTGAAAGTCATGAGCTACAATTCCATGAAGTAGTGAATGGCATGACTTTACGAATAATTTGAAGTCTGCAAGCTGTTGCAATTGCTTTCAAGCTGAACTTCGCTGTTTCATCTGCTAATTGTTGAATTCTTTGCATTGCAGGTACTTAGATTCGTAAAATGACAGCAGTGAGTAAACCATCCAAGCAACAAGACAAAGATGGTAACAAGCAACCGCCCAAAAAGCCTACCGGAAGGGCAGCGGGCGGTCCAAATCCACAGAAAAAAAGGAAGCGGACGGAGAAGGAAATGGAACTGCTGCCTAGGCAGTTAAGTGATGATTCAGAGCAAGAGGAGGAGGAAACATTAGTCAGGAGGACAGTGAAGAAGGGTATTACACCAAGCAAAGGAATAGAGATAAGAGAGCCTGTGACATACCAAAGAAAAGCTTCGAAAATGAGTGATCCGACTGATAAAGGGAAGGAGAAGATTACTACAGAATCTGAATCCGATTCCGATTCGGACAATGACCACCTACATGTCAACATGAGTGATGAAGACGAGGGTGAACCCATAGACCGAGTTGATTGGGAGAAATACTTTGTTAATGAGAAGGCATTCCGAGCCTATAAGAAGATACTGGTTTCAAAGAAGTATATTCCGGAAAAGCCGATAAACATCGGACCACTTAAGACAAAGTACTCAGAGTTTCTAAAGTCAATTCGAGAGGTGCAAAAATGGGGACCCATCTTGAAAGGTCACGGCAAAGCCAACCTCACCATTGTTAGAGAGCTCTACGCCAATTGGCGTCACGCCAGGGGAAACATTGTGCGAGTAAGAGGGGTAGATATTAATGTGTCAGCTGAAGCTCTGAATAACTTCTTAAGGGTGCCACACACACTTACAGATAGGTTTGACTCCATATGCAAAACACCAGATTATGCACACATTAAGTCTGTCCTATGCCCTACCAGGAAGGATGCAGAATGGAAGCATGGGAGTATGGAGTACCACTCTATAGCCAAGGAATTCATGAGTGCGTTAGCACGTGTGGCTCTAAATTTCATATGTAACCGCCTGATGCCATGCCAACATAAAACTGATGTCCCTCGTTACCGCGCACTCGTATTATATGCTTTATTAGAGGGGATACCACTCAACTTCGGAGCCATCATGCATGATCAAATGCAGCGAACCAGGATGAATTACAAGTGGAGGCTGTTCTTTGCTAATACCCTAACGGCTTTTTTAACAGAGATGGGAGTACTATGGGACAAGGAGAATGACGACATTGAGGCTAAAGCTCCAGGACCATATGATGTCACTCATGTTCTAGAGCCGAACAAGGGAAGGTCTTCTAAGCTCACCATTCAACAATTATTTGAGCAAATGCAAGCAGATATGCAAGAGAACAGGGCTGAGCTGATAGCGACTCGTGTCGAGTTGAGTGCCACCAGGGATGAGTTGAGACAGACTCGTGCGGATCTAAGCCGAGTTCAGACCGAGCAGGCCACGATGATGAAGGAGATATCATTACTCCTCAGAGCTCTGGTTCAATGTGCAGGTACAGACATCTCCCAGCTGATTGCATCATCCACTGCCGGACCATCCACTCCTGTTCCTCCCATAGTCACTGAGGCTCCACTCAACAGGCCTACTGAGGTCGCTGTAACACCTGATACAGAATCAGCACCAGTTGTTGATGATAGGAATGCTATGGATGCAGATGCTCCTCCACAGACTGCGGATGAGCCCTCCACCTTGACTTGAGGGAGTTCTTCTCACCCTACTTTACCTTGTTTATGTGCGTTGGGGACAACGCACAGTCCTAAGTGTGGGGTGGGGGTGATTCATGTTTTGATGTATGGATGAATGTACTAAAATATTCACTGGATTAATGGCATAAAATAGCAGTAAATTCATCTATATGGAGTAACTATCAGTTTATCATTATTAAAAAAAAAAAAAATATATATATATAGTATCTTTGTAGATAGTAATAATCCCTTGTGGTTTTTCTTTGTGCCTCGGTTCTTTTCCATGGGATGTAGTTTGAACCGGATAATTTTGTTTTCTTTTTAGAGTAGAGTAGGAATGTAGGGAATAAAAGGAGGAAGAATGATGAACCTAGGTGACCTTGACTTGGTTGATAATGGCATATTTAGGCTTTTACATATGTAATATCTTCCCTTCTCACTCTGAAATTATTGATGATGCCTTGTTAAAATGGATAGCATGTTTTGTGGCGCCTATTTCTCATTTTCTTGACTTGTGTTCACTTTGCGCTTAATGCTTAATATCTCGTTGCTCCGTGAATACTTGCATTGTTTGAGAGTCGGAATGTGACCGTCCTTAATGAGTCATGTGCCATGTGTGGTAAGGTTTTTGTGTAGTCCATGTAGTGTACTTGTGTCTAGAACTTGCCCGGTATGTGAGTTGAAGCGAAATTTTAGGTGATGCTCGGTTTGAAAAATGATTTTAGGCTTTCTTTGATCTTTTTGAGCTTATTGCTTATCACAAATAAAATCTATCCCTAGTTAACCCTTTTGAGCCTGTAGACCTTTTATTTGGTACCCACATTACAAGCCTATACCCTTTTTATTCTTAATTGACATTGTTTTGATCCTTTTACCTCTTAAAGCACTTTAATTGTTAGATGAGCGCTAAAAGAAGTAAGAAGGGACTAAGTGTGGGGTGACTTTTGAGTGGAACCAATGAAAGAAAGAAGGGTGCACTTATTTTGTAAAATAATACACCACTAGCGGAAAGTGAAAGAAAAAAAAAAGAGAAAAATCTGGAAAAAAAAGAAAGAAAAATATAAATGAATAAATTGTTGTCTTGTTCTTGCTAGTGGGTATGAATTAAAGTAGTGCTTAAAGAAAGAGGAAATATTGTTTGGAGTGATATTATTGGTGAAATTGAAAGGGTGTTGAAGAATTCGCGCTTAAGTTATTTGATGATGTGTTAAAGTGCTTAGGAGGGTGAGTCACTATTCCTTAAATATATCCTACCCGTCCCTTAGCCCACATTACAACCATGAAAAAGTCCTAATTGATTTTAGATCGAGCGAGCTTACATTAGTAGAGATTTACATTAAGGGCAAGCCTATGGTACCAATTACATGCATGTGACTTCTTTTGTGAGAGTGAGCAATTTTCTTTGTGAGCATGAGATTCGAATGTGTGGATTGATTTTACTCTCTCTGCTTTTGTTGTGAGGGCACATGGTTTCACGAGGGATAGGTAACGTTATTAGACTTCTCTATGATGTTGGTTGTTCAAGCCATGAGTGCATTGTGACATTGAGTCGGTTTTTGAGGTTAGGATTGTTGTGAGCATGTTGTCTTTGTTCGAATATGTTTAAAGAAGGGCATAAGAAAAGGGAAGTGTGTTGATGCATAGTCTAGAGCCTAATTGTAGCAAATAACCATGGTCATAGATGTAGTGTGCTTTGAATGATAAGAGCTTAATTTTATTTTGTTTACTATAGTGATGGTTTGTTCGAGGACGAACAAAGGTTTAAGTGTGGGGTAGTGATGTTTGGCATATTTCGATATGTGTTGATGTTACTTTACCCATGTTTTAACCACTTCTTGATGTTATTTAATCTTTAAAACTCCCAACATGGTGTAATTATTGGTTTGATGACTAATTAAGTTATGTGTGACGATTTAAGGTGTTCGGAGTGCAAAATATGAAGAAAAGGTGGTTTAGCCAGAGGAAGAAGGGTTGGATGCGTCGCATCCAACATAGGAAAACATCATCCTGCGTGCAACCTTAGCAGTGAAGTTGGGCCATAGCGTTCGCCATCGCGTGCGAAACTGGGAAGTAGAAGAGAAGGTTGGATGCGTCGCGTCTACCCTCAAATGCAAAGTTAAGAAATGGAGGACGAGGTGGATGCGTCGCATCCGCCTTAGCATCAACCCCTGAAGCCGATTTGGACTAGAGTTAGGAGAACTCTAGATTACAACTTTTGGACGCAATATATAAGCTTTAAAACGCCTCTTGCAGAGGAGAGACGGGGGAAGAGAAGAAAAAAGGCTATAACCAAGTTCAAAGACCACGGAATTCGTCTGGAGTTTTATCCTTTCTTTCTTTTATTGATTTTTATGCAATCTTATGAAATTTGGGATGATTGCCTGAATATGAGTGGCTAAGAACCCTATTATTCTCGGGTCATGGGTATACATAAATGTTGATGTTTGACGTTTAATTTGACGACGTTGGGTTTATCATATTGGGTTGTTTATTTAATTCTGTTTCTAATTATTTTGCTGAGTAATTAACAGTGAAATACTATCTACGAATCTAGAGTTGAACTCGAAAGTGGGAACCCTAGATTGCATATAGAAGTAAATAGAGTAAGTTTTCAAAACCCGGGCATCGGGGAAAGGATTCGCGATTAGGATAGACATATACCTAATTGCCTTACTCGGTTAAAATACAGGAATTGTAAATGAGTTCTTGTTAAACTTAATTCCATAGACATATAGGTATTAAGTTAACTTGAGCATGCGAGTAAGAACTCGACAGATTCTTACGAGTGAAATTAACCCTGTGAATCAACAATTCAGATAAATCAATTAGCTATTTTAAAATACGAATGCAACATGAATGTTAGATGACCCGTGACCCTGGAATATTATATCCTATTGATTGTTGAACAAAACTATTTAAGTGTTGTGTTGAATTCGTAGCGATTCATTATTTGATCGTCCGTAGGTAGTAAGTTAGAAAATTATATATTTTGTTAGAAATATCTTGAATCAATAAGCTATTCGAGTTTGAATTAGTCAAAGTTAATCATAAGTCTTCGTGGGAACGATACTTTATTCACTACTTTATTACTTGACGACCACGTATACTTGCGTGAGTGTGTTTTGCCGTAACACAGGTCCTCGTATGCTTTGGAGGAACTAGTTCTAAACACTCTCGAACTCTCAAACTATCGGTCCCTTAGAAGGTTATGCACTAGCCAGTGCTCTCGGTTATCTCTTTGCAGCCACTATCTGCGTCGGCAACTATACTGCACTCCTAAAATCCTGATCAGATGGCATAGGAAAGGGTACTAGAGGTATTGCCTCCCTCGGAAGCTGCTCCGGTGGTGGAGGATTCAGTAATGGTTGAGAAGGGGTCTCGACCTAGGCCTCGGGCTGGGCCCCATCTACTGCGGGTGCCCTGCTGGTCTCTGTTGTTGCATTTCTCTTTTGACTAGCCGTAGTCTTCCTAGTCACCAGCATCTTTGAATGTAAACACCAATACATAAGTTTAACTCAAATTTCCCATGACTCAGCTTTACAACAAGATTTAGATATAAAAGAAAGGTAACCAACTCCTTAATGCCTTGTAAGTCCCTCCTTATATAATGTGGTGCACAACACATCTGTAAACAAGACCCTACTAGACACTGCTTATAGACTTCCTAGGACAGACTTGCTCTGATACCAAGTTTATCATGCCCCAAACCTGGGGAGACATGCATGGCCGAACCACTCTGTAACTGTGAACCCTAGAGGGGTAACCCTCAACTTAGGCCGACGAGGCCTACCTGCAAGCAGACAATGCCAACCAAGACCGACAAGGCCGTACATCAAAATAATCTGAAGATAATATCTAACTCGCCTAAAGGGTAAACACACCCAAACTTATATACGTAACTATACAGGCCGCCATGAATATCTACAACCTACAATTCAAAAATAAACATATACACAGGGCCGGCAAGGCTATACTGGCATACAAATCATACAGGACATGTCTACAAGCCTCTTGAGATAACAGAACTATATCATATTCGGGACAGGGTCCCAACCTACCCATTAAGTCTATATATACAAAATGGACTCCAAAGTCTAGAGCTGGTAACTCCGGGGGAGTGGAGCTTACAAATCAAGTCAATTTCTGGCTCTATCTACTAGAAGGTCTATTCGGCTGTCTATCAGAGCCTGCAGGCATGAAATGCAGCATCCCTAGCAAAATGGACGTCAGTATGAAATAATATGTCAAGTAGGTAAGTCAATAAAATAACTGAAATCTAAAACTGAACTGAAGTACATAGTAAACTGGAAGCCAAAGAATGCTCTGAGATATACTCACTTGTCCTGATTCAACACAATGAAATATAGTAATATCATATCTAGTAGGCCACATATAGGGCTCGGTGTATCTCTCACTGACCAAGTGGCCAGGCAGCAATAAACTCTCACTGGCTGCAAGGCCATGCAAATATAAACTCTCACTCGCCGTAAGGCTAGGCAGATATAAACTCGCATTGACCATAAGTCCAGGAAATAGAATCTCTCACTGACTAAGTGGACAGTCAATAACAATATCTCACTGACGAGGGGGCCAGGCTACAGAACATTTGTATACGATGTTGCATATCATGTATTTAGTATAATGTACGGAGGAACGTATGTAACTTTCTATCTTTGTCAGACTTCATGGAGTAACATAAAGAGATGGGAACCCTCTCAACAATATACGGTAGAAATATACGGAAAGATGTAGCACCTATTAAGACACGAGCTCCATAATATGCGTTTCTCATATAAGATTCATCCAACTCGTACTTACTACGGATTCATGCCAATGAAAGAAAAAAGTATAGCCATTACATACCTTATCATAATATGTCTAATAACGACGTTGAACTTGTCTCATTACACCTTAATCTACAATAACGATAAGAATGCTATTGTTTCTATCGTACAACAAATGACAAGCTTATTTTAAATTAAAATAGACAGCATCTCCCATGTTTCCCTTACTTTCCCAAGTCCACAAAAGCAACAAAAATACATACAAACTTCAACTGTATACTTTCATCGCCATAACACATCCAATATTCTAACAATACAAATCAATCTACACAACAACAAGTGCACAAACGTCACCTACGAAACTAATGTTTAACACGACGAGCGGCAAGTTCGAATTGGAACCAAACCCCAACTCTTTTCCCATATCCCCCATACTTAAAACACCATCAACAGGTCTAGCACATAAGAATATATTTTTACATGACATTCCAGCCTTATATCCATCTTAAAACTAACATCAACGAGCTGAACAAGAGATAACAACAACATGAACAACTTCTAGGTATTATGTGGCCGCTTCTTCTCCTAATTACAATATCATCCACATACTAAACATATTGACAAGAACAACAACAATAAAAAAAGTATAACCAAGATATTTCCCATAATTTCCAGCCACAAGAAGCCATATATACCACTCCAAGCAGTCCAATGTGCGACAACAACACCTTACGCCAATTCTAGTGTTATCTTGTAGTTTTTCATACAAACAACTTAACCAACTTATAAATAAGGTTAAAGACAAAAAAAGAGTATATTATAATTACTTCAACTAGTAGAAATAACCTAGAATCCAAGCTTTACTTAACTCCCAAAAGCCTTTAATCACACCAAAACACTATACAGGTGTTATTCTTCACCTTAGCTATCTTTTGAGGTTGGATTTGGATATAAATACTTGGTTTTCACCTTGAACCCTCATTTGAGAGGCATTAGGAGAGTGAGAGGATGATGTTTGGTCAATAAATGACCAGAAATGAACCTTCCAACCACTTTAAAATATTCAAAGGTCGGCCACCGTCCAAGTGGGTCCCAAAAAGGGGCTGCCTATGCAGTCTCACAAAAATACAAATATCGCTCTACTCCGGCATCGCATCTATGTATGGTTTAATGTGTTGGAAACTAGACTCATAGTTATTCCATTTGATGGATGGATCACCCTGTAACTCCAATTATTTTGAGAGAAAATCTTAGTGACATTAGATTCAAATTTCAGTAAAATTATGAATGTATCTTGCGATAACATTTGCTGACTTTTGTTTTACAACTTGCTTGACTTTAAACCTCAACATACGAATATTATATGATTCAATTATCTTAAAATTATGCCTCCTTAGGATATTAAACACTCCTATTTTTATCTTAAAAGTACGGATTATATCATATTTGATTCGTTTAACCTCCAACCCTCACAATACTTCATTAATACTTGTTTTAACCGATCATTATTTTTGTAAAGGTCCCTAAACTCTCTGGCTCATTTTGATTCACTTAAGATGAATTCTAACATGAAAGTACGATGTGTAACAACACGAATGGTATTTTCGTGCTTGCTATTATATTATGTTGTGAGGATGAGAGTAAAGACACAAAGGGTGTTACCGCACCATTTGTTCGTTGTTCTTTATTTTGCTATTCGTATTGAAGACTTGGATTTATGGTTTCATAATTTATCTTTGACAAATTGGTTCATAGTTGTTGTATAAGCATGAGTTGTGGTTTGCTTGCTAGCAGTTTCCTTTACTTTCCCGTTTTATGCCCTTTTACTTATGTTCTTGTTATCTTCTCACATGCTGCTATCATGTTTTATACATGGTAGTTTACTTGAAATCTTGCTATTTCTTGATATTAAACTTCACAGGTTTATTTATAGGTGTCTTGCCTTAGCCTCATCTCTACCTCTCGGGGTTAGGCTCGATACTTGCGGAGTATATTGGGTCAGTTATACTCATACTTCACTTCTGCACTTCTTGTGTAGATTCGAACATTGGTACTAGCGGAGTCCCGAGAGGCGCTTATCGGGTACTAGTTAGATGACTCGAGGGAGAGTTGCACACCGTTCGCAGGCCTTAGAGTCATATTTCCTTTTATGTGTAATGTTTCTACTTTCAAGACAGTATTGTATTTCTTTGAAAATATTGTATATAGTAAATTCTAGTAGCTCATGTACTTGTGACTCCACGTCTTAGGAAGGTTGAACGATAATGTTGATCTTTAGACTCATCATGAATATTGCCGAGTTACTACTACACCTCTTTACCATTTGGTCGTTGATTGATAGTTTCATTTCTATCGTATTATTTATTATGTGTTGACTTTCTTAGCAAGAGGTGTTAGGCACCATCATGATCCCATGGGTTAAGATTTTGGGTCGTGATACTAAGGTTCAAATTTTTAATTTTTGACTATAAGTGCCGAAATGATCTCGAGTCACCCGAGTCCCAAACCAAACATACGTACAAGTTCAAAATCATCATACGAAGCTAACGGAACCATCAAATCACCAACATAGGGTCTTTTATTCAAAAGTCAAATATTGATAAACTCCAACAACTTAATGATTCGAAAATAAGAATTCATCTTCCAAAATACTCCCGAACCTATTGAAAATTAAAACCAACCACGCACGCAAGTCATAAAAAATCAAACGAACCTACTTGAAGTCTCGAATTGCAAAACAGAGCGCCAGAACTCAAAACGACCGATTGGATTATTACAATAAAAGAATCATAATTTTTAGCATCAGGAGATGCTAGAAGAGAAGCAAAATATCTAAGAAAAAAAGACTTTTAAATTTGTAGTGTAAAATAAGGCACATATATTTTGTGTGGCCACAAATCTTTGTATAAATATAAATTGTTTTTAAATATAAGAAGGGATCATTCGTTTTGGCATAGACATAAAAGGAAATATATTCATATAAATTGAAATAGAGGGAGTAGTAACTTTTTCTGTACTCCAAACTTCCTTTATGGGGCCCGTAGAAGAAATTACTAGGAGTAATAGTAGTTGGGTGAGATGAGACAGCCAATTAATGCATATTGCCGAAAGGATTCATGCATTGAAATAACTAAATTGTGCCAAACTATACAACATGTGGTTAGAATGGCTATCACTGCTGGAGTCTTTTTAGGATTTAAGTCAAACTCAAATCTACACTTATATTCCTCTACTCCTGTTTACGGGTAAAACCGAGCCTAGTGAGCACCCCGATTTTACAGTGAGGTAAATGGAGCAATGATGTGACTGTAAGGAATCGGAATCAGAGCCAAGAGCCTCTCGTATCAGAGTCTGAGCAAAACACCTGCCCTCAAAGCCATCGAGATCACGTGCCCTAGGTTTGGTTCGAGTCCCAAGACCTCGGAGTGCATTACCAAACGACGGCACACGATTAACAAAGGGCCGTGATATCTGTGCCCAACCAGATATCACGGCGTGAATCTCGGCCCATATCGGCAGAAAATTAGTGACTCGCGAAAAGGAAGATTTTTACCTTTCTTAGAATTGTACCTAGGGTAAAACTCCCCTACTATATAAAGGGGAAGGTAATTATTCATTAGACACTTTGTAACACGAATACCAAGGCAATATACTTCTGTTCTCTCTATTTCTAAAGGTTATTAAAAGTTCTTGTTTTGGTTCATAAGTGCTAGCTCGGAACCAAAGGCAGATTTCTCGTTAAGCCTTTAACCGAGCTCGGACTCACTATCATCATTGGTTTGGCTATCTACTATATCTTTTATTTGCTTATCTAACGTTATTAATCACTTGTATTGGATTAGTCTACATATCCTTAAAACTGCGTAAAAATTCAATTGTTATCCATTTTTAAGGGTAAACAGTTTGGCGCTCACCATGGGGCTAAGGGTAATAGTGGTAATTTGATATAAATTTACATAATGCACTTTGTTTTACACTTGTTCTTTGAAATTTTAATTTCAGGTCAACTTAAGAATGTCAAACTCTCAATGTGGTCACTTAAACGTTGATGCTGAGTCTGGCCACCATGGCAAAAACAACAATATAGTACCCAAAAACGAGGTGCCCCCTGGTGACCCCAACGGAGTCCTGGTTGCGGACCCAATCGACGCCAACTCACATGTGGTCATCGATGCAAACCTACCGACAGATCCCGAGAATAGCGTTCATGGAGGAGCCCGATCAATAGCCCAGGGTACGCATGACAGTGAAGGCGATGGGAATAATCTGATGGTGATCTTCGAAATATTAGAAGCTCAACAGGCGGCGATAGCCCAGCTGTATAACCAAACCCGCACCGCCAGCAGAGTGGAGCTCGAATAATCCTAGGAAATCACCCAAAGGAATGAACAAACCACGAAGAGGCCGGGTGAAGTTGAACCTGGGAGCAATCCTGAAATAATAAAGATGCTTGAGGAACTGACAAAGCGGGAGGAATCGGGGGAAAAGAAGATTGAAGCCAATGACAAAAAAAGTGGAGACCTATAACTCCATAGTTGAACAAATCCTAGGAGCACCCCCAATATTGAAAGGCCTGGATTCCAAGAAATTTGTTCAAATGCCTTTCCCCCGAGCACGGCACGGAAACCAATCCCGAAGATGTTTTGTATGCCCTAAATTCCAAAGTATAACGGAACCACAGATCCAAACGAACATGTGACCTCATACACATGTGACATCAAGGGAAACGACTTAGAAGAAGACAAAATCGAGTCAGTTTTGCTGAAAAAGTTTAGAGAAACCCTGTCGAAAAGAGCAATGATACAGTATCACAACTTACCCCCTAATTCCTTTGATTCATTTGCTATGCTTGCAGATGCCTTTGTAAACGCTCACGCCCGGGCCATCAAGGTCGAGACCGGAAAATTAGACCTTTTCAAAGTAAAACAAAGAGATAACGAAATGCTCAGGGATTCGTGTTGAGGTTTCAAATAGAACGAATGGACCTGCCTATGGTTGCAGATGATTGGGCCGTTCAGGCGTTCACTCAAGGACTCAACCCCCAAAATTCCTTGGCTTCACAGCAGCTGAAACAGAATTTGATAGAGTACCTGGCGGTAACTTGGTTTGACGTCCGTAACAGGTACCAATCAAAACTCAGAGTCGAGGATGATCAGCTCGGGGGGCCCTCCGGGTCCGTTTATCCCATCAAAACTAACGACAAGTCTAAAAGAGTCGTTGATCATGAACCAAGACCGAAAAGAGATCGGTTTCAACCGTATACGAAGATCAAAGGGGTAGAGGATCCGTGCATAACCCTATAAGGCATAAAAAAGGAGCAATCGGGGCCACAATAGCTGGGGACTCATGAGTAAAAATGATTTCCACAGGCCACTCGAGGCCAGAGAGGCACCGAGATTATCAAAATATAACTTTAGTGTCGATGCTGCCAGCATCGTATCTGCCATCGAGCATATCAATGACACCAAGTGGCCTCGGCCATTGCAATCTGACCCTACCCAAAGAGACCCTAACCTGATGTGTAAGTATCATGGCACTCACGGCCACAGGACCGAGGACTGCCGACAACTAAGAGAAAAAGTTGCCCGGTAATTCAATCAGAGGCACCTCCAAGAATTTCTGAGTGATCGAGCCAAAAATCACTTCAGGAATATGGACTCCAACAAATAGACCGAACAAGAGGAACCTCAGCACGTCATTAACATGATCATTAGTGGAGTCAACATCCCCTAAGGGCCAATGCTAAAGCGCACTAAGATGTCCATTACAAGGAAAAAATGAACCCGAGATTATATACCGGAGGGGACCATCTCTTTCAACGATGAGGACACTGAGGGCATCGTGAAACCGCATAATGATGCACTAGTAATATATGTACTCATAAATAAATCTCTAGTTAAGTGTGTGTTAATTGATCAAGATAGCTCGGCCAATATCATCAGATCGAGGGCCGTAGAGCAATTGGGTCTACAAGATCAACTGGTGCCTGCAGTTCGGGTTTTAAATGGATTCAATATGGCATGCAAAATTACTAAAGGGGAGATAACCCTGCCGATGAATACCGCTGGGACCATTCAGGAAACGAAGTTCTATGTGGTTGAAGGAGATATGAGATATGATGCTCTATTCGGAAAGCCATGGATTCACAATATGAGGGAAATACCCTCGACACTACATCAGGCACTGAAGTTTCCCACACCGGGAGGGATCAAGATGGTTTACGGAGAGAAGCCGACCGCAAAATAAATGTTCGCGGTCGATAAGGTGATCCCGATGTCCACACTCTCGACATCAAAGAACTCGGAGCCCATTAGGAAGGAAGAAACTAAATAGCAATCACCGACACCGGCCTCGACCAAACCGTAGGAGCAAGAAGCAGGCGAGGATGATGATTACGGAGTTCCTAGGTCATTCATCACCCTGACGATTCCGACGCCACCAAAGCAACGGTCGAAGAGCTGGAGCAAGTGATATTGATCGAACACTTAACCGATCGGAAGGTATACCTGGGCATGGGGTTAACTCTCGAGCTCAGAAAAAAACTCATTAAATTCCTTATAGCTAATATAGATTGTTTCGCTTGGTCCCGTCTTGATATGATAGGGATCCCGCCTGAAATAAACACTCATAAGCTAAGCTTGGATCTGAAGTTCCACCCGGTTAAATAGAAGAGGGGGCCTCAGTCCGAAGTCAAGCATGCATTCATCAAAGACGGGGTATCCAAACTCCTTAGAATAGGATCCATTCGGGAAGTTAAGTATCCGGATTTGTAGGCTAACATAGTGGTAGTACCTAAAAAGGGAAATAAATTAAGAATGTGCATAGATTACAAAGATTTGAACAAGGCATGCCCCAAAGACTCTATTCCTTTGCCTAACATCGATCGCATGATCGATGCGATTATCGGGCATGAGATACTCAGCTTTCTCAATGCCTATTCCGGGTACAACCAAATCCGAATAAACCCGGGTGATCAAGAAAACACTTCCTTTATCACCAAACTCGGCACCTATTGGTATAAGGTAATACCGTTCGGACTAAAAAACACTGGTGCCACTTATCAACGCCTAGTAAATCGAATGTTCGAATAACAAATAGGAAAATCAATTGAAGTTTATATTGATGACATGTTAGTTAGGTCCCTGCGAGTAGTAGAGGACCATTTGAAACATTTGCAGGAAACTTTCAACATACTAAAGAAATACAATATGAAGCTGAACCTGGAGAAATGTGCATTCGGGGTCGGATCCGGGAAGTTCCTTGGATTCATGGTGTCCAACCAAGGGATTGAGATCAATCCTGATAAAATCAAACCTATAGAAGACATCATCGTGGTGGACAGTGTCAAGGTTGTTCAGAGGCTAACCGGACACATAGCCGCCTTGGGCCGGTTCATATCGAGGTCTTTCGATAAGATCCACCGGTTCTTCTCATTATTGAAGAAGAAGAAGAAGAAGAAGAAGAAGAAGAAGAATAACTTTTCTTGGACACCGAAATGCCAACAAGCCTTGGAAGAACTCAAATGGTACCTTTCGAGTCCACACTTGCTCCATACTCTGAAGGCGGACGAGCAGTTGTACCTGTACTTAGCAGTATCCGAGGTAGAGGTAAGTGGAGTCTTAGTCTGGGAAGAGTAACGTACGCAATTTCCTATCTATTATATTAGTAGAACTCTTGGCGCGGTGGAAACAAGGTATCCTCACCTAGAAAAATTGGCACTCGCTTTGCTAAGAGCCTCCAGAAAGTTAAAGTTGTACTTTCAATGCCACCCATATGCGCCGTAACTTCTTAACCACTAAGGAACATAATGCACAAACCCGAGCTCTCGGGCCGGTTGGCCAAATGGGCCGTAGGAATTAGCGGGTACGATATCGAATATCGACCCCGGACTGCCATCAAATCACAAATTTTGGTAGACTTTGTGGCTGACTTTATGTCGGCCTTAATACCCGAAGTCGAAAAGGAATTGTTGTTAACCTCGGGCACTTTCTCGGGAATCTGGACCCTCTTTATGGACGGTGCCACGAACGCGAAGGGGTCCGAACTCGGCATCGTGTTGAAGCCACCTACGGGTAACGTAGCTAGGAAATCTATTAAAACTGTGAAATTGACTAACAATTAGGCCGAGTATGAGGCCATGATTGCATGTCTCGAATTGGCTAAAAGCCTGGGGGCCAAAGTGGTCAAAGCTAAGTGCGACTCCCTCTTTGTGGTAAATCAAGTCAATGGGACGTTCGAAGTAAAAGAGGAACGGATGCGAAGGTATTTAGATAAATTACAGGTAACGCTGCATCAATTCAAAGAATGGCCCCTACAGCACGTACCCCGAGATCAAAATAGTTAGGCTGCTGCGCTGGCAAACTTGGGGTCATCAGTTGATGACGATGAATTCAGCTCAGGAACAGTCGTACAGCTCATGAAATCGGTAGTGGAAGAAGGCCATGCCGAAATAAACTCAAAAAATTTAACTTGGGATTGGAGAAACAAGTATATAGACTACTTGAAGACTAGGAAGTTGCCCTTGGATCCTAAAGAATCGAGAGCTCTACGCACGAAGGCAGTCAGGTTTAGCCAGTCCGAAGGTACACTATTCAGAAGAACGTTCGATGGCCCGCTCGCCATATGCTTGGGGTCGGGAGACACCGATATTGTTTTGAGGGAAGTTCATGAAGGCACCTGCAGAAACCATTCGGGGCAGAATCTTTGGTTCGTAAGATAATCAGAGCTCGCTATTACTGGATCGACATGGAGAAAGATGCAAAGAATTTTGTACGAAGACGTGACGGTTGTCAGAGGCATGCACCGATGATCCATCAACCCGGAGAGCTACTACATTCAGTCTTGTCACCTTGGCCGTTCATGAAGTGGGGAATGGACATTGTCGGTTGTTACATCCCGCATTTTCGTACGTTAAAGTTTCATCGTAAGTTAATAGACGTAAGTTCGGGAATGAGATTATTTTAAGATTATAAGCAATATGTTCTTTCAAACAAGTGATGAGTAAATTCAGGAAGGTAAGAGGGTAAGCAAATCGAAGAAAATGAATTGCATCGAAGTTTGATATTTTGAGATAAAATACGGTCCAAGCTACAATACCCCGTATTTATGGACTAGTGCCATACAAGGTACCATATGACCATGATAGCAAGGTGTATAAAGTGAGTAGTATTTTAAGTAATTTGAGATAATTCTTAATTATGTGGGCATTAATCCACGTGTAGGTAGCTAGAATGACTAATCACTACTTAGTAGGTGGACGTGGATACACCTAAAGGAGAGGTTCTCTTATGATTAGCTAGCTGGAGGCTTGACAAAACATTTTGTTCAAAAGTATAACACATGTGTGATCAAAAAGTCCCACGTAATCATGTCACTTTTGGAGACAAAGTGAAACTATTTCCTTTTCTCTACTACTACTAGAATATTAGTATAACTCATTTAATTGAAAAGGGGATGATGATTGAGAATTTCTTGAGCAGCAAAGCAAAGTAACGATCTTAAGCATTGATTTCATACGAAATTTTACTGCGTAATAGCAACGGGATTTTTGCAATTCTAAGGGAGTGCGGTACAATCTTTCCCAAGAATATCATATGGATTTTAGCTACTCCAGGTATGTTAAGGTTAAGCCCTTCCTTCATTTTGGCATGATCTCGTAATTACATCTGTTTGATAACGAGGCATAAGGAGAAGTTCATACTCCCGAATTTATATACATTATCCTAGTCTCATAAGTTACAGTATTCTCCCGTATCGGGACTTTATATTCAATTGAGTATTGTCTTCTTCCGGTCAAGAGAGCAGAGGGTCTATATATATACAATATTACAGTATTTTCCCCACCATCAAGCTATAATTGGTGGGCAGGCCCCTATTGGGCAACCTTTGATCAGATGGTAAGTTATATACTGAATCTACTGTGGCCGAGCGCCTATGAGCGAGCCCAGTATGGCCTAGATACAGAGTGTAGTATGGCCGAGCGCCTATGAGCGATCCTACTACGGCGGAGCAGTTACACGTTCTTAGCCTTATAGGGCCGGACATCTATTTTATTTACTATATTGAGAGAGTTGAGTCAGTATCAGCAAGTAAGTATATCTCTAGATCATCTTTGACTCCCAGTTACTTTCAGTTATTATATTATTAGTTCAGTTCAGCTTTTAGTTATTTTATTGCCTTGCATACTCGGTATGTTATTTCGTACTAACGTCCCTCTTTCTGGGGATGTTGCATTTCATGTGTGCAGGTTCAGATAGACAGACGGATAGACCTCCTTAGTAGGTGTTGCCCGAGTTCAGCTTTATCGGTAAGCTCCACGTCCTTAGGAGTTGTTTGATCTAGAGTTTTGTGTACATATTGTGTATATAGGTTATGGGTAGGTCGGGACCCTGTTCCGATCACAGTACATCTATTAGTAGAGGCTTGTAGACATAACCTGTCAATTAGTTCAGTATGTTGGGCTTGTAGGCCTTGTATGTATATTTTGTTGGTTTGTCAGCTGTAGTAGTTATGACGGCCTTGCCGGCCCAGCTTTATATTGATGTTTAGTCAGCATTGGTTTCCATTCAGTTTAATATTTTGCTTCGCAAATTGTATTGCAATGTGGCCTATGGCCAAAGTATGACATTATATGTTCAGATTCCCTTAGTCGCAAGTTGGTACGCAAGGAGAGGTGAGGCACCGGGTGCCGGTCTCACCCCCAGGTTAGGGGCATGACAAAAGTGGTATCAGAGCAGTTCTATCCTAGGGAGTCTACAAGTCGTGTCTAGTAGGGTTTTGTTTATAGATGTGTTGTGCACCACATTATATAAGCAGGGGACTACCAGTCATTTAGGAGTTGGTTACCGTTCTTTCAAATTAAAATCGTGCTATAGAACTGAGTTATAGGAAATCTGAGTTAAACTTACGTGTTGGCATTTATATGCACAAATGCCGGTGACTAGGAAGACTACGGCTAGTCAGAGGAGAGATACATCAGTAGGTGATGGGACCAGGAGGGTACCCCCAGTAGATGGGGCCCAATCGGAGGCCCAGGGAGAGACCCATACTGAGCCATTACTGGCTCCTCCACCACCTGAGGATATTCCTAGGGAGACCGCACATCCAGTTCCCCTTCCGCTTCCATCAGATCAGGACTTGAGGAGTGCGGTGTATTTGTTGACACAGTTGGTAGCTACCCAATAATAGGCTAGGGCACCCGCTAGTGCAGGATCTTCTAAGGGGTCTGGGAGTTTAAGGGTTCGAGAGTTTATTGCTTTGAGTCCCCCAAAGTTCACGGGGACAGATCAGAGGGAGGACCCACAGGATTTCATAAATCAACTTCGTAGGATCTTTCGGGTTATGCATGCCACGGAGAAAGAGACAGTTGAGCTAGCATTTTTTCAACTCCGAGATATAGCCATCCTTTGATACGAGGGATAGGAGAGGTCCAGAGGACGTGATGCACCTCCTGCTATTTGGGAGAATTTTTTAGATGCCTTCCTTGATCAGTACTTACCGCGGGAGATCTGATAGGCTCGAGTCGATCAGTTTTTACCTCTCAAGCAGCGCAATATGAGTGTTCGAGAGTATAGTCTCCATTTTAACCCATTGGCCAGATATGCACCATCTATAGTTGCTACTATGCAGGACAGGATCCATAGGTTTATAGCAGGATTGGCTCCAGAGTTGACCGAGGCATGTGCCACTACTGCATTGCAGGATAGTATGGAAATCTCCCTGATTCAGGCATTCGCCCGGAATGTAGAAAGAGGTAGGCATCGGTAGCAGGGTACAGAGAGGATTGAGTCAGGATAGCGTAAGAGGATGAGATTTGCCAGGTCTCAGGAGTAGTCTCGGGGTAGTTATAGGCCCCAATAATTCAAACGGCCACCTAGGCCTCTGCCACCTCAATTACAGGGTTACAAGTATGATCGCTATACTCAGTCAGGACCAGGTGAGCTCACGGGCATCGGGTTTGCAGCGATAGCGAGGTTCAGGGCATACATGGTCATTTCTGTCGCGGTGTGACATTTGTGGTAGAGGACACTTGGGCCAATGCCGAGCCGGTTCTGATGCTTATTATACATATGGAGGTCCGGGACATATGATGAAATTGCACAAATAGAGATTCTGGGGTTATGGCACAACCAGCGAATTCAGCAACAGGATCATTTATGTCGGTGCATCCTTCAGGGCGCGAGTCTCAGTCTTCGGCTGGTAGAGGTCGAGGCAGAGGTAGAGGTTCCAGTTCAAGTAGTAACCAGAATCATAGCTATGCTTTAGCGGGTCGACAGGACCAGGAGTCTTCACCAGACGTTGTGACATGTATGTAGACCATTTGCTCTCACAATGCTTATGCCTTGATAGACCCAGGATCTACTTTATCGTGTATTACCCCATTTGTCGCGGGGAAGTTTGGTATAGTGCCTGAAATACTAAGTGATCCTTTTGCGTTATCTACACCGGTCGGGGAATCGATTATTGCTAGACAGGTTTACCGATGTTGTACGGTGACAGTTTGTGGTCGTCAGACCTCTGCCGACCTAGTTGAGCTAGGGATGTTGGATTTTGATGCTATCATGGGCATGGACTGGTTGGCAGCTTGCTATGCCACAGTTGATTGTCGAGTAAAGACAACCAAATTTCATTTTTCGGGTGAGCCAGTCCTTGAATGGGTAGGTAATATAGCGACACCTAGAGGTTGATTTATTTCCTATCTGAAGGCGAGGAAAATGATCGCAAAAGGGTGCATTTATCATATTATGCGAGTTAGAGATGCAGATGCTGAGATACCTACACTTCAGCCTATTCCAGTAGTCAAAGAGTACGCAGATGTATTTCCATATGAACTTCCAGGTATTCCTCCAGAGCGAGAGATTGATTTTGGCATCGATTTGCTTCCGGGAACTCAACTAATATACATCCCTCCGTATAGAATGGCACCTGCCGAATTGAAGGAGTTAAAGTTGCAGTTAAAAGATTTGCTGGAGAAAGGTTTCATCAGACCCAGTACCTCATCTTGGGGTGCACCGGTACTGTTTGTGCGGAAGAAAGACTGCTCGCTGAGGATGTGTATCGATTATAGGCAGCTGAACAAGGTAACTATTAAGAATAAATATCCACTTCCAAGGATCGATGACTTGTTTGATCAGTTGTAGGGGCTAGATGCTTTTCAAAGATAGATTTGAGTTCAGGGTACCACCAGGTCAGAGTTTGGGAGAAAGATATTCCCAAGACATCCTTCAGGACCCGATATGGCCACTTCGAGTTCCTTGTCATATTCTTCGGGTTGACGAATGCACCTACCGTATTCATGGACTTGATTAATAGCCTATTCCGGCCATTTTTAGATCTGTTCGTGATAGTATTTATTGATGATATTCTGGTTTATTCACTTTTAGAGGATGAGCATGCGGACCACCTGTGAACGGTACTCCAAACCCTTCGTGATAGTAAATTATATGCTAAGTTTTCTAAATGTGAGTTCTGGTTGAAGTCTGTAACATTCTTGGGGCACATTGTATCCGATGGAGGTATAAAGGTAGACACTCAGAAGATTGAGGCTGTGAAATCCTGGCCTAGACCTACCACTCCGACAGAGGCTCATAGCTTTCTAGGCTTAGCAGGATACTACCAAAGGTTCGTAGAGGGTTTTTCTTCCCTTTCGGCACCATTGACGAAGTTGATGTAGAAAGCAACTAATTTTCAGTGGTCAGAGGCTTGCTAGCAGAGTTTCCAAGAGCTTAAGAACAGGTTGACCTCAGCGCCAGTTCTAACACTTCCAGAGGGTCCAGATGGTTATGCCATGTATTGTGATTCCTAATGTGTCGGGTTAGGATGTGTCCTTATGCAACATGGGAAGGTAATTGCATATGCTTCAAGGCAATTAAGTAAGCACAAGCGGAATTATCCGACCCACAACCTCGAGTTAGCCGCAGTTGTCCATGCACTTAAGATATGGCGACATTATTTATATAGCATTCTTGTTGATGTATTTATAGATCTTAAAAGCCTTCAATATATCATCAGCAAAAAGAGTTGAATTTGCGACAGAGGCGATGGCTTCAGTTATTTAAAGTTTATGATGTTAACATTCTCTACCATCTAGGAAAAGCTAATGTGGTAGCAGATGCCTTAAGTCACCGATCTCTGGGTAGCTTAGCACATGTAGAGGCCGAGAAAAGACAATTAACTAGAGAGATTCATCAATTGGCTTGTTTGGGGGTTCGGTTAGTAGACTCTGGTGATGGTGGAGTTGTACTCCAAAATACTGCAAAATTATCTCTCATAGCTGAAGTAAAGGAGAGGCGATATGAGGACCGAGAGTTGGTCGAGTTGAGAGAGCGAGTTCCGTAGCAGAAAAAGCCGTTGTTAGAGCTCAAGAGGGATGGGGTTCTCAGATATAGGGGTCGTCTGTGTGTTCCAGATGTAGCAGGGCTACGAGACAGGATTATGTTAGAGGCACATTATTCGCGGTACTCCATTCATCCTGGGTCAACGAAGATGTATCATGACATTAAAGATGAGTACTGGTGGAACAATATGAAGAAGAACATTGCTGAATTTCTCGCTCAGTGTCCTAGTTGCCAGAAGGTGAAGGTAGAGCACCAGAATCCCGGAGGGCTAATGCAGACTATAGAAATCCCTACGTGGAAATGGGAGGCGATAAACATGGACTTTATCACGGGTTTACCTCGTTCTCATCATAAGTTCGATTCTATATGGGTGATAGTCGATAGGCTCACGAAATCAGCTTATTTCCTACTGGTCAGATCTACATATACAACAGAAGACTATGCAAAGTTATATATTAAGGAGATAGTGCGGCTACACGGAGTACCAGTATCTATTATATCTTACCGTGGGGCCCATTTTACAGCACATTTTTGGAGGCCATTTCAGAAAGGTCTAGGGAATCAGGTGAATCTCAGCACAGCTTTTCATCCACAGACTGATGGACAAGCCGAGCGCACAATTCAGACGCTCGAGGATATGTTACGAGAATGTGTGTTAGATTTTGAAAGAAGTTGGGATGAACATTTACCTCTTATCAAGTTTGCATATAATAACAGTTACCACTCCAGTATCTAGATGGCTCCATACGAGGCTTTGTATGGGCGTAAGTGCAGATCTCCTATAGGGTGGTTTGATGTTGGAGAATCTAAGTTACATGGGCCAGGCCTGGTTCAGCAAGCCGTAGAGAAAGTAAAGCTTATCCGGGAGTGACTATTGACATCCTAGAGTCGTCAAAAGTCATATTCTGACGTGCGGCGACGAGACTTAGAGTTCGGGGTTAATGACTGGGTATTCTTAAAGGTGTCACCTATAAAGGGCGTGATGAGATTTGGCAAGAAAGTCAAGCTTATCCCACGGTATATTGGGCCTTATAGGATCATTCGGAGAGTGAGCCAAGTAGCTTATGAGTTAGAATTGCCCTCGGAATTGGAGTCTGTCCATCCAAATTTTCACGCATCTATGTTACGGAAGTGCATTGGCGATCCTACCCGAGTGGTGCCCACGGATGATGTACAGATTACGGAGGACTTGTCATATGAGAAAATTTCGGTTGCCATCCTAGACCGGTTTTAAATCGGAGTCAATGATCTCATCAACAGTATTTGAGCCCTCTTAAGATCGACCTCGAATACTGGGGGCCATCACCCTCTGGTCAAGCTTCTTAGCAAGGAAAGAAGGAAACTTTGTGCTTATCAGCCTAGGCTCGGTGGTTAGGATTTATTGTAAGAGCCAAACGATCAAGTGAACCGTGCCCGCGTAGGCCACCTTAGCCATAATATAAGCTTTTATGTGCTTTCAATCCTATAGTTTACACACAGAAATAAAAGAAAGTTTCTACCTTGCTATTACATATTTTTGCCTCTTAAAGCATCGAGCCTAAGGGTTATTCCTACCCGGGGACTATCAAGACCAAGAGCTATCCCTATCCGAGCCCAAAGGCTACCCCCACTGGGGGACTATCGTCTGAAATAAGTTCGAGTAGCTCGGGTTATCAAAATCTGGAGACACACAACATATTATATAGTGCCTAAACCTAAAAGGCTATAGCCGCTATTAAAAATGGCTCGGAGACGTCTGAAGCCCGTAATCAAAATGTTAGGCCTTCAATAAATATTCAAAACCTTCCAAAAGTTTACCCTAGGCAAAGTCATCGTCTAAGAACACTTAAGCATCTTGGGAAAACTTCTAGTCACTCAGAGTTTTCAAAAGCTTCGAGCAAAATTTGCATCGAGGTCATGTTCTGTTCGGACCTCCAAAAACTAAATGACTTTTTACTATGTTTGATTCCATGCTAAGGCATTAGAAATATTAGTAATTAGGAAAAGATGCTAAAATAGTAGAGACTTGAAATTTCCAAAAGGGAAAATTTTATATATTCCGGAATATCTTTATAAAGGCTCAACAAGAACAACCTCGAAATAAACAAAAAATATGTACACAATACAAAAACTAAAAGATCCTAAGGCATTCACGCCTAGTCTTCGTCGGAGCCCGATTTGTCACCAGAACCATCGGGGTCTTTGGATTCTTTAGAGCCCTCGGAACCCTCCGCACCTTTGGGCTCAGATATCTTCTTCGCCTCGGCCTCAAGTCGTTTTGCCTCCTCTATCTCGACCGACAGGTCAAAGCCTCAGGCATGGATCTCTTCGAGGACCTCCCTTCGAGACAATCGCCTCACATATTCAGTATTGGTCTTCAGGCGAGCCTCGACTGCTTCGATATCGGCCTTGTATTGGGCCGCCATCTCGTTGGCATCGGCTGAGGTTGTCTCCTGCTTGGACATCATTGCTTCGAGCTCTTTACCAAAGGCATCCTGTTTTGCGGCGGCCGAGCTCAGCTGTGCTCGGAGATCCTCATTTTGCTGAGCCCATTTATTATCTTTCTCCTTCGCCACCCGAAGTTTAACCTCTACCGAAGATAGCTTCGCCTGGGCGTTTTACACTTTCGAGGCCAGCAGATCCATCTTGCTTTACCACCCATCGGCCATTACTTTGATTTCATCCATCTCCTTTCGGAGTTGGTCGATCTGGTCGATCTTCTGCTGGACCTGTGAGGTATTGTTGTTAGCCACTACGACCGGTTCCTCGTTTCTAACTTCAAAGACCTTTACCTTTTCAACCAAGTCAGCGTACTCCCGCCTTAGGACTGATGTTTTTTTCTAAGCCCCGTCCATCTAGCTTGGCCTGAAGGTTCTTAATGACCCCTTCTTGTTGCTCACTGAGAAGCTTGTACATATCCCTTTCTCTGGGCAAGCTCCTTGACCTCAAGCTCGAGTTGATTGACCGCGACCCAGTACCGAAAGAAGCTCTCGTGATGAAGTACCGAAGCCTGCAAAAAGATGAAAAACGTGAGAAATATCAAAACCTAAGTAAAGTTCAAAGGAACGTAATGATGCCTTACCCGGTTCAGCGCCTGTTACGCCTCATTGAAAAGGCACAGCATGTTCACCTCATTCATTTTTTCCTGGTCCTCCTTGGTCACTAGGAATCGGAGGTAGCTATCTATCCCCACGAGAGCAGACAAGACCCGGGCATCCTCCGAGATAGTCAGAATAATCGATCTCTTACGACCGGGGTCTACACTCGGAGCAGGGAACTGGTTGATCAATTTCGGGCTCGAACTCACCCACTAGCTTTTATTGATGTGTCCTTCTTCGAAACTTCTAGGTCGCTCAGCCCAGAGAAATCTTCAAAAGCGGACGAGTCCACACCATCGAAAAAGGAATGAAGGGGATCATCCGCGCCATGGACCCCTTCATTGGACTTATCCTTTCCTACTTGGGCCTCCTCGAGCATAAACTCGATGTAGGAGGGCGTCCCCGAAATCTCTATTATACTGGACGCTTCCTTCAGAGCGGAGCCGACATTCTGGGGAGTCCCACCCCGGGTCTCCATATCAACCTCTCGATTCTGAGGGAGGTTGGCCTCACAAGTCTCCCCCTCGGATGCCTCTTACTCCTCGGGAAGGGTCGTCCCGTGGGTGACGAAAATGAGGTCTTCCTCTGGCTCGTCCCTGAGCTGGAGAAGAAAATCGGAGTCAGGCACCTGGGAGTTAGAGCTCTTCCTGGGCTTTGCGAGCCACCCTCTTCTTTGGTTTCTTCACCTCAAGGCCCGGGGAGCCCGAAGGTTTCCTCTTCTTTTTCTTCTTTTCCTTCGCGACAGCCTCGGGTTGCCCCGTAATAGAAGGATCAACAAACAAGGACACGTCCCCGTCACCTTCCAAAGGCCTAAGTTCAGTGGTCTTAGGCAAACCTGCAACAACAAAGGGGAAGAAAAGTTAGTATGATGAAAGTTAGAAGCATGTTATTAACTATTCAGAGAGAGGACTTACCATGAGAATGGGCCTCCCATCGGCCCTTCGAAAGCCCGTGCCATGTGCGTTCAGAGTACGTCATATGTGTACAGATGCTCTCAATCCATGAATGAGAAGGGAGAAATAAAATAAAAATTTAAGAACTTCTGGGAAATGCACCAGAAGAGACTACACTTACGAGATGCGTTCCATTTCTCAGGGAAATACATGAACTCGGGGGGGAATCAAGTCTTCGGTCTTTACCCAAACAAAACATCCTTGCTATCACCGGTCTCGGTGTTCGTCAATACTCGAAAAGGGGGCCTTGCTAGCCCGGCGAGTAAGCTTGATCAGTCCCCCTCGAAATTTTCGGGGACTGTATAAATGAAGCATATGATCGATCATGAACCGACGAGACTCAGTCTTGTTCACGAAGTAGCGAAGGAGGATCACGATCCTCCATAGAGATGGATTTGCCCGAGGCACACCTCGTACCTCTTGCAAAAATCCAGAACAATCGGGTCCACCGGGCCCAGTGTGAAGGGTTTAGTGTAAACACTCAAGTATCCCTCCACGTGGGTAGTAATGGCGTCCTCGGGTCCATAGACTACCACATCCTTGACTTCCCAATTGCAGTCCTTTCGGACCACGGGAAGAATGTCTTCGGTTACGGAGCATATGTACCTTGATGCTCCTTTACCCCCGATCTTATTTGCATGAGGGTTTCTCGACTTTAAAGTCGTCTACAATTGAACAGCCCCCGGGAATAAATATATTCAAGGGAGGCTCGGGGGCTGATTCGTCGGCAGCCACCTTAGAAGAAGCCATTTCGAGGGCAACTACTTCAGAAGTAGCTGCCTCAGTACCGGCGGCCGGTTGAGAAGATGAAAAGGCGACTTGTTGAGGAACAGATTTCGATGTTTTAGCCATTGTTATCTGGGGAAGTTTGAAAATTTAAAGAAAGAAGACGAAGGTTTGAAAAGACGAGTTTTGAAGGATGAAGATCAGAGTATGAAGATTTGAAAGAAATCTGGGTAAAACCTGAAAATCACTATGGAAGTTGAAGAACAAGGATGAAGATATGAAGATTTCGAAGAAATTTGGTGATAAGCTGGAAACCTCGAAGGTAAAAGCTTGGTCAAAAAGTAGAAAAAGAACAAAGGGTGAAAGCTTTTATAGGGAATCAAATGACACTTTACATTCGGAGGCAACCGGACGATGAGCGACACGTGTCCGAATGCAAAATGACGCGACTGATGGGACGTTTCTGCTCCTTCGTCGTAACGTACGGAGGAAGGAACCGGAGAGCATATATCGTTTCCCATCATTTCGGCAAACCTACTATCGGAGAAATGAGGAGACTATCTATATACGGGTAAAGCCGAGCCTAATGAGCACTCTGATTTTCCGGTGAGGCAAACGGAGCAAGAACATGACTGTAAGGAATCGGAATCAGAGCCAGGAGCCTCTCGTATCAGGGCCTGAGCAAAACACCTACCCTCGAAGCCATCGAGAACACGTGCCCTGAGTCCGGTTCGAGTCCCAAGATCTCGGAGAGCATTACCAAACGACCGCACACGATTAACAAAGGGTCGTAATATCCGTGCTCAACTGGATATCACGACGTGAATCTCAGCCCGTATCGGCAGAAAATCAGTGACTCGCGAAAAGGAAGATTTTTACCTTTCTTAGAATTGTACCTAGGGTAAAACTCCCCTAATATATAAAGGGGAGGCTGATTATTCATTAGACACTTTGTAACATGCATACCAAGGCAATATACTTATGTTTTCTCCATTTTTAAAGGTTATTCAAAGTTCTTGTTTTCGTTCATAAGTTCTTCATAACCTAAGGCAGGTTTCTCGTTAAGCCTTTAACCGAGCTCGAACTCACTATTATTATTGGTTTGGTTATCTAGTATATTCTTTATTTGCTTATTTAACGTCATTTATAACATGTATTGGATTAGTCATTAATCATATGTATTGGATTATGTATAAATTCAATTGTTATATTTTTTTAATGGCAAACAATTCAAGTCTTCCCTCTTCTCTCTTGTGCAACAAGAAAGGGGTCAATCGCTTCAACTTGGGAATCCATAAGCTTAATACCAGAAGATTAAACAGCGAGGTGAGGCCTAAAGTTGTGGCTTTCACAATGTTTTTGGAAAATCCAGTCATCGGGGATTTAATTGACACTGCATTGTCCGGCGGTATTGCCCTTTCCATGCAAAGAGAGGGGTCTTGATCAGGTGGGTCCTTTGCTTTCCTGGAAAACCATTTAATTCTTGCGTTAGCTTTTTCACTTTTAAGGTTACCCCAATCTCATACAGGGGAGCCAACCAACACTCAACTTTTCTAATCGGATTAATTCTGTTTTAAAGTCAAACCGAGTAAGGTTGTTTTAATTCTTAGCCTGAGAAGAGCAATCTTTGATATTGACTGTTTAAAACTTTGATGATATTCAGTTGTAAATTTTGATATGGCCTAAATGCACATGAATTTCTGCTGGTTTGTGGTTGAATTCTTCAATTTCGAAACTGCAACTTAAGAATACTGTAGGAAGCAGCAAAGGCGGCTTATTTTCTTTGATTTTTTTCTCATATCTTAGATGGCAGAGTTCTTCAGGCATTATCATCTTATTGCCAGTAAATTCTGACATGACGGTACCCAAGAGGTAAATCTTGTTGAGCTTTATGCGGAAGGCAAGTATATCTAAAAGAAAAATAGTTGAATCTGCTTGTCTTTACAATGCTCCTTATAAAAATTATGGTCTTAGCTTGTTGGTGCAAAGTTAGAGAGTTTCCTGTGAGTTCCTGTTAGCTCTCTGGTTACTTAAGTAAATTCATCTTTTTCCCTTTTTATTTCTCTCAAAGACAGCTTTAGAACAGCAAGTTAAATTACTGACAACACTAACTGATGCTATCAATTTGTTGATTTTGTGCGTTGACATGTTTAAGCATTATAATGGTATTCGACTTGGTGAAAATTTTACCAGGGACATCACATGATAGAACTGAGTTCATCACTTGAATGGCCATCTTTGATAAATTGTGACTCTACTAACTCGAGAAAGTTTAGAATACTACTATTGGGTAAGTTGTTTGTTTGTCAAAATGTCCTGGGTTTCATTGCATTCAGTTAAGCTTCTGATGGATCCTTAATGTGAAAGCTAATTCTCTTGTGCTAAGTATAGCAATGGAATAGCTTAGTTTTTCTGAATCTAATGTTGCAAGATATGCACTATGTTCATATATGGTGTATGTTAAGTATCTGATATCAGAACGAAAGTGGCAGGGGCTTATATTGTCTACTACTGCTAGTCTTGTGTGCATTTACTGCCATACAGATGTCTTGATTATCCGGCGTCGACCAAGTTTATGTACCTTTCCACTAGACATCAGATTGTTTTCTTTTTTGATGACCCGAAATCCGTCTGCAGCCAGCCCTTACGACCAACCTCAGTCTTCGAAACTCGGGATAATGGGCCTGCTCCTCTACCCATCTCCACTCAAAACGTCAGGCGCAATTTGCATGGCGCAAGGCTCAAACCTGTGACCTAAGTAACAAGTGCCTCAACCTTTGCTACTTGAACTAAGCCCTGAGGCAAGTCTAGTCATCAGAAATTATTCCAAGGTTGTATGCTTCTGGTAGTTAGCCGTAATCTCTGTAATGATTATAAGATGAAACAATACTGTGATGAGGATCTTCTTAATATATTTATGATGTTAGCCCAAAAACTATATTGGTTTTGCAGTGTTACAAAGTCTATGTTGTCTCCGTTAATGATTCTTTAAAATATTATCCGGCTTTAACCACTTCAATCGGACAACACTTGATCCCAAATAGATTTACTGCATTCTGCTGTCTCGTTTTCTTCTATTTACCAATATAACTGCTTCGTCTATATCCCCTTCTTCTTAGTTGAATGGAAGAGAAGCATAATGTGTATTCACTTAGTTGAATATAATTTCCCCTTCTTCTTTCATGTTTCCTACTTTCTCATTTCAAGATTCTAATTCTGTTAGAGTTCCAGATTTGGGATTAGTTTGTCCTTTTGTTTTTCAAGACCATGTTAGATGAAATAGCCCAATTTATGCTTATAGTTGGATTCCTTCATCTTATGGAAATAGTAACTACCTGTTCAGCTTGTCCATATTAGCATTGGGCCGGTCTTCATGCCCTGCTGGCCAATGTTCAGGTACCTTTTTTCAACCTACGCATGAAGCCTGCCTTTCATTCATTTAGTTCCTAATTTTTTTCGTGATTTGGCATTGTTTGTTTTTCCAGCTCTGGCCGCCAGGGAGCAATTCTAGCAGCTCTTATTTCTGGTCTCAACATAATAAAAATGCTTCTTTTGGGACTAGGATTATGGAAGGATGATGCGACTGTCAAGTCTATGAGCCGATTTGGAGACCACAGGTTTAGTAATTTGAAGAATATTTACAGCTTCTACCAAACAGTTTCATTAAATGATCTCTTGTTACAAAACTTAGCTATTACTAACAATAACAAGCTGTCACACAGCCAAAAACTGGTTCAGTTGAGGATGAGGTTGCTATCCAAATTTATTTAGGGTCATCCATCTCTTCAATCCTCATTTTTATTTTCTCCACTTCATTTCTCTAATGGAAACCGGGTATTCGTTAATTTCATTAAGCTGCAATCTATGAGTAATATGATGCTGCCAACATCTGTGAAAAACTGAACATGTTGACAATATTTATGCTTAAAAGTCTACCATCTCTTACATCGTAACTAAACGATGGGGAAGAAAATATTCTGAAAACATGCAACACCGCCAAATATGGCACTAGAGGCTAAGCCTAATTGCCTGGCAATCCCCATTTTCCTTCACTTGTTTGTGGTCCTAATTAAGCTAAGGATTACTTCTTTTGTCCGTCTATTGCCTTTTCTTCTTTGTTAAGCAAATTAATTGGCAACTTATAGTGTGGTTGGCATGTCTGTTACATTAGGGAGCTTCTCAAGGGACCGTTGTACTATGCCTTTACAATCACTTTGGCTTGTGCTGTATATTGGAGATATTCTCCTATTGCAATTGGACTAATTTGCAACCTTTATGCTGGTGATGGTATGCAATGCTGAGGCAACCCAATTCTACTCTATCTCTCCCCACAATCCTAACTGTTCAACTTATTAAGTTGGAACGGTTAGGCGTCCTTCCTGATTGTCTGGCAAGGTCTTAATAAATAGTAGTAAAAAAGATACCGTTTTCCTGCTCCAGGTATAGCTGACATTGTTGGCAGGAGGTTTGGAAAACAGTAACTCCCGTACAATAAAAAACAAATCATTTGCTGGTAGTATTGCGATGGCGGCTGCTGGTTTCTTAGCATCCATTGGGTAATTGAAGCTTCCTTGTTATCGTGCTGCTTAACCACTGCGGCTTGTTTACTGGTTTACATGTTTTGCTATAGATACTTGCACCATTTCTCCTTGTTTGGGTATATTCAGGAGAGCTCCCACACGGTTTTCGGCTTCTTGTTTGTGTCGCTTGCTGCAGCACTACTGGTAGAATCCCATCCTATAAGCACCGAACTTGATGACAACTTAACGGTTCCCTTAACCTCAGTGCTGGTGGGCAGTCTTGTTCTGTGATATCGGACTGTATCCTTATATGGATGGACCGTCAAACTTACAAATGCTAACTGAAAATGGAAATTTTGTTAGTCTTAACCCAGGATTGTGTATCAGTAGTCCTGGTCAATGTACAAGCCACTGCATTACACAATCTTGTTACTTTCTGTTGTTGTAGTACTTATTAAAAAACGCAGAGAAAGTATAGCAAGTGTGTTTTCTTATGAAACATTTCTTGAAATTCTTATATTTGTCAAAAACGTGTTTTTGTTTTCGTTTTTCCAAGAGCTTTTTGCACAAATGTTTTCAAAATGTTGTTTATGTGAAAGTGGTTTAAGGATTTTTCCTTTTTCTTTTAATTGTTCTTTCATCCACAAAACACTAGCAAATCATTTAAAAAAAGTTACATTTATCTAAACACGTTTTATATATTTTTGTTTGGAATTTGTGGTCCTAAACAAGTCAAAAAGAGGTCCAGAGTATTTGTGTGATTATAAAATTCTCATTAAGGGTATAATTGTAAGTTTAAGCTAAATTGTTTTCAAATTTAGAAAGAGGTCATTTTTTTTGGAACGGACCAAAAAGGAAATAGGTTCACGTAAACTGGAACGGAGGAAGTATTTATTAAGAAACGCAGAGAAAGTATACTAAGTGTATTTTCTTATGAAACATTTCTTGAAATTCTTATATTTGTCAAAAACGTGTTTTTGGTTTCGTTTTTCCAAGAGCTTTTTGCACAAATGTTTTCAAAATGTTGTTTGTGTGAAAGTGGTTTAAGGATTTTCCCTTTTTCTTTTAAATGTTCTTTCATCCATAAAACACTAGCAAATAATTAAAAAAAAGTTACATCTATCTAAAGTAATTAATGAAATTGCTCACCAACTTATTAAAGGAATACCTCAAGATTTTTTCTTTGTAAAATAAGTTGCAGACAAGAAACTAATTAGTAAGTAATATGAAGGAACATTTGCAAATTTTACGGTAACAAATGGAAGTAACTCGTTCTTTTTCAAGAAAAAAATAGCAAAGACTTTTCTAATTTTTCTTGAATCATTTTTTCCTTTTACGTCAGGTTTAGTTCATCTTTTGAGTCCCATTCAGTCACTAGTATTTCTTATGCTCATTGTTCCTTTTAGACCTAGTAACTAGGGCACGTGAGAGCACTTGACGTGTTCATGGTTGGGTATTTTTCTTTTATTGAAATCGAAATCAAACTCATTAGGCAAAATACATATGTTACGGCCCAAAATCCCATTGAGGATCGTGATGGCACCTAACCCGCTTGCTAAGCAAGCCAAAATTCAGTCAACAATAATATAAGCAGATTATTAAGCCATTAATTGGTTCATAATATAAATAGCAATGCACGATAAAGATCAATTCAATATATCATAAGTAAAAAATCGACGACAAGTTCTAAATACGCCACAACTATCCAACAAACGGCCAAAATTCGGTGTCACTGCATCACAAGCATATAATAAAAGTAACTAATATCAACGGGACAAAGCATCTGTCCGAAAAAAAAATACATAGAGAGGAATAGATAAGTAGGGAAGGGGAACTCCATGTGCTGTGAATCGGATCAAGTATAGTAGCTCACCATGAGGTCTCCAACAAAGTACTTCTACTCAACCCAATGGTACCACTAATACCAGTCTCGGAATCTGCAGAAGTATAGTATGAGTACAAAATTACGGTACTCAGTACGTATCAAATCTAGCGTTAAAGAAGTAGTGGTGAGGGGTTGACACCGACACTCGCTAGTAGTGTGATAAGAAAGTAAAAGCATAAAGTAAAGTTGTAGATAAGGCATGATATCATCAAATGGATACAAAGGCAAAACACACAGTAATACCTGCTATTTAGACATACTTTTCAAGTAAAGGAAGCATAATACATGTCAATATCTCAATTGCTACATAAATAATCGCTACACCCCCACACCTTCTCCCACGCATAAGGATTTATAAGTGGGGCTTTTGACACGGCCAATCGGCCGATGATACGAATGGGGACAGAGGGGGTCAAAAGTGGATTATACATTTCATTTTGCTTATGCCAGTTGTCCCATCAGGTGCTGCAACCGGAGCGGGGCAACCCATTTTACATGTGAAGCCGGCGCAATTTCCCAAGCATGGTATAGTATAAAAAGGTATTGCAGCCCTCTTCTCCCTCATTCTAGAGGATATCACCCACATAAGTTCTCCCAAAATGTTCTCAACGCCCCTTTAGAATTCCCAAACAGCCTAAGGCAAGGTCGAAGGTGCATCGGGGAGGATCTAGTGTGAAGGATCTTGGAATCGTCGCTATTATATCTATCATCTTATTGTATTGATTCTAGAGATTTGTTGGAGGCAGAATTAACCATCATAGAAGTGTAGCTAGTTCTTCAACAAGGTATGTAAGACAACTTTCTTTCCTAGCATGAGTTGGTGTAAGTCTCTCCTTCCCTCTAAAGGATTTCTGTATTTTAAGAATTGGTTTCATGAGTCCTTCTCAGTGACATTGTTCTTGTTCCAGTACATCCTTGTCAGTGGCATTCCTTCCAAAGTCTAAGATGTTCCAAGTTGGTATCCTGAGGTCGGAATGTAGGATTCATTCCGAGTTTAACCTTAATATCTCTTAAAATTAATCATGCATTGCACTTTTATGTATATCTATCTATTTTACTTCACCAAGCCGTGCTATAGACGGTCGGGTACGACACTTATTGTGCAACCACTGATCAGTTGAGTATGATGTGAAATGTTACAGAGCCATTGTGTGGCCGGGTATGATCGAGTCCTCTAAGAGGCCGGGTACGGAGTGATGTGATATGAAAGATTGCCGAGCCCTTGTGTGGCAGGGTACGACCAAGTCCTTTGGAGACCAGGTACGCCAAGTTTTGTTAAGATCGGGTACAAGCGAGATCCTTGAGGCCGAGTACAATGTAATAATAATATAAGACTTTACCGAGTCCTCTTCGAGGCCGGGTACTATATGAAGTAATACGCCCCCAAATAGTGGCCGAGTAATATTGTATTATAATTATAATCAATGCATAGTCTCCATGAGTGCCCTAACCCTTTATAAAGCTTGCATATTTTTAAGTCTTATGGTTTCCACAATTTACGCCCGCGGTGGCGTATCTTCGATATTCAGGTTAAAATCATGTATTCATATCTCTTACGATCATGTCTTTGAATTTCCTACCTTCTCAGTCTTACATACTTGGTACATTTTCCGTACTGACGCCCCATTTTCTTTTGGGCATTATGCGCATGCCCACAAGTGCAAATAGACTTGGTGATGCCCCTCCTCAGTAAGTGCACGATTTAGATGATTGGTTGTCGCTCTCCATTTCTCCGGAGTAGTTTCTCAAAAGTCGATAGGTACTAAAGTATATGTTCCAATCATTTTGGGTACGGTGGGGCCCTGTCTCGACCAAGTTGCATATAAGTATATTTCTTTTGGTACTCTTAGAGGCTCGCAGACTAGAATTTGGTTGTATGTAAAAAGGTGGATAATGGCTGTTTAGGTACAATTATAAATATGTATACAATGTTAGTGTTTCTTTTGCAAGTCAGCTATACACATCTTAAATTTCCAATATTACTACTTGGAGGCCTCGTTGGCCCAGGATTTATGATTAAAAATATATAAGCATGGACGTCGGTTCACACAGGCCTTCGGGAGTCGTGTGCCAGTCGTACCTCCCAAGGTTGGGGTATGACAAACTTGGCATCAAAGCAGGCCAGTCAGGGAGTCTGCAAGACGTATCTAGTATGGTCTTGTTTATGGGTATGTCGTACACCATACTTATAAATAGGAGGCTACATGATATCTAGGATGAATACCCTTCTTTCTAATCTAGATCGTGCGATAGAGCTGAGTCGTAAGTATTCATTTCCAATCCTTATCTTGTTTATGCTTATAGCATATACCTACTGTGAGACGCCAAGCAGTTATTGAGGGATTGGATGAAGAAGTAGGAGAAGGTACCAGTCAGGTTCCACTTACCCCTATGGGTGAACATGGACCATACGATGAGGCTGGTACTCAGGTCTCGAAGACAGCACCACCAGCCCCGGGACAACATAGAGAAGCTAATGTACCTCATATTCCTCTTCCGATTGTTTTTGAATAGGATTTAGATATGAGAAGTGCAGTGCAGTTGTTGACTCGATTAGTGGCCTCTCAAGCCCAATATCAGGCCACTTCCACCTTAGCTAGATTCGTTAGTACGAGAGTTCGGGATTTCATAAATTTGGACCCCCCGGTATTCATACTAACGGATCCAAATAAAGATCCCTAATTTTTCTAGATCAAATACAGCGGACTTTACGAGTTATTCATGCCACTGATACTGAGTCCGTAGCACTTGACTCTTACAGATTGCGGGATATAGTTGGGACTTGGTATGAGACTTGGGACCAGTCTAGGGGATTATTTGCCGCAGCAGCAGGGTAGAGAGAATTTTCTGAGGCATTCTTGCAGCAGTATCTGCCCGTTGAACTCTGCCGATCAAGGAAAGATAGATTTTTACGGTTGGAGCAAGGTAATATGAGTAACCGAGAGTATAGCATGAAATTTAACTCCTTGGCTAAGTATGCTCCCTCAGCGGTGGCTGAGATGAGTGATCGGGTACATCGATTTATGGGCGGTTTGGGACCACATCTGATAAATGAATGTACCATAACTTCTTTAAATCTGATAATGAATATAGCTCATATTCAAGCTTATGCACAGAGCTTGGAGGATCGAAAAAGGCAACAGCGGGCTGCTCGAGAGCATGATCGGAGCCAACATAAGAGAGCTCGATCTACAGGTGATATGGGAGAATCAGGAGGTGAGTTTAGACCTCCGTTTCCTCGGCATCCTTCTCACCTCGCGGCTAGTGCGACATCATAGTTATAGGGTCAGTACCATGATCGGATCACCTACTCCGGTCAAGGTCCGAACCCTCGAGGACATAGCTCACAATATAGTGGATACCCTAGTAAGATGAAGCCCCTGGTGCCATATTATGGCCGATGTGGTAGGAATCATATTGGTCATTATTGCCAGGTTTCAGACTTGTGTTATTCTTGTAGGCAGCCCAGTCATATCATACGCTTTTGTCCAGTTAGAAATGTGGGTGGCGCGATGCCGCCAACGGAACTTGCAACAACTTCTTTGTCGATAGCGAATCCTCATGAGCAAGGTATGCAACCTTCAGTGGGGAGAGGTAGAGATAGAGGTGGAATGACCAGCTCGGGTGGACAACAACAGAATCGCATCTATGCATTGTCAGGACGACAGAACCTAGAGTCATCACTGGACGTGATTATAGGTATACTAACCGTATTCTCCATTACTATGTATGCATTGATCTATCCGGGTTCCACGTTGTCGTATATTTCCCCATTTGTTGCTAGTAATTGGTAATGTACCCGAATGGTTACAACAATCATTTGAAGTATACATGCCCAAGGGTGAGTCCATGGTAGTTAGGCGAATATATCAAGATTGTGATGTGATGATTTATGATCACCATACCTTAGCTGATTTGAATGAGTTATAGATGATAGAATTTGATGTTATTATGGGTATGGATTGGCTAGACTCTTGCTATGCTACGGCGTATTGTTGGATAAAAGTTGTTCACTTTAACTTTCAGGGAGAGCCTGTTGTCGAATGTAAGGGTGGTGTGGCAGCGCCAAGAGGAAAGTTTATTTCTTACCTTAAGGCTCAAAAGATGATCAAGAAAGGGTGTTTCTATCATTTGGTGTGAGTGATGCAAGCGGAGGCAAAGCCTCCAACACTTCAATCGATTTCGATTGTTAATGAATTTCCTGATGTATTCCCTGACGATCTCCTGGGTATTCCACCCGAGAGAGAGATTGAGTTTGCCATCAATGTACCACCCGATATGCAACCAATATCTATTCCTCCGTACATGATGGCTCATGCCGAGTTGAAGGAACTAAAAGAAAAGTTGAAGGACCTTCTTGATAAGGGCTTTATCCGACCCAGTATTTCCCTGTGGGGAGCCCCAGTACTATATTTTTGAAATAAAGATGGTTCATTGAGTATGTGTACTGATTATCGACAGTTGAATAGTGTGACCATTAAGAACAAGTATTTGCTCCCCAGAATCGATGATTTGTTTGATCAATTGCAAGGCGCTATTTTTCGAAGATCGATATGAGATCTGGGTATCATCAGTTAAGAATTACGGAAGAAGAAGTTCCAAAGACAGTCTTTCAGACCAGTTCTGGCCATTACAAGTTTCTCATCATGTCCTTTAGACTAACCAATGCACCAACAGCCTTCATAGATCTGATGAATTGGGTGTTCAAACCATTTCTGGATATTTTTGTGATCGTATTCATAGATGATATTTTGGTGTATTCTCGATCAGAAGCAGAACACACATAGCAATTACAAAAGGTCATATGCACGCTCCGGGATGACAAGTTATATACTACGTTTCCCAAGTGCGAGTTCTGGCTGAACTCGGTGGCTTTTATTAGGCACATAACATCGAGTGAGGGTATAAAAGTTTATAGTCAAAAGGTCGACATAGTCAAGGATTGGCCAAGGAATACGATCCCTACGGAAGTGCGCATCTTGTTGGGCCTAGGCGGCTCCTACCGAAGGTTTGGGGAAAATTTCTCGTCTTTAGTTACTCCGTTAACAAAGTTGACGCATAAGGCAGCAAACTTTTGGTGGACCGATGTTTGTGAGAAAAGCTTCCAAGAGTTAAAGGACAGGTTAACCTCGGCGCCAGTTCTAACCCTTCCTGAAGGACCCGAGGGGTACGTTATAAATTGTGATGCTTCTAGAGTGGGATTGGGAACTATTTTAATGCAACACGGGAGACGTAACGATCGGGATGGTCGTTTTGAGTATTGTAGCATTGTTTACCCATTTATCGCTTCTTCTATATTTAATTATAGTTATGTGACTTGTCGGGGTGGTTGGTTTGGTTCCGGAGATGTTTCAGAGTGAAATAGGACACTTAGTCCCAAGGTTGAAGGCTTAAGTTGAAAGAGTTGATCGGAGTTTGACTTTTGTGTAGACGACTCTGGAATGCAGTTTTGATGGTTACGATAGCTTTGTATGGTGATTTTGAACTTAGACGTATGTCTGTATGTTGATTTGAGGTCAGTAGGTCATTTTGGCTTGACTTGGCGAAAGTTGGGAAGTTGATGGTTTGTAAGGTTGAGAAGTTTGACCGAGAGTTAATTTTGTTGATATCGGGTTTGAATTTTGGTTTTGAGAGCTGGAATAGGTCTGTTATGTAATTTATGACTTGTGTGCAAAAATTGAGGTCAATCGGAGTTGGTTTGGTATGATTCGACATTAGTTTTAGAAGCTAGAAGTTCTTAAGTTCATTAGGCTTGGATTGGGGTGCAATTCGTGATTTCGGTGTTGGATGATGTGATTTGAGGCTTCGACTAAGTTCGTATCCCATTTTAGTACTTGTTGGTATGTTTGGATGGGGTCTCGATGGCCTCAGGTGTGTTTCGGATCAAGTGCGGACTCACTTTGGACTTTATTTGATTGAGATGTTTGTGCTTCTGGTTTCCTTTTTCGCGATCACGAGGAGAGGGACGCGAGTTCTATGCGATCGCATGGTTAAGGCTGCGATTGTGAAGCCTTGAGGGAGTTGTATTATGCGTTTGTGTGAGAGGAGACGCATTCGAGGAGAAGGAAGAGGAGGTCTGTGATTTCCATGCGTTGTTCAGCGCGATCGCATGAGGCTGTCCGCGATCGCGTAGGGCAGGGAAACTATTCACCGTATTCGCGACTTGGAGTGTGCGTTTGCATAGAAGGTTTTTGGCTACTGAAGGATTTGTTCTTCGCGATCGCATGGAAAATTCCGTGATCGCGTGGGAAATTGCGCGATCGCGTAGTATAATCACTGAGTAGAAGATATTTTATTCCAAATCGAGGGTTAGAGTACCATTTTCATATTGTGAGTTGTAGAGCTCGATTTCGGGCGATCTTGGAAGGGGTTTTCATGCCTTGGATCGGGGTAAGTGTTTTTGACTTGGATTTGTTAATATTTCATGATTCTATCTTCGTTTTTAGCATTTAAATAGTGAATTAAAGTGAAGAAACGGGGGATTTTGTGAAGACTTTTCAAAAATACAAAATTGGAGGTTTGAAGGTCTATTTGAGATCGGAATTGAATGATTTTGGTATGGTTGGACTCGTAATTGAATGTGTGTTCGGATTTTATTAATTTTGTTGGGTTTCGAGGTGTGGACTCGGGGTTGAATTTTTGATTTTTGATAAAGAACAAAAGTTTATTGTTTGAAGTTATTTCCTATGGCATTATTTATTGATATTGAGTTGTTTGTTACTAGATTCGAGACGTTTGGAGGCCAATACTGTAAGGCCCCGTAAAATCTCGTCAAGGAATTTATGGTTTCGTGGTGCCGAGGTAGGCCTATGTATTTGAGGATTACAGACTTTTTGGGTTGAAGAATGCTCTGAGGAGTAGATGGAAATTTTTGATAGAATAAGGCAATTCTGCGATCTGTTTCGCGATCGCAGAACCGTTTCGCGGGATGCATAATCATTACAGAGTTGAGCAGAAAGTTTTTAAATTTTGAAGGTCATTTTTCGGTCCATTCTGCGATCGCATATCTATTTCGCGGTCCGCATTTTCTGTGGCAGTTTTGGCACAAAGAATTTTGTTGGGTCATTATACGGTTTAATCTGCGACAACAAAAGTGGTCTGCAGACCGCAGACCTGTCGCAGATCGGTCCAGACCAGCCCAGTTCTTAGCATCATTGTCGCGGCCCATTTTGCAGGTCGCATATCAATTATGTGGTCCATTATGCGACCGCAGACCTGAGTTCGGAGGGTCGATTTTCCTATTTTTCTAACCCAACCCAATTTTAATGAATAGCCTTTGGGGCTTATTTTGGAATGATTGTATGATGATTTTAGAGAGAGGTAAGAGCATTTTAGAGAGAGAATGAGGAAATCTAGCATTCTAATCATCCAATCCTGCACCAACCTTCAAAAATCAAGGAAGTCAATCACTAGATTATCATCTATCCGAGTAAGTCCTACTCCTAAGCTTTCATGCAAGAGGTTATGAGTTCTAGTGTATTGTGGGGATAGAAATAGGCCATGCATGTGACAACGGGTTGTAGTATGTGGGGTAATGAACCATTTTGGGTAGTTATTGTTGCAATTGGTTGAGGGAGGAAGGGATTACCATTGTAGGGCTTCGTAGTCTATCTTGCATGCTAGGTGTTTGAAAATATTCCTAGAAGAGTTACACCATGGGAATCCTTCTAATTATTAACTGATTTTCGCTATCTTCCTATAGATTATTATTGCTAGAAGTGTGGGGCGTTGTAGTAACTTAAGGAAAGCTCAAATAAGGTATGTTGGCTAAACTACTCTCTTATAAATAAATTCCATGATGTTCCCATAAGTTTCAAGTATGGTTGGCTCAAGTTCCTTATTCCCAAAATTCGATTGTCCCAAGTAAGCAAAGTGTCAAGAATTATGTATTCAAAAATATGTTCCAAATGTTCCTATCACATTATGTTATCCTTCGGGAATGTGTTCAAGAATGATATGTATATTAAAATGTTATGGCTTTGAGTCGTGTTTCAAATGAAAGTCCATTATGCTCAACTTAGAGAGAATACTCAGTGCGTCTAAAACTCCTATTGCTCATATATATTAATTAAGGCCTTGATTTCGAATGTTCATATTGTTGATAATCTATAAAGATGCTTGAAAGTGAAAGAAGTGAGTTAGGGGTATAAAGTGTGGTCAACGTACCAAGGATGAAAATTATATTTGTGGCCAATAGTGCCAAGGAAATGAAGTAATGTGAGAAATGTTATGAAATGAGCCTTGATTCAGCTGTTCCAAATTGACTCCAAAAATAGATATGCCTAAAAGCTTATGTACTCAAGTCATGCCCAAATGTGGTTATTTTAACTAATGTTATGCTTTGTAAATATTTCCAATGTGTTTTGAGCTCTTATATATTCATGAGTTGAAATTGTGTCCCTTTTGGGAAAAAGTATTTGAAGAATAAATGATGTGTTACTCGGTTATGATTTTAACTTGGGTTTCGATTTTCAACCATTCTACTCCATTTCTTGGAAAGGAATCCATTGTATTTAAAGTTTTCATTACTAATGAACCTAAAGTTGTGATTTTCGGAATATTCTATTTGTTGATATTTGTGATGATAATCCTTGTAAGTAAAGAAATGAAAGTGTGGAATATAAGATACGGCCACCGTGGCTTAGGATGAAGAATCATAAGTATGGCCAAGAGAGCCAATGTGATTTTAGGCCTTCAGGAGGCTTTGGCCTAGATTTGGAAGTATGTACTAGCCTTGCACAGGAAGCTTCAGTTCCAGCTGCACCAGCCATTTCTCAGGCCGGGGGAGGTGCTTAGACTCCTACCGCACGTACTCCAGAGCAGGTAGCTCAAGGACTCCAGACACCGGGGGTATTACCAGCCCAGCCGGTTGCTGCTACTCGAGCCGAGGTTGACCCACCTATGAGTGATGAGGAGCAAAAGAGACTAGATAAGTTTGGGAAGCTTAAGCCTCCAGAGTTCAGCGGGGAGGAGTCAGAGAAGGCCCAGGATTTCCTAGATCGGTGTCAGCAAATTCTTCGCACATCGGGTATTTTGGAGACTAGTGGAGTTATATTTACCATTTTTTAGCTGACTGGGAGAGCCTACCGATGGTGGAAGGCCTATGAGTTGAGAAGGCCAATTTGCATAGTGCCACTTTAATGGCATGCGTTATCCATTCTCTTTATAGAGAAGTTTGTTCCACAGACCCGCAGGGAGGAGCTGCTTAGAGATTTTGAGCTGCTATGCCAAGGATATATGATTATGAACCAGTATGAGATGAGATTCGTAGATTTGGCCTGTCATGCTATATGGTTGGTTCCCATAGAGAGAGAGGATCAGGAGGTTCATTGATGGCCTCAACTATGGCCTACGTTATAGTTTGGCCCGAAAGGCCGAGACAGATGCTAGGTTTGACCAGGTGGTCGAGATTTCTAGGCATTTGGAGTTTGTTCGCAGGCTTGAGCAAGAGGGCAAGAGGCCCCGTAGTTTTGGTGGTTTTAGTGGTACCTCGTTTGGAGGTCATTCATATCACAGCAGAGGTCGTCCTTACATGCCCGCTCAGATGGCTCGTTCGGTTCATTGTAGCACATCAGCTAGTCATGGTTCATACAGTGCTCGCACGAATCAGTCATCTTTTTGTTCCCTCTCAGCGCAGAGTTCATCATGTGCTCTATCAGTTCAGGGTTCATCTGTACCGGGTCCTTCCAGTGGTTATTCCAATTCTCGGGTCCGATACAGGCCCCACCACCATTTACGGCTCGAGGTTGTTATGATTATGGAGAGTTGGGGTATGTGAGGAAGTATTGTCCCTGTCACTATAGAGGTCCAGTGCAGTAGGGAGGCTAGTCTATGACCCATGCACTAGTTACTACACCACCCGCTCAGCTAGCTCGGGGTGGAGGTCGTACGGGTTGAGGTCACCCCAGCGGGGGAGGTCAGACATGTGGTGGTCAGGCTCGATGTTATGCTTTTCCTGCCAAGCCAGAGGCAGTTGCTTTAGATGCAGTGATCACAGGTACTGTACAGTATGCCACATGGATGCTTCCATATTATTTGATCTTGGTTCCACTTATTCATATGTATCATCATACTTTGCTCATTATTTGGATATGCCCCGTGATTCCTTTGTTACACATGTTCATGTATCTATGTTGGTGGTGGATTCTATTATTTTGGACTGTGTATATCGGTCGTGTGTGGTTACTATTAGGAGATTAAAGATGAGAGTTGATTTTCTACTACTTAGTATGGTTGATTTTGACGTGATTCTAGGCATGGATAGGTTGTCACCATGTCATGCTATTCTGGATTGTCACGCTAAGACCGTGACGTTGGAGATGCTGGGATTGCCTAGGATTGAGTGGAGAGGTTCTTTGGAATTTGTTTCTGGTAGAGTGATTTCATATTTGAAAGTCCAACGGATGGTTGGGAAGGGATGATTTACATATTTGGCCTTTGTAAGGGATGTTGGTGCTGATACTCTTGCCATTGAGTCTATTCCGGTAGTGTGAGATTTTCTGGATGTGTTTCCTGCAGACCTACCGGGCATGCTACCCGACATGGACTTTGGTTTTGGTATTGAGTTGGTGTCGGGTACTCAACCCATGTCTACTCCTCCGTATAGTATGGTGCCAGCAGAGTTGAAGGAATTGAAAGAACATCTTTAGGAGCTTCTTGATAAAGGGTTCATTAGGCCTAGTGTGTCGCCTTGGGGTGCACCAGTTCTTTTTGTGAAGAAGAAGGATGGTAAATTGCGGATGTGCATTGATTATAGGCAGTTGAACAAAGTTTCAATTAAGAAGAAGTATCATTTACCACGTATTGATGACTTATTTTACTAGCTTCAGGGAGCTAAAGTGTTCTCTGAGATTGATTTGAGGTCGGGGTATCACCAGTTGAAGATTTGGGATTATGATATCCTGAAGATGGCATTTAGGACCAACTACGGCCACTACGAGTTCCTTGTGATGTCTTTTGGGCTGACCAATGCCCCAGCATCATTTATACATCCGATGAATAATATATTCCAGCCATATCTTGATTATTTTGTTATAGTATTCATTGATGATATACCGGTGTACTCACATAGCCAGGAGGAGCATGCGCATCATCTGAGGATTGTACTACAAATGTTGATGGAGTAGAAGCTTTATGCTAAATTCTTCAAGTGTGAGTTCTGGCTTGATTCTGTGGCATTCTTGGGGCACGTGGTGTATAATGAGGGCATCAAGGTAGATGCGAAGACGATTGAGGTAGTTTAGAGTTAGCCCAGATCATCTTCAGCTACTGAGATTCAGAGTTTTCTTAGCTTGGCTGAATATTATCGCTGTTTCATGGAGGGATTTCTCGTCCATTATTGTACCTTTGACTAGATTGACCCAGAAGGGTGCCCCATTCAGGTGGTCTGATAAGTGTGAGGAGCGATTTTAGAAGCTCAAGACTGCCTTGACCACATGCTCAGTTCTAGTTTTGCCTTCAGCATCGGGTTCCTATACTATGTATTGTGATGCTTCTCGGATTGGTATTTAGTGTGTGTTGATGTAGGAGGTTAAAGTGATTGCTTATGTTTCACGCCAGTTGAAGCCCCATGAGAAGAACTATCACGTTCATTCTTTAGAGTTGGCTGCCATCGTTCATGCATTGAACATTTAGAGGCATTATCTCTACGGTGAGTCTTGTGATGTATTTACCGATCACCAGAGTTTACAACACCTGTTCAAGTAAAAGGATCTAAATTTGAGGCAGCGGAGATGGTTGGAGCTCTTAAAAGACTATGATATTTACCATTTTGCATCATCCCGGGAAGGCCAATGTGGTGGTTGATGCCTTGAGTAAAAAGGCGGTGAGTATAGGTAGCCTTTCATATATTCCTGTTGGTGAGAGGCTGCTTGCAGCCGATGTTCAGGCCTTGGTCAATCAGTTCGTGAGGTTATATTTCGGAGCCTAATCGAGTTCTAGCTTGCGTGGTTTCTGGGTCTTCCTTATTTGAGCACAACAGAGACTGTCGGAATGACGACTCCTATTTGCTTGTCCTTAAGGACACGGTACATCACGGTGATGCCAAGGAGGTTTCTATTAGAGATGATGGGATGTTGCGGATGCAGGGTCGGATTTGTGTGCCCAATGTGGATGGGTTACGTGAGTAGATTCTTGAGAAGGCCTACAATTTGCGGTATTCCATTTGTCCAGGTGCCATAAAGATGTATCAGGACTTGAGGCGGCACTATTGGTGGAGGAGAATGAAGAAATATATAGTAGAGTATATGGCTCGGTTCTTGAACTGTCAGCAGGTGAAGTATGAGCATCAGAGGCCGAGCGGTTTGCTTCGGAGACTTGAGATTCCTGAGTGGAAATGGGAGTGTGTTACTATGCAGTTCGTTGTTGGGCTCCCACGGACTTTGAAGAAATTTGATGCTATTTGGGTGATTGTGAACCGGTTGACTAAGTCCACACATTTCATTCCGGTTGTGACTACCTATTATATGGAGCAGTTGGCTGAGATCTATATCCGCGAGATGTTCTCCTTCACGGTGTGCCGGTGTCCATTATTTCTTATTGGGACACATAGTTCACATCGCAGTCTTGGAGGGTAGTGCAACGAGAGTTGGGCACACGGGTTGAGTTGAGTACATCATTCCACCCCCAGATGGACGGACATTCCGAGCCCACCATTCAGATATTGGAGGATATGCTACACGCTTGTGTTATGGATTTCGGAGCTTCTTGGGAGCAGTTTCTACCGCTTGTAAAGTTTGCCTACAATAACAGCTATTAATCGAGTATTCAGATGGATCCTTATGAGGCCTTATATGGGAGGCGGTGTCATTCTCCAGTGGGTTGGTTTGATCCGGGAGAGGCTAGGTTGTTGGGTACTGATTTGGTTCAGAAAGCCTTAGAGAAAGTCAAGTTGATTCAGGATCGGCTTCACACAACACAGTCTAGACAGAAGAGTTAGGCTGATCGGAAGGTTCGTGATGTTACATATATGGTGGGAGAGAAGGTATTGCTCAGAGTATCTCCCATGAAGGGTGTGATTAGGTTCGGGAAGAAGGGCAAGCTGAGCCCTCGATATATTGGTCATTTTGAGGTGCTTGAGAGGATTGGAGAGGTGGCCTACAAGCTAGAATTATCACCTAGTTTATCGGGTGTTCACTCAGTGTTTCATATTTCTATGATCTGGAAGTATTATGGAGATTCGTCTCATGTTTTGGATTTCAGCACGGTTTAATTAGATGGGGATTTGACTTATGATGTGGAGCCGGTGGCCATTTTGGATCGGCAGGTTGTGAAGTTGAGATCAAAGAATATAGCTTCAGTGAAAGTTCAGTGGAGAGGCCAGCCAGTCGAGGAGGCTACTTGGGAGACCGAGCTAGAGATGTGGTAGCAGCTATCCACACCTATTTGAGACTCCAAGTATGATTCTAGACCCGTTCGAGGATGAATGTTTGTTTGAGAGGGGAAGAATGTCACGACCCGACCGACCATTTTGAGTATTATAGCCATGTTTCCCTATTTATCACTTCTTCTAAGTTTAATTATGGTTATGTGACTTGCCGGGGTTGTTACTTTGTTTCCAGGGATGATTCGGAGTGAAATGGGACACTTAGTCCCAAGGTTGAAGGCTTAAATAGAAAGAGTTGACCGGAGTTTGACTTTTATGTAGACGACTCCGTAATGGAGTTTTGATGGTTCTGATAGCTTCATATGGTGATTTTGGACTTAGGCGTATGTCCAGATATTGATTTGGAGGTCCGTAGGTCATTTTGGCTTGAATAGGCGAAAGTTGGGAAGTTGAAGGTTTGGAAGGTTAAAAAATTTGACTGAAAGTTGATTTTGTTGATATTGGGCTCAGATTGTTGTTCAGAGAGTTGGAATAGGTCCGTTGTTTCATTTATGATTTGTGTGCAAAATTTGAGGTCAATCGGAGTTGGTTTGGTATGATTCGACATTAGTTTTAGAAGCTAGAAGTTCATAAGTTCATTAGGCTTGGATTGGGGTGTAATTCATGATTTTCGGTGTTGGCTGATGTGATTTGAGGCTTCGACTAAATTTGTATCGTGTTTTAAGACCTGTTTGTGTGTTTGGATGGGGTCCCGGGGGCCTCAAGTGCATTTCGGATCAATTTCGTACTCACTTTGGACTTTATTGAATTGTTGATGTTTGTGCTTCTGGTTTCCTCTTTCGCAATCACGAGGAGAGGGACGCGATCGCGGAGGGTAAGGTTTGAAAGGTGGGAATTGTTTCTATGCCATCGCATGGTTAAGGGTGCGATCGCAAAGCCTTGAGGGATGTGTTACACGATCGTGTGAGAGGAGATGCGTTCGCGAAGAAGGAAGGGGAGGCCTGGGATTTCCACACGTTGTTCAGTACGATCGTGTGAGGTTGTCCACGATCGCGTAGGTCAGGGAAATTAGTCACCACGTACCTGGAGTGTGCATTCACGTAGAAGGTTTTTGGATACTGAATTTTTTGTTCTTCACGATCGCATGGGAATTTCCGCGATCGCATAGTGTAATCACTGGACATCAGATATTTAATTAGAGTACCATTTTCATATTTTGAGTTGTATAGCTCAGCTTTGGGCAATCTTGGAGGGGATTTTCATGTCTTGGGTCAGAGTAAGTATTTTTTACTTGGATTTGTTAATATTTCATGATTCCATATTTGTTTTTAGCATTTAAATAGTGAATTAAAGTGAAGAAATGGGGGATTTTATAGAAACTTTTCAAAAAAGAAATATGGAGGTTTGAAGGTTGATTTGAGGTCAGAATTGGATGATTTTTGTATGGTTGGACTCGTAATCGAATGGGTTATTCGGATTTTATGAATTTTATCGGGTTCCGGGGCATGGACCCGGGGTTGACTATTTGGGTTGACTTTTTGATTTTTGATAAAGATTGAAACTTTATTGTTTGAAGTTGTTTCCTACGGCATTATTTGTTGATATTGAGTTGTTTGTGACTAGATTCGAGTCGTTTGGAGGCCGATACCCGTGTGAAAGGCTTGATGAAGTTGTGATTTGCACGGTTTGAGGTAAGTAACACTTCTAAACTTAGATTTAAGGATATTTAACCCTAAGGACTACGTTATGTGAAAGATATTGGGGTGACGTATGCGCTTGGTGACAGGCGTGTGTGAGTGGAACGATTTGTTCATAGTTTGGGGAGGCCTTTAGGCTAATACCGGGTTAGTTTTATCTATCATAGCATGTTATCCCCCACGTCCCCTCTACTTATTTGATTAGTTGAACTATGAATCATGTTAGACGTCATGTCTAGGCTACGTGCTAACTGTTTGAGACTTGATAGGGCTATTCTTGCAATTTCTAAGTTATATATCTTATTTGCACACTTGATCTCAGTCATAATACTATATCTGTGTATGATACCTCTGTCTTAGTACTTCTTATCTAATTACTCACATGTTGCTGATATCGCTTAAAGGTAAAACTATTTAATTGAATATTTGAGATGTGCTCATCTGAGAGTTGAATGGTAAATGACTGAGTTTGGGCCGTAGAGCCAATTTGGTACTAATTTTGAGGTGACATGTATGCCATGTCCATATTTGACTGACCCAATATACTCAATAAGTAACAACACTAACCTTGGGTTGAAAGCCATGACGAGCTTAGAACAATAGTCAAATGCCAGTACCAATAACCGATAACAATTCAGAACATATAGTATGAACCATAGAAACAGTAAACCAATGATATCAAGTACAACTCGTTCTCATTTCAAGAATTTAGGCCTGCTTTCAAGTAAAACAGTTTAAAACCCAACACGGATAAAGTAGGTCAATTACCAGTTAGCATGAGGAAAGTACATCTTTATGCCTACATGTTAAGCAAACACGTAAATCAACAGTATCACAACAGATCATCAATAGTATTTACACCTAGCACTGTACGGGTGCGTGGCATAACTAACCATCATCAAGAAGATATATGAATCACTATGCATGTGCCCCACTACTGGCATGTAAGACTCCGGAGGGCAGGATCCTTCCCAAGCGCTAATTATAATCACTTAGCCTAATAATGAGGCATGGTGCATGCGTCGCCTTGTACTCATACTACACTCTGCACTTCATGTGTAGATCCAGGTACATCCGGCCGAGGTGATTTTCAGGCTTGAGTTGTGCCAACTATTTGGGAGACTACGAGGTAGCTGCCATACCGTCTGCAGTCCTTGAAGTTCCTTTCCTGTTATCTTTATCTTTACTGTTTCTCATGTTCAGATAGTTGTATTAGAGGATTTATTTCATACCTTGTTATTCTGTAGTGCTCTTGTACGTGTTGACACCAGATTTTGGGGTTGAGTTGTAGTAGCATTTTGACTATATTCTCAATTATGTTATGACATTCTTTCGATGTTGAGTTATTAGACCATGTTATCTCATTTTCATTGTTAATCATTTGATTGTTGGCTTACCTAGCGGGTTGGGTTAGGTGCCATCACGACTTGTGGATTTTGGGTCCTGACAAGAGAGTTGTTTCTTATGCTTCGAGATAACTAAGGAAGCATGAGTAGAATTACCCAACTCACGACTTGGAGCTAGCAGCTGTTTTATTTTCCATGAATATGTGGTGTCACCGTTTGTATGGAGTTCATCTTGACATATTCACCGATCACAATAGCTTGCAATACATATTCAAGAAAACGATTTAAATCTGAGGCAATGAAGATGGCTCGAATTATTGAAAGATTATGATATTGATATTTTGTACCACCCCGGGAAGTCAAATGTTGTAGCTGATGCATTAAGTCAAAAATCTATAGGAAGTCTGCGACATGTGGAAAAGCATAATCTTGATATGACAAAAGACTTGTACCGGTTGGCCAATTTAAGTGTACGATTACTAGACACTGGTGGCGGGGGATCTATAGTTCAGAACGTTGCCGAATCCTTGCTAGTAGCCGAAGTAAAAGCACGACAATTTGATAATCCATCTTTGATGAAAATTAAAGAGAGCGTTCCCTCTTAAAGGAAGCACGTGTTCAAGCTATCCAAGGATGGAGCCCTTAGATACATGGACCAGTTGTGCATACCCGATGTCGGGGAACTCTAAAAGCAGATCATGGTGGAGATTCATCATTCTTGGTATTCTATTCATCCGGGGTCGACCAAAATGTATCACGACCTTTGGCAGCTATATTGGTGGAACGGCATAAAGAGAAACATTGCTGAATACACCTCTTAGTGTCCAAATTTCTAACAAGTAAAGGTGGAACACCAGAAACCATGAGGGTTGCTGCAAAATATGGAAATCCCGACCTGGAAATAGGAGGTGATCAACATGGATTTTGTTAACAGATTACCACGATCACGCCGAAGGTATGATTCCATATGCGTCATCGTAGATCGACTCACCAAGTCAATTCATTTCCTACTAGTGAAGACTACTTTCTTGGCTGAAGATTATGCTAAGCTATACATTAAGGAGATAGTTCTACTCTATGGGGTTTTCCATCATATCAGACAGAGGTTCCCAATTTAAGGCTAATTTTTGGAGATCCTTCAAAAAGGATTGGGTAAAAGGAACAAACAGCTTTTCATCCCCAAACAGACGGCTAGGCCAAACACACTATTCTCAAATGCTCAAGGACATGTTACGAGCCTGTGTTTTGGTTTTCAAAAGAAATTTGGAGGATCATCTACCACTCATCAAACTTTATTAAAACAATATCCACCATGCTAGCATTCAGATGGCACCATATGAGGCCCTATACAACATGTGCCCGGTAAATGGATGGTGTCGAGCCCCAAGGGCTCGGGTGAGTTTCGGACGTGTTTAAGATTAGTTTGAACTCATTTTTAGGTTGCTGGTGTGCTGGTACTCCAGTTATCACTATTGCAATCACCAGCATCGCAATTGCGAAGTAGGAACGGGAAGGCTCAGGTATCGCATTTGCGATGCCTTACTCGCAATTGCGAAGAAAGGCGTGGGCTGGGTAAGGTCGCATTTGCAGAAGTGACAGACTTCGTATTTGCGAAGTCGGTGTCATATTTGCGATATCTCCTTGGGTTGTTAATCGCCGCACTTGCGAGTTATTGTTCCCACTTGCGAGGATTCGCAATTGTGACTCCTGCACTTGAACATAAGGGCTGGAAAATGGGACTTAGCCTCATTTTTCATATTTTAGAACCCTAGACTCGGTAGGAGGCAATTTTGAGGAGGGATTTTTACCTACAACTATTGGGTAAGTGATTTTGATCAATTTGAAATTATATTACATGATTATTTAGGAGATTTAACCTCTAATCCATGGAATTTGAAGAGAATTTTTTGGGAATTTTGTCTATATTTTGAAAAATAAAAACTTGAAATTTGAGAGCCGAATTGGACTCGAATTTAAAAACAAAACATATATATTGACTCGTAGGGTTATGGATAGTCGAGACCTACCCTTGGACTCGAGTTTTGACCGGGCGATCCCAGGGTTAACTTTTGTTGACTTTTAGGTAATTGTGTAAAGATCTTAGCTTTATTTATCGAAATTGGTTCTCTTGCATTGTTTGATGATATTAAGTCATTTTTTATTAGATTTGAGCCGTATAGAGGTGAATTTTAAGGGAAAAGCTATTTTTGAGCGTTGATTTGGCCTAGTTGAGGTAAGTATCTTGCCTAACTTTATGTGGGCAAAACTACCCCTTAGGATTTGGTTTAATTGTACTATTTGAATTATGTGGAAGATGTGTACATGAGGTGACGAGTGTGCGCATGAGCTTATATGTGAAAATTGACCGGTTTAGACTCTTAGGTTACTTATAAGCATTTAATTGAAGTTGCTATTACTTGTTCTATTATTCTCTATTGTCGAGGTTACTCTTATATGCATTTAGTAGTAGTTGTTATTACATTCTATCCATTCCATTGTTGAGTTATTCTCATGCATTTAGCCGTAGTTGCTATTTTATTCTATCTCTTTTATTGTTGAGCTATGTTATGCATTTGAATTGAAGTTGTCAATTTATGAAATACCTTTCATTGTTGAGTTTATTGAAGTTGTAGTTATTGAGAGCTATTAACACGTTTTGTGGTTATTGAGCCGTGGGCTATATGTTATGGTAATATTGGTATTATTATTTTGGCAATGTTGTGGCATATGGGCACATGTGGTGCGAGTCGATTATTGTGTTGTGATATGATGTGCATGTGGCGGTATAAGGATGGTGATATTGATGCGCATGCGGAGAGATAAGGTGGGACGTATGCGCGTGTTGCAAGTAAGGGAATTACTTGAAGCCAAGCGGCGAGATAAGGGGGTTAAAACGCATGAAGTTATTTTGGGAAAAACGTTTTTAAAAATAAATGCAAGGCTCATGCGGCGATATAAGGAAGATTGTGATTGTGACTTGTGAAATATAAATATGAGGTGTGGTACCTCGGTGTGATTCTTGTTGCACATTCTATATTGGAACTTCTTGTTGATTTGAACGGTTATTGTTTTTCCTTGATTCATTTCACTTGTATTTAGATTGTATTTGATCATTTGCTGTTTTTGTCATATGTTCACTCTTTGTTGTTGTTTATTGCTTTTACTTCCGTTGTTAACATTATATTGATAATATGCTTTGTTGTCATTTATTTCTATTACTTCTGTTATAAGATCATATTAATATATTTAGATTTTATTTGATAATATGCTACGTTTTTGCATATTTTTGTGCAGGTCCAGGTACTTTTGCCCGTGTCGAACGCCAGTGAGTTGACTCAGACTTTGCGGAGACTTCAAGGTATACCTGCTTGATGTTCACAGACCCCGGAGTCACCTTCTAATCTTATACTACTGTTTCTTTTGTTTTCGAACAATATTATTGCCACGCCCCGACCTCATGGAGCATGACCGGCGCTCAACCGGGATAACCCTGCCGAGCAAGCCTGCTAGATTTCTTTCTACCCAAACTCACCCATGAATAACAAGAAGATATATTTTCATTAATTAGACAATAAGGAGATCATGTATATAACACCAATCTATTACTATTAGCTACTTCATTTATAAGTCCCCAAAATATTACATTACACATCCATAGTTTAGAAGTGGAACATGTGATACAATTACAACATCATTAGTTTGACCTTCCCAATAACAATGTACAACCCACACCATGTCTACGGAGCCTCTAACGGGTACAAAAAAGTACTAGGATAGTGCCGGCAACAAGGCCCCGACTATACCTCAAAACACAATACATGAGAAACAAAAGATACATGACCCCGATATGAAGTGGGGCTCACCAAGTCAGCTGAGAGGAGGATGTACTACTATCACTGATCGATGTCGCCTGCTATGGAACCACCTACATCCATTAAAAGATGCAGCGTCCCCGTTAAAAGGGACGTGAGTACATGTGGAATAGTACTCGTATGTAAGGCAGACAGAACAACATATGGAAATACGATAACTAAAATAAGAGGAAAATAAATTATGTCAAGAAACTACGAAATGACCCATAGCATCACATGTCAAGTCTTATTATACTTACATCATTCTGAACTTCTTTAAGGATCAAGCGTGCCCTATGATCTATGCATGGGATACAAAATATAATGTAAAAGTACCAACATGTACAAACAAGGGAAATGGAAGTGGCACCTATTGTTCGTGTTGCCTATGCATCTCACCAGACCGTCCATAGGGTTCACATGTTTATATTATACACCTATGCATTTCATAGACCGTCCATAGGGATTCATTCATATTATATACCTATGTGTTTCATAGACCGTCCATAGGGATTCATTCATATTATACACCTATTGCGTTTCATAGACCGTCCATAGGGATTCATTTATATTATACACCTATGCGTTTCATAGACCGTTCATAGGGATTCATTCATATTATATACCTACGCATTTCATAGACCATTGATAGGATTCACATGTTATACCATCATGCACACGACCCTATTTACACTCAAGCGACATGATTAACATTACCAATAAGGTCGAAAGTTTCCAAATCATTGGAATACTTCATGTTCATGCTCATCATGGAGAAACACGCCTTATTACATTAACACATGCATGGCAAATCACTAAGTAGATTTCAATGGTGAATGGACCCAATTTCTTTTCATAAGGTTCATCATCATTTAGCATAGGACGTCTCTTTTCCACTTCATTATATACCTCCCTGTCATCTTAAGGTCACTAGCTAAGTTCATGATTCTCGGTGACTTAACATTGAAGTCATTTATATTCATTATTTCAGAAGCATACAACTATAGTTGAAACCGTTGGAACATACAATGCCTCATGATTCCCATTTTGGCAAACGGTCACTGTTCGTGTTCATACTATCACTTACTTGTACTAGGTATGGGTGATCATAGGACATTAATGACATTATTATATAAAGGAGTCAAAACTCATCTCATAATGTTTCACACATTCTTTCATTTCTTGGCACTATTGGCCACAAATATAATTTTCATTCTTGGCATGATGGCCACATTTCTATATCTCATACTCACTTCTTTCACTTTCAAACATCATCACGGATCATCAACAACAAAGCATTTCTATTCAAGACTTTAAGTCCACATGTGAGCAAATAAGAATGTTAAGCACATTGAGATTTCTTACACAATTTGGCATAATAGCTTTCATTTGGATCACGACTTGAAGTTATAATTATTAGATATGCAACCCATGCTTCGAGCACATTTTCAAATAGCACATAATATAACAGGAACATTTGGAATACATATTGAGCATATATCTTTTGGACACAAGGCTTATTCGAAATAATCAATTTGTAATGAGCAACACGGGACTTACAAGGATATCGTGGGGTTCAATTCTAAGAGAAGAGTTTAGCCAATATACCTTATTTGAGCTTTCGTTAAGTTACTACAATGTTCCAAAAATCCTAGCAATCCCAATCTGTTTTGAGACATAACAGAATTGTACACAAATTAGGAAGATATTCATGGTTTCAGCTTATTTGAGCATTTTATCAAACACTAAGTGTGTAAATTTGACCACAAAGTTCTTCTATAAGATTTTCTTTACTCCACAACCCATTAAATACCAAACGTTTACTCATATTACCTCAATAACCTTCCCACCATTATTATATTTACATGCATGCATAAATAACAACACTCATACCCAAGAATCACACTCCCAATTTCCCATCTTCTGTCCAAACTCGAAATTGAAAACTAGAGTTGGAAACTTACCTCTTGGGTGAAGATCGTGTGAGATTTCCTTGTTGAATTTCAAAGCTTGGATATGGATTGATGAACAACACACTTGGGACTTCCTCCTCTCTCTCTAGAACACTCTCACTTCTCTCTTAAAATATCAGACTTTTGCTCCAAAACGAGCTTCAAGGGCTTTTAATTAAATTGGGGTCGGGTTATAAAATCAAAAAATGGACCCTCCGATCTCAACTCTACGGTCGCAGAATGCACCACAGATCATGTATGCGGTCCGTAAACGAGACTGCAAAATGGTCCACCAAATCAGGGCTGGTCTGGATAGGTTTGCGGCATATATGCGGTCCGAAAACTATTTATGCGGCCGCAGAGTGGACCATAGAATCACTCTCCAAAATTCTTCATGCCAAGTCTGCGATGGATATGCGGACCGCGAAACAACTATGCGATCGCATAATGGACCGTAGAACAACCTTTAAAATTCAACATATTCTCACCTAAACTCCGCAATGATTATGCGTCCCGCGAAATGGTTCTGCGGTCGCAAAAATGACCGAAGAATCGCCTTCTTCAAGAAAAAAAATCCATCAACTCCTCAGTGCATTCTAAAATCCTCAAACAAGTAAGCCTACCTCGGCACCACAAAATCTTAAATTCCTTGAAAAATTTTTACGGGGCCTTAAAATTGTATTAGAGATTCTTAGTGTATTTCAGTAGAGCTTATGACTCTGTACTACCGGTTTTGGGATTTTATGACTGTTGTTTCATTTTGGTTTTATTATGTTATTTATCATTTTAAATCAATAGCTTAGTCGTTATTTCTACTAAATTCTCATCATGTGTTAGGATTACCTAGTCTTAGATATTAGGTGCCATCATGATTCCTAAGGTGTGATTTTGGGATCGTGACATTATGTAAGTATCCTTATGCTACCACCTATATATATATATATATATATATATATATATATATATATATATATATATATATATATATATATAAAGGAGTGACATGAGGGAAGTGATGTGGCATCTCTATAGTGTAGGAATATTCTTTATCTTTTTCTCATTTTTTTGACTTTTCCCTTTCAATTTTTCCATTTTAATTATTTTAAAATTTTCACGCCATAACTCACTTGCACCTCTTCATTGGGGGTTGTTACTTTTCAAGTCCATAACCTCCAATCGTTTAGTGTGTTATTAATAACAATGCCCATATCAGAGTACTATAAAGTTAGTTACACAAAGCACTTTTTAACTTTTGTGGAGATTTACTATTCCTGTTAAGATTTTAAATAGTAGTTGTAGTATTTTGGTCTGTTTTTTCATCTCCTTTTGAATATGCAGTTTATGACTATAATGGAGTACATCATGCTTCTTTTCCTCGGAAACTACGCTTAGGTTTGTGTTTTTGTGAATTGATTTGGAAATTATGACTTTCTTATGTTTGTTATCTTATCCTCTCATAGTTCTGAGTTAATTAGAGCCTAGTGCTTTGAATGGATTCCGTCTTTCTGCCTTGTGGATCATTTGTTACTTTCTATTGTTAATTATAGTAATCCACCGTTTTCACGTTTTCCTTCTTCTTATA